>NC_140769.1:425833-5225833 GCF_044657685.1 Stegodyphus dumicola | reverse complement strand
TTTGAGTGATTTTTTTTAGAAAACCAAGTTCTTAACCTCCTTTATGCCATTTGAGTTCTTAAGATTTTGCAAAGGGAAGCTAGTTAATTTATTTATTAGGATAATTAATATTTGTATTAAGGGATATTGCTTATTTCATTGTAATTTTGTTATACGGAAAAAATTGTTACGGAATTTGTTACGGAAAATTTGTTACGGAAATTGTTACGAATTTGTTACGGAAAAAAAGAAAGTTGTTCTGCAGAGTAAAATTCAACGCAGTTCTTAAATTTAACGTTTGGTGTTTCCTTCAGCCATTTTTTCCGGTACATTTAAAAGCCAGACAAAGGCTGGCAGCGAAACTGCTAGTATGTCAATAAAATAGAAAATAATTATAGTCCGATGAGTCTTTAATCCGACCTCATCGGGACTTCGGCAATTCCAGTTTATCGGTTTTTCCGGATTATAGAGCATCAATTTAAATCTGGTAAGATGGCAAGCAGAAATTATAAAATTAAAAATATGAAACAAAAAAAGCTTAATATTTATTTGTTTACTTTATTAAACATTTCTTTCAACGCACACATGCATAAAGCATACATTACGCAGAGTCGAAATTAGAAAATTGCAACCACAAAACTATTTGATGTGTATTCATGATATTTATAATGACGAAAAATTTGATTTAAATCATATTAAAGATGGAGTACATCGAGATGAAATACTTACTACATTTAGTAAGGAATTATAAGCCGAATAAAATAAAAACATCTGCTCTGAAGATAAGGATAGAGCTGACAGATCAACTTCCAGTTAATTGCGCGCCGCCCCCCTATTTAGTAAGCAGCAGAGCAATGTGAAATTGATAAACATATTTTGGAATGGTTAGAGAATCAAAGGATATGCCTTTATCCATTTTTTGCAGCAATTCCACTTTTTGTTTGATGGACATTGAAACATGCTTTCGCTTTGTAGATCCTTTGGTAGCTCCAGAATCAGAAATTCTTTTTGACATAATTGAAAGTTCAAGCTTACTTTTATAAAATTGCTCTAACAGTCTGCAAACAATAATAAGTCAGATCCAATTAGAAGATTAAGGAACAATGCAATCTGCAACAATAACTTAAACAGATAATTAGATAATTTTAGCTTAGCTTATACCGTCCGTTATACATTAAAGGCGCAGGCATAAAAGTATTATGCGCATGCGCAGAAATTTTGTAGCTCTGACGTCCGAATTATAGATCATTCTAGATTATGAACATCCGGATTAAAGACTTGACTGTATTTATTAATGTAGTATATAGTCCATAAATAAAAATGATAACTCAGCTTGTCATTAATTTTTTTCGATTCATTTTAATTTCATTTCAAATTAAAACTGTCCAACAGAAACTGGAGTAGGCCTGTTTTTAGCGACTCCAGCTCCGACTTCTTTCACCCCAAAATCTGTCCGACTCCGATTCCACAGCCCTGACACTAACTATTCCAATTTTGAGAGAGAACACACTAGGATGGCAGTCTCACATATTTTCATACATATGTTTCACATATTCATACTTATTCCAACATAATGTTTTATATTTTCCACTGGTATGAAAATTAAAATTTGTTGCTCCATCTATTTGCAGCAAATATCTGAAAATATATGCACTGAATTGAATATCTAGCATTAAAGTTGGATATTACTTTTGAATTAAAGCTATATGAAATAAGATATGGCAAGAACAAAACATCCCTTTTTTAAACATCACCAAACACCCAAAAGCTTCTAATTAATATATATTATTTGACATTGAAATTTTCAAATTTCTTTCCATGTTTACTTATCTCTGCTGCATTTAGAAACAAATATATAGATTTATAAACATTTTCATAAGAAAGCCACAAATTCTACTGAAAACACAATGTCCATGTCAGTGTGTTGATCATGTAAATCTTTAATTTCTCTTCATTAGTCACTGGCTGTACCAATAGCAATTAAAGACCACCGAATACCGGTTCACCTGAATTCAGATCTCATGGTTTTCCAATGTGTAAACATGCCAGTTTCCCTTAGTCCTCCACAAAGGCATCACCTTTTACACAAGCAAATATTTTTTTTTCTTTTGTTATATTCAAATAACCTAATTTATTAAAAATTTAATTACTTGAAAACTAAATTATAAAAACACTATCTCTCTAACTCAACAGAGGAAAAACTATACATACATCTTTTCATTGTAATGTATAATGATCCTGCATTTCTT
This sequence comes from Stegodyphus dumicola, assembly GCF_044657685.1. Classification (NCBI taxonomy): domain Eukaryota; kingdom Metazoa; phylum Arthropoda; class Arachnida; order Araneae; family Eresidae; genus Stegodyphus; species Stegodyphus dumicola. The sequence goes on along the minus strand of NC_140769.1, from coordinate 5,223,605 downwards.
GATTTTTGGAATAACCTAGTTAGTTCACTTAAGAACTGAAATAAGAAACAAAAATATATTAAACACAGTAAAAGAAAATTTATGACAGTTCTTTCTGATTATTTGCACCCCATCCATTGAAAAGTATTCACAAGGTAATGTCGCCAAAAAAGACAACCCATGATTTTGCCAAAATATATTTACATGGTAACTTTGCTATGAACAAGCCTGCATTTCCACCTTCACATTTGACAGTCATTTTTAGTATTTATTTTAGCATTGAGGCACATTCCTCCCTTTTAAAGAATCATAGTGACTCTGTGGAATTTCTTAACTGACGATAAAGAAAGCATTTTATTTCTTCGGAAATATGACATTTTTTGCAATAGTAGACAACAGAAAATTTTACATTCTATGAAGTTATTCTATAACAGCAAGATTTTACTGATTGAAATCTGTGCACGAAGTTGAATTTGTGCAATTCTCTAATTTTTTTTAAGCGAAAGCAAATCGTTCTGTACATACGAAAAAAAAACACAGCCAAAAAATTACATCAGGATTTTTTTAAAAAAAAGGTAAGAGATTTATTATGAATGTCTTTTGCTTTTTTTTTTTATTGATTCATTGTTCTTATGAAATTCTTTGTGTGCCATAATTTTAAAAATGGCTGTCATCTTTCTCATGTTAGCTTACCAAATATCTTTCCCCAACGAGTTGCCAACTTTTCAAAGGCAAGTGCATAATCAGAAAGTAGTTTATTATAATTATTATTTTTCATTTTTTCAGCAAAAAGATATTTCTGAATAAAATCACTACACCTCATATAGTTTTTTTTAAATAAATTTCTCAAAATTAATATGCTTAATAATTATATGCATAATAATAATATGCAAAATTAATAATGCTTACATATTTTATAACGAAAGTAGAAGGAAAAAAGAAAAACTTTACATACGAACACCTTTTAATTAGTTCTATTAAAAATATATATTATGCAAGAAAAAGGTCATAAAGTCTTGATTAAGACTCTCTAAATTAAAACAGCTACTTCTAAAATTATTTAAAAATGTTTGATGATCAAGCAATTATATGTTATTCTGCCAGTGAAAATACTGAAAAATTTGGCACTAACTCTCCAACATCAACTGAAAAAGAGGATCGCAAGAGTATTTAATATGTTTTTAATGAAAGTTTCCTGCCATCACTAATAAAGACATATTTTTTGCCTTTAATTCAATTTTAAAATATTGCTTGTCAAATTTACCAGCAATGGAAAAAACTGTACTGAAAGTTCTGCAGGTATATAGTATTTTTTCAGAGAATCGCTAAAAGGAACAACGACGATATGCATCTGGAAGATAGCTGGTGCATAATACAGTCAAAAGTCGTTAATCCGGACTCGTCGGGACTTCGGCGATTCCGTATTTTCGATTTTTCCAGATTATAGATCATCAGTTTAAATCTCGTAAAATGGCATGCAGAAATTCTAAAATTAAAATTATGAAACAGTAATTTATAAAATAAAGAACAATTATGATCTAAAGGGTATCAAAATTTACAAAAAAAAAAAAAAAAAAAGCTCAATATTTATTTGTTTACTTTATTAAACATTTCTTTTAATGTAAGTTGTTTAAGTTGCTTCGTTTCATGTGATAATACTTTCTCTTTAATTCTATAAATAGACATAATTTCTTGTTCAGTTACAAAGTTCCGCTGTTCAAGTCCCGTAATTGCTGTGCCAAGAATACCGACTAACTTGTCAATCGAAATTTTTTCGTTTTCACAAAACTCTCTGTCACCTTCTTCATGTCTTTATCCATTTTTTGCAGCAATTCCACTTTTTGTTTGATAGACATCGAAACATACTTTCGTTTTGTAGATCCTTTGGGAGTTCCAGCATCGGAAGTTCTATTTGACATAATTGAAAGTTCAAGTTTACTTTTATAAAATTGTTCTTACAGTCTGAAAAAAGTAATAAGCCGGATCCAGTTTGAAGATTAAGGAACAACGCAATCATCAACATTAACTGAAATAGATAATTAGATAATTTTAGCTTATACCGTCTGTTATACATTAAATGCGCACGCGAAAACGTATTCTGCACTTGCGCAGTCATAAAGGTCTTACGCGCACGCGTAAACGCTTGTGCGCATGTGTCAATGCGGCGCATGCGCAGAAAGTTTTTAGCTTTGGTGTCCGGATTATAGATGTCCGAATTAACGACTTTTGACTGTATCAAGTTTCTGAATTTTTTTGAAGCGAAAACATGTTGCTAAGCACATGGGAAAAATAGAGCTGAAAATATTGAGATTGATTTCGTGAAAAACGCGCTTTATTTTTTAAATGTATCATATAATCCCTATTCATTTATTTTATTTTTATACATATAATCCCTATATTTAAATTTTTTATTTTAAAATTTAATGTTATATATTCTGTATTTAATATGTATAATGTTTGCCAAATATTGATGATTTGTGAATATTTTTTAAAAAAATTCATGAATATCATCTTCTTGCATCTGATATGCAATTTTTATTTTTTCATTTGTAAAATAACGACGAGTTGTGCCAAGGTGGCTACATTAACCCTATGAGCGGCATGGGTTTTTTGATCTGTCATGAAGACCTGTATTCAAAGACACTTTTTATTAACTATATTTGTATATTTACTTACTTTAGGTTCTATTTTCATGCACTTACATTTTATTAAGATGATATTTATATTATTAAAGAAAGTAAAATATGTTGGCTTTAGTTTTCCGCATGCAAATTTTGATCGGAGGTCGATCGGCGGTAAGCTAACGTGGTTGCAGCTGATTGGCCGATGACGTCAAGATCGGCGGGTTGGCCAAGTATAATATATATGTACGCCGGTATCGGCGAATCTTGTTTTTCTTGTTCTCTTGTGTGATTATCAGTTAGCATTATGCTAGTTTGCTTTCAATCAAATGATTTTAAAATGTAAAGGCTACAGTGTTAGCTCTTTTATTTTATTTATGGAATAAAGCAAGAATTTTATTTAGTTTAGTCTTAGCTTTATTTAAGGGAAGCAAAACATGCTTTGCCTTTATCACCACTGCCAACAAAATATCATAAATTATAAGCTAATATATAACAAATGACAAAAAATCTCATGACCGGATAAAGCCGGCCATAACGCTCGGGTTAATACGCAAGTACCCATTCTAAAAATTTTATATAAATGGACATCAAACAATCTATTTAAATACGTTTTCAGAAGTCTTAATGATTTATCAAATATACTTTATGCCTTTTTAACAGACATTTTGATTCTTCAGGGACTGCTACATAGCCTTATTCCTGCAAACATTAATATTCACCCCAATCTGAAATGCCTCTTGTTAGTTAGTTTTAATGCCTCTTGTTATTCTTATAAATAGTTCCAAACAATATTCCAACAAAAGTATTACAGTCAAAAGTCTTTAATTCGGACGTCCATAATCCGGACCTCAAAGCTACAAACTTTCTGCGCATACGCCTTATGCATGCGCATAATACCTTTATGCATGCGTGTTTAATGTATAACGGGTGGTATAAGCTAAGCTAAAATTATCTAATTATCTATTTCAGTTAATGTTGCAGATTACATTGTTCCTTAATCTTCTAATTGGATCTGGTTTATTATTTTTTACAGACTGTTAGAGCAATTTTATAAAAGTAAGCTTGAACTTTCGATTATGTCAAAAAGAATTTCCGATTCTGCAGCTGCCAAAGGATCTACAAAGCGAAAGCATGTTTCGATGTCCATCAAACAAAAAGTGGAATTGCTGCAGAAAATGGATAAAGACATACCCTTTGCTTCTCTAACCATTCCAAAATCTGTTTATCAATTCCACGCTGCTCTACGGGGGACATCGCGGCGCGCAATGAACTGGAAGTTGATCTGTCAGCACTATCCTCATCTTCAGGGAAGATGTTTTTCTTTTATTCGGCTTATAATTCCTTACTAAATCTAGTATTTCATCTCGATGTACTCCGTCTTTGATATGATTTAAATCAAATTCCTCGTCATTATAAATATCACGATTACACATCAAATAGTTTTCTAGTTGAATTTTCTAATTTTGACTATGTGTAATGTATGCTTTATGCATGCGCGCGCTCAAAGAAATGTTTAATAAAGTAAACTTTTTTTTTTTTTTTTTTTTTTTTTTTTTTTTTTTTTTTTGTAAATTTTGATACTCTTTAGATCATAATTGCTCTTTATTTCATAAATTACAGTTTCATATTTTTAATTTTATAATTTCTGCATGCCATCTTAACAGATTTAAACCGATGATCTATAATCCGGAATCGCCGAAGTCCCGACGAGTCTGGATTAAAAATTTTGACTGTAATTGTATTAACAACAGAATAACAAATTAAAAGTATGTGTACAACTGGATGCCCCTTTGACTGGCATTGTTCACTTTTGGTGATGAAACAGCATTTCTGGTTACTATGATAGTTTTAACTTGGTTTTAGCTTCCCAATTTTTTTAAGTGAAATTAGATCTATTAACATGGTCAAAATCAAAGCAGTCTGCAATGCTGAGTTTGTGCAATTCTCCGATTTATTTTTAAGTGAAAATAGATCGATGTGTACATGGACATCGAATTTGTGCAATTCTTCTTATTTTGGTTCTGCGACCAACTTGAAATTGTGCCTTTCTGGTGCCGATCTTGGCAACAAAAAAGAATCGCCAAAAAGACAAGGGGCACCTAATTGTAAACTTTTACCACATTGTTCAGCAAATACAATTTCGAAATTCTATATCAAATAAAAATACAAAAAATTTTTCCTCTTAATAATAATAACTGTCTCCTGAGGAAATTGACAGAGCAAAAATATGTGTCTTCAGAAAGGTCTAATTATAAAAGGACACCAGACCAGACCACCAATGCTAGTTGCTCTGTTTGAAGCATTAAAACAAGTGTTCTCGTAACCTAGTATTTAAGCCTATTAACCAAATTACATTCAATCAAAAACTAGAATTCTGCTATTCACATTCAGTGATGTATTATATAACTACAGAATAAACAATGGTAATCCATGAACTACAAGTTCCAGTCAATGGACTCTTGGGCTAAGATTGCCCTGTTTTGCTAAGTAATTTTTTTAGTCCTTAGTAGCATGAACACTGAGTAGTAAATGAGCTTTAAGAGTATATATATATAGCAGGCATCTCTCTAGAGATGCAATGGGAAGAGTAAAACAGTGTTTCACATACAGATGTAGCTGGGTGGCACAAGTAGCTCTATCTAGCGGTCACAGGAGCTAATATTAATTTTCTGCGAATCTTATAATTTCTATTGCTCATAGACTAATTGCGAGTTTTTCATGGGGAGTCTTTGTTTTGGGATCGAGTCCTTAACCGTCTGCAGTCCTTGAATAAATTTCTTAATGTTCCGTTATTGATTCAATTGGCAGTTTCACTTATCTCCATTTGAAGGTTTTTCTTAATTGTTTCACTGTATGAGTAAGACAATTGCTTATCAGTAGTTTTTCTGATAGTTATCTTAGCTGTGATAGTTGGAATTTCTTCCTTCCTAAAGCCAGGGTAAGTTTTCTTGACTTATGGGAAGTTAATCACTTTCACCTATATCTGCAAGGATGTTTAGTAGACTAGGCATCTATGATACGAACTCGCATGTTTCCCTCACGTTTAACCAGTTAATTTCAGGGTGCTACTTTGGTAGACGGTTGCACGGATTTTGGTGAGTTTTTGGCAATTTTTCTTTTGGCGAGTAATACGACTTATGGTAAACCCATTGCTGGATAAGTTATTTATGGTAACCGATACTTTGTTGACATTTTATTTTAAAAATAATGCGTGTTATTATGCATAAATTCTGTGTTTTAAATATTATTTATGGCTTCTAAATATTAAAAATCAATTTAATTTTGAATTTTTATTTGAAATAAAAGTTTTATTCTTTATCATATTTTATGAAATTTTATGCTGTGGATGATGTAATCAGTGACGTCACCTTACTTTAAAAGTAATTGGTTTTAATATCTATAAATTTAATCTAATGTTTTAAACATTATTTATGGCTGTTAAATATTAAAATACAATTTAATTTTGCATTTCTTTTTTAAAATGATTTTATTATGTATGATTATTTAAATAATTTTAATTCTAGGCGTGATGTAATCAGCTGATTGGTTATAGAATATTTGTGTATTAATGAGCTGTAATCAGCTCCCTGATAGGTTGCTGAAAATTTGTGCATTACCGTGCCATTTTAAAATTTAATTCATATCTTCGAATTCCTTCAAAAATGTCTCCTTCAAAGATGAATGTTGTTTTTGATAAGTACCAAGAATTTTTGGTTTCGGAATCAAAAAATTGTCCTTTGAGACCTTATTTTCGCCAGCCTGGCTTTCCTAATCAAAGATTTATTTATAAATTCTTACAAGGGTCAGAGGAAATTTATTTTAAATTTTTGGAGGAAACGTCGCTAATTGTTTCTTCAATGAAGTGCGAAAATGTAGATCACAGATGAAGACCATTAGAAGAGCCGATTCTGAGACGGCCGTATATGATATTGTGGTCATGTTGGAAGAAATAACCACTGTAACGGTAAGAAAATTATTAGACATTCCTCCTTTTTTACCGACAATAAACTAATTGCTGTCATTTTAGCTCTAGTGTACGAAGCGTTCTTATTTACTTATTTTAAAGTATTTAATTTAAATAATATTTTAATTCTTTTAAACGTTGGTATGATGGTTTTTAATTCAATATTCAATTTACGTAATATTTTAATACAATTAAACGTTGGCGCAATGTTTTTATAGTGGTATTTTTATTCTCTTCTTTGCTATATGAAAGTAATAATAACCTTACTTTAGTATTTTATACTCATAGTAAATGTATTTATTTACACTTGCCTGCCATCTTAAAAAACGATATTTTCAACAAAAAAATTAATCCATTATTTCTAACGATATTTATTTTTTTTTAAGTTTCAAATACTTTACTATGCGTAAAAACAGCGTTTTTCAAGACGGCTGACGTTTGTAGAAATCGCGCCAACGTAAATCGCCAAAAATCCGTGCAACCGTCTACCAAAGTAGCACCAATTTCAGTACATTAATACTAATTTATATTTTTAAATGAATTTGAAATGAATTTTTAAATGAATCTTTTCTGTGCTAATTTGAATTTAATACAAATTTATTTTCGTATATCACTACATATACATGCATGTTTTACATCTACATGCTTATTATCTGTGAAATTTTACTGCTAAATTTACAGAAAATAAATGATTTTTTGGAACCCAATGGAGTTACTGGTTTTTCAATTACTTGACGGGTAGGTGTGGAAAGAGAATCCATAATTTCCGAGGCGAATATTTTGAGGTAGGTCATAATTTTTCTAACAGTCGTTTTGGATTTTTCTTTATACCCTGAAACTACTGTGAAAGGAATTACTTTAACCACGCCAATATAAAGAAAATAAAATTCATAACAAATGCAATTATCAATCCTTAAACGTTGGTTCCATAAAAAAAAGATAACGCTATGAAATAAATACCTAAATATTCCATAAATTTTCACGAAAATCCTGACTAAAATTAACCAAGAATTTTCTTAAAACTACTATAATTAATATAACACGTATGGATAAAAAAATTCCAAATTTTAAAAAGCTTTCGAAAGCTTAAATATTCGTTATACCTACAACATATAGTTAAGCGCCTATTGAGTTATTAAATCGTGTATACTACAACAAAATTCACTTTTTGAAAATAATATACATATAAAAAGAACTTACTGCTTCGTTCTCCAACAACACCATGTTTACTATCGAAATCAGAACTTGAAGCGAAAGTTTAATGTTGCCACTTTATAGATTGAAATATTAGATTTCTATATCGGATATGACACCAGAGTCACGCAATATTACGAAAACTCTTTTTCTTGTTTATTGACTTCAGTACTTTGCCACCTAAAAGCAAATTTTTTCAATTTAACTATGTTTTCGTACAGATAAAGTCGTTACTTAGGTTTCTCGTATATTCATAAAGCATATGTGTATTGTTTTTTACGAAGAGTGTTGTTTATGCTTTTCGCCAATAAAATAGGATTTCAAGATGCAAAATGGATAGTTTAAGATTTTCAATTAATTTTCGAAAGTGTATCTACATATCTGACGTCCTAAGTGACCAATCAAAATTTCCTATGGAAATTTCAGCAGTTCGCGCTGTTTTGGAAGGAAAAACATGGCAGATGATAACGAGCAGGTATGTAAAAATTTTTTAAGAGGATACATTTTGGGAAAAACCGTAAAATTGTTACTCTTGTAACATAATTGTGTAGTTGAATAGCATAGCTTTATACGAATGGAGAATATTGTTAAATTAAAATTTTAAGGATACGTATATTTTATATTTGAATTGTGTTTAAATAATGGGTGTTAACCCAGCGGAAGTCGCACCAAGAAAAGTTACTAGAGTCGGCGCGTGGGGTATCACATACCCCAATATTTAAAATGCGGTAAAAATAGTTTTATTTAGTTTTAAAGCTGTTTTTCTTGTTCTCGTGTATTATAAATACGTGAATAATAATTGGGTCTCAAAAATTAATTTCCAAAATAATCTTAGAGTTAAAATTAAGATAAATGAAAAAAATAAACATCGTGCCTCTAAGTTTCATTGCATCTCTAATACACAATGCTTATTTTATTTCTTTACACTTTGGACGAAATACATTCATGTATTTCATTCATGTACATTTGAGCGTAAGGTGCATTTGCCCCTCGCTCCCTATTTTAACTTCACTAATATTTCTCTATGCTTGATCAGATAGCCTGGCTCAGTAAAAGTAGGCGGCCAGTGCAACTCTGATTAAAAATCTAGTTATAACCACGTGCAGTGCTGATAAGGACCACGTGTTTCTGTGACTCCTTCTCCTATTTTCTTCTTTCTATGTATTTCTTTCTCCTGATGAGGAGGGACCTTTAGCTGCCCTCGAAATCAATTGAGTGTTTCATTATACCTACGCTAAATACAAGGTTGTTTTTTACGATTTTGATTGTCACATTAGCGTGTTTCTCTTCTAGTCTATTCTAGTCTATATATTCATGTGTTCTTTTCACGGAATGTTTTCACATTTTAAACATTGCATTCACGTTCTTCTGTCCTTGGCACAAGGGCAATTTATCACATCTTTCACACTTAGTTGTTTCGAATTTCATGTATTCGTTTTAATTCTTCGTCGAAACTTCTGCTTTTGTTTTGCATGCAGTACGTCAGTTTCTTGATAAAGTATTTATCTCTCATTCTTTGTTCAATATGTCATTAATTGTAATGTTAAGTTTTTCAAAAACAGACTTCTGTTTCTAGTTGGTGGATTGTTGAATATAATAGACTTCAAGCATTTATTACAGTAACATTCAGTGCAGGAAAGAAAATTACCTTTGTCCACCTTCTGGTATTTTATCCCCCATATCTACTGCTCCTTTAGTCATATTATAAAAACATATAATTCCTGATGTTTTATTTTCTCCAATAATATCATCTTTAGTATGATCATTATATGATGTTGAAAGCATAAGAACAGTTTTTCCTTTTTTAGGAACATTAGGAATTAATGTTTTATCTTTTTCGAAACCAAAACAGTGCAGAAAATATTCCTAGTTTCATCTTCAGTTTTCGAAATGCAATCTTAATCGCTTTCAAATATTTCTAATAAATCTCACAGGCGTTGCATCTCTAATTCATAGGGAGTCATTCTTTTTACCATGATGCGGTTAGAAATTTTTAAGAATTTAATGTCAAGTACTTTAAAATCACTTGCGAGTAGAAATATTTACTCTTACACTCTAGAAATAAATTTCTGAACTAAATATTTAGTCAGAAAAACACTTACGTGGACAGGCGCGTGGGGTGTGTCATAACCCAGTTCCAACAAAATACCGATAAATCTTTTTCTGAAACACACAGGCAAAGAAAAAGTGGTTCTGAAAGTCAACCACAACTAGAAACTCAGCTACTGAATGCAGCACAGAATTCCAGTTTCACAAGTTAGGAATATTCCACTTTTATGTAGGGGTGGGGTATGATACACCCCACGTGCTTTCTCGCGGGTTAAATTTAAACGTGTTCAAGTAACTAAAAAAAGTACAAAAGTGACTTAATACGTTCACCTTTTGGGGGGGGGATTCACATGTCCCAGTGATTCTGAAAATAATGATTGAAATGCAATCGAAAGCTGACACTGAAAATAATGATTGAAATGTAATCAAAAGCTGACACTGAAAATAATGATTAAAATGCAATCAAAAGCCAGAAACCCAGGTTATTTTATCCCAGATGAATTTTGCGAACTATGTAATAAAATAATAAACAGTCATGTATGATACAGTGCAAAACAGTTTTTACGAAGTGAAATTTAGCACAGTGCACACAGAAACTAGTTTGAGATTTAAAAATCAGATAATATTCAAACATGGACAGATTTTCTTTTTCTTGAGAAAAGCTAATGTGGGTGTCTCTTCTTCGGGAGGCCAAAAAATTCTGAATTACATTTGGATCACATTATAAACAGAACTCGCCCAAATGAAAAGACATGACTTTATTTTCTTAATTTGAAGAAATTTTTTCTTAAGAGAGACTGGTACAAGCCTCCTGCAAGTGCACATTTTTCTAGTAAATCACCAATCTAACTTTAAATCTTAGACCTTCAACTTAAGTTGAGACAAACATTCCTTGACCAACAATGAAATTCAAACATTCTAGTAGATATATATTGTTAAAATAGAGAACATCATACCTAGAGTTAATTAAAAAAAAAAAAAAAAATTAGGCCTTTAAAGAAAAAAATTGATAAGCCCAGAATTAAAATTGATCGTGGCTGTGTATGACTGTCAGTGCATGAGATTGTATTTAATTAATGTCATTTATGAAATTAAATTATCTTATTTTTGATAAGAGATCGATAAAATTCTTGAACAGATGTCTGGGCTGATATGGATATCATTTTTCTGTTGGAAATCCTTCATATTCAGCCCTTTTTCTGATATTTTGAATGCATTTTTTTATAACCTAGTAATTCGCTTCAGCATTTTCAAAGATATTTGTTGAAACTGTCTCAATCTCTTCTTGTAAGATTAGCTTCAGTTTTTTTCAAAAATGCTTTTGATTCTCAAATTCCAAAAGATGTTCAAACATGAATGTCTATTCTACATGAAATATTTTCTTTAAGTTTATCTAGCTGGGTAAAAATGTACTTTTTTACAGTGGGAATAGATATAAACTGGAAGTGAGTGATGAACTTACGTTTTCATTATTGAAAGCAGATATGAATATTTGAATGGTTCCTAAGACTTAAATTCTACAAAGGGAAATGTTCATCTGTAGCATTTGATTTATGAATTAAAACGAAGAATAAAATCACATGACTATTGCATAGTTATAGCTGATTTATTTTATTTTTTTATTCTTTGTTGTTTTATTTTTAATCATTTTTAATTCTGATTATCAGAAAGCAGTAAATATCTGTTTTAATATAGTGCTGATTAGATTTATGGTATAACAAATTTTAATAATAGATTGATCTAACTAAAAGCTTCTGTACTGTTAGTAGTAACTTTAAATGTTTACATACTTATTTCTTACATCTTTCCATAGAATACAATATAAAAAATGCTTCTCATGTGAAACATTTACTGTATAGCCTTAAGCATCTATTGCAATAATTATCTGGTGTGAGTTTTGAAAGAAAAAAAAAAGGAGCTAGAAGATTTAAATCATTTGTGAAACTAAATAAATATATTATCCTGGCAGTCGTGAAATTCAATTTAATGTCAACTAATGATAAACAAGGGTTACATTCATAACTTTTGCACTTTAAAGTGATGTGACATTGATTCTCGATAAGAGACTTATTTTGGGGAACAAGGATATAAATGAACTGTAATTGCTGCATTTATTTCTTGCATTTTGAAAACAAGACTCGTAGGACTTGCCTTTTACAGAACAAGAAGCAGTGTATAATTCTGAAAGTTATATAGATTGGAATAGATACATGTGGGAAGTTTATACTCATAGTTCTAAACGGAGCTTCTGGTAAGGATCTAACAAAATAGTAGAAATCATCAAAAGCCTTTTTATGAAGCATAAAAATTGAGCGGATCAAATACTAATTGCAGCAAAATTTGAAATAGGGTGCACTTTGATATTTTTGGCAAATTTTGTGATGTCAAAAATGTTGCCAAAAACAATATTTCCAAGATAGCTGTCATTCGAAACAATGCCAAAAGTGTATTTTATAGTAAACAACAAAAGTACTTAACCTTGTGTATTCTTGGCTACGTCTCATCATCAGCATCAGATATCTGCACGTACATGATGAAAATCTTGTAGTCCCGGAATTGAACCTCCTCCTTCTGATCCCCGTATTGATGACGCAACATAAACTCTGCAAAGTAGGAATACAAAATCCCATCCGACTGTTGCTAAAGACCCTGCTTATGAAAACTCGTGCTTAATGTAGGTCCACATTCATTCAGTGGTGTTGGTATAAACGCCAATATGAGAGCGCCTTCTCACGACTAACCCGCTCGTAACCATACAGTTGATCCTTAAGCTTGATCGGATGCATATCTTTTGAATAAACTTGACATTTATAGTGAGAAGTAATTAAATCTTTATTCATTCATCAATCAGTTATAGCTCTCCAGGGGTGTAGTTAGAGTTTCCAGTGCCTGGGTACAACTGAAGAATCCCTTTCTGAGTGACAAGAATGGAAAACATTTCATTAAAAAATTTCGCAGCATCAATTTGGTGCCCCTTGGATGCTGCACTCGGGGACAGATGTCACCCCTTGCCCCACCCTAGCTACGCCACTGTAGCTCTCTTTTGCTCTAAATCATGAGGAAAATGAATATTTATCTTAACATACATACTTCTTTGTGGAAATGGCAGGACAATGATTAATTAGAACCGCCAGCTAATGAAAACTTAAGATTAATTGATGACAATTAAAATTCTAGTAATTCAAAATATGTTATTTGTAGTACACATGTACTACACATTATATAATCCTCAATCACTAAACTAAGAATTTCCAGTCAGAATTAAACTTAAGAAACACATTGGCATATTTAAAAAAAAAAAAAAAAAAGGGGGGGGTCTGCTGTAACTTTGGGAAAATGGAGTAGATGCTTGTAGCTGCATCAGTATTTGCTGCTAAATGAAAGGGCACCCTTTTCTACATTACAACCTTTGCTTATTAGGTAAAGAAGTGTCAGTTCCTGCAGAATTCTCCAGAAAATATTTCTTATCAGGTGGTAGGAAAGCAGCTGTTAGTTGTCTTGATTTGGTCAGTTGATATTAAGGTTTGTGTAATATATTTTTGGTTCACACACATTTATTTTTTTTTAATAAAGTGTTAATATGCTTTGGTTTTTCTTTGTATATCAAATCTTCAGTTATCTTTTATACTTGTACTTTCGTACACTTTTGACGTCAAGTCCCGCGTAGCCGAAACATAATGTGATTGGGACTTAACAGTTATTTTATATATAAGTTATTTTGTGTAACATATAATGTGTTGATGGTTTCTATGTAATAAATTAAGTTATTTTCAGTCTGCAGCTAATGCTGTGGAAGAGCCACTTGATTTGATTCGTCTTAGTTTGGACGAACGTATATATGTAAAGATGCGGAATGAAAGAGAATTACGTGGAAGGTTGCATGTAAGTAGAATAATGCATTCTTTCTTTTATATGTGCTGAAAAGCTCTTTTAATTATCTGTTATACCTAGTATAGCAGCTATGTGAATTTCTCAGCTTTATTATGAAAAAATTCTTAAATCATTAGTTGGTTCGATTTTGATTGGTACTTGTGGATCTGTTTGGCAACCATGATAAATTGCTTACAGTGATAAAGGTTATCATTATACAGTGATAATGGTGTGATGCCTGATTTTAATCATCTGATTAAACTCAGATATACTCAGTTTTTTTTTTTTTTTTTAGTGATGGGAAATATGTTAAAATCATAAAATCAAAGATTATGATAATCTCTAATACTTTCAAAGAGATATTTATTATTGAATGTAAAAAATCATTTTTTTTTAAGAAGAAAAGGTAAAAGTTTACAATTGGGTGCACCTTGTTTTTTTTTGGGGGGGGACGGTTCTTTCTTTTCTGATGCCAAGATCAGCACCAAGAAGACGCAATTTCAAGATGGCCACTACACAAAACCTAAATAAGAAGTCGGAGAATTGCACAAACTCAGCATTGCACACTGCCTTGACTTTATTCATGTGCATGTTGATCTATTTTCACTTAAAAAAATTCAGGAAGCTAAAACCAAATTAAAACTATCATGGCAACCAGAAATGAAGTTTCATTAACAAAACTGAACAAAAGTTGTCGCCAGTCGAAGGGGCATCTAATTCTGCACTAGAGCTGAAGAAAAATTATTTCAAATATTTAAACAAGCCATATTAATGAAATGGAAAAAAGTGCATTACTTTTATGTCCGATTGGAAATCTGATGATATGTACACTAATTCAAAACACATGGTTCATGACCTAATGCTATAAAATACCAGCTTCTCAATAATCTAAAATTGATCATCCAATTTGGTAAATTTTTTTGGTACTTCTTTGTTATAGCTGCTCCCAACCATATTTAACGGTTGTAGATTTTAGACATCTTGCAGGTGTAGGCTGTAATTTTGCCAAGCTCATGAAGCACGAATGTAAAAATAAACCAACACAATATACTATAATGACAACAATAATACTCACATATCATTTCCTAAGAATCCTTCTTTTTATTATTATTATTTTGTCACATATAATTGTGCCAGTCAACTGCAGCACTTCCACAAATATTAAAGCTGTTTGTTACTCCATTTCATGGATGTCAACTCCTCTGCCCCAAAATACATAGATCCATTAAAAGTGACCAGTGGCATAGCTATGGTGAGGCAAGAGGGGACATCTGTCCTCAGGCGCAGCATCCAGGGGTGCCAAAATGATGTTATAGAATTTTAGAATTAAATGTTTTTCATTCTTGATATTTTTTACCTTCTTCAGAAGAGGGCACAAAATCTTCAGTTGTCCCCGGGCACTGAAAACCCTAGCTATGGCTCTGAAAGTGAAAAATGATATCCTGGAATTGCTGAACAAATACAACATGAAGGCCCTTCTTTTTGTAATTTTTAACATTGCTTTTCCAAATAGTTTTGCCATTTTCATGTTGTGGCTATTTTTAAGTATTCGTTTGTTTATGTGAAAGACCTCTTCTTGAAAAAATGATATGGCATCCATTAGAATTTACCGAGTAGTTCCTCATTACTTGGTAAATTAAAGATTGTTAACATCATATTCACATACACAAAAATAAATAATGAATATATTTTTAAATAAACAATACAAATTTTAAAATAATAAATACAATAAAAATAAAAAAATGAATGGACACAGACAATGAATATAAGGACACACTGTGAGAGCAAAAATGCAACACAGTGCTAATATACGATTATGTGGCGAGGTAATAAGAACACGCAGCCAGTGTTAATATTCGATCACGTGGGGAGGTGTAATAACAGGCAGCCAGATTTTGCTGAGATATCTGAGCTGATTGGCAAATCAGTTTTCGAGGCTGCTGTAACAAAAAAGGTACATTTTTTTTAACAATACAAATGCATCATTTTGCGAGATGTATTCTAGATATGTCTTCATCTGAAAGTGAGTTATACTAAAGAAAAAATAAAGAAATGCAACTATGAACTGCCCAATAATGAAACAGTATGTGTGATTTCAAATGCTTGCTTTAACAGCTACAGTCAGCCGATAATCTATTTGTATATTTATGCAATAGATAGAACTCTACATTTAGTGGAAACAATTTACACTCATGTCTATAAATTAAGGATAATTCGGAGTCATGCGGAAATCAAACTCTAAAATAAATATATCACCTGTAAAATCACTACACACATCTTCAAGAATCATATGCAAATTTCAGGAAGTAACCAGATGACACCGATGGTACGTCACAATGACGAGAGTGTAAGAGAGTGATATATAAGGAATACAGGCAAAGAAGTAAAATTGTTCGCAGGCGCTTTATAAGCATTTCAGTGCAATAACCAAATAGTTATGACACAAAGGACGCATTTGGATGATTTTTTATGTGGTAGAATTATCGGCCGTCTGGAATGTGGGCGCACCCAACTGGAAGTATCAGACGAACTTGGAATTGCCCAGAGTGTCATCTCCAGGCTTTGGCAACGATTCCAAGATGATGGTAATGTGAGTAGACGTTACAGCACAGGTCACCCCAGAGTTACAACGCCGAAGGAGGACCGATATTTGGCAGTTGCTGCCAAAAGAAACCGGTGGAGCACAACCTTAGACCTGTCTCGTCAGCTCTCTTCAGCCACTGTTACGACAATTTTAAGGCAGACCGTGTACAGACGCTTAGGGCAGATTGGTCTATATGCTCGTAGACCTGTCAGATGCATTCCACTTACTGCAACTCACTGTTGCCTGCGGTTAGCCTGGAGTAGAGAACATGAATTGTGGAACCACAGCAGTAGGCTTGTGTGATGTTTTCCGACGAGTCCAGGTTTAGCTTGCAGTCTGATTCTCGCCGGACTTTCATATGGAGAGCTCCTGGTACCACCAAGAAAACATCATTGAACGAAACCGTTACGGTGGTGCAGGAGTACACATTTGGGGTGGAATTATTCTGGGTTCCAGAACCTACCTGCATGTTCAAATTGGAACCATGACAAGCCAAATCTATCGGGACGTCATTCGGGAGCAACATGTACGTTTGTTTCGGGGCGCACAATTTGTGTTTATGGATGACAACGCCCGTCCTCACCGTGCAAACATCGTAAGCGAATGCCTTCAATCCTAGGATATCACCCGTATGGACTGGCCAGCATTCTCACCGGACTTGAATCCAGCACAAGTGGGATATGCTTGGCCGACGAGTTGCAGCTCGTCAACCTCCTCCTACATGTGTACCGGAACTTCGGAGAGCATTGCGTTTTGAGTGGTGTAATATTCCCCAAGATCAGATCGATAATTTGATACTCAGCATGCGTAGGCGTTGTACGGACTGTATTGCATTGTCTGGGAGACCTACAATGTATTAACAATTATACCAACCATGTAATATTGGTTTTTTTGTAAATAGGTGTTTTTTGTAATTTGCTCCAGGGAGAAAAAATCGCTAATTTTTTTAATAATATCAAACATATAGCATCTTTTTTTGCTCTTTACCTTTTGTTTGATAAATAAGCTTTACAAATAAGTCAAATTTGTTTTACTTCTAACTCTTCCTTTGCCTGATTTTGCATTATCCTTAATTTATGGACATGAGTGTATATATCATTAACATTGCATAGAAGTAAAAATTTAATTATCCTCGCTGTGGATAGCATTAAAAGAAGTGAAAACCAAATTTAAATGTAAAATTTAAAGCTTTGTAACTGATAACACAAGAAATATTTTCAGATTATGGACAAATTGTAGGTGCATGATGCATTGGCCATTCAATTTCCGAAATCGTCAGACATGCTAGGATTTTCAAGGTTGGCAGTGTCAAGAATACGTGGATGGTGGACAAAAAAAACTAGTGCTCGGACAAACTGCAAAGGACAATTAACCTTGACAGTGCTTGGTGAGAGATGGCTCAGCGTTTTGTACATAGCCAGCGGAGCCAAACATTAGCTCAAATTACCACCCAGTTGAATGACTGTGCCAGTCATACAGTCAGTAAATGGACTGTGCAATGCTAGCTTCACCATGTGGGTTTCAGAAGCCATCGACCTACGAGAGTACCATTGCTCAATGCTCACCTTCGGGCTGCACGTCTTGCCTGTGCAAGAAAGGAAAGGAAACGAGTAGCATGGAGTGATGAGTCTTGATTCCAACTACTTAACGCCTACGGCAGGCTGAGAATATGGCGTGAGGCTCATGAAGGATCCTGTATGCCAGGTTTGAACTGTACAAAGGCATGGTGGCTCAGTCATGGTCTGGGGTGTTTTTTCGTGAAACTGTTTGGGATCTTTGGTGCATGTACCAATATCATTTAGTGCAATTCGGTACTTAGATTTGCTGGGTCATCACCTCCATCCGTTTATGCTGTTCTGTTATCTGCATGATAATGGAGTTTTCCAGCAAGACAACTGTACTAATCACAAGTCCCGGTTGGTTACTGGCTGGTTGGATGAGCATTCCTCTGACTTTTCTGTCATACATTGGCCACCTAGAAGCCCAGACTTAAATCCTATTTAGCATCTTTGGGATGTTTTGGAATAAGGCGTGAAAGGCCATCACACAGCACCAACGAACCTTACTGAATTATGGATGGCTTTAGCTAATATTTGGCAAGCCATTCCCATGGAACATTTTCAGAATCTTGTTGAATCTGTGCATTGTCGTATGGCAGATTTATTAAGGCTAGAGAAAGCCCAACTCGTTACTAGGTAGGTATCCCTAATTCAGTAGCACTTCAGTGTAGTTATTTGAGTAACTTTTAAATTCTTATACTGTTAACAATGTTAATTCTTTAGGTTTACCTTTTGCTGTTTATGTTTTATGCAAGTTGCTCTCTTATTTATTATTATTATTATTTATTTTATTATTTCAATATATATATATGCTGAGACAGTGATAAATTTTACAAAATTGCCAGCTGGGGAATGCTGAGAAAATCCCCAAACAATTTATGGTACTTGCGTATTAATGCAACCAGGCCAAAATTCGCATAAATCGCCAAATTTGGCGTCCTTACTTACGGCAATCCTGCGTGTTATACGTAGTTTTGTAAAAAGAATTTATTTGTAAAAAGAAAAAATAACACTGGGCGTGTACTACCACAGCAATGGGTTTTCAGCGGAATTTGCCGAGATAAGAAAGAGACTTTTTTGGTTACTGTACCTAACAGAAGCGTCGTTACCCTCATGGAAAAAATTTGCGAAAATATCAAGGAAGGAAGCATCATTTATTCGGATTGCTGGAAAGGATATAACACAAGTGAGTTCGAAAATGCTGGATTTCTGAATGTAACTGTTAATCACAAATATAACTTTATGGATCCCAACACGGGCGTTCACACACAACATGTAGAGCACATTTGGGGCTCAGCCAAATGGCGCAACATAAAACAGAGAGGAACAGCCCATCATCATCTTGACTCATACCTTATTAAATTTATATGAAGCCAAGCTCAAGCTGTTAATGGCGAAGACGGTTTTCAATCAGTGCTAAAAGCAATAGCCAAAAGATTTCTGCCGAAAAAATAATTCTGCAACTTATTCAAATTCGAAACCGGAAGGGTTTAATTGCTATTTTATAATTTAAAACAAAATAATATAAAAAACTGTATTAAAAATTATCTGTAATTAATAAATGTACATTTTCTTTCTATTCATACTTTTTTACTCAAACTTACAAATCGCGCCAACCTGATTGCGATAATACGTAAGTACCCAATTTATTTGTAACACCATTAGAGGGTGCTTCTCATCTATCTGTATGCTGAGAAAGTTAAATATTTTAAGCTGTAACTAATTAGGAAAGTACCACTCTCCGTGCCCTTTAAATAAATTATTATTGTTGTAATTGTGTAGTTTTGCCTTCCTTAAATTGTGTCATAAGTCATGCATTGTCACTTTCAAACACCTTTTATCTAGAGAGTCCCTGGCCAACATTTATACATTGATTGATGTTGTATTAATGTTGACAAGGATCACACTGTTGACCTTTGAATGGTTGTGGAGGTATTCGCATTTTTCTATCTGTTTTATATCTATTTCTAAATAATAAATAAAGGCCCAGTATTTTTATGTCTACATGTCATCCTACTACATTAAAAGGATGATATAAAAATCTGAAAATTTCTGGAATTGCTAGTCTTGACAATTCTATGTCTCAGACTTTGTATTATATATTGATTGCTAAAAGGAATCCTTTTTTAGGGAATCTTGGCAATGTAGAATATAATTATATTGTTAATCATTCTTATAATTTTGTAGATATCAAAACCGATGTACACTGCGCAAAAAAAAAGGGAGACAGTTCTAAATCTCCCGTTCTACTAGACCGATTGACAAAATTCAAATTGCGTTTTTCATGTCTCGAAAGCGGGACATAGGATATATACTATTGGATTTTTATATAGCACTCTAACATAGGTATTTTGACACAAAATCGGACTTTTTCTGAAATAACATACTAATTTTTTCCCACATTTCGATTCTATGATTCAAATTATGCTTAGATATTAAATTTTGAAAAATTTGGTGTGGAATGTTTTCAGTTGCGCCAAGAATAATTCATTTGGTGAACTTCTTAATATATGGCAACCAATTTTCCTTTCCCTTCCATTATGCTGGAGCGGGGGAGGGGGGAAGGGCACCTTGTTCCTACCTTTTCACATTGCACATGAGTGAAAAAAAAGTCACTTCATTTCTATTTTCAAATAATTTTAGCAAAGTGTCTAAACCACATTTGGTGTTTTATCGCTTTCAACAAATATGCCAAATTTCAAAACACGGCAATATAAAAATTCACGTATATCTTCGGAAATTTTGAATTAAAAACTGGCAATTTTTTTCAGGTATGCTTAGAAATACATCTTCTTTAAGATGATGGTAAAAATTTTATAAATTATAATTCAAAACTTTTTTGAAAAATTCATGAAAATTATTTAAAAATACAAATTTTAAAAATAAATCATAAAAAATGGGTGAATTTTATTTGGAATGAACCTGAATTTCAAAATGTGAAAGAAAGAATCAAATAAGTTTAATAAAAAAAGGAGAGATTAATAAATATATACCAAACTCAATTAATATTCAGGAGCTAAAATTTTGAGAGGCAATTTTTTAAACAACTACTTGTGCAATTTTTACAAAACATGGTAGTTTGCTGTAATTTGAGTCGTAGAATTGAAATATGGAAAAAGATTGATATGTTATTTCAGAAAAGTCCGATTTTGTGTCAAAATACCTATATTAGAACAATGTTATATATAAATCTAATACATATCCTAAGTCACGTTTTCGAGACATGAAAAACACAAGCTGAATTTCATTAATTGGCCCAGTAGAATGGGAGATATAGAATTCTTTTTTTTTTTTTTTTTCACTAAGTCCTAGGTTGGTGAATTCATATGATGGGACTATAATGGCCAAAGCATTTTTCGCAACTATTCTTGCAGCAGTTGCAAAATTATTGCTGCCAGAAATTTCTTGTGTTTAGATTGCTGCTTGTTTGGTGCATTGTTTGCCTTAAAGATCCATAAGTCCTAAAATACTAAAGATTTAAGCTCAAGCAATTAATATTTATTTTATTATATTTACTTATGTGGTTATATTTACAGGCATATGATCAGCATTTAAACATGGTATTGGGTGATGTTGAAGAAACTGTTACAACTATTGAAATTGATGAAGAAACTTATGAAGAAGTTTATAGGGTATGAAGCAATTTTAGTAAAATTTGTCTCACCACTTTCTGATATCAAAACTCAGTTCAGCCTGCTTGAAAAGCCTCTGTATTATTAAAAATACGAAAAATGAGTACCGTAATTTCGCACGTATAGTCCGCACCATCGTATAGTCCGCAGACACGATTTTATATAAAAAAATTTTCAAAAATCGTCAGATAGTCCGCACCACTGGATAGTCCGCGGACTATACGTCCGAAATTACGTTTTTTTAATACGGCAATATTCCCATGCTTTTTAAACACATCCTTTTGTTTGCGCCAATTTCTCACTGCTTTCTCGTCCACTTCAAAATGACAGGGTAAAATCCTAGTATACGATGCAGCCTTGGCGCGACTTTAAAAATTATCGCCAACACCAAAAATGATCCAAAGAACGTCTATATATATAGTATACACACATAGTGTATGTATATACACACATAATATATATACTATGTTTAACTATATATTTTCTTTGAATGACCCGTTAACTACTCATCGTATATGTCCCGTTTTCACTGCTCATCATAAAGTCGCCAAAAATAGCCAAATCTCGTGTGCACCGAATACTGGGATTAAACCAATAACGGCCCGCTTCTCTATTTCCATCTTTGTCAACTACCTTGAGTTAGCAGTAGAACTCCGGCGATGTTTCATCAACGATATCGAAGATGAAAGACAAAATACGAAAACAAAATACTGTGCAACGTGCTATACTCGTGATAAGTGGTAATGAAATGTGACCTTCGACCCCACTCACTCGGTGTTGCCAAACCACGCTATAAGTAAACGAATCACGCTTTTTTTTTTTTTTTTTTTTTTTTTTTTTTTTTTTTTTTCATATTATAACTTAACCTTAATTACGAATTTATTTTTTCGTACTCCAAGTACTTGCTACTATGGCTCCTAAAAACCGAGTTGACGCATCAATTACTTTTTCCCCTCTCAGCAGTTGCGCTAAAGCAGTGCGAAGGATACTGGGATACAACACTCTGGTTGCGCTAAGTGAGTGCTCACAAGACTTTCTTTGGCTCATATCTCGGCATCGCTTGATGCGCCAACCTGGATTTTAGGAGCTCTACTTGCTACTACTCATTCGTTCTGCACTATGCTCTATGGTTTACTATCGATACGATACATACGAATGTTTTCTTGGAATCTCGCGCTTTTTTTATATTTGATCATCGGCAGTTCACGACAGCGTGTTTTTTAAATTTCAACGATTTTAACCGTGAACAACCAGCGTATTATCCGCACTGGTGGATAGTCCGCAGCTTCAAAAATTCGCATTTTAAACACAGATAGTCCGCAGACTATACGCGCGAAATTACGGTACTTAAAATAAAATTGAGAAATGTATATTTTATTAATTTGTAATATGATAAATTTTGTAAAAATATAATTTTTAACTGTTTTGTTGAGCGGTGAACTCGTAGAAATTCAAATGTGGCTGAACTTTTAAATAATTTTATATTTAAAATACTCCAGAAAGTATTTAAATGCATTTCATAAAATCATAATACTTTTTTTAGCCCAAAGGGTTTTAGCTCAGAAGGCCTGTTAATTTCGTTTTAGCATTTTGCGTCGAAAACTTTATATGTCCATTTTACGTTTTAGATTGTTGCCAGAAAATATTATCGCTCTGTGTTATATTTAAAGATATGAAGAATCTGCATAAATGTATATATTTCTTGCATTGTGATCAAACAACGGTACTTAGCCCTTTCAGGACGGGCGTCCCATATATGCATTCCCTAAGAACAACTCTTACAGCCGGGTGTCCCATCCACGCATCGCAAGAGATTGCATTCAGAGGACGGGTGATGCATATATGCATTTTAAGCTTGACTGTTTTTCTGAAGGCCACTAGATGGCATCTTATGTCCATTACTTTTGAAATGAACACAGTTTTAGGTTCCTGACCTTGAGTTTGATATATTCTGCTTGACTTTGGTATTTTACTCATCAGGTCTTGCAAGGGTGGGGGGAGGAGAAGCGGAGGTGAGCTCTTTTTTATCTAATTTATATCCATTTCCTTTTTTATTCTATTTTTCCCTTTACTATGTACAGTCTTTTAAGGTTAGTATGTGGAGTACTATTACGTTTTGCATTGCCTTCAGATATATTTCCGTTTCTTCTCTTTTTATTTCGAAAAGCCTCACCTCCAGTCTATTATGGCAGGAAGGCACTATTTATCACAAGAAGAATACCCTCGTATGATCAATGAACCATTAATTAATGCAGATGAGAGTGATGATTTATTTTCTAAAGAGTTAAAAAGTGATACCTTTTCTGAGAGTTAGAAAGTAATACTCCTCCGTACTTCGAGATTTACCACAGTCTTCATTTTAAATTTTGTTTCTTCTTACTGTAAATAGTCTTTATTGTGTTGTTTTGTTAATTTTAAACTTTACTGGTGGATTTTTATCAATTAAAACTTTGGAATAATTTGAATAGTGCTTCCGAAAAATTATTTTACAAGATGAGCAATTTTTTAAGTATATTTTCATGTAAAATAAAGAAAAAAAACGTTATTAAGTGCTAATTTTAACATATATAAGAGCTCAAGTAATATTCTAAAATGATACCAAAAATTGCGATGCTAGAAGCGAAACTTTTTTTTTTTTCCCTGATATTTTTTTTTTTTTTAAATATATATATATATATATAAAATTAGGCTTAGCGATGCAAAACCTCCGTCCTGTACAGTGACTGCCTTCGATTCCCTTCCGTCCCGCACAAACGTCTTAAACAAAGGTGCGCCGTTGCGAAAAGGCTAGAGCCATCAAATTTTGAATAACATAATCCTCAACTGAATATGGGCATCTGTAAGCCCTAATTTGGAATTTGTTTTATTATTAATTTCATATTTTGTAACACTTTAATGAATTTTTTATTAATAAACTCAACGATTTCAAAGCGAGCAATGGCAACACTGTAAGGAAAAAAAACATTTTTATCTCCACCATGAAAGACTGTGTATCGGAAATTCTAAAGATATGCTCATTTTAAAGTTATTTTGTTATATTGTTGTTGAATTGAATGTTATCTTTTAAGTGTGAAGAACGTGATATTAATTAAATAAAGGTAACACACAAAACGTTAAAAAATACCCCTTTGAGTGTAATATAAATTTTGAAAGCTCTCTTCCCCCCCCCCCATGAAAACACATATGCACCCACTCAAAAAGAAGGTAATGCCAGTTTTATATCTGCCATTCTACTGGGCCAATTGGCAAAACGTGGCTGGTGTTTTTTGTGTCTGAAAACCGCAACGTAGGATATTTACTATTATAGTACAAAGTCCGAGATTTAGGTGCCCAATATCCAGAATGATCTAAAATATGGACCTCAAAGCAAATATACCAAATTAAAAAAAAAAAAAAAAAAATTACTTAAATAATTTTTTTGTGTGTGTGCTTCATGCATGCACATTTGACTCTCCCCCCCCCCCCCGGTGCACGTGGACAGTCCTGATTCTTAATTTCACTTCGGAACTAAATAAAATACCTCGTTGTTAAAGAATCAATTATTTTAGCATAAATTTGATCAATAATGTGACTCCATAGGCTGTGTTCCTGCTTGCCATACAGCTCAAAGCGAAACATTCTACATAGATACTTTCTTGATGTTACACCTACTAATATTTTATACCCCTGACGACAACCTGGCAAATCATTATTTATTATATTTTGCTTTCATTAATGATTAATGACTCATGTAGCAACACTAAACTTTTTTTTTTTTTTATATATATATATATATATTAGCAGTTGAATAACAAAGATTATGGTAACCTTTTATGGTGACATTACGCTTGGCAATGAGTACAGATAATGCGCTAAAAATTGTTGACACGAAAAATTTTTAAAACATTTCTTTCCATATGCTAAAAATATACACTCTTAGACACAAAAAAAAAAAATGCACCATGACGCACCGAGAAGATATAAATCAAATCGGACACAAATTGATATGCATACAAGTTTCGATAGAAAGTGATAAATTTTACAGTTTGGCTTGAATGAATGGTTGTCGCTACAGCGCATCTGATCAGCGCAACTGGCAGGATATTTAAGAGGTGAAATTACGATTCCAGGTTATAAATTCTTGACGAATTTGATTCCGTGTAGTTTGGTAGACAGTAACTATGCCTCGCATACAGGTGCACGAACGATATGCGCAGATGTCAGAATTTGAGAGAGGTCATGTAGTTAGGCTCAAAGAAGCCAGTTGGTCTTATCGGCAAATAGCTCAACATTTGAGCAGAAGCGATGCCATATTAAACGATGTTGGCAGGAATGGGTGAACCATGGCCACACACAGCGTCAAGAAGGAAGTGGTAGGCCTAGAGAAAAGACAGAATGTGAAGACCAAGCAATCGTCAGAGCAGCACTCGCAGCCCCAGATGCATCATTATCATCGATTGTATGTGCAACTAGTACTTCAGTAACTGCAAGGTTCATTCATAGACGGCTCACAGAAAGGGAGCTGAGGTCACTGCGTCCCTTGCTCCAACTACCATTGACCTCTGTATAACGTCAGGCCCATTTGCAGTAATGTCGGGCTCATTCACACTGGAATGTTACTGACTGGAGTAGAATAGTCTTCAGTGATGAGTCCTGCTATGAACTGAGCCCCGATGACCAGTAAAGGCGAGTCTGGAGACGCCCCAGACAGTGGTATGATTCCAACCTGACTGTCTTCCGGCAGACAGGCCGACAACCAGGAGTGATGGTCTGGGCTGCCATTTCATTTCATAGTAGGGCCCCTTTGGTTGTCATCCGTCACAACCTTACAGCACAGTGGTACGTTGATGAAGTTCTAAGGCACGTTGTGTTGCCCTTCAAGTCACGCCACCCTGGGCTTACATTTCAGCAAAATAAAGGCCGCCCCCACACTGCACATGTTTCTACTGCTTGCCAAACATTACCTTGGCCAGCAAGGTCGCCGGATCTCTCTCCTTTGGGCACGTTGTGAGCATTACGGGAGGGGCCCTCGGGATGTTGACGATCTAATGCCCAGTTGGACAGAATTGGGCACGATATCGCTCAGGAGGACATCCGCAACATCTGTCAATCGATGCCAAGCCGAATAACTGCTTGCATAAGGGCCAGAGGTGCACTTCAATAAATCATCCAATTTTTCTCAAACTGTAATCGTTTGTTTTTCTGGACATGTACATCACTTCTACCGATTTTCATCCCATTCAAATAACTGAAATTGGTCCATCTTTTTTTTTTTTTTTTTTTGTCTAAGAGTGTATTTTGTTAATGATACTCATAGGCCAAAAGATTGCATTTAGTGCTGTTTGAATTAAAAATAAGTTATTTATTATTCACCTAAACCCAGAACCAGTGCCAGAGCTCATATGGCCGCACCGAGCCGCAGAATTTAGGGAAGATAAAGAGACACACTTGGTAGCATGAATTTAGGACCTGCAGAGACTGCATCAGGTGGTAAGACATTTAGCGCCGGCTCTCAATAAGCCTTAAGTATATGCGGGATTTTATTTATTCAGGACTCAGAAAAGCCTTAAGCATGTACAAGGAATAGGTGTAAGTACAGTCAAAAGTCGTTAATTTGGACACCCATAATCCGGACCTCAAAGCTACAAACGCATGCGCATTGACGCATGCGCATAAGACTTTTATGGCTGCGAATATTCGTGTGCGCATGCGCATAATACGTTTACGCTTGTGCGTTTAATGTATAACGGACGGTATAAGCTAAGCTAAAATTATCTAATTCAGTTAATGTTGCAGATTGCGTTGTTTCTGAATCTTCGAATTGGATCCGGCTTATTATTTTTTGCAGACTGTTAGAGCAACTTTATAAAAGTAAGCTTGAACTTTCGATTATGTCAAATAGAATTTCCGATATATATTTACAAATATGTAAAGGATCTACAAAGCGAAAGTATGTTTAGAATTGTCCATTAAACAAAAAGTGGATAAAGGCATGTCCTTCGTTTCTCAAACCATTCCGAAATCTGTTTATCAATTTCACGCTGCTCTGCGGCCCGGGGGGAAAACGCCGCGGCGCGCAATGAATTGGAAGTTAATCTGTCAGCACTATCCTTATCTTCAGAGCAGATGTTTTTATTTTATTTTGATTATCATTCCTTACTAAATGTAGTATTTCATCTCAATGTACTCCGTCTTTGATATGATTTAAATCAAATTACTCGTCATTATAATTCGCTTCCGATAAAGAAGAAAGTGATACAGAGGTTATTGAAAACGAAAAAATTTCGATTGGCAAATTAGTCGGTATTCTCGACACAGCAATTATAGGACTTTAACGCGGAACTTTGTAACTGAAGAAGAAATTATGTCTGTTTATAGAATTAAAGAGAAAGTATTATCACATAAAACGGAAAAACTTACATTGAAAGAAATGTTTAATAAAGCAAATAAATAAATATCAAGTTTTTTTTTTTTTTTTTTTTTTTTTTTGTAAATTTTGATACTTTTTAGATCATAATTGTTCTTTATTTCATAAATTACGGTTTCATATTTTTAATTTTATAATTTCTGCATGCCATCTTACCAGATTTAAACTGATGATCTATAATCCGGAAAAATCGATAATCCGGGATTGCCGAAGTCCCAACGAGTCCAGATTAACGACTTTTGACTGTATAATAAAAAACTAAACTAATACAAATCTGGCTTATTTATCTCATTGTGCGATAGAAGCAAGATAAAATTTAGGGAACAACTTGTCTTTAGTCACCAATCTCATGATACATAGCCAAATATGTATAGTGAATGATAGCTAAATTTTATAATGATACTCGTGAATCTGAAGGTTTTTGGATATCACAAATTTTCTAATTAATGGATTTTGTAAAGAAGTGGTGTTACATGAATATGATACAAAAGAAGTTTTTCATTGTGATGACAGTGCTCCACAATCGTCAATTAATTAACAAATGGCGAAATGTGTAGTGTGGTTCCAGATCCAGAAAATACCGCTACTGGTAGTGAAGAAAGTGACAGAGAGGTTACTGAAAGAAAAAAATATTTCGATTGACAAGTTAGTCGGAATTCTAGACATAATAATTGCAGGATTTCAACGATGGAACTTTGTAACTGAACAAGAAATTTTTGTAATCCTAGTATATGGTACACACAGGATTTGGCAACAGTATCTGAGCTGTAAAATGTGACATTTATAATGAGCAGTAAACGGATCATTTTGGTGTGGGCGACAATTTTCAAAATCGCGCCAAGGTGATACCGTATACTTGGATTTAACCGAAATTATGTCTCTCTATAAAATTAAAAAGAAAGTGTGAGCACAAAAAAAAAAAAAAAAAGTACTTAAACACTATCAGACAGACCTGGCCACCAATCCGGACTGCTAACACTACATCATGGTACATAGACTTCGGCTGTAAGCGCCCTCAGGGGAAAACCAAGAAAGGATATGAATATGCAGTTTTGAGGCTCCTGGCGCCCACTGGAAACCTCAAAGAGTTTAAAGGCTTGCTGAATTTGCCAACTCCACTGACGGAAGTGTTTTGCCTCGGATAACCATGAATATCTGACTATGTAGCTCCACCAGAACCAACAGAACGTACAAGAGAGTACCATATGGTCCCTATTGAGTCTGAACCAGCCATCGCCAGCAATGACTCCAGTTCTGAGAAGACTGATTTTAGATACCCATGACCGAGACTGCTTAGGTACAGATCCTTATCAGTAGCTTCTCAGGTTTTATTTGAGTCGACTCCCCGCGGGGATGGCATTCAAATAAGACAAGAATTTTCCTGTTGAGATAGGCTCCGAGACAGGTCTGCTTGTTTTAATGATTGCCCGACGCCTATTGTCGACGTGGGCCTGGCCATTCCAGAGATTGAAGGCCTGCAATAAAATTATCAAAATACATCTCTGTGGGATGCCTTATTCAATGAAGAACATCAAATAATTATTTTCTATATACTGTGTCTTCAAAAATCCTTACTTAGCTTTTATTTTTGCAACCATTGGTCTTAAACATATACTTTTAATTACAAAAATATTTTAAATGGCACAAGTATTCATGTTTTGGTAATTTTAAATTTAAATGACTCATTTGTATAAAAATTAGGAAAGTAATTTTTTACATATTCTTAGAATTCCTTATAGTTAGGAAATTTTTGTACCTATTATAAAAAATAAAATGCAAAAAGTCTTAACTCTTGTAAACAAAAGAAAGGCAACATACATCTGAGTGAGCACATATGGTTAGCATCATGACAATGTATGGTATAGAATGGGGTTCCTTAAACGTTTTTCAGTCATGACCCCTTTTTATCACTGAGATTTTTTTCGTGACCCCCAGGACTCCATAATATTTACAAAAATTTTGTAGGACCCCGTAAGTTGCGCAAATCCGACACACACATGAGTGAAACGGTCAATTTTTTCACTTGTATTGCAATATACTATTGCATTTTTAGATCATTAACTTTAATTTCTAATTTTAAGACATAGAACAATGTGAAAATTTTAAATAAGTAACAGACGAAATGACAGCGTCACATGCAAAACTGATACAATAAATATGTAATTCTACAACAGGTTTCTTAAACTTTTTTCAGTTGCGACCCCTTTTTATCACTGAGATTTTTTTGGAAAATCCCCAGGGCCCCATAATATTTACAAAAATTTTGTGGGACCCCATAAGTATTGCGCAAATCCGACACACGCGTGAGTGAAACTTTTCAGTTTTAGGTCATTAACTGTAATTTCTAATTTTAAGACATAAACAGGGTTTGTACGGTCCTTAAGTTTTTTAGAATCAATTTTTGGTCCTTAAAAGTCCTTAATGTTGGCCAAAATCGGCAGAAGGTCCTTAATTTTAATCATCTGAAATTTCTGTCTGTTTTTACGACTGTCATTTTGAGTGTGAATTAGCATTTTGCAGGAATATTTTTGGTAATTCACTGACAAATATGGCTTTTTTTTTTAATTGGTTCATGAGTTCTAATTTGTTCTTATTTGTAATATAAATAATGGTGGGATACTCGAGTTTCTGAGCAAGAAGTGAAACATAAGCATTTCAAAATTATTTCATTTTTTGTAATGAAGAGCTCTCAAACAACTTTCCGCTTTTGGGGATGTGAATTCTTTTATTAAACGATTCTAAATTTGGTGATTTTAAGATCGGTTTCTATAGAAAATTTTTAATTCCGAGATCTGGGAATTTTTTGACGATTTTTTTAGAACATTCTAACATTGATAAATTACATTAAAGTAATGGTAATATATTGGGATTATATTTAAGAAATAACATTAAAATAAAGTTCTTTTATTTTTCACTGTAATACGAGGCACGTCCAGAAAGTAAGTTCCGTTTCAATTTATCTCCGCTGCAGCTCTGCGATCGCAGTTCCGCACATGCGCAGTAGACGCTCTGTATCAAGGAGAAGAAACGCACGCCATTTGGAGATTGCTGTCAGTCACGTACGCTTTGTTGTGCTTGTTTACAATGTCGGTGTTGATTGAAAATCCCGCCGCATGTGAAATCAGATCTGTGATTCGTTTTCTGAATGTGAGGAAAGTGAAACCTAGTGAAATTTATCGGCAAATTTGCGATGTTTACAGACCAAAAGTGATGAGTGATTCAATGGTGAGAAGATGAGTCCGAAAGTTCAATGACGGACGTAGTGATGTGCACGATGAAGAACGAAGTGGGCGTCCATCTTTGGTTACAGAAGAACTGGTTCACGCGATTGATGACAAGATCCATGAAAACTGAAGGTTTACAATTAGTGCTCTCGGTATGGAATTTTCCCAAATTTCACAATCACTAATGCATGAAATTGTTACCGAAAAACTGAAATTTCGTAAAATTTGCTCACTTTGAGTACCAAAGATTCTTACTGAGCAACACAAAACAAAACAGATGGGTAGTGCACTTCAGTTTTTGACCCGTTATGCTGAAAGCGGCGAAGAATTTCTGACATAGATAGTCACAGGAGATGAAACTTGGGTTTCTTACGACACCCCTGAAAGTAAGCAGCCAATCAATGGAATGGAGGCACACTTCATCCCCAGCAAAGGTTAAGCCGAAGCAAATCTTGACACCTCGAAAAATGATGTGCACAGTGTTCTGGGACTGGAAAGGCATCTTAGTTGTTGATTTCTTACCACGTGGTCAAACAATCAGAGCAGATGCTTATTGCTAGACACTTCGGAAATCGCGCCGTGCAATACAGAATAAGCACCGAGGTTTGCTGTCAAAAGATGTTGTTTTTCTTCACGACAATGCACGACCACACACTGCAAATGTGACGAAAAGCCTCCTACAGGGATTTGGCTGGGACGTATTTGACCATCCTCCATACAGCCCTGACCTCGCTCCTAGCGACTTTCATCTGTTCTTACATCTTAAGCCTTTCCTTGGCGGTCAACACTTCAACAATGACGACGAGCTGAAAGAAACTGTTTCCAACTGGTTGAAGACACAAGTGGCAAATTTCTATGAAGAAGGTATACAAAAATTTGTGCCATGCTAAGACAAATGCCTGCAATATTTCGGCAGTTATGTGGAAAAGTAGTTTAAGAGTTGTTGAATTTTGTGCAATAAATAACTTTTCTGTAGCTGTACACGATTTACTTTTATTACCAAATGGAACTTACTTTCTGGACGTACATTGTATTATAAAGTTCCATTTTGATCACATTTTATACAAGTTTTTGAATCTGAAAAATAAGCAAGGAATAATGCTATAAAGCACAGTTTACAAAACAGTTTTTAGCAAAAGCAAAATAGCTGTGTAATTAATTAAAAATGTCATTTTAATTTTTTCATGGTAAGAATTTTTCCCATTTCTCAGAATGATCAGAATTCTCAGAAATGCATCAGTTTTCTCTATAAAATTAATTTCACACTTTTTTCCTCCGTTTTTTTTTTTTTTTTTTAATTTCTAGCTTTTTGCTGTTACAGAATTTTCTTTAGTATTTTAGACATTGAAACTTGGAAAGTTTAGAAAGATTTTTAAGGCAAATTTTTAGATCCACGATTCTAAAAGATTCCAGAAAAATGTGATAAAATGAAAAATGTCTCCATGGTAGTAACACGCTGTTTCTTACATTTTGGAGAACATCTGGAAGAACAATGAAAATATAATAGTTGAATATTTTACTTCTGATTCTAGAATCGCTTTATAAACATTTTTATCTTCCCTTTATTTTCTCTACTTTTCACAAGACACAAGCATGGAAAATATCAAAAGTACTTCTAATCTTATCGTATGGACAGGTATTATAGAAAGGAATTTTTTTATTAATAAAGAAATTGAAAACTGACAATTCAAAAGATTCATCTAATGTGTCTTAATGCATCATACACAGAGCTGGCGCTAGTCATTTTGCCACCTGACGCAGTCTCTGTGGATCCTAAATTTGGCTGCTTGGTGCCTTTCTAAATTCTGCTCCCAGTGCCTGCTCTAAATTCTAAAAGTTTTGCCATTTCTAGATTTTGTTGCTCAGTATGTCACTAAATTCTAAAAATTATGCCACACCAGCTCTGTGACCAGACTTCACCATATGTATTTCATATTTCTTCTGAATGTTCATATTACTAAAGAAATAAAATTAGAAGCTTTTTCCATACATTCTAAATTCATTTAGTTTTTTAGAATAACAGAAGTCTCTAATTAAATCCCAAAAATTTTAAGTGAAAAGGAAACGTGTTGAAAAAAGAAACTAAATATGTAAAGAAAATTATTCTTCAAATATATGTACAGTTATTATTATGTAAATTACCCAGTTATTTACAGTTTCACCAGCCTTTACTATAATTTTCCATTTCTATTTCCTCACCAGAATGCAAATCAGACAGTTTTTAAACTGAGGTTTTTGTAGTGTAAGACGAGTGTGTTTCTGACCTCCACTTGCTCCCTGCATTAGTTCTGTCAGCTCTGATAATTTGTAATTATTAGTCTTTCCATTACTGCTGCTAACATTTGAGTTTATTATGACAATAGAGTTACTGAAACAGATTAAATTGAAATTAAATTGTATAGTCTTTAACCATTAGTCCATATTTTTAGTTTGAATTTGACTTGTTTAATTATATCACTACAAATTGTAATTCATTTTGTTAGCATAAGAACAGGCTTACATGTTCCAATTTCTTTTTGAATAAGAAAATTATTTAAACCTTTATTGAAATTTATTATCTGATTTATAATTACTTTCAGACATAGTGATAATTTGTTTCACGTCTGTCGGGGGGGGGGGGTCGGACTATTTAACTTTTACCAGATCAAGTAAACCCTCATAGGTAGTACATTGTGCAGAGGTTGGCAGTTAGGAGATTAAACATGCAGAAACTAATGAGAACATTGTTTTGCATATTGAGACAAATTTTTAATTGTTAGAAAACATGCTTAAGGAGAAAGAAATCGATATAAATTAGCCAAAATGTGTGGGCAGACCTTCAAATTAAAAATATGCATAATTATTTTGTTGAGTTTTATGTTTTGTAGCTTTTAATGTGTAATTATCCTAATATTGTTTAAAAATCAATGTCATAAATTGCATGTATTTTAAACTGTGAAATTGTATGAGATTGTGATATTAATAGGGTTTTTTAACAAATATTATTAAAAAATAAATTTAATTTAATAGTTGCTATGTAAATCCAGAATGACTAAGGCTGTCTAATACCTAGTTTAATTATAACTCAATGCATTCTCTTAAAAATTATCTCTGTATATCAGTGTTTCTTAACCTTTCTAGCGAGTTGCACCCCACTGAAAAATGTGTTTTAATTTTTTTAATCTAGAAAAATACATTTTTTGCAAAACTTATTGTTTATTGAAAAATGTTGTACATTTTGTATAAATACAAAACAATATTATTTTTATTAATGACTAATGTGTTGTTGTTTGTTCATTATTATACTGGCGAAGTGAGGTTCCTTTTTTGAAAAACATACGTGTAAGTCATCACTTGCATTTAAGCGATTTCTCGCTTTAGTTTTTATATGCAAAAGCGATGAAAATCCCATTTCGCACAAGTAAGTGGTAGCAAAGAAAAGAGTAACTTCAGTGCTCCGTTCGCCAGCTCTGGATAACGTTGTAACTGTGAACACCGGAATTGTTGCAATTCTAATTGTTCGAATTCCATTTGAACATGTCCACATGCTCGCATTTCAATAAGTTGATCTTTTTTTGAGATCACTATCATCCATCAAATTTAAGTCAAATAGAGATGGATCCAGTATCCATCTCTGAGTTTTGTTAAGATTTCCGGTAGAAAAATATCCATTGAATGATTGAGCAATTCATCTCAAATGTATTACAATGTCGGGTATAATTGTATTCTTTTCATTTTTTGCAATAACAGAATCAAGCAAGGCAAAATTTGCAAAATTCCCTTTTTCTACTCGACGTATCCAAATTTCTAATTTTGCGATAAATGAAGATAATTTTTCACTAGATATTATATATATTTATACCAAATCCTTGCATTGATACATTCAATTCATTTAAGTGGCTAAATATGTCTGCTAAGTAAGCCAGCCTCAGCATTGCATCATTACTCTCAAAATCTTTTACTAAATAACAGTTTTGACTAGTCAGTAATTGAATAATTTCCTCACGCAATTCAAAAACTCTGTTAAGCATGCGACCCTTAAATAACCATCATATTTCGGTGTGATATAGGAGCACGGTATGATCAGCACCGATTTCTTCGCAAAATGCACGAAGAATGCGATGATTAAGCGCTCGCCCTCGGATGTATTTTACTACATTTACTGCTGTAGTTAGATGTTGTTTTAAACTTTCTGGCAATGCTTTCGACGCAAGTGCATGATGATGCAACATGCAATGCGTTATAACTTCTGGTACTTCTCTTTTCATGTGTGAAAAAAATCCTGAATTTTTGCCTAACATTGCTGGGGCTCCATCAGTGCATGTTGAGTCAATCACCTTCATTGGTAATTGATATTTAGTAAAAAAATCTTTGATGCGATTGAAAACATCAATTCCTCTCGTATTCACCTCCAGTGGCTCACAAAATAGAAATTCTTCCATCGCCTCTTTTTCCTTCACATATCTGACAAATACCAAAAGTTGGCTACAATTATCAACATCAGTTGACTGACTCATCCAGTTGCATGCTTATTTTTAGTGGACTGATTTATATGTCTTCAATTACTTGCATTAAAATATCTTCACCGAGATCTTGTATTCATGGTCGTATAATATCATTCGATAATGGAATCTGTTGGATTTTTTTATGTGCTTACGAATCTAAAACTGTTTTAGCAATAATTAAAGCAGAAGAATTTCCTTTTTTTTGCACATAAATATGCCACTTGATATGACGCTTCTAATACAGGTTTTTGAATTGCTGGTCTGCACAATTTTAGTATAGTTCCACTGGTATCAAACCAAGCCTTCTTTGACTTCAAGCTGTTCATGCTATGTGCTTTTCGCCACCATGCATATTGTTGAAATGCTCTAATAACTTTGATGGTTTGAGATTGCTATTTGAAAATATCTTGGAACACAAGAGGCATTGCGGTTGTTGTGTGCATCTTTTTCGGTTGTTCAGGTAAATCCATAACCGGCATACTTATCGTTCCATTGTCGTTTTTTTTTACGTAGCGGGGTTCACTATAATCGATTTAATTATTTAGAAATAATGTAATATAATATATATAATGTTCTTACGTTTGTAATATCACTGAATCCTATTCGGCTTGAACGGGCAATTAAGAATGTATTAGTCTCAAGAGGTTTCTGGACAAGTCAGAATACACAATACACATGTCGCAGATACAATAGTTGACTCAACTTAACTCAACCTAACACAGGTGCAGTAGATGCAGATACAAATCTATGAATCCGTAGATTCCATTGGAGTAGCACATATTGAACTCGGCGCATGCGCAAGCTGGGATAACGTTCTCCACTTGTATTCCCACAAAGTTTTTTTCTTTTCTCTGTCACCTAGCTGCCTGTTCACGTTCGTTTGTAGCGTTTCATGCCTTTCTGTAGCGTATTGTATACACCCATCGGCACTGGCTCTTTCCTGTGTCTTTTGCCGATAAGTAAGCTAGGTGCTACCAATTTTTATGAGCTTCAATATTGGGGACACTATTGCATATTTCAAATATTTTATTATAAGAAATTTAATAAACGATATTTAATAATTTTTATGGTTAGGTAGGGCTTCTCCCGCACCCCAAAAAATACATTCCTGCACCCCCCGGTTAAGAACCACTGCTCTATATTAAAGCAAGTTTTTGCCTTTCGCAATATTGCCGCCAACTGATAGCTGCCGGCTGAACAGAAAGGAACAAATTCGATGCCGGGCTCAACGTGTTAAACCTTTACCGTGGTCACAAGGTAAAACACAAAAATATAAAAATTCATGTGAAACTTATTCTTTGCATCTAGTGAGACTTAATGCAAAACAACTTATCACTGCTAATGCTTTAGTGGCTTAATAGAACCTTAGTATATAAGGAAGTTAAGGGAGTTACAAACCCTGGAACTCTACATGAAGCTACAACACTAACAGCATCAGACAGAGGTCAGCTAACTTTCAAAACTTGCTAACTGTACCTACATCAGGCCTTTCAGGTTTGTTCTGATCAGCAGGTCTCTCTATAGGCAAGCAGGAGCGGTGACAACAGCCAGTCTTTTATTATGAATCATGCTGATTATGATTTTAATGCTCATTTTAAACCTATGCTGCTTGACATAAAATCTACTTACTATTTACTAAACCTCTAGACTGAGCAAGTATGTGACAAAATGAGACATTAAAAAAAAGCTGTTAGTAAAACGTAACTAAAATGTCACTTATCTTCTTTCAAATCTGTCCAGTTATTATGAGTGTAAAATATTCAATGCTACTTGGTAAATTTCATAAAATTAATTTTATTCTCAAACATATTAATGATTATGTTAATTAAGTTATGTTTAATAATAATGCATCCTACTCACGTTCAGGCATAGATATAATATTTTTAATTGAATTTATTCAGTTCCCATTTGCTCATAGGTCCTTAATTTTTTTCATTAATGGTCCTTAAAAGTCCTTAATTTCCTTTTGCAAAAATGTGTACAAACCCTGATAAAACAATGGGAAAATTTTAAATAACAGACGAAATGACAGCGTCATGTGCAAAGCAAGGAAAATGAACATTTATATTATAAAAAGAATGCGGCGAAATGTTTTCGTTTTTTCTTTGTATTGTCTTATCTTTATGTATTTTCAGATACATTGTGTAAAAATATTTGGTAATTGTAAAATTATTATAACAAGAAATATCAAAACTGCTAAAATTTTTGGTGACCCATGGTTTAAGAAACCCTGGTATAGAAAATCACAGGAATCAATCATACATATCTATATAACATCTAGATTTTTTTAGCTATGAGTACTATTCCAACACCGTTGTTTTTTCACCATGACAATCACATTTTGATGCAACAATATAAGAGTTGTGTAAATAAATTTTCAAGAATTTATTTGATTTATGGCAGCTTGATTGTTATCATTCACGTCATTTTTGATTGTATAACTTGTAACCCTTGTATCTCAAGTTTCATTTCAGTTTGTTGAATTATCGGGTTGATCAAAAAAAGTTATTTTATGATAACCTGGTATATTTTTTAGTCTTTTGTGAAATTT
This sequence comes from Stegodyphus dumicola, assembly GCF_044657685.1. NCBI lineage: Eukaryota > Metazoa > Arthropoda > Arachnida > Araneae > Eresidae > Stegodyphus > Stegodyphus dumicola. Next base: position 5,185,485 of record NC_140769.1, on the reverse strand, counting down.
ATAAACTTTTCTAATAAGAACATATTTTGAATAAAATTTTCTTTAAATGTAAAGTTCTGATTATGTTGTCATCGCTTGTGGATTATATATTTTTTCTGTACATCATATACATTATAAAAGCTAAATTAATTAATGATGATTTCTGGAAAACATTTCTTACCTTATATTCCTAGCCAATTATATTGTTAGATATTATATGTTGTGTACTATGTACTGAGTGATCATAAAAAAAGTCCCTAATATATGCACCCCTTGGGCCTATCCACTCAACCTATCAAAATGAAATTTCAGATATCATTATTGAAGGTACTCATAATTGTGATGATTTAAAGCAATATATTTCTCACAGTTATGGTTATGGTGAAAAATTTTGAAATTTTCGAATGGCAACACCAATTTTTTTTTCCTGTGCAAACTCGAGCACATTGAAATCGTAAATGATGTTGAAAATATGTAAATATGATGAAAACTGATGCCGAAAAATACTTTAAAAAAAAACCAATGACAACACAAGAAGAGGAGAAGGAAAAAAACTTTTATTGGAATTAAAAGTTTTCAACTTTGCCACCTTCACAGACAGTATTGCATGTGGGAGATTGTGGACAACAATGATGAGCATAATGTCACAGGAGGAATATATATGACTTCATGTTTTCATGCATATTTCAATTTTGACAAGTCTTTTGGATTTGATGCATACACCATGGATTTCAATTTATCCCAGAGGCAGAAATCTGTCGGAGTGAGGTTGGAGGATTGCAGTGGCCACTTAACTGCAAACTTATGAGAGATTACTCTATCTTGAAATGTTGCATGTGCTGAAAACTTGTAATTCCAATAAAAGTTTTTCCCCTTCTTTTGTGTTGTCATTGATCCTTTACAATTAACTTCTTTACAAATGCACTGGCAATTTTCATCACGCATATATCGTTCCAATACCATTTCTGTTTTTCAGTGCGCTGATGAATTTGCGAAGAATAAAGTGGGTGTTGCTTTTCAAAAATTGTGAAATTTTTCACTGTAACCATAACTATGAGAGCTCTATTGTTTTAAATATTATAACAATCTCGAATGCATGCCTTCAGATAAAAAAAATCTAAAATTTCATTTTGATTAGTTGAGCTAGGGGCTCTGTAAGATATAAAATATAAAAGCTAGCTACTAATTTTAATTTTGTTGTAGTCCTTTTATTCCTTATTTTAATTTGAGTATTTCTCCTTTTTATCCTAAAAATAGTAACTATTCATAATACATCAATCTAAACTGCATCGTTTCAAAACTAATCCAAATCATATGATCCTGTGTTACCCTGCAATGAGGATACGTTTAATCCAACCACTGAATAAGATTTCTATCGAAACCAAAACGTTTTTATGTTTTCCACTTTTCTGAATGCATCATGTACTTACCCACTGCCTGCATGTAAACATGTCATAAAGTGACATGTCTCTTTGCTTCTCTGCATCATCCATTGTCTGAAGATGTAAGCTTTCAAGAATTATGGAATGCATATTGCACATGATGATATATGGGTCAGATTTTGCTACTATCTACATAATGAATACTACTAGATCTATCTACATAATGAATGAACTGCAATCCATTACATATATATATGTATGTATGTAATGGATTGATCCGATATCTATTGATGTTTTAAAATGTCGGCAGTTACAAACAATTTGATTGCGAATCACAATGTTTTTCTTCTGTCCCAAGATTTAATTTTGAACACATTGTGCTTGCTTTTTCAGATGTTCTTCAAAAAATGGGTGTGGTTATTGTTGCAATTTATTTTGTATTAGATAATAAAAATGTTCGTCGATAAAAATAAAGGAATAATTAAATTCAGTTGCATCTGCAACTACTTCTCTGTGCTTCAACGTCATGACATTAGCTTCTCTGAATTTATATATATGTATATATATAGCATAAGATTATACTAATGTAACCAAAAATTTCTGTTTGTTGTTTCTAATTACAATATTTATTTCTCTTCTAGACGACAAAGAGAACGGTGCCAATGTTATTTGTTCGAGGAGATGGTGTAATTCTTGTATCGCCACCAATTCGTGGAGGAATGTAAAGCATTTCATATATGTTCTAATAATCATCATTACTTCATCATAAATAAATGTACTGTATATAAAACTGGAGTATTTCCTTTTTTTTTTTTTTTTTTTTTTTTTTTTTCCAACACTTTAAAGTTGAAATTAGGGAAAAGATAGTTCATAATTCCAAAAACTTTGAGTTAAATCTTTAGGAAAGAATATCCAAATGCACAAATGCAAATTCTATTTTAAAAATCAGAGAAATAGCTTGTTATATGAACATAAATGTGAAGAATCATGTGGTGGTCTCATTTATATTCACTTTTTCACAACAATCTGCATAAGAGTGCTCATCATGTAATCAACTCAAACTTTTTTTCTAAACGATATTTTTAGTTGCACTCTAATGAAAATATTTGCTTGTCAGTTTGTGTATGACCCCTAAATATGATACCTGACTTTCATATCAAATATCTCGGTCAGACTTTTGTTTCTTATAATGAATACTAAATTTGCCTATATATAAGTATAGGAACATGTAAAAAGTTATATTTTTATAAAATAATTTTTTTGCAATTTAAAAATGCCAAATCATGAATCTGCATCATTTAAGCAAAACTATAAAACTCTGTTTGATTTTCAAATAATATACGCGCATTTAATATAGCACTTAAAAAAATTGTTTTTTCTTATAAGCTAGGCAATATATTTAAAGATATTGCCAATTTCAGTTATACGCATAATCCATCTTTGTTGTTATTAATGAGTCAAGTTTTGTGAAACATTTTGCTTCTGAGATTGAAAGAAGTCTCAGGAAGAACATTCTTATAATTGACAAGTAGTTTGGTTGGCCTTATTTTTCTGAAACAAAAATGAGATGCTAGAATATCACAAATGGGATGATGATTGATTAACACAAAGAGAGATGTTAGAGAGTGTTCTGTAAAATATATGTGCCAAATTTACCAATAACTGAATACATTAAAAAAAATTAGATACTTTTACTTTTTTACATTTGACGAGGATTTATTATGAATATATCACTGAGGAATCACATGCACATCATTTTGGTCTGCATTGTCATAAATATACAGTGGAACCTCACTTAAACATTTTTTTCCATGTGAATCAATATACAGTAGGATAATCCATATTCTAAAACAAATTTATAATAATGTGATTCATTATTTTTAATACATCAGGCTTTAAAAATCTTTTTTGGTTTTAGGTCAAAATCAACCAAAATATATATATTAAAAAGATGTTTCAGGTTAGTAGTATTTTCATTTTTACCTTGGGTGTTGTCTATGTTTCAGGAATTTAGCCAAAATGCGACACAACATTATTGTAAAATTTATGGGGCCCATCTGAGTCTGTTATCTCTTCCTCCCTCAATGAAGTGTCCACAACTTCTTGGTGTGACACAGAATATATCTGCATAAGCGATTCGGTGGTCAGCTCCTGTATGTTCTTCCACTAAATCATTTATGTCACTGCTATCAACCTCTAGTCCCATATCTTGGCACAATCAAGAGACACAATCTCGTTGATTACAGCTCTTGCTCAAACCCTTTCGTGTTGCATTCAACAACACTGTCTGTCCACAGCTTCTTCCATGCAGAAATAAGGGTTCTTTTGGTTGACCCTTTCCTGTGTCTTCTTGATCATCTTGAAATAGGCAATGATGTGGAAGTGGTCTGTCCAAAACTCTTTCAGAGTGATATTGGTTTCATCAGTTACCTTTAAGAATGCTTTAGTGTAGAGCTTTTAAAAATTTCAAATGACCTGCTGATCCAGGCGCTGCAGTAAAGGAGTGGTATTGGGAGGCAGGAATTGGATCTTGATAAATTTAAACTCTTCAAGGAGATCATCTTCTAGGCCTAGAGAATGTGCAGGAGCCTAGTCCATAACAAGCACGGTCCATAGCAAGACTGGCAAATTCATTTCAAGCAGTTTGATGGACCAAACATTTCATAGATCCAATTTGTAAAAATGTCGAGTGACTCTTCTCGACTTTATACTTCTTGAAGGCGTGTAGTTTGTACAAATGATAAAGAAGCAGCAGTTTACTTTTCAAATCACCACTTGCATTTGTCCAAAACAACAGCATGAGATGGTCTTTCATTCATTTTGTTCCATTAATTCCTTCTCTATTGTTGTAACATAAGTGCACTTTGCATCTTTAAAAAAAAGAGAGAGAGAGACCCATCTCATCACAAAAACCTGTTGCTGCAGATAAACCCCAAAATTTACAAACTTCTTGAATTATGTCGATCAAGTTCTTGGCTGCCCTTGTGCCAGAGATTTCTACTTCTCTATGTCTCACAACTCTGGGGATCTTAGTTTTTCTCTTAACCTTTTCCTTCCATCAGAATTATGGGGTGAGGTTTTGCCCTCTTTTCCTTGTGCCTGTGATATTTCCGGGCAGGATTATTCAAGAGAAATGCACCAAAATTTTAAAATCAAACTATTTCTTACACCCAGAAAAATTTTTATTATTAATTTTACATATTTTCTTAATTTCAAGCTAAAAAAATTCCAAAAATTTTAAATGAATATATACATTATTCATACATTTGCTTTTAAACAATTTTCTTGTATATAACAATAGGCACTGTTTTTACTGTTTTCTTGAAAATTATGCTATTGTTAAGGAGTTAAACTTTTGGAATACCCATGGCTTTTGATGATCTGGCATCTTCTTAATGAGAACAGCAAAAATTAGTTTTGCCTTATCATAAATTGTGTTTTTGTTAATAGTGATGCCTAGCATTTGCTTCTTATTGATCCATATGAGAAGCAGTCTTTCAGTGCTATCGAGAGTATGTGGCTGTTGTGTAGAAATTCTTGTGGCACCCTCTGAAGCATCAATCTCCTTCATCGTATCCTTGTTGAGGACAATGTAAATTGTTGCCCACCAGCAGCTGAGTGATAGCAGTCTCTGAACATTGTTTGGTCTGGAAAAATTTTGCATCCGAGATACAAAAAATTGTCTCCGTTTTCTAATTCTTTGAATGTTGCAGATATCAATATTAATTAAATGATCCATCTTGAGAGATATCCTGCATTTATGAAATTGATATACAATTATAAATTTTTAATAAGAATTTATAATTGCACAGTAAAAATATATAGAGAAAGAGAGCTTTTGCTAAAGCAGAACAACACTCATTTTTATCAAAACAGAGAAATATATATATTTTTTAAATATGCTGTTCAGAATAATGTGTATATCGTCAGCCTATGAGTAGATGACTAAAATTATTGATGCTTTTTTTAACCTTTTTATTTAATTATGGCATGAATTTTAACATTAGAATCTGTTGCAAATGGAAAGCTTCAAAAATAAAGCCTTAAATATTCAAGTTTGTTCTCTGAAGATCAACAAACAGAAAAATGCAAATATGTACCATATTACCTAACACATTTATTCTATTTTTTTATTATTATTATTAATTTTATTGTCCGAAAATCAAGAAAGGAAAATTACATGAGTAACTTAATTTCAGAAGAACACAGTTACAGAAAGATCCTAACAGATAAAAAATAGTCATTGTATGGTGTCTCCTTCGTGAGTCATAATTTCTAAGGTGTTTCGTTTTTCAGGAAACAGGTTGGGAGAGCATTAGAATTTCAAATCAAAACTTCAAGATTTCACAGAACATAGAAATAACATTTATACTTGATAAACTTAATGATATAGTATATTACTTCCGCCTATAGCGGCCATGAAAACATAATCAAGCATAAAAAAAAGGTATGACATGCGTCATTCTTTCAAGTTCAAACGTCAATTGGAATATTTTTCATCGGCGCGCATCAAGAGCGCTACCCATCTACCGAAAAGACGGAACATACTCCGCCCCGATGAACATTGGTTCATTACAACATTGTTATAAAGATCTTCAATTTTAAATTTAAACAAGTTTCCCAAACATTCAACAATATATCATATAAAATAAAAATGCATAATGACAAATTTAAATTGAATAACAACATTAAATTTAGCACAAAATTTTACAAATAAAACATACTTATAATTTCTAGAAGGAAAACAAAATAATGAAACTGCTAAATTACCATAATCCACAATTGTGGTCCATTCTCTGAATCTGAAACATAATTGAATTAATAAAAGTAGACACAAATTATGAATATGCAATTTTTTTTTTTTTTTTTTTTTTTTTTTTTTTTTTTTTTTTTGAGTCTTATTCACTCAATGGTAAGCGGGAAAGTTTATGTATAGGACGCTTCATTTCGCCCAATAAAGTTTTTAGTTTCACAACACGAATTTTTCGATCAGCACCAGGATATAGTTCAATTACTCGTCCAAGTCGCCATTTTAATGGAGGCAAATTTTCGTCCTTTATCAAGACAAGTCATTGAGGGCTAAATTTGGTTTATCCCTCAACCATTTGGTACGCCCTTGTAATTGTGAAAGATAATCTCTAGACCATGTTTCCAAAAGCTATGGAAAATTTGCTGTGTCAATTTCCATCTTTCAGCAGGGGTTAGCTTATTATTTGTAAGATCAGGTTCAGGAATTGCTGTTAATGTAGTCCCAATTAGGAAATGTCCAGGTGTTAAAGGATAAAAATCTTCAGGATCAGATAAGATGGAAACTATTGGCCTGGAATTCAAACACGCCTCGATTTGTGTAATTAAGGTGTGAAATTCTTCGTATGTCAGAACCTGGGTCCCAATAGTCCGCTTTAAGTGAATCTTTATTTGTTTCATTCCAGCCTCCCAAAGGCCTCCAAAGTAAGGGGCAGAAGGAGGATTGAAGATCCATTGAATATTTTCACCGCTCAGGTAGTTTTGAAATGCTTCCTCAGAGGAAAGTGTAGCTATGTATCTTCTTAATTCTCGATCAGCCCCAACAAAGTTGGTTCCTCTATCGGAAAAGATTTTCTTGGGTTTTCCTCTGCGTGACACAAATCTTTTCAGAGATGCTAGGAATGCTTCAGTTATTAGATCACTGACCACTTCTAGGTGAATAACCTTTGTGGTGAAACATATGTAAAGGCAAACATAACATTTATATCTCGTTCCCCCTCTTCCTTTCCTAGCTTTAATTAATAAGGGGCCTGCAAAATCTAGTCCTGTATTCGAAAATGTTCTATCCGGCAATACGCAAGAAGCAGGTAGGTCGTCCATTATCTGACTGGATGTGCTTGTTCGATTTTTAAAACATTTTATACATTTCCAAATTATTTTTCTTACAATTTCTCAGCCATTAATGATCCAATATTTCTGTCGCAGAGCAGATAATGTTAATGTGGCTCCTCCATGAAGGTTCACTTCGTGAAAGTGCTTGACTATCAATTCAGTAACTTGGTGACTTTTGGGAAGAATGATTGGATACTTTGTATTTTCTGAAATATTCAAGTTACAGAGTCTACCACCGACTCTAAGGATTCGTTCTCTATCAAGAAAAGGATTTTAATTTCAGGATTTTACTGCTGAGATTCAATTTCTTCTCTAAATTCGGAATTTTGTATGATTTTAAAAATCAAATTGCTTCCCTTATCCAATTCTTGAACTGTTAAAAAACCCTTGAGTTTTAAAGATGTAGGTTTAATATTGTGGCAGAATCTTAAACACCATGCAGTTACGCGTTTCAATTTTTTCCATGATGAAAACCCGGATGTCAATTCAAATTCAGCCTCTTGACTAATAACAGAACATACAGTAGTTTGACGCTGTTCTACCTGGACCTCTTCCACCATAGGCTCGATCAAAAGATCAAAGTTTATTTCCCACTAGATCAGAAGCTCTTAATCCACGTGAAACTATGTCAGCCGGATTGTCATTTCCCTTACAGTATTTCCATTGCGAAGGTGATACAACATCTTGTATTCCACGTACACGATTAGCAACAAAAGGTTTACATTTATCAGCGGTACCCCTGATCCAGCGAAGAACAATTTTAGAGTCACTAAAACAAAATACATTATCTTCTTGGATATTAAATAATTTCCTTAAATATTTAACTATTCTTGCGGCAATAATGGCTCCCATAAGTTCTAAACGAGGCAAGGTTAATTTTTTAAGTGGGGATACACGGCTCTTTGAAAGAACAAAAGACGTACAGCAAGAATCAGGATCACGAAAATATGCAACAGCTCCATATCCCTTGAGCCTGGCGTCACAAAAGACAAAAAGCTCTATTTTATCGAAATTTACACATTCATCATTTAATATGTATTTTCTAGGAATACACAAGTTGAGAATAACTTCAATTTCAAAGTACCAAGTTTTAAATTTTTCACTCAAATAGCTGGACAAAATTGTGCCCCAATCAATACCCAACTCCCATAACTCTTGTAATAAGAATTTTATTCTGATAACAAAAGGTGCAATGAAGCCAACTGGGTCATAAATTTTTGCCACAATCAGTAATATCTTTCGCTTCGTAACGTGTTTCCAGTCAACTGGTTGTAAAAGTTCTTGTACATCTAATTTCAATGTGTCCTCATCCAAATCCCAAATTATTCCCAGCACCTTTAACGTTTTCTTATCCAAATTATCTTCCTTTGTGGAAAAATCCCCCAAATGATTTATCTATCGCCGTTAGAGGGCGCTTCGCTTCTGAAAAGGAATGTTAGTTTTTAGTTTGCGACGTAGTTAGTTAGCAGTGAACCTTCGATGCAACGAAAGTTGCTTTGTAAATAAAATGATTATTTTTGTAGATTGTTGAAATATTTCACTTCATTTAGAATTAGAACCACCTTTCGCAATATGGCGCATCGGTGCCGAGAACCTTTGGCCAATTTAGAAGTTTGTGTTTTTTAATTTTGGATATCATTTTATGCGAAGACAGCCAAGGTAAGCCTGTATTTTCTATTTTTATATAATATGGAAGATCTTATTGCTAAACTGAAATCGAAACGAAAGGTATTGAGGACCGGAGTGTCCAAGATATTAAAGAAAATTGAAACCGAACTGAATAAAGATGATAGTAGTATAAATGTAAATGTATTAGAAGAAATTTTAGACCAGTTAAGCGAAAAATCAAAATCCTTGAGCAATTTAGACGCTGAAATAGAACGAGAATTAAAAGTCGAAGAAGACGAATTTGAACTTGAAATCTCATCCGCTTTAGAATATGAAGAGAAAATACAAGTGTGGCAGTTTAGAGGAAAGAAAAAGTTGAAAGAGTTGAATAAGTTGGAAAATTCGGACAATGCAAATAGAGACATTTCTAATGAAACCGTTACAGAATCCCAAAACGAAAGTAACAAATTCACTCGTCTTCCAAAATTAACGATCTCTAAATTTTATGGTGATTCTTCGGATTGGTTAGAATTCATAGGTCAGTTCGAAAATGCGATTGATAAAAATCCGAATTTATCAAAAATAGAAAAATTAATTTACTTAAAAAGCTTTCTTGGTGGCTCAGCCGCTAAAGCTATTTCTGGTTTCGCTCTCATCGAAAATAATTACGAAGCTGCTCTTGAACTGTTACGTTCTAGATTTGGTCAAAAGAACATCTTAATTAATTCGCATTTAGGACAACTCTTAAGTACTTCACCTGTTAGAAATCCTAATGATATAAACGGATTAAGAAAACTTCTAGATCACGCCGAAGTACAGATAAGAAATCTTGAAGCATTAAAAATAGACTCTGATACCTACGGAAATCTGTTAACGCCTTTAATTTTGAAATTACTTCCTAATGAATTCGTTCTTGATTATAGCCGAAACATTAAAGACGAAAATTGGGATTTAAAAGGTTTGTTAGCCCTTTTGAGAAACGAAGTATTCTGTAGAGAACGCGCGGCTTCTGTTAATTATAATTCTAGAGAAAAATATTCGCGATTGGAAAAGCATTTGCCCTTCAAACATAAACATTCTCCAGCCATAACGAGCAAGCCGTCTACAGTTGAGTTATTAGCGGCGTCATCCGAATCGCAGTGTCTGTTCTGCGGGAACACAAATCATAAATCTACGGATTGCGAAGTTTTAAGTGTAGAAAAGAAAAAGGAGATCTTAAAAAGTGAATCGCGGTGTTTTTTATGTTTAGGTCGGTATCACCGGATCCAAAATTGTAAACAAAAAATAAACTGTGCCTTCTGCTTTAATAAACACTCGAAAGCCATTTGTTATTCATTCCATCAGAAAAAAGATAATGAAAAACCTAAAAAGAAAACGTCGGATTCGAGCGTTATTTCCGCTGTTTCGTCATATAATTCCGATGAAAATAGATCTAATAAAATATTATTACAAACGGCTTCTGCATTGATTCGAAATAATGATAAATCTGAAAATGTCAGAATTCTTTTTGATAATGGCTCAATGAGATCTTTCATAACTAAAGATGTATCTACTAAAATGGAACTTCCGATTGTTAGAAAAGAATCACTTTCTGTTTATTCCTTTGGTGATAAAAGTGCGTTAGAAAAAACCTTTAATGTTGTTAGAGCAAAACTAGAAAATGTAAACGATCCTAATCTTAATATATATATTGAGCTTCTTGAAACCGAAAATATATCTAATACTGTTATCTCTCCTCCAGATTTTAACTTTGCTAAGAAAAATAAAATTTTACAAAATCTACAATTAGCAGATTGTTGTAGAAAAAGTGACAAAATTGATATTCTCATAGGGGTAGATTTCTACTATTCTATAATTACTGGTAAAATTAAAAGAATTTCAAGAAATGTAGTAGCCACAGAATCTTTATTTGGGTGGTGTTTGCAGGGTAAAGTAAATAATGATCATAGTGAATTATTAACTATGAAAGTAATTGTAAATGAAAACTTGATATCAGATCAGTTACAACAGTTTTGGAAGCTAGAAAACTTGGGTTTGGAAAGTGATACTCAAAACGACAAAACTGTTGATTTAGAAATTATGAAATCTTTCGAATCTGATATCAGGTATAAGAACTACAGATACCAAGTAAAATTACCTTGGAAACCGAATTCAAAACATTTAATGGAAGATAATAGGGATATAGCACTTGAAAGATTTAAGAAATTGAGTAACAAATTTAAAATTGATAACTCTTTGTTTGTTCAATACACAGAGGTTTTAAAGGATTACGAGTTAAAACATATTATTGAACCAGTTCAAGAAGACAATCAAAATGATAAAACCCTATTTTATTTACCTCATAGAGCAGTCATCAGAAATGATAGAGCAACAAACAAACTAAGAATAGTTTATGATGCTTCAGCCCATAAACCAAAAACACTCTCTCTAAATGACTGTTTATACACTGGTCCGAACCTATATCTTGATATTTTTGATTTATTGATAAAATTTGGACAAAATTCGATAGCTTTTACAGCGGACATTACACAAGCATTCTTACAGATAGAGTTAAATGAAGAAGACAGGGACGTTACACGATTCTTTTGGAAAGATGATCCTAATGATAACAATGAGAGTTTGAAAACCTTTAGATTTACAAGAGTTTTGTTTGGAGTAAAATCTAGTCCCTTTCTTCTCGCTGCTACTATTAAGCATCACCTTAAAAAATATTCAGAAATATATCCTGAAACAGTAGAACTCTTAAAGAACTGCTTGTATGTTGATGACATTATTGGTGGTCACCAAAATTTAGAACAAGCCCTGAAAACAAGTTTAGAAATTGTGAACATTTTTAATGAAGCTAGCATGTCACTACATAAGTGGCATACTAATTCCAAAGAACTCAAAGATATTTGGCATCGCAAAGAATTTTCGATGCAAGAATCTCCTGAAGTTGTCCCGATCAAAGTGTTAGTAATTAACTGGGATACGGATAATGATAATTTTTATTTTGACACTCAGCACTTGACAAATTTCATTTCCTCGTCAATCAACTCAAAACGTTTTCTATTGCAAACCGCAGGCCGTATTTTTGATCCTGTCGGATTTTATGGCCCTTTCACTATAAGAATAAAGTGTCTGATTCAGGAAATCTGGTCTGCCAAAATTGATTGGGACGATGAACTTCCACCTGATCTTAGTTATAAATGGAAAGCCTGGTACGAAGAAATTGAAGAACTGAATCACCTCAGAATTCCCCGCTACTATTTAGAAGGAATATTAGATGCAGATGTGAAACAAATAGAACTCCATAGCTTTTCTGATGCTAGTTTGAAAGCTTATGGATGCGTGGTATATCTGAGAATAGTTTTGAACAATGGAACTTTTCAAACAGTTTTTGTTGCTTCCAAGAGTAGAGTTGCATCTCTGAAATCCCTTGCACTTCCTAGATTGGAGCTTTTGGGTGCGCTTTTATCCGCTAGATTGAGTGATAAAATAGCAAAATCTTTAAAATACGAAGTAATCCCCTTCCACTGGACTGATTCTCAAATAACGTATTTTTGGATTCAGGGATCTCCCGAAAGATTTAAATCTTTCATCAAAAACAGAGTTTATGAAATTCAGAAACTAACTGAAAGCAATAATTGGCATTATTGCAGTGGGAAAGATAACCCCTCCGACATCATATCACGAGGAACTACTGTTGCTAATTTAAGAAATTGTTCACTTTGGTGGTTTGGACCAGAATGGTTGCAAAACAAACATATAGACTGGCCAGTTCAACCGAAGTTTGACGTGGGAAACGATAAGCAACTAGAACTCCGTGGTAAGATATCTGTTTATGACGTTGTTGTGAAAAGAGATGTTCAACTATTGGATATAACAAAATTCAGTAATGTGCTGAAATATCTCAGAATTATGGCATGGGTTAGACGTTTCGTTGCTAAGGCAAGAAAACTGCCTGCTAATAGTGGAACATTAAGTGCTTTTGAAATTCAGGACACTGAAATTTTTTGTGTTCGTAAAGCCCAGATGGATTTCTTCACACCTGAAATTAAGGCTCTTCAATCTAACAAGTCAATTTCTCCAAGCTCTGATATATTCAGCTTGGCACCATTTCTTGATGAAAATAAAATTCTTCGAATTAAGGGAAGATTAGAAGAAACCGAATATACAGTTGACGAGAAGAATCCAGTTCTTCTTCCTAAAGATTCCAAATTTACTGAATTAATTGTAAAAAGGGAACATAATAACGTTCTGCATGCGGGAGTTGCAGCAACTTTAGCCAAACTAAGACAGAAATTTTGTATTCCTAAAGGCCGTCAGTTGGTAAAGAAAGTCTTAGGGAACTGTTTAATTTGTCGGAAATACGCAGTAAAACCAGCGAAACAAATGACAGCTCAGTTACCTAAAGATCGAATTGTTGAAACTCCACCTTTCTATGTTACAGGCGTGGATTTCACAGGTCCAGTTTACATCAGGTCTGGAAACGACATTCAGAAATCATACATCGTATTGTTTACGTGCGCTGTTACACGAGCGTTACATCTAGAACTCATTTCCAACATGTCTGCAAACAAATTCATTTTGGCTCTCAGACGTTTCATTTCGAGAAGAGGAAACTGTCGCACCTTTTATTCAGATAACGCGAAAACTTTCAAATATGCTGCCAAAGATTTACAGTATTTTTACAGCATAATTAAAGGTACAGACTTTCAAAATTTTCTAACAAATGAAGGCTTGACTTGGAAATTTATCGTCGAGCTTGCTCCATGGTGGGGAGCTTTTTATGAACGCCTTATGAAAACCATAAAGGAACCGTTGAAAAAGATATTAGGCAGAGCTCAATTGAATTTTGAAGAATTTATGACTGTGTTGACAGAGGTCGAAAATATTGTGAATAAACGTCCTTTGACCTACGTTTACAACGATTTACATGAACCTGAACCACTTGCACCGGCTGATTTTCTATTGATCGGACATAAGGATGAATATCCATACAACTTTGCTGAGATCCTGAATAACTCTCCAACAAGAAAGAGTCTAACAAAACGAAAAGAATATCAGACAACACTTATAAAACAGTTCTGGAAAAAATGGAAAAATCAGTATCTTCTTGAGTTGAGAAATGCTCACTTCTTCGGTACACCAGAAGCCAAGAAAAATCTTAAAATTGGTGATATAGTTTTACTTGAAGGAACAACTAAATCTAAGTTCCTCTGGGATTTAGGTCGAGCAATTCAAGTCTTCAAAGGACGTGATGGTCTTGTACGATCATGTGCGGTAAAAACTAAAAAAGGGGACTTTAAGAGATCTGTACAATTGATATACCCCCTTGAACTATCAGACTGAAAATGAACTAAATTTGTAACCTTTTAATTTTACTTCTTGTATTTCATATTCACTAACATTAATTTTAGATAATTAGTTTAGTTATTACTAATAATTTACTGTTTGTAATTTGAATTAATATTTACGTATTGAGTAACATTTGAGTTGATGTAGTTAACTATATTTGTTTATTTTATAGAATTTCCTTTTGCAGTTTATATTTACATCAGTTGAATGTATTTGATATGTAAGTTGCTTTCTTATATTTTATTATTTGTATGCTGAAATAGTGATAATTTTTGCAGAAATTATCAGGTGGGGAGTGTGGAAAAATCCCCCAAATGATTTATCTATCGCCATTAGAGGGCGCTTCGCTTCTGAAAAGGAATGTTAGTTTTTAGTTTGCGACGTAGTTAGTTAGCAGTGAACCTTCGATGCAACGAAAGTTGCTTTGTAAATAAAATGATTATTTTTGTAGATTGTTGAAATATTTCACTTCATTTAGAATTAGAACCACCTTTCGCAATATCCTTATTAATTAAACCAATATCTTGCCAATGATTTTTTAAAGATACGGAATTTGATTCAAATTTTCTTAAGTTCATACCAGCGTCTTGAAGAATTTTAACTGCATCAGTTGATAATGAGAAAACTTCTTCAACGGAGTCTGCTCCATGGATAAGGTCATCAACACATAAGGACTTATTTAACATGTCAACAGCTTTACTATATTTCTTTTCATAACCCTTAATATGATGTTTGATAGTGGCGGACAAAAGAAACGGACTTGTCATTCCAAACGGCACTCGGCACATTCGGAAAACCTTAAAGCCTAAATTATTGTCACTATCGTCGTAAGAATGATCAAACCACAAGAACCTTAAAAAATTTCTATCTTCACTATCAATTTGAATTTGGTGAAAAGCCTTCTCTATGTCTGCACAAAATGCAACTTTATGTACGCGAAATTTTAAAATTATATCCAACAGGTTAGGATTTATATTAGGGCCTGATATCAAACATTCATTTAACGATTTAGCTCCTTCAGACCTAGAGGAGGCATCATAAACTATTCTTACTCTTGTTGTTACTTTTCCTTCATATATAACGCGCCTATGAGGCATATAATAACAGCTTCATTTTCAACAAACTTACATTGTTCAACAATCCCCTTTTCAACTTGTTCTCTAATTATATTATCATATTCATTATATAGGAAATCATTTCCCTTTAATTTATGCTTTAGTCCTAAAAATCGTTGTTTAGCAACGAAAAAATTATCAGCGAGTTGTGATTTATTGTCCTTCCAAAAGAGTTTTGTTTCGTACCTGCCGTTATTAAATTTTAAACTGTCGTTAAAATGCTTAATAGTATCCAAATCAGTTTCTGAAAATGTTTTGTTTTCATTTTCAATTCCTATCGAATCCAATTTCCAAAATGACTGCAAATCAAATGTGTTTCCTTCAACGGTAGATAAAAACAACGCATTAATTCGAGTATTATTATTTTTTTACTCTACCCATCACTGTGTATCCAAATATCGTCGGTACTATAAACAAACCATCATTTATCATTGAATTACTTCCCGTTTGTATACACAAGAAATGCTCCGCGCCAAGCAGAATATTTATGTTCTCATTAACGGGACTTGTATCCGAAAGTTCCAGACCCTTTTTAGTCAAATTCTTTAATGTTTTGACATGTTGATGGTGCCTGGAATTCTATCGATGATATTAATTCTATCCCGATAGCTTCTACAACAAGGCAGCGATCATCGTTTTTATTCTTAGACTATATACATCAAATTCTTGCGAGTAACCGCGCTGATTTCCAAACGAATAAATTGTTAGAGATTCTTTTCTAATGACTTGCAATTCTAAATCGCGCGCTAACTTGTGGGTGATGAAGTTTCGTTCACTACCTGAATCAATTAATAATCTTACGATTCTCGATTTATTTTTGCTTTGAGCAATAACAGAACATGTCTGTAAAAGCACACTATTTTCAGGTTTTAGAGTGTTACAGTAGGAAGTAGATACTAAAGTTTTATTTTGCGTATCTGCGGATTTAACATCTTCCATTTCTTTCGATTTCAAACGGCAGAAAAGTTTATTATGATTTTTCTCGTTACAATTTTCGCATGGTTGTATTTTTGACCGACAATTCGATGACAAATGTGATTTTAGACCACCTATCTACCGAAAAGACGGAACAGTCATGATTAAACTTTTTAAATCACAACATTAAAAAAAAACCCACATGCTAATAATAAATAGTAACATTAATTAACATTGCAGTATCCATATGTTGTCTTCATTTCTATTTCCCATTAATAGAATCTTGCTCATTCTTCTTGTTGCGTCTCTACTTCCTTAGGCCTCAAATTTATAAATAGTTAGAGAAGGTGAATGTGAAGCTGACTCAGTAAATTGTATACTGAATGTCAATTCGTGTTTGCTTCACTGTAATGGGTCAGTTTTAGTATCTAGTATTTAGTTTTGATAGTTTGTGAGAGTTTATTTTCGTTAGTAAGATAAAAACGATTACTACATGGATGAATCCATTGTACAATTTAGGGCAGCCCGTTTTCTGAATGCATCGAGAAAGGGAGAAATCAAGTGAATATTTTTTATTTTCAACACCGGATGCTCAGAAGTTGGGGGGGGAGACGAATATGGTCTTATTGTCTTACAGGAAGAATTTGTTTAAGATTTATTTAATTTTTATTGTAAATTCAGATTGGGAATGGATATATACGAACCATTTCAAAACACTATTCAGTTTTATACTTTTCTTTCAGATGGAAACGCAGCAGTTCCAAATCAGTTTGTTAAGGCAAATTGTTATATTGAGGTGACTAAATTTGAAAACTTCTAACAAGGCAAGATGAAAAACCTTGGCATAGCTGACTTACTCAAAATCTGAATATTTACAGAAGAAAAACTATATACACAAAAAGTCAGAAATATGCTATAAAATTATTTCAAATAGGGAAAGTAATGACCTTAGCACTGTTAATTTCACTCAAAGCTACATAATATTAGAACACTTCAAGGGGAACTAGATATGTTATAAAGCATAACGTATTATTGAGAAATATGAGGGAAAAAAATTGAAGCTAAAGTTTTATTGTATATTACATCCAATATAAACTTAATTTATATTATTATCCAATATAAATTAAGTTTATATTGGATATTAAATTCAAAGTAGCATACAAGTTCTCATTGTAAAAATCGAATGATTTGGCAATAATAAATGCATGTTTTTATTATAATTGAGATCTTGATTCATATCATAACTTTTATCAACATTAATTATTTTGCTTAACTTCTTGCAATATAATTGCTGTGTTATTGTGTTGCAAGAAGTATTTTTACTTACAGTTGTTAGGGGGGAATGCAAAAATGTATCAAAGAAATTTTTCATTAAACATAGACAATTGCCACTAATTAATTTAGTATTGCTAGAAAATGATTTATTACAAAAATATATCATCTTTTAACTTAAAGAACACCAAATACCATGATGGCTAATCCCAGTGTAAATTAAAATTTTAAAGACATTTTATTAATATACATGTAAAGTTTTTGAATGCACATTCGAATCCTGGAGCTCTTAATAGCTTTCAATATCCGTCATGGGTGTGGTTAAGATATACAGATGAAGATAACGACTTGGATTTCTTTAAATCACCAATCTTTATTCTCACACATATCCAATTAATTTGGCAGATACTTATTTCATCATAATTAAATATGATTTGATAAATTTCTATGTACTATTTTCTATATTTATTTTAGTGTCTATTTCTATGTACTATTTTTTAATCCTAAGATGTAGGCATTTGAGAAGCAGAGCAGCAGTTAGGGAAGGAAAGAACATGACGCAATTAATTCGGCAGCAATATTTATATTAAATTTGAGGTATAAGTAGAGCTAATCTGTGATTGGTTAATTTGACGTTGTTACATATCATAGAAAGATCCCGAATTTGGGAGAACAAATGAATTTAGGGGGAGATCACTGAATCTAGAATATTAATTTTGAGTTTGCCAATTATTTTTAAAGGAGCTCTAGTATTTTATTATATCGTGCAGACATATAAATTTGTCTTGTTGATTCTAATGCAAGTTATTTATATTTTAACATCTATTTGAAAGCTAAACTCTAAATTGGAAATGTATCAGAATATAGATTTAAAGCCATCATCACATTAAGAAATTCTGAGCCATCAAAAAAGCAACAGTTTTCTATTTTTGATAAAATTTACCATCTATAGAAATGAATAATGTTACTATAAAGGAGTATACTTTGGTGAAATTATTTTTAATATGCACAAGCAGTCATGGTTTAATGTTAAAAAAAATTCTCATACAACTAATGAGATGGTTTGAACAAATCATAGTTTTTTTTTTTATATATATATATATATATATATATATACACAAAGTCTGTAATCCATTATCCGGAATGATCTATAATCCGGACCTCAAAGACACAAACTTTTTTTTTTTTGTATGCTTTACGCATGCATGTTTAGCACAAAAAACGAAGCAACTTAAACAACTTACATTGAAAGAAATCTTTAATAAAGTAAACAAATACATATTAAGCTTTTTTTTATAAATTTTGATACCCTTGAGATCATAATTGCTCTTTATTTCATAAATTGCGGTTTCATATTTTTAACTGTATGATTTCTGCATTGCCATCTTACCAGATTTAAATTGATGATCTATAATCCAGAATCGCCGAAGTCCCGGCGAGTCCGGATTACAGACTTTGTACTGTATAGTATTTTTTTTAGAAAACTTGAAAACCAATCCTGTAAATTTTCCAGTTTTGAAAAATGTGATGAACATTTGTACAGTCCAAAATCAGTTGAAGAATGTTTTCAAATAATTTTTTCAGTAAGCACAGCTGTATTGATAAAGTCAAGAGGCTCCCAGTTTTTCATTACAATTTCCAGTCTCTCAGTAAATCTCATCTTTTCAACTGTTTGAATTTAAATCATTTCCTTTAAATGTAAATTGAAAAAAAAAATTGTTTTGATTATTAAAAACATTACTGATAAATTCTTTAAAATAAATAGCTAAAGCAACAATGTTATTCCTTAATGAAACTTAAATTGTGCAAAATTCAATTTTTTCTCAAGTGATTTTCAGTCATTTTCCTGATTCATTTTTATTTGATCTGAAGGGTTTTAATATATTAGAGATTTGCAGAGCATTTTATAAAGACTCGACTAATGTTTGACAGTAAATATTATTATTTAATTTTTCCTTAGATTTTAAATAGTACTATTGCTACCTTTTAATAGTATCTGCGATAATAGTATAGGCTTAGCGACCATGTCTCTCAGAAAGACACATTTGGCTTGGGGTCAAGGTATATCATTTGTTCTCTGTAGGTTAAATCAGTGCAAAAATAATAATAATAATTATCCAGAACATTGGTTTCAATAAAGTATTACTTATAGTTTATTGATGTGTTTTAATAAAAATGAAGAAAAACATTGCATCCATACAGTCCATTATATATTTTTATACATTAATTTTTATTTTCATAATGTTTACAAGCATTGTCGAATAAAATTTTTCTCTTCTTTCATATAAGATATATTTAAAAAAAATGCAAAATTGAATGAAATTAGCCCAAACAATAGCTTAATATTTAATTTCTCAGTCTAAATTTATGTTTACTATTAAAACCATATTATAACTTATTTAATAATTCAAATTACATATTTAAATATATTTTTGAATTTAAATTGCCATGTAGCATGAAATTTTTATATTTTAAAGTTAGCAGCTATGTGTGTTTTGAATACTATACAAAAAATTTTGGGGATTAATTTTCCGGGCATCAATAAGAGCTTTCTCATTGTGTAGATACATTATGTTTGATTAAATGTTTTCAGTTCACTTTCACTCAGTGTTCATTATAAAATTTTGAGAGAAAATCTAGATATTTATGTTTTCTTGGTTCCCAAAGTTTTGTAGGTGCATCAAATAGTATTGCATCCCACCATTGAATTTTCTTTCTCATTTATATATTTTGTAATTTTTCTTTGCTGAATTTTAAGTGGCACAATCTATCTCAGAGAAGCACTGAACTGGAAATGTTCATTCAGGAAACGCTTTATGGTTTTCTAAAATAATAATGTGTCTTGACACATAGTAAATCAAACCCCAAAGATTTACATATAATAATTTTGACATTTAACTTTTTTATTACTCTTTACAATACTTAATAAATATTTTCAAGGTTCCATAGATACTGACAAAATTGGTACCTAGTTAATAACTTCAATACAAATGTAGAAATGTCTGTACTTTCTTCAGTATGTGATATTTAAAAACATAAAAGTATACAGTATTCAGACTTACTAAAAGAAATAAATTGCAACAGAAAATGCATGCTGAATCTGTTTGCAAAGGTGATAAATGTTTGATTTAAAACCATTTTTCAAATTTTTAAATGCAATATGAAAATTAATTACATAGATATATCTAAACATATGTAACTCTAAAGAAAAAATATTCATATTCAATAAACTGAAATACTTTATAATTTGACATTGAGAAATAATGAGATAATGATGTAAATTTTAATGGCAGCTTAGATGTAGAAAAATCTTACTTAACAGAAATCCAGTATAGCAATAACTGTTTAGGCTTGAGTAAAATGATAACAATTTTCCATTTTACACATGTGATGGAGCACTTCTTATATCGCAGATTTAAAAATCATCATTGCTAGTCTTATTCTTTTAATTTTCTTTCAATTTATAAGTCCACTGCAGCAAAACAGCTAAATTAAAAAAAAAAAAAAAATACCATTTAAAAATATTTTTCAGGTATGGCTTTCTTTTATAAGTAATGAACAAAACTTCACCAATTTTTTTCATGAAATGCATAGATAATTCCCGTCTTTCAATCTATCACCTTTTAATGCTAGCAGACTGTGAAAGAGAATGTAATATTACACCTAGGAAAGAAAAACAAGAAATAATTTTAGTTAAAGCAATTTCAAATTAAAAAGCAAAATTTCCCTGAATTTTAAATATAGTTAAAATATTTCTTAATCAATATTTTAAAAATCTGTTTGCAAAGGTGATAAATGTTTGATAAAAGGTGTGTTATAAAATCTTAAATACATACAACCAGAGGTCAAATGACTAAAACTATGAAACACTTATAAATTGCCCCAAAGTATATTCCCAACAGTTAGACATGCTCGTTGCGTGAGGTTTCTTTCGTGCATAACTTGAATACGGATCAATTTCCTTTAAACGTTTTTCACAACGGCATCTTTCTCTTTGGCAAATAACTTTGGTCTTATCCAAACCGAAATCTAAGTAGATTGTAATATAAAAGAAAAAACAGAATTTATAAATAAAAATCATATATTTGTGGTATTTACTTTCTCAACTTTTGCTAGTATGTATATTTCTCTCATTTTCTTGATAGTAGAAGAGACAAATATGTATAATTTTATTCACTTACAACTTATTATTTTAAAATGTTATAATAAACATATAAATTTCATATGATTATTCTGTCAGTTTATTGTTAATTATAAACAAAAATGCTGATTATTGTGGAAAACTATTGATATATTTATATGTAATACAAATACAGTTACATGTTATCAAGTAGTATGTAAAAACTGAATGTTTGCCTCAAAACGTTCTACATAATATAGCTTAAAAGACGCATTTACATTAAATATGAGAAAATCATAAAATCACATGCAGTCAGCTTACTTTGACTGAGAACAAACATATTATAAAATACACTGCTCATCAAAATTAAAGAGATACTAACAGTAAAAAAACTTACTCAAAAATGATTAAAAACAATTTATACAATTATACAATATTATTTAACATAAATTATGTTTGCCAGTCAATTAATCTCAAAATATTACAGTCAAATTAATGGAAATTTTCATATGATGGAAGTGATAATCTCCTTTTTTTGCAACAAGTTTTTCTTTAAAATGGTGTGTGTTCACATTTGGCTGAGGTGCATTTTGATTCCATAACATTTGCTAAATTATTTGAGTCTTACATAGGCATAAGCTACATTGGCAGATGCCTATTTTGTCAATTTTTCAAGGGCACCAGTTAAGTTGTTCTGAAAAATGACAAATAAATAAAGGTACATTGCTTTGAATTATGAATATGTTTTATTTATACAGGGCACCAGTCATACTGATAACCTAAGACTGTTGTATAAATAAAAACTGCATGTAGGCCGAATGGATGATGCATAAACAATCATGGCCTAGAACTGTTTATTTTTCCCACCATTCTTTCCTTTTACAAAATGGACCATTTTTTATAAAGACAACTGAATGAAAAATATAGTTGTAAAAAGCAACAGGTTAAATAAACTAGTGATGAATTGCACTGAGGAAATATGCCAATAAAAAAAAAGCAGTTTCTTATAGCTGAAATCTTTATTGCAAAGGCAATGACCCAATCATCAGTCTATCAATGCACAGTGAAACCTGTAATATAGTTTTAAATCTAGAAAATATTGCCAGTGATCATGAAAAAAGTTATTAAAAGTGAAAAGATTTCAGTTGAGATTCACTTCTTATGGGAATTCTCAAGACAGCAGTTATAAGACTTGACAAATGAAACTGTATCTGAACAAGAAATTATGTCTCACTATAAAATTAAAGGGAAGGTATAGCCACATAAAATAAAATTGTTTAAGCAACTTACCCTAAAAAAACAGGATGTTAAAAAAGATCAGAAAGTGTTCAGATTGTAAGAGTTGCTCCAAAAGGCTCTTTTAAAGTTTAATTTGCTTTACCAATGGAGATTATCAATAGAGATGGCCCAGGTAGAATAGCAAAACATTTTACAGGATACCAGATAATACACATATAGATTAATATGGGAACATTATATATCTTCTGTATACTTGAAAAATGAAAAAATGTTTTTAATTAGTCTACAAGGTATTTCTCCCACTTTCTTAGCATGCCTTCGTGGTGTAATGGTCTACATGCTGGGCACGTGGTTCGTGCAGAGGTCTGTGGTTCGATTCCCGACGAAGGCGTTGCTCATTTTTCATCTTGCCTGCTTTCACACACACACCAAAAAAAAAAAAAAAAACTAATGTCTCTACAAGTCCTATCATGAATTAAATGCATTTTTATTTAAATGGACCAGATTAAAAAGTAAAAAAAAATATATATTCTTAAGAACTGCATCTATTGCTTTTGAAACAGCTTAGTTTCTTAATCAATAACAGAAAGATTCAATTAGTAAGATAAATACCTTACATTTTCCTAAATGGCAACAGACTTAAATGAAAAGTGAAACATGCATTTAACAGTTTTTATGAACAGCACTCCTTTACAGCTTCTAAGGGGTTCCAAGATTTTGTTCACATATAGTAACCAGTTCTAGGACCTCCCTCAGAGATATGCCGCTCAAGGCGGCCATTTTTTATAATTCCACTCCAAACTATAAAACTGTATTGAAGGAAATGAGATCTTTCATGAAAAAGCAAATCGCCAGCAAACAGTTACACAGCCAAATTCTTCTAGGCTCTACTGAACACTGTAAGGTTCTCTGTATTAACCAATTATTATGATTCTGATCTGTACTCTTAACTTCTTTTTTTTTCCATATTCCACACCAGAACACAGATTTGCTTTTAGAGTATATAAACTGAGGTTTTTGAATCTGAGACAAAGTTTCTGGCACTTGAACCTCACTATTAGAATTCCACCAGCTCTATCTCTGGAAGTGATTATTCAAGCTTTTGGACTCTCTTGCAGCCAATACTTCAAACTTGCGTGCCAGTAAAAATAACTGCATCAGCTTGTAGCTTATGTTATTAAAAGTACAGTCTTTAACTATGTTATCAACATTTAAATTTATTTAACTTTTATTGCTTAGTTTAATTCAGCCACGAGTAGTGATTTTTAGTCAGTAATACAAGTCGTGCCTTTTGGTAAAAGTTTAGATTAAATAAATGGAAAGGTCATTAAACCTTCACAAGTCTGTCATACTATTTAAGACATAGTGATAACTCACTAACTCATCAATAGGGTTGTGGAACTTAAATTCAGTTTCCAGATAAATAGATGATATGTTCTTTTGGAAGCTCCCTTTGGAAAATTAAGTGAGTAGGACACAAATCGTTGATTTTTCCACATAAATCCAACTCATCAGACCTTTATGCAGCAATAGAAGGACTGTACGAAAGGTTCATTGGAGGCTCGTATGTAATGAGATATAGCTGGAGGGGTAGTCAAGTGACGCTACAACTCCTACACCTCCACAGACACGATTGCCATCAGGATTATCTTTCCTGTTTGAACTATACCTCCGTAGCTTAACCTGATGTTCTGGTTTCAACAGAGTTTCCTAAACTGCCAAGCACACAGGATGACAGATATTGATCAGGTGTTTGATGTGAATGAGATTTTGGTGGAAACTACGAAAGTTCCATGATATGAGAGTGGCCATTTATGAATGGTGTTTAGTCTTTCTGTGTTGCGTTTTGGTTTTGCGTGGAAGTAGAAGTTTGGGAATTTCTAGCCCTTGCTCTACTTCCATGTTATCTGAATCAAAGGAGTCTGAAATTATTTTATCAAATGAACTATTACTTATACTTCTTTGTTTGCTTTTTGCTTTTTTGATTTATTTGGGATTACTATTTCTGTTTTATGTATATCGAGGGTCGGTTTGTCTGTTTTCGGCTTGCTCACTGTGGGTTGGGTTTTAGGTGCTCGTGTTTGTGTACTAACTGAGGTTTGGGTACCGACAGATCGCGTTGATTTGGCAGCACTAGCAAAAAGCATCCTTGTTCGTGGTTGGTTGCCTTCGACTATCCTTCTGGCTTCTGCAAATGATATATTCCTCGCAATTTTAACAGCCTGAACTTCCTTCTCTGCTTTCCATTTGGGACATGAGCATGAGAAACCTACATGTTCACCCTTGCAATTTATGCACAGCGGGGCAGCAGTACATGTGTCACTACCATGGCCAACCATAGTGCAACGTGCACATGGACATGTGAGTTTGCCACAGCATGAGATCTTAGAATGACCAAAACACTGGCATTGGAAACATTGCATTGGGTTTGGAATGTATGATTGTACAGGACAATTGAGGCATACATCCTTAGGCAGATCAGGCCAAAGACAGGATCGTGTGTTTCGTGTCAACCAACTGACCTTCCTTACGCATCTTGATGCGCCTGGCAGCACTGACGTTTTGATAGGCTAGCTCGAAAAGAACTCTTCTTCACAAACAGACAGAAGGTCAACTTCCGACATTATGCCTCTACAAAAATTAAGTGTTGTATGTGCTGATACAGTTACATCAATTTGCCCTAACTTGGTTAATCGTAAGAGGGAGGCAGACTGTATAGCCGAAATTGTCTCGATAAGCAAATCTCCAGACCAGAAACGCTTTATGTTTCTTACTCATGAATGGAGGAATGAATATACTTGCGAATTACAAATTGTGATATCTTTTGGATTTTGCTAGATGGACTTGAGTCTACAACGAAATGGGGACAATTGTTAGGATTATTTGCATTTGCACCGGGACGCATGTTTTTACAGGGCTGTGGAGTCAGGAAAACTTTGGTGTAAAAGGTGTTGGAGCTGGAGTCGCTAAAAACAGGTCGACTCCAACATGTCCCAGTTTTCATTGGGCAGTTTAAATCTGAAATGAAATTTAAATAAATTGAAAAAAATTAATGACAAGCTGAGTTATTATTTTAATTTATGGACTGTACACATTAATAAATAGTTATTTTCTATTTTATTGACCTATTAATAAATAAATATAAGGGAGGAGAATGGATGTGATATTTGCCATTAGTGATTAAACTTATTTATTTAGTTACTTCATTTACTCAAATACTGTTGTTACAAATCTCACTGGTAAATTTATTTAAGCATTAATAGCAGCAAGAACTCCCAAAATTGATGCCATTCTTAGGAAGTAGCAGGAAAAGGAGAAATTATTGATCAAGCAATGCGATAAGGAAGGACATATTTGATGATAAAGAGGTTTTTAGAATTAAGAACTTTTTTAGGAGATGTAGATAACCATAATGTTTCACTAACACAAAGACTGTGGAATGATCTTGCAGAATTGGAAACTCTTCTTTCTACACTGTATATAGCCACAAAAAAGCTGCAATTTGAAGAATTGACAGGAGGTGAGAATGGACGAATGTGAAGTTTGTTCTTTCTGAAATGGAGCGTCTATTGCAGAAGGAATCATTTCTTCAATGAAGAAAAGAGAAAATAGTTTGCTAGACAATGAGATCTTGCTGGGTTCAATATATGTAAATCTGAAATTCCGAATTTTCTTGGATGACGAACAAATTAAAAAGGCAAAGAAAGCCACCTATGAACTTTCATTAAAAAAGAAATTATTCTCAGAACAATTGGAGAATTCGAATCAGTACAGTCAAACTTCGGATACTGCAAATGAGTCTCTATCATCCTTTTCCATTGATGAATTAGATTTTGAGAAATTTTTTGGATAATATTGAAAAGGCTAAGGCAAAGCTAATGAAAATAAAAACCAAGAGCCTTTAGATATCAAAATGAAAAAAAAAATGCAAACAAGATTTCTACATGGCCTTTGAAGAAATAGAGAAATATGATTGTGCTTGCAAGACACCTCTTTTAGAACTTATAAAAAATCTATCCTGAAAAATTAAAAGTAGTAGCCCTAACAGTAACAGCTCTTCCTCCTACTCAAGTTAATGTGGAAAGACTCTTCTCATCTCTGAAGTTTATCAAATCGAATCTATGCCATCAATTTTTTTCCCTATAGCATCTATTACTTCTTGTATATTAAAAAATAAGCTGTATCCTATGTGTATATGTTTACACACACACACATATATATAATATATATGAATGAGAGAGTCATTAAAATTCCAGGAGTCAGTCATTTTGTAGAGACATTAGGCATTTTGGAAGCAGGCAAGATGAAAAAGTTAGCAAACGCCTTCGCCGAGAATCAAACCACGGACCTCTGGAATACCTGCCCAGCATGCAGAACCATTACACCATGAAGGCACGCTAGGAAGGCGGAGAAATACCTTATATACTCCCCCTTTTAAAGGGCGACTGGGGTTATCCTTTTAAAGGGCGACCCCTTTTAAAGGGCCCAGTCGCCAAATCTGGGTGCGGAGAATCATCATCCAATAACCCTTTTAGTTCGAGCGCCACTGTAGAGACATTAGGCATTTTGGAAGCAGACAAGATGAAAAATTAGCAAATGCCTTCGCCGGGAATCGAACCACGGACCTCTGGAATACCAGCCCAGCATGCAGAACCACTACACCACGAAGGCACGCTAGGAAGGCGGGAGAAATACCTTATAATTTTTCCTACCGACTCCACAGCCCTGCTTTTTTAGCAGTAGATTGCTAAGAATTGTTGCTTAGAGTGACGGGACTGACTTCAAAGTCTTTGATTATATATACAGTACAAAGTCCGTAATCCGGACGTCCATTATCCGGAATGATCTATAATCCGGGCCTCAAAGCCACAAACTTTTTTTTGTATGCAGATGAAATCATTGAACTCGTTACTAGTGACCAATTATCTCCAGAACAAATTTACAACGCTGATGAAACTGGTGTTTTCTGGCAATATGTACTGTGGAATACCTTGGCAACCTCTACAGAAAAGGCTCCAACTGTGTCAAAGATTCCAAAGCGATACTAACAATTTTAGCATGCGCAAATGCTGCAGGAACACACAAGTGCAAATTTTTTGTAATCGGAAAACATGCACAACCTTGTACATTTAAAGGAGTAACGATTTTCCCCATTATATATCCAGCAAATAAAAGATCGTGGATGACACAAGCATTGATGAATGATTGGTTTGAAAATCATTTTATACCCGAGGCTCGGCGACATTTAAATTCGGTTGGTTTACCTGATCACTCAAAAATAGTCCTGATTGTTGACAACTGTTGGGTGCATACTTAAAGTTTTAGTGAAAGATAATGTATCTGTATTATTCTTCCCTCCAAATTGTACATCTATCATTCAGCCTATGGATATGGAAATAGTGCACGTGCTGAAATGCAAATATAAAGTAGCATTTTTAAAATCTATGTTAAATTTCTTGAACAATAGCAAGACTATTCAAGACATTTTGAAATTTTTTAGCATAAAATCTGCTGTGTGGAGCATCACAAGATCGTGGGAGGATGTGTCTCCAGATACGTTAAAAAATGCTTGGCATAATTTATGACCAGCTGCCATATTTCATGGTGAGAACGATGAAGATGATAGCCATGAATATGAAAGTTTTCGGACATCGCAAACTAAAGCTGAAATTTTCCAGTTATTGGATTTTGTAAAGAAATGTGGAGAAGCGGTAATAAATGAAGATGATGCAAGAGAAGTTTTTCATTGTGATGACAATGTCCCAATCATCAATGAATTAACGGATGGCAAAATCTGTAGTATGGTTCTAGATCCAGAAAATACCGCTTCCGATAGTGAAGAAAGTGACAGAGAGGTTATTGAAAAAGAAAAAATTTCGATTGACAAGTTAGTCGGTATTCTCGACCCCAATTACAGGACTTGAACAATGGAACTTTGTAACTGAATAAGAAATCATGTCTGTTTATAGAATTAAAGAGAAAGTACTAGCACAAAAAATGAAGCAACTTAAACAGCATACATTGAAAGAAATGTTTAATAAAGTAAACAAATAAATATTAAGCTTTTTTTTTTTTTTGGTAAATTTTGATACCCTTTAGATCATAATTGCTCTTTATTTCATAAATTACAGTTTCATATTTTTAATTGTATAATTTCTGCATGCCATCTTACCAGATTTAAACGGCCCCGCCTACCATAGAACCCAACAAGTGAACACAGAATCCTGTGCTAGGGCTAGCCAGACCTATATGCAAACTGAAACCCACAGTCAGCTTTCCCAAAAGCAGGTACCTTATACTCCTGAGAACTTATCCCCAAGCTACTGACAAGAGGACTAGTGACTAGCCGATTGACACCCGTGAGGACGACTAAGGTGCCTCCTATTTAGCTGAAGCAGAGGCCAAAGTAGTGTATTGGGGACAGTACCTCACCCCTCAACTACCAGGATCCTCCTTTCCAATGACATGGGTCTCCATACATGGCAAACACGTGGGCAGTTTTCTCGCCACTCGAAAACTAGAGACAAGGGCTGTTCCAATTTCTCGTGACAAGTCCCCAACCTCCGAAGAGGAAAACCACAAGGGAGAATGCAAAGGAAAAAGTATCAACTCAGAGGAGAGGAGACGGAAAAAAAGGAAAGATCACAGGGGCTCCAGGATCGTGAAAACTGTCTTACCTAGAAGATGATCTCCTGAAGGGCTAGGGTACCTAGGGATTGCCACACCCGTACTCACAAAATTGAGCCCCTGAGGGTAGGTAAGATTTTGAATTATTTCAACACTCAGAAATATTTTAAGACATTTTTATTAATCATCTTTCTAATGATTGTGAATAATTTCTTTCTCTCCTCATTCTATAAGTATTTTTCAAAAGTAGAAGATGGCAAACCAAATAATGCTACAAAGAGTATTTTGGATAAATTGAAATTTATCCAAAATATTATTTGTAGCATTATTAAATAAAAACAAATAATTACTAAGTTGAAAATTATGATTTGGGGTTTCAATGCTTTCTTCCTCTTTTAAAAAAAATAATAATGAGAAAAATGGGAGAAACACAGTTTGGAAATTTTTAATTTAATTTAAAAAAAATCGACTTTTGTAAGAAGCTTAATGTAAATATCATTAGCTTGTCATACTTCATATCGAATACATTTCATGTTTTAAAGAATTATATTTTAGCTTGCAGGATTTATATCTAGTTTGAGAAAGCCATCTTGAGAAGTAATAAAGGTACTTTAATTTTTATCTAGTTTGAGAAAACCATCTTGAGAAGTAATAAAGGTACTTTAAATTTTGTTTGACTGGTTTCTATGCAGACTTTAGTTTGACCCCAAAATCATTTTAACATCATCATGGACACAAAGGCAGTCATAACATAGAACTAGCTAACCTTACCAAGAGATAGTACCAAAAGACAGTCATAACAAAATTAGCTAAGGTGCCCCACAAAATTTTATAAATACTTTTATTTTACAGAATGAAGTACTTTTAACAATTCTGATGACAGAAGATTATTTTTAAATCCCGATTTTATAATCATGAATATTTTTAAGAACTGATTGAGTTATCAAGAATATTACTATCAACAGTTTAAACAAAAATACTGTTATTAGCTGATAGATATACCCGGTGATTCAATAATGAAGATTATTTTTAAATGTTGATCCTGGGATATAAGGAAATAATAGTGCTACTCAATAATAGATCAGAGGTCAAGATTTTACCTGCTGCAACAGATACATTCAATGAATCGATTCCTTTATGTAGTGCTTGCTTAGGATAAATGGAAATAAAATTATCACAGAGTTTTTTAACAGCAGATGATACCCCTTTGCTTTCATTACCTAAAATAATTTAAAATAAATATTCATACAACTACTCTTGCTAAAAATATCAATATGTTATAAACATAAAATTTATTACAGTGGTTCAAAAAGCTAATTTCATATATTGTTTTTTAAATAAGTATTTTAACCTATGTTAGAAAACATGTTAAAATAGTTCCTGCTTGATTAACAATTTAAACAAAGCATGTGAGGTCTATTTACTTACGGGAAGAGATGCTTTTATGGAGTACTTGTTATACATAGAAAAAACCATAAAATTACTCATGCAGCCAGCCCATTCACTAAGACTACTTTCTGCTGAAATATATTAACTGAATCTGAATTTAGACCAATAAATTGATTGAACTGGATCATATAAATAGCTCTTCTTGGATATCAGTAAACCACATACAATAAACTGAATCTTCTTTAGTATATTAAAAAGCATCTAATTTCTTGGACTAAAAAAATCAACAAAAAGGCAGTTTCTATTTTAGTTATTTGGTTTACTGCTTGCTCCTTTCAAATCCCATACTGTGTATGTGTTTATATACTCTTCCTTTCAGAATACTTCAATTCAGGGAACCTATTCTACAATCACTGGATTTGTCTACTACTTGAGCAAACAATATTGACTCAAACTAGTATGAACAGCCGTCTTTGACTTAATGGAGAAAGTGATTCTGTGGTCCTCAGTTGGTGTGCGGGTTGGTCCATTTGACTTTATTGAAAGGGGCCTTCAAGGAACTTTAGACCAATCACAATACAGACGAGTGACGAAATTTATAGCGCGCGCTGGCTGAATTTCTAGAAATATTCTCTCATGATTTCACTAACTCACACGCTGCATTTGTAGTTCGAAAAAATGTCACAAAACAGTATTATGACCAAAGCGCAGCAGAACATGCTGCTTTGTTATGTGAAAGAAAATCCCGTTTCTTTTTTTTTTTTTAACTACCCCGAAAGCTAACGCAGGAATTTAGGGATAAAATAAAATAAAGAAATGTGGGATACCATGAAATAGATAAGAGTAAATGAATTAAGCTTATTTAAAATCTTTTTAGAAATAAACAATTTTAATCATTTAAATTTATACTATGATTAATTTGCATTGCAATCTAATAGCAAACTTTTTTTTTTTTTTTTTTTTATTTTATTATTTTTTTCTTTTTTCGTACTTACATT
Organism: Stegodyphus dumicola; assembly: GCF_044657685.1. Taxonomy (NCBI): domain Eukaryota; kingdom Metazoa; phylum Arthropoda; class Arachnida; order Araneae; family Eresidae; genus Stegodyphus; species Stegodyphus dumicola. The sequence goes on along the minus strand of NC_140769.1, from coordinate 5,153,642 downwards.
AAAACTGTGTTTTCATGCAATTTATTTTACAGTAAATATTTCTTTAAGTAAGAAATTAGAAGGAAAATATTTATTTCTTAGTGTTTCTTCCTTTCTTTTATTTTCTGTTTCTATGAAAATTATTCCTTTCAGGAAAAGAAATTAAATTAATTTCTTTATTAGAGTATGGCTGATTACTGCTGCATTCAGCTATCATACATGTTTTATTTTAAATAATTTATTCTGTAATTAACATGAAAGAAAATAATTTTTCAATATAAAATATATAACCAAAATCATAATAATTTATTCTGTATGTGTGATTAATTCGTATTGCAATTTTTGTCATATATGTATTAGTAATACTTTCTTTAATATTGCATTGCTGTTATTTTAGTTTATTATATATATAAGAACTGCTTTTTTAAAATATTCTTCCTTCTCAAAAGATTTTATTCTGTGAAAATAATTTATACAGATAGTAATATTATTTTCACAATGGAAGTACTAAAGTAAAAATAATCAATGTAGGTCTCCTGCAGTTGAAGAAGTTCTTGTCAAACCAGCATTTTAACACTTTGACACATTAAATAAAAAAACTGTAATAATACTCAATATCTCTTTTACAATATAAAAATGAGAATCTGCTTTAGAGTTTGAAAAAAAAATTTTTTTAAATACTAATGGATTACAAAAGTACCATTTCATATACAAGCAGCTGCTAATAAGCCCAACAGCGGCTGAGCGGTAGAGTGGCTGAACACAGGTAATTTGGTCAGAGGTTCAAATCCCGCGAACGGGTTGGGCGCATCAGCGTTTTCGTGGCTTTCCCCATGTGTAACGTGTATACAAGCCAGCCAGTTTCCATCAGAAATTCCTCCCTTAGAAACCAGTTTTAAATCGTAATAAAATTACACACACACAGAAAAAAAAATCTGAAAGGCCTTCAGATTATATTATGTCCAAAGGAGTACTTTTTTAACGTTTTGCATGTTACCTTTATTTATTAAATATTATGTTCTTTGCATTTAAACCATAAAATTCAATTCAACAGCAATATTATATAATTTTAAAAGAGCATATCTTTAGAATTTCCGATACACAATCTCGCGTGCTAGAGATGAAAATGTTTTTTTGCTCTTTTCTTCACCCCCGCCCGTACAGTGTTGCCATTACTCGCTTTGAGATCATTCAGTTTCTTAATCAAACATTCATAAATGCTTTACAAAATATGAAAAGGTAATAAAACAAATTTCCAGTTCCGAATTTGGGCTTCTAGATGACCATATTCAAGTGAAGGTCTATGTTATTCAAAATTTGATGTCTGTAGGTACTGTTGTTTTTTCACAATGCAAGAAACATTTATACATTTATGCAGACTCTTCATTATTTAATTTCGGCGATAATATTTGGTGGCAAAAATTTGAAAACTGAAATGCCACAAAATGGTATAACGAAATTAATAGCCCTTCTGGGTTAGGCCCTTTGGGCTAAAAACTATTTTTAAAAGTATCACACTAGTAGTACTATTACTACTGAAAAAATATTATATATATTATATTTTATAGTTATATTATATTTTATAATTCCCCCTCCCCCATTTTTATTTTACAGTAGGTTGAATTTTGCATAATAATGAACGACATTCCTTAGTGTTCACAATATTGTTTGTAAGGTATTCCACTGTAATATTTTAAAACAAACTTAATTCTTGCTGTACATAAATCAAGTAGACGCTTCTCGGATGTCTATATTTTTATTAACTGAAGAAGGATTATGTCCTAGATAAATACTTATTATCTTCTACATTTCTAAACTATATAATTACAATATATACCTATAATTTCAGGAAAAGTATAAATAACGTTTCTTTCAGTAGAAATTGTGATCTTGTTTTCTGAATATGGCTCCAAATACTCTCTCAGTTCATCGCAAATTAAAATAACTATAAATTTTGGCAATCTGAAATATGCAATGAAATTATCTTCTAGCAGAGCAAAAGCCTCAGCATATTTTCTATAAATCTGCCGATTCAAATATCTACGACCGTATTCTTCATTTAGATACAAAAAAATTAGTGGTGAAAACACATACAAAGCCTTTGTCTACTTAGAATGTCAACTGGACAAGCCTGATTGACGACGTGGCAACACTTTTCCCCCACATTTACGACGACTTCGGTACTCAGAGAAAATGGGATGTCGGGCAGACCTGTTTTTCACTAGCAGCGACATCTGACGGCCCACAAACTGATGCCGATTCTCGGAGCGTAGAATAGGCGTACTAAATTAAAATGCATTTATCAAAAATAAAGCATGCTCTTTTATTTAAAAAATAAAGTACAATCTTTATGTTTCCTGACTTATATTTGTTTGTGTTATATATATTTCCTTCCTGATTTATATTAACTAAGTAATAAAATTTTATATTTAAAAATAGATCAAAATTAAAAAAAAAAAAAAAAAAAAAGGGGTGCTGAAAACACAAATTTATTGATGAAAATCATATTAAACGCTTTCAAATGAAAGATATTCTTGAATCAAATATAAGTGCATTTAATGTTATAATGCAATACCAGATAAATACAAGATCATACAGAAACATAAATTAGATCTTTAGTTATATGTTGTTGTCATGATAGATCCCACTCAGCACCACCAACAGTTGCAGGCAGCTGACAATGAAGATCTATTTTTAGCCTTATATGGTACTTTCTAATTAGTATAAGCACTGCATAAGTCTTTGGCAATATTTGAAATTTACACACAGTTTAGGAAACTAAGTTTGTCAGCTTTTGTGACTAAACTTGATAGGGGGGAAACAAAAACTCAAACAAAAATATAATATGCATAAAAGTCAAGGCTAGAATTAAAAATGATTACATTATATCTTTTTGGCTTGCTTTTTATTACATAAAGTAAATATTTAAAATTAATCCAAAACAATCTCTAGCTGCAACACAATAAATAAAAAATAGCTTCTCTTTTTCCTAGAGTGCTTTAATTTTCAATTTAATATGGTACCATATATTGTAACAGCCCAAAGATACATAATATATATATATACACTTTTTACATTTCTACTTTTCTTTAAATTATATATATATATATATATATATATATACATATATAGGATTCTATATATACGTATACAATTCTATACTGTATCTATATGCAATATGGAATCCTACTGGTACATGAAATTTTACAAATTACCCAATTAATTATTTAAGGAACTTTACACTGCATTATTAATGAACATGTATAGCAATTTTACTGTAAAATTTTCTCTATACAATTTTGTTTGAAACTATAATGCTACCTTTTTTGAAATTTTAGCCTTAGTATTTTATAATGTCTGTGAAAAAATAATTTTTATTGCAATTTGCCTATTTTAATCCTTTATTTTTTATGATTAATAAACTGTCTCAGCAATTAACAGATAATAGAAACTGCCAAGTTAATGCTGACAATAGTGAAGAATAATTAAATTGCTTTAGCTTGTTCATAAAGAGCATATTTATTTATATATTTATTAAATAACCAAAAGATAAAATAACTCAGCTTAAATCAATAGTATGGAATGAACAAAGAGGACTAAAATATAAAGCAGTAATCTCAATCACCATAAGCATAATATCATTAGTAGATTGTATAAAATTTCCTTTTCTTTAAGGCACAATGGATCAGCCAAAATCACATAATGTTCATAAGCATTTAATTCTGAATTTAATATGACAATGTATTAAAATATTTTTAAATATATAAATTATAAAAGTTCATATTTTATAAATATATTGTGTACCTAAAATTAGAATTGTAGGTTTAGATAGACTGAATTCTGAAACATCTACAACTGGGAAAGTGGATTCTGTATTTTCTTCTTTATCATCACAGTACGCTGTAGTACAAACAATACACCATCCTTCTGTTTTTCTAGTCTATCAGAATTAAAAAGAAAAATATATAATAAACTCTTTTGACCAATAAATTCAAATTATTTTATATGTCACTTCACTAGCATCTAAATAATAACCTTTATGAAATCTTCAAGTATCCTAATCTGATATATATTGATAACTTCAAGAGCACCAGAACTTGCTTTGCTGACAACTGGTGACAATCTGCAACTAAAACAAAATTTAATAGAAACTTTGAATTAATTACACAAATTTCATTAAAGACCAAAAATATGAATAAACCACCATTTGCTTGAGCATTAAAACTGTAATTACAATACTACATAGAATGTACATTAGATATAAACATGGTAACATGATGTTAAGAATGGAAAATTTTATTCAGATAAATAAATGTATGTTATTTTTAGTATCATGAATATCAAATCATTTTCTGAAAAAATGGGTAAATGACCATCATCACATGCAACACATTCCTTTCAAGCATCAGATAAATGCCTGAATTACATCACCCGGATTGTCAAATGGAATCTTCTCACAGTATATTGTATCTAATTCTTATTGTCAGCCAGTGATTAAGGATATAATGGCAAATGCAATACTCTTTACATACCCACCCCCCAAGAAAAGTAGTCCAGTAGTAGATACAATCTAGTGACCACACAATCATGTCTCAGTTTCTGAAATCTTAAAATCAAATAATTGGGAACACATATTGCTTGAAAACCGTCAGCTGGTAGGCAATCATCCTATCTGTTTTGAACCATGTATGCAGTAGATTTTATATGGCCATTTTGCAAAATGAAAGTTAATCGGTAGTTTTATCAAGAAGGCTGGTGTCAAAACTGGTACAAATAATATAGCTGCATTCGGTGGTGGAGTTTAAAAACAACAGAATTTAAGAACCTCACAAATTGTTACTCAGCTGTAAAAATTCTAGCATCAGCCACATATGGTAAGTTTCATTAGCTAAAAATGGCATGACTGTAAGTTTTCTGAAACAAATACAAGTCAATGATATCAAAATACAATGTTACATAGTAACTTACATGTTTGCCTCATAATAAATTTTTATGCATGTGGAATGGATTTTCACATGCCGGTTATCAAAATATGTTTGCAAGTGCAGGTAGTTAAGAATGTGCCTCACATGATATCCTGATGTTTAGAATCAAAAAGTTGGCTGATGATTCCCAGAAAGTTTGTGACAAATTTTCTTCAAAGTGTTTTTCTTTCATTGTATCAAATTTTAAGCACATAAGGACATGCTAAGCTCCATTTAAATTCTGACTAACAGCCTCTGGGCTTGTCTTGCTGCTACTTGACCGGCACCTTACATAAATAAAAATTCAGGTCATTATGGATGATATGGCAACAGGAGAAAATCAACATTTCCAATACCAAAATGACTCGCAGCCAAGGTCTTTGCTTTGCTATGTCTGTTTAGAGTCCTCTTAAAGTTCATTGCCACTTTCAGCTTCTTTAGCAAGGATCTTTTCAATCAATTAAAGATTTCTGTTATTCTAAAAAACTGCATGTATTTAAAATGTATAGAAGAAACTGCTAATTTTATTTCTTTAGTAATATCAGGACCAAGAATAAATATGAAATGGCATATGATCAAGGATAGTACCACAGCCAGTGTGGCAGAAATGTTAGAATTTAGTGAAGCATAGAGCAAAAAATCTAGGGATAGAAGAATAGAAAAATTTTAGAATTCAGGGCATGCACTGGGAAACAGAATTTAGGAGTAGAAAAAAATTTATAATTGAGGGAGGAACTAGGCAACAGAATTTAGGACCTGCAGATTGCATCAGGTGGGAAAATGCTTAGCACCAACCTTTGTATTGACATATTAGAGGACAGTATAGACATTGAGACATATTGGAGGAATCATATAGAATAGACAGATACAGAATAGACATATTGGAGTAAATTGTCGTTTTCTTTATTAATTAAAAAATTCCTTTCCACAGATGCCTGTTCATGGAACAAGATTAGAACCATTTTTACAAATTTCTATGCTTGTGTCTAGTGAAAAGAAGAGAAAAAGAAGATAAACATAAACATAAATTAAAAAAAAAAAAAAAAAAAAAAAACTTCTAGAAAATTCAAATAATTATATTATACTCATAGTTCTAAAAATTTTCCAGAAAATAGGAAATTCATCACAAACTTCCTGTAAAATATGCCCATTATGTTTTAATACCGTGAAGACATTTATCATTTTGTCACATATTTTTTAAATTTTCTGGAATCACAGGTCTAAAAATCTTGCCTTCAAATACTTCTAAACCTTTCAAAGCCAGAATACTTTTGATTTTAAAAATTTTTTTGTTTTTGAAAAAAGGAAAAATTCAGAATAGAAAATTTCATAGAAAATTTTGAAATGCTTTATGTTCCACCTCTTGCCCAGAAACTCAAGTATGGCACCGTTTGTATCAGAAGTAGGAAAGAATTCAAAAGATAACCCATCAAATGCCTATTTGTCAGTAAATTGCCAAAAAATATTTCTCCAAAATGCTAATTCACACTCAAAAGAGTAGCTGTTAAGAAAAAAGCGAGCTGATTAAAATTAAGGACTTTGAAGGATCAAAATTTGTTTCCAAAAAAACCTAAGGACTGCACAAACCCTAAATCCTACTGAATTGTGATTAAAATTGACTGAATGATTAAAAAGAAAATGAAACTTGAATTAATAGTCTGAAGGAAAAAGCTTTCAAGTTCTATCAATAAAAAGTCTTTAAAATGTTTAAAATTACATGATAAAAAAAGGATACAAAAAAGAGATTAATTCTGTAGCATTAATGCTATAATAGCAGAGATTCCAAACTACCAGATTTTAAAGTGATTATCATCTTAAAAGAAAAGTCTACAGTTGTGATCATCATCACAAGTGGTTTTTGTAGCAAGAAAATAAACTGGCCTACAAAACAATTCCAGGCTAAATGCAGCACGAGATACTTTGGAACTTTTACTATATTCCTACTGTAAGGATTATGTTAATTTTATTAACAGTTAAATTTTAAGTTAAAGTTTCTTTCCTGTCAAATTCTTAACTTCAACTTACTATTTCTGGCTAGAACGTAGTTTTAGAATCACGTCCGAATTCATAATGAGGAAGAGCGGTATTTAATAGTGAAGTTTTTTGGTCTTGGGGAGAGAAAATCAGAGTTTCTAATTTACACGCGTCTGCCTTTTGGCTACTCTCTCTCTCAAAGCTGTTATTACGCTCAGCCATACTCAGGCCCTTGATAGCTTCGCAGTCATCTGGTGTTTAAGGGGCCAATTGGATTAGAAACTTGATAACTTCGGCTATATTTCTTTAGTTAATCTTAGTTTTAGTTTAATTCTTAGTCTCTTAAGTTCAAGCCCAAGTGTTGGCTTTGATTGTGCACTCCAAGGCAGAGTTTTGTTAAATCTTATTGGAATAATAAAGGGTTAGTTACCCTTCTATCTTGTTGTTTCTTGTCACACAAGCTTAAGCGATTATTCGCTATCTAGTTCTTAAGATTCGTCACTTTCTACAGCAACTGAGATTTACACAGTGAAAGTCTTACACTACAATGTCAGTGACATATTTTATAAAATGAAATTTGGTCTCAAAAGTTCTTAGAGCATGAATAAAAAAGTAGAAAAAAAATGTCCAACTGTGATAAGAAATGCAAATTATGGAAATGTAAATCAGAGCCATATAATCAGATTAAGCCACATAAGAAAAGCACAAAGATGGAAATCAAATGAAAGAGGAGATACAGATATCTCTTTCAAAGAGGAAAATGCAAATATTTTTATAGCATTTAATACACAATTATTCTATGATTTAGCAAAGTGATAATATAATTATTCTAGGATTCAACAACATGAAGTCATATATTCTGAGAGAGTAAAAATATTTATGCTGGTACCAGCAGCAGAAAGTTCTAATGAAGAATAATTTTATTTTAAAAAATGAATAATTTTTTCCATGAGCCTAAAAAAAAGTTTCCTTTGCTTCAAAGTTTTAAAATTCATATTATACATAATTCAGTTAAAATTGTTCAAGACAATCATATGATTGAATATTCATCAATTAGCACTCTATTTCTCAGTATAAAAATACTCAGTCTGCATGATTTGTAGATTACAAGTTTAATATCAAACAAGGTAAAGAAATTAATTTTAACAGAAATTCAGGATTGAAAATGACTATTTTCTGAATATTATGTATTGCAAATAATCTAGGCTAGAAAATATGCTGAATAATGGTGCATTTTTTAGGGATATTTTTTAAATAATAAGAATTTGAGTTTCTTTAATATCTTAGTGAATAAATATTTATGCCATTATGATAAATTTTAATATTAAATGTAATACACCAAATTTGAACTTGTTAATTTTAACTTACATTCAGCAAGCACCTGAAAGAACAAGAAAACTCAACAAACATTTACCTGTTTTCCCTAACCACAAAAAGTTTTTGAATTCCAAAATAATAAGCAGATCTGATAATTCCACCTACATTCATTGGATCCTAAAAGAATTAAAAAATAATGACATATAAAAATCAAAAACACATTTTAAAAAACTGATATGTAGTGACATTGTGAAATATTATTTATCTTCACACTTTTCAAAGGAAAAAAATTATTAAACTAATTTATTTAAATCTACATCAGAATTTTATCAGTTAAATATATATATTTACTGTTGTGTGCATATGGGTTCGTAATGGACTGAACGCACAAGTCGATAGAAGTTAATAAAATTTATTATTATCCCAAGAATAAATACAAAACAGTTAAATTTCCTCAGAGATATTCATACAATATCACAATATCTCACAGTAGTTATATTTTAAATTATTAAAACATTCAACAGAACTAAATTCAAAACAGAGAAAGGTGATCCGATTTCACCGCGAATTCGCTATAGTCAACAACAAGAACTAAGTAAACAACTTTGTAACCAACTCAATTAAGATGTTTTTCTTTGGCTTTTATAAGCTTTTTAATCCTGCACGAGAACATTCTGATATTTTCTCGATTTTTCTGGACAGCAAAAGAGTATAATTATGAGATATCTATTTATTAAATGCACGGGCTTCTGTAGTTTAATTTTTCCAGTGTAGCTTTCTCTTCAAGTAACTCTTGTGCTGCATTACACGGGAATAAAAACAATTTTAATTACAAATTCTACTAAAAATAGCTAAATAAATACAAAAATCATAATATACAGGGTTATTCAAAAAGAAAGAGCAGATTACAAACATGTATTTCTTCCAAACTACAAAAGATAGAAACATGATTCTAATGTTAATGGATAGAGAAAAGTGTACAATTTAGTACGGGTAAAAGTTCCAATCATGGTCGCATTGGCGCTGTTGTTTGTTCTGGTATTATTTGTCGGTTGGTAGTCTGTAGTGAAATGGCGGCGACACTAAAGAAGAAGTCTTTTTGTGTTCTACAATTGGCAAAACTAGAATCCATTGTTGCAGTTCAGTGAGCATTTTGTCGTCAATTTAATAACAACCACCGCGTCATAAGCAAATTTACGAGTGGCATCAAAAATTCGTAGAAGATGGTTGCATCTGCAAAGGGAAAAGCATGGTGCGTCCAAGCACATCGAACGAGAATGTCGAGCTTATTCGTATACTTTACGAAAGGAGCCCAAAGAAATCCACATCACGAGCAAGCAAAGAACTTAAAATTCCTCAACCAATGGTATGACGAGTTCTAAAACATCGTCTGCACATGAAGCCATACAAACTACAGTTATTGAATGCATACCATAATTGTAAACTTTTCTCTATCCATAAACGTTAGAATCATGTTTCTATCTTTTGTAGCTTGGAAGAAATAAATGTTTGAAATCTGCTCTTTCTTTTTGAATAACCCTGTATATATACAGAGAGAATATGCTCACTGGCTAAAAACATTAGTCACTAAATACATTCAGATTTCCAGAAGCCAAAACAAATATAAGCTAATCAGTACGAAAACTGCTGCTTAACAAACTCATCTTTGCTGCTTATACTCACTGGTAAAAAACTGATTCTTCAGATCCAGAAAAGGCTGTTGCCACCTGATAAAAGTTCATTCATTTATTTATCCTTCAGTTATGTAGTGCTTCAATTTAATGGGTTTAAGAAAATTTTTGGACAGCGTAATTAGTACTAAGACCTGCTGGCAATACCAGGTATCCTTCCCTAGTCCCCATCACACACATTTGCAAAGGTCTTAAGAGAAAAGTTGAGAGCAGCAAAACTTCTTTATCTTATGATTAACAAAAGCAGTTTGCTAGATGCATTAATGATAAGTTCTTTGATCATAAACAAGTGAATGTTCCTCAGGATTAAAGAAAATGTAGTAATTTCATTTTTTAAACACCATATGATATGGGTACATATATGCATCAAATTTAAAGAATGAAATGCGTCCTTGCATATTACACATTATCAGTCTTGCCTATAATCATGAAGTGAGAGATCGACTTGACAAAGTGCAAGCTTTCTGCTGGCTAAAAATGGAAATTTATAATTTGAACAAACCAATAGAAGGAACATTTTTGATTTTCCCTGTGTGTTACTTGTAACATGTTGAAAATGCCTAAACAAAATGATTTAAGCTTGAAAATGCTTAAAGAAAAAGATAAAGTGCTGAAAGATTATAATACGCTTTGTAAGTGCAGCCAAAGAGAAGTAGCATTTAAAATGGGAATTTCCCAAACACTGCACAATTTACTTATACAGAGAAATAAAACTAATAAAAACTCAAGGAATTTCAGAAAGGTTAGAAAATTGAGAGATGTTGAAACTGTTCTAGAGTGGTTTCAATGTACGATACTAAAAAATGTTCCTGTTTCTAGAGCTCTTTTGATTACAAAAGTTGTGGAATTTATTAAAATGGTAGAAGAAAACTTTGTACCAATTGATTGACAGTTCACAAGATGAAAAAATAGAAATAACACTGTGTATTGGAAACTGCATATTGAGAAGCAAGAGGTAGATCATCATTCAGAACTAGATAAAGGACATTTTACCCAAGTTTCTAAAAGAATACAAGCCACATGAAATGTATAATACAGATGAAATTGGTCTGTTTTACAGAGCATTACTGGAGCACACATTAATATTTAACAGTGAAAGAGCAGTCCCCCCTAAGAATCTGAAAGAATGAGTAATTGCGTTATTAACTTGCACTACGGATGCTAATTAAGAAGATACCACTGATTATTGGGAAAAACAGAAAACTTCAATGTCTAAAAGGAGTCAACCTCAATGTCTAAAAGGAGTCAAGAATCTACCTCTAACTTGCTAACAGTAACTCATGGAAAACGTGTAGTATTTTTGTTGATTTTCCTTTAAAATGGGACAGCTAACTGAAAAATGAAAAACATAGTTTTACTGTTAGGTAACTATGGTGCCCAACCTTCTAATTTCGTTCTGAAAAATATTAAATTAGTGTTTCTTCCTGAAAATACAACTTCTATCATCGAGACCAGAGTATTATAAAAGCTTTTAAATGCCATTACAGAAAAGGCATTAATTAAAAAAAAGAGATAAAACAGAACTAAATCTTGTGAAAATGCAAGCACTTCGAAGGAGATATCCAAGTCAATAATTTTGCTAGATGCTTGCATATTATAGTCAACACATGGGAAGTAGTCTCCTAAAACATAGTTAGAACTTGTTTTAAAAAATAAGATTTTTATTTAGAAGAAACCACAGAAGAATTGCAAGTTATTTCCAATATTTCGGACATCTATGAGGGAAGTTATGGAGATTCATTTCTGGAATGTTGCAATTGATGATAACAGAGACAGCATATGATAACACTGACAACAATATTATAGAAGATGTAGAAAATTGAAACTGACAATGAAACTGATACAGCAGAAAGTGACTATACACCAACCTCAGATGAATACCTAAAAGCACTGCAAACTCTTCAGCAGAATTCTTGAATTGAAAGGAGACCAAAAAACCTACCAACAATTTCACAAAATTGAGAATACAGTTGAAAGACTGTTGACAGGCAATATGCAACAGAGGGAGCAGTTCTTTGTAGAAGCTTAAAATTTTATCACATATATAATTATGATTTTTTTCATAAAAAAAAATTAAAGAGTTAAGTTTTGGAATTTTAAAACAGTTTAATTTTAGCATTAAATTTTAATTAATACTTAAGGTAATAATTATTAGATTTATTTGCTTCAGTTCCTCTTCACTGATTCAGTGGTTGCTAAACTGAATGAACATGTGAGTTATTTTAAAATAATAAACTCTTTAACATGTTACCTACCTATTTTACGTACTATTGTTAATTAGTATCATAAACATAGATGCATAGCACCTTTTCTACCAATCTGTAAAAAGTGCTTTGTCGCTGCATTTGTGGAATAACTTACTTAATATTCCATTATTGGTGGTTCTTGTAATATATTGGCCCAAATAAAGACACTTTCCTTTAACCCTTTAACGGTTTGACCCAGATTGTCTCGTTCTTTTATACAGGTCTCTTAACGGTTCGTTATGGATTATTGTAAGTTTAAATGTACCCTCGAAAACGGATCGTCCCATGTTTTTGTATTAGAGAAAAAATGCACCAAAAATGACTAGCCCGTATTTTTGTACGTCTTCCAACCCCCATTGCCTAAGGGGACAAGGGTCCACGCACCCCTGACGACAATGGGTAATGGCTGTCATTATCGCGGGGAGAAGCCTTCTTGATGTTTTGAGATAAAGGCCTTATACTGACTCTAAGGAAACAAATTTATTACTAGTTACAAAGTGAATGTATATATAAAAGGAATTAAGAATTTTCATTTTAGAACAATTATTGAATAAAATAAACAAGTTTTTACAAAATAAACTTTTATTTATGACTCATAAAATTATTAATGAATTAAAATGAGAAAAATAATGTATTATATAATTTACTGGAAACATGTGATTAAATAATTCTCTTATTTTATCTGACAAATTTATATCACGAATAACAAACGTATTTATAAATCTTATACTTTTGACAATGCGATTCGATATTTGACTTCATTATTTAAGAATCTATTATTCTTATAAAACTGTACAGGAATTTTTCAAAGGGGCTCTTATTCCCATTAATCTGTACGACAAATTATTTTTCTCCTTTTGGTACAGTTCTTTACTTCCAAAATTACTCTTACCTCATAAAAGTATAAAGTTTTAAAAATTCGCCCAAAATCAGAAATTATATTAATTTTATGCAAATTGTATTTCAAAAACTATTTTACGCTTTGTAAAGTGATGCAAACTTAAAATCTGTGAGATTTTTAGTTTATTCTTTAAATGGAAATATGTGCAAAAATTTTTTTCAACATTAAATTTTAAGACCTCTAAATAGAATTTTATAAAACTCGGTTTACCACGCGTATTTCCATCTGTAAACGGTGTGAGTACAAAATTTGAACTCGGTTGCGACAAGCACAATTATATAATGTGATGTTCTACATCCTCCACTGTCTATGATACTCATTATCGATATTTAATTATGTTCTATATCTATACAGAAATATTGGTAAGACCGAGAGAGGTCAACAAAATTTTCGCAATTACATTATTTCGTAATTACTTGAGTTACATAATTACTTATACTAGCTCAGGAAATTTTGAGTCATTTGGTAAAAATAATCTTTTCTTTAAAATTCCTTTTTTGCCCCCCCCCTCCTTACGCTTAATGACTTTATTCTGATGAATGGAAGTTATGAAAACTAAAAGCTGAGTATATAATTACAGATTTCACTAATAAATGCTTTACAAATACAACTCTTCATATTTCAGCAGCAGTTTTTGAAAACGCATTTATATAGGTTGTTGTAGAAATCGACAAATTTTTTTTTTCTTCCTCTAATTTTCAGTTGCTTATGAGCGTATTAAAAAAGCTTTTCCGCTCAAAATTTTAACTGTTTTAAAATATTCGTAATCGCACTCGATTTGATGTTTACAGTTTTTTCCCTGCGATTTCTCTAAAAAGAAAGAATTATAATTGTATTTAATAAAGAAAATTTAATGGATTTGGAACCTGCGCAAGAGGACTGAAACTATCATGGAGAGAATTTCTAAGGGGAACTAGATCTCATCCACACTGAACGTAGAAAAACCCCGGAAAACTTTCATAGAACAAGCGCGTTCGTCAGGATTTGAACCCCTGTCGAATTACCAGTATTCATCGGTTTTAGCGATTGGCCACTGGAACCCCCACAGCCCGATTTAAAAATCTTGTTTAGAAAGCTTTCATCTTGATTTAGAGTGATAGGTGCCATAGTTTGAAGGTTAGGATTATTTGAATACAGCAAAATACACGAGGACTATCTGCTTTTAAGGAGAAAGATGCCTTCATAGAGGACTTTCTAACAAATAGCTCATGTTATACATAGAAAAATACCATACAGCCATCGCATTCGTTCGTCTGAGTTTGAATCCAAATCGAACAACTAATATTTAGCGGTCTTATCGGCCATGGTCTTATCGGATATGGCTGTAGTATAACCAGACTTATTATTATGTATTATTAGATATGTATTACCAGACTGTATGGCATCTAAATTAAGAAATTAAAAAAAAAATCTTCTGAGGTAATCTTCAACCCAAGTTAAGTTTTTTTTTAATGCTAATGAGTAATATAATTATGAAAGAGTTCACGTTATTTGTGTCATTTTCAGATTGCTAGTTAAAATTAGTGTGGTTTCAATCAACGATTATTTAAACCTGCTACAAGAAAAAAAATACATAAAAATTTTCCTTTAAAATATCAGGAATTATTGAAAAAAAAACTTCTGTAATTTATAAACGAGGAAACATATTTAACCAGATTTTATATGTGTGAAAAAAATAATGAATTATGATCTCCTCTAGTGGAGATCTTTGTAATTATATTTCTAATTCCAACATCAAAGTAAGAAATCTAGTCGCTGAAGCAACACAACACTATCAATTTTTGTAGGCTTCTATTTTCAGCGACGGAATAGATCAGCTGCATGGAATTTTCATGATTTTTCTCTATATGTAAACCTAAATGCATGTAAGCTTTCCTTAGAAAGTTCGCCGGAAGTCGACTATTTCTATCTTAGAATATAGATATCGCGTGCTACCGAGTACAAAATTTGAACTCGGTAGGTTATCGAGAAAGTTAGCAAATCTAAATACAGGGTTGACAGTAATATGTTTGGGGCCCTATGCTAAAAATGAAAAGTAGCGAAAAACACCCTACATCGCCCCCTTTTACTTACTTTTATACTTTTATCTAAGAATTATATATTGCATCCATAAAAAGTTCTCTAAATTAATGTTATTTGGATTTCCAAACCATTTTATGCTAAAATACATCTTCCCAGATGGTTGCTTTTACTCACTGGGAATCGATGCTTCTTGAAGATGCCGATTCATGAGTGAAAAATTATTTTATTGCTTTTCCGGTTTCCCCTAATCGTTTACACAAAGACTGAACCTTCGGGAGAAAACTGCCTATCTATTGGTGTTAATTCGTCATAAGAGATACAGCACTGAAAGGAGGAAAGTACTTTTTTTTTTTTTTTTTTTTTTTAATTTGTAGAAATCTTGACTTTCCTTTTCCCTCAAAATTCAAGCAATACGAAATCTACTAGAAAAGATATACTCTCTAAGGTATAATGTTAAATGATCTAAAATTCACTTAGCTCAAAACAAGTTTTTCTAATACTTGCGCAAAGTATAATAGTAATTTATTTACTAAAGAAATATTGATTACATTATCTCTTAATATAAATTTACTAGAAGTATTAAAAAAGAGGGAACCCGTATGTAGGAAGTTTAATTCCGAAAATTGTGTTTCAAAGTAACTTGAATGTAAATTATGTAAAAAACATTTTACAGCGTTGTTTCACCTATCAACATACTGTAATGGAAAAGCGATACCACAAAAAGTAAATTTGAAAAATTTGCGAAAGGCGGAATAATAGGCGGACCTTGAATTTTTTCGAAGCAAGAAATGCGAAAATTCAGCAGGGCTGTCATTATTCTTCTACCAACAAAATCTTCCAAATTCTAATTGGAAGAACATCCATTTGTAGCAAGATAAGGAGAATGGCATAATTCCTTATTTTTTCCCTCTTAAAGGGCGAAAGAGAAGAAGCAGGAGACTCTGTCGGCCTAATTCATGTGTTCACGAATTATCGTCTATCACGTTTCCATACATTCCGTTTTTCTGAGGAGAAAGTACGAAAAATTTTCTATGCTCTCTCATGGATACGAACCGCGGACCTTCTGACTGCTAGTCCAATCTACTATCACTTACATCACAACAGCCCTAAAAAAAGAATGAGATACTTTCTTATAATATATATGGATATGCAAACTGATGATTCTAAAATTTTATTATCATAAGACTGGAAGAAATTAAGGATTTAATTCATTTTTATACATTTTAAAAGAAATTCAATTTTTCAGAAAGTTAAGATAAAATATTTATTAGAATGTCAAATTTAAGCATTTCAATTATTTATATAATAAAGGATAAACTTTATATTTAAAAAGAAGAATTGTTAATAATATCCCTATGAATTTAGAAAGAAATTTATTTCAAGTGATATGTTTAGCTTAAAAGTGACGGGAGCAAAACTGTGCTAAAACAAAAGCCACACATATCGTAATTATCTCCTTTAAATTAATGATATCTATACCGCTGACAAATTGTTACTTGACATGCATAATACAATATTTACGCATAACTGATCCTTTCTAGACTAATACAGGCATAGCATATTTCTATGGAATGATTTGCTATAGTTCCTAATTTAAGTTTCACATACTTTCATATTTAGGGAATTAATTACATAGCACTGAAGATTACTCAATGTAACATAAAAGATATGCTATCTGATTTATGTTTAAAATGACTAAATTTAAATGTTATATGCTCACATGTACACATACTCCAGAAACCTGACACATTTCGAAATTTAAGATAAATCAAAATTACTGGAATATTTCATCAGAAAGCAGTTTTTTTAAATTTTGGTAAATTTTGTGCGATTTTGACATAAATTAGCCTGATCAACAAAAATGCAGTGCTCATGAGGCCCATTAGAACACAAGTGATTAAGGTCATTGAACCACAGTAGTTAAACATGGCTCCGAATACTGACGAACGAGCTAACTGTACGGAACTTTTCGTGATTTCCTCTCCATGTGTAACATTAATACAAGTAATTTACCCTTATAAAGTACTCCCCCAAAACATTCTTTTCTTAAAATAGAGAGTCCTCGTGTGTTTTGAGCTAAATGAAAGAAACGTAAACAAAATTCGGATGCATGCAATTCCCTGATGCATGAAACGAACACGAACCAGTTTCCTGTAAATCCTGCCTGAAGGCATTTTATCTTTCAGGTTGAAAGCTTTTGTCTACTTTGCATTTATTCATTGAAATCAAACAACAGTAAACAACGTCCCCTAATAATGACAAAAATCTAACATCGGGGAAGGAAAAAGGTGATAAACGGTTCTTAAGCGAAAGGCTCTTTGTAAATGTAAGGGTCCTACATGTGGCAGCCGAATACTGGTAGTTCAACCGGTATTCGATCCCAGGCGAAAATATTGAGCGCATGATTTGTTTTCGTGGTTTTCCACCTGTGGAATGCGAATACGAGTCAGTTTTCCTACAAAAATCCTTCACGAAAGCATTCCTCTTCTTATGCGAATAGCCCTCATCTACTCTGTCATATTCTAATAGCATAACCTTTTCTACTAGACAGAAGAATCTCTTTTTTTAATGTATGACTCCTAATGGTGTCAAAAACTGCAGTTTTTTTTCCCTCTTCAATGCAAAAAATACACATCGATCAATCGATGTTACTTTACATAAAAATCTACGTGAATTCATATTTTTTTCACTACTTATTTATGTATTGGAGAGTTTTCAGATCCGTGAACTGCAACTTGACGCGGACAATAAGCTCTCTATTATAAGCACAGAATGTTTCATATTAACTTTCTCTGGAACGTTCGAAATTTAATATTTCGTGAATGTGATGGAAAGAAGTTTGCATGTAACATTAAAACATAGTCTCTATTTTCTAGAAGTTTACTGTCACTAATTTTTCAAACAGAAATATCGTTTTTAATGTACATTAAAGTTGTATATTAACTTATAGTAGCAGAGAAAAACTCGAAAATCATTTCATTCAAATGTTTTGATCATTTCATTCAAATTTATACAGCAACTGACACTGAAATATTTAAACGATGGCATTAAGATTGCTTGCTTATTAAAAGTTGTTAATAATATAACATTTTATTTTGTAATAAAAAAGGTTGCTTTAAACTGAATAATTATAACATTATAGAATATTAAATTTTTAGTTAAAATTTTAAGTTTATGAATTAAAACTGTGATAATTCACTAAATTTTCATAGACAAATACCTCAGCAATCCTTGTGAAAGTTAAAACGCAGTTCTAATTTAGAACTTAAAAATTTAAAGGTAGTATTAATAAATTTGACATTTGTGAAATTTTTAACAATTATTCAACCTGAATGACAATATTGTGCATTTCTTTTGAAGCAATTAGGCATGAATCAAAGACTGAACGATTTTAAGATGAAGCTTTATTATTAATAACCAATAAATAAAACAAATATGCACATAATTTGACGTAATTGACATCCAACTTGGTAAAAAGTATTTCCTTCTTATAACAAAAATTTTGAGGATATAATAATACTAATCGTGAAAGAAATGGGATATATTTATATTTCTTGATAAATTAAATAGAACAATAGTAATAAGTATAATAATTTTAGTTGTAACAGAAATAAGTGCCTTTATTTTATTTTTGACCCAACTTAATAATGCTTTACACAACCAATCAGTTCGCAGGAAAACTTTTTTAATATATAGTTTAATTTCTACAAAAATCTCTACGAAATTTAATTTCAAATATTTAATGGAACTATAATCATATAATAGACTTGTGTATTCATAAATGTGGTTATAAGAAGCATAAAATGAAAATTAAATATTATTGTAGGGTTTCCATAGAAACATTTATTGCTTTATATTGTAATATCTAGATTAATAAGAAAGGCTATCTTGCTGAAACATCGTAGAAAACTCTAATCCTTAATTTTTGCTTCATACAAACACCTCAGTCATAGAATAAGTCAGGGACACGGGCTAACGTTTTTACAGAACACAAGTTGAAGGCTTTATGGTTCATCCCTGCCCCAAATAACCCGAGGGGAAAATTAGGAGGATCTAAGCTTTGAGTATGCTTCAGTTTTACAACTCTCTCTTCTTGAATGCTTAACAGACGGAAAACGAATAGGGGGAAGAAATGTTTTTGCTCTAGGCAAAACCATTTTGCGACACCCTGAGTCTTGGAGGCAAGCCCATTTTGAGGACAGAAGTGAAAACTTTTGTGAGACATTTTGGTCTGTTTTTACCGTCAAAGTGAAAACCGGCAATGGTTTAACTAAATCTATTTAATGCAGAAAGTAATATGTACAAGTGTTATATACAGATTACAGGATATCTAGTTTGTACCACTCTCAACTCTCTCTGGTGAAAACTCTTAATTAGCTAAACATACGAGCAGCACAGCACCTTCTATCTCTTTCTCTACATCACTCCCCATCTGCACTCTTTAATAAGAGTAAATTTACTTGCATAACAATATTAGCATTAATTAATAATGGTTTGATACTAAATAGTATGATATATGTAAATGAATAATATTGCTCTTTCCACTTGATCGATGTTAATTTTAAGAGACTAGATTGGTAAAGCTTCCTCCTAGTTAAAGTCTCTTTGTCTGACACCTTGTTGAAAATTTCCAAGAAATGCTCGGGAAAGTTGAATATATCACATCTTGGCAATAAAAACTGCGAAGGTGTGAGTGGGCGAGGTTCACCCAGCTCATTGCTCTCGTATGTTAAAAGCTATTATTTAACACACACTCGAGTTCATTTAATATTGTAGAGAGCTCTTCGAAGGTCAATTATGCTCTCCCTAAGATTTTCTTCTGAGGTTCCTTGATGTTTTTCATCAGATGCTCCCAGAACCCTCCCCACCATTTGAAATGCTCAGGAATGAATTTTTATGTTATCTCTTTGGATGTCAAGAAATCGCTCACACTTAGCTCTACTACGATTCTTTTAAATCCTTTAATTATTTCACATGTGCTGTGGAAATTCTTGGCATTATCTGAATAAATCACCTTGCAGCTCCCTCTTCTTGCTAAAAAACGTCGTAATGAAAATATGAAACTTTTTGCTAACATATCTGAAACCATTTCAATGTGTACAGCACAAGTGACGGCGCATGTAAATAAGGCTATGTACACCTTTTTGTGGATATCCGCTTTTTCTCTAATAGTAACCGCTCCTGTTAAGTCGATGCCTACAACTGCGAAAGGATTACTTTGGACTACACAATATCTTGGTTAACTGTTTGGCAGGCTTCACTGTGAACTTTTTACACACCAGGCAAGCGTTAATAACGTTCTTTACTACTTGTCTTCCTTTAGGTATCCAAAATTTATTCGTGACTTGCTGGACAACGTTGCCAGCTTGACGTGGACAACATTGCCATAACCCCTGAATGGAATACTTTTATGTGTTCACTAAATATCACTAGTTTGGTGAACTTTGGCAGTATAATATGATGTTTTTCGTCATCTATTAATTCTGCCTTTTCCAAACGACCTCTTACACCACAGCCAACTCTATCATGGCCTTGAAGCGAAATCAGTTTCGGAAGGTCACGTGATCAAAGTAGTCGTTCTTTTTCTCTTCGCTATAAGCGCGAAATTTAACTTGCTGAAAATAATAGTTTTCTCTTAATATAAATATAAGTAAAATTAATAAACGTGACTAGGTCACATGACTTGCATTAAATTTTTCATAGTGTAATATTTTCACAGGCGGTAAAATGAATATCTTCAATAATTTTTTAAACAATTGTACTTTGTTTATGTAACTAAAAATATCATTGAGAATCACCAGATACAAACTTTATTTCTGCAATTTTAATAAAAATGGAATCCATTTATGTAATCTAAATCAAATTTTTTCCCAAAATAATATAAAATCCACAAAAGGGGAAAAATTCAATAGATTTATAGATGTAAATTTTATTTAGATTTTCTTAAAATAAATATTAAGGGCAGAATATTTTGTAAAAATCCATGCCACTACCATCGCATCAGCTATATAAATTTTTAGAAGGCAAATATTCATAGTCATCTCTCATCACTTCATTCACTAATAAAAACTTAAATGAATTAAAAATTCCTTAAATGCTAGGAAATTTGTGTATAAAAATAAACTTACATGCATGTTATGCTATAAATAAATCTTTCAAGAAAATTTAAATGCTAATTACATTCATAAAAAGGACAACCTTCTATTTGTGCCAGCTCCAATTTTATATTGTATCACATTTTCCAAACCATCCAAGAGGTAAGTGATAAGGCTCGTTTTCTTTTTTTTTTTTTTTCTCTCCCCCCCCCCTCAGTGGTGTTTCCAAATTACAGGCCTATTCCACTATCAAAAATAGATTCATAAAACTTGGAGCTGTACCATATACACACATCCTACATATCATACATCATTTATGCAGAAGCATACATAAAAACAAACAGTTGTGACTTATTAACTGAAATTAACTGGTAAATTTTTTAACTTTTTTATGCGAACATTTTATATTAATATTTTCATTTTTATATTTTGTGTAATTATTTAACATTATTTTAAAAGTTATCAAACAGATATTTTCTAATCAGGTTTGCAAAGTCATTCTCGAAGTGTAAGAATCTGTTAAATTAAAGTTAATTCTACCTAACTGTATGCAAGATAACTTATATAAAATACCCAATTGCTTTCTTGATATAAGAAATTTATCTTCCATGTTTTCAAGAATTTCACCAAATAAGAAATGTACAATTGAAGATGTTAGTAAAGCAGATGGTAAAGTTAATTTCCCCTATCTAATTCTTTAAGAAAACCAAAAATATCATCTGCTATATCTATTGAATGAACACTTTGCAACCAGTCCTGGCAAATACTGCATTTTCCCACCCTTAATTCTTTCATGGAAGCATAACCTGAAACATAAACTAGCACTGGTAAAATATCAGAAGGAACATTTTCTGTAGAAAAATCATTAACTAGTAAACTTGAATAATCATCAATATTCACAAATGTAAAGATAGAATCCTGATCATAATCTGGTAAAAGAGACATTAAAGGGATACTGATATTTGATGATGAAATTATTATATTGCTTTTAAAACGAAGCTTCTTCTCACTTTCTAATAATTGTAGGTAATTTATGTAATAATTTGAACCTGACATTTGCCGATACATTCCAAAACGTGATTCAAGAGTATCAGTTTGAAATTTTCCTAATAATATGTATCTAGCCTCATACTTTTGAAACAAATATGGAATCAATTGAATGAATGCATCTATAGTTATTATCAATGCCTGAAATGTTTATGGTGATAAAGTTTCTTTTATTGGAACACACTGTTTCCATATCTTAAGCCACGACAGTAGTTTCTTTAAGAAATTAATCTGCTCAACATTCTGATAGTTAATAGCACCACGAAATTTATCATTAAAGCACTTACTACTTTCAAAATTACTTTTACAGTTTACAATTTTCCACCATGTTGTGAATACTGAAATAAAATCACAAGTTTCATCTGAGTTCACAAAAACATCTGCATGATCCTTTGATATACATTTTAATGCTGCTATGTTTTTTTCATTTAAGGCTTGAAGTGCTAGTTTCACGTTTTGTTTCTGAATTGTTGAAGGATAAAGAGTTTTATTTGTAAGCAAATGGCTATATTTAACAATGGAAGATTTCTCTATATCATACATGATTTCCAAATGCTTAAAGTTAGCTTTCTTTAAAATACCATTATTTTCTAGATGTAATTAATTTTTTGTTGCACCAATTATTACATACTCATTTTAACATATGAACAGTGTCAAAAAGAAAGAAAAGAAGCCTTGAATCATCTAAAGGGTGCTTAATATATGGCTGCAAAGTTTTATTAGGGGTCATTAGTTCAAATGCACATTTATTCACAGCATTATTATCAGAAATCAAACAAACAACTTTAAATCCTATATTTTCTAATGCTATCAAAAACCTGCTGAATCATACCTTGTAGCTCATTAGCTTGCAATCCATTAACTGGAACAAAACTAACTACATCCTTATATGAAGAAAAAACTGATGTTATCATGAAAACCTGAGCTGTTTTCGCAGCAAGTGCTGGTTTATCATGAGAACCTCTATAAATAGAACCACCTTTAAAGTTGAACATAGGCTGAATGTAAATTTCATCTAATAAAATATTTACTATAAGTTCTTGTTCATTAAGAAAAAAATTTTTCCTCTCTAAATAATAAATGCTGCCAGCCAAACTTAATTTTGACAATGAATAAATACTCATAACATTGCGTAAGACTCGAGTACTTGGAATACACAAATAGTCGCAGTTTAGTAAAGCATTGTATGCAGAAGAAGATTGCACAAATAATGTTGAAGCTAAAATTAAAGTTCTATTACTGTAATGCCTATTATTTTTTGATACTCTTAACAATTTTAATTGCTCTATTACAAAAGAAATATGTTCAGAATTATCTGAATTACAATCAACAGAATTTAGTAATGTAATTGCAGATTCTAACACAGATGGAAATGTTGTATTAGTAACAGAAGTTTCAACATTGTTCATTAAATCATATAATACTGAAATTGTATCAACAACGGGTGATTTTGAAAATTTCTTCTTACTTTCTTTCCAATTTTCAATGTATATTTCAAAATTCATGTCAGTACTTATAATGATGCATCCCAAAATTTTTGGACAATTTTCATGAGTCGCATATAAACATAAGCGAACTATATCATCATCATCGTCATCTAAGTAAAACCATTTATTTTTACATTTACATGTTTTCCATCTTGAGGACATTTTAATGCACTTTTTTCTAAATCAGCTTTCTGCTGAAGTAAACTTTCCTGAATGGCTTTCTTATAATTTACTTCTTCTACATCAACAAGTCTGCGAGGTTTGGATTTATTTGTACTTAAATATGATGGAGCATTTTCAAATATACATGGCACAGCGCCTTGAATGAGACCAGGGATTTTTCTGTCATATTCTTTATATTCATTTTTATAAATTACACAGTCTTTCTTATTATCTGTGATTCATCAAAATGCTTTATACAGATTATGGGGTTTTTTAATTTGCTTAAATCTCTCGGAATTTTCCTTAACCACTCAGCTCTTCTTTTAGGTGATTTAGGTAAAGAGTAAGTAGTGACATTCTCATTTTTGTCGTAATTGGATTTGCAGCCAAATGCACTGCAATGTCGAGGCATTCTGTATTCCAATATGTTATTAAAAACAAATAATCAAAATAACGAATTTCCAAACAAATTTCCTGATTTCCAAACAAATAGTCAAAACAATACTACTCAAAATGTTCAAACTAGAGTAAATGCATTCGCTGTTAAAACGAAACACTTGCATAGGCTTGAAAACAGCTACATATTTTCCCAAATAAATCTAAAAATTAAAAATATATAAAACGAAATATAGATAAAACTATTATTTACCTTTACATACCTTTACATACCTTTACATTATTTAAAATCACTTAGAATACAAAATAATCTACTTACATAACACTATTGGCAAATATATATATCCACAAAATTCACGACAATAGTTTCGTAGCCACACACTACCATAAGAAACAAGGGGGTTATAATAGACCTCTGACCCCCTTGGTCAGAACACATTGACCATACGGATCATGTGACTTTTGCGCTTCAAGGCCATTATAGAGTTGGCTGTGCTTACACACAAAATACCTTTACTGTCCAGATATGGTGCTAAACTGTAAAGCTTCGAATCTGGTGTTATTAGATTATTCCTTTCTAGTTGTTGAATATCCGAGAAATAATTCTCTCTGTGGACTTGTTTTATCCAGTACTCCTCAGCTTCTTGGATCTCCAATACAGTAAGAGGATCTTCTGCACAGGTATGTTTCCTTAGCTTGGCGACAAACCGCTTTACCCAAGCTGTAACTCTCAAAAATTTTTCCAGACTGCTGAATTCGGTAATGTTTAACGCAGTTTCTCCTTCTGGAATCGTCACCTGAACATAAGTTCTTAAACGTTCTAAATTTCGAGTATCAGTTTCTACTTTAAACTTCTTCTCAGGCCATTGATCTTCAGAATTTTTCAACCATGACGGACCATGCCACCAATTATTATCCTTCACCAATGCATTTCTGTTTCACCACAAGTTAATTTATCTGCTGAGTTTTCCGACTCTGGACTCTTCCCACTTATCAGGCGAAGTATATTCTTATATTTCTGAAACTCTATTCGACATAAAACAGTTTCCACTCACGTGCAGACCCCTTTATTCCCCACAAGCAAATTTCTGAGTAAGTCTCTGAACTAACCTATCAACCAAATCCTGAAACACTTTCAATATATATTTCCCTAACCTAGCTGCAACTACAGCCCCCAATCAATTCCAGCCTAGGGTGGGACAACTTTTTTAACAGAGCTATCCTACTCTTCGACATTATAAACAACGTATATACCTCTCCTCTCTCATTCTTATATCTAAAATATGCCATCGCTCCATATACCACTACTGATGCATCACTGAAAACATGAATTTCAACCAAATGACCTTTACTTAGAACTTCTGGAAAGTAGTACCTCTCTATTTTCAACGCGTTTAATTCCTCAATTTCAGCGCACCACTTTATTTGCATTGTAACTTCTTTGGCAACTCTGAATCCCACTCCAAACCTCTCTCTCATATTTCCTGCATAAGTCTCTTAATTCACATCACAAAAATAAATCCAACTGGGGTCAAACACCTGCTGTGCTTAACACCGATCTTTTACTATTTCTCAACGATTCTAAACTACTCAGCAATGATGTAATGTCTACTCCCAAAGTCCTCTTCTAAGTTCCACACTAAGCCTGACACTTTCAACTTACTATCTCTCTCAAACCTACTTTCTTCACACAACCTCTTCTAAAGCCACAAATCATACAACTCTATAGAATTAGTGTTTAGCTTTCTCAAATTGAAACTTGCATCTCTCAAAATAGATACTGCCTATGATGAAAGACTGAAAGCTGGTTCTACGTTTTCCCCTCCATAACACAAATCATATGCATACAGTGAGCTATTTAACATCTTGACACAGTTTTTATTTGTTTCTGGGTATTTCTTTAAATGATATTAGATCGTTGCACTCAATAAAAACTGTGAACAATTACATCCAAATAATACTCTGTTCATTTGCATAATTTTAAAGTCCTCACTGTCAATATCAGGATATCACAGAAATTTTAAATATTGTCTATCTTCCCTTGCTATCCCAATCATCCAAAATGCCTTTTCTATGTCATCGAGGAATCCAATTTAAAATTTTTGAAAAGCAAGAATGATATCCAAAATATTCGGATTTGAGTTTTGACCTTTTTCTAAGCAGTCGTTTTGCGATAGCTTTCCTCTTTCGCAACTGCTGCAATTAAATACCATTCGAACATGCATACTTTTTTTATCTTTATGGACCACTGCTCGGAATGGCATAAAATATCCCTCTTTCGTATCCTCACACTCTTGAATTTTTTTTTTTTTTTGATCTGAAATTTAATTATTTCCATAAACTGTTTCCTCACAAAGCTGTTACTTTTTAACTCTCCCCGCACCCTTTCGAACAAGCTGACAAATCTGTTCTGATATTTTTAAATTCTCTTCCGAATCGATGTGTATAAACATGCCAGTGGAGTCTGACCCTAAACCTAGCTTCTTACTCTCTCCCCCCACTCTACAACTCAACGTCCAACCGAATATGCTTTGCAATACTAAATAGTCCGTCAAACCATGTGTTTTCCCGGTTAAAATGCAGTTCAAATAATCAATCTCAATTAAAATTTATACCTCTGCCACTTCACTTTCTCAGCTGTCAGATAAGTCAAATCCTTCTTCACGTAACTTGTTTATGATCTCTCCAGATGGCCTTGGTCATGCATTGGAACATTTGGTTTTTACTTCGAGTGCTTCGATGATTAGAATGAACCCAGTCTTATTTTTTGAAGAGAGTCTTTTCTTTTTAAATTGTTGTACTGGCAGATTCAAAGATGCAAATGTATGAATTCTTAATCTTTCTTTTCCAATAGTTGGTAAACTTGCTGTCCTGGAAATAGACTGACAAACATAAGAGCTTTAGGAAGCAGAATCACATAACAGCCTAACATTAAATGTGGAATTATTCCCGAGTAGTTGACCTCTCAATGTTTGATAATAAATCATGTCATTAGGAATTTGCTTGCTCAGTGTTTTGAGAAATAGTGAACTGATGTCTGTGTCTTTTATGAAGGCTGCATCATTTTTTATGGATTTATTTTCTTGCACATTTGCATTACACTGGCTCTCTAAATGCGACACAGATTTGCAAATATTACATTTAACCCATTTCGCCTTACAAAATGGTTTTTGGTGACCCTCTTTTAAACAGCACTTACACTTAAATTGTTCATATAACGCTTTGTGTTTCTCTGCAATATATAAGTCGCAGTCTTTTGATAGGTGAGATTTAAGGCAAAAGTCGCACATATAATTTTCAACTGATGTATTAAGCGTCGCTGCTGGTACCATTTTCCTTTTAATTGGAGAAACACTCTTACGATAGTTGTCAGTATATCTTTCGCTTGTTATCAAAAGTGTTTGTTGTTTAAGACCCAGAGTTAATGACTTTTCGCGTGCTTCAACTTCTCTCTTTAGAAACAACAATAAAGCTGACAGTGTGCCGACCGCTTGCTCTCTACTAAACTGTACCACTAAATCTTGCAGTATACATTTATATAAAATAGGAAGTAATAAATTGCCATAAGAATTAAATTTAATATTTAATGTCTCTAAACTTCTTGTTTGAACCATTATTTTATCATATAGTTTTCTTAAACTGGATACTTCACTTGAACGATGTACTGGCTCCAAAGCTACGAGAACATTCATATGTGCACTAACTAATATTTCTTTTTTCACAAATCTGTCTGTAAAGATTTCAATGGCCTTTTTATAGTTTTCATCTATTAATGGCAATCCGCTTATAGCCTTTGCAGCTGAACCGGTGAGTAAAGATCTTAAATAGTTAAATTTTTCAACATCTTGAAGCGTATTGTTTTCATGAATAACAGCTTTAAACCGAGCCCAAAATTCAATAAATTTACATAAATTGCCGCTGAAAGTTTCTAAAGCAATATGAGGTAATTTAGCATTATAATTAGTTCTTATTTCCAAAACTTGTGAAGTTGTTGCAGTTTTACCCACATTTTGAATATATCTATCGACTTTCGCTTTACATCTAATGATGGATTAGCTATATTCTAAACAATGTTCTACTTCTGTCTCTAATTCTTGAACAGTGCTTTAAGCATTAATAACTTCATCATATTTTAACAAACTAGTTTCTCTCTCAATTAACACTGAAAGCGATTCCTGGTACAGATTCTCGTTTTGCAATTCCTCTTCCAATTTCCTTATTAATTTTGTTTTAAATTTGTACGAATCGAACATCTAATTCTTCTATTTCTCTCTACGGTTTCTCCAAAGCACATTGCTCATTTCAAAGATACATTGCAAGCAGATAAAATGAAATGACTCACCTTTCAACCTGATGCTACCAAATCTTTTGTGGAATACTATGTACAAGTACTATGTACAAGTATTATATACAGATTACAGGATATCTAGTTTATATCACTCTCAAACACTCTCTAGCCACTCTCAACTCTCTCTGGTGAAAACTCTTAATTAGCTAAACATACGGGCGGAGCAGTGCCCTCTATCTCTTTTTCTGCAGCATTTGAAAGTACCTTTCAAGATGTTCACCTTTAAGTTGTACAGTTATTATGTAATTTTGAGGCTGGAGACATGGAAAATGAGCAATAACTTTGGCGGGGCTCGAATTCTGTACCTCTTGAATATGTGTCAAGTATGCTTCCAATGACACCACGAAAGCATGTGAAAAGGAGGAAGAAAATACTTTTTTATACTCCCCCTTTTTCAAGGGTGTCTGGGAATTAAGAGAACCCAAGTCAGTACTTTTTTTTTTTTTTTTTTTTTTGAAGGAGACATAAAAAAATGAGTAATGCCCTCACCGGGACTCGAACCCTGGAGCTCTCGAATGCACATCAAATATGCTTCATATTACACTGTGAAGGCATGTGGAAAGAAGAAAGAACATAACATACTTTATATAGTTTCTATATTAGTTTTTAAAAAATTCATTCTGGGAAATGAAGATTTAAGTAGAAAAAAAAAGGTGAGATTCTTTACTTGGAATGCTATTTACATCAAAACTCAATATTTTTCTGTTCAGACATGAAGGTCACAGAAATACTGTAACTGGAATGATTATTCTTTAGAGACAAACTGCATTGAAATTCTCTCACTCTGCATCTGGTCTCCCTTTGCATCTGGAAATTGCAATTCTCTCACTTTGCGTCTGAAAATTCCGTCACCTATGCATCTGGTCATTTCAAAAATTGTTCACAATACTAGACAGTTTTATATCAAAAACATTAATTTATCAAGGAAGCTGAACTACACTAGAAACAAAATTAAGTGGAAAGGATATGAAAAGCAGAATATATTCCATAAACAAATCTAGAAAATTTTTTGTCACTAAAACTGTTAAAGATGTAAGAAATACATCATTAAATTTTACATGTGTTCAATTTTGTATTATTTCCTCATTAACTCTTATTTTGGGACTACATATCCATCCAAGAATTTATTTTAACTCATTTCATAGTTAAGTTGTTATATTAAGGCTACAAAAGAAAATCTTTTCAGATTATCAAGAGGTCTATTGTTTTTATTTAGCAGTAAAATCCCACATGCTTATAAATAAAGATAAACAGGAGAGGATGATATTACTAATGAATGATGTATAAGACCTTTTATTTATCCTTTTACATCTATAAAAATGTACTGATTATCAGCAAAACAAAGTAAACCATTTAAAAAGTCATTTAGCCTGGAATTTATACTTTGCTTATCGCTATTATTCACTGAATTTCTGAATATGGTGAAATTCGACACTACAAGCCATAAAATAAATTTCTAACACTGTTAATTTGTTGACTTCCTATCAAGTACATGCAAAACAAAATTTAAAGGTCAGGACAAAATTTTATAGAAACAAATATATTATAAGCTTCAATACATACATACTTTGTTCAAACTTTAATACATTTTTTATTATGATGAAATTTTTCTGATCATACAATTTTATATTAAAGAAATGCAAAAACAAACACTGAAGCTTTTAAAGTCTTTTTTAGTTGAGATTTTATTTTATGCAACAGCAAAGATTTGGTTTTATACATATTAGTTTCATTTTATTTGCACAAATATTTTCTCAATATTTTTTAACTTTCTTCTTAAATTTTTAATTTTAAACCCTGCTTTGAAATGTTAAATCACACACAGAAGGTCTGCTTGTGATGTGATTCAAATTTTAATCTTTGAAACTTCCTATTTACTATATATGTGGTTAAATTGTCTATTTAATTTTAACCTGGCCCCAGTATTTTCAGTGCTCTACATGACCAGTAGAGTATGTGCCTTGTGTAAATTAAATATATAAATACATCAAAGGAAATTATATGCTTATTTAACTGTCACTTATAAGAAAAAAGATTTATAGAGCTTTAGGTGGCTGCTTAAGTAGCTTTTCATCTGGCCCAGCTTAATTTTCTTTCTGAATCTGCTGAAATTAAAATAAAATATAAAAACTATGATTTAATAGGGCACAGGGATTACATATGTTTGTTAATCTGACACATAAACACCTCAAAATAGACAGGATGATGATCATAACGTGATAAAGAAATTAAACTGCATGTTTTATGCTTAAAACACCAATAAACATAAAACTTTTTTATATTGTTTTCTAAAACAATACCCATTGTGAAGAAATAGATGAAAAGAAAAGCGAAACATTGACATTAGCTATTCAAAAGTACTTAGATTAATTACCCCCCCCCACTACACTCCCACCCCATCACTGGAACTTGAAACAGCATTCCTATTTTTTTCAGAAATTTTTTCTTTTTAACATCATCGAAAAAAAAATTATGTAAAAGTATTATTGAAAGATGCTGCTATAAACTACCAGCATTTTATAACTCATGATTTGGCAAAAAATAATGCTCTTACTATACTCAGCAAGATATAAGAAGTTAAGTAACTTGTGTATCAGAAGATATATGACTAAATTACTTGTTAACCTGACTCTTAAGAAAATTATTAAGCAGGATATGATTCAACGTGCTATGGATACGAGTCTGAGGATTCCGGTGGAAGAGACAACTTTCATTCCCAGTTTTCTAAGAGAGACAGCGGTAGCTCTAGTTAGATGTCTGACTGGACATGACTGTTTGCAAGACTACATCTATAGAATTGGATTGATGGATTACCCAAACTGTATTTTGTGTGACTCCAATCAGCCTATGACTTCTGAACATTTAAATAATTGTACTGTACTTTCTCGCTTTGAGGACATTATTAAAAAGTACTGAAGAGCCCGTGAGCTTAAGTGCTAATGCTTGGCATTTGTAAGAAAACTAAAATGTTTAATGGAAGAATAACAATATTTAAATATTAATACATATATATTAGTATCTGAATTTTACACCAATAAAATTAAACAAATTATTTAATCTTTTAAATTACTAGCAGTAGAATTATATCGCCAGTAAAGATCTCTCTGCATGTTAGAGAAAAGTACAAAGTGTAATATACAAAATATTCTTTTTTTATGTCTATATAAATATTAAGAGTAAATAAACAATATATACTTCTAAAGTATAAGTATTAAGAGTAAATAAACAGTAAATACTTTTTTCATTAACTATGTGCAGAAAATAGTAATTTTTATATTTAATTTATAATGAAATTAAAAAAATCAATGCTGTTAAGGCATAATATTCTTTTATATGTATAACTAATGAAACTTAAATTTTGAAATAGAAGTAGTAAAATCTCTTACCAAAATTTCATCTAACACTAGCCAGAAAGGGATATCATTGGATACACCAGGTTCTGATCTAAGAAATTTTTTTAAAATAAAAATTACTGAATAAAATAGCAATTATCTAATAGTATTAATTATTTACATATGAAAAGTACACCTGATCTGTTTCATAATAAAAATTCAGATACATGTATGTTATAAAGTTATTCAACTTACTGTCTTGGATTTTTACCCCAATTTTTCAATAACTTATGCATCCTATCCATGCATGGCCCAGCTAAGAGACTAATGCTGATATTATATCTTATATTTGGTTATTTTTGATTGACAGGTTGGATTCAGGTTTATACATGTGCAATGCAAATACCAATCAACTTCCCTTAAAAACTCACAGTGACATCTAACATCCCTCCTTAAACAACTCTCATAGGTTAAAACATAATTTTCCAGAGGCATTGGTCCAAAAGGAAACAAAGGGCATTGCGGAGCAAGTGGACAAGAACAGCAGTTTAAATTGTCTGCTTACTTGAAAAATTTGATTGTTTGAATACTTTTTAAATAAACATTTATTATTTGATTATACAAATATTACAGTCATGCATCGTTACAGAATAATACCAAAATATGGTAATAATTTTTCATGGTTCAAATTGCATGCAGGTTTATCTACCTATTCCAAGAAAAGGTTATAAACTATCAGTCTAGAATTCTAAAAACATGGCCACAAATCCATAATTACAGTGATATCCAGTAAGTGAAAGTAGTATATTGTTTCATTTTATACCACAGCACCTGCCATGACAGGAATCTCAGCTTGTTAGATTCATTTCAATATTGTTCTGGTATCGAGATCGGATATTCAGAAATGCATGAACATGTGTTTCTATTTATGTACATATAATGGAAATTCTTGACCTAGCAAATACAGGAACAGTGGAAGTAATTTTGTAACTGAACACAAAATTATGCCTGTCTACAAAATTAAAGAAAATACATAAAATGAAATTGCTTAAACAGCTAATTTTGGTTCTTTTAATATTAAAAATGCTTTTTATTTCACATGTGACCTTTCAAATAATTAATTTCATAATTTCTACCTGTAATCTCGCTAGATTTAAACTGATGTTTCTGAAATTTCTGAAATCCAGTATCATCAAACGAATTGCTACCCAACAATTCTAGATTTCCAATGGCCAATCTTGAAACATTTTTAATATGCACTAGGTTTGTTGCAAATGCATAAAACATGTTTAACCAGGGATGAATGAGAGAATAGTCAGTGTTTTTAAATGTGCTTCAGGAGAACTAAAAAAGTTCAGTAGATGCCGCTTAAAGGGATTGAGGTTAATGTTGCCATTTGAATATCATTATAAAACAGCCACAGTCATGCCTATTTGCATACAAAAACATGGAAACTACACAGTTGATTGTGATAAAAAATTTAGTACTTATTATCAAAGCATTATAGAACAATTTTTAAATGCCAAATAAAGTCAAAATAGGTTATATAAAGTAAGAAGTGTCAGAAAAATGTTGCCAGGTAAGGGATAAAGTTGCCAAACAGCTTAATGT
Source organism: Stegodyphus dumicola (assembly GCF_044657685.1). Lineage (NCBI taxonomy): Eukaryota > Metazoa > Arthropoda > Arachnida > Araneae > Eresidae > Stegodyphus > Stegodyphus dumicola. The sequence continues at coordinate 5,120,070 of NC_140769.1, read as the reverse complement.
CGGTTTTAGGGAACCATTTAAAATTAGATAAAAAAAAGCACCCTTAGTTTGGTGTAGATTTTTAATAATTCTATTGATTTTGAGGATGATCAGACAGCAGTCTTTCTTTTCAATGAAAAAAAAAAAAAAAAAAATCTTTGCAAAATGTTTTTTCCCTTCCCTTAAAATGAAATAGAATGATATGAAAACTTGAAACATCTACACCAAACCAAAGTTGCTTTTTTGCCCAATTCTAAGTTTTACATTTGCATGTTTTCTTCCAGTGAATGAGGGATGCCCTCTGATTATTACTATTAGGGGAATAGCATCAGTTAAATGAACTTCTACATTAATGAACAGTCCATAAACAAATTTTTGCATTTTTCTCATTAAAATTTTGTGAAAGTACTTATGCGTTTTTTGTTGCATTTATATTATATTAATTAAATCCCAATTTTGTTCTTTTATTTTATTTTTTATTGTTAAATAGAATGATTTAACAATATGACATTGCTAAATGAGCTGGAAACTACTTGAATTCATATTTCTATTTTGAAATTATACAATGTCTTGCAAATAAAATATGAATAAGAGTCACTTTACAAAAACTAACATCCTGTTTCCTTAGAACCACCAGGATTCTTTCTATGGGGTATAAATTATATCTCTGACTTTATATTCTTTAGCCTATTTTCAACAAATAATTCCATACACACACATTTTCAAACCTGGGACCACAGTTACCAGATTACCATTTTCGCATCGTGTCATAACAATGAATAATATATAATGAATCCATTTTTTTTAATTACTTGAGATAGTTCAACTCAAAATCTTTTCTTAATAGGCAATAAAACATTAGCAATATAGTGATGACTTGTTAGTCCTAAGGGGCAATTTGCCCAGATGGACTATTAATTTTGTTTTGGCACTTTGCGTTGATTCACTGCAAACATTGTTTCACTTTTCAAATTGTTGCCACCAAATATTATTGCCCTGTATTATATTTAAAGAAATTAAATGATGAAGAATCTGCATAAATGTATGTTTCTTGCATTTATAATGATAAAACAACGGTACTTAGAGCCATCAAATTTTGAATAACATAATCCTCCTGTGAATATGGGCATCTGGAATCCCAAATTTAAAATTTGGAATTTGTTATCAATTTCATATTTTGTAAAACTTTAACGAATTTTTGATTAACAAAGTCAAGGATTTCAAAGCGAGCAATGGCAATGCTGTACAGAGAAAACATTTTTATCTCCAGCGCATGAGACTATATCAAAAATTCTAAAGATACGCTCATTTTAAAATTATTTTGTGATACTGCTCTTGAACTGAATTTTATGGTTTAGTGCAAAGAACATGATATTTAATAAATAAAACACACAAAATGTTAAAAAAGCACACCTTTAAATGTAATTTAAAATCTGAAACCTTTCAGAATTTTTTTTTTAATTCCTTTTATCATTCATAGATTCTCCTATAGAAGGTAGACTGCAGATTACTTTAAAGTGGATATTCAGTCAGTGTGATATTACTAAAAACGGCCTGAAATATGGCCAGACCAAATTTCAACCACATTCTCTTGCTAAGTTTTCTATTAGTCTAGCATGAAGGTGTATATCTGTAAAATATCTACACTCAACAAGATTAATATAATCTTAATACACCCAACAAACTTAATATAATCTTTTCTACATTCCCGTTTGCAAATGTTGACAAATACAAGCTTATTTCAAAACATATTGTTGTGACAAATCTCTGAGCAGGTCGCGACTTAGCCTAATTGGGGCACGGTGCAAAAACTTCTTTGGCGGCCCCCCTCTGCTTCACTACTTCGGTAATGAACAACTGAACTTTATGGAGGTATTTAAATTTTTATAATAATAAACTTTCTATTCAATTTGGGGCCTGATGTGGGGGCCCAGGACGACTGTCCCGTATGCCCCTGCCTTAGTCAGGCTCTGCATCTGAGTATAGTCTAGATCAGGGATACCCAAACTTTTTCTTACACCTACTCCTTTTTAAGGGTGTTTTCTTCATCGACCCCCTTATAATTTTCTTTCTAACATATAGCATACAACATAATCATAATGCAAATAATTGTGCATACATAAAACAATTAGACTAAGAATATGAAAAAAAATGTTTTATTAGATTATGTTTATTATTTTTTCTTCAATTTTATAGAGATAAACATGTTATCAGGCTCAAAATCATATAGTCTAATTGCCCAGAAGTTTGATTTTAATTAACACGAAAGCTGCGCTTGATGGTATGATGCAAACTTTTTAGTATTTGATATAAAATTTCTTAACTTGATTTTTAAATCACCTCCTTCAAAAATATTCAACTTGCTTCTTGTTTTTCATAGTAAGTTATTGATTAAAACCTGCTTTTACAGGATAAAAATAGTTTAATAATTTTGGTCGGATAACAACTCTAATTTTAGGATATTTCTCTCAGATGACTTTTAAACTCCAAAACTTAATGCACCTATGTGCTTTGAATAAAAGACTTGATTTATTTGTATGATAAAGCTTTATATCAATAAATAATTTATTATGAATTTTATTAACACATTTTTTATAATCAGGGGTGTCTTGATTATGTCGAACATTTGCCACTGCATATTAGTTGTCTACCCCTTAATCATCATAAAATATCATCCTTTAAAATATCATTGATCTCAATGAGAAACCATGGGATAGACATTCATTATGGTGAAGAGGGGAAGCATCACATCAGCACCTCCTGGATACAAGGCTACGGCATGTTTCCCAGAAGGAGGTGTGACATCAATGTTAGTAGGGATAGCATTTCACTTAACTCTCCCCACTAAGGCATGTGGTGGGTGGATTTATGGAGTTCTGACGGTCACTCGGTCACTAGCGTTCATTAGAACAGTCAACATTATCTTTCTCCACTTTCATACTATTTGTTCTTCACATTTTTATATGGTTTACACATGCTGTATATCCAACTGCAAAGGTCCCAAATGGTCCAAAAGTACAGGTTTTCTCTTTTCCGAAAGAGAAACCATTGTTAAACAAATGGATTAATGTGATTCATAGAAACAATTTCATGCTAACAAAATTTTCAAAGGTAAGTTGCTTTTTCTTTTCTTTCTTTTTTCTTTTCTTTTTTTTTTTAAATGAGTTTATACTTATCTGTGCTTAAAAAAGTGCTTCTGTGTTAAATATATTATAACTATCATAAACTAAAGTGAATGCATACATTTATAGAAAGAAGCATATTTAACCTAATTCTAAGCATAATAGTGATTATACGAATATGATGACTTAATCAAACTATTAATTTAATTTATAACAGATGGCTTTATTTATCATCATGCTAGTCACTTAATTTGTAGTAAGTGGCATTATTTACCAAGTCAAGTAAATTAAACAAATGTGTGACTTCAAATTAGGATTAGATAAAATGTAAGACTAATAAAAATTTGAAATTTTAAATGCATTTTGTATGTTGCAAAATGCTTGCATTTAAATATCTCAATACATTTGTCATAGCAACAGTGTATTTATTAAAATCTGAAGACCTTGAAAAATCTTGCTAATATCTCTGTACCTAATGACAATTTTGTTTTTAATATTAATGTGAAAAAATATGCTATTTAAACTTATATGAGTTCATGTCTGATATTCTTAAAATTCACTTAATACAACGTGAAGCATTAAAAATGAAATTTTGCAAAATGTTGTATTTAATTCTAGCTTAGATAATTATATCTGATTATAACAATCTTTGCATACAAGTGTTTTGACGATAATAAATATATCATTTATGTGATGATAATAAAGAGCGTGAAGCAAATTTGAGAAGTAAATTTTTTATTATGTTTTAATTTTTCAATTTAATTAATTCTTATGTATATATGTTAAAAATCATGAGATTCTCTTTCTTCACCCCCAAATATATTATTTTATATTTTGTATAGCAGTATGTCAAAGCAATTTTTGTTTTTGCAAAGAAATCGAATATATTGTCATATATATATTGTCACGCATGCATATACATATACAAGTTTAAAAGTATTGTTAGATCCAACTAAAGACCTGAATTTTACCAAATAAATTAATAAATGAACTACATTAAAGCAAAAATCTAAGATAATATATATATACATAAGTTAAATGTCGTGTAAATGTAATGTAAAGTGCTGTCTTTTTACAAGAAAGAATTTAAATTGTAATCTTCACGAAATATCATGCCAGACATTTTTATTTGATGAAATGCAGTAAATGATGAAAAACTAATAGTAAATGATGAAAAACTAATATTTATTGTTCGCCGTTTATAGACAGTTTTCAATAATTCTGAATTGACTGCAAAGACAATTTCGATGATTTTCTTCTTTCTCTTCCTTTCCTCTATTCGAACAATCCTTCCTCTTTGAGTTGACTGAATTGTAAATAAGCATGTACATATTATCTAAATTATTTCTGTATTAATTGCTTAGAATTGTAATGTATAATTTAGTGCATCTTAAAGGCATTACATTTTAGTAGTTTTATTCGATAGTAATAATGCAATGATAACCGTCTTTCTCATTTGTTGTGTTCAATATCCCAGTTCAGGATTTGTTACATTTACATTCCACATAATACTGCTAAATCATGTTATAAAATTTCCCTGCAGAGATCAGAGGTTTGCTATTTAGATCTATATCAAACATCTATCAGAGGTTGGATATTTGCTATTTAGAATGAAATATGATATATAATTCTCTCTGTGCAACTAATGTCTCATAATTATGAAAACTTATTTAAATCGTTGCAAGCTTAGTGTTTTCAAATATGAGTATTTATTATTCGGCAAAAGATTTCAGGATGTCAAAATAAGATACAAGGTCTGGCTATTAATATCTAGGACTCGTGGAATAACTCAGAAGAAAAAAAAGCTTAAACACATAGCCATTTAATATGATTCAAAGTAATCCCTATTAGCCGTAACGCACGTCTGTGCTTGGCTGTACAAATTTCGGAAAGAAGTTTTAAAGTCCTCTTTTGGAATGCTCTTTAATAGTGACATTACAGTTTTCTTGATGGCTTTGACATCCTGAAATCTTGTTCCCTTCAGCGAATTTTTCAGCTTAGAAAACACGAAAAAGTCTGTGGGTGCTAGGTCTGGAAAGTATGGTGGATGCTGCATTTCAATGACACCATGCTGGGCTAAGAATTGCCTCACAGGCAACGCAATGTGTGGGCGGGCATTGTCATGTAGCAGCAGCCAACTCCCATTTTGTTGAAAATGAGGCCTGACTCTACGAATTCCTTTTCGAAGTCGGTCCAGAACTTCTGTCTAGAACAGTTTATTGGAGAAGTTTATTAGGAGGAAGAAATTCATGATGAATGAGTCCATCGCAATTGAAGAAAGCGATTAACATAAACTTGATTTTGGATTTTTCAAATCAAAATTTTTTCTGCCTTGATGAACTTGGAGATTGCCATTCAGAGCTTTGACGCTTGGTTTCAGGGTCATATTGATAACACCAAGACTCGTCTCCCATGACTATCCTATCCAGGAACGTAGGGTCAGCATCAGCGTTGCCGATAAGTTCGCCACATGCGTTCAGTCTCAATTGCTTTTGTTTGTCCCTTAAATAGTGAGGAACGAATCTGGAACAAATCTTGCGCTTGCCTAGGTCTTGCGTCAAAATCCGCCGAACCGTCTCTTTGTCCATGTTGAATTCATTGTCAAGTACGCGAACTTTTTCAATTGCTTCTGCTGTGCATATCAGACTGCGGCCAACCTGTGTGTGGATCACCTTTGATGCTTTTGCGCCTGTCCCAAAAGTATTTAAACCATTCAAAAGTTCTTGAGCGGGATAATGCTTCCTCACCGTAAACTTGTTTTAACATTTCGTAAGTTTCCGCAGCTGTCTCGCCCAATTTGAAGCAAAATTTAATGTTAATTCTTTGCTCCATTTTCACTTCGACAATAGGAATTTAAGAGCTATCTTTTAATGCGCCTTTCCACGAGAACCACTTATTTCAGAATGGTGTCGATTGCACTGCACAAGTGCAAGAAAATGCTCTTCAATATGCAATCATTAGCGCCATCTTCCGACTTTTCGTCTTCCTACAGTTATGTCAGTCCTGGAAATTAACAGCCGGACCTTGTATATTACTTATACTTGTCAAAGATAATTTTTAGTCAAGACATAAATCGTGGTAAGAATAATTACTACGAGCCTTGACCAATAAACATCTTTGATTAATTATATTTGTCTTCAATTAATGATTTTATGTTGCTTCTTGATTCCAGGTAAAATAGCTTCCTAATTTAAATAAGTAAGGATCTATCTTAATTTTTTAGGATCTATATCTATACCCTCCCTTCATGTCTTAAATCGTCTTTCTGTTTAATTATTGCATACAAATAAAATTCCGATTTATTAAGTGTGAAGTTTCTTTCGTTAACAAAAGTTTCTCAGCGATTAAATTTGGTAACATCAGTAATGATAACTTTTAATGAAATTAAAAAGTTCTAGTTATTCGTATCAAAAACATTCTAAAAATAAAAATCTCAGTTCTTCACATTCTAATGAAAACAAGATATTTCTCAGATTTATAAATGATGAGACTTAAATATGAAAATTTAAGTTAAATTTATTTATAAGCCTGTCAAATGGATATTTAAGAAGGCATCCTTAAAGATAGTGAGGAAAAAAGCATCCCTACTGCAGTGACGTCATGAACTGCACACCGTGGCCTTGAGTTTTCTAGGGGATGTTGATCACACCAAGTTGCACAAGGTCACACCAAGTCTGTTTGCCAAGACCTTCGGCATCTTATAAGTGACACAGAAGTAGGCCCAGCTCTATTCCAATTTTGATTCCTAAGGGACAGTCCTAGCTATCTTGGCATACCACCAGCATCTATTATGAAATTAAAGCACAAATGTTTATAATTGCATAGTGCCATAATAACACTATGCATTTACAAACATCTGTGCCTTCTTCAGGATTCAAACCCAGGTCCAAAGTTATGGTAGCTGGGTTTTTTACCACCATGCACCAAGTTGGTACTTCAAAGCATAAAATGTAAAAAGATACACAATGAATATTTCGTAAGTAAAAATTATTGGACTAATGTTCTGAATAATTAATGATAATATTTAAAAAATTTCTCTTAACATTTGCTGACTTAAAGATTCATAAAGCATAATGGAATATAAATGGAGATTTTCAGTTAAAATGCTTGTTCTAATATAAAAAATTTGAAGATAAATTTGAACGGAAAGTAACCGAAAGTTTTTATGATTATGTTTTATGATTACGTAACTCTTAAAAATATTTAAGTAGTTAATATTTATGCATGTAATTTTCATAATTTTTAAATTAACTGGTCTTATGAAGTGCATAAAATGCCATGCTTCAAATAAATTATAAAATTTAAATATTGAAAAATTTTATTATGCACTTACGCATTTTCTTTCCACTCTAACAATGGTAATCGTCCAACATCAAGACAGACTCCCTATAACCCCAAAAAGAAAAAAGTACTAAAAACATATAGTATCTAAATAGATAAATTAGAACGCAGTATACTAGCAACTAAAATTATTTAAATATTTCAAAAGTATATACTTTTAAAATTTAATAGCTTACAGCTGTACTCTATATTTTAATATTAGGTACTTGTTGTTTTACTTGTGGTAATAAAACTTAATTAAAAAAATATAGCCGAAGCTATCAAGATTCTAACAGAGTTGGCCCCTTAACGCTAATTAACGGCAAAGCTATCAAGGGCCTAAAGTACGGCTGAGCGTAATAATAGCTTGTGAGAGACTATCACCAAAAGGCTAATGCATGCTAATCAGAATCTCTCACTCTCTAACGAAGTCAGTAGAACTTCACAGTTAAATACTTCTTCTCCTCATTTGCATTCAACCGCGATTCTGAAAATATGTTCTGGCCGGAAGTTGTAAGCTGAAATTGAGGAAAGTAATTTTAACTCAAAATGAACTGATAGAAAATTAAGATAAACCTTACAACCATTTACCGTATTCAATTTTCTATTCACGGATGGTTATAACATTTGGCAACACATCTTAGTTTCTTAAGTCCAATTTGTACCAATGCTTTTTTCTCACCAAGACAGCTACAGAAGATAAGTACTGAAATTAGCTTCTTCATCCATTAGTAATTTATTGGGAAGTCTTTTGATTTAATAACAGCTTGACAACAATGTTCCATAAAGTAAACAAATAATTTTAATTCATCAAGTATTACAATACATTATTTACATCTCACAAACAGAGCTACAATATGTAAATTTTTTGAAGCTGGTGAATAGAGAACACACACACACACACACAAAAAAAAAAAAAAAAAAAAAGAAAAAAAAAAACACCAGCTAAATATGGGAAAGAGGGGGGAAGTAAAATGATTTCTAAAGTAATTATCATTCTGTTTATATATTTACATTGTTTTCCCATGTATAAAACAGCAGTTGATTTTTCAATGTGTTTTGTATTATAAAGTAACTCAAAAATATTTTGAATGAATATTTGAACATAAAAAGTGAATCTTAAACATTAACTGAAAATAACTTACTTGATGCACTGCACCAGGAACTAAATATTTTAAATCTTTAGAGTCTACAGTATTTATAGGTACTTTCAGATTTATAGCTAATGCTTTGATCTTTTGTCTTTCTTGAATGTTTTCCTGATCAGACGATTTGTTGGTACAGTTTCGCATAAAAAGTTGATAAAAGATTCTTTTCCTCTGAAGCAATGCCAGATAAACAGGATGAATACCAAAGAGAAGCTCACCTTGATAAGATAGATGTGTGATTTTTTTTTCCTTTCTGTAGAAGATATCGACAACAAATGAAATCATTATTTTAAATCATTCAAATACTAAATGATAAAAAGAATCAAAACATGTAAAATATCTTGCTCATTTCAAACAAAGCATAGCAATTTCATCATACAATATTACTTTAAATAAATGAGAAATTGAACAAATTGTGGAATAAAACTGGGGTCATAATCTTAGAGAAAATCCTAATTCATCTATTCTTTCATAGAAAGTTTACAGTTTATAGCTAGTAATTAGTGTAAATGTAATTTTCCCTGTAGTAATTTCACCTTTTTTAATTGCATGGAAAGCACTGATTTTAAAATTATTACTTGAAAAAAATTACTCATTAATTACTTATTTAAAAAAAAAACTGTCATGAATGTGAAATTGCAATAAACTCGTACAGAAAATGCACTGCATGATTTATTTTCCTTACTTATGATCTGATATACGACCTAAAATAATAATGGTATTTAAAAGAATATATTCAGAACAAACTAAGGTAAAAATATATTTATAGGTGCCCCTTGGCGATAATTGGCAGTAAATGGACACAGAGTTTGTGTAACTCATTGACTTGTTATTTTGGCACTGTGCAGCGGTGATTTTTACAGCAGAAATCGTCGCTACACAAATTCAAAATAGCAATTTTATTTTTTAATTAACCCAAATAAGTAAAACGCGTAAACCCAAAGTGATTACTTTTAAGCTATATAAAAATAAAATGAGCAGCTAATAAAGCCTCTCTCCTAAAAATTTTAAAAAGTACGTCACAATAGTATGTGGATGACAAAATAAATTATTTTATTTAAAACATTTTGGTGTTTGGAAAATAAAATAAAAGTAGCGAATACTCTATGAAGGGTATCAAAAGACGTATACAATTTTAAAGGTACCGTAAAATATTTTTCATTCTTTAAGCATAACATTTTTGCTAAAATCTATATTTTTGTAGTTCAACAGCTTAGAATTTTATAAAAATTAATAATCAAAATCGCTGTTGTTAGTGATAAAAAAATAACCAAGATGTGATCTTTGCATAGATGTCACTAAACTATACAAAAAATATATAATCAACTAGATAGTTATGGATACCAGATGTAAGTCTCCTTATCTCACTGGGCTATCCAAGCAATTCACTTCCTTTAACTGCAAGCCTTCAAACTCTTGCCATCCAAATAAATATAAGGACCTTGGTTTCAGTTTGTCTGTTTATTTACCTTCAAATGTCCACATTGATCAAAGGGATGTGGATAGTCTAATAGAGCAACTGCCTGAACCTTTTTTCATAATAGGCGACTTTAACGGCCATAGTTCGCTTTGGGGGAACAAGGATACTAATCCTCGAGGTAGACAAATCGGGATAATGATTGAAGATCATTCTCTTTGTCTCCTCAATAATGGAGAATTTACCTACTTCCATAAATGATTTTTCACGCTCTTGACCATCTCTGTTCACCATCTCTTTTGCACTTTTGACGTTGGGAATGATCTTCATAACAGTGATCATTTTCCTTTTTTAGTCTCTATCGCATGAGAAGATGCAGATCCCATGTCAAGATCTCAATTTATACTTGAGAAGGCAAATGCAGGCAGCTAGAGCGTCTATACTGATGACATCAGGAATGATATGAAAATATTCAAAGCCATGGTGGAACTGTGAGTGTCAAGAAACCCTTAGAGAACAGAGAAAAGCTTGGGAAATTTTTCGTAGGTACTCCACTTTGTTAAACCTCCTAGCCTCAAAAAAAGTGAAGCAAATGCGAGAAAAGTACGAAAGAGCCATAGGGATTCGTGGATACATTATGTCATCAATAACATCCTCTACCTTGAGTAAAAAGAAATGGGAGAGAGTTAGGAAAGGATGTGGTATGTATACTGATCCCGCACTTTCTTCTATCTTAGAAAAAGGTGGCCGGGTAATTAGCACTACGGAAGAAATTGCAAATGTTGTTGGTGAGACCTTTGCGGTTGTTTCTAGTGGCAGCAACTATCCGCCAGCATTTCTTTCCATGAAGAAATACTCAGAGTGAACTCCCGTATCCTTAAACTCTAGTAACTCGGAGCCTCATAATAAAGATTTCACTATGCTTGAGCTAAAGAGAGCCTTGCTTCAGACTCATAGGTCTAGAAGGTATCAGCTGTGAAATGCTGAGGTGTACCTCAAGGCTGTGTTATAAGTGTTACTTTATTTAGTTTAAAAATAAATACTACTTTAAAGGAACCCCCCCTTACTGTGTCAGGGTCATTATATGCGAATGACCTCCAAATAAGTTGTCATGGTGCAGATATGAGATTTGTCGAGAGACAGTTGCAGATCGCTCATAACAGCATTGAGAAATGGTCAGAAAAACATGGATATATCTTTTCAAAGCAAAAGACTGTCTGCATGCACTTTTGCCGAAGGCAAAATTTACATCTCGAGCCAGAGCTTCACTTTCATGGTTCATTGATTTCTGTCGTACCAGGAGTCAAAATTTTATGAGTGATGCTTGACCAAAAATTGACCTTCATTCCCCATGCCCTGTACTTAAGGAAGAAGTATTTCAAAACACAGAATATTTTAAAAGTCTTCGTGAACACCTCGTGGGGTGCCGAGTGGGAAGCAAAGCTTTGCATTTATAAAGCTCTTGTATGCCTTAACACCTCCAGTTCAAAGCCTTTATGTTGACTGTTATGAGCCAGCACTCCAGCTAAGATGCGAACAATCGTCCCTTCATTATTATTTCAATATCTTGTCACAACTGAACCGTCCTTGTAAAGTTCTGCTTGATGACATATGTGACCTCTTATTTGAAGCATGGCCCTCCTGTATTCCTGCCTTTTCCTTACGAGTTTGTTCATTAATTGAGAAATATTCTATGTCTGACTTAAATATCCAGCTAGTAAAGCATTTTGAAATACCACCTTGGGAAAATGTACAAATTCGCTGTTTTGATGTTTTCGTTCATCTGGATACAAAAAGCACTAATGAGATCATATATCAACAACTTTTCTTAAAACGTAGATAATAGTACATTAATTATATTCCTGTATATACAGATGGATCAAAAGCAATTAGTCATGTTGGAATGTCTTTCATAATTGAAAATGATATGGTGGGAAAATGACTAAATGATAATTGTTCAGTTAATTTATCATGCTCTTTTATCTATATCTAGATGTTGTCAAAGAAGGTTTATTATCTATTTTGATTCCATTAGTGCTCTAAAGGGTTTAGAAACATTCTCTGACACGAAGAAACCTCTTATATTTGAAATTTTAAAGTTGAATAAAAACTTAAGTAGCTGTGGATACAAAATTCTTTATTGCTGGGTTGCAGACACGTAGGAATAAAAGGTAATGAGTTGGCAGATATTGCAGCCAAAGCTGCTGTTGAGGATTCCAGTCAACATATTCCTCTCAGAGATATCAGCAAGACAATCAAGCAGAAAATTTTAAATAAATGGCAAGAAATCTGGGATGCACAACCAAATAATAAGCTAAGAAGCGTGAAGCCTAGAGTGCAATTTTGGACAAGCACTCGAAACCAAAGGGAAGTACTCTTGACTTGAAGTTGAATTGGCCACTCCTGAACCACTCACAGTTACCTTCTCAAAGCAGAGAGTCAGCCAATTTATCCCTACTGTGATAGCATTCGATCTGTGAGTCATTTTTTAATAGTCTGAATTTTAATAGACTTTGATTAAAGCTTTTTAATGAATGTGACTTACCTCTTGACTGATTAATCAGGAAAGAGGTCAATAATAATTTATTTCCATACCTGAAAGAAACAGGTTTTTATTATTTAATTTAACTTTTCTTATAGTGTAATTTTAATGTGTTTCATTGCATGTTCCATTTCATTTGTGGAGTTTTAATACCTATTCATTTTAGTGTTCATCATTTTATTATTTCATGTAGATTTTGTAACATCGCTATTTGTTGTTTTAAATTCGTCTTTCATATAAACTTTAGTTGGGAATAAAAGCTACCTTTGTCTAAATTACTTTGTGTTTGGTGTATATTATGCGCCACTAATTTTACTACCACCAGATGCCAGATGATACCTGATTTGTCATAAAAAGCCGTCCGGGTGACAGCCCTGCATTCATCTGGATAAGTCAATGAACCCCCTTTATGCAAGTAAAAAACTTCAAAATGCAATCAATATTATTCAGCCTTGGTTCCGTGCTTGGAAGCTTAAAATCAACACAGAGACATCATCTATTATTTATTTTCCATGCAAACTAAATATGGATGCCATTCAACTTAACGGAGAAATTGTGTCACAAGACAGACAAGTAAAATATCTTGGTATTTACTTAGATGAAAGGCTCACTTTCAAGTATGGTATCAATTATGTACGTCACAATGCCCAAAAGGGGGTTAGAGTTGACTTTAAGGTACCCCTTGTATTATCGCGAAATTGTGGTTTCATTTATCGCCAAGTTGTTGTTTCATTTATAGCCAACTTGGTGTCTCATTTATGACAACCTGAGTAGTTGAATGCTATGGAAACCCTATTATGATGTAATTGGTTGCGGTGAATTTGAATCACTGGAAAGTGTGTGTCAGATTTTGGGTAAGGGCTTGTGTGTGTTGGATAAGTACATTGTTATTTTCTGGTTTACGCGGTAAATTGGCTGAGTGTGGTAAGATTAATTTGAAGTTTCTGTAGGATTTGGAAAGAAAAGAAAAAAGCAATAATTGACTGGTATGTAAATGAAGGTTTACTTAGCAGCCATTATTGTCCTATTTTTAGAAACGAAATGCGTATGGTCAAACATCGGATATTTTCGAACGCAGGATATTTTTTACTCTTATTTTTGTGAATTTATGTGGTGACACCAGTATACTGATTCTAGTTCAGATAATTTTAGGAAGTGTTTGGATGCTGTTAAGGAATTTTGTTTAACTGAAGACTCAATAAGGTAAGTGGATACTTCCTTCGTGTAGTGCTAAGATGAATTTCCTTTTTTATGTTATTTTATTGTTTGATTTAAAATGTAGTTTATTCGGATTATATATTTTTTGTTGGCTGCTCCTCTGACTTTTTAAGTGAATTTAGTTTGATGCGTACATGGATAAAGTCAAGAAAATACATAAAACCTAGTTTGTGCAATTATTTGATGTTTTTTTAAGTAAAAATAGGTCGATGTGTACATGGATAAAATCACGGGAGTGTGTATTGCTATTTTTGAGCAATTCTGGGATATTTTTTTTTAAGTAAAAATAGGTCAATGTGTACATGGATACCGAGTTTGTGCAATTTTTTGTCTTGTTGTTTTGGCTTTGTGTAGCGGCGATTTTTGGAGCGAAAATCGCGATATGCAAGCCAAAATAACAAGTCAAAGAATTTCAAAAACTCAGTATCCGTGTACCACTAAAAATCGTCAAGTTTCACCAAGGGATACCCTAAAATATACTTTTACCCAAAAAGGTCTTATGAATATTATCAAATTAATTATATCCTCTTATCAAATTAACTCAAAACATTAACACAAAAAGGCTTTTATACCTACAAGCTATCAGACCAATCATGCTCTATGCAGTGACTGCCTGGGCTGCCACAGCAAAATGAAATAGAATTATTCTCCAGAAAATGCAAACATCTAAGGAACGTCCCAAATGCACCCTGGTTCATATGTAAGTCAGCCATTCACAAAGACCTTAAAATCAAACCTATCAACACTGAAATTCTTGAATCTACACATTTCTACAGAATTCTTGAATCTACACATTTCTACAATCACTCCCGCAAAACAACGTGATATTGGAAATTATGACTACAACATCAAGCAGCCTCACAAAAGAACAATACATCAAAATGTAAACTGATAATGTTCAGTCTTTCTCATGTATAAAGAATTTTTAAATTTTCTCGTTTTCAGCTGTACTCATTAGTCTAGTGGACAAATTGAGGTCACTTCAAAATAGAAAAGTCTCAAGTTATATCCCAAATTCATGAATAAATTTTCTGGACTTGTAAATATTTTATTTCCTTTGTTGTTTAAATTTCTACAATATATTAGTGCCACATATTTACGGCAAGATTTAAGTTCATATTTTCATGGATTCGGACATGTCATTCACACTCATTATGAACACAAATTAGAAATGGGACTTGTATATATTATTTAGGTACAATTCCTTTTGGGGACCATAAAAAATTGCAGGGAAAATGCATGCACAAAAACGCTAAATCTAGCAAATGCGCCTATCTGACCATGCTCCGAATCTAGCAGACATTCTGATTTAAAATTCCGTTTGGTTAATCTTTGGATTATGGTAACTTGGTGATTTTTGGCGAATATGTGGCAACCAACCCTGCTACAGCAACCTTCTACTTTTTTTTCGGCGCCATTTTGTCTTCACGAAGTAAAGACAGGTTTCCTTTTTTTTTATTTACTCAACATTTTTTCCAACAATCTGCTAGCCGAATTACACTTATGCTAGAAATTTTATGGAATAAAACCGCTTAATCATGACGAATATTAACAGCAAAATTGGGAGAAAGTGCAGAATCGCAAACTCCTTGCCGCGTTTTTCAGAATGGCACATACACGGCAACCATGTACATGTCAACCTATTTTTACTTAAAAACACATCCCAGAATTGCACAAAAATGGCATTGCGCACACTCTTGACTTTATCCATGTACACTGCTTTTTTCTCATAAATTAGAAAAATTTGCACGAAAATGCAGGAAAATTTTGTGAATCTTTAAAGTCGGTAAAAAGGACATATATGAAATTACATGATAGCGAAAAAGTATATACCCTTTCCAAGGATGAACATTTGCACATATAAAATAAATAAAATATCCAAAAACTTTTCCCTCTAAATTATCTATTATAAACGTCACCTGCGAATTTATAATGCAAACATTAAAAATGGTTGCAAATACTTAGTGTCAAACATTTAAATTATTTCCCTGCACGTTTACTTCTACTGAAACTTATTTCAAAATGCTACAAACATATAATTCACAAAATAACTATCATTTAATTAAAATATAATTAAAATAAAAAACACTACTTAAAATATAAATAAACACATACATTAAATTTAAAAAAATTAACTTAAAATCTTAATTACTTTAAACTAATTCATTGCTAATAAAAATTTTCCAATAATAGCATATTAATTTATTTATTCCTTATATTTAGAACAATGCATAAAAATAATATCCTCAAATGATTAAAAATATTAACTTACCTAACCTTCTACAGAATCTTGAGTGCATGGCGGATCACAAAATGTCCATTTTCACCAGATTTCTTGCACCACCATTCAAACTTATCTGTAATTCCTTCCTTTCACACAATCTCATTTCATTCCCACATGTTGGACATTCATACTTATCCGCAATTAATCCTACACTCATACACCATTCAAGCAATTCTTTCGGATTATCAGATAAACGCAATAAAAATTTCGAATTCACTTTACATAGGGCCATGGGATCCAAAAATTAAGCAACACAGTTTCACACAACACACAATGAAGCTAAATACAAAATGCTAAATGCAATAAAAATTTTGAATTCACTTTAGATAGGGCCATGGGATCCAAAAATTAAGCAACACCGTTTCACACAACACACAATGAAGCTGAATACAAAATGCTATAAAGTACTGCAGATATTTTTCCAAATTTCCCCCCTTTTCTGATTAAAGAACTGTGATTCGTCCATAAAGGTCAGATGACATATCTCATGATCTCTCATTTCTCTCACACAAAATAATGCGTAATTGGAACTGGGTACTTCTCACATTATTGCCAAAGTCCTAGGTAGTAACCTTTATTGCCTACCAAAATGTCACCAAACTGCCTGTTACCATATCCCAAAGATTAGCCTTCCGTTCTATATTTGTAAGTCACCATTGAAATACTAGTTTAATTTTTTATTCTTTTTTGATAATGCTAGGAATTTAACAATTTGAGAATTGCCCAATGATGAAAAGTCCACAATAGAATTTTTTCAAAGAAAAGGAATCATTCATGGCAGAAAATTATGTTAGAACAACCACAAGATGAAATTATGCTTTAGCCATAACTCAGTAGCAAAATGGTGGTGCAGGAGAGAAACCTGTAATGAGAAGAAAGGATTAAGAAGTCAAAATTGGTTTAAAGATCAAAAATCCCCTTTCTTACAGCTGTACTCCAGCTGAAAATGAACCACAATACAATTGTAAACTGGAACAGTTACATGCATGAGGTTTGTGCCATAGCTTTAATTGCTCAGCCTAAGTTGAAAATTGGTAGATTTGGCAAAATTATTGAAGTAGACAAAAGCCATTTCAGGAAAAGATAGAATAACGCTGGACTTTTCTTCTGCCACAATGGGTTTTTGGTGGATTGTGCAGAGAACCAAATGAATGTTTCTTAAGTCATTGTTCCATATTGATCGGTGAAAACCTTACTGAACATTATAAAGGAAAATACCACAGAAGGAAGCATTATTTATACTGACTGCTGGAAATCATACAAGTCATATGAAGTGCAAGATGGCAGGCAGTTTTGAACACTTTACTGTTATTCACAACTACAATTTTGTGGATTTTCGAAAGCGGGTGTCATACACAAAGAGTAGAGCGGCTGTGCTAAATGGCATAATAAACGCCATCGTGGCAGTGCTCAAAAGCATTTCGATTCTTATTTATCCGAATTTATTTACAGACGTTCACACAAAAAAACTGAAATTTTCTCTGCTATGTTGGAACGGGTATCTTTAGCCATAAATGAAAGCAAAAAAATTGTATTATATGGAATTAATCTTTTATCTAAATTAAAATAATAATCCGAAATAGTTATCTACCATTTCCATTCCTTCCTATGCTTCCATTCATTTATGTTTAGCCTATTTTTGTATAAATTATAATAATAAAAAGAAGTATTATATGAAATTAACCTTCCATTTAAATTAAAACAATAATCTTAGATAGTTATTTACTACTATACTTCCTTTCTTGCGTTAGAGTTACCGTAATTATTTTTGGCAGCATTGGCATCAACAATAGTTTGGCGGTCCACAAAATGGAATTCTACCATTATTTATTACTTTCTTTACATTTTACAAATATTCACTGTATTGATATTTTATGCGTGAAATGCTATTATAATTGCCAATTGCTGGCCAAGATTTATGTGAATTACCACTACTTAGGGGTTACAAGAAATAATTATTTTATGTTCATATACTCTTCAGAGTTTATTTACTTCTTAGTACGGGACCTTGCGTATCAACCGGAGGCTGATCTTTAGAATATGGTAACTGGTAGTTTGGCGACATTTTGGAGGCGATAAAGGACTGGGATAACCTGGGACTTTGGTAATAATGTGAGCAGTACTCAGTTCCGATTACGCATTATTTTGTGTGAGGGAAATGAGAGATCATGGGCAATGTCATGTGATATTAATGGACGAATTACGGTTCTTTAATCGGAAAAGGGGGAAATTTGGAAAAATATCTGTGGCTGTATATTATTTTGTATTAAGCTTCATTGTGTGTTGTGTGAAGTAGGGTTGAATAATTTTGGGATTGTATGGCGCTGTGTAAAATGAATTCTAGATTTTTAATGCGTTTATGTGATAATTCAAAAGAATTGGTTGAATGGTGCATGAGTTTAGGTTTAATTGCGGATAAGTATGAATGTCCAAAATGTGGGAATGAAATGAGATTGTGTGAAAAGAAGGATATTACTGATAAGTTTGAATGGCGGTGCAAGAAATCTGGTGAAACGGAGTGTAAGGAAGGGTACGTGGTTTGGTGAAAGTCGTTTGAGTATGGGTGAGATTTTATTGATTTCTTATTATTGGGTGAATAGATTGCCAGTTGACTAGTGGATTTCGGATTTAGAAATTAGCAGTAGGACTGCAGCTGATTGGAATTCTTTTTGTAGGGAAGCGTGCGTGGAATTTTGCGAAAATGACATGGGTATGTTTGGTGGTATGAATGTTATTGTGGAAATTGATGAGAGTAAGTTTGGGAAGCGGAAGTATCAGAGAGGTAGGAGAGTGGAAGGAAAATGGGTGTTTGGTGGGATTGAAAGGGGTAGTAATAAATGTTTTTTTTAAGGTTGTGCGAGATAGAAGTAAAGATTGTTTATTAAGTTTTATAAAAGAATATATTCTATCGGGTACTATAATTATTTCAGATTGCTGGAAATCATATGAATGTTTCGAAGATGAAGGTTTTAAACATCTTGCTGTGAACCACAAATATTATTTTAAAGATCCAGAAACAGGTGCACATACCAATACAATAGAGGGCACGTGGAGTGCTATAAAAAGCGCCATTCTGAGGCATTGTGATAAAGAGCATTTTGCTTTTTATTTAGCGGAGGAAGTGTGGAGGAAAAATTTGCAGAAAAAATCGTTCAATAATTTTATTGAATCCATAATAAAAGTGTATCCACCATGTAAGCAAGATTCTGAAGAAGATTAGGTAAGTTAGTATTTTTAATTATTTGAGGATATTATTTTTATGCATTGTTCTAAATGTAAGGTGGAAGTAAAGTAATTTGGTATTATTGGGAAAATTGTTATTAGCAATGATTTAGTTTAAAGTAATTAGGATTGTAAGCTAATTTTTATTAATTTAATGTATGTGCTTATTTATATTTTAAGTAGTGTTTTTGAATTTAATTATATTTTAATTAAATGATAGTTATTTTGTGAATTTTATGTTTGTAGGAATTTGGTATACATTTTAGTTGAAGTAAACATGCATGGAAATAATTTAAATATTTGACACTAAGTATTTGTAATGTTTTCGGTATGAATTCGTTGGTGACATTTATAATATAATAGATAATTTAGAGGTAAAAGTTTTTGGATATTTTATTTATTTTATACATGGAAATGTTCATATTTGGAAAGGGTATATACTTTTTCGTTATTAGGTAATTTCATATATGTTCTTTTTTACGGGTTTAAAGATTCAGAAAATTGTCATGCATTTTCGTGAAATTTTTCTAATTTATAAGAAAAAAGCAGTGTACATGGATATGGTGAAGAGTGTGCGCAATGCCATTTTTGTGCAATTCTGGTATTTTTTTTTAAGTAAAAATAAGTCGACGTGTACATGGTTTAGTGATATTTTAATTAAATGATAGTTATTTTGTGAATTTTATGTTTGTAGGAATTTGGTATACGTTTTAGTTGAAGTAAACGTGCATGGAAATAATTTAAATATTTGACACTACGTACTTGTAATGCTTGCGGTATGAATTTGTTGGTGACGTTTATAATATAATAGATGATTTAGAGGTAAAAGTTTTTGGATATTTTATTTATTTTATATGTGGAAATGTTCATATTTGGAAAGGGTATATACTTTTTCGCGATCAGGTAATTTCATATATGTTCCTTTTACCGGGTTTAAAGATTCAGAAAATTGTCATTTATTTTCGTGAAATTTTTCTAATTTATGAGAAAAAAGCAGTGTACATGGATATAGTGAAGAGTGTGCGCAATGCCATTTTTGTGTAATTCTGGGATGTTTTTTTAAGTAAAAATAAGTCGACGTGTACTGTGTGTGTATTTAATTATGGCAAAGTGCACTTGGACTATCTGCCTAATGGGAGGGATGCCTTCGTGGAGGACTTTCTAAAGGAAACTGGCTCGTTTACACGTTACACATGGGGAAAACCACGAAAACGCCCATGCAGCCAGCCCGTTCGCGGGATTCGAACCTCGGACCGAACTACCAGTGTTCAGCGTCTTTACCGCTCGGCCGCTGGTGGGCAAGTCGACGTGTACATGGTTTATGTGTATGTGTTATTTTGAAAAAATGCGTAAGGAGTATGGTATTGTGCACTTTTTCCCAATTTTGCAGTGAATATTTGTCATGATTAAGCAGTTTTGTTAGATAAAATTTCTAGCATGTGTAATTCGGCTAGTAGATTGTTGGAAGAAGTGTTCAGTAGATAAAAAGAAAAGAAACATGTCTTTACTTCGTGAAGACAAAATGGCGGCAGGGAAAAAAAATAGAGGGTTGCTGTAAAAGAGTTGGTCGCCAAATTTTTGCCAAAAAATCGCCAAGTTACCATAATCCAAAGATCAACCCAACCGGATTTTAAGAAATTACGTCTAATAGCCCTAGAGAGTAAATGATAGATGAAGTAGACTATACCAAATCGAAAACTTCGTTACAAAGTGGAGATCTCCGATCTCTTGAATCAAAGCAGGGTTGCATATTTGATTGCAGGAGAGGTTAAACAAAATTGTGATTAATATACACCGATGAATACTAACTTTTTTGTATGGCATAAAAACTAAAATTTTTAATTAAAAAAAGCTCATTATCAAGCAGAAATAAACAAACATAACTTAAGGCATATCGTTATAAGAACTAAAAGCAGAAAAATAACTTCAATTCTACTACTATATAAGTTTGTCTATATAATGAAATAAGGATGGAAGGAGTTATATTTTATTTACTTTTGCTTTCCAACGAATGAGTCCTTCCTTGTTGGTTTCAATTCTCCGGATAGTACTCTTCCCGCTAAATTTTCGTTTTGGGATACAGCTTTACGAAATTCAGCGCGAAATGCAAAATTAGTCTTTAAATTTAAACGTCTGTCGGAAAAAGATTTCGTAGAATTTGTTATACAACATACGCATGTTGTTACAGGAAAATTAACTCGGAGATTCTGTAATTTGACAGAAAAATTCAAAATCACACATGTTGATTTCGATAACATTGCTCTACGTAAATATATAACAAATTCATTTATATCTAAAATGTAATTTTTCTAGAAATACAAAAAAGTTATTAATCAGCAAACACAATTTAAATATAGAGAAATAGACAGATATCTTGTTTTGCACTCGCTTAAGTCTTTCTGCCCGCAAGGAGAAAATCAAGCTCAGGTGCGTAACCTCCTTGGGTGCGTAGGAAAAGGAAGCAGAAAGGTAGGAATTTTGTTAAAAAGGAAAAACAACTTCAAGAGAGAGAAGTGATAAAGAAACGTGAAGAAACCTAATCAGGTATGTGGCGTGACATGTGATAGCAATTGTTTATAAAGTATAATTTTAAGTTTTAATATTTTGGCAATATTGATATTTTCTTTGAAATCTGCTACATAATAAATTGAAGGAGTTTTCCGCAAATCGGAACCCGAAAGTGTGTTCTACGTCATCACCGGACATTTACATTGGCGGAGCGCTTTCCTTCGTGAAATTTTTTCGCTAGCACAAAAATTGGCGCCAATTTCGTTCACTTGTAGCGAAGGTATGTGTTTACTTTGTGTCATTTTTCTCGCTTATTTACTTCTTTTCTTCTATTAATAATATATTTTGTATATTTGCGACTAGTGTTTGGTTTTTATTGCATTTAATTTATACTTACATTTTACTTACTTGACGTACAACATACTTCTGGCTTCCGATTTACGGAATTGTACACAGATCGTAAAATACGAAATTGGCGCCAATTCTTGTGCTAGCGAAAAAATTTCACCAAGGAAAGTGCTCCGCCAAGGTAAATATCCTGTGATGACGTAGAACACACTTTCGGGTTCAAGACATCGCCAATGTGAAGACCTTGGTTTCCATGCTCAGCATTTCATGTAAAACTCTATATCAAAACTGCAAACTGCCCAGAATGTTGTTCTGCAGCAAATTACAAACGTACCATACTATATTATAAACAACACAATTCATGCGGAACTAGACATAATTCCACTGAGAAGTTTTTACTACCTCCTGGCCAGACAGTTTCATATTCGTTTGCGTAATTAAGTAACTCGGAACTCAGAATTCATAATTACGATTATAAGAACAGTACTAATAACAAAAGGGCCAATATCCATTCTCAATCGATATGTAATCATGGAAGTCTAAATGTTTATATTTACTTTTCAGTTATGTTATTCGGTATTCTTTTGTTTTTATTTATTTATATTTATATCTTGTGTGTATTGTATTTATTTGTTCACCACTTGAGAGCTATTAATTCAAAATTACCTGTATAACATAGAATCAGTTAGACAGCTAATAATTTACTTTGTTAAATATTTCGAAACTTTCAACTATGTTCGATTTGGGGTCAAGCCTAGGCACCCATGTGTATCAAACACCATTCCACGGAAGCTCAGCATTTATCGTATATTTGGCTCAACCTACACATTTCTTTGGTTTCATAGTTTCTAATCTCACTTTTTACCAAATTTGAATCGGCATTTATTTACAGAAGCAACGAAAAGAGAAATTTAGAATATTCTTTGGAGAACAGCTTTGACGCCAAATAAGGGGAAACAGCTTATTATGGTAGTTCAGATTATGGTTAACATTGTTGGCAACTACTCCGATAAAAGAAAAAGTAAAAAATTATTGGTTCGAGCGTTTTGGCAACAGAGAGAAACCAGACGAAAACCGTAGAACTAGCATTTTTTTTTTTAGAACTTGAACTAGATTTTGGAGAGTTTTTGAATCAGCTGTAATCGAATATTGTTGTTTAAATGATTTCTAAATAATTCTCAAATACTTATTGATATTCATAACAGAAAATTGATCGATAGTGTTGCTCAGTTATCCGTAAAGGCTGCAGTTAGGTCTATCTCAGATGAACGCATCATCAGCACACTGCATAATAACCATAAATCAAAATTTTATGAATTAGTTAAATCTTACCCAGACTTAACTAAGACATATGTTTTCAGTACCTCAAGTAAGCATGATGTGAAGCATCAAATAACAAAGAGTTAGGTACCCGTGCATTCAGGAGCCCGTCCACTAGATCCTGAGAAACTTGCCTTAGCCAAGCAAGAATTTTAGTTCCTGTTGGAGATGGGAATCATTCTACTATCAAATTGTCAATGACCTAGTCCATTACATTTAGTCAGTAAAAAAGGTGGAACAGTTAGGGCCTGAGGGGACCATAGACGATTAAAGGACCAAATCATACCTGACTGTTACCCGATTTCCAGAATCAAAGATTTTCATCTTATTTTGCAGGGTAAAAATATATTTTCAATGATTGATCTAGTAAAACATACTATCAGATACCAGTCGCTGAAGAAGACAAACCAAAGACCGCCATAATTACCCTTTTCGGATTACTTGAATTCATTGTTATGAGTTTCGGACTCAGAAATGTACCGGCTATCTTTCAGCGTTTCATTAACGAAGTTTTCTTCGGTTTGGATTTTCTATTCCCATAGTTAGACGGTGTGCTAATAGCATAATCATCTGGGGATGAATACAAACAACATCTGCAGATAGTGTTTGAGAGATTGAGTAAATGTAGCCTTTGCATTAATGTATAGAAATTCATTCTGGAAATAGATCAAATTGAGTTTCTGGGTTATCTGATTATTGCTAAAGGATCATGTCCCCCTATCTAGCAAGGTCCAGGTCATCTAAAATATCCACTACCTGTGACCGTACAAGACCTTCCGCGCCTTCTTGGGTATGGTAAATTTTAACGCAGGTATTTGAGAAATGCTGCTCAAATACAGGCCCAACTGCATGAGTTTTTTTAAAGGGTGCAAAAAGGAAGGATTAAAAAAAGTCCCATTAATTGAAGAGGAAATACAATAATTTGAAAAATGCAAGCATGATTTAACTAATGCTGCCCTTTTATGCTTTCCCTGACCTGGACCCTGGTTATCATTGTGCACTGATGCATCAGACTGTGCTATTTGCTCTGTACTAAAACAATTTGAAACAGGAAACTGGAGGCCAATTGCTTTCTATTTAAATAAATTGAATGACGCTCAGAAATCTTACAACACGTGAATCTTACGATCGTGAACTCTTGGGTATGTACCTTTCAGTGAAACATTTCAGATACATACTATAAGGTAGAGAATTTGTAAGTGTAACAGATCACAAGCAATTGACCTTCGCCTTTAAGTAAAAAAATGAGAAAGCATGCCCTAGCCAACTGCGTCAACTACAATACATTTCGCAGTTCACCACAGATATGTGACATATTAGTGGACAAGAAAACGTGTTTGCAGACACTCTATCACAGATCTCTGTTATTGATTATGAGAAAATTGTCGTAGAACAAAGTAAAAATCCAGAATTGAAAGATCTAATGGAAAGTGACACGACACTTGAATTTAGCCAGTCCGTACTTCCATCGTCAAACGTTTCATGGTGTGATACCTCAGAAAATAAGATTCGGCCTTACATTCCAGCTAGTTTCAGGAGAGAACGTTTTAATTAAATTCATGGTTTTTCACACCCTAGCATTAAATCTCACATTAAACAGATGACTGTTAGTTTTGTGTGGCCTGGAATGAAAAAACAAATAAAAGACTGGGCTCAAGCATGTATCAGAAGCCAAAAATGTAAATTTACTAGGCACACCAAATATAAATTTGCGGAATATTCAGAACCAGATACTCGTTTAAGTATGATGCATATCGATCTCATTGGCCCATTACCCCCTTCAAATGAATATGAATATTGTTTAACCTGCATTGACTGATTTACGGGATGAATGAATTTACAGGATTTACGGGCTGAATTGTCAATTAAGTCAGCCCATTTCCACACATCATTACAGAAGTTGTAAGTAAAGGCTTTTATGAGTATTGGATTTGCAGATTTGGTGTCCCATATAAAATTGTTACTGATTAATGAACACAGTTTCAGTCACAGTGTTCGGGAAATGAGCTGTAATATGTGGGGCTAAAATCCACCTCAATACAATCTACCATCCCCAATACAATGAGAAAACTGAGAGGTTTCATAGAACGTTAATAAAAGCGTATAATAATACTCAGTGTACTGAAACCAACAGTTCTTTTGGGTCTTAGATCTGCTCTACGATGTGACACAAACCACTCGATTGCCCAAATGATATGTGGAACAAACATTAAACATTAAATTGTCCACAAAGATTGATAAGTCATGCTCGCATAATTTTGTGAGAACAGACAAAGTGAAAAAGGCCACTTGACCAACTTATACGTGACCGTTTTAAGTATCTGAAATATTTTTCTGTGCTAATTTTAAAGGAAAGACAGTCAATATTTCTGTTGACAGACTAAAGCCCGCATACATGCTAGCTACTGATTCTGATGCTGTTCCTGACAAAGGGATTGTGGATAACAAAACTAACCAACATTCAAGCGAAACGTTTTCCCGAGCTATGGCGACAGCAAAACTCTTACAGCCAAGACGGTAGACGGGTAAAATTTCCCGTCTGGTTTCCATATTGAAATTTATTGAGCCCTTATATTAATAGATCTAACACATATTGGAGTATATACTATTTTATTTAAAAAAAACGCAATAATTTGCAACCTTCTGATGTAATTGCCGCAATGACATCTTATGACGTGTTTCTTCTAGGAAGACAGTGGCAAAAATCCCATAGCAGGGGAAAACTCTGCTATGGGATTTTTCGTGGTACTTTTCCGTTTCGCCTGTGCAGATCTCGCCAAGCAGACTTTATTGGCGATAATATACAGTATACACATAAAAAATGTTAACAAATATTGGTTCTATGATTTTATTTTTTTATTATTATTATTTTGAAGGCATAAACATTACAATACCACTTAAAATTTTGTGAAAAGCCTATAAATAAAGACAATAATCCAATTCTCTCAGTAGTTATCTACTAATCATAATTTCAAGTTAAATCTTGATTTGGAATGCAAGTTTAAATGCAAGAATTATTTCAATTCGTACGAATAGCTTACTCAGAAATTATGTAAAACCGCAGTGCTTTACTTCGCTAGTGCATTCTCATTAGAACTGATAAATTTAACCCTTGACTTTGCCTTTTTTCTATATTTTAGCCTTCGGGTGAGCGATGTGATTGTATCCTAATTGACTTAATTATCGCCAATGGCCCTAGGGCGTAAATTTGAACTATCTGATAAAAACTCTATCTAATTGTATACCAGTACTGAAAGAAACAATCAATCTGATAAGAAATGGCTACGACTTGTTTTGAAAATGATGTGTAAAAGACTACCAGCGAGGATATTCCGTTTGGAATCAGTTGTACCGTTATTGGCGACTTTATCGCCTGCGCCGGCAAAACGGAAAAGTACCTTTTTCGTAATAGCAGATTGGGGTACGACAGCTGTTAATGTTTGTTTTCCGTTTTCATTTATTTTGATATGCTTCCCTGTACTCATCGATGTTCAAAAATGGTTTATTTTATACCGTTTTAGTGTTTGTTTATGTGCATTGCAAGTAGTACTATGTTAACATTGCAGCGGCATTGCCAAACAGGCTATACGACAGGGTTGGCCAAACTTCATGTCAGTAAGAGGCGCACTTTGAATTCAGGAATGTTCGAGAGCCGCATCTACATTTTCTAAAAGCCACAAGTTCATATTTACATCATTATAGAAGTAGTGGATGAGGTTTTAAATAGAAAGAAATCCCTGATAACTTTGTAAAAAAGTGTCTAAACTAATTAAGTACTTCTTTTTGGACACTGAATAGTTTTAGTTTACCATATTTCATACATATATTTTATATGCACGAGCCACACAATTTGACTGCGAGAGCCGTATCAAGCTCGCGAGCCGCACTTTGGCTACCACTGCTGTACGAACTCAAAAATGTACAGAAAACCGCCAAATGGCGAAGTCATTTTAAACCTGTATGGCAAACTTACAGGCTGACGAAGAGGGACGAGTTTTTCTCCCACAGTTCTGTGATTCAACGGGACATGTGATTCCTAGTATCCGTTTCTGTGTTAGGCCGTTCTCTGTCCTATTCAATCCGTTATAGTGATGCCAACTCTAGCAACTGTGTGGTTTTCTTATTAAATTTGATTAGTAATTGATATATGTCTCATCTTAATTAAGATTGCTATCTGCCTAAGGGAAGGGATGCCTTTGTTTCGGATCAAGTTATTAGTGAATATAATAATTCCCCTCATTCGGCAACTAAATTCACCCCTGCATAACTTTTACTCGGAAAACTTCCTTTCGATTCTC
The DNA here is from genome assembly GCF_044657685.1 of Stegodyphus dumicola. Classification (NCBI taxonomy): domain Eukaryota; kingdom Metazoa; phylum Arthropoda; class Arachnida; order Araneae; family Eresidae; genus Stegodyphus; species Stegodyphus dumicola. The sequence goes on along the minus strand of NC_140769.1, from coordinate 5,092,344 downwards.
CCCTAGATCAAAATACTTACCCTCCGGTTGACATAGCGAGAAAAATAGCTAAAGAGAGAACTATTGAATATCATAAAAGGAATAAAAGTCGTTATGACACAAAATTTGCAGATGTAGAATTTCAATCTGGTGATCTAGTTTTATTTGATGAATTTGAATTTCCGAGTACACCTAAATTGACACCTCCCTATTCTGGACCATACCAAATTGTCAAAAATGAGGTTAATTATGAAATCGATAAAAAGAATTACCACACAAAGAAACCTACTGATATTGTCCATGTTTCCAGACTACGACACTATCTAGACCCAGAAAATTTTAAACTACATCACCAATAGGTAGACACACCTTCCTTTTGGTAAACGCTCAACTGGGCTTGCTACTAAAGGTAATTAGAGCACCTCTAATTATTTAATGTCTAATTTTCTGTGTTGTAAATTTTTGGTGTGTTGTTTTGTATCTTTGTATTTATTTTGTATTTATGTGTCTAATGGTAATTATGAAATACTATTGAAGTTGAAAGTTGTGTTGAACGACAATGCAGTATATGACATAATTGTCATTGTCGATAGTAAAAGGTAAAATAGAGTAAAATTATTGTATAAAATGATTATTATCAAAATAAGTGTTTTATATGAATAAGTAGTCAAAATAAAATACTGTAAACAAACTAAAAGTCAAAAGGAAATGTTAAGAAATTAGTCAAATATAGCAATTGTCAATGATATGAAGAAAAAAAAAATAGAGGAATACCTCACCTCAAATAGAAATTTTTAATATTAAAGCCACGGCGAACTGGAAATGAAAGATTTGTAAAATAAGAACTGCTCTAATGTTTTGCAGCAATCTCTAAAGACCTGGATCCAGAATTGAAAATGTTCTCGAGAAATGTTTTCCCAACTGCATGCATAATGTTATTTTTCTTTATTTTCTATAAATGTCAATATATTAAGGTATATTATTTACAATCTATATATTAATATTATTATTGACCGTGTTATAGTGAGAGTGTCTATTTAAGATTAATATTACTGTAACTCGAATTCTGGATGCGAGTTCTTCAAACAAATTAAGCAGTTATTTAAAATAATTTTCTAGCTGTTGTCGCGTTTTTTTTTTTTTTCCCCACTATCTGGAATGTCTTGTGGTCGAGGCGCCCGGCTTCAAGCCTTTTCAGATGGGGGGAATATTTTGTAATAATAAAATTCCATAGTCAAGAATACACTTAAAATTCTAACTGTATGTTCTTTTCATTTTTAATGGCGACGGTCTCTTATTTGAAAGTACGTGGAATTAAATCCACAGCCCCGTAGTCAAGTTGTTTTTCCCGCTTTTTCTACACGTACAGTTATAGAATGTTCTGGAGATATTTAAAGCGAACTGGAATGGCTGACGTCATTTCTTGGAAGCTCCGCCTTTCCAGAGGCTATAAAAGGACTCGCAAAGGAATATCGGTGGGTTGTATTTTATATATGTTGGGTATGTGCTCAGTGATGATTACAAGATATACACAAACATCGTTTATTCTACATTGCTCATCTAATATTCTATATTACAGTTATGATTAAAGATAATAATAGATACAGTTACAGTTACGTATATAACAATCGGGGTCTTTTCTTTAATGTAACGATGCAGTAAACTTCACACAAAAAGTTATTAGTAATTTTTTTTTATTTACTCCGGAGATCAGATTTTTGTAATTGCTATTTCTCCTGAATAATAATAAATGGACCCTGTTTTTTAAACTTATCGTCTGATAATTTAAGCTACGACTACATTTATGATTCTTCACCAATCTATTTATTCCGGACAAAAGCTGGTACATCACATATATATATTGTTGCGTGCGTACGGGTTCGTTTGAATTGAATGCACAAGTCCGATGAAAAATGAACAAATTTATTATTATCACAACAAAAATGCTTAAATGTCCTCAAATAATCGTGCAGTATCACAATATATCACAGTAGTTATCTTCTAACTACTCAAACTTTCAAGAGAAGTTAATTCAAAACAGCTAGAGAAAGCTAATCCGCGAATTCGCTACAGTCAACAGTTTCTAAACAACAACAAACTAAGTAACTAACTACGAATTGAGAGGTTTTCCTCCTTTTATAAGATTTTTAAATCGCGCGCGAGAACTTTTTGGAACTTTCTCGAAATCAAACAGAGATCTTTATTAAATGTTACATGCACGCGCTCTTGTATTTTCAATTTTTCGGCTTAGCTTTCTTTTAATATTCGTCACGCGCTGCACTTCACGGGAAATAAAACCATTTAATTTACAATTCAACTAACATTAGCTATTTAAATAACACTGCCCCCTTCCCAAGGACTGCACGTCCCGGGCTGTACAATCGCTGGACAGGAAGCCAAACTTACAACTGTGGCATAAATGCAATAATAAGCATTACATTACAATAATAAGCAATAACAATAACATTAAATGCAATAAATAAAACAAATCAAATGCTATCAAATACAAATCAAATACTAAATACACATTTAGAGACAAAAAGGACCATGGTCTTACAATATTTACAATTATTTACATTACGTACTATGGCCATAGTAATTAGCTAACCTGTCGTAATGAACGACTTTAGGTTTAGAGTTCGAAGACTTACGAATCCGAACCACGACGTCATTCAGTCTGTTCTGCACTGTATATGGACCATCCGAAGGTGACTGTAATTTAGGACTGAGTCCTTTTCGTTGAATCGAGTTCCACAACCGCACCTTGTCTCTTTTGTTGTATCTATATCCAGTAGCTCTCGTGTTGTATCTGGCCTTTACTTTCTCCGTCGCCAAGTTGACTCGCTTTCGTGCGGAACGATGCATCACTTCAAAACGGGCCTTGGCATCTTGGATGTGTTCCTCAGGCGATGAAGGCGCGTCCGTATGGCGATCAAACAGGCGGTCACAAGGCAGACGAAGGTCTCGACCGAAGAGCATCTGGGATGAAGAATAGCTGGTAGTCTTGGGTTTCTTTTCGACCCTAGTATGATTTCGGCAGCTTCCTTAGCTGGGTCTTTCGGACAAGGCGCCGGCATTTCCAGGTGAGGATCCTTTCTGAGGATGGATAGTGATGGCATCAGATGCTGAAAGCAGTTTGTTGTTTTTGAAGTCTAAGGAAAAATTGTATTTCCTTAAAAAGTCCAATCCAAGTATGAATGGATCTGTGATATCCGCCACATATGCCGTGTGATGGTAGGCGCCACTTCCAAACGTGATGTTCAAGTTTAACTTCCCAGCTATGTCGATCTTGTCACCATACGCAGTCTGAAGGGTAACACAGGAGGGCGTCCAAATAAGTTTATCTTTAAACTGTTCAGCTAAATCTTTTCTAATGATGGTAACATTAGCTCCTGTGTCAATGGTCATATTGCAAGGAACTCCATCGATATGCCCGTTGATGGATAGTCCGTCACTGTTGCCACTCACTGTAGAAATCTTGAGCGCTTTAAAACAAGGTTTTTCATTATCTGGCAACCTCCGTTCCTTGATATGGTCATTAATTTGTTTCCTGCGTCGTTGCTGAGAAATGGTCTCAATTTTCGTACCCTGGGGTGTTCTGCAATTCTTTCTTAAGGGGCCTTCAGTTCTACAGTTCCAGCACTTTGGTTTCTTGTCAATCCTTTTCTCTCTCATGGCATTTAATTGTCTATTTAACCCGCCTCTCTTATTTTCCGTGATCTGGGGTGTTCTGCAGTTCCTTCGTATGTGGCCTTCAACACCACAGTTCCAGCATTTTACGGTTGGTTTCTTCTCACCAATATTCCGTCTCAAGGTATTCACTGGTCTTGTAAAATCATCCGTTTTATTATCCGTGCCTTGGGGTGTTCTGCATTGCCGTTGTATATATCCTTCAATACCACATTTCCAACACATTAGAGCCACTTTGTTCTCACTCCTACTCCGTATCAAAGCATTGACTTCTCTAGCTAAATCATCTAAACGAGCCATCAGTTGATCCACTGGCTCGTGGACTCGCACAGCTCTGACTGGGTAGCGATCTATACTAGTTGCTTACTGGGCTGCATCGAACTTCATGGCGTACAACAGAGCGCTTTTTATGTCCCTCACATTTGCCATTCGAAGAGCTTTCTGTATTTCAGGATCCCGGATGCTATCGATGAAATATTGCAGCGACAGGATTTCTCTTGTTTCTGTCGGGCACTTCAAAAAGGCGTGATGTGACAGCCTTTCAACATCCGTGGCGAGCTCCTGAAGTGTTTCGGTGGGCTTCTGCTGACGGGATTTTAGTTGAAGCCTTCTGTAGTCTTTTAAACACATTTCTCCGAAGCGCATCTCCAATGCGCCAGATAGAGCTTCAAAGTCTAATTTCTGGTTTTCGGGAAGCGTCTGCAGAATATCCGCTGCGTCTGCTCTCAGGAAAGTGGCGAGATGACAGGCCTTAGCTTGGGAATCCCATCCATTCGCATCCGCAACTATAGAAAATTGGGTCTTATACACTTGCCAGTATGTCTTCCCATCATATGTGGATAGCTTCAAAGATGGACGAGCAGGCATCGGTAGAAATTTTAAACCATCCGAATTGCTTCCTACCGTCGCCACGAATTTCTTTAAATTATCAACTTCTCTGGCAATTGCAGAAACCCTGTCATCAATTTGTTGTTCGATATGTTCTTGGACGACATATACTTTTTCTTCAATTTGTTGTTCGATTCGATGTTGGACGGCTGAAACTCTTCCTTCGATTTGTTGCTCCACAGCAGAAACTCTCTCTTGAATTTCTCCAACTTTATTTTCAACGGCGTCTATTCTGCCTTCTATAAAATTAAATTTGTTTTCTATTATGCACGTAATCTCTTCTTTAACATCTTTCATCTCGTTTTTAACGGATTCTTGGCCCAATTTCATTTCTGCTTTAACAGCTTCTTTCATGTCTTCTTTAAATGATGCTTGGCCAGCTTCCATCTTTTCCTGGCTGGATTTCATCTCTACTTTAATTTCTTCTTGTCCCGCTTTCATTTCTTCCTTAAACGAGGCAAAGGCTGATATCAACTGCCTTAACTGGTCTTCCATTGCTCTTGTTATTGGCATTCAAATCCCACCGCTGCCACCAAAAACTGTTGCGTGCGTACTGGTTCGTTTGATTTGAATGCACAAGTCCGATGAAAAATGAACAAATTTATTATTATCACAACAAAAATGCTTAAATGTCCTCAAATAATCGTGCAGTATCACAATATATCACAGTAGTTATCTTCTAACTACTCAAACGTTCAAGAGAACTTAATTCAAAACAGCTAGAGAAAGCTAATCTGCGAATTCGCTACAGTCAACAGTTTCTAAACAGCAACAAACTAAGTAACTAACTACGAATTGAGAGGTTTTCCTCCTTTTATAAGATTTTTAAATCGCGCGCGAGAACTTTTTGGATCTTTCTCGAAATCAAAAAGAGATATTTATTAAATGTTATATGCACGCGCTCTTGTATTTTCAATTTTTCGGCTTAGCTTTCTTTTAATATTCGTCACGCGCTGCATTGCACGGGAAATAAAACCATTTAATTTACAATTCAACTAACATTAGCTATTTAAATACCAAATCCGTAACACTATATATATATATATATATGTTTGTGTGTGTGTGTGTGTGTGTGTGTAATAAATTAGAAATGTCCTTGGTGGTGCAGATGTTAAAACATACTATAGAAATACATGAAGTCATGATGATACGTCGTAGCCAAACTAATAATATTTCCTTTTTATTTATGGTTGACAAATATATTCATTATAAACCAACATAAATAAGGTTGCCGCAAGCGAGCCTGTTTAAGATATTTTATACTTTTGCGGAGGAAAGGCGTTAGTAGGTCTAGCGAGCAACAGAAGCTGAAAGCAAGTACGATGTGGTCAGGACAAAATCTTAATTCAGAGTTAATTAGTTTTGGTTTCGATGCCATTTGATTGATTTATAAATAGCGCTCTAAAATTATTATTGGCTGGTTGAGTTTCGGATCAAAAAACGTCACCAGCATTATGTAGAAGTTACTTGACATGGATTAATAGAAAAATGAGGCAGTCCAGAGAGGTTTATTATAAGCAGTTACTATTTTTAGTACAGAAGGAGAAAATACCTAAATTGAAATGATGAGTTAAAGGGTAAAACAAATTTAAATTAGAAACTTGATTTACATAGTTGTTATCTGTCAATCTATCTCTAGATATACGCCTAATAATATATAAGAAACATTAAGGAATTAATATTCTGTTTTCTGAGGCATTTTTTAAATATCTGTGTGGAAAAGGGTTTTAATACGTGTAAAGTTCAGATTTAGGCAAAGACACAGTCTGCCTCAAGAGATTTGGATTTATTACATTACGGGAAAGTATACTAGTGTATTTTCCCTGACGGAATGATGATTTCATGGAGGGCTTTCGGATGAAAACTATTTTATACTCATGTTACGCAAGGGAGGAATCTATGAAAACGTGTCTGCAGCCAGTCTGTTCGCTAAGATTTGAACTTAAACTGAATTATCAGTGCTCAACTGTCTTACCGGTTAGCTGTGAAGGAGAAAAGATGCCTTCATGGATAACTTTCTAAGAACTGCCTCTGTTCATGTTGTATATGGGGAAAACCATGGATACATCCATACAGCGAATTCGTCCGCCAGAATTTGGAAGTTTTTCCAACTATCAGATTCACTAGTCTTGCCCACCACATTCCATATATACAGTGTCTCACAAAAGTGATGGGACACTTGTGCTTTACAAAAGGAAACTGTAGTAAAATAAATTAAAAAAACATGTAAAAATTTTTTGTGGGTGTGTTTCATACTTTAATTTAGTAACAATTATTACATAACATACATTTTCTCAAAATATTAAAATATTAATTTAATAAAAATACAATTGTTTAGAACGGAGCAAAAAATGGCTCACATAAGTGATGGGACACTTACTTTTCCATCAAATATTTATCCAAAAATTTTACTTTTTAAAAGGTTTTAATATTTTGTTGGATTTCCTTTTACTTTTAAAACATGATTTAATCTTCTTGGGATGGATTCGACTAATTTTTTTGTGATTCCTGGAGTGATTTTACCCCATTCTTCTTGAAGCACCGATTTTAATTGTTCTTTTGAAGAAATGGTGTGTTTGCGAATTCTTGATTCCAATTCTTGCCAAATATTCTGTATGGGATTTAAGTCTGGAGATTGTGGTGGTGTTTTTATTATTTCAGGACAGTTATACAGCAGCCAGAGTCTAACAAAGCAGTATGCGTGGGGTCATTGTCCTCGTAGAATTTAAAATCGTTATGAAGGTTCAATTTTCACGCTGAAGATTTCAAATTTTGATTTAAAATGTCAATATACTTGTACTGATCCATTATACTGTCAATAAAAACAAGAGTACCAACTCCAGCGAACGACATACATCCCCATACAATAACTCCTCCTCCACCATGTTTTACTGTTGGCACCAAGTTTTGTTTTCGAAATTCTTCCCTGGGTTTTCTTCACACCAAGATTCTACCGTCAGAACCAAATATATTAAATTTACTCTCATCAGCAAATATAACTTTATTCCAGTAATCAGAATTCTTATTTATGTTGGAATTTGCGAAAGCCAGTCTGAGTTTTCTATTCTTTTCACTTACGAAGAATTTTTTCCTGGCTGCTCTACCGTGATATCCAGCAGATCGAATTACTCTTCCAATAGTCTCAGGTTTAACAATTACTCAATATAATTCTTGTAAATCAGCAGCAACTTTAGGAGCACTCATTCTTGGATTTTTTTTTAATATTTCGAACGATAATTCGCTTTATTCCATTGGATAGCAAATTAATAACTAATTTTCGAGTTTCAGGCAAAATTTCTTTTCGTTTAGCATTTATGGCTGCACAGAGCTAAAAAACACAAAAATTCCAAAACAAACTGGAAAGAAATACTGCAGAACTGGAAAGAAACTGGAAAAAAAAACTGGAAAGAAATACATACGATTTTATAAATTATTGCCAATTGCTTTTGAGTAAAAATAAAAACCCCAAAAAATATTTTTATTGTAGTACGTAGTAGTATCTAATGGTGTCCCATCACTTATGTGAGCCATTTTTTGCTTCGTTTTAAACAATTGTATTTTTATTAAATTAATATTTTAATATTTTGAGAAAATGTATGTTATGTAATAATTGTTACTAAATTTAAGTATGAAACACACCCACAAAAATTTTTTACATGTTTTTTTAATTTATTTTATTACAGTTTCCTTTTGTCAAGCACAAGTGTCCCATCACTTTTGTGAGACACTGTATGTTACAGATACAATTGTAAACACATTTATTGTTTTTATGCTATCTCAGTGTATTCCATACGTTTCATTCCTTCCCAATATGTATGATTTCAAACGTGAAAGCAAGATTTCAGCATGCACACAATAAAAATTGTTTAATACATAGCTCTAATGCTGTTATATGAGAAAGTAAAGCAAAGATTATACGAAACTCAGAAAAAAAATTTCACTGATTGAAAAAAGATTTTCGTTGTATTCTGATAATATTAAAGGACTTTAGTGTTCTGCATGGGATAGGATACAAAATCTAAACATTCATGTTATGTCTGAAGGTATGATATACACACATAAGCAAAAGCAATAGTTAAGAAGGTAGAATATTTTTTATATTTAAATATTTTTATGACATTCTGTAGCTGTCTTTTTGCAACAGAACTGGAAATAAATGATGGTTCTAATCTGGTAGCGTGATAGTTGCATTTCAGACACCTTTTCCTTAATGATAACGACATTTTTTTTTACAAATTTCACAAGACAGTGTTCTAAAGCAGGTCTCTTTCTTTCAAATCAGTGGCGTAGCTAGGGTGGGGCAAGGGGGGACATCTGTTCCCGGGCGACTCTTTCAGGGGGCGCCCAATTGATGTTATTAAATTTTAGAATGAAATGTTTTCCGTTCTTGGAACACAGAAAGGGGCGCAAAATCTTCAATTGTACCCGGGCGCTGAAAACCATAGCTACGCCTCTGTTTCAAATGCTAGAAATCGTTTGCCAAAATATGATTAAGCGCAAACTATTTGCGCAGACGGTATTTGCGGTGGCGGGAAACTTTCGTTAAAACCCGATATTTGGTGGCAACAATTTGAAAAGTGATTCGCCGTTTATAGTGATTCCACGCAAAATCCCGTTGAGAGACTAACAGCCTATTCGGACTAACGCCCCTTTGGGCTAATAATAACAAGAATGGCAAGAACTACCTATATATTTTTACGGAATAGGATTTCTCTTTCAAACTATAATATTTTTCGCCTTTGCCATCTTCTCCATTTTCTACTTAACGGCGTCACCTTTCCTTCGTAGAGCTACGGTAAAATTTAATTCAAGTTTTTCTATTTTTCATATGTTTAGTATTAAGTATTGCGGATATGATAATATTCTGTATTTGTTAGATTTAACGAATTTCATTGGATTTGCATATCGAACTTATATACAAAATAGTGTTCTTTTATAAGCAATCATTTGTGATCCTGAAACGGATTAATTATTTCTATGTTCATTCCTATCAAGAAAATTGTTTCGATTTACGAATATTTCGGATGACGAACTATCTTCAAGAAGGAAAGTTCGTCAATCAAGATTTCACTATTCGCTGGCATTATGTACCTCTAAAACAAAATATTAGTGACTGTACAATTGATTTATTTTTTAAGACTGAAAAATCAACTTCTAACAGATGATTTAACAATGTTTATGCATGCTGGTACATAAAATAAAATTATGTACTGTTGCGGACAAAAACACCCCGAAATACAATGATATCAATTTTATATTGTAATGAATAGTACATTAATCTCGTCATTTTCAAAACCTTTTTAAATTTTCCGTAAACAACTTTGTTTTAAGGTGATTGGTTGTGATCATAATTTTATACTGTTTCAAAATTAAAAAAAACACTTTTTAGATAAAACTAAATTTACCTGAGGCAGGTTTATAATAATAAAATAAGTTAGCAGAATTTTTCTACTTGTGTGCTTTTCGTTAATAATTATTACAAGAGAATTTTAATCCTGTCTATGTACTGCGCGTTGAATAAAGGCACTTAGTGGAAGTAACAAAACATTTATTTTGCAAAGAATACAACTTTTAGACCCTTTTGGGCTAATAATGTTACTCTACTTTTGCACTGCACCTTTTGCACTGCAAGTATTACACCACACTAAAATTTCGTCATAGAAAAAGGAAAATAAACATAACCAGCTGTTGCCAGTTTTCAAAGATAAGTTGATAGATAAATATTCTTTATAGCAATTTTGTTTTTTAGCTAGATGGATTATTAGTCTCATCCTCACTTTTTGAGTCTGTATCACTTTTCAAATCAAAAGTCGGTCATATATATATATACAAACAAAAGTTGCCCACACATGTGCTGTAGAATCGATATCGTTATAAATTTTTGTAAATATTTGAATTCTGTCAATAGCGTTGTAATACTAATAACACATATAATGCCTATAACTGATTTTATTAACGCTTATCATGCATGGATTCTTAGAAAGCTAAAAAATATCATGTTGTCTAATATAACGCATGAACGCTCATAACCTTTATAACGCTTATAACTTATCTTCCCTTTTGAGGTACATCTCTTTTCAAACAACCCACTAGTAATATCATTTTCAAATAACCATTTTTCAATTTTTTTAATCAATGTCAGCCTGTTGGCCACTAGGTCATTATGCCGAGTGTTCTCCAGTGTTTTTCCACAACACAATTAAAATGAGATAATGCGGAGCATTCGTCAATGTGATCTGCGATCATATCTTCTCCATTTCAACATAAAATACACTCAGAAGTCGACAATATTAAAACGAAATAAATGTGCATGGAGCCAGACGTGTTCAGTCATGAGTCTAAAAGTGGCCACCGCAGCTGCAGGTGACAGGTGACGGAGGACGGGGACGCCTGGTGTTTAACAGAGGTAAGCAGGCATATGTCCCACGCCTTCCACTATCCAGATGCAACAACTCCCTGGAGCCGCACAAGGCCGCATCGGGAACTTATTGATATTCCATTCAGCCGCAGCTGCACCCGCAGCTGCACGCAGCTGCTCGCACGAACAGCATCCGAAAGCGTAATGGCAAACCGCACATTGAGTTGATCAATGTTAACAAATTTCGCTTAGTGCGCATGCTAAGTGGCGCACCATTGGCGTCGGAGGAAATAAATACTGGCGACTAAAAGCATAAGCATAAGCAACTCTGCACAAGTCTGTTCGTTCTGTAGATTTTATCGACTGTTTACAATACTATGGAAATTTTTTTCTGTTTATTGCATTTGCTTCAGTTTCATTTCAGTTTGGTTTATTTTGTGCATAAACATTACATTTAATATCAGTTATTTATAACAATGTCTTTGACTTTAATTCAGTGATTTAAACCGGATTTATTCGTTAATTTGTTAAAATATGTACGAATGAAACGTATGGCAAATACTCAACCGCTTTTATTCCTCAGAAGTATAATCAATAAATATTCAGCTAATATATTTTGCAATGCTTCCTGTTTTGTAATCCTTCTTAAACGAATATTTGCTACTTTACAATCGGTATTTAGACTCTAAGTAATGAAAGAACTTAAAAACTAACAAGTTTTAAAAACCCGAACTGTTGACGCCCAGATAACAGAAAATCAACAATATACCGTATTTATCCTCTTTTAAAATTGCGCCAGATTTCCCTCTGGGCATGCAGAGAGTGCGGAATTCGTTTAACATTGTCAACTAAATGTGCAGTTTGCCATTACGCCATCCGAAACAGGATAGGAACTGGTGCTGAGGACACTCCAAGATAGTTTTCAAATAACTCCCCTCATTAGTTATCCTTATTTTTTGCACAATTGCCGTGTATTCCTTGTAGAATCATTAGGTTATATCGATGCAGGAACACGAAAAATAAGCAGTACCTTCACCGGGATTCGAAATCCAACTCTCTAGAATACGAGTTGAGTCAGCAACTTCTAGAATTTAGATCAGTGATTCTCAACCACTGTGCCTCGGCACTTTTGTGGGCCGCCAAATTCTTAAAGTGTACCACCAAATTTTAGAAATGTATATAGTAAAATTTACAATGGGTTTAATCCTAGTATACGGTACACATGAGAACTGGCGAAATTCGGTTTTTAAGACATTAATAAACGCGTCAATTGTGGTATCCAAGCCGATTTTGGTGCTGAAGACTTTTGTATTTGAATTAACTTTGAACGAAGAGGAAGAACTAATTTCGCTTTCTAATAATCGAAATTTAATTTTAAAATATTCGGAAGAATCAATTAATTCATTTTGGATTAACATTAGATGAGATTATCCCAAGACGACCAAAAAAGCTTTAAAAATATTATTACTGTTTTCTACATCTTATTTTTGTGTGTTATTTTCAGTATTAACCAATATAGAAACGAAACAAAGAGCGAGATTGTTAAATGTAGAAGACGATATGAGAGTATTGTCTTTGTACGTCCAAATATAAATGAAATTATCAAAAACATCAAGCTCAAATTTCTCATTAAAAGTATTATTATTAACTTGTAATTAATCCCTTAATAAACGTACTGCTGGTTTTGTAGTACACATTATTTTATTTTACATTCAAAATTATTATCATACACTATTTTACACAGTGTATTATAAGTAAGTAAACAACTTTTAAACTTATATTTTTCTTTGTGTGCCGCCAAATTTTTGAAATCTTTAAAAGTGTGCCGCGACAAAAAAAGGTTGAGAATCACTGATTTAGATAGTTACACTAGTCTAGTCTTTCGAGATGGTGATAGTTGAATGCGCTATCAGTTACACCACAAAGCCATACGGAATTATATATACATATAATATTTACATATATGTATATAATTCACTATAGTAAAGAAAATTAAAATAAATTATCTCCTAGGAAATCCGAAGTGAAATTTAGAATGCAGAAGTGTGCTGTTGGGGCAAAAAAGAAGCATTTTTGAATGCTAACATTCATTATTGTAGAAAAATAAAAGAAAAACTGTAGAATAATATTGTTACGACTTTTTGCATTTAGATAGTTAATTTTAGTAGAATTATAATTAAAATTGTTGTATTACTCTGCGCAATGCAGCGCGAGACAAATTTTATGAGAAAGCTATGCCGGAAAAGTAAGAATACAGGGGAGTCCACGTTTAACATTTAATAAATGGGTATTTCGGTCATTTGTATTGAAATTGAATAAGTCTAACTGACCACTATGTTAGCTGTAACCATAATTCCATCCTCTTATTGCTTTTCAGAAATCTCGACAAGCAGAACGTACGAGAAATTTTTCGCGACCGGTTGAAAACTATAAAAGGCCGGAGAGAGAGCGTCTGAGTTCAGTTGCTTAGTTACTGTTGTTGAGAGTTGTTATTTCTGCGTGAACTGAGAAATTCGAGTTAGCTTTCTCTTTAGATGCGCTTTGCATTGCGTTGTATTGAACGTTTTTAGTAGTTTGAAGTATAACTACTAATTATACTGCGTGATATTATAAACACTAGTAGGAAAACTCCACTGATATGTTTATTTTGATAAGAATAAATTTAATTAACCTATATCGGACTTGTACATTCAATCCATTACGAACCCATACGGACGCAACAATATAATGTAAATAATATGCACTATTTAGGAAAGATAAAGGAAAATCAACAGGAAAGACAAAAGAATGATAGATCTACGTATCTTTTATATATCTCTACATATAATAAAAGAAAGAGTCTGTGTGTGTGTGTGTGTGTGTCTTTCGTTCGCGCTGCGCGTAAGCTAATAGACCCACGGCTATGAAATTTGGTACATAGGTGCATCTAGACAAGAGCCAGTGCACCTCGAAGCGATTTTTTCGAAATTCGAATTCGAATGTTTTTTTATTTTATGTTTTGTGACGAAATCGCGTCATTTTGAGACTATAGGAAAGTGACATTTTACTCTACGCACTCCATTTTCAGATCGTCATGAAACGTAGGCACTTAGCTATTAGACGAATTTAAAATAAATTTCGTGTTTCAATAAATCGATTAAATACGAATTTATTTAACAAAGGTTGTTTAACACCTTTTCAACGGGATATTTTCTAAAAAAGTTTATTTTTAAAAATGTACAGTTTATTTTTCTTTGATTTTTGGACACGTTAAACTTTCATCCTTGCGACTGCTTTTACAAAAAGAATTTTGAAAAAATGATAATATTTTGTATTAAAAAAAAATTAATGAAGCTTCAAAGTACACTTCTCACATCTCACATCTTTAAAATGTGATTTTGACAACAATTTTCCTGTCTTATTGTTGTTGATAGATTTTTAATGAAATCGCATCATTTTGAATAGTTTCATTCTTTTAGAAATATGGGTTTGGCAGCAATTTTTCATCGTATTTCTTATGTCACTGTTTTTCAGAGATTGGCATATTTCATTGTCATTTATATATATATAATACATTTTTATTGATTTCTTTTGATAAAGTTGTTCTGTGGAGTAAAATTCTGCACTGAATTTTATGTTTTTAAAGTTGCTTTTATGTTATTTTTTGCTTATTTCACTATTTGTAAGATATTCAAAAGTTTTGTATGATTTTTTTTCTTCAACGGAAAGTTGGTTAATTTTTTTATTAGGATAATTAATATTTGTATTAAGGGATATAGCTTATTTCATTGTAATTTTTTTCTTTTGAAAATATAAGATAAAATGTCATTAATTATACTTTGCTTTTCAGAATTTTTTTTCCTTTTTTTTTATTCTTTTATTTTATTTATTGCTCATTTCACTGTTTTTAAGATATTGAAAAGTTTTGAGTGATTTTTTTTAGGAAACAAAGTTTTTAACTTTCTTTATACCATTTGAGTTCTTAAGATTTTGCGAGCGCACCAGCGGCCGAACGGTAAAGTCGCTGAACACTGGTAGTTCGGTCTGAGGTTCGAATCCCGCGAACGGGTTGGCTGTATGGGTTTTTTCGTGGTTTTCCCCACGTGTAACGTGTATACGAGCCAATTTCCCTTAGAAAGTCCTCCACAAAGGCATCCCTTCCCTTAGGCCAGATAGCCCTAGTGTGCTTTGCCACAATTAAATATACACATCTTAAGATTTTGCAAAGGGAAGCTGGTTAATCTATTTCTTAGGATAGTTAATATTTGTATTAAGGGATATTGCTTATTTCGTTGTAATTTTGTTTTACGTAATAACTTTTTTTTTTATGAAGTTGTTCTGCAGAGTAAAACTCTACGCAATTTTTAAATTTAACGTTTGGTGTTCCCCTTCAGCCATTTTTCCGGTACATTTAAAGGCCAGACGAAGGCTTGCAGCGAAGCTGCTAGTATATATATGTTACCGTGAAAGACCGAAATTGGAGAATGCCGACTTTTACCGGAGAATGTCAACATTCACCAAATACGTCAGTGAAAGATCGAATATTTTGCATTACACTCGGACCCTCACCGATGTATGGCGACAATCACAGATATGCTCTGGTGTAGGTCGAAAAGAGAGGAGTATATGTACACGGTTTGTCATTGCAAAAGGAAGTGTTCCACAAATAAATGCAGTTATAAAAGCAAGGGCCTCTTGTGCAATTCAAAGTGTCATAATAGTTTAAGTTGTTTCAATAAATAAGATTTGAATCACATAATTTAGTAAGTTTTTAACTTCTATTATTTTCCTTTCCCATTTTGAATGTACTGTGTGTTTTAAGTTCTAATGCTCTTAAGTTCTTATTTTAAGACTCAAGTGCGTTTTTTCGAGACTGAATTACGGAGAAGAAAAACTAACATTCTTATATGTTCAACATTCACCATTAGTACATGGTGAATGTCGACATTTAACCGGTGTAAGTCAGAAATATGAGCATTTGAAAAATATTTCGGACATACACCAAGCGACTATGTGAATGTTGGCATTCACCGGTGAAAGTCGACATTCTCCAGATTTCGGTGTTTCACCGTAACATATATATATAAAAGAGTCACATCAAAACACTCTGGTGTGATTTTAAAATCAGAAACCTTTCAGATTCTGTTTTCTTCCGGTATTTTGTTCTGTTTTCCTGTATTCTGACTAGTATGTGTTTTCTTTCGGTATTCTAACTACCAGCCTTAACGACTTCGGAACTTGATCCTAGTGTTACCTCTGGAAGTTAACAACGTTGTAAGTGTTTGTATGGTTGCGTAACGTCCTTTCCAAGGACGTTGCAAACTGCAGTTGAAAGACCTCGCCAACATCAAGGTTCTTTAATATACACATGTTTAACAAACACGCCAACATGTTTAAGGCTGCCAATAGCCACACCTCCTTCCCTTCTTGAAAAGCACGTTCGGCCGTTAAGAACTCGTTTTCGTGATATTTTTAGAAGAAATCTGACTTATTTGTAACAATGTCTTGCTAATATTTGGGTCAAATTATGTATTTCGAAAGCTCATTTTTCCCAAATTGCAAATCATGCTTATAGGCAATGAAAATGCAATATAATGTTTAACTATAAATTATTTGAATTTGTAATGAAATTCTTTGAATTTGTAATGAAATTCTTTTAAATTAAAATTTGTGAACGGCATCAGGAAGAGTTTCGAAAAATATAGATATTTGTTTGATACTCTTAATATCCCTAAAAAAAATCTGGAAGATTTCTTTGAAAAATGAGGGTCTTAAAAAACTAAACATGGCTAAAATATATGGACTGGTTTGTGTTGAGCTGCCATCTACTATAAATAAAGAATGTTCAGAGTAATCTATAAATCCTTTTCCATTCAATTTTTCTGTGCATACAGAAGGAAATTTTTAGGTGTGTCCAGACCAGACACACTGTGCTGCAAAGGGTTAAGAAAAGTGTACCAAACTAGCACACTATCATAGAAGATTCGTCAAAGGTAAGAGAAATTAAACAAACATTAAAATTTAAAAACATTAAGTTTTAAATTTACTCTTGTGTTTTATGTATACAGTCAAAAGTCTTTAATCTGGATCGGCGGTTCCGGATTATCGATTTTTCCGGATTATAGATCATCAGTTTAAATCTGGTAAGATGGCATTCAGAAATTATAAAATTAAAAACATGAAACCGTTTTTCGTGGTTTTCCCCACGTGTAACGTGTATACGAGCCAATTTCCCTTAGAAAGTCCTCCACAAAGGCATCCCTTCCCTTAGGCCAGATAGCCCTAGTGTGCTTTGCCACAATTAAATATACACATCTTAAGATTTTGCAAAGGGAAGCTGGTTAATCTATTTCTTAGGATAGTTAATATTTGTATTAAGGGATATTGCTTATTTCGTTGTAATTTTGTTTTACGTAATAACTTTTTTTTTTATGAAGTTGTTCTGCAGAGTAAAACTCTACGCAATTTTTAAATTTAACGTTTGGTGTTCTCCTTCAGCCATTTTTCCGGTACATTTAAAGGCCAGACGAAGGCTTGCAGCGAAGCTGCTAGTATATATATGTTACCGTGAAAGACCGAAATTGGAGAATGCCGACTTTTACCGGAGAATGTCAACATTCACCAAATACGTCAGTGAAAGATCGAATATTTTGCATTACACTCGGACCCTCACCGATGTATGGCGACAATCACAGATATGCTCTGGTGTAGGTCGAAAAGAGAGGAGTATATGTACACGGTTTGTCATTGCAAAAGGAAGTGTTCCACAAATAAATGCAGTTATAAAAGCAAGGGCCTCTTGTGCAATTCAAAGTGTCATAATAGTTTAAGTTGTTTCAATAAATAAGATTTGAATCACATAATTTAGTAAGTTTTTAACTTCTATTATTTTCCTTTCCCATTTTGAATGTACTGTGTGTTTTAAGTTCTAATGCTCTTAAGTTCTTATTTTAAGACTCAAGTGCGTTTTTTCGAGACTGAATTACGGAGAAGAAAAACTAACATTCTTATATGTTCAACATTCACCATTAGTACATGGTGAATGTCGACATTTAACCGGTGTAAGTCAGAAATATGAGCATTTGAAAAATATTTCGGACATACACCAAGCGACTATGTGAATGTTGGCATTCACCGGTGAAAGTCGACATTCTCCAGATTTCGGTGTTTCACCGTAACATATATATATAAAAGAGTCACATCAAAACACTCTGGTGTGATTTTAAAATCAGAAACCTTTCAGATTCTGTTTTCTTCCGGTATTTTGTTCTGTTTTCCTGTATTCTGACTAGTATGTGTTTTCTTTCGGTATTCTAACTACCAGCCTTAACGACTTCGGAACTTGATCCTAGTGTTACCTCTGGAAGTTAACAACGTTGTAAGTGTTTGTATGGTTGCGTAACGTCCTTTCCAAGGACGTTGCAAACTGCAGTTGAAAGACCTCGCCAACATCAAGGTTCTTTAATATACACATGTTTAACAAACACGCCAACATGTTTAAGGCTGCCAATAGCCACACCTCCTTCCCTTCTTGAAAAGCACGTTCGGCCGTTAAGAACTCGTTTTCGTGATATTTTTAGAAGAAATCTGACTTATTTGTAACAATGTCTTGCTAATATTTGGGTCAAATTATGTATTTCGAAAGCTCATTTTTCCCAAATTGCAAATCATGCTTATAGGCAATGAAAATGCAATATAATGTTTAACTATAAATTATTTGAATTTGTAATGAAATTCTTTGAATTTGTAACGAAATTCTTTGAATTTGTGAACGGCATCAGGAAGAGTTTCGAAAAATATAGATATTTGTTTGATACTCTTAATATCTTACTTTTTAAAAGTCTGAAATACTTTAAAAAAGAATAGTTGTCTAGTCTCTATTCTTTCTGAAACTTAAATTTAGGTTACTTTTTTATTTGAATTCTGAAGACGCATTTAAATGAAAAATGTTTGTATTTCTGTTGCTCACCATATAAAGTTTACATGTTCATTTCTAATTCACCCATGAGATTGTTTTGTTCAAGGTTAAAAGGAGAAAACTGTGATTTAATAGGTTGCATGTTTTACAAAATTTTTGATATCCTTTATATGTATAAGTAGTGCACTCTATATAAACTCATAGAATGGAATCTTGATCTATTGTTTTGTTTGAATGGAATTAAAAAAAAAAAAAAAAAAAAGATGCATGTTGAAAAATGGTTAACTGAGAAACTATTACTCATTATAAATAAGTAGTATATTTTACGTAAATAACATTTATTACTTTCAGTGTGAATTCACCACATTAAAAATAAATTACTATAAAAAAGTTTTCTATACAATAAGATTCTATTTAAAACGGGAAAATAATTTTTGTTTCGTTTGAATGGAATTTCAAAAAAATAAATAAATAAATAAATAAATAAAATAAATAAAATAAATAAATAAAATATAAATAAATAAATAAATAAAAGATAAATGTTGAAAATGGTTAAACTGAGAGAATATTATACATTGTAAATAAATAATATATTTTACGTAAATAACATTTATTACTTTCAATGTGAATTCCCCACATTAAAAATAAATTACGATAAAAAAGTTTTCTATACAATAAGATTCTATTTAAAACGGGAAAATAATTTATTATACCTTTTATTGGGAGTAATAAAATTGGTAATTTTATTTACAGAATTCTACAATTTTATATCGAAAAAAATAAAAGCGTCAATCGCCCATGATAAATACAAAAAAAAAAAAAAAAGTCTTATACATTTGGCAGTGCAATGCAATTAATTGAAAATATAATAAGTATAACACAAAACAAAATAAAATCGGATCATGAAAATGATTCGTTTTCATGATTCTGTTTCGGATTTCGGGCTACCAGTTTGCTCCTGCACTCACTCCTGCTAACCTCTTTGTTTTTTAGCCCAGAAGGGCTATTAATTTCGTTTTGGCATTTTGCGTTGGTTCACTTTTCAAACTTTTGCCATCAAATATTACAGCCCTGTATTATATTTAAAGAAATTAAATGATGAAGAATCTGCGTAAATGTATGTATGTTTCTCACATTGTGATGGAACAACGGTACCTAGAGCCATCCAGTTTTGAATAATGTAATCCTCCACTGAATATGGGCATATAGAAGCTCTAATTAGGAATTTGGACTTTGTTTTATTATCTATTTCATATTCTGTCAGACATTAAAGAATTTTTGATTAACAAAGTTAATGATTTCAAAGCAAGGAATGGCAACACTGTATGGGGAGGGGGGAATTGTCTCCAGCGCGCGAGACTGTGTATCGGAAATTCTAAAGATACGCTCATTTTAAAATTATTTTGCGATATTATTATTTTATGGTTTCAGTGCAAAGAACGCGATATTTAATAAACAAAGGCAGCACACAAAACGTTAAAAAAAAAAAAAAAAAAAAAAAACACCTCTTTGGGGGAAATGCAAAATCTTAAATCTTTCAGTTTTACACCCCCGCTGTTTAGCTTAATTATTAAACATCGTTTTCTTCGCACTTAAATTTAAGTTCAGCAGCAAAATCACAAAACATTTAAAAAACGCATATCTTTAGAACTCTCGCTAGAGTGTTAGAGGTTGCAATATATATTTTTATATTCGTTGTATTATTTTTTTATAATAAAGAAAAAGTGTATAATAATTTTAATGAGCCTAGCTAGTGTAATTTAAAAAAGATTAATAAATATTTCCAATTACATATCAAATCAATCACAATAAAAAGTAAAAAAAAAAAAAAAAAAAAAGAGAATTTAAGAACCGTGTTTAATGTTTTTAAATCGATTAGTTTATTACTCAATAACTTTCAAAATTAAATTTGAAAGTACCTTAGACTTTCACACGGTGGCGCGTGGAACACGCTTGGCACGTGGAAGATAAATGTATCTTTTATCTGGCAGCCGCATCCCATTGCTTTCACAGAGCCGAATGTGTTAATTAAAATTGAAAGATAAATATTTTCTTAATTGTTGGCTTCACATTGCACAGCCCACCAGCGGCCGACCGGTAAAGTCGCTGAATACTGGTGGTTTGGTCCGAAGTTTGAAACCCGCAAACGGGCCAGCTGCATGGTCGTTTACGTTATTTTCCCCATATGTAACGTGTATATGAGTCAGTTTCCTTAGAAAGTCCTCCATGATGGCATCCCTCCCCTTAGACAGACAGCCTTCGAGTCTTTTGCCATAATCAAATAAACCAACTATATTTCACATTAAACACAGTAACTCCTTCCAATTGTTGTTTCACTTTTGAATATTAATGTGCGTTCTGATAATTTTTCGCATCGTAGTCTAATTTTGTCTGCACTATAAATTGTTATAAATATTATTATATGCTTTAAATTTCGTATGACTTGTATTCATTTTAGTAAGCTTAAGTAAAACATCTTTTACCCAGTTTATGAACTGTATGATGATCTACTTCTCACCATGCAGTTTCTGATGAACAATGTTCAGTTTCTGTTTCTGCAATTTTTAAGCCATCTATCAGTTAAAGTAATAATCTCTCCTAGCATTTAGCGAATTAGTGACTTTTTTTGCAGAAATATTTTGAAGATTTTGTTTTGTTTTAAAAAAAAATTCTTTTTGTAGGGGCAGGGACCGAGATTTAACCCGTTAGCTACTTTCAGATCGTATATTTAGCCCGCATGCAATCTGATTTTGAGACCAACGTTTTAAAGGACATATGTACATTTTGTAGAGTGAGTAGGATTTTTCATTGTTAGGAAACTGAAGAAATAAGCAATATCCTCGTCGGAACTCGAACCTGGACCTCTCGAATACGCGCCGAGTATGCTAACCGTTACACCAGGCATGCAGAAAGGAGGGAGAAAATACCTTATAATCGTTTGCCACAGTTAAAATTAAAGAAATCAATTTTGTAAAAATTATGAAATGTATCTTTTTATACGTTCCTTCGGTCAGTATACTTATATCTAGGAAAATTTTGTACATGCCATCAAAATTAAAGCGCAAAATGTGGTACTCCCATACTACAAAAACTGAAGAAAATAGTTGGTATCAAAGTCAGGGATCATATTTAGCGGCCGGACATAAACTGAAGCGCGATATTTTTGCATGTTTACATAGCTAAAAATAAAATATCAATTTAGGAAAATATTTCTAATATTAATAGATAAAGTGAAGAGTATTTCTATGCAGCTAATTATGAAAAATGTTAATCAATATAATTTTTTTTGAAAAGTGAGATCTTGCTCAAAAAATAATAAAAATGAAATAATTGTTGTTTAATGAATTTTTTGTATGATTAGCAAATTATCATTCTAAAGTAATAAAACTTTTGGAGAATATTAATAATGTATTTTCAAACTTTGAAAATTTATAATTTAATTGTATGAAAATTTACCACATGTATCAAAATTATAAATTGAAGACAATTGAAGACGTAAATCACAAAACAATATCATTGAATAAGATTTAAGAAGAGAAAAGAAGCCTCGAATTATTCTAATTTAATTATTGGCTAATAATAAGCTCCCTCAGTGCAAATTGAATATGACATCAAAAATCGAAAATCATAAAATTAAATAAATCATAAAACTAAATAATTATTTTATTTTGCGATTATTAAATTTGGTGGAATTTTTGTCCTACGGAAGTCAAACTCTTTGCGTTTTATTTTTTATGAAGGCTACAAAATTTTCCTAAACACAGAGAATGTTTACACATGTTTAGAACAAATTCGGGAACATTTAATTAATATTTAAACTGTCGAGAATACTTTTTTAACATTCGATCTGATACTTTTTTTTCTGGACTAAGTTTCCATAGTGATTTAAATGATAGTAAGATTTTTTGTAAAATTTGCAGGGATACTGATTTCCCTTCCTCTTCTTCTACTTAGCAGACTACATGAATTGCGGTGGATTTGCGCTTAGAAACAGATAAATCGAATGCATTGTCAATCTCGAGGAAGCCTGAGTACCTAAGTAATTGCAATAAAGAAAGGTCTATTCATTATCGAAAATGATGAGAATCACAGGCACAATAGACGATAGGTGAAACGTCAGGAAAACTTCGTAGGAATACTTTCAAAATATGTATGTGCAAGATCTGTATCAGTCTTCATTTTTTAAGGGATGCAGTGGTATTATCATTAAGATAAAGAAATGAAATTTCTTCTGTAAATATCAGACGTAAAACTTTCTCTTGATTTCGTCTGTAAATATCATACGTAAATCTTATTTTCCACTCTTCTTATTTGTGGTTCCCCATTATAAGAGAAACCTGCGACAAACATAAACCTCTTACACAAACTTTCTTTCCACTGATGGAATTAGGTTTGTACATTTTTTTCTCATCGTTTTCGATAATGAATAGACCTTTTTTTATTGCCCTAACCTCTGACTTTATCGAGGGTCGCAATATATTTCCATTATCGGGTAACCAAGAAAGTTCAAGAAAGTTTGAGAACAGTTAAATTTGGCGCGTTAGTGTGGTCATATTTATTTTGATAACGTCATATATTTATATTCATTTCAAACTTTGTCTAGTACAGATTTGTTCAATGCATCTCACGTTTCGCTATCGGTTTTGCAGGAAGCACAATCTTCAAAAAAACATGTCATTGGAAAAGAAGATTTTTGGGCCTATTTCATTTTACAAATAGAAATTAGGAAATAAAGCTTCAGAGGGCGGTTAGAAGAATATGCTCCGCGTCTAGAGAGATGTCAGTGAGTGAACGGACTGCTCAAAGTGGTTCAGCCGATTTTCTTCCGGATACGAGAGCCTTGAAGACAGGCCCCACCCTCGAGAAAGTCCAGCTGGAGGAGGAAGTCAAGTAGAATCCTTACCAAATCTGCCAGGAGCTTGCACATAGGTTTGGAGTATCTGACGAAACCATTCGATTATGTCTTCATAATCTTGGGATAACATGGTTTCTTCATGACCTGTTCCAGGAAAACGAGTTCCAACGGTTGTACACCTGCTTGACATTGCTGTCGTGCCATAAGAAAGCTTCGTTCGTGGACAAATCTTGACACGTGAAAAAAATGGATCATGTATGATAACAGGAAGATGAAACATCATTGGTCGAACTCTCATTGGCCGCTAAACCGGACATTCACCAAAAGAAGGAAATGCTGTGCGTTTGGTGGACCAGCGCTGGCATAGTCCACTATGAATATCTAAAAAGAGGAAAAAACCACAAGAGCCGAAGTCTAGAAGTCGCAATTGCTAAGCTCTACTCGTCTAATTGATTGTCTACGCGTCACAATTGCTCAATCAGTTGCATTGCAC
Source organism: Stegodyphus dumicola (assembly GCF_044657685.1). Lineage (NCBI taxonomy): Eukaryota > Metazoa > Arthropoda > Arachnida > Araneae > Eresidae > Stegodyphus > Stegodyphus dumicola. The sequence goes on along the minus strand of NC_140769.1, from coordinate 5,068,184 downwards.
CAGAAACAGCCAACACTGGTCAACAAAAGAGAAGTTCTCTTCCTCCACGATAGCTCACGACGTCATACGTCAAAAGCGACCAAAGAGGGTCATCAAAATACTAGGCTAGGAAGTTCTTTCTTAGCTACCCTATTACCCAGGCTTTGCTCCATCGGACTGTTACCTGTTTTTGGCCATGGGTAACCTCCTTCTGGAACAGCATTTCCGAAAACGCGTCTATGTCGCAACGTCTGTATCACAATTTTTGAGCTCCAGAAAAAAGGATTCTTTTTTTTTAAAAAAGTGCATTTATAAGCTTCTATCTTGTTGGGAATGTATAATTGTAACTAATGGTGATTATTTTGAAGAATAAAATGGGTGTTTAACAGTTTTGTGGGCAGTTTTTGATAGATGACGAAAAACCTACGATCTTTCTTGGTTACCTGGTGTCACCTGCTAAATAGTTTTTAATATAAGGCTCTATAATTTATTCTGCGTTGGGTCACATGGCTCGGCGAGAGCTGGTGAGCATGATGTTTTTTATGATTTTTAGTTGCAAATCTTCTTTTATTATTTTATTTACTATTGTTACAGATGTATTTAATGATTCTACAACTGATTTTTGCTTCGGCGAATTTTCTGTTGTTACCAACGATTTAATTTTAAAACCAGTGCGGACCGTTTTCGTGTATTCGTTTAGGGTGTTCTTTCCATGTACAAGAAATAGTTGAAGACTTTTCCCTTTCCAATTAATAATGCTGCTTATTTTGCACTTAGAAATTTTAATAGCATACATTTCTAGCCTTTTTTTAATTACGGCATAGAAATATTTCTCTTCGTAAAGCGCAAAAACATGTCTTTCAATCCATAGCTTGTTTTTATGCGACATTTTGAAAAACGATTACATTTAAAAATAGCACACCATATTTCTTATTTCAAATTGTGAATTATCAGAAATTTGTGTTTCAAACCATTTACTTTTTTTTTTTAATTCTTTATCGAAATTGTTCTTAAAATGCGTTAACACCCCACTATGTAAAATGTAGGAACACGAGGAGTAATGTATAAAAAGTTAGATTTCGTTATTTTTACAAAATTGATTTCTTGAAATTGAAGAATGTGAAAACATGAATCTTTATCACTTTTATATTCAGAAGTATAAGTATACGACCACTTGTTGCGAAAATGAAGGCCGTTTAAGGACTTTCAGAGACGCGGTATATTATTTACATTGCGGACGCTGTATAATTCAGAAAATTTGAGATAAAAAGTGAAGTAAGACGAAATCCATGTAATGCGTGCTAATTGCTGCTGTAAATTATGTAAATATATAAGGAAATAACAATACGAAAATTTTTCAAACAACTTTTATACCTCAAGCAAGTAAAAGAATTATCAGTTGGCAAAAAGTAAAACCTCTAATTTCAAAAAATGGCAGAAAAGAAAATGGAAAAGAAAAGAATGAAAAATAAATAAAAGGGGAAGGATGTTATTTGTTTTGGAACTGGGAAGATTATTTTTGTTTTTCACCAGTGAATGTTTCTTTTACTTGCCTTTCATTAAATATAAAACTGTTTATTTCGCTTCTAATTAGTTCAAGTATAAATATACCCTGAATAAAATTATCGTACAATCACAATGTTGCACAATGAACAATGTTAAAAATTATAATTTCCTATTGCATATAAGTGGTATTTCCTTCTTTCAGAATGACACTGTGAATCAAAAAAAAAAAAAAAAAAAATCTACGTAGGAGGTATGAAAATTATAAAAATGAATTAAAAAAAAACTACAGCTGAAAATTCACAGAATTAATTATTTTATAATAAACCTCTAGATTATTAAAAATTTATTGAGATAATCTACATTATAAAGCGGCAAGTACTGTGTGCCATCTGTCATCCGTAAAAGCTTGTGTTGCCTTTGGCAAAGCGTACGATAATTTTTAATCAGAAAATTCAATGATTTAAAAGAAGTGTGTTGCAACTCGTTAAAACGCCGTATATTTATCTTTCAAATTCAATCAGTAAGTTAAGCTACTTAAAATAAACGTGCTGTTACTTACTGCCTAAAATAAAACATTTTATCTTCCACGCGCCAGTGTAGTGTTTTGTCGTTCAGCAAAGCGTAAAATATTTAATTTTTCGGTATAATTCCTTATCGGGACCGACACTGCAGCGAAAATAATCGTAGACAGCGCTTAAATTTATTAAATATGAATTTTTTTAATTAAAATAGAAATTTTTTAATAAATATGAAATTTTTTTTTCAAATTTGTTCTGTTATTAATTAGCAAACTAAGTGATTTAAAAGCAATAAACGCAGATTCATTTCAATTATTATTTATTGCTAGCTGGATCCTTGAAATTAAATTAGCTGGATTCATCAAAATTATTATATATTTACTCTTTTTTTAATAAATATTTTAGACAGTTGGCAGTGCAAGCAACTAGCTACATTAAAAGTAAATAAATAATAATAATAAAAACGCCGTTTATTTTCTTTTGTTTCTTGTTGAGTGAGAGCCTCAAGTGGAAATATGACTTGGAATGTTTTCATGAGCCCCGCTGCTTCCATATTGCTCGTAGAAAAATCCCTTTCAGTCATCGTAAGTCCGCCCACCAGCGGCCGAGCGGCAAAGTCCCTGAACACTGGTAGTTCGGTCCGAGGTTCGAATCCCGCGAACGGCATCCCTTCTTCCCTATTGTGTCTTAGGGTGGAACGTTTTCCATCCACCAGTGACCGGGCAGTAAAGTTACTGAACACTGGTGATCATTGAATTGATCGTTACATTACTATTTTACATAACTTGGTATTCTGGTATAATTTGAGTCATAGAATCGAAATATGGAAAAAAACTTGACATGTCATTGCAGAAAAAGTCAGATTTTGTGTCAAAATACCTATGTTAGAACAATGATATATATAAATCTAATACATATCCTAATTCGCGCTTTCGAGACATGGAAAACGCAATTTGAATTTCGTCAATTGGCCCAGTAGAGCGGGAGATATAGAACTGTCCCCCCCTTTTTTTACAATGTACAATATAGGAAGAGCAAATGACATAACAACACTGGATTTACTCAAAGGTTATTGGGTTATAGCGATGGAAGAACTACTCCATCGACGTTAATATCAGCTTAAAATGCTACCTTTTGGTTTAAGGAGAGCAGCAGCAATTTTCCAGAAAGCGACCGAATAATGCATTGAAGGAATTTCAACAATTTTCAAACGTTTAAATTGAAGCATGGTTTCCACCGATTTCGACACTCATCTCCAAGATGTGGATAAAGTTTACACCAAACTAGAGTCACTTGGACTTACTATCAATTCGAAAAAAAAAAAAAAAAAAAAAAAAAATTCTTTTACAAAACTACGGATTAAATATTTGGAACATATTATCGGATCAGGGAAATATCAGCGAGAAAAAGAAGGCAATCAAAAAGCTGGAAACACCGAAAAGACCCATCTGAAAAGCCTTTTAGGATCGTGTAATTGCTATCAAAATCTCGAAAGAGATTATTTTACCTTATAACAGATGTATACAGTAAATCCCTCTGTGGTGTCCACCGCTGAAAGTGACTCGTATTTCTGGCAACATTCAATGAGCATCAATATTGAACTTAATTTTTATAAGACGATTACCTTCAAAGAAGATCAAAATAATCTGGAAACGTGTGTAACCGTCTTAGAGAGGCTTCACTGTATTTGCTTTAAGATGAAGGCTTTGCCGTCACATCGTGCATAAGCAGAACTTCGATACCCGTCCAAATCTTACTTACCTCACGGAAACTGGTATAAAGATTTTAGCTAAATATTCTGAACTTTCACCTCCAACCTTGTAGTTGAAAGGTTAGCTATGGCGTACACACTTCCACTGGTGTGGTGTCACAGCAGGGTCGTAGCTAGAGGGGGGGCATCTGTCCCCGGGCGCAGAATCCCAGGGACGCCAAACTGATGTTACGACATTCTAGAATTAAATGTTTTCCATCCTTGGCAAGCAGTAGGGGGCGCTACGACTCTGTGTCACAGCTAGAACTTTTGCCGCCTAGGATGGTCCGTGAAGTTTGCCGTCCGGGTCGGTTCTTGAATTTTTCATTTTCTTGATATATAAACATATAACTGCAATAAAATGTCAAAACGACATGCAGGGAAATAAATTAAAACTTTTTGTTTATTTCTGAAGAAAAACACTAATTCCAAAATTTAAAAATTATCATTTTACTTGTTATTTTGATCCCAAAACTATCGATGACATTGTAAAGGTCTGTTTGATTCATTCTGCTGTCATGCAAACAGAGAAATATTTCTTAAATGCAAAATATGTATTTGTAATTCTTCTCTTCTACTTAAATGATTTTTGTTTAGAAAACACTTCTCGGAACTAGTAACACTTAATAGCAATTGCCAGGAAAGTTCACGGAAGTATTATTTGGAAAATTGTTCTGGCAATTATATTTTAGAATAAACTACAAAAGATTCAAAAATACTTTACCTAGAGTAAAACATTTAAAAAAAATTAATTAGGTATTGCGATTTAGAATTAAATTATTCTTAATTTGACCTGACGATCCACCTGACTAATCCCTACAAAGCATTTTTTCATACAAAAAGTGAATCCCGGGGCGGACAGCTCCCTTCTACCTACGCCATGGGCTGAAGAATTTAGTGAATTTAAGGTTTATGACTATGAAAATTGTGTTAGCTAAATTACAACATGATTTTTCACACTTAATTTAATACCTGAAATGCCTTCGTAATTGTATCCTAATGCCCGAAATTAGTGGAATATTTTAGCCCGAATTTATTATTAGAATATTGCTAAAAGTAATTTAAGCTATTGAACCCGCTGTAAGATAATGGACCAACAGTTTCAGATATTTTGAAGTAATGTGTGTAAAGCCAGTTATCTTTGACAGTCGATGTTCAACATCGAATTTTATTTTACTTTCCTAGAAATGTTGATTAGGCGTCTTAGAAATGTTCGTTTTAACGAGGGGAATTGATAAAAACCGATTATTTGCTTTTACTATACTTAAAACACTAGAATAAATTATTGGTCTTTTTTATTTTTAATCTTATTTTTTTAATTAGACCCTTATTTTTCCCGAATAAAAGTAATTGTGGATATTCTCCTCATCATCGTTTTCATTTTTATTTCCAGAATTAGGAGTTACTGACCTACTGTATTCTACCTCCGTATCCCGACCTGCGCAACCACAAAACTGGTGTTTTGAAAGTCAGTTGTATTTATTTTAAAACATTTAAATAACTCTGATTAATCAATATTTTCACAAAGATTTAAAAAAAAAATCAGAATTGTTAAAAAGTTGCTTTAATTGGAAGTTTTATGACGTATCAATTCATTTTATTTGTTTATTTATGCAAAAAATATGCAAAAAAAACTCGTTTTTACCGAGGTCACCAGGTACAAGAAAACGACCATGCATTGGAATTTTCATAATGCTCCGATAGATGGAGCAACCGGTAGTGCCATCGAATAAATTTATTTAGCAGCTTGTTTCAAAATTACTTATTTAGTGCCTTGGAATTTACTCAGTTGCATTGTTGCGCTAGTTAATTTCTAGCGATTCACCTGCGCGGTTTGTAAAGATTTTACTGTTTAAAAAAAAAAAAAAATATTTTGAAATAAGCAGTTACATTTTCTGCGTAGTGTCTGGTTTTATAAGTATATTAAAATAAAGAACTAGCAGGTGTTTTAGCGCAGATGTGTTACGGAGGATTTGGCATGTATCTGCAGTAAACATTTCTGTCATCAGACATCTGTACAGGCTTTTTTTTTTTTTTTTTTGTAACAAATTCCACTAAGATTTAAGATTTAAAAAAAAAGCATCAGTAATTTATTTTCTCCTTTTAAATTTTATAATATTTTTGCTTTTTTTGTGAAGAATTAACATTTTGATTGTTTCCACTCTTTTTAGAATTTAACAATAAAAAATATCTGAAAGGTTTCAGATTTTAAATTACGCCCAAAGAGGCGTTGTTTTTTTTGGGGGGGGATTAACGTTTTATGAGCTACCTTTATTTATTAAATATGTTCTTCGCACTTAAACCTTCAAATTCTGTTCAATAACAATATCGAAAAATAATTGATACGCAGTCTCGTACGCTAGAGATAATTTTTTTTTTTTTTTTTTTCGGTATAGTGTTGCCATTGCTCGCTTTGAAATCGTTGAGTTTGTTAATCAAAAATTCGTTAAAGTTTTACAAAATATATAATAGATAATAAAACAAATTCCAAATTTGGGGTTCCAGATGCCCATATTCGGGTGGAAACGAATGTTATTCGATATTGGATGGCTCTAGGTACCGTCGTTTTATCACAGTGCGAGAAACATACATACATTTATGCAAATTCTTCATTATTTAAATTTCTTTAACTATGATACAGGCTGTACTATTTAGTGGCAACAGTTTGAAAAGTGAACCTACATTTAAAGTTTTCAACTCAAAATGCCAAGCTTCATGCTTCCATAGATGGCTTGTATTGGACTGTCGGCAAGTAAAAAAGATGTCCCTGAAAATCTTACTAGATTATACACCGGGTAGAATCATTTATAGCAGTTATCTACGGGCCAGAATTCTTTTAAACAAATTTAAAAAAAAAAAAAAAATTTAAATAAAAAAAATATTTTTCTATCTGATATCTAAATAAATTTTAAATTTCGCTTACTAATTATTTTCAAAGCATACATAAGCAATAATAATAATAATATCGCAAAGGGAAAAATTCAAATATATTTATTTTCCGTCTGAAATTTAAAGTTTTGTATCTCCAAGATATTTTTGCTGGTTACACTTTGTAATACAAATATATTAAGAGCTAAATGTTAAATTTTCAGACTAATATTTATATAAAAGAGCTCTAACATGTTTAACTAGTAGTTAAATAACTTACTAAAATTGAAATTTAAAAAAATTCTGAAAAGCTTTTTCACTTTTCAGAGAAATTTTTCAAGTAGGACAAAACTTGAGAACAGATAGTGACAACTTAGTCCCTGTCTTTTGTTTATTAAATTTTTCTTCGACGCATAAATAATAATGCATATATTTGTATGTAAATAATTACAAGCTTATCTTATTTCTGACTATAACTTGACATTTGATAACGTTTTGATTTTGATAAAGTTTGTAGCTCTGGAGAGAAATTACTAGAAATTATCTTCTTAACTGATTGTAGATGCTCACTGATAAATCGGGACTTTTTCTTACAAATTTTCAACTATGAAAACAAAGCTAGTCTCATGCAAATGTATTCCCAAACAAAGCGATTACTCTTATTGCAAAAGTGAACTTATTTATTTTTTGACAAGCACGAATAATAAAATCAGCATCTTCAAATTTTTGAATAAGAACTATATCATACTGTAAATTAGTTATTTCTGTTTATAGACTTTTTTATGAGTTATTCACATTAGTTTTTAATGGTGATGAAAAAGAACATAAACTCAGACTTCAAATACGGCATACGATTTTACAGCGTATTTACAACACTTCCTTTACTGCGTACAAGTAAGTAATAAAAAAAGATTCAAATATGAAAGAGTTCAGATTTTAACGTTCACCCAAAAAGCCCAAAAGGGCTATTTTAAAGTTTAATAAGGATTATCGGCGGAGATTATCAATAGAGATGGGCCAGATGGAATAACGAACATTTCATAGGATATTAGATGAATACGTATTTAGACTAACATGGGAACGTTATTTACTTTCTGGTTATTTAAAGAGTGAAAAAATATGTAATCTCTACATATAATAAAAGAAAGAGTCTGTGTATGTGTGTTTTTCGTTTGCGCTGCGCGTAAGCTAATAGACCCATGGCTACGAAATTTGGTACATAGGTGCATTTAGACAAAAGCCAGTGCACCTCGAAGCGATTTTTTCGAAATTCGAATTCAAATTTTTTTTATTTTATGTTTTGTGACGAAATCGCGTCATTTTGAGATTATAGGAAAGCGAGATTTTACTCTACACACTCCATTTTCACATCGTCATCAAACGTAGGCACTTGGCTATTTTACGAACTTAAAATAAATTTCGTGTTTCAATAAATCGATTAAATACGAATTTATTTAACAAAGGGAGTTTAACACCTTTTCAACGGGATATTTTCTAAAAACGTTTATTTTTAAAAATGTACAGTTTATTTTTCTTTGATTTTTGGACACGTTAAACTTTCATCCTTGCGACTGCTTTTACAAAAAGAATTTTGGAAAAATGATAATATTTTGTATTTTTTTAAAAAAATTTTAAATGAAGCTTCCGAGTACACTTCTCACATCTCACATCTTTAAAAATGTGATTTTGACAACAATTTTCCTGTCTTATTGTTGTTGATAGATTTTTGATGAAATTGCATCATTTTGAATAGTTTCATTCTTTTAGAAATATGGGTTTGGCAGCAATTTTTCATCGTATTTCTTATGTCACTGTTTTTCAGAGATTGGCATATTTCATTGTCATTTATATATATATATATATATATATAATATTGTTTCAAAAGAAAAATTGAATTTAAATAAAATTTAATTAAATCTTTGCGCTATTGCTGCAAGGAATGAAATTTAAATTTTAACAAACATGTATATACGTAAAAAAGCAAATTTAAGGTTAAAATAATAAAAATAATTAAAAAAATGTGCAAACATATAAAAGATTTAATTTTTGAACTAATCTACAAGATCATTTAAATTCAGATAGCATAAGTTAATCAAATGCAAAACCAAACCATGAAAATAAATTCACCAATTTAGGAAATTAAAAATAAATTCACCAATTTAGGAAATTAAAAATAAATTCACCAATTTAACAAATTAAAATTAGCCTAAATTTTTTTTTAAAAATGCGTAAGTGAATGACTGTTGAGAGGCAGGAGACAGACTTATCAAGGGGAAGTTGCCTCCAAACCTAACTCTTCAATCATTCAATTCATGTTTCGTCATTCATGCAGGCAAGGGTAAAAGTCAAAACCAAAAGTAAATACATAGTGAAGAAAGTCCAAAAAGAAATACCAATTAAGTGGTACCTTGAGAAATTAGAAATTAAAAATTAAAGGTCTAAAAGGAAAGCAATGAAGTATTTTGAGAAATAAGCAATGTAAAGTCAAGTATTAAATTAATTTTTTTTAAATTAAATTTTCCACGTATATACATGTTTGTTAAAATATATATATAATACATTTTTATTGATTTTTTTTTGATAAAGTTGTTCTGTAGAGTAAAATTCTGAGCGGAATTTTATGTTTTTGAGTTTCTTTCATGTTATTTTTTTGCTTATTTCACTGTTTGTAAGATATTGAAAAGTTTTGCATGATTTTTTTTCTTCAACAGAAAGTTGGTTAATTTTTTTATTAGGATAATTAATATTTGTGTTAAGGAATATAGCTTATTTCATTGTAATTTTTTTCTCTTGAAAATATAATTAATAATACTTTGCTTTTCAGAATTTTTTGTTTTTTGTATTCTTTTATGTTATTTATTGTTCATTTCACTGTTTTTAAGCTATTGAAAAGTTTTGAGTGATTTTCTTAGGAAACAAAGTTCTTAATCTTCTTTATACCATTTGAGTTCTTAAGATTTTGCAAAGGGAAGTTGGTTAATTTATTTATTAGGATAATTAATATTTGTATTAAGGGATATTGCTTATTTCATTGTAATTTTGTTATACGTAATAACTTTTTTTATGAAGTTATTTTGCAGAGTAAAATTCTACGCAGTTTTTAAATTTAACGTTTGGTGTTTCCTTCAGCCATTTTTTTCGGTACATTTAAAAGCCAGACGAAGTTTGGCAGCGAAGCTGCTAGTGTAATTCTCTAAAAATATGAAATATTTTTAATGAGATATGTTATGAATCAAAGGCAATTTTATTTAAATCAATCAGATTAAAAAGTAAAAAAAATATTTTAAAGAATTGTATCTATAGCTTTTTAGTTTGCTTATCTGTAACAGTCAAATTAAATATGAAAGAATATTAAGCTTGTGTTTTTCCTCATGGCAAGAGACTAGAATGAAAAGGGAAACAAACTCATTTACAGTGGACAACGCGAAACTTGCGTTTTGGCTAATAAATAAAACAGTATATAGCATTACAACAATGCAATCAAATAGAATGTAAATATTTTATATAAAATAATTATTTGCTCTTTGTTAAAAATACAAAGAAAGAAAACAGGGCAAATATGATCGTAGGCAAAATGGAAAAAGGTAGTTGCACCTTTTTCAAGCTTCCCAGCGTTCCCCCAAAAACAAGAATACCATAGTATAAAGATTATAAAGATTTCTGCACCTTTTTCCTACTCTGATGGTATCTCGTCAAAGACAAAATTGTGCCTTGACATGAAAGCTTATGCCAGAACCTTTATGAAGTTTGGTATTATGAAGAAAACAGGCTTTATGAAGAAAACAGGCCTCATGAAAGCTGCCGGGATACCCATGGAAAGGTCAATCTTGGCGATCAGTGTCCAGCTTACGAAAGGTGTCAGCATTTTTCTATGTTGACAATCGCTCCCCAAGACACAAAGGGCGTTCCCATAAAGTCACAAATGTGCCGGAATCTTTATGAAGTTCGGTATCATGAAAAAAAAACCAACTTCATCAAAACTTCAGGGATACTTATGTAAAGGCTTTAATCTTGGCGAACATTTGCATAAAGGTGTCGGCATCTTTATAAAATTTTCTGAAATCGTCTGGATTACGAAACACGAGAAATCTTTGCTTTTTATGTTATGGAATAAGAATTAGAGAAAACAATTGTGAATTTGCAACGAACCAACAATGACAGGGTTTAAAACGTTGAGCTTAATTACCATTAGTTTACTTTTTTTTTTTTTTTTTTTTCTTTGGCATTAAATCTTTATTCCTATCATTTTTTACTGCTTTTTGCTACATGCAGTCTACAAAAGTTATTACTATATCACGTTTTTAATACCATCGCTATCAGATAACAAACAGCGCCATAGGCACCGGCGTAAGTGGCGTAGCTAGATGGGGCCGGCTTGCTCAGGCCGGCATATTATCAACGGCCCTTTTCTTTGTATGAAAAGTATTTTATAAGGGTTAGTCAAATCAGGATAAAGAGAATAATTAAATTTAAAAATTTCCTACAGATTTCAATTAAAAAGAACAAAAAGTATTTATTTTAGATAAAGTATTACACATAAAAAAAAAAAAAAAAAAAAAAGTGCTATTAAAGCAACCATCGTCGTAGAAATCGCCAATTTTTTGCTTTAAGTACAGTTTTAAAATATGATCTTACGAAATTCGCCAGCAATAGAAAAAAACTGCGGTAAAATTTCTGCAGGAATAGAGAATTTTTGCTGAAAATTTTCTCAAGAGCACAAAACCAACAAAATTGCTTAAAAAAAGTATCTAATGTAAGTCTCCGCAATTTTAGGTATTCTTTAAGCAAAAACAGATCGCTATATAGGGAGAAAAATAGCGCGAAAAAATTACAGGAAGATTTGAAGAAGCATGTAAAAATATTTTATTTTTTTAATGCATCACGTAATCTTTATTTAATAACTCAAATTTGTATTTTAAAGTGCAAAAATTTATTTTCTTTTCACATGTTAGTAATTTTTACCAATTTATGTTAAATATCGGTAGTTTGGGATTAAAAAAAAAAATGCGCTTAGAAAACCACCAACTTACATCCGACAGGTAACTTTTACCTTTACATCTGTAAAAAATTGCCAAATTTTTGGTTTTGTCAATGGTTGTGTTAATAGGTAAGTACTAATATGTAAGTAATATATATGTAACAAAAGCAAATTTCAGAGAAGTATTGATGTATTGAGACATAGAAACATAGATCCATATTGAAGTTGAAGTAGGCATTCGAGGAGGTTAAAATTCCATTTTTATTTCCAATTGGCATTTGTGGCCACAAGCAAGTTGCCACATTATTTATGCTTATTCAAAAAAGTTTACATTTTTGATAAATTTGCAGCAGGAAAGATGGAGCAGACAGACTGCAGTCCAGGTAGGCCAAAGTGCGTTATGTTCAGGGTGAAATCTTAATTCAGACTGAGTTAGTTTTGGTGCTCAATGCATTTTGATTGAATAGTTGATATTGTAGTAAAATTACTATTGGCTGTTTGAGTTTTAGTTCCATTTACATCATGAGAAAGAATTATGTAAGAGTCATATGACACGAATTAATCTCAAAATGACGCAGCGTAGAGAGATTACTATTTTTTGAATAGAGAAGGGAAATTAATTTATGCTACTAATTTATTATTTTTTTTTTTACATATTCTTTGTTTTTCTTACATATTCCACCCCTTCAAGGAGAAAGAGGCGTAGCGACACAGAAGCTTCTTTTAAAGAAAAAGCGTTAAAGCAGTAGCAAATAAATGTAAATCATAAAATTTTGACCAACATAACTAATTAAATGAGTATAAAATATAAATTTTGAATATACATTTTTAAAAATAAATTTAAGTTTTAGAGTCCTATTAATTTTTTTAGCATTTCAGTCCAAAAGTCTTTTTGGTTGAGACTCCACTTAATCATAATTCTTTAGGAAAGGTTCTTATTTTCACAGAGTATCATAAACATTTACGTGTTTTGCATTTAATTATAAGTAATGATTATGGAAAAGTTTGGGGAATATGTAAGATAAAAAAAAATGCAAATCAAAATTATAATTTAAATTGCCTCTTAAACTTCTGCATTGCCTATAAGTTTTAGCCAATCAAATTAATCTCGAAATAACACATTGCAGAGAGATTACTATTTTTAGAACAGAAAAGGGGGAATTAACTTTACGCTGCTAATTTAATTTTTTGACATATTCTTTATTTTTCTTACATATATATGTATACATATAGAGTAGTACCTCCCAACAAGGGACATCCACTGGACTATATACTTTGTCCCTTAAGTAGAGGTGTCACTTGTTCAGAGCGTACGTACTAAAAATATGTAATTTAATTAGAAAGACTATATCAAGCTTTAAATAAATGATATATAAATAAATAACATAATCACAGGTATTTATTTGAATTTGAAATCAATGAACAATGAAAATTCTCAATCAAAAAAATTTAATTCTTGCAAAAATTTATGAAATGAACAATCGAGTTTTGTACTTACATAATGTTACTGAAAATAATCCGTTACACGGGTTTGTTTGAAAGTCTGTCAACTGTAAACACTGCTTTCCACGTGGATATTAAAGTCACTGATGATCACTGTCACTAATAATAGTAATCATGAATTGTTTTAATTGGAAGATGCATTATTCAAGGCATCTGTATAGTTTTTTTTTTTTTTTTTTTTTTTTTTTTTTTTTATGTCACACTTTTTAGAATGGTCTTTCTTTGTCTTCCTCACTGCTTCCCAACCTATTACATTTGAAATAAAAGATTTTATGTCATCGTCAAACCAGTGTTTTTGAGGATTTCAGAGTTCTTTAAATCTTACATCTGATATAAATCAAGATTATTTGGTTGTTGAAAATATTTCTGATTTTAAAAAAAATAGTTATCCTATACAGCGCCACTAATAAAATCCTGTCGACTTTATTTACAAAATTCGGAAATGCTTACGGAATTTGTGAACATATTCCGGAAAATAATCTGAAGCGGGAAATTGCAGGATAGTCTTGCACATTCCGGGACATCTGCTCATTTTAGTACTAATATAGGAAATTTAAAATTGCTACACTTCAAGAATTTATAAACACGCTGTAGATTTAAATTATGCAAAACTTGAGTTCAGAAATTTCTCTTCCATAAACTTTTTAGACAAGTAATCCGACACACGGGAAAATTGCTTTAAACATCAAATATCATTTGTCTTCAATTAAACTAATTCAAGATTAAGATAAAATCTTTTTAGATATAAAAATATTAAAAACCAGGAAAGCAAGTCTGGAAGGATTCAGATTTAATGTCACACCAGAGGATTTGTTGCGGTTTTTTATTCTCTCGCTGAGCATCGCAGGTTACCAATTTTCTCGTAAACACACTCCTACTAATTCTTTTTTTTTTTTTTTTTTTTGTCTTCTTAGCTTTATTATTAAGCATCGCTTTCTTTGTAATTATACCACATAAAATTTAAGAGCAAAATAAAAAAAAAATATTAAAAAACAATATACCTGTAGAATTCCAGATAGAGTATTATAGGTTGCCATGTTTTTTCTTGATATTCGCAGTATTATTTCTTTGAAAACTAGCAGCTTACATGAGTTATTTATCATAAAAACGAAAAAAATACATAATGATTTTAACAAACCCAGCTAACGTCATTTCATAAAAAAATTAATATTTCTGAATAGACATCTCATGATTTAAATGCATGTTTTTTAATCTATCAGATCAAAAGTAGAAAAAAAGAAAATATTTTTAATAACCGCGTTTATTGCTCTTTAATCAAGTCGTTTGCTACTCATTAAAAGATAAATTAAATTTGAAAGTTAAATATCTTACTCTTTGTTGAATGACGACGTGCGGCGTGGAGATAAGAAGTACTAAATTTGAGGCAGTGGAAGACATTCCTTTCGAATAGCCGCTTTTATGAATTAAAATATAAATATAAATATATTATATTTTGCAGAATGGCAGAAGAACAGATTGGCATGCTGGAGATAAAAATATTTTATTTCGAACCGTGTTTCCACTTCCTTTTTCCAAATCGCTGAGTTTTTTGAACAAAATTCGTTAAATTTTCACAAAATATGAAATAAATCAAAAACAGCTCCGAAATTCAAATTTCGAACTTTGAGGTGCCTATGTTCGGGGGGGGGGTTACATGTATTAAAAAATCGGTTGCTGTGATGCCTTCTTTTTTCTACATTACGAGGAACATACATACATACAGATTCTTGACTACTTTTTAGCCCAAAGGACTATTAATTTCGTTTTGCCATTTTGCGGCGAAAATTTTAAATGTCCGTTTCACTTTTCAGATTGATGCTACTCAATATTATCGACCTGTATTATATTTAAAGAAATTAAATAATGAATAATCTGCTTAACTGTATGCATTTTTCTCGCATTGTGATAAAATAACGGTACCTAGAGCCATCAAATTTTGAATAACGTACGTGTCTATCCGCATATGAGCATTTGAAAGCCCAAATTTGGAATTTGTTTTATTATCTATTTCATATTTTGTAAAGCATTTATGAGTTTCTGATTAAGAAACCGAACGATTTCAACGTGAGTAATAACAGTATTGGACGGAAAGAAAAAGAACATTTTTATCTCTAGCGCGCGAGACTGAATCGGAAATTTTAAAGATATGCGCTTTTAAATATTTCGTCATTTTAATTCCATTTTATGCTTGGCTCTTGAATTCCATTTTATGCTTTAAGTGCGAAGAACATAATATTTAATAAATAAAGGTAACACACAAAACGCTAAAAAAACGCCCCTTTGGGCGTAATATAAAATTTGAAGGCTTTCAGATTTTTGTTTTGTATGATATATTTTCAAACAAATGATGCAAGTGTTAAATTTTTGTTTTTTATTTTGGATTTTTTTTATTTATTTATTTTGGAAAATTACATCTCGATACAATTTTGTGGCAACAATTTAAAAAGTGATTCGGACACAAATGCAATACGAACAAAAAACGAATTTCGAGAATAATAGCTCTCCTGATGCTAGTAAAATAAAATCGAAAAAAATATCAGCCATACTAAAAATATGGATATTTTGTATTTATGTCTTTTTGCAGTGATCTAGCTAAGAGACCATAGTCCGAATGCGAAATACATTTACAAGCAGCTGCTATAAGCATTAAAAAGCTCGAATGACTTACAAACAAAATGGTAGCTATCAAAAATTCATGGAACATAGCTTAACAAAGTATTTCAAAGGGAACGCCTTGCATTCAACTGCGTGGATTTTCGCAGACGCAGATGCATTTTTTATAAGCATATATTTAATTGAATTTTGAAGGTCAAAGCAAAGGGTAGGGGGAAGTGGCAGAAAGAAACCCTTGCTCATAATGCTCTTTACGAAATTGCTTCGTTTCGAAGAGATAATTAAATGTAAACACATTACTCAGGAGTTGAATTGTACCTTACCTATCATATCTCACATCTAACGGAATTAGGTGTTCTGGATACTAAGCAGATTTTAAATTATTTAGCATAAATATTTAAAAAGTGCATAGCTTAATTTTTAAAATGCATGGATAAGTCTTCATGGTAATTTGTTTAAAGATTATATAAGATATTTCTCCCGGCTCCCGTGGTGTAATGGTCAGCACACTCGGCGTGTATTCGAGAAGTCCGAGGTTCGAGTCCGGGCGGCATATAAGTATTCTTTACCGCGCCACTCGCATAGGAAAAAATCCGTACTTGTGATTGGACATACTTTCCGATGACATCATTTTCTCTTGGCGTATTGACGTTTAGGAGGGATTCTTACAGTTTTGTTTTCGTTGAATGACGCGCATGAGTGACACGGAAATGCTAAAATTATCGCTTGTTTTCTTAAAATAATAATGTTAGACGAAAAGATTTACTTGCAGTGTTCTGTAGAGGGCTTCCTGTTTTATGGAATAATAAAATTATAATATCCTTTAAATATGCTGTAAGACGCAAATTCAAGCTCAAATTTAAGCACTTAGATTATATAAATAGCAAGTTCTAGAACTTAGTACAAAAACTGAAACACATTGGATTACCCGACGATTTCGACTCAACTGTAAAGGCGCTGCGTACTCGTAAGTATATTATCATTGCAATTTTGTTGCATTCGTTTCCTTTCACAGAAAATATTTACTTTGCAACTGCATATGTTATTTCCATGTTAGTGTCCATGTCTTTTCTATTTCTAATATTCTGTTGCCTTAAATGAAAGAAAAAGTGCATTTAGTATTGTCGCTGAATTTAATACATGTGTATAGGGAAAGGAGGTTTCTTTTCTGATAAACACTATTTTTACACAAAGGTACGAAAGCTATTACACATTAAAAGGGGAAATATTCATAAAGTAATATTATTCAATTTAAATATACCCATCTTTATTTCTCTAAGCCAAATCTATAGTAATCTAACTTCAAAAATAAATTTTACTCTTCCTGACTAACTACAAATATGGTAAATTTACTGTGTATTATGTTAACTCACAACATTTTTGGTATCTACGAAAACTGATTTGTCTCATATTTTCAGAGACTACATCTGCAGAGAATGAGTATATAATGAACATGAAATAATGAATTAATAATCACTACACCTTTACTATGAACGGTTTTAAATTAAGAATGCATTTATTAAAAATCTCTGCACCTAATATTAATACACATTTACGGATTTAGCTCACTGGAAGAAATAATACTTTTTCTCTCTTGGGGGGGGATTCACTACATTTTTAAAATTTAATTCACCACAATACAATGCCATAAGAAGTGTAATCTCATGGCACCAAAAATACAGCGCACATCATTAACAGTAATAATCATTTCGATACTGCTATCAAAATGTAAATAAATATAATGGAGGTGTACTCTCGAGCTTAAGCAAAGATTTCCTAAGCGTAGAGGAAATGATCTCATACGAAGCCATACCCAATCCCGGGGATGCATTTTTCCCTATGCGCATGGTGCGGTACAGAATACTTATATGCGTTCCGGCGAGGGCATTGCTCATCTATCATGTCTCCTGCTTCGAAATAACCTAATGTCTCTACAACTGTATACGAATCTACGTTTGTAAAAGAATCATTGCCTGCCCTCGGGGCGCGCTCTCGTGTTGTTAACCCTTTGCGGCACAGTGTGTCCTTTCTGGACGCACCTAAAAACTTCCTTCTGTACGCACAGAAAAATTGAATGAAAAAGGATTTATAGGTTACTATAGGTTACTCTGAACTTTCTTTATTTACAGAAAACGGCAAACCAGTCAACACAAACCAGTCCAGATATTTTAGCCATATTTAGTTTTTTAAGACCCTCATTTTTCAAAGAAATCTTCCAGATTTTTTTAGGGTATAAAAGGAATTGTTTGAAAAGAAATTTCTATGTTATTTTTTTGGCTGTATGCTAATCTCATTATTCTATATTAGTTTAAAATTTTTACCTTGAAATCTTGCCTAAAATCAAACGGCGAACCCTAGGTGTGCCCAGACCGGGCTCACCGATAATCTAGCACAACCGAGAGTCCTGTATTCTTTGTTTCTCTGTATCTCATCGGTCAATTCATTGACAACAATGCTCGTTTCAGCACTCTTTTCAAAGCTCTATTCAATTAGTGTGCCACTTTGGGCACACCCACAGAATTAAAACGATAAGTGCTATCTTCACAAAATTTTACTTGTGTATACTCCTCTACGTTTAATTAGACTGCCTACCTCCTCTTTTTTTTTTTTTTTTTTTTTTTAAATCAGAACTGTGACTTTAAAAGGTAGCGTGCCAGGGTTAATGGTTACTCCGTCTAGTTAGCAAGCGGAAGATCCGTAATTCGAATCTCGGCAAGAACCCTGTGGATTTCTTGATATTATTTTACTTCCATGAAACCTAATGGGCTTATCATATATAGAGGCGCATGAAGCTATAAGAAACATTTCCGAGGAATGCGTTTCTCTCAGCAGGCCCACCAGTGGCCGAGTGGTTAAAACCGCTAAATATGAGTAGTTCGACATGATTGGGAATGGCTGGTTTCCGTGAGCTCTGGTGAAATGGCTGGTTTCCGTGGTTTTCCCAATGTGTAGCGTGAAAGCGAGCCAGTTTCTCTCAGAAAGCTCTCTACGAAGGCATCCCTTCTCTTAGTCAGATAGCCCTCGTGGCTTTGCCATATTTTATTAACCTATTCTAACGCTACCTAGCAATTCTCCTAGCATTAGTTTATAGTAGAAAGAGTTGTGCTCAGTGATTTGTTGCGCGTACGTACCGCAACATTTTACGAAGCTGGGGAAAGTGTTTTACCTGCAGTTATATCTCGAGTAGAAGAGGACATACTTCAAGGTGGTCTTCCTCTGTTTCGCATGGTATCAGAAATTCCTGGAAACGAATATTCCGGATAGTTTCTCTCGATGCTCATCTGAGGAAAGCTAACAGGTCTGCTACCAATTTAATTGTCGCTACAGTAGCTTCCGAACTAAAATGGTTGAAAGCTTATTTGTCACCACCAGGATTTGGTGGAACGGATGTGTCTTTTCTCAGTCGCTCTTAAAGAATTATCATCTTTTCTCTTGCATGTTTTTGTGGTGTGATTCATACATTTAGCAAGTGGAACATAAGAGACTCTATTTCTGGCGAATGCACAATTTATTTTTCATCTTTATTTAATCGCTTCTAGACTTTTATGTAAAAGACTTTCTAAAGGAAAATATCTGAGACTTGCGCGACAAAATCCGAAAGGACTCCCACATTCAAGGACATTCAAAGTCCAAGAAATGAATCGCGAAGAAAATGTTCCATAATTCCATGCATAATGGTTTTTAACTTTTACTGTGCCCATGCATAGTTTGCAATATCTGTTCCGTATAACTTAACTTTTTAAAATTAAATTCTGAACGTTGTTAAGGAGAAGATCGAATTCAGGGAAATGGCACTAGTGCGTTGTTGTTGTGTTGTTGTCGCTACTGCTCACTTGTCTGACCTGTAGTCAGTCCAAGTCCACGAAATTCTTCGAGGCAAGGAGAGCAAGTTGGCAACGGTGGCCTGTCGTTGGCAACAGCCTTGAGCACATAACAAGTGACAGTGCGATTTAGCTCAGTTCCGCCTCCAGTTTTGATGGAGAGGACCTCGGGGTGACGTATCTGAAGGTCTCCTACCCCTATACCACCAATCTCTCGAGAGGACTTTCGGCTCTCGGCATATTTAGAGTACCCCCATGGACACTATACATTTACAGCCTCATGGACACTATACATTTACAAACATCCATGCCTTCTCTGGGATTCGAATCCGGGCCCTCCGGTACGGCAGTCAACGACGCTAACCACTATACCGGTTCATTTTTATATCCCACGTATAAAGCGCACTTGTAAATTTCGATCTTATATTTTGTATTTGCGCGTTATATGGCGGAATATAAAGTGTATTAATTTTCTAACAAATAATTTTATATTTTTCAACATTCTAAATGAAATGAGCTTAGGTAACATATAATCCTTAATTATGTTTTAAAATCTGCTCATGGATTAGTCACACGTTACATCTAATTACAACAAACGTCAGCTCTGAAATTTCTCCTTGCAACTCAAATGATGGTAGAAAACCATTAATAAACTAGTGCTGTCGATTGTGCATTTGGGAAATCTGAGCGTAATGCGATTTCCACGCTGTGATGGGACAATCCTCTTGGTGAATGGACAATGATGGTTTATACGAGTTAATATGGAATTCATAGTTAGACGAACTTTATTTATCCGCGTGATAAATACTAAGAAATTCTCGGAAGCAGTAATAACTATTATCTGATTGAAAACCACATTCAGCATACAACATTAAAAATTAAGTAATGTAGCTTTGCACAGTTGTTTTATTTTTTTCACTTACTTGCAACTATTTTGTCGATTTATAGTAAGACTGTAAGATCTAAAAAACCCTTCACTTGCTAGCTTCAGTTACGGTTAGAAGTTCCTTTTTACTTCCTTGTGCGAAGTAAAGGAAGTATTGTAATAACTAAAAATTTCGGTTATCAGATTTTAACGAAAATATCTGAATCCATTTAACTTTTTTTTTTTTTTTTTTTTGCTTGAAGTGCGTAACGGACAGAATAAAGGATTCTTTTTACCTTTATTCTTATTATTATTATATCAAACAAAAATATTTTTTTTAACAATGAGTGTCCACACTTTTAATTCCAACAATTATGTTACTTTGAATGATGGAAAAAATCCAGAGATTTTGACAAAAAATCAGAAATTTAATAAAAATCTTATATAAACTTCATTTAAAAGCTAGAACTTTTACTATAATGCAACAAAAATATTGTGGTGTTAATACATGTTAAGTGGTGTTGTACATCATAGCCTTGAAACTATGTTTTTTAGAAATTTTGAAGGGAAAAGCTATAATTCCGTTTTCTATTTCACTGTGCAGCATACTTTTTTTTAATGTATAAAATCTCCCGCCATTATCTTTTTATGTTTCTTGTTTTAAAAGAAAACAAAGAGTTTATTTTAGAATCCGTGAAAATTTTAAAGCTTTGTAACGATATGTTTTTAGTGGAAAATTTGAAATCATGAACGTCAGATACTCGAAAACACTAAGCACTTTTCGAAAATACGCCAAAAAATCAGAAATTTTGCTAAAAAATCCATACAATTAAATGCAATGATTTGATTTAATACATTTTGTTTTCTTTCTAGCCGACAATCAGTAAATTTTTGAGATTATTTATTTTGTCGTTAAACGAAGGTATGTGCGAAAAATCGTTTTAACATTAAATTTAATAAGAATCTATATCGAATTTAAAAAAAAAAATCGCTTCGCCACTTTGCTTTATATGTATATAAAATTTGAATTCTACAGATTATTACGAAGTACGTTCAAAATTCAATGACAAACATTTGACCATAACGACAAACACCATGAGTGAAATTGAGAAAAAGCTTATAATAAAAATAAATGGATGTAGTATTGACTAACGACAAATACCAGGTCCTGTCTTAAGATTTGATTCGGAATTAAGTCGAGGAATTATTTTATTCTTGGTATCTTCGACATTTTTTTTATAAATTACGGTTTTATGTAATGCGAAAGGATTTAAGAATGTATAAACGCATTTAAAATTTGTAAATAATTCATTTTAATAACACGACACTGCATATATACATATTTTATAAAATTAGTAGAAAGTGTTCCTTTAAATAAGTTAACATATACAAACAATCAAAGACATATAAAGGATGTCTTTAATTTAAAATAACATTTATTTAGATAGTTCATTGTATCTTTTTTTATTTATTTATTTTGGAAAATTACATCTCGATACAATTTTGTGGCAACAATTTAAAAAGTGATTCGGACACAAATGCAATACGAACAAAAAACGAATTTCGAGAATAATAGCTCTCCTGATGCTAGTAAAATAAAATCGAAAAAAATATCAGCCATACTAAAAATATGGATATTTTGTATTTATGTCTTTTTGCAGTGATCTAGCTAAGAGACCATAGTCCGAATGCGAAATACATTTACAAGCAGCTGCTATAAGCATTAAAAAGCTCGAATGATTTACAAACAAAATGGTAGCTATCAAAAATTCATGGAACATTAGCTTAACAAAGTATTTCAAAGGGAACGCCTTGCATTCAACTGCGTGGATTTTCGCAGACGCAGATGCATTTTTTATAAGCATATATTTAATTGAATTTTGAAGGTCAAAGCAAAGGGTAGGGGGAAGTGGCAGAAAGAAACCCTTGCTCATAATGCTCTTTACGAAATTGCTTCGTTTCGAAGAGATAATTAAATGTAAACACATTACTCAGGAGTTGAATTGTACCTTACCTATCATATCTCACATCTAACGGAATTAGGTGTTCTGGATACTAAGCAGATTTTAAATTATTTAGCATAAATATTTAAAAAGTGCATAGCTTAATTTTTAAAATGCATGGATAAGTCTTCATGGTAATTTGTTTAAAGATTATATAAGATATTTCTCCCGGCTCCCGTGGTGTAATGGTCAGCACACTCGGCGTGTATTCGAGAAGTCCGAGGTTCGAGTCCGGGCGGCATATAAGTATTCTTTACCGCGCCACTCGCATAGGAAAAAATCCGTACTTGTGATTGGACATACTTTCCGATGACATCATTTTCTCTTGGCGTATTGACGTTTAGGAGGGATTCTTACAGTTTTGTTTTCGTTGAATGACGCGCATGAGTGACACGGAAATGCTAAAATTATCGCTTGTTTTCTTAAAATAATAACGTTAGACGAAAAGATTTACTTGCAGTGTTCTGTAGAGGGCTTCCTGTTTTATGGAATAATAAAATTATAATATCCTTTAAATATGCTGTAAGACGCAAATTCAAGCTCAAATTTAAGCGCTTAGATTATATAAATAGCAAGTTCTAGAACTTAGTACAAAAACTGAAACACATTGGATTACCCGACGATTTCGACTCAACTGTAAAGGCGCTGCGTACTCGTAAGTATATTATCATTGCAATTTTGTTGCATTCGTTTCCTTTCACAGAAAATATTTACTTTGCAACTGCATATGTTATTTCCATGTTAGTGTCCATGTCTTTCCTATTTCTAATATTCTGTTGCCTTAAATGAAAGAAAAAGTGCATTTAGTATTGTCGCTGAATTTAATACATGTGTATAGGGAAAGGAGGTTTCTTTTCTGATAAACACTATTTTTACACAAAGGTACGAAAGCTATTACACATTAAAAGGGGAAATATTCATAAAGTAATATTATTCAATTTAAATATACGCATCTTTATTTCTCTAAGCCAAATCTATAGTAATCTAACTTCAAAAATAAATTTTACTCTTCCTGACTAACTACAAATATGGTAAATTTACTGTGTATTATGTTAACTCACAACATTTTTGGTATCTACGAAAACTGATTTGTCTCATATTTTCAGAGACTACATCTGCAGAGAATGAGTATATAATGAACATGAAATAATGAATTAATAATCACTACACCTTTACTATGAACGGTTTTAAATTAAGAATGCATTTATTAAAAATCTCTGCACCTAATATTAATACACATTTACGGATTTAGCTCACTGGAAGAAATAATACTTTTTCTCTCTTGGGGGGGATTCACTACATTTTTAAAATTTAATTCACCACAATACAATGCCATAAGAAGTGTAATCTCATGGCACCAAAAATACAGCGCACATCATTAACAGTAATAATCATTTCGATACTGCTATCAAAATGTAAATAAATATAATGGAGGTGTACTCTCGAGCTTAAGCAAAGATTTCCTAAGCGTAGAGGAAATGATCTCATACGAAGCCATACCCAATCCCGGGGATGCATTTTTCCCTATGCGCATGGTGCGGTACAGAATACTTATATGCGTTCCGGCGAGGGCATTGCTCATCTATCATGTCTCCTGCTTCGAAATAACCTAATGTCTCTACAACTGTATACGAATCTACGTTTGTAAAAGAATCATTGCCTGCCCTCGGGGCGCGCTCTCGTGTTGTTAACCCTTTGCGGCACAGTGTGTCCTTTCTGGACGCACCTAAAAACTTCCTTCTGTACGCACAGAAAAATTGAATGAAAAAGGATTTATAGGTTACTATAGGTTACTCTGAACTTTCTTTATTTACAGAAAACGGCAAACCAGTCAACACAAACCAGTCCAGATATTTTAGCCATATTTAGTTTTTTAAGACCCTCATTTTTCAAAGAAATCTTCCAGATTTTTTTAGGGTATAAAAGGAATTGTTTGAAAAGAAATTTCTATGTTATTTTTTTGGCTGTATGCTAATCTCATTATTCTATATTAGTTTAAAATTTTTACCTTGAAATCTTGCCTAAAATCAAACGGCGAACCCTAGGTGTGCCCAGACCGGGCTCACCGATAATCTAGCACAACCGAGAGTCCTGTATTCTTTGTTTCTCTGTATCTCATCGGTCAATTCATTGACAACAATGCTCGTTTCAGCACTCTTTTCAAAGCTCTATTCAATTAGTGTGCCACTTTGGGCACACCCACAGAATTAAAACGATAAGTGCTATCTTCACAAAATTTTACTTGTGTATACTCCTCTACGTTTAATTAGACTGCCTACCTCCTCTTTTTTTTTTTTTTTTAAATCAGAACTGTGACTTTAAAAGGTAGCGTGCCAGGGTTAATGGTTACTCCGTCTAGTTAGCAAGCGGAAGATCCGTAATTCGAATCTCGGCAAGAACCCTGTGGATTTCTTGATATTATTTTACTTCCATGAAACCTAATGGGCTTATCATATATAGAGGCGCATGAAGCTATAAGAAACATTTCCGAGGAATGCGTTTCTCTCAGCAGGCCCACCAGTGGCCGAGTGGTTAAAACCGCTAAATATGAGTAGTTCGACATGATTGGGAATGGCTGGTTTCCGTGAGCTCTGGTGAAATGGCTGGTTTCCGTGGTTTTCCCAATGTGTAGCGTGAAAGCGAGCCAGTTTCTCTCAGAAAGCTCTCTACGAAGGCATCCCTTCTCTTAGTCAGATAGCCCTCGTGGCTTTGCCATATTTTATTAACCTATTCTAACGCTACCTAGCAATTCTCCTAGCATTAGTTTATAGTAGAAAGAGTTGTGCTCAGTGATTTGTTGCGCGTACGTACCGCAACATTTTACGAAGCTGGGGAAAGTGTTTTACCTGCAGTTATATCTCGAGTAGAAGAGGACATACTTCAAGGTGGTCTTCCTCTGTTTCGCATGGTATCAGAAATTCCTGGAAACGAATATTCCGGATAGTTTCTCTCGATGCTCATCTGAGGAAAGCTAACAGGTCTGCTACCAATTTAATTGTCGCTACAGTAGCTTCCGAACTAAAATGGTTGAAAGCTTATTTGTCACCACCAGGATTTGGTGGAACGGATGTGTCTTTTCTCAGTCGCTCTTAAAGAATTATCATCTTTTCTCTTGCATGTTTTTGTGGTGTGATTCATACATTTAGCAAGTGGAACATAAGAGACTCTATTTCTGGCGAATGCACAATTTATTTTTCATCTTTATTTAATCGCTTCTAGACTTTTATGTAAAAGACTTTCTAAAGGAAAATATCTGAGACTTGCGCGACAAAATCCGAAAGGACTCCCACATTCAAGGACATTCAAAGTCCAAGAAATGAATCGCGAAGAAAATGTTCCATAATTCCATGCATAATGGTTTTTAACTTTTACTGTGCCCATGCATAGTTTGCAATATCTGTTCCGTATAACTTAACTTTTTAAAATTAAATTCTGAACGTTGTTAAGGAGAAGATCGAATTCAGGGAAATGGCACTAGTGCGTTGTTGTTGTGTTGTTGTCGCTACTGCTCACTTGTCTGACCTGTAGTCAGTCCAAGTCCACGAAATTCTTCGAGGCAAGGAGAGCAAGTTGGCAACGGTGGCCTGTCGTTGGCAACAGCCTTGAGCACATAACAAGTGACAGTGCGATTTAGCTCAGTTCCGCCTCCAGTTTTGATGGAGAGGACCTCGGGGTGACGTATCTGAAGGTCTCCTACCCCTATACCACCAATCTCTCGAGAGGACTTTCGGCTCTCGGCATATTTAGAGTACCCCCATGGACACTATACATTTACAGCCTCATGGACACTATACATTTACAAACATCCATGCCTTCTCTGGGATTCGAATCCGGGCCCTCCGGTACGGCAGTCAACGACGCTAACCACTATACCGGTTCATTTTTATATCCCACGTATAAAGCGCACTTGTAAATTTCGATCTTATATTTTGTATTTGCGCGTTATATGCCGGAATATAAAGTGTATTAATTTTCTAACAAATAATTTTATATTTTTCAACATTCTAAATGAAATGAGCTTAGGTAACATATAATCCTTAATTATGTTTTAAAATCTGCTCATGGATTAGTCACACGTTACATCTAATTACAACAAACGTCAGCTCTGAAATTTCTCCTTGCAACTCAAATGATGGTAGAAAACCATTAATAAACTAGTGCTGTCGATTGTGCATTTGGGAAATCTGAGCGTAATGCGATTTCCACGCTGTGATGGGACAATCCTCTTGGTGAATGGACAATGATGGTTTATACGAGTTAATATGGAATTCATAGTTAGACGAACTTTATTTATCCGCGTGATAAATACTAAGAAATTCTCGGAAGCAGTAATAACTATTATCTGATTGAAAACCACATTCAGCATACAACATTAAAAATTAAGTAATGTAGCTTTGCACAGTTGTTTTATTTTTTTCACTTACTTGCAACTATTTTGTCGATTTATAGTAAGACTGTAAGATCTAAAAAACCCTTCACTTGCTAGCTTCAGTTACGGTTAGAAGTTCCTTTTTACTTCCTTGTGCGAAGTAAAGGAAGTATTGTAATAACTAAAAATTTCGGTTATCAGATTTTAACGAAAATATCTGAATCCATTTAACTTTTTTTTTTTTTTTTTTTGCTTGAAGTGCGTAACGGACAGAATAAAGGATTCTTTTTACCTTTATTCTTATTATTATTATATCAAACAAAAATATTTTTTTTAACAATGAGTGTCCACACTTTTAATTCCAACAATTATGTTACTTTGAATGATGGAAAAAATCCAGAGATTTTGACAAAAAATCAGAAATTTAATAAAAATCTTATATAAACTTCATTTAAAAGCTAGAACTTTTACTATAATGCAACAAAAATATTGTGGTGTTAATACATGTTAAGTGGTGTTGTACATCATAGCCTTGAAACTATGTTTTTTAGAAATTTTGAAGGGAAAAGCTATAATTCCGTTTTCTATTTCACTGTGCAGCATACTTTTTTTTAATGTATAAAATCTCCCGCCATTATCTTTTTATGTTTCTTGTTTTAAAAGAAAACAAAGAGTTTATTTTAGAATCCGTGAAAATTTTAAAGCTTTGTAACGATATGTTTTTAGTGGAAAATTTGAAATCATGAACGTCAGATACTCGAAAACACTAAGCACTTTTCGAAAATACGCCAAAAAATCAGAAATTTTGCTAAAAAATCCATACAATTAAATGCAATGATTTGATTTAATACATTTTGTTTTCTTTCTAGCCGACAATCAGTAAATTTTTGAGATTATTTATTTTGTCGTTAAACGAAGGTATGTGCGAAAAATCGTTTTAACATTAAATTTAATAAGAATCTATATCGAATTTAAAAAAAAAAATCGCTTCGCCACTTTGCTTTATATGTATATAAAATTTGAATTCTACAGATTATTACGAAGTACGTTCAAAATTCAATGACAAACATTTGACCATAACGACAAACACCATGAGTGAAATTGAGAAAAAGCTTATAATAAAAATAAATGGATGTAGTATTGACTAACGACAAATACCAGGTCCTGTCTTAAGATTTGATTCGGAATTAAGTCGAGGAATTATTTTATTCTTGGTATCTTCGACATTTTTTTTATAAATTACGGTTTTATGTAATGCGAAAGGATTTAAGAATGTATAAACGCATTTAAAATTTGTAAATAATTCATTTTAATAACACGACACTGCATATATACATATTTTATAAAATTAGTAGAAAGTGTTCCTTTAAATAAGTTAACATATACAAACAATCAAAGACATATAAAGGATGTCTTTAATTTAAAATAACATTTATTTAGATAGTTCATTGTATCTTTTTTTATTTATTTATTTTGGAAAATTACATCTCGATACAATTTTGTGGCAACAATTTAAAAAGTGATTCGGACACAAATGCAATACGAACAAAAAACGAATTTCGAGAATAATAGCTCTCCTGATGCTAGTAAAATAAAATCGAAAAAAATATCAGCCATACTAAAAATATGGATATTTTGTATTTATGTCTTTTTGCAGTGATCTAGCTAAGAGACCATAGTCCGAATGCGAAATACATTTACAAGCAGCTGCTATAAGCATTAAAAAGCTCGAATGATTTACAAACAAAATGGTAGCTATCAAAAATTCATGGAACATTAGCTTAACAAAGTATTTCAAAGGGAACGCCTTGCATTCAACTGCGTGGATTTTCGCAGACGCAGATGCATTTTTTATAAGCATATATTTAATTGAATTTTGAAGGTCAAAGCAAAGGGTAGGGGGAAGTGGCAGAAAGAAACCCTTGCTCATAATGCTCTTTACGAAATTGCTTCGTTTCGAAGAGATAATTAAATGTAAACACATTACTCAGGAGTTGAATTGTACCTTACCTATCATATCTCACATCTAACGGAATTAGGTGTTCTGGATACTAAGCAGATTTTAAATTATTTAGCATAAATATTTAAAAAGTGCATAGCTTAATTTTTAAAATGCATGGATAAGTCTTCATGGTAATTTGTTTAAAGATTATATAAGATATTTCTCCCGGCTCCCGTGGTGTAATGGTCAGCACACTCGGCGTGTATTCGAGAAGTCCGAGGTTCGAGTCCGGGCGGCATATAAGTATTCTTTACCGCGCCACTCGCATAGGAAAAAATCCGTACTTGTGATTGGACATACTTTCCGATGACATCATTTTCTCTTGGCGTATTGACGTTTAGGAGGGATTCTTACAGTTTTGTTTTCGTTGAATGACGCGCATGAGTGACACGGAAATGCTAAAATTATCGCTTGTTTTCTTAAAATAATAACGTTAGACGAAAAGATTTACTTGCAGTGTTCTGTAGAGGGCTTCCTGTTTTATGGAATAATAAAATTATAATATCCTTTAAATATGCTGTAAGACGCAAATTCAAGCTCAAATTTAAGCGCTTAGATTATATAAATAGCAAGTTCTAGAACTTAGTACAAAAACTGAAACACATTGGATTACCCGACGATTTCGACTCAACTGTAAAGGCGCTGCGTACTCGTAAGTATATTATCATTGCAATTTTGTTGCATTCGTTTCCTTTCACAGAAAATATTTACTTTGCAACTGCATATGTTATTTCCATGTTAGTGTCCATGTCTTTCCTATTTCTAATATTCTGTTGCCTTAAATGAAAGAAAAAGTGCATTTAGTATTGTCGCTGAATTTAATACATGTGTATAGGGAAAGGAGGTTTCTTTTCTGATAAACACTATTTTTACACAAAGGTACGAAAGCTATTACACATTAAAAGGGGAAATATTCATAAAGTAATATTATTCAATTTAAATATACGCATCTTTATTTCTCTAAGCCAAATCTATAGTAATCTAACTTCAAAAATAAATTTTACTCTTCCTGACTAACTACAAATATGGTAAATTTACTGTGTATTATGTTAACTCACAACATTTTTGGTATCTACGAAAACTGATTTGTCTCATATTTTCAGAGACTACATCTGCAGAGAATGAGTATATAATGAACATGAAATAATGAATTAATAATCACTACACCTTTACTATGAACGGTTTTAAATTAAGAATGCATTTATTAAAAATCTCTGCACCTAATATTAATACACATTTACGGATTTAGCTCACTGGAAGAAATAATACTTTTTCTCTCTTGGGGGGGATTCACTACATTTTTAAAATTTAATTCACCACAATACAATGCCATAAGAAGTGTAATCTCATGGCACCAAAAATACAGCGCACATCATTAACAGTAATAATCATTTCGATACTGCTATCAAAATGTAAATAAATATAATGGAGGTGTACTCTCGAGCTTAAGCAAAGATTTCCTAAGCGTAGAGGAAATGATCTCATACGAAGCCATACCCAATCCCGGGGATGCATTTTTCCCTATGCGCATGGTGCGGTACAGAATACTTATATGCGTTCCGGCGAGGGCATTGCTCATCTATCATGTCTCCTGCTTCGAAATAACCTAATGTCTCTACAACTGTATACGAATCTACGTTTGTAAAAGAATCATTGCCTGCCCTCGGGGCGCGCTCTCGTGTTGTTAACCCTTTGCGGCACAGTGTGTCCTTTCTGGACGCACCTAAAAACTTCCTTCTGTACGCACAGAAAAATTGAATGAAAAAGGATTTATAGGTTACTATAGGTTACTCTGAACTTTCTTTATTTACAGAAAACGGCAAACCAGTCAACACAAACCAGTCCAGATATTTTAGCCATATTTAGTTTTTTAAGACCCTCATTTTTCAAAGAAATCTTCCAGATTTTTTTAGGGTATAAAAGGAATTGTTTGAAAAGAAATTTCTATGTTATTTTTTTGGCTGTATGCTAATCTCATTATTCTATATTAGTTTAAAATTTTTACCTTGAAATCTTGCCTAAAATCAAACGGCGAACCCTAGGTGTGCCCAGACCGGGCTCACCGATAATCTAGCACAACCGAGAGTCCTGTATTCTTTGTTTCTCTGTATC
The DNA here is from genome assembly GCF_044657685.1 of Stegodyphus dumicola. Classification (NCBI taxonomy): domain Eukaryota; kingdom Metazoa; phylum Arthropoda; class Arachnida; order Araneae; family Eresidae; genus Stegodyphus; species Stegodyphus dumicola. The sequence continues at coordinate 5,037,297 of NC_140769.1, read as the reverse complement.
TCATCGGTCAATTCATTGACAACAATGCTCGTTTCAGCACTCTTTTCAAAGCTCTATTCAATTAGTGTGCCACTTTGGGCACACCCACAGAATTAAAACGATAAGTGCTATCTTCACAAAATTTTACTTGTGTATACTCCTCTACGTTTAATTAGACTGCCTACCTCCTCTTTTTTTTTTTTTTTTTTTTTTTTAAATCAGAACTGTGACTTTAAAAGGTAGCGTGCCAGGGTTAATGGTTACTCCGTCTAGTTAGCAAGCGGAAGATCCGTAATTCGAATCTCGGCAAGAACCCTGTGGATTTCTTGATATTATTTTACTTCCATGAAACCTAATGGGCTTATCATATATAGAGGCGCATGAAGCTATAAGAAACATTTCCGAGGAATGCGTTTCTCTCAGCAGGCCCACCAGTGGCCGAGTGGTTAAAACCGCTAAATATGAGTAGTTCGACATGATTGGGAATGGCTGGTTTCCGTGAGCTCTGGTGAAATGGCTGGTTTCCGTGGTTTTCCCAATGTGTAGCGTGAAAGCGAGCCAGTTTCTCTCAGAAAGCTCTCTACGAAGGCATCCCTTCTCTTAGTCAGATAGCCCTCGTGGCTTTGCCATATTTTATTAACCTATTCTAACGCTACCTAGCAATTCTCCTAGCATTAGTTTATAGTAGAAAGAGTTGTGCTCAGTGATTTGTTGCGCGTACGTACCGCAACATTTTACGAAGCTGGGGAAAGTGTTTTACCTGCAGTTATATCTCGAGTAGAAGAGGACATACTTCAAGGTGGTCTTCCTCTGTTTCGCATGGTATCAGAAATTCCTGGAAACGAATATTCCGGATAGTTTCTCTCGATGCTCATCTGAGGAAAGCTAACAGGTCTGCTACCAATTTAATTGTCGCTACAGTAGCTTCCGAACTAAAATGGTTGAAAGCTTATTTGTCACCACCAGGATTTGGTGGAACGGATGTGTCTTTTCTCAGTCGCTCTTAAAGAATTATCATCTTTTCTCTTGCATGTTTTTGTGGTGTGATTCATACATTTAGCAAGTGGAACATAAGAGACTCTATTTCTGGCGAATGCACAATTTATTTTTCATCTTTATTTAATCGCTTCTAGACTTTTATGTAAAAGACTTTCTAAAGGAAAATATCTGAGACTTGCGCGACAAAATCCGAAAGGACTCCCACATTCAAGGACATTCAAAGTCCAAGAAATGAATCGCGAAGAAAATGTTCCATAATTCCATGCATAATGGTTTTTAACTTTTACTGTGCCCATGCATAGTTTGCAATATCTGTTCCGTATAACTTAACTTTTTAAAATTAAATTCTGAACGTTGTTAAGGAGAAGATCGAATTCAGGGAAATGGCACTAGTGCGTTGTTGTTGTGTTGTTGTCGCTACTGCTCACTTGTCTGACCTGTAGTCAGTCCAAGTCCACGAAATTCTTCGAGGCAAGGAGAGCAAGTTGGCAACGGTGGCCTGTCGTTGGCAACAGCCTTGAGCACATAACAAGTGACAGTGCGATTTAGCTCAGTTCCGCCTCCAGTTTTGATGGAGAGGACCTCGGGGTGACGTATCTGAAGGTCTCCTACCCCTATACCACCAATCTCTCGAGAGGACTTTCGGCTCTCGGCATATTTAGAGTACCCCCATGGACACTATACATTTACAGCCTCATGGACACTATACATTTACAAACATCCATGCCTTCTCTGGGATTCGAATCCGGGCCCTCCGGTACGGCAGTCAACGACGCTAACCACTATACCGGTTCATTTTTATATCCCACGTATAAAGCGCACTTGTAAATTTCGATCTTATATTTTGTATTTGCGCGTTATATGCCGGAATATAAAGTGTATTAATTTTCTAACAAATAATTTTATATTTTTCAACATTCTAAATGAAATGAGCTTAGGTAACATATAATCCTTAATTATGTTTTAAAATCTGCTCATGGATTAGTCACACGTTACATCTAATTACAACAAACGTCAGCTCTGAAATTTCTCCTTGCAACTCAAATGATGGTAGAAAACCATTAATAAACTAGTGCTGTCGATTGTGCATTTGGGAAATCTGAGCGTAATGCGATTTCCACGCTGTGATGGGACAATCCTCTTGGTGAATGGACAATGATGGTTTATACGAGTTAATATGGAATTCATAGTTAGACGAACTTTATTTATCCGCGTGATAAATACTAAGAAATTCTCGGAAGCAGTAATAACTATTATCTGATTGAAAACCACATTCAGCATACAACATTAAAAATTAAGTAATGTAGCTTTGCACAGTTGTTTTATTTTTTTCACTTACTTGCAACTATTTTGTCGATTTATAGTAAGACTGTAAGATCTAAAAAACCCTTCACTTGCTAGCTTCAGTTACGATTAGAAGTTCCTTTTTACTTCCTTGTGCGAAGTAAAGGAAGTATTGTAATAACTAAAAATTTCGGTTATCAGATTTTAACGAAAATATCTGAATCCATTTAACTTTTTTTTTTTTTTTTTTTTTGCTTGAAGTGCGTAACGGACAGAATAAAGGAATCTTTTTACCTTTATTCTTATTATTATTATATCAAACAAAAATATTTTTTTTAACAATGAGTGTCCACACTTTTAATTCCAACAATTATGTTACTTTGAATGATGGAAAAAATCCAGAGATTTTGACAAAAAATCAGAAATTTAATAAAAATCTTATATAAACTTCATTTAAAAGCTAGAACTTTTACTATAATGCAACAAAAATATTGTGGTGTTAATACATGTTAAGTGGTGTTGTACATCATAGCCTTGAAACTATGTTTTTTAGAAATTTTGAAGGGAAAAGCTATAATTCCGTTTTCTATTTCACTGTGCAGCATACTTTTTTTTAATGTATAAAATCTCCCGCCATTATCTTTTTATGTTTCTTGTTTTAAAAGAAAACAAAGAGTTTATTTTAGAATCCGTGAAAATTTTAAAGCTTTGTAACGATATGTTTTTAGTGGAAAATTTGAAATCATGAACGTCAGATACTCGAAAACACTAAGCACTTTTCGAAAATACGCCAAAAAATCAGAAATTTTGCTAAAAAATCCATACAATTAAATGCAATGATTTGATTTAATACATTTTGTTTTCTTTCTAGCCGACAATCAGTAAATTTTTGAGATTATTTATTTTGTCGTTAAACGAAGGTATGTGCGAAAAATCGTTTTAACATTAAATTTAATAAGAATCTATATCGAATTTAAAAAAAAAAATCGCTTCGCCACTTTGCTTTATATGTATATAAAATTTGAATTCTACAGATTATTACGAAGTACGTTCAAAATTCAATGACAAACATTTGACCATAACGACAAACACCATTAGTGAAATTGAGAAAAAGCTTATAATAAAAATAAATGGATGTAGTATTGACTAACGACAAATACCAGGTCCTGTCTTAAGATTTGATTCGGAATTAAGTCGAGGAATTATTTTATTCTTGGTATCTTCGACATTTTTTTTATAAATTACGGTTTTATGTAATGCGAAAGGATTTAAGAATGTATAAACGCATTTAAAATTTGTAAATAATTCATTTTAATAACACGACACTGCATATATACATATTTTATAAAATTAGTAGAAAGTGTTCCTTTAAATAAGTTAACATATACAAACAATCAAAGACATATAAAGGATGTCTTTAATTTAAAATAACATTTATTTAGATAGTTCATTGTACCTGGGAGTAACTTCTCCAGATACAATGAATTACAGAAATCTGTGTTTGTTTATTTGGTTCAGTCAGAAATATTGTCATTCCCCCTTTCAGATATTTCGCGTTAACATTTGAGCGCTACTCGAATCTGCTTTTCAACTTTGGCAAAACAGTCAGCACTTTGATCTATGTTTTCAAGTAGCTGAAATCCTTGATTTAATTTGGAAACTGCTTCAAAGAGTTATTTGTAATAATTCGTTTTCTCTTTTTTTGTGTCCCTCATTATTAATTTCTTCTTTTACAACAATTTCATTTTGGAAAATCAATCGAATTATCATCAGTTAATTCTTCTTTATGAGCTACTAATTGCCCACCAGCGGCCGAGCGGTAAAGTCGCTGAACACTGGTAGTTCGGTCCGAGGTTCGAATCCCGAGAACGAGCTGGCTGCATGGGTGTTTTCGTGGTTTTCCCCATGTGTAACGTGTATACGAGCCAGTTTCCCTTAGAAAGTCCTCCACGAAGGCATCCCTCCCCTTAGGCAGATAGCCCTCGTGTGCTTTGCCATAATTAAATACACCAACACTAATGGGCTACTAATTCTTTTGCATCTTCCATACTATTGTATTAATTCCGTTTATGTGCTCTTTCCACGACTTCTTTGTCAATCTCCAAGATACCACAGTGAATGACCACAAGATTCATTCCCGAAATCTGTTGGTCTATCGAAATATTCAACCGAACAATTTTCCTCATAAAAATTAATAGAAAATAGATTAGTTCGTCCCTTAACTGCATAGATCGTTGTTTATTTAAACTTTATAATAGTGCTTTGTTGCAGAATCTCAGAACCCAAAACCAAAAGAAATATTAAATAAAAAAAAAAAAAACATAATGTTAAGCAGACGAATAAACGAAAACTTAATTTATTGTACCTGTACAAAGAAGAAGCATAGGTTGAACCTGATGAGAAAGAGGTTATTATTTAAATGCGAAATTTCCTTGCATAAAAACATGAGATCTTTGTCTATAAGTGCCAAACGGCTCAGTTTGAGTCTCACTGGGCTGTGCTTCACCCAAAATTTGTCCAACATGAATTGTTGTAGCCTACGTTTTAAAATGTTTCTAAAGTGAAACATGGCGTTATCATGGAAAATTCTTATGCTGCAGTTTGCTACTGCTTAGTAAGGGTGATATCGCGGCGTGAAAACTTTGCATCTTACTCACATTTTGAATAAATTTCGCACATCAGAGAACTAACGTCACTTTCTTCCTATTCTTCTGAATACATTTCTTTTATTACTGCTTCTGAAATTGTTGTAATTCATTCTTATTAAGTTCATTTTTATAGTCCATGAGTAATTTTTATAATTCTACCTCATGTTTTTATCTAGATGAGTGCTCAAAATCTCTGCATGCAACCTAATCTAGCTATAAATTCTTCCAGGACGAAGAAAGCCATGTTCTCGTCAGTCAGTTTTTGCCAGGCTTTGAAAATGAGATTTAAACAATAGAAAATATTAAAATGATTTTTCTAAGAGGTTCTAAGTGTTTATTCTGTGGCATAGGTTACTTCAAAACTTCGTTGAAAATATTAAGCGTTGCCGATTCGAGTATTCGTAACTCGAGACACTATTCGTCATTCGAGGCCTTTTTGTTCAGATAATTTGTTCGTGAATGGAATTACTAATTAGATGCCCACATCACGCCTTTTTGTAAATATTTCAATTCGCCAAAGTATTCTATTATTTACCCCAATAAGAAAATACCGAAAAAAAAAAAAAATAATGAATAAAATAACGGTAAAACATCGGCAAATGTCAGGTAGCCTATTTTGCAGGGGTAGTGATATTTTAATGGTCACGCTGGGTTGCATATTTGAATAATTTTGATTGGTAAATTTAAATTAGATGTTATTGAATCATAGTTACTGGCCGTAATAAAAGTGAATAGCGTAGATCGGACCGTCATAAGTACTACCTGGTTATACTTAAAAGATATGATCTCCCCCTTTCTCTCTCTCTCTTGGTTCAAAGGCATCTCACCCTGGTAAAAAGGGCAACTGAAATTTTTGTGGTGCCCCCCTCCCAATTCTTTCCATGGTTCCTTGGTTCCTTAAACCATGGAGGTAGGAAGTAATTTATTCTTACCTCCATGTTCGTATAGGCCTACTCTTAACAGCACACCGAAAGGAAAATTTCTGTGAATTTGCTGTTTCTTGGTATCTGATTGGTTGATATGAAAATCAGTTCTTTGGGGGAAAACCTATAATAGGCAGACTTTGAAGTGAATCTAGTGAATAAAAGTGGATAGGGTGTCTTTGGCCTGACGGCCTTCACCACTGTACTATGATTTTATAATTCTAAACTAATTAGCAGACTGTATAAAGAGAGAACTAATTTATTTACAGTAATTAACTACATTCAATTCTAATATATGCTCTAGCACGTTGCTTAGCCGAATCCAGATGGCCAGTTTCTCCATATCCAATAAGTGGCGCTGAATTCTAACTTAACAACCACCATAAATTATAATTGTGCATAGGGTCTTCTTAGTGAGAAATATTAAAAAAATCTTAAAAGGAATAATTAATGCAAAAAAGATGGAGTCCATGTTTACCCAAGACCAAAAATGGCGGTGAGGTGAGCTGGTCTAGGCCCGAACTCTCGATTATAACCGCTCGGCTGCTGAGTCTTTTGATAGGCACTGGCATTTAGTCTTCTGCAAAATTAAGCACAATTTCAACTGATTTGAAGGTTAGTAACATTTTCTGGGTGGTACTTTTGGTATTTTTAATTTTATGAGCTATTTTAGTAATGTTATGAATTAAGAGAAACACTTTCAGTTTTTGAAATATTTGCATAATATCTGTAAGATGATCTTTTGAGTTTAAGCTTTTCTTTAAGGCACTGTAATTTAATTTAGAGGTAGAGGGTTTTTCTGAACTCTGCTTGTCAAATATGCCTGGGAAATCTTCTTTCTTGGGAAAAGTAAGTTTATTTTTTGAAGTGCTTATTTTTTGGAAGCGCTTTTTGTAGACTTTATAGCCCCTATAGGAGCTGATGTGATTTCCTGAAGAGAAGATACATTTTGGTTGTTCATTATCTTTTAACGTGCAGGTATTACTTCTATGGTTTTGCGTGCATTTGCAGCATCTGACTGTCTTGTAACAATTAGATTGGGGATTCTTGGTAATTAAAACACTGAACTGGTCGCTCTCTGGGAGTGTATTTTACTATTATCACGTTGAAGTCGACTACGTTACTTATTCTATGTATAACTTCGCCGGAGGAGTTTCTGTAGAGTTCTAGGAAATAAATTGGGAGGAGAATTTTTTGAACTTCAATCTTCTTGAAAATTGTCTGACTTTAATGATAGGAAAGCCTCTTCTTGCGAGATCTTAAAAATTTCTGCTTCTGTCACGTTACTTGATATATTGTTTAAGATAACTTTGATAGTTGCATCTGAATTAATCTGGAAGATATGGAATTGGACCCCGGTTTTCTGGAGGTTTGCAACTGTGTTTTAGAAATCGGTAATTGATTTAGTTCGTAGGTAAATTGCTCTGTTTTTCATTTCAGCTTCAATACTATCTTTGCAAGTTTCGAGTAGCATTTTATGGATGGATCTCCAATCAGGGTTGAGTTCAGTAATTACTATGGGGGGATTTTTTCCAGAGCAATATTTATTTTCAGGTTCTGTAATTTCCATCTCAAAATTAAGTGCAGAAAATCTGTTTTCTTGGATAAATTCGCTATTTTGCAGTTTTCCATTGATGGGCTTACACATTTTTGTAGGGGTTTTCCATTCTGAATTTATTATTTGAATTTCGGAGGGTACATCTTTGGCATTTGGCTGTTCGATCTTGGAAGCTAATTCGTTACTATTCTTGGGTGTACAATTGATTTAAGTAGGTTCTTGTCTAAGAATATTTTCTTTAATCTCATTTTCAAAGAGTTCTTTAAGCGCGTAATACGATTTGAAAGCCAGATTATTGAGATCGTTTTGAAAATTAGGAGGTAGTCATTACTAATTTTCTTGCTGGAGTAAGTTCGATACCGTCCGTTTGATTGTGAGTGAATCATTTTCATTTACGATTTCTTGCTGTCCTGCTATTAAATTTGGAAAAAAACATTTTTGAACTTATCGAAAGTTCGGCTAACTTCTTCTGGCTGCTTAGATGAGTGAGCTGCTGATTGTATTACTCTTTTGAGTTTCTTCTGATTTGAATCCGAATCGCGTTCTCTGATTTTTATGAAATCCTGACGTTTAAATTTAGTGCTTGAAATCGAAGTGGTTAAATAAATCTGAGTCCATATCATTATCGATGTAGTTTCTATCTGCCCAAAGTTTGTCTGGAGGATCTTTACTGGCCATCGACGCGATAAGAGCTTAAAATGTACTTACAACTAATCAAGATGATAAGCTTGAAAAAACCTGAACGTGTCTCAGTCGTTCAAGTGATCACAGAGCTTTAAGTGAAAATTTTTCATCTCAATTGCAACGCTGTGTAAGATGCCTGGAAGCTATTTATTGTATGAATGTTCAATTACAAAAATAAGGCATAGATTGTGGAAGAATATCTCACCCAGCCTCTTGCAGGGATTGTTTATGTTTTTTTCAAGTTCATTTAAAAACCTTGGAAAAGCCAAGTAGAGAAACCAACTAAGAAAAAAAAAAAAAAAAAAAAAAAAAAAAAAGGAATCAAGCGTCCTACTATTAGAAGCTTAGATCCTAAAAGGGTATTACGAAAGGTAGCAAAGTGAACAAAATTAGACCCACCTAAAGACGCATTAAATCTCCTTGCATCGGGTGAAGCAAGAAAAATTCTTAACCAGATCAGTGAAATTCTAAGCCAGAAGCTCTACCTCACTTACTGATTTCCAGAATAGGACTTAAGGCTGTCTCTTTTTTGGAACAACGTAACAGGTGAAAGATGACGGAGGACAGGGGCATCTGACGTTTACCAGATGTAAGCAGGGGTATTCCCCTCATCCTCCAACATCCAGAGTTTATTGAAGAACTTAAGTAAGTTACATGGCCATAGAAGGGTTTAGATTGACACAGACGGCAATGGCTTTTTTTTTTAAGACAGAGTATGCAAGAAACATATTGCAATGCCGGAATAGGAAAGAGATAACATAAAATGTAAATAAATATGAACATAAGAAAGATACATATAAAGCAAATATAACACATTTACCATAAATTATAAAATACATATAAAACACTGTACATGAGATACATAAACATTACTAAGCAAATGTATACGGAAGACCAAAGTTTGTTCACAGTTCAATACATTTCTGCATTAAACTGCAGGTTACTCAGAGTTCATCAGTTGTGCTTGTGCTGAACTTGCTCAGTGAGCATGACTGATATCCTGTCCTGCGGCTGATAATAAATCCAGACATTTTGGTGATTGTTGACCGATTTCTAACCAGGATGTATTTGTATGCTGCCATGTTGTTTGGGTTCCTTGGAGGGGGTCGTAGATGTAAAGAGATGGTAAGAAGACAACTGTACATGTAATGGTCAGGGCTGCCCTCTTGGCCGCAAACACAGACATCAGTATGGGTGATGAGAATGCCTTTTGAAATAACCCTAGGTTAACATTTTTGTATACCTATATTTAAAGCACACATTTTCTTAAAAAAAAAAAAAAAAAAAAAAAAAAAAAAAAAAACTGACAAACTTTTTCTAAAACGATTTAGAAAATTCATTGGAACTCAACGACTGCAAATCGTTCCTACTTGAACCTAACGCTTTAATGTTTATGCTTTAGTCATGTACGATTGACAGATAATCATATGTGATATATCCCTTGCTTTGGCGAATCGCGGTGCGTTAATATTGGGTTCAAGTTTATCGAAAGATATTTCCGTTGAATTATAGTTTTTATTTAGTATCTGCTTTCTAACTGCTTCTACATTTGTCATCCGAAAAATGATTTCATAGAAAAACTGGTTTATTATGGTTAACTACGAAACTAGCTGACTCGTCAACACGCATCCACTATAAAGATAATGGTTTTTATAATTTTGCTTTTGAAGTTTGAAATACGTCAAAATGATGGATCTTGTAAATCTAGTGTTAACAGGAAAATACAGAATAAGCAACTGTTCCATCTGAAAGATTTCAACTTTTTCTGCTCATTTAGCGACTTTTATTTATTTATTTATTTTTTTTTTAATTTTCTTTCGATACAAAATTTTCATATAGTGGTGATATAAATGTTGCAGAGAATTTTTTACACTTTGTGTTGTTACAAAAAAAATTTTACATGTTACAAAGAGTGTTATATTTTACAGAGATTTTTCTATGAAGTATAAAATTTTGTTACATGTATAACGAAGAAACTAAATAATAAATGAAAAATAAAGTAATAAAATAATAAAATTTAAAAAAAAAGAACATCTGAAAGGTTTCCGATTTTAAATTACGTTCAAAAGGGGGTCTTTTTAACCTTTCGTGTGTTACCTTTACTTATTAAATATCATGTTCTTCGCACTTAAACCATAAAATTCAGTTCAAGAACAATATCGCAAAGTGATTTTAAATTGAGCATATCTTTGGAATTTCCGATACAGAGTCTCATGCGCTGGCGATAAAAATGTTTTTTCTGTACAACGTAGCCATTGCTCGCTTTGAAATCCTTCAGTTTGTTAATCAAAAATTCGTTAGTTTTACAAAATATGACATCGATAACAAAACAAATTCCAAATTAGGGCTATCAGTCGCCCATATCCAGTGAAAGATTACGTTATTCAAAATTGGATGGCTCTGGGTACCGTTGTTTTATCAGAATGCGAGAAACATGCATACATTTATAGATTCTTCATTATTTAATTTCTTCAAATATAATACAGAGCGATAATACTTCGGGACAGCAGTTTGAAAAGTGAAACGGACATTCAGAGTGATTCGACGCAAAATCGCAAAACGAAAACAACTGTTCTTCAGGAAAAAAACTTCTTTGGACTAAAAATGAAAATAATAAAATGATATTATAAAAGTAAAAACGCCGCCCAACCGGTGTAATGGTTAGCGTCGCACCCAACTCTGCCGCTGACTGCTTTGCCGAAGGGCACGGGCTCACATCCCGGAAAGTGCATGAATGTTTGTAAATGTATGGTGTAGATGCGGCAAGGGACACTCTAAATATGCGGCGAGCCGAAATTCCTCTCGAGAGATTGGTGATAGCGGAAGAGGGGTGGGAGACTCTCTGACCCGTCCCCTCCCAGTGTGCTCTTCATCAAAATTAGGGGCGGAATTGAACTAAATCACACTGTCACCTGTAATGTGTTCAAGTATCTTGCCAACGACAGGCGTATGCGTATCTTGCGCTCCTTGCCACGAGGAATTTCGTGGACTTGGGCTGGCAAGTGGGTCAGACAAGTGAGCATTGTCAACAACAGCAAAAGTAAAACTATTGTCATTAAGAAATTACAAGCTAGTTCGGGAGCTGTTAGAAGATAAGTCATTGCACCATTTGTAGAAACTAATTTACGTGAGGGTATGGGTAAGAAGGTAAATGTTCTTCTTCCGGTGCCTTCTTGTGACCGTAAAAATTTCCATTCTGACATAAAATATTTTTCTAAACGAGAATTTCACTTAGAAATTGGATTAGGCAAGGAAATAATTGATGTTAAAATACTACTTGCAGCATCTCCTGCTAGCTGATCACCGATCTCTTTGCCGACAGTGCCCACATGGGCACGTATCCGATATAATTTTGGTTTTGTACCTGTCGAAAAGTGCGTTAACAGACATTGAATATCTCTCACTATTGCGAAGCGACTTTTCCCTATTATAGCTTGAAGACTCGAAGCACTACCAGATATTATTGTACTCGTTTTAGAGGACCTTTTTGCAAATTTAATTGCTTCTCGAATCGCCAGTAGTTCTCTTGACAAATGTAATTTGATTTGTTTAATTTTACTTTCTAGGTTTTAATTTGTATTCCATTGTAAAAAGCGCGAAAGGCACAACCAACACCCAACTCTGTTTTGGATTCATCTGTGAATATTTGTAATTGAAATAAGTTACTCGTTGAGTTTGTAAGCAAGTTTTCTGCGAATACAGTGGTGGCAAAAATTGTGGACAATTTTGGAAATCATTATGTTTTCTAACTTTGTATGCTTATAGAAAATGTTACGTTTCGTAAAATGCAAACTTGTATATATCATTTTAAAGAGACTTTATTGCTGAATTTAATACAAAACACAAAATTCAATTACAAGAAACGTTATATGTACTTTAATATAAATAATAATAAAAAAAAAAAAAAACAGTTATGAAGTGGTTTGTAATGCCTAGCTTTCCTGGCCAATCACTGTTCTTGTTCTGAGAACCAATCAAATGTTAGTAACTGCCAGTAAAAGCTGACATCATGTTTACACTTGAAACAATTCATTATTTTGCTTTGTTCTGTAGAAGGAGGACCTGTTTCTTATACACTGCAATTACAAGTAGGAATTTTTGTAAAAATTTTTAATATTTAATCAAGAAGCAATGACATTGAAGAAAAGAGTAGATTGGACACCTAGAAAGAGATGACGATATCAGGAGACAAATTCAATAAAAAACAAAGAAGGGAAAGGCCGAAAAAGGTGCACCACATCTATTGATGAGAGAAGAATAAAAAGACTATGTATCCAAGATAGAAAAATGTCATCAGCGGCCATCAGAAGTGATCTGAATGATGCTGGTGTTTCTGACAGTTCAAGAACAATCAGGAGAAGATTAACAGATGTTGGACTGAGAGGTAGAATTCCACGAAAAAAGCCTTATCTTAATTTTCAGCAACGAAAATAAAAAGACTACACTGGGCAAAGGAACACATTAATTGGACAGATGATCAGTGGTCACAAGTTATATGGAGTGATGAAACTAAGATATCGTTATTCGGTAGTGATGGGCGAAAATATGTAAGACGTAGAATAGGAGAGCTACATTCTGACTGCATTCAAGCAACTGTGAAGAACCCAGTTAGTGTTATGATTTGGTCATGCATGTCAGCAGATGGTATTGGTCGCCTTCATGTCATCGATGGAACACTGAATGCCAGAAAATACATTGACACTATTCTAGAACCAAAACTTCTACCTTCCATCAGAGATCTCTTTTCCAACAATGCTTCGTTTATTTTTCAGCAGGATTCTGCTCCTTGCCACACGGCCAAAATATCGAAAGAGTGGTTTCATACCAAGAGCATTAAATTGTTGTCATGGCCAGGAAACAGTCCTGACCTCAATCCTATCGAAAATTTGTGGCACCGTTTGAAAACTCTTGTCCGAATGAGGCGCCCATCAAATAAAAGAGAACTAATTGAGGCTATAATTGTTTCCTGGCATCATGTAATAACGAAAGAAGAGCTTAAAACTCTTGTCAGCTCAATGAAACGTCGATGTGAAGCTGTAATCAAAAATAAAGGGTAACCTACTAAGTACTGATAACTCACCGCAATCATCAATATCTAATGTATATCAATAACTTTTTTTTAACTTTTTTTGTATTGCAAATAATTGAATTTTGTGTTTTGTATTGAATTCAGTAATAAATTCTCTTTAAAATGATATATACAATAAATGATATTGCATTTTGTGAAACGTAACGTCTCTTTAAAATGATATTGCATTTTGTGAAACGTAACGTTTTCTATAAGCATACAAATTTCAAAAACATAAAAATTTCCCAAAGTGTCCACAATTTTGGCTACCACTGTAAAAATTCTCAATGAATGTCTTGATTTTGCTTGAGTTCCTCATAATCTGAGAGATTAAACTGAAGTAGCAGAATTGAAGGAACTTATTTTTCCGCAAGACGTGTTACTTTGGTTTTAATAGCTTCTTTTAGCTGAGGGTTGTTGGAGAAAGGCCTGCTAAAATCTCTAAAGAACTTGTTGGAGTTTTCGGATAAGTTTTAGTGATTGGTAGAAGAAATAAACGTTGTAAAGAAAGTAATTGTCTTTGAGCATGTTTATTTAGAGTCATGTCCCACGCATAAGCACCATGCAGGAGAATTTTCTATCACTATATGATACAAGATTTTTTTGAAATTTTGAAGAAATTACACAAGCTCTGGCTGTAGCAATTTTCAACGACTTAGACAATATCAGAAGTTTAATTTTGATAAAATTTATATGATGGTACCAGGATATCCTATTATCCAAATTAATTAAGCCTTAAATAAGGCATTTGTTTTTCTACTGTTATTTTCTCTTGTCAAATTTTATGATTGGATTTCTTAAGTTGTTAATTTTCGTTTCCTTCTTTGGAATGTAGATAGCTTTGCACTTTGAGATAGAAATTTTTAATTGACATTTATCGGCCGAATGTTTGAAAATTTGCCAAGAAAAATTAGGATTTTCTTCTATGGCCTTTCTACTTTTCCCTTGAATTGTTAGGAGGAAATCATCGGCGTATGCTTGAGCATATGTGTACGTTATTTCTTCAAAATTCTGAAGTGCCTAATTAGCTACTAGATTCCAACTTACTGGGCCCAAGCATGGATCTGGTGTTAACAGCAAAAACTTAGAAAATTAACCTAAGATGAAGCCAGCATAGTGTTAGCGCGCCTGACTGTGGATCGAAAGATCGATATTTCCAAGCCAATTGACTGCTTTCATTTTGTCATCTGAATACGAGGACATGTAATTTTTCTGAACCTTTCGCCGTCTTGGTCGGTATTTATTTGCACTTAACGCCAAAGAACAGCCATTGCTCGAAGAAAATCACGTGATGAGGCCGAAAACAGCTATGCCTCAATTTCCCAATTGTAGATTCAGGTTCTGAGTTTCAAAATACTCTTCTCAGCTTAACCGAGGCATCGGTTTCAGCAAAACGGTTTTGTCTTGTAGGAGAAAGGACATTTTTTCCTCGGAAAAGTTTGTTTTAGACTCTCGTGTGATTAGATGTGATAACCCAATTATAAATACGCACTTATTTTGCTTAATAGTTAATCCAGGCTGCTGTCTATCCAGTGCAGATAATAATTTAACTAAATTTTTGTCTCTTTTTTTTCCTACACTTTTGCTACTTAAATAACTTATTTGCACTATGTATGTCCGTTCCGATTTTAAGTAAAGCCGATCCCAAGAAATGTCAGTCGTACGACTGTAATGATTTTAGAAAACTTACTAATAAATGTGACTTGTGGTAACTCTTGTCGGTCATATTGTTAGATTATGCTTTTATAGAAATTTAATTCAATGTCCTTCAGACCCTACGTGACCAACAGTGAGTTATCGCTCCAGTCTGAATTGAAATGACAAAGTTGTAAGAAGTTTAAAATAATCTTTTTATTTAGCTTGTAGAGACATTAGATATTTTTGGGAAGCAGGCAAGATGAAAAATTAGCAACGCCTTCGCCGGGAATCGAACCACGGATCTCTGGAATACCGGCCCAGTGTGTAGAGCCACTACACCACGAAGGCACGTTGGAAGGCGGGAGAGCTACCTTATAAGCTCTTGAAATTTACAGAAGGCACTAATGGTACAGACGAAACGCCTTCATTTGCGGTTGTTTAAAATAACACAAGGTGAAAGTTCAAGTAGCGTAGTTTGAGATAACATGCAAAACAGTCTACTTAAACCGGATTAAATAATTAGTAACGCTTACTTTCAAAGTCTCCTAGCAAAATAGCTAAAGCCGGAATAAAACTTGGCAGAGCTGGCGATATAGGGTTTGCGTGTATTCCTTGGAGCAAACACTCCGAACCGTTTGTCGAAGACTAAGTAGCGAATTCTCGCTGTGTCTTTAAGAATAAATACTGCAAACGAAAGTTTTAAATAACCTCTTTTTATTTAGATCTAAATTAAAACAGATGCAAGCACTTCGTGCTCACAAATCACCACCACTTGTGGCTGCGTAACAGAAAATAACAATTCAATAGTAAATTAAGAAAATCTAATGGCTGGCTTCTTAGCTTAACTAACGCTAATATGACTGCACACAGCAAAGCCGAACAGAGAAATATCATAAATAGAAATATCATAAATAGAGCCGAGAAATAAACTGAAAGGTGTCCAACACCGAACTAGAGAGCTAATTTAAACCTGCAGCAGGAACATCGGAACTGAGTCTGCTACTTCTCTTTTAAACTCTTGAAACGCAGCTTAAACAAAGAACGTTTATGTACAATACATATTCTTTGGCTTAAATACTGCTTCTGAAACACGTTTAAAATTTACATCTACGTCATACAAAATTTACATTCCGGTAGGAAACTGAAATTAGGAGGAACAGGAAAGTCAGACTACAAATAACTAGTTAGAATAAAGTAAAACCTTACAGCGATAGGACATGAACTG
The DNA here is from genome assembly GCF_044657685.1 of Stegodyphus dumicola. Lineage (NCBI taxonomy): Eukaryota > Metazoa > Arthropoda > Arachnida > Araneae > Eresidae > Stegodyphus > Stegodyphus dumicola. The sequence goes on along the minus strand of NC_140769.1, from coordinate 5,021,291 downwards.
CAAACGAGTTTACCACAAGCTTAATTCTAAAACCTTGAAGCCCTCATCTTAACTACTCTGTACTTAGTTTCCATTCTGGCAAGGAATATGGAAAGGAGTTATCGTAAAGTTTCAAATCATAATGATCGATTAATTTACATTAAATTCTACAATATGCTGGTGTTGATCCACTGCAGCATCTCTCTTATGCAGAGTCAAATCTAAGAATGCAAACCCTTTTGAGTAGAGGAACATTTGTGCACGAGTTAACCGGAAGAATTCCACAATTTTATCAAGGGTGTATTAAATTGAAGTTAAAATAGAACCGACTTTAGGGGTATGTAAAGCTCATTCCAGTAACTTTTTTTTTTTGTAATGGGCATATACGAGGGCATTTCGAAAAGTAAAGATTCACCGTACGCCAGAGGAAAAAAAAAGTTTTGCTGGGCAAGTTGGCAACACAGGTGTTAACCTTGAACCGTTAGCTTTCTCCTCCCGGTCGCTCGGCATTTCAACATTGATTCTGGTTGGAGTAGGTCGTGTTTAAAATGGCTGCGCCGATTCAGAATCTCGCCAAATGCGAACTGCGCTCCGTCATACGTTTTCTTCATGCAAAAGGTCAGCGACCAGAGGATATTCACAAAGAAATTGTTTCTGTTTATGGGAACATTATGAATCGACAAAATGTAACGAAATCGTGTCGTCATTTCTCTGAAGGTAGGACCGATGTTCATGACGAACAAAGAACAGGTTGGCCATCTGTGATCTCTGGTGCCCTTCTTCAGAGAACAGAGAAAGCAATTCCTGCGAATAGACGTCTCAAATTGAAAGAATTGCATGAGATCATACCGGAAGTGTCAATGACAACTCTTTATGAAGTTGTGACTGTCAAGTTAGGGTACAGGAAATTGTGTGCGAGCTGGGTTCCAACAGGCGGCAACCTTCTATGACTGTAGGATACAAAAGCTTGTGCACCGACTTAACAAATGTTTGGATAACGGGGGTGATTATATCGAAAAATAATAAATAATCCAGTTAATAAGATGTAATTGACGTTTTCTAAATAAATGTTTTTTTTAAAGGAATGCGAGCCATTGTATCTTTACTTTCCGAAATGCCCTCGTACAAAGAGTGTTTACACATTTTTAGAACAATCTCGATAAAGGATTGAAAAAAGCAGATGTTTGGGAATAAAAATTTCTGGCAACAATTTCTAAAAATTCAACAGCTTAAAATGAGAAATATCATCCGCTACTTATAAACTGATTCTTCCCTCAAAATGTTTCACATATACAAGCTGTGGATTGAAGAATAGGTTGTCACTTTTTCCGAAGAGAAATATTCCTGTTCCATAATTCAGAAATGTGAAAAGCCTGGAATTAAATTCCAAGTGTAGTGCAAAATAAGCAACATTATTAACCGGAAAGGGAGAAACCGTCAGTCATTATTTCTACGCGGAAAAGAAGACTCAAAACGAATATCCAAGATAGCTACGTACTGTTTCTAAAGTTAAATCGTTGGTAAGAGGAAATACGCCGATGCAGAAATCAATTGCAAAGTTTCTAAATACCTTTGCAGCAAAAATAAATAAAATACGAGTCATACATCAATATTTATAACTTCGAAACACGAAAAAACGTAATGCTTACCAGCTTCATTTGCGTAAGTGCTATGTTCCTTAAATCAGGAAATAGCTATATTCGATGACTTTAGGGCATGACAAAGCACTGGTTAATTTTTTTTTTCCCAAAATGTGTGCTCATGACCGATGAAGATGATTTTCATGGTGTAGTGCCTTCACTTGTGAATGAAAAGGAATTTTCGAGAATTCATAACACACATAAGGTAATTTTTATTTTTTTGTACCGGTTGAAGACATTAGTAAAAGACGAACATCACTGATGCATGACATATTCATAAGCAAATTTGCAGACACCGATAGATTTTTAGGTTGATATTAAAAATGAGACTTCGTAGGTGTGGGTATCCGACAGCTTAGTCAGGAGTACGCGAAAAAACAAACAATAATGGCGGGAAACAACAAATATTATTGTAGGGCTCTGCGTTCTGCTAAATATAGAAGTTTAAATCAATGTCCTTCCTTTTCTACTAGACTAACAAGCGAATTATCGCTCCAATCTGAATTAAGAAGACAAAATCCTACGAAGGTTTAAATAACCTTTTTATTTAATCTTTGATAGAAGGTGCCTTTGTGCTACAAGACAAGATTCCGCTTCTTGCGGGTATTTAAAATGTATAAACGGAAAATTCAAATTTAAATTATTTAGTTTCAGACTACCCGCAAAATAGTCAAATAAGTAAGTAACGGCACCTTTTTTTTTAACGTCGGCTAGCAAAATCGCTAAAGCCGGAGTAAACATTGGCAGAGCTGTCGATAGTATGTAAGGCGAGCTTCTGGCGACGCTGCCAGAAGCTGTCACTCTAAAACATGCAAACTTTCGCCTCTCGCCTTTAATATTATCTTTAAACTTTCCTTTAATATTGCCTCTCGCCTTTAAACACTTTACAGCTAATTTGTGTTCTGGTAAGGACTATGGAAAGAAGAAATTATAGTAAAATCATAATAATTTGTTAATTAACATTAAATCGTTATAATGATTATTGATTTAAAAAATCTGATGTGTACGCCACATGACTTCCTTGTACGAAATATTAAATTATACGCATTTTATCCTGCATTTCATTTAAACTTATTTCCTCGAATTTCATTAGCTATATATTTCTCACTCAATTAATTCAATTCGCGGAAAGGCAAAAATACATCAAACCTCAAAATATCTTTATTAGGAATTGAAAAAATATAGAAAAATATAAAACACCAAATACAGTTAAAACAAATAAAAAACAATTTTTATAAATAAAATTAATGATTAATTAATTCTGCGCAAAAACAAGCAATGCGGCCAACGGGCAAGAAGGCAGATTTTTCGGGGCAAAAAACTGGATATTTACTTTTGGTCCCACTCGACAAAAAGAAGCTGATGGTGCAGAAACTGATGACTGAATTCACTATTCTGTTAAGTTTCAAGTGTTAACAAATATGGCTGCTATCGTCAAAAAATTAGGCTTAGCAGCACTTAAACAACTTTTAAATTGTCGATAATCTACAACTATTACATGTACATTAACTAAAGGCCTAAAAAAACTTAACCGGAAGATAAAAACAATATAATTCAATCATTTTCAAAGCTAAAAATGCACAGTATAGGTGTAAGGATCTTAAGTTTTACTAACGTTTATTTTATTTTAAATCTTTACTATCACTTCTTATTTTCTACTTCCGGCCAGAATTATAAGCGTTAACGTATTTATGCAAAGTTTGTCTGGCGAACGCCAAGTACTTAAGTTGTGGCTTTTTGCCAAGCGAAAGAGAGGAAGCAGTTAGTCGAAGCAGGCCGCTTACCTTAGAAGTTTTACTCAGTTGCTGGTTGCCTTCCAGGCCAGAGGTTTAATCCTCTTGATAATTTTAAACGTATTGTAGTGTTCACAGTTCTCTGTACTACATACGGCTTCCTGTTAATATAAAACCAATCTTCCACGTTTATTATTTCAAAGTTAAGAGTTTAGTTTTATTTTTATATTTTTACGTTTAGACCACAAGTAGTGGGTCTTTGTATTCCGAAGTACGGAAGTTATTGTAATTAGAGAAAAGTAAAGGGTTTTGTATACCCTTCTTGTGTATCCTGTCTACTTCCCACAGTTATTGAACATAGCTTTAGTAAGCTCTCTGTTCCGAGTCAGGTCCTTGCATGTTCCCGAAGAAAGTAAGACGGAACATTGAACCTGATAGTGGCGCCCAACGAAGAAGAATAACCATGGCCGAGTTTCAAGAAGAACCTGTGCTGCCTGCAGAAGCGGCTCAGAATCCAGAAATGCCAGCTGCCGCCCTAGAAGGATTTGGTTACATCGTCCAGACCATGCGCGCTTCGATGAAACCAGAAGCAACATTTAATGGAAACTCACCGGTAACAAGTTTTTTGGAAAAATTGGATGACCACTTCATGCTCTACCCCGTGCACGAATTTCAAAAAGTTACCTTAGCTACCAGCGCTTTGAGGGGCCAAGCGCTTAACTGGTTCAAGTGTATAGGCAGAAGTCTCTTGGGTCAAGCAGGAAGTCCCACCTATACTTACGAGAATTTCAAGACTGCCCTAGTAAAAGCCTTCCCTGTTGTAAGGGATCGTGCGAAATTAGAAACGGAACTTTTTAGTATATATCAGCAAAGAATCGAAAATCTCTCAAGCTTTATTTTAAGAAAAATTCACGTCTTCAAACTCTTGTATGGAAACCGTCCGGATCCTGAGATAATTCAAGTGATTTTGCCGAGGTTACTGCCCCAAGTGCAAGACTTTATTGAATTAAGAAATCCGACTACACTGGAAAAGTTATTTGAGCTAGCAATCCAGTTTGAAAGTAGAAGAACGGCGGACATTGAAAGAAGACGCCAATATCAACAGCGAAACCAATTTGGTGCGCCAAGACTACAGCAAACTCAAGCACACGGCTACGGAAGCAAAGCGAATCAGTGGGCAAGGAAACCCGAGCATTCAAAAACAGCCGGCGAACGTCGACAGTTCAATAGCAATCCAGGAAAAAAGTCTCAAGGCCAGTGGAAAAAGAAGGAAAGCACGGAAATGAAAAATAATTTAAACTAAAACGGATTTCTGCTGACGGGAGGGTGCGGAAATCCGAAGGCCACGAAAACCCCTCTTCCTTCAAGTTAAATACAGTAATGGTGAAAAATTTGACTCTTCCGAAGATTGAAGTGTTGATGAATAATATCCCAGCCACCGCACTCCTGGATACAGGCGCGCAGTGTTCCTGTGTGGAGGAAGATTTTTTAGGAAGTATTTTCGGAAATACCGCATATATAATTCGGATAATACGACAGTGTTAGCGGCGCAAGGAGAAAAATGTAAGTGTATAGGTAAATTACCGCTGTATGTCCGTATCAAGGACGAACAAGTAAAGGTGATGTTTTTCATAGTAAAGAATCTGCAAGCACATATTATTTTAGGAATAGATTTTCTTTCAGAGGCACAAGCAACGCTGGATTTTAATGAAGCGTCCCTTAAGCTGACGATGAAACCAGTTCGTGGAGAAAAGGCTGAACCGCCGATGTTAAATCTTGACCACCTGCCTAATGACGAGCAAGGAAGAATCCGACAAGTGGTAAGTGAATTTGCTTCGTTATTTAGTGATATTCCAGGATTTACTCAGGTTACTAACCATAGTATTGACACCGGAGATTCAATGCCAGTTCGCCACAAAGCATACCGGTATGATAAGAATAAGGAAAAAATTATAGAATGGCATATCACCGATATGCTACGTAAAAAGATCATAACGCCCATCTCAAGTAGTTATGCTAGCCCGGTGGTTTTATGTAAGAAAAATAATGACTATCCTTTGACATATCCAAAAAGGTGGAGATTCGCAATTGACTACCGTAAATTAAACTCCATAACTAAATATCCGGTATATCCGTTACCTATTATTGAAGAAATTCTAAGGAACATAACATCCACCAAATATATGACGACTTTAGACTTAACGACTGGTTATTTTCAAATAGGGGTTAGGCGTGAGGACGTGCCTAAGACTGCTTTTATAACCAAGTCTGGCACTTATGCATTTTTGCGTATGCCGTTTGGCCTTTCAGGGGCGCCGTCAACATTTCAGCGATGTATGGACATTGTGTTAAGACCTGTTCTTGGAAAGTCCACATTTATCTATTTAGACGATATCATTATTACTAGTGATAATCTCGACCAACATGTACAGGATTTTAGACAGGTGTTTTCTTTATTAAATGAGGCCGGTCTAAAAGTTAATGTCGAAAAGTGCAAATTTGCAGCCCCTGAATTAAAATATTTAGGTTACAAAATATCTCAGAAAGGAATCGAGACAGACGAATAAAAAATAATCGCTGTACAAAAGTATCCGACTCCAAACACGGCGAAGAAGCTCTCTTCTTTTCTAGGACTTTGTTCATATTATAGGTCCTTTATAAAAAATTTTGCAGCTATTGCTGAACCATTGTTAAAATTAAAAAGGAAAAAGGCAAGATTCTCGTGGACGGCCGAAGCCAAAATTAAAACAAGCATTAACGCAAGCCCCTGTGTTGAAATTTCCTGAAAAGGATGAGAATTTAGAAATTTCAGCGGATGCTTCGGATTATGCGGTAGGAGCGGTACTTTCGCAAAATCAGCAGCCCGTGGCATTTTTTAGCCGAACTTTAAATCAAACACAAAGAAACTATTCCGCGACCGAGAGAGAGGCACTTGCAGTTCTGTTAGCAGTGCAAAAGTTCCGAGTCTATTTTGGAAGGGCGCCAATCACAGTGTACTCTGATCATGCGGCGGTAACTAGATTGTACTCAGGGAAAAACTTATCCCCAAGGTTAATAAGATGGGCACTCAAGCTACAAGAATATAATCTGGTAATCAAGCATACCCCCGGAAAGGAAAATATCGTAGCAGATGCCCTATCCAGAATTAAAATAGATGAAGAAGGTAATACCGTAAAGGTGGCAATGCTCACAGCATGTACAATAAATTCCCGAGAAACTGTAATAACCGAACTGGGTAAGGATCCTGAGTTTGGAAGCATTTATGAGTATTTAAAGGATCCTGAAAATTTTAGCCACCAAGATGTTGTGGCGATAAGAAATAGGGCGGCCCATTACGAACTAATAGATGGTCTATTATTCTACACAAAAACTACGAATTTCAACAACGAATTTCGACCTGTTATCCCAGCTAGTCTTAGATTAAATATCCTGCAGGAGCTCCATGACAGCCCTTTAGCTTCTCATGCTGGTATTCGAAAAACTATCCAACGCTAACGCGAGGCAGTCTATTTTCCTGAACTGCAAAAGTTAACAAGGGCGTATGTCCAGTCCTGCCCAACATGTCAAGCAGTTAATTATATTAATTTCCGCCCGGCCGGGTTTCTAAATAGTATTAAATCCGAATTTCCAAATGAAATAATTGGCATCGATTTATTGGGCCCTTTCCCAAAAAGTCAGTTAAATAAAAGTCGCTATCTCCTTGTTATGGTTGATCATTTTAGTAAATGGACCGAAATTGTTCCCTTAAAACGAGGCTCCGCGAAATTAGTTACTGATTCTATTTTAAATAAATATATTTTAAAATACGGGGCGCCCCTAAAAGTTATATCGGATAATGGTCCTCAATTTGTAAGTAATGTATTTGAAGACATGTGCCAAAAACTGGGCATACGTCATTTAAAAATGGTCCCGTATCGGCCGCAATCAAATATAGCGGAATGGGGCAATAGAAATATAGTGAAAATTATCCGTAGTTATGTTAAAAATTTTCGTAAAAGCTGGGATAACTATGTCAATGAATTTGCTTTCGCCCTTAGGACCGCAAAACATGATACAACGGGCAAAACTCCTGCTGAGTTATTTTTAGGCAGAAAGATTATAACGCCGTTAGATAAATTATTTTATGTGCAACAAAGAGCCCCAGAATTTAAAATGGGTGATATAGAAAAACTAATTAAAGAAGCAAAAAAGAATACGGAAGTAGCACAGAGAAAACAAAAGCCGTATTACGACTTGAAACGACGGGGAGTAGGGGATGAAGCATTAAAAATTAAGCATTCACTTTCTTCAGCACCAGAAGATAAAACTGCCAAATTTTTTCCACGATTTGAAGGACCATATGTCATAGAAAAAATAACTCACGCTGTAGTAGTGTTAAAAGCCAGAAATGGTGAAACCTGCTCCGCAAACATTGATCAAATCAAACCCTACTATGATCGGAATAAAATGCAAATTTTCAAAGATCTTTTGCAGGATCCGGCACGGCAGACACCGCAGGCACAAGCTCCAGAGGTGGAACAACGACAAGAAGGGCAAGCCATTAAGAGGCCGGAGCAAGTGAAAAGAAAGTTTCCCCGCGGGAAAATTGAAGGTAACAAGAAAAAGAAGCCGTTCCACCGTCCAGAAAAGAGAGTTCACGAACACCTCCAGAATGAAGAAGGGAGAAGGACGACGAATGCAAAGAGAGCCAGGAGAAATGACGGCAACTATAACCCGGCTCTAAAACGGAAGATCTACTCATCCGACAGGACTCTCCGCAGCAAATGTCGCCGAACTGCGGAAGGGCCACCAGCGGCGGAGGAAAAGTTACAAGGAAAATTTGAACGACCAGCAACGAGGTCCAAGCAGGAACACGAAAGAAGTTTCCCGGTTCCGCCAAGACCAGCTGCCATCAAACGGCCAAGACCACAGGCAGAGGCGAAAAAGAAGGTATTCAAGGGTGACCGAACTGGAAAAAAAAGAAAGCTTCTAGAGGAAGGCACTGAAGGGCGAGCCCGCACACGAAGGAGGATAAATCAAACAACAATCTACGCTACTTTCCAGGACTGGGCTCAGAAAAGAATGTCCGAATATCACAAAGATAAGTAAAATTTTATGTTACTTTGCAAACTTAAGTTAATCTTTCATTCTTACTGCAAGTGGCAGATTTCAAGAAGTTTTACCTCATGCGAGGTCTACCTTTATCGCCAAAAGGACGAGAAATGAGTTGTTACCGATTTTGGTATTATGTTTTTCAATTACTCGCGTGTAAAACTAAAGTTGATGTATAATAGCGATGTGTAAAGACTTAAATATTGTAAAAGTTATTGTATAAATTTTATTTAAAACATTCTGGCAAGAAAGAAGTTTTAGTCTGAAAGACTTTTTGAAATGTAGTATTTCAATGTAGAAAAATTGGCACTTGCTTTGAAAAGAATAGAAGTTAACAATGTACTACTAATGTATGTTGTCAAATGCGTAAAATTAACGGCATGTTAATATGTTCTTATATACAATGTGAACTGTTATTTCAAATGTTAAGAAATACCGTGATATGGTAAAAGTGAAAGTAATGTTAAAATTTTTTTTTATTCGTGTGACTGTAAAAAGACTAAATGATGGTGAATATGTGTTAAAAGTTGAATGATTGTAGTTAGGCTCTCTGACGCTACACTTCAGAGTTAGCCACTTTCAGAATAGTACCTCAGGGTTTAGAGTTGAAGTTAGGGTGTGTTACGAGGTCTTGGTATGTTGAATTTTTAACACGTTAGTGCTTTGATTGTAGGAGGAAGTGTTGAACACGTAGACATAAACACATTCGTGTTTGGTGTTCTTTTACAACACATGTCAGAGAGCACGGGGAGAGATAATTAAAATAGTCATGAATGAAATAAGAATGTTAAGAGAAATATAATTATACATGTTACTTGCCATTTCATTGTGTAACATTTCATTGAACTAGTTTTCCTTCCAGATCTCTGGAAGGAACCAGATTTGAATAAAAGCTCCTGTTTAGATGCAGTACAGATGAAAAAATTGCGTGTCCTGGGAGCTGCTATTGTAAAAACAAATTTCTTTCTTTTAAATTTCTAGTTTCTAGCGAAAAATGTTTCTAAAAGATTGGCCTCGCGTTAGATTCTAGAGCTAAAAGTTTTCAAGAAGGTCGTTTTAGACCTCAGTTTCAAACTAATTAACTCTGGCGGGAAGTATGTAAGGATCTTAAGTTTTACTAACGTTTATTTTATTTTAAATCTTTACTATCACTTCTTATTTTCTACTTCCGGTCAGAATTATAAGCGTTAACGTATTTATGCAAAGTTTGTCAGGCGAACGCCAAGTACTTAAGTACCAAGTACCGCTTACCTTAGAAGTTTTACTCAGTTGCTGGTTGCCTTCCAGGCCAGAGGTTTAATCCTCTTGATAATTTTAAACGCATTGTAGTGTTCACAGTTCTCTGTACTACATACGGCTTCCTGTTAATATAAGGCCAATCTTCCACGTTTATTATTTCAAAGTTAAGAGTTTAGTTTTATTTTTATATTTTTACGTTTAGACCACAAGTAGTGGGTCTTTGTATTCCGAAGTACGGAAGTTATTGTAATTAGAGAAAAGTAAAGGGTTTTGTATACCCTTCTTGTGTATCCTGTCTACTTCCCACAGTTATTGAACATAGCTTTAGTAAGCTCTCTGTTCCGAGTCAGGTCCTTGCATGTTCCCGAAGAAAGTAAGACGGAACATTGAACCTGATATAGGAATAAAAAAAAAAAAAAAAAAAAAAAAAAAAAAAAAAAAACCGGAGCCCACGGAGCCGAGTAACAAAGTAGATATGTAAGAAAAATAAAGAATATGTTAAAGATTAAATTAGCAGCGTACATTAACTTCCCTTCTCTATTCTAAAAATAGCAACATCTATTTGCACTGCGTCATTTCGAGAAAAATCTATGTCATCTGACTTTTACGTAATTCTGGTGATGTAAACTGAACTAAAACTCAAGCAGCCAATAATAATTTTACAGCAATATTAACTATCCAATCAAAATGCTTTTAGAACCAAAACTAACTCAGTCTGACTTAAGATTGCATCCTGAACATTACGTACTTGCTTTCTATGCTTTTCCGTTGCTACACTGCTGTCTGTCAGCTGCTGCATTCTTGCTACAATGTTATCAAAAATGTAAGTCTTTTGGAAGAGGCACATTTAATGTGTCGACTTGTGTGTAAACGCAACATGTTGCTGAAAATAAAACTGAAGATTTAATTTGCCTTCGCCATCCAAATTCCAATACCGTACCATCACTAACCATATGAACGGTACCGAATCCATCGATACCGTTCATACCGTTCTCATCCATCGATATCGTTGGATTCCGCAGGTCCTAGGCAAGCCATTTCGACCATTCGAAATGGCTTTCGTGGGATTTTATTTAGCCGAGATATTAATTTAAATCTATTTTTCCCCTACATTTTCCACTTTCTTTCTTGGGTTTTTCTCTATTAGAGCGATATGGCTACGTGCCAAATTCTTTTTTCTCGCATATCTACGGAAAGGCGCCGAGTTGAAATTCGAGACGCGTATCCTCGGATTCCAAAAAATACTCCGAATCCATCGATACCGTTCTCATCTTCGTACGACTTTAATTGGCTGAGATATTAATTAAAAACTGCGGAAGCGTTAATTTCCGCGCTCATTTTTCCGAGTGGCAACAATAAACTATCGGCGACACACACTTTAGCCGCTTATATATATAAAGAAGATTATATCCATTGTTAACATTAAAAATATTATAAAATGTAATTAAAAGGACTTGTGCAAAGGTGTCTGCTAATTTAAACTGAATTACCCAGTACAGGCGGCGAGGACGCCCCATTGCTTGCTGGCCCACGGGGCTTCCCCCTTCTACTTGCTTAATTGCTTAAATTAGAGTGCAATGAAGGAAACCACTGGCGGTATATTTCTTAAGAGCCCACCGCTAGCTCAGTCAGTAAAGGTGATTTAAGTAATGAAATGTTAAATGTTCACATGTCAAAGAAATGTTCACATGTCAAAGATCTCTTTGTACACAACATTTCTTGTGTAGATCTTTCCAACATTTTTAAGCTCGCCTTCACAGGACCATCAATTGTTTTTAATTTTACGTCCGTTCTTTCACGAACTCTTGAACAGGCAGACTTCTATTTACATATGTAATTGGTGTAAATATTTTTCTCATACGCATAGTTTTATGTAAAGATTTCATTTGGGTTCAGATGTTTATCACATATTTCTTTCTTCATCTTATTTACCACTTATTAAGTAATATTTCACAACGATATTTTTTCGAAGTATCCAACATGTGTTTGTATTTATTTCAACCAGGTACTGAAATCTTCATAATTTCCTATATTTGATCTAACTTCACAATGAAAAGTTTCAGAAACAATCGACGATGCTTTAATTAATATTTTGTACAGAAAATTGGGTGGCAGAATATTTTCAACCATCTTGCTTAAATCTTACAGCACGCGGAAGGTCATGTGACATGACAGAAATATTACTGGATGCTCATTGGTCCATCCTAGAAGGCACTTTCTCGGTGGCTATACAGATGTGCACTTGTGAAATATTCGTACGGTACTGTCAAGTCTGTCACTACATGTTTTATTTTGAAAAGGCTATCCTCTAGAGTTCGTCTCCGTTGGTCAAGCTCATGGGGACTTACGTTGTCTGTTTATTCTGGTGACCAGTTGGCGCCTGGTTGCCTTTGTCTTGCGCTTCAAATCAAGTCGTCTTTCTGACTCTTGGTATCTAGTACATATGAGTATAAACCAATAATTATTCGGCCACAGCCAATAACTTTTTATTTGAAAATAAGGTGCGTTAGCACCGCGCCTGCGGGCGAAAACATCATAGGTGGCAAAGCAAGGTATTAATTTAGGTGAGGTAACATCTAAGAAGGTATACATCAGCATGTAGAATTGCTGAGTAGAAATAATAAGTTGCATACTGAGTAGGTGTATGGAGCTTAATTCGGTACTGAAGAATGGCAGTAATGAGCAGAGATACATAGGAGTAAATTTGATCACGTGATAAGAAATCTTGTTCTGATTCGTGAAAAGTGGATTGCAAAAACGCATTCAATAATTCATTAAAAGTCAATAAGGAGTCCATGAGGGAATTTTGTGTGAAACTTGAGATAATAATCTGTAATCTTCATAGTGAATATAAAGCAATACTTGAATAAACATTGAATAATAGCAAGTAAATTAAAATCTTCCTAGGAGGGCGTGTCCTCACGTGACACTAAACGCATGAAGAGAACTAAGGTGAAATGACACACGAACTTAAGTTGAAGTTTTGAGTGGAATAAAGTTCACACAGGTAAAATACAGGTATAACAAAATTGGCAAAGTCCAACGGCTAACATTGATCAAAGTCCTAACTTTGATGAAAGTCCGTCTTTGCAATGTCAACAGACCGCGGCGCACTCGGGTGGTCACCCTCCCAAGTACTGACCGTCGGTGCTGCTTCAAAACATTCTTATATTATGCAAAACAAAAATCTTGAGTAATATGAATAAGGAAAAAAAATCTACAGTATTTACAGTATGTACAGTCACCATTTTGAATTATGGTGGATCGTCCGTGGTCTTTTCACAGAATTTTCTTCGGTGGGGTCGTAGTTAATGAGAGATTTTATATTCTCGTGTTGCGAGTTCGCAATACTTTGGAAGAAATTATGCGCTGATCTTAGGATAGCATCTTGAAATTCTGGGATTTTGAGGTCTTCATAAGTTGATTATTTCTAATAAACCAGGGAGCGTTGGTCATAGCCCGAAGGATCTTGTTCTGGAAAACACTGAACTTCTTTCTAGTAGTTTTATTTGCAGTAGCCCAAGCAGGGACGGCGTAAAGAAGAATTGGTCTGATTAAGGTGAGGAAAAGGGTTCTTTTCGTGTTGAGGTTTAATTTGGATTTTCTTCCTGTTATAGGATAAATAACCATAAAGGCGGCATTTGTTTTATTGCAGATATAATCTATATGCTCTTTAAAATTTAATTTGCTGTCGATGTAGACACCCAAATATTTGTAGCTGTTTGCTTGAGGGATTGGGTTATTGTCAGTTTTGATATTGATATTAATGGAATAATTTTTCTTGTATCGACGGTATAAGACTATACAACATTTGGAGGAATTAAGATTTATTTTCCAGGACTTGCACCAGCTTGAGATGCGCTGCACATGAGAATCTAACTTGTCGATGGCATATTGCGGATTTATAGGATTAGACAGGTGACAGGTGACGGAGGACGTGGACGCCTGGTGTTTAACGGAGGTAAACAGGCATATGTCCCACGCCCTCCCCTATATAGATACAAGAACTCCTTGGGGTCCCACAAGGGCGCACCGGGAGTTACTGAGGCTTCATGAAAAAGTTTACATGGCCATACAGGGGCTATTCCATTTTGACATTGGTTCTGTACAGATTCTTATGTTAATGGTTGCCTGGGTGTTCATAGTCCATAATGCATACATGAAGCATGACATTACATACATGATATATGACATGACATTAAACTTATACACAATACTTGCATAAATTAGTACACACATACTTTACACTTCACATGACATTAGACTACACATACATAATGCATGGCATCAATCTATACTTATTAGAGTTATAACCTGACGGTATACTACGTTAAGCTAATTGTATTGCGAACTTGCTAAGTTACTTTATAACTGGATTACTTATAGTTTACATTATTGCTATTACTTCTTAAATGACATTATGCTATATAACAAGGTAGGCACACATACTTTGCCTTATAATCATATATGCGTTACTTAAAATAATACACATGTGGCATGCGTTACACGCGCTATTGACTACATTACCGATTACGTTATGTTAAAAGTACACATAGTACGAAGTATTACACTCATTGATTAAATTACCTACATTACATTATTACTTACATTACTTACATTACACATTTGCTTATATATACATATTTACAATTTTAGACATAACACCTGCTAAGTTACAATAGAGACATAGAATTCTTCCGCTGTGTATGCTATTATTCCTATGTTGGTTGGCAGACATCCTGCCCTTGGGCGCTCAGCTGCTGTGTAATTTTACATATATTTCTTATCGCAGGTGCTTGTTTGGTGATGAACCTCTTGTAAGGTACTATATCCGTAGTGAGATATGGTAGGTGATGGCTCGTCGTGAGGCTACAGTTGAACTCGTAGTGGTTGGAGGAGCCAATTTCCCCGTACACACACGCTTCTGCCATGGAGATAGCACGCTTATAACAGAAGGTGGGAAAAGGGCCATGCCCCGTGATATAGTTTACCAAAGGGGGTATGGCCTGTAAGCGTTCTTTATCTACTACGGGGTAGAATTCGAAAGTCCTTCTGCCGGTATCTCCATTCTCCCATTCGTGTTGCCATTGTTTATTACCTATGTCTCTTAGTTGTCTTTTTAAAAATGACGCCGGGATTAGTGCTGAGACAGCCTGTGCATTATTGTTGGTTGCTGCCTCATTGGCCAGTTGATCTGCCATCTCATTGCCTGCGATCCCAGAGTGGCCTCTTACCCATTTTAGCTTGATGTTAGATTGCTGGTTGCTATGCAATATCTGTTGGATTTTCAGGATTATGGGAGATGTGTGATGATGATTCTTTAATGCCTGCAGCACTGACATGCTGTCTGTGCAGATTTCTGTTCGTGAAAGTTGTATGTCATGTGCGTACTGTATTGCCGCTTCAATTGCTAAGGCCTCCGCCTGGAAGGTACTATTGTGAGCTGCAAGATGGCCTTTCCATTGACTGTGAAGTGTACCATGCTCATAATAAGCATAAGCACAACCCACTCCGTTATCATGTTTGGAGCCATCTGTGTAGAATTGCGAGGCGACTGGTACATCTTCTATTCGCGGCGTAGATCTCCTTTCTATTTTGACGTATATGCCCGAGTTTTTATGTGCTGGGTGCACGTGCTGTGTGCTGCCTGGTGTTTCGTACTGCAGCGTACTGAAGACTGTGGTGCCGAGTGCAGCATTCTCCTTTAATCTTATTACCCGCTCATATATTGCTTCTAACTTGGCCCCCCAGTTTTGTCCCCGAAACTACCAGTCTTTCTTTGCAATGTTGGCTGTTCTGACTTACACATTCTGACTTCTTGTAGATGTGGTAGCCAGGTCAAGCCTTGGTCCCACGTGACTCCAAGGTATTTCAACGTTTTGGTGATTTTCAAGTTTCTGCCCATTAGCTTAATACAAGGTCGTCCCGTGGGGTTTGTACCTGGACGCGGTATGACCATGGTATTCTGGGCTGAGATAACGAGTTTCAGATTTTGGCACGTGTCATAGAATTTGGAGCAAGTAGCGGAGCCGTTCCTCTCCAGTTCGTCTCGCGTACGGCCAGTAACTAGCAGTGCCGCATCATCGGAATACGCCACTATCTTGGTGTGGTCAGGCCACTTGAGTTGTAGTAGCGTATTGAACGTAATTATCCAAAGCAGGGGCCCCGCGCAAGAGCCTTGTGGGCATCCCCTCTCCTGCTTCTTTGTATAGACACCACTATTATTTGCGATTATGAGACTTCTTGAGTCCAGATAATCGTTGAAGATGTTATATAAATTCCTAGGGCACTTTGCCTCCGTGAGGGCCTGCTTGATTGCAGGCCACCAGATAGAGTCAAAGGCGCTCTGAAGATCTAGTGATATAAATGCCGTGTGCCGGTTATTGGCTCTGTTTTGCACAGGCACTACACTATAATTCAATAAACTCAGGAACAATGGACTGTATTATATCTCACTTTAATTCTCATTAATTTACATAGTTCATGGCCACTCGAAGCCACGAATTCTCTCACACGCTCTTAGCTCACAATCTCATGTCACAAACTCCAAGAGCTCAAGACGCATGCGCCGACGCTAGTAATGAAATGCGCGCGCAGGCGCAACATACCGCCCGCCTTGACATGATGTAATCATTCAAAATTAGATCTTACAATAAAAAATTACACAGAGTGACAATACGAAATACAGGTAAATAATTGTAAATATCAAATAATAACATCAACAAAATCAAACTACTATAATAAGAAAATACAATAATTAATTACAAACATACTTTTTGTTTAATTTGGCATAGGTAAAAGACAAATTTTATTAATTGATCTTTTAAAAATGCCTCCTTTCGTTTTCACTGAAACTACTCTAACCTTATTGTCTTTACCTTAGAATATCTCAACGATTCTGCCAAGAGGCCAGTTACATACAGGAACATTATCAGTCTTTAAAATTACCATAGTTCCAACCTTGACATTGTCTTTTTCAAAGAACCATTTAATTCTTCCTTGCATTGCACTCAAATAGTTATTTCTCCAATACTTCCAAATTGTTTGTACTATTTTAGTCAATTTTTGCCAGCTCTTTAATCTATTATCGTTAACGTTTAAAATATTAGGTTCTGCAATAGCCGTGATAGGTCTGCCTATCAGGAAGTGGCCTGGTGTCACGATATCAAAATCCTCTGGTTCGGATGATAAAGGATGCAAGGGCCTAGAATTCAAAATGCCTTCAATTTGAGCAATTACTGTAAGAAACTCCTCATAGGTTAGTTTTAAATTGCCTACTACGCGTTTCAAATGAAACTTAACAGATTTGACACCTGCCTCCCAAAGACCTCCATGATTGGGAGCTCTAGGGGGAATGAACGACCAATCAATACTCTCACTCGATAAATAATTACCTAATTCATCATCTGGTTTGCTGACTAGCCTATTCAATTTCTTTAATTCTGCGTTACTACCAACAAAATTGGTTGCGTTATCTGAAAATATGCGTGCACACTTGCCTCTCCTGCTGAAAAAACGCTTTAAGGTTGCAATAAATGCTTGACTAGACAGGTCCGTTACCAACTCAAGATGACAAGCTTTGGTAACAAAACAAACGAAAATGCACACATACACCTTGTTAAGGCGACCTTTTCTCTGATGTGGGTATTTTATAAAATAAGGACCAAAAATCAACTCCAACACAATTGAATGGAAAATTCAGGCTGACTCTTTCTTGAGGGAGTTGACCCATAAGTTGTTGACAGGGCACTGGTTTTGCTTTGAAACATACGACACACTCATGTACTATTTTTCTACAAGTGTTGCGCCCGTTTAAGGGCCAAAACCCTTGTCTAACAATAGACAGTAAGCCTTGTGGACCAATATGCATGTATTTCTTATGAAACATCACAATAATTAGATTAGTCAACTTATGATTCTTTGGTAAGATTATAGGAAATTTTCTATCAAAATTCAACTTACAATTAGCTAATCTGCCTCCAACTCTTAAAATTCCATATTGATCTAAAAATGGAAAAACACTTCTTACCTTGCTATCTGGAGGTACCTTACCCTCCTTTTCAAGGCTTGAGATTTCTTTTTTAAATTCACTATCTTGAATTAGCTTAATCAGTTTAAGTTCAGCTAATTTTAATTCTGAGCTCTGAAGACGACCTGAAACCTTATCCTTCCCCTTGCAGTTGTTTACAAACCTAAAAATAAAACTTAAAACACGAATAATTTTAGTGTAATTGTTACTTAAATTTAAGAAATCCTCAATGAAAGGGTTAGCTTTCACATTAAGAAAAATATTAGAGTCACTAAGGATTTTAAGTTCGTCTGGAAAGTCCTTCACAATGACTTCCACCGGAATCTCTCTATTTGGGTAGTCGTCGTATCTCAGGAACAGAGGGCCTTTCCACCACATATCATTTTGTAGAAGTTTACTGGGATCCAAACCTCGGGATATAAGGTCACTCGGATTCTCCTTTGATGACACATGACGCCATTGATGACCATTAGTCAACTCTTGAATTGTTGCCACTCGATTTGCAACAAATGTCTTCAACTGGTAAGGCTCCTTTTGTATCCATGAAAGCACGATCATGGAGTCACTCCACAGATAAACGTTGTTCACAGAAATCTCTAATGCAGATATTACTCTAACCATCAACCTTGCAAGTAGGACTGCCGCACAAAGCTCCAGTCTCGGAATAATAACTCGTTTAGTAGGCGAGACTCTGGATTTACTCGTCACTAGCCTTGTCTTCACTTCTCCATTTCTCGAACGGCACTTGCAATATATGGTTGCTCCGTATGCTACCTCAGAGGCATCTGTAAATCCATGAAGTTCCACATAGTCTACTTCTGCAATAAGAATAAACCTTTCAATTTCTATTTTACTTAAAACTTCCAGTTCAGTAGAGAACTTCTTCCATTCATCAGCTTCATTTTTTGGTAGTGATTCATCCCAATTCAGCTTTAACAACCACAACCGTTGCAGGAATATTTTCGCTTTACTTATGATTGGCCCTAGTAAACCAATCGGGTCAAACAATCTTGCAATTGTGGACAATATCTGTCGTTTGGTAACAACTATGTCATTATCGAGTTTCACTCTAAAACAGAAACAGTCTCTTCTAGACCTCCAAGACACTCCAAGTGTTGTAGATTCTGCTTCATTAGGAAAGGAATAGGAGTGATCTTCTTCCGCAAGTTCAGCATGATTACTGCACCACTTGTGCAGTGTCATTCCTGCACTCTTCAGTATTGCAGTTAACTGAGATTTAAGTTCCTTAGCTGTACTCAAAGATTCCGCTCCACTAAGCACATCATCCATATAAAAGTTTTTAAGTAAGACTGGCGCAGCTAATGGAAATTTTGGACCTTCATCAATCGACAATTGTTTAAGAGTTCTCATAGCTAAGTATGGCGCACTAACTGTACCGTAAGTCACAGTATTAAGCTCATAGATTTTCACAGGTGCATCATTTTCCTTTTTCCACAGGATTCGCTGCAAGCATCTCTGTTCAGGGTTAATTTTAATCATTCTATACATTCTTCTAATATCCGCCGTAAATGCGAATGGGTACTTTCTAAATCTAAGCATGATTGAAAAGAGATCATCTTGACCTCCATTACGTTGTAAAGAATTTAGCGAAATTCCATTTGATGTTAAACACGATGCATTAAACACTGTTCTCAATTTAGTTGTTGTTTTTTGAGATCGGTATATCCCATGATGTGGCATATAATACACTACCCTAGGCTCATTTTTCTCTTTAACCTCAGTCATATGCCCTAGCTCTTCATATTCCTTTAAAAAATCCTGATACAGACTCAAATATTCAGGGTCTTTAACTAATCTTTTCCATAGGGAATTTAATCTCTCAAGGGCAACATCCTTTGAATTTCCTAAGCAAATAGGATCTTCCTTTAGTGGCATTGTTACAATATATCTCCCTTCTTCATTCCGCTTATGAGTTTGCACATAATGTTCTTCACATATTGCTGTTTCTTTATTTTTTGGAATGGCTATTTCAACATTCTCTATTTCCCAAAATTTTCTCATTGTTTGTTCTAAGTCATTAGATGTTTTCATTAACCCTCAATGTACGCGGCTCTGTTCTTCTGATGTAACGCTTCCCGACACTATAAACCCGAACACGCTGTTTTGTAAAAAAAAGACTCGAGTTTTCATAGCGAATTTGTTCAGATTTTAATATCTCAAAGAAAACCTCAGCTCCTAAAAGCATCTCTATACGTTCTGGAACATTAAAATTCTCATCGGCTAATTTTATGTTACAAAAATCCTGCATTTTAATATCAATTTTCCTTGAAAGAATCAAATCTTGCGTGATTTTTGGTACAACTAATAAGTCTAAATGTCTTACGTAACTTTTATCTTTGCTAATGCATGCCGAAACTCTTTTTCGAATTGTAAACAAGGAATCATTTAATCCGGAAATCGCAATGTTTACCTTCTCATAATCAAAGTTGAATCTATACAGCATATAAGCAGTACAGTTATAAGCAGTCTCTGCTTATAAACGATGAAGTACTGCCGCCATCAAGTAATGTTTTGACTGGATGTAGCTTACCCATACCATCACTAATAAAGCAAATAGCCGTGCTCAAAAGAACACTTTTTTTGGATCTGTTTACACTAGTCGCTGTAAGTAGAGTATTACCGCTGTTAGGCAGAAAGTCTGGCGCTAGGGGGGAAAGCACACTGGAACTACTCGCTGTTTCGTTTTTATTTTTTTCCTTCTCTTTCGATGATTTATTTTCTACTGGAAAATGCAATGTCATGTGGTGTCTTTTCCCACAAACAGAACACGAAAACTTTGATTTGCAGTTTTTGACGGAATGGTTTAATGCTAGGCAATTAAAGCATAATTTATGACTTTTGATGATTTCAACCCGATCATTCACCGGTTGTCTCAAGAAATTTGGGCATTTTGCCAAAAAATGATTTTCCTCACAAAGAACACACTTTAATCCTTTTACATCGGCAAGGAATACCTTTGAAACATTTTTCGACGTTTTGCAATTGCTACGAGATTTTTGAAAACTGTGCACACTTGCGGCAAGGGACTTTCCGCGAGATGTGAAAAATAAATCTGCTTCCTTTGCCATTTGTTGAGGCGGAAACCAACTTTCAGCTTGCCTTAAATATGGGCTGACGTTTCTCGATCTAATGTTTCAAACAATTTGTCTGATATTATTAACTGCTTCAGAGTTTCAAAATCAGACACTTTCCTCAATTTTAAGTAATATTCGAAATTTGTGGTTAATCGCGACACGAACTGCACATGGGACTCATTTAGGCGTTGAGCCTTTTTAAAATTTTCTAAAACAATTTGAGGTGTAGGTTCGAATTCTTTTAGAATAATAACTTTTACTTTTTCATAGTCACTTAGCTCCTCATCTCTAATATACACGATAATGTTCGAAGCCCGTTCCCCTAACAAGTTTAACAATATTTCCGCTTTAGATTTCTCAGGCACATTTTTTGTCGCGAAAGCTCTTTCTAAAGACGAGAAAAAATAACTCCAGTTTTCAGGTTTACTCGGAACCTTCAATGTTAATGTTCTTATACTTTTAATAAGAGAATCTAAGGAATCGGAACTTTCTCCTTTACTTTCGGTTTGATCATTATTAACACTTTTTGTTTCAGCTCGCAATCGAGCAATTTCCAGTTCTGTTTTACATCTCTCTAATTTAATTTGTTCTAACTGTAATACTTTAGCTTCTTCAGATTTACGATGCTCTACTATGGAATTACCCAACTCTATTACCGAATTTGGATCGGATTTAAAAGCTTCACTACTTTTAATCGCTAAATTTAAATCTGTAACAGTTATCTTTTCACTTAATTCTATATTCAGTTCTAAAGCCAATAGCTTTAAATCCTCTTTAAGTGCACCTTTTATCAACATTGTACTCTTAGTGAAATAACACAAGATAATAAGTAATTCTTCTCAATTACTTAAACACAGTAACACAGTATATAAATACTATAAATTTTCTCAAAACTCTTACACAGTATGTCAAAATAACAAAATGGCACTTTATTCTTAAATCGAAACTGCTGACTTACTTGTTACTTGTAACTAACTCTTAATCCATAGATCTCTGGCCCATGACGGACCACGATGTTTTGCACAGGCACTACACTATAATTCAATAAACTCAGGAACAATGGACTGTATTATATCTCACTTTAATTCTCATTAATTTACATAGTTCATGGCCACTCGAAGCCACGAATTCTCTCACACGCTCTTAGCTCACAATCTCATGTCACAAACTCCAAGAGCTCAAGACGCATGCGCCGACGCTAGTAATGAAATGCGCGCGCAGGCGCAACAGGCTCTATTATCGTTAATGTGGCTTCTGATCTTATCTAGGGCATGTACTGTAGAGAGGCCAGTTCTGAACCCATATTGGTTATTGCTAAGGAATTTGGTACGGTGAAGGTGGTATTTTAGCCTATTCACCAGAAGTTTCTCGTAAACCTTCCCCAGCGCAGACAATAAACATATCGATCTGTAGGAGCTGGGGTCTTCTGGTGATTTATTCTTTTTAAGAAAGAATACGACTTGGCCCTTTTTGAAGGCCGATGGAAATATCTGCTGTCTTAGCAATTTATTAAAGAAGGCCTTGAAGTATGTTGGGCAGGCAGTGTATGCGACCCTGATGATTGCATAGTCTGGTCCGTCAGGGCCGGGCGCTTTCTTGAGCGGAAGATATTTGAAGACTTGCTTAATCTCCTCCGTTTCGAAAGGGATATCATCCGGGGTATCTGGGACGTCTTGACAATCTGTTGTTAGTCTTTGTTGTGGCGTGTCATCCTCTGGGTTATCTTCCCTGAAGGCTGCATTCAGATATGTGGTAGCAGTATCTTCTGCTATGTTGCCGGTGGAGGGTGGATTTGTGGTCTCGGCGTAGAGATGATCCGGCTTGAAGACTTTGGAAGTTGCTAGTTTGTGCAGTATTCCATATGGATTTGAGTTCTCCGTACAGAACTTCCGCCAGCTGGCGATCTTCGCCTTTAGGAGGTTAATCTTATACGCTGCTCTTTCCTTTCTGAATGCTGCGAGGATTGTAATCTTTGCTTCCTCGTCTGTCGTGGAGCGTAGACGGCGTCTTAACGCCCTGCAACTTCTGCCGTTGTTGGCGCAGTTCTTTCATCCACCACGCAATACCCTGTAGTCGTTTTGCAGTTCTGGTGGGCAGGTATTGATCACATATGCATCGGATGGTGTCTCTGTATGGTCATTATGGTCATTCTGATTATTGTATAAATCCAACGCTTGCTCCTTATGTTGAAGCGCCTGCGAAAATGCCCTTGTGAGTGTCTGTATTCTATTCTTTGGTAACTTAAATCTCCTGAGTATGCTAATGCTCGTATCACCTTCTATATTGAAGTAAATACTATATCGGTGGTCCGAACAACTTTCGTCTTCGGCCACCTGCCAGTCATGGACATTGTTGGCGATGTCCTGGGTGGTGATAGTGATATCCGGCCAGCCCTGATGGTAGGTATTATCAAAGGTTGGCTGTGCATGAGGTGCATTGATAATTTGAAGGCCGTTAGAATTCAGGAAATCTTCTAGCAGTTGCTCTTTAGGGGTGGTGGTGGGATACCCCTAGGTACTATGGGCATTGAAATCACCACCGATTAAGTGCGGGATCGATGGGTACTTAAAGCTAATGTCCTCAATGCTTGAAATAGTCTCTTGAATGTCATCTGGAGGGGGCTGTAAATTGAAGAGATAATTAACTGCATCTTCACAAAACTTAACAGTATTGCTACGTGGTCTCGCTGTTGCTTTATAATGAGTGGCGACCAGGCTTGGTTGCAGCAAACTATTGCAGTTCTTGGTGCAGGTTCATTTGCTGCGGCTTTGCACTGGTAAATCTTCCAGGCAATTGGTAGGCATGCCACCTCTCCAGTTCTGCAGTACGGCTCCTATATTAAGAGTATATCTGGCTTATGTGTTACTGCGTGCTGTGCAAGATGCGCAGTTGCGGCTTCTGCCTTCTGCAAGTTTATTTGAATACATTTTATAGAGTCTCCTGGGGTACGCGATGCTGTCAGTTGTTGATCAGGCGGTTGCGGCTCAGTCATATTTTGTGCCTCTTCTGATTGTAGCGACGTACCTGCTGTACGACGGGCAGTTGACATCGTAGGCAGGGTGGTTACAAGAGATGCTTCTGCTGGTCCTGTAGTTGTAGTCCGCGCAGTTAATGCAAGCAGACAGAATTAGACAGAATGACTGTATCGTCAGCGTACTTGAGAATTTTGGCCGAAATGGGATTTGGCATATCATAAGCGTAGATATTAAAATTTGTCGGCGAGAGAACAGATCCTTGCGGTAGTCCCCTATGAATATCTTTGGTATTTGAGAGAGTATCGCCGCATCTAACTTGAAAAGTCCTGTCTTCTAAGTAGGAGATAAGTATTTTGAGAAGATTAACATTGTCTTGCTCTTATATACCTGATCTTATTCATTGTCGGCCGGGGTTTACTAATAGGAGTTTGAGCTCCCTTGGATCGCAACTATTCATTGAGGCGCTACTCCACATCAAGAGCTGTTCTACAGCCTAGGTCAGGTTAAGGCCGTTCCTAGAACACTAGCTGCCAGCGTATTTTCCTAAGATTGCCGTCCCCAAATTAAAAAAAAAAAAAAAAAAAAAAAAATTCCTCAATGATTAATAACATTTTTATTTCATACTCACTAAGTACTTACATATGACAAATTACATATAAAAAGTACTTACATATGACAGGTACTGACAATGAATTTAAAGAATTGAAAATATTTAGGCGTGGTGTTGCGATAGTCCGGCCGCCCCTGATTTTCGCCGCCCGCATACTTTTGCGCGCTGAACCCCCGCTAGGAATGGCAGGTTAGTCTGTACCTTGTGCAGCGGCGGCTCCTCTATTTGTGCACATGAGCACGTGAACCCCCAAAGAAAAATGAAGAAATAAATTTGTTAACAAATAAATTGTAATAATATTAAATACCTATCCAGATTTTTGTGAATTTTCAGGCTGACATTTCTCCTTCCCTTTTTAAGTACGCTAATCCATAGCTAACGTACTTTATTGCATGTAACTAAGCATAAAGAACTTGCTTTATCGTCGATCGCACTTGCGATTGTAGAAATGCCCTTGAAAACCATGTTCTAGGGACAGAAGGAGACAGAGGAGCGGGAGGGGAAAGTCCACCGCTGAATTACCATTCTATTCGCACATCTTCATTGTGCGAGACTTTGCGCGCTGTTTACAGTTATCACGTCCTAATTCTCCTTTGGTTTGCTGTATTCGGTTAATTAATTCGTTTTTCCATTTTCTTCTTCCTTTTTTATTGCTATAATTTTTTATGTATATTTTTTACGAAATCAGCCTATATGCGGCGAGGTCGTAAATTTACTACCCCTTTTTTCATGGGGCGGGAGCTGAAAAGAAGGGCTAATCTTGCTCGAGATCTCGAGAAAATGCGGGAGTCAAAATGCGGGAGAAAATGCGTTTAAACATTTAACTTCTCTACATTCAGTTTTATATAGAGGAAAATACAAATTGAATTCTTCGAATGAATGCAATTTTGTACAATGAAAATGTATTATTGAACGATAAACAGTAAGGCAAATAACATCTTTTTTTAAAGTACGAGTAAAAAGACTGTTATTTGTTACATCAATGAATTTGTAGTAAATATGAGTTTTTCATTTCGAATGCTATGTTACATGTATGCGAAGTAGCTGAGTATGTGAGAAAAAAAGTCTTAACCCAAATAGCCTTCAACCTTTTCACGTCTAAGGGACTGTTTTTCAATTACATTGTGGTCGCTGCTTTTTGGTTAATTTTCTAATGACATATAAACAATAATTGTTTTTATTTGACACTTATGAATAAAATAACTCAAACTAGACTGCAGAAAATTCTTCAGAATGAAGTTAAATAATACTGAAAAATACATTATTGATGCACTTTTGGGTTTTATATGTAATAGTTAATATGGAATACTTAAATTATATATATCTATGTATAGGTATATATAAACAGAACAAAATAAAGAACAAGGTATAAAATATCAAAGGAAAAATATCTTTATTATACGTATATTACGTGATATCAATATAATTTGTTAAGTTTCATTCATATATAATTTATTTTTAGATTTTGTATTTTTTATTATTATTATTATTATTATTATTATTATTATTATTATATTCAGTACTGTATACGTATCTGAAGTTTAATTTGACTTGTTCTCCTTTTGGGTTATGAATTTAAGTGAGAAAAAATTGTTAGGGCCTTCATAGGGATTAAACTATATACAATTAATTAAGATCCGACTTTTCATTTCTTTTAATCATTATATATATTTAAATACTACTTTATAAGTGTACATAAAATATAGCAGTTTTTTAAGCTACTTATTTATATATCTACTGTTTGGTCTAGTTTGATTATAGCAAAGCACTCGACGGCTATTTGCTTAAGGGTAAGGATGCCTCGTGGAGAACTTTCTAAGCGAAACTGACTCGTATGCACGTTACACATAGGGAAAACCACAAAAACGCCAATACGGCCATCCCCGTACGCCGGAATTCGAACCCCGAATCGACCTACCAGGTTTCAACAATGTTACCGCTTAATCGCTAGTGAGCCACACACACACATCCACACATATACATTAAATCATATTTACTAGTCGTTTATAAAGTATAATTGAGTGCAATTTAATCATAAAGAGTTAGAAAATATTTTACGGAATTATTTCACTTCGTAGATCTTTTTGTAAGCTTCACCATATTTCTTAAAGAGAATCTCAATTCCATTTCCAAGCCATTTATGTACCTTTTTTTTATGCTTTGAATTATATTTAGAGAATTATTTCACCTGATTAAAGCTGAAAATGCAGTTTTTTTAATGAAGAATTTAAGGATAAGAACAGAATTAAGTCCTTTTCTAATTATTCTTGATGAATTTAAATTAAAAAAAAGGGCGGGGCACATTAATACGGAAACTAAAGTGCTCGATAGAGGACAGATTAATTAGCTACTAAATTTTGATTTTCATCGAGTAAAAATGAATTCATCTGCATTCTATAAGAAAGAATATATTCAAAAAATATTTTTCTATTCTCGCAGTCATAATATTTTTCTTAAATATTCAGCTAATTCATATTCAAATATTGCAATCCATTATAATTAGTAATAAATCGATATAATAAATAAATATTTAAAATCAATTAAATGGAATTTTAACTTCAAAACTTTTCGTATCCAATATAATTTGTCTCCATTCTACACTCATGTCCATAAATTAAGGATAATTCGGAGTCACGCGGAAATCGAACTCTGAAATAAATATATCACCTGTAAAATCACTACACACATCCTCAAGAATCATATGCAAATTTCAGGAAGTAACCAGATGACACCGATGGTACGTCACAATGACGAGAGTGTAAGAGAGTGATATATAAGGAATACAGGCAAAGAAGTAAAATTGTTCGCAGGCGCTTTATAAGCATTTCAGTGCAATAACCGAATAGTTATGACACAAAGGACGCATTTGGATGATTTTTTACGTGGTAGAATTATCGGCCGTCTGGAATGTGGCCGTACCCAACTAGAAGTATCAGACGAACTTGGAATTGCCCAGACTGTCATCTCCAGGCTTTGGCAACGATTCTAAGATAATGGTAATGTGAGTAAACGTTACAGCACAGGTCGCCCCAGAGTTACAACGCCGAATGAGGACCGGTATTTGGCAGTTACTGCCAAAAGAAACAGTCCCAGACCTGTCTCGTCAGCTCTCTTCAGCCACTGGTACGACAATTTCAAGGCAGACCGTGTACAGACGCTTAGGGCAGATTGGTCTATATGCTCGTAGACCTGTCAGATGCGTTCCACTTACTGTAACTCACTGTCGCCTGCGGTTAACCTGGAGTAGAGAGCATGCATTCTGGACACCGTAACAGTGGGCTTGTGTGATGTTTTCCGACGAGTCCAGGTTTAGCTTGCAGTCTGATTCTCGCCGGACTTTCGTATGGAGAGCTCCAGGTACCCGTTACCACCGAGAAAACATCATTGAACGACACCGTTACGGTGGTGCAGAAGTGCTCGTTTGGGCTGGAATTATTCTGGGTTCCAGAACTGACCTGCATGTTCAAATTGGAACCATGACAAGCCAAATCTATCGGGACGTCATTCTGGAACAACATGTACGTTTGTTTCGAGGCGCCATGGGCGCACAATTTGTGTTTATGGATGACAACGCCCGTCCTCACCGTGCAAACATCGTAAGCGAATGCTTTCAATCGGAGGATATCACCCGTATGGACTGGCCATGTAATTTATTATGTCAACTGCGTAATGTAATGACTTGTAATCTTTTGTCTTAATAAATGCCAGAAATGGTTAGTGCAGTGGGGCAATACCATTTTTGTCTATGACGATGTTGTGGTGCCCTCTGCACTTTTTCCTGTCCTGTCCTGTCCTGTATGGACTGGCCAGCATTCTCACCAGACTTGAATCCAGTAGAGCACGTGTAGGACATGCTTGGCCAACGAGTTGCAGCCCGTCAACCTCCTCCTACATGTCTACCGGAACTTCGGAGAGCATTGCTTTTTGAGTGGTGTAATATCCCCCAAGATCAGATCGATAATTTGATACTCAGCATGCCTAGGCATTGTACGGACTGTACTGCATCGTCTGGGACACATACAATGTATTAACAATCATACGAACCATGTAATATTGGTTTTTTTTGTAAATAGGTTTTTTTTTTGTAATTTGCTCCAGGGAGAAAAAATCGCTAATTTTTTTAATAATATCAAACATATAGCATTTTTTTTTTTTTTTTTTTTTTGCTCTTTACCTTTTGTTTAATAAATAAGCTTTACAAATAAGTCAAATTTGTTTTGCTTCTAACTCTTCCTTTGCCTGATTTTGCATTATCCTTAATTTATGAACATGAGTGTAATACCATGTACATCCTTGTTTACATTACTGACTTACAGTGAAGAATAGAGAACTCTGTAGCTCTATTCAAGTTTTTATTCCTGATTTACTGATACTGAATGAAACCTGAAAACACTTTTCTTTTACATTATATCTCCTTTTATGATGCCTAACGCACCTGATTATTTTCCCCTTCGCAATTAACGTCAACGTCCCCATCTTCACCGCATTCGAGACGCCATTTTTTTTACGACTTTGTGTAAATAGTTATGATGACACTCAAAAAGTCAGTGTTTCGGAAATACAGAAATTACAATTTTCAATATTTTTTTTGGGGGGGGGGAAAGAAAAATTGAAATGAAATTACTCAGGTCAACACCTTTGCTAAACCTTATCCAGATGATGAAATATAAGACTACAGACTTCAAAAGGGAATTCAAACGCACTTTATGTGAGAAATGTTCATGGATTTGTGAATGCAAAATAACTAACAGGTTGTTTTATTTTCCGTGACTCCTGTGTGCAAAACAGAATGGTGATTCAAGTTGTATAAGTTATGGTGTTGATGATTTATCACATCAAATTCAGAAACTAAAAAAACATGAATACTCACAATCACATTCATACTGTGAGTATGGACATCCATTATTTTCTAATTTAATTTGTCAGTAAAGGTGGGCATTCGCCAAAAACGTAACTTCTACATTTTCCAACAGTCATTAAAGAAAGAAAGGAAGAGAACGGACGCAGTGATAGAGGAGATATTGGAATCATATGAACCTTCAAAAGAAAGGAAGAGAGAAAATATTAATATTGTAAAGTCCTTAAGTTTTCTGAAGCAGGAGACATAAAAAATGTGCAACGCCCTCGCCTGGACTCGAACCTGGACCTCTCGAATACGCGTCGAGTGTGCTACTGGTTACACCACGAAGGCATATAAAATTGAGGGAGAAAATACCTTCTAATGTACCAGTTAAAAGATATCATGTAATGTTATCGCGAATCAAGTAAACGAGAAGTTTTGCTTTATTTCTCACTATTTTGCTGTTTTTCTCTCGAAGCTACAAAATTTCAGGGGCACGAGGAAAAGTTTCCTGCTCAGATGGTTGACCAAACAACTGATGTTTGTTTTATGTTACAGAAGGAGGGTCTGAAAACTGAACTAGGAGTAATTTACAGAAGATCAAAGTTCAGATATAGGATTGGTGTCATTATTCTTCTACAACGTATCATAGAAAACCACTTACAGACTACGCTTTCGGAGACCTACCAACTGTTGCTAATTATTTTCACTATTCCAGTGAGCGCTACTCACCCTGAGAGATGCTTCTCAACTCTTAAAGATAATTTTAAGAAGCACTATGATTAGTAATAAATAGAATGAAAAAGAAAAAGTCGCTGTAGCCATGCTCTCAATTGGAAAAAGATGGCAAATGACGTACCTAAATTCAATGAAATCGTTACTGGACGGGCAGGTGAGTGAATTGAATTTACAAAAATTGTATTGTACTCTGTCTACTATTTTGCAGTCAACATTTATATTACAAACAATACTGCCCCACCAGCGGTCGAGTGGTAAAGTCTGTGAATACAGGTATTTCGGTTCGGAGTTAGAATTTCGGCGAAAGGCGTTCAGGTGCATGGGCCTTTTCGTAGTTTTTCTCCATGTATAACGTATATACGAGACAGTTTCTCTTAGAAAGTCCCTCACGAAGGATCCCTCCTTTTAAGCAGATAGCCCTCGAGCGCTTTGCCGTAAACAACCAAACCAACCAAACAATATTATGGTTTTATTACATTCCATTGCAAAAAATAAAATCTTGCAATTTTTTACCTGTGAGAACTTGGTTTTTTTTTTACTTGAATTGTTTTCCTTTAAGCTCGTGGAAACGCATATGTATTTTAACCAAGTTACCTCGTACCTGCAGATTTAATTTTTGAAATTTGTTCTGTGAATCTCCATTAGAATAAACCATGAGCCGTCACTGCTTTGCCACTGCCACTGCCACTTGACTGTAACACAATTGTAAAAAGGCACCACGAGTGTGTTGCGTTTTTACAATTGTGTTACAGTCAAATCTATTTCAGTATGATTTTTTTTTTTTTTTTACATTAGATTTTGTTTTCTTAGTGTTGTTAAATGTCAGGTTCATTTCAACAAAATGGATAAGTGATTAAAAAGTAGATTTTAGCGCAAAATTAAAACTGTCCTAAATAATAGCTCTGGCTTGGCGTTCGCGACACTTATTTCCCAAGAATCAGCTGAGCCAGGATGAAATTAATTACTAAGGTAACAAGTAGTAAGAAAATTCCAAATATAGGTCCTTCTTAGAAGAAAAGAAAATATTCTGATGAATGTGGAATATGAATTTCCATTCACAACAGCCCAGTCCTCATTCTTTTTTGCGAAACAGAAGAGTGAAATCTTCGTTATTATTGCAGCATTTAGAAACCATTCCAATTAATTCCAATTAAAACAAAAATTAAAGGGTGGAATATTACGGGTTTCGAATGGGATATTAGTCCCAAAACGACATTTTGACTATAAACGACATATCACTTTTCAAATTGTTGCCACCAAGTATTATCTATCTGTGTTATATTTAAAAAAATAAATAATGAAGAATCTGCATGTACGTTCCTCATATTATGAAAGAACAACGCTACCTAGAGCCATCAAATTTTGAATAACGTAGTCCTCCATCTGAAAATGGGCACCTGAAAGCCTGAATTTTGAATTTCGAATTTGTTTTATTATCTATTTCATATTCGTAAAACTTTAACGAGTTTTTAGATTAACAAAATCAACAATTTCGAAGCGAGCAGCGGCAACACTGTATGGGAAAAAAACATTTTTATCTCCAGCGTGCGAGATTGGCTGTCGGGAATTCTGAAGATACGCTGTTTTCAAATATTTTGTGATTTTGCTGTTGAATCGAATTTTGTGTGGTTTAAGCGCCAAGAAAATCGTATTTAATAAATAATGTAAGCACACGAAACGTTAATAATAAAATGACAGAAAAAGTTTCGTAAAACCATCTTAGTAAGGAAACCGTACATTGGAAAAAAAAAAAAAAAAAAAAAAAAAAAAAAAAACTCAAAATTGTATGCCAACATTTAACGCTGAATCTGGAATGCTAAACATGCTATGCTGCTTTTAAAATGTTTCTAATTTTGCTGACGAATTGTATATGGAGCAAGTGCGAAGTAAATGTGGCTTAATAATACAGTTAAAAAGACAAAGAAAAAAATGGTTAGCAGGAGTGCTCATAACAGCAAACTTGTGTAGACTGCGACCTCAGCGAGAGCGTAAAAAAGCCTTAACAAACCCTTCGAAGAGACCGTTAAAATCTGAAACCTTTCAGATTTTCTTCCTAAAATACAAATTTCAGAATAAAGTTCAGATACTGCAATACTTCATCAAACTTTCCTCAGAAGTGTGGTCCGTGCCGCTGGTTGTAAGAAAAGTTTTCACAGTAAAAAAAAAAAAAATCATTTAAGAAGTATCTAATATCCAGTTCACCAGTTCTTCCATTGGTCACCAATTCCAGTTCACCAATTCTTCCATTGGTGAACTGGATTTTCTAGACGCATTTCACATTAAAAAAAAAAAAAAAACTTTCTGTTTTAGTTAACGACCCTAATTCCAATCCATCTTTGCATTCAGCCTTTAAAGAAATTATGTTTTAGTTTTGGTTTCATCAACA
Source organism: Stegodyphus dumicola (assembly GCF_044657685.1). NCBI lineage: Eukaryota > Metazoa > Arthropoda > Arachnida > Araneae > Eresidae > Stegodyphus > Stegodyphus dumicola. Next base: position 4,988,936 of record NC_140769.1, on the reverse strand, counting down.
GATGGCGCCAGTAGCTTTTCTCCTGTCCAGGTTTTCTTATCTTATCTAATCATTATATCCTATCTCGTTCATTTGCGCTTTTGCAGCTGAGGATGATGGTTCCGTAAAATCATCGAAACTAGTCCTGTGAAAATTTGAAAATATAACGCTGATTTTTGCTGTTTGAATTCTAAATTAATAAAAAGTATCTAATATCTACAAATGTATGTTTTGTATTTTAAGATATCGTTCTCTACTGTTTCCGAAACTGCAACTGAAGCAATGAAACAGGCTTCTACTATGTCATCAATGGTCCTAAGGGTAAATAAACCATCCAAAAAAAAAAAAAAGTAGTCTGAAAGAGTTCAGATTTTAACGATCGCTCAAAAAGGCCTTAATATGGTTTATCAGGAGACATTATTGATAGAGATGGCTCAGGTGGAATTGAGAAACTTTCTGCTGATAAATTCTTTCTTAGATAAATCCGCATTTAGACTAACATGGGAACGTTCTATATCTTCTGTAATCTTCAATATATTCCGCATGTTTTATATCTTTTGCATAAGTGTAACAATACATACTTTAATTCCATAAAAATGACATTTAGTTCGAATTAATGAGACACTTTTAATATTATTTCCAGCACAAATTTTTTTTGGGGGGGGCCTTTAGATTATTTGGAATCAACCGAAGGTAGAAACTCTAATTTGAAATGTAAAAATTATGTTTTTAATTGTTTTAACTGTATTTGGTGTTTTATATTTTTCAATTTTTGATTAAACCATTTTGACGTTTTATGTATTTTTTGCCTTGGCGCGAAGTGGCAACTAAATTAATTGAATGAGGAAAGTATCTCTAATAAAATTCGAGGAAATACGTTTAAATGAAATGCAAAAAATGCGTATAATTTAATATTCCGTACAAGAATGTCATGTGGTGTACACGTCGTGGTTTGCTGTTTTGGGTACTTTTAAATGGTCAACTAAAAGAAAAATCCTGCAGTTTATTGACTTCTAATCCTTTACCCTACAATTTAGCAAATTTTTATGATCTATTTTAATTTTAACCGGCGACTTTACTTCAGGTTAAAAAATTTATTCGACAACAATATCAGAATGATAACATTGACTCTAATCACATGAAGGAGCTTGTACTGTATTACGTTTTTAAGTTAAAAATACTTTTTCAGGGACCAGTATCTGAAATCTTTTTCTTGACTTTATTTTCAGCAACCTAAGCAACCTTAGACCAATGTTATATGAGCGTTAAAATAAAAAAGGCTGTATAGTAATCTTACCTGCAATATGTGCTATAAAATTAAAAAAATAACTACATTCCTTTTCCGACATAATATTTAACTTCCGGGGAAATACATCTTCGAATTCTATGGTTCAAAAATTTGCCTTGACTTAAATAGCTTTTTTCAGAAACTTGTAGCCTGGACATCGGCCCTCGGCTATCTTTTTTCTTTTCTTTCCACTCGTAATATCAAGGTACTCTGAGCAAAAAAATAAGGAGGAAGTTCTATATCTCCCATTCTACTGGGCCGATTTAGGAAATTCAACTTGCGTTTTTCATGTCTCGAAAGCGCGACTTGAGATATGTATTAGATTTATATACAGCATTGTTCTAATATAGGTATTTTGACACAAAATCGGGCTTTCCGGAAATGACTTGCTAATGTTTTTCCATATTTCGATTCTATGACTTAAATTACACCAAACTGCCAAGTTTTGTAAAAATCGCACAGGTAATTTTTAAAAAAATTAGCTCTCAAATTTTTAGCTCCTCAATGTTAATTGAGTTTGGTATACTATATTTATTTGGTGTTTCGTTTTTTATTAAACTCATTTCATTCTTCCTTTCACATTTCGAAATTTATGTTCATTCCAAACAAAATTTTTCCATTTTTTGATGATTTATTTTTAAAATTTGTTTTTTAAAATAATTTTTATAAATTTTTCGAAAAAATTTTGAATTATAATCTATAAAATTTTTACTATCATCTTTTAACGAAGATGTATTTCTAAGTACACCTGCAAAAAACTACAGTTTTTCATTCAAAATTTCCAAGATATATGTGAATTTATATATTGGCGAGTTTTGAAATTTAGCGTATTTGTTAAAAGCGATAATACCATCAAATGTGGTTTAGGCACTTTTTTAAACTGAATTGAAAGCAGACTTTTTCCGGTCCTGCACAATGGAAGGGAAAGGAAAATAAGTTGCCATATATTAAGAAGTTCGCCAAGTGAATAATTCTTGGTGCAAACTGGAAAAAAATTGCCAAGATAAAGTTTTGAATTTCTCCGTAAATTTCGCACCAAATTTTACAAAATTTAATATTTAGGCAAAATTTGAGTCGTAGAATCGAAATATGGAAAACAATTGGTATGTTATTTCAGAAAAAGTCCGATTTCATGTCGAAATACCTGTGTTAGAATAGTGCTATATATAAATCTAATACATATCCTAAGTCGCGCTTTCGAGACATGAAAAACGCAAGTTGAATTTTGTCAAAAGGCCCAATAGAACGGGAGATACAGAACTGTTTTTTTTTAGTCCAAAGGGGCTTTTGTTTTCGTTTTGCGATTCTGCGTCAGAACTCTATAAACGGCGTATCACTTTTCAAATCGTCGCCACCAAATTCTATCGTCCTGTATTATATTTGAATAACTTAAACAATGAAAAATCTGCATAAATGTATGTATGCAGTCCCGGGTTCAGAGACCCAGGGCCCCTACGCATTTGATATTTGGGCCCGCCCCCACCATCTCGAAACTTATTTGGAAATTTAGCAAATTAAATGCACTAGAACAAAACATATAATTTTTAATCGACTTTAATAAACATCAGAATTCAGAATAATACAGTCTACGTTACTATAGTTACGTTATTCTATAAAATTTATAGAATTATACGACGAACTTCGCAGTTCTGTAATTAGTCTATTTATAATGACGATAAAAATGGTAACTTTGAATCTGTCTCTGGCAGAAAGTTCAGTCTCTTTTCCTTTTACTTCGTCAAACTGGACTTTACGCTTACGCTTCTTCTGCATGTCATATGCATAGCTATTTTCATCGGATTTTTCAATAACTTTCAACTCATTATGATAAAAGTTTCCTTAAGTGTTCTAAGTATGTTACCAAAGACTGATACAGTTCAACGATCGTACCCAGGTCAATGTTAACAGATTGGTGCGATTTACTTTGTTGAACCTTTCCAAGAAGTGATTTCAGAGAAATAACAAAAAGCAAGTTTCCATCGAGTCTAATGAATTCAGAAGACTAAAGCATCAGAGGGCGTAAATGGTTTTTCATTTGCATCATTGTCAATTATCTGAAGAGCTGCCATCATCTCATCCCAGGAGCAACATAGACTTCGGCAGGCGTCAGCTCGATCAGATCATCTTGTGTGAGAAAGTCTTTTCACGAATGTTGAATTTGACTTCAGTTTCGACAGCAAATTTTCCCATCTGTGTGTTGATGCCGAAAAAAAATTATACAATGGCTGCAAAATACAGAAGAAAGATACGTCAGCTTGACAAGGTTCGGCCGCACAGGATTCAGCAAGATTCAGTGAGTGAGCAAGCAGAACAGGGAACGAAATATATCAAAGAGTTCACTTGTTTTACTCTCTCTTGAAGACCAGAATATACACCCGACATATTGCTAGCATTGTCGTAAGACTGCCCCGGCAGTTGGCGATATACAAGTCGTGATTTTTCAATGTCTCTAGAGCGACTTTAGCCAGGTCTTCCGCTTTATGGCCACAATTTGGAATGAATTTCAAAAATCGTTCGACAGGACATCCGTCTTCAGAGACATATCTCACTATGAAAGAAAGTTGATCTACATGAGAAATGTCCGGAGTAGAGTCAACACAGATAGAGAAATATTTAGCATATTTTATCTCAGTCACGATTGTATTTATTACCTTTTCTGCCATTTCATCGCATATTTTGGACGAAAGATATGATGTTGTGCCACTTCCTTTGTTACCATGGCGTTTTATGTGTAAGTCCTGAAAAGGAACGAACTCAGCCAAAAGTTCTAGGGTCATAACATAGCTCCCACTGTTGTTTGATCCAAATCTCTCATGGCAACCTCTAAACGGCAATCCGCGTGCAGAAAGTGACTTCGCAACAGCCGCAATGCGCCTCAAAACCTCATGCCAGTATTTTATTTCTTCTTCCGTTTGAAGAACAAGACTTGTCAACTCTACCTCCAGCATCCCTCATAGCTAATAGTGTTGCAAGTGCTGACCTGTATTTGTCGGAATTCTCATATTCTTTCATTCTTTGAACTGCGTTTTTCAAGTCCTTGTATCCTTCATTAGCTAGCGACCCCAATTTACCAAACATCTTACAAAGAGGCGCAAAACACTGCACCCTTGCTCTTCGAAAATATGAGCCAAGGTCAAGGTCGTGTTTCACCATTGCTTAATGTTCAGCTAAAAAGTGACAGCGACAGATACCTGGTTTTATCTGCGTATTGACGCCTTGAAGAAGAAAATTCGGCATCAATATTTTGTTTCACGCCATTTTGAACAAGGTATTCCAATGTAACTTCCTCTAGCATCCACTCAGCAGGATCGTCACTTTAAAGAAGATTCAGGATTTTCTAAAGAATGTTTTTTTGTAGCTGTAACTAGGTTTTCAGAAATAATGTTTGTTGGAGTTGCCTGTTGACGGTCATCATCAGTATCATTGCAACTGCCACTGGCTAATACACTAGTACTACTAATACTAGGACCAGAGCCAGAACTAGGTCTAGACGTAGACGAGACGAAAAATGTGTTTAACTTAGGAACATTACAAACAGGCTCTTTTTTTTTTTTTTTTTTGAATTTTTCTTTATTTTGTTTTCTTTTCTCAAACCCGCTTAGTTTTCATTGAAGTCAGACATCGCGACATCGATAATTTCTATAACGGATATAAAAGGAAAGGGTCATTAAACAATAGGAACCGCTCTTCCGTTGTCGTGTTGTATGCGAGCTGCGAGCAAGATGAACGACCGTATCTCACCCATCCACACCAAGACTAGAGACACGAGAGTAAAAAATTATAATCCTAAGTAGGCGGATCTCGCGTACGCGTACATAATGCAGTCGGACGAAATTTGCTCTCTGCGTAATGTTTGCAGCTTGACAGTTGGCGCAGAACACGGCTTACAAGAGAGAGAGAGGAAACGTGTCAGGACTTGTATGTCTTTTGACTTGCTTTGGAAATATAACGTATGCTGAATAGGAACAGAAAGCTTACTAAAGCTATGTTCCAGTATGTGTGGAATAGACAACACAAGCAGGAAGGATATACTGAACCCTTTATTCTCTAGTACTTTACAGGTGCTCCCGTACTTTGGGATACAGAGACCAACCACTTGTGGTCTTGAACGTAAAAATATAAAACTACTAACTAAAACTCTAAATAAAAGCTAACTTTGAATTAGTAAACAAATGCCTAACACTAAGACTGGCCTTTTTAAAAGGTTACGTAGGTAGTACGCAAGCTGCTGAAATTACAATACATTTTAAATATCAAGAGGACTAAACCTCTGGCCTTAAAGGCAAGCAGCAACTGATTGAAAACACGTAAGAATGCAGTGGCAAGGCAGATCACTACCTCTCTCTCTCTCTCTAACTCTTGGCAAAAAGCCACAACTTAAATACTTGGGCGTTAGCAAATACAATTTGCATAACAAGTTAAAGCATTTAACTCTGGCCGGAAGTGGAAAATAAAAAAGTATAGTAAAGTTAAAAAAAAAAAAAAAAAAGTTAGTAAAATTTAAGATTCTTACAAACGAAGAGGCCTAATTCTAGCTTTGTTGTTGCGCACAAGGCTGTAAGTTATATTATGAGCGCCCAGTTTTGGCAAAATGTAGTAAAAATATTTATTATAATATTATTTTCGATAAAGCCTTTTCATAATACAAGCCAGGCCTTTGAGCTTATGTAAAGATTCCGCCACCGGAGCCCCTAGGCTGGGGCCTTGCAGGCCTAGGCAGAAATCCCGCACTCGATGTATGTTTCTCACATTGTGATAAAACAACGGTACATAGAACCATCCAATTTTGAATGACGTAATCTTACTGTGAGTATGGGCATCTGAAAGCCCAGATTTGAAATTTGGAATTTGTTTTATTATCGATTTCATATTTTGTAAAACTTTAACGAATTTTTGATTAACAAACTCAACGATTTCAAAACGAGTAATGGCAACATTCTACGGGGGAAAAAAATAAAATAAAATAAAATAAAAATAAAAAATAAGAAATAAAAAAAAAAAACTTTTTATTTCCAGCGCGCGGAGCTGTGTATCGGAAATTCTAAAGATAGGTTCATTTTAAAATTATTTTGCAATATTGTTGTTGAACTGAATTTTACGGTTTCAGTGCGAAGAACATGGTATTTAACATTCAAAGGTAACACACAAAACGTTAAAAAAACGCCACTTTGATGTAATTTAAAATCTAAAAAACCTTTCAGGTTTTTTTTTTTTTTTTTTTTTTTTTTTTGCAGTGTATATATTTTTCTGAAAATTGGATTTTGTTCATGACCATCTAAGAGAAATAAAAGGAAAGCTACAGATTATTACAAATATCATGATAGCAGCTGTCACGTAAACGCATTAAAATCAATCTTTGTATTGATAACATAAACTGTAATAAACTGTCTGATGAGTAAATAAATAATGTGATCAGATATAAACAACAGCGGTCACAGTAAGTAGTTCACACTGTTGCTATCATCTGAGGCCTGCGAGCAATGAAGTATTAACATTACGGAAATAACCAAACGTGATGAAATGAAATAAGTGTAGTAAGTCAGTGGTCGCAAATTGGCAGGCCGCGAGCCGCATTCGTACCCCGAAGTAATTGTATGCGGCTCGCGAATACATTTCAATTACATACTTCTTGAAAACACGGTGTTGCAAATTTTTCTCAAGATTTTAGTTATTTGAAGTCCGAAATTACATGATTCTCACTAACATTAAAAAAAAACCTGATGTTTACTTCACATAATTTCCTTGCACGGAGTATTAAATTAGACGCACTTTTGCTGCATTTCATTTCAACGTATTTCCTCAAATTTCATTATAGATATAGCTCTTATTCAATTAATTCAATTCTCACTTCGCGGTAAGACAAAAACGCCAAATACAGTTAAAACAATTAAAAAAACAATTTTTACAATTAAAATTAGAGTTTCTACACAATAACAATAATTCAGCCAGCGAGCAAGAAGGCAGATTTTTCGGTTCACAAAACTGAAAGTTTACTTTTAGTTCCACTCGGCGGGAAGGCACTGAAGGGGAAGAAACGGACTTAATTCACTATTCTACTAAGTTTTAAATGTAAACAAATATGGCAGCTATAGGAAAAAAATTAGGCTTAGCCGCACTTAAGCAACTTTTAAATTGTTGATAATTCTACAATTATTGTATGTAGATTAACTAAAGGCATAAAAACTTTAATCGGAAGACAAGAACAGCATAATTCAATCATTTTTAAAACAAAAAATGCACAATTTACTAACATATAAAAAATAATAATAGTAATAATAATAAATCTGAGCTCACAAGAGAGCACTGTATATTTCCCACATCTCCTGCTTTCCCCCCCAAAAAACTTAATGACTCTACAGTGGCGTCTGAACTAAAAGGTGCGGGATGATGAATTCTTCACCGCTCAGATTTGGAGATTGGGTTCCCTAATCTCCAATCGCCCTTTAAAAGGGAGAATATATAATTCATTTTCTCTCTCCTTTCGTCATTCCTTTGTGGTGTAACGGTATAAGGTATTTCTCCCGCCTTCTTAGCATGCCTTCGTGATGTAATGCTCAGCACGCTCGACGCGAATTTGAGAGGTCCATGGTTCGAGTCCCAGCTAGGACACTGCTTATTTTTCATAGCTCCTGCTTTCGAAAAAATAACCTAATACCTCTACAGTGGCGCCCGAACTAAAAGGTGGTGAATGATGATTTTTCACCACCAGGATTTGGCGATTGGGTCCACTAAAACCACAGTCGCCCTCAAAAAGGGGGAGTCTCCAGCCTTCTTAGCATGCCTTCGTGGTATAGTGGTCAGCACGCTCGACGCGAATTCGCGAGAGGTCTGCTTTTCGAGTCCCGGCGAGGGCATTGCTCATTTTTCATATCTCCTGCTTTCCAAAAATAACCTAATGACTCTACAACGGTAGCACACTTGGCGCGTATTCGAGTCCTACATAGGGTACTGCTAATTTTTCATATACTCCTGCTTCAAAAATATCTACTACAAGTTAAATTTTAGTTTTGTAAACAGTGGAAGTATAAACAAGCAGATTTTTTTTAATGCACTGCTGTAATAAGAGTTACTGACACAGTAGGTATTTTCGTAAAATGTTTTGAACAAAGTAAGATGTTTCTGACACCAAATATTGTGTACGTGATATCAAATCTCTTATTTTTCTTTTCTTTTTCTTATTTAGACTAATAATCTGAGTTTTCTGTTCTATAGTTTCATAAATTAGTGTTTTAGTTTACGCAAACAGTATACTGATCGATGTATACTCACTATCTAGTATCTAAGGATACATCGCGTCCATCAACGACTCTGCGAGCGTTACCGGAAACTTAAGAAACTCAGCGTTTCTTTTCTTTCCTGTGAGCATTAAGCAACTCTAAATCTATCCTGTGTGGCATCGTTGGCGATGTATCGCCAGTTGCCGGTTAGTATGTAAGGAGTAATTTATGTACTAAACGCGTCTTGTGTTTGGTAGATAGAATTGATTACGGTAAAGCAACATGTCTCGGCAATGATTATCAGCTGGTGTATCATGAAAATGTTTAAAGATCATTTATTCAATTATTTTTTAAAGAAGTTCAAAGCACAATGATTTTACATATCAGATTTAATAAATATTCAATTAATCTATATTTTACGCTACCTCTTGGATTATCGCCAAGTTCTTGTTTTATTTATCGCCAAACTGTTATTTCATTTATGGTAACCTGAGTATTTTGTTGAATGTTATGGAAACCCTATCGTGACGTGATTGGTTGTAATCCGTCATCGCGGTGATTTTGATTTCTCAGAGCTTATTTCTGCGTTGGATGTTGCTTATTTTGTGCTGTACATCGTGAAATAATTGTCTGTGGTAAGATTAATCTGAAGTTTCTGTACGATTTGGAATGAACTGTGTAGGGTTTATATTTATTTTAACTAACATTTATTTTAAGTTTAAATTATCTTTCCTGTCAAGCCTTACTTTCCCCTGGAACTGCCTATGCCAGAATATGTAAATTTGAGTAGAACGCGCAAGGATTCAAATTATCAGCGGAAGTATTATGATTTAAATAGAAGGAAACGAGTTCGGTGAGAGAGTTATTCTTACTTAGCGAGCGCGGAGGTAGAAATCGAGAATTGAAGAACCCCGCGTTGCGGCCTATGTGCTTGGCGGGAAGTAGTTGCAATTTTTTCCAGTGAGCTTCAAGTCTGCTGAATTAGCTGCGGTATTTGTAAAACGCGGTGAGTTAGTTATTTTAGAGAGCCTCGTAGTTAGAATATTGTCTTTACTTTCTTTTCAGGTTCTTATTTTTATTTGACTGCCTAGTGGGCACAGTCTGTAAGCGTCAAGAGGACGCCATTGTAATTTATTACGTTGAATAAAAAGGGACTTAAACCCTTTATAAGACTCTGTGGTTTATACAAGCTTTCACAGTCACCTCTTGGTTGCGTGCAAGTTAGAGGCGCGCAACGTTATATTGGCGCCCGAACGCTTATCGAACTGAAATGGCCGAAAACTGGATGGAAGCCGCTGGACAACACCAAGAAATGACAACGCAGTTAGAAGGATTTGGATACCTGGTCCAGACTTTGAGAGCATCAATCAAGCCAAACGTCTATTTCGACGGAAAAAATTCGGTGTGCGTATTTTTAGAAGGTATAGAAAACCACTTTTAGCTCTATCCTGTGCCTGAAAGACAAAAAGTTGCTATTGCCACATCAGCACTAAGAGGACAGGCCGCGCTATGGTGGAAAAATATAGGTAAATTTCTTCTAGGTGAATTTGGAAGCCCGACGTATACATTTGAAAATTTCAAAAAATCGTTAGTAAAGGCTTTCCCCATAGTGAAAGATCGCGCACGGCTGGAAGCCGAGCTATATAGTTTCTATCAACGGGATACAGCACAATTGACGGACTTTATTTTACGAAAAATCAAGCTAACGGATATGCTGTATGGCAAGAAACCCGATGCGGAGATTATTGAAATAATATTACCAAGATTGTTACCCGCTGTTCAAGACTACTTTGAAATTAGAAACTCAACCACATTGCAGGAACTTTTCGAATTGGCGGTGAAATTTCAAAATCGCTGAATAGTGGAAAGAGCGAGAGGGGAAACATATTCTCAAAGTACCAGAAGGAAGGAGGAAACAAGAAATGGAAATCGCTCGTATGGGGGGAAAGAACTATCAAGCTAACGCATCGAAACTCGAAGGTCAAGGCCCAAAAAGAAAATTTGAAAATAAGCATCCGCGTACCCAGAAGACACAGATTGAAAGGAAAGCTTTAAACGACTAGAGGGGCCTGTGAAAGGGAGGGTCCAGACCCCGGAAGTTTTAGAAAAACCCTCAAATAGACATCTAAATACAGTCATCGTAAAAAACTCACAGCTACCAATTATACAAGTCCTGGTTGGCGATGTACCAGTAGAAGCCCTCATCGATACAGGGGCAGAAGGAAATTTCATGAGTGAAAAGTTCTTCAAAAAGAATTTTCTTAGGATACGACTCTTTAAAACCAGAAATACGGAAATTATAGCGGCGCAAGGAAAAACATGTCACTGCATCGGGAAAGTATCATTAAACTTACAGATAAAAGAGGAAAATCTCAAAGTATTAATTTTTGTGGTGAAAGACCTCCAACACTCTCTTATTTTAGGTATGGACTTTTTAAGGGCCGCGAGGGCCAAATTAAATTTTCAAGATAGTTCCGTGGTGCTGGAGATGGACCAGAGGGTGGTGGAACCGGTGGAGACACCTGAATTGGACCTTAGCCATTTGAATGACCAGGAAAGTAAAGCAGTACAGCAAGTGGTGAGTAATTTTTCTCATTTGTTTTCAGAAAAACCGGGAAACTGTCAGATCGTGACTCACAAGATTCAATTAAATGCCGAAAAACCTTGTAGGACTAAACCGTATCGCTATGATAAACAAAAAGATTTAATCATCGAAGAACATATTAAGGAGATGTTAAAGAATAAAATAATAACGCCCATAAATAGTGAGTACGCGAGTCCAGTCGTACTATGTAGGAAAAAGAACGAGTTTCCTCCTTCGGATAAAAGGGCTTGGAGGTTTGCTATCGATTATAGAAAACTAAATAGCATAACTAAATTTCCAGTTTACCCTTTGCCGGTTATAGACGAGATCATTAGACAGATCAAATCGACGAGATATATGTCTACTTTGGACTTAACGTCTGGCTACTATCAAATAGCTATGAGACCCGAAGATATACATAAAACCGCGTTTATAACAAAATCGGGCACTTATGCATTTTTACGCATGCCTTTTGGGTTGTGTGGGGCCCCATCGACATTCCAGAGAGCTATGGACATTGTTCTAAAGCCTGTCCTAGGAAAATCAACTTTAATTTATCTAGATGATATAATTATAACGAGTAGTACGTTGGAACAACACATTAATGACCTCGAACAAGTTTTTAAATTATTAAAAGAGGCCGGTCCTACAATTAACGCCTCAAAATGCAAGTTCGCAACTAAAGAACTTAAATATCTCGGTTATAAAATTTCGCAAAAGGGTATAGAAACGCAAGATTCAAAAATAAAAGCTATTAAGAATTTCCCACCGCCTAACACCGCCAAGAAACTTTCGTCTTTCCTTGGATTATGTTCTTACTATCGATCTTTCATAAAAGATTTCGCTAATATTGTTGAACCACTCTTAGTAATCAAAAGAAAAAAGAGTAAATTTACGTGGACAGCGGAAGCGAACACAGCTTTTGAAAGATTAAAAGAAGCGCTTATTAATGCCCCTGTTTTAAAATTCCCTGAGGGGGACGAAAACCTGGAAATTGCGGCAGATGCATCAGACTATGCGGTGGGGCGGTTCTTATGCAAAATAACCATCCGCTGGCATTTTTTAGTAAAACATTGAATCAAACACAAAGGAATTATACAGCTACAGAAAGAGAAACATTAGCCGTATTAATGGCTGTACACAAATTTCGAGTTTATTTCGGCAAATCGCCAGTAACAGTCTTTTCGGATCATGCGGCTGTTGGTAGACTTTACTCGGGAAAAAACCTAACGCCCAGGTTAATAAGATGGGCTTTAAAACTCCAAGAATATAATATCACAATAAAATATAAACCGGGTAAGGAAAACAATGTAGCTGACGCACTTTCTCGTATAAAACTGGACGATGAAGGTAATGAACTTAAATGCGCTGTGTTGACTTCAAAAATTTTAGATTCTAGATATACGGTTATTACTGAACTGAAAGCTGATCCTGAATTTGGAAATATCTATGCTTATTTGAAAGACCCCGAAAGCTTTGAGCATACAGATATCGATGCGATAAGAAATAGAGCAAAAAACTATGAAATAATAGATAATTTATTATTCTATACGAAAACAACATACGAAAATCTTGAGTATAAGCCAGTCATCCCAGCCTCGCTTCGATTAAGCATTTTGAAGGAGTTGCACGAAAAACAAACAGCGGGCCACCTCGGGGTCAGAAAGACTATAAAAAGGGTACGCGAGGCGGTATATTTCCCGCAATTATACAAAATAGTAACGGCGTATGTCAGGTCCTGCAATCAATGTCAGTTAATAAATGATATTAATTACAGCCCGGCCGGGTACTTAAATAGCATTCGCGCTACATTTCCGAATGAAATTTTAGGCATAGATCTCCTTGGTCCCTTCCCCCAGAGCGAGTTAAATAAAAATCGTTTTCTTTTAGTAATAGTAGATCATTTTTCAAAATGGATAGAAATTGTTCCACTTAAACGCGCGTCAGCCAAAACAGTCGCAGATGCATTCTTACACAGATACATTTTAAAATACGGTGCACCGATAAAAGTCATTAGCGATAACGGAAAACAATTCATTAGTCAAATATTTGAAAACATATGCAATGGACTTGATATACGCCATATCAAAATGGTTCCGTATAGACCACAGGCTAACATAGCAGAAAGAGTTAATAAAAACATTGTAAAAATAATTCGCAGTTACGTTAGCACACATCACAAGCGCTGGGATGGCTACATAAATGAGTTAGCTTATGCTTTAAGAACGGCACATCATGATACTACGGGAAAAACTCCAGCAGAATTATTTTTAGGCAGAAAGTTAATTACGCCTTTAGATAAATTATTCTTTGTGCAACAAAGAGAGCAGGAATTTAGACAACAAGACGTGCAAAAGTTGATTGATCAGGCGCTTAAAACTTCGGATACGGCAAGAAATAGACAGAAGTTATATTATGATAGAAAACGCCGTGAAGCAGATTTTAAAGTTGGGGATAAAGTATTGAAACGGAAATTTTCTTTATCAAGTGCCCCAGACAATTTTATGGCAAAGCTAGCTCCAAAGTTTGAAGGCTCCTATGTAATTCAGGAAATCAAAGGAGTAGTCTTATATCTTAAAAACGAGAGAGGGGAAATCTGTAAAGCAAGTCCCGACCAGGTGAAAAAATACTATAATCCAAATGATTTTGAAATCCTTAAAAGTTTCTTGCAGGACTCAAGTCTAAACGAAATAGAAGGGCCAGAGACTGCAACAACTATTCCACCACCCAAGAAACGGAGAACTGAAGAGAGACCTAGCACTTCTACAACCCGGACGTCGGTATCAAAAAGAAAAAAGGATTTTCAAACTCCGGCGTTTAAGAAAAACAAAAATACAGATGAACCGGGTAAAGAAACCGTGGTAAAGACGAAAACACCACCTACAAAAGATGGCAGGAGAAATTACACATCAAGGAGAACGCGCACACGGCCACAGAGTCAGGTGCCAGCAAGGCCGCCGTTCCGGAAACTGAAACGCCAACAGGAGGCACAAAAATACGACGAACAGAAGAAATTCAAGAAGGACTCCAGACCGGAGGACGTCACGACCAGCCGTCCCAGGCAGAAACGCAAAGGCCAACAACCAGACGATTACTCCGTCAAGAGGCCAGCAGGTAGAGGACGCAAAAGAAAAAGCAACGGGGACGACACTCGGAGATCAATAAGGAGAAGATTGACATCCATGAAACCTCTAACTTGGAATCAATTTTGCCAAAAACGGATGACGGAATTTCAAGCATCGAAAACTCAAAGATAAGTTAAAACCTTCTATAAATATTTTTCCTCTTTTGTTCCGAAATGTTATGCATAAGTACGAAGTTCTATGTTTTGACGAAAGTCAATATGTCTCGGTTGAGACTTAGTTTTGTTTTACTTTATTTAGCTAAGGCAAAAGTATTATTTTCTTTAAGTGTAAAAGCTAAAAACAAGCATTTTCTGTTGGTCGAAAGACTAATTCTGTTATGTTAAAGCCAAAATTTGGCCGGAGATAAAAATAACTTCGTATTCTTGTACTAATAAGAATTTTAGTTTCAGTGCCGCCAGTTTGGCGAAGAATGAGTAAAGTAAAAATTTATTTTCTCTTATTCATTTTATGGTAAATTGTAAAAAGCATATGTATTAAACTTTTGTAAATGTATGTAAATACTTGCATGTTATGTAAAAGTAGAATTTAGTCTAGAAGCATAAAATTGTAGATGCTAAAAGTGAATTTAAGTATTAAACTGTAAAGTCATGCTTTAGAGCGAAAGCCTGCATGTTTAAAGATGAATGAGGGGGAAGTTAGAATGAATGTGTTTTGTAGGGTTCTCCACCTACATTTGAATTTTTAAGAATATTAAAGTAGCTCATTGAGTTGTAGAATGTCGAGTAAGGTGTGTCTATTTGGTTGTTGAATTCTAACAAATCATGGTGGTTAGGGGAAGTGTTGTAAGACTAAAACACGAATATTCCCGTTTGACACCACACATGGTGGAGAGCCAGGGTAAAGTTAAATTAATGCTTGAAAAATTGAATGAATGTGAAGTAAGCAATAACTAAGAAAAACGAAACGTTAAAAACAAAAATTTATTGTGTCAAGAAAGTGTAAATTATAATGTATGTAGAAAGATACTGATACTTATTCCTTCCAGATGCTGGAAGGAAAGACCAAGATTGATTGATGAAGTCCAGGAAAAGTTGCTGTAAGAAGAAAGCTTTGTAAAGAGTAACAGAATATTAATATATAATTGTTATATAAGATTTTTTTTTGTGTAAACGAGGCTTTCGCCAGTTAGTTCAGAATTAGATAAACTTACAACAGGTCGTTTGTAGGACCTGCTTCCAAGTTTTCCAAATTCTGGCAGCGGCAAATGTAGGGTTTATATTTATTTTAACTAACATTTATTTTAAGTTTAAACTATCTTTCCTGTCAAGCCTTACTTTCCCCTGGAACTGCCAATGCCAGAATATGTAAATTTGAGTAGAACGCGCAAGTATTCAAATTATCAGCGGAAGTAGTATGTTTTAAATAGAAGGAAACGAGTTCGGTGAGAGAGTTATTCTTACTTAGCGAGCGCGGAGGTAGAAATCGAGAATTGAAGAACCCCGCGTTGCGGCCTATGTGCTTGGCGGGAAGTAGTTGCAATTGTTCCAGTGAGCTTCGAGTCTGCTGAATTAGCTGCGGTATTTGTAAAACGCGGTGAGTTAGTTATTTTAGAGAGCCTCGTAGTTAGAATATTGTCTTTACTTTCTTTTCAGGTTCTTATTTTTATTTGACTGCCTAGTGGGCACAGTCTGTAAGCGTCAAGAGGACGCCATTGTAATTTATTACGTTGAATAAAAAGGGACTTAAACCCTTTATAAGACTCTGTGGTTTATACAAGCTTTCACAGTCACCTCTTGGTTGCGTGCTAGTTAGAGGCGCGCAACGTTATAACTGAAAAAAAAAAAAAAAAAAAAAAAAAAAGCATTAATTGTCTGGTGTGTAAATAAAGATTTAAATGGCTTCGTTCACTTCGGCAAGTTACGCAGTGAAATTTAAGAATTTAGAAACCAGAGCTCATATCAACACTGTGAAAGGTATGTGGGGTGTAATAAAAAAGGATTTTCGAAAGAAATGCCACCGATAGTCCGGCAGTACGGAGGATATTTTTGATTTTTACTTTTGTAAATTTATGTGGCAACGGCAATACACAGATTTTTAGTTTAGATAATTTTAAATAGTTTTTGGATGCTGTTAAGAAATTCTAAGTGTCACACATACCGAAGAAATAGAAATTGTTAAATAAGGTTAGTCGATATTTCCTTTATGTACTGCTTAGATTAGATAACATGTATTTCCATTTCATCCTATTGCCTTGTTTGATTTAAAATGCAGTTTATTGAGATTATATATTTTTTGTTTTAACTATGTTTTGGCCGCCATTTTAATGGGGAGGGCGCTGGACGTAAACAGGAATGGTGCCAAAAAATCGCCAATTTTTGCTAAGGGAAATATATAAAAAATATTTATAAATATTTTACCGAATATTTAAGCTTATTACACGAGTATATTGCTATGATTAATAAATACTTTATTGTTATATTAAATATACATTGACTGATTTCAAAAGTGGACCGAGCTTTGAAATGCAAGGTTTCGCGTCACGTTTATAGATGATGCGATTTGTCGATACCGATAAATGTCGGTATCGACAATAAATTCAAAGTGAATAAAACGTTTTGAATTAGTAACCCTTCATCATGCCTGAAGAAGTAAGGATGTAGATTTGGTGGAATAGTGAGATAACTGGACCTTGCGAATCCCAGTTTGTAAAAATTTTTCTCGCATTAATGCTCATAGTTTGAAGAAATCATGGCTAAAAAAAAAAAAAAAAAAAAAAAAAAAAAAAAAAAAAAAGTTATTCTTACACTTGCAGAATATTTTACTCACTATGCTTGTGCAGTTGTAAAATTCAATTTTGGAAAAGAGCACGAAGAAGAAATTTTAAGAACTTTGCTTTCAGATCGTACAATTTCTTGGCGTGTTAAGTATTTATAAGGTCTCTGAAAAAAAAAAAAAGAAAAAAAAAAAAGAAAAAAAAAAACTGTAATTCCCATTGGGGCGAATCTATAAGGTATTTTCTTCCCCCTTCTAGCATGCCTTCGTGGTATAACGGTTAGCATACTCGGGGCGTATTCGACAGGTCCAGGTTCGAGTCCCGGCAAAGGGATTTCTCATTTTTCATGTCTCCTGCTTCAAAACAAACTAATGACTCTACTAATCTACTGATATCATTTGTAAACTCCAGATGTTAGCATTCAGTATATTTGCCCCTAAAAGAAAGAAAAAAAAATAAAATAAAATAAAAATAAATCACAAAATAGTTTTTAGCTCAAACGGCGTTAGTCCAGAAGGGCTATTAATTTCAAAACAGCATTTTGCGTCGATTTACCTTTCAAATTGTTGCCACCAAATATTATCGTCATGTTTTGTATTGAAAGAAACTAAATAATGAAGAATCTGCATGAATGTTTCTCGCATTGTGAAAAAACAACGGTAACTAGAGCCATCAAATTTTTAATAACATAATCTTCCAACCGAACATGGGCATTTGGAAGTCCGAATTTTGAATTTCGAATTGGTTTTATTATATTTAAAATTTTGGAAAACCTTAACAAATTTTTGCTTAACAAACTCAACGATTTCAAAGCAAGCAATAACAACACTGTACGGGGGGAAAAAAAAAAATCTCCAGCGTGCGAGAATATGTATCAGAAATTCTAAAGATATGTTGATTTTCTTTTTTTAAACATTTTGTGATATTGCTGTCGAATTTTGTGTATTTTAAGTGCGAAGAATATAATATTTAATCCATAAAGGTAACACACAAAACGTTAAAAGAGCCCTTTTGGGTGTAATATAAAATCTCAAAGCTTACAGAATTTTTTTCACCTTTTTTAAAAAAAATTTTGTTTTATTTTGTCGATCACTCCAAATAACAATAATTAAGATATTTTCGATTTGATCGATAATTACTTCAATTCCAATGACTTGTCTGGAGATTTCTACATAAGTAATCATATGTCGGTGTTCAGAGGTGGAAGGCATTTGCTAGACTTGCATAACAAAATAATAATAATAATAATAATAATAATAATAATAAAAGAAATTAATAAACTTAAAAAAAAGGATAAGAAATTTTTTTAATCCATTTATTCCCCACAGAAAACTGCTAACGTCAAAATCATTAGAACTTGAATCAGAAAAGTCTCTAGAAAACAATATTAAAATTATTAATTACATAAAACAGGTCATTGTAATCAATATTGATTAAATTATTCATTTGCATAATTATGTGTTTTTAAAAGGCTACTTCTCATACGCATACGAAAGGGGATGATTATATCGAGGAAGCGTTTTGTCAGAATATTATGAAGAATCAACCATTTTAAAATACAACACCCTAAATTAGGATTTGGTTTTGTGAGTTCTTTAGAGTAATAGAATTACATTTCTCACAGATATATTTCAGATTTTAAATGCTCTTAAAAAATGTGTGCATGAAAACCATGAAAATGTTTTGACACCTGTAGGGGTGAAATTAATATATTCATAGAAATATTACTACTCTGGAAGGAAAGAATTAAAAGGCTAGGTTAAGTTATATCAGGAATTCCCAAACCTTTTCTTCTCTCGACCCCTTTTAAAGGAATGGTTTCCTTCATAGAACCCCTTATATTTTTCTCTATAAGATACAGTATACTGCATAATCATAATACAAATAATTGCACATAAATAACTTAAAAGGTAACAATTAAATAAATATAAACAAAAGTTTTTTTAAAAAATGGTTTATTAGATTTATATTTTGTACTGTTATTTTTTTAATTTTACGAATATGAACAAGTTTTCAAAAACAAAATCACAGATTCTAATTCCACAAAAATTCGATTTGAAATAATGTGATGCTTGATGTATTGATGAAGCTTTCCTTGTTTTTAATTTGGCATAAAATTCCTTAATTTAACTTTTTAAATCACTTCATTCAAAAACATTTGACCTATTTCTTGTTTAAATTCTAATTTTGCTTTCTTCATATTTTTTTAATTGTGTTTTCTTGTGTTCTTACGTTTAACTTTTTTTATACTGCAATTATTGCATAAAAATTATTGATTTAAAAAAAAATATTGTAAGGACTTTATTTTATTCTAACTAGCTATTTTTAGTTTGACTTTCCTTTTCTCCTGATTTCAGTTTCCTGCCGGAATGCAAATTTGTAATAACATATTATGCTAATCTATACGTGTTTCAGAAGCAGTATTTAAGCTGCATTTCAAGAGTTCGTGAGGAGTAGTAGCGGAGTTAGTTCCGAGTTTATGCTGCGTATTTGAAATTAGCTCTCTAGTCGGTGTTAAACATCTTTCAGTTTACTTTGATATTCTAGGCCCGGCTTTGCTGCGTGCAGCCGATTTAGCGGTAGTTAAGCTAAGGAGCCAATCGTTCAAATTTATTAATGATTTGTTACATTCATATGTTCCATTAAATTTAAGTTAGCTACAAGTGGTGATGAACTGTGAGCACCAAGTGTGTGTAGTAATTCGTCTTCTACGCAGAGTCCACGTTGTATGCTACCGAAAAGAACGACGAGACTCTATAAACTGGCGCCCGAAACAGTTTAGAACAATGGAAAACTTCACAGTTGTCCTGGCTCCATCCACGTCCATAGTACCAGTGACTCAACCGTATGGAAGGATTTGGCTACATTTTCGACACCATGAGAGCTTGAGCAATGAGACCCAGTGACTGTTTGATGAAAAAGGTTCAGCAGCAGCATTCATGGACCAGCTGGGAAGACCATTTCATTTTGTACCCAGTGAGTGAAATCCAGAAAGTGGCAATTTCAACCTCAGTTCTCTGAGGATAAGCCTTGAGTTGGTACAAAGGCATCGGCAAATTCCTACTTGGAGAACTACTTGGCCAACATACACGTCCCAAAACTTCAAAACCACCCTTTTGAAAAGCCTTTCCAGTCGTAAAGAATCGTGCGCAGTTAGAAGCCGAACTGTACAGCCGGTACCAAATGAACAGTAAAGATGTCACAAACTTTATTCTACTGAAAATTCAAGTGGTTAAACTATTGTATGGAAGAAAACCCGATGATGAAGTAATTCAAATCATCTTGCTGAGGTAAAGCTGCGTTCACTCTGGTCCGTTGGAACGAAATGCGGCAACGCGGAAAAAAACGCTTTCCGCGTACATCAGTTCAGTTCAGAGTCGAAACTTTCGCTTTAAAAATAATCACATGCGCACACTGGTGCTTCATATCGGAAACTTAGGGGAAAAACGTGAATTTTTTTGTGTTGTATTTTGACGATTACGTTTTTAATTAAAATGGATTTAATTTCTGCTAGATTAAAACTTATTTACTTATTTTTTACTATCTTTCTTCTTTTATTATTTTATTTATTTTACTTCTATGCTTTATGTAAGAGAAGCAGAATACAATGTTTTATATTAATATGTGAGAGATGACTGCAGCAAGGAGACGCAAGTAATTTAATTGAAGAAATGCACTTGAACACATCGTTATTTCTTTTAATTACTTTTGCATGACACCTCACCAATTCGATGAACTTCTAGCCCTCAATGAAACATTTATCCAAAAGCAGAATACTAGTTTTTGTCAGAATGTAGCAGAAAAGAATCGTTTGGAAGATGGATAGGATATCCCGAAAAAGAATCGTTGTATATATCTAACGCTGTATATATCTAATTTATTTCATTTATGAATTTTGGTGAATGATAATTAAAAATTCGTAATTGCCTGATTCTGTTTTAGAGAGTGAATTTTTTATGGGGTAAAATACTATAAAATTTTTTGTCATGATATATTAATTATTATAACTCTTAATTAATTAAGGTACAATAACACGCCGAACAAATATTAATTTAGAAGTCAAACAACCAATAAATAACAAATTGGTTTAAATAATGCAATAAAAAGTATATTTTATTTAAATATATGTATAATTTACAGCATTACTAAACTAAATATCACACTTAGAAGAAGCATTTATTTTTAGGTTAATAAACAACAGCAATTTTTTTAAAAGGTTTTATTTTCTGCGATATGTACATATTTTTTACCTTAAATGTAGCTGTAATTACGTCAATTAGCCATTCATATATTAATGAAGAGCCACTATCTAAAGGTTTATTCTATAAAGTCACTTTTATCTAAAACTTATCGAAGTAACCGCATTTTATATAACACTTCTTTTTTGAGTTAAGAATTTAATCCCACAATTAGCAAATTTGCTAATGCTCATGCAAAGTTCTGTAAATTAATGAGAAATTATCATCAAGATTAAACCTACGTGGCCAAGCATGTTCAGGGGAAAAAAAAATGAAGCCATTAAAATGCCTAGAAGTATTCCATAAAATCAGCTGCATACTAGCGAGCTTTCTTTCTCTGTAAATAATAGTTTTCTTAATTTTTTTAAACAAATGGTTTACTCATCACCACTCGTTTAAAATTCAGAATTCACTAAATTTTATAATTAGGTAAAACAGTAACTTTATACTAATATTAGTATCGCTTTTGCTAGTCTCTCGTCAGCTGAAATAGAATCAGATCATAGTAGTCAGATCATCTTATGAATTGTGATAAAGGCTCGTTGTCAAAAGAAGATAATTCACACAAAAACTACCTTTATAGTCAATAAAAAATAAATTCAATCTTCTTGTTACCACCCCCCTCCCCCCCAAAAAAAATGTCGCGGTTGGTCTATTCGTACCATGGAGGTAAGAAAGGAAGGAGTGGCCAAAGTGAAGCACTGTTTCGAAGCTTCGGTCACCAGATGGGGTGTTTTTACTTCCTTGTACGAAGTACAAAGGAAATATTGTAATCGCGAAAAGTTTCAGGCAACATATTTCAACGAAAATATCCATTTTGACCGCTATCGAATGCAATTTAACGATGTTTTTGCGTGATATCTGTACGTAAGGACAGAATAAAAGATTCTTTTCCTCCAAAAAAAATTATAAAACTGCTTTAAAATTAATTCTGAAGAGAATTTTTCGTGGCGTCTGTACGAACGTATGTCTCGCATAACTCAAAAACGGGTAGCCTCAGAACGTTGAAATTTTGCATATAGGACTGCTATAACATGTAGATGTGCACCTCGTAGTTTGGTTGCAATCGGCCGCACCAAACGTATATAAATATATTTATATATATATCCACTCTGTTACCCGGCTCAGTGATCTCAGTTTCTTTACTCTTATATATGTTTGTAAATTGTACATTTTTTGCTTTAAAAATGATTGAATTATGTTGTTTTTATCTTCCGGTTAAGATTTTTATGCCTTTCGTAATTCTGGAAGCAATATTTGTACAATTATCAACAATTTAAAAGCTGTTTAATGCGATTAAGTTTTAAATAACATGGCGGACATATTTGTTTACATTTGAGACAGCAGAATTGTAGATTTGTTGCCAATCTAGCTTCGCAACACAAAAATAACGCCTTCATTTATTATTGCGAATTAAATCATGCTTAATCCTTTTTGAAATTTTTTCAAGGAAATAATATATTTTGAGTTTTTATGTATTTTTGCCTTGTCACGAAGTGAGAACTGAATTAATTGAATGAGAAATACTCAATCGTCTGTGAAAAACTGTTTCTTTTCTGTTTTGTTTGCTTAATTTCTTTCATACATCGTTTTAGTTTTATTATAGTATTTGAATAGAACATGTGGCAACGATAATTCTTCAAATGATATAAATTTTGTGCGTTCAGAGTGTCGGTATAGTAAACAAATATAGTGAATTTTAAAGAGTGCATTTATTCTATTGTGGTTTATGTGCTGTCGACGAAGTAGATTTAATTCATTCTAATCAATTTAAATGAAATTCAAGAAAACAATGTGTATAATTTAATATTCCGTACAAGGAAGTCATGTGGTGTACACATCAGATTTTCTGTTTACATTCAAAAGCTCGCTTGACAGCGCTCTGAAAGTATTTCCACACACGACAGTTCTATACAAATCGAAAAACGGGACACTTCCGCATAAAAGAAACATTCCTAGTATGATGGATAATAGCAATTTGTATAGTTTAGCGACATTTACTGAAAAATCACATCTTGGTTATTTTTTGATAACTAACAACAGCGATTTTGATTATGAATTTGTTTTATAAAATTCTAAGCTGTTGAACTACAAAAATATAGATTTTAGCAAAAATGTTATGCTTAAAGAATGAAAAATACCTCACCTTACCTTTAAAATTGTATACATTTTTCGTAATTGTATACATACATTAATACAGTATTCGCTACTTTTATTTTATGTTCCAAACGCCAAAATGTTTTAAATAAAATAAATTTTTTTCACATCCACATATTATTGTAACATGTACTTTTTAAAATTAGTGTAAATTACTTTACTCGAAAAATATAGTGAATGCACAGAAATTAAAGATTTCCACTTGCCGGAAATGAAAAATATGAAATATGTATGGGTATTTATGCATGGTAGGGTACGAACTGCGCCAAATTTGATCGAAGATCCTCGTTCCCCTATTTTCTAATCTACGAACTGCGCGACGTTTCCTCTCCCCCATTTCTTTCACAAGAAGTTTGGGTGCTACAAAAAGTCATTTATCGCAATTAATGGGACATTCTATTGACACTGCAAGTCTTTATTTTCGTTTATCAATATTGTAAAAATTGTGCATGCAAAACAAATATTAATTTAAAGTCTGGCGTGTGTTAAAGTAAAAATAAATTTCTTTTGCACTCATTTCAAAGTTTTATGATGCTTAAAGGAATGATGAGCTAGATCTTTTTTATTCTCTGTAAGAATTAAAAACTTTCCAAGTTGTAGATTTTAATCGCTTTTTGAATAGTAAGATTGATAGATTAATGACATACACAAAACTGATACATAATCAACGTATCAAATATCGGATTTGTAGGTCACCTTAAATAAGTTTCTTGTCTAGATAAATATTAACAAATCTTCTTGGATAGCAGAATGGTTTTAGCTCTTAAATTTACCATTTTAGGTAAACAGTTCTAATTTAATTTAAAAAAATTCTTTTTATTAAATCTAAAAATTGGACTCTCAAGTCGTTCTAAATTCACACTAATATTATTGCAATATATTCCCGTATTAAGCTTTCCATTTTTAATCATTGAAGTTATTTTAAGGTTATTTAACTTTGTTACAAATTCCATATTTTAATACTAGAAACGTTTAAATATTTATTCTGTTTACTACCTGATGTACTTTGGCATACATTTAATTTCTAATACACATTTAATTAATAAATTAATAATTATGAACGTCAGCAGAATTTTCATGATTAACCAAAAAAAAAAAAAAAAAAAAAAAAAAATCAAACTCCTTATATTTATATCCTGGGATTTTCAGTTCCCTTTTAATCCATTCCTTTTTCACATATTGTTGCACTGTACTCAAGTTTTCATGTATGTAGAATTTATATACTTTGTATTGTATTAATGCCAATTTATATTTAAATGATAATTTTCACAAATTCTTGCATCACAACTCTAGTTAACAGAAGATGTTTCTAACACCTTGGCAAAGCTTAATCTTCAGCATGTAGCTTATTTTCCAACCTAGTTTCAGGCTAAATTATTTGTAAAATTAATTACTTGAAATTTAATGAAGTAAAAATACTTTTTAAATTTATTCTTTAAAAATATTTCAAAAATTTTCACCTTTACGTTAGCATATCTTTTTACAAATCCCTCTAATAAGAAAAAATAAGGAAAGAAATTAACTCGGTTTCGGTGATTGATACCTCGGTGCAAATTATATGTAACATTTTTCCAAAAGCATAGAATTTATATGGATATCAATAAAGTAAGGATTATTTTTCCATCTAATTTTCTTAACATGTTTATTCCATAATTTTCTTTTCACACTGTAGCGCTTAACTTTATGAGTTTTCTATAATCATTCAATTTCTCTAGCCATGGCAACTTTGCATACCTTCTGACAAGTAGTTATATTTTTAACCACTGTATTTTAATTCCTGTTGACTGTCAGTACATTATTCATTTGTTTCACAAGTGCAACTTTTATTTTATACTCAAATCTACGTAAAGTAGCATTAAAACTTCAGTTATGCAGAGATCCTGATCGATTGCTTGTTTTAGATTGAATAAAATTAAGCTTAATGTTACTCTTAATTAGCTTGTTATTAATTCAATTATACTTTTCTAATTAATTATATATTCAGATATTTCCAAGTACATTACTCAAACTTTTGCATCCCAATTTTTAATTTTTGGTTAAAAAATAAACTTTTATTTATTGAGAGGCCTGATTGATTATATTAATTTGCAGTATTGTTTATCTAATTCCTTTCTTCTAAATTTTAGAAAAAACTTCTTATATTTTTTAAAATTAAAATAATAAAATAAATTTTAGAAAAAACTTCTTAGCATAATAATTTAAATTTATTTACAATTTATACGTCAGTGTTGCATAGTAATGTTGTTATAATAGATGTCATGCTAAGCTTTTTTAAAATTTAACTAAATTCAATTTCTGCAAACATTTACATGATTACTTTAATTAACAAAAAATATTTTTAGCACATTTTAACACACTTTGATATGTAATGCTTTATAATTATTTAATTTATGATATTATTATAATAAATGAAAGATGTTTGTAATGCTAATATGTATGTTTACCAATACCTTTTATCTTCTTTGTTAGCTCCCGCATTTATTACTGTTATTCAAATAATTAGCCTGCTTGTTAGATATTTTTTACTTGTTCTTGTGATATGTAATTCTATTTATTTATTTTTATTTTCCTCTTGGCTACAATTGGCTTCGAAAAGTTAAATTGTAACCCTGTAGGCAGCAGGGGGAAGAAATTTTGATTGGCGCAGTTGGACTATAGCTCGACCCGGGGGGGGATTTTCATTAGCGCAGTTGGAGTACACCCTTTATGCATGTGCTTCCAAAAAGCATGTATCAGCCTTTAACAAAATACGTAAATATTTATTCAATTATTTATAAATGTATTTGAAATGAAGGATTTATTCATTCATAAATAACTGTGAAATTTACTGTGAAGAAATCCCGGTATTAAATGCATCTAAATTTATTATGATTATAAATATTATCTAAATATATAATAACCTTAACATTGAATTGTAAACATAAATTGACATCCTGTTGACAAATACGTTATAAAACTACTTGAGCAAGAATTGTTCGTACTGGAAAGCAATCTGTTAAAAGGTATTGTAAAGCAATTTTTATGAGATGCGTACTTAAATAATGAAGAAGAGTTTTGGAATATGTATTGTTGAAATTAAGAGTAAAAAAAATCTAATATGTATAATTAAAAGAATTGTTTCCCTTATCAGTCATAAATTCCCCTTATATAAGTCAGTTACAGATTTTAAATAATATTTAAAAAATAATCCTTATTAATCCCTTTCAGAAATATTCAGAGAAAGTTAAGTACTATTTAAAGTATTTCGCTATTAAATTAAAAGGTGCTCTAATTTGAAATGGACCGATTAGAGCATTCATTATAAATTGACTTATATTTTTCGATTTAAAAGATGCCTCAGAAGCCAAAAAATCATGTCATATTTAAGAAGGTATTTTAGGAAGAAGCTCTATAAATAGAAAAGAAATAATGCATAATTTTAATAATACAATAAACTTTGATCTTAATTTTTGTAATACTTAACCGAATCAAATCGAATTACCTCAATTTTTTTTCCTAATGTAATTAACGAAAGCTTGTAAAAATATTTCAAATTAAACCATTCTGAGCAAACTGATCTGTGAAAAGTATAGCATTTAATTTCGTTCAGAATGAAATGTTGTTTAAAAATGTATTCTTTTCATATACTTAGGCCTCTGAAGTATTGTAGGAAAAGAAAATATATACATTTATATGCATATTTACGACGTAATTACAAAATATTTACATCCGATCGTGTCAAAACCCATTGAACTGAATGGTTACATTTACGCAAAAATCACATCTTGGTTATTTTTCGATAACTAACAACAGCGATTTTGATTATGAATTTGTTTTATAAAATTCTGCGCTGTTGAACTACAAAAATATAAATTTTAACAAAAATGTTATGCTTAAAGAATGAAAAATACCTTACGGTACCTTTAAAATTGTATACGTCTTTCGATACCCTTAATACAGTAATCGCTACTTTTATTTTATGTTTCAAACGCCAAAATGTTTTAAATAAAATAAATTTGTTTCACATCCACATATTATTGTAACATGTACTTTTTAAAATTAGTGTAAATTACTTTACTCGAAAAATATAGTGAATGCACAGAAATTAAAGATTTGCACATGCCGGAAATGAAAAATATGAAATATGTATGGGTATTAATGCATGTGCTTGCAAAAGGCATGTACCTGCCTTTAACAAAATATATAAATATTCATTAAATTATTTATAAATGAAGAATTTATTCATTTATAAACAACTGTGAAGAAATCTAATGATAAAATGTATCTAATTTATAATGATTATAAATGTTATCTAAATATATAATAACCTTAATATTGAATTGTAAATATAAATTGAAATCCTGTTGACAAATACGTTATAAAACTATTTAAGCAAGAATTGCTCGTATTGGAAAGCAATCTGTTAAAAGGTATTGTAAAGCAAATGCTATGAGATGTGCACTTAAGAACGTAATAAAGAGTTTTGGCATATGTATTGTTGAAATGAAGGGTAAAAAAAAAAAAAAAAAAAAAAAAAAAAAAAAAAAAAAATCTGATAAGTATAATTAAAAGAATTATTCCCCTTACCTTTTATAATAACTCAGCTACAAGTTTTAAATAATACTTAAAAAAAATGCTTATTTAATTCTTTTTCAGAAATCCTCAGAGAAAGTTAAGTACTATTTAAAGTATTTCGCTAATATCTAATAATTCTCTAATTTAAAATGAACCGAACACAGCATTAATTATAAATTGACTTATATTTTTCGATTTAAAAGATGCCTCAGAAGCCAAAAAATCATGTCATATTTAAGAAGGTATTTTAGGAAGAAGCTCTATAAATAGAAAAAAAATAATGCATAATTTTAATATTAATAATACAATAAACTTTGATCTTAATTTTTGTACCTTAACCGAATAAAATCGAACTACCTTAAATTTTTTTCCTAATGTAATTAACGAAAACTTGTGAAAATATTTCATTCAAATTAAACCATTCTGAGAAAACTGTTCTGCGAAAAGTATAGCATTTAATTCCGTTCAGAATGAAATATTGTTTAAAAATATGTTGTTTTCATATACTTAGGACTCTGAAGTGTTTTAAAAAAAGAAAATATATACATTTATATGTACATTTACGACGCAATTACAAAATATTTACATCCGATCGCGTCAAAGCCCATTGAACCTTAATGGTAAATGACCCAATGTTTTGGTCACCACGTAGGGATCGCCAGTGCTTCAGAGCAGGGTACGGGAGAAACCTGTACATCTACCTCCATGCTTGTTTCAGGGGGGAAAGCTCTATGAGCTAGCCCTTCTTTTAAGTCCTGATAAACTGGACACTTGAAATGACATGCCTGAAACTGACGTGTTCTGGCAAGTTGATTGAAAAGTTGAAATTAAGTCAACTCACGCGGTCTTCGATCGTCCGGAAGATACCGCCTCTGAGCTCGCTTCTGACTGGCCAACGCTGTCCGCCCGAACGCGTGATCAGCTGGGCTTTATAGGGGTGCAGAAATTTCTATACATTACATCTACGTACGTGCGTTGTTGGAATTGCGGCGGCTTTCGTACTTTTTGGGCAGCTCAAACAGTTCCCAAGCTCGATGGTTTTCTTATCTTAACAAAATCTAAGTCAGAGGAATGAGGGTAGCCAAAATTCAATAGCAAGAAAGATATGTCGCCGAAGAGAAACAATCACCAAAAAGGACGAAGAAAGGAAGCAAGAAACGAAGCTAAAGCAGTTTCAGCGGCCCCGGGAAGCGAAAAATTTCTCCCAAACACATCTGAATACGGTGGTGATTAAAAATGTAGAATTACCAGCAATGTAAATCCTTTTAAACATCCTGCTGGCAATCCAAATTTGGGCTTCCAGATGCCCATATTCGGTGGATGATTACGTCATTCAAAATTGGTTGGCTCTAGGTACTGTTGTTTTATCATAAACATATATGCATTTATGCAGATTCTTCATTATTTAATTTCTTTAAATATAATACAGGGTGATAATATTTGGTAGCAACAATTTGAAAAGTGAAACAACGCTTGTAGTGAATCAGCACGAAATGCTAAAACGAAATTAATGGTCCTTCTGGGCAAATTACACAATTGGACTAATAATTAAAAAAAAAAAAAAAAAAAAAGTCTGGTGCTCATTTTGAACTTGCCTATTGAAAGTTACTTTTCTTTCGCATTCATACTGTTTGCCCTGGGTCACTATCACCTTCGTTCCAGCTACTTCAATCTATACTGCTTTTCGGAAAATTTTCTGCCAGAAAACTACTTTGCGCCCTCTGTCCAATAAAACGTCTGCTGGTATGCTATTTGAATCATTGGGAGGGAGGAGGCAGATGTTTAATTAACCCCGTATTCAGTTGAATATGAGAAGACAGGGAAAGAGCTTAAAAGCGACTTTGTCTTGCTATACGCTTCGTCATCAATTCGGGCAGCACTTCGAAAGTTATACTTGGATTCTGGAATTTTAGTCCTAGAACCTTACTAGATTAGTAGCGAATTATAGCTGAGTCTAAAATGTCATGATAAAGAATTACAAAGGATTAAAGAACCTATTTATTAAACTAAACTTTTAAGAAAATAGGGCACGGCTCATGCCGTGCATAACCAGCATAACCAGCACTTGTGGCGATGCAAATTAAATAATAACAGTCAAATCAATTTAAACATTGATTCAGTAATCTAAGACTACACAGATAAATGTCTAAGCTACAAGCTGGCTCAAATAATTTACCGGCACGTAAGTTTCGGATTTACCACACGTAAGTTTAAGATGTTAAACTAACGGTTGCGAAAGAGTGCAAAACCGAGATTTACCGATTACATTTAGCTAGAGTTGGCAGAATTCTAACCACTCTATGAGAATGCCAAGAACTCTCTCTCAAGATTCAAAACCTTTAGCTTAAATACACTGATGAGAATTCTGATTTCTGCATTCTGATGAGAAATACGAAGAAGAAGATAAAGAAAGTTAAAAGAAGAAGTTGGTGTTGGTGTATTTAATTATGGCAAAGCCACGAGGGCTATCTGCCTAAGGGGAGGGATGCCTTTCGTGAAGGACTTTCTAAGGGAAACTGGCTCGTATACACGTTACACATGGGGAAAACCACGAAAACGCCCATGCAGCCAGCCCGTTCGCGGGATTCGAACCTCGGACCGAACTACCAGTGTTCAGCGACTTTACCGCTCGGCCGCTGGTGGGCTAAAAGAAGAAGAAAAAAGAAAGAAAGTTAAAGATAAAAATCATAATAACTGGTTAGCTTAGCATAAGAATTTTAGGAACAAGTTTTATAAATTTTAGATTTATTGTATACAAAATTTAAATAAATATTTTTTTGCACCTGTACTTAACATAACCTGCCTAGGTTGGGTGAGAAATCCCTACATTTTATGCATGTACGTCAGCAAATTTAAAAATTGCTAAAGAGGATGAGTTAACAGTAATAAGAAAAGATAAAGGACTGCAAGTAAAATACTAAACAACATAAAATACGTATTTTTTGTTATCTCTCAACAGCGAGTTTCTAAATATTACAGAAAAATACAGGAATACCGTAAGACCGCTGAACGAGGGGGGATACGTTCCATCAAAGTAGAGCGTAATGCGAAACAGCGCTAAACGAGGCTATCTTAACATGTAAATAATGGGGTTAGGGGAAGATGGATAGAAAATTGGTTAGGTATTAAATTTAATAATGTTTTTTTTAAAAAAAATAAAACCAAACATTTATTTCTTACAAAAATAAAAACAATATAAACGAATATACTTATAAAATAAAAACAAATAAAAACAAATAAAATTCTCAGTCAGTTCATTCAGTCTATTCTGTGTTTCCAATTTTCTGCGTTTTTGTCAAAAAGGCATTATGATAGATTGGCTTAATGGCACATTGCGTTCAATTTCGTCGTCAATCCATACAGACAGTCGTTTTCCATTTCTTCTATAATGTTATTTCTAGAACGGGTAATTCTAGTTGCAGAGCTTGACGTAGTTGCAGTTGCCGATGACAGTATTTTTTCTTTATTCTTAAGAATTGTCCTTATTGTTGAAGTTGCCAAATTCAATGCAGCACTAATTTGAGATTGACGTTCACCAGAATCTAATCTTCTAATCACTTGCATTTTAGTTTCCAGTGAAATGCTTTTTCTGGTTGCTTTCTTTTCTTGTTTTTTATTATCACCTATGATAAAAACTAAAGATCATAATATTTGTCACTGCATTAATCGTTATAGTATTATATAAATTTATACTTACAATAATGTCAACAATGTTTCAAATGATAAAAATGCGTCCGTACAGCACCGCACCAAACAAGAAACACAACTACACTGTTTCGGATATGTTATTTGGAAACTTAGCCCTGCGCACAATTTTGGGGAATCCCCGTACTGCTGCGAGCAATTTCGGGGAATCCCAGAGTTGAAATAAAAGAGCGCTAAACCGAAACAGCGCTAAACGAAACAGCGTTAAGCGGGATCTTACTGTATTTCTTTCCTTTCTAAAGACATGTTTGTATCAAATGAGCCTTTATACGATGAATAGTATTAGAAACAAAAATCAATCACAGCAAGAATCACAGCTTGCAAGAGGATTTAAGTGTTTGCCTGTTCGAAATACGACCTTGCAAAGAAGATAGCTTGATAAAACGACAAGTTCAGATAACTTATTAAGTGTCAAACTTTGATGAAAAGAAATTAAAAAAATAAGTTTTTTTAAGATAAAATAAGGTTTTTAAGCATTAAAGTTGTCATCTTTTTATTACGAATTATAAGGAAATGTTCTGTTTTATTCTTTGGCCATGAGGATTGATTTCTTTGGTATTAATAATCAGATCGAGAAAGATATATTCTTTTTTTTACTCTCTTTCTAATAATCATAATTCAAGTGTTCTGCGAGATAAAAAGGATTGAAAACTAAGGAAATAGATGTCTTCTTAGCAAAGAGAAGTTTGCAGGGAAAACTTGTATATTCATATTCACATTGTACAAACAAAATCTATCGAAATATCCCTGCAACAAGGACTTTGAGCAAGGTCAAACTACCAGTGGTCTTGTTTAACCTCTTCGGTCACTAGTGGGTTCCCCTTTTGTGGATAAGTTTGTGTAAATGTAAATAAGAATATTATTCCTACTTTTTTTTTTTAATAAAACTCTTACGTTGAGAAATTGTTGATCATGTTTGATACTGTTTGATTCGGTGGATTTCGCTCGGAATTCATCGCATGAAAAACAGTGAATTTAAATGTAACTTGAGATTTTGTTTCTAGTCGCCCTTTAAGTTTTTGTTTCTAGTCATTCAATATTTGATTGCAAATGACTGACTCGTTCTCAGAAATGCCGCAGGTCATTTGCGCAATCTGAATCGGCACTCTAGACTTTTCGCGCAGAGTCGCTAACTAAAGCAAGATCCATTTTATTTCTTAAAACTATTCAACGCATTAGTTGGGCAATAAACATTGTATCAAGAAAGATAAAGTGGAACTTTGGATCTTGAATTCCTCTTATCATAAACAAATCAGCTCAAGAATAACTTTTCTGAATAAATAAAAAAAAAAAAAAAAAAAAAAGGCTGGTGAATAAAAACTCGAGTGCCGAACGGTGTTTGAGCAACGACTAAGCAAGCTGGCAACAAACGCAAATTTGAAGTAATCTCTGAAGTTTTCAATTTGAAGTAAATCAAGGACTAAGTAAGCTGGCAACAAACGCAAATTTGAAGTAATCTCTGAAGTTTTCAATTTGAAGTAAATCAACGACTAATTAAGCTGGCAACAAACGCAAATTTGAAGTAATCTCGGACACAAAATTAACGCTCTGAGACTTCTGGATACATGGGTTTAACATGAGTCATTACATAATTGTCCCTGAAAAAGGTTAGGTGCAAGTGACTTACAGAATTATGAAGTCGGTCAGAGGAAATTATAACTTGATTAGGTAGCGAGTAGAAATTAAACGAATTCATCGTGGAAGAATAGGGAAAACTTCAGCAACTAAAGACATTTGTAGAGGAGATGACTGCAAAGAAAGAACAAGAAGGAAAGGAAACTGAGTCTAGTTCTTTGATACGAGAAATTTGTGTAAAATGAGGTAAGGTGCAAAGTTTCATGAAATGATATCACTCTGATAAAACAGTAGTAAGCCGCAGCATTAGCCTTTTCAATAGCAATATCATGTTTTATTTTAGAAACGTTTTAAAATACAGACAAAAATAAAAGTTTATAAGGTATTTTCTCCCTTCTTTCTGCATACCTTCGTGGTGTAACGGTAGCACAATTCCAGAGATCCAGGTTCGAGCCCCGAATTAAAAAAAAAGTTTAGTTCGTGGCGCTCGAACTGAAAAAGTTGGTGAACTAAAACGAATCTCATGTGTACATGACTTCCTTGTACGGAATATTAAATTAGACGCATTTTTTCCTGCATTGCATTTAAACTTATTGAATTGAACCAAGTCTACTTCTCGACAGCGCATAAACCACAATAGAATGAATGTGCTTTTCAAAATTCACTATATTTACTAACCATAGCGATACTCCGGCGCTAGGTGTACTTAACAGTTACATCTCATTCATTTTATAACTCAGAAAGAAAAAAAAAAAAAAAAAAAAACTATATCATCTGAAAATTTATTTAATCGTTGCCTCATATTCTATTCAATTATTATAATAAATTTAAAACGATGTATAAAAAGAAATTAAACAAATAAAATATAAACAGTTTTTCAAAGACGATTCAGCACTGCTTACCTAAAGCGCATGCGCTACTCGTAAACATTCTCCTCTGCCCGAAACAGGCTGGCGACAGTATTTTCTCCTAATATGAAACACTTATTTCCTCGAATTTCATTAGAGATGCATTTCTCGTTCAATTAATTCGGTTCTCACTTCGCGACAAGGCAAAATTAATAAAAACACAAAATATCTTCATTAAAAATTTAAAGACAGAGAAACAACCAAATACAGTTAAAAAATTAGGAAAAAAAGAAAAAAAGAAAAAAGAAAAAAAAAGGAAAAAAGAAAAGAAAACAGTTTTTAGAATTAAAATTACAATTTTCTACGCAAAAACAAGCAATTCGGCCAGCGGGCAAGAAGACAGCTTTTTCGGTGCACAAAACTGAAAGTTTACTTTTGGTTTCACTCGGCAAAAAGAAATTGATTTATTTTGTTGTGGTGGCTATGCTGAGTCAATATATGGGATGATTTAATAACTTAAATGGTAATTCCAGAATGGATTAAGCATAATAAGCATTCGCAATAATAAAAGAAGACGTTACTTTGTTGTTAGGAAGCTTAGTTTCTCTAGATTGGCAACAAATCCACTACTCTGCTAAGTTTCAAATGTAAACTAACATGGCTGCTATGGTTAAAAAAAAAATTAGGCTTAGCCGCACTTAAACAACTTTTAAATTGTTGATAAATTATACAACTATAACAAGCAGGTTAACCAAAGGCATAAAAATCTCAACCGGCAGATAAGAACAACATAATTCAATCATTTTTAAAGCAAGAAATGCACAATTTACAAACATATAAGAAGAAAAAAAATTCAGCTCACTGAGTCGAGTAACAGAGTAGGTATATGTATATAGTATATATATATACACACATACACATATTTACATACTTTTGGTGCGGCCGATTGTAACCGAAACGGGAGGTGCACATCTACATGTTATAGCAGTCCCACATACAAAATTTCAACTATTGAGTTATACAATATACATAAGTGCATACGTACGTAATTCCAGAAGCCAAAAAAGTCTCTTCTGAATTCATTTTAAATCAGTTTTATAATTCGTTTGGGGAAAAAGAGTCCTTTATTCTGTCCTTACGTACAGATGTCACGCAAAAAACATCGTTAAATTGCATTCGGTAGCATATTTTCGTTGACATATCATACCAGAAATTTTTCGCGATTGCAATACTTCCTTTTTCTTTCGTACAAGGAAGTAAAAAGTAAAAAAGGTTTAGTTTGTGGCGCCCGAACTAAAAAAGGTGGTAAACAGTTAGCACACTCGGCGCGTATTCGAGAGGTCCATGTTCGAGTCCTAGCGAGCGCATTGCTCATTTCTTCAATTTCCTGACATCTAAAAAATTCTAAATGACTCTACGAGTTTTTAAAGAAACAGAGAATTAGTGAGTTTTAAACAAAATCGAATGGCACTAAAAGATTAAAGGGGGGAAAAAAACCAGAGAGACAATTACGTGTTGTTTTTACGGCAGAAGACTTCTCATCCAAACAATATCTACATTTTTTAAATTTTTCTGACCTTGCACTTATGCCGTCTGCTCTCTGTTGTCTCAGATTTAATGATTTTTATTAATTTTTTTGTGAACCAAGTACCATTGTAAAGGTTTAAGCAAAAAAAGTAACCTGCGTTTCAAGGAACGAATTAATTTATTTTACATTAGTTCGCATGGAGAAAATAGTGTCGGTTTGCAAACATTTCCGGTGAAGAACAGCCTTCAAGATCGTATTATATTCGTGCGCTGCAGTGCCATTGTAAATGCGAAAGCGTGTATTTTTCTATTTTCAATTTCCTTTTCTTATATATATATATATATATATTAGAAGTAAGAGGAGCGTTTAAAAGCTTTTGCTAAAAAATACATTTGACTCTATAGTTCCTTAGCAAAAATGTAAAATCATTCAATAACTAGAAACAATAATAAAATAGTAAAAGCAATCTCGTAAAATCTAAATGTTAAAATTGCAAGTCGAGATGATTTGAAAATCAAGTAAAGTTAAATTAAATTTAAATAATTCTCTTATGCTATAGCTGCAAGGAATGAAATTTGAATTAAACAAATATTATCTATTCGTATAAAGCTAATTTAAAGTTGATTTAAATTTTAATATAAAAGATATATATATATATATATATATATATATATATAAAATATAAAAGATTAATTACTGCTGCGAACTAATTTACAATATCATTTAAATTCTAAGAACATATGTAAATTAAGTGTACGTATTTAAAACTTTGAAAAAATATATAGTAATATTCCAAAAAAAATTAATTCCCAAAATTTTTTAAAGGATTTTTAAGACTAAATTAATTTGCATAAGTTAATAATTGTTGAGCACGCAGGAGCCAGATCATATCAAGGGGAAGTTGCCTTCAAACCTAATTCTTTAGTTACTCAATATGTGTTTCGTCATCCATATAGGCAAGGGTATAGTAATATTCAAAACCAAAAGTAAAACCAAATGTAGTGAATTACTAAAAAAAGAAATTTAAACTAGTAGGAATTTTGAGAATTTGAATGGGAATTAAAATATTAATTAAATGTAAATTGCCAATATGATTAAGAGTAGAAAACCAAAGTATTTTAGAAACTGTTGCCTATTGGGAACTTCCCCTACACGAATTATGCATGTAAAACGAATATAAACTATATACAATCTGTCAAAATACAAAAATATAAAAACAATATAGAATAGTCTTTTTAGCTAATAAATAATAAAAAAAATAGCCTTTTTAGGCTAGTAAATAGCCAGTTTTATTTTAACTTACCTAGTAACTACACATTTGTATTCCTGAGAGTAGAGTAGCATTTACTAAATTAAGTGAAGTTGAGTAGTTTGTTTCTGCTAACTGTATAAATAGAGGGCGTTAAATACAATGTAAATTTGAGTGTTAAGCTGCTACCTGTGTGAGCTATTGTAAAAACCTATGCTGTAAACTTTTAAGTAATGTAAAATGCTTGTTTTGTGTGCAGAAATGTTGCTAACTGTGAGCCATTGTAAAAATGTAAAAAAATTGTAAAAACTGCTAACTTTTACGGTTTGTGAAAATAGATATCGCAAACTGCTAAGGATTGTAAAAATTCGAAAAAAAGTTTTTTTTAAGTAAAATTAAATGTTCGAATAAATATTTTAATTGAATTAATTTAATTTTATTTTAAGTTTGATTTTTTTAATTTTTAAAAAATTTTAAATCACAAATTGAAATAAATAAGGAATTATTATTGTAAGAAATTTTTGTATTAGACTGTATTATTAAAACGGAAGTTCTACAAGTTTAATGAAAACCTTAACTAAATACTGCCAAAGGTAAGGAAAATTAGAAAAAGATAGATAAAAATCTTCACTCAATTCGGGCTATAATTGAGACTTTTGAAAAGAGTTGGCCCTTCATTAGTAAGAGGAATGAATCCAGTATTGATTAAATATACATTTTTACAAATTAATTAATTAATATTTACAGGT
The DNA here is from genome assembly GCF_044657685.1 of Stegodyphus dumicola. Lineage (NCBI taxonomy): Eukaryota > Metazoa > Arthropoda > Arachnida > Araneae > Eresidae > Stegodyphus > Stegodyphus dumicola. Next base: position 4,951,406 of record NC_140769.1, on the reverse strand, counting down.
ATAATTCATTAACTCTTCAAAATCCTCCTTTACCCTCAAGTTAAGGTTTAAGATAATATCGTACCATAAAGAGTTAAAAAAATTAAAAAGAAAACTTTAATGCTAAACCTTTTTAGTATAGAAATTAATAAATTGTTTTGGGTCTTGTTTTAACTTGAACATTAATTAGTTTTATTATTTCTTCCTTTAAATCTTCTAATTCAGTACATATATTTTTAATTCTAATTATTTGGCTATAAAAAGTGTTACCTGTTACCTTTTTAGAGATATTAGAGTTCCAATTAATTAGTTTAATAGTTTCAAACTGGAAATTCCTCCTTTTATCATTTAATTTAATTTTGCTGTGTTTAATTATGACTAGGTCTAGGTATTCAATATATTGTATCATTCGTATAAAGCTAAATTAAAACAAATTTAAATTTTAAATTAAAAATTATGAAAATTTAATTGTATACAAACAAAAAGTTATTGCTGCGAACTAATTTGCAATAACATTCAAATTCAGAGAGCATATGTAAATTAAGTGCAAGTATCTAAAACCATGAAGAAATATTTAATAATCCAAAAAAATTTTAAATCCTAAATTTTTTTAATCAAAAAAATATGTAGTTACAAGGTTAAGTTAAATTAAAAATTACTATTTACTTGCATTTTTAGTATTATTTTTACATTATTTATTATGTATTTTTATAGATTGTATTTAGTTTATTTTGGTATAATGCATAATTCATGTCGGAGGAAGTTTCCAATAAGCAAGGGGAAGGCGCACCACGAATGCAGGAGAAATACCTTACATACTCCCCCCTTTTAAAGGGGCGATTGGGGTTTTTAGGTGATCCAGTTGCCCAATCCTGCGAGTGGAGAATCATCATCCACCACCCTTTTAGTTCGGGCGTCGCTGTAGAGCTACTAGATATCTTTTAGAAGCAGGAGAGATTGAAAAATGAGCAACGCCCTCTCCGGGAATCGAACCGCGGACCTCTGGAATAAGCACCCAGCGTGCAGACCACCACACCACGAAGGCATGCTAAGAAGGCGGGAAAAATACCTTATATACTTCCCCTTTTAAAGGACGACTGGGGTTAGACCCAATCGCCAAGTCCTGGGCGTGGAGAATCATCATCCACTCCCCTTTTAGTTCGGGCGCCACTGTAGAGACATTAGGTATTTTTTGGAAGCAGGAGAGATGGAAAGATGAGCAACGCCCTCGCCGGGAATCGAACCGCGAACCTCTGGAATAAGCGCCTAGCGTGCAGACCACAACACCTCGAAGGCATGCTGAGAAGGAGGAAGAATACATTATAATTCCTTCTTCCTGTCCTAAAAATAAAACCTGCTTATAATGAATTGCTCTAAATGCGTCATTTCAAAATTTACCCATATCTTGATTCTTCAGCAACATTAAAGACGCAAAATACTTGCACAAGGCTTTAGTCAAGAATAATTTTAAAGTGTTATTAATTAACTTAGATATTTTCACGAATTTTGTAATTTAGATAGTTGATTTTAGTAGAATTATAATTAAAATTGTTGTATTTCCCCATGCAATGCAGCGCAAGACAAATTTTAAGAGAAAGCTACGTCGGAAAAGTAAAAATACAGGAGCACGTGCATTTAATATTGAATAAATGGATGTATCGGTAATTTGTATTGAAATTGAATAAATGTAATTAACTACAATGCTAGCTGTAACCGTAATTCCATCCTCTTATTGCTTTCCAGTAATTTCGAGATACAGAAAGTACTAGAAATATCTCGCCACCAGTTGAAAGCTATAAAAGGCTGGAGAGAGAGAGCGTCTGAGTTTAGTTGCTTAGTTATTCTTCTTGCAGTTGTTTAGTTCCGCGTGAACTGAAATATCTGAATTAGCTTTCTCTGTAGATACGCTTTGCATTGCGTTGTATTTTATAGTTTTTAGTAGACTGAAGATAACTACTAATTATACTGCGTGATATTGTGAACACTTGCACTAATATCTCTGAGGAAAATTATATTTCTTTTGATAAGAATAAATTTTATTAACCTATTATCAGGCTGGTGTATTCAATCTATTACGAACCTGTACGTACGCAACAATATTTTCTCTCTACTTTCCGCATGCCCTCGTGGTGTAACTGAAAGCACGCTCGACACGTATTCGTGAGGTCCCGGGTTGAAATCCCAGCGAGGCACTTCGAATTTCTTCCGTTACCTGATACCGAAACATTCTAAAAGATTCTACAGAGGCGCAGAAACTAAAAAGGTGAAGGACGATAATTTATCACCACTAGGATTTCGATAATATTCTTAAAATAAAAGTTGTAACCGAACCAGAATTATTGACTTTAACATCATATTATCTACAGGAAGCAAGCTTTAGTCAGTAATTAACAATGGAAAACAAGAAACTGGTTGAATATCTTTGAAAGAAGCGGTTTAAGGATCAAGTGATTTTATGCCATATATTAAAAAATTGCACGAATACATAAAGCACAGAGTAAATCAATCAAACTTTTGTACAATTAGAATTTATGATTTTAGTTCTAAAAACTTGTTTATAGTTCTAAAACTAAAAATAATAGTAGCAATAATTCCAAAAAAAAATCTACATTTTATCGAAACGTTTTTTCATATAATTGTTATATAAGTTATTTACGTGCAATTATTCGTATTGTTATGGATTTTGTATTAGTTGGCTATTTTTAGTAGAATTGTAATTAAAATCGTTTTATTTTCCCGTGCGATGCAGCGCGTGACGAATTGTAAGAGAAAGCTACGCCGGAAAAGTAAAAATAGAGGAACATTTAATGAATAGATATCTCGTAATTTATATTTAAATTTAATAAATGCAATTGTGTGTTAGCTGTAATGGTAATTCTAATCTTTTGCTACCCAGAAACTTCGAGAAAAATACAGATTACCAGAATATTCTCGTGCACGATTAAAAAGCTTTAAAAACCCGGAGAAAACATATCAGTTCAGTTGTTTTAGCGAGCTGTTGTTACTTACTTGACTGCTGTAATTTTGTTTGGATTAGCTTTCTCTGCGCTTTGGATTGCGCTCTATTTAATGTTTTAGTAGCTTAAAATATAACTACTGTGTGATGTTGTGATATTTGTACGATTATCTCTGAGAAAAAATCCAGCGTTTTATTATATTTCTTGTGATAAGAATAAATTTTATTAACTTTTTTCGGACTTGTGTATTCAATCTATTACGAACCCGTACGCATGCAACGTTACCTGCTGTACATTAGAGAGAAAAATAAAGTAATCGAAGAAGAAAACCGTTCTTTTGAAAGGGGGTCGACCCCAAAAAAGGGGAAGGGAAATCCCTGATCAAGTAGTTTAGTTTCAAAAGCGCATAAGGTATTCCTCCCATCTTCCTAGCGTGCCTTCATGGTGTAGTGGTCAGCACACTGAGTCGGTATTTCAGAGGTCCGTGGTTCGATTCCCGGCGAAGGCGATTGCTAATTTTTCATCTCTCCGGGTTTTCCAATTAACCTAATGTTTCTACAACTGGCGCCCGAACTAAAAGGGTGGTGGATGATGACTTTCCACACCCAGGATTTGGCGATTGGGTCCCCTAAAAACCCCTGTCGCCCTTCAACAGGGGGCGTATATGAGGTATTTCTCCCACCTTCCTAGCGTGCCCTCCTGGTGTAGTGGTTCTGCACGCTGGCCCGGTATTCCAGAGGTCCGTGGTTCGATTCCCAACGAAGACGTTTGCTAATTTTTCAGTTCTCCTGCTTCCAAAAATATAGAAGCTCACACTAAAGAAATATTCCAACACTTTACTTTTAACAGAGAACTAAGCTGATAGACATATAGATAGATATAATTAAAAGCAGAGCAATTATTTATATACCAGGTCGTATTTAAATCTTAAGAAAAAGGATATCTTACACATGGTTAGTAAAAAAAGTAAAATCTTTAATTTGCTACTGGAATTATGGTTGAAACATGTAGTTTGCATTACGTAATGTAAAACAAAACACTGTAGTAGCATTTTATAAACTAAATAAAAATAAATTAGTAAAAAAATAGGAACTTGATTTGAGAGGGGAGAGCTTGGACTCCATTTGCATGTCTGAGAACAAACATTCACGCAAAGTATTATTATTATTATTATCGTTTTTATAATTATTTATATTTTTAAAAACAGGATTAGCACGATAATCGCGTCATTATGTATTTAACATCGTGATAAAGTACAGGCTATTAAATGTTAAATATCATACATATTAAAAATATTTTTGGGCATATTAAAGAGCTAAAACAAGTTTGATAGAACCCCCTTCCCAAAAAAAAAAAACATTGCCTGAAGTTATTATTCGTGTGTATCGCTGTAAAGTTTAGAAGCCACCGTTTTGATTTAATTTCAAGATGTTAGAAAATCAAGATTCTCGATCTTTAATATATTATCTTCTTGAACATCGTGTACGATCAGTTGAAGATGACATGCAAGGGATAAGATAACAAAGTATCAAAATCTGTGCTGTAGGTGATAAGAACTGACGCACACCCTAAGCTATTTTAGTCAATGCAGCTTCCCGCTAGATAACTAGACAAACATTGGAATGTGCTGTGATTCTTTCACTATACCGATTTATTAACCCAATCTACCGTTTTTTAGCCTCAGTCTTGTTTTATGAATTTTCATAAAACAAGATTGTTATTAATGAACATACAAAAACGTCCGATACTTTCACGTGAAATTAAAAGAAAAATAAATAAAGGAAGAAAAAAGAAAAGTAAAAGAAAGAGAGAAAGAAATTCAGTACTTATTTATTTATTTCTGAATTACTTTGAAGAGCTGTTGTAAATTACGGAGAAGTTTTCTCTTTGCCCAGAGCTGATTTTTACGGTTTAGCAAAGCTAGCTATATTGACTTTTAAGATGTCTTCAGCATGGTCACATGCATACATACAATACAATGAGAAAATGTCATATAATAAGGAAATAAATAATGCTTTAAAGTAAAAAGGAAAATGCGAAAAATAAAATTAAAACAGGAACACTATTTATATAAAAAAAAAAAAAGTAATAATAAGAGAATAGAGTGAAACAAAAGAATTCAATAAATACATTACTAAATACTGTATTTTCAGGCGTTTAACGCTCGTCTATAATTTCAAGCTACATTTTTTAATTTTTAGGTATATTCCCTATATAACGCGCATCCAATTCTTTACGAAGGAAGAAAGTTTAACGATACATGTGTGTGTAATGCTTTTATCTTTTGAGGTGATTTATTTGAACATTTGTCCTAGTCTTTCGAACAATGGTAAACTGCACTGACAAGCGATAAGGGGAACAATATGTGTGTGCGTTTAAATGTTTGAGGGAGCGAGTATTCCGGCAAAGAGGGAGGATTGTATTCAATGCAGCTTTCCAAAAGAAGACTATTATAGAACACTTCTAACTTGAAAGAATTCGGAGAATAAGAGTTAGATGTTTTCTCTTTCTGTAGTCATTTGAAGCTCTGATTTTGAAGTGAAAATCGAAGGCTTTAGTAGATCTTTGCTTAGTTGCTTTAGTTCATTTGCTTTAGTTGAAATACGGTTCATCTAGTGCTGGTTTTAGTAGTAAAAATAGCTCCCGCGGAAAAAGGAAAAAAAAAATTAAAAAAACCTGCTGGTTTCAAATACAAAGCCATTCATTTAACGAAAAAAATTGGAAATAGTGCTGCAGCAAGGATGTTATAATGATTATTTATTTATGGATCAGAATAACAGTAATGGTGAAGGTGAAACAAAATTCGACAATACGCATTAAGATATAACGGAAGACGAACTCTTTGTGTTATTCGATAATGAAAATGTTTAATTTCAAAAGGTATGTCATTTATTTTAAATAAGCAGCATTTTGGTGCATGTAAAAATCTAATTTTTTCCTTATTTTGAAGCTATCATTTTTATATCCCGCGTATAAGGCGTACCCATAAATTTCGGTCCTATTTTTTGTATTAAAAGTGCGCGATATAAGTCGGAATATACGGTAAAAATAATAAATAAATAGATAAATGCAACGGAGTGTTGCATGGGTCGTAACATCTCTTCATGGATTTCGTGGTACATAAACATATACAAAACGATCATTTACAAAATTTTGCTTCGTAAAAGTGTAGTTTATAACGTACCCATAAGGTAATCCACTTGTTTATTAACATTTAGAAACAGATATTAATTACTGTTTGCAAACGACAACAAAAAAGCGCAAAAGTAATGACTGAAAGTAGAAATTTTCTCAGTATTACTATCCATAGTATTTATAAATTTTGTTTATCAATTCGCATAAAAAAAAGAATACAAAATTTATAAATACTATGGATAGTAATACTGTGAAAATTTCTTTTTTCAGACATTACTTTTGCGCTTTTTTTGTTGTCGTTTGCAAATAATAATTAATATCTGTTTCTAAATGTTAATAGACAATGAAAGTTAATTACCTCACGGGTACGTTATAAACTACACTTTTACGAAGCAAAATTTGGTTTTGTTTATCAATTCACATTTGTCCTCTCCCCCCAGGGGGTCGACGTAGAGAACTCTGTGAAGCTACTGGCTAGGATCTGTACCTAGGCAGCCTCGGCCACGGGGGTATACAATTTATGAACTTGGTGGTTCTGAAGGCCCTAGGAAAGGTCACTTATTGGCCGACCTAGGGGTCTGGCACGTCCTAGTGCGGTCTGGCACTAGTATCCCGGGGGATAGCGCCCTCGGATTCGCTGGGTAATGTCCCGCTGCGACGGGCAGCCCGAGCGACTGGCAGGTAGCAAATTAACAACCAGTGCTGCCTGGTGACTTCCAGGTGGTGCGCCGGCCCCTCTGAAGGGCCAGAGCGGAGGCAGTGCCTCCTAGATTATCTAGGAGGCACTGGCGGAGGTTGAACCTGCGCGTCTGGTCCCAAGGGGGAGTTGGATCTGTAGTACGGACTTACTGAGTCACGTGGAGCAGAGAAGCCAAGATTTATCTTATCTTATCAATTCACATGTCAATACGTGATTTAATAGATAGTTTCTTTTTCCACCCTTTTTCTCCATTTTCCTTTTAAAATTATATATCTTATGTATGTTCCAGAAAATATTTTTCAGTATTAGAATGATAAATTCCATGTTTTGATCATGTTGCACAGTGTAAAATACAAATTTACGCTAATTTTCATTTAATAGCCCACGAGTGAGCGAATGAAGAAGAACGCTGAACATCCGTGGTTGGCATAATTTTTCGTTGTGTAGCTAAAATGAGAGTCCATTTTCCTTAAAGAAGGCATCCTTATTTTTATTTAACGCTTTAAGTGCCGAAGAGTTTCTACTGAAATTCTCATTTAAGCTGTAGAATATTACTATGTGCTTTACTTGATCCGACACGATTAATTCCATCACTGACAACAAAGAAGGAAATAAAGAGGTATCTGAAATTAGAAAGTATTATAATAATATAATATGTATTCGGGGTAGGGTGATTTTTAACAAGAGAAAATATCTTTATTATAAATTATGCAGCATTAACTAGGTGTAAACCTTTTTTTCCTTTAACTACTACTACTGACGTCACGATCCCAGTGTCAAGGCCTTATTCTTTTGGTCTTGAAAGATGATGGCTAAAACTTTTGTATTAAAACTAAAATCAAAAACGCACTCACTCGGTGCTCATATTTTAAACATTACTTGTGACTAAGTAACTTGAACAGAAAATAGGATACTAATTCAGAAGTCAAACAACAAAAATCAGCGCTATATTTACAAAATTTTCACAGGACTAGTTTCGATGGTTTTACCGAACCACCATCTTCAGCTGCAAAACCGCAGATGAACAAGATAGGAAATAATGATTAGATAAGATAAGAAAGCCTGGACAAGAATAAGCAAGTGGCGCCATCTGTTGGTAAAACCAGAACTAAAACATAATTTCTTGAAAGGCCGAAGGCAAATTTGGATTGGAATTAGGATCGTTAACTAGAACAGAAAGATTTTTATGAATGTGAAATGCCTCTAGAAAATCCAGTTCTCCAATGGAAGATGTTTTTTGAATAATTTTGGCAGCAGAAAAACTGAAAGTGTGGTTTTCGGACCAACAATGTTGAGCAACAGAAGACTTCTGTGTTTCCTTTTTTCTAACATATGCCTCATGTTCCTTGACGCGAAATTTTAAGGCTCTCTTAGTTTGGCCAATGTAAATTAAACCACACTGGCAAGGAATCCTATAAATACCCCAGGAATTCATATCCGGAATGGGGTCCTTGAGTATGGAACTCGGAATTTTATTGATGGGAGAATAAACAACCCGAAAGTTAAATTTCTGCAAAATATGTGCAACTTTATAGCTAATTGATGGAAAGAAGGGAATGACAACAGAATTTTTATAATCTCCTAAAACAAGATTGTGCCTTTTAGTGTGTTGAGATGAGAATTTTTTAACTGCTTGATTAATAATGTTGGGTGGAAAGCCCCTGTCAATAGCTATTGCTTTTAAATACTTTAGTTCTTCATCAAGGGCTAGTTCGAAAATAGGATGTGCAGCCACAATAAGATTGGCTACTTCTTTATCTAAGCCGCTAAACCGGCTGCACACAATAAAGCCGAGCTTAGATATCAATATAATCTAAAGAAAGTGGCTCAACTATTCACTTACAGAGCTACTTCAATCACGCGGCATAAATTCGGAACTAACTCTCCTACTGCGAACTCGTAAAACTGCTGTTTAAGTACTGTTTCCAACTCACTTAGATTTGCATATACGTCATTAAATTTACATTCAAGGAGGAAATTGAAATCAGAAAGGAAAGAAAGTTTCTAAAACTAAAACTAATTGGTTAGAATAAATTAAGGTCTTTACAGGTTGAATGGATAGGCTGAAATGGGAACTCCTCTTACCTACCTCATCCTTTAATCCATGGAGCAATTTTATTTGCTAGGTGGGCGGGGCTGTACCCTCAGAATGCCTTTCTCATCCAGAAAGCCTGAAATGGGGAAATTTTTAAAATGCCTGATCTGGGAAAGCCTGAAATGGGACTTATCGAATACATCACTTATAACAATGCCAAGAAAGAAAGTAAATTTTACTAAAGGAAGGTTTCAAGCGCTACAGCAATTGGAACCGCTTGGCCGGTGCCTTTGCCACCTACTGTAATGAAATGTCAAATATAGGGAAACTGAAATAGTACGATTTCTTATGTTCTCATCCAGAACACCAGCAGAAGGGGAGGAAAAACCTGAAATGGCACGATTTTTGTTGCCACCTCCAGAAAGCCTGAATAGGGAAAATCCAAAATGCGACAAAACGATCTATTCAGGTGCGAATCTTTTTGTTATCATTAACAAAATATAGGCACCAAAATATAGGCACCAAAATAATAAGTTCAATACAATGGGATCTTTAGAAAGGGATATAATGGGATTCTTAAAAAGGGATGTAATAGGATTCTTAATCTTGAGAGGTTTCTAAACTGAAGGGTTATTGTAAGCTATATCTTGAACTTTACCAGCTATAAGTATTTCTCCTTGTTTCTCTTAAATTTGTATAAAATAGTGATCGGAAATAAAATCATGCGCATTATTTATTTATTTACTATATTTGTTTTATTTTTTTATTTATTTACTATATTTGTTTTATTTATTTGTTTGAGAAGCGAGAGAGTGAAGTTGTGTGAGGCTTCTTGTTGGCACGTCGTGGACGGCTGCCATAGTCTTTGGCCCGGATTCGAATCCCGGAAAAAGCATGAATGCTTTTAAGTGTATAGTGTCTTGCGATAAGGGGTCACACTTACGCTATTGAGACGAAAGTCCTTTGGAGAAGTTTATAGTAGCGTAAGTCCTTTGGAGAAGTTTATAGTAGCGTGGATAGAAGATCCTTGGATCCGTGTCCCTGGTGTTCTTCAAAACTGGGACGGAGCCTCCTCTTTTTCTCAGGAGTAATTCAGACGTATCCTGTGTTTTATTCTGAGCAATGTTCTCGGTGATGAGATGGCTGAATGACCAAAAGTTTCAGCCATTCCCAATGAATGTCTTCTTGCAAATGTCCGGCTGTTTGGAACAACAAGTTTCACTTAGCAAATTCTCTAATTTTTTAATTGTATTTTATTTAGACCTTAGCCATTTAAAATACAATATTGGTTCAATAAAAATTTAAAAAAAAATATGCATAAATTTGTTATCGCAAGCCCCGTAAAGCAGATTCGATAAGTGCGATTGGGTGAAATAACAGTCCTTACTGTTTTTTTACGCCAGTGATTAACATGCTAATGTTTTTACTTCCTTGTGCGATTCACAATGTAGAGTTTTACAATGTAACTCACGAAATATACATTCAGCCACCATAAGTGTGCATAAATTAGATTAAACAAAACTGCACAGTAAAATTGTTACCTTAAATGCCCTAAATAAATCGATGGATAATACATATAGGAAAGGAATACAGGAATACATGTAACTTTATAAGGTATTTTCTCCCTCCTTCCAGCATGCCTTCGTGGTGTAACGGTAGCACACCTGGCGCGTACTCGAGAGATCCAGGTACGAATCCCGGCGAGGGCATTGCACATTTTTCGCGTCTCCTGCTTCAAAAATAACCTAATGGCTCTACAATCTAACACAATCTACAACCTAATGACTACCTAATGACTAATCTACAACCTAATGACTCTACAACCTAACACAATCTTGATCTTTCTCTATTGTAACTTGTGACCAAACTTCAGTAAAACTTAAGGGGTATCAGCACTCCCTATACCGACAATGTTAAATTGGCCATTTTCGATGTACCTTTTCTCAAAATCTGCTGTAGATACGCGATTGAAATTTTTTGTGTAGTTAAAGTACACCTATCTGATTATACTGAAATGAGCTTTTGAAACATTTGTATTTTAGAGGAATTTACAGAATATTTTGTTAGGCATAGTAAAATTTAGCACATTTCTGACACAAAAATTTAAAAATTTTTTTTCTTAATTTATCACAAAAAGCTCATTGCAGTAAATAGTAGGAAACCTAATAAATAAGCCATAAAAATTTTAGATACCTGTGAGCAGTAGTTCCTGAGAAAAGGTACATCGAGTATAAAAAAAAAATCACGTTTGGAGAAAAATGCGTTTTATGTAAATATCCTCATTGATCAAAGCATTCGATGACAAATTAAAACTAGATTTTTTACAATTATAATTTTCATAGAGATTAAAGAATGGTACTTTTAGAAAGATAAAAGTGTAGAGAATTTAAAAATGCAAAAAATCCGAAATCGCCATTTTTTGAAGAATTATACTGCAGAGACATAAGAAGGGTGTAAATGACCTATATTTTAAACTAAAATATACGAACAAAAGGCACACTGGTGCTTACAAATCAGCCAGCATCTATGGCGAATACTGTAGAAATTCAAATGCAAAATTAAATCTAGCCAAAGGCTACGCAGAGTAAATTAATCGCGAAGATGGCTGTTAAAGCTTCATCGGCTTGAAATACTATCAGCAATTACAATGCACGACCCAAGACACGTCGTGGATAAAGACAGGAACTCTTATCTTAGAACAGCACACCTAACAATGTGGCCTCACTAAACAAAACACACTGACTTCTCAATCTGAAACCTATACACGGGCGCTAATTTGCATTCTATCGGGAAAACGGAAAGAGAGAAGTGATCGTAAAGATTCTGAACAGAAAATATCTGGTTAAACAAATTAAATAAACCTTGCAAATATTATTCAACTGTACAACAGTATTTTATTAGTAAATTTGTTAAACGCTATACCAGCGGTCATATCATAAATAGTAAAATTCCCTTCTAATTTGATAATTTCACTAAAAACCTAAATCCGTGCTGCTTTAGGAAGCATAGAGTTCTCATTAGGAAGACTACTAGTGTCAGATTTTGTGATTTAGTTTCAGCCTAAAAATAGAGTTAGCAATAAGAAACTAATTGAAAGAGAATTTGAGATATTGCACATCCTAAGCAAATTTTCTTATGCGGATCCTAATACGGAAAAAATCTTGGACGCCTGCCGAAATTTGATAATTTTGATAAAGTTGGCTGCTGCTCTAGATTGCATGATGAGATGAAAACGTTCAGCACTAGCGAAGCAACATTTTATTATAAAAAACATAAAAATACTTCTTAAACAACGTAAATTTAGTTTGATGTATTAAGGTTTTTTTTTTTTTTTTTTTTTTTTTAAATGCCCAAAGAAGCAATTTGCGCAGAAGGGCTATTACTTGTATTTTGGCATTTTACGTCGTTCACTATAAAACGGCGTTTAACTTTTCAAATTGAAGAATCTGCATGAATGTATGCTTGGCTATTCTTTGGAAATGCACATTCGAGAAACTTCGTGATCATTCTCGATCCTTCGATAATTCCCGAAATCCATTCGAACGTTCCTCAAAACTTAGCCGCATATAAAAACAGATGCCCAGTTAAAAAAACTAATTTGATTTGTTGAAGATATTTATAACTTTATGTAGGACTAACTATCACGTCATTCACGTAACTATATCACGTCATTAATTATGGCAAATTTAAATTTTTACTTCCTTGTAGGAAGTGAAGGAAGTATTGTAATCGCGAAAGTTTTCGGGTATCATATTTCAACGAAAATATCCATTTTGACCGCTATCGAATACAATTTAACTATTTTTTTACGTGGCATCTATACGAAAGAACAGAATAAAGGACTAAAAGGATTTAAAATGGGTTCAGAAGAAATTTTTTCGTGACTTCTGTACTTACGTATGTATGTATCTCCCATAACTCAAAAACGAATAACCTCAGAACATTGAAATTTTGTGTGTAGAACTGCTATAACATGTAGTTGTACAACTCCCGTTTTGGTTGTAATCGGCCACACTATAAGTACATATATATATATAGTTCGTTACTCGGCTCCTTGAGCTCAGTTTCTTGACTCTTATATGTCGGTAAATTGTGCATTTTTTGCTCTAAAAATGTTTGAATTATATTGTTCGTATCTTCTGGTTAAGGTTTTTATGCCTTTAGTTAATCTGCATGCACTATTTGTAGAATTATCACCAATTTAAATGTTGTTTAAGTGCGGCTAGTGCCTATTTTTTTTTAACCATAACAGCCGTATTTGTTTACATTTGCAACTTAGAAGAATAGTGAATTAAGAATTTGCAGAATAGATTCACCTTCAGTGTCTTTTTGCCGAGTGGAACCAAAAAGAAACTTTTAGTTTTTGCACCGAAAAATCTGCCTTGTTGCCTGCTGGCCGAATTGCTTGTTTTTGTGTAGAAACTATAATTTCAATTGTAAATATTGTTTTTTTTAATTGTTTTAACTGTAGTTGGTGTTATACATTTTTCTATATCTTTACATTTTTAATGAAGATATTTTTAGTTTTGATGAATTTTTGGCCTTGCTGCAAAGTAAGAACTGAATTAATTGAATGAGAAATATATCTTTAATGAAATTCGAGAAAATACGTTTAAATGAAATGCAGCAAAAAATGCGTATATTTAATATTCCGTGCAAAGAAGTGATGTGGTGTACACATCGGATATTTTTAAATACTGTTCCATATTACTGCCATTGCACACAACTGTTTACATATCTCTTTATTTTGCATTCCTTCACTATATACTTCTTTTTCTTATTCCCGTAGGGCTATTCTTAAACATCATTAACTTGTAAGACATAAAGTGAGTCTGTTAGAGGATTTGATTTTGGAAAAGGCTCCGCAAGCCAAAAACTTTGAATATAAGCATTAGGTAAAAATTTTATGAGTTGATGTTTATTAACTTTGATCAATATAGTTTCTATACGTCGCAATTTTTTTTTCTGAAATATTACTCTAGCTGATGGAATAATAATAGTCATTCATATTATTTATTAAATTCGCGTAATTCAATTTTGCCTGGTGCGCGCTGGTTGATGGATTTATTGAGCTTGACAAGCAGCTTTCCTACCTGTAAATTTAGTCTGCGTATTGAATATATATGTGAAATTTTTTGTCTTCACAGAAAATTCTTTTCCACGAGCTAAGCCACGTGGCAGGCTGTCACGTTGCTTAAGCCTTAAATTCTATTTTTCTTTTTTTTCTTTTTCTTTCTTTTTTCTTTCCTTTTTTTCTTAATCTCATGTGAAAGTTTTGAATCTACTGTCAGTGATTTAAATATGTGTCTAATTGTACCCAGAATTGGTTCATTCGCTTTGGCGACAGCATTTATTTCTTGCCTGCAAAAGGAATCTTTTAAAGCCTCTTGCACAGATAAGGCTAAGCCATAAATTCTTAATTTTCTTCCTTCTTTCTGAGTAGATATTGTGATTTTTATTTATTTACTTATTTACTTTGCTATTTGATTCTGAAATTTAAAAAGGGTTATATCAACAAAACTCTCTTTTTGCTCCTAGAGCAGTAGTTCTCAAAATTTTCGCCCCATGCCTCTCTTTTATCGCTGCTGGAAAACCTTCCTTCCACAACTTGGTTTTGGTTTGGTTTATTAGATTACGGCAAAGCACTCGAGGGCTATCTGCCTTAAGGGAGGGATGCCTTTGTGGAGGACTCTTTAAGGGAAATTGGCTCGTATACACGTTACACACGGGGTAAACCACGAAAACACCCATGCAGCCAGCCCGTTCGCGGGATTCGAACCTCGGACCGAACTACCAGTGTTCAGCGACGTTACCGCTCGGCCGCTAGTGGGCCTTTCCACAACTTGAAAAAGATATGTATACATTTATTTAGATTTAGATTATTTTCTAGCATTAACAAGCTTTATAAATTAAACAACAAAACGTCTAAAAAATATTGGTGAATACCAAAACTTGATTAAACATGTTATATATATATTCATAAACTAAAACTAAATATTTAACGACTATATTAAAAGCTGACCGCATTCCACCACCCCCTGAAATAATAAATTTCCTCCTAACGCGGAATTCCCCTACTGCTTAAAAACCCTGCTCTAGAGTTTTTATTGACGAAAAAAATTTTTATTGATGAAAACAAAAGTTTTGACAGATGAATATAAAATTTATACAATATCTAACATTGTTAACGATTTATATGAATCGTTTAACACAAATATGAGTACTTCGAGAGATTTCCGTTTCATAATTTAATTTTAATTTACAAAACTTCTTATTCCTAGCAAAGAATGGAGTAATTTTCTCTGAAACTTTTTCACTTTATGCTTCTTACGTAAATGCCTTTTAGATACCAGCCTCTACATATATCCTTCATATTATTTTAATTGCATTGTCCTAAATAAAGATATTTAAAATTTAGCATGTCTTGTTAAAAATGCTCGGTTTACTCTTCTTTTGTTTCCTTTGGATTCATCAGGATGAACATGAAGGATGTACATTTTCAGATATACTTTGTGGGCCATTTTGCATTAGCATTCGTACAGCTTTTCAAAATTTCTTCGTTGTACGTCTTGAACCGCCTTCTTTTACAAGAAAAGCGATTAAGCTCAACAATAAAGCTGTCACAAACTTCATTATTCTGTTGTAGCGAGTTTCTTTTTAACCAGTTAACTGTGACTGATGAGTATACTCGTTATGGAGAAAGGGGCACGATTTTGTGTATTGACGAGTATATTCGTTATGCGTATAATGAAATGCAAAGATAAGAGGGAGGTTTATTTAATAAGTACTGGCCATAATGACAACGTAATAGAAACAGAGAAATGAAAAATAATAACAAAGAAACCGGAGCTAGTGATTGATTATAATACATAAAAAAATGGGTGGAGTGGATAGGAGCGATGGAGTTATCATAGCGTACTCCACAGCAAGAAAACGACTCAAAAAATACTACAAAAAATATTTCTTCATTTCTTAGACATTATGTGTCTGAATGCATTTATATTATATAAAAAAAAAATAATGGAACATGATCGCGTATCAACTTTTTGCTCAAATTTATGGAATACACTTTTGCGACGTATCCAATTGAAAGAAATAAATTGACACAAACTCGGCCAAGCCTATTAGGAGTGAATCATGTTCCGGATTATATACCCGGAACGTCGAAAAAAAAAATATATATACTACGCGAAGGTGTTCGCATGGCTACAAACGTAAGATCAGGAAGGAATCGCATTACTGGTGTTCGATTTGCAAAGTCCCATTGTCTATACTTTGTGTATACAACTTGCCCTGTTTCGCTGAATATCACTTCACAGCCGGAATTTAAATTCTTACTTTTATATCCATAATATTTAATTTAATTTATTGCATTTTTAGTTTAATATATATGTAATATATGCTTATGTTAACCAAATAAGTAAATATTAGTCATAAAATTTTCAATTTTATAAAATAAACCCATCTTTTTCGTCCAATGTCTTACCAGCGCACTGTGATTGACGAATATACTCGTCATGGCTCGATTCTGGCGAAACAAAACGATGCGCACTCTTAAACGCGAGCGACACAGTTAACTGGTTAAATTATGCAAAATTCTTATATTCTTTATGAGGAACTATGAAAAATGTTACTATGTAATTCGTTACTAAAGGAGTTTTATAGATATATGAAAGCAATTGACTTCATTTCCAAAGCTTTGACAACCTGTTTCGTGAAGCCGAATTTGATAGGCTGCAATAACAAGAGCATCCTTTGGAAATCTCACAAGAGTATCCTTATGATATTATAAATCTATACAGAATCTGCTGTGATGAGTACTTCTATGATACTGTGTCTTGGTTTACCTGCTGTTTTAAAGGTAGAGGTATCAAGGGAAATTTATGAAACTGGCCAAACTTTTCAAGAATGCCATCATTCTGAAATCCCTAGTGACTTCCAGCTAGATGATCGGATCAAACATAGTAGTAACATTGTGACGGAAGCAAATTCTGTTCTGAGGGGAGGGGAGAAGTATTACGTACATAAAGAGTTGTGGATGAATGTGTATATGTTACCGTGAAAGACCGAAATTGGAGAATGTCGACTTTCACCGGAGAATGTCAACATTCACCAAATACGTCGGTGAAAGATCGAATATTTCTTTACATTCTTGTACATTCGGACCCTCACCGGTGTATGTCGACAATCACAGATATGCTTTGGTGTAGGTCGAAAAGAGAGGAGTATATGTACACGCTGCCATTCCAAAAGGAAGTGTTCCACAAATAAATGCAGTTGTAAAAGCAAGGGCCTCTTGTGCAATTCAAAGTGTCATAATAGTTTAAGCTGTTGCAATAAATAAGATTTGAATCAATTTGGTAAGTTTATAACTTCTATTATTTTCCTTTCTCATTTTGAATGTGCTGTGTGTTTTAAGTTCTTATGTTCTTATTTTGAGTCTCAAGTGCGTTTTTTCGTGAATGAATTACGGAGAAGAAAATATAATATTCTTATATGTTCAACATTCATCATTAGTACATGGTGAATGTTGACATTCACCGGTGTAAGTCAGAAATAAGAGTATTTGGAAAATATTTCGGACATACACCAAGCGACTATGTGAATGTTGACATTCACCGGTGAAAGTCGACATTCTCCAGATTTCTGTGTTTCACCGTAACATATACATTCTTCTGAACTTCTGCTCTTTCATTCAGCAAGTTCCATTGCCTGAAACTGGATGCCACAATATCGGCTGTGACTACGGTAACGATAGATAGGGAAAAGATTGTTTGACATTCTGCTTTTACTTCCTTCGTACAAAGCAGTGAAATGATAGGCTTTGTTTTACAATTTTGAGCTTCCTAAGCAATGCTGTAGAATGAATAACCATCAAAGTATAGATGTTGAATGATGTGAAGAAGCGTTAGCTGATTTAAGGCAGTATTTAGGTTACAAAAGAGCTAATTGGAATACTCAGTGTCGTCTGCAGCTTGAACAAATAGTTTCAAGAGAGCGAATCCATATCCAAAAAGCATGAGCAACAGCACTCAAGATCTACAAAGCCCGATGAAGATCGGTGTATGGCATTTTCAACCAAGCACCAGAAGAATGGCATAGCCACTCAGGTTTCTTTACCTCTAAAACCTTGTTTTCAAAGGATTACTGTCTCTCAAAAGTCTCATAGGGGACATCAGTTTTGAATCAAACTTCACTGGGGCCAAGGTATCTTCAGTGACGAGTCTAAATTCAGTTAGATAGTTTCTCAACATGCCTTCATCTGGAAAATCTGTAAAGAATCTCAGTTCTGATACCATTCCTCCAACTTCAGGGAAAGTACTACTGTATTTGGATGGTTGAACATAACGCCGACATCATATTTGGATGGCCGCACATAACGCCCTGATTCCTTCGAGGTATAAAAGACATATTTTATATGCGACTTTTCAGGGGCACACTGGTTTCTACGTTCCTTCTTCATGAAAGAAGACTCTTGTTCGTGTAGGATTTTAAAGTTGGATACTCAGTGGATAGATCGGTCTGCGAAATCTACAGACCTGAACCCTATTGAAGAAATCTGAAACGCATTTGGGAGAGTGAAAATGCAATTCGTCAGTCACATCCGGGAACCCTGCTTTGGTTCATGAATGAATGCTGCTGCTACAGGGACTTACCAGCTATCTCTTCAATGCATGACGACTCGTGAGCGAGGTTTTTGAAGAGATATTGATATATTTTTGAAGAAATCTAGAAAATATTTCATCTCTGGAACACATTCTAATCTGGAAAGGATCTTTTGAATACCATTGTATAGGAGTAAAGACAACTGTTAAGCTTCTTTTTAGAAATAAGTTTAGGTAGTAATGGTATAAGGTATTTCTCCCGCCTTCTTAGCAAGTCTTCGTGGTGAAGTGGTCTGCACGCTCAGCGCGTTATTGAGAGGTCCGCGATTCGATTCCCGGCAAAGGCGTTGCTAATTTTTCATCTCTCCGGCCTCCAAAAAAATCCTAATGTATCTATAGTGGCAATGCTGAAAGACAGCAGATTTCTAATTTTAACTTGAAAAATCCCCTTTATTTTTTATTTGAATTTAGATATTTCCCCTTTTTCATTTTTTATATAACCCTGCAATGCAGATACCTTTCAGCCAATCCATAAATAAGATTTTATTTGAAATCAAAAACCTTTTGGCATTCTCCCACGCTTTTCTAAATGTGTCAGACATCCGCTTGCTTGCTTCGAAATAACACTCGCGGCTCGCTTCGGTGTATTATCCATTGTCTTAAGGTGTGCTAAGCTTGGCAAAATGTGAGGTGCAGATTACGCCAATAATGATGTGAATTAGAATATGCATTTGAAATGCGTCTCAAGCACTGCTTTATCCAGCAATAAAATTATGTTATATCTACGGCTACTTTTGTTTCCAATTTTCATCCATCTGTCTAGGCCATTAACTTCGCCAATATATTATATACTAGCCGCTATGCCGCTCGCCTTCGTCTTGCTTTCAAATGTACTGGTAAACAAGTGTCCTCTCAACAAACATCGTATCCAAGTACCTCTCGATAAACGTCCAGTATCCAAGAGAAATATTAAATTTAAAAACTGCGCAGAATTATCGCCCTCATTTTTCCGAGTGGCAACAGTGCTGATATCAGCAACAATGGCAACACTGATACATCAGCAACAGTGAGTACGTGCCATCGTTGCCGATATAATGGGAGAAAATTATCGATTTCATAAAAAAACATAAAATAAGAATAAAAATAAAAAAAAAATACTCATTCGAATTTCGAAAAAATCGTTTCGAGGTGCCAGTGCCAGACAAGAGCTAGTGCTCTTGTCTAGATGCACCTATGTACCAAATTTCGTAGCCCTGGGTCTATTAGCTTACGCGCAGCACACAGAGACAGACAGAGAGCACACCGAGACAGACTCTTCCTTTTATTATATGTAAAGATAACTACAAAGTAAAAAGCCGTTCAAAACCTAATTGCGCGCTGATAGCAGCAACATATGATGGTAATAATGCAAAATATAATAAAAAGTACTTTTAAAATTCCTCCCATATTCAACTTCGAATAAATCACATTCAGTAACCAAAAGGCTTACCAAGAAACTTTTACTTAGTATTTTTTTTTTAAAGGTTTTTCTACTTTTAAATAATTTTTTTAATTTTCTAAAAGTTTTCTACTTTTAACCTTTTTTTTAGATAAAAGTAGAATTTTTTAAAAAATGTTTCTACTCCTACAAAAATAGTTTTCACTGTGCATTTCAATTCTTGCTCTAGTGACTAATCTCGTTTGTCTAGAATCAGAGCAAGCCCCACGAGATTCATCGTGGCAAGGAGGCAAGAGTGCGTCTCTCGTTGGCAAGACCTTTGGCCATCATTTTAAATCATCATTATCAATACTACTTTGCTGCTTTGCTTCCAATTTTGAAGGAGCATTCCGGAGGGACGTATCTTTCCACCCCTCTTTTGACTTCACCACTGACTTCTCTAAAGGGCTATTGGCTTGCACGCCGTCTCCGGGATTTGAACTCAGCCTCTTCCGGATGGCAGTCAGAGTTACTAACCACTATCCCGGTTGGGCGGTATTTTTATTTTTGAAAATATTTTAATTACTTTAGCATTTAACATACAACTTATTCCATTCGTTTAACTAAATAGTACAGCTTTTTTCCATTCGTTGAACTGAAGCTAATTAATGCTTCACTTGACCTGAATAGATTCCTAATTCAGGCAATTTGATGTTTTTTCCTTTTTTTATGTCCCAATAGAAGTATTTTCTTATTATTCTTATTGTGTTTAATCAGTTTAAAATTAATTGTTCATCTAAATTCATTACTTAGCACATTTTGCTTTGCTGCTATGCAGGCGAATATGTTTTTTTCATTTCAAAACTTCTGTTGCTCTTCTTGCAGTTTTTAAGAACCTACTCCTATATTTTTATTTCTTGTTTCATATTTTTTAGATGAAAATTTTCGTGTATTTTTTCGTATGTTTATAAGGTATTTCTCCCACTTTCCCAGCGTGCCTTCGTGGTGTAGTGGTTCTGCACGCTGGGCTGGTATTCCAGAGGTCCGTGGTTCGATTTCCCGGTGAAGGCGTTTGCTAATTTTTCATCTTGCCTGCTTCAAAAAAATTCCTAATGTCTCTACATGTTGGATTACTCCATTAGAATCATAAATTTTTATTAAAGTTTTAACTTTATTACTTGTTTAAGATTTAAGCCTTCCCTCCCCATCTGGCCTGTATGTTATCAAAATTTGCATTCGACTTTGTTTTTGCAAATATTGGATTAAAAATTTGCATTTGGTTTTCTTTTCAAGGATTGGATTATTATTATTTCTTGCAAGTTTGATTTTTGGATTTAAATACTCAAAATAATTTTATAAATTCTTCTATGATTTCGCAATTTTTTTGAATTTGTCTAATTTTTTATGCTGTAATTTTGAAATTTTCCCCACTGTTTACTTCCACCTGCAGGGATTGGACTGATAAAGATACAGATTACATTTTTTGCTTTTAAAACTTTTAACTTGTGTCTTCGTTGCTTCAGAAACAAGCTGTTTTATTTACTCCTTTCATTACACCAACTACTGATTGCGATGTAGCGCAAGATATAAATTTCTTGTTTGATTTTTGGCATGGTTTACCCTCTTATTTCTGCAGTTTGCCATTGTACTTCTTACTTTTTGGTGATTGCAAGTGATTTATTCCGAGCTGAATATGTCATGAATTTTAAACGTATTTTTAAAACCCCTTCGTTTTGGCACTTTGCGTTGATTCACTATAAACGGCGAATCACTTTTTAAATTGTTGCCAACAAATATTAGAGCCCTGTATTATATTTAAAGAAATACAATAATGAAGATTCTGCATGAATGTATGCATGTTTCTTGCATTGTGATAAAGCCATCCAATTTTGAATAACGTAATCCTCCATCCTAAAATAGGCATCTGGAGGCCCAAATTTGGAACCAGGAATTTGTTTTATTATCTATTTCATCTTAAAGCATTCATGAGTTTTAGATTAAGAAATTCAATGATTTCAAAGCGAGCACTGTACGGGGGGGGGAGAAAGCACTTTGTCTCCAGTGCGCGAGACTGTGTATCAGAAATGTGCTCTTTTAACACGTTGACGGCGGCGCGGATCTTCATTGTTCTTTTCGTGCGGCGCCGCTTGAACTAGCGGTCCATTTCGTGGGGCGGCGCAGCGCCAAATTATAAAGTTAAAGTTTTAAAATTAAAAAATAAAAAATTATTATATTATAAAATTATATATTTTGTAATATAATAATTGTATTTTTGTATTTTTTTATATGCAAACGTGACCCATTAGTGAGTCATGCTGGCCCGCGGAACAGTCAAGCATGATCCACCGGTGGGTCATGCTGCCCCACGTAACAGACAAATATGACCCACCGGTGGATCAGGCCGGCGTCAACGTGTTAAATGTTTTGTGATATTGCTGTTGAATTGAATTTTATGGTTTGAGTGCGAAGAATATGATATTTAATAAATAAAGGTAACACACAAAACGTTAAAAACGTCCCTTTGGGCGTAATATAAAATCTGAAAGCCTTCAGATTTTTTTTTTTTTTTAATTTTTTATTATATATATGTGTGTGTGTGTAGTGAAGAAGAAGCAGACTTAGATGTAATGATATCGAAAATTCGATGTGCACAAATGTTGTTCCATAATGAAGAGCAAATTGGCAGCCGAGGCAGATTAAATATTCATTATTTCAATTGCATATTTACGGCATAATTTACTTTGCAGTCATGCCTATTTCAAACATTTTTCGTGTTTGATAGCTTTGCGATAAGAGAAGAAGCAGGGTGGCAGCGTCTTAGCTGTAGCAAAATCAGAGCAAAGTGCCTAATTATCTTATATAGAGGATCACCTCGAGAACGGTTTCGATTCTGGAAATTTTGAGTTCCAAGTTCCGAATTAATTATATCATCAGCGTTATGGGTTGCACCCACCAGCTGCCGAGCAATAAAATCTGTTAAACACTTGTAGATCGGTCAGGAGAACGGAGTAGGCTTCTTGGGCGTTTCTTGGGAAATTTTCACGTTTTTGAACTTTGTATGCTTATAGAAAATGTTACGTTTCGCAAAATGCAAACTTGTGTATATCATTTTAAAGAGAATTTATTACTGAATTAAATGCAAAACACAAAAGTCAATTATTTGCGATACAAAAAAAGTTATATGTACGTTAATATAAATAAAAAACACAGTTATGAAGTGGTTTGTAATGTCTAGCTTTCCTGGCCAACCACTGTTCTTGTTCTGAGAACCAATCAAATGTTAGTAACTGCCAGTAGAAGCTGACATCATGTTTACACTTGAAACAATTCATTATTTTGCTTTGTTCTGTAGAAGGAGGACCTGTTTCTTATACACTGCAATTACAAATAGGAATTTTTAATATTTTGTCAAGAAGCTATGACATCGAATAAAAGAGTAGATTGGACACCTAAAAAGAGATGTAATATTATTGTGTTACGAGAAAGTGGTCTTTCCTATTCTGAAATTGCAAGACAGGTGGGTGGTTCAGTGACTACGTCTGGAGTCCGAAAGTTTTGTTTACGATATCAGGAGACAAATTCAATAAAAAACAAAGAAGGAAAAGGCCGAAAAAAGTGCATTGCATCTATTGATGACAGAAGAATAAAAAGACCATGTCTCCAAGATAGAAAAATGTCATCAGCGGCCGTCAGAAGTGATTTGAATGATGCTGGTGTTTCTGTCAGTTCAAGAACAATCAGGAGAAGATTAACAGATGTTGGACTGAGAGGTAGAATTCCACGAAAAAAGCCTTATCTTAATTTTCAGCAACGGGAAAAAAAAAAAAAAAAAAAGACTACAGTGGGCAAAGGAACACATTACTTGGACAGATGATCAGTGGTCACAAGTTATATGGAGTGATGAAACTAAGATATTGTTATTCGGTAGTGATGGGCGAAAATATGTAAGACGTAGAATAGGAGATGAGGTACATCCTGACTGCATTCAAGCAACTGTGAAGAACCCAGTTAGTGTTATGATTTGGTCATGCTTGTCAGCAGATAGTATTGGTCGCCTTCATGTCATCGATGGGACACTGAATGCCAGAAAATACATTGACACTATTCTAGAACCAAAACTTCTACCTTCCGTCAGAGATCTCTTTCCCAACAATGCTTCGTTTATTTTTCAGCAGGATTCTGCTCCTTGCCACACGGCCAAAATATCGAAAGAGTGGTTTTGTACAAAGAGCATTAAATTCTTGTCATGGCCAGGAAACAGTCCTGACCTCAATCCTATCGAAAATTTGTGGCACCGTTTGAAAATTCTTGTCCGAATGAGGCGCTCATCAAATAAAAGGGAACTAATTGAGGCTATAATTGTTTCCTGGCATCGTGTAATAACGAACGAAGAGCTCAAAACTCTTTCAGCTCAATGAAACGTCTATGTGAAGCTGTAATCAAAAATAAAGGGTACCCTACTAAGTACTGATAATTCACTGCAATCATCACTATTTAATGGATATCGGTAACTATTATCGTTTAACTTTTTTTGTATTGCCAATAATTGAATTTTGTGTTTTGTATTAAATTCAGTAATAAATTCTCTTTAAAATGATATATACAAGTTTGCATTTTGTGAAACGTAACGGTTTCTATAAGCATACAAAGTTCAAAAACATAAAAATTTCCAAAAGTGTCCACAATTTTGGCCACCACTGTAAGTACATAGTATATGGATTATCTGGAAGTGACGCAGTCAAATATTTATTACTATTTTTAGAATAGGGAGAGGAAATACTCTAATTAAAATGAGGAATTAAGTGGCTGTTGCTAATTTAAGTTGTAATTTTTATTTACCTATTTTTTATCTCGTTTATATATATATATGTGTGTGTGTGTAATATGAGAAATAACTGCATTTGATTGGTGAAGGGTTCTTTGCGTTGACCTGAAGAAGCTTTACTGCGTAGCTAGAAGGCTGACACTTAAAGACAGATGTGGCCGTAAATTCAACAGAGTTTCATTTCGTAATAAGGCAAGCATTGATAAGCATAATCAGATTCACACTTCATCTTAATGGATGCGCTATGCACCCCACATTTTATGTAGCTTATTACATCTTTAGACTGTGGATGAGACAGCCGAGAAATGAACAGCACATTTTAGCTAGAGGCAAAGTGGAAATAAACAGGTTTTTTTCAATATGCTTGATGAAAAAATATCCTCAATGATACGCTTACATAAGACGGCATGATGAGAATTAATTTGGGATGACGCAGTTCAGAAAAATTAATATAAACAATTTCTACTTTTAGAGCAGAGAAAGGGAGATATACAAATTAAAAAGAAGAATTAAAGGCTGTTGCTAATTTAAGTTATTGTTTTGAGTTTCACATTTTATATCTTACACGTACATATTATGATTCACATGCAATATTGGATGAAAGTGTTTTCTAATTTTTCACTGCGGAAAGACAATATTCAGTGGAAACATGCATGGATGTTTTGGCGTTAATTTTTGATTGTAATAACTATATGCTGTAGGTTTCGTTGTAGATAAAGATAGCAGATAAAGAGAGAGATTTGTAAAGAGATAAAAAATAAAGAAAAAAGGAATACAGAAGTAGTATCTTGAGAATCATGATTTAGAATTAAAAAATTTAATTACATCAGAGGTTCACAACAGGGGGTAATTAGACCCTTGGGGGAATTTTGTAGTTTCAAGAGGGCAAGACGATCAACCTTTTATTTAGCTGTTCAGCATTTAAGCAAAATTTTGTTCAGCGGTTTAGTTTATGAATACAAAACAAACTACTTTTATTCAAGTTTTGGTATTTATCAACATATTCTATACTTTTTATTGTTTAATTGATAAAAAAAGATTAAAAAATAATCTAAATCTGTATCAATCAATACATAAAGTTTTGGAAAGGAGAGGGGAAGGAACTTCCGGCAGTGATGAAAATGGTGCACGGGATAAGAATAGATGAGAACCCTTGGTATATATGATTGTTACCGAATAATTATTGTGGCCCATCACTTTTAATTCTTCAGTGGAAAAGAGGGAGGTAAAAGCTACTGGGATTCATATAAACAATCAGTGTTGCCAACATGCAATGAAAAATTAAACAACATAACTAAAGTGAAGGGGGAAGGAAAGGAGAAGGATAAAATTTGCGATCTGCTTTTTTAAATTCCACGTGGAGTTTGATAGCGGTCATAAACTGGTTTTTTGGGTTGTTAATGTGCTACTAAAAGATTGAAACTGATTTTTGGTGACAAATACAGTCAAAAGTCGTTAATTCGGACACCCATAATCCGAAATAATCTATAATCCGGACCTCAAAGCTACAAACTTTCTGCGCATGCGTCACGTTGACGCATGCGCGTAGGACCTTTACGGCTTCGAATATGCGTGTGCGCATGCCCAAAATACGTTTACGCATGCGCGTTTAATGTATAACGGACGGTATAAGCTAAGCTAAAATTATCTAATTCAGTTAATGTTGCAGATTGCGTTGTTCCTTAATCTTCGAATTGGATCCTGCTTATTATTTTTTGCAGACTCTTACAGCAATTTTATAAAAGTAAGCTTGAACTTTCGATTATGTCAAATAGAATTTCCGATATATATTTACTAATATGTAAAGGATCTACAAAGCGAAAGTATGTTTCGAAGTCCATTAAACAAAAAGTGGAATTGCTGCAAAAAATGGATAAAGGCATATTCTTTGTTTATCTAACCATTCCGAAATCTGTTTATCAATTTCACGCTGCTCTGCGGCGGGGGGGGGGGACGCCGCGGCGCGCAATGAATTGGAAGTTGATCTGCCAGCACTATCCTTATCTTCAGGGCAGATGTTTTTATTTTATTTGGCTTATAATTCCTTACTAATTGTAGTTTTTCATCTCGATGTACTCCGTCTTTGACATGATTTAAATCAAATTCCTCGTCATTATAAATCGCTTCCTATAGTGAAGAAAGTGACACAGAGGTTACTGAAAACGAAAACATTTCGATTGACAAATTAGTCGGTATTCTCGACACAGCAATTATAGGACGTGAACAGCGGAACTTTGTAGCTGAACAAGAAATTATGTCTGTTTATAGAATTAAAGAGAAAGTATTATCACATAAGAAACGAAGCAACTTAAACAACTTACATTGAAAGAAATGTTTAATAAAGTAAACAAATAAATATTAAGCTTTTTTTTTTTTTTTTTTTTTTTGTAAATTTTGATACCCTTTAGATCATAATTGTTCTTTATTTCATAAATTACGGTTTCATATTTTTAATTTTATAATTTCTGCATGCCATCTTACCAGATTTAAACTGATGATCTATAATCCGGAAAATTCGATAATCCGGAATCGCTGAAGTCTCGACGAGTCCGGATTAACGACTTTTGACTGTATTTACTTTTTCTGTACATACAATAATGTTTAA
The DNA here is from genome assembly GCF_044657685.1 of Stegodyphus dumicola. NCBI lineage: Eukaryota > Metazoa > Arthropoda > Arachnida > Araneae > Eresidae > Stegodyphus > Stegodyphus dumicola. The sequence goes on along the minus strand of NC_140769.1, from coordinate 4,924,148 downwards.
GGAATTTAAACTGAAGATTAAGACATGAAGTTGATAACATTTCCTATTTATAAATAATGTGGTTGCGAGATTGTCAGCGCTTCCCTGTTATAAAACCATACCTTGTGGGTTGGCAGTTGCTATATATTAATTCAGTGGCTCTCAAACTGTGAACCTACTTAACTTGCTCGCCAGGTTTTTATCTGTGAACTAACGTTATAGTCTTAGGCGCGTATTAATGCAAGAGAAAAGGTAATTATGTTAGCGAACCTTTTGTTACATATTGATCTCTGATCTCAAGCTGTGATTTGCACAAGGCCCTGGGGTGCGTAGACAGCTCTAAGCAAAAATTTTTTTTTTATTTCGTTTAAAATAGAGAGGAAACTAACATGATTTCTTGCTAAAATTTCCTCAAATTACTGTCATGCATTTATGTGGCTTTTCTGAACGATATTCTTCATATATAGTGTACCCCCCCCCAAAAAAAGGACTTACCAGCTATATAGAAAGATATAAAAAAGGCTATGTCTGTATGGCTTTTTCAAGACATAAGGGCAAAAAATTTTATAGAAATTTTTTTGAGAATCATGATTTAGAATTACTAATTTAGATTATAATTTAAAAAGTTAATTATGATCAAATATTTAGTTTAGAAAAATTTTCATTTGGGGTTCAGGTTTCGTTCTTTGTTTTCTAAGTAATTATTAAAAAAAAACTTTCCCAACTCACTAAAATAAAAGGTTACGTACTTAATACAACTAAAGTAATTATGGACGAATTACATTTAAAAATTACAGTCTCGTTTGATTTTATTGACTTTCATAACAAACATTAATACGGTAATTAGTGTGACTTGCCAAAGGTAAATATCAGTCCCAGCAAACGGAAAATGTTGCCCACAGATGGCCGAGTGGCTAAGACTGCTAATCTCCTGTAGTTTGACCCGAGTTCGAATTTTAGCGAATGTGTCGGATGAATAGGTGTTTTATAATTGGTTATTAAGGCGCGATCCGTTTGTTCTATAATACCATGGCTAATATATTGGCAGTACTTTCTAATTTGGGTAAATACAATTTTTGCGTTTCTTGGTGTGGTATCATTGGTTTCCCAACTATTAACTGTTACTCAATTTTTAATTTTCTTTCCTTAACTGTCAAGCAATTAGATGATATTAAGCACGGAGAAGTAAAATAAAGCTCTTAAAAAATGTATAATTATGGAAGAAGGGGGAAGAACTTCGTTTTATTCCCGTTAGGTCTCCATGGGCACTGACTGCATCCTGCTTATCCATACTGATTTTTTAATTCATCGTTATTAAGCAAGATGTTTTTATGCAATATAGTAAATATCCGTAAAACACAATAAAAATACCTATCCTATGCTACAACTTTTGTCATACCTCGTTGTGTAAATATGATGAAAGAAGGATTTGTATTGCAGCAATAATAAGTATGTTTGGTTTATTTGATTACGGCGAAGCACACGAGTACTATCTGCCTAAGGGGAGGGATGCCTTCGTGGAGGAATTTTTAAGGCAAATTGCCTCATATATACGTTGTACATGGGGAAAACCAGAAAACGTCCGTTCAGCCAGCTCGTTTGCAGGAACTCGAGCCCCCGAACCGAACTACCAGTGCTCAGCGACTTTACCTCCTGGGCCGCTGGTGGGCCCAATAATAAGTATAATAATGTTTTGAATAATTTGTTATTTTTATGCTCTGCATATTTAGATATTAAGTCTTTAGCACAATCAACTAAAAATGTGCAAATATTTCATTCTTTGCCCTCGAATGAGGGCAAGGGGTTTACTTTTATTAGTCAGCTTCAGCTCCCGATTTTTAAGTCTGCATCCCCGTGGCAGCCTTTCTTTCTCTAATTCTTGGAAATGTAGTAGATATCACTGATGTAATATTTATAGAGTATTTTGTAAATTAATATAATATTTTATTATTATAATTTTAACGTTATTTAAGCAAATATGTACATTTCACCTTTCTATGTGTTTTAATTCCGGGGATGCTGTTTTTGATATGTCCTGTAAAACAAAATCCTGTTTGTTTTCTTGGAAAAGAGAGGTGAAGAGAAGAACCTAAAATTGTTTACTGCTTTTATTACAAATCTTAATTAATTAAAGTACCGATCTAAGAACAAAGTAATGCTATCAAGTCGTTTATTAATTTAATAACCAAGGAGATAACCACATGCACGATAATTAAACGATTATCATATTCGCATAACCTCATAAACTTCATATGTGATAGTCACACAATAGTAGAGTTCCGTTGTGCAAGTTAGCAGTAGTTTAGAAATCGAAAATTTGCTAAAATATATCGAACGTCAAGGGCAGTGCAAGACAACGGTTCAGTGTCTGATTTTTTAAGAAAGGTATAGCAATCAAAGATACGAAATTTAAAATTTAGCTCCTCTTTCTAATTTTATATTTTTGAAATCTGGAATTGAAAGTAATCATCTAAAATTTGGCATGTTTTGAATCTTCAAGAGTAAGGAGGCTTCTTGAAAGTAGACCCTCGGGCACATACTCCATTGTGTAAGTCAGGTCGTGGTCAGTTTCCTTCTACTTACTTCATCATCTTTTAGAATGATAGCAAGAACCATGCAGGTAAACCACAAAGGTTCTTACCTCCATGGCAAGAACATTTCCCCAGGGTAGTCATTTCCGGTATGGGACAGCCCACCAGCGGCCGAGCGGTAAAGACGCTGAACACTGGTAGTTCGGTCCGAGGTTCGAATCCCGCGAACGGGCTGGCTGCATGGGCGTTTTTGTGGTTTTCCCCATGTGTAACGTGTATACGAGCCAGTTTCCCTTGGAAAGTCCTCCACGAAAGGCATCCCTCCCTTTAGGCAGATAGCCCTCGTGTGCTTTGCCAAAACTGAATAATCCAATCCAATCCAATCCGGTATGGGACATGTAGGACGTTCCACATAAAAGGCAGATTCCATTCGTTAGATAGTCCATCACTATGCACGCAAACGCAGTGTTGTGAACTGCGCCTGAAGGCTTCACGACGCGGGGAAGGAGATCTTGTCAGTATCTCGCGTTAGATAAAGTGATAAGTAGACACCACTGTAACACGGTATCGAAGTCGTCTTCCAACAATGTTCCATTACTGCTTTCTAACGACCAAGACACGGATATTATGAATCTCTTCAGCTGATTGTATAATGTGTATTATGATCTGTAAGGGTTCTTGTAGCTACATTTCACCTTTCGCTCTCTAAATGATTTAGGAATTATGTTGTATATTTGCTGTTCCGAAGTCATAGAATTTCAACTTTAGTAATCTTAGTCGTTATATTTGAACTGTAGGATCTGATTTCAGGAAGGACATCCCTAATAGTCTTTCCTGCATTAAAATTATTATTGAAATATTATGTTAATATAATCTTCCCTGAAATTTATATTCATAAAAGTTATCTATACTATTAAAATATGTGCGAGGCTGTTTGTTTGTGGCATCATCTCCTCCGGAAGCGGGGAGTAGAGTTTTCGAAAGAGGTAACCCCCTCCCCCCGGATTCCAAAAAATTGCAGGAAGTTATTTCGACTATTCTCATCTTCGTACGACTTTAATCAGCAGAGATATTAATTTAAAACTCTCAAAAGACTCGTTTTCGCACTCATTTTTCCGAGTGGCAACAATCTCGGGAGTCGTTGAAGATCAAAATGCTTTATTTCGGAATGTGTCGCCACTGCTCCCATTCTTACAAACTTTTTATTAACACTTTGTTAAAAAAAAGTTTGTAAGTTTTACAAAATACGAAATATAAGTAGCATTGCCAGACATTAAACATATTATTATTATTATATAAGGTCATATTCTGACGTGGAAGAAAGCACTCGGTTGCATGTGACGTCATTGTATGTCGAAAACGTTTCTTTAATGTCAGAATTTTAAATAAATAGCTGCTGTTGGCAACTTTTTTGTTTCATTTTAGGATAATTGACACGATGAGTTATTGCCGCGTTAATTTTTTTATTGATATTGAGAAAATGTTGTTATATTACATTAAATTTAAATCAAGTCGTCGTATATATAGGTATTAACCAGAAGTATGAAAAGTTTTTGTTTTCTGGTTTGGTTACAAAAAGGTTTATTTACTAATTGATTGTTACTTGGAAAGAATTGAACTGATTTCATTTATATTGAAATTATTTTTAGCATTTTCTTTTCAGGTGTGCATAGCACTTATAAATTTTCCTTTGCTCGCAGTCCGCTAGTAGTTTTTAATATAAGTTTTCGGTATATTTTCATTTTATTGTTAATCAATTTCAAATCTATGTGAATTTTAGTTCACCATTATCAGGTTATTTCATGCTTAAAAAGTAGATCAAAACTTACTAGTACAAAATTAATTTTAAACGTGGTTTAAATTCATATATATTTTATTTTACCTTTGTTCGACTGCTCTATAGAAGCCAAGTTTAGCAAATTATTGCCAAATGTGTAGTTGTGCGTGTGGATAACCTGGGGTAGAGGAAACTATTCAGTCAGACCACAACTGATAGGGAACGGGTTACTTCCACGTGTTCTTTAAGTGTGTGTGTGGGGGGGGGGGGTCAGATTCTTTTGCTAAAAATCCACGACTAAAAATGGACATCACCCAATTTTCAGCTGTTTTTTTTTTTTTTTTTCCTTTTCTTCTATTTTTGCTTTTCTTAAACTCTTAACGTTGACCTTGCAATAAAGGTTAAACATTTCCTCGTCATCTGAAATACTTATTAACAGAATATTTACAACCTATTACCGTGTAACAATTTCATTGTATTCATCAAGATTCCCAAACTTGTTGACTTGAAGTATTTAAATCTTTTTACCGTGTTTAATAAACATTTCGCCGTTCCGTCTCTATAATCTATCCATCTTTGGATTTCTAAATTTTATTTTTTGCGGGTGTAGTTTATGTCTCATGAATGTGAGGTTATCTGATATGCTGTTTCTGCGCTGTTTTCGTCTAATTTTTCTAATTTCTTCCTCTTCCAAAGTTTGAATTCCTTTCCATTCTATAGTCGAGACGAAGGAACTGTTGTATTTTATTTAGAAAATCATCAAAATTTAATACGTAAAAAAATATATATATAAAATTACATAGTATACATTATTCTATATTGTAGAGTCATTAAGTTTATTTTGGAGTAGGAAACGTGAAAAATCAGCGATGCCCTCCGTAAGATTCGAACTTCGGACCTTCCGATTGCGACGTGCTTCCAGTTACATCACGAAGGCACGCGGCAAGAAACGAGGAAATTATTTCTTTGGGGGTAGCTTTTATTTTTATAGGTCGCACTGCAGTAAAATTTGAACAACATTGTCTTACAGTATTAAAATACAGTGGCGCCTGGCATAATGAAAGTAATGGTGTTTATTTACTAATTTTTCAGTTAACAAATAATTTTGCTCTCTGTGCATATTTCAAAACTTTTTAGTTTTTGCTTAAACTGAGGTTTCCACTCTTCTACTGGAAATGTCCTTGAACTTCTGATACAAAGTTTCTTTTTCTTTTTGTTTGTTTGTTTGTTTATTATTATTATTATTTTCAAAGTTTTCTTTGGGTTTGGAGAAGTCGAGGTATCAAAAATTGTCAGAAATTGTTTGTTCCTTTAGTCGTTGTTAGAAACAGTTTTTTTTTTTTTTAAATTTTAAAAAGGAATATTATTATTAATCTTCGTCATGTTATCAAAATGTGTGATTTGGTATACAACCTCCTGTTGCTAAATCAGGTCCTAAAACAGACAATTTTAATAACTTCTGATAAGTAATTTTTAGTCCACAGGGGCTTTGTCCCTGAAGGAACATTGTTTTCATTTTGCGATTTTGCGTTGAATCACTATAAATGTCCGTTTCACTTTTCAAACTGTTGCTACCAAAGGTTAGAGTCCTGCATTATATTTGAAGAAATTAAATAATGAAAACTCTGCATAAATGTATGTATATTTCTCGCATTGTGATAAAACAACGGTACATAGAGCCATGGAATTTTGAATGACGTAATCCTACTGCGAATATGGGTATGTGGAAGCCCAAATTTGAAATTTAGAATTTGTTTTATGATCTATTTCATATTTTGTAAATCTTTAACGAATTTTTGATTATCAAACTCGAGGTTTTCAAAGCGAGCAACGGCAACGTTGTACAGAAAAAACATTTTTATCTCCAGCGCATGAGACTCCGTATCGAAAATTCTAAAGATATGCTCAATTCAAAACTGTTTTGCGATATTGCTCTTGAACTGAATTTTATTGGTTCAAGGGCGAAGAACGTGATATTTAATAAATAAAGGTAACAGACAAAATGTTACCTTTATTTATTAAATATCACGTTCTTCGCCCTTGAACCGTTTTTTAATTTAAAAAAAAAAAAAAAAAAAAAAAAAAAAAAAACGCTCTTTGGACGTAATTTAAAATCTGAAATCTTTCAGATTTTTATCTTTTTTTAAATATTTTTGTTAGAAATAGAATTAAAATTCTGATACATTTATTTTATTTAAATCTCAAATATTATCTTTAGGGAAAAAATTCAAGCGCCTGAAATGGGACCTAGTAAACGCAGATAAGAAACTATACTCGCATGTCCAAAAAATTCAACCTTAATAAATTGAGAAGGTCTTATAGAGTCTTATTCTTTTCGGGATTATAAATTGTAGACTCTGTGTAGAAAACGAAGTAGCGAATACTCGCTATGTCTTTGAAGAACAAATACTGCAGAAGAAGGTTTAAATAACTTTTTAAATTGAACTAAATGTAACAAGATGCACGCACTCGATGCTCACAATTCACCACCACTTGTGGATAACTAAATTTAACAGAAAATAAAAATGTAAAATTCACATTAAATCAAGCTGGCTAACGACTGGCTCCTTAGTTATCTAAACAGATAAATCGGCTGCACACAGCAAAGCGAAGCCTAAAATATCAGTATAATCTGATAAGTGTCTAACACCTACTAGAGAGCTAATTTCAAACACGCAACATAAACTCGGAACTAACTCCGCTACTACTAAACTTTTGAAAGGCAGCTTAAATACTGCTTCTGAAACATGTTTAGATTTGCATACTACGTCATTAAAATTTACATTCCGGCAGGAAACTGAAATCAGGAGGGAAAGGAATGTTTCACAATTAAAATTAATTGGTTAGAATAAAATAAATTCTTTACAGTCTTCGGATGTTGTGATACTTCCGCACATCTAAGGAAACGCGTAATATTTTCTAACAGCTGGAACTAATAAGGAATAAAAAATGATATTTCCGCCCATCCGATCAGAAACTATCAATCAGCCTATGATTATGCAAGATGTTTCTAAATAATTTTGACTTCTGATCTGATGGCTGGTTTCGGTGGGGCTCAGGCATTTTTAGGTTTTTGATGCTTTTTTTAAAAAAATAAATTATGCAAAATGAATTTCGCCATCATTGCAACATCTGAAGGGAAACTATGTGCATTCCTCAACAATTTCGTGTTATTGTTCGATATCAACAATTTCGTGTTAATATTAATTCTGAAGTATTGCTTGAAGATGTCATGAAAAAGAAATTCAGATATGCAAAGGGTAAATGCCGATGCAAAATGAAGCAATTTTAAAAGTTTTAAAACATATTTATATGTCTACCCTTGTCGAATGACTGGGAATGGGTTAGAGAAAATATCTCAATACCAATTTTTTTTTTTTTTTTTTTTTTTTTTTTTTTTAATAGTAAAATTGATGGGTTCTTTTCCAAGGATTTTGAAGTCACCGGCCCAACATGAGAAGAAACTGGGTGGCAGAATTTAGGAGTCGCAGACTTTTCCCCGGGCGGTAAAAAGGCCTAGAACCGGCTCCGGTACCATAATCTTAAAATTTCAAGTCATCTCTTCACAGAATATAAAGGAAAGTTCAAGACCCTGTACAGGTTCCAGATAGCAATGATAATTTAATTATTCCTATTGATTTTATTAGCTTTCTTATAAGCGACAGCAAGAAGTATATAGAATTTTCATCTTAAGTGCTTCAAAGAAAAGACAGATTTTGATAAATAAGAAAACAAATTATTTCATAAATGGAGCATTAAAAAGTAGCCATATGCAGTTTTATCAGTTGTATACCTTGCACACAGATTTGGATAGCTTAGTGGGCGAACATAAAGTGATGGCTGTAGCATACGCCCTGGTGCCCGGTAGAAAGAAGGAGCTTTATAACAAAAGTTTTTAAGCTTTAAATGAAAAGTTTGATTAGAATTCAAAACACATTATATAGAGTTTCAACTGGGCAGAAGCTTGAATTAATGTCTTTCAGACCCTACTAGATTGGCATGCGAGTTATCGCTGTAGTCTGAATTAGTATTATAAGGACCTACGAAGGTTAAAATAGCCTTTTTATTAAACGTTTAAATTTTAAAAAAGGCACCATTTGTCACTGACAAATCAAAACTCCGCCACTTGCGGGATGATTTTTAAAGTAGGCTAGCAAAATGGCTAAACCCAGAAAAAATTTTCAAAGCTGGCGATCGGATTTAACCGCAAGGGAGGCTACCAAAAGCTCTAAATCTAAAACATTCACAGCCAAACTTGGCAATGATTTTTATGGCATTTTAGTCCCGGCCGTACATAACTGTAATACAATAGCTGTAATTGATATCTACGTGTTATAAGGTATTGTTTACCTCCTTTGCGCATGCCTTTATGGTGTAATTGGAAGCATACTCGACGCATATTCGAGAGGTCCAGGGTTCGAGTCTCGGTGAGTGCACATTTTTCACGTCTCCTGCTTCAAAAAAACCTAATGACTCTACAAAGTAACCATATTGGCATTTGTATGTAACTTTAACCGTATGTGCCTTCTAGTAATTTCGAGAAATGGAACACACTGGAGATTTCTTGGCGGCCGGCGGAAAACTATATAAGAACGGACAGATTCTCAGTTTTTTAGTTCAGAGCAATAGGAAATCTCCGTGCGAGCTTCGCTCTTTAGATGCCCTTTGCTTTGCGTTGTGTTTAATGTTCTTAGTAGGCTGAAGTAGTAACGATTGTGTTCTGTAATTCTGAGAAAAGCTGTGCAACTACTTTTGAGGGATGTTTCAGAATCGTAAAGTGTTTATTTTGGAAAAGTAAATTCTGTCAAACTATTATCGGTTCCCTGTGCATTCATTCCATTACGAACCCGTACGCACGCAGCAGTATAATTCTTAAATTATTCTTAACATATCTTATTCATGCACTCAAGATATTAGAGTTCATTTAATATACTATACTTCAAGAAATTATCCGCTTTTATTTACATAGAAAATGTATAAACGTTGGTTGCTACTACTTCATTTGAATTCGCTCCGAAATTTTCTACTATTTACAGTCTTTTGACTAAAGAAACATAATCGTGTTTAACACACATACAGAAAATAGACGAATATAAAAATGCTTCTTGGCAAGTTCCATTTTTGAGAACGTTATTTTTAGAGTACATAATGGCCAGCAGGACAGCGCAAACGACAAATGCGAAACTCATTAAAGAAATATTTCACCATAGTTCTCCCTCTCCTGTTTCTCTTTATTTTAGGAAATTTCTCTCTGTTACCCTTCGCTATAGTTCTGCTTCTCAATAGTCGCGATCCTATGTTTTGAGAGATTTGCTATTCCTTGCAGAATAGTGCTCGTATGATTTGGTGTGTTGGTGTATTTAATTATGGCAAAGCACACTAGGGCTATCTGCCTAAGGGGAGGGATGCCTTCGTGGAGGACTTTCTAAGGGAAACTGGCTCGTATACACGTTACACTTGGGGAAAACCACGAAAACACCCATGCAGCCAGCCCGTTCGCGGGATTCGAACCTCGGGCCGAACTACCAGTGTTCAGCGACTTTACCGCTCGGCCGCTGGTGGGCTGTATGATTTGGATAATAGCTGAAGAAGCTTCTTTTAGGCAGGATAAACTCAGTTCGCGCTGGGCTGACCTCACACTCACTAAACTGCTTTCAAAATGCTGATCTCATGCGTATACATTTTGACGGATGAGCTAAAACTTAACTACTCGTACTTGGTCAGCAGATCTATCATCACCTCGACTTTTGGCGATTTATCGTCAAATTTGGCGATAAAATAAGTCACCAAAACCCTTGTCAGCTTTCCTATATCTCGCCAAATTTACCCATTTACTCAATGCTAAATGGACTTGTCTCTGTACTCTTAATTTTTCGGCATAGTTTCTCTCTTTAGATTTTTCGCGTTGTATTACACAGAAAATACAGCCATTTCATATATAATGACACTAAAATCATCTGTCTAATGTGCAAAATTTGTAACAATATATGCAACTTATCCCACCATTAACAGCCTTTTATTTAGATTTTGTTATGGTTGGAAAATTATGTGGTATTTCCTCGTACTTAATTTATCTTTAAAAACATATACTTTATCAAAATAATTTTATTTTCATACTGTAAGCCACGACTAAGGCTGTTAAGTTTCTTTGTGATGTCTCACATAACCGTTAAAAGGCGATTACTAACCATCAGTTTTTAATGCGACACTTTTTATAGGGTATGCGAAGCATATTTATTAAATTTGATTGGAAGATTTATGGACACGCTTTTAAATCTGAATCCAACTGGTCCAACATCAAGCAGGCTTATGCTAAAAGATATGACGTAACTTAAAAATAGACGAATATAAAAAGAGGATAAAGAAAAAGTGAAAGTTTTAAAAAATATAATCTGGAGGTGTTCAAATTTTAACGTCCCACCAACGTCGTGGCAAGGAGTGCAAGTTTACGCTTGTCGTTGGCAACCGCCTTGAACACCTTACAGGTGACAGTGCGATTTAGTTCAGTTCCCTCCCTAATTTTGATGGAGAGCACCCCGAGGTGGGACGGCTCTAATGGTCTCCCACCCCCTTCCCCTACCACCGGCCTCTTGAGAGGACTTTCGGTTCGCCGCATATTTAGATAGCCCCATGCCGCATGGACACTATACATTTACAAACGTTCATGCCTTCTCCGGGATTCGAACCTGGCCACTTCGGCACGGCAGTCAGCAACGCTAATCGCTATACCGGTCGGTTCCAATAAATGCTCTTGGTGAATTCCAAAACTTTTCTGAAGAATCAGCGTTGTTCTTTGAATCAGTTTTCGAATGAATAGCACATCTCTACTGCCAAAAAAATCCCTTTTGTAACTAATGTTTCTAATTAAGTTAAACTTCGGAATAATTTTAACCTATATGTAACTGGTGAAGAGTAATATCTTTTTACTTTGTAATTTAATTTTTGTTTCTTGTAATCTTAAAATTACTTTTAAATTATTTGAATTATAACAAATATTTTAAAAAATATCGAACCAAATGAGTTTTATTAAAATGCTGTAACCTTCAGACAGATTCTCTAACACAAAATTTGCGAGAGGATTGAAAATTGTGATAAAAATTTTATAGCTTTATGAAATGGTAATTCAGGTAATTTTATTGTAGTAAAGTGATGAAAGTGGGAAAGTAATGAAAAATTGTGCTTCTTAAATTGTAATTTTTTTATAACATATATTTCCAAGATAAGAGTAGGGGGGAAAATAATTTGCTCAAATTTTAAAATATTTTCTCACCCCTAAAGTATTTTCTCCCATCCACCCCATTCCTCTTTAACCAAATATTTCCTCCGACCACGCCACGAGTGTTTGCGTGGTGTAACCGGAAGCACTTTGGCTAGCATCGGAAGGTCTGGAGCTCGAATCCCAGTGACAGCATTGCTCATTTTGCATATTTCCCGGGTGTAAAAATTATAAATTACTCTTCAGTGGCGCCTGAATTAAAATGTGGAGGACGATAATTCGTCACCACCAAGATTTTGGTATTAGATCCTCGCCTTCCGAACGCCTTATAAGTGGAAATGTCCAATAAGATGAGAAAGTCAGCTATATTCTCTAGATCATCTGATTGCTTGCGAGAGATGCTATCATTTATACAGCGAAAACATGTATGGGAGGGGAAAATTACGTATAATTGAAGGCATATTTTTGAAATTGTATACCAGTAACCCAAAACTGATATTCGTACAAAAAAGGGAGGCAAAGCATGTTATTCCGTATTAACAACGGCTAACTAGTATATAGGCAATAAAATAACATTTATAGCATAACAAAACTGAGGTTGTCTGCTTGTAATAATGTCGTTGAAGCACAACGGCTCGTGTTAATAAACCATAAACCATCAGCTCCTTTGAGTTCATCCTTTCTAGTATTTGAAGCAAGCTATTGTAACTTTTTAATCCAAGCTGTATTCCCTTTCAATAGACTTAGAAAACTAATATATGAGCCTTCCCAATTATGAACTACGTATTTTTATGAACTGTCACTTTGGTCCGAAAAGTATGAGGTGTTTTTAATGGCATTTATATAAATGAATTCGTGAATATGAGATTAGGTTGGATCAAAGGTCTTCAAACTTTATCGACTCACTATAAAGTTTTTTTAAGGGGGGGAACTCATTCCACCGTTAAAAAAATTTAAAGTAAATCGATATGTTATAAGATGGTACTTTATGTAAAGTTAATTAAAGTAAAGCATTTCATTTTTTTAAAAAAAAATTTGGACTAGTGAACTTGATACTAGTATTTGAATTTGGTACTTGACTGAACTACTAGCGTTCAGTGGTTATAAATTATGTAGTAAAATTCGAACGAGTCTAACGTAGCTGCTTCAAAAATGTTTTTTCGACTTAAGAGATAATTTTAACTTTTTCAGGATTCAAGACACAAGGTGAACGTGCTTCATGAAAGCAATCAGATGACCTGTTACCAACGACAGGTGCAATCTCGCGCTTCTTGCCATGAGGAATTTTGTGAGCTTGGGCTGACTCCGTTAGATAAGTGAGCATAACCAACAACAACAACAAAAAAAAAAAAAAAAAAAAAAAAAAAAAAAAAAAAAAATCTGCCTAATCTCACAAATATTAATAAGGTTATTTATTCCCTGACCTTTGCAAACATCACTTTATGAGGCTACGACATTAATTTTAAAATCAACATTCACTTAAGCTACCAGTAAAGATTGCTTGATAACTGTTTGTCCCATATGATTTCTTAATTGGAATAATTACAAAGTTCTAGTATAAGATAAATTTTTTTTATTAACATGTCGATCGTCGACCTCATCATAACAGAAACAGAAAACTTCGTAGGAACAAAAACTCTGCTAGCTTGCGAGTAAACAGACAACCTTTAAAGCAAATTTTGAAGCAGGAAACTGGGAAAAATGAGCAGTGCCCTCAATGGAACTCGAACCATGGACCTCTCGAATACGCGCCGAATGTGCTAACCGTTACACCATGAAGGCTTGCGGAAAGGAGGGAGAACATATCTTATAACATGTTCAATTTAAATCCAAATGTAGAATATAAAAGTTTTGTATATTATACAGTAAACATTTTATATGCTTTCATGCATTTGTCTTTACGGAGACTTTTATATATACTTTACTTCAGTCTCTCCGGTTCAATATCTATGTAATGCCATCATCTATGTATCTCGCGTTCTACTGGGCGATTGACGAAATTCAACTTGCGTTTTTCATGTCTCCAAAGCGCGACTTAGAATATATATTAGATTTACGTATAGCATTATTCTGACATACGTATTTTGACACAAAATCGGACTTTTCCTGAAATAACATATCAATATTTTTTCCATATTTCGATTCTACGACTCAAATTATGCCAGATTGCTGAGTTTTGTAAAAATCGCACGAGAAGTTTTTTTAAAAAGCAATAATAATTATATATAACGCCGCTATTATTAGCGATAATAACGCCATGTGGTTTACACACTATGTTAAAATTATTTGAAAGTATGGACGATGACTTTTTTCCGCTCCTCTACAATGAGAGAAAGGAAAGGGAAATAGGTTCCTATAAATTAAGAATTCCGCCAAGTGAATTATTCTTGGTGCTAACTGAAAAAAATGCCTCAAGATAATTTTTAAATTTCTCCATAAATTTCTCACCAAAAATTACAAAATTTAATATCTAGGCATAATTTGTGTTGTAGTGAAAAAAATGGTATGTTATTATAGAAAATGTCCGATTTTGTGTCAAAATACCTATGTTAGAACAATGCTGTATATAAATTTAATATATATTTTAAGTCGCGCTGTTGAGACATGAAAAACGCAAGTTGAATTTCGTCAATAGGTCCAGTAGAACGGGAGATATAAAACTGTCGCCCCCTTTTTTTTTGGCGCAGTGTACATTATTAATTTAGCCATTTTTGTAGAACAAATTAATTTGAATCATCTTTTTTATTCATTCGTACGCTGCTCGTATTTGATAGTTATTCCTGATCTGTCCAGATAATCGAAACTAGAATAATAAATAGCTCCTCATTAAATCATTAATGTGTAAAAAATTTTATAAGATTTTTTATTTTCATATATTCTAGAAACTGAGCTTTCGTATCTTCACTTTTCCTTCCCAATAAAAATGCAAGTCTTTTGGGGTGTGTGTGGGGGGATTAATATTCTCTTACAACACCATTAAGCATAAACATTGGTTTAGTTTAGTTGATTATGGCAGAACACACTAGGCCTGCCCGCTTGAAGGCAGAGATAACTTCGCAGAGGACTTTCTAAGGAAGACTAACTCGTATACAGGTTACACATGGGGGAGGGGAAACCACGAAATTCTCATGCAGCCAGCCCATTCGCCTAGAATCGAACCCAGGTTAGAACTACCAGTGTTCAGCGATTTTACCGATCAGCCGCTGGTTGGCCCATGAATACATATATCGTGGCTTACATTTGTTTTCGGAAACTTACATTTTCCAGGATTATTTGCAAATATCAGTTACTAAATATTAGCGAAATATGTTGTTTTTCTTCATGTATACCAATGATCACATTTTTTAACACCTGCTTGCTTTGGAAAGAAATGATTCAAAGCGTTTTTGGTTAAAAAAAAAAAAAAAAAAAAAAAAAAAAAAGAATTTGAATCCCGAAGGACTATTAGTTTCGTTTTGGCATTTTGCGTCGGACTCATAAATGTCGGTTCACTTTTCAAACTGTTGCCACAAAATGTTAGAGTCCTGCATTATATTTGAAGAAATTAAATAATGAAAAATCTGCATAAATGTATGTATATTTCTCGTATTGTGATAAAACAACGGTACATAGAGTCATCGAATTTCGAATAACGTAATCCTCCAACGAATATGAGCATGTGGAAGACCAAATTTGAAATTTGAAATTTGTTTTATGATCGATTTCCTATTTTTTAAAACTTTGACGAATTTTTGATTAACAAACTCAAGGATTTCAAAGCGAGCAATGGCAACGTTGTGCAGAAAAAAACATTTTTATCTCCAGCGCGTGAGTCTCTGTATCGGAAATTCTAAAGATATGCTCGTTTTAAAACTATTTTGCGATATTGCTGTTGCACTGGATCTTATGGTTTAAGTGCGAGGAACATGATATTTAATAAAGAAAGGTAACACACAAAATGTTAAAAAACGCCCCTTTGGACGTAATTTAAAATGTAAAACATTTCAGATTTTATTATTATTATTATTATTATTATTTTATGTAGCAGGCATTCTAAAGACCAAAGACATCGTATTTCTAAATTCTAAAGTGCGTCTAGTGTCTTTTCGATTTCGAAGCGCACTAGCTGAAGTGCTGAACGTTCAGTCAATGGTTCGAATCCTAAAAAAATGGGCTGGTTGGATTGGCCTTTCCATGGCTTTCCACATGTGTAACGTTTATTTGACCCGGTTTCTCTCAAAAAGTCTTCCGGTAAGGCATTCCTTCCATTAACGAAATAGCCCTGGAGTGCTTTGCCATTATCAAATAAACCAAATCAAACTTTCAATTTACAATATGTCCGCCGGAGCGCACATACATTTTCAAGGAAACTTCCATTACTTTTTTCAATAACGCATAAAATTTTTACATAACAAAAGTTCAATTTTAATGCAAAAAGAGGCAATTATTTATCATTTTCTTTAGCTAAGACAGTCTGACTATTTACAGATTTCTTAAACGTTGAAGAAAACACCGACCATAATCTGACTGGTAACAGACAAAATAATTTTTATACTTATAAGAACCTGTTTCCTGAGCTATCACGCAAAGTGTCTAGATTTCAAAGTTCAACCCGGCGACTTCTCGCACATGCGTGAAAATGATTATAGCAGGCGAAGGGTATAAATAGCCCTTTTTTATTTATCGCAACTCCTTAACAGAAAAGCACGGATTTTGTACTCACAGACCGACTACTTGTGGTGAGAACTTAAAGATAATTTAACAATAAATTCGAAAGGTAAGAAGTAGGGCTAAACTACACAATTTAATTTCATGTAAAATGCTGCTTCAGCAACCTACACCGGGGATAGACTAACTAAACGGCCAGAATGCGTAGCCGTTAGTAAGATTAACAGCTGGAGAACAAAACAGCAAACGTGCGCTACACTAGCGGAATCACGCTCTGTCTAACGGAAATGCGAGGGAAAATAAGAAAATTCAAGAAAGATACCGAAATTCAAATAACTGGTTAGTGAACTAATATGAACCCTACGTACTTTAGATTGAATTTCTCAACTCAAACAACATTCTAGGTACTTTTCGATCAAAATATCTAAAACCAAACAAACATATCGAAACAAAAGTTTGAATTAGTATTTGCTTCCAATGGATGCATTTCAAAATTCGTCAATAAAAGCTTTAGCATAAAAAGTATTGATACTTAAAGGAATTTAATAATAAAATACACGAAATTTTTTAAAACTGTAAAATATAAGCATCCAGTTTAAGAAATAAAACTAACAAGATTGATTTTCAGATTACGAAAATTCTCGTCACGTGATGCCTTTAAAAACTGATCGAACTTTAAATTTTTGCACAGTTAGTATAAAAAGATTTAAATTAAGAAAGTATTTGCCCTCATCGATTTATTATTTAAAGAAGTTATTGTGCACGATCAAAACAAAACAAAAAAATATGAATTATGAAAATCTTTGGGAATCATATCCAGAGGAGTCATAAAAATCTTCTCTATATAAATAAATCCCTAGTGACCTATGCGCTGAAGCAATCCAAATGAAATTCAGGTATTGTTATTGAAGATATGCGCTCGAGATTATGATAAATTAAAACAATAGGTCCCTCACTGTTGCAGTGAAAACGCTTTGAAATTTTCGAATGGCAACACCTGCTTTTTTTTTCCCCTTTGAAAACTGATCAGCGCATTGAAAAACCATAAATGACGTTGGAATGATACACATATGATGAAAATTGCAGACCTATAACATTTGCAAAGAAGAATATTGTAAAGGATCGATGTCAACGCAAGAGAGGAGAGGGAAAAAAATCTTTTATTGAAATTACAAGTTTTAAATGAGCTTTAAGATCTCTACACCTAGAAGATGGAAGACTCAGGATGGATTTTTTCAGAATGTTTGTAGAGTCATTCAGTTATTTTCGAAGCAAGGAACATGAAAAATATGCAATGCCCTCGAAGAGACTCGATCCTGGACCTCTCGAATCCGCACCGAGTGTGCTCTCGTTATACCGCGAAGGCCTGCTTGGAGGAGGGAGAAAATACCTTATATACTCCCCTTTTTAAAAGGCGACTTGGATTAAGGGACCCAATCGCCAAATCCTGGTGATGACGGATTATTGTCCACCGCCTTTTAGTTTGCGCTCCACTGTAGGGTCATTAGGTTATTTTTGGAGCAAGAAACATGAAAAATGTGCAATGCTCTCGCCATTACTCGAAACTAGACATCTCGAATCCTTTGCCAAGTGTATTACCGTTACACCACGAAGGCATACTGAAGGGAGGAAGAAAACACCTTATAAGTTTCCTTATATTAGGTTATGAGTTCGTTTTTGAGGAAAATGTGATTCTAAGACTTATACAAGGAATTGTCAGAAGATTGAAAGATTTAGCCGAGGTCTAAAAGGAAGAATGAACTGCTTTTATAAACGACTTCAGGCAATTAATAATGGTTTGGAATAAGAGAACATTATAGTGGGTTTTGTGGGTGATCTAAGAGAAAGAACCCATAAAAGACTATGTGTTAAACAGGAGAAAAAATAATATATAAGCTGGTGGACTCTTTTTTTGGAAAGAAATCGCCGTAGACTAAGAGCTATGAAGGAAAGATCCTAAGTAAAGGGCATTGGGAAAGATGAAAATACTAAAAGAAGGATCTAATATGAAAGAGATTTGGTTCTAACAAATGCTTAATTAAAAAGACAAGGTATGTGTCAAGGAAAAGGTATTTTTTGAATAATAAGAATTATTATGAAGGTTATTATAAAGTTGCTATGACTAAGTAGAAAAGGACTTGTATAGTTAGGAGACAAGATGTAGAGAGTGAGATGGAGGAAAAAAGTATATGAACATTAAGCTTATAAGAAAGGTGCTGGAGCTTGGTGCGAAGGGAAATCTTGAGTTGGAGAGGAACAAGCTCTTTTTATGTAAAGAAGAAGATCCTGATTTTATATTGGAGGAACTGACCTGGGTCATAAATGGTTTAAGAAATAAAAGTTCACCAGGTCCAGATGGAATAAGTGCGGTCGGGGGAAGACACTGTTTGAACTGTACCCTGATTTATTTCTCGTCGTGTATAATAGTGGATTAAAGCTAAAAACCTTCCCGGTACCCTGGAAAATTAGTAGGGCTATACTTATTCCCAAAGAAAATGGGAAGACTCTGCCAATTACTTTACTAATGTTTTTTTTTTTTTTTTTTTGGAAAGATCTTTGGTTAGTTATTAGTTAATCGGATAATGCATTATCTTATAAAAGAGGATAGACTGAATAATATGGTTTTGTGCGGATGATGCTTTATTTGAAATCTAGAATTTTATTTCATATTATAGAACTACTCAGCATGCTGCCATTGTCTCTTTGGATATCTCCTCGGCTTTTGATTCGGTTAATTAGATGTCATTGCTCAATGCTTTGACGGATTTGAGAATTCCAAAAAATATATTGAAAGTTTATTTATTTATTTATTTATTTTTTTTTTCGGGAAAGGAAAGTTTTCTACAGTGCCTTTATAAGTGAGAGAGATGAGACCGTTCTAGACATTCATCTGGGGTGCGAGCAAGGCTCCTGGAGTCCCCCTACCTGTTCTGGAACATCATCATAAATAAATTATTTTGCAGAGAATTCCAAAATGAGGCTGAGATTGTCGTCTACGCAGATGGTATCATGATACTAATTAGGCAAGATTCGTTGAGAAATTTTTCGTGATATAGAATCAATTGTTGAAGAATGGAATGTTGAGGAAGGTTTGAGGCTTAGAGTGGTAAAAACCAATGCGATGTTCTTTCCAAAGGGTGGTCAAAAAACAAGACCAACACGATTGAAATTTAAGGGTGAAATAATCAAGTTTGTTAACAATTTGAAATACTTGGGAATAATTTTCGACACTCACCTCTCCTTTATAGATCACTTGAAAAATGCACAACGTAGGACGGACAATATACTAATGAATTATAAACGGGCCTTTTCCTCCTGTACTTTGAGTTAAAGGTCAGGATTGATTAGAGAAATATTCAAGAATGTCATTACTCCAATAGTCATGTACGGCATTGGAACTTGGGAATCCAGAGTGAGGGAACTGCAAAAATTTCGTTTAAAATTAGATTCTATCCAGAAGGGCTGATGCCTAGCCATAACAAGATGCTTTAGAACAGTTTCTACCGATGTGCTCTGAGTCTTGGCCGGTACGCCGTCGTTTTCTATTAATTACGTATTTTTTATGATAATTTTTTGATGAGAACACAGAGACAGGACATTAAACTGTATGGAGATGACTTATTAACAAAATATATGTTTGAGGATTATAATGTATATAGTGTACATCCATCTACAAACTTGTCAATCAGTTATGATAAATACGAGCCAAAGACAAATAACTTAGAGCTTGTTTTAATAACTTAATAAGCTTGTGAGGTTCCAACCTTTTCTGTACTAAGTGTGTAGGAACCTTTCGAACTGGTAACGTTTTAGTTCAGGAACAGAGGTGTTAACTCAATAAGGGTTAACAAACCTTTATTTCTCCAAATAAAAATTTCGTCTCCTTTCTTAGAGCGTACAGAAAAGCCCCCACTTGTGCTTGAACTCAAGAGTACTAAGAAATCAAACTTAACTAATGCTTGACTAAAAATATACAGACACAGACACACTAGGCGAGGGACCTCCGTCCCAGGTCCTCATTATATGGGACCCATCCAGAGTTGAAAATCCAACGCCCGTGGGACCTCGTTCTCGCGGGCGCAACTCCCGCAGTCCCCGTCCGGCTTTTACGAAGCATTGGGCAAAACTTAAACGTTGCTAGTAAAATACGGTGTCACCTTGCCTCCGGGCAGCACTCCATCGGCAAAACCACATTGTAAAAGGTGCTCTGTCCGCTTTGTCAGTCCCCGCCACGAGAACTGAATGGGGTCAAACCCCCGGGAACTTAGTCGACAAATGTACTATATAGCTCCACCACCGCCGAAGGAACAGACACGACAGTACCAGTACGGTCCCTGCCAAGCCTGAACCAACCTGAGTACAATACTCGGGTTCTAGTCCTGTGAAGTCAAATTATATACCCCCGTGGTTGAGACTGCCTAGGTACAGATCCTAACCAGTACTTCCCAGGCATTCGCCTGAGTCAACCCCCGAGGGGGCTAAAAATATACAGCCGAAACTACCAAAATTCTAAGGAGTTGGCCCCTAAATATCAACTAAACTGGTGAAGCTATCAAGGGCCTGAAATATGGCCGAGCGTAGTAATAGCTTAGAGAGATTGTAGCCAATTGGCAAATGCGCTGTTAGTCAGATTCTCTGGCTCTCTAACGAAGTTAGTGGAACTTAAAACCGCTCTTCCTCATTTTCATTAACCGCGTTATTAAAAACACATTCTGGTGGGAAATTGTAAGCTGAAATTAGGAGAGATAGGAAAGCAAAAATAAAAAAAGCATTACAAGCTCAAATAATACCTTACAAGCTCAAATAATTACAAGCTCAATAAGCATAAGCCTTACAAGCTCAAATAATTTGTTTTACCAGGCAATACCTTAATATGCTTTCAAATACTGTATATAAATATATATATTTTTCAAGCAGGTTTCATTATAAAAACTTGATATATATGATCCATATCAGAGGCTCTCAAACTTTTAAAATTTTGTACCACATAAATAAGAATAACAAATACATGTACAATTTTATATTCATTTAAGTTTTGTGGGTAAAAATTCTACTAAAAGTAATATAACATTCCATTAATTGTATATGCAGCACAATTTGAGGAACCTTGATGTAACCATTATTGCTATCCGGACAGCATAGCAATAATGGTTCAGCATTCGTAGTATTTTACTATGAAATTGAAATTCACTATGGAAAGTATAGACTGAATTATTACAACCCAGTTTTTCAATCCGAATGTTCCTACTCATGCTAATATTTATACAGATTGCTTTTCTTTGCTACAGTCATTGTCTTGTCCGGTTTCTAAAAATCCATTAATTTATGAAATCAAGGAAAATTTAAGCTATATAAAGAAGTAATATTGTATTTTGTTGCATTTGAATAAAGCTCATGTTGGCTTTGCTGGAAACGAGAGAGTGGACGTGGTGGCTAAGGGGGCGGCCTTGGTGGAAAATGAAAATTTTATAGAACTATCAGGTTCAGAGAAATATGCAATTAGAGTAATGCAATCTTGATAAATGGTAGCAACAATGGAATAGTTCAATAAGATATAAGAACTTATTGAAAAATATAAAAATAACTCAAAAAATGCCAATATATCATGATATAGATGCTAAACAGTTTGTAACAAATCATGGTAGATTTCCGAAATATCTCAGTAGATTTAGTGTACAGGAAAATTCATCATGCTTAGCTTGTAAACTTCATCATGCTAGCTTGTATACTTAGCGTTTGAATGTAAATTAACAGAAAGTGTACGACAGCAAATGAAAATTGCAAATTTTGAAAATATAAGCTATAACAAATTACGTAAGTCTGGCCAAGCAGATTGTAGGAGTTATTAACGGTAAGCGGAGTGCATGTGGAGATTTTATATTATCAAAATTATAGCAGTATTAACTCAAAATTGTCTTTTATTGTATTTTTATTTAAATTTTAGTTGACTCTTAGGATTTTATAGATTTGGTTTGGAGTTTTTACTTATTTTATTCATTTTGACTTATTCAGATACTAATTTTATGCTTTGTGATTTTTTAATTCTATATATCTTTTTCTTTTTCTTTTTTTTTTTACTTGATATGTGTTAATTGTGTGTTTATAGTTTGTGTTTTAATGTTGTGATTGTGTTTGAGCTTGGTTTTGTGGTGGGATTCCTTATTTTGTGGTGAACTTAGAGGCAACCCAAGCAAGATCATAAGGTTTATTTTTAGACCAGGTGGATCGGATCGTATTCCTCTCATTTGTAATCTTATAATTTTAAAACTGAAATCAGACTATTATCTTCTAGGTGTTCCCACAGAAGAAGTGTTGAAACCTAAATATCTTATCTACCTAGGGTATATTCGAATTGAATGTTATTTGATATGTGTTAAAACAAAACCATCATCAATCGATGATGAACTAAAACCAACTGCTATAGAGACAATTTACTCCAGGTATCCAAAGAATAATTGGCTTCATATGTATACTGATGGATCGAAAATACTCGACAAAGTTGGAGTTGGTGTGCAGTCAGACCTTTTTCTATTCTGTTCTTCTGTTTGCCTACTTCGGACCATTTCGACCAATTTCGAATCTGGAGGCAATTAAATTTGCAACTGGACAGATTACTGCCAGAACATTGAAATTCAAAATATTGTTGTTTTTTTAGACTCCCTTTCAATTATTTAAGCAATTTCTACCCGTAATGTTCCGGAATCAAAAATTATTCAATCTTGCAAAAATATTATTTTTCTTCTAGCCTCAAAAGGAATGTCTCTTGTCTTACAGTGGATCCCGGGTCTTGTTGGAATAACTGGCAATGAGTTACTGGTTGATAAAACTAGCTGAAAAGGGAACTGAAATTTTGCAATCAAATAGTAGTGACACATTTTGAAACGAATATTTTAATATGCAGTGCAAGTAATTAGCACTTTTTGCGAGAAGAAACTCAAAAAATGTTCAAGTTAAAAATTCAGTTTATTTTTTAGCCAACTCCGTTTCTGTGGGATGAAACACTCCTCTTTCTAAGACATCAACAAAAGTAGATGCAAAGGTGATGGAAAATGTGATAAACCGCACATAAGAAATGCACTGGCATAAAAGTGACTATAGTGTGTTATATTAGAATAGGCAATTCAGGCAGAGCTTTAAGTTGCGCCAGTATTTCTCAGTTTTTGAAGTAAGCCGCAATTCTATAGGCAGAGCGCACAGGAGTCTTGAATAAAAGGGCTCCAGTGTTACTTTTATGTAAATGAACCACAATTTCAGCAGAAAAAAAATTATTAACAAATAAGATTTAAAAATCAATTCTTATTTCTGAATGCATGCCTTTCTTTTACTGAGAGCCATCTTTGACTTAGGTTAAGACTCTTAAGGAAAGAAAAGCTCTTCACCTACAAGTCTAAGGTTTATTCTGCAGAAAGTGCAATGAATTTGTGGGAACGGGTCGTACAGCGTGCACGTACAGCATTAGTAACTCCCCCCAAAAACGACAGGCTTTCTGGAATGATATTGTAGGGTTTATATTTATTTTAACTAACATTTATTTTAAGTTTAAACTATCTTTCCTGTCAAGCCTTACTTTCCCCTGGAACTGCCAATGCCAGAATATGTAAATTTGAGTAGAACGCGCAAGCATTCAAATTATCAGCGGAAGTAGTATGTTTTAAATAGAAGGAAACGAGTTCGGTGAGAGAGTTATTTTTACTTAGCGAGCGCGGAGGTAGAAATCGAGAATTGAAGAACCCCGCGTTGCGGCCTATGTGCTTGGCGGGAAGTAGTTGCAATTGTTCCAGTGAGCTTCGAGTCTGCTGAATTAGCTGCGGTATTTGTAAAACGCGGTGAGTTAGTTATTTTAGAGAGCCTTGCAGTTAGAATATTGTCTTTACTTTCTTTTCAGGTTCTTATTTTTATTTGACTGCCTAGTGGGCACAGTCTGTAAGCGTCAAGAGGACGCCATTGTAATTTATTACGTTGAATAAAAAGGGACTTAAACCCTTTATAAGACTCTGTGGTTTATACAAGCTTTCACAGTCACCTCTTGGTTGCGTGCTAGTTAGAGGCGCGCAACGCTATATTGGCGCCCGAACACTTATCGAACTGAAATGGCCGAAAACTGGATGGAAGCCGCTGGACAACACCAAGAAATGACAACGCAGTTAGAAGGATTTGGATACCTGGTCCAGACTTTGAGAGCATCAATCAAGCCAAACGTCTATTTCGACGGAAAAAATTCGGTGTCCGTATTTTTAGAAGGTATAGAAAACCACTTTCAGCTCTACCCTGTGCCTGAAAGACAAAAAGTCGCCATCGCCACATCAGCACTAAGAGGACAGGCCGCGCTATGGTGGAAAAATATAGGAAAATTTCTACTAGGTGAATTTGGAAGCCCGACGTATACATTTGAAAATTTCAAAAAATCGTTAGTAAAGGCCTTCCCCATAGTGAAAGATCGCGCACGGCTGGAAGCCTAGCTATATAGTTTCTATCAACGGGATACAGCACAATTGACGGACTTTATTTTACGAAAAATCAAACTAACGGATATGTTGTATGGGAAAAAACCCGATGCGGAGATAATTGAAATAATATTACCAAGATTGTTACCCGCTGTCCAAGACTACTTTGAAATTAGAAACCCAACCACATTGCAGGAACTTTTCGAATTGGCGGTGAAATTTCAAAATCCTGAATTTGGAAATATCTATGCTTATTTGAAAGACCCCGAAAGCTTTGAGCATACAGATATCGATGCGATAAGAAATAGAGCAAAAAACTATGAAATAATAGATAATTTATTATTCTATACGAAAACAACAAACGAAAATCTTGAGTATAAGCCAGTCATCCCAGCCTCGCTTCGATTAAGCATTTTGAAGGAGTTGCACGAAAAACAAACAGCGGGCCACCTCGGGGTCAGAAAGACTATAAAAAGGGTACGCGAGGCGGTATATTTCCCGCAATTATACAAAATAGTAACGGCGTATGTCAGGTCCTGCAATCAATGTCAGTTAATAAATGATATTAATTACAGCCCGGCCGGGTACTTAAATAGCATTCGCGCTACATTTCCGAATGAAATTTTAGGCATAGATCTCCTTGGTCCCTTCCCCCAGAGCGAGTTAAATAAAAATCGTTTTCTTTTAGTAATAGTAGATCATTTTTCAAAATGGATAGAAATTGTTCCACTTAAACGCGCGTCAGCCAAAACAGTCGCAGATGCATTCTTACACAGATACATTTTAAAATACGGTGCACCGATAAAAGTCATTAGCGATAACGGAAAACAATTCATTAGTCAAATATTTGAAAACATATGCAATGGACTTGATATACGCCATATCAAAATGGTTCCGTATAGACCACAGGCTAACATAGCAGAAAGAGTTAATAAAAAACATTGTAAAAATAATTCGCAGTTACGTTAGCACACATCACAAGCGCTGGGATGGCTACATAAATGAGTTAGCTTATGCTTTAAGAACGGCACATCATGATACTACGGGAAAAACTCCAGCAGAATTAATTTTAGTCAGAAAGTTAATTACGCCTTTAGATAAATTATTCTTTGTGCAACAAAGAGAGCAGGAATTTAGACAACAAGACGTGCAAAAGTTGATTGACCAGGCGCTTAAAACTTCGGATACGGCAAGAAATAGACAAAAGTTATATTATGATAGAAAACGCCGCGAAGCAGATTTTAAAGTTGGGGATAAAGTATTGAAACGGAAATTTTCTTTATCAAGTGCCCCAGACAATTTTATGGCAAAGCTAGCTCCAAAGTTTGAAGGCCCCTATGTAATTCAGGAAATCAAAGGAGTAGTCTTATATCTTAAAAACGAGAGAGGGGAAATCTGTAAAGCAAGTCCCGACCAGGTGAAAAAATACTATAATACAAATGATTTTGAAATCTTTAAAAGTTTCTTGCAGGACTCAAGTCTAAACGAAATAGAAGGGCCAGAGACTGCAACAACTATTCCACCACCCAAGAAACGGAGAACTGAAGAGAGACCTAGCACTTCTACAACCCGGACGTCGGTATCAAAAAGAAAAAATGATTTTCAAACTCCGGCGTTTAAGAAAAACAAAAATACAGATGAACCGGGTAAAGAAACCGTGGTAAAGACGAAAACACCACCTACAAAAGACGGCAGGAGAAATTACACATCAAGGAGAACGCGCACACGGCCACAGAGTCAGGTGCCAGCAAGGCCGCCGTTCCGGAAACTGAAACGCCAACTGGAGGCACAGAAGTACGAGGAACAGAAGAAATTCAAGGACTCCAGACCGGAGGACGTCAAGACCAGCCGTCCCAGGCAGAAACGCAAAGGCGAACAACCAGACGATTACTCCGTCAAGAGTCCAGCATGTAGAGGACGCAAAAGAAAGAGCAACGGGGACGACACTCGGAGATCAATAAGGAGAAGATTGACATCCATGACACCTCTAACTTGGGATCAATTTTGCCAAAAACGGATGACGGAATTTCAAGCATCGAAAACTCAAAGATAAGTTAAAACCTTCTATAAATTTTTCTTTCTGTTTTGTTCCGAAATGTTATGCATAAGTACGAAGTTCTATGTTTTGACGAAAGTCAATATGTCTCGGTTGAGACTTAGTTTTGTTTTACTTTATTTAGCTAAAGCAAAAGTATTATTTTCTTTAAGTGTAAAAGCTAAAAACAAGCATTTTCTGTTGGTCGAAAGACTAATTCTGTTATGTTAAAGCCAAAATTTGGCCGGAGATAAAAATAACTTCGTATTCTTGTATTAATAAGAATTTTACTTTCAGTGCCGCCAGCTTGGCGAAGAATGAGTAAAGTAAAAATTTATTTTCTCTTATTCATTTTATGGTAAATTGTAAAAAGCATATGTATTAAACTTTTGTAAATGTATGTAAATACTTGAAGGTTATGTAAAAGTAGAATTTAGTCTAGAAGCATAAAATTGTAGATGCTAAAAGTGAATGCTTAAAAGCAATGAAGTCAAAATTTAAGTAGTAAATTGTAGATAAAGTCATGCTTTAGAGCGAAAGCCTGCATGTTTAAAGATGAATGAGGGGGAAGTTAGAATGAATGTGTTTTGTAGGGTTCTCCACCTACATTTGAATTTTTAAGAATATTAAAGTAGCTCATTGAGTTGTAGAATGTCGAGTAAGGTGTGTCTATTTGGTTGTTGAATTCTAACAAATCATGGTGGTTAGGGGAAGTGTTGTAAGACTAAAACACGAATATTCCCGTTTGACACCACACATGGTGGAGAGCCAGGGTAAAGTTAAATTAATGCTTGAAAAATTGAATGAATGTGAAGTAAGCAATAACTAAGGAAAACGAAACGTTAAAAACAAAAATTTATTGTGTCAAGAAAGTGTAAATTATAATGTATGTAGAAAGATACTGATACTTATTCCTTCCAGATGCTGGAAGGAAAGACCAAGATTGATTGATGAAGTCCAGGAAAAGTTGCTGTAAGAAGAAAGCTTTGTAAAGAGTAACAGAATATTAATATATAATTGTTATATAAGATTTTTTTTTGTGTAAACGAGGCTTTCGCCAGTTAGTTCAGAATTAGATAAACTTACAACAGGTCGTTTGTAGGACCTGCTAAGTTTTCCAAATTCTGGCAGCGGCAAATGTAGGGTTTATATTTATTTTAACTAACATTTATTTTAAGTTTAAACTATCTTTCCTGTCAAGCCTTACTTTCCCCTGGAACTGCCAATGCTAGAATATGTAAATTTGAGTAGAACGCGCAAGCATTCAAATTATGAGCGGAAGTAGTATGTTTTAAATAGAAGGAAACGAGTTCGGTGAGAGAGTTATTCTTACTTAGCGAGCGCGGAGGTAGAAATCGAGAATTGAAGAACCCCGCGTTGCGGCCTATGTGCTTGGCGGGAAGTAGTTGCAATTGTTCCAGTGAGCTTCGAGTCTGCTGAATTAGCTGCGGTATTTGTAAAACGCGGTGAGTTAGTTATTTTAGAGAGCCTCGTAGTTAGAATATTGTCTTTACTTTCTTTTCAGGTTCTTATTTTTATTTGACTGCCTAGTGGGCACAGTCTGTAAGCGTCAAGAGGACGCCATTGTAATTTATTACGTTGAATAAAAAGGGACTTAAACCCTTTATAAGACTCTGTGGTTTATACAAGCTTTCACAGTCACCTCTTGGTTGCGTGCTAGTTAGAGGCGCGCAACGCTATATTGGCGCCCGAACACTTATCGAACTGAAATGGCGAAAACTGGATGGAAGCCGCTGGACAACACGAAGAAATGACAACGCAGTTAGAAGGATTTGGATACCTGGTCCAGACTTTGAGAGCATCAATCAAGCCAAACGTCTATTTCGACGGAAAAAATTCGGTGTCCGTATTTTTAGAAGGTATAGAAAACCACTTTCAGCTCTACCCTGTGCCTGAAAGACAAAAAGTCGCCATCGCCACATCAGCACTAAGAGGACAGGCCGCGCTATGGTGGAAAAATATAGGAAAATTTCTACTAGGTGAATTTGGAAGCCCGACGTATACATTTGAAAATTTCAAAAAATCGTTAGTAAAGGCCTTCCCCATAGTGAAAGATCGCGCACGGCTGGAAGCCTAGCTATATAGTTTCTATCAACGGGATACAGCACAATTGACGGACTTTATTTTACGAAAAATCAAACTAACGGATATGTTGTATGGGAAAAAACCCGATGCGGAGATAATTGAAATAATATTACCAAGATTGTTACCCGCTGTCCAAGACTACTTTGAAATTAGAAACCCAACCACATTGCAGGAACTTTTCGAATTGGCGGTGAAATTTCAAAATCGCAGAATAGCGGAAAGAGCGAGAGGGGAAACATATTCTCAAAGTACCAGAAGGAAGGAGGAAACAAGAAATGGAAATCGCTCGTATGGGGGAAAGAACTATCAAGCTAACGCATCGAAACTCGAAGGTCAAGGCCCAAAAAGAAAATTTGAAAATAAGCATCCGCGTACCCAGAAGACACAGATTGAAAGGAAAGCTTTAAACGACTAGAGGGGCCTGTGAAAGGGAGGGTCCAGACCCCGGAAGTTTTAGAAAAACCCTCAAATAGACATCTAAATACAGTCATCGTAAAAAACTCACAGCTACCAATTATACAAGTCCTGGTTGGCGATGTACCAGTAGAAGCCCTCATCGATACAGGGGCAGAAGGAAATTTCATGAGTGAAAAGTTCTTCAAAAAGAATTTTCTTAGGATACGACTCTTTAAAACCAGAAATACGGAAATTATAGCGGCGCAAGGAAAAACATGTCACTGCATCGGGAAAGTATCATTAAACTTACAGATAAAAGAGGAAAATCTCAAAGTATTAATTTTTGTGGTGAAAGACGTCCAACACTCTCTTATTTTAGGTATGGACTTTTTAAGGGCCGCGAGGGCCAAATTAAATTTTCAAGATAGTTCCGTGGTGCTGGAGATGGACCAGAGGGTGGTGGAACCGGTGGAGACACCTGAATTGGACCTTAGCCATTTGAATGACCAGGAAAGTAAAGCAGTACAGCAAGTGGTGAGTAATTTTTCTCATTTGTTTTCAGAAAAACCGGGAAACTGTCAGATCGTGACTCACAAGATTCAATTAAATGCCGAAAAACCTTGTAGGACTAAACCGTATCGCTATGATAAACAAAAAGATTTAATCATCGAAGAACATATTAAGGAGATGTTAAAGAATAAAATAATAACGCCCATAAATAGTGAGTACGCGAGTCCAGTCGTACTATGTAGGAAAAAGAACGAGTTTCCTCCTTCGGATAAAAGGGCTTGGAGGTTTGCTATCGATTATAGAAAACTAAATAGCATAACTAAATTTCCAGTTTACCCTTTGCCGGTTATAGACGAGATCATTAGACAGATCAAATCGACGAGATATATGTCTACTTTGGACTTAACGTCTGGCTACTATCAAATAGCTATGAGACCCGAAGATATACATAAAACCGCGTTTATAACAAAATCGGGCACTTATGCATTTTTACGCATGCCTTTTGGGTTGTGTGGGGCCCCATCGACATTCCAGAGAGCTATGGACATTGTTCTAAAGCCTGTTCTAGGAAAATCAACTTTAATTTATCTAGATGATATAATTATAACGAGTAGTACGTTGGAACAACACATTAATGACCTCGAACAAGTTTTTAAATTATTAAAAGAGGCCGGTCCTACAATTAACGCCTCAAAATGCAAGTTCGCAACTAAAGAACTTAAATATCTCGGTTATAAAATTTCGCAAAAGGGTATAGAAACGCAAGATTCAAAAATAAAAGCTATTAAGAATTTCCCACCGCCTAACACCGCCAAGAAACTTTCGTCTTTCCTTGGATTATGTTCTTACTATCGATCTTTCATAAAAGATTTCGCTAATATTGTTGAACCACTCTTAGTAATCAAAAGAAAAAAGAGTAAATTTACGTGGACAGCGGAAGCGAACACAGCTTTTGAAAGATTAAAAGAAGCGCTTATTAATGCCCCTGTTTTAAAATTCCCTGAGGGGGACGAAAACCTGGAAATTGCGGCAGATGCATCAGACTATGCGGTGGGGCGATTCTTATGCAAAATAACCATCCGCTGGCATTTTTTAGTAAAACATTGAATCAAACACAAAGGAATTATACAGCTACAGAAAGAGAAACATTAGCCGTATTAATGGCTGTACACAAATTTCGAGTTTATTTCGGCAAATCGCCAGTAACAGTCTTTTCGGATCATGCGGCTGTTGGTAGACTTTACTCGGGAAAAAAACCTAACGCCCAGGTTAATAAGATGGGCTTTAAAGCTCCAAGAATATAATATCACAATAATATATAAACCGGGTAAGGAAAACAATGTAGCTGACGCACTTTCTCGTATAAAACTGGACGATGAAGGTAATGAACTTAAATGCGCTGTGTTGACTTCAAAAATTTTAGATTCTAGAGATACGGTTATTACTGAACTGAAAGCTGATCCTGAATTTGGAAATATCTATGCTTATTTGAAAGACCCCGAAAGCTTTGAGCATACAGATATCGATGCGATAAGAAATAGAGCAAAAAACTATGAAATAATAGATAATTTATTATTCTATACGAAAACAACAAACGAAAATCTTGAGTATAAGCCAGTCATCCCAGCCTCGCTTCGATTAAGCATTTTGAAGGAGTTGCACGAAAAACAAACAGCGGGCCACCTCGGGGTCAGAAAGACTATAAAAAGGGTACGCGAGGCGGTATATTTCTCGCAATTATACAAAATAGTAACGGCGTATGTCAGGTCCTGCAATCAATGTCAGTTAATAAATGATATTAATTACAGCCCGGCCGGGTACTTAAATAGCATTCGCGCTACATTTCCGAATGAAATTTTAGGCATAGATCTCCTTGGTCCCTTCCCCCAGAGCGAGTTAAATAAAAATCGTTTTCTTTTAGTAATAGTAGATCATTTTTCAAAATGGATAGAAATTGTTCCACTTAAACGCGCGTCAGCCAAAACAGTCGCAGATGCATTCTTACACAGATACATTTTAAAATACGGTGCACCGATAAAAGTCATTAGCGATAACGGAAAACAATTCATTAGTCAAATATTTGAAAACATATGCAATGGACTTGATATACGCCATATCAAAATGGTTCCGTATAGACCACAGGCTAACATAGCAGAAAGTGTTAATAAAAACATTGTAAAAATAATTCGCAGTTACGTTAGCACACATCACAAGCGCTGGGATGGCTACATAAATGAGTTAGCTTATGCTTTAAGAACGGCACATCATGATACTACGGGAAAAACTCCAGCAGAATTATTTTTAGGCAGAAAGTTAATTACGCCTTTAGATAAATTATTCTTTGTGCAACAAAGAGAGCAGGAATTTAGACAACAAGACGTGCAAAAGTTGATTGACCAGGCGCTTAAAACTTCGGATACGGCAAGAAATAGACAGAAGTTATATTATGATAGAAAACGCCGTGAAGCAGATTTTAAAGTTGGGGATAAAGTATTGAAACGGAAATTTTCTTTATCAAGTGCCCCAGACAATTTTATGGCAAAGCTAGCTCCAAAGTTTGAAGGCCCCTATGTAATTCAGGAAATCAAAGGACTAGTCTTATATCTTAAAAACGAGAGAGGGGAAATCTGTAAAGCAAGTCCCGACCAGGTGAAAAAATACTATAATACAAATGATTTTGAAATCTTTAAAAGTTTCTTGCAGGACTCAAGTCTAAACGAAATAGAAGGGCCAGAGACTGCAACAACTATTCCACCACCCAAGAAACGGAGAACTGAAGAGAGACCTAGCACTTCTACAACCCGGACGTCGGTATCAAAAAGAAAAAATGATTTTCAAACTCCGACGTTTAAGAAAAACAAAAATACAGATGAACCGGGTAAAGAAACCGTGGTAAAGACGAAAACACCACCTACAAAAGACGGCAGGAGAAATTACACATCAAGGAGAACGCGCACACGGCCACAGAGTCAGGTGCCAGCAAGGCCGCCGTTCCGGAAACTGAAACGCCAACTGGAGGCACAGAAGTACGAGGAACAGAAGAAATTCAAGGACTCCAGACCGGAGGACGTCAAGACCAGCCGTCCCAGGCAGAAACGCAAAGGCGAACAACCAGACGATTACTCCGTCAAGAGTCCAGCATGTAGAGGACGCAAAAGAAAGAGCAACGGGGACGACACTCGGAGATCAATAAGGAGAAGATTGACATCCATGACACCTCTAACTTGGGATCAATTTTGCCAAAAACGGATGACGGAATTTCAAGCATCGAAAACTCAAAGATAAGTTAAAACCTTCTATAAATTTTTCTTTCTGTTTTGTTCCGAAATGTTATGCATAAGTACGAAGTTCTATGTTTTGACGAAAGTCAATATGTCTCGGTTGAGACTTAGTTTTGTTTTACTTTATTTAGCTAAAGCAAAAGTATTATTTTCTTTAAGTGTAAAAGCTAAAAACAAGCATTTTCTGTTGGTCGAAAGACTAATTCTGTTATGTTAAAGCCAAAATTTGGCCGGAGATAAAAATAACTTCGTATTCTTGTATTAGTAAGAATTTTACTTTCAGTGCCGCCAGCTTGGCGAAGAATGAGTAAAGTAAAAATTTATTTTCTCTTATTCATTTTATGGTAAATTGTAAAAAGCATATGTATTAAAAATTTGTAAATGTATGTAAATACTTGAAGGTTATGTAAAAGTAGAATTTAGTCTAGAAGCATAAAATTGTAGATGCTAAAAGTGAATGCTTAAAAGCAATGAAGTCAAAATTTAAGTAGTAAATTGTAGATAAAGTCATGCTTTAGAGCGAAAGCCTGCATGTTTAAAGATGAATGAGGGGGAAGTTAGAATGAATGTGTTTTGTAGGGTTCTCCACCTACATTTGAATTTTTAAGAATATTAAAGTAGCTCATTGAGTTGTAGAATGTCGAGTAAGGTGTGTCTATTTGGTTGTTGAATTCTAACAAATCATGGTGGTTAGGGGAAGTGTTGTAAGACTAAAACACGAATATTCCCGTTTGACACCACACATGGTGGAGAGCCAGGGTAAAGTTAAATTAATGCTTGAAAAATTGAATGAATGTGAAGTAAGCAATAACTAAGAAAAACGAAACGTTAAAAACAAAAATTTATTGTGTCAAGAAAGTGTAAATTATAATGTATGTAGAAAGATACTGATACTTATTCCTTCCAGATGCTGGAAGGAAAGACCAAGATTGATTGATGAAGTCCAGGAAAAGTTGCTGTAAGAAGAAAGCTTTGTAAAGAGTAACAGAATATTAATATATAATTGTTATATAAGATTTTTTTTTGTGTAAACGAGGCTTTCGCCAGTTAGTTCAGAATTAGATAAACTTACAACAGGTCGTTTGTAGGACCTGCTTCCAAGTTTTCCAAATTCTGGCAGCGGCAAATGTAGGGTTTATATTCATTTTAACTAACATTTATTTTAAGTTTAAACTATCTTTCCTTTCAAGCCTTACTTTCCCCTGGAACTGCCAATGCCAGAATATGTAAATTTGAGTAGAACGCGCAAGCATTCAAATTATCAGCGGAAGTAGTATGTTTTAAATAGAAGGAAACGAGTTCGGTGAGAGATTTATTCTTACTTAGCGAGCGCGGAGGTAGAAATCGAGAATTGAAGAACCCCGCGTTGCGGCCTATGTGCTTGGCGGGAAGTAGTTGCAATTGTTCCAGTGAGCTTCGAGTCTGCTGAATTAGCTGCGGTATTTGTAAAACGCGGTGAGTTAGTTATTTTAGAGAGCCTCGTAGTTAGAATATTGTCTTTACTTTCTTTTCAGGTTCTTATTTTTATTTGACTGCCTAGTGGGCACAGTCTGTAAGCGTCAAGAGGACGCCATTGTAATTTATTACGTTGAATAAAAAGGGACTTAAACCCTTTATAAGACTCTGTGGTTTATACAAGCTTTCACAGTCACCTCTTGGTTGCGTGCTAGTTAGAGGCGCGCAACGCTATAATATAAACAAGTATAGGGGAAGAAAATTGTCTCTTGCATAGAGCCTTACGTTTTTTTCGTTGTTATAGGGTCGGATTCAGGTTAAGTTTTTTTTTTCCTCGTCACATCCTTCTTTACAGCTAGAATTATATAGATAGGGGATCGCGGTCAGATATTGCTGAAATCTGTTCTCTTTGTTTTCGAGGCTACACTTCTCTGTTAAAATTTTTGTCCATACTCTCACAGTGTTTCTAGTATTCTCTCAGTTTTTATTAGCGATACTTCATCGGTTGTACCTTTCTTTTTATTGGTATGTTGGAAAAAGAAGAGTCTTTTCTATCATCCCTTGTTCCTATTTTCTTTCATTATATATCATATTGTTACGAAATATACATGAGCGGTGAGATGGCTTCCCCGCAAAAAAGTTTAAGGGTTGCCACATTTGGCAAGAAATCGCCCATTTGGCGATATTTGGCGACAAAATTGATCCCAGAATGTTCTTGAACACAAGCCGAAAGCTATATAAACCCTGCTGGTCCGCAGTCAGTTAATGTGAGTGTGTCTCATCTAGATAGTCCGCGTGGAGACGATCGAGTTGACAGCCGGCCAGCCAGCGCCGAGTGCATCGAAGACTCTCTTAGTGTATCGCGGTTACTGCATCGTCGAGAGAGTGTGTTAAGCTGCGGGGACGACTGAACCGAAGAGTCGGGAACTGTGCTCTGTGTGTTGTCGTGCGCATCGCGAGTTGTAGCGTGGAGAGTCTCGAGAGTACGTGGAGTTCCGAGAACGATCGAGGAGAGTCGGGAGCTGTACTTTGGTGCTTTGCAGTGAAGCTGTCTTCACCGTCATTGCCTGACAGTGTGAAGGCTGTGTCGCTGATTGTTCCAGCGTGTTTATAGTAGATCTTCGACGACTGTGAAACGTAACTTTGAAGTTGTCGTGATTAATACTGCTAAATAAAGTGTGTTTCGATACTTCATCAAGTGTCGTCGTTATTCACTCCAAATCTACAAACCCCGTACGAACGTGAAGGAAGAAAATAACGTAACAACTGGTGTCAGGAAAAAAACGCAACAATATTATCTATTTCTGTCATTCCTTGATAGTGCATTATATAGTGTATTCCAGGCTGAAATATCGCCAGAGTCTATATGGGCTATTTATTAGTTTTTGAGTGAAATTGTAATCCTCGCCGTAGCCCTAAATAAGGTCCGATATTTTATTTTATTTATTTATTTATTTTTTGTGAAACTGTTTATCATTAATTTAATAATATATTAAATTTTTATTTACATTTTATTGAATGCTGACTTATATATCTAAATACTTAGATGCTTTAATTATTAGTTACTTTACTTATTTATTTTTTCTTCCTTCTTCGTGGCTTTCTTTAGGCTCCGGCACTTCTAGTTTTAAAAGTTAAGCTGTAACTTCAGGGTCATTTTCCCTACCCGGCTTGTCTCGTAACCATGGCAACGACACCTGCGATAAATGTTCGAGTTCCATAATCGTTTTTCCCCCATTTAATTTCTTTTCAGCGTGTTTCATTACTCGAAAAGCTCACAAAGGAAGGCTGACTTGAGCTACAAACTCACATGAGATCAAGAAAATAAGTGTTGTGCTGGTGTGACAACACGTATTACGATCGCAAATGGGGAAGGGCGGGAAAAGCAAGGTATTATGTTTGTCGGAAGGTACTACATTTTTTATTGATAGCTGGCAACAGTCCATATTTCATTATATCTTGTTCGCAAATAAATCCATCTTTAATGAATAAAGAATTTCTGCTTTAACAATTCCCTATAATGTCAAGTGTATGAGCAAAGAGCCTGCAATAAATTTTGATACAAAAGCGCTTGAAATGTTCCAAAACGCTTCTCAGGACAATTTTTAATAAAAAACTAAGATTTTTTTTTTTTTTTTTTTAATTGTACAAGATGGTATTCAAAAAATGTATTGAAGATGAGGCCATGCTCTGGTAGACCCATTCACTTCAAAAATTGAGTAATACGTCGATTAGATTAAAGATTTGGCATTTAGCTATCGTATTTTAATAATTAGAGACATTATTATAAATGTACCTATATCATTTGGGTCCTATCAAGTAATTTCGAAAAATCATTTGAACCTAGGCGCTTCAGTTTCCGAGTTGTTCTAAAAACACTGAATTTTTTCCCCAAAATAAAATTTTATTCAAATAGCTCAGAAGATGATTTTTCAAAGCAAATTCATCTTAAAAATTATTCCTACTGGTGACGAAATATGGATATTGATACAGAAACAGCTTTACAATTAAATGAATGCAGCTCGAAAGATGAAGCAAAACTGTAAAGACGATGCCAAAATCAAGGAATGTTCGTCTGACTAGCGTAACCTTTCACAACATGAATTTCTGGCTAAATGGCCAAGCTTTTAACAAAAAATATTATTGGAGCTTCTTGCGTTGGTGTATTTAATTATGGCAAAGAACACTAGGGCTATCTGCCTAAGAGGAGGGAGGACTTTCTAAGGGGAACTAGCTCGTATACACGTTACACATGGGGAAAACC
Source organism: Stegodyphus dumicola (assembly GCF_044657685.1). Lineage (NCBI taxonomy): Eukaryota > Metazoa > Arthropoda > Arachnida > Araneae > Eresidae > Stegodyphus > Stegodyphus dumicola. The sequence goes on along the minus strand of NC_140769.1, from coordinate 4,887,007 downwards.
ACGAAAACGCCCATGCAGCCAGCCCGTTCGCGGGATTCGAACCTCGGACCGAACTACCAGTGTTCAGCGACTTTACCGCTCGGCCGTTGGTGGGCCCGGAGCTTCTTGTGATGTCTGAAAGGAGCAATTCGTGAAAAACTACCTAAACTGTCGTGAGAAAACGCATCGATTTCGCATCACGATAATGGACCTGTTCACAATACTCTTGCTGTTCGTAAAGTTTTGACCAAAAATTGAACAAATATGATAGTGTAAGCTCTGTATTCATATGACGTAGCACTATGTGACTTTATTTCATTTCCTTGATTAAAACTGCCCCTATTTAATTCTATCCTTAGAATAAAAGAATTTTTATTTATTTATTTACATTATTTCTAATGGTAAAGCAAAATACATTCTAAGAAGTTAAAGAACAGAAGTGACTGAATGTCATTGCCTGATACAGTCTCAGGCACTCCAGTATCGGGTGGTCTCGGAGTCATAACAAAAAAGTGCTTCACAGCGACGAAGGTGCGCTCTGTGTATGGGTTCCATAAGATCACAGAGTGGACAAAATGGTTGAGCAAATATACCAATTCGATATAAAGATGCTAGCCCAGACAATCAGGCCTACAAGTAGACGAAAAAGGGCCTCGGCATTACGTCGTGGATATTCTGGCAGTAAAGCGAGATCTTCAGTCTTCCATTGTTTCGTCTTAATGCTATCCAACAGTTCAATTGATGCCTTTGTTTCACAGACTGTTGACTGTTTTATGTTTAGCTTTATTGAGTGATATGGTTATATTTGAGTTTGTTGATTGTAATAATAATGCATCTTTTTATGCGAGGAAATCTGCTTGTTCCTTTCCATTGATGCCGCTGTGTCCAGGGATCCACTGTATTCTAATTTTCTTTATTTTTCTGCAGCAGTTTTCGAATTAATTCTCGGCACTGAAGGACTTCTATTGATATAGAGATTTCTAAAGAGCCAATGGCCTGAATTGCTGTTATTAATCTGATAGCAATTCTCGAAATTATATTGTAATATCAATAATTGTTTCAGTGCAATTTTAAGAGCTTCCAACCCATCATCAAATGCATTTCGGTTTTCTTAGCTGAGAAGGAAAAAAAGCTATAATAACCCCCCCCGAACCTACAGACATTAGATACCCACGAACCTGCAAACATTAGATCATTGCTATATGACGCGCCTGTATAAACACGAATCCACTCATGATTCAGGTATTTAGTATGAATGGTTTCCAAAGCAAGGCGTTTTAAGTGTTCTATAGATGTTTCATTCTTGGTGATTGAATCAGTCAAATTAAGGCGCGTCTCAATTGAAAGGTGTTTGTTGGCTGCACAATTTCTTGTATTCGATCGATTATACCAAATTCCTCCTTGATTTTACGAACTTTTTATAGGAAGCTACATTGGGTCTTGAGAATTCTAGTTGTGTCCCGTTAATTACTTCAGAAAGGATCTCTCGTGAGTATAACTTTTCACATAAGATAACAGCTCTCTCTTCAATAGCAGCTCTTAAGGTCAAATTTTTTGTTAGCAACAGCATAGCTTCAATAGGAGTAGTAGATAAGTCTCATCCTGGTCCCAGTAATAAGTCTCATTTCTTGATTTTAAAAATATTTCAGTTTCTTGAGAACATGCTTCACTTGCCATTACGAGTGGTTCACAGCAGTATAGGATTAAAGGTAATACGATTATCTTATAAGTAATATTCAGAGTATTTTTGGCGCTTCCCGCAAGAATCGAGCCAAGCGTTTCAATACAGTCAACGTTTGATAAGAGCCTTCTATATGTGACTCTACTTGTAGTCTCCATCTCAAATTGTTTCAAAGATAACATTTAAATGTTTATATTTATCAGTATTTACAATCCAAGCATCTTAAAACTTAACTTCATGGTAGAAAGCGTGATGGGTCAGTGAGAAGGACTGGACTGCACTTTTATCCAAATTTACTATCATGTTATTTTCAGTGCACCACTTTATGGCTCCTCTATCACGAGCTTTGCATTACGTAGTGGTTCCTGAATCCAGATGAATAAGTCATCGTCTGGAATGCTCTTTAGGAAGGCAACTACATTACTAATATAAATGTTAAATAGGGTGTTGCTGCTTACTGATCTCTGTGGAAGGCCGGTTTGTAAGTCATAATATTTAGAATAGCAATCGCCATATTTAACTTTACAGATTCGTTTGTCTATAAAGGACCTTATTCATTTTAACATCTTTCCGTTAATTCCCATATCAAAAAGATTTTACTGGACTGGACTGCACTTTTATCCAAATTTACTATCATGTTATTTTTAGTGCACCACTTTATGGCTTCTCTATCACGAGCTTTGCATTACGTTTTGGTGCCTGAATCCAGACGAATAAATCATCGTCTGGAATGCTCTTTAGGAAGGCAACTACATTACTAATATAAATGTTAAATAGGGTGTTGCTGCTTACTGATCTCTGTGGAAGGCCGGTTTGTAAGTCATAATATTTAGAATAGCAATCGCCATATTTAACTTGTACTCCTTAAATGATTTCTATTTAGCAAAACTCTTCTTTCGGCTAACAATAGTTACAGCAGCTGTTAGGAAAGTTCGCAGTAGTATTGCAATATTTAAAACTTTGTTCTGGATATTGTATTTTAGAATAAACAATTCAAAAGAACAGCATTTCCACATTCTTGTTTCATTTTCCTAATAGAAAGCAAAGCTTTGGAATACTTAATAGGAAAACAGAAATTTATCTTTATAAGTAATACACAGGTCTAAGAAGAGTATGCCCCATTTCAAATTTAGTAATAATTTCTTGAAACCGTTTATCTAGAGTAAAAAGTATTTTCCTTCTTAATTTAATTTTATATGACATTCCAGAATCTCATTATTCTTCCCCTGCCTCAAAGATCCACGTAAGTAATACATACAAAATAAAGTATTACTCGAAAAATGCTACCCCAAAAATATGCCTCCCGGGGCGGTCCGCCCCCCTCTAGATCGTTCCCGATACTGTTTGCTCATAGTCGTATAAGAGTGCTCATATACAGCTCTGAAGGAAAAGTATTGGATATATTTTAAACTGGTTTCAGAGTTATTCGCAAATACTTTGGAAATGAATCATAAAAATCAAACTTCTTTATGCTGTGTCCTGGTTAACATGTCACCTCCTTATCACTTTTAAAGTATCCCAAAATATCTCAATTAGTGATGCATGTAACGAGCGTTTTCCTTGTTACTATATTCAAGGGACACGCTCTTCCTGTGCTATCGAAATCAAAGAGTTTATCAACTGAAATGATTTATTGCTACTTAATGTCACAACTCTGCAGCAGCTACTTGGCCTATTGTAACAGAGTTTAAACAAACAGGCAGGACGCATTCAGGGACGATCGAAAATCTTTAATTTCATATCTGTTGCTAATTATTGCACTCCCAAACTACGGTATGACGCTTCAAATATGACTGAGCGAAAATATTTCGAGTGGGTAAATTTTATCACACACAGACACTCACGAGCACATGCATAAAAAAAAAATTGACAGCTTTCAGATTTTATATTACGCACAAAGGGGCGTTTTGTTAACGTTTTGCGTGTTATCTTTATTTATTAAACATCATATTATTTGTACTTAAACCATAGAATTCAATTCAGCGGCAATATCGCAAAATATTTAAATACAGCATATCTTTAGAATTTCCGACACAAAGTCTCGCGTGCTGGAGATAATTTTTTTTACACTGTTCAGTGTTGCCATAACTCGCTTTGAAATAGTTGAATTTGTTAATCAAAAATTGGTTAAAGGTTTACAAAATATGAAGTAAATAATTAAACAAATTCTAAATTTTAGCTTCCAGATGCCCATATTCCAATGGAGAACTACGTTATTCAAAATTGGATGTCTCTAGGTGCCGTTGTTTTTCACAGTGCGAGAAACAGAACATTCATGCAGATTGTTCATTATTTAATTTCTTTAAGTATAACACAGGGCGGTAATATTTTGTGGCAACAGTTTGAAAAGTGATTCGCCGTTTGTAGTGGACCGACACAAAATCACAAAACGAAAATAATAGTCCTTCAGGGACAAAGCCCCTTTGGACTAAAAAAGGACAGTTCGATATCTCTCGTTCTATTGGGCCGATTGACGAAGTTCAACTTGTGTTTTTCATGTCTCGAAAGCGCGACTTAGGAGATGTATTAGATTTATGTATAGCATTGTTTTAATATAGCTATTTACCTATTACTATTTACCTTTTCATTGTGAATTTATAGTTGGATAGAGTTAATAAATAATACATGCACATAAAAAAAAAAAAAAAAAAAAAAAGAGTCGCCCAAGCGTATAGTGATTAGCGTGTCTGGCTGCCCTGCAGAAGGGCCCGGGTTCGAATCACGGAGGAGGCATGGATGTTTGTACTTGTATAGTGTCAGTGCGGCATGGCGGCTCTCTAAATATGAGGCGAGCCGAAAGTCCTCTCTATTAAAAACTAAAGCATTTTTATGGTGATCGCACAGCGACGGGCACATCGATCGGCGGACGGCATGGTACACGCGGGCATAGAGTTGGAACCGTTGAGTTAAAGCCTACTGTATGAGCGTTTGTGTGGTTTTACCATTAAGTAATGGGAGTACAAGTCAGATTTCCATTGAAAATCCACCCCGACGGCTTCCCTCCTTTTCAGACAGATAGCTCTAGTGTATTTTATAACTCAAACCATCCAATTTGGACACAGAAGCACCATTCAATGACCTCATGCAAAGGTGTGATAACATTAGTAAAACTTATTAGATTATTTCCTTTCAGCAAAGACCAAATTTATGTGGAGAATTTTCTAATACAGAAACTGGCCTATATTCATACATACAATAGGGTAAAACAGGACGGAACACAAGAAATTCACCTTTGGTCATACAAGTATTGTCCCGCCTAGTTTTGAGGGAGAGCACACCAAGAGGCAGTCCGAGGGGCTTTTACCCCTCTTTCTCTACCACCGACTAGTCGAGGGAACTTTCGTTCCCTTGCCACTTAGACACTTAAAAACATCCATGCCTTCTTCGGGTTTCGAACCCAGGCCCATCGGTACATTAATCAGCGTTACTAACCACTACACCGTCTCGGCCGCTGCGAACACAATCACGAAAACTTCATAAAACCAGTCTGTTTAGTTGTCAGGTATGAAACTCAGGACAAACTACCAGTATTTTGCAACTTTGGACGTTTGGCTACTAATAAACTATTACACTGCGTTTCAGAATGCCAGTTCTTAATTTAATGAACAATTGAATTTAATTTCTTCAGCAATAAATAGTGTACAATCAAATACAGTTCTCCCCCCCCCCCCACAATCTTCATTTACTTTTGAGTTGAAATAATCTTTTGAAGGACAAATTTTTTACCAACTTGTGTTCTTTGACTTACCACTATTCTCTTCTTCAAAAGCTGCTCTATTGTACAGGTTTACCATTAGGTGAATGCAGAGAAGCCAAGATAACAGAGCATCTGTCTTACTAATATACACACCAACGCACAGACACACATTTTCCATGGCGATAAGAAGACCACAGTTAATAAAAACCAGCTTTTTGGAAAACATAATTAAATAACGGTACTGAATATCACAAATAGGAATGTTTTTAAAACGACCACCTCAAGAGAAGACCAACTTTTTCTGGAACTGTGGATGGTCGTGTTAGAGAGATTTCTTTGTATGTACTGTATAAACAATGTGTAAGAGCTCCCTAAATTTCTTTGCATAAGATCAACAGATAATCTTACACCAGCTCTGATATCATTTATTAAAATTAATAATATATTGTAAAAGGTACTGGAAAAAATTATTTTAATTCCCTGGAATTAAAAAAAAAAAAAAAAAAAAAAAAAAAAAAAAAAACTTGCAGATATGCGGGAAAAAGAGATCCCGAGTTTCCGGGATGGACACCCGCTGCTGCAGGCTAAAACCTGAAACATTCATTTATACTGTATTTTGATTTCTAGGGACTGACTAAACTGGCTGCATAGGGTTTTAGTAGTGTAATGTAAATAAAATTCAGTTTCTGACACAACGATTGCATAGGTAGATAGATAGTTGTCAAGTACGCAGCTAAATTTAAGTATCTGACAGCACTTTTTTTAAAAAATTCTCAAAAGGTATTTATTATATGCATAAAAAGCAGAAACAATGTTCATCAATAAAATTCATATATCTCTGAGATTAAATTAAATCGTATAATATTATGCTTTTTTTAATCTAACTATTTTATGCAAAATTCTTGCTATGACAGTATATATAGTTCCTAATATTAAAATAATAAACTTTTACGTAAAGGAAATTCATGAAAAATAAAATATTTCTTTAATTGTTTAATATAAGACTATATTCCCTGCTTAATTTTTAAGGAATAGAAGATATTCCTATGTGATAAGGGTAATTATCACGAATTATCTTACATCGTTCGCAAAAAAAAAAAAAAAAAAAAAAAAAAAAAATTAGAAGTCACGGAAATTTTATTTGCAAAGGATTAAAAAAAATCAAATAATGCGTGGCTTTTAAATGATTTGTTACATTGAATAAATTTTATAAATTAAATAAAAGGTTTCATTCACTCATTTTACCTATTTGCCGGATTTTGATTGGCCCACGAGTTGAAAAGAGGACTTAGAAAATCTTTTCAAGTGAAAGGGGTGTCCTAGGGCACATGCACTAGTTATTTCCGCTGTCATCAAAGTACATAATCTGCTTGGATTATCATGATTTACCAAAAATTTGAGAAGCAGACATAAAACGTAGTGACCTTCGACACGTGATATCTGTTATCCAATCACAATCGCTGTCACTTAGCGCCTTGTTGTTTCCAATCCGCCATAGTTGTCGCCATCTTCTTAAGTATTTTTGTTAGCTAGTTAAAGTTTTGCGGACCGATGGCTGTAGAAATCACTTAACAAAGCTCGATTTTAGTCCAAAGGACTCAGTAGATCATGGAGACACCATGACTCATCCTAATTTTGTGACAAATGGCGCCAGCCTTGAAGACTGCCACACTAATTTCTTCGCATTGGTAAGTACACTGTACTGTAATAGTCACAGCTTACTGTAAGAGAGGGCGAAAGACCTTTACAGCCGTAAGCACTTTCAGCGCTCACCATTTGATAAGCTTACAGCTGCCGCTTCGCCCCTCATGATATATATTATACATGTTTTTATATAAAATGCTTATTAATTGCGTTCGAAATGTTAATTTTGTTAATACGTCGGACATAGCGTGTAAGCACGATCTCCGATGTAAATAACAGTAATAAGCCTACTCCAAATGCCGATATGATGTGTTTATAAAAGTATTATAATGTAACCTGTTAAAGGAAATGATGTACAATCAAAGTTTTTAAATTTTAAAACGGAGAGGAATAATTCTGTATGTTTTATTTATATTTAACTTTGACAGTCGCGATACAGCTGACCTGTTTTACAGATATTGTTACTCAATACAAGAGTTGAAATGTGTTTTTTAGGGCATTGCCACTGATTCGCTGACGCTATATTACCTGTGCATTGCGAACATTACGACATTTAATTTTAAGTATTAATTATATTGTAATATAGTATAGTATAATAGCATTCATCTCATCCGTATTGAAGGAAAATAACAACTTTCATTTGTAGTGTTTACTCGTTATTATACCACCTAAATAAAATTACGAAATCAGATTCCATTGACATTTTCACATCCTTTCATGGATTTCGATGATTTTATTGGTATATATAAATATGAAAATATATATAAGAATACTTCGTATATATTTTTGAATGTAATTTAACACTAAGGTAATAAGCTAGTCACATATTCGTGATCTATAAAGTTTGAGATAAAAGTGTATCTGACACATGTGGAAAATATTTTTTACCCATGTAAAGTGCATTTTAAATAAATATTTTTGTTTATATTCTCACCAGAATTCTTCAAAAGATACTAAATCATTTCTGAACTTACAACACTTTGATCATTAAACCAATTTGATGAATTTAACTGTGTATTGGAACATTTTTTTTTTTAAGCATATCTATCTTGTAGACTTGAAATTAATTATTTTAACCCTTTAAATGTAAACTGTTTTGTAATTAGACACAAAACATTGATGCATTGTTTGATCTGCTAAGAATATGTATGTAATGCATTGTTTTCACTTATTTTGCTGATCTTATAAAAGATTTTAAGTTATTCATTTCTGAATAATAGAAAATTTTATGCAGCATTGTTTTTTAAAGTTGATTATTTTGGTTACATGTGCTACAGTCAGAATTGTTTATGGATATTTAAAGAGTAGTTTGGTATAGTAAAACTCAATTTCTAAAGGTTAAATCTTTAAAAAAAAAAAAAAAAAAAAAAAAAAAAAAATTCAATTTTTCCTCCATTGTAAAAAGCATTTACATTTTTTTTAAAGTTGTTTTCTTTCACTTGCACAGAAGATACAATAGTAATTGTAAGTTCAGGAATCTATGACATGCTGAAATCATATCTTTTGTAGAAAGTATGAAATAGTAATTAATTTTCAACATTTGATTATGTGAAAGTTAGATAAACCGAATTTGTAAAATAATTTAATCAATATATATGAAAATTGAAATTTTTGCTATATTAAATGTTTTTCTAGAATTTTTTGAAATATTCGGTTTAATCCTAGTATCCGGTGCACACGGGATTTGGCTACTTTTTGACGACTTTATGATAAGCAGCAAAAACTGAACATACAACAAAAACGGGACATATACGATGAGTAGTAAACGGGTCATTCAAATAATATATATAGTTATACATAGTATATACTATGTATATACACAAATAGTGTATAGTGTATAGTATATTGATGTTTGGATCATTTTTGATATTGGCGATAATTTTCAAAATCGTGCCAAGGTTGCACCGTATACTAGGATTTTACCAAATATTCTTGAAGTATTTCTCTTTGGAGCATTTATGTTTTTAAATTCCCTTTCTTTAAACTCCATTTAACAAACTTGTTTTAAACTTATGTAAGTATATTCTGGTGATATTGGGGCAGAAATATTAGTTCTATGCATAGTGATTGGTGTGACTCTTATAAAAATAAATATAGTAAGACCCCGCTTAACGCGGTGGATACGTTCCATCAAAGCAGAGCGTAATGCGAAACAGCGCTAAACGAAGCTATCTTTACGTGTAAATATTGGGGTTAGGGGAAGATGGCTAGGAAATTGGTTAGGTATTAAATTTAAAAAGTATGTTTTTTTTATTAAAAATAAAACCAAACATTTATTTCTTAAAGCCCAAATTAATACCACATTATTATTTCTTGCAAAAATAAAAACAAAATATAAATAACAAAACGAATATTCTTAAAAAAAAACAAATAAAATTCTCAGTCAGTCATATTAAGTTAGCCTTCCGCGTTTTCAGTGTTCTGCCTTTTTGACAAAAGCATCTAATGTTGTTTGCCTTTTTCTTTTGCGTTGTTCTCTTAAAAGTTCTTCATAAACGGATAGAGCATCTCTAACAACACGCCTTACTTTTGAGCTCCTGTCAAAATTCGGATCATTTTCAATGAATTGATCCATTATTTCAGTTATGGTAGACAAACTCCTTTTTACAAACGCCATCAAAAGTTCTTTTTGCTCTTCTTCTGAATCACTGCTGTCAACATTTTTGTTTTCTTCTTGTTCAGTTAATTCCTTGAGCTCATCGTTAGAAAGACTAGCCGCTGCTTCTTGAATTATTTCTTCGACATCTTCCACATTTACCCCTTCAAAATATGTCTGTACAATACCACACCAAACAAGAAATACAAGTACACTTTTTTGGATATGTATTTGAAACCTATCGCTGCATAATATTTCGGGGAATCCCCGTATGCTGCGAGCGATTTCGTGGAATCCCCGGGTTGAAATAAAAGAGCGCTAAACCGAAACAGCGTTAAGCGGGGTCTTACTGTAATGCATTTTAAAGAACTATTATAATCTCGCAGAAAAGCTTTTGATTAAACAGTTGATCTTCAAATTTCACAATTTTGCATAAATACAATTTTTTTCAGTAAATAAAGATTTAGAATAGTTTAAAAAAAAAAAAAAAAAAAAAAAAAAAAAAACTTAAATAGTCTACAAATATTTAAATGTGGGAAATGTCTGTGATGAAATACAGTGAAAATTGTTTAACATGAAGCTGAGGGGACTGAAATATTTTTTCGTGTTAAAGGATAATAGGGAAAATCATATATTCAACAAAATTAAGTTTATTAAGTATATTTTATTTACATAGGTATGCATATAGGCATGTATTGAATAAAAATCAATGAAACAAAAACATCCACAAGAACTTAATGAAATTTAATTCAAAATTTTTGAGTTTTAAGTTTCGAGCCTGTAAGGCGGGTGTTTTCCGCATTTTGTTATCCTTAGAAAGGATATCTTTTCATGTTAACCAGTATTTCGTCTTATGCGTTTTCGCGTTAAACGTATTTCACTGTATATGTAATGTAAAAAAATATAGAAACTGTTTTATCTTTTATTACCATAAAATGAACTGAAATAGCCTACACAAAACATTAAAATTTGTCAGTATATTAGTACACAGAAATTTGCAGATTGGCACTGGCAGTGAGCATACCATACAGCAAACATATTACAAAGCAAACATAAACTAATAGTAGGAAACTAAAATTTTCTACTGTCAGTTTGTTGTCTCCTGGATGGTGTGTCTAGGAACAGATGTCCCTCACACCCAGCTTCACCACTGATCATCAAAAGCATCATTATTGATGTTAAAAACAACTAAAATTTAAATAGCGTATATATATATTCACTTACTCATCTAATAATTTTTATTTTAATGTTTCTAATTTATATAATTTATAGTACATCAGATCCATGCTATTTATATTGATTTGCTGAATTATTATAATGAATGAATAATATTTCTTAAAGTTTCTACCCTTTAAAATATTTATTTTAATTGCGGAGTTTTTTTAGGCAATCTGTGAAAACAAGCAAGGACAAAAAACTGTTCTTTGGAAAATTTAGTGCATTTTAAAATTATTTGTGTGATTATGTACTACCTAAATTACTTTACAGGAATTTTTTTTTAAATTTTAAGTAAGGATAAATGTGCTTTAAGATTACAAACTGTAACATTATCTTTGATATGCAATAAATGAAATTTTTGATTAAGCTGTATTTGAGCAGTATGTTCATGATTTTAATTTCTTAAAGGCTGACCTTTGCGGGATAAAATGGCGCCGCTTCTATGCTGAAAGTGTGTTGTGCATTGAACCTTTGGACGATCCGGTGCTATCTTCCTTTAGCAAGTGCTTGGCTACAGATATTTTATGTGTCTGGAGGAGGGTAGCATCGCAAGGCCAAGAACAGCATCGACACAATTTGCAAGATGGAAACCAACTTAACTATAAAAAGGAACTGTGGGTATTTTGGTATGGAGAAGAACCAGATCTTACTGGGTTGGTTAGTTCAGAACTTACTGGTGAGTGTATTACTGTACTTCTTTCTGTTAGATATTCTGCTCATCACGTTTAAAACTTTCAATCCTCATAAGGTATTTTTCATTATCTGCATTTTGTCTTCAATATTTTGCAGAAATTGCTGTGTTTTTCTTGTGTATATTCGAGTATACATGCAGGAATAGCCAACGCATGTATTGAGTATTTGTGAATTTATATTCACGGTGATAAACCCATTAAATATGCATTTCATATAGTATCTTAAATTGCCAGGAGTCCCATAATAAGAATATTAAAGATATTGTAAAATTCTAAAATCTCTATGCACAAAGTAGATTTATTTAATTAGTATTCAAAACTTCCTTCTGTGTTACAACTTGTAAGCCTGTTCAGGAGTTTAAAATGAATGCAAAATTATTTTTGATTTTATATCAGCTTAAATATGTTATGCAGCTTTCCTTGCAGTGGATGAAATAAAATGTCTTAACACTGAGAATAAAATAATGATCAAGTATTGAATCTTGGATTACTAATAAGCTATTAGAAATAAGGTGTTAAGATTTAATTCTGATGTAGGTCAAGTATATGAAATTATTCAATGATTAGCATACTCGGATTCATCTTGGTACATTATATACTAACCTTAATTCCTTTTCCAAACTTTAAATAAAAGGTTATGGACAGAAATTATTATCAATAACTGAGAATATTTCTGGACGAAATCTTTCAATTTTTTTTTAAATATGAACATGACTGATATTATTTGTAAATCCCAAAGTTTAATCATAAACTTGAAAATAACATGAAATTGGAAAAGTATCTTATAGATGAAGGGAATGTTAGTAAATCGAGTGAAAAATTGTTGAATAAAATACTGATCGTTTTATAACCTTTATTGTATGTTTTTTTCCTTGGTGGTGAAGCTTCCAATGCATAGAGATTTGTGCTTTAGCTCTCTTTCAGTCAAAAATAGTAGTGTTTTATATTTTTGAAAACATGTGATAGTAACACATAGCCAGTTGACCATTTATAAATAAAAAATTACCTTATATCATGCTATATCTTGTTGACAACCTCGTTTGAAAATGACCAGTTTGCTTTAAAACATTAAAAAAGAAATTGATAATCATTTCTTTATAAGATCTCCTCTCCTGAGACCAGAATCACCCACAACGTTGAATAATTGTTTTAGCGGTGTTTATAAGTTATTTTGGTTGTATAAACAATTTGCTTGATTAAATAAATGTTCATGTATTAGGTAACTATGCTTTTTTCTTACGAGCTATTATTGTAATGTAGCATTCGTCTGATACAAACGTATTTTTTCTTATACATGTGTTTAGTTACATCAAACTGCATATTGAAAGGTAATTAATTTTGCTCACAAATAGGTGTTTTGACTTCATATCAGAGGTGCTTTAGTGGATTAAAATTCATAAATATTGTTTCTTAAGTTTGTGTGAAAATTGCCACCGCATTTTTGGACTTACTATGAAAATGTTCGCGAACTGTAGCATTGGCATTTTGCCACTTAAAAATTTCCTTGTCCCAGTGGGAAAACAGTAAATAAAAGCACAATCTTTCTGATCAGTAACAATGTTCTGATAAATGTAGTACCTGATATAGTTGTTGAAATCAGTGGTCCTCACACTTGCTGTGAAAACGGTATCAAACAATTATAGAGCATATAGAATGAATGTTTTAATTATTTTGTGCTCTTTCTGCCTTATTTCACATTCCACATACATTAGACGCTCGTTTTTACGAAGTCGTAGGGACTACGAAAACAGTTCGTTAAATCGAGAGTTCGTAATTTAGAAAGGCATCGGAAATTGTTAGTATTTCACATTTTAATGTTTTCAAGACAGGTTAGTGATACTATTCCATGCTTTTATTTATGTATTAGGAATTATTTTTAATAGTATTACTACTTAATAAATGATATCCATTCTATTAAACAAACAAGAAATATAAAGTATTTGTAAAACGTACCTTTATTAAGTCATTGAGCAACAAAATAATCACTTATCTTTGTCTGTTTTAAAACAACAGATTGTACAATGCAAGACTCCATCTTCTCTATATTTGTTAGCATTTCAGAATTATCACTGGCCTCAAAAAATCGTCTAAGTTCTGACAAGAATTCAGCAGCTTGTTTTAAAGTTGGTCTTAGTGTTACTTCATTTTCTTCTTCTTCTTCTTCTGAATCTGAAAGTCTCTCATTCTCATTGATTATGCTGCTAATAATATCGTGATCCGATATTTCCTCCGTGCAGATGACATTAGAATCCACATTTAAAAAATCCTCGAATGAAAGTTCTGGCAACTGTGGATTTCTACGGCGAAGTTCATGCATGAGAACCTCATCTTCGTCGTGAGATCTATTGTCATGGATTTCTTCAGTAATGTCTGTTTCTTTAATAAAACCTACATGTCGAAAGACTTTAGAAATTGTTTCATCTAAAACATCATTCCATATACTGATTGATAAATGCATTGCACCAAGAATATCAATCTGATAAGGTTGTACCCTTTCCAAGCCAAGGATTACTCTTTGCAAGAGCACTGTCTTATATTTTCACTTGAAACTATTGATTATCCCCTGATCCATTGGCTGTAAAACTGCAGTTGCATTTGGTGGGAGATATTCCACATGGATTGCCTGAAGCCCAGTGACTTCCATGTGTGCAGTACAATTGTCCACGATTAGGAGAACTTTGGGCTTCTCTGCTGAAAAACGGTTATCTAAATCTCTCAACCATTTTTCGTAGATGTTGCCAGTCATCCAGGCCTTATTAGCATAATATGCAGCAGGAATCTTCTGAACATTTTTGAAACACCTTGGTTTCAGATATTTTTCAATAAAGAGCAGAGGCAATTTTTGTGACCCAGTCATGTTGGCTGCAATCAAAACTGTAAGTCTCTCTTTAGCTTTATTACCTCCAACACATTTATCTCCTTTGTAAGCTAATGTTCTTTCTGGCAAAATCTTAAAAAACAAAGCCGTTTCGTCCACATTAAAAACGTCATCTGCAGCGTGTTCAGAAAGAAGCAATTTCAACTTTTCTTCTTTCCATTCATTTGCTGATGACGTGTCTACTGCTGCACTTTCACCACACACTTTCCGGAAACTCAAACCATTCCAAAATTTAAATTTCTGTAACTAACCATCCGATGCTTTAAAATCTTTGATGTTTAATTTGGAAGCAAAAAAGTGTGCTTGTTCTTTAAGTACATTTCCATCAATTGGAATGTTTAAGCTTCTCATCTTTCGAAACCAAACAAGCAAAGCCCTTTCCAAATTTGGGTGTTTTGATTCTCGAAAATATTTTCGAGAGGAGGGTCCACATTCATCGTTTCCGTTTTTAGCTCCAAAGATCTTCTCTCTTGCCTTTAAAATTGTCGATAAACTATTTTTAGGAATTCCATATTTCTGAGCAATTTGTGTCTTGCTTAATATTTTTTCGTCAACTTCTTTTAAAATCTTCTTCTTTATTTCAACCGCTAAACAAATTCGTTTCTTCATTTGCGACATAGCTGTAAGAATCCTACTTAACAAAAACTGGCCCAATCTCCCTCTCGACTAATGAGACTTCACTGATTGAGTTGTCCAGATCAAATGACTATGACATTACAAAAAGCAACAACTCTCTTTTAGAAGCAACCCAAACCCCTTTAACACGAATGGTCTCACCCCCACCCAACAACATCAGGCCGATGCTCTTCTGAGAGCCTCCCACAACAAACACCATAAATTTGTCCTAATTCCCCCTCTTTTCCGCCCCCTCCTTCCTTACTGTACTTCTTCGAATGTTTCGCACTTGCTGCCTCAAAATAGTTGGAGATTTTATTTGACCTTCACACTTTGTCCCAATGAAACACGCAGAAGTATGAAAACTGAGTTCGCAAAAAAGAGATTTTCTTGATTTGTAGTTCATAAATAAGAGCGCAAAATTACATTACATCTATGGGAGTGTATTCGGGACCATTCGCTAGTTCGTCAAATTGAGAGTGTTCGTAAAAAAGAGGTTCGTAAAAACCAACGTCTACTATAATATGGTAGAAATTGGCATTTATTAATTCATGCATCTTCTTTTTAGTTGCATCTTGTTCTGGATTGGGAAGTATCTTTTTTTAAGTTATATTGTTTGTATGTGAGGATATCCAATGGTTATATTCAGAGATGTTCTGCATTCTCTGTCACACTAAACGGATATTTCATGTGTTTCTGTTTATTGATATATATCATCTTGCCCATTCTTTGTCAGTCTCATTTTTTAAAGGTTGTTTTCAGCTGTATTTCTGGATGATGTTTGTTTACCATTCATCTCATCTTACATAAGTTGTCAGGTCACATTTGAAATCAAGAGTTTTTTAATGCCTATCTGAATAGGTGTGTCTGAATGTAAATCAATGTGCTAATACTGAAGTGTTGTCATGTAATTTTCTGTGGTTACTGCATGTGATTGTTTTCTTGTGGAACTGCTTTTTCATTCAGACTGTATCTGATTAAATGAGTGTTCAGTTTAATTGAAAATATGTATTCGTTGTATAACAAAGTACCTAAAACTACAAGCAAATATGTGAAGGATATTTATTCTGAAATATGTAAATGTTCAAATAAATAAAACTGATAGCTAATCTTTGGAATATGGTAACAGGTAGTTTGGTGACATTTTGGTAAGGCGATAAAGGTTACTAGCTAGGACTTTAGCAATAATCTGAGAAGTACACAATTCAAATCACAGATTATTTTATCTCAGAGAAATGACAGATCATGAGACATGTAATTTGACATTTTCCGGAAATTTCCAATCGGAATTTTAGCTAATAAGCACTTAGAAACAATTTCACTGCTAAAGTGCAGAATCACCCACTTATTTTTTGGCACTTTTTACAAGAGTAAGAAGAATTGGATTTTTGTCAATTTTCTTTGACTTTTTAAGTGTAAATAGGTTGATGTGTACATGGATAAAAGTCAAGAGTGTGCGCATGCCATTTTTGTGGAATTCTGGGATGTTTTTTTAAGTGAAAAATAGGTTGACGTGTACATGGATACTGTGTATATGCAATTCTTAAAAATGCGGTAAGCAGTGGGAGATTCTACACTTTCTCCCAAATTTGCACCTAATCTTCGTCATGATTAAGCACTGTTGTTCCATAAAAGTTCTAGCATAAGCGTAATTCGGCTAGCAGATTGTTGGAAAAAATGTTGAGTAAAAAAAAAAAAAAAAGCCTTTACTTCGTAAAAAAAAATGGCGTCCAAAAAAAAAAAAAAAAAAAAAAGCTAGCAGGTTGCTGTAGCAGGGTTGGTCGCCAAAAAATCGCCAAGTTACCATAATCCGAAGATTCACCAAACTGATATATATATTTCAAAACTAAACTGAGAACTCTGCAGAATTAGAGATGAATTCTCAGAAATGATATGTTAATATTTAAATTGAATAGAGACTATTAAAATGCCACTAATGAAAATTCGTTACTGTGCAGCCAGATTGATACCATTTAGCAAATTTATTATATTATATTTGTGAATCTGTGGAGGTGTAAATTTTTTTTTTGTTTTTGTGTCACTGAAATTCATTTTTTTAAAAATATTGTGCATACAAATTATAACTGAATTTTTCATATTGGACTAAATGTTTTAAATAAAAATATGTAAATTCTTAAGATCATAGCTTTATTTATTTGAACATTATAAATAAGAATTTTTTTAAAGGAGATTTTCATTTTTTAAAAATTCAGATTCAATGTTAGATTTATTTATATAGAACCCTTCTTTTAACAGATACAGTTGGTATGGTGTAGCAAAAGTCATAAATTTCTGTCAAATAGTTCACTGAATGAAATTTATTCTGGCTCATGAGGTAGAGATAGTGGTATCTGTATGCATTCATTTTGTTCGTTATTTGACATCTGTTCATAATTAAAAGGAAGCTGTCACCTACATAAATTAGGCCACTGATCTTACCAAAATATTATAAGTTGTTAGGGATACTGAGGCATTACTGTGATGATTATACACTCACGTTTGTGAAAATTGCAACACCAAGAAGGAATCGTCATAATTGAATGCAATTTAATACACAGTTGAGTGGTAGTGGTACAAATAAATGATTAAATGTTCAAAGCAAACAAACAAGAACAAGAGATCAGAATCAGTATTTTGTGTGGCCACCACGCGCCGCAATAAGTGCTGCTACACGATGTGGCATGGAGTCAAACAAAGTTTGAATGTCTGACTGAGGAAGAGCATTCCATATCGTTTGTACGCGTACCCAAAGTTCGTCTGCAGACGCAACAGGACGAGGATCACGAGCAAGACGCCGACCAATGACATCCCACACATGTTCAATTGGCGACATATCCGGGGAATACGCAGGCCAAGGAAGAAGCTGTACCTGCTGCGCTGCAAAGAAGGATTTAACAATCCGAGCAGTATGAGGGCGGGCATTGTCCTGTTGAAATACAGCGCCTGGCAAGCTTTGAAGGAAGGGAACAGCTTCGGGCTGTAGAACTTCACGGATATACCGGTTGCTGTTCAGATTGCCCACAATTCGTAGCAATTGAGATCGTCTATGATATGCTATGGCGCCCCAGACCATAACTCCGGGTGTTCGTCCACTGTGGCGTTCGATAATGCACTCCGGAAGGTGGCGTTCACCGGCATAGCGTCTGACACGAATGCGGCCATCATGGTACCACAAATTAAAGCGGGATTCGTCAGAAAACACGACATGCTGCCAATCAGCACGCCAGTCTCTATGCTGATTGGCCCATTGTAGCCGCAGGCGGCGATGGTCGTGCGTTAGGGGGATCCTGTATAAAGGAGTCCGTGCGCGCAGTCCACACTGCAGCAGACGTCTACGAATTGATGAAGCACACAATGAAACACCTGTAGCTATTGACCACAGTGCTGCCAATTGTCTAGAGGAAGCTGTACGGTCCGTCCGCGCCATGCGGACCAGGTGTCTATCATCGCGAGCTGACGTCACATTTCGGGGTCCACTCCCGGATTTCCGAGTTGTCCGACACTCGTCCGTCCACTGCTTCCAAACGCGCATCACTGTGCTGCTGTTACGCTGCACACGAGAGGCTACTGCACGATACGACAATCCAGCTTCACGAAGGCCGATGATTCTCCCTCGTTCAAACTCTGTAAATTGTTCAAATCTCGCTCTCTTTCGTCGACGAGGCATAAGTACAGATTGAGTTAACGTTTACCACTAGCAGATAACCACCGATAACCATACACGCCTCGCTACAGCCGTCTATTTATTCGGATCCATCAGCCGTTCAAAGGGCGCTGCTCAGCATACGCATGCGCTACGGATTTGCAATTCTAATCATTTGCATATCATGCGCTACTTTGCATTTCCTGAAAATTTCAGCTAACTCGCATAAGTCCTTCATGGTGTTGCAATTTTCACAAACGTGAGTGTATATGCATGTAATGGTTCCCCATTATATGCACATAAATCAGCAATGGCTGTTGATTTAAGCAACTGTTAATGTGAAGTTGTGATGGCCGGAGGGCTAGAAATGAGTATTTCTGAAGTGACATTGCTGTTTGGATGTTCATTGTAAGTACGTGATGATGGTTGATGATAAAATTAGTAGTAGACTAGAAAACATTGGACATCCATGCCTGATTTTCAAATGCAAAAGTTAAGAGACTTCTGGTTGATAAAAAGCAAACAGGAAGCTGCTAGTGACTCAACTGATAGCTGAATAATATGCAAATCCTAATGCTCTTGAGCATTCAGTTTATCAGATATCATTGGACAAGTGACTCTGTAGCAGACATTTCTCACTTGCCCCTATTAATGCGGCATTCATGACTGCTATGAGTTTGTGAAATTGTGATTCATTTTATGTCACAACAGTGGCTATGTTGACAACTGTAGATTGGTATGCAAGCTTTCAAGTAAATAACAGTTGTTTGTCAATATGCATACTGGAGGACATAAATAAATTGGTAGTAGAGGTATGTTTTGTGGGATTGTCTTATAGACTTCCCTGGGTTTGATGGTTGTTGTTAAACACACCTTGACACTTGCAGATAGTGCAAACATTATTGCTGATCACTTAATAACCCTTTCATGGCATCTGTTTTTCCAACTGGAAATTGATACTTCCTGCAGGATGATGTTCCATGTCGGTAGACAAGAAGAGATGTAATCTGATGAATTATAGTTAACATCTTGGCCTCTTAACTAGCCAGATATTAATCCTATTGAATATATCTGGGATGCTACTGATCACAAGCTTGGAACTCATCGGCCACTTTGTAATCTATGGTTTCTGAGTGACTTCTGCCAGTTGATCTGGTGCATGTACTCTAATCTCTTATCGAGGGCTTCTGAGAATCCCATCTTGCAATGGGTTAATGCTATTTTACGTGTTAGAGTGGAACCAGTTTCTGTACGAGGATAGTCTTAATATTTCATATTTATTTATATTACAAAATATATGTTTTATATTATAATGGATTCATATTAAAAATTTTTTTCATGTGAGCCATTTAATTTCTGAGAGGTGTTTAATTAATTTTCATTCATAGTGATTTGAGTGTAAACATTTGGAGGGAAAAAATTAATATCAAATAATTTCTTTTTACATTTTTTCAATTGAGTGACATAAAATGTGACATAATCACACACACACATATGCAAAGTAAAGGAAGTATTGTAATTATGAAAATTCTGGGTAGTGTATTTCAATGAAAATATCCATTTTTGACCACTATCAAATGCAATTTAAAGATGTTTTTGCGTGACACCTGTACATAAGGGCAGAATAAAGGACTCTTTCCCCCCCCCAAGTGAATTATGAAACTGATTTAAAAGGAATCAAATGGGATTTTTTTTTTTTTTTGTGCTGTCTGTATGACCGTACATATTTATGTATCTCGCATGACTCAAAAACGAGTAGCCTCAGAACACTGAAATTTTGTGTATAGGATTGCTATAACAAGTAGTTGTCCACCTTCTATTTTGGTTACAATTGGCCACTTATAATTAAAAATATATTGGAATGGTTCATCAGCTAATTTTGGATGCAGAAAAGCAAGAGTTTTTGTGGAGAGATTTCAGTTGATTGAATTCCTCATCTGTTATGTTAGTTTTTCTTTAAATTTCTTTGATTTTTTAAATTAGGATATTAATTGTTTGAAATTTCTAGTTTTAACATTCATTACATTCTTTTCTGCATTTATTGGATTTTATAAAATTTATTTCTTATGAATTTAAAATTTTGGTCTTTCTAAAATTTGGTTCTAAATTTCTTACTTTATATCTTAACTGAGATTTTTCAGCAGCTTAATGCTTGAAAATACTAGGCATGATTATATTAGATATTAAAAGATTGTATTGTAATTATATGTATATATATAATTATATATAAACCCGCTCTAATAAATATATATGTATACCCACTCTGTTACTCGACTCGGTGAGCTCAGTTTTTTTTTTATTCTTATCCGGTAAAGATTTTTCTGCCTTTAGTTAATCTGCATTCAATAGTTGTAGACCTATGATAAATGTAATACTTGTTAAGTGCAGCTAAGCTTATTTCTTCCCACCAGAGAGGCCATATTTGTTTACGTTTGAAACTTGGTAAAATAGTGAATTAAGTCTTTCTGCACCTTCAGTGTCTTTTTGCCGAGTGGGACCAAAAGGAAACTTTTAGTTTTGTGCATCGAAAAATCTGCCTTCTTGCATGCTGGCCAAATTGCTTGTTTGTCCGTAGAAACTGTAATTGTAAAAATTGTTTTCATAATTGTCTTAATTTGTTGTTTTATATATTTCTATATTTTTCAAATTTTAATAAAGATATTTTGAAGTTTTATGTGTTTTTTCCTTTCCGTGGAGTGAAAACTGAATTAATTGAATTAGAAATCTATCTCTAATGAAATTCGAGGAAATAAGTTTAAATGAAATACAGGAATCTATACGAGGAAGTCGTGGTGTATACATCAAATTTTTTTTGTGTTCAGCCGAAAGTTAACAAGTATGTTATGTTTGAAATCTTCAGTTGGAGTTTGATCACAGAAAATTTCTATCAGCTGTTCTTTTTCTTCACGAGATAAAA
The DNA here is from genome assembly GCF_044657685.1 of Stegodyphus dumicola. Taxonomy (NCBI): domain Eukaryota; kingdom Metazoa; phylum Arthropoda; class Arachnida; order Araneae; family Eresidae; genus Stegodyphus; species Stegodyphus dumicola. Next base: position 4,865,447 of record NC_140769.1, on the reverse strand, counting down.
TTTCGGGTACATTTGAACAAAATGGATTTCTAATCTAATTTTCTTTTTTCATAATCCTTGGAAAATTACATGTTGAAATTATTTCTTCTTTTATTTTTCAAATTATTTTTGGTTAGAATTCTAAAAATGGTAAAAAGCTTGAAATATTTATTATCCAATTCTTTTTATATTAGCTCGAATTTTTTTTAATCGCATTTATTTTACTTTTAATGGTAAATAAATTTAGACTTTAATCCTAAATTTAATTCATTTAACTTTCCAAAAATATCAGTTAAATATACTAAATGCACCAACCATAATTCGCTAATAAACAATTTTGCAATTCAAATTTTGAACCACAGGGTAAAATTTAAATTTCTGATCAGAGTTAAAAAAAGACCTGGATAACTGCTTTACTTTGGAATATAACAAAAGCATTTCATGTTGACTGCCTATCTTTTATCATAAAATTGTAAATATTCTTGAATTTAAAGCTCGGCTATTAATAAAATAAACAATTTTCACAGCTTGATTCAAAATTATATTCAGATTTTCAGGGATTGTTTTGGCTTTAAAGTTTCAAGATGAATGGACCAGTGAGTAAATTTAGTTTCAGGTGCGACTTTCTTTATTTGAGAAATAACACCGAAATATTTTCCTGTTAAAGGCCATGCTCTGTCTTTGTATACGGCAATGCACTTTTTCTAAGGAATATCATTCTCAGACCTAAAATTATCAATTTCTTTGAAAATTTCATTTGCAGTTTCTCTATCATGAAGAGATTCACAAAATAAATACACTTCCGCAGTTCATTTATTTTCTTCAAAACTATGTAAACTAATAATTGAACAAAGTTTGTTATGTCTGTACTTTCATCCAATTGCAATGCGAAAAACTCGCTGTGTTTTATATTTTGAATGAGTTTCTATTTTATTGAATTTGCCATTTCGTGAATTTGTGGACTTCCTTATTAAGTTCACTAGCAACTTTTTCCTTGAATAATGTACAACATCCATTTCTTATCTCCTTTTAAAAACATCATTTATGACAAATTTTGTTATGTCTATGGCTAAAAGAATATTTCTGAAGATGAAAAGGGATTTTGCTAAAGCATGTGAGTGGCTGTTGACCTTGATCTCAGATTGCATAAATTTTCCAGTGTTAGAGAAAAAAAAACTAAAAACAGGATGCTGAGGTGTTTAATTTTTGAATTTAATAGTTAAAATACTTTGTTTCTTTGCATACCACCTATTTTTCTCCTGTGTACCATCAGTTGAGAATCATTGTGTTAGATCATAGAAGCTTCCTGTTTTTAATTTTTAGAACTTCCTCAGAGAAATGTTTGCCAGCAATAAATCAAGTCTATTGCATTAATGAAATGTAAATTGTGCAAATTTCATGCCATTCCCACCTAGTGATTTTCATCGTATTTTTTCTTTGTTCATTTTATGTGATCTGAATTGTCGTAATCTGCAGCAAACCATTTGAAAAACTTTTTATGATGATTCAACCAACATTTAGTCAGTCAATATTTGTGTTTAGTTTTGTTTTATTTTGTTTAGTTTTGTTACTATTATGAGGATAAACATTACTATGTTTATCCTCATAATAGTATGTACATCAGTTACTAATTTTATTTTTGCTGTATTAAAAATTTTTCTAAAATGTAAAAAGTGTGAGAAAAATTGCTCAAATAAAATTAGACATAGAACATAAAATTTAGAGAATCTAATTAAATATTAATAAATTTTATATCGTAGTCTTGTGAATTTTTTCCAATTTAGAGCTCTTTTGAAATGACATTGTAGCTGAGCGAAAACCTAGAAACTCCCAGTTTTCTCATATTTGCAGCTATGATATGTGAAAAAATCCATTTCTGTGTTGCGAGATTCACTTGCTAATTTAAAATCTTTCTTCATTTCCCCCCAAAAATTATTTTGTTACATTTTTCCTCCTAGTTGTATTGACTTTTATTCCAAAGCTGTCAGTATCATTCTTTGTGTTTTAGAGCATTTATTATTTTGGATTGTATACCTCTAGCCTTTTACATTTTATGTTGGCTGTTCTTTCAATTTTAGACATTTTTGTGTGGCTTCATGGCTTCTTTATGGTGATTGGTCGTAAAAATTAGCATCTGACAAATTGCCCCCCTCACAATTAACCTAAATCTGTGATTTGAGAAATGTCCCTTCATACTGAGCCTTCTTTAAACACATTATCATGCTGTTTGTATATTCTGTAAGAGATTATCTTTTATGCTTATAATTTTTGGATAACACTAATTTCTTAATTTTATTTCTATTACTATATTTTTTTATGTACTTCCCTCCTTTCTTTTTGCATATGGCTTTCAGTGTTTTGTTTTTGGATACAAATTCCAACTCTAAGTTTGGTTTATACATCTTTTATGCTTTTTAAGTGAGAATTCAATATTTTATTGTGATGGAGGTCATTTGCTAACAGAAAGTTTTAGAAGTACTTTAGAAGTAATGCAAGCTGAGTATTGTATTTCATTAACTTCAGTTTCTCTTTCCACGTTAAAATATTCCTTAAGAGACTGTACTACAAGTTTTACAGAAAACAAAAAAATTATTGTGTATGTAGAACATGAAAGTAGATCTGCAGATTGACATTTTGGCATTAGTGGTATATTACATTATCGACTACTACATTTTCTAGCAAGGGAGCAACTTTGTAGCAAACAAACAAAATTTAGCATGAATAAGCAAGATACCATTGCCGAGTGCAATTTCATTGGAATTCAGTCCAACATCATTAAATCATTGTTGTTACTTCAAGCATAGTAGAAGTTGAGAGTGCACATAGACACCTATATTGATGGTGGCATTTAGAAAAATTCCATGTGAATGTGTAGACAAATCTGAAGAGCCTTAAAATTCAGAATAAGTGAACATATGCAATACATTAAATGGGAATGGAAAAATTGACTGTGATATTCTGTATTTAGAATACAAACTAACTATACTTTTACAAGTCAAAATTATTGCTTGCACCAGTTAGCCCCCCTCTAATTGTATTTCTTTGAATCACAGGAAATTTTCTTGTGCATTAATCTTGTGAATGACTTAACATCTGTGATGGTGATGAGAAAACTTATTTGAAGTCCCAGAGAATTAAGTAGAGGCTGAATTATCTGGGACTTCAAATAGGTTTTCTCATCAGCATCATAGATGTGAGCACAGCAGCACTCTGATAAAGCTGGATTTAGTTCAACGAAATTGCAATAATTTTATGCATATTTTTTCTAATTTTTATGTTGCATTCCATTTTTCCCCTGTTAAACTGAACACAGATTTTTCTTGAGTCTTAGCCGTTACCCAATTGCTTCAGTTATAAGACCACTTTATTCTCATTGTAAACATTTTCAAAAAGTGTGTGTATCCTAGAGTCAGAGAAATGTGGTACAGTGCAGTCTTTAATCCGGACGTTCATAATCCGGAATGATCTATAATCCGAACCTCAAAGCTACAAACTTTCTGTGCATGCGTAGCGTTTACGCATCCTCATAATACCTGTACACATGCGAATATGCGTTTAAGCATGCACGTTTAATGTATAACGGATGGTATAATCTAGGCTAAAATTATCTATTTCAGTAAATGTTGCAGATTGCATTGTTCCTTAATCTTCTAATTGGATTCAGCTTATTATTTTTTGCAGACTGTTAGAGCAATTTTATAAAAAGTAAGCTTGAACTTTCGATTATGTCAAAAAGAGTTTTCGATTCTGGTGCTGCCAAAGGATCTACAAAGCAAAAGCATGTTTCGATGTTCATCAAACAAAAAGTGGAATTGCCGCAAAAAAAGGAGAAAGGCATGAAGAAAGTGACAGGGAGGTTAGTGAAAACAAAAAAATTTCGATTGACAAGTTAGTCGGTATTCTCGGCACAGCAATTACAGAACCTGAATAGCAGAACTTTGTAACTGAACAAGAAATTATGCCTGTTTATAGAGATGTTAAAGAGAAAGTATTAGCACATAAAACGAAGCAACATAAAAACTTACATTGAAAGAAGTGTTTAATAAAGTAAACAAATAAATATAAAGCTTTTTTTTGTAAATTTTGATACCCTTTAGATCATAAGTGCTCTTTGTTTCATAAATTATGGTTTTATATTTTTAATTTTATAATTTCTGCATGCCATCTTACTAGATTTAAATTGATGATCTATAATCCAGAAAAACCCCTAATCCGGAATCGCCGAAGTCCCGCCGAGTGCGAATTAAAGACTTCGTACTGTATATTAGTTTATTTTCGTTCGTTGCTTGTTATTCGTTATTTCATTGCGTATTTTCATGCTTTATTCGGTATTATTATAAAATTCGGTCATAAAATTCGGTCATTTAACAAGTGCAGCTTCATTTGATATGAATTTCTACACTGTGTACTGTTAGACAAAGCATCATATTTTGGTTTCAAGGGGAAAAAAGAAAAAAACCATACTTAATGCAACAGTAATGAACACTAAAGACCATCGAATTTGATGGTGGAAAATTGCCCTCATTCACGTAAATACCTGGGTTGCCTATTTTGATGACATAGTTGGTCAATTTATTTGGTTTGTTTATTTGGTCAATTTATTTGGTTTATTTATTTGGTCAGTTTATTTGGTTGTTGTTAAATCATCGATTATCAGCTTTTCAAAATGGTGTACATAAAAGATATTAATATAGATATTTTCTCAACCTTTTCGAACATATCGACCCTTTTTGGCATAATACTTGTTTCTGAGAAAACAATGTATGTAATTCTTTGAAGCATTTAGATGAATGAGAAATATTATATACGCTACAGATAATAATGGACTGTTGTATATATATATGTATGGTTTAATGAAAGTTTTCCACCAAAAAAATGTTCTTAATACAGTTAATAATAAATAAATAAATAAATAAATAAAGATTTTCTGCCGTTTTGGTAGTTTTTCAAAGTTTTTGGCTCAGAAACTTAGTGGCTGCAAGTCCAAAAAATATCAACCTCATTTCGGACATCCTCTGCAGAATGGAGGATAGCACCAGCAAGATGTAGCTGTAGGTGTGAAAAAAAGTAGAAGTCCGAAGGAGCGAAGTCAGGGCTATATGGTGGATGTGGGCAAAGATTCCAATCGAGTCCAGAGTCTAGCCTATGAATGCAGACACGTGTGGTCTTTCATTATCTTGATGGAATGATACCTTTTTGTGCCGGAACTCTGACATTTTTCCTTGATAACAACATTAACACAGAATAACATCTCACTGTGCACCTAACTGTTGAAGGTTTTACCTCTTTCTAGATATTCTTTGTGGATAATATCATGGCAGTCCCACCTGATACAAAGCATAATCTTTTTGTTAGTCAAATTGTGCTTTGTGACACTGCTGATGGGCTCACCGGCCACAGAGCAACCCCCTTTTTGGCCTATGTTGTTGAAGTAAATCCACTTTTCATCATAAGTGACAATCCGTTCCAGAATTTTGCCCTTTCATTGATATTTGAGCAGATTAGTGCAGGTTCAAACACGTCTGTCCTTATCTGTTCGAGTCAGCTGATGCGGCACCCAGCGATTGAACTTCATAAATTTTATGTAATGCATAGCACTGCTAATAGATATGGCACTAATGTCTAACTCCTTAGCAAGCTCTCGAGTGGTTGCATACTGATCTTCTTCTACAAGTCACAAAGATTACTGACTTTACAGTTGCTCACAGTATAGTGTGTAAATTATTTGCATATATGCATTCTTTTTTAGTGGCTGGACGAAAAGTCTGAGTCACCTTTGTCATCAGTCTTGTATTGGCCGAATATGAAATTTAAACTGGACTTACTGTTCTCCTGCAATGAACCTTACAGTGGAAAGATTTCACATCCTAATATTTTTAGCATCAATAGAGATAAGATAGTAAATCATTGCACCACATGTGGGCCCACCAGTGGCTGAGCGGTGGTAGTTTGCTAAACACTGGTAGTCAGTTCAAGGTTTGAATCCCGTGAATAGGCTGTCTGCATGGGCATTTTCATGCTTTTTCCCATGTGTAACATGTGTATGAGCCAGTTTTTCTTAAAAAGTCCTCCATAAAAGCATGCCTGCCCTTGGGCAGATAGCTTTCGAGGCTTTGCCGTAATTACATAAACCAAATCATTACAGCATATGCATTATCAAATTTAATAATTTTTCATCTTGTTAGTTTAAGTCAGATCATTTTTAATCTTGTTCCTTTCTTAAAGAGCTTGTTTACATATTTGTGGAACAGATGGTTGTTTTGAAGATGTTAAAATGATTGGGGAGTGAATAATTAGATGCTTATTTGTTAGTTGAAAGTAAATGAAACCTGCCACCTTCAGTAATTTGAGACCTAATGTAATGGAGTAGTACTTGTAAAGTTTTCTTTTTAATGGGTATTAAAAGTTTTGGCTACTGCCTCCTATGTGTAGATTTTATTTACAGATAGTAAATTTTGTCTCAATTCCAGTCACTTTTTTTTTTTTTTTTTTTTGTAAACAGTAAACAGAATATTGTCAAATAAACATTTAATGTAAAAGTGACCAGACAGGAAGGTAGTGGTACTGAAATTATAAGTTGCAGTTAAGAGAGTATTCTGTGCATTTTTTTATCTAAATTTTGTTCTTGGTTTACAACAAAGGCTGTTTTAAACACTGTGTGTTGTATTTTATGTAAGTTGGTGTCCAAAATGTAAATGAAGTCTTTAATTATTTATGATTATTGTATAAAGTGCTTCATTAAGTGCTTCCTATCGTTTTAAATTTTAAATAAAAATTATCCTCTTGTGTTAATACAAAGTGATCATTATCCAGATTCAGTTTTCTTTCATTGTGTAATTAAATTAACTATTAGAATTTTAATATTTCATTGAAAAGATCTAATCTGTTAAATATTTAACTAATGTTTTTAATTAAAGGAATAAAAAGGTAGGCCCGTCATTAAAGTTCCTATTTTTCTGGTAATTTAAAACATTTTGTTCTAACCGTTTTTAACATTGTATTATTGTTATATTTTTTACTTCTGTTTGCAAAATTCTATTAACTGAATATTGTATAAACTCTACCATAATAAAATAACCATATAAATGACTAATAAAATGAATAATTAATGCCGTATATAAGTAGGGAATATAAACTTGAAGCTCTTAAACTTCATACTTCGTGTTTGTTGATGAGAGCAAGAAGCCGTCTCACTGTTTTTTTCCCATTCATGTTCACCAGCATTTCCTTTCTTAGAACCTCCTCCTGTTCACCTTTCACCTCTTCGGAATAGGTCCTCCTCCCTCCCCTCTTCTTTTTGCGACCTCACCCTCCGAGTGGAGAAGACGGGGGTATACCTATCCTACTAAGAATGCGAAGGACAACTTACTGAGTTTGTTTACCTGTATACAAAATTCAACATCCTAAATTTAAGAAACGTTCGGTTGACGATTGTATAAATTTATTGTATTCTTGAAAATAAATAGTGATTTAGATAATAACCTGCTTTTGCATCCTTAACCAGAATCTCATGTATTAATTGTGTCGAAATTTTTAAGTAAACTAATACCGGTCGTTTTGTATGAAATTTCTCCCTCCTCTTTTTTATTGCATGAGGAAAGTGGGGATTGGTGTGTAAACTACAAGCTGAATTATTATATTTTGTTTGGTAAAATGTTTGGTAATCTATATATTTGTTGTGATTAAAATTGATCGCTGTTGAAAAAAGGGACATATTTATGAGATTGATGTTTTTAATATTCAGTGTATTGTCGGAAAAAAAAAACATGTATCATCTTCCAGTTGGAAAACTCGAGTAGTGTATATCATTTAATAGATTGAGAAGTAAATTTAGGACGAATGAAAAAAAAAAAAAAAAAGAGTTTGTTAAAGCTTTACAAAGAAGTGTTGGATAGTACTTAATAAAATGGTGCAACTGTTAATATTTTTAAAGCTTTAAAGTTGCTTCCTAATTTATAATGTTCGTTATTTTTTTTTAGTAAGAATAAGGGGAGCAAGAAAATATTCTATGATTGATTTTTATGAATGTTAGTTCCGAACTGCGGTTAAGTGTTAGAGATAGTTTATATGTGTATTAACATAGTCATGTTTGATTACAAAAATTTAATGATAAGCCTGTGTCATTTGGCTATGAGTTAATATTTTAGGAGAAACGAAAAGATGATGTTACTCGCTTGTAATGAAGTATTTGGAATGAATGCGCCATTATTTGTATCGGTTTTTGTTTCGCAATACGTTCTACATCATCATTTGTTTCCTCTTGCTTCATCGAGTGCGTGGTGCGTGCCAAGTGACGTAGCTTCCGGTGCCAGTTGTTTCTCTTATAGGGATGTTTTAAGAAATTTCCCTAAAGAGGGATCAAATAATTTCGTGTGAATTGTTTTGAACGGAGAATGCTTTAAATAACTGTTGCTTGTAGATTCTTGCGAAGAAGCAATTTACAGAGTTATGCTATAGTGAAAATTACCTAATTCTAATGACGTATTTGTGCTTTCTGTTACTCGCGGAAGAGGATTGTAGTTTCCCGAGATTAATAAAACGATGTTTTTGTTCTTTTGGAGACGGTAAACGATAAAAAAATCAGAATTTTAGTTCTGCAGTCTAGACAATGAATTACAAAAAAGGGGTGGGGGTGTGGGGAAATTTTTGATGCTAGGAACGTCTACAACTTAATCTTTTCGTATGTTGTTATCGTAACGTTTCATTCGCTACTGAGGCATTTATCATCCACATCATATTTTGGAAAACTGCTAGTTAAAAATCTGTAATTCATTTTACAAATTTGATCATTGCCTAGCTAATGGTTTAAACGCAATACATATGTTTGATAATTATATTATTTAATGGATAACTTTTATAATCATTGTACCGTTATAGTAGTTGAAAATATTTCTGTCATACGTTATGTATGGCGTCAGAGAAAGTTGTTCGCGCAATCTGTTTGTGAGCCCCTCTCCGAAAACTTCTGTTTAAAGTGAGATGAATTAAAAAGTAGAATTTCTTAGCAAGAGCGAAAATAGTCACTTTTTTTTTTTTCCATAAAACAAAAGGGCAGCAAATCCCATTAAAATAAAAAAACAAGGGCAGCAAGTCCCATCCAAATAAAAATATTTATTTGTAGAAATATCTGCGAAGATAAATAAATTTAGACGTAATTTAATTTTTTTTTATTTTATTTTATTTATTTATTTATTTATTTATTTTTTTTTTTTATCATTCCCATGTATAAGCGAAAAAAAGGAAGTAAAAATTGATCCGCGGGCTATCACCGTTTTTTCTTCTTTCCTGGATAAAAATAGTTCTGAAATAGTGATAACTTATGTTTTTATGAAATGTAAAGACACATTAATGGTTTTTCGAAAAGAGGGGTGCAGGTCGGAAGTCTAGAAATTTATTTAAATTATAACTTTTTACTCGTTAAATATCATATGTGGCCTTTTTTATTTTGATTTTTGTATAGAAACTTTAAAAGTAAAAATATGCTTCCGTATCCTAATGTTTATATTCCTTCCCCTTTTTTTGGGGGGGGGGGGGAATCATTCCCGTAATGAAATCTAAAATGGCAAAACTATTTAGTAGTCTATTTTTTCTGGGGGGGGGGTAGAGCTAAATTAAAGATTGCCTATTAGCTTGAAGAGGATATAAAAATTAGCAAAGTATCTTGGACTTATTCAGAACTTGTATAAATTTTTCAGAAATCGGAAGTGTGTAACAACTTTGGGCCACGAGATTTGTAAAAAAAAAAAAAAAATTTCCCATTGGCGTGCACTTGCCTATGTCGGCATCGGCCAGATGTGGTGCTCTCTTTATTATGGAGGCACTTAATAAGTGGGCCATCTTTGCCTCCTATGAAGGGGCAGACAATTACATCCATGTCTTCTCCGGGATTCGAACCCGGGCTCTTCGGTATCTCAGTTAGGCTTCCCTAACCGTTATACCGTCTGGGGGGCTTTGTAAAAAAAAAAAAAAAAAAAAAAAAAAAAAAAAAAGAGGGAATATATTCTTAATGCAGCCTTACGCTGTAATTTTACATTAAAATGAGAAAGTATTAAAAAAACAGACCATAACAGTAAATAAAAGAAGTATATCAATCTTTTTTTTTTTTTAAATTCACATTAAAAAAGGATTTTATTTATAAAATATAGCCATCACAAAAGGTTTATTTTTGCCTGCTATAATTTTTATGGCCTTTTTACTTCTTTGTACGAAGTAAAAAGGAAGTATTGTAATCGCGAAAAGCTTCAGGCAGCATATTTCAACGAAAATATCCACTTTGACCGCCTTCGAATGCAATTTAACGATGTTTTTGCGTGATATCTGTACGTAAGGACAGAATAAAAGACTCTTTTCCTCCAAAAAAACTAAAAAACTGCTTTAAAATGAATTCTGAAGAGAATTTTTCGTGGCGTCTGTACGAACGTGTGTACGTACGTACGTATCTCATCAATGTATCATAACTCAAAAACGAGTAGCCTCAGAACGTTGAAATTTTGTATATAAGACTACTATAACATGTAGATGTGCCCCTCGTATTTTGGTTTCAATCGGCCGCGCCAAACGTATATAAATAAATATATTTATAAATATATCCACTCTGTTACCCGGCTCAGTGATCTCAGTTTCTTTACTCTTATATGTTTGTAAATTGTACATTTTTTGCTTTAAAAATGATTGAATTATGTTGTTTTTATCTTCCGGTTAAGGGTTTTATGCCTTTAGTAAATTTGTATGCAATATTTTTAGAATTATAAACAATTTTAAAATTGCTTAAGTGCCTCTAAGCCTAATTTGATGGCGGCCATTGATGTTTACATTTGAAACAGGAGACTAGTGGATTTGTTGCCAATCTAGAGAAACGTAGCTTCGCAACAACAAAGATAACGCCTTCATTTATAATTGCCAATTAAATCATGCTTAATCATTTCTTGAATTTTTTCGAGGAAATAAGAGTTTAAGATTTACTTCGTAATTTTTAATACAGATATTTTGAGTTTTCATGTATTTTTGCCTTGTCGCGATGTGAAATACTCAATCGTCTGTGAAAAACTGTCTTTTTTGTTTGCTTAATTTCTTTTATACATAGTTTTAGCTTTATTATAGTATTTGAATAGAACATGTGGCAACGATTAGATAATTCTTTAAATGATATAAATTTTGTGCATTCAGAGTTATAATATGATGGAAATGTAATACTGTTAAGTAAACATAGCGCCAGAGTGTCGCTATGGTAACCAAAGTGAATTTTAAAGAATGCATGTATTCTATTGTGGTTTATGCGCTGTCGGCGAAGTAGGTTTAATTCAATCTAATAAGTTTAAATAAAATGCAAGAAAAAATGCGTATAATTTAATATTCCGTACAAGGAAGTCGTGGTGTACACATCAGATTTTTTTTAATGAGAATTTTGTAAAGTCGAGTATTTAAATTAACCACTTTTGTTAAGTGGTAGTCACCTGTCGTGGCCGAATACATAAATATGCCCAAACAATAGATAATGCGCGCGTAGTACGACTTCAGACGCATTTTAAACAACGGCTCCAATCCTCAACTGATGAATGAACTAATCATTTCGCAAAAAGTAGCAGTACAAGGAGCATTCGTGTGAACGGTTGGTCGAGCAGTGGCGAGCGGCTGCGAGACCCCAAAAAATCAGGTTCCGTCCTTTTGCTTTCCCCCTTCTTTTTTTAATAATGTTTCCCCCTCCCCTCGCTGCGCCCGGGGCCATTGAACCGACTCGCATGGTTTCCTCTGCTCTACAGAGCAAGCAACCGCCTTTTGGGAACCAGAAAACTGCATACTTGCTTTTTGTCTCCTTTTTACCACAACAATTTATTGGTCGTCGTTCGGTTGTTCTCCCCCTTTCTCCCTTACAGTGTAGGATTACTACTATTAGCTTAATTTACTATTAAAATGGATTCTACTTAATCTATGAATAAGAACCCCCATCTTTTATAGACTGTTATTAAAAGGAAGTTAACTATCGTCAGATTTCTGTATTTATTCTTGTTCCGGCGTGAAATTTCACACGTTGATAGTCGGATATTGACGTTTAAAAAAAGCTTAACCCTCTTTGAGCAGTCATATTCATATTGATTGCTAATTGTAATTACGATGCGTTTTGTGTGAAGGCAATCTCTTTTGGTATTCTGGTGACAACATTTCATTGTCTGTTATGTTTGGCGTTTTAGAAAACAGGTCTAACATTAAACACAGTTTGAAACATTGAAAAGTGTTGTATCTAACCTAATTACTATTGCCGTAATCCATACTATATATGTAATCTTGTAGATGCAATTCTACCGCTCCTCCCACTGCACCTGCAACATTTAGAAATTATTTCATCACTAGTCTTAGTTTTCCCGATATGTAATAGGGTTTTTCAATGTGAATAGTAAATTAATTAAATAATGGAACCGTTAAGGGATCACAGTTTCTCGTATGGCGTTGATTACAGTATGTGCAAAAAATTTGAAACGTGATATTTATTGTTCTTACTTGGTATCATAGCTTATTAACTTTGTTTTGACTAAACAGATATATTTGGTTTATTCTTTATCTACTGTTCCGGCGCCGAGGTTTCGCGATCGATTTTGCAGTTGAATTACGTGTAATGGCGAATGTAAAGGTGTCGTGCAAGGGGGGAAAAATCTTAGGCTTGAGTAAGTGATGCGTGTAATGTCTGTGGCACATATGGAAAATAATCGAGTCGCGCCTGTTGACGTAGTAGTCTTGTTCTTCGGCTTCTGTCTTTTTCCTCCTTTAGGAGTTTAAAAATAAATCGCACGCGCGCGCTCTCTAGTTCTGCAGTTCTTCCTCTCTCTTGCGTATTGATTGAGTCTTCTGACTTTTCCGCCTCTGCTAGAGTTGCCAGCCTTCGCTTCGTGTCGGCCGGGCTTCTGCAGGATTTGCCATTTAGTTAAGGGAGATCGCAGAGTTCGATAGCTCCCCCGATTTCTCGCTGCATTGAGTTTCACGATCAGCCGTGTTTCGAAAAATCTGCGGAAATAATGTTAGTGGTAGGAGTCGGATAAATCGGCTGGGCACAGTAATTTTTTCAATGTACGCGCACATGGGCGAAAGTGCAGCAAATAAATTGGTCAATAAAAATAATTAAAAGAGTGTTGACCGGGAGAATAGCTGTTTTCGCTTTTTTTTTTTTTTTGAATGTTCGTTATTTTAATGCGCACATTTTTAAACACTGCTTTTGCAGCTTTGTATTTATTAATTTTTTTATCGTATAACTCGTTTGTTTTATTACACCACGAGCTTCAATTCTGGATCATGTTACTTTCGTAAAATGTACGGGCCTTCATGGCAACATTGTATAATTTCCTCCCCGCACAAAATATCCAAACTAAGCTGTTTTTTTGTTTGTGGGGGAGGTAAAGTTTGACCATTACTAACCGTTCTAGACATCATTGCACTGAAGGAAAGCCGTGTCTTATATTACCTGCTAGTTCTCTTTTATCTGTGAAGTTTTTAAAGTATGTAATTCATATTAGTAAATGCATAACATCGTAAAATTTACGACCGCTTAGTACGGATATAATTTTTTCCGAGGTTTTAATAATTTAGAGTTAATAACAACTATTATATTACTTATCCATGGAACTTAAATATCATTCTCTAGAAGAGCATTCGGAAAGGGAATTAGGTATTTAATAGCTGTGCATAGGTACGAAAGTTTATAAATTATAATACGAGACTTTTTGTGTTTAGTAGAAATCCCAAAAAGTCTCTGAAAAAGTTTGATTTCTTTAAAACGGCTCTTCTGTTTATGATTTAAATCTCGGCGAATGGGCTGGCTGTATAAGCGTTTTCCCTAATATCTAACAAGCGAGTTTACTTTAGAAAATCCTCCACGAAGGCATCCCTACCCTTAAGCAGATAGCCCTCACGTGCTTTGTTCTAATCAAGTAAACTGTTTATGATTTTCCTTCCCCTTCTGGCTCTAACGAATTCTTAAAATCTAGAGAGTTTACTGTAGAAGCGTTAGATGCTCAAATCATTATGTTGCAAAAAGAAACGTGATTTTGTTATTGTTTAATGTAACATAAAATAATAGAAGACTATGCGAGTCTGAATGATAGTAGATGCTGGGAGATAACATTTTTTTTCTGTTGTTTGTGTACATAAACACACACAAACTTACTTTTTGTTTTAATAGGCCCCCTTTTGTATTATTTTTGTTGTTAAGTGTTAGTTTTAATTGTAACATAATTTTATGATAGGCCTCTAAGTAGTCTACCTAGCGGATTCTTAGAATAGTTGATTGTTTTCTGATTGTGTAATGTAAACAAGGATTCATCTAATATTATTTGAAAAAAAATACCTGAAGATTAGAATGAATCACCTTAGGTATCATTAAAAATGTAACAACTGATATGTAGAAGTTTTCCTATCATTTTGTTTGCGAAATCGGTAGTAAGGGCGTAAATAGTCCGACTACCTGAAGCCAACAGTTCAGATCCGGCATCACTGGCTATGCGCAATGAATTTCTGGCAACCCTGCCTTTTTCTGCTACTACTCACTTGGCAGCAGAGTGTTAGGTGGTTCGACCATTCCAAAATGGGGCGGGAAGGCTTCTTAGGGTTGACATATATTTAAGGTCTGGGTTATTCAGTTTCTTTTTCGCAGATAGTAATTCTTCCCCTTTCCGCCCTTGATGTTTTTGACTTTTCCCTTTCCATTGTATGACATTATTATATTTATAAAACACATGAAGATTACATTTAAATTTTAAAGGAGAGCTGTAAAATATTTTGGAAGGATTTTAATTTTTATAGTAAATGAGTTTCCCAGTAAATGCCAGTATGTTCGAAATTTGGTTTTAAATTTTCGATGTTTATTTTCAAAAAGTACTCATGAAGCCTTTTTTTTTAGCGTCATTAGGCCTCTTTTAAAATTTTATTTATTTTATCTCTGTATTTGTAATCCAAAGATTCATTACTCGAAGGCATTTTATTTACTATTTAAGTTTATCTCGTATCCCCTCATTAACTTTTTAAATGATATTGTTGTTCGACTAACGTTTTGTGAGCTCTTACGTATATGAAGCTTGTGAACATCTGTTCTTTTTTTTTCTTGATGTTGTTATATTAACGATATGGTTTCGGAGTTATGTTCGATCAGGCATTACTGGGAACATTATTCTTGATATTTTATGCTTTAAATGTGTGGGATAATTGTTTCCTTAACTGTTGGAATTATGAAGGAGAACTTCAAAGTTATTCAGTATATATATGTGTATATATTGGGTTACGTAGATAAATTTTTTTACGTGTTTAGATACTATAGTGAAACAACATGAATTCGATGGGGATTGCTTGAACGCGGGGTGCGTGAGCTTTCGCAGTTTTGACAATTTCACATTCTAGTATGTGGCGCTGAGTGTCATCTCCCCTGCCGACCCTCGCGTCTATTGATCCGCTGCCATGGCCTTACTTTCGTTTTATCTCGTTCATTCCCCTTTCTATCCCTCCTCGCCCTGCCGGACCACCGTCGCACGCGCTTGGATGGGGGGCGAGAGGAGAAAAGCGAACTTGTAGTGGAATACAGTTTTCGTTTCTGGTCGCAATCGGAAACCTTCGAAAGGCGAAAGTGTTGAATGAAAATTAACGCCTAAAGGCGGAATTTAATTTTTGTTCAATGAAATTTGTGAACAGGAAATTGAAGCTGGTCGTTGCGTTAATTAAAGCATAGTTGCAATCTGCTATTTGAAATGTATGCCGGTTAGTCTCTCAGGAAGTGTAACTGAAGCAATTTGTATAAATAAAATGTTAATTGCTAGTTCAAAAGCAGGAAATAATTTTGGTAATTTTGGGAACGAATTCAGTATCAGTAATTTTTGTTGGTGAAATTTTTGTGTAAAATATAAGCTTTGTTTAGTTTTATCTCAGTGTGCGGTAGGCTTTTATCGCATAAGTGTGCCCCTATTTAAGATGTTCCAGAGAAGGCTATGTCATTCGTGACCTTGATGCTATCATCGTTGCTTTTTATCAGTAAGCACAAAAATTGTTTATGGTAGCAACTGAAAGGGCTTCTATTCATTTGATAATACAGTCAAAAGTCGTTAATCCGGACTCGTCGGGACTTCGGCGATTCCGGATTATCGATTTTTCCGGATTATAGATAATCAGTTTAAATCTGGTAAGATGACATGCAGAAATTACAAAATTAAAAATATGAAATTTTTAATTTATGAAATAAAGAACACTTATGATCTAAAGGGTATCAAAATTTACAAAAAGAAAAAGCTTAATATTTATTTGTTTACTTTATTAAACATTTCTTTCAATGTAAGTTGTTTAAGTTGCTTCATTTCATGTAATAATACTTTTATTAAACAGACATAATTTTTTGTTTAGTTACAAAGTTCCGCTGTTCAAGTCTTGTAATTGCTGTGTCGGGAATACCGACTAATTTGTCAATCGAAATGTTTTCGTTTTCAATAACCTCTCTGTCACTTTCTTCACTATCGGAAGCGAATTATAATGACGAGGAACTTGATTTAAATCATATCAAAGACGGAGTACATCGAGATGAAATACTACATTTAGTCAGGAATTATAAGCCAAATAAAATAAAAACATCTGCCTTGAAGATAAGGATAGTGCTGACAGATCAACTTCCAATTCATTGTGCGCCGCGGCGTTTATGCCCCCCCTGTCGCAGAACAGCATGAAATTGATAAACAGATTTCGGATTTCAAAACATACTTTCGCTTTGTAGATCCTTTACATATTAGTAAATATATATCGGATATTCTGTTTGACATAATCGAAAGTTCAAGTTTACTTTTATAAAATTGCTCTAACAGTCTGCAAAAAATAATATGCCGGATCCAATTCGAAGATTAAGGAACAACGCAATCTGCAACATTAATTGAATTAGATAATTTTAGCTTATACCGTCCGTTATACATTAAACGCGCATGCATAAACGTATTATGCGCATGCGCACACGCATATTCGCGTCGGTAAAGGTCTTACGCACACGCGTAAACGACTATGTGCATGCGTCAACGCGACGCATGCGCAGAAAGTTTGTAGCTTTGAGGTCCGGATTATAGATCTTTCCGGATTATGGGTGTCCGAATTAACGACTTTTGACTGTAGTACATTTGTCTTGTTGCAAATTAGTCTTATCTATATTAATGACATTTTGAGTTGAATAGTATAATGATTGAAATGTGTTACCAGTCTTCAAAGATTGTTTATTGTCATTTTTCAAGATTCTAAGGCTGCCCAGTACTCATTTCATCTCTTAGAGTATTTTTCTATAGTTATTATGTGAGGAAACAGACAATATTCTTTTCTCAGGCATTTTTGCATTTTTCTCCTTCCTTGTAATTAAATGGCAGTATGCAAACAAAAGTAAACTTTTTTGAAAAAAGTATATATTGAATTAAAAAAAAAAAAAGACTCTGAAAGTTTTCAGGCTTTATATTATGCCCAGGGCTTTTTTTAACGTTTTGTGTGTTACCTTTATTTATTAAGTAACAGGCGAGGTGTTTAAGATAAGTAACTGCATAAAAAGAAAATTAGAAATATGTAAAAAATATTTTCAAAAATAGGTTTACAACGTTCATGTGAAGACAGCTCTACAATCTTTCTTGATAATCAGAGGGTAAAAAACAGATTGAAATAATTTTTTAACTTTCAGCAATAACTGAAGAAAGTGAAATTACAGAAAATACAGAATGGTTATGTTTTCCATTTAAGATGAGAAATATCATTGAAAGAAGGTGAAGAATGTAGGACTAGTTGTGGCATATAGGAATGTTAGAAATACAAAAAGTAATCATGGAAAATAACAAGACGTGTAAGTAGTGATGAATTCACTTTCAACAATGCAGTTTTACCTTTGATCACGTAATGTTCCACAAGTACTAAAGCATCAAATTCATAGTGTCATAAAAAGATTTGAATGAAATTAACTTTTCTGTCTTAAGTTATGTTATCAAGAGATGTGTTCATTGTAAAGAATGCACTTCATATTTAGCTCCGTTGACTCTTAGTCTTTTTTTAAATACATTTAATCTGATCTGGATTTTGTTGTAGTTATCAGAGATGTATCCTTTCCCACACCCTTATGAAGCCAAAATTCCTCTTGAGAAGTTAAACTGTTCTTGGTCAGAATGTTTTTCCCCAAGTTTCCGAATTTTTTAGAAAATTACTGAAAATTAACATATGGTCTATCGTGAATTCGAAAATGCAATGCAAAATGTTTTTGCTGGTAATCAGCTTTTCGCTTGACCTACATGTGATACATTCATATGAAATCCTGTTTGATGATTTCTAGTTTTCACAGATAAATACCTAAATTTTAAACAGAAAAATACTCTTTGATACTATATAGAGGGTGAATCTGAGCAAGGGGTAAAAAATTTACAGGGTGACAGAACGCAGCTAGCTATACAAGCAGTATTCGTAGTAGAATGTATAGTTGGAACGCAAATGGTTAGAAGTTAAAAGGTAGTTTTTCACTGAAACATTTAAAAAAATTAACACAAGACTGAGATGAGATACTTCAGAAACATTTTATTAACAGGAATGTAATTGATGTTTGTGTTCAAAGAACTTGTTTAGAAGACTTTCCACCAGCTGTAATGGAGGCTTCATAGTTGCACGTTAGGGACTGATGTACATTTGCGAAGACACCAGGCATTTCCCGAGTATCACCAGCTATAACGGCAAACATGATGACTAGATCGATATTTGTTTCAACGAGACATTCGTAGATTAGGTGGCCCCACAAGAAAAATTCCAAGCACAAGAGATCCAGCAATCTTGGTGGCCAAGCTATGTGACCCCCCTCGACCAATCCATCCTCTTGGAAATTTCGTGGTTCTTATAACCAGCCATCGTTGTGGCGATCTACGTTAGAAAATGATGTTAGGTGTAAGAGCTGAGCCTTTTTATACCATTTAAAATGCCATCTAGCAGCTCGCCGTTTGTGTTCTGCCCAGACTTTATATGACGAATATTGCTCTTATAGCTGCATTCTATCACCCCATTAAATTTTGCACCCTTGTTCAGATTCACCCTGTATATCAGATCTGTTGCTTTTGAGATGTTAAAGGTAAGTAACTGCATAAAAAGAAAATTAGAAATATGTAAAAAATACTTTTGAAAATAGGTTTACAACATTCATGTGAAGACAGCTCTACAATCTTTCTTGACAATTGGGGTAAAAAACAGATTGAAATAATTTTTTAACTTGCAGCAATAACTTGAAGAAAGTGAAATTACAGAAAATACAGAATGGTTATGTTTTCCATTCAAGATGAAAAATCTCACTGAAAGAATGTGAAGAATAGGATTAGTTGTGCCATATAGGAATATTAGAGGAATTAGGAATGTTAGAAATACTAAAAGTAATCATGGAATGTAACAAGACGTGTAAGTAGTGATGAATTCACTTTCAACAATGCAGTTTTACTTTTGATCACGTAGAATGCGATGCTGGCTGTATGGGCACAAAGAGCCAAACGTGCAACATACAACACTGATCAAGAAAGTGTTAATCGTAGGAACATAGGTGTACATGATTCTCAGATTGGTATGCTTTAAATGCCTTTTGTACAAAAATAGGAAAGAGCATTGGCAGAGAGCCTTTTGTAGAAATTAAATAATCTTATGTAGTGTAAATTTATACATCTAGCCTGAAACATTTTCTTCTGGTATATCCAGTCATGTTTATAATTTTCTTATAAATTTTTTCTTTAACTTAATGTTTGTGGAAAGGGAAGGATGAATGTGTATTAAATTTAAACAGTGTGAAACTGTGTTTTATGTTATTGGAGTCTAATCCTTGCTTTGAGACAAATTTACTAGCACAACTATTTTTATTTATCACTTTTTTCCATTCTTTTAGCTCTCTTAACAAATGCATTTTTATATATATATACTAAAACAGTTTTAATGATGTAAAAAACTACAATAACCTAATTTTTCATATATGAAAACTATTTATTATTAAAAATAAATTAAAAATAAAAATATAATTTTTCATGTATGAAAAATAAAGTTAAATTTACCATTGTAAGAAAAGCACTGTTTTTTTAAGCCAAATTAAGACAGCTGTAAGAAGTATGTATTTTGTGAAATACTTTAATCACAAATATAATAATTATTAAATATATGCTTAAAAAATGGAATCTGAAATAAATTATCTGCAATAAATGATATTCTTGGGAATCTTGTAAAACCTGGGGCATTTTAAAACACAAATACAGTTTAATAACGATTAAACATATGTTTGGGATCACAAAATTTAGAATATGAACTAAATTTTCTGCATCTATACTATAAATTATGTTCAAGAGAATCTGATAAACTTGTGCACCACTGCTTCTTTTGCAGTGCTGGTAGCAGGCTGCTTGTAAAACATGAACAGAATATTACATATTCACCATCTGTCCTTGGAAGTATGGTATGTGTTAAGATAAGCCTTCATAGCTCTGCTCGAGAATCAGCGAAACCTTTACATTACTGGGCCAGTTATTTTATTTTTATGATGACCTGTAGTAATCCCACTTACTTGATTTGTGTTAAAAGTTTTGACTCGTGATCTGATCCGTGTTTTACCCTGTCGTGGTGAAATGGACAAAATTGCAGAATGCTGGTAGTTCAAATAGGGAAACAGGCGTTCTCATGATTTTGTTTTAGGCAGATAGCGATCAAATCCTTTCTGAGATCAGGTGGTATCACTCATCAAGTATACAAGTTTGACAAGCATCATATCATTGCTATTTCTTTAATGGTATGGAATAATATATAATAATCTAGTTTTTTACTCATTCCACGTTTTCCTTCAGAATATGAAAGACTTTCTTATGTGATAATCCTGCCTCTCAGGCTGATTCATAAAACGCATGATGCATGCACATTGTAAGGAATCCAAATACTATGTCCATTGTTTTCACATCAATTAGGAAGATCTGGCAGAGATACAGTTATCTTATTATTCTGTAAGGTAGTTCAGATTTCGTACATACCTCTTAAATTTGATGATGACACTGTCTTAACGTGCAAGTCCTGATATAAGCAGATATCTTAATGTTATAGTATTAATGACATTATCTTATTTTGTTGCATAACATCTTTGTGAGAGTGTTGCTACTATCATATTATTAGTAATTTTCCATATATTATGTTCTTTCTCAGGATTCTAACTGTAGATAGAATATCCCCCTTCCTCCAATAAGCTTTTATTTATTTGACTTGGTTGCCATTATGGTTAAAAGTTTGTAACAGATTTTTAAACTATTTTCTTCTAAGCTAACAAGCTCAGATTTTTCGCTCAATTCTATTTGGATGGCAATACAGTTGTGGTGAAGCAATTTTTCTTTCCTTCGAAAATTCAGTTCTGATTTATTTAAAATTAATGTTGAAAAGATTTTTTGCATAATATATCTTAATTTAACTAATAAAGTTAAAACTTCAGAATTTTACTTTTTACACTGTTAGATAAAGGGGGGGGGGAATTAAAATTATGTTAATATGAAACTTTTGACCTAATTTCTGATTTTTTGGGCAAATTGTTGAAAATCACTTGACCTTCCTTCACCAACTGACATCCATTATTTTAGGAAATTTAATATTTAAAAAAGTATTTGTTATACATTTTTGAAATTTCCACAGATTACAAAACTCTCTTTTAAAATAACCACAAAAAGATATTTACAGGCCGAGTTTTCTCTGTTCTTTTGCAGCAGAAATATCCTCTCTTCATTAGGTGTCACTTTATTTGCTTGGAAACATTGTTCAAAGTTATCACTGTGTGTCACACTACATTTCTTTCTTCACACTTTTTTAAAACAAAAATGGTAAAATATTCGTTAGGTGACTTTCTAGAATTTTTTAAACCTAGTCCTGTAACTTGCTAGACTGAATGCATGCCAGATGTAACTGGATTACAATTCATATTGGTTTTGTTTTTATGGTACTTTTCCTTAATCTGCCCAGAAATCTGGCAATCGTATCTCGTTATATTTTGGTGGCCATTTTTATTTTTGAAATTCTCTTTTTGAGTCTCTCATTGTTTGGTCTTTGAATTACCATTCACTGAAAAAGATTCGGTAGAATATTTCCAACAATGTGGAGTTCTCCCAAGTAATGGAAAATGTTCAAATCTTCTTTATATGAGTTTGTATATCACCGATAAAAAGAATATGTGGCGATGTCATAGCTGTCGAGATGTCAGCATTAGGAAAGGTAACTAGTTTGAAACGTACACAAACTGTGAAGCATTAATGGGGATCAGCTAAATGAAGAAATAAAATACAACGTTGTACCAAAATGCCACATCTCATATCCTATCTGTCAGAATTTATATGGAGGAAAAAGCAAGCAGGAGAAATTATTTTGATTCCCTTATAGGGGCAATAGGCAAACAGTTTCCACCTGAAATAAATAGTAATTGACATAACACCCCTTCTACCCTTTTTACAATTAAATTTATTTTTCTTCATTGCCTTATTATTAATTGTGTAGTATATCATATGTGTTATTAGATCATATTATTTGTTCATACGATTTTATCATATTGCAGGCAGATAAAGGAAAAGTACCGTTTTTATCTGTTCAGTATTCAAATACTTACTTACTTGTCAGATGAGATCAATTGATGGCGGCTTTTAAAGTAATATATAAAACTGTACTGAAACAGTTTTAATGTAAAGTAAATAAGTTCATTCTTTTTCTTAAGTTTTGTATGCACTGTTTGAAGTAATATTTACAAATTAATATGAAAAAATATGTTGGGTTTTTCGTGTAATTATTATTTAATAATAGTAAATAAGCATGGATGGTGTTTATTCTAAAAATTAGGAAGGCATGTAAAGCAGTTTCGAAAAACAGTCATTTCAGTTCCATTTATTCTTCTGCATCCTGTATTATTATCCTTCTGCTACCTTTCTTTATGTCTTTATAGAATTTTCAGCCCTTCTATGTGTGTATGAATCATTCAGACTTACTTCTGCTTCCTGCTCCTTCCTTTCTTTTGGGATTTTTTAGCATGCTTAAGAATAAATATGAGGTGTACTAATAATTTGTTGTACCTCCCCATCAGAGATGAGTTAGTCCTGAGCATGGAAATGCTCATGTTTTTAATGAATGTTTAACTGGTTATTCAGTGTTGTTTAATCGTCCGTTAGTTGTGTCGTCCTTTTCAACATGGTTAGTCGCATTGCATCTGTGAGGTGTTTCTCATTTTTAAAAATCCAAGCGAAATTTATTCTAGTTTAAATAGTTAATTGTTACCTATTTATGATTCTTTGGAGTTATAAAGTATTACACAACTTATTTAATCAGTAAATTTATTCAAAAATAGTATCACAACTAATTCAACAAAAATAAAGTAAAGCAAATGAAAGTAAATTTGTAAAAAAACAGTTTTTTATAGGAACTACTTATCACAATATCACCTATTCAAGAGAAAAATATTATTATAAAAGCTGTCTGATTCAGCACTATCTTCCTCTTAACTGGAGTTTTTCCAAGCATGTTTATAAAGTGTGGTAACATGGCTCAAACATTTTGTATTTTTCGTTGTTTATTATTTTGATATTGTTCTAATAATTTTCATTTCTTGGCCTGATTGCTAGACTACATAGGTTTATTTTCTGGCTCGAGAAGGTTGTTTCATGATCTCTGTCAGTCTAAGGTGGAAGTACTATGTTTAGCCATTTGATGTAAGAAGGTCCTACAATTTTTCACGTCGTAACCATTTCATGAGTGTATAATCTAAGCATTCAGGTCTCACAAAGTCACTGTACTAGCTAGTCTATGCCACTAAAGAATTAAGAATTGATTCATCGATGAAAAGTAACCAAGAGTCAAAAATCGTCTCAGCTTTTCTTGCATCACCAGTCTCATCTGGCAAGTATACCAGTGAATTCTGTATGCTGCTTTTTCCTTCCTGCTTGATGGTGGATGTTTATTCCATTGGTAGGAATCAACAGTCTTTCCATTCATCTTTCGATAGGCTATGTAGTATTTATCATTATTGAAATTTTTGTCCTGAAATGATGAATCAACATAGTTTTGCTCTGTTTCTGAATCTTGGTCCCTCGCTTGAAGATCGTATGTACTGTTAATATTGGATTCATCTCCAAAATCCTTCTCTATTGAATTATCGTCAAATGGTATTCTGTGAATTTAATTAATGTCTTTGGGGTTATTCAAAACAAAGGATCTGTTTTCAAATCCATTCTAAAGGAGGGAAAATGATCAGAGTGAAAACGAATTTAGTCACTTTGCAATTATTAGGTGATTATAATATTTCTTGCATTTACTATGTATGTTCAGTCTACCAAAAATATCCTAGTAATTGCAGAAAATAAGATAAAAAAAAAGAAAATATAGAATTTATAAAAATATCACATCCATAATACTTACAGCAATGGTTTAAGTTAACGTGTGGAGTGAATGAAGCTGCCGCAACTCTGTTCCGACATGTTTGGAGCTGAGTAGTTCACTGACCCTTGGGTAATCAAAAGTTAGGAAGATAACATGAAGCCCCTTCAAGTATCTTTTGATGACAGAGGAAGCGTAAGTTCAGTTGTGATGCACAGGGCTGGATTTACATGTAAGCTACACAAGCTATAGTTTAGCATCCCCGAAAAAATTAAAATGTAACAGACTTATAAAGGACCCCATATCTCAAATAGCTTAGTGGCTTATCAAATCTAAATCTAACTCTGGAGATGCACCTGTGAGTTGCATGCGACTGACGGAAGATTGATGAGTGTTTGTAATCGATTAGCTAATGGGTAAGTATGCTGTTCAAAATTTAAGCATAATCTTAAAAACGTACACTCACTGATTAAAGTTATCAACCACTATGCTGTGAACCATTGTTCCTGTTTAAGGAGGATGTAAACCAAAGTTTAGTGATGTAATAATTTGTCCAATATCTGCAACTGAACACAAAGTTGGACTTCTGCATAGGTTAGGGCAGGAAATGGGCAAATTAGGTGACTGACAATGTATTGTCTTGAAATTCATCTTGAAATTCAGGTGAGTAGTGCTGCTTAAAGTTAATTCTTCTAAAAGTGATCAGTATTTGTTAGTTATGTGAATTAGGATTTGTAAGAAGTTACACAAAGGTGGACAAGGCTTTGAAATCCCTGAAAAGGCTCTTCAGAGGTGCTGTTGGCCCAGATTTGACAGTGTTCGCCTTCATTATGACATGGCAGTGTTTGCCTTCATCAATCTTATCTGGTATCAGAATACATAGAAATAAAAATCTTTCAAATCTGTTGACCAGGTCATTCACCAGATCTGAACCCAGCTGAGCATGTATGAGTTGCCTTTAGGCCACTGAATTTAAGTGTGGCCAATGTTATCTTGGACCCTGCAGGACTGAAATGTGTACTTTCTGAAAAACGGCATGCAAGTCTGCGAGACTTAAAAACAACAATCTACCAATGTTATGAAATGTATGAGATTTGCATTTTTGTCAAAGGTGATCATACTATTTAAAAAAAAATGTGAACCAGCCGGGATCACTATTACATTTCCATAAATTTAATTTTAAATGCAGTATTTTAGATTAATCAACTGTCAGGTATTGTAAAAATATCTGTACCAATAATTTTTTTGTAAAGTATCAGTTGAAGTTTTATTTCTGTCAGTATCCTTTACTCTTGACAAGAATCATATTAAAGTAAACGTGTGTTTATATGAGACAATATACTGATTTTTATTTTTGTTTCCATTTATTCATCAATTGGCCAGCTTACTTATCTATTGTTGGTTTTGTTTCTTTAAAATCTTCTTTTCAGAAGAGGTTTTGTTTAAAACTATTTACTGAAGTGATTTTTTTTTTTTTTTTTCCAGCTGATCCTGAGCATGGATCATGGGAAAGTGGGCTGTCATATGAATGCAGAACTCTGCTATTTAAAGCATTGCACAACCTTATTGAAAGGTAATGAATTAATGAACTCTTTTTAGATCTAGGAAGCATATTTATTCTATATACGTAATGAGTAGTTATTTGTTTTGGCATTCTGTAATTTATGTTTTCTCTTTGCTACCATCTCATCATTTACTTACATTCTATCTGCAAATAGGAATTTGTTATCAAGAGGTTACTCACGCCTTGGGAAGTGGTTTGTACAGCCCTATGATAGTAGTGAAAAGACCATTAGAAGGTATGTATGCATATTTTTTAGTAGTGTATATTTTCTGTAATTTTACATAGTGTTTGTGTATATAATACATGCTGTTGCAAATATATATATATATATATATATGCACTCAGAAAGAACTTAAACCACAACTATGAAACTTGTATATAATAGTCGAGTAGTATATAGGCAGTAGTTGAGTAGATAAACCGATGATCAAAAACTAGGATGAAAAAAGTGTTTTATTTATGAGTAGCAATGCAAAGAATGTGTAAATCAGTAGGTGGTAAAGCATTCTGATATGGCAGATATATATGCAAGCTCTTTTAATTGGTTGATCATCTCATGCATTGGTGGCCTAGTGATGTCCTGAGCCGCTGAGGCAGTTGCCTATGCTTTCACTGAGTCAATGGTTCCGACAAGGACAAGAACCATACCGCTTCGACCAATATGCTGGCCGATCCACCCGTTCGACCAGCTGGCCTCTTTTAGCCCTGTGATGTGACCCCTTTCAAAGTGTTGTGTGGGTTTATATAGAAAAACTTATATAGCTGTAGAGGAATCACAAATTATTTCTAATATTTTGGACATCAGTGAGGAAAATTACAAAGATTAATTCAGGGTTCATAGCGGTCTTTATAAGTGCTTTATAAGTCCTTATATTTAAAACTAAAATATAAAGGCCCTTATAGGTGCTTACTTTTTCTTTAAAGCCCTTATTTTTTTGTTTTTAGTGCTTATTTTTTGTGCTTTTTTTTTTTTTTTTTTAGTGCTTTTTTTTTTTTTTTTTTTTTAATGAATGCGCTATTTTTCCCTGTACCAAAGCCGAAACTAAATAAACAACTTTTCTTCCTAATATGAAATGTCAGATGGTGAATCATACTCCCGGAAATAGATTTTCCCCCTTTCTCTCTGCATTAACATAACCTTTGGTGTGCACGAAGAGTACAGATAGGTGCCCGTCGTTCTGTTGGTCAAAGAATTGCGAAAGCAGTAGAAAATTCCGGTACATTCGGCATTCTTTTCCTTCCACCCAAATACTACACACGTTAGCATATGTATGAATGTTTATAATAACGTAGTTGCAGTAACTGCTGAAGTATAGTAAACTTCCAAAAATGGTTGTGTTTTAACACAGATTAGCTTTCTAAGGAATAATATTCGGAATGGCTTAAATAAAGGGAAAGTAATTGAATAGTCAAAATAATTTCATTTTTTTTGCCAATACATTATACAGTACAAAGATTGGGAGGTTCTTCCCTTTGCAAAATCTCGAATATTGGAACTGTTGCAGTTCGCTGCAAAACAAGCAATGGACCTTTTTTTTTTTGGTCACTTTCCAATCTGGGTTGAATAGGACTAAACGTTCTGCGATCTATCTACCAAGCAAAGAATGATTCTATTCAGGAAATTTAACACCGTCTGTTGAGAATTAGAATGAAAAACACCCCAGTTATTTAGTTCTTTATTCTCCCAATACCGGCAGCTGTTGATTCCGATTGCGTAATATCACGTAGGGAAGGATTACGGCACACGTATTGCGCAATAACGTTTGCGATATTTTGCAGAGATAATGAATTTTGATGTTCTGTCCGAGATTTGTTTATGAACACTTAAAAGAGTTTTACTGTGCTTGCTAAGCAGAATATTTTTCAGTTCCGTTGGTTTATTTTTGTATGATGCACATATCAAAATGTCAAAAACATGTATTTAGCGGAAAAATCTAAAGAGCTGCTACAGCCCCCCCCCCCTCCGCTCCTCTTTTTCAAGTTACGCTCGACTGTCCGAATATTCGCCAATTTCCAAGTATGCGGTTAGTTAAGCTTTTACTTTTAAAGGATGACTGCATAAAGCAAATTTCTGTCTTCTGATTTCGGAAATGTTCCTCCTTTTTACTTAAATTACTCTGCTTGCAATATCTGTTAAGGGAAAACTGATATACAATGAAAATTTAGAAAATGTTCAGAATTTAGATTTAAATTATTTAAATATCAATATGAGTGGAAAAATAAATTGTATTTATTATTAGGTTCCAAGCGAATACAATAAATATGCCTTATTATTATTTATTTTCTCTATTTTGAACTGAAATTTCATCATTAAATCTTGTAATATAGTTTACTTCTGCATAGTTTTTTTTTCTCTCATTGTAAACTAGTTCTGTAAATTGAACTGTTATTTAAAATTAAAAAAAAAAAAGTAATTATTTTCTATGGTTGAGGGTAATGCTTATTCTCTCTTAATAAATACTGCATTTCTCATATTTTAAATTACAAGTCTAATTTTTAAGGTTATGCAGTCGTGTATAATGTAATTAGACAGGTGCTTTATTTTTTTCCTTAAAATGTGCTTGAAAAGTGCTTATAGGTGCTTATTTTTTTAACTAAAATGTGGCTATGAACCCTGTTCATTTTTAGAATATGCTGCAATTGATGATAATATTGAGACATCCTGTGAAAACATTGTCTACAATATTATAGAATATGCTAAAAGAGTTGAAGAAACCAAAACTGACAGTGAACGTGACAGGGAAGAAAGTGACTACATGCTAACCTCAGCTGAATCTAGAAAAGCACTGCAAACTCTAAGAATTCTTGAATTGAAAGGTGGAGATCAGAAAAGCTACCACAGTTTCACAAACTTGAAAGATTGCTGCTGAATAATGCAAAACAAATACAAATAGAGTAGTTCTTTGTAAAAGTTTAACCCTTTCGGCACGGAAGAGTTGCCCGCAGTTATACACACATGGTATGAGGAAGTTTTCAACAAAAGTGGTTGCACTAAATGGCAGTGTAAGCCATGAAAGTGTGTTTTGCGGCATTCATATTCGTTTATTTTAGATATGCAACATTTTCACTAATAAAAAGTAGAAATCTAGTCATAATTTCACTGATGATCAC
The DNA here is from genome assembly GCF_044657685.1 of Stegodyphus dumicola. NCBI lineage: Eukaryota > Metazoa > Arthropoda > Arachnida > Araneae > Eresidae > Stegodyphus > Stegodyphus dumicola. The sequence goes on along the minus strand of NC_140769.1, from coordinate 4,836,430 downwards.
TTTGAGAAGCTTATCTTTACACCAATATTCCTTTAATAACCTTTTGTTTTGCATCATTGATAAAGATGCAGCAATAAAAGAATGTCAATCATTCATTTCCATCCTTTCTGAAAACTGATTGCTGTGATTGCTTTTAAGTTGTCAGTACCAGTATTTGTTTGTTTTTTACACAATGAATTAAATCTTCAGAAAAAAGCAGTCGGGTGTAATCTAAAATTCCTAATGAGCGAGTTAAATTGCTTCCTACTACTCCCGAATATTGTGGCATAAAACCAAGAATTTTTAGGCTAAACCTCTTAGGAATCCATTTGATATCAGAAGGAGTATCAGTTCATATTTCAAGTTCCTTTGTTTCAGAATATGAGGTGCTAAGTATAAGTGCCGAATTGTTTTTCCTTCTTTTGCGAAATGCTAAATTATACTCATTTCATCAGAATCACTTTCTGAATAAATTATTTCCTTTATCCATTGTTCTTTGTTCAAACATTTTTCACTCATCCTGACAGGAACTAAATTCAAAGCGTAAGCATTAAAAAAATTTACAGTATAAACAAATGCACCAATTTGTTTTCCATAGCTTATTTTAGAACATACGTAACTAAGGAACACTGTTGACTGTTACTAATCAAATAATGGGATGATTAGAGCAGCCACAAATTTTACCCACAGAATAGTAAAGTTGTGCATACTGTGGAGAGTAATCATATTCACATAACTTCGTGTAAATGATGGTTTAGGTGGCACAGTGGTCGTTCCCAGAAAATGTTTCGTAACAAGTGTCAGTGGGTGGCATTAGTGCCCAGACAACATTTTGTGGCCACCACCAATGAGTGGCATTAGTAGTCGAATAGGTTATAAAATTAAGTAAACTTTCAAGTTTTTGCGAATTGCCTTTTCGAAATAATTTATATGTTCATAATGACTTTAAACTGCTATAATTTTGAAGTATTCTTCCAGTTATTGAGCTGGAAGTTGAGTTTGCAATTAAATTTTTGGCTATCTATTTAAACAAGCCTAAAATTTGCATAACAGAAATTCATTCATTGTAATCAAAAATTAAAAAAATTATCTTATATGTTACGACTAAATAAACTACTAGTATGTATATAAATTTAATTTTATAATTCTAATTTTGATTATTACCTGAACAAATCTATATTTTCTTTGCTTATTAAATCTTTTGATTGTCATCAAGGAGCACAGTGGCATTCCAGTTACACACCACAGTGGTTGCAAATGAATGCAGCTCGCATTTTAAATTTATGGACATATATCGAGTGTTTCCGGGAAAAAAGAATCGATTAATCGCGTAAAGGTTGATAGAAGTTTTGCGTACATCTGTTTTAATATTTAGAAACTATTTGTGTATAAAAACTTGCAGATTATTTGAATTCAAATCTTTAACTAAATTCATGATCATTATATAATTCCTGATTAAGAATTTTAAATTTTTGCATTAAAATTCTTGTATGTAGTAGCTCACTTATTTTTTCCCCTTTGTAGCCCACAGCTTTCTTTTTCTTTTAACTTCTTTATTCATGGTGAGAGTACTGTGTGCGCTAGTGTGGATGTCAGACAACGAATTCCAGTGTGTCAACTGACACGTCATCATTTAACTCTAGCACAGGAATGTCATACAGGGCTTAAAGGTAATATTTAAAATTGATATTTACATATGTAAACTCATTTATCACTTTTGGCATTTGGAAGTCTCTAAATGTTAATTATGTATCAGTAAGTGTAGATTAGCAAAAAGCAATTTTGATCATAGACGTTGTTTCCATTTCATTTGCCCAATGCAAAAATTTCACATAATAGAATACTACACTGGTTATCATAAATTAAGGGAAAATCACAAAAATCACGATTACTGAAAAAGTTACCTGTGGAATTTAATGAAACTTACCCACAATATACAACACATAGTAAGGTATCAAATAACATAAAAAGAAATTATCAGACAAATATGGTAGTATAGCAGTTAGCACATGTATAAAATGAACAAATCGAAGGTGTCAGTTTGCTATAGGAAAAGTACTTTCAATATGGAATTATGGTCGCTTCTAGAAGCAATACAGCACATACAGTGATGTGTGATGCTTTCAATTATACGGTCTATCAGTTCCATAGGAAGCAAGAGCCATTGCTCTTGCAAAGCAGTTGCAAGTGCGACAAGGGTCTGAGAGCAGCTAGATGTCTCCCTAAAGCATCCCAAACGTGCTCGATAGGATTCAAGTCCGGGGATCGAGCTGGCCAATAGTCATGTGCATAATTGTTTTCTGTTGAAGATAATCATTTACAATGCAAGCCTTGTGTGGTCTTGTCCCGGTGTATGGGCACACATAAACATCAAGGATGTCATCTCTATAAATCTGAGCATTCACGGTTCCCCTTGGAAAGACATGGAGGTCTGTGCGTCCACCCAAAGAGATGCCACCCCAAACACAGACACTGCCCCTTCCGTATGCATCTCTTTCACGGATGAGAAGGGGTTCTAGGTTCTCTCCATATCAAGTAACGGCTACTATCGCTTTCTAGACTAAACCTGGGCTCATCCGTGAAGAGAACTGCCCTACATTGATCAGGTGCCCAGTGGACATGTTGTCGTGCCCCCTGAAAATGGTCCCTTCTATGGCATGACGTGAGTGGCACACAAGTGACTGGTCGCCTTGCATACAGACCACCTTCGTGGAGCCTTTCTACACACGGTTGAGGTTGACATGAACCTTCCGGTGGCTGCAGCAAGGGAAGATCTAAGAAGAGTCGAAGTAGTGGTTCTATTCCTGTGTGCACATAATGTCAAATATCGGTCATCGGCACTCGTCATAGCAGTTGGCCGTCCTTGGCTGAACCTCCTAGATGTCGAATCTGTGGTTTGAAATTGCCTCCAATGTCTATGAACCACAGAAGGACTTGCATTTAGCCATCTGGCCACTTCTGTTTGACTTTGTCCTGCCTGTAGTCTCCCAATGGCTCTCCCATCGCAGTTCTGCAGGCAAATGATGCCTGGAGGTCATTGTTACGAATTGACTATCTCAGATTTCTGATGTCACTGTCACATTGAAATATGTGGGCTTGCTCTCAAACATGGACTTTTATCCTCCTTGCAGATGATGTATTCCGAAAGCAGCGCCACTAATTTCCATATCGCAGTTTTACTCAGCTACTCTTACTTGGCAACATATTCAAATTTTACACGGTTTGGCTTATTTTTGAGGGAGTTATCGCTATTTTTGTGATTTTTCCTTAATTTATGATAACCAGTGTATAAAGCTTTGGCCATTGATATAGCAGCAGACTCTTTGCAAAACCATGTGCACTCCAAGCTGAGCGATCATTTTCACTCGCATTAGTGGAGCTGTAATCGTATTTATCAGTGTTTTTCATGAATGCGCTTGAAACATGTAGTTTTCAGCAAATTTTAAACATGGTTATCACTTTTCATGTGCCTTGAAAGCTGCCTGCGATCTGTTTTGCAAGTTGAAATTAAAAGCATTATATTTTTACTCATAAGTCATTCTGAGGGAATCGTAGGTAGTACTGAAGAGCTTCAGAGAAAAACTTCCGTAGTACTTTTGAAGCATTAGAAGAGATTGTTGTCATTCACTGAGAGGCTATTTTGAAGCAGATAAGTCAAAATTTAATAAATTTATTTACAGAATTTATTTTTAATAAAGTCTTTAATCCTTATGGGATGGATGTGTAATATATGCATTGGCTGCCAATGTTATATCACAGCCAGGTGCATCATAATCACTGTTTAAATTTACACTTAGAACAGGTATACCACATAATGAATTTTTAAATAGAATATTAAATTAGAATTTTTTGTTGGCACTAGATCTAGCGTAGTGTCTGTTATAGTGGAATTTATTGAGAGTGGAGAATGTTGACCCTTATTCTGTGGAAATTCTTTTTGTAATTTATTTCAAAATCAAAGCAGAAGCTGTGGTGATGACTAATGTAAACAAACAGAACTGGCTATTAAATAAATGTGTAAGTTCATATAAATGGCAGGGGGAATGTTCTAGATGCTTCTGAATACTTTTGTTTTTATTTTTGGAAATATGGCATATATGTCCTATCGTTTTAGAAATTTTATTCTTTCCTTTTAGAATTTTGCTAGCATTGACATATTATGCGTATCCTATAGCAAAACAGCCCACCAGCGGCCGAGCGGTAAAGTCGCTGAACACTGGTAGTTCGGTCCGAGGTTCGAATCCCGCGAACGGGCTGGCTGCATGGGCGTTTTCGTGGTTTTCCCCATGTGTAACGTGTATACGAGCCAGTTTCCCTTAGAAAGTCCTCCATGAAAGGCATCCCTCCCCTTAGCCAGATAGCCCTCGTGTGCTTTGCCATAATTAGATACACACACACCTATAGCAAAACATTTTTTTTATCCTTCAAATGGTGAGAAAAATGTAATGATAAAATTTTAAAATTAAATCTGACAGCTACCTTAGATTCCTCTCATAATGTGCCAAAAATTTGAACAATTTGACTGTAAATTTAATTTATGTGAATTTTTTTTCCATAGTAGGTTTAGCAGTGCAAACTGCCCATCCCCACAAAACAGTGCATCCTGTTAGTGCACTGCTCTGAGAAAGTGGTTTGGTGCCCATCACAAAAGGATTAAAAACATTATTAAAACAACAGTGTATTTTTAACTAATCTAATCTAACAACTTAAAATAGTTTTTATTAACAGGCTAGTCATTTAAGGTATAAAATTGAAATAAATTGCATTTCATAAAAATGATTTAAGCAGCATTATAATTTTGCTGTTTTTAAACATAAAAAGCTGATACTGTAGTGTTCCAAAAGACAGTGTGTAAATTTTATATTATGTTGTTTTCTTATAAGTGTTCAGTGAAACTATTGCTATGTGAGTTACATTTATTTCAGAATAAAAAATATCATTGTTAGCTCAAAGTTTTGAGAGGAAAAAAACTCATGTGTTCTTTCACTCTAGTTATCCTTTGTCCATATGGAATGGCAGGCACACTGACGGGTCAGAGCTACAAAGATACAGATATCACTACACAAAGATTATTGAGTGAATGGCACCATTTTTATCCTTTAAGGCCTCGGAATACGAAAGATGTATTAACAGAGGATGACCATATCATGTCAGCTGTGGAAGTCATTGTTGGTAAGAATTTCTGTTTGTTTTTCTTTTTTTATGCATATGTTAGTATAAAAAAATAGAAGCTGTAATCATAAAACATAAGGCAAGTATGTGATTTTTTTTTTTTTTTTTTTTTTGGTTTTTTTGTTTGTGGAAAGGGGGGAATAGTTGATCCATCAAGGAGACAGAACCAAATTACAACAGGCATTTTATGGTAGAAATTTGGTATTTAAATTATGCATATGCGAAAGGATATATGTTCTATCTTCATTTGTATAAACAGAAGAATAGAACTGAATTCAATTGCTTTATGCTTTTACAATTATTGCCTGAATTTAATATTTCTCCTTAATCATGTTGATGTAAATGTTATTGCATATTGCATCATTACTTTGAGAATAGCCAGTTTCATCTTATGTTTAATTTTTTACAGTTACAGTTTTGCAGTTTATCACATTGCATATTAAAATTTCTTTGCAACTCTGTATTATATTAGATTAAGTAGGAGATGCTTACACTCATAGCAAAACTAAGTGAATTTGCAGAATGGTCAAATTCCTGAAAACGTAATGGACAGATTTTAATGAAATTGGGTATGAATATACATTTATAACAGAGAAAGAGATGTACCTTTCAAAAATCATTTTATGAAAGTATAGTTATCAGAAGTGAAGGAATGTCCAAAATCCATGTTGAGACATCAAACTGAAAATAAGTCTGATGTGGGTGTATAGTCGTTTGTAACAGTTAGATAGGTCACACAGTGCTACAGTGTACTGGATAGGAGACAGTTCAGGACCCCTGCAATTGGTCTCACTCCTGCAACAAGGCAATTTTCAACTCCAGGATGGCGAAGATGAAATTGCCCTTCCAAGAGCATCCCAGACATGCTGTATAGTGTTAAGGTCAAGAAGTCTGGCTGACCAATTCATGTAGCGAATATCCTCGTTATTCAGGTAGTCATCGACCAGCTGATTCCTATGTAGAGGAGCAGTGTAGTCCATTAACAGGGACTCGGGACCAACTGCTCTTCAGTAAATTTCAACATAGGGCTCTGAGATCTTTTTTGTATACTTCATAGCAGTCGGGAAGTCTTTGTCAAACACATGCAGGGTTGGCTGTACAGCTATTCAACAGTTTGTCTGCCCAAACCATTACAGCTCCTTCACCGTAATGCAGTCGGCTTCATAGCAGTCGGGAAGTCTTTGTCAAACACATGCAGGGCTGGCTGTACAACTATTCAACAGTTTGTCTGCCCAAACCATTACAGCTCCTTCACCGTAATGATCTTTTCCCTGATGACGGAAGGATGGTATATCGTGTTCCAGGTTGTCTCCAGATCAAGTATGCAAAGAATCACTGTTTTAGGCTGATTCATGACTCATCTGTAAAACACACTGTGCTCCACTGGAAGTCTGATCCAAGGTGCATATTGTCTGCACCGTGCTAAACACACCTTCTTGTATGCTGCATGAGTGGGATGCAAACAGTGGATCTTCTGCATACAGCCCTATCACTTGAAGCCTTTGCACGACTGTAAACTTTGAAACTCAGGTTCCAGTGGCAGCATACATCTTACGTAAGAGCTGTGAAGCTTTAGTAGTCCTGTGTCACCGCACTGAAAATGAGAAATAATGATGCTCATGCGTTATTATGGATCTTGGTCAACCTTGTCCAGATTTTTGAATATAGATCCACTGTTCTGAAACTGTTTTCACAAACTGCTGACAACACTGGATGTTGCATTAAGCTCTGTTGCCACCTGCACTTGTAATTGGCATGCCTCTCATCTGTTGACTATTCTTCATCTCATACTGTTATGCATATGTTTGTGGCTACTCTTTTTACCCAATAACTTATAAAATTTACCCAATTCTTTAAGAAACACAGAGAATGCCATGAAAGTGTAGGAGCATGCAAATCACCAAAAACCCTTTCTGCTGTTCTCTTCTTGAATCACAGCTTTGCATAGTGTCTCTGGTTCAGTACTTTTTGTAAGAATGGACATAATTTGTAAATTCTCTTAAAAAACAGCAAGTGTTGTGATAGCTAATGAGAGGTCTAATATCAAGCATGGTTTTATTATGAGGAAGTAAACATGTTTTGAGTTCTTTTTTTAAAAGCAGGAAAATTCAAAATAGAGCTTTTGCTTTAAATAGGGTTTTAGATAGTATGTAGTCTTTTTTTTATATATATATAGAATACATTTATCATTTAAATTTCATTTTTACAAAAGTTAATGAAACAATTTTTTTTTTTCCTTTTGTAGGTGGTATTAAAATGCGATATCCTTCAAGTTATGTGCTTGTCACAGAAATTGATGAAAATGCAGCCATCGGCCAAAATTCTGGTGTCTCTCAGTTTTCATCTTTCAGCAACTCATCTTCCAGCTTTTGTGCTTCCCAGCAAAAGGCTTCCTTACTTGCAGGTGTTCTTACTCCACCTACATCTCCATGTGACCCTTCCTTAGCAGCAAATTGCAATTTTAGAGGCCATCCTTTAGGATTATCAAATGAAACTTTTTCTGATAACAGCACTAGCTCATACATGGGATATTCCACAGCTTGGAAAATAAAGGAAGCTGTCTGGCAAGATAGTGCTTTGCAAGGTCGTAAACAAGTGGTTGAAGGAAGTGAACAAGCTGCATTTTGGGATTTTAGTGATCCATCGTCATTAGTCAGGTGTAATTGCTCAAGGTATGTAATTATGCAAATAAAGCTTCAGTATTTTTATGTCAAATTGCAAAATTTCAAGAATTTCCTGATATTAATGGTGACTTATTTTCATTCTGGTAGTAATATTTTCTGTAATAGTGTTGGGATGTTGATCTACTAAAAACATCCTTTTAAGCAGAAATATTTAGCTTTATGCACATAACTGAGAACTTTCTTCATATTCTTTACATTATTTTTTATATCTCTATGTATATGAAGTAAAATTGTATGTAATAGTATACATTTCAGGACAGCAGTGTTGTGGTAGATTTGAAGGATAACAGATTAGCTTATCCTTTTCATAGTTGAGTGTACCAGAAGGCCTCAGTTTCTGTAATTAATAACATCTTTTAATTTGTATACAATCTATTAATTTTGTTAGGAATCTAACGCTAAGTATAATAGTAGTGAAAGAATATTAAAAGTTGTCATCATATTTGTTTGCATTATATTTGTCTCATTATCATAAAATAATGGATACTAGCTGGAGTTAATTTATGCTGAATAATGTAAAACTAAAAAGAGCTACTACAACTTTTCAATTCTGTATGTATTCAAAAGGAACATCAGCCATAATTTAAGTTAAAAAAACTCTAAAACCTTTTTGATTGTGTTGTGCTATTTAAAGTATTCTTCAGTGTGAAGATTTTGTTTCTGAGAATATGTACTGTGATAAGAATTATGTTATTATATCCTTCCTTTAGTTTTTCAGCTGGAGTTATCGTATATCTCTTCTATTTTCTTCTTCTAAATAACATGAAATTTGCCATCTGACCCCCCCCCTGCACTTAGATACAGTGGCCTTCTTAGAATGTTGAGTTAGTTCTTTTAGGTGAAATTTATCCGTTGACTGTTCCCATTAATCGGCATATAAACGTGTGTTAATTACATTTCAAAGCTGAAGGTTAATTGTATTTATAGTACTTTATCACTGGCCGTTCCCGTTTACTAACAGACAGCTAGTTAACACAAATGAATGTTTTATGATAATTTGTACATTAGCGTACAAACATATTCAGTGTTACATTCAGTGTTACCCCTTTGGTCACTTTGGAAGTAATTTTTGATCATAAATATTTGTTTCATGTTAAAGCAAAATTTGTAAACTTGTCGTAAGAGTATCTATCTGCTGTAGCAAATATCTTTATAAATGCAGAATTGTCATGGTATTTAAAAGCTAAGGAATCGTTAGTAAAAATGTTGTAATAGTTGAAAGTAAATATGTGGCCACAAAGGTTTAAATTTGTTGAATAGTATATTTGTGACAATATGTTAAATCCCAGTTTTGTTTTGTCTTCTTGCTATTTAACCCATGGTATTCTTCATTTTACCAATGTGCTGCCATTTGGAGATCTGCATACAATTTCGTAGAATATAATTTTTTAATTTGTTTACCGATGGTCAGTATGACTGATGTTGACCAAAGTATGGTATCAGTCAACAGCAATGAAGTGGTCTGAACAGAAAATATGCTATCAGTCACTGATGACTGATGTAGTTTTGAATAGAATGTATGCTGCCAGTTTTTAACATGTTAGGCACTTAATACGTCTGTAAGAAAAATAAGTTAAGTAGAGTGAAAGGTCAGTTTTTTTTTTTTTTTTAGCAAACAATACAGTTAATGATATAATAAAATATTATTTTTGTATTAATAATTTTAACCTGGCTCTGTGTATAACACAGCAAAGATCTGAAAATTAGGAAAGAATTTTGTTATGTTTTAATTCTTTGAAATGCTATAATTTATTTTATTTAGGTTGATATTTTTTATTGTTTTTGTAAATTTATCCCTTATTATAGTGCAGCATATCTGTGTTAAATTAAATCATAGTGAATTTAGCATCCAATTTAAAAAGTATAAATTGGAAATTGTATGTTTTTAGGGAAAAGGCTATTTTTTATGTTCCATAAATAAATTTGGCTGTCCTCTGTGTATGGTTTTAAAAGAAAAAAGATGTGTTGTACTCACAATTAAATGATAATTATGGTTATTAATTTTTTTCCTTTAGTAATAAATGTATCAAAAATGTTTATGGTATATATTAATGTACAGAAAGCAACATTTTTTTTCTAAAGGCGGGATTAATTCAGTCTGATAAGACTTAACAAACCATAGCCATTTATACATTTTTTCAAGTTTTCACATAAATAAGAGAGTTTTGTGTAATTATTATAATGTATAGATTCTGTATCTGAATTACAAAAGTCTTAGGTGTGCTTTATTTCTTTCAAAACATCCAAGTGAGATGCCTTTATGAAGTATTTTCTAAGGAAAATTGGCTCACTTTTGTTATGAAATATCACCGTATGATGAAAATCTTACGCTACTACTACATTCATTCATCAGGAGCTGACAAACTTGTGTGTTTAAATGATCTTAACTCACTTGGCCACTAGTGAGCCAGCTGTGTTCTTGAGGCACACTCTGCACAGAAGAAGTGATTTGATATAATTTATTTTGTTCATCATTTGCACACATACCTAGAATAATTTTCATAATCACTTTTTAATAATTTCCACAAAGATTGCCATGAATCCATTTAGTATCATTTTGAAGTGATGGTATTCTGAGGATGAACAAGTTACCCTTATTTACATCAGATTTATAGGAAGGAAGTTGATAAAAATTTTTATCTAGCTTCATATTTTGAACTTGAAGCTGTGTGCAGTAATGCAAAGATTAATTTGCTGTTTGATTTTGTCTGTTTTTTTTTAACTCATCTTTTTGAAAGTATGGTTAATTACTATGTTTTTACATTTAAATATCTTATTTTCCCAGTTTATATAGAACTACATGGAAATGAATTTTCACTTTAGGTGTAAAGCAGCAAATCAGGAAAAAAGCAGCAGTCTGAAAATACCTACTTCTAGTTCAAATACTGTAGTAAGTGTGAATAGTCCGTCAGCATCAGTTGGTAGCCCAAGTTGTGCGACAACAGCTGGTGGAACAACTGCAAGTGCTGTAAAGAAAGTTGAGAAGCCTGATAAGTTAAAAATACAAAATCGATTCAGGGGAACAGTACCTTTTCATAAACGCAATGCTTTTTCAGAGACTTCTGAAATGGACAGTTACACTGCCTCATCTACTTTTCTCATGGCATCAATACCTGGAAATTCACTGCCTAGTAATGGTAACTCAAACTTTCAGTTTAAAGGATTGAATCAGTCATTACGCTCTTCTACGCCCAGCGGCCTTCCACAGTTGCACACATCAGTTGTCCAGCCATCATCATTAGGTTCACCTCATCCAGGTACCCCATTACCTGATGGTACGAACTCTCAGTCAACTGAGCCTGCAATGCCTACTTTGTCTCCCCATCCTCCACCAGAAAAGGAAGAAGAGACATTAGAATCTCAGGATACAAGTATGGGAACACAAAGTCCATCTGAAATTCCTGAGCCTAATAGCAATAGCAGCATTAAGGAGAAGACTTCAGCAGAAATGGTATGTTGAAAAATTCTTTATTGGTTTTTTGGAGAAGGAGGGGGTGAAATTCTTTTAATGTCATGGGGGAGTGCTTTCCATCATATATGCTCTTGTGTCCATTTCTATAGCAGGGTTCGTACGGTCCTTAAGAGTCCTTAAAAGTCCTTAAATTTTTTTAAATCGATTTTTGGTCCTTAAAAGTCCTTACTTTTGGCCAAAGTTAGTAGAAGGTACTTAATTTTAATCATCTGAAATTACTCTCTGTTTTTATAACTGCCATTTTGAGTGTGAATTAGCATTTTGGAGGAATATTTTTGGCAATTCACTGACGTATAGGGTTATCTTTTGAATGGTTTCATGGGTTATAATTTGTTTCTATTTCTAACATAAATGATGGGATACTTGAGTTTCTAAGCAAGAAGTGAAACATAAGCATTTCGAAATTCATTTTTTCTAATAAAGAGCTCTTAAACAACTTTTCGCTTTTGGGGTTGTGAATTCTTTTATTAAATGGTTCTAAATTTGACTTGTCAACATTTTGGTGATTTTTAAGATCAGTTTCTATAGAAAATTTTTAATTCCGAGATCTGAGAATTTTTCGGCGATTTTTTTTTAAAACATCATAACATTGATAAATTTCATTAAAATAATGGTAATATATTAGAATTATATTTAAAAAATAGCATTAAAATAAAACATGTTTATTTTTCGCTGTCATATTATAAAGTTTCATTTTGGCAACTTATTATACAATATTTTAAATCTGAAAAATAAACAAGGTATATAGCTATAAAGCATAATTTACGAAACAGCTCTTAGTAAAAGCAAAATTAGCTATGTAATTAATTAAAATGCCTTCTTTTTAATTTTTTCATAGTAAGCGTATTTCCCATGTAATTGTCTCAGATTATTCAAAATTCTCAGAATATGCATCAGTTTTCTCTATAAAATTAATTTTACACTTTTCCCTTCCCCCCTTTTTTTTTCAAAATATTTCTGTCTTTTTGCTGTTACAGAATTGGTTGGGATAATTTTTCTTTAGTATTTTTGACATTGCAGCATGGAAAGTTTAGAAGGATTTGAAGGCAAGATTTATAGACACACGATTCTAGAAGATTCGAGAAATATGTGACAAAATGAAAAATGTCTCCATGGTATCAACATATCAGCACGTAATGGATGCATTTTACAGAAAGTTTGCGATGAATTCCTTACTTTTTGGAGAACGTCTGCAAGAACAATGGAAACATAATACTCGAATGTTTTGCTCCTGATACTAGAATCTTTTTTCTTAACATGTTTATCTTCCCTTTATTTTCTCTACTTTTCACTAGACTAAAGCATGGAAAATATCAAAAATGCTTCTTATCTTATCACTGGGCCAGGCATTATAGAAAGTGATTTTTTTATTAATAAAGAAATTGAAAACTTGCAATTTAAAAGATTCATCTAATGTGTCTAAATGCATCGTACACAGAGCTGGTGCTATGCATTTTCCCACCTGATGCAATCTCTGTGTATGCCAAATTCTGCTTCCAATGCCTGCTCTAAATTGTAAAAGTTTTGCATTTCTAGATTTTGTTGTTCTGTGTGCCACTAAATTCTAAAACTTCTGCCACACCTGCTCTGTAACCAACCTTTACCATATTACTAAAAAATTAAATTAGCCGCTTTTTCTGTACATTCTAAATGCATTTAGTGTTTTTTAGAATAACAGAAATCCTTAATAAAATCCAAAAATTCTAAAAGTAAAAGGAAACACGTTGAAGAAAGAAACCGAATACATAAAGAAAATTATTCTTCAAAGATATATGCAGTTATTATTATGTAAATTACCCAATTGTTTATCATTTCAGCCTTTACTATAATTTCCCATTTCTGTTTCCTCATGTGATAAGTTACTGAGCCAGATTAAATTAAAATTAAATTGTATTATCTTTAACCACTAGTCCACATTTTTAGGTTGAATTTGACTGTTCTTGCTTAATTATGTCACCGTGAGCTGTAATTGACTTTGTTAGCATCAGAACATCCCTTTATGTTCTAAGTTCTCTGTCTGATATTGTAGTTACTTTCATATATAGTGATAATTTGCTTCACGTCTATCGGAGGCGGACTACAGTCAAAAGTCGTTAATCCGGACTCGTCTAGACTTCGGCGATTCCGAATTATCGATTTTTCCAGATTATAGATCATCAGTTTAAATCTGGTAAGAAGGCATGCAGAAATTATAAAATTAAAAATATGAAACCGTAATTTATGAAATAAAGAACAATTATGATCTAAAGGGTATCAAAAAAAAAAAAAAAAAAAAAAAAAAAAAAAAGCTTAATATTTATTTGTTTACTTTGTTAAACATTTCTTTCAATGTAAGTTGTTTAAGTTGCTTCATTTTTTATGTGATAATACATTCTCTTTAATTCTGTAAACAGACACAATTTCTTGTTTAGTTACAAAGTTCCGCTGTTCAAGTCTTATAATTGCTGTTTCGAGAATACCGACTAATTTGTCAATCGGAATTTTTTTGTTTTCAATAACCTCTGTTACTTTCTTTGCTATCGGAAGCGAATTATAATGACAAGGAATTTGATTTAAATCATATCAAAGACGGAGTACATCGAGATGAAATACTACATTTAGTAAGGAATTATAAGCCAAATAAAATAAAACATCTGCCCTGAAGATAAGGATAGTGCTGACAGATCAACTTCCAATTCATTGCGCGCACCGCAGCGTTAAAGATAAACAAAGTTTAGATAAACAAACGTTAAAGTTTAGATAAACAAAGGATATGCCTTTATCCATTTTTTGCAGCAATTCCACTTTTTGTTTAATGGACTTTGAAACATACTTTCGCTTTGTAGATTCTTTACATAATAGTAAATATATATCAGAAATTCTATTTGACATAATCGAAAGTTCAAGCTTACTTTTATAAAATTGCTCTAACAGTCTGCAAAAAATAATAAGCCGAATCCAATTCAAAGATTAAGGAACAACGCAGTCTGCAACATTCACTGAATTAGGTAATTTTAGCTTAGCTGATACCGTCCGTTATACATTAAACGTGCATTCGTAAACGTATTTTGCGCACACGCATATTTGCAGCCGTAAAGGTCTTGCGCGCATGCGTCAAATAGACGCATGCGCAGAAAGTTTGTAGCTTTGAGGTCCGGATTATAGATCATTTTGGATTATGGGTGTCCGAATTAACGACTTTTGACTGTATTTAACTTTTACCAGATCAAGTAAACCCTCATAGGTACATTGTGGAGAGGTTGACAAGATAGGAGATAAAGCACACAGAAACTAGCGAGAGCATTGGTTTGCATATTGAGACAAATTTCTAGTTATTGTCAGAAAAGATCGATAATTAAAGAGAAGAAAATCGATATAAACTAGCCAAAATGTTTGGGAAGGCTTGTAGAGACATTAGGTATTTTTGAAAGCAGGAAAGATAAAAAATTAACAAAGCCTTCGCCGGGAATCGAACCGCAGACCTCTGGAATACCGCTACCAGTGTGCAAATCACTACACCACGAAGGGTCGCCAAGAAGGTCTCCCTTTTAAACGGCGACTGGGGTTTTTAGAGAATCCAATTGCCAAATCCTTTGTGTGGAGAACTCATCAAGTAACCATCACCCATCAAATAACCATCAACACCATCAAGTAAAACTTATTCTTTGCATCTACTGAGACTTCTATATAAAACAACTTATCACCTCTGGCACTTGAATGGCTTATTGGAACATTAAAGTATATTAACTGGGTTACAACCCCTGGAACTACACAAAGCTATGACATTAACTGCATTAAGCAGAGCTTGACTAACTTCAGCACTTGCCAACTGTGCCTACATCAGGCCTTTCAGGTTTGTTCCAATCAGCAAGTCTCTCTATAGACAAGCAGCAGAGGGACAATATTCAGTCTTTTGTTATGAGTCATGCTGATTATGATCTCACTTCTCATTTTAACCTATGCCGTTTGACATAAAATCTCCCTACTATTTGCTAAACCTCTAGCTGTAATTGACTTTGCCACTAGCTGTAATTGACTTTGACTGACCAAGTATGTGACAAAATTAGACATTTAAAAAAAAAAGCATAAAGCTAGCTATTAGTAAAACGTAAATGTCACTTATCTTCTTTTAAATATGTCCAACTATTATAAGTGTAAAATATTTAATGCTATTTGATAAACTGCATGAAATTAATTTTATTCTCAAACTTATTAATAACTATGTTAATTCATGTTTAGTAATAATGCGTACTAATTTGGGATCTATTTTATTTTTAGGATGGTATTATAAAAGTGAAATTCAGGCATAGAATAATATTTTTAATTGAATTTATCCAGTTTCCATTTGCTCATAGGTCCTTAATTTTTTTCATTAATAGTCCTTAACCCCTTCGAGCCGGGTAGGGAAAACGCGCGCTTATCGCGGAGGCCGGCAGTGTCTTCCGCGAGCGTCTCTCCAGGGCCGGGGGCTTTTTTGCTACTAAGCCTAAATCGATGAAATTTCTGAAGTATCAATGCATTGTTTAATAATGCTCTATAGAGTATTTAAACGGCTTATGCTTTATAAATATTTATATATATATATACTTTAATTACCTTATTTCTTGTTTAAATGCATATTTTACACATTTTATTTTAATTACTCAGCATTTTATGACTTTTAACATTATACATCTGAAAACTAAATATATTACTTAAAATTCTCTTTTCGTATGAAAAATTTGAAAACAGGGATCTACACACAGTCCTACGTTACATTCCTCGAATTCATAATAACTCATTTGCCGTTTTGGAGGATTTTTTCGGGAATGTGAACAAATGAAGCATCGTCGTCTCAGTTTCTTATCAGTCTGTTCTGAATAAAGTTTTGGAAAATGTAAACGTTCCAAGAAGCTGGCACAAATACGTGACAATAGGTAGTAAACGGGAAAATGCTCTATCACGCCTGCGTGTCGGCCGGTAGGTGAGTGTGTTCGTTGCTGGCACGTAGACGTGACAGTTGGCGCGAAGGGGTTAAAAGTCCTTAATTTTTGTGTGCAGAAATGTGTACGAACCCTGTGTAAATTTTCTAGGGGTAGAATATTTGAATTGATACAGTTATTTTTACCTGATATGCTGTAATTTGAAATAAATGTGCTGGTAGTTGTATTTAAAATACATTGCATGAAATCAGCCATGTTACTATTCATGAAAATAACACAGCAGGAAAGAGACTTTATTTATAAATTGTTATATAGAAGATCCTTTCTGCGACTTGGTATAATGTGAATTTAGTTTCAGAAGTTTTGACTTGTAGCTCTCTGTGCACTGCTGCTGTATGTTCTTTTTTTATCCCCCCCCCAAAGTTTCAAAATGTGATTTTGACTGTGGAGAGTGCATGCTTCTCAAGTTAGGAGTCATTGTTGTAAAAGATTTCAACTAAGCAATTCCTTATGTAAATGCTGTCATGGCATAGCCTGCAGTCTAGACTGGATTTGCCATCTTTAGACCATCTTTATACAAGGGAGTGAGCGAAGCCCTGTGTCCATGTTCTTAATTGAATTTCAGTCTCTTCCCACACTATGACACCTATGATGGGGAAAGTTTGCACCTTCAGGCAGAGGTAAGGAGAAATTTCTTACCCCTATATGAAGGCGGCACAGAGTTCTCCACCCGTGCAAAAATTTATGATTGATCTTCAGGCATTGTGAAACTAAAGCAGGGGAGTTTCTTCACATCTCCAATTTGTTGAGAAAAAAGGGATTTCACATTGTACATAATTTAAATATCAGTATTATATAGGGAATTGATAGTAAAAAGGAATTGCGCTGGAAAGCCATTTTGTGTGTGACATTAGATGAGAAGTTTGCAGTAGAAAATTAAGCATTTAATTTCATGAAATAAGTGTATTGTAAAAGCGGAAAAGAATATTCAAAGGCAAATTTTTATTTTGTGTCAAATAATTTATTTTTAAAGAGTATGTATGTAGTGATAGATATGCTTGGTAGCTGTCTTAGAATCTTGCTATTTGTTAACTGTAATGCCTTTTTTAAAAAACAATCATCTCTCATGTAATTTATTGTATTGTATGTATTTATTGCGAAGTTGTCTTTTAATCACTTGAAAACTATAGTATATAATGTGTATTAATTATAAAGAATGCAATAAACTCTCAATCTGAAACAAAATTCAGATTTCTCAGATGTGTTGAAACATTTGGAACCATATATTGGAAAAGTAATAATTTTTCATCATTAAACATCTTATAACTTTTGGCATATATCTTTAGTATTTTTTTAGCTGTACATTTATTAATTGTAGAATAGATTTTTTTTTGTGGTGTGTGCTGTAGAATAGCTATAGTCATTGAGCTATAAAACAATAATGCAGACATAAAAGCAACATTATTATATTGTTGAAATACAAACAGTATCTGAATAAAAATTTTGGCAAACTATCAGGAACTCTACCTTGTAAGCACTTGTATACAGATTTAAATCAGGCCACACATACTTGTGTGCAGATGGAAATCAGGTCACACATACTTCTATGCAGATGGAAATCAAGTCACACATTTTTGCAGAAGTGCATAGCTTTTTTAAAAGAATGTTATGTAAATGATTAAGGTTTTTTTTTAAAATTTAAGTAGATATTCACTTGTATTATTCTTCTGTAAAATGAGATTTCTTTCTTTCATTTTTTTTTTGTTATTATTATCAGAATGTTTATGAATATGGAATGAATGAATATTCTCAGAAAAGTCTTTTAAGTTTGCCATTTGGAAATATCAAATTATTAGGGTACGTATGCGAAATTATGAAGTATTTTTTTAACCACAGCCATGAAATCTTCATCCTAGAACTTCCAAAATGCAGTCAGTTTTCCCTGTCATGACAAAAAAAAAAAAAAAAAAAAAAAAAAAAATAAATAAATAAAATAAAATAAAATAATTATTAAAAAAAATAATTAAAAACACTTCTATTTTGTAAAAGTTTTCTTTAATTATAATGAAAAAAAAATTGGTGAATAGTATCAAACTACTGAAAGCTTTTTGGAAACAAATTGATGAATACTATTAATGTAGATTCCTTCAGTAGTAATGTTATGATCATGGATGCAAAGTCTTTTGCTGTTCTTATGCTAAAATATATTACAAAATATTATTTTCATACATTTAGTTAAACCAATGATATTGTGAAATTTGATGATTTGTTGAGTTACATAATGTGCCTCAAACTAAGGTGTAAAGGCTATTGAATTCAATTTTTGATCTTGTAGGTTAATAGTTAAATATTCTTTGTTGGTAAAAAGCATATGCTTTGAAGTCATCCCAGTTTATGGCAGCTTAATATGTTTCATGTAAATAATGTGTGTGATAAACTGTTTTATGTATTGACATATATAATGATAATAATTTTATTTTATCCAGGTTTCATCTCCTCATCAAAACACAATATCTAATCTTGTCGAAAATATAAAGTCTGAAGAATCTCCTGGTCCTCCACCCACTGCCACAAATAATAGTACCAACAATAGCAGCAATAATAACAGTAATAATAGTAGTTGGGTGCCAGGAACCCAAGAAGACATAAAACCTCCTGTCGCTCTTAGTTCCGTTCCTTCAACTCCTGCTCCCCCATCTATATCTGTGCAAGGGCTGAAAAGACCTTCTCTTGTGGTATGCTCACATGAAGATCCACATGATGAACTAGTTATGGATGGTCTGTTATATGACTACACATTTCTAAATTCATCTGTATGGTAAGTATATAAAATGTTTCAGAATCTCTATCTGACAAACATTTTGTAACAATTATGCTTTCCAATGAGTACATTTTTCTTTTTAAAGAAACTTCATTATTGAAAAGTAATTTTCTTTGCCTGTGTAAATTGAAATTCAGGACTATTTGAACAATTCTTTAAAAATATAATTCTTTTCAGAATAACAGTATTTAATATTATTGATATTTATATCCAAAAAGCTGCCACTTTTTAATAAAAAGTTAAGGGTATTAACTCTTCCTTTTTATTTTATTAATAAGGAATTTTAATAGGAACAATTTTTCGAATCCTGACAGTTTTTTGAAGAATGCTGCAGGCAAAGATTTTTATTGTTATAACTGTTTTGTTAATGTTAATTTCCAGCACAGAAGGAAATAGTAAGTTAACTTATATTCTAAGATTTTAAATGTTTAAAAATTCAGAAAATTCATCGTATTTTTTGTATTCTTTAATTATTTTTATGATTGCATAGGTATGAAACATAAATTTGTATTTAAAAAAAATTGTTATTATTTTCAGGGAAAGTATGTCTGCCAAACGTCGTAGATTGTGGCCTTATACTAGAACTCGTGCAGATAATTTAGATGGATATGGTTATCCGTATGGAAAAGACAATCTGAATCAGATGCAGATAGACGAAAATTTACCTTTGAAGCCAAAGGATCCATACGAGTTCAATGACGAGTTTGATGAGGAAAGCCCATCATCCAGTTTTCGAGCTAGAGTAGATGTATGTGTTAAGGTTTGTAGTATCGGTTAAGTGTTTACTGCAGGTGTATTTTAATTCTGTTTATTATTTTGAAATGTCTTCTTAAATTTTTTGTATGCATGTTTTTTATGTACAGGCACACTTCAGCAAATTGTAGGTCATTTCAATCCACCACAATAAATGTGCAGACAGTCGAATTTTTTTTTCTCTTTAAATTTCCTGTAGAATATAAATATTTTTACTACATATATTCTTTGAACAGAAGACTTATTTTGCTTTCTTTTCACTTATGATGTTCTTGAGTGGCACTTCTAATTTCTTTTGAGGAATTAGCATTCATAGTTTTACTAATTTTTTTATATAAGAGACTAGTTTTGGGCATATTTTGAGAACAACACAGATGTCTTGAAAATCGCAGTTTGAAATTTGCAGTTCTTAATCTCACCTGAGCATTTAGGGACTAATTTTCTAATTTCAGTACATGTTACGGAAAATTTGTAATGTATAAGAACAATTTAATGTTGTTAATATTACATGTCTAAAATTTATAATATTACTGTAGTATTTCTTGAAGAATTTCTAGGGAGGGATAATTTTAGAATTAATTCTGGGGAGGGGATGGAGTGAAAATCTTTTAAAGGCCTAAATGCAGTATAATTAACATTTAAATCCATTTATAACTATTATTTAATGGTATTTTTATACAGCAATAGTGAAAAGTTTGAAATCCTATGAGAAATTAGTAGAATGGGTGATTGAGATGCAGAGGGAATGAATACCATTTAGTAGAATGTTGCTGATCAACTGACCTAATGCTGTTTTATGACAGACTTTATTTGAAATAAATATATAACAGAATGTATAATCTGTGTACTGCAATAAAATGAGGTTTGCCTGTATGCACCTGCAGCTTAAAACTTAACATGTATTCCTCCTCTCATATCAGTAATTTCTGTAATTGCCTGAGTTATATGTGAATTAAATGGATAAGCAGAAATTTGATGTACATGTTTTGACAATAAATTTTCAGGAATATTGCTGTTATTCTGTTA
The DNA here is from genome assembly GCF_044657685.1 of Stegodyphus dumicola. Classification (NCBI taxonomy): domain Eukaryota; kingdom Metazoa; phylum Arthropoda; class Arachnida; order Araneae; family Eresidae; genus Stegodyphus; species Stegodyphus dumicola. The sequence goes on along the minus strand of NC_140769.1, from coordinate 4,815,622 downwards.
GAGACAAAAAATAGAGTGTATGTGCCAATTTGTATATATTTCCTTTATATAAATATTTGAAAAAGTGCAGACCTGCCTAGTTCTGAAAATTGAAATTCTTGTTGTCAATGTCCCCATGTGCAATAGATGGTGAAAATTAAATTTTGATTTATGTAAGGAAAGATGGTTAAAACTTTAATGAGATATTACCCTAATGAGATATTAAGGTGCGAGACGCACGCACACAAACAAACAAACAAACAAAAAAACCCGAGACTAAGTGTGTAGCTTGAAAAAAGAGTGAAATGGGCAATTTCTGGTTTGGTGGAATCATCCCACACATCTCCCCTCTCCATGCGGCCAATTTCAACTTAAATGATCACACCAGTTGGGAGTACTGCATTATTGAGTGAACATGTGCAACTGCATTCTGCCAGCAAAAAATGTCTAATGTAAAAACTGAACAGCGATTTAATATCAAGTTTCTTGTGAAACTTTAGAAATCAGCCACAGAAACATTTCAAATGTTAACTGAGGCTTATGGAGATGAAACTTTGTCTCGTGCATGTGTGTTTGAAGGCATAAGCGGTTTTCAGGGAGAAGGACAAAACACGCATGTCAAAATCAAAGTTCAAGGCAATGTTGATTGTCTTCTTAAACATTAATGGAATTGTAATGATTGAGTTGGTCCCCTGTGGTCAGACTATTAATCAACACTACTAGGCTGAAGTACTAAAAAGACTTCATGAAAAAATGACCACAGTTGTATAGTGATGGATGGCTGTTGCACCAGGACAAAACACCCACTCACATGGCCCTATCTGTCAAGCAGTTTTTGACCAGCAAAAATATAACTGTGATGGGCCATCCTCCTCATTCACCTGATTTGGCTCCATGAGACTTTTTTTATTTCTTCTACAAACCTCGTTCCAGAACTATTACCAGTAATGGCAGCACCGAATGCTGAAGGGGACTACTTTGAAGGTGATAATGTCACGGAGAACTGATTTTGTAAGTACAGTGATTTATTGGACTTGTCTCTCTCTCTTTTTTTGTCACATCTTGTATATTGTCACGTGTTTGAAGAGTATGTTTCAGTTTAAAGAGGAAGGGAATATGTTAGGATGACTCAGGGAGCAAATGGTGGTTAATCAACCATTACAATGAAATTATTCAGATGTTTAATTGCGTTTTCTGTGTGGAAGTTCTCAGTCACATGATTAAGAGGCTTGTGTGTGGAGTAATAGATGTGATAATGTGGCATTATTCTAAATCAAGTGCGATGGTTATGTCTGGTACACTTATGACTGACTGCGGCAAAGTTTGAAATTAAGAAGAGCATTCCCACTCTGCACTGAGCTGACCAGACTTGACTATTGTCCACATTTTTTATTCCCTAATCTGAAACTTGCATTGAAAGATGACATTTCATCTCTGTTTGGGCTATTAAAGAGGGGATGGTGGAAATGAGAAGCAAAACTGTCAAACTTAATGTTATTCTTCTCAAATATCTGCAGAATGTCTGTGAGCATTTTGAAATGGTTAGATTTGTGCCTCAAAAAGATTATTATTTTCAATAATAATGAGATGGTAACTTTCCTTGTATCAGTCACAATCCTGTAATCTTATTTCTAACCTTGAAAACTCAATGGCATTTTCTGTGAAGTGCAATTTTTTAAAATTATGTTTTTTAATGATACCTAAAGAAAGCATGTTTATAGAAATGATTGCCTGTAATTGCACATATAAAAGGGATTATAATTCTGATATAAAAGTAGTTTTGAGCAAATTGAGAACTGCTTTTCCATTTAGTTAAGTTTCACTCTATTTGTAAGTGTATCTTTTTCTTTTTTCTTTTTTTTTTAAAGAGTGTAGCCACATATTTAGTTCAATATATTATTGAAATTTCCTATTTAGGAAGAAGATATCAAAAAAGAACCAGGACTCCCACCTACTCCAGAATCACAGAGTCTCACTCCAGGACAGACAGCATCTGCACCTCTTACTCCCACTCAGGATACTCCAAAGCCACCTCCTAATGGTGAACAGCCAATTTCCTCTCCTCTCACTCCTCACCACCACAGTACTGATCTTAAGAGTGAAAGAGATCTCCAAGTCACAGATCATGATTTAGAAAACATTTTTGAATCATCTTCAGATGAGAGTATACCTGATGAACAGGTACAGAAAATGTCATGTAAAAATAATTTTATGTGCTCTTGAATAGTATTTAGACTCGAATGCTGAAAACCACAAGTCTGTTTTTGAAATTTTTAAGTTATTTTACTTAGTCAATTACTAAAGGGAAATTTAAAAATCTTTTAATTAGGAGAAACTTTAAAACTTATAAAATGTGAATTTAGAAATGAAAGAAGATTTGTTTGTTGTAATTAGTTTAATGGCTATGGAGGTAAATTCTGGTCAGTTTTTAATTAATGTATTTCCCACAACGTGGTTTTTATTTAGTTTCAGACTGCTTCAACCCCAACTGGAAAATTATGTGGGACACCTGAAGATCCATTTTCTGGAAAATGCAAAAGCAGTTCTTGCACAACTGGAATCCTAGGTACATTTTTTTTTAATTTGCATTTTTTTAAGAATTAATTATATCACATTGAGTATTTCATTTAAGAATTAAATATTGGTTAGGAATATGAAATATCTAAAGATTGTACATTTGTATGAAAATAAACATCTGAATGTACGTTCATAAATTTGAAAAAATTAAAATAGTCATTTTATGGCCTGTCACAAAGAAGGGGTAGTTATTGAAAATTCAGAATTATTTTATTTAAATCTTTGGTAAATTTTCCGTTTATCAGAAAAAACATTTTTTTTTTTTCCCTGGAGGAATTATTTTTATTATGTTAATAAACAGAAGTACTTAAGAGAGAATATTAAATTCAAGTATTCTTTAATGTTTGTACAGATGGCCTTAGACCATTTTCAAATTTATATTTTCATAGCTTAAGTGGTAGAAGATTTGTCATACATTTAGAGGACATGTAAAGTTTCTTTCTGCTCTTGAGAGGTTGTTGTTAGGAGAAGAGGGATGGAAGATCCTTGGGCTGCCCCCCCCAAGGTGTTCTCCATCAGAATTGGGATGAAACTCCACAGCTAGTGCAGTTGGACCATACCTGTATGACCAATTGGGAAATTCTGTTGTCCCATCTACTTCTACCTGTAACTGTCAAGAATATTGTCTGTCCAATTGGTATAGTGTAGTGATGGTGTCTGCCATACTAGTGAGCTTATGTTTGAATTCTGGTGAAGGAATTTGTTTGATGTTTGAATCCTGGAGAAGTGATGGATATTTGTAAACATATATTGTCTGTGTGGCAAGGTGGCATTCAAAAAATACCATTTTTGTTATGGTATATTTTGGGGAACTGTACTGTCTTGGAGTCAACTTGGGCAATTGAAAGTTAAACATGTATACGAAAGAAAATTTTCCATTTTTAGGAGAGGAATTTAGTTTAAAATATTATTATAATTACTGGAGATTGAGTAGATGATGAGCAGATACAGTGTCTTTCTTAGACCCTTGCATACTTTGCTTTTAGTTAAATAACCAATCTTTCCTTTTCTTCTTTACTATGAAAGGCTTTGTTTACAATGACAGGTTTAGTTAAAAAGGTTAGTGAAGTGAAAGAAATATCGTACAAGAATAATTGAACTGCCTCAGTAGTATCAACAGTACTAAATTTATTTAGATGATGCATTTAATAATGTGATTTGGTTTAATATTGAGTCTGGTTTTGTTTCATTTAATTTCAGGATTAAGTGCTTATTGTTGTTTCTGAGAAATACCCTTGGTTTTAATGCAAATTTGAAAATTTTTAACCTTTATTAACTTTTTTTGCTTCTCTTTATTCATTACTCATTGGCAAAATCAGTTAATAAAGATATAGTCATAATCATAATTTTCTTGCATATCATTAATGGAGCTGTTGTAATACAAAGTTAATATATTAATGATTTGTTGGTATTTAATTTTTTTTTTCAGAATCTTTCCACATATTTTAAATAAGGTGCTTTTTATAGGTGTTGCTGAACTTACTCGTATGTTTCCTACTCCACCATCATTAGAGCACAATACAGCCCCATCTCCTTCAGGGCCTCTGTGTGGCACTGATTTATCAACTTTGGATAGCTCTGATTGTTGCCGCGAGCGTATAGAAGGTTACATAGATGGTGGAAGTAGTCCATATTATGAACCTGTCAGAGTAAGTTATAAACATGTTATATTTTTATTGTCCCCCCCACAGCTTAAGAGTAAGTGGAATCCTCTCCCCTTTTAAAACTTTAATTAAAAATATATAATTCATATTTGAAAATTATCCACAAAAAGATTTGATTAGTGTTTCATAATGTATAGAAATGATGATAATTGCTTTCGTTTGATTTGATGTCCAATTTTTTCAAAAGCTTCCAATGCTTAATCTTTCTCGGTAGAATAAAAATTGCTTATTGAAAACTTTCTGCAGAATATTGGTAATTTAGTACTTCAGTTTAAATTTGACTTTTTCAGATAAGGTTTGATTCTAGATTATAATTCAAAATTGCTTAGGTAGTTAGGGCTGCTTAAATGTCTGCTACAATATAGCTCTGAAGAGGATGTAAAAAAATTCTGAGAGAATGACTTTCTACAGTAAAAGCATGTACTTATTTGTGGTCTTAAGCTTCATTCTAGTGCTTAAAACATTTATTCATATTTCATTCCTTTCAAGGATTTGCTACTTAACTAGTTCCATTATCTCATCATGTTGTTCGAAAATGATAATTTTTTGAATATTTGCTTTTTATGTGATTTAAATATTGAAGGGGGAGAAAAAAAAAAAAAAAAAAAAAAAGCAACCACCAGACCTGAATGTCTTTGATTTTCTACTCTATGAACTGAGCTCAAAGTTCATTTTATAATCATTGATGAAAATCTATATTTTTATTTGCTTAATCATATCGGTTTTCAAAATTATGTCCCTTAGTGCATTTGACACCCCCCTTCTGCGCATTGATTTTTGTGCTTAAAGGAAAAAAATATATATATCTGTAATTATAGATGATGTGTAGTTTTAGAAGAATTTATCATAATTGCAGGTTTAGGAAAATTTTTACAAATTACAAAAGCTTTTGATAAATGAGATGGCCTTTTCATGGGCATTCCTGCATATATACTGGTGTGCAAAAATTAAGGACGAAGTCGAAAAATTAGCATATCAGCTGAACGAAGAGGCAGAGTGTACAGAAAGACCAATCAGGAGATTAAGTAAGGTGATGTACGGTAGCACATGCACAGATATGCAGGTAGACGTAATGGGGGAGTGTCTGAGTAGTATAAAGCATGTTGTCGGTGTAACATCAGTATTTCTGGCAAAGAGATTGCACACCATATAGCAGTTAAAATCACACCGAGTTGCTGCCTCAGCTAGAAATGGCGAATAATTAATCTGTTAGACGACATCTGGATGCTTTTACCCGAGGTCGAATCATTGGGAAGTTGGAGGAAGGCCGCAGTGTCACAAGTGTGGCTGCAGAGTTCGGAATTGCTCACAGCATCGTTTCACGACTTTGGAGACAATTTCAAACTACAGGAACAGCTATCCGGGGGATTAGTAGTCGTTGTCCACGAGGAACCACACCCGAAGATGACCGGTATATTGCCTTACAGGCCAGAAGAAACAGGCGGCAGACAGCGGGAGAAATCGCTAGACACAGGACACAGGCAACTGGACGACCGATAATCACGTTTTACCGTGGCCAGAAGACTGCATGGTGGTGGTCTGTTTGCACGACACCCTGTACGGTGTGTACCTCTAACGCCTGCCCATTGGAGAAGGCGTTCTCTGTGGTATCGGGAACACCGGAATTGGAGAGACAATGAATGGGGACGAGTACTCTTTACAGATGAGAGCAGATTCAGTCTGAGTAGCGATTCTCATCGCATACTCATCTGGAGAGAGCGGGGAAGCTGCAATCATCCCTCGAACATCATTGAAAGGGACAGGTATAGAGGTGGCGTTGTTCTCGTTTGGGGAGGTATAATGCTTGGTAGTCGTACAGACCTTCACATCTTCGACGCAGGTTCAGTCAACGGGACCCGTTATTGTAACGAGATTCTTCTTCCATATGTGCGTCTTTTTAGAGGCGCTATGAGTCCGCAGTTCCTTTTCATGGACGACAATGCACCATGTCATCGCACAGTAGCTCTTAGAGAGTGAGGATTGGCCGCCACGATCTCCGGATCTCAATCCCATCAAGCATGTAGGGGATTTTCTAGGCAGACGCTTGGCAGCTCGTACCTTACCACCAGTAACAATTCCGGAGCTTCAGTTGGCGCTGCAAGACGAATGGGCAGCAATGCCTCAACAACTCGTTGACACCCTCATTCTCAGCATAGGCGTACGCTCTGAAACCTGCCTAGCAGTCAGGGGAGATCATATCCCCTATTAAAGACCGGATGTTTCTTGCTGGACACCCATCACAGGAATGTTTTGGCCTTCAGTCGCATTGCGCTCCATGCTACTTTTTCAATAAAGCTTCTTTTTATCCCTCTGATTTCTCTTTTAGTAAGTGTTGCTTACATTACTCATGTCCTTACGTATTGGGGATCTTACGGTATTAAATGTGTTGATTTAGGAAGCTTTTGTACAAAGTTATATTGAAAAAACCGTCTCGTCCTTAATTTTTGCACACCAGTGTATTTCATTTAGTAATAATTTTCAAAAAGAATAGACAGTTGCCATTTTCCAGTCTTTGGCACTTTTTGCCAATCCTTGGTTTTAAACTTCACATTTATATATTATTTGTCTTCTTTCTTTATTTAAAATGTTTTCATAATTTGATAAAAATCTTGTTAAGAGTATGAAATGGAAACGTGTGACTTTAAAAACTCACAAAAAAGTAGACATTATTAACCAATTTGTACCAGTTATTAAAATAATTTCTGAAATAATTAAAATAATTTCTTTCTCAGTAACAATAAGATTACCCTATCATGTCTTCCACCATTGCGGGTTCTCTAAAGCAGATGGGCAGTTTCATTTCTAAAGACTTACTGGCAGTATAATGACTGCCAATACGTACTGGCAGTAATGACAGTTTCAAAGCAAAAACTGATTAAGGGCAATTACATTGTAAATAAATTTATTAATGAAGCATTAAGTATGTTTGCAGAATTACTGTATGCAATATATTTTATTCCTCAGTACATTCAATAATGCAAAAATCTTTTTGCAGCATTGTACAGTTTTAGTCCAGTATTCCAGCATATTTGAAAATCTGGTAAAGTTCCTGATATGTAGATTATTGGATCTTTACTGTATTTCCTGTAGCTATTTACTATTTTTTTCCTTCATAATAAGTAATGATTTTATATGAAATTAATTTTGTTGATTTTAGTAATTGAAATATGCACTTTTTTCTATATTGTGAATGTAATATAAATTTGGTGTTTTATAGAATGACTTTTTTTTTTTCTTTTTTCTTTTTTTTGAAAGGATTGGTCTTTTGTCTACAAGTTACCTGTGCAGTACAAGTTTATTAACTCCAAGAGGTATGCTTCCTTGACTACTCTGCCGAGTCAACTTCAACCAGTCACTTTATCTGCAGATCATATTTATAAACCTTTATGGACTCAAGCAGTTTCATCATCCCCTCTTCCTGCCAACACATCATTACCTAACTCTCAAGTAATTGGACATGCTGAGAGGCTACCTGCAAATACAAAGTAAGAGTTAGACATTTTCTGTGATTTTATACACCATGTTAATAGGATATACTTCCATTTGGAAATTGATTCACATTTAACAAAACTTAGTGTTTTAAATTTAAAAAAATTTCCAAATGTTTTTGATATTTTAATATCCATTGTCCACCATTAATTATGATTTTTGTAATTCTTACAAAATTCAAGCATCTGCGGTTTTCATAGGAAGGATGTAAATTTAATATTTTAACTTGATAAATAGTGGATTTATAGTCGGATAAAATTTTTGGAATTTTGGATTTGTAGTCTGATAAAATTTTTTGGAATTTTTTTATGAGTAGTTTTATTAAACGAATTCATAAACTGGTGGTTGTAATTTTATTAATGCGAATTACTTTTCCAGTTCTCAGTTTTCAATGATGCCAGTAAATGATGGTGAAAGAATGGTGCCGCCCATGTTTGCTGTGGAAAATCCCATTGATCAACGAACATTGCCCATGAACTATGAACTGCAGAGCCCAGCATCCAGTGCCTCATCCTACTTGAACAAACATTTGAACTCTGTTGACAGTAGTGGCACAACTTCCTCAATACCTGAGGCACATAGCCTGCTTGTAAATCTCGTGATAGCTGACTCTATGCTCAATCTGTTTAAAGATCACAACTTTGCAAGCTGTACCCTTTGTGTTTGCAACATGAACACCAAAGGTGCAGATGCAGGCATTAATTTGCCGAGCAGTCTCATACCTTCAGGAACAGATGAACCACAGTATAAATGTACTTGTGGTTTTAGTGCGGTTGTGAATCGGCATCAGAGCCATCGTGCAGGTATTTTTTATGAAGATGAACTTGACATTACGGGTCATCGTTATGAAACATTCTTCTGCCGTAAAAGCCTCTCTCTTGTAGAGAGTGTATCCTCCAAAAAGGCGGACATTGGCCAGAATATAGAGGATGAAACAAACGCTCAAGTGGACCATGTGCCACACAGTGTTGTGGACTTAATAAAAGTGCAGTGCTCACACATATACTCTACGTTTTCCATATTTCACAAAGCAGAACAGTTTCGCAGTTTTGATAGATTTAATTCACAATATAATGCTCTTGAAATATCGGATGGGTGTGAAATATGTTTTCTTGCACTGGACACTGGTCGACAAGCTGTTGACAATATGAACAACAATAAAATGGATGAGAATTTGAAGTCTTCCTGCCTTCATAAGTGGCCTTATCTCGCAGGTAATTCCTTCTTTTTAAGTGAACGAATGGAGATAAATGTTATTCATTTCCTTATATCTTGAAGTCAGGAAAGTGGAATTGTGTATAACTTTACGAATGTTCTGAAAAACCATATTTATTTGTTTTTTACATTTTTGATATTTTTTAAGCTTTTATGTACCATGTTAATTGCATAAGTTATTAGTTAATTTTGATTTCATATTAATGTTGAAATACTTACAAACAATAAAGTTTTATCAGTCTGGAAATAAAAGAAGCAACATGCTGCTTTTTTTGCTGAGCCTGATTGAAAGGTAGATTTTCTTATCTAATGTTTTAATCAGAGACTCAAAATATTGCCCTGGAATTCTGATACTGAACTTTATGTTTGAAATGAATATTGTTTTGTCACACAGATTTAAGCACATTCTAGGTAAGATAATTTCGTTATTGTTATCATTTCATTTTTTTTTCATTTTCTTGAATTAGATTCTCTATTATGTAAATATATTCGTTCAATTCATATTACTTATCTTGAATTTTAAATTCAATTTGGATATTCTCTGTCCCAAAATATAAGCCATTTCTTTGCCACTCTTTGATTTTTCTCTTCTCATATATTTCACAGGACTGTGTATGAAATTTCATATACTGTAGGTCTATGTAATTACTAAATTAAACTGGAAAAAGTGTTGCTATGTAATCTGTAGTGTGTGTGATGTACATTAATATTTTAAATCAACAACAAAGTATGTTCAAAACCAAGACCCAAATATGTGCTGTAAGCTGTAATTATTTTAGTAGCAATATTTATTCAGTTTTATCAGTTCAACACAAAGTAGATTCAAAAACATATCACTATTAGAATAATGAATTGGAACCACAAATAAAAAGTAAAAATAACAAGTAAATGAGACCTGTTCCAGATTCTCCATACTCCAGTGTTGTATAAAAGCAAAATTCATACAGGCATTATTGCAATAGAAAAGTGAACAAACAAAGCCAAAATTATTTTATTTTTTCATTGGGGTTGGCGCTGCAAGAAAAAAAAATTTTTAAAGAAAAAAAAAACTGCTTCTGAGCTGATACTTTCACAGAAATGCACAATTATAAATTTAAACTATATAAATTAATTTAAATCATTACATGCATCTGTCAGTCCGATTGGAGCACACATTAATTAAAACTATTTTGTGTTTTTTAAATTTATAATTTATTATTTCAATTTAAGAGTAATTTTGTGTCTTTTTGCATTTGTCAGGTCAGAAACAGGCTTTTACTTCTGTTGTTGCATCAATGCCCTGAAGAAGTTATATTTTGGATATATAAAGTCCTTTTGCCTGTATTTATAACTGTTTTTGCACTTTTCAATTGGTACTTTGCACTTTGGTACAGATTTTGTTTTTACACAGCATTGATTTATTTTGGGTTTTTGGAAAAAGTCTCATTGACTAGTTACTTGTACAATAATATTTTAGAATTAGCCCAAAAAAATTGTACCAATGACGAATATGAATTTAAATTTACTTTTCCTTATGTAATATACATGTGTGTGTGTGTGCGAGGTAAAAAATATGAAAGCAGACTTCTAATTTTAATTGGCTGTAACCTCTTTTATTTTTTATTTAATTTGGGGACTTCCTCTCTCTTATCTTAAAAATAATGCTATAAATTTAAACTGTATCATTCAAATTAATCATGCAATCCTGCATAATGCTTAACGCAGATACCTCTTGTCCAGTCAAATAATTGTAAACCAAAACTTTTTTTAAACTCGAACTGAAACTTTTTGACTCTTTCCTTCTTCCTCTGAATTGCTGCGACACTTTCACTTAGGCTTTCCTCTGGGCAAGATGCTTTGTGACTACCTTCTTTGTTCACTGAATATGTGCTGAGCTAACAAAAATGTAGGCCTCATAAGAAGCCCGTCCATATGTAAACCAAATATTGCGAATCCAGACTTGCTTTCCTCAATAATAAAATCATCTTGAATCTTGCTATGTTTTGTCACTAGGCATCTATTACACCACCACCAAATCAACCATATCGTGTCATAGAATTGACAGAATTCCATCTTATGATTACTCATTTTTGCTAAGATATAGCTGGTTGATGAAATAAAATGGCTTTTGCATTTCGAGCAGGGTTGGGTGAAGTAGAAGCTTTGTTCTCGACAAGGAGAGAGTTTGCCCTTTTACCTCATTGTTCTCAGTTGCTTATTTTTCTTTTAGATCATTTGTGTTATTTTGCTGTCATTAAAATTTGGTTAATTTCATAATTTCTTCCACCCATGTTCTTGATTTTCCGTCATTCCCTTAAAAACCAAAATGATTTTCTTAACTAAAAATTAATAGTTTATTTATCATACACATTTGTTATTACTTCTAATTATAAATACTTAAAATTATTCAAAACCAATTTCATAAATTTTTAATTAAAAAATATTAGATGAGATTGTTTTCATCATCATCTACAATTCTTGATAGCTTAAATTACCTTATCAAAGTTTTGGTCATCTTTGATGCTGTGCTTCATTCCAGTATCAGGATCAGCCCTCCAAAATTGAAATTATTATTGAAAGTTATTTTCTTTTAATTGAAAATAAAATCTCAAGTTTAAACTTTCATTTTGGATGTTTAATATCTAGTCTACTAAATCTGTATGAAACTTATTTAGATCAAAGTTTGGTTTGGTTTATTTGATTACTGCAAAGTGCATGAGGGCTATTTACGTAAGGAAAGGGATGCCTTTGTGGAGGACTTCTTAAGGGAAACTTTCTCATATATGCATTAAACATGGGGAAAACCACAAAAATGCCCACGCAGTCAGCCCATTCACCGAGACCAAACTACCAGGGGAATTGAACTGCAGGCCGAACTACCAGTGTTCAGCAAGTTTACCGCTTGGCTGCTGATGAATTCTATTTATATCAAAGAATCCAAGCAAAAGTAATTTCCATTCTAATTAGAAATTTTTTTTTCATTCTTTCATCCTTCATTTCTATTTCTTTTTTATTCTGAAGGCCTTTGGCTAATTTTTGTTGAAATTTTTCTTTTAAAAAATCATTATTATTTTTCAAAATGTCAACATCTGCACTCATTCTTCAATACTTCTGCTTCTTCAAAGTTTGCTTGACTAAAAGGAATTTATCACTGGAGATTGGTGGTAGAAAATATTTTTAATGGGGGTGGATTCTGACTAACTGTCTACTTAAATTGGGATGTAATGTGGTGTCACTTTGTGTTTACCTGATGACAGTACATACCAAATTCACATTAAATGAGGTTTTTCCTGTATATAATGCTTTGTTCTTTCTGTGACACGGCATTTTATTATTCGAAAGAAAAATTTGTTGTAGGCTCTTTCATTGTATAAAAGCAGGAGTAAATATCAAAGAGAACTGGAGGTATACTTGTAGAAATCTGTGCTAAAAATATTTGTTTGATAACTGTTCTGTTGTTTATAATTATATAATTGTACAATTGTATATTATATTAAATTTCAAGTCAAAATTTCTGTGCTAAAATTGTAGGTCAAAATTTATGCTAAAACTGTAATGTGCCTAATCAGTGGTTTTTGATGGCTTTCTCTAAAAAGATCTAAATTCAACAGAAGTGAACAACTCTTTATCCCTGACTCAGAATGTCCATAGCAAAATTTTATAATGCTCTAATGAAGATACATATTTTTTCAAATGTTTGGAAAGTATTTTATGTGTTGTGAAGTATATATACACAGACGCTAGATATTGATGTGTTTCAGAAAGGTAATTATACTATTTCTACTCCTGATGTTTTAAGACACACATTTTGTAATATGCAGTTCACAGATTGCTCAGTTAAAACTTTTTTAACGATATTGATGATTATAATTTTGATTGATTTTATATGATCTACAATCCATTTCATTTGTAAGCTTTGTAATCAGACGGTGCACTTCACTGTATTAGGTTATAAATTCCAGTATTGAGTGAATGGTAATTAGGTTTTAAGGGCATTGAATTTTGGTTTTACATTCTCTTAGAATATTTCAGATGTCTAACAGTAAATAGTTATGTCTTTTTTTTTGGAGGGGGGGGGGCTAAATTATGTGTGAAATGCTTGAAAAATTTCTTTGTTGGATTTGGTTGTCTTAATCTGTTTAAGAAGTTGTTGATAATGTATTTTGAACATAATGTTTTATACATAATGTATTTTAAACTAAGGAAGTCCTTGAACTGAAATAAGTTGGTGAAAATAAGTTGGAGCTAGATCTGGAATTAAGGTGAAGGACCAAAAATCTCTTTTCTGGGGACTTTCAGCATGCTTTTGGTTCCAGCAACCCGAGTCCAGTTTTTATGGATGTTTCCTGACAATATATTATCTTGTAATATTGCTTGCATTCTTTGAACACAGTGTTTTGTGGTATAAATTTCACCAAAAATATGCTCTTTTCATCCTGGGAAATTGTCATTGACATCTTAAACTGAGTTTGTTGGAGTTTTTAATTTTTTCTTGGTTTCCTTTGTACCTGGCTGTCTAGTATGAAATCATATATTTAGGTATTAATAGTAGCAATTTTTATCATGCAAAACATTTCCATCTGCATGGTACCATGCAAATTAACATTAGTGAGTCTGTTGACTAGAATTTCTGTTTATCACACATTTGCTGATAAGCTTTGTCATGAACATGCTTTTTGTAGCTATGAAATATTCATTACAGATATTACTATTATTCCTTGAAATGCAAAGTGTACTAAAATACAGTTCCTCTTTTGTAATTTTTTAAAATTAAATCTTGATATTGAAGTTACAAATGCTTACTCCACAATGGTAATTTGTGACATTTTTAACAATTAAAAATATATTCCTTGTCTTAAATTCATATAAACTTCAACAACATCAGTTTAAATGTTGAGATATGTTTGTTGTAAAATAACATTAATATTCCAGATACATTTGTGGATTTATAAAATGCAGAGATGTAATGTACTTAGGATTTAAAATGTTGCATTTCATGAAAACGGCTCTTCATTTTGTTTTATTAATTTTAATGTGGAAATAAAATGTGTTTTTTCAAAACTTTATCCAAGACTGCATAAATTATTATTATTATTATTATTATTATTATTATTTTTTTGTGCATGTCTTTTTTATTATTATTATTATTATTATTATTATTATTATTATTTTTATTTTAAATAATTGGTAAATAATTTACTTTTTGGACATAAGTGCCTGATTAGAAGAAATCTTAGAAATCTAAAAAAATCTGACTATATATTGTTGTTCATATGTATGTTGGAATAATTCTATCTAATCAAGAATGTTTAGTTTTTTCTTCTTAGACTCTAATCAAAAATTTAAATTTTGTCAGTTGATTTGATAAATTTGAAGTCAGAAATTGTATGATTAAAATCATATTTTAATTTAGCTAAAGTGCCAGTGAGCAATTTAGAAGTAGTCCATCTTCTGCGGTCTCTACAACCTGTTCTTCAAGAAGCGGTGCAACAAAGGCGCCATCAAAGACTTTGGGAAGTCACATATCCGGTTCTTGGGCCACTGACATGGAGGCAGTTTCACAGGCTTGCTGGACGAGGTAAGAAACTGAATTTCAATTTAAGATGAAATTCCTTACTGTAAGAATTTTGGTGTATTTCCCTTGGACATGGAAGTCTCTTTTTCACTAATATTGCCAGGCACCATTTAATGGAATCTGTTGAAATTCAATTTTCTTTTTCTGATTTAGGTACTGAAGACCAGTGTGAACCACAACCTATTCCTTCTCTTCTTGTCGGTTATGATAAAGATTGGTTAGCATTGTCACCATTTGCCTTAAAATACTGGGTAAGTGTTTATTCAGCTATTTGTGAGATATTTCAGTAATTGAATGTTTCTTATAGGGGAAAAGATGCTTTATAAAAGAACTTAAATTAGTAATGAATGGAACTAGTTTTGTTACATTTTCTTTCTCTTTCTATATATATTCGGGCTACCGGAAAGTTCTGTCCGTCTTTGGAATAAAACAAAATACAAATTTTTCTTACAGTGAATAAACTTTATTAAAATAATATAATTGCCATTGTTATTAATGACTTCTTGCCAGCGTGAGGGCAATTTGTATATCCCATTTTTGAAAAATGATGTAACTTTTGATGCGAAAAATTGATCTGGTGCTTGTTTGATATCTACTTCATTTTTGAATTTTTTTGTGCTTCAAAAAATTTTGTAAGGACAAAAACAAATCCTATTTAGAGGGCGCTAAGTTTGGGCAATATGGTGTATGTGACAGAATTTCCTAGCCTATTTCTGCAAATTTTTGGACGAGTTCCCAAAGCAGCATGTGTCCTGGCATGATCATGATGCAGTACCGATGTCCTTCCTGTTGAAAATTGCCGGCCTCATTTCTTGAACTGTTGTCATTAAATTGTCTAATTCTTGACAGTACTTCTCCAAATTGAGCTTTTTGTTCGATTTTAAAAGCTCATAATGTACTGGTCCTCGAATGCCCCACCATATGGCACAACATTCTCCTTAATCTGTCAAATTTGGTTTAGTGGTGGGAGGGCTAGGTTTTTTGGGTTCACAATATGCCCTTTCCCTTCTGTTGTTTCCGTGGGTGATTCACTGTTCATTCCCAGTTATCATTTGGTTCAAGAAGAGCTTCATTTTGTTCAGACAAGCAGAGATGTGCGTATGACAACTCGATCATCCAAATTCTTCTGATTTAATCCATGTGGCACCCATCTTGAATATCTCCACACCAATGCTATCTTCCAAATATGGTTTGAAATAGTTTGCTGAGCTGAATTAAACCTTTCTGCGATCTCCGATGTTGTCACAAAAGAATCTTGCTCCAACATGGTCGTAATAACACCACCGGCGATCAAAGATGATCACCCAGAACGTGGCTTATCAGAAAGTTCGAAATCACCTGTTTCAAATTTTTTGAATCATCTTCTGCATGCCTTATCAGAAATTGTATCTTCACCAATCACTTTCAATAAATTTCTACATGCCTCTGTAGCATTTATTCCTTGTTGAAGTTCGTATAAAATACAGTGGCGTAAATTAACTTTATCAGTGGCCATGGGTACACTATCGCTTCACACTTAAGACTAACATTAATCAACTTTGTTTTACTTAACTTGCTACTTTAGTATGTATACATTAAGCGATAAAAATAGAGAGCCAAACATACGGCAACTAAACATGTGCTTATGTGTTGAAAATTGTTGTCATAAAACTGACATAACTTTCTGGTAGACCAAATATATATATATCCCTGATTATAATGTAATAATATCCCCTGGTCATAATGTAATGGCCCTTTGGTGTAATTACTTGGAATGCATGGGATAAAAATAAAAGATAGCTGTGTTGCCAATATCCTATGAGCAGGCAACATAGACAAAAAGAGCTCTATCGCTCAACATAGATGCTAGGGCCAATGATCTTAGATGAGAATTGCTTCTGTAATCTCTGAAAAGATTTTCCCCTCCATCTCCCCCAAATAAACTTAAAAAATTATTGGAGGTTTAAGCGCAAATTTCATTTGGAAGGTTATTCTCCCATATGACCACTCCCCCAAATAATCTTAAAAAATTATTGGAGGTTTAAGCGCAAATTTCATTTGGAAGGTTATTCTCCCATATGACCAACTGTGTAACAGCTGAAATTTTGCAGTTATTAGTTACATAGTTAAACAGAGTTTTCATTGCTGAATTAAAAGGTGTGATTTTGAACATTGCTTTGAGATCTATAGGGCACTACTCTCAAAAATCTCTGTTACCGAATGTCTTTACTGTGGGCCTTCATCTCTACCATATGGTATGCATTGGCATTTTACTGTTATAAATATTTCTGAAATTTTTCTGTTTATGATAGAGTAGAAAGAATGTTATTAATTTGAATAGGTTAACGAGGGGAGTCGTTTAACGTTATATTTTATAGAAAATTGCTAATAATTTTCAATTTAAATGCTAAAATAGATACTTCTTTTTCATTTGAAACTATGATGTCCAGTTTCTGTATCCTACATATGGGATAAATGTTGGCCCCTTTTTTATACTAATATTTTGCAAGCATAAGCGTAAACTGAGTTAATAAAAAATAAAAAAGACCTTTTTTTTTGTTTTGTAAGTGTTATGATAATTTAACTAAATTATATGCTTTTAATATAATAAAAAAGAATTAATAATATATTTGTGTGTGTTTTTTGTCTGATAATACATTTACACATCAACTGAAACTCTTTCACATGGCATTTTGTTGTTGTTCTCCAAGTTTTGAATTACATATATGAGTATGTATGTGTGTTTATTTATGGCAGTTGAATATTAATTTTTTATAATTTTATTTTAATTACAGGACAAGTTATTGTTGGAACCCTACACTAACAGCAGGGATGTTGCATATGTTGTTGTAGCTCCAGACAGTGACTGTGTTTTAACTCATGTAAAAAAATATTTCAAGGAACTCAGTACTATTTATGAACTTTGTAGATTAGGGAGGCATTGTCCTATAACTAAAGTGTTACGTGATGGCATAATGAGAGTGGGGAAATCTACTGCAAAGAAATTGGCAGATGAACCTGTAGACGATTGGTTCAGTCTCATTGGTGATGGACCCATAGCAAGTCGGTTAAAATTGTATGCCCAGGCATGCCGATATCATTTAGGTAAACATTGTTTATTATCATTTTATAGTATCTGTTGTTGAGTTGCAAAAGAAATATTTCAGCTTGAAACAGTACTTATTTCTGTCTTTTATATGTGCATAAAATTTATACATTAAAGACATTTTTGTTATACATATTTTTATTCTTTTCAATGTAAAATTTTCAGCTGTTCTGATTAAAACTTAGTGAGAAAAAATAATGAAATTAAATTTACAACAGAGTAATGAAATTGAAGGAAATCCTGGTTATTTTTTGCTTAACTATTTTAGAGGTATAATTGTTGTTCAAAAATTTCTTTCTAAAAATCCAATTTATTTTATAATGTCAAAAAATGAGTTACAGTGATAGCCATGCCATATTCATCTGTTTAAAAAAAAATTAAATAATTTTTACACACACATGTAGTTTTATGATCATGCGTGTAAATATTAAAAAAATTAAGTGAATTTGGTGGTTAATCTTGATATCTATAATTTTAGTAGCAAGGCTTGGCAAATATTTGGGTTACTGTTTAATCTTTTTATTTTGTTGTAAAGTCTTTCTTTCCTTTTTGTGTGGCGTAATTTTTGGTGGCTTATCAGCATTTTGCTAGTTTTAAAATTCTTTTGGCTGTGACAGAACTTATTCATTGGTTTGTGAATTTCATGATAATTTTGAAAGAGCATAGTAATGTTAATAAGGCTAGTAATAATAAATTAAAATTATGCTCTAATAGAGAAATAACAGCAAAATAATAAAAATCCTTCCTGTTTCTTATTTCTGTTTCTCTTTCTTATTTCTTATATTTTAAAAATGTCTTTCACTTTTGACAGTTTTGAATACTTGTTGTGATATTTAAACAAATCGGTAAGTGTTGTAAAGCACAATATCTGAAATTGATTTTAGTTAAGCCAGAAATGATGCGTCAACCTCCATTGTTTCAAATCATCCAGATATGTGTCATTTTGTCACTGACAGTGTTTCAGAAATTATCTGAATTTTGTTCACATGATGAAGTTGGTATGCCTTGCAGTTAAAAGCAATATAAATTGTATAATTTCTAGAAATCATCTGATTTCTGCTCACATGAAGCTGGTATGCCTTGCAGTTAAAAGCAATATAAATTTTATAATTTCTTTCATTTGATGTATTACTAATACTTCGTAATTTCCTACTTATATATTAAAAGGTAACATATAATAGTAAAAATTTAGAAAATGTAAGATTCTGAAAAGGATTATATTTTATTATGAGGCTGTATTTACTTGACAGAGTTTAAATATATTGGAGTTAATCTAATTGCAATAAATTTTAACCATTGTCAGGATTTGCTTCACTGTTCAGAGTACTTAAAAGTTCTAATTATTGAAGCAAGTTTATTCTTATTTCTTTAAATCATGCTTATATATATGAATATTTTCCAGTATGGACAAATAAATTGAGATGATTAAGGTTTTGTTTTGAATTGTGTAACTAAATATATTTGAAAAGGGATTTTCTGAACTACTAAGACTTGAGAATACAAGTTTGCTAAGATACAGTGAAACTTATAGATTCAGAGTTTCTTTTAAATGTTTGGTTTGTAAAATGAGGAAATGATGTTCCACAAAATAATATTTAATAGCATAATAAAAGGGAATTAATAATCAGTATAGAAATACACATTCAGTTTTTGCAATATTTTAATTAGCTTTTATTATTATTGTTGTTATTTAGTTATTAAGTTCATTTCTGTTTAAAATTGTGTATTCAAAATTCAAAATTAAGTTTTTAAGTTACAGGAAGTGCTTTTCTTATTTGAGATATCATTAAATACAATAAAATTTATAAGAATGCTCGTAGCAAGTTCATTTTAGTTTTGTTAGCTTTTAGTTGTTCATTTTAAAGTAAATATCGGATTGCTGTTCTATGGGTTTAAAATAAAGAATGCAAAAGAATAAGTTTTTGTTTGTAGCTTTAATTGAGCTATTGGGGAAGAAGATTAATATTTGGAGGAATCTAAAGGGGGAAAAAATTAGAGTTTCATTTATCCGGATGTGCAGTGTTAAAATTAATGCACAAAATAATAGTTATTTGAATAGGAAGTATAAAATATGATATAAAATTGCATTTTTGCTTTTGCCTTACAGCTCCACATTTAGCAACACAACCTTTGGATAGCAGCCTGTTAGAATCTCCTCCAGTTTTAAAACCTCCAGACAAACCTTTATCAGTTGCATCCCCCAGAACATCAGGAACAGAAAGTCAAGATAAGGATCAGTCATCTTTCAAATCTACAGAAACAGGTATATATAGCTTTACTGAAAAACTCAAATTGTATTGAGTTGCAATACTGGAAGCAGTGTAAAAGGCTGAAAATTTTAGCATCCAAATGTTCTGATATTGCAGTCAGTTTATTACAAATATTTATGCAATACATTTGACTTCTTATTAACTGGAGAATGCTGTAGATTCATAAAATCACAATTAATCTAAGGGCAGTTAAAGAAACACTGGAAAGAGGACATGTATTATAATTAAGAAACACTATTAACAATTTTCCTGTATTTTAAGGTGCTGTTTAATGAGAAGAATGATTAATTTATGATGTAAATTAAACCAGTTTTGAAAACAAACGCACTTAAATAATTTCTCATCATTAATCAACTTTATATTTATTCTGTAAGAATAAATATGAATAATGCCATTGGAAATAAACTAAATTCTAAAGGATTAGAAAACAGCGAGAGAATTTCGCTAGTGCCATTGAATTCAAACTTGGGTAAGCAAGTTAGAAAATTTTTAATTGTTACTGTGCCATATTTATGTTACCAATTGAGTACTGTTGAATTATTTATAGTACTTATAATTAAAACAGCTCCCAATATGTCATCATTTGCTGTCATTGCTCTTCCTAAAAACATTTCTTTTTCCTGTAGACAATTTTGTTTTATGCAATGATCTGTAACAGTAGTTTTTCAGTTGCTCTGTAACAAAACAAACTTATTTTTAAGACAAAGCTCAGTTTATCCACCTCACAGTTAATAAGGAGTCTGCAGTATTACGTTTTGGTGGGGGATTTCTAAAATTGAAATGTATTTCTGCCTGAATGCATGAATATTTACTAACAAAAGTGTTCAAATCTAGGTTCCCCCCTTAAACTACTTAAACTTCAAACTTTTCACTTACAGTTGCTGCATACACTAAATCTAAAAGGGAATAGAAAAATTATCATAGATTCTCAAAAATTTCTTTATTTTGTAATTTAAAACAGTTCAAAATAATATTTAAGGTATTTTAATTATTGGAGATTCAGTGCACAGAATGTTGAACAAATATTTTAAGGAAAATTTATGAGTAATTTTTCTTTACTTGGTGGGATAATAGTAAAATGAGGAAAAAAAAATTTTGATGCTAAACTATTTTTGTACTAAACTTACATATAATAATTATATATATGTAATAATTTTTACTTATATTGGTCTTGTTTTCTCCATTCGAAGGCCTTTGGACTTTGTTTTATGCTTTTACATTTGGTAATGTTATGTTGTATATGCATCTTTGTGTTGATATTCGCTTACCGAGGCCATAAAAAGTTAAATAAATATGCAGAAAGTAAAACCTGAAGTGAAGAATAAATTAAAATGTAAAATATGTACATGTGTTTAAAAAAAATTGAGAATGGTGCCGAGGTAGTAGTTGTCCTCTTACATTAAGTACCAAATTATTTTAGAACATGTATTTCCTTTATACATACTTTTTATAAATAGTTTACATTTTTATTTAGAATCCAAAGTAGAAAGCAGTTCTTCAACAAGTGAGCAGTCATCAACATCTGTAAATACAATATCTGATTCTTCTGACATGGAAGACAGCCAGCAGACACCAACTATAGTTATATATCTAGTGGAGCCTTTTACTCATGGAACAGCTGATGCAGATGTTTATCGGCTTGCTAGTCTTGGACTCCTGAGGTCATATACTCACATGTTACAGTTTCTGCCTGAACATATAAGAAATAATATTCATTTACAGGTACATATTTATATAATTATAATTTAGAGCATTCTGTACTTACTTTCATTATTAAATGTATATTCTTTACATTAATATCATATCTGTCAGTTTTTCCCCATTTTTTGCAAATTTTGCCATTTGTTGCAGAAGTGTCAAAACTTTGGCCAGTTTGACATTTTATTACGTATACTTTTGGAAGATTAACTGAATTCATCCTCTGTGTTATAATGTATTTTCTTTTTAAAAAATATGGATGAATTAATTAATTTTTACCATGTTTGGCAGTTTTAAAGCCAGTATAGTTTTGAACCAGTGGTTTGTGGATTTCTTGAGATTTATTAACAAATGGAACAATGTTATTGTGGTATCTTTAAAATAATGCTAATATATTAAAATGGTGTTTTAATAAAAATATCAAAACATTTTCTTCTGTCAAGTATTAAATTGTCTTAATCTTTCATTTCAGCAGTTTTTTTAATATTTTGGTTTCAAAATTTACGCAAGTTAATAGATGTTGTGAAGCAAAGTTTCCGAATTGCTTTTAAGCAAAAGCAAAAAAACTATTGTTTAATCATAATACAGTCAAAAGTCTTTAATCCGGACGTCCATAATCCGGAATGATCTATAATCCGGACCTCAAAGCTACAAACTTTCTGTGCATGCGTAAACACATTATGCATAACGGACGGTATAAGCTAAGCTAAAATTATCTAATTATCTATTTCAGTTAATGTTGCAGATTGTGTTGTTCCTTAATATTCTGATTGGATTCAGCTTATTATTTTTTGCAGACTGTTAGAGCAATTTTATAAAAGTAAGCTTTAACTTTTGATTGTGTCAAAAAGAATTTCTGATTCTGGAGCTGCCAAAGGATCTAGAAAGCGAAAGGATGTTTCGATGTCCATCAAACAAAAAGTGGAATTGCTGCAAAAATGGATAAAGGCATATCCTTTGTTACTCTAACCATTCCGAATTCTGTTTATCAATTTCACCCCCGCGTGGAAGGGGGGGGCGTCGCAGCGCGCAATGAACTGAAAGTTGATCTGTCAGCACTATCCTTATCTTCAGGGCAGATGTTTTTATTTTATTCGGCTTATAATTCCTTACTAAAGGAATGTACTCCGTCTTTGATATGATTTAAAATAAAATTCTTCATTATTATAAATATCATGAATACACATCATACACATCAAATAGTTTTCTGGTTGCAAGTTTCTAATTTCGACTGTGCGTAATGGATGCTAGAAAAGTTTAATAAAGTAAACAAATAAATATTAACCTTTTTTTTTTTTTTTTTTTTTTTTTTTTGTAAATTTTGGTACCCTTTAGATCATAATTGCTCTTTATTTAATAAATTTTCATATTTTTATAATTTCTGCATGCCATTTTACCAGATTTAAATTGATAATCTATAATCCGGAAAAACCGATAATCCGGAGTCGCCAAAGTCCCTATGAGTCCGGATTAAAGACTTTTGACTGTATGTTAATATCATTTGGCTAATTTCTCATTTTTTATAAGTTTATTTTCCAGTGTAACTATTTCAAAATATTGAGATATATGTCTCTTATCTGAATTTTTTTCAAAACTTTTGTGGTTTGTACTGTCATGGTGTTGACAGGTTATGTAATATAAAGCATGCTTATATATTAAAATTTCTTTTCTTTCAGTTTAAAATTTTAAGGCATAGTTTTTAAGAAAGATGAAGAATTTTTAAAAAATCTGTACTTTTCTTATGTCTTAAGTTTTGAACATCATTTGAGTTTCATAAAATCTGACATTTAAAATATCAGAGAAGAAAATGTGTTGCAAATAGACTAGCAATGTATTCTGTATATTCAGTAATTGTGAATAATGTGATTTTTTACATTATAAGTACAACTTTAATTACTTCTGACGTTTTTCGATGGCAAGAATTTAAATATAGACGAAATAAATATTAATGCATAATACCGTCTTGCAAAATAAAAGCTCTTTCCATGCAGTTCTCATTTTTAAGTTGTGAGAGTTAGTTTTTATCTGATACTATAATTCTACCATAAAAATTTTTAGACTTAGAATTAATTCAGTGAATAAAAGTATAAAATTTAGGAGTGAAAATTGCATTCATAATTACAGTGATCCTTCATAGTGAGCACCTATGAAGATCAAAATCTTTCCAAACATTGGGTGATTGTCTCGAGAGGGGGTTCACAGTGTTCAGTATTTGGATGCTGTTTTAAAACTAAATGCATCTTCAGGTTTTTATTTCAAATATATGTATGATCAGGAAAATTTCATTGACATCTAGTATTGATTTAGAGATTTACTATCACTCAAAAATTATATAATAGATTTTTTAGGTTGAATTTTGTCATTATTTTTGTCATTGATTTAGAGATTTACTATCACTCAAAAATTATATAATGGATTTTTTAGGTTGAATTTTGTGACTCTGATTTATGTCACAAAATTTTCTTTACTTTGAAGAAATTGGGAATGAAATATAGCCATGTTTAGTGCTTGGATTAATTAAAAATTAATGTATAAGTAAGAACTTATGATATTTAAAGTAGTATTGTTAAATAGGATGATTTTTTCTTCTTCTTGAAATTGAATATCCAGATTGTTGTATAAGAATAAAAGATCATTGTCACACAGTCGGGCTTGTTAACATGCTTCCATGCAGTGTAAACCTGAGCAGACATGTTTATTGTGTGTGTTCTTTTTTATAAGCCTTTTCTTATATGGTTGACAGCTGTTTAATGTAAGAGATAAGGGTATTACTTTATGGTGGTGCTTTGCACAAACATGGCAGCTTCTTTATGTATGCCAATGCTATTAAAATAGACAAACCTTTTTGAAGGAACCATAGTGTAAAGGTGCCTGCAGTGTTATATGAAGATAAGTTTCTAGCCTTAATAAAGATGTAAGTACCTTTATTCTGGGGCATTTCTAGGTAAGTGGATTTTTAGTTTGCTTTCTGAAAAGAAAATTCTTTCATATGAAGCTAACGATCACCATCAGTTAGGTTTCATCACCGTTATGAAGGTAGCTTCTTTTCCTTTTTTTTTTTTTTTTTTTTTAAAGTATGAAATGCTATGAGTAACAGTTGACAACCCTTATGTTGGGAAGCCCTTGTAAAGATTTCTTGTGCAACTTGTATGAATGGGCATAGGTACACGAAATGCAGATCTATATTTGACTTAGACATGTCAGTTTTTTGGACACCTGAATCATATTCTCATTGAGTGGCTGATGATTTTACACATGCTTGATCACATCCAAATATGGTTTGATGGGAAGTCTGTTCATATTTATTAACAAGTTATATTTAGTAGCATTTTCTTTAATGCTTTTACTGCATTGCTTTATTTACTTGTTTTTTTTTACTTAGTACATTGCTTTTTTATTTACTTGTTACATTGCATGTTTATTTGCTTGTTATTATGTGAAAATGTTTTATACAATTTGTTTACTTTTCTCTATATTTTTTTGTATATGAAGACTAGAATTAGCAATGTGATAAATATTTTAATTATTTTTTAGGTTATACCTTTAGATTCCATATTAAGTCTGGGGTGCATGGAAAATCAGGAAAAGCGCAAAGATCAGCTCAAAGCATTGGCATTTTCTGTTTTCTCTCAGTGTCATCAAATATTCATGCATCAGGCTATTGCAAAATCTCTTACTGGGTTTGGTCCAGCAGCTGCTCAAGATATATTCTTGAAGAGTAGAGATGTAAGTATTTATTTGAAGTTTTCCTTCTTCATACAATGTATGAGGGGGGATGAAGTATTCGCAGGATATTTATTTGTAGCAAAAAAAAAAAAAAAA
This sequence comes from Stegodyphus dumicola, assembly GCF_044657685.1. Classification (NCBI taxonomy): domain Eukaryota; kingdom Metazoa; phylum Arthropoda; class Arachnida; order Araneae; family Eresidae; genus Stegodyphus; species Stegodyphus dumicola. The sequence goes on along the minus strand of NC_140769.1, from coordinate 4,790,269 downwards.
AGGGGGGGGGTAGGTTATTATCATATGAAATAATAATAAAGAAACATTTATGCTATCACAGCTGGTATATAACATTGGCATATGTGGTAATTTGCAATTGGTGTGTCCTCCAGAATATTAATTAAATATGAATATGAATTTCGTACAAACATATAATATTTTACTCATAGTCATTGAGGAAGTGCTAAGTGTTTATTTTTTATCATTATATGTGTACATATAAAAGATTTACAAATTCATATAAAAAATAAATTTTAAATTTATTCAATTGGATGTGAAATTTCCATATGGGCAAACAATTTTCAGCATAAATATTAATTTTTTACTTTATGTCTAAAATACATCTTACTAGCAACTTTAGTAAATAAACACTCATAACATGTTTTTTTTTTTAAATAAAAACTATCTATATTTAGTTGCTTAGTAGTTGCTCAGTGGTTATATCAGTTGCTCATATGAAGGTCTGTCTGTTCATATGGATTGTTTGTCTTACGAGCTGAATCAGTTTCACATGCAATTTTACTCTCGCATACAAGGGAAAAACCTGTAATATATATATATTTTTTTAAAGCACAGCATCCTAAAAATTTCATTTATAGAATATTTATTTTCATTAATTTTTGAAAGATTACAAATGTAATATATTTTGTCCTTGTTTTCTTGAAAATGTTTTTAAAGAGAAATTTTCATGGGGAAGGGGAGGGGTTTAAATTTTGATTCAGAAAGCCTAGTAACAGTTGCAGTAACTGTGTTGTGCATGAAAATTTGTTTTTACAGAATTGTACAGAATATAATAATCTCTCCTTAAAAAATGAAAGGATTTAAGCAGATGATAATGCTTGTTGTCTGATTTACCAGACTTACATTTCTCTGAAATCTTTACTAGAGATTATAGTAAATATCTTATACCTATCTAGCTTAAAGAATTTTGCCAGAAAAGTCTGATTTTGTCATGAAAACATCTTTGAAAAAGTAAAATGGTGGTTTGGGGGTATTTAGAAGTATTTTCTTTTAAAAAGGCATGTTGTTTGCTTAGATATAAAAAATTTGCATAATGCATCATCAGTAGTAAGTGATCATTTTCTTCTCCCAAAAAATCGTGTAGATGGTATTCAATAAAATAATTTGGTTACAGCGAAATAGTTCTGTTACATCCTCCCCTTCTGATTTCGTAGACGTCGTGGCAAGAAATCGGGAACTGACATTTGTCTACTTTGTGCAATATGTGGAGAAGAATGTGGATGGGCTCAAGTTGATGAGTAGTAGGTTTAAATTCAGGAAAATCTTTTGAAATGGATACACGTTTGGTGGGTATTACATGTTTTGTACATTCCCTGTTTTCAAAGGAGCCGTTGGAGTTACACAACCTTAAGTCCGAAACTTAATTTGCGCTTGATATGGTTTCAATGCTGAAACGAGATATTTGACTATAATTTTGTCTGGTATGGTGAGATCACAATATCATAAGTCGGAGATCTCATAGTCATTATTGCATGGGCTCCATTTCACTTAGGCAAGAATTTACCAGTTTTCTTTAATGGGCCTTTCCTGACAAGGTAGAAGTTAACCCAGACTTTATCTCCAGGAGTAAATTTCGGATTTTCTTCTCGTTTCTTATTAGCATACCACTTTTGTTTATCAACCCAGACTTTGTCCAGGAGTAAATTTTGGATTTTCTTGTCTTTTCTTATTAGCATACCACTTCTGTTTATCTTGATATAATTGGATTCTCTCGTACCTTTGTACATTTATCTCAAAACATTTCAAATACGGAGTAATTTCTAGAACAAAATTATTGTTCTCAATTATGGATTGTATATCATGTTTTACTCATCTAAGGTTCATAAATCTCGTGCAAATTGGAGAAACGTAGCAGATTGTCCATTTGTGTCACATTTGGCTGTGTTTAAAGCAAATCTTATTAATGGCATTTTATCCTTGCATGCTTGATGGTGATTATGAACAATTATTGCTAAACGAGATTTCAGATCTTTGTTCTTTCTTTCAGTGGGGTTAGATTGTGGTTGATGGACTGGAGTAAGACTTTGATCAATGGTCAAGATATAACATAGTCTCTTACTCTTACAGATAATTGAAACTAATAAATTCTAATCAACAATATGAGTGAATCTGTTCAAAATATTATCATTTAAAATATGCTTTCAGTTTGCTGATAGAAGCCATAATTTAATTTAGTATGCGCATGAAAACATTTTAAAACAACATTTTAAATTAACAAAAGTTTAAAAGTATGAGAATCGAAACTATTAATTCTAATCAACAGCATCAGTGAATCTAGCAATCTTATTTAAGTAAGGAATTTACATTTGTTTTAGGAAGCAGTTTATAACAAATAATCAGTTGCTCAGATTAAACAATAATTTAAAAGAAACTTATCTTTTTGTTCCTTTGAAAGTTATTCACTTTGCATTCCATGTGCAAGCAGCACGACACCATTTATATATAACATTTGGTTTAAAAAATTATTGTGATTAGCAGTTTACACCTGAAAAGAGTACAGCAACCAAACCATAAATTATGGAGTTTTTAAAGCTAAACCGAAATTCTCAACATTTTGTTGGGCACCATTTTGTAACTGTTCTTCTATAAACACAAATGGCAGCTAGGTCTAAAAGTATTTATTAACGGAGCACAGGAACAGTTGCAAAGAAAATATACGTCAAAACAGAACACCTAACATTTAAAATTAACGTTAGAGTTATGGAGACATAATAATGGTGAACCTATCCTCATTGCAGCTGGAGTTCGACTACTTGTAAGTTGTCCTCGTCATCACTAGATAGCATTTGATAAACTACTTCGGTTACAAGCCAAATAGCTGTGTTACAAGGTCTTTAGTATTAGTCAGATACAAGTAATATATTTCTGAACATGGTCTATGAGCTATAAAGTAGGAATTTTGCAATAAAAACAGAAGTTGACCCATTCAAAATAGAAGCAAAATTTTAAAAAAATAATTTTCATTTTTATTAAACAAAGCATTATGTAAATCTTTCGTTAACCTAAGTTTTTTAGGTTATTACCAGAGTTTAAGATATTAACTTCCTCTTGTTTCTTTTTACAAGAAAGGGAGTTTTGGCAGTATCATAAAACAATGGCAATTTACTGCATTCTGAATCACTAAACATCATGATATCATTTCACGCCAGGCTAACACACACTATTTTAGTATTAAATTAATAGGACTGTATTTTGTACTAAATTGAAGTTTGCAATTAAACAATAAAACTACGTACTTTAATAATGCAAGCCAAACCCTTTAAATAGTTAAATGTAGCTAGAAAAGCACTGCACAATTCTGGAGAATGAGTCATATTGATTCATCATATTTGATGTTTCAATACCTTAAAAAGACTTGGATTGTGCTAACTGTTGAGCATGTACATGACATTTTAATTTATTAATTTAAATGGAACAAAAGCAATTTTGAGAGCTGAGTTTTACATTAAGCAGTATGCTAGTACTTAGTAGATGTTTACTAACAGAAGCACTTCTGTAAAAATTGGACCTTTTGTTTGAAATTTATAAAATTTAGAATTTTTACAGCTCATTTTTGTAACTAAAACAGTCTTTTCTTAATACATTTTTCTTCTTAGCATATGAAACTTTTGTGCATTTTTATTTTCAGGCTCGTAATTCTATATTTTCACCTCCACCGAGCAAAGCCTTTACCTTGGCTCCCCAGAAAGATAAACAGACAGAACTTGGTGAAATGTTTGGTGACAGAAGAGAAAGGTCTAGCATTTTATATTGTACATATTGTTTAACAGAGGACCAAAGATGGTTGGTAGCTAGTTGCACAGATGATAAAGGTGATGTTTTGGAGACGTGCTGTATCAGCATCGAAGTTCCCAACAGGTAAATATTGGGATGTTTGTTCTTTCAAACTTCCATTTTAATTCCATTCCATTTCCATTAATAATTAAGTCATTAAAATGTTTATAAACATATTAATTATAGATAGTTATATGTACAAAGAGAAGAGTTGAATTAACTAATAGTTTTTCTTTAGGTTATGCTAATATTGTTTGTTCATAACAATTAACTCTATTTAATATGTATTTGATTAATAAGGAAAGGATTTTCCATCTAAGCAGTTTTAAAAGATTTATTTGTCCAAGTTTAAAATAAATTTTTGAAAAGATATTTAGAAATTGGTTCAGTTTTTGCACTATAAATTTGTTAATTTTTTTTTATTTGCATTTTTTATTAAAAAGAAATATGCATTTGAAATCATGTTTCTTGTGTATAAAATATTCCTTATACTTTTTAATTTTCATATCATTATTAACTTTAAGAAATTTAATATTTTATGAGTGATTTTTTTACTTTTCCTAAGAACGTCCTAATAAATTATTCCTTATTAATTTAATTTATATACATCTAATGCTCTTTTTCATATTTACTTTTATGTATTTAATTTGGATTTCGAATAATATAATCATCTTGGCAAATCTTCCTATTGTAGATTCATGTTTGTAATTTGCATTTATGTTATGTGTCTACCTTAGTTTTTGTTTGGTCTTCATCTTAACACCAACAGCTTTTATTGCAGTACCTTTAATATGAAGTTAATTAATTAAAATTATAACTTTATAAGCACTTAACTAACTGCAAGTTTCTTTAATTACTTATGTTTTTTGCTCTACAGGTTATTAACAGAATAATTGTTCATAAACGTGTTTCTTACAATTTGATATACTCTGTTATCAGAGAAAGTTCTCAACAAGAAGTTCATATGTAGTTATTCTACTCAAGTTCTTACTGTAATATCTAAATTTAAATAATTCAGAATATCATATTTAACTTATTCTTTTTTATATAGTTCTTCATGAATACCGTGTATGTTTCAGGACCCGCCGGAAAAAGGCATCTGTGCGTAAGTTAGCTCTACATAAATTGCTGGACTTTATTGTTGAGGTACTTTCCAAATGTCTTCATGCATGGCGACTGGTGATCAGCCGATTGGGGCGCCTGGGACACGGAGAGCTCCGTGATTGGGCATCTCTTCTTAGCCGCAAATCCTTACTTCGTTACAGTCGCCAATTGCGTGAGTTATGCCACCAGTGTGCTGTTCTGGGCCCCCCTGACACGCCTGCCATTCTCTCTGCTTGCTTAGTGTCCTTGGAACCTGATTCAGCTCTTCGAGTGATGGCTGACCAATATACACCTGATGACCGCTTTAGCTGCAATACCTGTGACCTCAGTACCCCTGAAGATGCTTCCTGTACGCATATCCTTGTCTTCCCCACATCAGCTACTACCCAGGTGAATGCCTTATTTTTTACTGAAAATTCATTAAACCTGTTCTTAATTTAATCTAAATTGTTATTAAAGCTGTGCCTAAAAAGAATCTGCGGTATTACTTGCTGTTTTCATTCCTTTTGCTGTTGAATTTTGTAGTTAGAATCATTTACACCTCTAAAGAATCTAAGATGATTTGCCATGGCTTTTGGTTGGTAAGATTGCTCTAGTTTTGATATGATTTTGTCTACATGTTTAAAAACTGCTGTGTGATGGATAAGTAAATTTTTAAATGATCAGCTTATATACAGCTTAGTATGCTGCACTGATAATATAGAGTCTCTTAACACAGTCTTAACAACATATTAAAGCATTTACTGTCTACTAGCTAAAGGATATGGCAAAATATACTTCTTAAGCAGATTAATTTTTTGTTTGGTATGGGAAAAAGATAGCTCTGCATTATTCATTGCAGTTCATTTGCTATGTGTTTTGAAATCTTCAGTTTTGCTATCTTGCTAGAATCGGAGCTAATACTGGGCTCTGATTGTGTCTGTATAGGGATGGCATCATGTATGTTTTTTATAAGCTTTTAGTTAATTCACTTATGGTGCTTCACTGTGGGTGGAGTTTTGTCATTCATTTTTAATCTACTTCCTAATAAATTATTGGGTTCAAGTTTTGTACACGCATTCCTTTTCAGTGGCAATACAGTGTGGTAAAATTCATTTCGATATTTTTATTTCATGTTTAAAAATTTTTTCCATGCATATAGTCATTTAACAAATGAACTAAGCATACCTGAATTTTGCTATGTACACCATCAAATATAGCAAAGAACAGGGTTGCCACGCTACCTGGAAAACTGGAAAAAGTCAGGGAGTTCGAAAATTGACCAAAAAATTCAGCAAAAAAATCGGGGAATTTCATACGGCGATTCTCCTAAAAAAAGCGAGTTTTGCGCCAACATTGGAAGCAATCACTTTCTTGGCAAATTATGTATCGCGTGAGCATCATTCGGCCAGCTGGCGTAGAGCCAATTTTCGCAGCTAAACTCAGATTGTCTTTTAGAAAGGCAAAGCAAGTTTCCAGCAACTTTGGTTTCCAGTAACCTCAAGTATCAAGAGGCTCCCATGCACATATGAAGTGCATGTTGAACTAAGGAAAATACATATTCTCGTATAAAATAAAATCGGTTTAATCCCAGTATAGGGTACCATGGAGGTTAGAATAGCCTTCATCTAACGTATAAACGGGATTTTGGGGCATTATGACGATGAGCAGTAAACGTCTTGGTGACAATTTTCAAAACCGTGCCAAGGGCCGTAGTATATACTAGAATTTTACCGCAAAATCTTTTTAACCCCTCCTTTTTTAATAAATGCTTTATTTGTCATTTTGTAGTAAAAAAAAAAAAAAAAAAAAAAATAGTAATCAGTCACCTAGGCTAACCATTTACAGAGTTGCCAACTCTCCCGATTTTCAAACACTCTCCCGCCAACCCGATTTACAATATATTTCTCCCGACTTTTTCTTATTCTTAAAATTTCTCACCATTTTTGTGGAACCTGATTTACAATATATTTCTCCCGACTTTTTCTTATTCTTAAAATTTCTCACGATTTTTGTGGAACTTGGATTAATACTTCGTTATATGAACAAAAAGAAAAGTGATTTTGGACGTCTGAAAGCAATTGAATTTTATCTAGATTATATCTAAAACAAAACCTTGCGAATCAGATGAGCATTTCTGCTTTGTGAGTGAGAGCATACGTATCCAGAAACGTCGTTCTCCAGTTCTCCAATGGGCATCGAGCTCCACTGCATGTCATGTGGCATATATCGGCTAATGAGCACAAAGCAAGCTCAAAGCTGTTAGTTGTATGTTCTTTAGTTATATCGTTCATCTTGTCCTGAGTTGTGTGAGTACACGTGCCTTCGGGAAATAGTTTTAGAAATTATCATTTTTTGTTATGTCTGTGAGAAAGGTGAAATACTCGTGTACGTTTCAAAAATCGTATACAGTTCACTTTCCTTCCATTATTTCCTCAAGGAAATGTAATAAATTTGCAATGTGTACCGTCTGTCGTTGCGATTTTTCGATTTAGCATGGTGGAAGAGCGAATGTTCTCAAACGTGTGCGTACACAAAATCACAAAGACAACATGAGTTGTTTTGAAAAAAACGAAAAATTAAGTTTTTTTTCAGAAACAAAAGACCAAAAAGTTATTATTGCAGAATGTCTGTTCTCTGCCTTTTTACTGGAGCACAACCTGCCACTGAATGCATCGGATCACGCTGCAACTTTATTTTGAAAAATGTTTCCCGATAGTCAAATCGCTAAGAAATACTCAAGTGCAAGGACCAAAACAGGTGCAATTGTTAAAGAAATGGGTTTGAAAAATAAATCTTTAATTATTGATTGCATTAAAACAGCTCCATCCTGTTTCTTTACGTATGGAAGCAATAATACCAATTCAAAACTGTATCCAATTGTTGTTTCTTTTTTTAATTCAGAGTCTTCAGAAATTGAGTGAAGTTTACTTTCTGTCCCCACTTTAGAAGGACATTCGACAGGCTTTAATATAGCACAGTTAATTATTAAAACTTTAAAAGAAAATGCAGTCCCTCTGGATAATTTGCTTAACACTTGGTGCCGATAATGCACCAGTAATAATAGGCTTGAAGACTGTTGTTGCAAGCATCTTAAGAAAGGAAAATTTAGATTTGCAGATTATGAAGTGCACCTGTCACCTCTTAAATTTAGCAGCTGAAAACGGGGTAGCTTCTTTACCTATAAATGTGGATAAACGCATTGTTGATATTTATTATTATCTTGAAAGGAGTTCTAAAAGGAAGGAAAAATTGAAACAGTTCCAACAGCTGCATAACTAACATTAGTGATGACACATTAGAAAAACTTTTATTAGCAAAAGCAGGCCTACGTGGCAATTGCTATGAACAAAATTATGAAGTTTCTTTCTTAACAAAAGCAAAATCTACCACTGTTCATAACATTTGTACGAAAACTAATTGAAATTTTTTTTTTACCCCTTAAACGATACAAGTAATAAAAATGTTTTTTATGTGTAAGGTATTTTTGTGTTGCTTGCATTTAAGAATTAGTAACTATTTAAAGTTAATTCGTTATTATAAACTATATTTTTATCATTTAAAAAGTCTTTTTAACATTGTGAAAAATCTCCTGTTTCTTAAAAAAGTCTTCTGATTTTTTAGTGTCATAGGTTGGCAAGTACGCATTTAATATAACTATATTCGCCAAAATATCGTTGATTATTCTAATTCAATTTTTGAATAATTATCTTTATTTTAATGATATTCGTATCATTTAATGTTGCTTCTTCCCTCTAAATTTATCAATTATTTATTAGTAAATAATACTTTCAAATTTCAGGAAATTTTCTCTGGCATAATCCTGAAATTAAGTCTAGCAGTATGATGACTTACCATCACAAAATTTAATGCACATATTTTTTGCTTAATGTAAGTGTATGCTACTAAATAAATATAAAATACCTGAATTTATTAAAAAATATCATTAAATAGATTTTTCTTTCGTTTAGCTGCAAAATATCTGGGGGGGGGAAAAAAACTACTTTTAAATCCAGATTGAGCAGATTCTAATCTCAATCTTCAGTAGAGAAAACAACTCCTTAGTTATAATAGTAATGCTTTGGGGATTATATATTATAAGTCATATGTAATATATATATATATATATATATATATATATAATTTATTTCATAAACAGTATTGATTAATTGATTATATTATCTCCTAAGTTTAATTAAAGTAGAATTATTTTAAAAGTGTGCATCCATACTGGTAAGTTATGTTTTGAAAGATGTAATTGCGCAAGTAATAATAACTTGTATTCGCACTAAATGGATTTAAGTTCATACAACATTATATATATATATATATATATAGGGTATATGATCTATGAAACACCCTATATATATATATATATATATATATATATATATATATATATATATATAGGGTGTTTCATAGATCATGGGACAAACTTGGAGGGGTGGTGAAGCATACTAAAACATGCATTTTTTTTATAGGAAAGTAGCGTCTAAAGTGACGGTTTAAGGCAGGAACGTAAAAAAAACAACGCAAGAGGAAAATGTATTTATGTACAAAATCAACGCAAAGTGCTTCTTTATAGCAATACAGTATTCACAATAAATGTTCAACATTGCGACTACCAGCAGTAATACATGCTTGGTAAGGTCGCAGAAGGGATTGACGAACATTTTGAAAAACGGCAGGCATTTCGCGCACGCTTGCAGCCGCAATGGATAGTCATGCAACGAGGTCCTCCAGTGAGTCAGCAGGAGTCTCGTAAATGATGCTCTTCAAATGGCCTCATAAAAAAAAAAAAAAAAAAAAAAAAAAAAAAAAAAAAAAACTAGCTGGATAAATCTGGGAACGGGGTGGCCATTGAACGGGTCCACCATGGTCGATCCATTGGCCTGGAAATGTCCCATCCAAGTAATTGTGGACCCGCACGTGGTTATGAGCTGGTGCACCATCATGCTGGAACCACATGCGATCACGAACGGCAGCTGGAACATCCTGCAGCAATTCAGGTAGCACCTCTTGCAGAAAAATATGATAACATAAGCCATTTGTACATGCAAGCAAGAGGTATGGGCCTATGAAGTAGTCGTTAACAATACGTGTCCACACATTCATGGAGAAGCAGGTTTGGAATGCATGTGGACGTGTGCCGTGTGGATTATGAGTTGCCCACATGTGCATGTTGTGGCTATTGAAGATGCCGTCCTGTGAGAAAGTTGCCTCGTCCGTGAATAGCACATCCGATGGGAAATCCGCCTGCGCTGCACACTGCTGCAAGAACCAATGACAGAAATGAACTCGAAGAGGGTAATCTGTCTGTTGCAAGGCTTGGACTCTCTGCAAATGGTGTGGGTGCAAACCATTTTCATGCAATACTCTCCAAACGGTGGAATGACTCATCTGCAGACTACATGCAATAGCTCTTGTACTTGTCTGAGGTGATTCATGTACAGTGTTCAAGATGCATTCTTCAATGGGAGGTTGTTGCGCACTTCTTCTTCCTTTCCTAATGTCAGAGGTGGCTTCAAATGACCCACCCGTTTTCACACAGAGACCGATGCAACCTCTCAAACATTGTGTGCTTCAGCGTACGCCTGTTCGGAAACCGTTCCTGGTACAACCGTAGCGCTGCTCTGCCATTCTCATTAAGAGCACCATACTTGAGATGCATGTCAGCTTTTTCCCTGTGCATAAACTCACACATCACGCTCGACATCAGTGTTGCGAATGATCCTCTGATGCATTCATGGTTTGTTCGGCTCACTACCGCTCTCTACCGATGCATTGCCAACCAATCACAGCTGTAGTTCCTATTACTGTTATTGTTCCCTTTTTTGAACATTTATTGTGAATACTGTATTGCTGCAAAGAAGCACTTTGCATTGATTTTGTACATAAACACATTTTCCTCTCATGTGGTTTTTTTACGTTCCTGCCTTAACCCGTCTCTTTAGACCCTATATTCCTGTAATACGCTCCACCACCCTTCCAGTTTGTCCCATGATCTATGAAACACCCTGTATAAGTCATATGTAACTGGCAAATTTTTGTGTTTTCAAGTGGTACCATAATTAATTTACATCTTAGCACAGCCAATGTGCATTACACGGGTAGACTGGAATTTTCTTAAAACACACCTGGAAAAGTCAGGGAATTTCATTTTCCTGTTTGAGTGGCAACCCTGAAATAGCTTTTCAGTGAAACTTGTGTGAAGATTATAATTTATGAATTTTTGCAAATTTTTGAAAATCGCTCAAATTTTTAGATTGTTTGATGTTTTATGATATAAAAATTTCAGCATCTAAAAATGTATCAGATATAAATTTTGAAATCTTCACAGATTATAAAACAAAATTTTCACTCATTTAAAATAAAGAATGGTAATGAAATATTCATTAAGCAATATTCTACACTTTTTAAAAAAACATATGCTACTGTCAAATGAAGAAATATTTTTTCTTGGGAAAATTGCTTTTGAGTGTCTCATCTTGGTGCATTTAATGACGAATTGCAGGGTTGCCACGCTACCTGGAGAACCGGGAAAAGTCAGGGAATTCGAAAATTGACCAAAATATTCAGGGAAAAGTCAGGGAATTTAAGTATTTTTGTCAAAATCTGGAAAAGTCAGGGAAGTTCATACAACGATGCCGCCAAAAAAAGCGATTTTTGCGCCGACGTCGGAAGAGATAACTTTTTTGGCGAATTATGTATCACGTAAGTGTCATTCGGGTAGCTGGCATAGAGCGAATTTTCGCAGCTCCAATTTGATTGTCTTTTAGAAAGGCAAAGCAACTTTCCCGCAACTTTTGGTTTCCAGTATTCTCGAGAATCGCATGTGCAGTGCATGAACTAAAGAAAGTACCTGTTCTCGTATAAAACAAAATGGGTTTAATCCTAGTATACGGTACCATGGAGGTTAGAATCAAAGAATATGTATTGTAAAGAAAGAAAACTTTTCTGCAACAGACGTGGCTCCGTTCCATCATAGAGGGAAACAGCTGTGCATGTCTGATATATCTGTCGCCGAAGATCGAAACCGGTGTCGAAGTTCGAAGGTCACGTTATGAAGAGTTCATAAAATGAATATCGTTTAAAATTTCTTGAACGACTTGCGCTAAAAAGACGTGTCACGCACGTCGAGATGCTTTTGTCTCAAACCGTGAGCGACGTGAACACCACGTCGATAAGCATTTATCGCAAAAATGAAAATAACGTGGTGCACACGTCGCCTAACAACGAGATTGTTTATTTCTCGAGTTACAGCTCTGGATTGCACTCGCAGATGCGGAGCGGCGCAAATGAGACACTTTACCGCTTGTTATATTGTAGCGCACGGCACCGCAACCGTGAAGTTTAGTCTTAGCGCAAGTGGTTAAACTCTAAAGGAAAAGAAAATATTTTTTGGCGCAAGTAAATTAATTCATGGATTAGTTATTTTCAGGGGAAAAAAAACTACGAAAATCCGTTTTTAAAATTATTGCGTGGATTTTTCGCAATAATTTTAAAAACGGATTTTCGTAGTTTTCTTTTTGTCAAAGAGCGTTTCTTCTTAACACGTGTTTCTCAATTTCCTGTACACATCACGAAGAGAGAAATTCTGGCCGCCAGGTTCCATCGCCAAATCTCTTGACAAATTTTCCCTCCGCATTCTAACGGCGTAATAGCATTTTACTTGTATGGAACCTTTTCTTCTTTACATAGACGTTCTTTGTTTAGAATAATAATGGGATTTTGCGACATCATGATGCGCAGTAAACGGGTCATTTTGGTCTTGGCGACAATTTTCAAAATCGTGCCAAAGCCTTACCGTATACTAGAATTTTACCGCAAAATCTTTTTAAACCTCTTTTTTTTTTTTTTTTTTTTTTTAAAATAAATACCTTGCCATTTTGCAGTAAAATAAAAAAATAGTAATCAGTCATCTAGGCTAGCCATGTAATATAACTATATTCGCTAAAATATCGTTGATTATTCTAATTCAATTTTTAAGTAATTATTTTTATGTTATTCATATAATTTAATGTTGCTTCTTCCCTCTAAATTTATTTATTATTAGTAAATAATATTTCCAAATTTCAAGAAATTTTCTCTGGCATAATCCTAAAATTAATTATAGTAGTATGATGACATACCATCACGAAATTTAATCCACATATTTTTTCCTTATGTATGCTGCAAAATAAATATAAAATACCTCAATTTATTAAAATAGATTTCTTTCTTTCGTTTAGCTGCAGAACGTCTGCAAAAAAAAGCCTTATTTTATTACAGATTGGGAAGATTCTAATCTCAATCTTCAGTGGAGAAAACAACAACTATTATAATTATATTTGTGTTTTCAAGTGTTAAGGTGCCTTTTAAGAACATACCTCACGCGAATTAAATTTACCTAAAATCTAACCTAACTATTTAGCATTGCGTTGTGATTTATAAGGACCGGATTAGCCTCGTGTTGAACTGGTGATGATCATGAGTAATAATTAAATAAAACATACATTTGTTATCTAATGTATATATCTTAAATTTTATTAAGTTTCTTAAGTGGAAAACTAAACAAAATTATCAAACAAAGTATACCAAGAATAATTAAGAATAAATGTCCTCTGGGATTTATTGAATAATTAAGTGAATTTGCTACACAATACAAGTAATACCATAATTAATTTACCTCTTAGCACAGCCAACGTACATTACGCGGATAGACTGGAATTTTCTTGAAACACACCTGGAAAACCTGGAAAAGTCAGGGAATTTCATTCTCCTGTTTGAGTGGCAACCCTGGAATTGGCAATATTCATTTTTTGATTTTAGTTTCAAATAAAATGCTTCTTGCAACATTGTTATTGTGACCAACTTCCGAATCTGAATACTCAAAGTGATTTCTTCATTCTCTGAATGACGTTCAGTTATTTTTCTTTGTTTTGTAACTTTATTTATTGCTGGCATGTTAATGATGACTAAAACTTTCATCATTCGTAAGTTGCGAGTCAGACTAAAAAACAGAAATTAAAATACAGTTAAAAAAGTGTTATTACAGATTAAGCTTTTGCTTAAAATGCATATGACAATTAATGCACTAAAAAAAGAAAAATAATTTATTCATGGGAATAGTAGATTAAATAACTCTGTTTACACTGTTCATCTACAATTTTATTTTGCGAATAATAAAAGCATGGGGTACCTAAATAACAAAATCTATTTATTGAATTTAATTTTCAAATGTTTAAGCCATTATATTTAAAAATTATCATGGGTGTCCCATGCTTTTGTTATTCACGATATCTGTAAAAAGAATTATTTAATCTATTATTCATATTAAACGAAAGCTTATTCTATAAAAACTTTTTTTAAGCTTGAATTTTATCAAAAACATGGTAGCTAACGACATTCTTAACATACTTGCTGTCAATAGGTTTGTATATGGGCCATGTGGTTTCCACTAATCAACCAATGATTCATGTGGGACTGTGCTGAAGGCATAGTCTATATATAACTTCTCTGTGAAGCCCAGAGCAACTGCCATCATGTTAAGTAGTTATGACTGCTATTTGTGGCACATGGTCTCAGTTTCTGACTTGCGGTTCAGATAGTATTAAAATTATTAAAATAATATTAAAATCATATTTTTGATAAAAACAGCCCAAAATTCTCATATTGGAATTTGTTTTGGGCATTATTATACAATATATTGTCAGTCTATGCAAGATGGTGCCCATGCATCAGTAGCAAACGTGTTGAAAATCCAAATTGATGCAATCTAACTAATAATGAGTTACTATTTCTGTATCCATTTGTTCAGTCATGTTATTCCTTTTGAATTCTAGAAGCTCTTGTGTTATTGTTGATGCTTTAAGAGCTGTTTCCTTAGCACAGTTAACATTGCTTATAATTTTATAGCCAAATTATTGAAAAAAATGAATAGTAGTCATTACATTAGGCATATGCTGGAATATGTATTATTTATTGAAGCTGGTGTCATGAAGAATCCATGCTACAGTATACTTCAGGCAATATCTGAAAACTGGAGATCTGGCTGAAGCTCAGTTGTACTGTTGTTACACATATTGTCTGTATGAGACTTAAATTATCCAAAACTTAAATAAAGATAACTTTCAATTTGTGGTAGAGTCTAGCTAGGATATCTATATGATTTCTATGTAGAATACTTCAATGACAGAATTATTTTCTCTGTGAATGATTAAATCAACAGACAAAATTATAATATATTTGTGATTAAAATTTATCATGGGTAAACCTCACAAAAATATTTCATGTCGAAAGTATGATGTGGAGCTTCACTCAGTCTTGTAACTATATCACTCTTTGTAGAACACAAGTGCCATGCTAGATCACCTGGAATCAGAGAAATAACAGGACAGTAGTAGTTATTCATGTGAATTTTCCACCTCTTTAGTTCCTTAAGAAATAATAATATTAAACTACTAAATGCTGAGCCATATTTTTGAGAAAAGTTTAGCCTAAATTTAAGTATCTCAAGCTCCCATATTTCATTGGAAAATTTTGAGCTAGACTCAAAATGTTGGCTGTGCATGCTTACATCCAACAACAAACAGCATTTTCTACCTATTACTTATGCAGAGCATTTAGTTAAGGTTCCTGTAATGACTTATAAAATAAAAATTTGTTTCTAGACTTTTGAATATATCTGGTTGTAACAAAAGTTTTCTGCCAAAAAATGTTCTCAATAAAATTAGAGGCTAAGTCAAGAAGTGCAAGTAGTAATCATTAGTAGTAGATTTGAATCTCTGATTTTCTGACAACATTTTTAGTAGGTTTTCAAAGCCTTCACCCCAGAAACTTGGTGGCCGTGAGTCACAAATAGGTCAACTTCATTTCGAACGTCCTGTGCAGAATGGAAGGTAGCACCAGCAAGATATAACTGCAGGTGTAAAAAAAAATGTAGAAGTCCGGAGGAGTAGTGTCGAGGCTATATAGTAGGTGTGGCAAATGATCCCGCCCGAGTCCGTATAGAGTCCAGCCAGTGAATGCAGATGTGGTGTGCGTATGTTGATGGAACATTGCCTTTTTTACACTGGAACTCGGTTCGATGTTTTCCCTTGATGGAAGCGTCAACACGCACTGGCATTTCACTGTACACCTTACTGTTGAGAGTTTTGCCTTTTTCCAGATACTCTGTGTGGATAAATACCATGGTAATCCCAACAGATACAAAAGCATGGTCTTTTTGTTAGTTGAGTTGCACTTTGCTATGCTGCCAATGAGTTCACCAAAATTATCAAACAAAGTATACCAAGAATAATTAAGAATAAATGTCCTCTGGGATTTATTGAATAATTAAGTGAATTTGCTACACAATACAAGTAATACCATAATTAATTTACCTCTTAGCACAGCCAACGTACATTACGCGGATAGACTGGAATTTTCTTGAAACACACCTGGAAAACCTGGAAAAGTCAGGGAATTTCATTCTCCTGTTTGAGTGGCAACCCTGGAATTGGCAATATTCATTTTTTTGATTTTAGTTTCAAATAAAATGCTTCTTGCAACATTGTTATTGTGACCAACTTCCGAATCTGAATACTCAAAGTGATTTCTTCATTCTCTGAATGACGTTCAGTTATTTTTCTTTGTTTTGTAACTTTATTTATTGCTGACATGTTAATGATGACTAAAACTTTCATCATTCGTAAGTTGCGAGTCAGACTAAAAAACAGAAATTAAAATACAGTTAAAAAAGTGTTATTACAGATTAAGCTTTTGCTTAAAATGCATATGACAATTAATGCACTAAAAAAAGAAAAATAATTTATTCATGGGAATAGTAGATTAAATAACTCTGTTTACACTGTTCATCTACAATTTTATTTTGCGAATAATAAAAGCATGGGGTACCTAAATAACAAAATCTATTTATTGAATTTAATTTTCAAATGTTTAAGCCATTATATTTAAAAATTATCATGGGTGTCCCATGCTTTTGTTATTCACGATATCTGTAAAAAGAATTATTTAATCTATTATTCATATTAAACGAAAGCTTATTCTATAAAAACTTTTTTTAAGCTTGAATTTTATCAAAAACATGGTAGCTAACGACATTCTTAACATACTTGCTGTCAATAGGTTTGTATATGGGCCATGTGGTTTCCACTAATCAACCAATGATTCATGTAGGACTGTGGTGAAGGCATAGTCTATATATAACTTCTCTGTGAAGCCCAGAGCAACTGCCATCATGTTAAGTAGTTATGACTGCTATTTGTGGCACATGGTCTCAGTTTCTGACTTGCGGTTCAGATAGTATTAAAATTATTAAAATAATATTAAAATCATATTTTTGATAAAAACAACCCAAAATTCTCATATTGGAATTTGTTTTGGGCATTATTATACAATATATTGTCAGTCTATGCAAGATGGTGCCCATGCATCAGTAGCAAACGTGTTGAAAATCTAAATTGATGCAACCTAACTAATAATGGCCAACCCCCCTTTTCAGCCTGTGTTCTTGAAGTCAATCCACTTTTCGATCTTGTTTAGAATTTTGTTCTTGCTTGTTTAGTCAGCTCATGCGGCACCCAGTTTTTGAACGTCAAGTTTATGTGATGCATAGTGTGACTGTTCATCTACAATTTTATTTTGCAAATAATAAAAGCATGGGGTACCTAAATAACAAAATCTATTTATTGAATTTAATTTTCAAATGTTTAAGCCATTATATTTAAAAATTATCATGGGTGTTCCATGCTTTTGTTATTCACGATATCTGTAAAAAGAATTATTTAATCTATTATTCATATTAAACGAAAGCTTATTCTATAAAAACTTTTTTTAAGCTTGAATTTTATCAAAAACATGGTAGCTAACGACATTCTTAACATACTTGCTGTCAATAGGTTTGTATTTGTCTAGAATTTTGTTCTTGCTTGTTTAGTCAGCTCATGCGGCACCCAGTTTTTGAACGTCAAGTTTATGTGATGCATAGTGTGACTAATGAACATGGCAAAAACGTCTAATTTCTGAACAAGCTCTTGAGTGTTTGCATACAGATCTTCTTCCACAACTTCTTGCAGGCTGGCTCATCAACATCAGTTGGCCAGCCAGAGTGCTCTGCTTCTTCAATGTCATAGTCCTTATTTTTGAGCTTTTGATACCAAACCTTCACAGTGTCATATGATACAACATGAGTACCTAAAGCTGTACACGATTTGGTGGCATTCTGTAGCTGACTTTTTGCAACAGAACTGGAAGCAAATTTTGGTTCTAATATGGTAGTGGCATCATTCCTTTTCAGACATCTTGTATTTAATGATAACCATATTTTTTTACAAATTTCACAGCACAGTGTTCTAAAGCACGTCTCTCTTTCAAATGCCAAAAAGCATTTGAATAAAATATGATTAAACATGCCAACTATTTGCAGTGGCGGGGTTTCATTAAAACCCAATAGATATATATATATAGAGAGAGAGTATTGTAGAAATTTTTTTTTTTTTTTTTTTTTTTTTTTCTGACCTAGTACATTAAAGAACAAATTAACTGATATTTTCAAAATTCTGATCTAGTTTTCATTGTAATTTTATTTAAAATGCTATTTTCATAAATAAGAGGAGAGTTTTTTTCTGTTTCTTCCTTTATATGTATACATGATATGTGATTCTGAAGGATTTTTGACATAATATTTTGAAGCAAGTGATATTAGATATCTGAAGGGTTTTTTTATCCAAAGTCAAATGTTCATAGTTCAGCTTTCATTTGTATTATGAGTTTGTAAAAATGCATTTTTAGTAATGTTTTTAAAATAGCATTCACATAATTTGTTAACCATAGATTCATAATTAACTTTTAGTTGTCTTGTGTAAGTAGTAAGTATGATGGGTGCGAATTTAGAATGTCTTGTGAAAGATAGATGCCCGTATTGGTCATCAGGAACTGGTATTAAAAATAAAATTTGATTTTACTACTATTGTTATGCATCATTCAAGTAAATATGATCGGTGTTTCGATGGTTTTAGTTAATGGATTAACATTATGTTGAAGTTATTCACTGCAGACCAGCCAGCATGGTATTGAAAGTATATGCATTTTTTGGGTTTATAACATGGATGTGTGTGTGTAGTGAATGTAATAAGCATAAATATGTACTCAATATTCTTTGTTTATATTTCAAAGCCTATATTTTTAGAGCTATGCTATCTGGCAAATTTTAAAATAAATTTGGCATAGTGAAAACTCATTTATAATAGAGTAATTTTATTAAGAAAAGATTTTAAAATGATTAAAATTATGAATTTTCAAATTTTCTTTTCTAATGCTGCAAATTTTGTCTTTTTTTTTATAGTCATCTCAAGCTACATTCCAGCAGGAACATATTGATCCATTGTCCACTACCCTAGGAGATGATGATATTTTTCAAGCACTTAACGACGACGATATTGCTGTAGGTCAGGACATCAATGATATCTTCCGTTGGACAGAGAGCCCTCCCCAGAGTCCTGGCTCTCCACGTAGGGATTCCATCTCACAACCTGGTAGTCCAAGCTGTGGAATGGGTGGAAGGCAGTCACCATTTCACCATGGGGGACCAAATAGGGTAAACTTGCACAGTTTGTTTGCTTTTAATTGTATAGTGGGCAATAAATAAATTTTATATAATTTATGACATTTAAACAATTTTTAAAACCTTTTTTTTTTTTTTTTTTTTTTGTTATATAATTTTTTGTTGTAAGTGGTCCATGATTAAATCTTCAGAATGTTGTTTATTGCTTCCATGCTCTATTCCTATGATAGAAAGGATTGGTGTACGATGGTTTTCCCAATGTGCAACATAAATAGAAGCTTCTTTTCTTTAGGAAGTCATACTTTAAGCAGGCAGTTCTTGTATGAAAGTGAAGAGCGACTATATGTGAAGATTCTGCTTTTTTTTTTTTTTTTTTTTTTTTTTTTTTCATATAAATAAACTGAGAAATTTCTAAGCTGTTAATATGAATTTCGAAAGCCATATTATGCCACAGTGGTTGTCTTATTATACTTCCAGGGAAATCCTTTTACCATCAAGTGAATTGTTGGTACTTTCTCATTTTGCCGATGCAAGCAATAAAGTCGCCAAAAATGGTACAACTGATGCCAAGAGTACCTTTTACAACCTTTTACGTCTCCTTTTCAAAAACAAGTCGCAGCCATTTCATATCAGATTGATTGTTTCTTTCAATACTGGCATACAATTACATAAAATTTTTACCAGATAGTTCAATTTTATGACCATTCACAGTAATTAAGTCAATTAGGATGCAATCACATCACTCACCCAAAGGGGGAAAACACAGAAAAGGCAAAGTCAAGGGTTAAATTCACCATTTCTAATGAGAATGCACTGCTGTTTTGCATAATTTCTGAGTAAGCTATTCGTATGAATTGAAATAATTTTTGCACTTAAACTTGTATTCCAAATTAAGATTTAACTTGAAATTAAGAAATTAGATTTTTGTAGCATAGTTTCACTGAGATCAGTTGCGGTCACGTGATATGAAACGGCGAATCAGGATGTTGTACCATTAAAGCATAGTAAATTCTTAAAATAATGTTCTTTTTACAGCTTTATTGTCTTTTTACAAAATTGTAAACAATATTAAAATGTTTATGCTTTCAAAATAAAAATTTCATAGACCTAACATTTGTTAACATTTTTTATGTGTATACTGTGTGTCTCCTTGTAGAAACTGATACAAACCATGTCTTTTATAATTTATTTTGTCCTTTGTTATTTTAGGGATCAGGAAACTTATTAATGGACACTCAGGAAGAACCTCTTCAACTTCTGCAGCAACCACTTGCACTAGGCTATTACGTTTCCACAGCCAAAACGGGACCATTACCCAAATGGTTTTGGTCAACATGTCCACAGCTACAAAATGTTTGCCCTGTTTTTCTTAAGGTAATAATATTTTTATTAATTTGGTATTGTGGGTTTTAAGCTAAATATTCTCAAGGGTTTTTAAGTTATGGTTATTTTATATTTTTTGTTTCATATTTATAATCTTTGTCCATAAATATATTCAGATTGTAATTGTGTTTGTAATGACACTTTTAAAATCTTGCTTTAAAAAATGTTACGTGAAGAATGACCAAGAATGCATAACTTATTCAACAAGTTAGAAGAGGTGTCAAAATGCACGTCAACCAATGCCAAATAGTATTATTATGAGAAACGGTTCTTTTCATAATTAATAATTAAATTTTTTGATGTATTTAACTTTTTGAGTGAATTTTTTTGTAACAATACAGTATTTAAATATAAAAGTAAAAAGATATTAAATTGAAAAAAAAATCATAAATGAAAGGTGCTAATACATTAAATAAAATATTCTTTAATAATTGTTATGTATTTTGATTGTGCTTGAATATAGTATATTAAGCAAAATTATAATCGTAAAGTTTGTACTTGTGGAACTAAATTTTAAAAGCTTATAGAAGAATTTAATATACATTTCCCCCCTCTTCCTTTATGCTTTTGCTGTTATATATATAAATTATTTGTTTTTGTTATCTTATGTACCATTGATCCAATGCTATGAAATCATTTATTTTTATCTAATTTTTCAATTTAATGTAAGTTTTAGTATGGGGTTTGATTTGCTGGGTATATGACTTTATTCTTTTCCTTACTTTAACAGTCTGCTTTATTGATACATTCGCCATCTGTGCAGCAAAGCTCCGATGATTTGCTTCATGCTAATCCACATACAAGGAACTACCATCCCCTTGATTCGAATCTGACTACTGATGTGCTCAGGTATTGTATACATTTTAGTGAAAATAAATAAATACATATGCCTAAGTTATGTTGGTAGTTGTGCATTTACATAGAAAAGAAATTTTATACTTTTTATTCATGTTTTATTATGTATCTTTGCATTATGTCTTTGCCTTTCCTCTTTTTAACAGCATCACAATAAGCTTCAATTTTTTTTTAATACTACATGTATCTGATTTATATATAAGAGGCCTGCCTGCTTTCATTTAATAGTTTTCTTCTAATCATCTGTTTGAATAGCATTTCATCTGTCAGCTGTAGTATTATATATGGAAATAGTATGCATAAAAGTTGTTCTGAAATTAACCAGTGTGAAACAAAAGTACCAATGCAATTGAAAGTACATTTCAGTTGTAGGAAATTGAAAATTTCTTTATATATATAGGGTTATACATACAGGAATATAGGGTTAAAAATAATTAAAGGAATAGTAAATATGGATTTCTGTAGTTGTATACACTAATAAAATAAATTTGAGCAAAAGTTGTTGACATTACAGTCGACCAAAATAACCAAGACACATAGTTATCTGTAGGAAATACATGTCTCTTTTTACTGTTTATAGACGCTCTCTAATAACTGAACTCTCTACAATCCTTCCCCTGTATCTGAACTTTCAATTGAAAGCACTTTGAATATTTGAAAGGTCCATGGTTGGAAGTTTTCAATAAAATTGCATGTTTGCCTCGGATGGTCCCCGACATTTAACTCACATTGTTGCCTCAACCTCTAAACAGATGGTAACATCATCTGTTTAGAGGGATGATACTACTTGCGCCACCACTCATACTGAGGTCTGAGAAATATATTGCTTCACAAGACAAAAATGAACTGAGCCTCCCCAATAACTGAACTCTCTATAATCCTTTTCCAGTATCTAACTTTCAGTTGAAAGCACTTTGAGTATTTGAAAGGTCCATGGTTGGAAGTTTTGTATAAAATGACATGTTTGCCTGGGATGGTCTTTGACATTAACTCACTTTGTTGCCTGGTGACATCATCTGTTTAGAGGGATGATACTATTTGCACCAACAGTCATGCTGAGGTCTGAGAAATGTATTGCTTCACAAGACAAAAGACACTCTGCAACTGATATTTGGTAGTGGCATCAAAACTACATATATATATACCAGGGAGGGCACTTCAGCCTTTACAGCCAGTTTTTGGTTTGGTTTACCAGGGCGAGGTCTTTTGTGCAGAAACCAGGTATTGTAACATGAGGCGAAATGCACTGCAGATTCTGCAATTGATCAGCGTGAGTGTTGTTTTAGTCATCAAACTGCCTCTAGCTTTTTTAATCATATGAATTGTAAAATATCCAGTCACATCGTAACAACAGCTGAGGCTGTGTGCAGCGTTAATGAAGATATTAACTTTGTAGTAGTCTAATACTTTTGTGTGTGATTAAAAGAAAGTAAAGGTATTTTTGCGAACCTCTTTCAGAAAAACTGGTAAAAAAAGATCAAGGTTTTTTTTTGACAGAAATTTAATTTATAGATATAGTGAGAGTTATTTTTTGATTTGTACAGGGTTCGTATGGTCCTTAGATTTTTTGGAATCAACTTTTGGTCCTTAAGCGTCCTTAATTTTGGCCAAAATCAGCAGAAGGTCCTTAATTTTAATCATCTGAAATTTCTGCCTGTTTTTACGACTGCCATTTTGAGTGTGAATTAGCATTTTGGAGGAATATTTTTGGCGATTGATTGATGTATATATGGTTATCTTTTGAATGGGTTCATGAGTTATAATTTGTTTCTATTTCTAATATAAATGATGGGATATTTGAGTTTGTAAGCAAGAAATGGAACACAAGCATTTTGAAATTCATTTTCTCTAATAAAGAGCTCTTAAACAACTTTTTGCTTTGAGGAATGCAAATTTTTTTATTAAACGGTTCTAAATTTGCCAACTTTTCAACATTTTGGCGATTTTGAGATCAGTATCTATGGATAATTTTTAATTCTGAGATTTACGAATTTTTCGACGATTTTTTTAAACATCCTAACATTGATTAATTTCATTAAAATAATGGTAATATATTGAAATTATATTTAAAAAATAACATTAAAATAAAACATTTTTATTTTTCGTCATATTATAAAGTTTCATTTTGGCAACTTATTATACAATATTTTGAATCTGAAAAGTAAACAAGGTATAATGCTATAAAGCACAATTAACGAAACAGCTCTTAGCAAAAGCAAAATGAGCTATGTAATTAATTAAAAATGTCTTCTTTTTAATTTTTTCATTGTAAGAGTTTTTCCCGTGTAATTGTGTCAGAATATTCAAAATTCTCAGAATATGCATCAGTTTTCTCTATAAAATTAATTTTACACTTTTTCCCTCCTTTTTTTTTTTTTTCCAAAATATTTCTGCCTTTTTGCTGTTGCAGAAATGGCAGGGATAATTTTTCTTTAGGATTTTAGACATTGAAGTTTAAAAAGTTTAGAAGGATTTGAAGGCAAGATTTATAGACCCACCATTATAGGAGATTCGAGAAATATGTGACAAAATGAAAAATGTCTCCATGGTATCAACACATAATGAATGCATTTTACAGAAAGTTTGCAATGAATTTCTTAGTTTTTGGAGAACGTCTGAAGAACAATGAAAACATAATATTTGAATGCTTTATTTCCGATACTAGAATCTTAACATGTTAATCTTCCCTTTATTTTCTCTACTTTTCACTAGACACAAGCATGGAAAATGTCAAAAATGCTTGTAATCTTATCACATAGAAAGGGATTTTTTTTATTAATAAAGAAATTGAAAACCTATAATTTAAAACATTCATCTACACTAATGTCTATAAATTAAGGATAATGTAAAATCAGGCAAAGGAAGAGTTAGAAGCAAAACAAATTTGACTTATTTGTAAAGCTTATTTATTAAACAAAAGGCAAAGAGCAAAAAAAGATGCTATATGTTTGATATTATTAAAAAAATTAGCGATTTTTTCTCCATGGAGCAAATTCAAAAAAAAAAAAAAAAAAAAACTATTTACAAAAAAACAATATTACATGGTTGGTTTGATTGTTAATACATTGTATGTCTCCCAGATGATGCAATACAGTCCGTACAACGCCTAGGCATGCTGAGTATCAAATTATCGATCTGATTTTGGGGGATATTACACCACTCAAAAAGCAGTGCTCTCCGAAGTTCCGGTAGACATGTAGGAGGAGGTTGATGGGCTGCAACTCGTCAGCCAAGCATGTCTCACACGCGCTCTACTGGATTCAAGTCCGGTGAGAATGCTGGCCAGTCCATACGGGTGATATCCTCCGATTGAAGGCATTCACTTACGATGTTTGCATGGTGAGAACGAGCGTTGTCATCCATAAACACAAATTGTGCACCCATGGCGCCCCGAAACAAACGTACATGTTGTTCCAGAATGATGTCCCCATAGATTTGGCTTGTCATGGTTCCAACTTCAACATGCAGGTCAGTTCTGGAACCCAGAATAATTCCACCCCAAACGAGCACTACTGCACCACCGTAACGGTGTCGTTCAATGATGATTTCTTGGTGGTAACGGGTACCTGGAGCTCTCCATATGAAAGTCCAGCGAGAATCAGACTGCAAGCTAAACCTGGACTCGTCGGAAAACATCACAAAAGCCCACTGTTGCTTTGTCCACAATGCATGCTCTCTACTCCAGGCTAACCGCACGCGACAGTGAGTTGCAGTAAGTGGAACGCATTTGACAGGTCTACGAGCATAAGTGTCTGTATACGGTCTGCCTTGAAATTGTCATACCAGTGGCTGAAGAGAGCTGACGAGACAGGTCTGAGGCTGTGCTCCGCCTGTTTCTTTTGGCAGTAACTGCCAAATACCGGTCCTCATTCGGCGTTGTAATTGTGGGGCGACTGTGCTGTAACGTCTACTCACATTACCATCATCTTGGAATCGTTGCCAAAGCCTGGAGATGACACTCTGGGCAATTCCAAGTTCGTCCGATACTTCCAGTTGGGTACGCCCACATTCCAGACAGCCGATAATTCAACCACGTAAAAAATCATCCAAATGCGTCCTTTCTGTCATAACTATTATGTTATTGCACTGAAATGATTATAAAGCGCCTGCGAACAATTTTACTTCTTTGCCTGTATTCCTTATATATCACTCTTTTACACTCTTGTCATTGTGACGTACCATCGGAGTCATCTGGTTACTTCCTGAAATTTGCATATGATTCTTGAAGATGTGTGTAGTGATTTTACAGGTGATATATTTATTTTGGAGTTCGATTTCCATGTGACTCCGAATTATCCTTAATTTATGGACATGTGTGTAATATGTCTTTATGCATCATACACATAGCTGGCACTAGGCATTTCCCACCTTCTTGAAGATGTGCATAGTGATTTTACAGGTGATATATTTATTTTGGAGTTCGATTTCCATGTGACTCCGAATTATCCTTAATTTATGGACATGTGTGTAATATGTCTTTATGCATCATACACATAGCTGGCACTAGGCATTTCCCACCTGATGCAGTCTCTGAGGATTCTAAATTCTGCTTCCAGTGCCTGCTCTAAATTCTAAAAGTTTTGCCATTTCTAGATTTTGTTGTTTGGTGTGTCACTAAATACTAACTTTTCTGAACATTCTAAATGCATTTAGTGTTTTTTAGAATAACAGAAATCCTTAATTAAATCCAAAAATTCTAAAATGAAAAGGAAACATGTTAAACTGAAAGAAACTGAGTATATAAAAAAATTATTCTTCAAAGATATATGAAGTTATTATTATGTAAATTACCCAATTGTTTATGATTTCAGCCTTTACTATAATTTCCCGTTTCTGTTTCCTCATATGATAGAGTTACTGAGCCAGATTAAATTAAAATTAAATTGTATAATCTTTTACCACCATACATTTTTAGTTTGAATTAAACTGTTCTTGTTTAATTTCATCACTGTGAGCTGTAATTGATTTTGTTAGCATCAGAACATGCCTTTATGTTCTAAGTTCTTTTTAAATAAGAGGCTTATTTAAACCTTTGTCTGATATTGTAGTTACTTTTAGACATAGCAATAATATGCTTCATGTCTTTCGGCGGTTTTGGACTATATAACTTTTACCAGATCATGCAAACCCTCATAGGTACATTGTGGAGAAGTTGACAAGTTAGGAGATAAAGCATGCAGAAACTAGGGAGAGCATTGGTTTGCATATTGAAACAAATCTCTAATTGTTAGAAAAGATACTTAAAGAGAAGGAAATTGATATAAACTACCCAAAATGTCTGGGAAGGCTTCGAATTAAAATGACGCATAAATGTTTTATTGAGTGTTGTTGTTATAAAACATAAATGTTTTGTGGCTTTTAATGTGTAATTATCATACCTGCCAACTTTTACGAATTTTTCGTAATTTTTACGAAAATGCGTTTGTTTTTACAATTTTACGATCGTAATCCATTTTTTCGATTTTTTTCCTTTTTCAAGTGTTTTTAGTGATTTTTGTCGAAATTTTAGAATTTTTCGCCAATTGCATCGTGTTTTACCGCCAACTACCGACTACTTCGAATCCAGTAACCTGCGGTTTCTCCCAACTCGCCGCTTAACCAGCCAATCCAATGCGCTGAACTTGTTTCTCCCACTCTTTTCTTTTTCGAACTTTCTTAATACGTCGTTGTTACGAAATGAGTTCAAAAAAACCGTATTCTCAATATTTTTGGCCTGCCTACAAAGCCGAATTTCCAACAATTAAAGAATCCTTCAAAGGAAATAACTATGCATTTTGCAACGTGTGCGTCTTCATAATAAGTCATTTTTAGACTTCATGTTAAGTCTAAAAAGCATGAAGTTACTGCTTCAGCTTCGACAACGTCAAAAAAAGTGGATGTTTTTTTTCAAATTCGGCTACGAATTCAGATGCCCATGTCATTTTGGCAGAGTGTTTGTTTACTGCATTCCTCATCAAATACTACGTGACGCTAAGCGCTGCCAATCACGCCGGTCAACTTTTCAGACGGATGTTTCCCAACTCCAAGATTGCTCAGAAATATGCTTGTGTTTGCACGAAAACGTCTTCTATTGTGAACGAAATTGCTTGCAATGCACAAAGTAAAACGATAGCTGCACTCCAGACTACGGGGGAAAATATTGCCTCCTTGGTAATTAATGAGTTGAAACAACTTAACATCCCAATATCAAACTGCATTTTATTTGGTGCAGATAATGCTCATGTCATGGTGGGTGACAAAAAGGGTGTAGCCTCTTTCCTCAAAAAAGAACAAAATGAATTAATTGTTATTGGATGCCCATGCCACTTAATTTGGCAGCAGGAAAAGCTGCAGCTGCTTTACCATTAAATATTGACCAGCTTCTGATTGATGTGTTTTTCTATCTGGAAAAAAGTGTAAAAATTAAAGAAAACCTAAAGAATTTCTAAGAACCGTGCTCTGGTGAAACAAGAAAAATTCTGAAACATGTATGCACGAGATGGTTATCCTTAGGCAGAGCGCTAGGTAGGTTTATTGAACAGTGGGATGCATTGCTAAAATATTTCCACGAAGAGACCAAAACGAAACCATGGATCCCATCAAATTTGTCGGCTTATAAGATTCTGAAAACCAACTTTGCGTCTAATCAAAATGCTTTAAAAGGGAAAAGCCAACACACAGAATCAAACCCCTTAAAAAGAAAATGTTTAGAAGACTCCTCAAAGGTCAACTTTGTTAAAGAAGTTGAAGGGAAGAAGAAACAGTCTTCTATTAGCCGAGAGGAAAGGATTTTCTATCTTCTTTCTTCAGATTTGAACAAAGCATATTATTGTAGTTTTGTGTTAAGCACCATTAAGATTTTTGAAAGTGTAAATACCCTTCTACAATCAGCTTCGCCAAAATCCTCCCTGCTTATGCAAATTCTTAATGATCTTTTAAAAGAACTTTATACTAAGTTTGTAAAACCGTCCGTTGTGAAAAACAGTGTGTTGATTGGTGTTGCCTATAATAGTTTGGCAAATCAAAAGGATGACAATTATCTTATAATTGGAAATCAAACCAGGGAACTTGTAAATTCTTTTAAAGATCACGAGGAAAAAGAATTTTTTCAATGTGTTAGAAAGTACTTTTCCTCAGCCTGTGATTACATTGTAAGGAAGTTTCCTTTGCAAAATGAAGTTCTTTTAAATGCTGAAGTGGCAAATTTGAAACAAATTGAAAATTCATCTTTTGAAAAGATTCGTTTTTTTATTGATAAATTTCCATTTTTGTTAACAATTAAAGAAAATTAATGCCATAATGATGCTTTAGATGAACTACAGAACCAATTTTCTGCTGCACAGTTTGAAGACTTTGCTAGTTCTGGAGAATATAGACTTGATGTCCTCGTTGGAACCTTAAAAAGAATAAAAAGAGCTGATGGAACACCAAAATATGATAGACTAGCAAGAGTTTTATGTGCTATTCTCGTAATTCCACACAGTAATGCTGAGTGTGAGAGAGTCTTCAGTGTTGTGAAGAAAAACAAAACTATGTTTCGTTCTTCAATTTCACCAAAAACTCTAGAAAACATTTTAATTGCAAATGTTATGAGGAAACTAATTGTTATGACAGGAAATTTTCCAAAGAATTTTTGGCTAAAGCCAAAAAATGCACTCTAAATTCATTGCAATATTTTTTTTTGTGTAATATTAAGTTCTTGTTTTATGTTTCCTAATAAATTTTTTAGTTACTACTTAATTGAGATTTACTAATGTAAGTACAATTTTCTTTTTTCTATTTGTATAAATTGTTATTTTTTTAATATCAAAGCATGATATTAATTCTTCGTGTTCTGAATTTTGGAGAAATCTTCTGAATTTTTATCTTTAGAAGTTGGCAGGTATGGTAATTATTCTAATATCATTTAAGAATCAATGTCATAAATTACATGTATTTTAAACTGTGAAATTTTATTAAATTTTGATTTTAATAGGGCTAAATAAAATTTAATTGTGGCCTTGTAAATCCATAATGGCTAAGATTATCAAATACTTAATTTAATTATTTATAACTAATTGCATACTCTTAAAAATTATCTCTACATATTAGAGCCAGTTATTGCCTTTCAATGATACTCACTGTGATCACAAGATAACATGAAAATATAACAATTTAAGTAAAACTTATTCTTTTCATCTACTGAGACTTAAAATAATACAAAACAACTTATCACCTCTGGTGCTTTAATGCCTTATTGGAACCTTAAAGTATATTAACTTGGTTGCAACCCCTTGAACTCTACAAGAAAAACGGTACCTGACTAACTTTCAACACTTGCCAACCATGCCTACATCAGGCCTTTCAGGTTTGTTTTACTCAGTAGGTCTCTCTCTAGACAAGCAGCAGCAGTGACAACATTCAGTCCTTTTTTCTGAATCATGCTGCTTATGATCTTACTTCTCATTTTAACCCTTTGCGGCATGGTGGGTCAATATATGTCCCACCTAATTAATATTTATTTTCTCATTTAGCAATTTTCGTTAGAAATTTTCTAATCTTTTAAAAATAATCTATTTTAGTTATTATTTTTCTCAGTATATGTTACTACTATACCAGGGCTTAAGTTTATAAGCAAAAAATATTCAAAATAGGATCACAAGAGTGATATCCATGTATCTCGCATTTTTCCATATTTTAAAAATTTTGGTATACAATTTATGATACGTATGATTCTTTTTAATATTCAAAGGTATTTTATTTTCAAAAATCTTAATTGGATTCAATATTTTATAACATTAATTTTGCAGTTGAAATAAGTGGGTTAAAATTTGTCCCACCACACACTTGAATTTCCGCTCAATAGATGGCAGCACTCACGATTATTTTTTTTCTTTTCTTTTCCGCATCTACTTTTTTCGTGATTGTGCGCGCTTTTACATCCGTTGTATGCTCTGATGTGCTAAAATGTCTACAAAAAAATTAACAACTCGGGAAGCTTTGGATCTTTTTGCTGAATTGCCATCCGATTGCGACTCAAATGCTTCAGATGTCAGTTCTGATTTAGATGAAATTGAAATCCAGGAGAGAATAACTGAGGTTGAAGTTATTGCTGAAGAAGAAAGGGAAGTAGTTATAATTTGTTTCGCTTTTTAAAGACACAGACCCATCTATGCATGTGGCACTGTAAATATGGATTGGAAGTATCTACCCAAATTTTAAAAGACAAATTTATGTCAAGAGAATATATAGACTTTTCAGTTAGCGATGATTCAATTTATTGCATAAAATGGAAGGATAAAAGATCCGTTTCTATCCTGTCTTGCTTAGAAAAGGCAACTGAAATGAAAGAAATTAATAGAAAAGAGCGAGATGGAAAGACAAAAAAAAAAAAAAAAAAAGTACTGTGCCCAAACAGAATTATTCCATACAATAAGAATATGGGATATGTCGACTGATTGATCAACTGACAGACTATATGAAATAGACCGCAAAAGCAAGAAATGGTGGCACATGATTTTTTTTTACTTTTTAGATGCAAGTATAGTAAACACATTTAGTCAAGTTTGTTCGCGAACCTGATCATGATGTAAAAACAATGAAAGATTTTCTTCCCTCAGTTATAGAAGGTCTAATGGCACTTGCAGGCAAGAAAGAGCTGAAAAGAAAACTGAAATTCCCAGTTCAAATAAAAACTAAAATCCCGTTCGTACAACCAGAAAAAAGACTAAAAAATGTAAGTAAAACGCCAAAGAGAACGAGCAGGAGAAGATGTGCATATTGCAGCATATCGAAAG
This sequence comes from Stegodyphus dumicola, assembly GCF_044657685.1. Classification (NCBI taxonomy): domain Eukaryota; kingdom Metazoa; phylum Arthropoda; class Arachnida; order Araneae; family Eresidae; genus Stegodyphus; species Stegodyphus dumicola. Next base: position 4,758,853 of record NC_140769.1, on the reverse strand, counting down.
AAGAACGACGAACATTTTGGATCTGTGAAACATGTGAAGTGCCTCTATGCTTACAAAAGAATGAAACAACATGTTTTTCAAAGTTTCATGAAAAATGATTTTTTTTCAATTTTAATCATTAGTTAAAATTTGTCCCACCACACACTTGAATTTCCGCTCAATAGATGGCAGCACTCACGATTATTTTTTTTCTTTTCTTTTCCGCATCTACTTTTTTCGTGATTGTGCGCGCTTTTACATCCGTTGTATGCTCTGATGTGCTAAAATGTCTACAAAAAAATTAACAACTCGGGAAGCTTTGGATCTTTTTGCTGAATTGCCATCCGATTGCGACTCAAATGCTTCAGATGTCAGTTCTGATTTAGATGAAATTGAAATCCAGGAGAGAATAACTGAGGTTGAAGTTATTGCTGAAGAAGAAAGGGAAGTAGTTATAATTTGTTTCGCTTTTTAAAGACACAGACCCATCTATGCATGTGGCACTGTAAATATGGATTGGAAGTATCTACCCAAATTTTAAAAGACAAATTTATGTCAAGAGAATATATAGACTTTTCAGTTAGCGATGATTCAATTTATTGCATAAAATGGAAGGATAAAAGATCCGTTTCTATCCTGTCTTGCTTAGAAAAGGCAACTGAAATGAAAGAAATTAATAGAAAAGAGCGAGATGGAAAGACAAAAAAAAAAAAAAAAAAAAAAAAAAAAAAAAAAAGTACTGTGCCCAAACAGAATTATTCCATACAATAAGAATATGGGATATGTCGACTGATTGATCAACTGACAGACTATATGAAATAGACCGCAAAAGCAAGAAATGGTGGCACATGATTTTTTTTTACTTTTTAGATGCAAGTATAGTAAACACATTTAGTCAAGTTTGTTCGCGAACCTGATCATGATGTAAAAACAATGAAAGATTTTCTTCCCTCAGTTATAGAAGGTCTAATGGCACTTGCAGGCAAGAAAGAGCTGAAAAGAAAACTGAAATTCCCAGTTCAAATAAAAACTAAAATCCCGTTCGTACAACCAGAAAAAAGACTAAAAAATGTAAGTAAAACGCCAAAGAGAACGAGCAGGAGAAGATGTGCATATTGCAGCATATCGAAAGAAGAACGACGAACATTTTGGATCTGTGAAACATGTGAAGTGCCTCTATGCTTACAAAAGAATGAAACAACATGTTTTTCAAAGTTTCATGAAAAATGATTTTTTTTCAATTTTAATCATATATAAATGTTTTTGAATCAAGTGCCAATTTTAATATTTTATTTAGTATCATATGTATGAGTATCAAATTTTAATCTTAAAAAAATATTCAAGAAAATATTTTCTTTTGTTCCTAAAATTTAAAAATATTAAATATATACTATATGCAAAATGTGCATATGCAAAATTTTACAAGTCATGCATATATGCAAAAAGTACAAAATGCATTTTAGTGTGTTTATTATGAATATTTTAGAATGCACGCTTTATTTTGTTTATTCATTCCACATAGGATTTTTTTTCCCTGCTATACACCAATATGCTATAAGACATGTGCTAGTTGCATGGTGGGACAAACGGTATCCCACCTTCCACCGTAAAAAATAAAAGCGCAGAATTTTTTCCAAGCCTTAAAGGCACTTAAGTAAGTCCATCTGACTTATTCTAAGGCATTTTTTTAAAGATTAAAATATATTTTAAATATGCGTGTCGCAAAGGGTTAAGCTATGCCGTTTGACATAAAATCTACCTGCTACTAAACCTTTAGACTGACCAAGTATGCGACAAAATGAGACATTAAGCTAACTGTTAGTAAAACGTAAATGTCACTTATTGTCTTTCAAATACGATCAACTATTGTAAGTGTAAAATATTTAATGCTACTTGATGAATTGCATAAAGTTTATTTTATTCTCAAACTTATTAATAATTATGTTCATTAATTCATGTTTAGTAATAATGGATGCTACTTAGGGATCTATTCTATTTTTAGGATGATGTTACAAAAGTGAAATTCAGATACATAATATTTTTAATTGAATTTATTCAGTTCCCATTTGCTCATAGGTCCTTTATTTTTTTCATTAATGGTCCTTAAAAGTACTTAATTTCCGTGTGCAGGAATGTGTATGAACCCTGTTGTACCAATTTGATACCAATTTGTTGCTACAGCCAAAATCTCATCATCATTATCTTCAGATTCACTTCCATCACTCAATAAATCATCACTTTTATCCCTGAAACTTTCTGATAAATTGGCATATTCAAAATCGTCATAATCATGCATTATCAAATAACTTTTATTAAACAAGTTACAAAAACACTTAGTAAAAATAAATTTATGGTTAACTGTTTACTTTTATACACTTATTAAAAATTAATTAATGGGTAACTGGTTACTTTTATGATAAGTAATGGAATAAAATGGATATATTACCTTTTTCACAACGAACAATTGGTTTATAAAAAGAATTCTTAACAAACTTCAATCATCAAAATGCATCATGTGGTTTACACAAGAAAAATGCTGCATAGTGGTGCCATCTGTGATAAGTTTTATTATAATATAGCCTATCTATTTTTTACTAGAATGGATCTCAGACAAGCATTGGAAATAAAATAGTCCAAGATACAAGATGCGTGAGATATGGCCATGTGCAAATTGAACAATATTTTTCGCTCGTGTCAGACACGGGACAAATGCGTCGAGGGGTTATAAAGCTGTCCTAGAGTTTTATATTTGTATAAATTGCAAAATGCATGTAAACCATATGATTATTTACCAAGTGTACCATGCAGAAGCTTTGTATTGCTAGAATCGTTTTTTAATTGGCTAAATATTTGTGTTTCAGGTATGTTCTGGAAGGCTACAATTCATTATCATGGTTATCACTGGATCCTTCCACTCATGACCGCCGTTCATGCCTGCCTGTTCACATTCAAGTTTTGATGCAACTTTATCAAGCAGTTGAAGCTCTCATATGAGATTGCAGCTAAAAGTCTTTTGACAACAGGGATCAAACATAGTCGTGACTGTAGCCATTTGCAGTCGGTTTTAAAGACAAATTGTGATTTTCTTCTTTTTTTCAGGATGCAGCACACGACGACATATCAGAGCTGTTTCGTATGCAGATATGTAATATAAATTGCCGTTGTAAAGTTCCAACATTTGAGAGAAAAAAATCATTCTGTGTGATATGAACTGCGCTGCAGAATATATTTAAGTGTATGCTTGCACATTTTATTCTCAAAGAGAACTAATTTGCCGGCAGCACGTGAAATGGTTGGTTCATCGAGAAGCATTTGCAGCTGTTTGCAGAATGTGTTAATTAAGCGGGAAATGAACTTTTGTTGCCGGCAATAGATTAAAAAGTATGATTACTATTTATTTTGTATATATAATAATAGGGCGTCTGCATCGTGTGTATTGGCGGTCGACGTCCTCCAACGCCAAAATTAGGATACGCTACTTATTAGAGTACCGTAGTTGAAAACCACGGAACTTAAAAAACTTTTCTGAACAATCGTACTTCGATCATTGATTTTGTACAGAGCAATGTACAGTGTCACAAGTATACAAATCTTTTTACAAATCATGTAACAAATTATATGTACATGTCCTTTTGTGTCATTGGAAGTTGTAGGAGCCCAAAACAATAAAAATGAAAACAAGGTAGAGATTGTATGGTACTGCCATCTTAGCAAAGGAGTGCTGGACTCTTGTTTTTACTATCTGCTATTGGTTCCCCACTGCCAGCAGCTTGATAACCTTTGCATTATTCAAATCATTAACTTTCTTTTACTTCTTATTTGTTTTAATATATAATGGCACTTTTGTTTTTAAAGTTGCATGTGGGAATAAGATAGCTTTTATGGTTGGCTGAGCTGTAAGTCTGGTTAATTCTGAGAACAAAACATATATAGATGTATACATGTGTTAAAATGAAAATAATTTCAGAGAATTACTTATAATGTGAAAATTTTTTTTTTTGATGAATTGCACTAATTCAGAAGTGTCCTTTTAGAAATCTCTATGCAACTGAGTTTTAGAGACTGTACAGTTTAAAAAGGTCTATGCAATCTTAAAAGGGGCTTCTGGATGAAATCAAAACCCCTATGCAACTGTATAAAAGCTTGAATGTATATTTTTTTTAATCCTATTCAATTATGTGCAACCAAATTCATATATTTATATGTTGATTCATAACATTAATGCTTGACAATATAATTTATATATATATATATATATTTATTAACATGTGAATAATTTATTATTGTAAATTTAGGCCGAATTATTTATCCAGAAATCTTCATTTTTCATTGTTAAAAATTTGTTTCATATAAAAATTGAGCATGCAGCTCTGTGTAGCCTTGCCAGTTGATTATTAATATATGTTTTCAAACTTCTTATATGGAATAGTGAAGGTAAATGCAGGAACCAAATTAAATACTTTAGTCATTTAATTTTATATTATATTCCCGAATGTAAATTTGTATCACAAAATAATGATGTCTATTAATCAACAGGCTGTTTACAAAGCTTTCTAACGAAGTTTGTTTTTATTTTAGCTTTGCATGAGACTTTTTAAATTTACTTCAAATGTGTATAAAATTATATTGCAGATATACACAATTTTCAAATGAGGCATATTTTTGTAACTTAAAAAATAGTTATGTCATATGTGCACCTGCAATTAATCAATTTAATTTAACTATTCATTGTTTAACGGCAGTGTTAAACCATCCTGTGTAATGACTGACTCAGTGGCATTGACTAACATCTGTAGCTGTAAATTTTTTATGTGATTTGCCATCATGCATTTATCAGAGATATCAAAGTAAATCTTTAAAAAGTACTGTATTTCAACTAGCATTTTCCATCCATTCTTGTAGAAACATATATCAAGTACTAAAACATTTATTTGCTGTTTAAGGGGAGCAGAACAAACAGAAATTTATGATCGTTAATGTTCTGCGTTAATTGGCTTCCTGTAATGTAAATAAATTTGTGAAATATTGATATGCAATGTAAATTCAAAAATGGAATCACGTATGAGATATAGCTTACTGGAAATAAGGACAAATCAAATCAGTTTCATATTGAATGAATTTGTATAAATGTAAATAATTGTTTTTTAAGCTGTATTTTTACCATTTATTAATCTTTTAACATAAAAATGTATATCATGTGGATACTGATACTTTAATCATCTTTTTAGCTCATTATATTAAAGTGAAATTAATTAAAATACCAAATGTAATATAATGATTTGATTATATAACTTATGAGATACCAAAAATTTGTGCAAAATATCGCAGAAACTTAAAAAGTATGATTGCGGGGGGGGAGTAATGGGGTAAAAAGGAATTTATGTGGAATATTATAGGGGATTATATTAAATAAAATTTGGAATCTTATTTCTAAAATGGAAAGAAGGATGTTAATCAACATATTGCAGAGTGGACTTTATTACTAACAGCCTTTAAGAAATCAAAATAAATAATTGCACTTAATATAAGTGGCCTCTATTTTTGCAGAATGAAAAAGCTGTAAGCTTTGATGCATATTTACGAAAAACTACAATTTAAAAATGTATTATAGCAATCATATAAAATTATATATTATCATTTATGTAAAGATAAATGAAACAGAATACATGCTTAACATGATCTGTGTGAATATTTTACTTTCAGTATTTTGTTTAGGCATATGTTTTATCATACAGTCAGGAAGGTTTGGTTTAAATTTATATCCATACTTTATTAATAAATCAATTCTGTAGATTAAAAAAAAGGGAGGGATAGAAATAAATATTTGCTACCAATGATCTTTCAGTTCTAGCTGACAGGAAAAACTTCTGTCTATATCTTGTGGTGAGATTCCACTAAATTGTTCTTTAGCTCAAACTGATTTACAAGTATTGGAAAAACTTAATTAAACTATCAGTAATCAGTGTAACTGAGAAGAATTCAGCATAGCATAGTTTTAATATCAAAATCTGCTAATTGTATTTGAAATATTCCCTGTAATGTACTTTACAGATAGATGAAGAATTTATTCAGTTTTTATTTTTTTTTGGGGGGGGGCATTCATTTTAATCATGAAAAATTGCATGAGACTAAACATTTAATTTTAGCATAGTGATATGTTATTAATTTAAGAAGACAATCTGATTTAATGATATTTAATAATATAAAAGTACTTAATGGTGCTTATTTATATATTTTCATTAGTTAATGGCATTTAAGAGGCACTTAAGTTTTGTAACAGACTGGTTGAATAGCATTTTTTAAAATTTAAAAGTACTTATAAGAGAGTCAGTATAAGTTGATTCTTATTTTATTTAAGAATTAGTATTGGTCTAGTATGTAAATAATAGAAACCCAGCCAAAGCATGGGCGTGCTACATTTCAAAATTAAGAGATTGTTTTAATAATTTTAGACAGTGGGAAAACTAAATAAAGCTATTAATAATGTTTTTTATTATGATTTATGTGTAAAATAAAACAATTTTTGAATATCTATCTAGCATTGAAATGAAAAATTGCATGAGACTAAACATTTAATTTTAGCATAGTGATATGTTATTAATTTAAGAAGGTTTTCTACTGTTTTCAATTAAAGTAGCAACACAGTATATCTGTTGAATTCAAGAGCTTAAAAAGTGTGTCCATTGAAAATTGTGGGAGCAATAATTGAGCTATGCACAAAAAAGTATCAAAGATTCCAGATCTACAGCTCAGCCTCCGTTTGAAGAATCATGTGGCACAGCTGCATATTAATGATTTTGTAAATAGTCATATATCTCATTTCATGCGCTGTGACATTGTGGTTCATTTACGAAGAGTAAAAGCATTACGAGTTTATTTGAAAAATATTCATAATGATCTCTGAAATGATTGTACTGATATGCCTATTTTTTAAACATTTTAATATCAGACTTTCCAACTTGTGCTTATTAATTAGTTCTTATTTGTCATATATTGAACTCATCAAAATATATATATTTTTCTCTGTAGTCATTTGTAATGCAAAATCCCTTCTAAGAAGCATTGTCTTTGCTGTAAGCAATGTGAATGTGCATTTGTTGAGAAAATATAATCATTCATTTGAATCCGGTGCGGTTTTACCTTGGAATCGAGGTATTCTTTTAAAATGCTTTCTTATTCCTGCTTCATTATTTATTGTTTTAAAATTCTTTTACAATTGTGATTAATGAGATTCCAAACATTTATTGCAATTGTTTTAGTTAAGGAGTTTGTTGCTTTTAATGTTTTTACTGTATCATTAAGAAAAAATCCATAATGTAAAATAGAAGTACAATTCCTCTCACTTGTACAAATTGAAATCTATTTTTTATTATTTATACTGTATTTACACAAAATGATTTCATTTATTCACTCACTATTATCTACTTTGTATAACCTTTCCCCTTCCCTCTCGTGTACAGCAGAATAGAATAAGGTAAAGATTGAAAATTACCACTTTAAATATAAAAATAAAAAATAAAAAAAAGAAATTTTGTTTGAGACATAAACACTACAAGTGTACAAATGAGTTTCTTTTTGTTTATAATAATAAATCTATTTAACTGGTTTGTGTGTTGCCATATTTATTTCTGTTTTTGTAGATCATAATTATATTTGTAAGACAGTTCTTTTCTCTGAATATATACACTGAAAATTTACTGTAAACATAGCATTTTGTTGCTAAATTTTAAGAAAATATTTCTGACATTCTTGTACAAATTTAAAAACATTTAATAATTGCAAAGTTTCATGCTGTCTTTCAGAAGTAAAATATTTCTAGGTAAATACTCATCTTGAAACTATTTTGATGTCTAAAAATATATTTAAACTTAAAACAAATTAATAAGAAGTTTGCACTTGTTGGTTGTAGACTAAACAAAGCAGTTTCATCTAGTTTATCAAATGTTCTGGTGTTTTCCTGTTCTTGATAAAAATAAACAGTTGAGTTGTTTGAAAAATAATATGGGGGAAAAATAAAATTGTAAATTTACTTGAATGGGACTTAAAGACTATGAGACTAAGACACAATAAACAAGTCATGAATTAATTATTGACATTAAATATGAAAATTAAGATATAAAATTTTATGCAAAATAAAGACTGATGTTTTCTGAATCTGTTCATGATACATTTTTTAATTGGTGTAAAATTGCCAATTACATGATGAGAGATGTACAGTATTGAATGAAATCGATAAAGCCAATAGTTGGCCAAAAATTATAAAGGCTGAAACCTGAAAAGGTATCTTGCAGAAAAATAACTTGTGGTTTAGAAACTTATTGAATAAAGCAGTCCTTGAGTTTTATAGTTTTTACTATTTTAAAAGATTTCAAGTGTTTTTATTCATCGTTACTCTGCCTAAAATCAGAAACAAAGATCAGGGCTTCTCCAAGTGTTGTGATCTTGTATTGCTTAATTTAGAAAGTTACAGAAATTTTAGCAGAACTAAAAAATTTCTAAACAAATATCAGCTGAAAGAACAACTGTGTGACAAATTACTTGTATAGGACATTAGCTAATTTCTAAGCTTTTATTTGAATTAACCAGCTATTTTATGTTGGCTGTACTATATTCTGGTTTCGACCAGAATGCAAATTATTTAAAAATAAAAATATAGTGCTAAATTTTAAATTGTATCAAAGGGTTTTGACAGCCTAGCCTAGCTGTTAGAAGTTTTGCTGTTTGTAGTGAATTTATCAGCAAAGATTTGCTAGCTATTTATTGTTTTAAAATCCTTCATGAGTGGTTAATCAGGAGATATCATGTTTTAAACCAGGCTTTGCTAATACAGTATACAACATTTGATCCAACTTGAACTTGTGTTGAAAAGCTGTTGTGTACACTTAGGATAGCAGAGTTTCTTTCAATTTGTGTAACCATCAAGTCGATATATTGAATATTTTTGTTTGCCCTTTGCTCTGCTGTAGTTCTGCTTCTTCTAACAAGTCATAAAGGAGGATAAATTGCTGACAGTCTATTACAGTTAATGTGTGATACTTAAAATTGAATAGCATAATCATTAAATTTTATGATAGTGAAAGAGTGTTTGCACCAGCCACCAAACAAGTCACCATATAAGGTATTTCTCCCACTTCCCTAGTGTGCCTTCGTGGTGTAAAGGTAGCACGCTGGGACGGTATTCCAGAGGTCCGTGGTTCAATTCCCGGCGAAGGCGTTGATAATTTTTCATCTCTCCAGCCTCCAAAAAATATCCTAATCAGGGTTCGTACATATTTCTGCACAGAGAAATTAAGTACTTTTAAGGACCATTAATGAAAAAAATTAAGTACCTATGAGCAAGTAACAAATTAATAAATTCAATAAAAATATTATTTATGCCTGAATTTCACTCATGTAATACCATCCAAAAATAAAATAGATCCGTAATTAGGATGCATTATTATTAAACATAACTTAATTAACATAATTATTAATAAGTTTAAGCATACGATATATTTTACGAAAATTATCAAATGGCATGAAATATTTCACACTTATGATAGTTCGCATATTTGAAAGAATATAAGTGACATTTTATTTATGTTTTACTAATAGTTAGTTTCATGTTGATTTTTTTTATGTCTCATTACTTGCTCAATCTAGAGGTTTAGTAAATAGTAGGTAGATTTTATTGCAAGCGTCATAGGTTAAAATAAGAAGTGAAATCATAATTAGAATGATTTATAACAAAAGACTGGCTGTTGTCACCACTGCTCCTTGCCTAGAGAGAGACCTGCTGATCAGAACAACTGTGAGCCCAGTTGGCAAGTTTTGAAAGTTAGTTGGACTCTGTCTGTTGGAGTTAGTGTCATAGCTCTGTGTGGAGTTTCAGGGGTTGTAACCCAGTTAATATACTTTAAGGTTCTAATAAGCCACTAAAACACCAGAGGTGACACTAAGTTGTTTTGTATTATTTTAGGTCTCATTAGATATGAAGAATTAGTTTTACATGAAATTTTACATTTTTGTGTTTTATCTTGTACCATGCTAAGGATTAATGAAAGGCAATAACTCACTTTAATATGCAGAGATAATTTTTAAGGGTAAGCAGTTAATTATAAATAAACAAATTAGGTAGTTAGATAATCTTAGTCATTATGGATTGTCTCAATCTCACTAGTTTCTGTGCCTTTATCTCCTAACTTGTCAACCTCTCCACAATGTACCTATGAAGGTTTACTTGATTTGGTAAGAGTTAAGTAGTCCAAATACTCCCGACAACATGAAGCAAGTTATCGCTATGTCTCAAAGTAACTACATAGTCAGACAAACATTTAAATAAGCCTCTTATTTAAAAAGAACTTAAAGGCATGTTCTTATGCTAACCAATTCACATGCAATTTATGGTGATGTAATTAAACAAGAACAATCAAATTCAAACAAAAAATTGTGGACTAGTGGTCAAAGACTATACAATTTAATTTAAATTTAAGCTGGATCAGTTACTCTATCGTCATAACAACTTCAAATGTCAGATTTAATTCAAATTTAATTAAAGATTTCTGTTATTCAGCAGCGATACTGCAAAGACAAAAAGTTACAAATTATCAGAGCTGGCAGGAACTAATGCAGCAAGCAAGCGTAAATTAAAAACACATTCTGTCTTACACACCTAAAACCTAAGTCTGAAAACTGCCTAAATGATTTGCATTCTGGGGTGGAAATAGAAATGGGAAATTATAAACAACTGGGTAACTTACATAATAATACCCGTATATATATTTGAAGAATAATTTTCTTTTTTTTGTATGTATTCGGTTTTTTTCTTCAACACGCTTCCTTTTCATTTTAGAATTTTTGGATTTAATTAAAGATTTCTGTTATTCTAAAAAACTAAGAAATTACGTATAGAGAAAGCTGCTAATTTTATTTCTTTGGTAATATGAACAATCAGAAGAAATATGAAATATGGTAAATGCCAGTTGCAGAGTTTGTGTGACAGAATATTTAGAATTTAGTGACACACCGAGCAACAAAATCTAGAAATGGCAAAACTTAGAATTTAGAGCAGGCACTGACTGGAAGCAGAATTTAGAAAGGCACTAGTCAGTAAAATTTAGGATCTACGGACATAAGTTTAATATTCCACGTAATTGCACCAGGTGAGAAAATGCCTAACATCAGACCTGTGTATGATGCATTAAGACATATGAGTTGAATCTTTTAAATTGCCAGTTTTCAATTTCTTTATTAATCAAAAAATTCCTGTCTATAATACCTGTCCATGTGATAAGATTAGAAGCATTTTTTTCCATGCTTGTGTCTAGTGAAAAGTAGAAAATAAAGGCAAGATAAACATGTTAAGAAAAAGATTCTAGTATCAGAAATAAAACACTCAAATATTATGTTTTCATTGATCTTCCATATGTTCTCCAAAAAGTAAGAAATTCATTGCAAACTTTCTCTAAAATACATCCATTACATGATAATACCATAGAGACATTTTTCATTTTGTCACATTTTTCCAGAATCTTCTGGAAACATGGGTCTATAAATCTTGCCTTCAAATCCTTCTAAATTTTCCAAGTTGCAATGTCTAATGTCCCGAAGAAAAATTACCTCTACCAATTTTGTAACAGCAAACAGCCAGAAATATTTTGGGAAAAAAAAAAAAAAAAAAAAGACGGAAAATGTGTAAAATTAAATTTATAGAGAAGACTGATGCATATTCTGAGACAATTACATAAGAAAACTCTTATCATGAAAAAATTGAAAAGAAGATATTTTTAAAGAATATGTTATTTTTTAAATATAATTTCAATATATTACCATTATTTTAATGAAATTTATCAATGTTACAATGTTTAAAAAAATTTTCTATAGAAACTGATCTTAAAAATAGCGAAAATGTTAATACGTCGCCAAATTTATAGCCTCTAAATAAAAGAAATCACATCCCCAAAAGCGGAAAGTTGTTTAAGAGCTCTTCATTAGAAAAAGTGAAATAATGTCGAAATACTTGTTTCACTTCTTGCTCAGAAACTCGAGTATTCCACCATTTATATTAGAAATAGGAACAAATCATAATCCATTCAAATAACCATATTTATCAGTGAATCGCCAAAAATATGCCTCCAAATTACTAATTCACACTCGAAATGGCAGTCATAAAAACAGAAATTTCATACGATTAAAATTAAGCACCTTCTGCCGATTTTGGTCGAAATTAAGGACTTTTAAGGACCAAAAATCGATTCCAAAAAACTTAAGGACGGTACGAATCCTGCTAATCTGCTAATGCTACAAGTGGTGCCCAACTAAAAGGGTTGGTTGTGGATAATGAATCTTCGCACCCAGAATTTGGCAACTAGGTCCCCTAAAACCCTAGTCGCCCTTTAAAAAAGGGAGTATATACGGTATTTCTCCCACTTCCCTGGCATGCCTTCATGGTGTAACGGTAGCACACTGGGCTGGTATTCAAGAGGTCCGTGGTTCGATTCCCGGTGAAGGCGTTGTTAATTTTTCATCTCTCTGGCCTCCAAAAAATATCCTAATGTCTATACAACCATAACCCCCTCCCCGATTAGCATCTCAAAACAGGGTTGGTTGTAACTGATAGTCAGATTGTTGGTTGTAACTGATTATCAGACTGTAGTACTCAGGGAATTCTGATTTTTACAGTAAAGATGTGGAACAACATATTTGCTTTTAATTTATAATGAAGTTTTGTCTGTTGACAGCATGAAACCATCTAAACTAATGTGACATCTTAATGTAAAGCATTATAGCATACTACAACAAACCAAAGAAATACACTGACCAACTTCTAACATCCTCAAATATAGAAAAGCATGATTTGAGAAAATTTGTTGCTGTCAACAAAAAGAACTTTGCATCTTATGGTTAAGTTATTTGGATATGCGAAAGCACATAAGGTTATCTGTTTAAGGAGGGATGCCTTTGCAGGGTATTTCCTAAAGGGAACTAGGCTCATATTACACATTGAGGAACTGTGGAAACAAACTGCAGAGCCACAGCCTCTTCACTTGGGATAAAATTTCCAGTATTTTGCAGTTTTAACCACTTGGCTGCAGGTGGGGAACTTGCAACTTAGAAAACTTTATTTAATTGCAAAAAATGAAATTCTCTGCATTATAATAGATCTTATGTTACCTGTTGTGATAAAAGTATCAGAAGTGGTTTGGGGAAAATTTATAGAGATGAAATTCATAAAATTCTAAAGCATGGCTGTAATTAGTAGCTGATAACACTGGACATTTTTACTTACAGCATTATTCATTGGTAAGCATTCAAAGCAAAAAATGAATTACCAGATTTAAATAGTGCACTTTGTGATCCTATTAAAATAATCAAAGGTTAAGCCCTTAACAGTCTTGTACTAAACCTTTGAGAAGATGTGAATTCTGATTACCAAACCTTATTGTCAAATGTAAAAGTATTATAGCTCTCAAGGGGACAGAGTTTATATGCATTATTACAATTGAAAGAGAAAGCGGTTAAATTTTTAAGTAAGTAGTAATCTAATAATGTTGATTTTTTTACAATATGGCTTTTTAAACTGGATTGTTAGTGAAATATTTCTGGATAAAAATAAATAAATAAAATAAAAAAAGATTTAAAAATGTCACTTAAAGGAAATAATTGTAACAATTATTATTTATGTTAAAATAATAAAATTGAAAATTTTGTTAAAATAGTGAATACATGGAAAAAATAAAGAACGGGCAATGTTTACAGCTGCAGATGCTTTTATAATTGAATATAATCTTTCCAATGATGTAATTATAAAAGTTATAGTTGATGATTTGAAGTGGCTGAAGACAATTTCAAAAATATTTTAAGATTTTAATATTGAAAAGAAAATAGGATTTATATGCCATACTCTATTGACATGATTAGACAATCATTTACCTTTGAATGCTCAATCATAATCGTTGATATTGTTAACCAAAAATTCATTGAAGTTTTACAAAATATAAACTAGATAATAAAACAAATTCTAAATTTGGGTTTCCGGATATCCATATTCAAGTGGAGGACTATGTTATTCAAAATTTGATGTTTCTAGGCACCATTGTTTTTTCACATTGTGAGAAACATACATACATTCATGCAGATTCTTCATTATTTAATTTCTTTAAATATAATGCAGGGCTCTAATATTTGATGGCTGCAATTTGAGAAGTGAAACACTGTTTATAGTTTAACCAATGCAAAATGTCAAAATGAAATTAGCAGCCCTTCTGGGCAAATTGCCTTTTTGGGCTAACAAAAAATATTAAACAAATTTTCACTGGGAATTAATATCAAAATTTCAATAATTTTTGAAATGGCCTAAAAACACATATTTAACATTTTATAATAAGTACTTATGCAAAGAACTATTTTGAGCATAGATATTTATAACATAAAAAATTCGGTCGATTTTTCTGAAAAACATGGAACTTTACAACTTAAAATATCATTAATTAATCTAAAATTGTCTTTCTGTAAAAGTAAACAAGGACATCGAGCTTACTAGTATTAATATTTGATTATGTTTTTAATACATGGTAAAATTATATTTGTATGTATACTAAATAATTATTTGACTAAATTTTCATTATGATTTTGATGAGAAAATGTTTTGGTTTATATAATACATCTATAGCCACGGGTTCTGAAAATTTTAGCACATATGAAATCGTTCATCAAAAACAAAAGCTTCAGAAGCCCCACAGAGATCAGTTTTCCAACATGAATGTTATCACCCACTCTAGGGGTTGTTGACAATACTTGAAAAATTGTTACCTAAATGCTGTTGAAACATTTATACATTCACTTGATTATACAAATGTTTCTCTACATACAGAATGATGTCAGTCAACCTTTTATGTATTGTATGTAGGTTTATTTTACTCTTCCTAGGGAATGATGTTATAAATTTTTAATTTAATATTCTAAAGCTATGACCACAAATGTGATAACCATATACTACTTGCATAAGTAATGTTCTGTTTTGATGAACCATATGCTATGGAAAAAGTCAGTTTTTAAAAATATTCTATATTTAAATCACATATGTGAAGATTTTATTGCAACATAGTTTTAAACTGAATTATGTCATGAACTAATATCACATCACAATTAGGATGAACATAGTTGTGTTTAAACATTTTTAATGCTGTATTTATTCAAAAATAAGATCACTCCCTTTTTTATTATATTTTCGCTTTAAAATTTAGTGGGTTCTAATAATCAAACTTCAGAATGAGAAGAAGGAATATGCAGAGAATAATTATGCTATTTAAATACTCAATAAGCCACAAAGGTAAATACTGTATGTATAAACTGCATAATAATGGTAAAAATTATAATTTACAGGTAGACCTTTTAAATGCCACTCAAGCTATTCTTTATGATGTAAGTTCGAGTCTTTTATTTTTCGCATCCTTGATAATATTTTATAAATTAGGCTTTTATATAACATAAAATGGTTTAAGAATGCATAAACTTGCATAACATTACTGGAGGAATAAATAGTAAATATTTTGTAAAATTACCACATATCCTTCTTTTAAATTAGTTAATGTGAACAAAAACTCAAAATGTACAAACAATATTGTTAACTGAAAATAATAGGTGAGTAATTGCTATTCATTTGGACTATTCACTGCAACCAGAAGATTTTTTTTTAATCAGAAAATTTATTCATGTTGTCTAATTTTTCTTCATACATCTGCTAATGTCTTAGGCAAATACTTTTTATTTAGCATCACTAAATAACCACTTATCTACATTTGATTAAATTCAAATACAGGCAAATGATTAAAAAATAGCAAAGTTAAACACAAGCATCTTAATTTACAAAAAAACTTTGACTATTTAGTAAATAGAATAGACACACAGTTTTCAGAGTATTATGACTGTTTCTTATCATAGTCAACTATTAATTATATGGCATAAATTATTGAATGAATTAAAAGTTATAAACTTATTAAGCCTGGTTGTTACTAACATGAGGTACGTAAAAAAGATCAAATGCAAAAACTTGATGAAGGTACGGAATGATGCAGGAATAAAGTTTGAAAAAATATGAGGAAAAAGAACATGTAAGTACATGCACATTTGAATAAAATGTACTTCTGGAGAGAACACACATTAATGTTAGGGAGGAGTAAAACAACGAAAAATGCATTCCATATATAAATTAATAAAAAAATAAAAGAGTCGAATAAATTAGAAGGCTATAACTGTTCATTATTCACATATGTTAATATAAATAAACAACTATACAATCACTATGAAATTAGATACAATGAATTTTATTTAAAAAGTGAGTAAAAATGAATGGGGGAGGTGAAGAAACAAGACTTGCTTTCTCTCTAAAAAGAATCTTTCTACCTGCCTTTTAAATGTATACACTGAACAATACAAAACATTAGAAGAAAAAAAAAGAAGTGAACTTTTAATGTTTAATTTTACAGTTAATTATTTTAATGTTAAATTTAATTTTACAAGAATGCAGAAAAAGTTAAATATGCAAGAAAAATATTCCTGCATACATTATTTAACAGCTGAAATATTTGACAGTTAACAGTTGAAACATTAAAAATAAAAAATATTACAGAACAATGGAGGAAAACATGAAGTGTCCCTGGGCAATAATTCATCATATTTAAAATCAATAACAATATTCCACAGATGAACTGAGGAATGCTAATGAAAATGAATTTGTTTTAAGAAAATTTATACACTCCAAACCTTTAAAAATTTACTTCTTAAAAGTTTGGATGCATCAATATATTGAATGTGGATGTTTTTTAACATAAACAAAACTTGATAAATGTAATACTGTGCTATAAAAGTACACCAATGTAATATAGCATACAATTCAAATAGAGTTAGACCTTGAACAATATAATTCAGAATGTTTCAAACTTTGATATATATCAAAGGCTTCCAATTTGGCTATCTCACATATAACACTATGAAAAATATTAGAATTTTGTAAATACACTAGACTACAAAAATTAAATTCATATAGTAATTCAATTAAAGATTTCCTTTTTCATAAAATTTTAACACTGATTATTACTGTAACAGGTTGTATAACAAAAAATGTCAATTTTAAAACGGATGTGATATTCAATAGAAAATGTCTATTCACTCAAAACTTCATATATGTCAGGAATAAGACGGAGTAAATATCTTTCATGTCGTTATAATTCTTATAAACATTAACTCTGAAAAGTGGCATCCCTACTTTCATAACATACAAGCAGTTTCAGCAACTAAAATATAGCTTTGAAAATTACATATACAGTCAAAAGTCGTTAATTCGGACACCCATAATCCGGACCTCAAAGCTAAAAACTTTCTGCGCACAGGCGTTTTACGCGTGCGCTTAAGACCTTGACTACTGCACATATGCGCGCGCGCAAGTGCAGAATACGTTTTCGCCTGCGCGTTTAATGTATAACGGACGGTGTAAGCTAAAATTATCTAATTATCTATTTCAGTTAATGTTAATGATTGCGTTGTTCCTTAATCTTCGAATTGGATCCCGCTTATTATTTTTTGCAGACCGTAAGAGCAATTTTATAAAAGTAAACTTGAACTTTCGATTATGTCAAATAGAATTTCCGATGCTGAAACTTCCAAAGGATCTACAAAACGAAAGTATGTTTCGATGTCCATCAAACAAAAAGTGGAATTGCTCCAAAAAATGGATAAAGACATGAAGAAGGTGACAGAGAGGTTAGTGAAAACAAAAAAAATTCGATTGACAAGTTAGTCGGTATTCTAGGCACAGCAATTACGGGACTTGAACAGTGGAACTTTGTTACTGAACAAGAAATTATGTCTGTTTATAGAATTAAAGAGAAAGTATTATCACATAAAACGAAGCAACTGAAACAATTTATATTGAAAGAAATGTTTAATAAAGTAAACAAATAAATATTAAGCTTTTTTTTTTTTTTGTAAATTTTGATACCCTTTAGATCATAATTGTTCTTTATTTCATAAATAGCGGTTTCATATTTTTAATTTTAGAATTTCTGCATGCCATCTTACGAGATTTAAACTGATGATCTATAATCCCGAAAAATCGATAATCCGGAATCGCCGAAGTCCCAACGAGTCCGGATTAATGACTTTTGACTGTATTTAAGAATTTACATTACAATATTTATATATAAGCTGCCCAGCAAAAGATTTTGGCATATGTGTTGTATTTGTAAAGTAATATAATAACAACAAAATTCCTTTATGTAATGCATCATACAAAATGTACATTGTTTTAATGGCTTATTTCATATTCATATTATTATACCAAATACTGCTTTAGTAAAAATTTTACCTGGGGAATTCTCATAATTAAATCAAAATAACTTTACACTGAAATTTCAAAAGTGAAGGATACTTATTTTGCAATAAAGTTTGGGGCATAATATATATTTTTTAATAAAGGCGTGGGCTTCCTCTAGCATAAATACAGGTAGAAGTGGGCAGGACAGTAGAATTTCACCATTGGTCTTATGTGTATAGTCCTGCCTTAGTAACTATCAGTTCCAACCCAGTTCTGAGCGAGAATACTTCTTATATCATTGACAGGGCTTCTGATCTAAAGTCAGAAGCAGAATACTTGCCCTCTCAACAGAAAAATAAGGAGAACACCCTGGTAGGGTGATCCAAGGTTGTCTCATTCCAAGGTTCCTTCTCTACTGACAACAACCACTCGAGAGGACTTTCAGCTCGCTATTTACTTTGATTGCCCCCTTGCTGCTTAGACACTATTTGCTTACAAGCTTTCTCGGGGTTTCAAAGCTGGACCCACTGGTACGGCAATCTGCATTACTAATCGCTGTACCAGCTGGGCAGCTCCATCTAGCACAGCACAGAGAGTGAGAAAAATTCTCGAGATAGAAGTCTACCTGACAGATAGCAAGCTGTTACTTTAGATAATTATAGTCTATTACTTTAAAATAGTAACTTCAAGGTCATTTTCTGTCACTTAACTTGCCTCGTAAACATGGAAATGACAATTGCAGTAGATTGTTTGAGTTGCCTGCTCTCTCCCCACTTCATTTCTGCTTAGTATGTTTTGCTTCATGAAAAGCTCATGAATGAAGGTTGACTTGAGCTACAGCCTCAAATGAGATGGAGAAGATAATGCAGTGATGACAAGCACTACAACTGCAAATCCAGAAGGTAGTAATGGCCTTGAATTGCTTATTTTAAAAAACAGACCATTGTAAGAAGTGTTGTGGCAATTTAGGTCCATAAATTTATAGTCTCCACTATGCTCAAAAACTACCATCAGCTTGTAACACTGTAAGTGATGCACTGTGCCAGAAGATCTACACGAACAGATGAATTTCTGTGGATCTTCAGCTGCCGATCATGCTAAGCTGAGCTTCAATGAAATCACAGATATACCACCAGTATCACTTATATTGAATACAGACATTACTGCATTATTGCTTATCTGTTACCATGGGCAATTCTGGCCATATATAGCCAGTCATGGTCATTAAAAATCCACCATTGGCCAGCACATAATATTTTGTATGAGATATCTGTGGTACATCCATAACACCAAGGATACAGGAATTGTTGAATGTCTCAACAAATTCAAAAACTAAATGTCCCATTTCTTCAGTTCCAACAGTCATTCCATATTCAAAATATTAGAATTTATACCAACTTGCTTTAATCACACCAGAATTCATTTTAAAAGACTTGTGAAATTACAAATGATAATGCCATTTGATATTTTTAGAAGTTTTTGCAAGTACTACCTGAAAATTCGTATACTGCTATCCCACGATTTTTGTAATACGAGTCTTCTGAAAAGTATTGTACTAATTTATCTTCCTAATCAAAAAGTATTCTCACATTATTTCTAAATTATGCAGTGGTACTTGCACTGAACACGTTAGCTGAATTTTTAATAATTACAAATATGAAAGAAAGTCAATAAATAAGTTATAAACTGCTCTAAGAATATAAAAAAATAGACATCGGTGATTAGCACCAAAAAGTATACCAAATATCAAATTGGCATACCAAAAGTAATGCCAATCAAATTTTTCAAACGAAGTCAAAAAGTAATATCGCCAATCACTGAGGTCATATCAAATGAAAATTACTACAAGAGAAATTTATATTAGCGAATCAATGCACTGTGATTTCGCCTTTTGCTAATACATTTGTGAAGGCAAAAAGTTAATATGCTGCATGACTGCTGCATCATATTGCAATGTAATGTTGCAATTTTAAATTGAAATTCACCAAAACATTCATTCTCTGAACTGTACAGCATATTGTTCCATCATGATAATGCCATCCTTTATGTGACACAAACGAATCAGATGTGCCTTCCTGAATTCTAGTGACAACTTCTTTAACAGTCTTGGTAGAAGTCTGACTTAGCCTGAAGTGATTTTTTTCATTTGGTCATCTCAAAGCTTACCCGGTAAATGCTTCACAAACTCTGAACAAAGTGTTCATACATGCTACAATACATATTGGGACCATCGTACACCAATGGAATATATCTAGATAAGGTTGCATAAAAAAATTAAACTGGTTGTTGTGTATTTCATGAAGTTTTATTTCTGCAGCCATCTACTGTTTATTGATTGACTACCAAACATACCATTTAGCATTTAAATACACAGAGGATTTATTACCACATGTAACATATTAAAAAATCAGAAAAAATAATAAATCTGAATTATATATAATCTGCATATATTATTTAATAATAAAATTATAAAATGTGAATATAATTTACAAACATGTACAACTTCTTTACAAATGTTTCAATATTACTTTTGTTAAAGAAATATAAAATTAAGAAATATTTTTATATGTTTCCTTTTTAATTTTAAGCAAGTATTTTAATAAAATTAAATAAAGCTTATCAGGTCTTGTTCAGATTTTGGTTGTAAAGCAGCTCGTTTCTTCTTCTGTTCTTCAAAAAGTCGTCGGAAAATTTGGCCATAATATTCATGAAGTTCTATAAAAAGATACCTTTGTCTAGTTCCTTTCAAACGTGCTCCAGCACCATGATGAAGCAAATCATCTTCAGATGCTGCTGCTGTAATAGCAGAACCCGCACCAGCTGAACGGCTACCCTCTGCATCAGCTTCAGCCTTCCATTTATCAAATGGATTGAATCTAGGAGCACGTCCACCACCGGCAGCGTGCCCAAAAAGACAACCATCAGATCTATTTGTTGGAAGCCCACTAGCTTTCAGACGGTTTGGCACAGATGATACAGCTTGCTTTTCCAATTCCATAATTTCATCTAACTGTCGTTGAAGCTCTGCTACCATCAATTTGATATAATCATAACTTGCTGAAGCAAGTGCCTTCATCCATTGTTCCATATTTTCCTGACTATTGGCACATAAAATATATGTTCTATTTCCAGCTCCATGAAAGACAAGTTTAAAAGCATATGTTTCTTCATTTTCAGCTAATTCTACAGTACAACCTTCCAAAATCACTAATCCAACTGGTTCTTTGTCATCTTTCTTCTCAAAATAAAACAAAAGATTACCTTTTAAAACAAACCATCTTTTCTGAAAACTTTTATTAACTTCACCTCTTTTTCCCAACCAACCTTCCCTGTCTATACAAGCCTTTGATACAGCAAAATTAATCAAATTCTTCTCATTGATCTTCATTTTACTTTACCAAAGTGTAATACCTAGGAGGAGAGAAAAAGATCTCAATATATAAATAGAAACAAATAATAATAATAAAAAAATGATGCTAGAAGTTCAGTCTATTATCTTTAATCATGAATAATCAAATTAGATTCTCCTGCATAAGATTTTAATCCTTTCATGAGGCAATTATTAGATTTTCACTCCCCGGTGAATTTGTATTTTTACAAAGGGTTTTTGAGAAAAATAAAAGATTATCCCTTAAGTATTTATTTTGATTTTTTAAATAATTTTTCTCAAATATTTAAGTCTTAATGTTAGAATTTTAGTCCATGTTCAGTAGCATTTAACGTATAACCAACATAAAGAAGATATGATGGCACTATTATTATCATTCGACTCAAACTTTGAGAATAGCAAGCCATAAAAAGAAACATAATGAAAACAACATAATTGTTGTTTGACTTCTAAATTAACATAATGATTGACAAGTTGTCATGAAATACTCCCTCACCATTTTTAATTATTCCAAAATAGTTGTAACTAATATACCTGCTTTACATTTATACATTTTTTCAAGCCAAAAATGCATTAAAAGTTCAGAAGTTTCGTGATGTTATATTCCAGTTCCCCACAGAATAAGGATCAATAATCATATCATACATGTTTGTCCCATGTAAAATCTCAATTTAAATAACCCATTTATTTCTAAAACCAAACTCATGAAATGATTACTGCATAGAAATGTGCAAGAGATTTTCAGAAAACACTTAATATGCTTCTCTACTGCTATTTTTTAATTTTGCCCTGTTTAAAATGCATATGTAGGGAGAAAAAGCACAGAAAAAGGAGGCAGAAAGAAATAGTATTCTCTGTAGAATATAAATTTTGATAAAACCTGATCGAATTCTCTTAGCTTGTTTGCTTTCTTTTCGATTACAAAAAGCAATCCAATCAGAGGTTGGGAGGGGGGAGATGATTCTAATGACAACTATTAATGAATGGCTAATTGAACGAATTCATTCAAATAATGGCTAATAAGTTAAAACTTCATAACTGCTAGCTATGAGTGGCATGGTACTGATATATAGTGCTTATGAAATATTTCACAGATGAAGTTCTACCTTTTACACACAAGACACAAAAGCTAACTGTAAATGAGATTTAAGCACTTAACTAAAGAATTTAACTTTAATTAATTAAGAACTTAACTAAAGATGATATAAACTTAGTTGACTAGAATACTACTATAGTATATTATTTGTATACTACCTTTCTAATAGCAGAAGAGGAGAAATTGGATACTTTTCTTTTATTGGAACCAGTTTCAGAAATGCATGTATATGTGCCAGTATGCATGTATATATGTGTGTGCATACACATATATGCACTTCTGAATCCGGTCCTGATTAACAGAAAAATACCGGAAATTGATTTGCTCAGTCCAAATTAAAATGAGCAATTACTATTTTAAGTACTTTAAAAATGCTTATTTTTTTGCTATTTGTCTTCTATATGGCAGCAGAAAATACCATTGATTCAATTCTGGTTTAATAGAGAAAAATTTGTTGATAAATATAATAAAACATCCCCGAAAACATAACTGACTATGGTAAACAATAAACTGGAAATTTATTCACTATCAATGTAACATAAGTTGCTTAATATATAAATATAAACTAAAACACAATTATTAAACTTAACTGGAACCATTTGGCAACAAAGTCTTAAATTCATAAATTTTAGTTAAATAGATCCTTGTGCATTATTTTATTTTGTATCACTTTGCAGCATGTTACGTCTCTCTTTCCTTAAACTTCTCTGCATTGCAAAATCTTTTGCCCAATAGCTGCTCAGTGTTAAAGCAAAGATTTTCCAACTATAAATACAAATGCAGTTATTACATATCACTTTTTGTCTGCTTGCTATGCCTAGGAAAGTCATGGCTCATCGCTAAGCTTTTTTTTCTAATACCAAAAGTATAAACTGAATATATATATATATAAATGGCAGGTGCATTTGGCATCCCCAGTGTGGCACGAATTTAAGTAAAAATGTATTTCTGAAGAATTTTTCCTGCTCAAAATAAAAATGGTGTTTTAATGATCAAGCTAGTTGCGGTTTTTCCTCCCGTCATCTACGGAGTAGTTTTCCTCAAGCGTGAATAAGGAGTGAATTGGTTTCATCTTCCACAAGTGCTACAAAATCACACGTGCAAGTAAAATATAAAAGAAAACTACTAATTTTACTTTGGCAATAGTCCCTTTTATTTCTCATTTTAACTTGCTTACTCCCACTTCCTTCCTAAAAGTATAAATTGTTTATAATACATAAATTTGAAGTGTTTCATCTATCATGCCATCTTATGTAGTGCATTGTGGATATTTTTTATTCAATCTCAGATCAAAATTTCAACAAAGAACCGACTCTGTATCTCTCACTGCTGATGAATATATATTTATTTTCCCCCTTTCTTTTGCTCTGCTTCTCTTGCCATTTGGATGCTACTGTACTTCTTTCTTTCTATCGCAATAATATATAAAACATAAATGTTACATTATGGAACAGAAAGAAATATAATTTACATATGCTATGACTGCATTTTATTTCCCCAATATGAGTTTCAAGTTTATTCTTCATTACAGTTCATCCATGCATGCTTCAAAATGCGTCTGCATCATTCCCAAATTATCATATACGTATCGAAGGGATTCAATATAAATTTGTATTTGTTACAGCATTTAATAGAATTTTGTCAGCAGTTCACTTAAATAACAATATAATTCAATTAAATTTATTTAACATATACATTAATTAACATATTTAATATAGTTAAGTAAAAAATTTACTTAACTGTAAGTATGCTATTTTGCTATTTACTTAAATAGCAACATATATCAATGTGCTGGAAAATTCTACTTTTCTACTTATTTCAGTACACAGCAAATTTCTATTTATTATTTTATTTAATACAATCTAGCTAGCAATTTATTAAAAAAAAGTATAGATAAAGATACCTGAAAATTCATTTTTATAGACCCCTTCTTATAGCCACAGTTCAGCAATTGCTGCTACTAATGCCTTAAACATAAACTATAACAGCTCCTTTTTCCATTGAAGGAAGCTTGAAAATAGTATGCATAATGAATATTTTTACGATGAAAAACCGTTATATTGACACAACACAAGCATGTAAAAGCAGCTAAAATTGGTAATGATTTGTTTCTTCCACAGCACAGATTGGTATCTGTTTATTTCTTGCCAGTGCATAAACATGTCAAATCTACTTTCTCACCGAGACAGCTATAGAAGTCAAGTACCCAATTTGAGTTAAGCTTTTTCCGTGGGCTATAGGGTCCAATTTTGAATGTATTTTGGCCATTTAGTCACTTATTTTAACTGAAAGGAACAAAAAAACAAATCGACAGGGTATTGCACTTTGTAATTCATATTAAGGAGTAAATTTTAAATCTCCATAGTTTACTGAAATTTCTTGAGACACATTTAAAGTAGTGAACGTGCGGGACATATATGTCCCAGCCCCTGGGAAAAGGTTAACAGGATGCCAGACGTGGTATTTGCATCATGAACATCTACAGTTAATATTTAAGCAATTCTCTGATGCTTTTTGAGCAAAAATATCAAAGAATTCCATTAATTTGGTATCACACACAACATTGCCATTAAGTGCATTAACTATTATATTATTATTCATGGTTAATCTTTGGATTATGGTAACTTGGCGATTAACCCCGCTACAGCAACCTGCTAGTTTTTGTTTGAACAGCATTTTGTTTTCAAAGTTTTTTTTTTTAACTCAACATTTTTTTTTCAACAATCTGCTGGCCAAATTATGCTTATGCTAGAACTTTTATGGAATAAAAGTGCTTAATCATGACGAAGATTAGGTGCAAAATTGGGAGAAAGTACAGAATCGCCCACTGCTTGCCGCGTTTTTAAGAATTGCACATACACGGTATCATCCATGTACACGTCGACCTATTTTCACTTAAAAAAAGATCCCAGAATTGCACAAAAATGGCATTGTGCAAACTCTTAACTTCATCCATGCACACTGCTAAAGTCCTAGCTAGTAACATTTATCGCCTTACCAAAATGTCGCCAAACTACCTGCTACCATATTCCAAAGATTAGCCTTATTGGTTAACTATTACATTCATTACATATAAAATATTTATTCTTTTCATGAAGCTGTATGTAGCATTAGGACAGCCGCCATCTAGTTAGACTTTGCACGAGTGTTTATGTTTGGAGTTAAATGGCATCTTGTTAAGATAAAAGTACTATCATTTATTCCTAAGCTAATTTTAATACAGGAAATCTAGCTGTACAGAATTTTCTGACTGAACATATCGAACTGTTCAGCATAACTTAATATTACATATGTTATATTTAAAATGGGGGTGAGTTCATTCAGATGTTGCAGACAAAAAATGATATAACTTAAAGAGACTTTCATTTCATGCCAAAACTATTAATGCTTTAGAATCATAAGAGTTTTGTGTAATATAATCTTGTTCTAATGTTGGTATTGAGTAAATGAAACCAGGTATACTGTCTCTCTATCGTGAGGACAACGCTTGCCCTTATGTCTAACTGGACTAACATGAAAAATTTATTACTTTTTTTTTTTTAAACATAACATTATTATTGTCAGTAAATTACTTAAAAAGCACACACAGACAGTCTCCACTTTACAAATTTTTACAGATATGAACAAACCTGTTACAGAAGTAACTGCTATCCCATTTTGAAAATCATAAAATGTTATAATGGTACAAAGTCTAAAATCTAGATGTTCAATATCCAGACCTTCGAACCGCCAGCAAAATATATATTTAATTTCCCTGTAGAAAGTCTAGGAAAGGAGAATACAAAAGGAGGCAGGTGTACTGTTAGTGCGACTTTTCTCTGGATTGACAGATTTCTTCATGTTACTTTTAAACACTGCTGGCTAAGGAGTCTCATGGTGGCCAATAACAAAACACCGACAGGCCTTGTATAGCTGTTGCCCAGGATCGCACTTTCGGTTCTTGAGTTGTTGCAGGGGGTGTTAAACATGCACTGCACATTTTGCACCTTGGTACAATCACTGCAGATCCTAAATTCTGCTGCCCAATACATCCTAAATTCTACTGCCTAGCACCTCTTCTAAATTTCAAAAATTTGGGAATGACCAATAAGGCCTTCTAAAATTTTTGCCACCTTTAAATTCTGACACACCTGGTTGCAACCACAGCAGTTGCACCTGCTCTGGCTCTGTAGGGAGGGGGGTTAAAAACAATAATTCTATGTGCTGCCATACCTACATGTCATCTTACTAATTTAAAATACAGAAATTTCCAAAATTCAGAATTGCCGAAGTCCTGACCAGTCTGGACCTTGGATTCTTGTACAGCGAGTGCAATTAAGTTATACAGTACAAAGTCTTTAATCCAGACTCCTCGGGACTTCGGTGATTCCGGATTAGGGGTTTTTCTGGATTATAGATCATCAATTTAAATCTGGTATGATGGCATGCAGAAATTATAAAATTAAAAATATGAAACCGTAATTTATGAAATAAAGAGCAATTATGATCCAAAGGGTATCAAAATTTACAAAATAAAAACCTTAATATTTATTTGTTTACTTTATTAAACATTTCTTTCAATGTAAGTTGCTTCGTTTTATATGCTAATACTTTCTCTTTAATTCTATAAAGAGACATTATTTCTTGTTCAGTTACAAAGTTCCGCTGTTCAAGTCCTGTAATTGCTGTGTCGAGAATACCGACTAATTTGTCAATCGAAATTTTTTCATTTTCACTAACCTCTTTGTCACTTTCTTCATACATTTATCCATTTTTTGCAGCAATTCCACTTATAAAGGTATTATGCACAGTTTGTAGCTTTGAGGTCCGGATTATAGATCATTCCGGATTAAAGACTTTGTTCTGTAAGAAGTTTAAATGCTCAACATGACTAAGTATAAAATATGATGTTATACACATACATACCATTACACCTACAGATTTTCAAGCAATTTCATTAGCAAAAAGCTAAAGTATATTTCAAAGCAAAAAGTGCAATTTTATTTAAATTCATTAAAAATTAATTTATTACTGCAGCATTTCACAAAATCATCTGTTTTTGGTTCCTCAAAATTTTTGCAAATAACTGCAAAGTTTAACTGCATTTATATTTTTCTTTGCTAACAATTTAAGGGCCGTTTCCACTGGGGTTTATCTAAGCTAATGGAGACAACTGATGCAGCTGACCAATCTCCAAAAGCAGTTTTTTCCCATAGGGCAGCAAGTTGAAAAATCTGAAATGCAGGCATAATAGAGCTAGCCGACAAATGGAACTGACTGCTTTAGCTCAGATAAACCCCAGTGGGAACGGCCCTTTTAAGTTCAGAAGACAGTTGAAAAGTACTCCTGGATAAACTACTGGTAACTATCATAAAATTATTTCTTTAAAAGAAATCTACATTCCAGTATAAACACATGGTAATCTGATGGATATTGAGTTTTCTTAATTACCTTGTAAAGCACCTCACACGAACTAATCTTGACTGCAGTTCCCAAGAAGGATATCAGAGGAACAAACACAGATATAGATTTGGACAAACACAGTACATACAGCTACAATGAGGTGGAACGTAAATAAGAGAAGTAAGGTTAAACGACATGTTTGGAAAGTTTCTCAAGTGTGAAAACATATGCCCCGTCTGGATAATTTGATGAAAAATCTGCTCAAAATACGGTTTAAATTACAAATGCAAGGGAAATTAAAAGAATACAAAATTGAATAAAAATAATCAAGTTAAATACAATTGACCAATTACTCAAGACAGAAAAACTTATAAATTATATATAACTAAACTTTTAAAACAGCTTTTTCATCACCAATGCCCATTTCATTCATCAGTGAGTTTTCAGAGATCCAGAGAATAAAAATAAAAACCTTCAACTATATTCTCTCACTTAAAGTTTTCACAGATTTTTTAGATATATGACGTTTGGTTTTGGATTTTCTTATATTACAAATATTTCCAATGGAACTTACCACTGAATACTGATACTATTCATTAAAATACAAAACATGCTATCACTTCAAATTTCAGTTCATTTTTGTGTCTTCCTTTCTTTCCTTCTATATATGGAACACGAAAACATTCATAAATAATAAATCGGAACACCTCAAAACAAAATTTTCAATAGTTATCACTCGCAGAAGATCTTCAGGAAGGAAAAGTTTATACTCCGTGATTAGGACCAATGACAGAGGACTATTCAGAGGGAAGAGTAAGAAGATATCTTTCGAATAACGCGAAGTTAAAATTTCGGCATCAACATGATAGAAGTGTTGCTAGGCCACAAAAATATCCACAAATTTTCCGATAAATCTCACAAATTTCAGTGATCTTATTTTTGAGATGCTGCTAGTTACGCAGGTTACTTTTTTATTTAATTCGTGTCAGCGAATAAGGAGGGAAACACTCCAATATAAAATTTAAAGTAAGGAAAAGCAATCTTGATAGTTATTTTTTGTCGAATTTACCTGTAACCGTAGCTTCGTAGTTTTGGTCTACCTCTCCCTGTCAATTATTATTGCACTGTGGGTGAAAACAACAGTATGATTGAGCTGTCCGATGTGTTTACTTATTTTGAATGTTTATCCTGACGTTTTTAAAAGTTCTCTTTTGAACCGTAGCTAGATGTCGGTCTTTATTACTATCAAATTTGTTAAATTCTCCAACTATGAGTGTATTCGGTGACTTCCAGAAAGCCTGGGCTCAACGTTTTCCTGGGTGCGAATTACC
The DNA here is from genome assembly GCF_044657685.1 of Stegodyphus dumicola. NCBI lineage: Eukaryota > Metazoa > Arthropoda > Arachnida > Araneae > Eresidae > Stegodyphus > Stegodyphus dumicola. The sequence continues at coordinate 4,729,385 of NC_140769.1, read as the reverse complement.
CCAAGCATGGGAAGAGGATGTAAGAGCAAATTTAACGAAACATCGACAAAGAGTAGCAGCTTTAAATTCAGAGTTGGAAAAAGAAGAATTTTACGTTGAGTATTTAGAGCATTTGCTAGCAGATGTGGAGCGAGTTAAGCAAAATCCGCTATTCATTAACGAAACTGCAGAGGGTAAAGAAGCTGTGTCTGATGGTAAGAAAAATGATGAAAGTAAATCTAGATATATAGATAAAGCACTTACAAATTCGAATAATCCAGAAGTTGAAATTGGGTGTAATACTTGCACTGATGAGTTAAGTGATCAAAATAGTTATATTACTGTCATAGCTGTTGGTGGACCAAATTCACCATCTAACACTCTGTGCGCCAAAGGCATTAATGAAAGTGAGTCCCATGAAAAGGTGGAGGGAAAATTGTGCACTCATAGTGATGATTTGTGTAAAGTAGAAACTGAAACTAGCTCTTCATTGCAGAAGAAAAAACCGCCAGCACCTCCAAAAAAACCTCGAAAATCAATTCCTGTTCAAGCTGTACCTCCTGTGAAACAAGCAGCGGTATTGAACCCAGTGGACAGTTGTAAAAAGGATGAAAAACCGGTGACTGATACAAGTTATATGGATTGTAGTGATAATCTAAATGCCACTCTAGTCAATCAATCTAAAACTGAAAATATTGAAAATATCACAAACTGTACTATCGAAAATAGTGCCATTGAACTGCTTGAATCTTCACATAAGGTTTTAGAAACATCAGGCGATTCTTGTATATTAAAACAAAATGTAAATGAATCACATTTATATGATGATGAAAATATTTATGATACTGTTGCTCCAGATGAGGGAGAAGTTTCCAGTTCAAATACATTAGCAAGTGATACTTCAAAGGAGGATTGTGAAGGAGATTATGTTGTATTTTCTGAAGCATATGATTCTTACCAAGAGTGCCCTCCTGCTATAACATCCCGTTCGAGAATTGCCGAATGCTTATTGACTACTCAGAGAAGCGTTGAAGAAGAGAGTCCAGAATATGCAACATATATGAATATTGATTATTTCTTGAAAAAAGGGACTGCATCTAAAGCATTACGAGCAGAATCTGTGGGGGGTGACTCTGATGATGATGATGATGCCTTCTTAGCTCGTTCATTCTCGAGTGACCATGAAGTGGAACCTGACCAAGTGGCAGACTATACAGAGAAAAAAAACAGTGCTACATCTGCACCCACAGATGATGTTTTTGAAATGGATTCAGGTAACATTTTTATAAAATCTAATTATATAAATTCATTACAGAAGAAACTACTAATAATTTATGATCAGTGACCATATTAGGATAACTTAACTAGTTACTGATTTATTAATTGATTAACTAAGTAGTAGCAGATTACTCTTACTAGTTACTGATTTACTAGTAGTTTATGATCAGTGACCATATTAGGATAAATTATTTGCACTTGAAATATAAATTCACATATATAAGAAACTTGAAAGAACTAGGGTATTAGATAAAAAAAATATTATAATCTTAAAGAAATGTATTTTTTATTAGTTTATTTTTGGTTAAAAAAGTCTTAATTTACTTATTTATTGAACTGGAGTAAAAATTGAAGTTGATGTCCGTAGAATGAAAAAACTTTTTTGTTTTTGTTAAAATTATATTGCGGGTGCCCTTTGGCGATAATTGGTGATTTTTTGCAGTACATAGACACCGAGTTTGTGCAATTCTTTTATTTTTTATTTTAGCCAAACATCACCACTACAGAAATTCAAAATAACAAGTCAAAGAATTGCACAAACTTGATATCCATGTACACATCGACCTATTTTCACTTAAAAAAACATCGGAGAATTGGAAAAACTAGGCATTGCACACTCCCTTTACTTTGTACATGTACGCATCGATCTATATTCACTTAAAAAGTCAAAAGAGCAGCCAACAAAAAATATGTAATCTCAATAAACGACATTTTAAATCAAACAATGAAATAACATAAAAAAGAAAATTCATCTTAGCGCTACACAGAGGAAATATCCACTTACCTTATTTCTGAGTCTTCAGTCAAACAAAATCCTTAACAGCATCCAAAAACTCCCTAAAATTATCTGAACTAGAATCTGTGTACTGGTTTCACCACATAAATTCACAAAAATAAGAGTAAAAAATATCCCCTCCGTAGTGTCGATATCGTTCGACCATACGCATTTCCTTCCTACAAACAGGGCACTTAATAATGGCTACTAAGTAAACCTTCATTTACACACCAGTCAATTAATGCTTTTTTTCCCCCTTTCATTCCAAATTGTACAGAAATTTCAAATTAACTTACAACATTCAGCCATTTTACCGTGTAAACCACAAAATAACAACGTAATTCTTATCGAAGTCCGTCCCATCATTCAAATTCACCGTAATCATGCAATCAGTTACTTCATAATAGGGTTTCCATTGAATTCAACTACTCCGATTACCATAAATGAAACAACTTGGCGATAATCCAAGGGGCACTCTTCAGTGTACTCTAACCTTTTTTTTATTTAATACTTTTTAATTTTGAAACTGACTGTATATAAATTAGAATTATGATAAATCAAGTGAACTAGAATTACAATTAATCAACACTGAAATTTCTTTTAAAGTCTACTCTAACCTTTTTTTTTTTATTTAATACTTTTTAATTTTGAAACCGACTGTATATAAATTAGAATTATGATAAATCAAGTGAACTAGAATTACAATTAATCAACACTGAAATTTCTTTTAAATACTGGGGAAAAAAAAGGTTAAAAGAAAGGGCAACATTTTCTATTTTAAGTCTGAAAAGTGATAAAGTATGGTATCTTTAAAAAAAAAAGTCTTAAAATTTATTTATGCATAGATATATTTTCATTATTTTTTTCGTGTGTTTGTAATATCTGTTCCATTAAAATTATAAAATTTTGGTGGTACTTTATTATAATGACTAACTGGTGACTGAATCTGAGAATCAGATAAGTTGTATATTAGAAATTCTGTGATTAAGTTTGAAAACATTAATGACTAACTGCAGTATTCACTTTAATAAGAAATACCAAAATTTTTAATTATATAATTTAAAATTACTTTCCATAATTTTATTTGAAAGGTTATGACTTCAGTTGTAAAAATATCAATTCCATTAACACGTTGAGGTGAACTTTCTGTGTGGCTGGCGTGGGACCCTGGGGACCGGCACTGGAATTTTCATTTGGCTGGCGTCGGTCCTCAGGGCCGACAGTATTAAAGTTTAAAAAGTTAAAAAATAAATATAGTCTCAAAGAAATGTGATCAAATTTAGTTTTAATGAAATGTATTTAAACATTCTAGGTTGATCTTTGGATTATGGTAACTTAGTGATTTTATGGCGAAAATTTGGCGACCAAACTCTGCTACAGCAACCCTCTATTTTTTTTGGTTGATCTTTACATTATGGTAACTTGGCGTTTTTTTGGCGAAAATTTGGCGACCAACTCTCTTACAGCAACCCTCTATTTTTTTTTCCCGCCACCATTTTGTCTTCACGAAGTAAAGACATGTTTCTTTTCTTTTTATCTACTGAACACTTCTTCCAACAATCTACTAGCCGAATTACACTTATGCTAGAAATTTTATCTAACAAAACTGCTTAATCATGACAAATATTCACTGCAAAATTGGGAAAAGTGCACAATACCATACTCCTTACGTGTTTTTCAAAATAACACATACACATAAACCATGTACACGCCGACTTATTTTTACTTAAAAAAACATCCCAGAATTGCACAAAAATGGCATTGCGCACACTCTTCACTATATCCATGTACACTGCTTTTTTCTCATAAATTACAAAAATTTCACGAAAATACATGACAATTTTCTCAATCTTTAAACCCAGTAAAAAGAACATATATGAAATTACCTGATCACGAAAAAGTATTTCCCCTTTCCAAATATGAACATTTCCACATATAAAATAAATAAAATATCCAAAAACTTTTACCTCTAAATCATCTATTACATTATACACGTCACCAATGATTTCATACCGCAAGCATTACAAATACTTAGTATCAAATATTTAAATTATTTCCATGCACGTTTACTTCAACTTAAACGTGTACCAAATTCCTACAAACATAAAATTCTTAAAATAACTATCATTTAGTTAAAATATCACTAAACCATGTACACGTCGACTTATTTTTACTTAAAAAAACATCCCAGAATTACACAAAAATGGCATTGCGCACACTTTTCACTATATCCATGTACACTGCTTTTTTCTCATAAATTACAAAAATTTCACGAAAATACATGACAATTTTCTCAATCTTTAAACCCGGTAAAAAGAACATATATGAAATTACCTGATCGCGAAAAAGTATTTACCCTTTCCAAATATGAACATTTCCACATATAAAATAAATAAAATATCCAAAAACTTTTACCTCTAAATCATCTATTACATTATACACGTCACCAACGAATTCATACCGCAAGCATTACAAATACTTAGTATCAAATATTTAAATTATTTCCATGCACGTTTACTTCAACTAAAACGTATACCAAATTCCTACAAACATAAAATTCACAAAATAACTATCATTTAATTAAAATATAATTAAATTCAAAAACACTACTTAAAATATAAATGAGCACATACATTAAATTAATACATACATAAATACCCATTTCAAATTCACTTTAGTTACGGCCATGGGATCCAAAAATTCATGAACACTGTTTCACACAACACAGAATAAAGCCAAATACAAAATTTCCAGATTTTTTCCCGATTTCCTCCCTTTTCCGATTAAAGAACCGTAATTCATCCATTAATATCACATGACATATCCCATGATCTCTCATTTCCCTCACACAAAATAATGCGTAATCGGAACTGAGTACTGCTGACATTATTACCAAAGTCCCAGGTAGTAACCTTTATCGCCTCCAATATGTCACCAAACTACCAGTTACCATATTGTAAAGATCAACCTTTTTTTTTTTTCGCCGCCATTTTGTTTTCACGAAGTAAAGACATGTTTCTTTGCGTTTTATTTACTGAACACTTTTTCCAACAATCTACTAGCCGAATTACACTAATGCTAGAAATTTTATGTAAGAAAACTGCTTAATCATGACAAATATTAACTGCAAAATTTGGAAAAAGTGCACAATCGCAAACTACTTGCGCGTTTTTCAGAATAGCACATGCACATAAACCATTTACACGTCGACTTATTTTTACTTAAAAAAACATCCCAGATTTGCACAAAAATGGCATTGCACATACTCTTAACTTTATCCATCTACACTGCTATTTTCTCATAAATTACAAAAATTTGCACGAAAATGCAAAAAAATTCTGTGAATCTTTAAACTCGGTAAAAAGCACATATATGAAATTACCTGATTGCGAAAAAGTATATACCCTTTCCAAGGATGAACATTTCCACGTATAAAATAACTAAAATATCCAAAAACTTTTACCTCTAAATTATCTATTATATTATAAACGTCACCAACGAATTCATACCGCAAACATTACAAATGGTTACAAATACTTAGTGTCAAATATTTAAATTATTTCCGTACACGTTTACTTCAACTGAAATGTATACCAAATTCCTACAAACATAAAATTCACAAAATAACTCATTTATCTAAAATATCACTAAACCATGTACACGTTGACTTATTTTTACTTAAAAAAACATCCCAGAATTGCACAAAAATGGCATTCCGCACACTCTTCACTATATCCATGTACACTGCTTTTTTCTCATAAATTAGAAAAATTTAACAAAAATGCATGAAAATAATCAACGTATTCTACTCAAACGTATTCCAAAATACTACAAACATATAACTCACAAAATCACGATCATTAAATTAAAATATAATTAAATTAAAAAATACTTAAAATATAAATAAGCACATACATTAAATTAATAAAAATTAGATTACAATCCTAATGACTTTAAACTAAATCATTGCTAATAACAATTTTCTAATTATATCATATTAATTGATTTACTCCTTACATTTAGAACAATGCATAAAAATAATATCCTCAAATGATTAAAAATACTAACTTACCTAATCTTCAGAATCTTCATTACGTGGCACGCACACTTCCATTATTTCACACAACACACAATGAAACTTAATACAAAATAATATAGTAGTACAGTTTTCCAAATTCCCCCCCTTTTCCGATTAAAGAACTGTAATTCGTCCATTAATGTCGCATGACATATCTCATGATCTCTCATTTCCCTCACACAAAATAATGCATAATCAGAACTGAGTACTTCTCACATTATTACCAAAGTCCTAGGTAGCAACCTTTATCGCCTCCAAAATGTCGCCAAACTACCAGTTACCATATTCCAAAGATCAGCCACATTCTAAACAAAAATACGACTTAGCTCGCTGCCGGCTGAACAGAAAGGACAGCAAATTCGGCGCCACGCTCAACGTGTTAATATTTATGACTTCAATTGTAAAAATATTAATTCAGTTAATCTTTATGACTTCATTTGTAACAATATCAATTCAGTTCATCTTTATGACTTCATTTGTGACAATATCAATTCAATTAATTGTAAACTGGTACTTCAGCATTTAGAATGCTATGCAACTTTTCTGAAATATTTGGGCTATATTTAAATTAATGATTCCACATGAAATTACACTAGCAAGTAAAACAAGCCAGTTCATGTCCTACAGAATTAGATAACTGGAAAACGTTTGGGAAATCTTTGTAGAATATTTTAAAATTTAAATGATTATGAAATACATAAATTAACTTGTCAAAAATTAATCATCCATATTTTATTTAAAGTATAATTTTCTTATTATTCTTTTCATCTTGTATCGTGCACATGGTATTTAGTAATGTATTAAAGTCAAATAATCCTAAAGCTAGTTGTGAAGTGATCTAATAAAAAGAACCACATTTTATCTATATATAACTTTAATACAGTCAAAAGTCGTTAATCCGGACTCGTCAGGACTTCGGCGATTCCGGATTATCAATTTTTCCGGATTATAGATCATCAGTTTAAATCTCGTAAGATGGCATGCACAAATTCTAAAATTAAAAATATGAAACCGTATTTTAGGAAATAAAGAACAATTATGATCTAAATGGTATCAAAATTTACAAAAAAAGAAGCTTAATATTTATTTGCTTACTTTATTAAACATTTCTTTCAATGTAAGTTGTTTCGTTTTATGTGATAATACTTTCTCTTTAATTCTATAAACAGACATAACTTCTTGTTCAGTTAAAAAGCTCCGCTGTTCAAGTCCCGTAATTGCTGTGCCGAGAATACCGACTAACTTATCAATCGAAATTTTTTCGTTTTCACTAACCTCTCTGTCACCTTCTTCATGTCTTTATCCATTTTTTGCAGCAATTCCACTTTTTGTTTGACGGACATCGAGACATACTTTCGTTTTGTAGATCCTTTGGGAGCTCCAGAATCGGAAATTGACATAATCGAAAGTTCAAGTTTACTTTTATAAAATTGCTCTTACAGTCTGCAAAAAATAATAAGCTGCATCCAATTCGAAGATTAAGGAATAACGCAAGCATCAACATTAACTGAAATAGATAATTGTATAATTTTAGTTTATACCGTCCGTTATACGTTAAATGCGCACGCGAAAACGTATTCTGCACTTGCGCACACGCATATGCGCGTGCGCGTAAAGGTCTTATGCGCATGCGTAAACGCTTATGTGCATGTGTCAACGCGGCGCATGTGCAGAAAATTTTTAGCTTTGAGGTCCAGATTATAGATCATTCCAGATTATGGGTGTCCGAATTAACGACTTTTGACTGTACATTTTAGAAAATTAATACTGTATCTATATCATCAAGGCCGTTTCTAGGCCATTAGTTGTCCACATACTTTCCTAAGATTGCTGCCCCCAAATTGAAAAAATAAAATGCTCAGTGATTAATAAAATTTTTACCTCGTACTCACTAAGCACTTACATATGACAAATCAGTACTTTTCCATTTCACCAGTGCAAATCTCGCCAAGCAGAGTTTATTGGCGACAGCACACAATATACCCACAAAAATTTTTTAACAAATGTTAGTTTTAAGATTTTTTACTTTAGAGCCATAAACATATTAATATCATTCAAATTTTTTCAAATGGGTCTTTCATTTCTCTTCTCCACATAAATTCCACGAGATGACTTTGCAGACAATGACGTGTCGTTCCTATGTGTGTTTTATTTCACCATTTGGTGCTACCCTATAGTCTTTCTATTTTTTACATGTGCATTCCAGTTTCCGGATCGTCTGCTTGGTCGTTCTCGGAACTCCACGCTACAACTCGCGATGCACTCGCTGACACACAGAGCACAGCTCCCGACTTTTCGGTTCAGTCATTCCAAGAGCTCAACACGCTCTCTTGACGATTCACTAACCACGATACACTATGAGACTCTTTCGGTGCACTCGACGACTCACTCGGCACTTGCTGCTCGTCTGTCGACTCGATCGACTTTGCATGGACTGACTAACTTGAGACACTATCTATCTTGAGACACTATCGACGAGGCACTCTCACTAACTGACTGCGGACCAGCAGTGTTTATATAGCTTTCGGCTTGTGTTCGAGAACAATCTGGGCTAAACCGGTAGGAATTCGTTCCAGAAGGTTTTCTATCCGTCCAAGGCATATTGCCAAATGTCGCCAAATGGGCGATTTCTCACCAAATGTGGCAACTCTGCATCCCTTGCTTTTTTATGGCAACCCTAAAATTGCTTTGTGGGGAAGCCATCTTACCGCGCCTGTTTATTTCGTAACGATATATTTGTAACCATTTTTCGAAAAATAATATTGGCGAAAAGGATCTTTTTCATGAGGTGTCATTGGTAAAAAAGACTGATGAAACTGATGTTACTGATGAAAAAATTAATGTTGGTTGTCTGCAAATGTGGAAACAAACAAAAAATGGACAGAGTTATTCCTTCAATTTAAACAGAATAATATTCCTAATGAAAATATTTTGAAAATTGTAGAACATGCGGTCTCCCTTCCAGGAACAAATGCAGCAACAGAACTTGTTTTTCTAGTATCAATAAAATATGGACAATTGAAAAATCGCAGTTGAACATTAAAACTTTAAAATTATTTGTATTAAGCCTAAAATATAATTTGATCAATTCATGTGAGAAATTTCATGACATTTTAATAAGTGATCCGAATCTATTGCAGAGTATTCACTCGGATAAAATATAAGACCGTGAAATTATAAATTTTTGAAATAAAATATTAAATTAATTAAGAAACATAATATTCAAATTATTGTTTTTTGGGAACTACTCTGATATGCGCCCTCAAGTCGCCAAATTTCTCGCCAAATATTTTTGGCGAGAAACTTCACGCTGCCATATTACTATCTAAATTTTTTGTCTACATTTTGAACTTTTAGCCTAAAATGTCTCCAAAACCGCGGTTTTCGCACATGCAAAAACTACGTTTTGAACACACAATTTAGCTAAAAATCCGAAACAAAAACTAAAAATTTAGATAGCAAAAACGTAAAGTTTCTAACCAAAAATATTTGACAAGAATCCATGTACACAGCGACATGTTTTAACTTAAAAAAACATCTACGAATTGCACAATGTAGGCAACGAACGAATCTACAAACTACGCACACGTCGCTTTAATAAATTAACATAACAATAAATTTCAAAGAATACCATGTACACAGCATCCTGTTTAAACTTAAAAAAAAATTCTACAAATTGCACAATTTAGGCAAGGAAGGAATCTACGATCTACGCACTCTTCGCTTTAATAAAATAACATAACAACAATAAATTTCAAATAATACCATGTACACAGTGTTCTGTTTTAACTTTAAAAAAATTCTACGAATTGCACAATTTAGGCAAGGAAGGAATCTACGATCTACGCACTCCTCGCTTTAATAAAATAACATAACAACAATAAATTTCAAATAATACCATGTACACAGCGTTCTGTTTCAACTTTAAAAAACATCTACGAATTGTACAGTCTATACACTAAACAACAAAATAAACTAAAATAAATTTCAAACAATTTAAAAAAACAACAATAACGACAGAAATTCATACTAAAGAACCAATGAACATAACATTCTACAAAATAAGAACAAAGATAAAATAAAATGCACTTACCATGAATTAATGCGTTTTCGAATAGCAGAAATATAAATTTCATTCCGCCTTTAACATGCCGCCACATAATCACTATCGTATTTACACAACAGCCAGACACACTATCCAGAAAATTTATACTATGGTTCACAAATAAATAAAATCACAAATCCCTACTTCTGTCATGCACTGCGATTAAAAATAATCTCCCAGACCCTCTTTCCACACTTCCAAATACCCACTACCCCTCAACAGGATAGCCACAATCATATTTCCTTTTGCCGAACTTCAATTCAACAACTACCATTTTATCTTTCCCTCCCATCTTCTCAGACACAGAGGCGAACCAACGAGCTCCAGTGAAAAATTTTTCAACGTCAACAGGGTTGCCATAGAACACGCAATCACACCAAAAACCATCGCAGAACACATATCGCCACATTTGGTGAAATTAGGGCATATATTAGAGTTGTACCGTTTTTTGAAATATTTTTATAGTTACCAATAGTTAATAATAAATATAGTTTTGTATAATTATAGACAAGTATATAAATATATATAGTAAAATATATTTTTTTGAATTATTGGTCTGCTTTCATAAATAAATTATAATTCTAAATTCATTTTATTTGTCCTGCTTTGTCGCAATGAAAATGTGGTCACCTTAGTGTTAGCGTATAGTTTAGAGGGCCCCTTGGATTACTGGCAAATTGTTTCATTTATAGTAACCTGCATAGCTGAAAGTTATGGAAACCCTATTATGACGTGATTGGTTCTGTAATTGCAGTGAATTTGACTGATGGGAAAAAATTTGTAAGTGCTTATTTCTGCATTGCATATTGTGTGCTTTGCATCGTAAAATGGCTGGCGGTGGTAAATGGTAAACTGGGTGTTTGGTGGTATAGAACGTGAGAGCGGATAAGTTTTTTTTTTTTTTTTTTTTTTTTTTTTTTTTTTTTTTTAGTGGTTGAAGGCAGAAGGAAAGAAACTTTGTTGGATGTAATTCAATGGAATTGTAAGTGTCCTGTTTGTATGAAGGAAATGCACATGGACGAACAGAAAGAAGATCATGTAGATGGCTTTGAATGGGTATGCCACAACAAAGGTTCACATACTCACCATATAAAACGTTCCATGAGAAAGGGAATGTGTTTTTAGGAAAGTTTTTGGATGCTATTAAGGAATTTTGTGTGCTGCAGACTGAAGACACAAAAATTTCTAAATAAGCTAAATAAATGCTAAATAAGGCTTCCTTTGTGTAGTGCGTAGGGATTTTTTATGTTATTTCTTTGTTTGATTTTAAACGCAGTTTATTGAGATTATATATTTTTTGTTTGGCTCTGGTGTAGAACTGGGTGCTTCTTCAATTTTTAAATGAAACTACATCTATGTGTACATGGACAGAGACAAATCTTGCTTAATGCAAAGTTTGTGCAATTTTCTGATGTTTTTGAAGTGAAAAAAGATTGATGTGTACATGGACAGCGAGTTTGTGTGATTCTTTGAATTTTTATTTTTTTTTTTTGTGTAGCAGCCATCTTGAAATTGTGCCTTAATGGCCAATCACCAATTTTTGCCAAGGGCATCCTTAAATATAATTTATCATCTTCTCTGGCATGCAAAATTTAAGGATGAGATGGGTTTTTGAATGAAACATAATGTAAAAGGAAGTACAGTCAAAAGTCTTTAATCCGGACTCGTCGGGACTTCGGTGATTCCGGATTATCGATTTTTCCGGATTATAGCTCATCAGTTTAAATCTGGTAAGATGGCATGCAGAAATTATAAAATTAAAAATATGAAACCGTAATTTATAAAATAATGAGCAATTATGATCTAAAGGGTATCAAAATTTACAAAAAAAAAAAGCTTAATATTTATTTGTTTACTTTATTAAACATTTCTTTCAACGCGCGCATGCGTAAAGCATACATTATGCATAGCCGAAATTAGAAAATTGCAACCAGAAAACTATTTGATTTGTATTCGTGATATTTATAATGGCGAGGAATTTGATTTAAATCATATCAAAGACGAAGAACATCGAGATGAAATACTACATTTAATAAGGAATTATAAGCCAAATAAAATAAAAACATCTGCTCTGAAGATAACGATAGTGTTGACAAATCAACTTCCAGTTCATTGCCCCCCCCCCGTGCGGAGCAGCGTGAAATTGATAAAATTGATAAACAGATTTCGGAACGGTTAGATAAACAAAGGATATGCCTTTATCCATTTTTTGGAGCAATTCCACTTTTTGTTTGATGGACATCGAAACAAACTTTCGTTTTCGTAGATCCTTTCGGAGGTCCAGCATCGGAAATTCTATTTGACATAATTAAAAGTTCAAGCTTACTTTTATAAAACTGCTCTTACAGTCTGCAAAAAATAATAAGCCGGATCCAATTCGAAGATTAAGGAACAACGCAATCATCAACATTAACTGAAATTGACAATTAGATAATTTTAGCTTATACCGCCCGTTATACATTAAACGTGCAGCGAAAACATATTCTGCGCTTGTGCACATGCAAATGCACAGTCGTAGAGGTCTTACACGCACGCTTAAACACCTATGCGCATGCGTCAACGCGGCGCATTCGCAGAAAGTTTTTAGCTTTGAGGTCCGGATTATAGATCATTCCGGATTATGGGTGTCCGAATTAACGACACAGTCAAAAGTCGTTAATCCGGACTCTTCAGGACTTTGCCGATTCCGGATTATAGATCATCAGTTTAAATTTGGTAAGATGGCATGCAGAAATTATAAAATTAAAAATATGAAACCGTAATTTATGAAATAAAGAACAATTAAAGGGTATCAAAATTTACAAAAAAAGGAAAAGCTTAATATTTATTTGTTTACTTTATTAAACATCTCTTTCAATGTGTGCATGCGTAAAGCATACATTACGCATAGTCGAATTTAGAAAATTGCAACCAGAAAACTATTTGATGTGTATTTTTGATATTTATAATGACGAGGAATTTGATTTAAATCATATCAAAGACGGAGTACATCGAGATGAAATACTACATTTAGTAAGGAATTATAAGCTGAATAAAATAAAAACATCTGCTCTGAAGATAAGGATAGTGCTGACTGATCAACTTCCAGTTCATAGCACGGCGCGACATTTCCCCCCGCAGAGCAGCGTGAAATTGATAAACAGATTTCAGAATGGTTAGGAAAAAAAAAGGATATGCCTTTATCCATTTTTTGCAGCAATTCCACGTTTTGTTTGATGGACATCGAAACATGCTTTCGCTTTGTAAATCCTTTGGCAGCTCCAGAATCTTAATTTCTTTTTGACATAATCGAAAGCTCAAGCTTACTTTTATAAAATTGCTCTAACAGTCTGAAAAAAATAATAAGTCAGATCCAATTAGAAGATAATTAGATAATTTTAGATTAGCTTATACCATCCATTATACATTAATCGCGCATGCGTATACGTTTACGCATGGACATCCGGATTAAAGACTTTTGACTGTATAAAAGTAAGTACCATATTTTCACATCTTAAAATCTTACAGTACATTTCGACCCAAATTGTACTGTAAGATTTTAAGATGTGAAAATACGGTATAAATTACCAAAACTATCCAGCCAAGGAATAAAAAAGATAGGTTTCAGCATAACTAGAAAGATGGCAGAAGCATCCATGTAACAGGTATCTGGCAAGAAAAATCCATTCCTTAGAGATATGATCACCCTTGACTTTAATGCAGAAATTATAATGTCTGTCTGTGTTGAGGACAAGATAGTCAAAGAGCTGTTGAATTATCTTGGTCCATTCTTCTTGTAGTACCAAATTCATGTGGGGAACTGATCCTACATGTGTTCTATGAGATTTAGGTCCAGACACCTTGCAGGTTAATCCATGCACTGAATATCTTCACTCTCCAAGAGCTCACAAACAAGGTGTAGTATTGTTGTCCATGAAGATGAAATCCGGACTCACAGCACCTCTAAAAGATGCATGTGTGGCAAGAGAACTTTGGTATAGTAGCAGACACCAGTGGCCGCCTTGTGAGATATGGAGGTTATTGCAAATACCAAGCATGATATCATCCCAAATGAGAAATCTGGTACCTCCAAAATGATCCCTTTCAGTAATGCAGGAGGGGTGCTTGCATGATCCCTTCTCTTTTCAGATGTGCATATATCCAGAATCACACTCATCATACTAAATTGGTTCTCATCTGTAAAGAGCAGTTGACTCCATTGTTTTTGTGTCCAATTCTTGCATTCCCAGCACCACAGAAGCCAACATCTCCAATGAGAAAGCCTTAATGGCACATATCGTACCAGTCATTGTACGTATAGACCACATTTGTATAAGCTTCCAACCCTGTTAAAACATACTATCGGATGTTCAGTTGTCTGTTGCCTTGTGGATCTGCTGCCTGTCTGTTCTTGCCAGTAGGACGATATACTGGCCCTCCACTATCGCTGTTGTTTGTGAACAACCACTTCTGAACATCCAGACAGCTGTTCCTGCCATTTGAAATGTTCTCCAAACCTGTGAAATAATGCTGTGAGTGAAACCAAACTCCTTCACTACACTTGTCACACTTTGACCTTCTTCCAGCTTCCGAATGATGCAACTTCGGATAGTCACCCAAACGATGTTTCCTGGATTGCCTGTTCGCTATATCACATGGTAATAGGAACTTGATGTTGCTTAAATCACTGTATACTGTGTAATAGCTTTAATCAAGTTGCTGAGCATACACGCATCTGTGTACGACACCCTTCCGACACTCCTTTCCCTAAGTCATGCTACATAATGCACATACCTTATTGTACCAGTCCCAACTCTATATCCTGATTGATTTTTCAGTCTGTTCAGTTGTCTTGCTATGCTTTTATGCTAATTTCTCCAGCTCATTCTTACTTTTTTGCACAGCAGTGTACAATGAAACTTCAGTTCATAACTAATTTCTTGCTGAAAGCCTTTCCTAAAATGAAACTATTTTACCCTGTAGAAATTAATGTAAAATTGATTAATCTGTATCTGGACCATGGATGATCCTGTATTTAAAATTTACAGTAGTGCTTTAGGCACAAGTCCATGGCACAGAAATAATGAAAATCATTAAATTTAAGGAAAAAAAGAAAACCAAAAAGCAAATAAACTAAACAAAATTTTAATTTAATTCTACAATACCAATATAAAGAAGAGTGGACAACATAAATGAAAAATGATGAGGAAGAGGAGTGAAGGAAAAAAGAAGGGTATTGCGTGTTATGGCAGCCATCTTAGCAGAAGTTTTTGCCTTTAATTTAATATGTGCTTGTGGAATTTGCCAGCAATGGAAGAAAATACTGTAAAATTTTTGCAGAAATACAAAATTTTGTTGAAAAATCTGTAAAGGGAACAAGAAGGATATGTGTTTGCTAGGTAGCATTACATTGCCGAATCTCTGCAATTCTCTGATTTTTTTTTTAAGCTGATTGCTGTGTACTTGAAGAGTAGAATAGTGCAAAAAAGTTAGAGAGATTTGGTGATAAATGTAAATATTTTTAATCCTTATTTAATAGTTAAAATTTATATCTTACATTGCTGAAGTATGTTTTCTTTTCATGTTGATAATGTCTGTCGACGTAGGATAAATGGCGATACTTTGGGAATCTTTCTAAAAAAAATTCATGAAAAGCACCAACTTGCACCTGATCAGTAACTTTTGGACTTTCATCTCTAAAAAATCACCAAACTGCAATAGGGCTGTTGCATTAAAATGTAAGGTACCAAAGGAAGTATGATGAAAATTAACCTTCTATTAAAAACATTAACTCTTTCGGGGAAGATATAGAAAGAAAAAATATTTCCTTTTCCTCTTAGTGACACTATGTTTGAGAACAAATGAGTCTCCATTTATCTCAAATTTTTATAATATGATTTGTTGTTGTCTTTAGTACTTTTTTTAGTTTATTTATTTATTAAATGCCTGTCATTTGACCACTAGGCCATAAGACAATGGGCTGTCCAATATCTCATCACACAACAAGAAAAAGCAGATAATGGAGGGCACTTGTCCAAATGTAAAGCAATCGCATCTTGTCCAGTCATACAAAGAGAGTACATAGGAGAGTCCACAATGTTAAAAGGAAAAAGATGAGCATGGAGGCAATCATGCTCAGTTAACATTCTAAAAACTGCAACTGCAGCCGCATGAGGTGAGTCAGGAAAAAGTTGTGGTCTGGAGAAGAGTACATTCCAACGTCTGCAGTTTGAAAGATGCAAAGCTATATCATGAAGAAAGTACCTGGAAATCGAGCTAGTTCCAATTTAGCTGAATTCCCTTCTTGGCAAAGTAACACTGGTAACTATGCCACATTGAGAGGGGATCCACTAGGACACCCTATTAGGAAAATTCTCAAGCAAAGGCCCGCGTCTTAGGATTTGGGGGGGGGGTCTCAACCTTTTTATTAAAAGAAAGAACCTGTAATGCAGAAACAGAATCAGAAAGGATCTCAACTTTTTTAGAGGAGTTTTGTTGTATACAAACTTGTTCAATTGATATAAGAATAGACTCTCTCTTCATCAAAGTGAGTAATTAAATTTTCATTCAGAAGGCAAAAACAAAAAAAGTTCACTAGAGATGCCAACTTGCAAAAAATCAGAATGTGAACCATCAGTATGCACATGTAACCAGTTATCAAAAGGGTAACGATTATGGATGGTCTGCAAAGCAAGTGCTCATAAGGCCTCGGGAGGAAGATCTGACTTTATGATTTTCTGAATTAGATCCAATCTTACATCGAGATCCATGTAATGAAATGGGTAGGAAGGAAAAGGAACTCAATCAGCAAGTCATTAATAATTTGGTAACGTTTAATATCACGACACATTGTATTAAACTTCTCTGAATCTTCAAATTGCATTTTATATTAAAATCATAGTCACACCAGAAGGCATCATTTGGAAGCCTAACTAGCTTATTATATAGAACAGTAGCCCTTTGTATTGCATTAACCATAGGCTCAGTTTTGGTCAAAAATTGTGAGGCCAACACAGGGGTAGTTTTTACTCCACCAGTAATGATTCTTAGAGCTTGGTTTTGAAAGACCTCTAAAAGCCTTATCACATTAGCAAAAGCAGAGACAAGCACCTCAATGCAATAGTAGTTTAAGACCGGCTGGATATACATTTTATAGGTTAAATTTAGAGCGTCTCTGCCACAGCCCCATTTAACACCAACCAGCCTCTTGAGAATAGGAAGCCGTTTTTGGATTTATTAATTATATGCTCAGCATGTTTTTGCCAAGTAAATTTCTTGTCATTAACACATCCCAAATACAAAGAAGTGTCACTAGATTGTAGTTTTTTCTTAAGATACGTCAGCTCAGGAGTAAATTGTTCAGGAGATATAGCAATGTCATTGAGCTGTAGCCTGCTGCTGCTTAATCAAGATGATATTGTATCATGAAGCTATATAAAAAATAGTTTTTTCTCTAGATGAAGTATGCAAAGATTTCAGCTTACTATGACTTTTTTATTCCTTCAAAATATTGGATTGAAAATTATGACTGTCAAGTAAATTATTTTCATTCTGTCATTAATAAGGAAGAATTCCTCATATTAAAAGAAAAGTATTTCAGAGTTTTATTTCTGTTGTTACTAAAACAAAACATGGAAGAGTGGTTGTTTGGAATATTTGCAATTTATTCTATAATACAATGTCTAGCACAAAGTTATAAATATTATAAAACTTTATTATAACTTTTCTCACAGTTGCTGTTAGAGGTTCCTAGTTGTGAGAAGCGTTTTTAAAGAAAAACCATTTAAGAAATATTAAAAAAATTAATTCTTTCTATATACCATCTGGATCAACAACTTGAAATATCATCTAAAGCTCTGAATTTACATCCATAGTTTTTCAAACCGAAAAGAAAAATGTCTTTTTTTTTTAAAAAAAAAGGTAAACTTAAATGTTAATTTATTTCCATACATGCCATTTTATCACTTTTTAAAATTATTTGTGGGTATATCAAGTGATGTGGCAAATTCAAAGACTGACCTAGACAGCACAAACTTTAGCTATGTCATTGGGCATTAGGTATTTATTTCTCACTTCTACAAGACGGAATTAACTCAAGCACTGCTTAGGGCATCAAGGAAGAGGTGCACTACAAAAAGGGCCTTAGGAACTCGACAGGGGCGGCACAAAAGTTTCCATTGCCAGTTTTACAGTGAAATATGTGGCGCAGGTAAACCAAGGGAACGAAATCGGAAAAAATATAAATATAGCTATACAGTCAAAAGTCGTTAATCCAGACTCTTCGGGACTTCGGCGATTCCGGATTATCGATTTTTCCGGATTATAGATCATCAGTTTAAATCTGGTAAGATGGCATGTAGAAATTATAAAATTAAAAATATGAAACCGTAATTTATGAAATAAAGAACAATTATGATCTAAAGGGTATCAAAATTTACAGAGAAAGAAAAACTTAATATTTATTTGTTTACTTTATTAAACATCTCTTTCAAGGTGCGCATGCGTAAAGCATACATTACGCATAGTCGAAATTAGAAAATTGCAACCAGAAAACTATTTGATGTGTATTCTTGATATTTATAATGACGAGGAATTTGATTTAAATCATATCAAAGACGGAGTACATCGAGATGAAATACTACATTTAGTAAGGAATTATAAGCCGAATAAAATAAAAACATCTGCTCTGAAGATAAGGATAGTGCTGACTGATCAACTTCCAGTTCATTGCGCGCCACGACATTCCCCCCCCCCCCCGCAGAGCAGCGTGAAATTGATAAACAGATTTCGAAATGGTTAGAAAAACAAAGGATATGCCTTTATCCATTTTTTGCAGCAATCCCACTTTTTGTTTGATGGACATCGAAACATGCTTTCGCTTTGTAGATCCTTTGGCAGCTACAGAATCGAAAAATTCTTTTTGACATAATCGAAAGCTCAAGCTGAAATTTAAATGAGGTGGTTTTTTTTTTTTTTTTAATGAAATCGCATCATTTTGAGACATAATGTGCTGACAACAGTGCTTATATCAGCAACAATGGCTGCATGCCATTGTTGTTTGATTAAGTAGTCATTTGTGGTATATGTATTGAATATTACTTTGTTTCTTTGACATTTTTATGCCACAAGGTTTTTTTTTTTTTTTTTGTGTGTGTGTGTGTGTGTGTTTCTTTTGTTATTCATTGCTTATTTCACTGTTTTTAAGGTATTAAAAAGTTTTGTATTTTTTTTAGGAAACAAAGTTCTTAACTTCCTTTATTCTTAAGATTTTGCAATGGGAAGTTGGTTAACTTATTTATTAGGATAATTAATATTTGTATTAAGGGATATTGCTTATTTCATTGCAGTTCTGTTTATATTATAATTTAATTTTATAAAAAGTTTTGTATGATTTTTTTAGGAAACAAATTTCTTAACTGCCTTTATACCGTTTGAATTCTTAAGATTTTGCTACGGGAAGTTGGTTAATTTATTTGTTAGGATAATTAATATTTGTATTAACGGATATTGCTTATTTCATTGTAATTTTTTTATATATAATACATTATTATTATTATCATCATTTTTTTATAAAGTTGTTCTGCAGAGTAAAATTCTGTGCAGTTTTTAAATTTAATGTTTGGTATTTCCTTTAGGCATTTTTCTGGTACATTTAAAAGCCAGGCGAAGGCTGACTGCGTAATGGATAGAAGATAAAACAAATTCCAAATTCGGGCTTGCCAGTGCATATATTCGGGTGGAAAAAAACGTTATTGAAAATTTGATGACTGCAGGTATCGTTGTTTTATCA
This sequence comes from Stegodyphus dumicola, assembly GCF_044657685.1. Classification (NCBI taxonomy): domain Eukaryota; kingdom Metazoa; phylum Arthropoda; class Arachnida; order Araneae; family Eresidae; genus Stegodyphus; species Stegodyphus dumicola. The sequence continues at coordinate 4,709,401 of NC_140769.1, read as the reverse complement.
CAATGCGAGAAACATAATAAATTCATGCAGGTTCTTAATTATTTCATTTCTTTAAATTTGGTGGCAACAATTTCGAAAGTGAACCGGCATTTATAATGAATCAACTCAAAATGCCTAAACGAAATTAACAGTCCTTCTTGGCAAATTCCCCCTGTGGACTAAAAACAGGCATAAATTTATGTGGGGGCACCAAAGTCTTAACTGCTTAAAGTCTCTTCTTAATCCGGTTCTAATCTTCTAACAGTTACAAATGCTTCTTATGGATCTCCTAGATAAACAGGGTGCTGCTATATAAGAAACTACCATTCCTGGCGACCTTGTTTTTGTTTGTTTAATCTTTCATATGAAATGCTCTGTGGATTTCCGCTTCGTTTAGCTTCTTTAAGGGTCGTGATTATTTATCATTTGAGGTTAATGGTTGTTTATATCCATTTGAGCTGGTAAATTAATTGGAAACCTTATTACTTATGTAGAGGTCGTGAAGATGCTGCACACGTGCTGATCTGCAAAAACTACGGTGGTCGAACGAAGGTGAGAGGGCTCGCGACGGGCGGACTTCGTTCCCCTTTTTCTCTTGCATAACGGGGTCAAGACCCTGTCGACACAGGCCACGCACTTCCTGTAGTCTTTCGTCAGGCGCTGATTCTTGCCGCATCTTTCACAGTTCGATAGTGGCTGTCAAAAGGGCGGATTGTTATCCAGAAAGTTTGCGCGTGCTTTTTCGTCTTTCAGCCAGCGGTTGAATTTATTAGAAATGTTAACGGATATAATTATGATAATGTAATTCTGATATTCTGAAGGTTAGAAGAGGGCTAAGTGTAAACTGAGCCGGAATTCCCCTCCAAGTACATGTTAAGTTTTGAGATAAATTTTAATTCTTGCCACGTTCACCGATTCTTTTATGTAACTGAATAACAACTTCAGCAGAAAATTTTATTATAATAATAAAATAAAATTAAAAATCGATTCTAACTTCTGAATGCATGCCTGTCTTTTCCTGGACAGCAATGAACGAAGTTTGAAACGTTTCAAGAAAGATAAGCTCTCATCCACGATATTTCAAAGAAAAGCTATGAATTTATGACTGCGAATAATTTTTTCGTTCCAACGTTAGCGTTTTCTCCTGGGAAAGAGCACCTCTACAGACGTTTGGGAGGATGTAACGAAATACAAAAATTATCACTTTTGTTCTTAACTAACCTCGGATTCGGGGAACATTTATCCCTCTCTTTCGCACGTTGTTTGACAGCTAGAATTATAATGGCAGGAGCCGTGGTCAGAACGTTCTGGACTCTTTTTCTCTTTGTTTTCATACTTAACCATCCACCGTTAACATTTCCTGTATATTCTGTTTGCTTTGGTATGCTGGGAAAAAAAATGGTCATTGTTTTCTATCACCCCATGAAGTAGTGCTGTGTATTTAGGGCTTAAATTCAGCCAGAGCCCGGTGGGGCTATTTCATAGTTTTTGAGTAAAATCGTAATTTCAACCTGAGCTCCAAGTAAGACGAGTTTTAGTAATTTATTTTTTTAATCATTTAGTCTTAATTTAATAATTTATTAAATTTTTTTTCTTTACATTTTATTGAATTTAACGCGATTTAACTATTAGCCCAAAAAGACGTTTGCATGAATGAGCTCTTAGTCTCGGAACGGATATTTTCGTATTTCTCTATAAAATACTGTATCTCTTTATAATATGTTGCCACCAAATGTTATCGCTCTGTATTATTTTTTAAGAAATTAAATAATAAAAAATCTACATGTATGTATGGATGTTCCTCGCATTCTGGAAAAACGACGGTATCTTGGGCCATCAGATTTTAAACAGCGTAGTTCTCCATCCGAACATGTGCACCTGGAAGCCAGAATTTTGAGTTTTATATTTCATGTTTTGTAAAACTTTAATGAATTTTTGATTAACAAACTCAATGATAAACGAGCTGTGGCAACACTGTACGGAATAAAATGTTTTTATCTCCAACTCCTGAGACTGTATATCGGAAATTCTAATTGTATGCTGTTTTTAAATATTTTGTGATTTTGCTGTCGAATCAAATTTTATGTGGCGTAAGTGCCAGGACAAATGAATTTTACACACAACAATTTTTTTAGTTTTGCGAGCCATTTTAAAGTTGAACATTGATATGATGATTCGAGCAAAGACAGAAAAAAATAGAAAAGTGTATGGCAACACTTCACATCACTTAACATTGCATCGGGAATTTAAATACATGCTACTTTAAAAATTTTTGTAATTTTGCTGGTACCATCTATTTTCTCTTGTCATCAGTGGTTTAACTTAAGAAACATTAGAAAAAGTTGGTATCTGTTTCAGGTATTCATTTAGAGTCTTCTTTCTATGTAGAAATAATGATTGACGGTTTTTCCCTTTCCGATTAATAACATTGCTTATTTTATACATAAAAAGTTTTAATACCAGGTATTTCACAACGCTATTGAGTTATGGAATTGGAATATTTTTCTTCGGAAAGCGCAAAAACATATCTTTCAATCCACATGTAAACAGCTTGTTTACATGCGACATTTTGAAAAATGAGTAAATTTAAGTGTTGCAGACGATGTTTCTCGTTTCAAATAATAAGCTGTTGGGAAACACTTTTATTCCAAAATATGTATTTTTTAATAAAAAAAAACTTATGAAATTATTTTTAAAATATGCAGACACCCTCTGTACTTAATACTGAGAAGTTGGAACTTGATTACCTATTTTTACCGATTTAGAAGTAATAAGTATAAATATTATCAGTGTGAAACATTCCTTCCTGTATTTATTCTTGAAATAGAATAAACAAAGGCGATAATAATTTGCCATTTTTACTGATAGCAGACATAATCATGTGCTAGTGTGTCGTTGAACCGAATGATTGGAAAGAGGCTTTCAGTTTATTTTAATCTTAAATAATGAAACATAGTACATTCTGGATGTTTTTCCATATCAAAGCTGGACTGAACTGTGTTAAATATGTGATCATACTTACAACTGTTTTATAAAAAAAATTATCTATATCATTGACAAAAACGAATACAATTTTCTAAATATGTTATTCTTAAACATATGGCGGCATGAAACTTTTCGTGCTATTTTCATGTTCACAGTTTATATATATTTCATGTTCATAAATTTGTATAAATTAGCTCATTCACATTCGGTTTGCATGAAACCTAACTGTATGGATTTAAAGCATGTGTAGTATTTCAAATCAGATTCGTCTACATTGATTCATTGTCTTCTGGCAACCTTGAAATTAAAAAAAAAAAAATTACATGATAAGACGCCACTCAATGTGATTACGGTTAATGTTATCATCCGGATTTTGTTATCGACTTGCCGAAGTCCCGCCCGTTTGTATACGAAAACAAGGAATATAGTTCGCTTATTATGATCAACAGTTCAGTTGATAGAATCAAAATATTATAGACTGAATTTTTTTAAACTGAAGAAAAGTCGCAAAATAAGCTCAAAATTGATAATAAAATTTTTCAAAAGGCAGAGAAATATTGTCAAGTAAGAGATTGAGTCGCCGAACAGCTTAGTTTCCGATTTAGTTCATTTAAAACTCTGGTAGCGGGGATCTTAGTTTGACGTAGATTTTCTATGACCATCGATCTTTAGGGCGACTAGCAGATCGGTTCGATTTTGGAGCAAAAGAAAAAAAAAAAAAAAAAAAAGCTACGCCAGACTAAGGTTGTTTTATTGCCTAATTCTAAATCTTACATTGACAAGCACTTTTCTAACGAGGATTGCTCTCGCAGCATTAAAATTAGGAGTACATTATCATTCAAATACACTACGTCACAGTGAAAATGCAACATCATAAACACGTGCGCAAAAAGTGATGAGAATTGGAAAAAGAAGACGCACTGCAGCGAACAATAAGTGGAGTTTATTGCAACATGATACACTTATAAAAAAAATCGACAAGCAGTATGCTCATTAAGTTGCGGGACCACCGTTAATGGTGATACAAGCAGCAAGACATCTAGGTACAGACGCAAAGAACTTGCAGATTGTCTCCTGATGGTCCATTCCGTGTTAACCATTTGCCACAGTTCGTCGTTTGAACGCGGTGGTAGTAACGCACGCAAGCGACGTCCAAGACACGTTCGATATGTGAGAGATGGGGGTGAAGACAGGTGAGAGGACCCTGGGTACGTTGCACGGCATGTTGGTTGAAGCGCGCCGTGTGCAGTCTAGCGGTATCCTGTTAGTAAATGGCGTTCGATATTCTCTGAAGGAAGAGTAGTCTTACCGGATGGAACACGTCATCCATACATCTATGGGCAATCATACTGCCAACAATACGAACTAGTGGTGATCTGCTATCGTAGGCGACGGAGTCCCAGATTATGACGGCTCGTTGTCGCGCAGTGTGGCGTTCCACAGCTGCGGCTGTATTGCACCTGTAACGACAACGTCGTCAGACTTGTACACAATGATTGTCATTGCTTAAACAAAAGCATGACTCCTCGGAAAACACCACATTGTGCCCCTCCGAAGTCTACGTAATTCTATCCCGACAGCATCGCAAACGTAGACGCCTGTGCTGTTCACTCATTCTCATGCTTTCTTAACGGATACCTTCTTAGGCCGCATGTTGCCAATTGGTGTCCTAGTCGATATGGGAGCACCGAGAGTGTCCTGCATCTGCCGCAAAATGTCGATGGAAGTGGCCTGGGGATGCGTCGGTCCACACGTGCTGAAGCGTGGCCTTCGAGAAAGGCCACACTGTTATCGAAGGTCTCGGCTGAAATTACTCTGGCAACACCGCCTACAGTGGAACGTGACGCATTTTGGAACGATTCGGCGCACTGCACGAAATAAAATGTTACAAGACCAAAAGAATTTTCTGAAGTTCTGATTTCAATTTCATAAAAAGAAATGCCAGAACTCATGTTATTTAGGATTTAAATGCTGAGAAGTACCCCGGGCGCAATTTAAACTCGAGCAGAATCCACATATATATATAAATAAATAAATATATATATATACACACACCGCTCTCTCTCTATATATATAAAAGACAATTTTAAACTACTCTATTGTGCTTTATCATACGTCAATCTTCTTAGTTTCTATTTAAAAATTAGTTAGAAAGTGTTCAAGGTTTGATTGTAGGTGTGGCTAAGGTAACTCTGAACCTGCGCAAAAGCTTTGTTAAGTATTATATAAAAGACATAATTTTAAACTACTCTATTATGCTTTATTATACGTCAGACTTCTTAGTTTCTATTTAAAAATTAGTTAGAAAGTGTTCAAAGTTTGATTGTAGGTGTGACTAAGGTGACTAACTTTGAACCTGCGCAAAAGCTTTGTTAAGTATTAATGGTGCCACCGACCGTAGCAGTTCGTATGAAGGTGGCAGTTGTGCAACAAAAAACGCAAAACATTATGGTGTGGTACGCGGAATTTAATTGTGTTGCAATTGCTCAACGTAGTTTTCGGTTAACCAATTACTGCAAAATGCACCACTTTGCTAAAATCACACCATACTCAAGCAAGACATTCAACCACTCACTATTCTTCTTGTAGCTTCCATCTCCCGCCCTCCCTCCAAAAAGTTCTTTAAAATCTCCTGTGTCTACTAGACCAGGGATTCCTAACCTTTTTCTTGCATCGACCCATTTTAAAAGCACCTAACAGGTGGCCACTGTTGTCTCCCAAGGTTCTTTAATATACTATGAAATATTGTCTCCTATGAAAGGACGGACAGTTACAACTATGCCTTTACCTAATGCGCATGCGCTACTCGTAAACATTCTGCTCTGTTCCGAAACAGACTGGCGACATATTTTCTGCTAATATGAAACACTTATTTTCTCTTATTTTTCATTCAATTAATTCAGTTCTCACTTCGCGGCAAGGGAAAAATAATAAAAACTCAGAATATCTTCGTTAAAAATTGAAATATATAGAAAAACATAAAACATTAAATATAGTTAATTTTTTTTTTTTTTTTTTTTTTTTAAACAATTAAAATTACAGTTTCTGCGCACAAACAAGCAATTCGACCAGCGTGCAAGAAGACAGATTTTTCGATGCACAAAACTGAAAGTCTACTTTTGGTCTCACTCGGCAAAAAGACACTGAAGGCGTAGAAACCGATTTAATTTGTTGTGGACGCTATGCTGAGTCAATGTATGGAATAATTCAATAACTTAAATAGTTCCAGAATGGATTAAGCATAATTTAATTCGCAATAGTAAAAGAAGACGGTGTAGTGGTCAGGGAAGCCTGCTACGGTACCGAAGGGCCCAGGTTGGTGCGGCATAGCGGCACTTTAAATATGCGACGAGCTGAAAGTCCTCTCGTGTGGATTGGTGGGAGTGAAGAGGGGTGGGAGACCCCTGGATCACCCTCCGGAGTGCTCTCCCTCAAAATTGGGGGATGGAAAATAAAAGTCCAAACTCTCTTCGGAGTAGGCTCTGGCAACCATTGTTCCATGTAATATGGACACGACAACAATAAAAGACGACGTTACTTTGTTGTTGCGAAGCGTAGTTTTTCTTGGCAATAAATCCACTATTTTACTAAGTTTCAAATGTAAACAAATATGGCTCCTATGGTAAAAAAATGAAGCGTAGCCTCACTTAGACAACTTTTAATTTGTTTATAATTATACAACTAAAACATGCAGGTTAACTAAAGGCATTAAAACCTTAACCGTAAGGTAAGAACAACATAATTCAATCATTTTTAAAGCAAAATATGCACAATTTACAAACATATAGGAATAAAGAAACTGAGCTCACTGAGCCGAGTAAGAGAGTGGATATATATATACATAAGAACTAATAATAAATTTAAATAAATAATTAAATATTTGCTTACTAAATTTCTCGAAATTCTTTTATAGTTAAATTTCTAACTTAAGCAGTTCACTACTTTTGGTTTTGAATAATTTACGCATGCCTATATGGATGACGAAACACGAATCGAATAATTGGAGTGTTTTGGAGGCAACTTCCCCTTGAAAAGATCTGTCTCCTGCCTGCTCAGCAATTATTCACTTTATGCAATTAAAAAAAAAATTAGGATTAATTTTTGGATTATTCAATATTTTATCATGTTTTTAGATACCTGCACTTAATTTACATATGCTTGCTGAATTTAAATGATATTTCAAATTAATTCGTTGTAATAAATCTTTTATTTGTATACAATTGAATTTTTATAATTTAAAATTTAAATATGCTTTATATAATAGAGAATATTTGTTATATATACATATATTTATATACTTTTGACGCGGCCGATTGCAACCAAAAAGGGAGGTGCATAGCTACATGTTATAGCAGTCCCATATACAACATTTCAACGTTCTGAGGCTAGCAGTCCCTTGTACAAAGTTTCAGCGCTCTGAGGCTACTCGATTTTGAGTTACGTGAGATACATACATACGTACGTACAGACGTCACGAAAAAACCTCTTCTGAATCCATTTCAAATCCATTTTGGGGAGAGGAGAAAAAAAAAATCTTTATTATGTCCGTACATACAGACGTCACGCGAAAACATCGCTTCAATGGATTCAAGAGCGGTCAAAATTTTCGTTAAAATATGATACCCGAAATTTTTCGCTATAACAACACTTCCTTTACTTCGTGTAAGGATGTGAAAAAAAAAAAAAAAAAAAAACTTGATTTTTAAAATGTGCTAAATAATTTTTGAGTATTCCTTCCTTTATGTTTATATTATGTGATCTCTTCCTTACTATATGATATAGCTTTATATCAACAAACAATTGATTATTAATTGTACAAGATATCGTAACCAATAGGATCTTGATTACGCCGATCAATTTACTTGTACGTATTCAATTATCGACCTCTTGATTATCTTTGACCCTCCATTAAAATTTCCCATGTGGTCGATAACGTCCCTGTTACCAGGGTTTCTAGGGATTCAAACCCCCCTCCATGTAGGGGGGATTTTTTTTTTTCACCACTGCTAGAAGTTCATTCCTGCCGTTCTTTCCAAAGCTTGTAAATCAAGTATGCGTTTATTCAGATTTAGATTATTTTTTTAATGTGCTTTATTAATTAAGCAATAAAAAGTATGGAAAAGGTTGATAAATACCAAAACTTGAATCTAATAAAATTGTTTATCGCATTCCTTCCTTGAAACAATGCAAATCCCCCTAAGAGGCAATTCCTTCCCGATATAGAACCCTGGTCTAGACTCTGACCAGTGTCACCACCCTTCTGAGCTAAGGAACAGGCTTGAAGTAAATTTTATCAACAAATCAATGAGGGATTATCATTCTTCAAGCAACATTTTGAACTATATGTCTGTAGCTAAGTCTTATGAAATTAACTATTACCTCGTCCGTTACCTAAGTCTTTGGCAATGGGCGAGGCAATAGTCAATGGGTAAGTTGTCTAAGTCGCCTAAGTTTTTAATAATAATTTAATAATAATTCGTCAGCAACGCCTATGTTCAAAAACTAAGAATAAGTTTTTTAACATAGGCGTTGCTGACGAATGATGCAAATTTCGCGCTTTAATTAAACTCAGACTATTAATATTCAAATGCTTATAAAGCTGAAAAAGTTTTGCATTTTAAGCTTCTGAAAACACATTTTGAAAATTTTTTCTGCAATCTGTTTCTAAAAATTTGGCGACTAACCAAGGTGGTTGGCGAAAATGCGTAAGTACCGTATTGCTACTATGAACCCTCATGGCATAGCGCATTTCTGTACTAAATATCTTTCAAATTCGCCGCTTGCTTTTTGAGATGTTTGCAATTTGTGTTTATTGCCTTAACCTTGGAAACCAGCGAGTTGTTTTGGCAGTATCCAAACCAATCTATTAAATCTTCGGTCAATCAGCGGGCCGCATATAAGCATTCTGTACCACATAGGGAAAACTCCGTACTTGTGAATGGACATTCTTTCCGATGGCATCAATTTCTCTCGGCGTAATGACGCTTTTAGACGGGATTCTTACCATTTTGCATGAAAATTATCGTTTGTTCTTTTTTAAACGAAAACATTTAGCTGCAATGTTCTGAAGGTGGCTTCCTATTTCATGGAATTATGAAATTATAAAATCTTTCAAAGCTGCTGTAATATCAGAAGCAATGTTAAGCGTTTAGATTACGTAAATAGCCGAGTTCATAAATTTAGTGCAAAAACCAAAACAGGACGCTCTCGATCCAACTATAAAGGCATTGTGTGCTAACAAGTATATTATTATTATTGCAATTGTGTTACTTTCACATTGCAGAAAATGTTTCCTTTGCAAATGTTATGTTATTCCCATGTTAACGTCCGTGTCATTTCTAATGTTCTGTTGCTTAAATGAAAGAAAAAAGCGCATTCAGTATTGCCGCTGAATTTAATACACATGTACTTGAAAAGGAATTTCCTTCTCTGTCAAACATTATTTTTATGCAAAGGTACAAAAGATGTTACATAGTAAAAAAAATGGGCAATATTCATAAAGTAATCTTATTCAATTTAAAATACGTATCTCTATTTATCTATTTCAAATCTATATTAGTTTAACTTTAAAAATATATTTTGTGAATTTACTCTGTATTATGTTAGCTCCTTACGTCGTCTTTGCTATTTCCGAAAAGTGACTTGTCTCATGCTTTCAGAGATTGCATCTGCAGAGAATGGATATATAATGAACAGGAAGTAATGAATTAATCGCAACACTTTTAAGATGAATGGTTTTAAATTAATACATTCATTAAAAATCTCTGCACTTAATATTAACGCACATTTACGAAGTTAGCACAAGAAGAAATAATACTTTTCTCTCTCTAGGGAAAAAAAAAAAAAAAAAAAAAAAAAAAAACTTGTTTTTTATATTAAATTCACCACACCACAGTGTTGTAAGTGTAATCTCATAGCAACAAAAATGCAGCGCACGTAATGATCTTTTCGGTACTGCTATCAAAATGTAAACAAACGGTATGCAGTTGTACCGTCAAGCCCAAGTAAAGTCAAGGCGTTCCTAAGCTCAAAAGAAATGTCATCGGAAGCCATATCCAATCACGAGGAGTTATTTTTCCCTATGTGCGTAGCGCTGTACAGAATGCTTATATGCCAGCGGGCCACCGAGCGTTAACCCTTTCCGGCGCAGTGTGTTCGCTGTGAACACACCAAAAATATTCCCTCTTTAGACACTGAAGATAATCGATAAATATCACGAAGACTACACTAATGGTTACTTTTAATCTCTTTTATGAATAATAGATGGCAGCACCACACAAGCAAATCATTAACGTTGAGATATATTCTGTTTTTAAAGACACTGATTTTTCAAAGAAATGTTTCAGATTTTTTTTTAAATATAAAGAATATCAATGAAAAAAATCTTTATATAATTTTATTGTTCGTATGCTAATCTGCCTATTCTGTATTACTTTTAATTTTTATCTTTGAAATATTGCGTATAGTGAAGCCTTCAGTGTATGGTCTGTTCGGACTGAACATACTGTACTGGTAGCGCCTGTCGCGTGAGAGTTAAGTCACAGAATCTGGTCTCGTGCTTCTAACACGTGGGAGGCTGAGAGCGCAGATTTATTTAGATTTGTTGTTATTCTTTTCTGTTTTTGGTTTTGAAGACCTCTGTGCTTGGTTTTCACTTAGCTATTTGATTTTCAGCGAGTGCAGACCCTTTTTTTTTTTTTTTCCTCTTGCTTTCATCGTGCGTAGTTTGCTTAGTTTTGATTTCTGTAGATTTTTATTTGTATATATAGTTAATAATTATTTTTTCTAGGCAATAATTAATTGTAAATATTATAGTATTTTAATTATTTTCTTATGAATTTTAAAATTGTGTAAATGACTCGGAGAAGCCTCAGCATTGCCGAAGCAATGAGAGTGCTAGAAGAATTATTTTGAGATGATGAATCGGAATGTACTGAGAGCAGTGATACGGAAGCGTACATTCCTGAACAGACTGAGGATGTAGATGTCTCTGACGATGATGATGGACGGAGAAAATGATACTGCTTAAAAAATTCCGTTTAGCGTTGATCTATTCTCTCTGCGCAATTGGAAAATTCAAAACCTCTTTGAAGCGACAGATCTCCTCTAGCCCTCCAAGATGCTCCCCATTATAAAGTGCGTGTTTCTGAGGAAAAACGCCATTCAACTGTGGAACACATGCCAGTAAAGGGAACAGAAGAAGATGCGCTTACTGTAGTACTAAAGAAAAATCCCACGTGTCGCGTTACATGTGCAAAACTTGTAATGTGGGATTATGCTTTTTCCAGAAAGGTGGTACTACATGCTTCGAAAAGTACCACGAGGAAGAAAAATAGAATGTATATAATGTAATTGCAGCCAACTGTATATATATTTATTCGTATTTTATCTGTATATATTAAAAAAGCCCATTGTAATTAAGATTTTTCCTTTTCTTTCCTCCCCCCCCCCTTTTTTTTTTTTTTTTTTGAAGGATGTAGAATAGTAGACCTCCCCTTGGTGCACCCTGGGTTATGCTAAATCTGCTACAGAGATCAGATTTTACTGTTTTTAAATCATAGACAAAGTATTTTACTGTAATACGTGCTTCGCAGCAATGCTCACGTATCGCAGCTCGTACGGCTCAGTGTGTTCGCTTCGGACACGCCCACAAAATGGAAACGGTTTGTGCAATCTTTGTAAAATTATACCTGCATACTCTCCTAGGCCTAAATAGACTGTCTGCAAAATTTTTGCATAAAATTCTAACTTTAAAGAGTAGCGTGCCGGAAAGGGTTAAAGCCACTGGTCAACAAACAATAAGCTTTTTAATGGATTTAACAAACAGTTTATTCCTCTTTAAAAAACCCTCCCTCTTCCTTTTAACTGTCGGTGCAGATTCTGCGATCTATCTCCAGATCTTAATTGTTTGTTGAAGTACTTGCTTGAGCTTGCTTAGCTATTAATAGAAGTCGCCTAAAATTGTGTCGAAATAAGTTTGTTATATTCCGTCCAGTTACGAAATTCATATTTGCGATGCTACGGAAGCGGAAGATTTCAGCCGCTATTTTTCCATACTCAGATATGTCATTTCTGCTCTTCTGTTATAGCATTATCACTCCGTTATTTTATTTCTTTTTTAAAGAATAAAAACTGTTCTATTATTGTCTGGATTGTAATCGAAAATCCCTCCATCAGCTCTTCAATTTTGAATTTGAGAAGCTATTTTGGGGGTATGTTTGTTTTTGATCTTCTAGTATGTCTTAATTCGTGATTGTGCGATTTAATTTTATTTGCAAATTTGATATATATTTAAATATATTATATACTAAATATATTCGATGTTTTATAAATTGTATACTTAAAGTTTTAATTTGATTGGTACACCATTTCCCAAATAGTGTGCTGCAGATCCAAATGTTTTGGCAAAGTATTATTTGGTTTTAAAATTAGACAAAAATCAGCGTTCGACGTGTGCTGGCTTTATCGAAAAACTGTACACATTTGAAGAAGATGGACACAAGCTCTCCAGTAAAATGAAAGTTGATATTTTTCTAATTTTGAATTTAATATAGGTGTTCTTTTCCGCACATTGTGATTAGAGTTTTCATAATAGTATTCGTAATCGGAAATGTGCAGAAATAGGAAATATTTTACCTATATATTAAATATTTGAATTGGTTTTATACCTGTGGTTGAACTGCTGAATAAAAGTTCGAAGTGTTTCCCTCTTTTAGACTTAGTGATGGCATAAGATTGGTTTCCTACTGTTAATTCCCCGATTAACCGGCTTCTGTGATCTTTTAACTCTCTTTTTCTTTCTTTTTCTGTCTTTTTAGTCCAAAGGGGCTTTGTCCCTGTTGGACTATTGTTTTCGTTTTGCGATTTTGCGTCGAATCACTCTGAATATGCGTTTCACTTTTCAAATTGTTGCCACCCAATGTTAAGAGTCCTGCATTATATTTGAAGAAATTAAATAATGAAGAATCTGCATAAATTATATTTCTCGCATTATGATAAAATATATATATTATATAGCCATGTGGAAGAATGTGGCGAATATAGCCATGTGGAAGCCCAAATTTGAAATTTGGAATTTTTTTTATTATCGATTTCTTATATTTTGTAAAACTTGAACGAATTTTTGATTAACAAACTCAAGGATTTCAAAGCAAACAATGACAACGTTATACGGGGGGAAGACATTTTTATCTTCAGCACGTGAGACTGTGAATCGAAAATTCTAAAGGTATGCTCAATTTAAAATTATTTTGTGATATAGCTCTTGAACTGAATTTTATGGTTTAAATGCGAAGAACATGATATTTAATAAATAAAGGTAACACACAAAATGTTAAAAAAAAAGTCCCTTTGGAAGTAATTTAAAATCTGAAACCTCTCAGATCTTCTTGTATTGTAATTTTAAATGTGTATGCAGTCCGCCTGTATACTATTTATTATTATTGTTTTAAAAGCCCAAAAGGAGCTATTTGTCCCGAAATGGGATTTTGCATTGGTTCACATTAAAACGACATTGCTTTTCAAATGGGTGCCGGCAAACATTATTCGCCTGTATTATTTTTAAAGAAATTAAATAATGAATAATCTGCATGTATGTATGTACTATGTTCCTTGCATTGAGAAAGAACGACTGTATCTAGAGCCATTTAGTTTTAATTAACGTACTTATCCACCGGAACATGTGTACCTAGAAGCCCGAATTTTGAATTTCGAATTTCATACTTTGTAAAATTTTAATAAATGTTTGATTAACAAACTCAGCGATTTGAAAGTGAGCAGTGTCAAAACGATTCGAAATAAAACGCTGCTATCTTCAGCGCTTGAGACTCTTGCCATTCAGGCTATTAGGTATTCAAAACTATTAGGTATCTATCTTTCAATTTTAATTAACAGACTCAGCTATATGAAAGAAATGTGTAGCTGCTGCCGGAAATTAAATACTTTTTTTTATCGTCCACCCGCTAGCGTGTTACCATTCAGTTAAGCCTTAGATGCTTTCGAATTTAATCTGGACGGTAACTAAAGAGTAAAGTGAGTGATTGAAAAGCAATAAACTCATTTTTTAAGATTACTTATTTTTTTCAATAAGGTGGTTGATTTAAATAAACGTGTATTAAAATCATGAGATGTCTGATTAGACATATTCAGCACTTTTAAAAAATGACACTAGCTGGACTCGCTAAAATTGTTATAAAGTTTTTTATGATTACCATTTTATGCGGCTGGCCACGCAATAGGCTAGTATCTTTATTTATTAAATATCATGTTCTACGTACTCAAACCATAAAATTCAGGTAAACAGCAATATCGCAAAATAATTTTAAAATGAGCATATCTTTAGAATTTCTAATACAGTGTCTCCCGCGCTGGAGATTAAAATATATATATATATATATATATATATATATATTTAAACAAATTTAAATTCTAAACAAATACGTATAAAAGTAAAAAAGTAGAAAAGCAAATTTAAATTCTAAAAAAAGGAAAAAAGACAAAATAATTTAAAAATATGCAAACATGTAAAAGATTTAATTCTCGAACTAATCTACAATATCATTTAAATTCAGAAGCATAAGCAAATCAAGTGTAAAATCTATCCATGAAAATAAATCTACTAATTTAATAAATTAAAGTTAAATTAAACAATTTTAAAAAAAAATGCATATGTGAATGATCGCAGAGTAGGCAGGAGACAGACTTATCAAGGGGAAGTTGCCTCCAAACCTAACTCTCCAATCATTCAATTCGTGTTTCGTCATTCATGCAGGCAAGGGTAAAAGTCAAAACCAAAAGTAATTCCAATAAAGTGGTACCCTTAGAAATTAACATTTAAGTATTAACATTTAAGAATTAAAGTTCAAAAAGGAAAATACTAATTAAGTCTTTTGAGAAACAAGCAAGTAAAGTCAAGAATTAAACTTTTTCTTAAAAAATTAAATTTTTTATAAAATAATAAAAAAATTTAGAAACCAATGTATTTTAGAAATCTTTGTCTACAGAAACTTCCCCTACACGAATATGCATATCAATAAAAAGAAACTATAAAAGAACTATACATAATCCATATAAACCAATAAGAAACAAAAAGTAACAAAAAGAACTAATTCACAATTTTTAAAATAAATATATATTTAAAAATATAATTTCATATTTAGAAAATACTTAGATACTAGATAAAAAATTTAAAAAAAAAATACTTAAAGCAAGTAAATAGTAAGTTTTAATTCTAACTTACCTACTATATGAGTGTTGGGGTCTGCAAAAGTGTTGTAAAAGTAAGTGTGTTCTTCAAATTATATAGATGGCGCTTATGTAGGTAAAGTTGAGTGTCAAGTCTTTGTTATAGTAAAAATTTTTTTGTAAATATTAATATTAATTAAATTAAATTAAATTAAAAATCCTAAAGGTAGTAATATTAATTATTTAGGGAGTTAAGTAACTGAGCCAATCAAGAGATGTATGTTTGCTTGAAGGAAATTAAAGTGATGTGGTATGTGAAAAAAATTAAAGTGGTATGTGAAAAAAATGTAAACTGTATGTAATTTGAAATGTGTGTTCTGTTGAAAAATTGTTAAAAAAATTAAGTGAAAGATATTTTGTGTGAAAATTGCAAAAAATTAAAGTAATTAAGAAAAACTGAAATGTTTTAATATTAAAGTTTTAAAGTAAAATTTCCCAAAATTTTTTTGAAATGAAGTCCTTAAAAAACCTCTAAAAATTCTCAGAAATTTCTCAAAATATCCTTTAGGAAGTTAAATAAAACTTAAATTTGATGAAAGAAAATATTAAAAGTTTAATGAACTTAATTTAATTGGTATATCAAAACTTAACTAAATACTGGCTAAAGTATGGAAAATTAGAAGAAGAAGATTAAAATCTTCACTCAATTCGAGCTATAATTGAGACTTTTGAAAAGAGTTGGCCCTTTATTAGTAAAAGGAAAGAATCCAGTATTGATTAAATATACATATTTACAAAATATTTACAATAAAAATTTACAATAATTTCTCATATATATATATATATATATATATATTTCATACAGTGTTACCATTGCTGGCTTTGAAACCGTTAGTTTTTTAATCAAAAATTCGTTGAAATGTTACAAAATATGAAATCGATGATAAAACAAATTTCAAATTCAAATTAGGGCTTCCACATGCCCATATTCTATGGAAGATTACGTCATTGAAATTTTGATGGCTC
This sequence comes from Stegodyphus dumicola, assembly GCF_044657685.1. Classification (NCBI taxonomy): domain Eukaryota; kingdom Metazoa; phylum Arthropoda; class Arachnida; order Araneae; family Eresidae; genus Stegodyphus; species Stegodyphus dumicola. Next base: position 4,693,228 of record NC_140769.1, on the reverse strand, counting down.
TAGGTACCGTTGTTTTATCGCAATGCGAGAAACATACATACATTCATGCAGATTCTTCGTTATTTAATTTCTTTAAATATAATGCAGGACTCTAATATTTGGTCGCAACAGCTTGAAAAGTGGCAAAAAAGAAAACGCAAATGCTGAAATCAAATTAATATCCCTTCTTCTAATTATCCCTTTGGGCTCTTTAAAAAAAAAGTCCGTGAGTAGTTTTCAGACTGTGTATTTTCCCCGCATGCAGTTTGAAACCAATGATGTACATGAATATAAATGATAGAGTATATTCAGCCGAAAAATTAGTACTCGTTGACCAGTTTTGTTAGCATCCTTTTAGCGTAGGAAGAGAAAACGTAGAGGCTAATCTGTGATAATTTTGAAAGGAAATGATAGCGTTGTCTCTTCCTTCATTTAGTGTTAGACATGGGGTCATTGGCGAAACTAATTTAATGAGCGTCCAGGGGTAGATTAATTATTTAAGATACTTTGTGAAATTGCAGATCACTGAATACTTTTTAAATAGTATGTTTCGTTGAATTTTTGTACAGATTATTTCAAATAATATACTTTTATTCTGTTCATTTAATATTACTTTAAATTAAACTTAAAGATGTAGCCTTCTTTCTTAGGTTGTACAGAATGTTTGCACAGTTTTAGAATGATATCGATGAAGAAATATAGGAAAAGCAAATTTTTTTGGAATAAAAATTTCTGGCAACAGATTGTTATTAGACATGAGAAATATTGTGTGTTACTTTTAAATTGATTCTTGTTTCAAAGTATCGCATGTAGACAAACTGTGGATTGAGAGAGAAGTTTTTGAGCTTCCGAAGAAAAATATTCCTATTCCATACTTTAAAAACGTTGTGAAATGCATGGTATTAAAATTTCAGCATCCACTATGCTGGTTACTGGCGTACCTGGAAACAAATGGCTAATAAAATGTCTGGTTAAGTTTTTCTGATTTTTCAGAGAAAAACAAATTCTAAACAGAACCATACTCTTATCAAATATTAACCCACATTTGCATTTCTTAAAAATTTATCCCGAAATGTATAGGATTTTCTATTTCTAAGGGGCTCTTGAAATAAAAAATGATAATATATATTTGAGAGAAATAAGCAAACAACAAATGATTCAAAATAAATGAATAAAGAAAGAAAGGAAATAAATCTAAAAGGTTTCAGATTTTAACGGTCGCCCAAAAGGGCTCTTTTAAAATTTAATATGTATTATCTGTAGGTATTATTGATAGACATGGCGAGGTTGGAACAGCGAAACGTTTTGTATCATGTTACATGAATTGAAACTAACATAGGGACATTATATGTATCCTCTGTATATTTAAAACGTGAAAAAGTATGCAACGTAGTTCTGTAAATATATTTAATGTTTTTAATTAGGTTTATCATACATTATATGTATTTTTTTTTTTTACTCAATCAGATTAAAAAGTTATAAAAAAAGATATTCTTGGAGAACTGCATTTATTGGATTTAAATAGCTTTATTTGTTATTCAGTAACAGACATTAAATTTATTAGATAATTATCTTACATTTTCACGAATGGCAACAGACTCGACTTAAACACGTGTTTCCCTTTCCCAGAAGCATATCGTCTGACTTTCGATATCAGTTATCTTTTCTCAATTTTTTTTTTTTTTTTCCATTTGCCTAAGCATTCTCAGTTTTAGTCATTTTCTCTGCATATTGCTCATTTGTCCTAATTTATTTCCCTTTCTTATATTTCTTTATCACTGGATGCTGAAACATTAGAAATAATATTTTTGAATGTATAAAAAATTTTAAAACTTTCAAATGGGATATGAATTGCTTTTTGATATATTCCAAGACAATGGTTGTAGGATTTCTGTGTAATTTGTTTCGTAATTAAAGCAAAATTGGGTAAAATCCACTGCTTGTCTGCTAATGCATAATTTTAGAAAATAACTACAAATTTTATTATTTAGTTTAAAAGTAATATTTTGGAAAAGTAGGAAAATTTTGGGAATTCGAATGTATTATCCCTACATGTGTATTATTAATTTAGCCATTTTTGTAGAACAAATTAATTTCAATCATCTTTTTTAGTCATTCTTAGGCTGTTCGTAGTAAATACAGTGTCTCACAAAAGTGATGGGACACTTGTGCTTTACAAAAGGAAACTGCAATAAAATAAATTAAAAAAACATGTAAAATTTTTTGTGGGTGTTTCATACTTAAATTTAGTAACAATTATTACATAACATACATTTTCTCAAAATATTAAAATATTAATTTAATAAAAATACAATTGTTTAGAACGGAGCAAAAAATGGCTCACATAAGTGATGGGACACTTACTTTTCCATCAAATATTTATCCAAAAATTTTACTTTTTAAAAGGTTTTAAAATTTTGTTGGATTTCCTTTTACTTTTAAAACATGATTTAATCTTCTTGGGATGGATTCGACTAATTTTTTTGTGATTTCTGGAGTGATTTTACCCCATTCTTGAAGCACCGATTTTAATTGTTGTTTTGAAGAAATGGTGTGTTTGCGAATTCTTGATTCCAATTCTTGCCAAATATTCTCTATGGGATTTAATTGTGGAGATTGTGGGGGTGTTTTTATTATTTCAGGACAGTTATACAGCAGCCAGTCTAACGTTCAAAGCACTGTGCTTGGGGTCATTGTCCTGGTAGAATTTAAAATCGTTATGAAGGTTCAATTTTCGTGCTGAAGATTTCAAATTTTGATTTAAAATGTCAATATACTTGTACTGATCCATTATACTGTCAATAAAAACAAGATTACCAACTCCAGCGGACGACATACACCCCCATACCATAACTCCTCCTCCACCATGCTTTACTGTTGGCACCAAGTTCTGTTTGCGAAATTCTTCCCTGGGTTTTCTGCACACCAAGATTCTACCGTCAGAACCAAATATGTTAAATTTACTCTCATCAGCAAATATAACTTCATTCCAGTAATCAGAATTCTTATTTATGTTGGATTTTGCGAAAGCCAGTCTGAGGTTTCTATTCTTTTCACTTACGAAGAATTTTTTCCTGGCTACTCTACCGTGATATCCAGCAGATCGAAATACTCTTCTAATAGTCTCAGGATTAACAGTTACTCCATATAATGCTTGTAAATCAGCAGTAACTTTAGGAGCACTCATTCTTGGATTTTTTTTAATAATTCGAACGATAATTCGCTTTATTCCATTAGATAGCTTTGATGGTCGGCCAGGTCTTCTTTTATCCTGAATCATATGATTCTTTTTATATCGTTTAATGATATTGAAAACTGTTGAATGACTGAAGTTAACTGTTTCAGTAGTTTCTCTAATAGATTTTCCACGTTCAATATGCAAATTAATAACTAATTTTCGAATTCCAGGCAAAGTTTATTTTCGTTTAGCATTCATGGCTGCACAGAGCTAAAAAACACAAAAATTCCAAAACAAACTGGAGAGAAATACTGCAGACGATTTTATAAATTATTGGCAATTGCTTTTGAGTAAAAATAAATTCCCCAAAAGATATTTTTATTGCTTACTTTAGACGATTTTAGATGCATAGTACGTAGTGTCCCATCACTTAAGTGAGCCATTTTCGGCTCCGTTCTAAACAATTGTATTTTTATTAAATTAATATTTTGAGAAAATGTATGTTATGTAATAATTGTTACTAAATTTAAGTATGAAACACACCCACAAAAAATTTTACATATTTTTTAAATTTATTTTATTGCAGTTTCCTTTTGTAAAGCACAAGTGTCCCATCACTTTTGTGAGACACTGTAGTTATTCCTGATCTGTCCAGATAATCGAAACTAAAATAATAAATAGCTTTTCATTAAATCATTAATGTGTAAAAAATTTTGTAAGAGTTTTAAATCTATTTTGAAATATTCCAGAAACGGAGCTTTTGTATCTTCACTTTTCCTTCGTAGTAAAAGTGCTAGTCTTTTTTTTTTCTTTTTGGATTAATATTTTCTTTCAACACCATCAAGTATAAACATTGGTTTAGTTTAATTGTTTATGGCAAAGCTTACTGATTACTTCGTGGAGGACTTTGTAAGGGAGACTAACTCGTGTACAGGTTACACATGGGGAAAACCACCTAAATGCTCATGCAGCCAACCCATTCGGCCTGGAATTGAGACCAGGTTAGAACTACTAGTGTTCAACGATTTTACTGATCGTCTGCTAGTTCGCCCATGGATAAATAATATGGTGGCTTACATTTGTTTTCAGACACTTACGTTTTCCAGAATTATTTGCAAATATTAGTTACTAAATACTAGCAAAATACTTTTTTTCCTTCACCTATACCATTGATCACCTTTTTTTAACACCTGCTTGCTTCGGAAAAAAAAAATTATTCAAAGTGTTTTTAGTTTTTAAAAAGAAAATATTCGAAAAGTCTGCAAATGAAATTACATAAATATTTGGATGCTTTGAACGACCAGATTATATTTAATAACAACGCAAAATAATGGGACATTTAATACTTTTTGGGATATCCTTTACCTGAAATTACACTTTATATATACTTTGACATGGATTGAACTAATTTTTTTTGGCCTAAGAATCTTCTATTTTGTATTAATCCTCCGTTAGTCTTTCTTTCAAAAAATATCATGTTTCCTTTTTCTTTCTACAATTCCATATGTGTTCGATAGGATTTAAATCCGGAGAATATATAGAAGTTTTGACAGTTTTAGGACAGCTGTTTAGTAACCACGAGTGAACATTTTAGGCTCCCTGTTTAGTATCGCTATCTTGATAGAACTTTAAGTATATTTTTCATTCCAAGGTCTCTTCCACATGCTTTCAAACTTCCATTAAGAATATTTGTATATTTTTTCTCATCCATATTGTTTTCAATACAAACTGTATGCTTCATTCCAAGAAGCAGTGAAACATCTCCAAACTATGTATTATGCCTTAACCCCCCATGTTTTACAATAAAAAATTATGTTTTCGGATTCATTTTTTTTTATTCGGCTTTCGGCTTATAAGCATCACACAGCGTTTCATCCATTGGACCTAAGGACCTAAATGTATTAAACTGTGAGTTGTTGCTATTGTAACATTAGTTTAATATGATAAATCTTTGCTTGTCATAGATTTTGCAAACGCAGGCGTATTTTCCTTGTTTTTGTTGACGAAAAATTCACTTCTCGTTGATCGCTCACTGTATCCATGTGGCCTAATGACTCTTCTAAGAGTTTCAGGGTAAACTACTTGCAAACTGTTCTTCTAACTCGCGTTAGCTTGAATTCAAAGTTCTTCTTCAGGATTTCATTCCAGGCTGTTATACTTTTGGCCTTAGTCTTAAAAATGTCACTCTCCAGACAGTCTAGACATCCGAGTTTCGGTCTGTCTGTCTTTCTATTACTTATTGGCTTGTACGTGATATTTTTGTAATTCTGTTGCCGGAAATTCCGATTATGTGACCAGACTATCCTAATCTTAGAAGTCTGATAAAATTCATGATGTCTGAATACCCATACGTCCTGTAGATTTTTGCATTGCTTCTTCTCCATATGGCATCTATTTGAATACCTCTTTGAATGCTCCTTGTCGGGAGTCAGGAACGAATAGACATGCAGTGGCTGCTTTTAAGTTTTCCGCCAGCACGGAAAGCTAGAACTTCGTTTTACCTGGAAAAATTACAGCCAATTTCTGTAGGGATTCAAAAGGAATTTTTTTACTTCGATTTTTTTTTTTTTTTTTTCTCTCAGAACAAAGAAATATCACTGTTGAGTGAAGACAGCGAATCATTCTAAGCAGATAGTTCTTCAGAATTCAGTTTGTTTCATACATGGCAATGGTTGCCTTCACACTGCTTGGGGATGTCTTGCCTCATCCCCGCATTTAATACCGTTTAAATTTCATCTCTTTCGTATATTTAAAGAAATTTTAGGAGGGAGGAAAATTAAGTCTAATTTGCTTGTGGTTGACGCTCTGCAAGAATGGATCGACAGGCGGTCAAAACATTTTTTATGCTTCTGGAGTTAAGAAACTTCTTAGACGCTTGAACGAATGTATTGCAGTGGCAAGTGACTACGTGGAAAATTAGAGTGTAAAACTTCTCATTGTATTTAGAAGTGTAGTTAGTAAATTCCTATTTATATTTAAATGTTCCTCGTAAGTCTTAGAGCAGAAAATCTGTATATGATGCATGGAACTGGAACAGATAAGTGGTTTTGATAAAAATAGTTGGTCTGTAATTATTACAGAACTTTAAACCAAGTGTTCAAAAATTTTGTTGTCACTCTCTATGTTCCTTACATACTCTACTTTTAGAATTGTTTAATAATCAGAAAATTTAACTTTATAATTTTTAGTCACAGATCATACTACTTATTAATTTTTTAATTTATTTGCTTTCCTTTCGGCTGTGCGCATTTGTGTGTATCGCTACATTCTGATTTGTTTGTACACGTTTCATTCATATTTTCGTAAAATTTCTCCAAACGCTACTGCTAAAAGTTAATTTTTACAAATATTTATAAGGCAGCACATCGTTTATAATAACTTCTGAGGCTTGCTGTCTAGCATCTGTTGTTTTTCAATGCTTATTTTGTACAAGGCGGATCTTTAAATTTATCTCTAAGGTACGTAACAAATTTATTATTAAATTTCATTTTATTGTTGTTAAATCTAAAAAGTCATAAAATGGCATTTTCGAAAGTTGTCAAAAATGGTATGGAAATGTCGTTTGATGCCCCCTTGAATGCAGCTGTTAGTTCTGGGAAAAACAAGGAACGTAGTAAGGAGAAAAGGGCTATTGTGGATGGTAGCCTCAGGAAAATTTTAAAAATACTGTAAATATTGCAAATACTGTAAATAAATTTATAGCACTGAACCAGGTTATTAGTAACGTTGGAAATGTTAATAGCAGCGTGGATAATATTGTTACAAAATGTCCAGCTGCGGTAAGATAGTTTCTCCGCAAGGCGAGTTTAGGGTTGCCAGAAAATGACAAGGGAAGGCAGGGTTGCCAGATTTGGCAATATGCCACTGTTGATGCTGTCGAGTGTACCGTCAGTAATCATAGTGCGTCGTCGAGTGTGTTGAATTCCGAGAGCGATCGACCGATTCGGGAGATATACTTTGGTGTTTTGCCGTGAATCTGTCTTCACCATTATAGCGTGAAGGCTGTGTTGCTGATTGTGTCAGCGTTTTTGCCGTAGTTTTTCGACGACTGTAAACATGATTTTGTGAGTAATACTGCCTAAGATAAATTGTGTTTCGATTCTTCATCAAGTGTTGTTGTCAGTCACTCCGAATCCACGAATCCGTAAAAACGCAACAATACTGTTGATGATAATATGGAAGTTAGCAACATCACCCAGGTTATTGTAAATGAAAAACGTAAGAGTCAAACCTATTATGATTATACCACCATTTAAATTCAGTGATTTTGTTCAGAAGTTGAGATATTAGACTACCTCAAGAATTCCTAAAAATATTTCCTATTTAGCCTGAAAATCATCGAAATATCACTCTTTATTTGGAAAACAACAACATACAACATTTTGTTGTACATTACTCCTTAGCTTAAAGGTTGTGCTTAGAGGAATTCCATCCGACTGTCTAACAGATGTAATTAAAGATGCGGTTCTCACCTAAGGCTTCTTTATTTTGAGTCTGACCTTTATATCTATTCAGAACTAGGATAACAACGCCTGTTTTCTAGGTACAATTAGCTAACGTAACTGGAATTGAGCATATTTATGATATAAGTAACCTCCCCTTTTCTATATATATTTTGGTAGATTCTTACAAATCTAAAGGCAGTATGCCACAACTGCCAATATTTCTGTCCGTGCTTGGACGACAGTGACCTTGTTCCAATGTGCATTAATTGTGCTGTAGCCCGCAAAAATGTTGAATGCGAGGCTTAATGATTTCAAAATTAACCTCCTGTATCTGTGGAGCCCTTGCACGACAAATTATCAGCAGTGCCTCCAAAATCCTATGAATGTCAAGAAGAAAGAAAGCTCTGGAAAATCCTAAGATGCCGCCGGCGGCAGCCCCAAACTTCGGAGTGAGCCAAGCTCATGAGACTTTCTACCTATCCTGACAAGTGTTCTCAACTGGGAATGAAAAAAGGTGATCTGGGGAAAACTTCGAATATTTATGAATAGCACTCAAAAATCTGTGCCGAAGAACAAGGTCCCTAGAAATCCGAAAACAACTGTATTAATCCTTAAAAAAAAATCAGAAGTTAATTTTAAATAACGTTTTATTAGCACCTAACTTACAGAAAATGATAAAACAGAAAATGGGATTACATTAAAAAATTTTAAAGTTCAGGGCGTGAGTTCAATTAATAACTGCTCACTTCTGCAGCTCATTTCGTGCGTTGAACTGAGTATTTTCTCTATATCGTCGGTAGAGGGCGTTGCCTACTATATTGATTCGTTACAGTCTCCCCGCCTGGCTACGAAGACGTCTTGGTGAGTAGCCAGAGGAAGAGTTGTGTGGTTGGTTCTTTTGCGAATCCTTCTTAAAAATGTTCTTTCTTGGTCTTTCTCTTTTCTTAAGAGGATAGACTGACTCAAGTTTCATTTGAGATTTCTTTAAATGGTTGGAGGGCAGACGTGTGATACGTTCCAAGAGGCATGTTTGGATCTTTAATATCAGCTATTTCATAGTTTTCAAACGGATATACAAAGGCAGTCTGGAGTGTACGTCTTAATTTGGTGATACTCTGATTTTAAATCTATGGTAGACATGCATCTAGTTTGCTTTGCATTATGAAGAAGTTCATCCATACGAGGCATTGGGTATGGGCCACACTTAGTTACAGAATTAAGTTTTCTGTAGTCAGTACATAATAGAAAGTCACCGTTCGGCTTGGGAGCTAAAATAATGGGTGCTGCGTATGATGAACCACACTCTTCGATTATGCTTGATGCAGTACGTGCATCAATTTCTTTCTTCAAAATCTCCTTTCTTGCTGGAGGTAGCCTGTAAGAGGTTGTAGCCACTGGAGGTGAATCACCTGTATCGATTCGGTGCTCGATGTAAGGATTTGGTTCTCCTCTCCCCCCCCGGAGAGAATGTAGTTTCGTATTTTTCCAATAAGGCATTCAATCGTTTTCGCTGCTTTTCGGTTAGATTTTCACCTTCGTCTGGACGTAGAAGCAAGGATTTGTTAACATGTCACAGGACTGGACTTGAACACTTTCAACAAATGTAAACATTTATTTAGATTGTCACCAAAAAACCACTTTTGTTCTCGAATATTTAAAACTACTCTAGCTTCCTATAGGAAGTTTTCTCCTAGCAGTATTCGATTTTCTGTAGCATCAGGAAGAACTATCAGTGTCAAAGGAAAGATCCGTTCTTCAAGGCCAAGTTTCACACAAGTTATGTAAACGCATTTCGTTATTTGTCTGCCATCAACGAAACAAACAATGCAAGAGGATTTCTCGAACTTTACTCCATCTTCTTTCAAGATTTGGTACAGTTTTTCGCCAGCGATTGAAGTACTTGCTCGACTATCAGCTCAAGCTGTGTCATATATTCCATTGATGCAGATATTCATCTCTTCAGTTGTTTTAATGTTGCCTAAATTTTCTATACAAATATTGCCAAAACGAGCGGAGGTTAAACTCGTGAAGTGCTGACAATCTAGACATTTTGATTTAATAAATCCAACTTTGCCACAACCATAGCATAAAGAAGGTTGTTTTATCTGCTACATTGGTCTGTGTCTTCTTCACTGGCGTGGATTTTGTGATATTATCGGGGCATGTATGTCTCTTGATCTGCTTTGGAAATATGACGTGTCCTGAATGGGAACAGGGAGCTTCCTCAAGCTATGTTCAAATATGTGTGAAATGGACGACACAAGCAGGAAGAGTTAACTTTACCCTTCATTTTCCACAATATTACAGGTGCTCCCGCACTTCGGGATACAGAGACCAACCACTTGTGGTCTGAACGTAAAAATATAAAACTAAAATTTTAAATAAGAGCTGACTTTTTATAGTTTACACAAGACTAAGACTGGCCTTTTAAATTATTACGTATGTAGTACACAAACTGCTGAAAACTACAATACGTTTTAAATATCGAGAGGACTAAACCTCAGGCCTTAAAGGTAGACAGCAGCTGATTGAAAACTCGTGCGGAATGCAGTGGCAAGGCGGCTCACTTTCTCTCTATCTAACCCCGTTCTTGGCGAGAAGCCACAACTTAAATACTTGGGCGTTAGCAAGTACAATTTGCATTAAAAAGTTAACGCGTTTAATTCTGGCTGGAAGTGGAAAATAAGGATAGTATAGTTTTAAAACAAAATAAACGTTAGTGAAACTTCAGATTCTTACAATATCACCTTCGGAACTGGAAGTTTTTCCTTCGAGTTGATGAGATTGCAACTTTACTTTGGTAATTATGTAAACAATCGTAAGTGTTCAACTTTTCTTCTAATTCTGCAGGCGAGTTTAAGTTCGGCTAAAAGTCCAAAAAGTGATCTCTTATTTTTTGGGAAACTCCCTTTTTAATCTGGTCAGCTATGTTAAGTAGCTTTAAATCATCAAATTTTGTAATATGTAATTCTCAAGGCCAATTTTCAAAATAACTGGTCATTTCAAAGTAGAAACCACGCCAAGTACTTTCTGCTTTCTTCCTATGTAGAGCGAAATGTTGTCGGAATTTATCAGCGGTGAGCTTACTATATCCTTCATCTTTTGGTAATCTCTTTATTCCTCTTCTGGCTCACGAGCAATCAATTTTCCAATTTCTGTTGGTAACGATCCCACTAAATACGGAACCCAAATTTCTTCTAGAAACTTTAAAAATCTCAGCTGTCTCTCAAAAAGATTTAGGAACAAGGCCATGTCATTATCCTTAGGATCATATTTAGTTAAAATTCTCTCAAGATATCCGAATTGTTTTTTTCAACTTCAACAACAGGACCTGCTATAGTGGAGAGGGGTGTCTTTTGAACTTCAAGTTTCAAGCTTTCCAATGCATAGGCTCACTCTTCTTCTTTTTCTTTTTGTAATTTCTCTTTCTTAGCAGCATCTTCTTGAACAATACATTCTAATTCAGCTTGTTTCTCAAGTCTTTCTTGAGATTATATTTTGTTATGAATTCTTTTAATTTTATCACTTTTAGATTGTCTGCCACGACCAACTCCGATTCAAAAGCAAGAAGTTTTTAAATGTTCTTTTCTTCTCCTACCCAAAAAGGACATTTTGTCTTTTGCGAAATTTAAACACTGTCGTAAAGTCTCAGTTAAAGTTCACACTATTACTGTTAAAGCTTAATATTCTAATTTTAAGTGTTTTTAAATTCGTCTTTCAGTTCTTAGATATCATTGATAAGTTAGTGTCATACAAAAGAAATCAATTTTGCAATAACTGGAAATAAACAGTACTGGTTCACATTGCTTATAATTCACACATTTATCAAAACTTGGTATCAATTAAAATTCTAATACTACAAATAATCAAATATTATTCAATGGTTTTAAGTTAAGATTACTTATCTTAATTATACAGATCGGGGTAAATGTTAGCAATGCACCTCTGGAGTAAAAAAGATCCATTCCTTTCATATATGAGAACAAAATGGCTATCACAACATCAATAACCTATCATGAAACAGAGGTGAATTCAACGCATTCTGCAACACTATACTGCTGCCGCGAGTAGGGCACCAATTTTCCTGTATTGATCCTTAAAAAAAAAAAAAAAATCGGGAGTTAATTTTAAATAACGTTTTGTTAACACCTGACATTAACAGACAGGAAATGGAATTACATTAAAAAGTTTTAAAATTTAGGGCCGTGAGTTCAAACAATAACAGCTTACTTCTACTGCTCGCGAGCGTTGAACTGAGTGTTTTCTCTATATCGTCGGTAGAGGGCGTTGCCGACGGTATTCATTCATTACTCAACTCAAATTCTAATTCTGCAAGCCGACTTCCTAGAAACCACTCGAAAGCGTTTCTCGACCTTTTAGTGATTCCCAAAAATTATTAAGAAAATGAAAGACATATATTCTGAATATCCCATATTTGATGCAATTAGAAAAATAGCAGAATGAACAGATGAAATTCATAATGCCCCGGTTTTTACAGACAAACTATTATAACTCTTTAATGTTTTCAAAAAATATTTGCTGGAAACCTCTTTAGTAATAATCATAGGAATAATTAACTCCTCAGGAATACAGTTTTGTAAGCCCATTTTTGCCTTTTCCCCATTTTTTTAATAGTTTTGTAAATATTGTATTTTGGTTGCCCATCAGCGGCCAAGCGGTAAAGACGCTGAATACTGGTAGTTCGGTTTGAGGTTCGAAACCCGCGAACGGGCTGGTTGCATGAGCGTTTTCGTAGTTTTCCCCATGTGTAACGTGTATACGAGTCAGTTTCCCGTAGAAACTCCTCCACGAAGGCATTCCTTCCCTTACGCAGATAGCCCTCGAGTCTTTTGCCATAATCAAATAAACCAAACCAAACCTATATTTGGGTTATGGTGCCTCATTGAGATTCGTACTGCCTTTACATGCTGTATTTTGCGTACACTTTTCAGTTAACAGCTGGATATATGTTTTCTTCACCAGCTCAGCAGTTTTTCTATTTTTGAGGATGCTTAGTGCTGCGGATGCTATTAATTATTTTTTCATACTTTGAAACTCTCATCGCTGATAAATTCTTCAGTGATATATTCGAAAGTATTTAATTTCTCGATGACGTTAGGTCCTAGCAACCAGGTACTCCGGTGTTGCAGTACGATAAAACAAACAGATTAAAGATACTTAATAAATATAAATTAATAATAGATAAAGACTTAATAATAGATAAAGATTAAAGATATTAGCGCCACCACCTTGGCGAAATATCGCCATTTCTTACATATGGAAAGAAGTTGGTGGTTTTCGCGATTTAAAAAAAAAAAAAATTCCAAGTTATTGATATTTATCTTTAGCCGGCAGACATCAACATATGGAAAGAAAGCACGCATTAGCAATTTTAAACACAAGTTTTAATTCTTAAATAAGGATTACATGATATTTTTTTTTAATAAAACACTTATATTTGTGTCCGTATTTTTTTGTAATTTTTTTGGGCCATTCTTCAAGTGCACAATGATCTGTTTTCGCTTAAAAAAACCTCAGAGAATTCCAGAGACGGCATTGCGAACTCCTCGTTTTAGAAGTTTTGCTGCAAAATTTTATATTACTGTAGAAATTTTACCGCAATTTCTTCCATTGCTGCTAAATTCCACAAGCACATATTTTAAAATATCACGATTTATAAAAATTGCTGAAATTTTAAATACAGCGAAGAGAACGTATACGGATTGTTGTGAGCCTGGTTGCCTATAGAATGGTATGCATGCTTGCCAGAATTTGGCGCATTCCGAAAGTTTGGCGACATTTACTAACCTGGTTGCGATAACACGTAAGTACCAGATTAAATTCGAAATAAAAACTAATTATCATACTCTTTGCCAAGTGACAAAAAAACTGTCGCGTGGAAGATAAAATTATTTTATATTGGGCAGTGGTAGTGAGTGCATTTCTTTTGAATTGCCGAATTATTAATTGCCATGTTTGTTAATTCAGAATTTATTAAATTTGCACAGAATATGAAATAAATCAAAAACAAATCTGAAATTCAAAATTCTGCCTTCTCTTTTATTCTGGTGGAGGACTACGTGTGTTCAAATTTTGATAGCTCTAAGTGCCGCCGTTTATCCTCAGTGCGAGGAACGTACTTACAGATTCGTCATCATTTAATAATAGAGAAAAACAGCCAATAGGCAGAGCGTTAGTGCATATCTGGTTTTGTAGAAAGTTGGGGGCGTATTGCCCTAAACGGAAAAGATACTACAAAACTTAGGATGTGTACAGCTTTTTTTACATATGGTACAAATGAAACGCTGCTTAAATTTGCTTTTTGAGAAAGGTATAGTGAAACCAAAAATATCCGTTACACTTATAAGGCAGGTTAATATGTTCGTACATTTTTATGCTTCTTGAACTTAGCCCAAAGGGCGTTAGCCCAGAAGTGTTATTATTAATTTCGTTTTGGCCATCAAATTTTGAATAACGGGCATCGTCACCCGAATACGGGCATCTGGAAGCCCAAATTTGGAATTTGTTATATTATCTATTTCCTATTTTGTAAAGAATTTATGAGTTTTGATTAAGAAACTCAACGATTGCAAAACGAGCAATGACAGCACTGTACGGAGAGGGGTTTGAGAACTATTTTTATTTCCAGCCTGTGAGACTGTGATGTATAGGAAACTCTAAAGATCTGCTTTTTAAAAATTTTGTGATATTGCTGTGAATTTTGTGGTTTAAGTGCGAAGTTCATGATGTTTAATAAATAAAGATAACACACAAAACGTTAAAAAAAGCGCCTCTTTGGGCGTAATATAAAACTGGGGGGAAAAAAAAAGGTGTTTGTCGCTAAGGTACGTCATCGATATTTTACCTACTTCATGATAAGCTGTCGAGTTATAATTTTATTTGCTCATTGTTTGTGGATGACAATATAATGCAGTGAAACGATTTTTTTTCGAAATTTATGTTTTTTAAATTTAATGTTTAAACGGTTTTTAACATATAATTTCGTTTAATGAACAGACTGAAAATCTCGAATTTGCTGTTTTCACCATCGGATAGAGAGCAAAATTTTTAACGTAATTTCTGATAGCGCTGAGTTTTTTCCGACTGTTTGACTTCCATGTTTTTAAAATTTCAACATCTGAGAATATATTGTGTGTAAAGTTTCAAATTTTCACTGATTATAAAACTAACTCCTTGCCCGCTTTTAAAACAAGAATGATAAAAAGAAATCTATTGGACGATTTTCTACATTTTCTTACAAAATATGTTACGGTATGAAACAGAAAGGAGAAGTATAGCTTTTTCTTCGACGTTGGTGGGAATCATAGTTCCAAGGTTCTAATTTTGTTATTTTCACACCATTTTTATTCCTCTACCGTAGAAGTTCCCTCTTTTAAATGAAGTTTATATGAGATTTTAACGTAATTTTTGAATTTTTGGCAAATTCACTTAAATTTTTCTATCATCCATTTCATTTTATAATTTATCCATTCCTTTTCACAGTTAGAGTAATTTTTTCCCTTCGCTGTCTCGTAATTCTCATAATTATTTGTTTCTATGCATGGATAGTGAGTGCCCTCGTGTAGTTAGTTTAAAGTCTGAGAAGTTAAAGGTGCAATGCTTTAATGCGATCGCAGTATCTTATCAGTGTTGACGTGATTTGAAATTATCTTGATTAACATTCGATTCTATCTGAATAGCCCTGCTTTCGGCAAATAATAAACGGCGTGTTACTTTTTTTTTTTTTTTTTTTTTTTAACTTCGGCATTTCCTTCTTGGGATTGATGCGTTTAAAAGCGTGCTATTCTCCGAAAAATCTTGTTCTTTGTTTACATTAAAAATAGCCCAAATAATTATTCCTTTGTATCCCACTGCCATCGCTGAGGCGTGTGCTTTTTTTTTTTTTCATTGTGACGTAATAAAAGCGAAACTTGAGAATATAATTGAATTTCCAGTTCTACGCGTAGACGATCATTTAGTCCAGTTGCCTGATGGAATATTTTAATAATTGGAGCTTCTTTCTGACGCTTCAAAGATTTCTCTCCCCAACCTTTTGACTGGCGTTTTTTAAATTTTCTTGCATTTCATTTGTTTATGCTTTGATGAGGTTCTTTCATAGGAGTTGCAGCTATATGTATTGCACGAAAAATGTATCGTGAATCCATATTTCAGAGGTTGTTGCGCTAACTGTTTGAAAGTTTTTTTTTCCTAATATTGATTTTATAGATTGGAAAAAAAAGATCGTGCTTTATTAATCCTCTTTTTATGGCAACAGTTAATACTGTGTAGTGAGGTGCGGAATAGTTCCAAAAATCAGGTGTATTTACCACGCATTGCCAAACTCCTTCTCGCGAGCCGACGTCTTTAAAACTGACTTGCGGGACACTTGCGGCTTTTTGCCTCCTAAAGTGCGATTTGCTTCAATAAACAATAATTGAATTTTCAAAACACAATTGGATTTTAGAATATAAATCATACAATAACACGTTTTTTTATTAATGAAAAATTAAATTTTTCAAATTATATTATCTGTGTATTCATTTAATCGATATCAAACTACCGCATGCTGATCGTCAGAGTAACAAACAAAATTGCACGTAATTTTGTTTCTGCCAGTTACTATCACGGTCATGTTACCTTTGAGCAGATAATGGCCATCGGAATAGAACAAAGTAAATATTCAGACATGGAATGTACTTAGTCTGATATTTTTCTTTCAGCTTAATTGTATTCTAGGCAATTTCTGCTTACATTCCTTCTGTGTAACCCTATTTTTATTTAATGCTTGAATGTCTTGGATAACTAACTGCTCTTCCAAAGAGGAAAATCGTTTCCACGCAGGGGCTATTTCATTTGGGGAAGAACCAGTACCAGTAGTGAATTAAAGCAAAGTTATCTGCTCTGGTGAATTACTGCCGATTTTACGGCTCATGACTTTCCTAAGTCCATGGTGTGAGTGTTTCCGCGAGTGCAGATAAATAACGACATAATTGGGGAAGACCTTGAAATCTGAGTATTTTATAATTGATGAGACAAAACTTCTTGCTCGAACTTTGTTTGGAGACTTATCACAATTTTCTCAATTTTTTTTTCTTTCAAAATTAATTACTCATCCGTAAGCAAGTCAGGTCATTTTTATGCAGTTTCTTAACACTTTTCGCACTCAATGCTGTGGTTAACACTTTTTCCACATGAAACTTTATCTTTCGTGATAATTCCTTTGTAATCCTAGGCAGAGATTATCATTTATTTCGTCAGTTATTGAGCATATTGAAATTTTTGGTCTTGTGGCGGAATGTACTTTTCCACTGAATTAAGAACAATTTCAACTCTGAAAGTTTTTAATTCAACGTTTTGTCAGTTGCCGTTATTCGAGACAGAAATCCTTCATTTTTACTGTAGGGTTCTGCTTGTATAGAAGTTTAACTGAAAGTTTTTCAAACCCTTCTAAGAAACGAACTATCGCTCCTGCCTGGACTCAAATGACGGAGTCTTAGAAAGGCTAAAATAACCTTTTTATTGAATTTTTTTTAGCTTATTTTATTATGTTTTATTATGCTTATTTTAATAAATACATTTGGTACTAGAAGAAAGCCTTTTATATCATTTTTAAGCATATTTGAATAGTTGTAAAAATTTTTACTTAAATTATAAGCCACTTTCTTCTCCTTTCAGGTGTATACAGTAGTTCAGTGGAATCCACTTCCTTTCTAGGTGGGGCATCTACTCCACCTTCTTGTAAAAGAAATGATGTGGTAACGTAGCTTTTAAAATCAGCTATTATATTTTTGTAAAGTGTAATAATTTTGACCATGTGACATTTTTTACTAAAAATATGAAAGTTTTTATGCAAATTTGTAAAAAAAAGGGAGGGTTGGAGAAAATTTTTTTTTTTTTTTTTTTTTTTTTTTTTTTCTTCTTGTTGAATAAGTCAGTGGAAGGGAATCCTATAATCAGAGTTACTTGAGATTTAATCAGTGTGAAAAAGTTAGCACGAGCTGTTGCTCACATAAATGAGGACTTTGTGACTGAAAGAAAGAGGACATCTCCTGCTATTGGTGAAAATCATGGCCGTCTTGTTGATCATGGTATAACTTTGCTTAACTCCATCCTGATTTTGATACAGATCATTCTGGGATGGACAAAATCTAAAGATCTTCTATTTTTCTTCCCTTATCATCAATCTCCTGTGGAGACTTTTGGCTCAGATAATTTTAAGTACCCCTATGCCACAAAGATACTATACATTTACAAACACCATATGTTCTCTGAGATTCAAACCTGTGCCCAGTGATATAGCAGCTACTACTGTTGATCACCACACCAATCAAGGTGGCCCTTGTTTTGATTCATAAGGGAAACCCATGTCATTACATGCACATATTGTAGACTTTAACTGAATATTAAAGCCTTCTAAGTAAGAATATTGTGCAGATGCTCTTTAGAACAGAAAGATATATATACATATATGTTGTATTTTAATGCATAGGAGGAATCGGGTACTTTTTAGCAGCTTTCAATATCCGTCATGGTTGATGGTCAAGGCATACAGATAAAGATAACAAAACTGGATTTCGACAAATCAGCAATCTTTATTTTCGCGCATATCAAAAATCATCCTTTTGTAGAGAAGATATTTTTTAATCATAGTGAGAACCCAATAATTTCCATGTACACAGGTTTTAAAAGTATGAAGTAAGCATTTTGGAGAGGACAGCATGAGCAGCAATGAGTTGGTTGCAGGGTAGAAGCTAGGGAAAGGAATGACATAGTTATTTTGCAAAGAGTATTTATACCTAGTAGATGCAAAAAGTACTCAAAGCTGTGATTGGTTAATTTTAGTTTTAGTTACCCTTTTCAAGCAGCGGTGTGTAACATGGAAAGATCTCGAATTCAGGAGAATGTATGACTTTAAGGAGGAGAACATAAAATCTAGAATAGTTAATTTTGAGGTCGCCAATTATTTCTTAAATCAGCTATTGTATTTTGTTATACCTTACATCTATATATATACAGTATAAAAGTCTTTAATAGTCTTTAATATACAGTATTAAAGTCTTTATTCCGGACTTTGGTGATTCTGGATTAGGGATTTTTCCGGATTATAGGTCATGAGTTCAAATCTGGTAAGATGGCATGCAGAAATTATAAAATTAAAATATGAAACCATAATTTATGAAATAAAGAGCAATTATGATCTAAAGGGTATCAAAATTTACAAAAACAAAAAAGCTTAATATTTATTTGTTTACTTTATTAAACATTTCTTTCAATGTAAGTTGTTTAAGTTGCTTCGTTTTATATGCTAATACTTTCTCTTTAATTCTATAAACAGACATAATTTCTTGTTCAGTTACAAAGTTCCGCTGTTCAAGTTCTGTAATTGCTGTGCCGAGAATGCCGACTAACTTGTCAATCGAAATTTTTTCGTTTTCACTAACCTGTCACTTTCTTCATGCCTTTATTCATTTTTTGCAGCAATTCCACTTTTTGTTTGATCGACATCGAAACATGTTTTCGCTTTGTAGATCCTTTGGCAGCTCCAGAATCAGAAACTCTTTTTGACATAATCGAAAGTTCAAGATTACTTTTTATAAAATTGCTCTAACAGTCTGCAAAAAACAAGCCAGATCCAATTAGAAGATTAAGGAACAACGCAATCTGCAACATTAACTGAAATAGATAATTAGATAATTTTAGCCTAGCTTATACCGTCCATTATACATTAAACGTGCATGCGTAAACGTATTATGTGCATGCATAAACGCATATGCGCTGCGCATGCACAGAAAGTTTGTAGCTTTGAGGTCTGGATTACAGATCATTCCGGAATATGGACGTCCAGATTAGACTTTATACTGTATATAGTTTACCTTTATTTTCCTTCACCTCAAAATTTATATTTATCTATATGTGTGTATGTATATATATAATGTGTATTATTCTGGAGATCTGTTGAGAAAATGAAACTTATTGAAAATGTGAACAATATTTTTTTATTGTATAACGTTGTTGATGATATGTTTCATATTTTATGTTTAATTTCATAATTAATGTTAAAAGTGGACTTAAAATGAATATTTTGTATGTTATATTATTATGTCTTATTTTTACAGGCAGCTGAACCAAGTAAAACTGAAGCAGAGAGAATGGCAATGTACAAATGCATTTTAAGTAGTATTGCAGATAGTGAAACTGTATATATAGAGTGCCTAAACATGCTACTGCAGGTAATTTTAATAATAAATTATTAGCATTTATTTGCAAATATTTTTCTTTACTGCATCTTTTTTAAAAAATCTTGATTGTAACTGCAGTGTAAAATTGTCGTATCAATGGACTGCTGTATCTTCCACTGCCAAAAATCTAAGCAACACTTACAGAAGTTTTGGCTAAACTCAATTTTTAATGCATTTATTTATTATCTTAACCATTTTATATATAAGTCTATTCCTCAGTTTTCTGCTTATTTTTATAATGTAATTCATATCTTAGTTTAGAAACTTAATGAAACTATGTGTAATCGTCTCTGCTTTTTTCTTTTGTCATGTGCATGCTTATCAAAAAATAGTGCAAAAACTTGAATACATGAATGTTAGTACAATATTCCCATTCCTCAAATATTAAATTTTTTTCTGAATGTTCTTGATGTGAGAGCATACAAGCACTGACATAAATAAAATGCCAATAATTTTCTGACTTGAAATGCCACAAGTGTTATTTCTTCTTGATATATTATGATATACCAGTGAATCAGTTTACTAGTTTTATATATCTTGTATACTGTTGTGCACTGGGTAATTATAAAAATAAGCATTCTAATAATCATTTTGTTTTGTATAATTGAATCCTTATTTTTTAAGCAGTCTCGTAGAATGCAATGCAAAATGTATTATTCATGTATATATCTTAGAAATATTTATGTCTAACGTTCTTTTGAAAATTTTATTATTTTAGTATATGAAAGCTTTAAAATCAACAATAGGAACTTCCCAACCATTGTTATCATTAGATGACTTCAATGTGATATTCTACAGGATCCCTGAACTACATAGTCTCCATCTAAATTTCTTAAAAGGTCTGAAGAAACAGATTGATGGTTGGAATGGTAGTCAATCTATAGGAGAAGATTTTAAAGTCCTGGTATTTAGTTTTTGAAATCATTTATTTGACCTTAAAAAGTTGTATTGTGATGTCATATAAATATATATATTTTAATGCAAAGCAGTCAGACATAACTTAAGTGCATATTATGCTTTGGTATGTCTGAGGGAGTATCTTAGTAAATTAGAGGGTAAAATTAATTTCATATTTTATTATATGTGAAATTATGTATTTTAAATAATATTTCTGTATTATTTAAGTGTATTTAATTCTTTTATATATTTAAGTTATATGTTAAAACAGATATTATCATGGGGTTTCATGGAATGAAATGTAGTAGTCTAAACAAATAAGCATGAGTAATTTTATTTTGAAGAAATAAAATTTGCAAAAAGCATTTGCGCCTTTTTTTTTTTTTTTTTTTTTTTTTTGAGGAAGATGGTTCGGTAAAACCATCGAAACTAGTCCTGTGAAAATTTGAAAATATAATGCTGATTTTTGTTGTTTCACTTCTAAATTAATATTTGTTCGGCATGTCGTTGTATCTTAATTAGTAACACTTATGTTATAAGGTATTTCTCCTGCCTTCTTAGCATACCTTCATAATATAGTGGTCAGCACACTAGGCGCGTATTCGAGAGGTCCGTGGTTCGAGTCCAGGTGAGGGCATTGCTCATTTTTCATCGCTCCCGCTTAAAAAAAAAAAAAAAAAAAAAAAAAAAAAAAAAAAAATCCTAATGACTCTACAGTGGTGCCGAATTAAAAAAGGTGATGGATGTTGATTCCCCACCACCAAAATTTGAATGAATCCCTAATCCCCAGTCATCCTTTAAAAGGGGGAGTATATAAGGTATTTCTCCCACCTTTTTAGCATGCCTTCATGGTGTAGTGGTCAGCACACTCGGCACGTATTCGAGTCCCAGGGAGAGCATTCCTCATTTTTCATCTCTCTTGCCTTAAAAAAAAAAAAAAACTACCTAATGGCTCTACAATGCTAATTAGATATTTTGATTATCAGCTAATTGCTAATAAAATGATTAATGATTATATTTTAGATAGAATTTTTATAGAAATTGGGAAACATCTCTAACTTTTTTTAAATCTTTTTGTGTTTGCTTTCAATAGTTTCATTTTGTTTTTCCTGTTATTTTGTAGGCAAGTAAGTTAGGAGTGTATGGATCTTTCTTACAAAATTATTCTAAAGCCATAGAGACTATAAGAAAATGCAGTATTGATAATTCGAAATTTTCAGAAATTACTAAGGTAAGTAGTAATGTACCAAAAATGTTGATACATGCAAAAGTAAGCTTATTTATAATTTTAAAAATTGTAAATTAATTATAAACACTGACATACATCTTTTTTTCATAAGTCATTTCTCTTTGCAGTCCATCAAATTAAAGGCACTTCAAGGACAGTCAACAACACTAGAAGGTAGTTATAAGTTTTCAGTGCATTTATCAAGTTATATGAATTTTATTTATTTAAATATTTTTCAACTTGTCTTTTCAGTTGTATTATTCTATCTATATTTATTGCATTTCTACAAGAATAATTTTTTATTTTTTATTTTTTATTTAAAGATCTGTTGCATAAGCCTGTAGCAAGGGTACAGAAGAATGCATTAGTTCTTCATGTTAGTACTGTTTTTTATTTGTGTCTCAAGAGAATTTGATATTTTTTAACCTTTAAAGTTTTTTTTTTTTTTTTTTTTTTTTTTTTGGTTAACATAGTGTAATAGTCTGTTTTTCAAACTATTTTCCACTAGGATTTGCTAAGGTATACGCCAGAGAATCATCCTGATTTTAAAACTTTGAAAACAGCTTTAAAAATGACGCAGTGTTTTTTAAATGATATTAATGTGTCAGCCACTGAAAGCATGTTTCCTGTAAGTATATGTTTTCCTGTCAATTTAATTTATTAATAGCATAATTACAATTTCATTCGGTAACATAATTTGATACTATTGAGTGAAATCAAAAATATAGTACAGTCACTCCCTGCCCCCCCCCTCCAAAAAAAGAGAGCACAGTTCATATCTTTCGTTCTGCTAAGTTGATTGATAGACCTTTCATTTTTCTTGCATTTTGAATATCTTGAAAGCACGGTTTAGGTTATACATTGGATTTATATGTAGCGTTGTTTTAACATAGGTATTTTGACACATATCAGACTTTTTCGTTTTCTCTACTTCGATTCTATGACTCAAATTATGCCTAAATAGAAAGTGTAGTAAAATTCAGTAAGAAACTTATGGAGAAACTCAAAAATTTATTTTGCTGTACTTTTTTCAGTTTGCAACAAGAATAATTCACTTGGGGAAATTTTTAATTTATTGTAACCTTTCCCTTTTATTGTGCACAAACAGAAAAAAAAAAAAAAAAGTAAACCCATTTATTCTTCCAAATAATTTTTATGTATTATATTTTTAATCATAGTTCAGTTTGACTTCCATTCAAGTTCCTATTTCTGACAACTATTTTATCAAAATTCCGACCGAAACTTGAGTGTTCAAAGTTATAGTGTATATTTACTTTATGACAGGTAAGTAGTCAGTGAGTATTAAAAAAATAGGTTGTAGAGTTTACACGAATGTAACTTCCTGTCTTAATGCAAGTATGACAGGGAATGAAAGAAAAGGCATGTAAAGGTCTGTTTTTGACATGTACCTAAGAGTAGATGTTATATTTATTCCTTTTGTCTTTTCCATGTCAAAAATTTTTCCTTTGAGGAGTAACTAAATTTTTGGGAGACAAGAACAATCACAACAAGATATATCTGGAGAACAGTGGGATGACTAATTACATATACTTATTTTTTGAATAGAAGCAACTTTATGAAATGGTTATTGACTGGTGGAAAGATGCATTATCATACAATAAAATACAAATACATTTGAAAGTAACATAAGATTAAAAGTCATATGATGAATTCTCAGCCATTTAAAAGTGAACTACTCAGGCATACACTGAAAATTGCAGAATGTTTCTGACACCTCATCTTTTAAGACAGACAGAATAATACTTAAAATTTAAACATGTATTTTATCTTCCCAGAACACAAGGGGTCATTATCATCCTATCTTTAGTTCAGATTCCAAGAACACTAAGTGAATACAATAATAGCAAATGTAACTGAATATTCATTTGCTTGATCGTTTAGTAGCAAGCTAATAAAACTTCAGTTCTGCTTTTTGTGTCTGAAAAGACAACAATATTTTAAATATTTATAAATAAAGTAGTAAATTGGAGACTAAGAATCTTGCTCATAATTTACATGAGCTCTGCCAGTGGACTAGTGACTGAAAATTGATGAATTATAATAATTTATTTTGAAGTTCAACCCAGGTAAATGGGCTGCCTACATCAATACTTTTTTTAGTTTTCGAAGTTGTGAATATGAACCAGTTTTCCTTAGAAAAAATCCTCCATGAAGGCATCACCCTTCAGGCAAATAGCCCCCCATGTGCTCTGCCATATTCTAATAACCAATTAAACTAGTTTAAGTCACAATTTCTAAACCATGCCTTCATTGATGATTAAATCCAAATCGAGTCTTGAAAAGTGCAAGTTGAATTTCATCAATAGGCCAAGTACAATGGGGGATATAGAACTGCCTCCCTTTTTTGAGTTGCTTTATATATTGAAATTTTTTTAATAAAGAAGCTGGATCTGACCAAAATAATTTTTTTAGTTCTAATAGATTTAAATTAAACAAATTATGATTTTTAATGTTTTTGCATGAGTAATTTTAAAATTTAAGTTACTGAATAGTAAAAATTAGAATTTAAATTTCCTATAGTCAAGTCCCTGTATTTCTTTTCTGTGATTGTAATTTGCCAAGTTTTTCCGCATACTTATAGCTAATTTTATTTATATTAATCTCTTCCATGCATTTCTGCTAAGAAATAGTTTAAAAAGTGGAGGAATGCAAACTATGCAAAATTAATTTGTAACTATTCAGTAATTAAGACACAATAACACGCCGAATAAATACTAATTCAGAAGTCAAACAACAAAAATCAGCGTTATATTTACAAAGTTTTCACAGGACTAGTTTCGATGTTTTTACCGAACCACCATCTTCAGCTGCAAAACCGCAAATGAACAAGATAGGAAATAATGATTAGATAAGATAAGAAAGCCTGGACAAGAATAAGCAAGTGGCGCCATCTGTTGGTAAAACCAGAACTAAAACATAATTTCTTTAAAGGCCGAAGGCAAATTTGGATTGGAATTAGGATCGTTAACTAGAACAGAAAGATTTTTATGAATGTGAAATGCCTCTAGAAAATCCAGTTCTCCAATGGAAGATGTTTTTTGAATAATTTTGGCAGCAGAAAAACTGAAAGTGTGGTTTTCGGACCAACAATGTTGAGCAACAGAAGACTTCTGTGTTTCCTTTTTTCTAACATATGCCTCATGTTCCTTGACGCGAAATTTTAAGGCTCTCTTAGTTTGGCCAATGTAAATTAAACCACACTGGCAAGGAATCCTATAAATACCCCAGGAATTCATATCCGGAATGGGGTCCTTGAGTATGGAACTCGGAATTTTATTGATGGGAGAATAAACAACCCGAAAGTTAAATTTCTGCAAAATATGTGCAACTTTATAGCTAATTGATGGAAAGAAGGGCTCGACATTCTGGTCACACGTAACACATCCAACTTCAGTACTACGGTTTACCGTAAACCTTCATCGGTTTGCCTTCCACCACACTTTAAATCATGTCATCCGACTAAACAAAAGTTTGCTTCATTTTATTCCTATGTTTTCCGTGCTCTTCAAGTTTGCTCCTCCAAACTAGCCCTTGATGAAGAACTAAAGTATTTAAAAGCAATAGCTATTGACAGGGGCTTTCCACCCAACATTATTAATCAAGCAGTTAAAAAATTCTCATCTCAACACACTAAAAGGCACAATCTTGTTTTAGGAGATTATAAAAATTCTGTTGTCATTCCCTTCTTTCCATCAATTAGCTATAAAGTTGCACATATTTTGCAGAAATTTAACTTTCGGGTTGTTTATTCTCCCATCAATAAAATTTCGAGTTCCATACTCAAGGACCCCATTCCGGATATGAATTCCTGGGGTATTTATAGGATTCCTTGCCAGTGTGGTTTAATTTACATTGGCCAAACTAAGAGAGCCTTAAAATTTCGCGTCAAGGAACATGAGGCATATGTTAGAAAAAAGGAAACACAGAAGTCTTCTGTTGCTCAACATTGTTGGTCCGAAAACCACACTTTCAGTTTTTCTGCTGCCAAAATTATTCAAAAAACATCTTCCATTGGAGAACTGGATTTTCTAGAGGCATTTCACATTCATAAAAATCTTTCTGTTCTAGTTAACGATCCTAATTCCAATCCAAATTTGCCTTCGGCCTTCAAAGAAATTATGTTTTAGTTCTGGTTTTACCAACAGATGGCGCCACTTGCTTATTCTTGTCCAGGCTTTCTTAACTTATCTAATCATTATTTCCTATCTTGTTCATTTGCGGTTTTGCAGCTGAAGATGGTGGTTCGGTAAAACCATCGAAACTAGTCCTGTGAAAACTTTGTAAATATAACGCTGATTTTTGTTGTTTGACTTCTGAACTATTCAGTATTTTATGGGGGTTGGAATTTTAATAATGACAGGTGTTTAATATCGATATTGGGGTAGATATATTCTTCAAAGATATACTGCCTTTTGATGTAGTTACCAATACCATGTATACCAACACCATGTACAATACATTCCCATCTCAGAGAAAGTTTATAGGCTATAATGTTGATTGGAGTGATCTACTGTCATCTACTACTACTTCTCAACTTCATTGATTTAACAATTCAGCTACTGTATAAGTTACATCTGCTCTAAAATTATTATGCAAAATGATGGGTAGATCCTGCTGAAAGTGTAGGGCTTTTTTTACCTTAAAGCTAATCGGTGATTATATTCCAAAAATGAATAGTAATACATACTGCAATGGGTTGTAACCGAATATTTATGCAAATAGCATCACCAACTTCTCACTGTGGGAATATGTGCTATGTGCATCATAGACTTTAAAAATGATTAACGTTCTTGATTTTATGGCTACTAAATTGCTACTGCCATTTTTAGAACTTGTTTGTTATACGTTACTGCCCTTTATTTATTTGCATTGCCGAGTGAGTGGTGTAGAAAATCAAAGTTATTCATCCTTGAAAATAAAGAATTTTATCATTACCAAGGTGTTTTATTGGAATTTTTATAATGAATTATCATAACATGAATTATTGTGTTTGTTAGGGCCACTGTATCACCATTCATACACATGAATCACTGTAGGTTTCAGATTGCTTGGATTCTAATGAGCATTCGTTCATAGTGATTGATAATGATGTCACTCAAATGAAGTTAAATGAAGGCTTTTACCCATCTTGCTACTTTTCTTTAATAAACCCTGACAAACTTCTTGAAGATCATTCTTTATGATTTTGACACATTCAATTTTTATACAATTGCTCTGCTTCTATATAAAAAATGTTGTGATTGCACTACATTAGACTGCCAGCTAAAGTAAGGTTTTAGTAGCACAGTGAAGCAGTGTAGGGTTTTCCTTATTTTGCATAATAAATTTAAGTTTGATACCTGTTCTAGACTTCTCAACTTCTCACATTCTCTCACCGGGCTGTAAATTTAACTGCTATTTAAACGTGTGAAATTCTCAGCTTATTCAGAGCGTGTTTCGCTAGCTAAATGCACGTTTCATTGTTATTTCGCAGTCACGCTAGTAAGCCTCTTGGCCTTATCAGGTTAGTATCATGCCAGTTAGAATCCTATGAGTCCTTCTCTTAGGCATAACTTATATGTGATCTTGCACTATTTATTTCAGGTTTGACTTGTACTATATTCTACGTTTTAGTTTCCACCGCATGTGGACGATGTCCTTGTAACTCATGAAGTCTGTGCCTTTATGTTAACTAGTTGAATTAATAAAGGGTTATTTTTACCCTTCATTTAAGTCAGTAGTTTTAATTCACGCCTGTGCGAGAATTCGCCAGGTCATTATAAGGTCTATTCTAGTTTATGTGGAACAAGAGAGACATACTCTATAATGGGAGAATCAATTTGCTCTGAAGTTTGTTATTAATGTGTTTTGAAATAATATTATCTAATGCCTAATTATTATATGATGTCACTATAGCATTGTTTCTACCAATAAACTTCCATCCCTGTCATTTTGATTGGTTATTGATTTTTTTGATTATTTTGAAGGCATGTAAACAAAATTTTTTTTTTATTTGTAAAATATCATGCTATGTACATGTAGAGTTTTTATCTTCATGTTATAATTTTTTATGTAAAACATTTTTGTGTTTTAATATATACTTCTTATTCATTCAGATGACTGACAGAGCACAGAGGCATTTAGTGAAAAATAGCTTCATAGTTGAGTTATCTGAAGGTCATAGGAAACTAAGACATTTATTTTTGTTCAGTGATGTCATTGTTTGTGCTAAATATAAGCCATCTACAAGGTAAACCTCATTTAGTTCATAAAAATATATTAAGTTTTTTCTAATTAAAATTTTTAATGGTGTTGTTACGGATGTAAATTGTTTGGTTTAGGTCAGCGGTCGTCAACCCTTAGAACTTCACAGACCACTAAATATATAATTTTATATATAGCAGACCACTAATATGAATTTAAAAAAAATCTTAAATCAGATCTTAAAATCAACATATTAATATGCAAAAACAAAATTCAATTTCCCAGTACATGCAATTCTAATTTTTATTTGTTAATATAATTTTCAAAACATTTGGTGTTCAGCAGCATGCCTTTATCTTACTTTTAGTACAAAAATCTTACTTTCTTGTACAGAGAGCTTCACATTTCCATATCACTGAAAAGGAACTTCACGAAAAGCAAAAGCAAACCAGCAAACACAAAGCAATATCAATAAACTGAAAATGTTATGCTGTCAATTTTTAATTATTGTAAACATAATAATCATTGCTTACTCAGCAATGGTGCCATGGATCAGCAGTTAGACAAAACAAAAATGGAAACTTCTAGTGATACAATTATAAACAAGAATGCAGATGGTTCTCATAAAAATCCGTCAAGTTGCCTAGTGACATGGAGAAACACTGTATCATTAACGACTACAATAGCATACGTTTGTAATTCAAAAGGAAAGAAAATTCCAGTTCACGCTATTATTAATAACAGCAGCATATTCATGGATGCCAACTCTCACTTTCAAAGTCTCTAGATGCACCTGCAAAAATAGCTAAAAGTCGCTAAATTCAGAAGGATTTTCGCTAAAAGTAGTAGCTGATTTTTTTTTTAATATATATAATCCATATTCCATAATAGGTTTTGTTATTGTCAGTTTTTAAACTTAATCTTCATAAAAATACAAATAATCTCCCAATTTTTCTGTGGACCATCAAAATGTTTTCACAGACCACCGGTTGGTGGTCGCTGTGACCGCTGGTTTAAGTAATATATTCTGAAGTGCTGAAAAACAGATGTCTCAAAAATGTAGTGACAAACTTTTAGGGAATATAGGAAGGTAGCCCACATTATAAGGATTGAGAACTGCTTAATAACCCATGACCAGAACATTATCGTATGTGGCCAGGTGGTGCTCGTCGCAAAAGCAATGGAGAGGAAAATGAGGGTTTCGTCATTCGAGTGGTGCCAGCACATTAGCCGCTGAATGAATTTATCGAGAACACATTCCTGACAGACATCAACTACGCACAGTGTGTTTGCATGTGTGTGTTGAAATTTGTGCAAATAGGGTCATTAAGAAATAGCTAGATTAGTGAAGGCAGACCATGATAGACGTGTTCAGTCATTATGGAAGAAAGTGCATTGGGTATTATGAAGACCAATTCCAGTACCATCACATGTGCCATTGCCTCTGCCTTAAGAATATCTTGTTGCAGTGTATAGTGTGTTTTGAACACTTAAGTCCTTACACACTTTCATCTCCAAAGGGTTCAATTACTGCTCCTTGATGATCATTCTGCACATGTAAGTTTAACACACTGGTATCTGCAACAAAATGTCTGAGATGTGAATTTTTCTCCTTATGTGTTGTTCACTGATGAGGCTGCATTCAGTAGGAATATTGTATTCAATCAGTACAATATGCATTTGTAGGCTCAAGATAACCCCACAGTGTGTGGCATCACACAATACATCACTTTGTAGCAAATATGTGGGCAGGTTTGGTCAGCAACTGCTTAGTTAGGCTATACGTTTTACCACATTGTTTGTGCCAAATATCATCCTGCATGACTGCCATGAGTTATTGGATCTTTCTGGAGTAGGTTCTTCTCGGCTTACGTGATGATGTTACAGCAAATGTGAGGTGCAACATGTTACAGTATGATAAGGCACCTGCTCATTTTGGACTGGCTGTTTGTAGGCATTTGATCAGGTCATTCCACATTCCAATCTTCTGCCTCTGATACCACTTATCCATGATACTTCCAATCATGGTTGCTATGTGATTCTCAATCCTTATGATGTGCATTACCTCCCCTAAAAGTTTGTTGCTACATTTTTGAGGCACTCT
The DNA here is from genome assembly GCF_044657685.1 of Stegodyphus dumicola. Classification (NCBI taxonomy): domain Eukaryota; kingdom Metazoa; phylum Arthropoda; class Arachnida; order Araneae; family Eresidae; genus Stegodyphus; species Stegodyphus dumicola. The sequence continues at coordinate 4,662,954 of NC_140769.1, read as the reverse complement.
GTCTGATACATACTGAAGAAGAGAGCTACAATTGCAGGATAAGGCATAAATCTTTTCAAATCTCTGAAGTAGTCTGTTGACAATAAACACCATACCTCTCAAAAAATATTCACAGTTCTCTAATAGTTTTGAGGATCTCAACTTTGGAACATTGTGCAATATCTTGGGTGCTCATGATCATTTCGAGATATGATAAAAAGGTTGCTGTTTCTTGCCATAAATTTATATGAGTGTTCCTGAAACTGTATTTTGGGAGAGAAGTTTGTAAATAAGTGAAGAATCCTAATATTCACCAGTTTAACACACCTGCACCGTTACTGAGTAACCAGTTGCTTGTACAGTTGAGAATCATCTCTTTTGATATGTTAATACATTAATTCTTGGTTTTTATTCATGTATAGAATCCTCCATGTGCCAAGTTCATCAGCTCGAGATACTTATTTCCGGTTTTCTAGTATACAGTGTTGGTCTCATGAGATCAAATTAGGCACAGAACTCCGTGTCCTGATGCAAGCTATAGAACTCAGCTTGAGTGTCAACTATTAAAGCCCTTATCATGCATTGCAAGGGACATCATATCATACAGTCGTCATGCAGATGTTCAGTCTTCAGAATTGAATTGCATTGTTGCACAGATACGAGTTGAAATAATTCTTGTTGGATGAGGCTTTTTGAGACCTTTCGGTATATTTGAGGCTTGTTGAGATTTTTCAGTTCCACTGCCTTACTGATTCTCTAGATAACATATTCTGAAGAAAGATTCTTCAAAAGTTCAATTTTCAATTAATTTTCTCACCTGTCAATAAAATCCATGGTTCGACTCAAAGATTCTAACTTTAATTCTTGGGAAATTAGTGGCATATTGTATCAGTATGCTTTGAGATGCATCGGTCAAACTAAAAGATTGTTAAACTTTTGTATCAAAGAACATGAATCTTATGTCCAAAAAAATGAAATTGACAAATCTTTGATAACTAATAATTGTTGGAAATTTAATCATAATTTTGACTTTTGGTCTGCAAAAATGATCCAAAAAGTTTCTTCAGTTGGTGAATTTGATTTTCTTGAAGCTTTTCACATTCACACAGATTTATCTTGTTTAGTTAATCCAGTCCTTCCTTAAAATTCTGTCAACGTAATTTTAAAATTTCATTAATATTTTTGCTGGTAAATGGTGCTACCTTCTCGTTCACTGTACTGTGAAGTATAAATATGGCCATTACACTCACTGCTTTTCCAGTTTTACAGATTTCTTTGCTACTGACGAAGGTGTATCTGTACCTGTTAGTCCTCGAAATTGGTTGAGATCTTGACATAAATCTATGTCAAACTGTCATCAAGTGGTTTATTCCATTATCTGATGTTGAAGGTTGTTGTGTTACTAATTTTATTGGTAGAGCTTATTGAGCACACAAAGGTGACCAAATGAGCCAGTTACTTAAAAACATTTTAATTTTGTTTCTGGATTACAAATTTAAGATGTTTTAAATAAATCCGAAGACTATATTTTAAGATCTGTATTAAAATTTTGTTTAATAATAAATTTCTGAGTTAAATCTCAAAAGATCTGGTAGTTTATGTTACCTGCATTTGAAAACATACATATTGCTTGCAATATTTACCTTTTCTGTGAACATAATTATTTGTAAGATAATTTCAAACAAATGGAAATATATATATATTGCTATCTTTGGTGACTGAGGGAGAAGGATTAATAAAATCTTCCTTTTTTCCATATCAATAAAGTAGAATCTCTTGTTAGAATCATGAATTACATAGTTGGGTCTGTGTTTGAAGTCGGGAGAAGGCATGTAATGTTTATAAGTATATAGTGTCTTTGTGGAATGATTATGCTTGAACACTTTTGGATCAAAAGCACCAGGAGAGGTCGAAGGTCCTTCAAAGGCATTCATTTTGGCTTTTAGATAAAATTTTACTTTTCATGTAAATTTAAAGTCTTTAATTTCTCCATCTATTGAAGTATGGTAACCATACTTTTCAATGTGATCGTAGAGACACCAACTATTGTATTACTGGATCAGGGCTTTTTATCACTAAAAAGGCTTGGTGTTTGTAAATGTGTAGTGTCTTAATGGAATCAAGTCACTTAAAATATCATCAAGCTGAAATCATTTAAGGCAGTGGTCTCAAACTTATGGTATGCTTCTCCAGAAGCTATTTTATGCAGCCCATGAATACATTTCTGGTAAATTAATTAGCATTGTTATGATATTAATTATTATGATAATTTGAAGAAAGGTTTGAGGTTTTAATGATTTCGTGTCCTATTTGACATTATTTTCATTCATGAATGTGAGCAATGCTCCAGAAAATCTACAAATGGAGCTAGTAAATTTATACTATTATATAAATTTTATTCAAATATTTTAAACTAAGGATTTGATTGACTTTTTTATTTCGCATTTGTCAAAACACAAATACTCTCAGTTATGAATTTTTGCAATAAGAATAATCACTTTGGTTAGGGGTACACAGTTAAAACTTAATAAGTTTAAAAAAAAAAAAAGAAGAAGAAGCTGATTGACCGATGAGCATCTACAGTTTATGATGAGGATAATTTCTTTATTTTAAGCTGAAAGTAAATTTTTAGTGGTTTATTCAATGCATTAGAATAATTTGAAATAAATGTGAACTTTTAATATTTAGCTGTGAATGCATTTAAAATGCTATGTGTAACCATCTCATATTTCTTGCAAATATCAACCTTTAAATTTCAAATTAAAAAAATATATAAATTGGAATTTTTTTCCATTGCATCATTATTATAAATTTTTAAAAAAATATTCAGTAAGTAAAATTTAAAATCTAGTTTTGTTAAGAAAACTTTTTCAGTTTGGTTAAAAAAAAGGGGGAGGCAATTTTGACCCACCAGCTGCTTTCAGATCGTGTATTTGGCCCATATGCAACAATTTGAGTTTGAGATCACTGATCTAGGGCAAAAGGGATAGGATCTATCTCCAAGCTGTTCTCTGACAAAAATTGGTTGGAGGTGGATAAGCTGATATTATCATTTACCAGGTCTCAAAGCCTTGTCTAATCATCTTTCTTGTCCTGATAAAATTTGTAGACCTGTCTGAAAGCCATAACTTATGTGGAAGATTAGAAACAATGCCAGCAGCAACATACTGAATAATAAAATACATACACAAAATTGTTATGTAATTTTGTTGTAGGAATTCAGATTAAAAATTTTGTATTTTAAAAATAACTATTAGAAAGGGCATTTCATATGCAGTAATCTGCTCTCTGTTATTTATATTCTTCAATTTTTCATCATTTCCCAATAATCAAAGTGTTGAAGTGTAATGTATTGTTTTTACCCCCTCTAGGCAAAAATTTACGTTTGAAGTCAAGTGGTTTATTCCATTATCTGATGTTGTTCTTTCAGACTGTAATAGTGAGTATTTTTTATTTAAAGATATCATATTTATCAGAGAGGATCCTCCCTTTGATGTGCGTTATATTACAACCACCTATAATTTAGAAAAATCTAGCGCATTGGTAATTAGTAATCCAACAGAGATAAGAAACTGTCCTTTTCTTTTTCATAAGGTATGCATAGAAAGAGGGATCTTAATAATATGTAAAAGAAAACATTACAGGAAAATTCTGTTCCATAATTTTTTTTTTTTTTTAATTGGTGGGGGGGGTAGGACTTATTTGATCAGTTGCTGAATTTTTTAAATTATTATATCTTCTCCCTTTTATTTCCTTGTAAGAAGTAAAAGAAGTATTCTATTGGGTAAATTTGTAATAACAGTAATGCATTTTACATACATTATACATATTATATGATTACAGTTCTTCATAATTGAAGGTTGCCGTTGAGTTTTCTAAATTTTACTAAATTAATTTTGAGCATTGACTAATTTTGCCAAAGCAGTTGCAATGCCGCTTTAATTAGGAAGCACCAAAAAGAGCCTAATGCAAAGTCAAGGAGCATTGTGAGATTATAATTGAGAAAACATGTCTTTCATGTGGAAACCTCAAGTTTGTAAAACCTCAGGTTTTTGAAGTCAAATTCATGAACAAGGTTAGCATTGTTCTTATCTAATTCAAAATTTTATTCTAGGAGTCTCTTAAGAAATATTTTTAAAAAAATGCTGTAAAAAATGTATCATTCATATTAAATAGTTAAATCTAGCAAATTGCTTCATTTATTTTCATTTCTTGTGAATACATGTGTGTACTTTTTTTTTTTTTTTTTTTTTTTTGATTGGGGAAAATCAATTGCTCTTTAAAATGTACAAATGGAAATTTTGCAATATTTTATCAATAAATAGGTTCCTCCTCTTTGAGTTTGTGTGAAGTGTGCAACAGTTAACTTGATTATCCAAATAGTTAGCTCACTTTTCTCATTGGTAGCCTAATTTTTTGTCCTTAAATGAGCTAGTAATGTTTACTTTGTGTGGAGTATCTTATATTTTTATTTTATAATATGATAGTAATATTTGCTTCATTTAGATGATGATGTAATAAAAGAAAATTCGCCATTTGATATATTATCCCTAAAGTCAAGAGCTAGTAATGTTAGGGACCAAATATTAAAAGAAGAAAAAGGGAAGGAGGTAAAATTCTCTATTTTATGTAATAAAGAATAAATTATAAATATCAGTGTGGTTTTGTATTTGAAGTTACTAATAGAAAATATACATTTCTTTCCTTAGCGTCGAGTAGCAGGTAGAAATATTGACAAGCACAAGAAAAAGCTTGCAGAGCTGGTGAGTTATGATAGATGCATAATAATGGAACCATTTGATTTCAAAAATGCCTTTTGATTCTTTTACTATTATTTTCTTTTTTTACAGGAAGCCCAACTTGTCCTTGCATCACCAAATTTGCTTTTTCGCATAGGTCATAAATGTGGTAAAAGTTATACTTTTTTCCTGTCATCTGAATTTGAGCGATCTCAGTGGAATGAGGCAATAAGCATATTGCAGTCATCTGGTACTATGATTTTATGTATCTAATTTTTAATATTAATTATAATTAATTAAAAGTAGTGAATTATTGTATAAAGTAAGTAAACCAAAATTGAGCATAGGGAAATATATGTAAAATAATTAAATTAAAATGCCAAATAGGTTTCATAGACAAGTGTCATATGTCATCGTTTATCATTATCCGGCTTTGGGAAGATTGGATTAGCTAGAAGGATTGAGCCGTCTCTTTTGAGTTGGTAGCTGCTGCAGGGATTTCATAGATGAATCTTGCAAGATTATATGAGAAACATGAGCAGCATATGAAGACAGTGGGTGTCCACTCATAATATGTGAACAATGCTGTTATCACCCGAGAAAGGCAACCATAGCAATCACCCCAATATATATAGAATGATTAGATTATACATGGTAATCGTCCAAAGAACATTATGTAAGATCATATCCTAATTTAATTTTGGGGTATTCAAGTCATCTGTCAATGCACTAAACAATGTATGTTGATTTCCATGGATTTGATATAGTCATTAGCCATCATAATTCAACTGTTAGCACTAAAACATTGGGTAACATGCCTTACTTAGCAGGTGTGTTTATGACCTGATCAGGAAAATCACATTTTAAGCTGTTTTGACTATATGGATGCACTTATGTATGAAGAAGATTACATGAGGCTATAGATTCATTCTGTTTACAAGCTCAGAATGTACATTCTATTGTACAAATTAGTAGTAACCTTGCCATGATGTTGGATGTGATGTGTTCAAATACATAAGTACCACCAAAGTAAGTGAAGTTTTCCTTGATAGGAATAGTAGAGTCTTATTAGATTCAGCAACATTTTAAGTAATTCTACCCCAACAATATCTTTTCTTATATTATCACTTGTTACAGAATAGTTTGAAAGGATTGCTTCAAGATGTAACATTTTACTTGACGATCCAAAACATTGGTTCTGATTCTTAACTAGTTTTCTAACAGGAGTCATCGTTTGAATATCTTCTTGCCTCTAAATAATTTTCTAACTGCTGTATTCGTTATATCGTTTTCCCTCTGGAACTTCAATTTACTAATGTTTGAGTAGTGCATTGCCAGCACATTTACCGCTGCTTTATTTTTGTCTGCTGATGCGGCACTAATATTTGAGCTGTTGGCAATTAGGATTGAAGAGTGTCTATTTAGGGCACCAATTAACCCTCCAGTATTTTGCATCTTTTCTCGGATCCAGGTGATTCCAGAATTCTGCCCATTTTAATCATTCGCCCTTTGCTATTTCTTTCTCAACTTTTCTAGTAGCCTCAGCAAGTATATTTCATTTCAGGTCTGTGTTGTTCATCTTTAATGTTCTTTTATTCTATCTCTCTCCTCAGTCGAGGAATCAATGTTAAAATCTTTCCAAAATGGGACCCATTGTTTTTTTCTGTTTACCTCTAGTTATATAGATAGCTCTTTGCTACTTTAGTAATATTTTGGGGGGAGTCAAAAGTTTAACCTCAAAATCCCCATTCTTTAATTGAAGTTCATTACTACACAGATCTTCCAAATATTGTGTAAAGCGAGTCAAGTTTGCCTTTCTGAAGTTCCATGATCTCTTTGTCGGCCATTTCCATCTGCATATTAAGGGTGGTGATGACTCATTGCATTATCCAAAATTCTCCCATTACAAAGGTGCGATATCTGGTAACTGACATCTGTGAAGTCCAGAGCTGATTGTGTGCCAGCTGATCTTGATAGATATGTATTTTATTTATCATTAATGATGGTCAGTCCTAAATCCATCAGAATGCCTTCCACCTGTTGACCATTTGCATCCATGACATATGATCCCCAAGTCAGGCTCTTTGCATTAACGTCTCCAAGCAGAATGCCAAATCTGCCTAGGTGTTACCTATTTCACTAAATGAATCTGGGCCAATGATGATGGTGTCAGCATGATAAACATTAACCAGGACAAAAGAATGCTCAAGAGTGAAAATTTCTAGGGCCTGGACTTCTGTGTTGCCAGTATCTTGTCATATTTGTTGTATCCTTGCCTGTTGTCATATTTGCTGTATCCCATTAATTAAATATAGCTGTAAAAATGAGAAAAAAAAGGGGGAAGTTGTATTTTTATCTTCATCAGAAATAATTTTATATGTAAAATTTAATTAGAAATGAAAGTCCAGCTCCACATCTGTCCACTTTATCCTTTCTAATCGTTGTATAACCTTTAATGTTAAATTGATTCTTGTCATTTAGCCATGTTTCTTGCAGGCAGGCAATATGTGTATCATTTTCAGTTAGTAGGCATTATAGCTCATATCTCTTTAAGAGTGATGGCGAGTTGCATACGGAATAAATGTTGATTCTAATGACTTATAATATTTTTTTTTTTTTCCTGTTGTAATCCAGCAGGCCAATAAAAACAATCTATCAGCCAAGCAAGTCTTTATTTTTTTAAATTTTGGGGTCCCAAAACCAAGGTGCATGTCGTACATTTTATCTTCTTATACATGGAAAAATACAGTAATTTTAAAATACTAATTATGTTTTATATATTTGTAGATTGTCAGCTACAGCTATAATTATTTTAAGTAAACTGTACGATTAGTATTTAGCAAAATTTTTTCTTCAAATCATTCCTACTTCTAGTGCCATGTAATTTGTTATTTTATAACTTTGAATTATAATATTTCATTAACTACTTTTAATTATAATTAATTAAAAGTAGTGAATTATAGTATAAAGTAAGTAAACCAAAATTGAGCATAGGGAAATATATGTAAAATAATTAAATTAAAATGCCAAATAGGTTTCATAGACAAGTGTCATATGTCATCGTTTATCATTATCCGGCTTTGGGAAGATTGGATTAGCTAGAAGGATTGAGCCGTCTCTTTTGAGTTGGTAGCTGCTGCAGGGATTTCATAGATGAATCTTGCAAGATTATATGAGAAACATGAGCAGCATATGAAGACAGTGGGTGTCCACTCATAATATGTGAACAATGCTGTTATCACCCGAGAAAGGCAACCATAGCAATCACCCCAATATATATAGAATGATTAGATTATACATGGTAATCGTCCAAAGAACATTATGTAAGATCATATCCTAATTTAATTTCTGGAGTAATTTAAGAAGACAAAATATAAAATGTGTGTGTAACTTTATTTTTTGGCTTTGATTAGTTGTTTAAGATATAGTTTAATTTTAGGTACTGTTCAACAAATATTTTGTTATAAAGTTTCATTTATTTCTGTGACTATGAATGGTTTTGATTTTTAAAATACATAACTGTTGTATATTTTCTTGTCTTCTTTCTTATGTGAGTCTTTCCTTTCTTTTAGCAACAGCAACAAACACACCAATCAGTGCATATGAGTTACAAGCTTGGGTTACCTCATGCAGAAAGGTAAACTAAAAGTGGAATTTAATCGAATGATTTTAGCTATCTATTTGGATGCAAAGGCTGGTGTTAAATATGAATGCAAACCTTTTCAATGAAACTTTCTTAATTTTTGTTAGAATTAAAGTTTATAACTTTCTAAAAATTTTTGTAATGCTATAAATGTGGTTAATTCTATTGAATAAATTCTTTATTGCTTTTCTTATCTTGCTTTCACTTTAATTTATTAATAAACTAACTTTATTAATGATCCATTTTATGTTTTTGAGTAACTATCTTTTAACCATTATTCTGCAATGCCTTTCTGGTGCATTTCAAAATAATATTTAGCATCATCACAGATTACTTTTAAATGTATAAGTGCTTTTAACATCAGCTGCAAAACAGGTAAAGTTTAAAAAATAAAGCATATTTAAGTGTGTGTTTTTTCTATCAGATTTTAAAGTTTCAACAATATATATATATATATATATATATATATATACACTCACACATGAAAATATTAACAAATAATTAAATGTAAGGAAGGACTATTAAGAATCCTGCACAGAGGCTGCTATGTCATGAAAAAAAATTTTCATAACATAATGCTGCTAAGATATAATTTGTAAATGTTTATTAAGTTAAAATTACACAAATTAGCAAAAGAAAATAAAGTAACAAAATGGTGTATCATATATTGAGCATTATTCATGTTGCAAATTAGAAAATTAGAATTAAAAATGGAGTCAAAATAATATTTGCTGTATCCTGTTAATTAAATATAGCTGTGAAAATAATAATAATAAAAAACGGGGAAAAGCTGCATTATTTTCTTCAGGCCCTTACATTGTCAAAAGAACATAAAGCCTTCTTATGAAAATACACTTTTCTCTTCCATATATGTAAATATATATAAATTCAAACATTTTCAAAAAAAGGGCTTTATGTGGAACATTGATCCTTTGGGGCAAGGGTTCTCAACCGGTGGTACGCAAAGAAGCAAAGTATTTTTAACTATTAAATTCAAAAATTAAAACCCCAACATCCTGAATGAGTTTTTTCTCTAACACTCATAAATTTATGCGATCTGAGCTTTGTTAAAGAGTGGTGGTTGTGGTAGTAGTATTTTGTAGTGGTGGTACTAAAGACTTTCAATTTTTTGTTTAGATGGTATGCGTTAGTCAAAAGGCTGAGAACCGCTGTTTTGGAGGTCATCATGCTCTTTTAAAATATATTTTACAGGGTGTATCAACAAAATGGTAACAAACTTTCAGGAAAGATAGAGTACACCTAGACGATCGAAAATTACACAACAGTGTATGTTCGGAAACGCCTTCCTGGTGCGGTAGTGACGACACAAAACACAAGAAAGACATAAACAAGGTGAGAAAGCATGTTTATTACGCTTAGCAAGAAACCAAGAAATAAGAATAAATTCAGACAACTATTGTCATCAAAGAATGTGTTTGAAATTACACCTCGAACCATGATGCAGATCTCCAGCGCATGGAAGATTTGATGTTCTGGAAAATACCAGATGTGTCCCGGACTGATCAGCAGCTGCCACATTGCATGCAAGAAGTTTTTAACACTGTTAACAGGGGTTTTGTATGCCAGTGTTTTGACGTACCCACAGAGGAATTAGTCAATGCAAGTGCTTTCTGTTGATCTTGTAGGCCAATGCACCAGAACACCCTTGCCGATCTAATATGTTGCATTCAGGTGCTTGTATACCAACCAAAGCTGTTCCAACATTTTAGCTGTACTAAGCATAATAAGCCTGTCTTCTTACACTGTTCTCATCCTTCCTTTTTTGTGTCTTATGTCGTCACTACCACCGCAGGAAATCCATCATCTAGATGTACTATGTCTATCCTGAAAGTTTATAACCGTTTTGCTAAAACATCCTGTATATTAAAACATTTCTGTGGAATATCATTCTGCTAAATCATAACAAAATGCATTTAATTTAAAGTGGCATTCTAGCTAAGTTATTTTTTATTAAAGAATAGGTCCCCCCCCTTAAAAGTGAAATATTCCTAGAAACTTTTTATGTTATGAATGAGATATATTTTATGTTAAGTACAGTTACAACATTTACTGTAAGGAATTATGTAAAGTGGTTTATAATTTTAATTTTATAATTGAATTGCATTGTATATGCATTGCAAATATGCTTATCCCGTGATTTTTTTTAAAGCACCTAGGAACAAATCTTGGATCTTTCCTGTTGCGATCGGGTAAGTATATGTTGCTAAAAATTAGTTATATTTTAATTAAAAAATTTGATAGCTTGAAGGGTTAAACTTGGTTTGAAATTTAAGTTGCTTCCCCAAAAATCCCTCTAAGATTTTCAGTGTGATTAATTTTGATTATTTTAATGCATGTGATAAAAGGATAAAAATTCTTAAGAAATTTCTCAGTATTTCCTAGCTTGTAATAAACTATTTCATTGTTCATATTTTCATTTTCTTTTTAAGAATAGAATATTGCGATATAAATTGGTTGGTTATATCTCTTGTTATATGTTCTGTGCTAAACAACTGGTAGGTTCAGCCATCTCTGATGAGAGCTTAACCAGCCAATGTCCAGTCTGTGCAGGAATCTGACTCGCCAGAAAAATCAGCAAAATGAAAAATGATCAGGGAAAATATAAGCATGAAAATAATTATTTAAAAAATGCCTGAGAAATTAAACACATATGGATATATCCTATTAAATAATAAAAATTTCATGTTTTAAACAGTAACCAATAAGCAAAAATAACTCCATTGAAAAAGAAAGCAAATTTCTTATAGAAAGTACACTGGCAGGGAATATTAAAGAAACAAAATAAAAATTTGTGTTATTTGAATGATTATGCAGCTAGGAATATGGAAACGTGCACTAGATCTTTAGTTTGTCATGCCTAACATATCTTCATAATTCAGAAATGCCTATTTTTGCAAACTATAAGTTTAAATAAGAACATTCAAAGTGTTATAAAAAGTGAAGTAGGGGACGTTTGGTGTTAAAACTTTTTTGGGATACACACACACACACAAAAAAAAAAAAAAATTACTGTATTTCCTCAAGTATTTTTTCCTTTTTTTTAAATTAATTTTATCATCCAAAATTTGAGAGGGGAAAATATATGAATAATTGAAAGACATGTTTATATGCTACTCTTTAGGCTTTCATAAATAATTATAGAAGGTAAATGTGTATCCAATTCATAGAAATGGTAGACTGAATGTCAGTTTGTGTTTGCTTCTCTGTAATTGGTCTCTTTTGTATTAGGTTGGCATAAAGTTCCGCAGTTAGAAGGGAAATGTTTAATGTGACCTTCATTGGTAATTTGGAAAGGTTTGTCTTTGTTAGTAAGATGAAAACAATCACTACATGAGCGAACCCATTTTTAAATTTATGGAAGTTCATTCACACATAGATGAAGGGGACTATTATGCAAATATTTTTTAAGTTTTCAGAAACTGACTCTAAAAACAAAGGGGAAATACAGTTATAAGGGGTCATCCTTTGCCGAAATATAAACTTCCCTGAGATTTTTAATCGTGTATCAGATTGCCCAAGAGCTTCTATAGTTACAAAGTATATTCATGATTAATAGCCCCATAAAGCTGCTGGAGAATGCTAGGTGTGGGCTACAATGATATGAATCAGCATCCCACACATGTGGTATTTAAATTGTGGGTTCAAATCCATTTGGGGTCACAAAATTTTATAGTGGAGTCACAAAGTGGATAAAAATCTTTAAAAGTCTAAACTGGTACTAGTATATTACTAAGGGTCGATGCTCAGATTGTCATCACAAAATTGCTTTTGAATACATTTCCGTTAGCATGGGGTTGCACTGCCATAGGATTGGAATACCACTGCTCTATTGGATTTAGATCAGGAGAATAGGCAAATCATTCCTTTGCCCTCAAAGCAGTTGGTCATTGGTGCAGCATGATGAGGACAAGCATTATCTTCTATTAATTAAAAAGAAGTTATTACCAATTGCACTCCTAATGCCCAACCTTTAATAAAAAATAAAGGGCAATATTTTGATCTTTGACATAAAGATTAAGAAACTAATTTCTGTATATTTCAGCATGCATAGCCAAATAGGTAAATATATGCAAGCCATTCAAAATAATATCCTCCTATAAAATGATTCTGCCACCTTTGCACCAATATTTTGCATGGATGTTTTCAGGTTTAAAGCACGTGTTTTGAGTCTTTCAGATTATTACGTATCTTGAGTCACTTCATGAACAAAGACAAGACTTAGACTTTTTTTAATTACAGGTAAAGATGAAGATCTTCTTGTTGGAGACCTCCATATTGTAGTGCATAGCTTACATGGCTTAACAAGGCCTTCAGGTAATATTAAATAGGGAATTTGGATGAATTCCCTCTTTCTCACCCTCTCAAAATGTATCTAAGAAAAATTAAGGTGTTTGGGAGTATTTTTTTTAAGAAAGTAACATTTTATTAGTGTATAAAATGAAATTTGTTATACAAATTGGTAATATCTTTGATTATTCTTTGTTAATTTCTGAAAAATTGTCATATAATAATATAACAATTTTTCAGAAATTATTGATTTATTATGTTGTTAAAAAGGGAGATTAATTGTGGTATTATCATAAATTTTTAATGTAAAAATAAGTAATTGTTTCAGATATAAAACCTTGAATGTAGATTTTAATGACAGCCATTTTATTATTGAATATTTGCTCTAAGTTGGAATTTTCAATCACTCAATGGAAGACAATTTAATTTTAATGAAGTCTGGTAATTATTCATGGAGGAAAAAGTATTTTAATCATCTCAGTAATTGCTGAGACTGTTGCACAATCAGGGTTATTGCGAAAACAATATACAGCTTTCAATAATTTATAAAAAAAATTTGCATTGGGAATGATAACATGATAAAATTGTAGGGAAACAAAAGATTTTCCCAGCATTCTTAGTGATGACTTGTAATATTTCTTGGTATGCAAAATTGTTATGCCTATACAGAAGAAGGTGTTTTGTGTTTACCAATTTGGCAAAACCCAATCTGTTAGTGTGATTTTTTACAAAGTTTCAAAAATTCTCTTCCATACAGGAAATCTGTATGCTTTCTTTACAAGATATTTATAAGACGTTTGTGCAAGGTAAAAGCCCTGAGAAACCTCACATGTCTTTCAAAAAGGAGATCTTATGCATACAATCTTATAAAAATATGTGTTAGAAGAAACAGTGGCAGGCTTTAAATACTGGTACATAGCCAACTTGTAACATCATTTGCATAAATCCAAAGTGAAAAATAAGTTCAATGATTTTTTTTATGAGCATTAGAGTATGACCCTAATGTATTAAAACTGAGTGGGAATGTTTTTAACATACTTTTTACCATTTAAAAACTAATAAATCACCTATGTAAAATGCTTTCAGCATACTATATATAAAAAAAATTATAAATTTTAGGTTATTGCATATTAAATCAGAAAAGAATATCATTGAATGACATTAAATGGGAGGGGCAAATCAACTTTGAATTCTTTTTATTTTTAACTGACCTCTCAAAAAAAGCCACTATAAATGGCAAAAATCCCAAATTTTGAAGTGAAATATATCAGACAAATTTTTATCACCTGGCAGTCAAACGTTTTGTATTGTAGAATGAATATACAGTGGCACCTCAGAATAAAGAATTGAAGTCCGACTTTGAAGTAATTCCAACTTGACATATATTCTTTTCGGATGTGAAAATTTTTGTTTGGTGTACAGTATTTGTTTGGAATACAACTCCAATTCTATGAGCCACGACTACACATGCTACCCATAGTTTAATCTTCTGAGACAATAAATAAGAATTTTCACACAATTTTTGTGATTTTACATAACTATTTTGTAAATTCGTTAGCAGCGAGTTTAAAAAAAAATTAATAAGAAGAGTCAAGTGCTGAAATAGTTAAGATCACCATGAGATGAAAAAAATAGACTGATATATGAAAAGTATGAAGATGACATACATATCTGGGACTGGGGCCGAGAAGGATGGTATTGACGACAGGGAAAAATAAAGGTGCTATTAAGTCAGCTAACAGTGTAAAGCAGGTGAAATTGATTACCAAACAAAGATCAGAAACTAGGATAGAGAAATTGCTTATGATCTGGATAACAGAAAAATATTTATACTATATGGTATTTCATATATGTGCAGTATGTATTTAACACATGGCATTTTCATTTTAGTATTAAACAGTATTATAATAATAACAATAGGATTTTTTTATAAGAGTGGATGATTAGTTTCTTTATTCAGGGTTCGTACGGTCCTTAAGAGTCCTTGAAAGTCCTTAAGTATTTTTGAATCAATTTTTGGTCCTTAAAAGTCCTTAATTTCAACAAAATTCGACAGGAGGTCCTTAATTTTAATCATCTGAATTTTCTGTCTGTTTTTATGACTGCCATTCTGAATGTGAATTAGCATTTTGGATAAATATTTTTGGCGATTCATTGACAAAATGGGTGAATAGGTTCATGGGTTATAATTTGTTTCTATTTCTAATATAAACGGTGGGATACTCAAGTTTCTGAGCAAGAAGTGAAACATAAGCATTTCAAAATTATTTTATTTTTTTTAATGAAGAGCTCTTAAACAACATTTCACGTTTGGGAATGTAAATTCTTTATTAGATGGTTTCAAATTTGGCGACTTATCAATATTTTAGCGATTTTAAGATCAATTTCCATAGAAAACTTCGGAAATCTGGGGATTTTTCGACGATATTTTTTAAAAATATTATAACTTTGATCAATTTCATTAAAATAATACTAATACATCAAAATTTTATTCAAGAAATAACATTAAACTTAAACATTTTTATTTTCGCTATCATATAAAGTGACATTACTTTCGATTTTGGCAACTTATTATACAATATTTTGAATCTGAAAAATAAATAAGGTAATAAATACTTTAGCACAATTTATGAAACAATTCTTAGCAAAAGAAAAATAGCTATGTAATTAATTAAAACTGCCTTCGTTGTAATTTTTTCATGGTGAGAGTTTTTCCCATGTAGTTGTCTCAATATGCGTCAGTTTTCTCTATGAAATTAATTTTATACTTTTCCCTCTGATTTTTTTAAAAAATATTTCAGCCTTTTTGCTGTTACAAAATTGGTTGGGGTAATTTTTCTTCGGGATTTTTGACTCTGCAACTTGCAATGTTTATAAGGATTTTAAGGCAAGATTTACGGTCCCATGAATATAGAGGATTCCAGGCAAATGTCTTCATGGCATTAACACGTAATGGATGTGTTTTACAGAAAGTTTGTGATAAACTTTTACTTTTGGGAGAATTTTTTGAAAAACAAGGAAAACATAATATTTAAATGTTTTATTTCTGATACTAGATTTTTTTTTTTCTTAATATGTTTATCTTCCCATTGTTTTCTCTACTTTTCACTAGATACAGGCATGGAAAATATCAAAAATGCTTCTAATCTTATCACATGGACAAGCAATTTATGGAAAGGAATTTTTCTATTAATAAAGAAATTGAAAACTGACAATTTAAAAGATTAATCTGATATATCTCAATGCATCGTCAGTGGCGTAGCTTGGGTGGGGCAAGGGGGGACATCTGTCCCCGGACGCAACATCCATGGGATGCCAAATCGATGTTACGAAATTTTAGAATGAAATGTTTTTCATTCTTAGCATACAGGAAGGGGCACAAAATCTTCAATTGTCCCTGGACGCTGAAAACCTTAGTTACAGCTTTATGCATTGTACACAGGGCTGGCATTATGCATTTTCCAACCTGATGCAATCTCTCTGGATCTTAAATTCTAAAATTTTGCCATTTCTTGATTTTATTGCTCGGTGTGTCACTAAATTCTAAAAATTCTGCTACATCGGCTCTGCAACCGGCCCATACCGTATATCATTTTATATTTATTCTGAATGTTCACATCACTAAAGAAATAAAATTAGCATCTTTTCCTATAAAATCTATGTGTACTTTTTTAGAATAACAGAAATCTTTAATTAAATCCAAAAATTCTAAAATGAAGAGGAAACATATTGAAAGTATTGAAAAAGAAAGAAAATTATTCTTCAAAGATATGTACAGTTGTTATTATGTAAATTAAGCAGTTGTGTATAATTTCAGCCTTTGCTATAATTTTTCCTCTCTGTTTCCTCACCAAAAAGAAAATCGCCTAGATAATTTTTAAACTAAGGTTTTGGAGTTGTAAGACAGAATTTGTTTCTTCCCTCCGCTTCCACCCTGAATTAATTCCTACCACCTCTGATAATTTGTAATTTTTTTTTTTTTTTTTTTTTTTTTTTTTTGTTATCGTTGCTGATACTTGAATTTGTTACGCAATAACTAGGTTAAGAGTAAGACTTTGATGTCCAAATTACGTGATACTGAATGCAAATAAATTGCTGCACAGTAGCCTTCCTCGGAGGCATCACAAAATGCACAAATATCAATATAGCTTACGTCAGGAATCAAAACAAATCTCGGTATTTTTAGTTGTTGAATAAGATGTAAATCATTTCAAAGACTCTTCCATTTGTTAGCAATCTCATCACTAACAGGCTCATCCTACGATAAATAGAGTTTCCACATGTCTTGTATCAAGACCTTGACATAAATAATACTAGGAGCAAGTCAACCCGATGGGTCAAATATTTTCGCTAAATCAAAAAGGATATCTCTTTTAGTGTATTTAAACTTTTCTCCAAAAATGAACACAGAAAAGTTGAAGTAGTCTACTTTGATTGAGCTATTGTCTTGAATTTTCATTGCCTCAGAATCACTTCTCGACTCCTTGGGTATATTGCTTAACACTGACAAGTCATTGGATGACCATTTACGCAGAAGAAATCCTCCATGTTCTAACATTCACAAGAGTTGATTTACTAGATTTTTGCACTCTTCAATGTTTTGAGCACCTACCAAACAATCATCTACAAAAAAGTTTTGAAGTACAGCCGTTGAAGCTAAAGGATAGTTATTCTGTTCATCATAGGCAAGTTGGTATAAAGCATGAGTGGCCAAATATGGAACAGAGGCAGTGCCATATGCGACAGTATTAGTCGAAATTCTTGAATAGGATCACTTGGATTGTCCTGCCAAAATATTCTTTGAAAGTTTCTATCTTCTTCATTAACTAGAATTTGTGTAAACATTTTCATGATATCAGTTGTGACAACTACTGGATAATATCTGAATTTGATCAAAACTGAAAACAGCTCTTGTTGTATTCTAGGACCTATCATCAATATGTTGTTAAGAGATAGTCCTGATGAAAACTTACTAGTAGCATTGAAAACCACACGTATTTTACTCGTAGAGCCAGATTCCTTAATTATTGTATGATGCGGCATGTAGTATGCCTGACTTGAGGACTTTGAACTAAGAACTAGTTCCATGTGCCCGAGATCCAAGTATTCTTTCATTAATTGTTTATACATCTCATATGTATCAGGGGAACTTAAGATATTTCTCTCTAAAGATTTAAATCTTTGTAAAGCAAGATCTTTAGAATTACTCAACCTTGAAAGGTTATCTTGAAATGGAAGTGTCACTATATAATGACCATTTTGATCGCGGAATTGTGTTGTTTTAAAGAATTCTGCACATATTTTATCTCCACTAGAGATACGTTTGACTTCAGAAATAGAGTCTAAAGACCAAAATCTTTCAACTAATTTGTTTGTATTAAACTGAAGATTATTCACTGTATAAGTGTTAGTTAGATTTGAATGATCAGGAATATTGTTCCCGGATATGATCCAACCCAACTGAGAGCAAATTGCAAAGGACAATGATTGTCCTCTTTTCATGATGTCTCCCTTAAGCATAGTAAAAAATGCATTTACGCCTAACTAAATATCAATAGGTTTTCTGTCATAGAACATAGGATCAGCTAAGACTAGATCGTCAAAACGATTCACAATTTTAGAAGAAAGCAACATATTAGGCACATCTGAAGTTATCTTTGGAATCATGAATGCGTATGTTCAAAATTTGGAGTTTGACTCAAAGTGCGGGGTAAAGATCAATTCCACTTCTCCACTTGTTACAGTATTGAATAAACCAAGGCACGACACTTCAATTTTTTCGTTAAGTCTACCTAACTTTAGTTTTTTGGCACACTCTTCACTTATGAAGCTAGCTTCACTGCCACAGTCTAGTAAAGCCCTGCAGGAGATGGCTTTACCATTGGAATCACTACCTTTAATGACAGCAGTACGCAGTAATACACGTTTTGACACGTTCACCTTTAGAATAACTAAATTGTCCTGTACATGTGCTGGCATTTGTAACGACTTCATTCTTTGGTAAGAACACTTCGGCACTGGTGTAGAGTGAGAACGTGTGTTTTGGTTTCTTATTTTCACTATTTTTTCAAAATTAAAGATTTTGATCAAAGTGAAGAACAGTATGATGAGGCAATTTACACGTCATACATTTATGTAAGCTACGAAAATTTTTCACTAAATGAGGCTGAGAAGATAAACAATTAAAACAAAGTTCGTGTTTCTTAATTTGATTCTTTTTTGGACACTTAAGTTTAAAAACCTACCACATTTGTAAAGAGAATGATCTTCTTTGCACATCATGCAACTGTTTTTACTTGACACTAAAGAAGTTGCTTTGGAATTAGAAAATTTCCTAAAATCTTTAGATTGGTTTCTACTATTCTGAAGGGTTCTAGTGTGGTCCTTTAGAAACTCGAGTAAATTATCTAAAGTACCTAATTCATCTTTTATCAAAGTTCTTTCCCACCAAAATTTTATGTTTTTATCTAATTTCTCAGTTATCAGATAAACAAAAAGAACATCAGAAAGATCAGAAACTTCTAGCTTAAGAGTTCTCAAGGAACGTACACATTCATTCACTACATCACTACAATGTAAAATAGCTTGTGCTGATTCAGAAACATTTCGCAAATTAAACATTTTACGGATTAATGCATTAGTTAACTCTCTTTTATTACAATAACGTTCCTGTAAAAGTTGCAAGGCTATATCGTAATTAACATCAGGTATTGGAATAGACTCAATAATAGACAGTCTTTTTTTTTTTACAAGAAGCCTTTAAATATTGAAACTTCTGACATTTAGAAATATTTGGATTGTTATCTACACTTGCCTTAAAAAGATCATAGAAACTAATCCACTCTTCTTTATTTTCCCCTGTAAAGAAAGTTCTAATTTTGGTAATCAAATGTCAGGTGAATTTACTTTTGCTACACAACTTGTTTCTGTAATTTTTTATTTATTGTTATCCATAATTCATCTAAAGTTTCTTGTACTGTTTGTTGCTCCGTAATGAATGTATCACAATCTTTTTCAGGACACACCAAAAATTTCCTCAAATATAGAGCGAAATTCACTGTTAAAAACATTTAGTTTCGTTTCGAACAATTTTACCTCTAAAATTTCTGCTTGTTCTAAATTTAAATTTACCTTGCCTTTAAACATTATTATATAGCTTTTTAGAACTTTCTTTTTAGTTAAAACTGGTTTAAAATCAGCCATTAAGAATAATAATAAATATTATACTAACAACTTTAGCAAAAGAAGAGGGAAAAATTGGTACGTACTCACCTCAATGCTGAGGTTTCTACACTACACCATGCCACACGCACAATCCAGAAATGGAAACTGATTCCACCTCGGATGTTACACGCATAATGCACAAATCGAAACTGATTTCACTACGGATGTGACATGCATAATCCACAAATCGAATCGAAAGTACACTACGCTGACTATTAATCCACAAATCGAAAGTGATTTCACTTGCTAATTTAAATAAATCACATATATCCAAAACTCGCTGATTCTTCTCTGCGGTCGCACGTACCAGAAAATGATTAAGCATAAGTTCACAAAAAGAAAAAGTAAGCAGGCAGAGACACATTGGTAATTCGTTTGGTAACAAAAAATACTAAACATATGTTATTTATTTATTCTCAATGTTTTTCATGACTATTAATTAGCTTATTTATTTAATTTTCAGATGTATATTTATGTTTTGAAGTTGATTCTTACGGGCATTTCTTTAATAAAGCAAAGACAAAAACTTCTTACAATTCCATGGAACCTGTTTTTAATCAGGTCAGTGTTGTTTAGAAAATCTTACCTTAAGATTGTACAATAATTTGAATTTTATAATTTATATTTATTATTAGCTGTAAAGAAAAAGAAAGGAGTTAACAGTATGTTGAACAACAAACAGCCTAAAAATTGAATAACGACATAGTTGATAGTTCTATTAAAAATGAAAAAAAAAATGTATAATTACTGCCATTCAAGCTTTTCTTGGAGTGATGAAAAGTAATTTTAACTAAATTTTTTAAAAAATTGATATTTTGAATTTATATGCTATTTTATCTCATTATTTGCAATTATTTACTATATGAAGGAAAATAACAGTAATAACACATTGAATTTGATTTTCTAAATCAGAATTATATTTTGTAACTAATTTCTTTTATTCTTCTATAAAACAAAAATTAGAATTTCAGATTACATAATTGCTTTATATATATATATATATCATAGCTGTTGACTGTCCTGGTATATCATCACATCTCTCGGTCTGCTGGTAGAACATTGAACAGAACTAGTTTTTTAAATTTCGTCCTTTGCTGAAGAAAGTATTTCCCAGCAATGAAGGAAATTTATTGAATTATTGAAATCTAAATTGTGCAAATTTCATCCCATGTGATTTTCATTATAATTTTTCTTGTTAAATTTTAATTAATCTGAATTGTTTTAATGTACTGTAGATATTTGTTGAACTTTTTATGAAAATTCAACCAGTGTTTAACTGGTTAATATTCAAATTTTTGTTTTATGCCAATAAATAGTTCATTATTATGTTTACCCACACAGTAGAATTTATGTTAATTATTAACTTTATTTTCATCGTATTTAAGTCTGATAGATAAAGCTTTTTTTGCCAACTTGGTTTCTTTTATGAAAGTGCAAGAGTGTTAATGAAATCAGCCACAAGACATAGCATATAGAATATTTAATTAGATATGAACATATTTAGTATCAGAACCATATGATAAATAGTTCAATAACTGTAATCATGCATTATAACGTGAATTTGCAGTTCTTTTAAAATATCATCTCTGCAATTAAAAAAACTTCTTGCTTTTTTCTGGAAGAGCTCCCAGTTTTCCGTATTTCGAAGTTAGCAGCTGTGATATATAAAGGAGAGAGAGAATTATTTTTTCTCCTTTAATTCAGATTAAATTTTTGCATCTGATAAGCGTAATGCATAATGCAGTTAATTAGCATAATGCAAATTACATTTTTGCATAATAAGCATAAATAAATAAACATTTTTATTGCTTTCTATAATAGCAGTATTACTGACACCCTATTAAGAGTTGTTAACCAAAACTATAATTTATACAGTCAAAAGTCGTTAATCCGGACTCGTCGGGACTTCGGCGATTCCGGATTATCAATTTTTCCAGATTATAGATTATCAGTTTAAATCTGGTAAGATGGCATGCAGAAATTACAAAATTAAAAATATGAAACCGTAATTTAGGAAATTAAGAACAATTATGGTCTAAAGGGTATCAAAATTTACAAAAAGAAAAAGCTTAATACTTATTTGTTTACTTTATTAAACGTTTCTTTCAATGTAAGTTGTTTAAGTTGCTTCGTTTCATGTGATAATACTTTCTCTTTATTAAACAAACATAATTTCTTGTTTAGTTACAAAGTTCCACTGTTCAAGTTCTATAATTGCTGTGTCGAGAATACCGACTAATTTGTCAATTGAAATTTTTTCATTTTCAATAACCTCTGTTACTTTCTTCAATATCGGAAGCGAATTATAATGATGAGGAACTTGTTTTAAATCATATCAAAGACGGAATACATTGAGATGAAATACTACATTTACTAAGGATTTATAAGCCAAATAAAATAAAAATATCTGCCCTGAAGATAAGAATAGTGCTGACAGATCAACTTCCAATGTACTGCGCGCCGCGGCGTTCCCCCCGTCGAGCAGCGTGAAATTGATAAACAGATTTCGGATTTCAAAACATACTTTCACTTTAGATCCTTTACATATTAGCAAATATATATCGGAAATTCTATTTGATATAATCGAAAGTTCAAGCTTATTACTTTTATAAAATTGCTCTAACAGTCTGCAAAAAATAATAAGCCAGATCCAATTCAAAGATTAAGGAACAACGCAATCTGCAACATTAACTGAATTAGATAATTTTAGCTTAGCTTATATCGTCCGTTATACATTAAACGCGCATGCGTAAACGTTTTATGCGCACGCGCACATGCATATTCGCAGCCGTAAAGGTCTTACGCGCACACGTAAACGCCTATGTGCATATGTCAGCGCGACGCATGCGCAGAAAGTTTGTAGCTTTGAGGTCCGGATTATGGGTGTCTGAATTAACGACTTTTGACTGTATTATCAATATAGTTATTTTTAAGCTAGAAATCTAATTTTGTAACATTAGTAATATAGATAGATAATTTAATGGACACTAATCTGTATAAAATTTGATGAAATAAAAGTTATGTTAATGAAATATGTATGTATAAGTATTAAAAAATGAAACACAAGTAAGAGATTTATGTTTAGCTGAGCTATTTGTTTGATGCATCTAAACAGTCAGTTTCAAGCAACGCTTTCTGCTTTCTTTTCAACAATGACCAGAGGCACATAGAAAAAAACTGATGACTTTTTATGAATGATATCATACACTTGGTAGATATGTGGTTTATATGTTATGTTGCTTACTTCGGTGTAAGTTACATTGCTTTGTTGAATTTGGTATGGTGATTATCATAGATCCTCTGAGTGACTGGATACAGATAAGTGTCCAAGGTATTTTCCAAGTTATCTCTCCATCCTTACTAGGTGCTCTTGCATGTGTGAAGATGTATAAAAATATTTAGTTATATCGTTCACAAGTCTTCTGAGGAGCTACAACTTGAATTCAGACTGCTGCTGGGCTGAACTGTGCGAAATGACCAAATGAACATCTTCGCCTGAAGCAGCCAACATTTGGAAACAGATATGGTGATGCCTTATATATGTCTCCCCCCCCAAAAAAGGCTAACATTTCACAAATAAGGTCACAAAACCCTTCCTCCTCAACCACACTCAACTGATCTGTACCCAATAGATAATCACATTAAGATAAGGATATCAGTGAAAAAATAATTAAAAAAATTGTAACCATCACTTGGATAAGTTTATTTACAGTCAGAGGTATTCTGGAAATAAATTGTCACACCTAATATATGAAAGCTATTTAACCTTTCCAAAAGTATGAATTACTGTTTACTGTTGGCAACATCACAATCTACCCATGTTCAGGAAAAGTATGAAATAATCTAATAATTTGATGGACCCTCACAATGGTTGCAGAAGGACGCATTGTTTGATCCACTGGTTAACTTGCAGTTGATAGATTATCCAGCCTCCATTTTAGGATTATAGATCCATAGCTTCATCTTGTATTTATTTCATTTTACATTCATTTTTTAATATGGTCTTAATTTTTATTTGACTATATTTAGTTACAGTGTGGTTTGCAACCGAGTTTAATCATCTCACTAAAATCAACAAATGTATGTTAAAGTTGTTACTTGTCCTTCTGATTTTGAGATATATATTCAGATCAGGTCTATATATTAATATGACAGAAAGGAAAAGATCACTTGCCATTGGTTAAGCTTTGAGCATGTTGTAGGTGACAATATGAATTTCTCCAACTCCTTCTGAATTTCAGTAGAGAACTCCAAGGGAATCAAAGGGTTTTTAATTCCTCTTTGCCTGCTACCATTCTTCGAGAGGATTTTCAGCTCAATGATATTTCAAGTAATAATAAGATATAATTCTCTTTGTTTTCGAAAACTGAAGGTCCAGGAATAATAGTTAATTATGTGGAAAAATGGTTACAATTTTTTTAATTATTTTTTCACTGATATACTTATATGTAGTGTGGTTGAAAAAAACTGCATAAAAAATTGTAATAAAAGTATTTGTCTGAATTAATAGCTTAGCATAAAACAGAGAACAGTTAAATGCTTTTTTGAATCTGTAATATTTAATGTATTTAAAAGAGTGTGTCTTGTAAAATAATTACCCACTAAAGGATACACGGTAGCTGGCGACGATGGATGTGTGATTTTTTAAAAAAATGTGCCTAATGCAATCTGAGTAAGGGTATAGGGGATTCTCCAAAGACGGCTCAAGTTAAAAGCTTTTATAATATTTTTTTCTTTTGGAAGGTCATGGAGCAGCTTGTAACTGAGTTAATAGTGCAGAATGGAGCTCTAATGGAGAGACTTACTTCAGTTATTACTTCACAAATGGACAATTCGAAACTTTCAGTTCAGTTTTAAAAATATAATGAACACAAAGAACAGTTTGATTTGTTTCTAGAGAGATTCAAAAGTTATTTAGATATACAAAATGTTTCACTGGATAAGCGTGGGAAAGTATTGATTTCTAGTTTGTCTGGAAAAATGTATAGTCTCTTAAAAAACTTGCTAGCTCCTGATAATCCTTCCGATAAAGATTATGAAGTGTTAAAAACAACACTGAGAAATCATTTAAATCCTAAGCCACTTATAATTCCTAGCAGGCATGTATTTTTAAATCGAAAGCAGCACGAGGGGGAAACAATTAGTGTATATATAGCAGAGTTAAGGTCACTTGCCATACCGTGTGCTTATGATCAGGATATGTTAAATACAATGTTGCAAAATGCATTTGTTAGTGGGCTTAGAGATAGGGTTATTCTGGATAGAATTTTTGAGCAGGATAATATCAGTTTAGATGATACTTTAAAAATAGCTTTAGCAATGGAAAAAGCATTAAAAGGTGCAAATGAAATAATAGGGAAATCATCGTGCCAGGAATAAAGTCAGTCGCTCCAAAACAAAAGTTTGAAAAACAAAACTTCGCAGCTAAGAGTGCTAAAGGAAAATTGTGTTCGTGATGTATGGGGACTGACCATGATAGCAATTCTTGTAAATTTAAGACAAGTATCTGCAGATTTTGTAAGAAAATCAGACACTTTGAAAGAATATGCTACAGTGCTAAAAACGCTGAAAGAATGAAAGCGAAACAAAAACAATTAAATGTAGGAAATGAAAACACAGTTCCTATAAACAGCAGACATTCCAGTGAGGTGAAAAATAGGAAACCGCCCATAATGGTCCAAGTGAACATAGATGGAAAACCGGTTGCTCTGGAACTGGATATAGGAGGTGCAGTATCGGTAATGAGTTTAAAAAAATTTCCGGAAAATTTCAAAAAAGAAAATTAAAAATACAGGTCTGGTATTTAAAACATATAATGGAGAAAAACTGATACCTTTAGGATTTACTACAGTTAAGGTAGAATATAAAGGTCAAAATAAAAACTTAAACATTTACATTGTTAAAGAAAGCCTTGATACAATATTTGGTCGAGAATGGCTTTCAGAGATAAATTTAAATTGGTCCTCAATAAAGTCAATTTCTGTCTCTCAAAAGAGTAGTTTAAATAAATTATTGGAACAATATAAAGAGATTTTTGACAAAAAATTAGGAGAGATAAAAAATTATGAGGTTCAACTTGAATTGAAGCCAAATGCTTCAACAAATTTTGGTAGAGCTAGGCAAGTACGATTTGCGTTAAAGGGCCATATAGATGAAGAAATTGATCGCTTGGAAGAAGAGGATATAATCAAAAAGGTTGAAATGTCGAAATGGGCAACTCCGGTAGTACCAGTAGTTAAGCTGGATTGCTCTATACAGCTGTGTGCCGACTACTCGGTGACAGTAAACCCAAATATTGTTACACCTCAACACCCTTTTCTGACCATACAGGAACTATTTTCATGTTTGAGCAGGGAAAATATTTTTCAAAAATTGATTTTAAACATGCTTATTTACAAATGAAAGTACACCCAGAGACTCAAAAATTGCTAACAATAAACACACAGAAGGGATTATATAAGTGTAAGAGATTAATGTTTCGGTTAAATGCAGTGCCAGCAATCTGGCAATGTTACGTAGACGAACTAGTCCACAGAACGGAAGGGTGTAAGGTCTTCATGGATGATGCGCGGATAACGGGGGTGGATGATGAAGCACATTTAAATACTTTAAAAATTTCTTTGAAAAATGTAAAACTCATGGACTAAAATTAAATTTAGAGAAAAGTAAATTTTTTCAGGATGAGATAAAATACTTAGGTCATAAAATTGATGCTAATGGTTTACATTAGACTGATGAAAAAATATCAGCGATTGCAAAAGCCCCAAGGCCCAGAAATGTCCAGGAAATTCAAAACTTTTTGGGATTGTTTAATTTTTATGGAAAATTTTGCCCTAAATTAGCTACAATCGCAAATCCTTTATATCAATTACCAAAGAGAAACTCAAAATGGGTTTGGATGAAAGATAATCAGGAGGCTTTTCTAAACCTTAAAAAAGAATTGTGTTCACAAAAAGTTCTAATGCATTATGATTCAAAATTGCCCTTAATATTGGCATCTGATGCATCACCAGTAGGGTTAGGTGCAGTATATTCTCACGAACTTCCTGATGTAACAGAAAGGGCCAATTGCATATGCTTCAAGAACACTGAGCGCTGCCTGAGATAACGACTGACCTGACTTTGTTGTAAAAATCTTACAGTGTTAATAGTCATCCTGGCAGAAGGGAATATTTCCTCCGTGTAAAAATATAAATATAAATATTGCATGGGCATACAAGGCCTGTGTATAAGCATAGATATGTTGATTACAAACATTGTCTTGTACGTGTGATAGTTACATAAAATCATGACAGTTATGTGTACATTTAAACATTATCTGAATTCATATTTACAATACTTTTACTGAGATAATCAAAGTAAACTTGTAATTCATTTACACATTGACTGGATTTTCAATATCATTTAAACTGCTTTACAATATTATTTTTATCAAGTACATACAAATTGGATAGTAATATGCTTACATTACAATAGTTTTCCTCTTACAGTCCTGTTACTATTCAACGGGGTGAGCTATTTTTCTAGTGTTGATTTTCAGTTGTTGTAGTATTTTGAATTGCTATTAAAATTATGCTGTGAAGATACAATTCTTGAGGGAGGGGGAGAATTTCTTAGTACCTTGCTAAGCATAGCCTGATTACCTTCTCTATTTTAGTTTTTGTCTGCTTGTTGCCACAGGTATTCTTCGCCCATTGTGGCCAGTATTCACTGCTTGGCATTTTTAAATGCAGTATATCGGTTTGTGGTCAGTTGAAGAGGAAGTGATCTGCATCACCTACTTTGCCACATTCACGCAATTCTGATGCTTGTTTGCTGAATCTCTTAAGATAATGTGGGAAGGGACCATGGCCAGTGTAGAATTGAGTTTGTGCTCTGCTGTATGTATTAATTGAGCATGTAACTTTCAGAAAGAACTTGTAGCTTCTCCTCCCTGTGCTTTCCCTTTCCCATCTTTTCTGCCATTCTTGTAAAAGGCTATTGAGCATGATTTTTTTTGAAATAGGACTGCGGAACACTTACTGCGTTTTCCAGTCTATTGGAGTCATTGGCTGCATATTTTGCAAGCACGTCCGCCACTTCGTTGCCAGTAATATCCACATGAGCTGGAACCCAGATCAGGATAGGTCTGTCATCTGGTGGGAAACTTAGAAGAATTTTCTGAATATCTTGCACCAAAGGACTCCTTGTCTTGTGCTCTTGGATGGACTCCAAACTTAGGCGGAGTCGCTGTATATGTTGACCTTAATTCCTAATTGATATTTTGCCAAATTGATGGCTGCTTTTAATGCAAGAAGCTCTGCCTGAAAGTGAAACAGAGAAGAAATATCCTCAAACCGATAAAGAAGCTTTGTCAATCATTTGGGGAATAAAAAAAAATTTTTCTGTACTTAAAAGGCAGAAAATTTACATTAATTATAGATCATAAACCTCTTGTTGCAATTTTCGGCTCAAAGAAAGGCATTCCAGTTTTGGCAGCAAAAGACTCCTACATTACGCTTTGGCTTTACAGTCATTGCAATTCAATATTATTTACTGAAAAACAAACGAACATGGTAATGCTGACTTTCTATCGCGATTGCCGACGAACTCGGAGCAACTATGTGTTCAGGATGATGTAACTATTTTTCAATTACAGCAGATTGAAACTCTTACAATCACGGCCAGAGATTTGGCTAAAGAAACTGAAATAGATGCTGAACTTAGTCCTCTGCTGCGAATACTACAAAGTGGCGGTGAATTGAAAGGAAGGAAGATGGAGTATAGTTTTCAAGATGGCTTTATAATGTATGGTCAATGCGTTTGTATTCCGAAATGGTACCGTGAGAATGTTTTGAAAGAATTGCACCACGGACACTTAGGGACTGTAAGGAAAGCAATTGATAGATCTTATGTATTTTGGAATGGTATAGATAAAGATATCGAAAATACTTCCAAAATTTGTTCTGAATGTGCAAAACATGAAATAGATCCTCCTAAGGTAAAAGTTCATCATTGGGAGTACCCGAGCGCTCCAATGGAACATATTCAGATTGATTATGCAGGACCTATTTTTGAGCATATGTT
Organism: Stegodyphus dumicola; assembly: GCF_044657685.1. Lineage (NCBI taxonomy): Eukaryota > Metazoa > Arthropoda > Arachnida > Araneae > Eresidae > Stegodyphus > Stegodyphus dumicola. The sequence continues at coordinate 4,633,995 of NC_140769.1, read as the reverse complement.
TTTGATAGTCGTCGATGCTCGCTCTAAATGGCTAGAAGCCTATCCATTGAAATCAAGCTCGACTTTTAAAACAATAGAATGTTTATGGGACTTTTTTGCACGATTCAGATTCCAATATTGTTAGTGAGTGATAACGGACTATAATTCACTTCACATGAGTTTAAGATATTTCTACAGAGTAACTGAATCAAACACAAAACTACAGCACCATTTAAACCATTCAGTAATGGGCAGGCTGAATGGTATGTGGTTACAGTAAAACAATCTTTAAGAACAATGCAAAATTATCCAGGAACTTTGAGACAAAAACTGAGTACACTTTTGATGCAATATAGGAAGGCTCCAAATTTAACTACTCTTCAGAACATTGCAATGCTAATGCTGAAGTGGGAAATTTGAACAAGAATAGATTTATTGAGACCAAATCTCAAAAGGAGGGTGGAAGACAGAATTCGAAAAGGAAACTACGAGTTTGCAGACCGAGGATTTAGAGTAGGAGATAGAGTGGCAGTAAGAAATTATCGCCAAGGTGATAGACGATGGAGATTTGGAACCGTCCAATCCAAGGATGGGCATCTTCATTACACCATAAATTTAGATGGTCAGCTATGGCGATGACAGATCGATCAGATGCGTGATGGAGGAACCGTAACAGATGAGGGGTCCTTACGTCCACCTCCAGCTCTCATGATTTCCAACGAGCCTGATAAGAGTGGAGTTCCAGAACCATCCAAAAATAATAGCCACCAGACAGATGAATATGTGTCGTCCTCTGAGTCCGAGGTTGTACCAGATGTTCCATCCACCAGACCTGTTGCTGATACAACCAGGTTACCAAAGAAACCTGCAGTGCCACAGCCTTTGTGTCGGTCCAATAGAATTCGACGTCCTCCAGATAGACTGCACTTATGATAAAGGGGGATGGATGTGGTATATCGAGAACTATCGATGTGTATATTATAATCAGACTTAAAGCTGGTACAGTGCCAAGCATCGAAGCATACGCAGTAATAAGAAAAGGACTGGAATGCGAGTAGCTGTAATTAGAAGTTTTTTTAGCTGTAGATATATAAGTGTGTATGCGAGTGATGATATATTTTGTATATATAATAAAAGTAGAATGTAGTTTAAAAGAGTGTGTCTTGTGAAATAATTTCCCACTAAAGGTTACACGACACTAAGCATGCAAAATTGAAAGAAAACTGTATAGAAAGTGTCACATTAAACAAATGATATAAACATCTCCTACTCTAAATTTATAGATAAAAATATTTTAAATGCATTAAAACATATTCATGAATTTGTATAAAAGAAATGTTGTTAAATGCACTTTACTTGAATTTTATGTTTATTTGCATGTCAATTTCTTTTTATTTTCAGGACTTTGTTATTGATTTAGAAGGTTCTCAAACTTTAAGAATTCTGTGCTATGAAAACACACCACAGGGACCAATATTAAGAGGAAAAGGTGCCTTAGAGCTTAGTCAAACTTGGTTAACTGATAAAATACAAGAAAAATCTGTTAGTTTACAGGAGGTAAGAATCATTTCATATGCTTTCAGCACACCTGATAATTTAAAAGCGATGGAGCAAAACATTGCAATGAATAACTGTATATTTCTTATTTGATGGAATATTAGGAAAATTATTTCTTATATGAATTGGGAGAAATATTAAAACTTTTCTTCATTAATGACATACTTAAGAAGAGAGAAAGAAAATAAAAAATAAACTTTCTGTTATTGTGTTCTGTTTCTGCTACTCTATTTATTTCATCATATAGTATTTAACTGCTTTACTTTTATGTAAATATTGATGAAAAATGAAAGCAAATGTCAGATGTCAGTTTTAATTTTGATAATGTAGTGACAAAATTTCATTTTTTAACTCTTTTTGTGTTATATATTTAAAACTTGGAGTGTATAAAATATCTAATCTTAATCTTGTGTAATCATATCTAGGTGTTTAAATCTTAATATTATATAATTTTTTGTCCTTCATGAAGGTTTATATTAAATACATAAAACTTTCACACCCCCCCCAGAAAAACCTAATGAAATGAACTTCTAAAAAATTAAAAATAATAGTAGTAGTAATAAAATTAAAGTGAAGAATTTTTAACAAACTGTCAACTTCTCTAGCAATTAAAAACAAGGAGTATAAAACTGTTAGTCTTAAATTTAGTTTATTAAAAAACTCTTTTAAAACAAATATTTTTTTAAAAAAAGTTTTTTTGACTAGAAGTAAAATTGTAATAAATCTGTAAGTTTTTTTATTGTAAAAAATTGTAAATATGTTTTCCTGGCAATTATTTTAGCTAATGCTCACTGTTGGTCTCAAGTATGAACCTCCAGAATTATCTCTGAGAAGAATTCCATCTTCAAAGTCTGGTGGAGTTTTCGGTGTAAAAATTCAACAAGTCTGCAAGTAAGTTTTGTTTTAAATTAAATTAAAAATTGCGATATAGAAACTGGTTATTCTTTTCCCTATGCTGTATGTTTTCCTGTTGAGAGGTTAATCATACATTTTTGTCCAGAGCAATATGTTTTTCTTTTAGGATTTGTCACTATTCAACTACATAAAACCCTACTTCAATTCCAGAATGTCTTTTATTTGTTATATAAGGACTCCTTCAAGCTTTGCAGATTAAAATGAATATATAAATAAAAGTTCTTTTTAATTGTTTTTCATTTTTTGCACCCCTCTGTCTACAGATTTTATAAAAAGTATGTCAAGGAACTAAACATAGCAAAAAATAAGCAATTACTAAATAGTTATTACTATCTTCTATGCAAATTATAAATTAAGGAAATATTCTGCCCCCCCCCCATTATATTTGTAGTGATTTTCTTTGCAAATGCAGTGTAAATAAATAAATAAAAAATATGAGTATGAAAATCTGACTATGTTAAATCACCAATAATTTGATACCTCTTTTGCTGCCATTCTTGCACAAAGCTACTAGCATTTCATTCAGCAATATTCAGAAACTCCTGCAAATTGAAAAATTAACCATTTATGGAAAAGATAAGTGTATTATATTTCAAAATGTGTTGAATTTGTAGGAGGCAAAAGAAATGCTGAGTAATGAAAAATAAGAAGGCTCAACCAAGATCACATGGAATGAAGCTGGGGAAATTTTGAATACAGTTGTAAAAAAAGTACAATGATGGAGAAATAATAAATATCCTTAATTAAAGAATATATATATTTAAATAAGAGCAGAATTATTGAGGCTAATGGGCATTTGACCTGTTTTGAGTAGGACTTGATGCACGGGAAACAGTTATTATTTAAAAAAGAAAACTGGTTAAATGTTGGATCATCTGGAAATATCTGCATTATATATATATATATAATAAATCCAAATGAAGCTTTACAAAAACATGAGAAAATTTCATTGAATCATATAAACACAATTTTGTTCTATGACCTTTTTGCCGTTTCTCTGGCAGCTGGAAAATTCCTTTTTTAAAAAAGTCATTAGTTTATTTATAAAGAAGTTGTCTGCATGCTATTTGATAGGAAAATGCTGGATACATTTGAGATTTGATTTTTTGGTTTTAAATGAATTTTAATGTCTTAAATGAAAATTTAATTGAATCTTCTTTCAGTGTTTGATCTCAAATGTACCAGAACAACGAAACATGTATTCACAATGTATATTCGAAACAAATTAATTGACTTTTATAAAACTTTAATCTGTTTTTTCCTGATGAGTTCTGAATTAGAGTTTGAGTAAAAGGAGATTAATTTTTATAATTTTGTATATTTTTTCCTTTTCGCCTTTTTATTTTTTGAGTTTCTTTACTGCTGAATTCTTATTTTAATTTATATTAGATACAGTGTTAAACCTCTTATCCAATATTGCAATTATTAATATTGTTGAGGAATTGCCTTGCTTTGATTCCAATTTAATTTAAATGCTTTAAGTTTAATTTAATTCACTACTGCAGCTATAGCACAAGACTGGTTAAACTTTTTTTGTTTTTAATTTTTGGCCTATTACAATGTTTCTTTTTATCTATATACATTCCTTTCTGTGTAACACCAAAAAGTCTGATTTGGAATCATTTGACCTTTAAAATTATCCCTCCATATAAAAAAAACCCATCTAAACAGTTTAGAAAAGAATCCCTACATTTCCACTGTTTTTGTAAAGGAAAGCCTTTCTTTCAGGATGAATCAAACTAACTGAAAGCGCCATTGTTGATAGCAGTAAAGGACTTCTTAAAAGGGGGAAAGCCCAAGGTACGAAAAACTCGCATCTTTTTAATGATCTTACAGGACTCAAATTCCTGATTTCAAAAGGTTAATTATGGCCAAAAGGCAGATGATATTTTAAATGCCCTATGCTTCAAAGATGCTATATATTTGCAAACATACATGCCTTCACTGGGATTCAAACCTGGGACCAATGATATGGCATCACTAGCCACTACACCGATGAGGGTGCACTGAAGTATCGTCCATGTTGTTTTGTAAAATGTTTAAAAATTTTATATAGTAATAGAGTGTTTCTATTTTGATAACATTCTGATCCTTTCCAATGCTATTTACTTTTTTCTGAAGTATTGCTTTGTATATTTTGTTGTACTTCAGCATTTTAGAAAACTTTCATATTGGTTTGTGCATTTCTGAATGAGGAATATTGATGTACTGTGTATTAATTTATGAAATGTTGTGTGTTTTCAGGAAAGAAAAGTCTACTATTCCATTTATTATGATCAGTTGTATTAGGGAGGTGGAAAAACGTGGAATTCACGAAATTGGTATCTACAGAGTTTCGGGTTCTGCCTCTGATGTTCAAAGGCTAAAAAAAAGTTTTGAAACAAGTAAGTGACAAAAATATAAAAATGTAATGCTAAAAGCTTGAAATTTAATAAAGCATCTGCATATATTTATATTAGCTTAGATTTATAGAGATTTGTTTTGTCTCTGAATTGTGTGTATGTGGTTATTTAGGCAGCTCTTGAAACTGAATAATATTTTTATAGAATATTGGATATTTATAATTAATGTTAATTTATTCCAATGTTTTAATGTTAAAAAAAAAAAAAAAACTATTGATCTCACAGACTGAAATGCAGTTTTACAAGTACACATTCAGAAAATAATTTATAAAAAGTGAATAGTTCTGAAACTCATCATTAAGTATATTGTGAGTTTTAGTTTTCATTGAAGCTCTTAATTTTTCAGATTGCATTAATTAGTCTCATTTGTCTTAATTCTGTTACTGATTTAATTTTTAAAATAAGAAGAAAAATATTTTTATTTGTAGTTCACCCCTTGCATAAAGCAGCAATGCTATAACTCAAAGTTTCCTTCACTTTTCAATACCCATCACTACTCTAAATAAATGTTAGTTGGTTATCCATAAGTGTAATGTTCTATTTTGCTACAAATTCTTTTTTAGAATAAAAATATAATGTAAAGAAACTTTTGCATTTCTGCAAAATCACTGTGTTGGGCTTCAAGTGGTAACATTTGAACTAAGTGTATGTAACATTTAGTAATTATTTTATTTTGCCAAATGCAGATAATCGGAGAATTTTTTGCTTTCCCCAGGTGAGTTGTACAGACAGTGTATGGAAATGTCAGTAACTGACAACTGTAATTTTTGAAAAATTTGGAATCTGATTTTGATCAACCTATCTTCTTCTTGTTAGGATCTTGTTTGGCAAACTAATACTTCAACTTTATTTTGCAGTAATTCTGATCTTTTACTTTTTCGCTTAATGGGAAATCTGCAATCATCTGTGTATTAGAAAAGTTAATATTAAAAAATCAATTTTTAAAAATGTATTAAAAGTCAGTGTGCAAACATACTTACTCATATCTGATAATAATGGAAATAAGTATGTGTTTAATAGTTAATCATGAAATGCATGTCTTTTTTATTTATTTATTTTATTTAGATGTTTATGAAGCAGAACAGCTTTTAAAAGAGGTTGATATTCACTCAGTAACAGGAATGTTTAAAATGTATCTCCGAGAGTTACCTGAAGCTCTTTTTACTGATGCATCTTACCAAAAATTCTTCCGTGCTTTTAGTAAGTTTGGAGTTGTGCTTTTTATTGAAAAACATTTATATCATATAAAACATATGGACAGGTTTGGGGGGGTAGTGCTTTAAGTCCTTGCAGTAATTTTTTTGGGGGGGGCATTCCTATTTAGAACTTTTTATATTGTAACTTTAGAATATATTTTATTACAACTTTGCACCAAACTGTTTACAACATCAGTGTATACCTAATTCTGTTTTTATATGACAGATACATTCCTGAAGAATACATTGGGGTAAGATACAGTGTATCTATGAAAGAAAAGAATGGTTGTAGATCTAAAAAATCTGCAAAAATAATTTTTAAAAGCCATATGAAAATATTCGCTTTAAATTTATTATTTCAACAAAACAGCATTAATAGTATATGATGAAAATGCATGAAAGTAAATTTGCATTTGGAATAAAAAAAAATTCTTCACAAAAAGGGGGGGGGGAATCTGTTTTACATATGACAGGATTTAATTCACTTTCATTTTCTGACAATAAATGCTGCATATGTTTGCATACAACTGGGATATCACTAGAAATGTTGCGAACATCGTCTTCCTCTATTAATGAAATTATTCCTGTGATGTTAGGATCACAGTAGTAATTTGAGTTAAATCTGCCCAAGCTGATTCTGATGTTTCACCAGTTTTATTATTTATTTAGTTGTTAATCAGTGTGAAAGACTGCCAACAACTTCAGATGACATTAAAACTTTCATGCATTTTCATTGTATCTTGTCTTAGGGGTCTTGTTTGTATTGTAGGGTCTTGTTTGACAAACTAATTCTTAAAAATAATTATACATTTAGTCATGTGAAATTACTAATCGCTCTGGGGAGGTACTTCATTCTTCTCTATGGTCTGTTATGTAATTTATTTTTACCTGCATGTACTACTGTGCTACAAAACAAATAAAAACTGATTATCTTAGAATTTAGGCAAGACAAAAATTTCTTAGAAGTTAGCTTGGCCCACTTGTGTTAAATAGAATGACACATGTAAAAAGAGAACAAAATAATTATTTTTATTTCATGATAAGTGGAATTTATGTATTATAGAAGTGAAAAATATTGAAGTGCAGTGTCATGACAGTTAATAGCTGTATAAAAGTATCAAAATATGCTCATCAAATAGACTTTCTCTTCTTATCATTGAATTGAGTATTTGTATTAATAATGGTAAGTGTGGAGTTAAAATCATAGAAACTCTGTCCTTTTCATTTTACTTAATTCAGGGTACACTATATTTCCAAATATGGCATTATTTAATTCGTTAAATCACATGTGATTTGTTAAAATGAAGCTTTCTCTAAAAGACTTGTCACTCCAGTTGGAATAATTACAGAATTTTAAATTTAACATCTAAATTAGAGTAGGTAATTAAAACAAATGCAGTAAATAAACTATGAGTAAAAAAGAAAAGAACATTATAGATTATTAAAAATGTGAAAAACTATTAGTATGGTAGATTTCTTGTATTCATAAGTGATATAGTCCAAGACTTACTGCAAATTTATGCATTCACAGATAATGGCAAACCCAACCTCTAAAATAGGTAACATATATAGATAAGGGCGGACAGATCGTTTTTATGGACAAACACACATATATTACTGGAATCTCTAAACTGATAAATGAAGGCCCATACTGCTCGATCCCTAAAGATCCTTCAACTTCGGACCTCACGAAAGTTAAAAGTGCTATCAAATCTGCTCATATTCTTCCAACGCAGTTGAAGAAATCACTTATTCCACCTATTACTAATTGCGCTAGGCTTTATGCTCTTCCAAAAGTCCACAAAACCGGTATTCCTTTTCGACCCATTGTTTCCAACATAGGTACTGCTTCATATCCTTTGGCCAAATATTTAGTTTCCAGATTTTCTCCTCTACTTGCTAACAATATTCACACTGTAAAAAACTCTGTTGAAGTCATTGATAAACTTAAAAACATTTCTCCACTTCGTTCCATTATGGTTTCATTTGATGTCAAATCACTGTTTACTAATGTTCCGGTCGAAGGAGCACTAAATTGTCTTGAAACTAGGCTTCGGTAATTTCACTTCACACATACTGAAATTAATGAGTTGGTTTCGCTTACTAAAGTCTCTCTAAGCCAAACCCACTTTGTTTTCCAAAATGCATATTTTCGTCGAGTTGAAGGATTGGCTATGGGTAATTCTTTCAGTCCGGTACTTGCTGACATTTATATGCACTATTTTGAGATGAAATTATTTGATAAACTATCTTTTCGTCTTTGGATTCGGTATGTTGACGACACTTTCGCATTTTTTTATGGTTATAAAGAAGATTTATCCAAGATTCTATCTATTATGAATTCTATTGATCCAGCCATCCAATTCACTCTTGAAATTGAATCCAACAATTCCCTCCCCTTTCTTGATATTCTTATAATCCGCAATGAAACTGATTTTAGCACTACTGTGTACCGTAAACCCTTTGCAGTTTGTTTACCAACCCATGCCAAGTCTTGCCACCCTGTTAAGCAAAAAATGGCTTCTTTTTACTATTATGTATTCTGCGCGCTTAAAGTTTGTTCCTCTGAATCTTTGCTTACCAATGAACTTAATTATTTGAGAGCAGTTGCGATTGACCGTGGGTTTTCTCCCGTGATTATTGATAAAGCTGTTAAACAATTTTCAGATTCCCATCAAAGAAGACATTCCACTGTTAGAAATAATATTAATGACCTTGTCGTGCTTCCATTTTATCCTTCTGTTAGCTATAAAATTGCACGGATTCTCCAGAAATTCAATTTTCAAGTCGGTTTCTCCCCTATTAATAAATTTCACCCTTCGATTCTAAAAGATTGCGTTTCTGTCTTGAATTCTTGGGGAATTTATAGTATATCTTGTCAGTGTGGTTTAAGATATATTGGCCAAACAAAAAGAGCGTTGAAGTTTCATATCAAGGAACATGAATCTTATGTCAGAAAAGGCGAAATCAACAAGTCTTCAATAGCGAATCATAGTTGGACATTTAACCATAATTTTGACTTTTAACCATTTTGGGACATTTAACCATTTTGGGTCTGCAAAAATTATTCAAAAGGCTTCTTCCATAGGTGAATTGGATTTTCTTGAGGCTTTTCATGTTCACAAAGATTTAGCATGTTTAGTTAATGATTTGAAGTCCAATCCAGTCCTTCCTAATGCCTTTAAAATTATACTATCTTAATTCAGTTATTTTTGCCAATAGATGCCGTTACCTCGTCGCGTTTGGTACTACCAGAAAGTATAAAAATCCGTTCAGTGGTTTCTTTCCATTATTCGAAGTTCAGATTTTGAGCGTGAAGGTGGATTTGCCCCTCGCTCCCTATTTTTGACTTCACTAATTTTTCTTGTCCTTTGTGTTATATGTTTGATCAGGTAGCCTGGCTCAGTAAAAGTAGGCGGCCAGTGTAACTCTGGTTAAAAATCCGTTTATAACCATGTGCAGTGCTGATAAGGACCACGTGTTTCTGAGACTCCTTCCCCTTTATTTTTCTTTCTTTCTAGGTATTTCTTTCTCCTGATGAAGAAGAACCTTTAGCTGCCCTCGAAATCGATTGAGTGTTTCAATATTCTTACGCTAAATACAAGGTTGTTTTTATGATTTTGATTGTCACATTAGCGTGTTTCTCTTATTATCTAACATATATAGAGTACAACATTTTCAGCTTTAAACAAATTTAAAATAAAGTATTCTATTCATTACAATACATAATATATTATAAATAAAGAGACTGAAATGTGCTGTACACCAGAGTGTACTCTCATTCATGTCTCTATATGGGTTTTTGTCATTTTAACTTATTAATCCACAAAAAAGGGGCGATGAGAAAGGATGAAATGCCCTCCTTGTAATGTGCTGTTTTGAAGGATAGTAGGGAAAAAAAAAAAAAAAAAAGAGTTATTTATTTTTCTAGTACTAATAGTATACTATTCACTTAATATCACTATTCTTAATTTGAAGGATACCTTTTATTGGTATACATAAGACCTTTAAAAAGAGGAGAGCTAAGATAGCACATTACTAATGGAAGTAAAATGAATGGTAGAAGGAAGAGTGGAAGAAAATATAAAAGATGAAATATGGGTACACAAATGAAAATCAGTCAAATACTATCTGAGAACTTACAGTTTGGATTTCCTACCAATATGTTTACAAACATCAATTTGGAGTGTGAATGTTTGAATGTATGTTCTCCTATGAGCATTTCTCTTCCTGTTATTTAGTTACATCAGCTAAAAATAAGCATGCAGATGTGTACAAAAACAGCATTGAGTACATTTGAGCTGCCATATTTTGGCTGTGTTACAGATCATTGCCACTTCAGTTTCATTTCAACGCCTCAGCAATTTTGTTTTCTTGTACTCCTCTTCCCACTGCCACCCTGAACCAGTAAACAGAGTGATACTATAGTTGCATTTTAAAATTTGTACATTTAAAACAGTGCTATTTGCTGCACATAATTAAATTCATTGAGATTTTACATATGTTTTGATTAACCCATTATTTCGGGTATTTAAAAACCTGAAATTAATGCATAATAAATTGATTTTGAATTTCTATTGTATGATGACTTAAATCAAGGATTTTCTGTTAAGAAATAAAATGATTAAATTTAAATAATTGTGCTTTTTTATATTTTTTAAAAAATTATTTAATAATGCATATAAATTATTAAAAATCAGAATGTGAAATAATTTTGCTTTTATATGATTTTAATTTTTTGTTTCTGTTAATTTGTTCATACTACTGATTAAATCTCTGTTGTTAATCCTTGTCTTCCATTTGCAATTATAATGTATATTAACTTGTAATACTTTTTGTTAATATTTTCCCTATTTTATGTTCTTAGAACTGTCTCACTTTTTCAGGCATTAGCAATCAAGAAGAAAAAAATAAACAACTTTTACAGTTGTTTGAAGAACTTCCAGAAATTAATCAAGGAATTATTACTTTCTTGTTAGATCACCTTGTTAGGTAAGCATATCTGAAACTGGACCAAAAAGTAACCATAGATTACCATAGATTTTGAATAAATAATTGCTTTTGATTTCTAAAAATGTGATGGAAATTCTTTTAAGATTATTAAATTTAAAATAAGCCTGGTGGCGCAGTGGCTAGCGTGTTGTGCAGCAGCACACAAATCTGGGGTTAGATATCCAGGCTGGGCAAGGTTGATTCAGCCTTTCATCCCTTGAGTGGGTTGATAAAATGTGTACCAAGTTCCTTGGGGACTAAACAACGGGGATCCTGTGACAAGCTGACCACTTGTTCAGGGCATATGCTAATGCACCCCAAGACCCACGGTCTAGAAAGCAGATTTCGGGCACTGCATGCCTTGGCCCACTAGGGTTGTTGCACCACTGAGTTTAGTTTATTAAATTTAAAATATTAATTAAGGTAGAAAATTGTTATACAGAACTAAAAGGCTTCAAAGAAAAATTATCGCTTTTATAACAATTCATTAGTTTTATACGCCATATCCATAGAAGTCTTTATGTGACGTTTATTTTCGATACAATTGGTGATAGACATAAACTTTGATTTATAAAAAATGCTTTAATTAAGCAAAATATTTATGTTATGGCACTTTTTAATTAAAAAAATCAATTTTGTAAAAAATTGCAAAATCTGTTGCATTAAGTTTACATTCATTCTAAATAATAAAAAACTAAAGTTGACCTTTTCATTTTTCATTTTCTATTATAGTGAATTTCATGTTTCAACAGTGTATTAATTCATTTTAATTTATGATTTATTTTGTTACTTGTATTTCAGAATCCACCAAAGTGAAGCTACAAATAAGATGTCTTTGCACAATTTGGCTACTGTGTTTGGACCAACACTTTTGAGGCCTGGAAGTCGGAGCTCCAGTTCTTCACCTTCAGATCTCTTGACTGCTGGTACTGTGGATGTGATGGCTCAGGCTGGAATTTTTTATTTCTTTCTAAAGCGGCATGCCGCTGGATTGCAGCTCAAAGCAGATTCGCAAGAATAAAAGTCTAGCCTTTGATACATTATTTATATACACACACATATTATCATTAGGTTTTTCAATTTGAACTTATTTTTGTATTATATATTCATTTTTAGAACAACTTTATATTGTCTAATATTATATTACTTGTGTTCTACCTTGCAAACTTACATAAAAAATAAATGCATATACTTTAATATTAAGGGCTCACAGAAGTAAGCTACAAACAGTACAAAGATACTCTTTATCATTGTGGTACTCTTTTAAAGATCACAAAATATTACAGTACTGTTTTAAGGGTTGTGTTTTTTGATAAACTATGGTGTTTATCAAAATGTTGTTTTTGCATTTTAATTGAGAAGTATTTTATTTATTGTAAAGTTACAAGTAACATGTCTAATTTTACTGTAACTGACTGAAATGTTGCATAGCTAATATGAGCAGTGCTTTATGACATGAAACTATTTTAGAATGCATTAATCACAGTGGACTAAGCCATACCATTTTGCATTGAGTCCGAGTCTATCAGAAAATAAATCAATATTCTTTAAACGAACATTGTTAATATTTTTAGCTCCATCCATCCGCCTCCTTTCTTTTCAAAACTTGAAAAATACACCTTGCACAAAAAAAAGGGGATAGTTCTATATCTCTCGTTCTTCTGGATTGATTGTCGAAATTTAACTTATGTTTTTCATGTCTTGAAAACACGAAATAGGATATATATTAGTTTTGTATATAACATATATTGTTCTAATATAAGTATTTTGGCACAAAATCGGACTTTTTCTGAAATAGTATACCAATTTTTTCTCATGTTTCGATTCTGTGATTCAAATTATGCCTAGATATTAAATTTTGTAATTTTTGGTAAGAAATTTAAAAATTTTTTCTTGGTGCACTTTTTTCAGTTTGCACCAAGAATAATTTACTTACTATAACTTAATTTATAGCAATCTATTTTCCTTTCCTTTTTCTCACTGTACACAAGCGGGGGAAAGGTCATCACTTATAACAAATACGCCAAGTTTCAAAACCTCGCCAGTATGTAAATTCACGTATATCTTAGGAAATTTTGAATCAAAAACTCTTAATTTTTTGCAGATATGCTTAAAAAAAAAATCTTCTTTAAGATGATGGTAAAAGTTTTATAGGTTATAATTCAAAATTTTTTCTGAAAATTTTATAAAAATTATTTTAAAATAAATAAAAATTGGGTGAATTTTATTTGGAATAGACATCAATTTCAAAATGTGAAAGTAAGAACCAAATATGTTTAAGGAACAAAAACAGATATTAATAAATATCCAAATTAAATTAGCATGGAGGAGCTAACATTTTGAGAGCTTAAGTTTTTAAAAACTACTCCTGTGATTTTTACAAAACTTGGCACTTTTGCATAATTTGAGTCATAGAATCGAAAATGAAAAAAAAATTGGTATGTTATGTCAGACAAAGTCCGATTTTGTGTCAAAATATCTGTGTTAGAACAATGCTATACATAAATCTAATATATATCTAAGTCCTGCTTTCGAGATATGATAAACGCAAGTTAAATTTTGACAATCGGTTCTGTAGAACGAGATATACAGAACTGTCCCCCCTTTTTTTGTATACATTTATTTAGGTTTATATTATTTTTTAATGTGCTTTTAAATTAAACAACAAAAAGTTCATGGATAAATATCAAAACTTTAATAAAAGTAGTTTTTTTGATAAAATAAAATGAAATATTTAGCAGATAAATATAAAGCTTCCTGAAACTATGGAACTCCTACAGTTGAGAACCCCTTCTCTAATACATTCCTCAAATACCACCATAAATCTAAAAGCATCTTCCTATAATCCAAATTATATTCTGAAAAAAGTATGCCATTAGAAGGGGACATCTTGAACTATTTATGTTATGTCAGTACTGTTAATAAATTATAATAATATAAGATAATTATATAATTTTCCATATAATCACATATTTGACATATAATTTAACAATATAATGTCCTTAAATAACTACACTTGAGTGTTTTCTTATTGTAATTCACTTCTTTGTATTTAGCACTGATTTAAAATTAATGTCTTTGATAAAATTAAATGTTAACTAAAATAATTATTCTGATAAAAAATACGAGTAACAAATGTTATAGCTTGTTTTTTGTTTAAATATATTAGGTTATTCACAATTCAGAAATACAATGTTAATCATAGATGTAAGAAACATATAAAATATTTTAAATGGTAAGTTCTGCTCCTTAAATTGTTCTCACTATATAAATGGCATTTTGATATTCCACTGAATTGCATGGTTAGTCTTATTATATTGGAAAATAATACAAGTAAAATGTTTTCTGGCACAAAAATATAAATTTAATAATAGAAACAAAAATTTTAGTGTTTAAAGAGTTCAAAAAGGGGGGATGTATGATAATACAACAAGAAAAATAAGAAAACTGCATTCATGTATAGCATATCATTTTCCTACTTCATTCATTAAGTGCACTTTTAATATCAGAAATTAAATCTTGAATAGAATGGAACTACTGTTACAAATGTGGCAGAGAATCAAAACATAATGCACACTATTTTTCTTTCCTTGAAGTTCAAAAGATAGATAAAACAAAACATATATATTGTGGAATTACTTGTTTTAGTTGTAAAACAAAACATATACATTGTGGAATTACTTGTTTTTCAATGAAAGAATTCATATGTGCAGGACATTTTTTCTACCATTATGAACAAGTAACCTATTTCGATACACCTTGTTCATAAAATTCCATTTTGAGGACATGTTTTTGATATGTGGATTATCAATTGGAATCTTCAGCCAAATTAAAGAATGAAATTATGCTAATGTTGCTGCATTTCTAGCTATTACCATACACGTTTATCATTTCATTTTAAATTTCAGGTAATGTTTCCTAAGTTTTTTAGGAAACAGACTGCAGATTATTCCTGTTTAATTGTAAATGGCATTAACCAAAGCCAGATTAAGGAAATATCGGAAGCTTGGCACACCATTCATTGGGACCTCCAATTCTGATTTTTCTTCTTTTCATGAGAACAAAATTGTATTATGATATGAGAGCACCTTAAAATCTAAAGGTCCTGTGGCCTCTTCATTTAGACTTAATTGGTAATCAGACTTATGTGGACTATGTATAACATTTGTCAGTCATATGTATGCAGTTTTGAATGGCTAAATTATTTGATTTCTCATTTTCAGTGTTTTTTGAAAGAATATTTAAGAGAGAGAGAGAGATTTGAAAAGGTTGCATTTATTTCATAAAAGTAGATTTTGAAAAAAAAAAAAATTGCATTGCATTTATAAAAAGTAGACTTTTACATGCTATTAGTGCAGAATGGAAAAAATATTTTTATAGGAAAAGAACTAGGATTATGTTATTGCCATAATTGAAGGGTTTTTATAAATGTAATGTAGTATACATGTGTACATTAACTTCATATTTTTAAATTTTTTGTGTAATTAACCGAGTTTCTAGAATGTGATGTTTAGTTGGTCTATGTTATGTCTTTTATATGTTGAAACAGGTGCTATAAAATAACTCATTGTCAGTGGGCATATTGTCAAAAATCCAGAGTTAGAATCAGTAATATGGCTGGAAATAAAAGGGTGCAATATTTTTTAATTTTTCCAAGTGACAACTACCTGTTGTATGTTAACTGAAAAAATTTCACTTTAATTAGTTATGCTTCTTGTGTTAAATTGTGTGGTGTCATTTCAAACATTTTACATGCAAATAAAATAAAACTAAAAGAGCTTTTTTAGAAATTATTTTCATGTGAAATTGAATCTGAAAAATATTAGCTTAGAATAATTAGCTGTATATATATATATATATATATTTATATGTTGCATAATCAAAAGAAATATTTTTGAAAATTCAGTGAAGCAAAATTAGGAACAAATATGAAATTACATAATCATTTGGTTTTATGTACTTAAGACTCCGAGCAGTATATCTTTATATCATCCCTAAATTTTTATAAATGTGAATAATGAAAAAATTTGTTCCTTTGGTAAAATGGAAGTGTCTGTTTTATGAATTCACACATTTAAAAAAAAAGAAAAAAAAACATAGGAAATGGAATAAAAGTTGAAGAGACTTTTTTTAAAGGGAGAGGGGATTTATAAATTCCGTTATTACAGTTTTTATAAAATCAAAAGTAAGCTGTCATGCAATAGATTTCCTCCATAAAATTTGTTCTTTCTTCGGATTTTCATATTGTGTGGTTTTATATTTTTACTTTCCAAGCCCCCCCCTTCAAAAAAAAAATTAACATTTCCTTTTTTTTTTTTTTTCTTTTCTCCCCAGCAACATCCCAAAAATACTAATTTTTGTTGCCAAAAGACTGGCTTGGAAATATGTTGCAACTTAAAATTACTGTAACTCTAGTTAAAATAGTATTTACTCAAAGATTTACTGGAGTTTTGTGTAAAATATTTTTAAAACTTTATTAAAATTTTTTAATAATATGTTACCTTTCCTGAAATTAGGATATTGCAACAAAAATACAAATAAAAACTTTGCATCAGAATTAAAAAATAATTAAATATACAGATGATAAGAGTATTTGAGATCATGAGACAAAAGTGGTATGTACAGTTGTACATGTCAATACAAAAAAGAAGGGGAAAAAAAGAATTTTTTTAATCAAAATTCAACATTATCAAAAGATAATTTTGTTGTATTTAATTTTTTACAAATTTAATAATTATTTCTTCTATCAATTTTTTCTATTAGTGAAGTGGAAAATCTTAACTTCCCCCTTCAAGCTTTGAAACAATTTATATTTAAATAAACATTGCTTATGAATATAAATAAAAGTTTTGATGTTGATATTAAACTAAAAGATCATTATTTAAAAATTAAATGAATTGTTTAATGTATATGGAATCATTTTTAATGAGCATCAATACTGCTGTCACAAAGGTATGTAGTAGCAATATTAAAGAACTAAATAAATCAGTGTTTTAAATGTCAATTATATGGCATGTGTTATTAAAAT
Organism: Stegodyphus dumicola; assembly: GCF_044657685.1. NCBI lineage: Eukaryota > Metazoa > Arthropoda > Arachnida > Araneae > Eresidae > Stegodyphus > Stegodyphus dumicola. The sequence goes on along the minus strand of NC_140769.1, from coordinate 4,616,926 downwards.
ATATTTATAAAAGTTAACAAGGATAAGTAGAAACTGTTCATAAATGTGTAATGTTAAGTATGTTTATTTTAATGTGCATTTCTTCTTTAATCTCTTATTAATTAAGGGAATAGTTATTTTGATTAATTAACTAACATGTGCTTCTAGAAATGCTTGTATCTACTTAATACTAGGCAAGTGTCTTAGTAAACATGAGTTTTTATAATTAAGATGTTTATAAACTTCCAGAGTATGTATTTTGCTCATGAATATTGCATTTATATAAGAGTGCCATTAAATGTTTGCTATACCCGTCTTATATATTTGTATGAACATTTGTATGTATTAATATAAATTTGTATCATTTTTTGTAATTTTAATATTCTTTGTTCTCCATCAATGCACATTTTCACAAGAACTTGCTTCACTGTTTTCAACTCAGTTTTTTTTTAATCTGTTTCTTGTGTGCCACATTGTTAAAAGCTATTTTTATTAATCACTTAAATAATTATAATCATAATTAAATAAAATTAAAAATATTTTTTAATTGTATCATACATAAAAATGCTACCAAGCTCTAACAAATTATTTCTTCATTATAATTTATCTAGAATTTAAAAGCATTTTATTTTGTAATCTGCAAGTAATCAAAGTTTGTAAGATGATAACTCAAGACCATATGAAAAGTGTGAAATTCAAATCCCACGTCTTATAAATTAATTTAATTATCTTACAGTCTTATAATCTATAAAATATTAAATCTATTATATCAAATCTTATAATTTATATTACCTTACAAATCCTACGTCATAAAAAAAAAAAAAGTCCCTTTTACGTCAGGACAAATTACAGTAGAGGTAAAACATGATATGTTCAAGGATTCCAAATCTTCCTATAGTATTTAAAAAATATAAAATTTTATGTATTTTTTCAGTTCTAGATTTTAAATATATAGAATGAGAAACAGAAATAAAAATGCAAAAACAAAAAAGACAGAGGAGTTTTATCCAAAATTAATTTGCCAAATTTGTAAATAGTCAAAACAAATACCATGAATTTCTAATACAAGATCAGAGGAGTATGCTGAATTACAAATCCTTTATTATATTGTTTTCATTAAAAATATACAAATATATTGCAGATTTCAAACCTTTTTTTAAAATTAATTTTGATGAATAATATTCAATAAGTTTCTGACTAGGTTATGATTTTTAATTGAAACTTTGTGCATTGTACAAATTTAGTACTGGGGATTTAAAAATTACACTGAATTAAAGAATATTTCTTGAAATGAAATTTATGCAAGCAGAATATTAAATCAAGTCAATAACTAATATTTTTAAAGAAGCTTGACAGCAATTTATTTTGCTGAATACTTTTTTACTACCGTAAAATTGCTATATTTAATTAAATTTTTTAATTTCGTAAGTCTTGACATTTTATCTAGTAGAAAGTTGGCCATGCCAACTTTTACAGTAATCTACATAAAATTAATACCATATTTACCCAGTTATTCCTCCTCTTTTCTTACTCACCCCTTGAAAATCGGGAGACGCACTAGTATTACAGTCAAAAGTCGTTAATCCGGACTCGTCAAGACTTCAGCGATTCCGGATTATCGATTTTTCCAGATTATAGATCATCAGTTTAAATCTGGTAAGATGGCATGCAGAAATTACAAAATTAAAAATATGAAACCGTAATTTATGAAATAAAGAACAATTATGATCTAAAGGGTATCAAAATTTACAAAAAGAAAAAGCTTAATATTTATTTGTTTACTTTATTAAACATTTCTTTCAATGTAAGTTGTTTAATCGCTTGCCTGATTATCCCAAGTTATCTCAGGTTCGTATATATTGCAGTTAATTATTATCCCGAGAAAACTCAGGCAGAGCAGAATTTGTTAGTACGATTTCTTTTATCACGGTTTTACTCGGTCTGGAGGAAATGAAAGGAAATATTTAGCTTTGATTGGCAGTTTGCCAAATTTTGTTGGTTGCATGGTTCTTTTGGAGGGACTGGTCACGTGTTTCCCTATTCTATGGTATACATTGGCTTGTGGATTAGTAATGTATAAAGAAAGATGCGTGCGTTGGAAAAAAATAAAATAATGGCGATGATGGAAGATAGTGAATATGAAAAGGTTGGGAAAAAAATCAAAAAAAAAAAAATAAATAAAATAAAATCCAACGAGACAGTGTACTCTGTGCTCCCGTAAAAGAGATTCCAGCGATAAGCCAGTAAGAAAAGAGACCAGATACAAATGTAGAACGTCAGGTACCACTCTGTGCTGTCCCTTGTTTCAAAAACTATCATACAAAGATTAATATTTAACTTTTTTTCGTTTGCCCGAGATAACTCGGGATAGTAAACTAATATTAAAAATAAATGCTTTTACACCTTCAAAAAATTAAAAATTCAACTTAAAACCTACATATTTTGATTTGTTTCGTTTTGTTATATTTATTAGTAAAATAAAAAAATGTGATGATTTTTTGCAATTTTTTTCAAAATAATTTGTAAGGGAAGCGGTTAAGTTGCTTTGTTTCATGTGATAATACTTTCTCTTTAATTCTATTAAACAGACATAATTTCTTGTTTAGTTACAAAGTTCCGCTGTTCAAATCCTATAATTGCTGTGTTGAGAATACCGACTAATTTGTCAATCGAAATGTTTTCGTTTTCAATAACCTCTCTGTTACTTTCTTCACTATCGGAAGCAAATTATAATGATGAGGAACTTGATTTAAATCACATCAAAGACGGAGTATATCGAGATGAAATACTACATTTAGAAAGGAATTATAAGACGAATAAAATAAAAATATCTCCCCTGAAGATAGGGATAGTGCTGACAGATCAACTTCCAATTCATTGCGCTGCGTTTCCCCCACCCCACACCGCCACAGAGCAGCGTGAAATTGATAAACAGATTTCGGATTTCATAACATACTTGCGCTCTGTAAATCCTTTACAGATTAGTAAATATATATCGGAAATTCTATTTGACATAATCGAAAGTTCAAGCTTACTTTTATAAAATTGCTCTAACAGTCTGTAAAAAATAATAAGCTGGATCCAATTTAAAGATTAAAAAACAACAATCTGCAACATTAACTGAATTAGATAATTTTAGCTTAGCTTACACCATCCGTTATACATTAAATGTGCATGCATGCGCACATGCATATTCGCAGCCGTAAAGGTCTTACGCGCAAGCGTAAACGCCTATGCGCAGAAAGTTTTTAGCTTTGAGGTCCGGATTATAGATCATTCTGGATTATGGGTGTCCGAATTACTGACTTTTGACTGTATTATAATATGTATTTCAAAGGATGTATATGTCAATGATATACTTGCAGAAAATAATCTTCTGTTTGTGCATATGTTACCAGAAATCAAAAGTTTCTAAATCATATGCTGTAGAAAACTAGAGTGGGAAATTTAAGTAAATAAGGTAATTAGCATGTGTATATGTTGAGAATGTTATTTACACGCATCCAAACACTTTTATACATGGTTTAACAAATTTAAGTATCAATTCCTTCTGACAACTTCCCCCCCCCAAAGGGGTGACCTCTGTATTTAAAAGAGATTATTGTAAATTAAGATTGGACTTTCCGTATTAGACAGGAACTTTTACATAAAAATTTAACAATGTGACATCTCAAGCATTTAAGAGACCGTGAAGACCTAAATGCAATCTTTTATATTTTGCAAAATAAGCACTGTGTTTTCATAACCATCTTGCAGAATCTTTTATCATTTTTTAAGCTTTGTACATTTTGATTGTAATATTTAATTTCCAGTATAAAATTAGAAGAGTTACATTTTGTAAACATTATAAAGTAGATTTGTATATATATTTAACTGACCTAGATTAGGTTACAGGGTCCACATACCTTTATAAAATAAACTAATTTAATAAAATTTGTTTTATAATTATGTTTGTGTTTTTTTTTTTTATTATTGTGTGGAATTAATGTAGGAGACAGAAGCAATAATATATTATTGAACAAATAAATTTAAATTTATTTTTATTCTATCAGTTATAAATCAGAAATGTAATGGTTAAAATATCTTGATATTTTGTTATATTTTATCTTATTTTTGACTACCTAATACATTCATATTGATGTAATCCAGATATAAGCTCCGTTATTTATTTAGCATTTAAATGGATGATATATGGTCCTTTGTTTTTTACTTAATAACTATCTCAACAATAAAATAATCTCTATATAAAATTTTGCTTTAACCAGTTTAGATAGTTGCTGCGAGTGTAGAAAGAAACTGTGTCCACAATTATGATGATCCCTTATGTCACAAGAGCATGCGTGGGTAAATGTGATAATTCATTATTGTAAAACCAATAAGAATTACAGCAATGTTGGTGCTGTCAAAAACAGCTTCCTATAGGTTCTCCAGACATGGCAATTGCGTTGGGATCAGCACTTACATTGCAATACAGACTTCAAGGTAGATAGCACTTGGTATATATATATATATATTTGTGTTTGGATTTTTTTGATGTATTGGATTATATAAAAGGTAGCACGAAAGGATTACATTTAAAATTACATTTAAAAGGAAAAGAAAGAAATCCCCCCTCCCCGTGATGATGTTTTGTTTTCCATGTTAAATATTCTTATAATATTATAATCGTCATATAATATTAGTAAAATTCAAGCTAACACACACACTTCTCTTAAGATGTTAACTAGTAATTGTAAATTCACAGTAAAGAATTATATTATTAAAATAATTATAAATAAATTCAAAAACATTCTAATAAATTTTATTATAAGCCAGCATTGTCCATGCACATAAATGGGTGAAAATTATAAAAATAATTATATGTACAAATCAGGAACTGATTAAAAATACTTTGGAAGGAAAAGTATCCATTGAGCAATGAAATTGCATAAATGTGTTGTTCTTGTGACATTTTTCACATTGTAAATTCCTAATGCAATACAAAAATTCAGTCATTAACCAGCATTTAGATAAAAATATCATGCCTTTAAAAATATACATTTCAGAGCATTTATTATAAAAAAAAATTATTTTAACCACAATTTTTGGTTGATAAAAATATATAATAAAGTTGTTCTATACAATAAATATTAATAAAGCTGCCTGTATCATTGCTTTTTAAGGCTGAAGAACTTTCAGTTAAGTAATGCAGCAAATCACTTTTCTAGTTTTCTATATAGAAATGACTTTACATTAAAAAAATTTAAGGATTTATAGCACAAAAAAATGCAGTTAAATTTACCTGTACTTACATTTTCAGTATCATAATTTATTTTTGTTATAAAACAACAACATTTCTTATATCAATTTCATATGCAACAAATCACTTCTCACAATATCACAAGTTTAAACTTAGCTCAATTAATCCATTTATGTATTATAGGTTTGAACTTCCACAGATCAGGATGGCCATCATGCTTCACCACTTTGTCAAAATCTGATTTGCTCCACTGAAATGGTGGTAAGGGATCGTATGTGGGGCCTCCAAATGCCACAAATTCCATATTTTGAAACAGATCAAATGTTGTTAACTTGAAAAAAATACAATTAATTAATTTAAAAACTTATGAGCATAAATGAAATCACTAAAAACAACACTGTATGGTTACATACTTTTATGAACTTCAAAATATCTCAAAACATGCAGTAAAAAATATTCCTGGAAGTACAGTATGTTTTTAATATTAAAAAGGGATAAATATTACCCTTTTATTACCTTACATTATGCTACCAAAGAATTTGTTAATTATTGAAGCCAGGCAAGCTGCTAGTTCTCGTAAGTGCTGTTATTTGACATGCCATAACATTTGCTTAATTTATTAAGTGATTTTAAAGCAATATTTTGTGCTTCATAATATATATACAAGATGTATGGTAAAAAAATTATAAAAAAGAACACCACCTATATCCAAAATTAATGTCCTTGTGGGCTTGGTTTACGCTGCTGGAAGAACTCAGATAATTTTGTTTCCCAGAAAAACTACAGCAGAGTGCCAATGCACACTCTTAGAGGAAAAAAGGGTGAGGACTATGGTTGTCAGCATTTGAGTAGGGAAGGCCGTGTATGTTCAAGGTTGCATTGGGACAGAATATGGTACAGCTGTTCCCACTCACAATAAAACTCAGGCTAATAGGAAGAGCTGAATGAAAATGAAAAAAGCCACTGAAACTATATATCACCCAAGTTAACATCAATTCTGTAGAATCAATTTGTTTAGGAATTCTGAAGAAACCCATTCGTAGGGCAGCAAGACAGCTGCACACCCCAAAATCCACAGTTCATGGCATCACACAAAATGCTTGTAACTGTGGTAACTCTTAAACTTCAGAAGCTTCATGCTCTTCAACCTAATGATTGCGACCATCAGAAACAGTTAGCAGGGCTTATATTCAAGCATTCTGATAATGATATACCTGATGAAGATAACCTTTATAGATAAGACCATATTTTATGAAAATTTGAAGTCTGGGGGGAATGATAACCTGCATGTCATCATTTAAGTTCCAATGTGGCTGCTTGATAAAGACTAGTGTAATTGAAACATTCTTCATTATGGAATCTATGGTGATCTTAATCACATATCTAGATATGCTGGAAATTTATGCCATTCTACAACTGCCATTGGAGAACCAACAGGATGGTGTCCCTGCACATTATAGCAGGATAATACACTCTTTCTTGGATGACACTGCTTGATAGCCAGATTGGAAGATGCCATGGGAGCTGCATTCGCTGAACTTAGCCTTTTGATTTTTTTTCTCTGGGGGGGGGGAGATTTTTAAAGGAGGTAGCTGATAATTTTTATAAATATTTACGTTATTATTCCAGTTAATGATTTGGTTTATTTGATTATGGCAAAGTCGGATGGCTCGTATACACATTACATATGGGGAAAACGACCACGCAGCCAGCCTGTTTGTGGGATTCGAACTACCAGAGTTCAGTGACTTGACTGCTTCGCTGTTGGTGGGCTTCAATTAACAAAGGATTTTTTTAACACCATATATTTCATATCTAGCTAGAGAATAATCGTTTGAAGTTTGTAACCCAGTTAAAATTTTTATTCAGTCTTTCACTTCATTTGTACATCAAAAATATTTTTTATATATATAATGTAATTTGAAGAATCTAACATCATTCTGCCAATGAATTTCACACTTATTACATATAGTTCTATTTCAGGATGAAAATGACAGAAGTACATAAAAATTATCTTGAAAATTGCCTTTTGTGATGAATATTGAATGATTTGCATACATTTATTACTACAGAATGATCCTGGTCTTGCTGTGTGTAAAAACTTTTTTGTACATTCAATGCAAATTCTTTTATGTTTTCATAAATGAATATTAGCAACTTTTTCATTATAATTTTTTTTTTTTTTTTTTAGAAGATAGACAAGAAATAAATGAATGCTGTTTTGTCTGGAATCTATAGCTTAAAAATTGCAACTAACCTCCCAATATATAACAAATGCTAATATTTAAAATTAACAACCTACCTCCCCAAATGAAAGTGTATAATATAAATATTTTTAATTATTTTCGATTCCTTTTGATTCTAGAAACTTAAAACTTTAAATTTCAGAGTTTAGCTGCTTAATCTTTACTTCTTGCATAAATCCTTGATTATGTTGCACTTGTTTTCTTTCTAGAAATTTATATACTATGTAACTAACTCACTTGCCATTAAATTTGCTGCCTCCTAATTTCTAAGTAAAAGAAAATGAAATGTGCATGAAATGTAGATCATGTTGGGATATGCAGATGATTGGTTTTTCATGACAAGAGTAATGATACTCTCCAAGCAGTGCATTGTATTTGGTTATTCATTTTTAAAATTTTTGTTGAGCATTTATAATGCTCAACATGGCACATGAATGCATCAACAATATGATAGCCGTATGCATGTGTGAAGGATCAAGAGATGTGAATGCTAGAAGCTTGCATTCTTCCTCCATACTACCCCAACACCTGGACTTTTAAATACTTATGGAATACCATTGAGTACAAATCGCATCCACATCTAATTTGCATATCTGGTACTTCGAGCAGCCTGAAGCTTTAATACCTGTAGCTATGCCATATCACCTTACTTCACCTTATCATTATCACCTTACTGTCATCTTACTTTTCAGCAGGACAATACAGTGTTGCTTCCAATACCCTACTTTTCCTTAGTAAACAAAATATTTGACTGTTACTTTTGCCAGTATGTTTTTCAGATTTCTGACAGTATATTCATCTATTGTACTGGCATGAACAATACCTGCCAACCATGTTTTCCCGATTTCTAACAGTACATTCATCCATCGAACTGACACAAAGAATACCTGCCAACCATGATTCCAGATTTCTGACAGTACATTCATATATTGTAGTGGTATGAACAATACCTGCTAGCCAGTATTTATTACTCTGGCATATTATTTAAACTCCAAGGACTGAAAGATTACTATGTGCGTCTGGCTTTGTTACTAGCCATACAGAAGCTATTATTGTTACCAGAAGCAGATGCTGAGGGTACTGACTTCTGCACATCCTGTACCTCATATCTACCCTAAAGTTTTAATCATTTTATCTTACCATGAAAATGCATTTGTAAAATAAATATGAATCTTCAAACTGCAATCCTTCTTGATATAGCAATTTTAATGGCTTCAGTATACTTCACATGACTCTAACATTCAGCCAGTTCTCTGCTTAATCCTCTGAATAAAAAATATATAACTTTGCTTGCTCCTATATTTTAATTATACAAGGCAAAAGCTCATCTATAATAACTGTGTGAACAATCAAAAAATCTGATGTGTACACTACATGACTTCCTTGTACGGAATATTAAATTATATGCGTTTTTTCTTGCATTTCAATTAAATTTATTGGATCTTAAATCTACTTCGTTGATAGCACATAAACCACAATAGAATAAATGCACTCTTTAAAAGTCACTATATTTGTTTACCACAGCAACACTCTGGCTGTGGTTTAATTAACGGCGTTATATTTCATTCATATTATAACTCAGAATGCACAAAATTTATATCATTTGAAGAATTATCTAATCATTGCTCCATGTTCTATTCAAATACAATAATAAATCTAAAACAATGTATAAAAGAAATTAAGCAAATAAAAAAAAAAAAAAATTCACAGACGATTCAGTATTTCTCATTCAATTAGTTCAGTTCTCATTTTGTGACAAGGCAAAAATACACAAAAACTCATATCTAAATCTTAAACACTTATTTCCTTGAACAAATTCTAGAATGGATTGAGTATGATTTAATTCGCAATAACAAAAGAAGGTGTTATCTTTGTTGCTGCGAAGCTTAGTTTCTCTAGATTGGCAACAAATCCACTATACTGCTAAGTTTCAAATGCAAATAAACACGAGGACCATGGGAAAAATAATTAGGCTTAGCTGCACTTAAACAACTTTTAAATTGTTGATAATTCTACAAATATTGCACGCAGATATTTACTAAAAGCATTAAAACCTTAACCGGAAGATAAGAACAACATAATTCAATCATTTTTAAAGCAAAAAATGTACAATTTACAAACATATAAGAATAAATAAACCGAGATCACTGAGCCGAGTAACAGAGTGGATATATATATTGTTAGGAAATGCACAGGCACGATAAGATGGTTTCCTCGCAAAGCAGTTTTAGGGTTGCCATAAAACAGCAGAAAAGGCAGGGTGCCACATTTGGCGACGTGCCATGGATGGATGAAGAACCTTCTGGAACGAATACTTACCGGTTTAGCCCAGAATGCTCTCGAACACAAGCCAAAAGCTATATAAACCCTGCTGGTCTGCAGTGTGTGTGTGTCTCTCACATCTAGTTAGTCCGTCCAGAGACGATCGAGTTGACAGCCGGCCAGCGAGTGCACTGAAAGAGTCTTAGTGCATCGTTGAGAGAGTGTGTCAAGAGCCGGAAACAACTGAAAGAGTTGGGAGCTGTGCTCTGTGTGTCATCGAGTGCATCACGAGTTGTAGCGTGGAGAGTCTCGAGAGTACGTGGAGTTCCAAAAACGACCAAGTAGAGTCAGGTGCTTTGCAGTGAAGCTGTCTTCACCTGCCTGACATAAAAAAAAGCTGTGTCGCTGAATGTGTCAGCGTGTTTATAATAATTCGATGACTGTAAATGTGATTTTGGAGCTGTCCTGATTAATATTGGCTAAATAAAGAGTGTTACGATATTCCATCAAGTGCTGTCATTGTTATTCACTGCAAATCCATAGGAACATGAAGGAAGAAAATAATGTAACAACTGGTGTCAGAAAAGAAAAGCGTAACAATATATGCCTATATTTATATACTTTTGGAGTGGTCGATTGAAACCAAAATATGAGACACATGTCTACATGTTATAGCAGTCCTATGAACAAAATATACTCATTTTTGAGTTATACGAGATATGTCTATATGCACAAACGCCACAAAAAATTAGCTTCAGAATTCATCTTAAATCAGTTTTATATTTTTTTGGGGGGAAAAGAGTCCTTTATTCTGTTCTTACGTACAGATGTCATGCAAAAACATTGTTAAATTGCATTTGATAGCAGTGAAAATGGGTATTTTATTTTCATTGAAATATGATGCCTGAAATTTTTGGCGGTTACAATACTTCCTTTTTACTTTGTACAAGAAAGTAAAAAGGCAATTCCATAGCTGAAATCACACTTAGTTTTTATAACAGCAATACTATTATGTAATAGTACAACACAACATTTATAACACTGGTTTAATTTTGGTACCTAATACTTCATTTTTTTCCTCTTAAATGTTAAATTAATAATAAATTTGAGTAACTGTTTTAGTTCTACGATCACACTTTTTCATATTTAATTTATTTCTTATTCACAATAACAAAGATATACTATTATACAAAATAATATAAATACTTCTTCAATTTGTACATGTTTCAAAAATAATTTTGGTTTTGCAACCTTCATATCAAATTTGTTTTAATGGACATTAGACTGTTTACCTTCATATCTGTACCTCCATGCTGTCTGTGGCCTAAAGCAGCAAATGGATAAGTTCCATTAATGGGATTGAGATCACAGCGAGCAGAAATGGCATTTTCTGCACTATAAGGAGGTGTACAGTTGCAACGAGATAAAGGATCATTTGTATAATCATTGTATCTGTAATGTAAACCACATATTTGAAATTTTCATTAAATAAACTAACTACAAATAATAATCATTTTCTCACTGTTGTGCAGTGTCATTCATGCATACATAAAAAGTAGAATTCATATAGAGAATTTCTTCCTAAAAAGTTAAACTACATCTCAGATACATTTAATATGGTAAAATTTGGAGATTTTGAGAAGTAATGGATGATTTGAAGCACAGATGAGTATTGCTTAAAACAGAACTGACATTACTAGACATATAGGTGATCAATTAACACTTTCTCATAGTATTATGATACTTGATATGTCTAATTAACACTCCAAACATTGTCGCAGAGCCATTACCCACCTTGGAAAGAACCTCTTTGGCAGGATGGACTTATAGCTTCACATTATCAGTACCTCCTATTAGTGTTTGTAAGAAATATCAGATCATACAACTTTGCTCTACTTCATGGAGGTTCAGTTTTGCTGTTTACAGAATCAAGCAAACTGCATTGCTCAGTACGCACAAGTCAATAAGGACACCGCAGTAGAATGACGGTTTCTGTACTTAAGGTCTGTAGTATGAGCCATTCTGTAGCTAGCTGGCATGCCTTAGGATACTGATATTGAGTCTGAGTGTTATCTTTTGAGGTGTATATTATTTTCACAAACAGCTATTTTCATTTTTTAGCCTTTTCTGACATCTCTTGTTTCTCTCACATTTCCTCACCAAGATGAAAATGAGTTAAGGTGAATGAGAGTACATTCAAACTGAAGTAGCAATAAGGTTAGTCAATACGTGTTTTGCTACTGAGTGCACATGTTGTTTCTACCAGCTGTTTGAAATCTGAATTTCAGCTTTGCATTCTTACTGCCAAAGTTTAATATTGTGCCACAAGTGTAGGTTTCTGAGTCAGCCTGCTACACTATTAATCCAAAGGGGCAATTTTCCTTGAAGGACTATTAATTCCGTTTTGGCATTTTGCATTGGTTCACTATAAATGTCGATTCATTTTTCAGATTGTTTCCATCAAATCAAATATTATAGACTGCATATTTAAAGAAATTAAACAATGAAGAATCTCCATAAATATATGTATGTTTCTGGCATTGGGATAAAACATTACGTAGAGCCATCAAATTTTGAATAGTGAAATCTTCCATTAAATTTGGAATTTGAAATTTCTTTTATTATCGATTTCATATTTTGTAACACTTTAATGAATTTTTGATTAAAAAACTCAATGATTTTAAAGCAAGCAACGGCAACACCTTAGGGGGTCAAAACATTTTTATATCTCATGTGTGCGAGACTGTGTATCGTGGAAATTCTAAAGCTTTGCTCATTTAAAAATTATTTTGCAATACTGCTGTTGAATTGAATTTTATGGTTTAAGTGCAAAGAACGTGATATTTAATAAATAAAGGTAACACACAAAACATTAAAAAACGCCCGTTTGGGTGTAATGTACAATCTGAAAGCTTTCAGATTTTTTTTAAAATTAATTTGTGTAGTTTTGAACTACGAGCTCATCTTTTAATTTAGTTTAGTTTACTATTATCTTTAGTTTATTGCCACAAGTGGGTGGTGGATTTATAAGCATAAAGAATGTGCCGTCTATAAATAACTGAGTTCAATTAAAGGGTATTTTACATCCTTCCCAACTGCATTCATCTTCTAGTCTTAGCAATAAGTTGCTAGCAGACTTTCAAGTAAGTCTAGTAGCAGTTTATGCTAAGCCAAGGAAACTAGATCTTACATCTTCGCCACTGCTGCCCTTTGGTTATTTTATATTGCTTTGAACACCATATGCTGAGCCAGACATCAATGGCACTTTCATAGTAGCCATTAGCTCACTGGAATGTCCACAAATAGTAGCTCTAAGACCAAAGCCAACTCAGAGGCTACAAATGGAGGCAATTTTGTAAAATCCCCATACGAAATCTTTCTGGAGAACATTTATTGGTTCATTACAGAAGTAGACTAAAATAGTATTATACTTGAAGTCAAATACTTGGCAAAAACATCAGCATTGGACCTGTATACAAAATTATGACTTTGAGGAAAGAATGTCAATTAAAAAGCTCCAACAAATCCACAAAAAATTTCTTAAATTCACTTACCGATCAAGCATTTTTATTAGCGAACCAAGAAGCTGTGCAAATCAACATGGTAAGCATAAACTGGGCATTTATTTCTACATGACTTGAAAAATAGAACAGCTTATGAATGAAAAATAACAAAAATGTGCAGCTTCCTTTTCAAAGCAAGTGAGCAGTGCATTGTAACAGTGAGCAGTGCATTGTAACAGTGAGCAGTGCATTGTAACAGTAAGCAGACATCAGTCTGATGTCAGTGCTGAAAAGAACACTACAGAAGTCTGTAACTTACAGAATTTTATATCTGGAATGAAGAAAAAAAAAAGGGAGGGTAAAAAAATTGCCTTCTGCTTTCACACCCATGCTTCACAAAACACTTATCCTAACATTTGGGTCTCCCTACAAATATTTTGGACAATTCTGCAATCAGTAGATGCAGCAGAGAAGTTTAAGTTGAAATAAAAAGCTTGTTTTTGTTCATGTTTATTAAATAAAGAAAAATCAAAGTCCCTTTCAATTTTGACCATAAAAAATGATAATGCTTCATTATAATGTACGATGATACCAATGACTATACCTTGTGAAAAATACATAGATTTGGACTATGTTGCATTTATAATCAAATGAAATTGTTAAAAATATATTTTTATTAACTAGGTAAAGATACATTATAGTTTAAAATATTAATACCATATTTTCTCATGTATTCCCTCCATTTTTTTAAACTAAATTTATAGCTTGAAAATCGAGAGAAGAAATTATGCAAGTAATTTAATTCCTGAATAGCACAGCTACAGTAAGAACAAATGAAAAGTAATAATGGATAAACTACTGTATAATATTATTTCTTCACAAGAAACCCACATTCCAATAAGACTACATAGTAATATTAACATTACAATAACTTGTGGATATTGAATCAATATCCCATGATAACCGAGTTGAACATGTGATGCTAGAGTGTGATGTGTCTTACTCGGTTACCATGTAGAACCCTAACCTCACATGGATGAGTTTTGCCACAGTTCCCAAGAGGGATATTGGGAAAACGAAGGAGATGAAGAGCGAACAAAAGAACTGGATTTCAAAAAAATCGAACACATCAGCAGTAAATAGACCTACAATGAGTAGAAATGTAAATAACAGAAGTAAGGTAAAATCTCATGGTAAGTGTGAGAAAGCCTGCCATGTCTGGATAGTTTAATGGAGAATCTGCATAAAATATGTTTCAAATAATAAATGCAAGAGAAAATAAAATGGATGAAATACTAATACAAAAATTTAAATATAAATTGAATACACTAAATAAAAATAATCAAGGGAATACCAATGTATCGTATGATTAAAAAAAATCTTATTTGAAATATGAAAACAAAATTATATTTCATTGCTGAATAATAATACTTACACAAGTTTGAGAAAATTATTTTACATATATGTAAACAGAATATATTACTAAGTAACAACACATTAAGGGAATACAGCTTTTCGAATAAAAACACTTCAACCAGACCGACTGAAAATATTTATATGGACAGTTTATTATGTATCAAATAGGGATAAATTAACTATTGCTTTGACATTTTTATTTGTTAATACATTAGTTGGTACTATGAATAATTTAATCATATAATTTCCAATTATATTACAGTTTATTAAAAATCATCTGAAATTTGTAGAGGCAAAAATTTTGAGCCAAAAAATTTAAAGCATGCGAGTGGAAACTAACCTCATCAATTTGATCATGCTTGGTACATCAGAAACTTTTCCTTGATCTCTTCTGAATATCATGGCACGAGGGCATTTATCATATGTAAACCAGTCTCCATATTTCTGGGCATTGATTTGGGCTCCACTTAAATTGAAGACATCTGGAAAATAGCTGAAGAAAGCATATGCAAATAAATCACTTAACTAGACGTAAAAGATCACTGCAATTATGTGTAAAATATTTTTAAATGGGGAATTACTTTAAAAATTAAAAGGAATGGGATTTAAAAAGGACATTAGCTATTACACCTCCAGCACTACACATGACTATGCTTTCTTATTTTGGGATAACCCAGAAAGCTGTTTCAAGGGTTCCTATATGTTAACAGAGGAGGATTGGCTAATTTTGGCAGAAATGTGATACATTTAGTTTTTTTTTTTTTTTTTTTTTTTTTTTTTTTTTCCAAATCCAAAAGGATTATTATTCTCAAAATGTGATTTTTATGCTTCATTTTTCATTTGAGTATGCTGCCATTCAGAAAAATGTCAGATTATTTTTTCATGTTGCTAATTAAAAAATTCATGTTACTAATTAACAAACTAAACTATTTGAAAGCGATAAATGCAGTTTTTTGTTTTTAATCTGATTTAAATAAAAATGCATTTAATTCACTGTATATCTAATTTAAAATGTTAACTATTTTTATAGAATTACATTACATAATTTTTCACATTTTAAATATACTGAAGATATACAGGGTGTCCCAAAATTCTTTGCCTGATAACAAATATTCATAAGGCACAAAATATAACATATAGAGAAATACTAGTTATCTTGAATTTCATGTAACATATTCAAGTTTTGGCATACATAATTAGTGTTACTTTGAATTACTGAAATCATAACATCCATGCCTCATGTAATGTTGACCAACACATGGATGGAATTGAAATGTCACCTACATACCCTTTGGACAACAAAATGATCACACATAGAAATTCATTAATTGTGCACACAAAAACTTGAATATGTAACATGCAATTCAAGATAAAAAGTATTTGTCTATGTGTCATATTTTGTGTCTTACGAGCATATGTAATCAGGGAAAAATTCTGTTTCACCTTGTATAATGTTCCTATGTTAATCTAAATGTATATTCATCTAATATCCTATAAAATATTTTGCTACTCCAACTGGACCACATCTACTGACAATCTCTACTGATAAATAATATTAAATTTTAAAAGGACCTTTTGGGGTAATTCTTAAAATCCGAACCCTTTAGTATTTTTAAAATTATTTTCAATGGAAATTTTTGGCAGTCACTTCTAAAACAGCATCAAAAGATTGACTAAGACACAAATTTCTGCTGCCACATGAATTCTGCTTTGCTGTACTCCTATGTTTCCTGTTTTGCTATTTTGAAAAACCCCATACCCGCTCAATATTTTGGTTACGAACTCTGGAATTTGCAAATTAGAATACTGATTGTTACTCAGTAATATATTACACAGTTGTAAGAAACTAATAGCATAATCATCATTGTTTGGTAAATCCCATAGACCCATGATCAAACTATAATTTCAAAAACACTCTTTTCTTCTTTTCTCTAAACTACAACTTATATGCATTCCTAAAACTTAACAACATTATACAGTTGAAAAAGCAATGAATTTGTGTTATGGTGCGAAAGTCGGCAACCACTATTATTATTATTATTATTATTATTTGTGTGTGTGTGTGTGTGTGTGTGTGTGTGTGCATGAACTTTGGCATTTCCTTCATTAACATGCAAGTACTGTTTCAAGCTCTGTACAAGATGTAATTTATCCTTTTTGTTTATCTTATTTTTTGGAGGGGGCTGAAATGAGAACGTCCCCCCCCATTTCAACATTGACTTCAAACCAATTAGAGGAAATGCATATCTGCGTTATATCTTTTTTCTCAACAAATCTTTTTCCAATTGAAAGTTCTTGAACAATATATCATTGATGTTCATTTTTACCGCATTTTGCAGCACGTCTGCATTAGATATGCTATGAAATGTACTGTAAGCAATATATTTCCATGCACATGATATTTTGCCAAAATACTACTATTGTTCAAATTCTTATAAAATGAAACTGTATGTGACAGAAAATGTATGAACAACTACCAATAACAAGACAGAATAAGGAGTGGGAACTACGTTAAGAGAAGTTATTTGGCTTTTTATTTAGTACAGTTCATATGCAGGCAGAGGAAAATTTCAGAAAATAACAATCTCCTTGATGTGACTGCCAGGCAATATCCATCGGACATCAAGCAACGTATTTAATAGAGCTCCTGACATCCAAAGTATATTTGCTCACCAAAAGATGCTGATGAATTGTTAGTAGTTATTGTGAGTGCTGGCAAATACACAACTTTAAAAAAAAAAAAAAAAAAAAAAAAAAATTAAGATTTGCTAAATTACTTAATAAACTGAAATCAAAACAATCCTTACGCAACATTATATGACGGGAAATAGCCTTGATCTCTCAAAAGTTTTGTCACATCTTCACTATGTGTATAGCCACTGGAAAAGAATTTCAATCAATTTTTTCTATAACAGAAATGCAGCAAATGGTTTCAGAAAATTTCATAAATGTAAAATACATTATACAGTCAAACATCTTTAATCCGGACTCGCCGGGACTTCGGCGATTCCGGATTATCGGTTTTTCTGGATTATAGATCAACATTAAATCTGGTAAGATGGCATGCAGAAATTATAAAATTAAAAATATGAAACCGTAATTTATGATATAAAGAGCAATTATGAACTAAAGGGTATCAAAATTTAGAAAAAAAAGCTTAATACTTATTTGTTTACTTTATTAAACATTTCCTTCAACGCGCGCATGCATAAAGCATACATTACGCATAGTCGAAATTAAAAAATTTCAACCAGAAAACTATTTGATGTGTATTCGTGATATTTATAATGACGGGGAATTTGATTTAAATCATATCAAAGACGGAGTACATCGAGATGAAATACTGCATTTAGCAAGGAATTATAAGCCGAATAAAATAAAAATATCTGCCCTGAAGATAAGGATAGTGCTGACAAATCAACTTCCAGTTAATTGCGCACCACGACGTCCCTTTCCCTGGCAGAGCAGCGTGAAATTGATAAACAGATTTCGGGATGGTTAGAGAAACAAAGGATACGCCTTTATCCATTTTTTGCAGCAATTCCACTTTTTGTTTGATGGACATCAAAACATGCTTTCGCTTTGTAGATCATTTGGCAGCTCCAGAATCGGAAATTCTTTTTGACATAATCGAAAGTTCAAGCTTACTTTTATAAAATTGCTGTAACAGTCTGCAAAAAATAATAAGCCGGATCCAATTAGAAAATTAAGGAACAACGCGATCTGCAACATTAACTGAAATAGGTAATTAGATAATTTTAGCTTAGCTTATACCGTCCGTTATACATTAAACGAACATGTGTAAACGTATTATGCGTATGCGTAAATGCATATGCGCATGTGCAGAAAGTTTGTAGCTTTGAGGTCCGGATTAAAGACTTTTGACTGTATATGTGTTAACTTTCTGTATAAGACAAAATATCTTTTAACAGAATCAACAGCATTAAGAGATACTATAAAATAGAAATTAAATAGATTAATTTGCTCTTTAACTATATGGAAATTATCTGCCTTCAGAATATACTATTTATTTACTATTAATTCATAGATTAAATCTGACTATGCATATGTTTAAAGGTTATTTATTACATATATAAAGAATATTTCTTCATTTACCTACACGTATGAAATTCATTTGTACATTCTACGAGTTCCAACAATTTTGTACCAAATACATACAATTGTTGAAGATTTTAAATACAGGTCAAGTAGTGTTCTAATTTAGATTGAATAAATCAAGAAATAGCAGAGGAAATTAACAAAGATCACATTAATAACTTCAATAACATATGTAGGAAATTATAAATTATTTCTTGCAATTGTTTGAATCCTAAATGACAGAATTGTTACTAAGAAATATATCAAATATTATAATATATATATATATATATATATATATATAATAATTTATTTCCTAAACCGTATTGATTAATTGATTATATTATCTCCTAAGTTTAATTAAAGTAGAATTATTTTAAAAGTGTGCATCCATACTGGTAAGTTATATTTTGAAAGATGTTTTGAAGTAATTTGAAAGCAAAATGTTAATAATGTTTTAACGGGGACTGGAGTTAAATCATCACGAAGAATAATATTACAATTGTAAAAGTAAAAATTAAAACATGTAATTATTGTCATTGATCGGAAATTAGTTGACTTTTCAAGGGGAACAAACCAACTCCCGTTCAATGATCAATAATTGATAGAAATACGTAAATATGAAAGTGTTTCGTCTTTACTCGAGTTATAAATTAAAGCCAAACCTGCAATTCTAGTCAGGCCAAATATTTCCGCGAATAGTTGTTACTCAAAGAACTGATTCTCATGAAGCATTTTAGTCAATTCAATTTGGAGTAAAAATCAATTACTGTAGAGAAATCTTGTAAAACTCGAGTAATCGTCCCCGACACTATCATCTTTATGTATTTGAGTACTATATTATTTGTAGAAATTAAACATTGGAAATTGTCATTATGAAATCGAAATCAAAGTAAAGTTGAAATAAACATAGAAGATTATAAAAAAGATAAATAATGCAAACTTTGCAAAAACAAATCAAAGAGAACATAAAAATAATATAAAAATAAAATAGAAAATAATATAAATAAGATCAGTGAATGTACATGAAGATATAAAGGCCAGAAAGGTATTAAGTAACTTACATTCTTTCTAGTGGGGGAGTTGGCAGTGTGTTCTCTTCGTGTCTGACTCAGAAGTGTAGGGTGTCCGAAAATTCTTAGCGGCAGTAGGGGCTTTGAATTATATCAGTCGGCAAGACTTGGGTGAAGAAATTTATGGTAGTGGGTGGGACTTGGAATTCTTGAGGGATGTATTTTGTGGAGTTCTTATCTGAGAGAGACCGTCTGTTAAGATTTTTTTAAAAATACTAGTGAATGGAAATTAATTAATTTCTGGCTAATTGTCGTGTCGCAATGATTAAGAATTTAAGAAAGGAAAAAGGCATTTTCGCTATCCAAGAGCTAGTAGACAGTCTAAAGGCAGGAAATAGGCCCATTTTTTTAGTAACAGTATAGTAACAGTATATGTCTGAAGACAATTAGCTTTTTACAATATATACAATTGAGTAATTACACTATATACAAATCTTTCAACTGACAGTCATCCAACTTATACCGCCTTCTAAACATTTTAACTTCTTTACGTGGAGAAAAAAGTGCAAAATAGGAAAACTTAGTTTGAATATTTATAATAATCCTGCAATATATAGCATGTACACACATGTCCTTTCACAGCTTTTATCTTTATAACTTTTGACCACATATATACTTCCAGTTACAAAAATAAATATTTTAGATTTTTTAGAAAATACCATGTTATGGCATTTTTAAATTTAAAAATCAGTTTTATAAAAATTATTAAAATTTTATAAAAGTTTTAGTACAGTTTCTTAGCCCCTACTGTTAAGTTTTGAAAAAATGTCTACTCATTACAAAAAACAGTTTGACTCCCATAAAAAAATTAACCACGAAAATTTCATTTAAAAATCTGTGATTTTTGTGATCTTTTTTTTTTTTTTTTTTTGGCTTCCTCTCTAATTCATTCAGCGATATTCTTTTGGGATTTACTAGTGTGCAACAGTCTTTAATTTACGATTCATTACATATGATATGCTAAAAGAATTTCATGCAAGTAATTTAGAAGTTTCCAAAAGCTAAAAATGTTACTAATATTCTCATGCAGTTTTACTGCACTGAAATCATAATGTAATAATCATAAAAATCATTCATATTTTTCACTTGTGGAAATAATGCTAACAAGCTGTATTTGTGCTGATATTGAAACCCATCATAGTTTTCTAGAATAAAATTTCTATAAAACTCTTGACACAAGATCTGTTTCTTATATATACAAATTTATACTGATCAAAACTTTTCATAACAAGTTTTAGGTAAGGTTGAGGGAAACTGGCTTGTATTCATATTGCACACAAAGAAAGCCACGAAAACAAACTTGCTGCCAGGCCACTTCCCTGGGATTGAACCCAAACTAGGTAACTCGTATTCGAAGGTCTTGACTACTCGGCCAGTGGCGGGACATTTTTTATTACAGTTTGCTAATCAATTATACTATTAATGCAGATTTTTTTCTGATCTGGTATTCATATTTAGTTATGAAAAACTGTGGCCATTTCACTTTTTAATTTTTACATCTTCCCAGAATACAACTCAAACTTAAAAATTAAATACAGTCAAAAGTCGTTAATTCGGACACCCATAATCCGGAATGATCTATAATCCAGACCTCAAAGCTAAAATCTTTCTGCGCATGCGCCGCATTGACGCATGCGCATAGGCATTTTACGCGTGAGAGCAAGAAATTTACAACTGCGCATATGCGTCTGCACAAGCATAGAATACGTTTTCACGTGCACATTTAATGTATAACGGACAGTATAAGCTAAAATTATCTAATTATCTATTTCAGTTAAAATTGATGATTGCGTTGTTCCTTAATCTTCGAAATGGATCCGGCTTATTATTTTTTGCAGACTGTAAGAGCAATTTTATAAAAGTAAGCTTGAACTTTCGATTATGTCAAATAGAATTTCCGATGCTGGAGCTCCCAAAGGATCTAGAAAACGAAAGTATGTTTCGATGTCCATCAAACAAAAAACGAATTGCTACAAAAAATGGATAAAGGCATATCCTTTGTTTATCTAACTGTTCCGAAATCTGTTTATCAATTTCACGCTGCTCTGTGCTGGGGGGGACGTCGCAGTGCGCAATGAACTGGAAGTTGATCTGTCAGCACTATCATTATCTTCAGGGCAGATTTTTTTTTTTATTCGGCTTATAATTCCTTACTAAATGTAGTATTTAATCTCGATGTACTCCATCTTTGATATGATTTAAATCAAATTCCTCGTCATTATAAATATCACGAATACAAATCAAACAGTTTTCTGGTTGCAATTTTCTAATTTCGGCTATGCGTAAGGTATGCTTTACGCATGCGCGCGTTGAAAGAAATGTTTAATAAAGTAAACAAATAAATATTAAGCTTCTTTTTTTGTAAATTTTGATACCCTTTACATCATAATTGCTCATTATTTTATAAATTACGGTTTCATATTTTTAATTTTATAATTTCTGCATGCCATCTTACCAGATTTAAACTGATGATCTATAATCCGGAAAAATCGATAATCCGGAATCGCCGAAGTTCAGACGAGTCCGGATTAAAGACTTTTGACTGTACATTGATTAATTTTCATCACACAGAAATCAGCAATTTCAAGTGAATGTAAACTTTTACAATATAAAACTATAGGTAGCAGGGAGGTCATATAAATATTTAGGTTTCCTGACTTTTAAAAAAATTGACTTTTTAAAACTTAAAATGCCAAAAAATGAATATTTGTTTTCTTTAAAATATTTTTTGTAACTGGATATTTATATGATCAACAGGTGGGAAAATAAATGCAATAAGACTGTTATGTAAGAATATTTGGATTACAGTGCTCTTTCGTAGAAGTTCTGCATTGAATGCAAGTTAAATTCAAATATGACATTTCCATTTGTACGGTTTTGTATTAAACTGGAAAGAATAAAAATGACAATAAACTGATCCATAATATAATTTTAAATTTTACATATCAGCAAATATCTTATATTGGAAAGCTTAATCAAGTAATTCAGTTTAGAATTTTACAATAATGTACAATGACAAAAATATGTTTTTCAAAAACTCAGTAATATAGAGAGGAGCTTTGTATATAAATATATAATTCCTTTTACATTTTATCCCAATTTGATTTTATGAAAAAGTAAAAATTATAGCACCATTTTTACAAATTATGTTCTGAGAAAATATGACATACGGTAACTGTTCCAGCACCCACAACAGTCCATCTTGAAGAGGCTTTCCAGGCATGAATTTTTTATAATCTACAATCATCCACTGATTATTATACCTAAAACATACAAATATAATGAACAGTCAAATATACTAATTAATATACAAGAAATTAACTATGTATTAAACTAATACATTTCTGTAAAATAGGCCTTATCAATCTTTTAAACATTTTGAAAGAGCTTATGATATTAATAATAATGAATTGCAAATATACATTTCCGTGACCTGAAATTGCAACAATATTTAAGAACAGACTGCTTCAAATAATACTAATGAATAAAAGCGTAAAAAATTTCTCTTGCCTTATTTAAATTTTTCAAAACATTTCTTAAAGCTTTCTTCAAAAAATAAAATTGCATTTGCTACCTTCTTATTTGGAATTACACAAAATAAAGCAGTATGACAGTTAAAAAAAGACTATGAATGATCTTTTAGCCTAAACAGGTGTTAGCCTAGAAAGGCTATAAATCTTAAAATAGCATTTTCCATCGAATCACTAAAAAGCGTTGAATCACTTTTCAAACTGTTTTCACCAAGTATTATCACCCTGTATTAAAGAAATTAAATCTGCATGAATTAATAAGAATCTTTATGAATATATCTATGTTTCTTGCACTGCCAAAAAAAAAGGTACCTAGAGCACACAAATTTTAAATAATGTAGTCCACCACCCGAATATGGACGCCTGGAAGCCTGAATTTTGAATTTGTTTCATTATTTATTTCATATTTTACACTGCACGAAATAAAATATTTTCAGCTCCAGTGTACAAGACTGTCTATCAGAAATTCTAAAGATATCCTGTTGTATGAAGAATAAACAAATAACCATTTAATTCTGAGTCATTATATTCTTTTAAAGCAGGAGACATGAGAAATGAGCAATGCCCTTGCCGAGACTCGAATCCGGACATCTCGAATACATGCTGAGTGCGATATCATTACAACACAATGGCAGGCTAAAAAGAGGAAGAAAATATCTTATACACAGTTTTTTCAATATTTTGAAGTCCAAAGAGAAATTAGCTCAAATGCTCTTGAAATGTGTAAGTATGTAAATGAAAAAAATTCCCCTTTGAGTGTCACATAAAATTGGAAAGCTTCTGGATTTTTTTTTTTTTTTTTACTTATATTAATTTTTACTTACAGAAAAACCTCATATCATAAGATATCAATTGTATCTAAGTTTCAATAAAACAATTTATACCAAATGACTATCAAAGAACTTTCAAATTAGAGGTGGGAATTCAAATCATAATAACAGTTTCTAGCAAAAAAGACAAAAATAGACAGAGAAAAAAGATTGCATTGAAAACTCTTCCTTAATTTTTTTCTGAATAAATACTCATAACGCATTAATTTAGATTATATTTTTACTCTTGAGTATCCAGAATTAATTTTAAGATAATGAAGATATAGATGTATGTTCATTTATCAGGATTTACTGTCTTCCTTTCAAATTATTAACATCTTTTATAATTGTACGCTTAGACAACGAAAACATCATATGATCGACGCCCACGTTCATATACTAATAAACAGACTAGTTACATGGTTTTCCTCGCGTGTAATATAAATTATAACTAAGTAGTCCAAAGACATTTCTTCCTTTAGATAACTAACTATCCATTGCTTTGTCTATGTAATCAACCAATCAACCCTTATGATAAGTCAAATTTTAAATTCTGATTGGAAAGTCCTTGCCCCCTCCAAGGCTGAAACTCATTAGTTACTGTTAGCTCTATAGCATAAGAAAAATGTAGGTATAAGTAAATTTGAGTCACTATTTTTTCACAGATTATGACTATATGCAATTTTTTTTTCTTCCCTGCCTTTTTTATTTATTTATTTATTTTATTCTAATTTTTAATGTTTCTAAATCTTTGTTAATCAATTGGCTCCCTTATCAATGCATCACTGAAATAAAATCCAGAAAGAAACTATCAAATGTTCAATGGTTTCAACATTTTAGTAGCTGATCGGCCATGATTAAAAAGTACTATATTACAAAAAATGACAACACTTCTTAAAGAATATATTTTACATTAGCAGTAAAGTTTGTGGATTAGAATTCTTAAGGTCACTGCTAGTATACCCTTAAAAATAAGTCTCGGAGTGCTGAAAGTTATAATACACTACTTATATTATTATTTACGTAATTTGAGATTTTTAAATTTTATTATTAGTTTTGTGCTTAAATATTCACCTTACATAATTCATCAAAAGATAATATAAATAAAATTAATATTTTGAAAAAATTAAATTTATAAAAAATATGAACTAGCAAAACTGAGTTTAATATTGATTACATGAACAAAAAAATCCATGCAGATCCAATAACAAAAACCATACTAACGTGCCACTATTCATGATTTCAAATAAATTTGCCCACTGCCTTCCATCCTTTGCCAATCTGTTGGCAATAATGTTCCTTTGCCATTCTAAAATTGCTCCTTCTGGAGTAACAAAGTCATACAAACTTGTATTGCTATTTCCAATAGTAGTTTCTATTGCAACCTAAAGCATTCAATTAATTATTACATCAAGTTAACACTTTCATATTGAATTCTTAACAACACAATAACTACAGTTAAAATTTAAACTAGACTAAACACAAAATTTTAGATAAAAATATATAGCTTAAATGCCGCAATATATTAGGAAGTCGACTATTAGTGTCCCAAGTTAGACATCTTTACAAAACTGAACAAGGTTTTTATAATACAATAATTAGTAACATAGTCATCACAAAAAGGCAATAGAGAAGAATATCTTTGTTTATGGATTTAATTCAACTTAGTTACAACTGAAATCAAGGTATAAGAGCATTGTGGTAACAAGACATTTGAAGTATTAAATAACTGAAAGGACCACAGTCTAAATGAATATTTGAAATATCTAGATAACTGAATTAATTTTTCTTTGCAGTCCATATATACATATTTAATGTAATGCTAGCAAAAAAAAAAAAAAAAAATTTACTTATTTATTTTTTGTTAATAGTATTTGCTTTTGCCACAACACAGAAATCATTTCTATTTAAACTATAATAAAAAAAAATTCTCTTAATATTTATAGGGAATCTATTTCCCTCGTGCTTTGGACCAGAAGTCTCAAACTCAAATTATATGCAGACCAAATGCAAAATGTAAAAACAAATGATAGGCCAGTTTTTTTAAGGAAAATAAAAAATATTTTAAATTTGCCTTACTTATGAAAAAGAATCTCAAATTATTAAACAATATCAATTTATCAAAACAATTTATAAATAATAATGTAAAGGGAAGAACTTTGACTTTGTATTTATTGTCCATCTGAAATCCAAGGTTTGGTACTTAAAAGACATATTTGTTCATCACAACTTTGTAACTCAAACATATTGACAGCTATATATTAATATATCACATTGATATTTTGATATTTATTTTAAATCATTTAAATACTTTTTATTTGATATTAAATATTTATACATATACAAATAAACAAACTTTCTAAGCTCTCAGAGAAAGCTTTCTAAGTGGGACAAAACTTGAAAATAAATAATGACAATATAGTACCTTTCTGTTATGCATTAAACTTTTTTGACATGTCAATAAAAATGCATGAAAATTATAAACTATAATGTTTGCATGAAAACTATAAACTTTCCTATTTTTTACTACAACTTGACACTGGATGGCATTCTATTTCTGATAAAGTTTGTAGACTCGCAAAAATATTATTAGCCCAAAGAGCGTTAGCCCAGAAGAGCTATTAATTTCGTTTTGGCACTTTGCCTCAATTCACTTTTCAAACTGTTGTCACCAACTATTACAACTCTGTATTAAATTTAAAGAAATTAAATAATGAAGAATCTGCATAAATGTATGTATGTTTCTCGAATTGTGATAAAACAACGTTACCTAGAGCCATCAAATTTTAAATAACGTAATCCTCCAGCAAATATGGACATCTGGAAGCCCTAATTTGGAATTTATTTTATTATCTATTTCACATTTTGTAAAACTTTAACAAATTTTTGGTTAAACTCAAGGATTTCAAAGCGAGCAATGGCAATATTGTACAGGAAAAAAATTTTTATCTCCAGTGTGCGAGACTGTGTATCGGAAATTCTAAAGATATGCTCAATTTAAAATTATTTTGTGATATTGCTCTTGAACTGAATTTTATGGTTTAAGTGCAAAGAACATGATATTTAATAAATAAAAGTAATACACAAAACATTAAAAAAACCCTTTAGGCATAATGTTAATTTAATTATTATTCAACATATTACCTTTATTATGGGTTGTAGATGTTCATTGGCCAATCGGGTTCTTATTAATTAATAATTGAAATGTATTTGTGGGCTACATAAAACTACTTTGGGAGCCTAATGCAACTGGCAGGCCACCAGTTTGTGACCATTGCTGTAGTCCATTTTATGTGTTACATATTCATCTAAACTAATAGTTTCTTGAAAAATGTACTATGCTGCATAATCTTCATTGTTTAAACATTAACTGCAACATTAAATAGATAATTAGATAATTTTAGCTTAGCTTAAACCGTCCGTTATACATTAAACATGCATGCATAAACGTATTTTGCGCATGCGTAAACGTATTTTGTGCATTTAAAGAAATTAAATAATGAAGAATCTGCATAAATGTATGTATGTTTCTCACATTGTGATAAAACAACGTTACCTAGAGCCATCAAATTTTAAATAACGTAATCCACCAGCAAATATGGACATCTGGAAGCCCTAATTTGGAATTTATTTTATTATCTATTTCACATTTTGTAAAACTTTAACAAATTTTTGGTTAAACTCAAGGAACATAAACACATATGCGCATGCGTAAAGGTATTATGCGCATTACGCATGCGCAGAAAGTTTGTAGCTTTGAGGTCCGGATTATAGATCATTCTGGATTATGGACGTACGGATTAAAGACTTTTGACTGTACTATAAACCAAAAAAATTTATGGCATGCTTTATTGCTAAATTAACTTTGTAGAAATGAAACTGATTCTATAATATAGTAAATCAAGAAATATTGAAAAATGAAGTGGTGTTTCTGAAATATTGTTATTTATGTGAATTTAATTTAATTTATATCAATGTTTAAAAGCAAACTAAACATATTGCTACATTTCCTTTTGGTACAGATTTAATAATGGTGATGTAAATCAATTTTGTCATGAATATGTTGTGATAAATCTTTTGACAAACTTATACAGATTTTTAAATCATCACTAGAAGCTTGTATGGATTTGCCAGATGCATCTGTCCTTTTGAATATTTTGTCCTAAATAACCATCAGAAAAATTTTAACAATGTGTTTTGAAATGGCAAACTATAATCCCACAGCTCAATGAGTGCCACCTAGTAGTTGTCGAAAGAAACACCAGCCAAGAAAAGATAATAGCCTTCAGTCGATGTACGGGAGTCATGAACTAAACATGCCGTTTCCCCGAGATTTCTTTGTAACTTAAATGTGTTAATTGTGTTTTGTTAATTAAAACTATTTAAAAAGGCCCAAGTGAGTGTTTTGTTTATGGTTGTTTGGGTTATACTTGGCTACTCAACGAAGGGCTTGAATGATTTATCCAGTTAAGAAAAAACCACGTTCAAGACTCCAGGACATCGACTCATATTCTTTTCCAGGTTTTAGGTATTACTTCCACCAGCGAAGTCCTCACACTAAGATTATTTTGGAAATTGCATAAAGTAGCGGTTTTATCTTCACTTGAAGGTTATTTTAGACATTGCATAGTTTCATCTTCACTTGAAGGTTATTTTGGACATTGCATGGTTTCATCTTCACCCAAAGATAACAGATAAGCAATTAACTTAATAATCAGATAACAGATTTTCACTTAATAAGCAATATAAAATTCTAACTATAACGTTGTTAATACTTTAATAATCTATAATATTAAATATGGAATAAAATGTGTCGTTAAAAACGAAATAGAATCATATATAACGTATGTATAAGCTCTAGGTATTTCCTTTTAGATATATTGCACTTTTAGAATTTATATTTGATACTAACGTGTCACTATTTATGAATGAGTTGTGTGTTTTGTTTTATTTTATGAATAAATATTAACAGATATT
The DNA here is from genome assembly GCF_044657685.1 of Stegodyphus dumicola. NCBI lineage: Eukaryota > Metazoa > Arthropoda > Arachnida > Araneae > Eresidae > Stegodyphus > Stegodyphus dumicola. Next base: position 4,587,794 of record NC_140769.1, on the reverse strand, counting down.
TTTTTTTCCTCTTTGAGAATAGAAATGATTAAAAAGTGAAAAGGGTTTTATCTAGTATATTATTTAAACTGTGCCACTAATGTTTTGTTTTTTTGCAAACATTACTAGAATACTTCTTTTGAATTTAGTTGCCGTTATTCTGAAAAGGCATTCTAATATTTGTTACATTTTCGAATTGTGTGTTTATAAAAATTATAAATTATTATTTTATAATATATGAGAACAACGTATTTATCTGATTGTGTTTTACAAAGAGAACTACAGTCAAAATTAATTTCTTAGAGCATTTAGGATTTTGTAGACATCACGGCAATAACTAATAGAAGATTTATCAAAGTTAAATTCTATATTTGGGATTTTTATATTTACTAAATTTATGCATTTTATTGTCCATTAGCAAGTGTAATAATGCTTGTTAAATGTTAGTTTCATTTTCGAAGTAATCTCAGATTAATGATTTTGTTCGATGGTGTTCTTCAAATATTATGTAATTGTTAAGGATAATTAAGAAATTCATAAAATTTCTTAACATATAATTTTTCTTTAAACAAATATTGAACTTTTCAACGGACATTGAAAGTACGATAACATGAAATTTTGAAATTTTTGGAACTAACCAGAGAAAAGGATGTGCAAGTGTTAGCCACAGTACTGGGTCTGCCCGTTTTAGATAATTTGAAAATGATTTGACTCGATAGAAAAAAAAAATTCATAAATTTCCAATTAAGTTAAAGTTTTGAAACATCTACTTGAATGAATCTTCAAAGTGACGAAGTTAAACATCTGCATACAAAATGGCGTACTCAACTAAATCGGTTATTGCACAAATTCAAGAGAACTGCTTCGAACCAGGGGGAGATCCAACTCCATGTAGTGAACTTTTCTAGAATCATTCTGATTCAATACTATTGAATGAATCATCCCGATTCAGTGAAGGTTTGAAGAGAATCATCCTGATTCTGTGCTGTTGAATGAATCATCCCGATTCAATGAAGTTTGAAAAGAGTCATCCTGATTCTATGCAGTTTTAAGTGAATCATTCCGATTCAATGAAAGTATGAAGAGAATCATCCTGATTCTGTGTTGTGAGACAAATCATCCCGATTCAATGAAGTTTGAAGTGAATCATCCCGATTTAGATATGTTTGAATGAATCATCCTGATTCAATGAAGTTTGACCCAATTCAATGAAGTATGCAGAGAATCATCTTGATTCTATGAAGTTTTGAATGAATCATCCTGATTCAGTGAAGTTTGGAAAGTATCATCCTAAATCTATGCTTTACCATGAATCATCCTGATTCAATGAAGCTTGAAGGGAATCATCCAGATTCTATGTTGCTGATGAATCATCCCGATTTAATGCAGAGCATGAAAAGCACAAAAATATATTATGGTCATTGACATCTTACGAACCAGGTGATACAGTATAGGAGACAAGGCAGACCAAACCAACATATTTCTGGCTCTTTGCTGAGACGGCATACGAGCCAGAGGGAGAGTCTGTAACCCCACGGCTCAATGAGCGCTACGTAGTGGCTGCCGGAAGAAACACCAGCCAAAAAAAGATAATAACCTTCAGTCAATGTATGGGAGTCATGAACTAAGCATGCTGTTTCCCCGAGATGTTGTTTCTCGAGATTTACTGTGTAATTTAAATGTGTAATTATAATGCCTTTAATTGTAATGTTTTATCTTAATTGTGTTTTGTTAATTAAAACTATTTAAAATGGCCAAATGAGTCTTGTTTATGGTAGTTTTGGTTATAAAACTACATTTCTGAAATAGCATAAGAAACTATAAAAAAAAAATACCTATAAATTCATCTAATCACAACTGCTTAATGATAGCTTAATCCAACATAATCTCTGCAAATCTATTAAGATGAAACTGCAAACTAAGGTCTCTTAAGTAAATCACAAGAAAAAAGTTTAAAGCATGGTAAAGCTTTTGTTTAGTGTTTGTTATTTATTATGCTACAGTTATACTATGTATAAAAGGACAAAACTGTTTCCAATATGAAGTTGATAATAATAATATACACTAAATGGAGTTTCATGGGAAATGTTTTAATAAAGCTCTTTGAATGTAGTTTTCAGTATAGTAGTTCTATTAGAGCAGTCGTTGGGGTGAATGTTACTTTCCTGATAATGAATATCTCTAGCACAAGAAAGGTAGTGAACCCTTTTTAAAGAGAGAATGTAAGAGTACTAATAAATTGAAGAAGCAAGTAACTCAAGGACTAATTCTGCGATTTCTCTATGACAAACAAAAAAACATAAACACAAGGTTCATACACAAAGAGAAGCTTGCTGGACAATTTTATCAAGGGAATGGATGTCAGATGTAGAGTACCTGAATACTGCTTAATATAGTTGGACAAGCAAACTAGACAGCTTCAGAAAAAGCAAATTATAAACACTACACAAATTTGTGTTTCATTGCCATATTCCAAAATTTTATTTCAAACTTTTAGGGCATTTTTAACATGCCTTTATGATCTGTAAGTGGTGACTAGAATTCAGTTGAAACAGGAATTTCCCAATGGGGTCAGTATTCACCCCATGAGGGTCGACAAAATTTTAAAGGGGGTATGATGATAATCAAGGGGTTTATAACCAAGCATGAATCGACAATCAATCAGTGTAATCAAGATTCCACTGAGTATAAATATGTATTAATAAAAACTGATAATTAATTATTAATTTATATAACGTTTTATTGTACAAACATAAGTCTTATTCAAAAAAACAAGGGTATGCTAGGTTTTGGAATTTAAAAGTCATTCACAAAAAACACCCTAAAATTAAAGTTGTTTAACTGAACCAACATTTTTTACTTCTTCTTATCTAGTGGAAGCAAGCTTTAGTCAAGTCAGTAACTTACGAAAATCAAGAAACAGGTTGAATTGATATTTGTAAGCAAGATGGTTAAAGAATTTAGTTATACAATTTTATGACAAATATTAAGCATTGCATCAATATATCACGTGCAGTCATCACTAAGATTAAACTTTTGGCCAATTAGAATCTGGATTTTCATGATTGAAAACTTGTTTATATTTGTAAAATTAAAAATAATAATAATGAAAAAATAATAAAACAGTCTAATAATTTCAAAACTTTTGTTCCTATTCACTCAATCCAATTGTTATCTTTAAGTTATTTATGTGCAATTATTTCTAATCTGAATATGTTGTATGTCATAGGGGAAAATATAAGGCGATTGATGACCGAAATAATCTTTTAAAAGAGGTCGATGGAAAAAAATGGTTGGGAATCCCTGGTTTAAACACTAAATGTCTTCCTTTTTTGGGAACATGCATTTTAATATTTTATAAGGCTGATAAAATTCTTAGACATTTCAAAACAAAAATGCACACCTGTTCCATCACCCAGTTGCAGGAGAGTGGGCATCAGAGGTTTCAATTTATGTGTGTGAACTTTTTAGAATTTTCAAATTATGAAGTGAAACACAAAATGGGAAACTTCTTATATGGAAGGGGGCATGTAACCACAGGAAATATTTGTTGAATCAGACCTTTCAGTTAAGCTTTCTCTTCTGAACACAGTTGTTCAGAAGCAAAAGAAAGAACATCCAGCTCTCTAGTTAGGGACACACATGCAAAGCACAAAGTTGCATAGCCAAAGATATAGCTGAATACATTATAGTTTTTGAACTGAGAAATAAAATTAATTTCATGACAAACATGTTATTCTAATTGCACAGCAAGTAAAAATAATTTCATGACAAACATGTTATTCTAATTGTGCAGCAAGTAAAAAAAAAAAAAAAAAAAATGTGGGGTAGCCTGTCACATGTATGCAACATTGATGTCAAATTATGTTCAGTGACTGCCAAATGATACTGAACAATCTCACTAAACTGTATTCTGATAAGAAAATATAAAATGATAGGTTTCTTAATAATAGATTAAGATACTTGTGCATCTTTGAGGCAATCAATATTAAATCTTCTAAAATGGTAATCTTAATGGCCTCTTACATGGCAACCTCTCTTTTTCTGCTGTCTCAAGTTCATGTGTTAGCATCTTGTGTTCAGTTCTTGGCTATAAAGATATTCGACTGCTTTAAAATTTATATTTTATCCATAAACATGTTAACTATTTTCATTTTTTCATGAACTGAAGTATAAGGAACCAGGATAAGGGCCAAGAAAATTTTTGCAAAGCAACTGCAGAATCATGTCTGCCAAAAATACAATAAGATAGGTGCTTTTTTTTTTTTTTTTTTTTTTTTTGAGAGAGAGAGAGAGAGAGAGAGAGAATTAGGTCAAATGGTTTCTCTAGAATTTTCAGGTACTTGGTTTGATTTGGTTAGTGGGATATGGCAAATCCTATGATGAACATCTGCTGATATAGACAGATGTCTTCATGGAGGGCCTTCTATGCAAACTGGCTTACATATTATGCATAGAGAAAACCACAAACCACCCATGTAGTTCAATTGCCAGGATTTAAATCCAGGTTGAACTAACAATGTTCAATAGTTTTAACCACTTAGCCGTTGACAGGCCTTAAATTATATGATCTTAATTTCATATTTCAAGTCCAAGATTATTTTAAATATCATATACAATCTACATCATGTTATATGAATTCTTTTATGACAAATATGAAGAACTCGATATAAGATTTCCAGCCATAAAAAATTACTTTCAAAACTATTTTAAAAACATTTACAAGTTCTCTTCCAATTTAAAGCAATATTTTTAATAATTTAAATATATCATAAAGATAAAACAGTTTATTTTTTATAATACATATATTTCAAAACAAATCTATATTTTGTATGTTTAAAATTGCATGATCATTAATCTTCCGAGTGGCCTGGGCTTTTGGATCTGTCATAAAAACCTGTATTTAAACAGCATTTATTAGCTAAATATGTACATTTATCTAGTTTAGTTTCTGTTTTCATAAACTTACATTCATCACGATGGCATTTATATTATTAATGAAAATAAGAATGCAAAACATCTTAAATTATAAGCTAATATATAATAAGGTATTGTTACTCTGAGAGTTAATTTAGTCCTTTCTGTGTTATTGAAAATTTATTCTTTGCTATATGCTGTTTGTATTCAGTTTTATACTATTTATTTTCAATAAATGTATTTATTATTTATGTGGAGGTAGATTCTTCAACTCCCTCTACTTCTACCCAGCAAGGCGTGATGTCATCGCAGCTTAGCACAGCGCAGATAGCTTCAAGACGTGGAATACAACAGAAGCAAGCAGATGGAATGCAGATCCTCCAAGAGTTGGTGGGAAACCAGACGTGTTTCTTTAAAATCTCAAGTTCCCTGTAGCCAAGCTGAAATGCTTACATCAAGCTAGCCATATGAGGGCAGACGAGCCTGTAGAACTGTTAGAGACTGATAGATTTCTTTAAAATATCATGTTCACTGTAGCCAAGCTGAAATGCTTACATCATGCTAGCCATATGAGGGCAGACGAGCCTGTAGAACTGTTAGAGACTGATAGATAATGTGTGAGAAATATCCATTACATGAATCGAATCCTGTTTGGACTTACTTTAATTGTGAGGTTACCAGCTTATTCACTTTACCTAATTCATCTTTTCATTCATTTTATTTCATATTAGTAAAATAAATTAATTAGTTATGTTTAAGTTGTGCTCTACTATGTTCTTATTGAGGGTAATCTTACATTTATAATCCTAACATGAAATAATAAGAAGTTTATTTTTGCACTAAATTCATTTAATAGACTTTTGATAAGAAGTGCCTGAAACAAATTAATAATACTAGAAAAGGTAACAAAATAATAAAATGCTTATTATGCAGTCTTTTATATGAAGTTTGAGACAATTATACTATAAAAGTACCTACAAGCCCAGATGATATCAGATAAAAATCATCTTGAGAAAATATAAGACCAGGCTGAGAAGAGAATGTGCTTGTATGACCAGGAATTACTGGAGAGCCTAAGAAAAGCAAAATACAGTCGCAATGTAGTTTAAATATAGAATGATTCAAAATATCATTATAAAAGCAAAAATAAATAAACAAAACTGTCCTAGATTTTATGACATGCAAGATACACAAATTTAGGTTGATGAGGGCCTCAGGCATGGAACTGTTATAAAGTCCATTACTTGTTACTCCATCATACAACTATTATTTTTTTTAATTACAGAAGATGTTTTTCAACATCTGGTATAATTTTAGAAAGAATGCTTGATTAAGTTATTTACTTATATCAAGTATGATAATTTTACAATGCACTGGTCTAGATTGAAAGTATTTATTTTAAATCTAGAATAATGTTTTAAGTAGAATAAAGGAGTTAATATTAATTATCAAATCAATAAAACATGAATACCATTTATCTATATTATAGATAACTATTTTTTATTGATTTTTTTTTCCTGAGACCTCTTGCTATTTAAAAAAAACTGACTATTTCTAACTAACTCTCTGGTTTTATTTACATAATCCTCAAGATTCAACTCATGTAACTAGATTTTATTTATCTTTTGATTTAAGTGCCATATTTTACTCATGTGAGTATGATTTTTCCACCTTAAGTATTCCCCCCCCCCACCTAGTTTTCCAGCATATGATTTAGAAACTTCTGGTTTATGATAACAATTTAAAATACAGGCACAGATACAAAAGCATTATTCAAAGTAAAAAGAATATTCTTGAAATTGATAAATTCTTTGAAAAACAAAAGGTCTTGTACACTTTATGGAAATCATTTTGATAATTTTTATGCATAAAGGATATATTTCTTGCGGCAATTTGCTTTTATTTGATAACCTTGATTTTTGACTCTATATCAAATTTTCTATGAAAGTAAACTTTTTCCTAACACCATCATGCTACTATCTCTTTTTGGGTCATTTTCCAAGTCCATTCAGTGTTCTTAGATGCCATTTTTCTAAGGCTCGAAACATCATTGGTATTATAGGTATTTCATTACATGGGATACATTTTATTTCTGTTTCTAATTCTTTCTTTTCTAAAGAAGAAGCAGTTGACTTAGATGTGATACTAGAGCCTAGTGGTTATAAAAAAAATATCTAGTAATAATGTATATTTATCATATGTAATTGTATTAATATTATAACTGGTAATACATTGGTATTAATATTGGTATTATATTGGTTTTATTTTGATATTACATTACACTGGTATTATATTAATACTGATATTAATTGGTAATATGTTGGTATTACTATCATAAATTATTGGTATTCTATGTATTGACAATAATATTATATTTGTAATTTGTAAAATAATTGGTAATAGTTGTTAATGGTCATTTCCAAAAATTGGTTTCAAAATATTGTGCTGATAGTACAGTGAATTAATTTTAGCTTTGCTTCAGACTTTTCTGAATTTTTATTTACCACTGCAACCAAATCCTGCAGCTATTGTGAATTCCTATAGAAACTTTTCTGAATACTGATAAAGCCATTTTGTATGGTCACTTTCATTAGTTGAGCAACAGAAGATTGATCTTTTTCTTTATTATGCTCACTTAAATACATCATGGAGTGTTACTATAAATTTTCATTTATCAGCAGCTATGTGTTTTTCGTGCAGTTTTCTATAATTTGGTTTCCTTTCTGCAAAATGCTTTTTCAAACCCAAATTTAGGTTTAAACATAAAATCATTTGTAAAGATTTAAAGTTAAAAAGAATTTCAAATCTTTACAAATGATTTTATTTACAAAGCCACAAAACTGATGCAATGGATGATTTGAATTGGTGGGTTTTTTCAAGATCAGAAACTTCACTTTCTTGATATTTGCCTCGATTCAAACAGTCTTAAGATGCAGTTTTGCTGATATTTTTACTTTTTTATTTCCAGCTAGACACTTTTTCATTTTCAAATTTAATATATGAAAAATATCTTCCTTTGAAATGCAATAACTTCAATTTTTACACAACTTTGCAATTTGTTGGTATGAATATTTTTCAGAAAGTGCATTTACATAACCTTTGGACCATCTATCAATTTTAGAGTTATTTTCAAAATAAATCTCTTATTTTGCATTCCAATCAAAGTAAAACAGTAGCAGATGATTTGAAAATGCCAAACCTTTATGTCAAAATACCAATGAAGAAATTTAAATAGAAAATTGTTTCCATACAGTCTGAATGATCTTTTATATAGAATATAATATTAGTGTGCATTTATGTGTGCTTTATAATGTGCCACGTTTTTCATTTAAGCCCCCTCTCTTCAGAAATAGCATACACCACATATCTTTCTCCTCTCTGTTTGGAAGCGATAAAATTAGTAGGAAAAGGGAGAAAATTCATGAGTAAACATGGTATTTAAACTGTAATGATTTTATATATATGGTCACTTCAACAAGTATAAATAAATTCAAATAAATTATTCACAATTCTTTCCATCTATAATATTCCAACATATGTTTGAACTTAGAATGTACAATATTTATACATACCTTCATTCATAGCAGTATGGAAGCTGAAACTATACTTTTTTAAAATGCGCAGCATAGAATTATAGCCAGACCAGGTATCTTGGGCAACATATAGGTTTTCATTATTTGGAAGAACCTTCACTAAACCTGAGCAAGATCCACTCCCAAGCACCTTTTTCAAATTGTTCTTTTTAAGAACAACTTCTAAATCTTCTAAATCACCCATGATATTAAGTAATCTAAAATGGAATAAGAAATTCAATGAAAAAATTTAAGAATGATAACTTAATGTATATAATTAATACAGTCTAAAGTTTATGACTATTTAAATACAATAATTTAACATAAACAGATAATATAAATGATAACTTAATACAGTTTGAAGTTTATGACATATACTATTGCATCAGCTAGATACTATTGCATCAACATAACAAAAAAAGACTAATCCTATTTAAGAAAATATGTGGACATATAAAGTTATTGATTAAGCTGAGAATTCCCAAACTGACAAAGAAAGTTTAGATTTGGTAATTCCTGCTATGAAAGAAGTTTATAAAAACGTTTACAAAAATTTTGTATAAAGGCTAAATAGAGCTCTATAAAAATTACTATGCAACTTAATAGGTAATTCTCTTTAAAAGTGTTTCTCTATAAAAATAAAAATAAATAAAAATATATTTATTAAGCTTTCATTGAATAAAATTCTTAAATGTTGCTTTGCAAAATCATACTGAAATTTTATATGGTCTTTACAGAATGGCATTCTTTAGAGATATGCAAAGTTTTCAACATGTAATCAGAACAAATTTTCAGTTTCTGGTTAGTGTATGAAATATAGAAGTGCAAAAATAAAAGCTTTATTCATAAGCAATGAATAAATTTTGAATGGAAATTTTTGCCTTTTAGTCTCTGATTTATTTTTATTTTTTCTTTCTGAATTTATACAACATTTTGCACAGTAAAAGCGTAAAATCAATTTAAATATACAATTAATTACATTAAATTTATGCTGTGCATTATAAAATTTTAATTCCTGAAATTAATGCTTTTAATTATTGTATATGTACTCCTGATAAGAGTAATGGTTTCTTAAGTTTAATTAAACTTTATTATTATTTAAAATACATATATTTTTATTTAAATTTTTTTTTAAATATTAAAATTTTTGAAAAAAATTATCATTTGTTCTGAAAGTTTTTATTTCCTCCCTCCACCCATGCCATAGATTCAATTCAAAATTTTGACAAGGTTAAAAAATTCTATTGCAAAAAGAAAATTTAATTTATTCTTTTTACTTCCAAATAAAATTCCATTGATTTTATAGAGCTTTTAAATACTCAACAGCTTGTATAGGACCTTTTGCAGAAAATTACAGAAATTTGTTTAGAGTTTTTTAGAATTATGGCTTATTTTTTTAAAACTGGATGTGATATTTTTGGTAGAATTCTATTAGTTGATTCTATATGCAATATATTAGATTTTTATAGGTGGAACCTTAAAAAATTCTGTAACATTTTTATACAATCTCTGTATGGTTTGGTTTATGTGATTATGGCAAAGCCTCAAGGGCTATCTGCCTAAGAAGAGGAATACCTTCATGGAGGATCTTTTAAAGGAACTGGCTTATATACACATGGGAAAAACCACAAAAAATTCCATGCAGCCAGCCCGTTCACGAAATTCAAACCTTGGACCGAACTACCAGTGTTCAGCAACTTTACCACTTGTCCACTAGTGGGCCAGTCTTTGTATGAATCTTTACAGAATATACATACATATCTCTATAGAATCTCTATGCATAACTATACAGAAGCTTTATCTAAAATTTTATAGAAACCTATTGAACATCCTTGATCCAGTTCACAGAAAATTGAATTATAATTCTAAGGACTCAACCTTCTAAAGAACACTGGATTTTTTTTATAGAATTCTGTAAGATATTTTTGTAATGGAATAAATAAACTATCAAAATCAAAAAGAAACATCTTAAATTTTAATGAGATGAACATGATGCAATTGTCAGTTGCATATATCTCTAACGGGTAGTGTAACTGGGTGGAGAAGGTGAGTTACCATTACTGTTTAAGTATCATACTTTCTTAACTCTTTTGTCATAAGAATGATTCGGTTACTCGAAAACCACCTGCTACAAATGTAATTTTTTATGTTCTGAAATTTCTCAGTTTTCAGATTGCACGAATAATGAATGTGCAGTTATCTATATAGTTTAGGAAAAATATAACTCAAATGAAAAAAGATGGGTTAGTTTGATTTATTTGATTATGGCAGAGCACATAAGGGCTATCTGCCTTAGGAAAGGGATGACTGCGGAGGACTTTCTAAAGTAAATTGGCTTGTGTTCATGTTAAACATGGGGAACATCATGAAAACACCCATGCAGCCAGCCTGTCCACACACATTTGAACCCAGGTCAAACTATCAGTGTTTGGCAGCTCTGTCGCTTAGCCGCTGGTGGGCCCTGAAAAAAGATGGGATCGTGAGAAAGAAATGGAATAGAGAATTCAAAAATAGGCAAAAAAAGCTACCTTAAATTGACACAGATTTTAAAGAAAAGTTAATTTAAGATTGCTTTTATTATTATTATTATTTTATATTGGCATGCTTCTTTTTCAATTAGCTAATATAGAATATTATTGATTGAGTCGAATGAAGAAACAGATTTGATAGAGATGAAAGCAATTTTCAGTTCAGATTTATTTATTAATATGTTAATTTACAGCAGTAATGATCCTTATAGTAATTCAGACATGAATTTGTAAAATTTTAAAAAATTTTAAGACATGAATCTTAAAATTTTGTAACCCAACCAAAAGTGTGACACTTAAGACTAAAATGATTTGAAAAAATATAAATTTAACTCGAAGCCCAGAATTAAAGCATTCACATTTTAACCTATTTTTCTGGATAAAAATCTGTCAATTTGTATATAATGGAATTCCTCAACTGTTGGAAACCTTTTTACTAATTATTAATAAAAATAATGTGAAATTTATCAACACTTTTAATGAGAGAGCATCTATGAATAACCAAGGGAATCAGGATGCTAGATATACATATAAAATGGAAATCATATAGTACTGCCTGAACTTTTAAATTTTGGCTATCTTGATAAATTATCTAACAGTAATGTAAATAGTCGTTCCCACTGGGGTTTAATCTGAGCTAACAGAATTAGTTCCATGTGTCGACTAGCTCCGTTATGCCTGCAGTTCAGATTTTTCAACATGCTGCCCTATGGGGAAAAAACTGGTTTTGGAGATGGGTTGGCTATATCAGCTGTCTCCGTTAGCTCAGATAAACCCTAGTGGGAATGGTCTTTAAAAGGTTTATGGCCCAACAGTAGCCCTGGAACTGAATTATTCCAAATCACAACATCAGTTAATACACGCATGATGAAAAGTTGATAAAAAAAAATAAAGCTTGTTAAAGAACAAATGCGTAATATGTTTTTAAACCAAGAATAAGAAAAGCACAGTTTATATTTTAAATATAAAAGATGCGTACAGTAATTTAATTCGCAAGTATCTGTTAAATTAAAACTGCAAAAAATGTTTCAAAGTTGCAATAAAGATATGACATTATCTTTAAATACCAATTGATAACAATTATATTTATCATTATACTTGTCTAATGTTTTGACAGGCAAATCAATAACAATCATACCATACAATTTTTTGGCTTCAATGCTTTAAAAAAGACCATTCTTTAAAATATTTCCTACCCATCCCAAATTTTGGTAAATGTGTCACATTTATTTTAATTTGAATAAAAGCTGAAAATATGGTTGATTACTAATTAGTCATAAATTATTTTTCATAAACTGAAATTATATATCAAAAGTCAGAACATGTTTGAGAAGTTTTATTTTATTTTCTTCCTTCCCCCCCCCCCCCCCCCCGCAAAAAAAAAAAAAAAAAAATCTGCTATATTGCAAGAAATACTTCAAAATCCCTATCTGAAACTGTGATTGCCATTTGCAAGAGATAAAATACCTGCATCTCAAACATATAAAGTTCAAAATTTGAAACCCAGATGTCCAATATCCAGAATGATCTAAAATCTCAACCTCCAGACTAGAAGCAACCCTTTTTTTCTTAGAAATTTCTTTGTGTGCTTTATATATGTGCATTTGACCTTTTTTCATCATAAAACGTGAAGAGTCCTGATTCTTAATTTCACTTTGTCATTAAACAAAATACTTCGATACTGAAGAAATAATCATATATTAGCATAAATGTGTATGATCAGTAATTTGGCTCTGAAGCCACCTTTTTGCTTGTTATAGATCTCAAACTGAAACATTCTATATCAAATCATCATTGAATTTACACCTACTGGATCATTTATATTCCTGACGCCAATCTAATGAATTATTATTTATTACTCTTTGCTTTCATCATCACATAACTATCAACATATGGCAGCTTGAGGAATGACTCACGCAGCAATGTCTGGACATTTTGTTTTAAATATTAGTTACTGACTTTTAAAAAATACCATATCCTTTAAGCTTGGCAATGAATTCGGACTTCAGCTAACTGCATTGCGAAATGTTAAATGTGGTGATGGGGAGATATTCAACAAAAATTTCTTTCCATATGCAAAAACAGATTTTATAAATGATACTCATAAGCTAAGAGATTATACTTAGTGCTGTCTGAATTAAGAATAACTGATTCATTATTCAGATAATCCCAGGATTGGCAGCAGAGCTAGTGTGGCCTCACAGGGTTACAAAATGTTTAGAATTTAGAAAAGCACTGAGCAGCAAAATTAAGAAATCGTAAATCTTTAGAATTTAGAGAAGGCACTGGGATGGCAAATTTTTTAGAATTTACGGAGGTGCTTGGCAACAGAATTTAGATTGTGCAGAGACTGCACCATGCCACAAAATGTCTAGTGCCAGCCTGGATAAGCCTCGAGTAGATGAGGGATTTTATTCAAGATTCAGATAAACATGTGCAGGAAATAGGCCCAAGTTTAATGTATAATTAAATTAATATAATTCAGGCTTAACTATGTCAGCAAGCGATAAAAGCAAAACAAAATTTAGCAGAACAACACGTCTCGTGTAAAAAGTTAAAGTTGGGGCTGATGTGTTTTCGAATCTTTTCTTTTAACACCCCTGCAGAATACATTGTACCTCCTTTGATGGTGAAGTAGCAGCCATCAGTATAACCCTAAAGCAATTATTATTCATCACCAAGTTTGCAAAGGTCATTTTTTTCTAATTCTCATGCAGCAATTAACTCATGTAATCAATTAACTCTGTTGAAAACCCATTAACACCTGAAATGTCAAGAATTCCTATGAACTCTCACTTTAAAGGGAAACAAATAATTCTCCAGTGGGTGCCTGGCCATTGTGGCCTTTGGAGCAATTAACAAGCGGACTTCCTTCCAAAAATAGTTCCAACTTATTAAAACATCTTAATACAGCCATTTCTTATTGGAGGACTAAACTGCTTTTAAAAAGTTTATATATATTTAATATTTTACGAGATCTTCAGACTTGTACAGCCTTAAAAAGTTGGAGAACTATAAAGAACTATAAGTCCTTCTCTTATTTCTGATAGTCCAAGATGCAATGCAATTGCGACTTTCTGTCTACAGGACAAGATTGCCTTGCTGCCCACCTGCACCCCATAGGCATTTCAAGCAATCCTATTTGCCCACTTTGTGATTCTGGAGAAGAAATGGACAGGGACCACCTGCTTCGATGTGGGGTTCTTCGTGGTCTTACAGAGGAGTCGAGATACTGGATGGCAAGAGCACTTCTTAGGCAAGGACTTCGATTTTTTTGTTCTTAATTTTATTGTTTGTAACCTCTGTTTGTAAGATTTTAGTTCTTCGTAACTTTTTGCCTAGCCATTGGAAATTTAAAAAAAAAATATCATGACCACCGGGATGAAACATTTATGCTTTTTTTGGGGGGGGGGAATCAATGGACCCTCATAAAATCTGTAATTTTTAAGCAGATGGATGCAGGGAAATTCCTGTATCAGATACATGACTAGACACTGCTTTTAAAATCAACAAAAGATGCTTACACCATTAAAACTTTTGTGATATTGTAGAGTTTATATTTTATCTTCCAGGAAATATCATTCCTACTGATTTTGCTATCTCCTGTAATGAATAGCATGTGGTCAAAAGAAATCTAGATTGAGAGTTTAGAAGACAAGAAGAAGAGTTTTTTTGTTCCCCATAAAGGTTAGAAGCTATGATTAATTGGCACATAAACGTGTCGTGGAATATGACTAATTTTATGACAAGTCATCGAAAGACCACAATTTAATCAGATAAACGTTAAATTTTTATGTGTGTATAATGAATACATAAGCCCTTGGAAAATTCTGTATAAAGGCATCCCTTCTGTAATACAGGTAGCTCTTGTGTGCTTTGTTGCAGTCAAATAACACAGTACAGAGCTCTATATGTTTATAACATAATATATTTTTTATTCTCTCTCTTTGTCATATTTGTGCCATTTCAAAGACTAATTTTTGTAACAAAAATATGGTCACTTAGAAAATATAACTAAAACATATCTTAAATTCACAGCAATAATTAATAATTTATTTGTAATTCAATTGCATTTAAAATTTAATTAACTTTAAATTTGCTTTTTACAAATAGAGAATGTTTGTTAAATTAAAATATATTTTATCCATATGTATGTATTTGTTTATACTACATTATAAGCAAATGTATTATAGTTATTTATAGTTTCAGATGAAACAGACTAAACAGTTTAATGTGGTTGTGTAGGCATCCCTTATGTCTTAATTATTCAGCATGTACACTTTGTAACCAAACAAAAAGGGGGGAAAGTTCTATATATCTTTTTTTACTGGACTGATCATCAAAATTTAACTTGCCTTTTCCATTTTTCGAAAGTGTGACTTAGGATATATATATTACATTCATATATAGCAGTATTCTAACATAGGTGTTTTGACACAAAATTGACTTTTACCGAAATAACTTACCCATTTTTTTTCCACATATTGATTCTACAACTCAAATTATGCCTAGATATTAAATTTTGCAACTTTTGGTGAGAAATGTAAAAATTTCAGTTTGCAGCAAGAATAAAATACAAATTTTAAAAATAAATCATAAAAAATGGGCGAATTTTATTTGGAATGAACCTAAATTCCTAAATGAGAAAGGAGGAATTAAATAAGTTTAATAAAAAAAAAAAAAGACAGATTAATAAATATATACCAAAGTCATTTAACATGGAGGAGCTAATTTTTTAAAAACTGCTCTTATGATTTTTATAAAACTTGGCATTTTTGACATAATTTGAGTCATAGAATCAAAACATGGAAAACTATTGGTACGTTATTTCAGAAAAAGTCCGATTTTGTGACAAAATATGTATGTTAGAACAATGCTATATAGAAATCTAACATGTATCCTAGGTTGCATTCTTGAGACATGGAAAACACAAGTTAAATTTCAACAATCAGTCCAGTAGAACGGGAGATATAGAACTGCCTCCCTTTTATTTTTTGTGTGAGGTGTACCTTTTGCTGAATTAATAGCCACAGACCTGTATGCAAATTATAAATATTTAAGAATTTTAAAAGTAATCCTAATTTTAAAATAAAAAAATTCTTTGTAAGAAAAATTTCAGGTAATTGCATTAAACATATATGATGTCTTGCATAACTTTATTAAATGAGTGAATTTCCTACTTATTAGGTTTCTTTACACACTTTATTTCACTAATCCAGATATGAATTCATATAAAAGCAGTTATTGAATGATAAATTGTTATATTATTTAACTAAGTGAATAGACAACTATTAGATTTTAAATCAGTAGTACCTTATATAGAAGTGCATTAGATAAGCAGTTTTTTTTAATAGGAAATGATTTTCTGCCACTGAAACTTTTGGACAAAGGTATCTTTCTTTCAAAAGAATTCCAGAATAATCAAATAGAATAAATAAATAAAAGAAGAAATCATTACTGATAAGTTAGTCACAAAAAAGATTGAGTGAAACAATGATTTTCTCTTGCACAATTATGTCTACTGAAATAATCTTTAGAAAATCACATAAAATAGCTGATATGTCTATTTTTTGCCAAAATGCTTTTAATCTATCAGTAATGATGGAGGCATTCTCATTACCAGACTTTTATCTGATAGTGACCAATAAATCAACAATAAAGCAGATTTACCAAACAACTACATTGTTGATGGTGTAATGGTTTTAAACCAAAATGCCAATTTATTTTCATTTCCTTACATTCATTTGCTTATGCATATTTTTAACTATAATCTTTTTTTTTTTTTTTTAATGTTTGTAATATTTTTATACTTTCAGCTTGATTCTGTATCTTTGTTGCCATTTTGAATTACTAAAAATTATTGTAACCACAACCACAGTTGAGATTACAAACATAATACATATATAATACTGATCAAGTTTAAATTAAAACTAAACAGGCAAAATACATGAGCAAGCAGAGGGAACAAAATTTTATTCATTATAATTTCATTAAAAACTTTTTAAGTTAAATATAATGGCTCTGTATATTGAAATGATATTAAGCTACAAAGAAATGCTTGAAAAAATAATTTAAATAAAATAATACACTGTGATAAAATAAAAAATGGGAAGAGCTGTATTATTATTTTCAGACTCTTTGTATTATCAAGAGAAAATCAAGTCGTCTAACAATAGTATTTTATTTTCCTGACAAAATCTGTCATGTTTTTGTACATTTAAAATCAGCTGAATACTGAATAAAACTAGCTGAGAATTTAAATATTTTCCATGCATCTGAAAATTAAAAAAAAAAAAAAAAAAATCACCAGCATAACAAATTTGCCAACCAAAGGTAAAACCATTTCAGTACAATAACATTAGTCTTATTAGTATAATTAATGCAATATCAAGCTCAATTTAAATTGAATTAATTTAGTTTTATTCTTTTCTTTTTAATCATAAATAATAAGTTTAAAATCATATATTACATACACTTTACTTACAAGAAACCTAAAACATCTACTTCAGTAGATGGCTCACTGGTTATATTCTTGAACCCATCTTCTAAGCCATGCAGCTGCTCTAAAGTTAAAGCTACCTAAACAAAATTTAGAAAATAAAATAACATGCAATTTTGAGTTAAAAAAGTAGTCCTACTATATTTTCTGAAATATATCAAAAAAAGGAAGAAGGCAAAAGTGTAAAGAAATGATGCAACATAAGAAAAATTACTGCTGATTATAAATAAGAGAAATATGAAAAATTATACTATTCTAAATCAAAATTAATAATGCTTAAGCATTAAGGTCTGACAAATATAAATATGTAATAAGAGTTTCTGCTTATTAAATTTACCATTTAACAAAGCAACTTATGCTTTAATAAATAATCTCATTTACAATGATATCTAAATTAGTTTCAACAAACATTATCAATGTTAAGATGCCATGGTACTTGAGTATTAACGCAACCACCTTGGCCCAATCTGGGGTTTTTTTACAATTGAAAAGGTGAAAGTTACTTATCTGGTGTAAGTTGGTGGTTCCTGTGACTTTTCTTTAAAAAAATTTCCAAACTCTCAATATTTATCACAAGATGGCAAACAACATTATCAATATAAAAAAAGAAAGCACACTTTAGCAATTTAAAAATCTTAATTATTAAACAAGGATTATGCGATAGATTAAAAGAAACACCAAGTCTTTCTGTAATTTTTTGACACTATTCTTCTCCCCAAATACACAGCAATGTGTTTTCGCTTTAAAAAACATCACAGAATTGCAGACTCAGCTTGCGCAAACTTCAGCAGTGCTGGCTATCTATCAAATACATTTCATTGTTCCCTTTAGTGATTTTGGGGCAAAATTCTGTATTCCTACAGAAATGTTTCCATGGTTACTTCCACTGCTGGCAAATTCCACAAGTGTATATTTTACAACTAAGAGGGGAAATAGCAGCATTTGTTTATAAAAACTATTAGAACTCAGAATGTAACAAAAAGAACACATAACAGCAATGTTGTTTGACTGATGGATTGCTATACACATGATCACCTGAAGAATGGTTAGATGCATGGTTGCCAGAGTTTGTCACATTCTGAAAGTCTGGCAATTTCTGCTAAGGTTGTTGCAATAACGCATTAATACCACTCCCAAGTAAGTTAATCATGTATATAATGATCTACTACTTTTAATTATTTCTTTTTTAGATGGTGCCTCTAAAATTATATTTTTAAATCTGAAGGTGCAACAAAATGGCATGAAAGAGAAATGACTACAACAAGAACCAATTTTAGCACTGCCATCTAATAAATAAATGAAAATGGTAGATCACATACTAGATGATTACCTCAAATTTACCTTAGTTTAAATCATAGTGATTGTGCTGAAATAATAATGAACCAGCTTAAATATCACATGGAATATTTTTTAAATACATTTTACAAAGAACGTTAACATCACATAGTTTAGTTCAGTAGTTTTCCCATCACAGATCTCCTTCCGACTCTTTAGTTACTATTATTAAAAAATAAATATTTTTTATTATGTCCCCTCCCATCAATCACAGATAAAAAAATTTTCCAGAATTTTCAGTTGAAAGACTATAAATTAATCACTTTAAAACATACAAGGTGGACCAAATACACCAATATACAAATCAGTCATCTTAACGAATATGCACTGTTGCACTAAACTTGGAAATATGCTCCATAGCTGGTGTTCACCCAGATAAGACAATTTTTAGATTTGTGGTTCAGTTTAACTATGAATTTGTCTGTGTTTTTAGAAAAACTGAGAAATTTTGACGAAATAAAATAAATCTGTAAAAATACTTGTAAGTATTTTATTTCAACAGAAAATAAATATAGATTCACTCCCCAATCTAAACTTATACCTAACAAAAGAAGCCGGGAATGACAGAAAATGTAATTTTGAATTTCTAACTTGCAGATATTGGAAATAGAATTGGACAGTTCTAGTTTATAAGTTTTTAATTTCTTTTTTAACTTATTCTTTAGTTTATAAGTTTTTAATTTCTATTTTAACTTCTCACAGTAAGTAAACAACTTCTAAATATGCATATATACTATTTTATATATTATAAGTATATAAATTACAGAAAATAAACAATTAAAGAGGTAAAATTCGTTAATTTTTGCTGCTGCAAAAACCTTTTTCTCAGCTATGATAATTTAGTTTTTTACTATTGAAATTTTTTTATAAAGCAAAAGCAGGTAAAGCAGTTTATTAAATTTTAAATTAATTATAAATAAGATAAAATAATAAACACCATAATAATAATATATAATAATAAAATATTTATTTTTTCTCAATATAAATTTTAATTTCCCCCCCTCCTAAATATCTCACTTATAAAATGTTTGGGTCAGCAATTTTGAATAGGTGGCAATACTGAGAATATGATTAATGGTGATGCACAGCAACAAAGTTTGTTTTCATTCTCAACTGTGTATAAGCCAGGAATTTTTGGAACTTTTTCTAAAGCTAAATCACAAAGGTCAGCTTATATATGGATCTTCTGTTAACTGGGCACTAGCAATAAATAATCAGATATAGACCTTTATTGCTTTAGTTTATAGTTATTATTAAAAAAATTAATTTTAAATTAAATGAGTTTTTTTTTATATATATATATATATATAGATAGATAGATTTTATTGCTGGTTTGTTGCCTTGTCACGAAAACAAAAAATCTGATGTTAGCAAAATTTGCTCCCGGCTAGCGGAAAAGTACCAAAACATACATCAGAAATAACAATAAAATATCATAAATAATTAACACAATAAAATTTAAAAGAAAACGAAAATTACTTTGTTTTAAATGCAACCTTTATGTAAAAAGAAAAAATCATGCAAAGTCTGTTCACACATTTTTTAGATGATTTGTTTTGCTATTAAAAAAAAGGGAGTTTTTAAAAGGATAAATTATCATCTGCCATCTGACAATTTTGTTTTGACAATTGACAATTTGTCAAGCAAAGCAATGCTTTTAAAGAAGCAATAGATGGAAGGTTATGTTTGTGCTCTTCTTGTGGCTTGAACTTATGTAGAAACTTTAAATACTGATTAATATTGTTTTATTTGTTTTTTGTTGTTTTGAGAATGGCAACAAAAAGATTATTGATATTGTTCTAAACAGTTGTTTACATTTTTCTAAAAACGATAATAAAGATTATTTTGATTTAAAATGTGGATTAACATTATTTGATGAAACAGAGTTCTAATTATAAAGATTAATTTGGAGTCAAAGCCAATAACTGGTGACTTGGAGTTTTGAGTGAATATATCTGAAGACAATAAAACTGTCACAGATCCTGCACAGGAACTCTGTAAGATAAGTGTCAAAATTCCTCCATTTTGGTTGGATTGCCCAGAAATATTGTTTTTTCAAATTGAGGCAAAAGTTTAAGATAAATAGAATTGTTTCGGAAGAAACAAAATTTAACTATTTAGTATCACAGTTAGGATACAAATATGTTGAGAATATCTGGGATATTGTAACAAGTAATTCCGCTACTAAATATACAGAATCCAAAACAAGGCTTCTGGATTTATTTAAGAAAAGTGAAAGTACTCGAATTAAAAAACTGCTTAGAGGAATCGATTTAGGCAACTTGAAACGCAGTCAATTATTACAAAAATTAAAATCTGTTGCAATATCGGATGTGTCCAAAAATTTAATTAAAACATTATGGTTAGAGAAATTGCCAGATTTTATGTGCAATATAATACTTGTTAGTGACGAATTACCCAAGTTAGCAATCATGGCTGATAAAATTTCAGCTATGATGCCTTCTAAAGAGATTTGGGGTGTATCAACAGCTAGTAATTGCTTGAATATGGAACTCTTAATAAAAATTCAATCCCTTGAACAACGAATTGCCGAAATGACTGTTCATCATATATTGAAACCACGATTTAGGAACAACTCTCCATCCCGCAGACGATCTCACAGTACTTCTAAGAAAAGATTTAATGCTAAAGGAAAATATTGTTTTTATCATTTCCGTTTTGGTACCAAATGTCATCAGGATAAATGTACTCAATCGTGCAGTTGGTCAACTAATAGATCATCCAAACAGGGAAACGACAGTGTGCAGTAGAAGAGGCAGCAAGCTCTACTGCCAGATAATGTTCCAGAGTGTCGCCAATTTCACCTATTTATCAGAGATAAAAAATCAAAAGTGTGTTTCTTAGTGGATAGTGATGCAGATGATAGTATTTTATCTGCATTAGCACAAGACAAATAATCTGCGGATTTTGAGTTGTATGCAGTGAATGGTACCGAAATCGAAACATATGGTATAAAAATCTTAACACTTGATTTGGGACTTAGGCATGAATTCCACTTTCCATTTATAGTGGCCGAAATTAATAAAGGAATTTAAGGAGCTGATTTCCTAAACAAATTTAAATTAATAAATGATTTACATGGCAAGAAACTGATTGATGGAGTAACTCAACTAAAAGTAACTGAAGTTGCTTCCATCAGTGAAAATAGTGATATTGTTACAGTACACCATTGAACAAAATTTAATACTCTTTTAAAACAGACTTATGCAAACCAAATTTATTCTTATCATGTTTAAAACATATTGTTCAACATCATATTATAACACATGGTCAATAGTTAGTCCATACTTAGATGACATTCTGATAGCATTTGCTAGTGACGGACAACACAGAAGCTAGTGTTTGAAAGATTAAATGCCTATGGACTCCACATTAATATTTCCAAATCCATCTTTGGCACACAAGAAATAGAATTCTTGGGTTATTTAATTACTCTTCAACGATCATGACCTTTACCAGAGTACTCCAAACTACTGTTAATTACAAACTTCCAACAACTATTCACAAACTCAGAACAATCTTAGGCTTTATTAATTTTTATCGACGATATTTAAAAAATGCATCAAAAAACCAATTTATCCTACACGACTACCTTAAAGGAGCCCAGAAAAAAGATAAACGGAAAATTCAGTGGACAGATGAAGCTAAGGAACAATTTCAGCGATGCAAAGATGATTTAGTCAATACAATACTCTTATCATTCCTGAATCATGAACTACCTCTATCATTATATACAGATGCTTCAGACTCAGAGATTGGAGCGGTACTTCAACAGTTTGAAGAAAACGGATGGAAACCTATTGCATTTTATACCAAAAAAATAAACAAAGCACAAAAGCATTACAGTACTTACAATAGAGAGTTACTAGGAATTTACCTCTCCAGCGTGTTTTTATTTATTGTATTTTAATTTCATCAGTTATAATCATCCCATCTCGTGTTTGGTGTGCTATAATCATCTTTGGTTTTGCGCCATAATCTCTCACTCACTTACCTCTCCATCAAACATTTCAAATTTTTACTAGAAGGAAGAACATTTAAAATATTCACAAATCATAAACCCATAATATTTGCATTTACACAAAAGCCAGAAAAAGCCTCACTTCGTCAACTTAGACATTTACAATACATTTCTCAATTTTCAACTGAAATACAGCACATAGAAGGGCAAGACAATATCTTTACAAATACTTTATCTAGAATTGAAGAAATTTCTTTGATCGACTATGATAAAATTGCAGATGAACAAATTATGGATAAAGAATTGCAAAATTTGAACACATCGGCAATTTCCCTGAACTTCAAGCAGTATCTGCTGCCTTTCAGGAAGTCTTTGTGGTGTGAAACTTCAACGAATAATATCAGACAAAATATCCCTAACAGTTATCGCAAGAAAATATTTCATCAAATACATAACGCAGCCTATCCTGGCATTGAGTCATCTGTAAAGCTCTTATCGTCTAAATATATTTGGCCAAGTATCCGTAAAGATGTGCAGCTTTGGACTCGATCTTGCATGGCTTGGCAAAAAAGTAAAATTGATCAATACACAAAATAAAGTTTTGGTGAGTTTCAACTGCCATCAGAAAGATTTTGTGACGTGCATATTGATCTTATTGGACCCCTACCACCATCAAATGGGAATATTTACTGTCTCACTTGCACTGATCGGTACTCTAACTGGCATAACTTGTCACCACAACATTTCAGCAGACACAGTTGCTAAAGCCCTTTATTTTAATTGCATTTCAAGATTTGGGACGCCATGTTGTCCAGTCACAGTTCGTGGAGCACAGTTTAGTTCAGAGTTGTTCAACAACCTATCAAAAATGTGTGGAATAAAATTGCAACATACAATGGTCTACCAACCCCAAGCAAATGGGAAGGTTGAGTGCCTCCATAGATCTCTCAAGATCACATTTATGGCACACAATAGCCTAACCTGGAGTGAAACACTCCAACTGTTCTTATTGGCTTATGCACAGCTTTGCAAGAAGACTCTGCATATACCATAGCTCAAATGGTTTATGGACAAAATATACAATTACATGGAGAATTCTTTCATGATAGCCCAACTTCTATACCACCTGATATTTTTGTCAAGCAGCTAAAAGAAAACTATGGAACAAACTGGGCAGAAGAACAGTATTCGATAAATATGTCCAAAAACTTAATCGCAAAGATGTTATAGTGTCTATTGATAGACTAAAGCCTGCATATTCCTTGCAAACACCAGACATTACTACAAAACACCCAACAATGTCAATAAGACAACCTGTCAGACCTCCGACACACTTACCTTCTAAAATTAACAAGTTTCCTGCGAAACAGTCGCATACAGAACGGACAATAAAACTCCTGTGGGATTTCAGGATTAGCATTTACATGTATTGTAAAAAGTGTGTTTTAAAGATAATAATATGCTCTACCATAACTTAGTTACTGACAAGGGAGTACTGTTGTGGCTTGAACTTATGTAGAAACTTTAAATACTGATTAATCTTTTATTTATTTTTTGTTGTTTTGAGAATGGCAACAAAAAGATTATTCAATTTTGCTATTCTTGGATTAGCAACAAAAAGATTATTGATGTTGTTCTAAACAGTTGTTTACATTTTTTCTAAAAACGAAAATAAACATTATTTTGATTGAAAATGTGGATTAACTTAAAATGTGGATAAACTTTGATTGAAAATGTGGATTAAAATGTGGATATTTGATGAAATGGAGTTCTAATTATAAAGATTAATTTGGAGTCAGAGCCAACACTCTTTCCAAAGAAAATTATTTGTATTTATTATTAAAATTATTCTTATTTATTATTAGTTATTAAAATTAATCTTAATTATTAAATTATTTGTATTTATTATTAAAATTCTTATTTATTATTATTCATATTTATTATCAGTTATTAAAAAATGTTGTGAAAGGCATGATTTTTCAGTATCTAAAGCAGCAATAGATAATATTGTCAATAAGAAAGGGGGAAAATGTCAAAGTTTGGCTTCAAGGAGAAAAATTGTTCCAAATACTTATCCAAGAAAGAAACAGAATGTTTCGAATGTAACAGAGGTAAAAACTTTAATGTTAAAAGAAAACCTACAAAGTCAAAATTGGGAAACAGTTGCATAATCATTAAAATGCTCAGTGTCAACTGCAAAGTGATTAATGCTGATTTGAATCTTAAAAAGGCAAAAAAAGGTAATGTACAAATTGGAAAATTATTCAGACAAAAATGGAAAAATGTTGTCATAATATATGAATCTTGGGTATATTTAAATAACCAGAATAAGAAGAGATACGTTTATTACCATCAAAGAGAAGACAAAAATCTCAGAACATGGTTTAAAAAATCTATACAAAGTTTTTCACAGGGATTTATGATTGTTGCTGGTTTTTGATATAATGACAAACAAAAAATCAAAGAGAGTGCACAAAACTGTTAAGGTCAACCTCACATATTTTATACCCAATTAACAGGAACAACCAGAAACATATTTTATACCCAATTTTCAAATATGAAATACCTTAAGATTACTCACAGTGCCATCAATGAATAGAACTGCATAAAGACAAAGCAAGCAGCTGAACATAAAAATTTCTGGAAAAAATGAAACAAGAAATGTGTATCAAGGCACACATATCCCTACTAAATCTTCTGATGTATCATCCATACATTTTTGCACTTTTAGACTTTTAAAAAGTGAATCGTCAGACATTGACCAACAACCCTCCTTGAACTTTGGAAAGCTGTTCAAGAGGAATGGGATAAAATATCTCTTTTGCTACTAAACAAAGCTTTGTCTTGGAAATTACTGTATAGAAAGATAGCGAAAAATAAGTTATCAAATGGAACATTAAAAACACAAATATTTTAATTAAAATATTTCTGTAAATACAATGAAAACTATCTAAAAAATGTGCATACAACCTCTTTAAATCCTTCAAAGTCCATCCCAGAATTCAAGTTTCCAAATAATTCTGAAAATTCACTTTCATTCATTGAGATGTCTAAATGTATATCATCACTTTCAATACTTAACGACGGGAAATTATATCCTCTTCGTACACAAAATCATCCTCCCTGCCATCCATACATTTACTGATGCAGCACTTTTTAAAAGAATGAAGTATATTTCAAATGGAATCTTTAGGCCCACCAGTGGACAAGCGGCAAAGTTGATGAACACTGGTAGTTTGATTCCAGGCAAATGGGCTGACTGCATGGGAATTTCGTATTTTCCCCAAGTGTAATATGGATGCAACCTAGTTTCTCACAGAAAATTATCTATGAAAGCATGCCTTCCCTTAGGTAAACAGCCCTTATGTGCTTTGCCAAATATATCAAACCAAACCAGATGGAATCTCCACCCATGTATCTTTTACCCATTGACCCATTACTAAATCTACCATTTTAAAAATTTCTGCTTTTCAGAGTTAAAACTATTGTATTGGCATCTGGCACTTAACAGCTATTTGATTGGAAAATATTTCACTCGCTTTGCCTGCTTGACAGTACTTTTACACTCGTGGTGACATGTTTGAATGTGGCGAGAATTTTTTTTTTTCCAGGTCAACTCATGTACAGGTTTTAAATTTTGGGTAATTTTTTGAAGAAGAAACATATTCTTATACATGATTAGCTTATATTCAGAAATATGCAATATCCACTTTCTTAGAGGGCAATCATGGCAAGTTAATCACTATATTTACAACTTAAATCCTGTTTGCTACCACTGTCCCTAGTCAGCACAGTTACTAATATTCAGTTTGAAAGAAACCTGATTACTCTTATTATAGGAAAAATCTTCCTCGATTTATTTGTTTATAAGCAAAATGGTTCAGATGATATAATTAATGAGCATCCATTTTCCAAGAACGAAATGCAGCTGGAATAAAAATAAAGAAACTGTTTAGAAAATAAAACTTTTTGTTTGCCTTACAAACTTACTAAAATGTGTATCTAGAGAGCACAATTCTTTCATAACTGACTATATTTCTTATTTTATAAAATATCTATATCTTTATGACCATACAGAAATCAACAAAATTCATGTCAATGATATTTACAAAAGGTACTCGTATTACCTACCTACAGATCACTATGAAAAAGTCATAAAAAAAAAAAACAGCCATTACGTAAAGCACCATATTCCCAAAATAGTTATATAGTAGCCTACACTGACACCAAAAAGTATTCATGTGACAGCTCATCTCAAATATGCACATAGCACACATTTTCACTAGCGCACAATTCTAAAGTTGTAAGGATGATGAGTTTTAGCAATTCAGTGTTTTTTTTTTTTTTTTTCTTTTAGTGGAAGCACACCACTGTGCATATGGGAAGAATGACAGCACACACACACACAAAAAAAAAAAAAGTTTTATTACTCATGTTTTTTGCTTTTTAAATTTTATTGATTGACTGCTCTTGCATGAAATTCTTAGTGCAATAACATTCTGAAAATGGCTATTGCCTTTTGCACATTAGCTTACCCAAAAATTAGTCAGCAATGATTTCGCAGATGCTCTCTGAAGTGACCAGTGAGTTTGTGACTTTCGAGTGAGTGTGCAGATAATCTGAAAGTACTTTACAAATTTTGGGAAAATTTAAAGAATGACATTTTTAAGGACATAACCTGAAACACAACACTGCAGTGAAATGTGAGGCTATTCATAGAATCTAAGATGTCTGGTCAATAATCAAAAAGAAAACTGAAGATAAAATTAGCAAAGAATTTGACATAATGAGATAAGATAGTAATACCAAGTTTCTTTTCAAATTGTAATTTCCATTTGCTTTTCAGCACATATTTCTTATCTTTTTA
The DNA here is from genome assembly GCF_044657685.1 of Stegodyphus dumicola. Classification (NCBI taxonomy): domain Eukaryota; kingdom Metazoa; phylum Arthropoda; class Arachnida; order Araneae; family Eresidae; genus Stegodyphus; species Stegodyphus dumicola. Next base: position 4,560,115 of record NC_140769.1, on the reverse strand, counting down.
ACAGCTTTATAGATTTTTTCACATTGTTAGACCACATCCACAGCTTATTTTCAGCTTTAATTAAAAATACATATTTTAACTAAAATAATCCTTACAAACACTTACTTGATGCCAATATACATTATACTGTCTTCTAGTTTTTACATTACTGTTTATAAAATCTAAATTTTTCTGCAGAAATGATCCTAGGCGTTTACAGTAAGACTCTTCTCCCTTGCAATAATCAGCAGCTAAATTATTCCAATGCTTTCGAAGTAAATCAGAAGTTAGAAATCCTTCAACAAGGCCAGCACTGTAGGCCTGCATTGGATCTGAGAATAAATCATTAGTCTTCACTTCCAAATATGACCACCTAAAAAAATACAAAGATAAATATTCTTGCATGAATATCAATACTTAATTTTGCATATAAAATTTGGAGGTTATGATAATAGAGTTGCATTGTTTATACAATGATGAAGCAGTTGTAAAATGTTTCCAGGTCATTTTGATCAAAGTATAAGAAAACAGTAATCCCAAATTCAAATAACATGTGGGTCACAGGTGGGACCTGATTGATGGGCCAGAATTCTTTTTAAGGAAACAAAAAATTATTAACAAAATAAAACATGTTTTAAATTTTTTTTTAAATTTCTCTTACTAAATATTCATGAAAATCTACATAAACAATACTTTTCACAGAAAAAAATTCAAATTTATATTTATTTTCTATCTGAAATTAAAAGTTTAGTACCTGCATTACATTTTTGTCCCTTTGTAATTCAAATAATGTTGGAAGCTAAATATAACATTCTTAGAGTGATATTTATCTCAGATAATTCTAATATGCTTAATTAATTATTAAATAATTTACTAATTATTTAAACTAAAAACTAAAAAACATTTAACTAAAAATAAACAAATTATGAAAATTTTCTACATTTTCAGGAAAAACTTCCCAAGCATGGCAAAACTTGAGAATAAATGACAATTTAGTCTCCTTCTCTTCTTTAGTAAATTTTTCTTTGATGCATACATAAAAATACATATGTTTGTATGTATATTATTATAAACTTTATTTCTACTTATTTTCTTAATTTATAAATTTATCTATCTTATATTTAAACTTATTTTCTTATTATTATAAACTTACTACATGCGGACATATTTGTTACTTGTTTTGACATTGATAAAGTTTGAAGCTAGGAGAGATTTTACTCAAAATTATCTTCATCATGGACTGTATATGCTCATCTGTCAATCAGATTCTTTTCTTATGAATTCTGAACTTTTTTTGACAAACAGGAATAAAAGTTAACAGAATCTGTATCTTAAGCCTTTAATAAGATTTATATCACACTATAACTTACCTCCATTTAGAGATTTTTCTAGTATGTTATTCATGTTGTTTTTCAATCATAATGAAAATAATGTAAATGACTTCAATTAACTAAAATCTTAAAATCTTTGCAACACTATATTTATAACACAACTGATATATATGTTCATGCCCCCCCAAAAAAAATTACTTCATGGGCCACATGTGGTTCACGGTCACTGTAATAAAATAAAATGTGATACTCTAAACACTGCAGAGAATGTACCCACAATTCAACAAGCACAAGAGTACGTTTTAGATATTTACAGAATTCCCTCTGATGAAAAGAAAGCACCAGACTAATGATAATTGAACAGAAGCAGGCAGGCATGTGAAGAATAAGCTCATGCTACTGATATTAGATTAAGACGATAATATATTTGATACATGACTAAGAACTAATTTTGCTGGTTAATCTTCGGATTATGGTAACTTGGCAATTTTTTGGCGAAACTTTGGCAACCAACCCTGCTACAGCAACCTGCTAGTTTTTTTTTGGGGGGGACGCCATTTTGTTTCCACGAAGTAAAGGCATTTCCCCCCCCTCAACATTTTTTTCCAACAATCTGCTAGCTGAATTACGCTTATGCTAGAACTTTTATGGAACAAAAGTGCTTAATCATGACGAAGATTAGGTGCGAAATTGGGAGAAAGTGCAGAATCGCCCACTGCTTGCCGCGTTTTTAAGAATTGCACATACACGGTATCCATGTACACGTCGACCTATTTTCACTTAAAAAAAATCCCAGAAGTGCAAAAATGGCATTGCACATACTTTTGACTTTATCAATGTACACTGCTAAAGTCCTAGCTAGTAACCTTTATCGCCTTATCAAAATGTCGCCAAACTACCTGTTACCATATTCCAAAGATTAGCCAAATATTTCGTGTAATTTTGTTATGAATAGATTATAGATCTTATTATTAAAATCTCATTTAGAAAGTTTACTTTTAATTAATGGATAGAGCCCTATTTCAATGAAAATCGTAAGTGTATGAACACTTTTGGAAGTCACTGTACATGCATACACGAACACATACATTCATACATACATGTCTGAATCCAGTCCTGATAACAGAAGAGTAGCACAGTAAATAAAACACTTACAGTTTTATCAGAATCATTCTGCAATTTTTTCCTCTATTCCTTTCTTCGTGTCTATCACAGTGGTCTGTTTTCGTTTAAAAAAATGTCAGAAAACTACACAACCGGTGTGATGCAACTGGCTGCTACGCAGATGTTGTCCTGTAGGTCCTTCAAAGTTGTAGGTTAGTGCAGCAAAGATAAAAATCACTGGCTGTGGTAGACACTTGCAAAAATGCTGAACATTGAGACTAGCAGGTCATCCTATCCATCCGTTTGGCAGGTTTTCCTTCATAAAGCTGCTTGCGGACTGTTTGTTTTAACAAGTTCTAGAATTCACCAGCTTCTTTGTTGCTGAATAAACTCCATTTTCGATATTGTTCTTTAACTGTGTAAGTCAAAACTGACTATTCTTAAAAAATATATATGTGAAAATATTTTTAATAACCTGAACTTAAAACAAAATATTCAAATAACCAGTTCCTTCAATTCAGAGCTTGTTTATAGATGACGTTGCGAAAGAAGAATAAATTTAAATGTAGCAGACAATATTTCTCATTTTAAAGAATAAGCTATTGCCAGAAACATATTTTTTAAATTCTCTATCAAAATTCTTCTAAAAATGTGTAAACACTGTGATTTTTAATTGAATAATTTGATTCATAAGGTGTTATTAAGAGTAAAAGGTTGAAAATAAAAAAAATAACGAACAATTTTATAAAGCTTTTATTTAAAATTAAAAGTAGCAGGCGATATTTTTCATTTCAAATAATAAACTGTTGCTAGAAACGTTCACTCCAAAATATCTACTTTTTGAATTCTTTATCGAAATCGTTTTAAAACCGTATAAACACTATTTATATTCTTAAATCGATTAATTTGACTGATAAGGTGTTATTGAGACTAAAAGGTTAGAAATAAAAAAAAAAAAAAAAATTATAAAGTAAAACATTTGGTTAAAATTCATAAAATCATTAACTAAAGAAAAAAATTCTTATAATTTAATGGGAATATAAAGAATTAAATAATTCACTTCACGAAATTTATCTACAGTTTTTCTCACGAATAATCAAAGGATGGGCGACTAAAAATGAAATCGATTAATCGAATGGCACTGCAAAAAGAATAAGCCATTGTTTTTATAAACTTATCAAGTACGAACGCCTCACGTTTTTATTTCTCATAAACTAACAGTGTAGATGAGTTTTTTTTTTTTTTAATTAGATAATCTCTTGCTCTCATTACAATTCACAATAAACTAGTTTTCTCCTTTTAATTGATTGATGATTTTATCAGTTTTAAGTGGAAGCTTAGTTTACAAAAAACTTTTTTTTTTTTACTTATTTCTATGAAGTAAAGAAATTACCGCTAGTAACCTTTATTGCCTTACCAAAATGTCGCCAAACTACCCATTACCATATTCCAAAGATTAGCCTTTTTACTTTATTTCTCAGTACTGTTTCATAAATTCCATTTAAAACATCACTGGCTAAAAGATTTTGGTTTTACTTTTGATATTACGTAAATATGAGCACCATCTGCATTATATAAAAATCTTACTAGCTATTAATTTTGAGATGAGAGTCATCAGAAAGATTTATCATTGGCATTTTATTTTTTAGAATAGAAAGAGGAAATAACCAAATAAAAAAGATACTTAAGCAATTACTATAAATTAAAATTATATATGTATATATTCCCTTTTTGAAAAACCTCCAGTCACATCTAGTGGCCATTAACTGCATCTTATATAATAAGTTTAGCCAAGTCAGCCTTTTTCATATTCATAGACTATGGAGGTCAAATAGCTACTGTACAATATGATTCAGTTTTTCCCAATTTAACGTTTTCCTAATTTTTGGCCCTATACTAAATTATACATGCTCAGCACTGATTATCTTGCATGTATATATAAGAGTATATATAGTATATATACTCTTATATATACATGCAAGATAAAAATTATGTAAATCTGCTTTATGATTTAAGAATAGCCTCTTAATTCTTTGTTTTTAATTATGGTATTTCCTCTTTATTCTAAAAAAATTAATAACATTTCTGGACTGTGTCATTTCCAGATTAATCCATCTTGCATGGCTTATGCAATGCTATAACATAACCGATTCAGAACCTAAACTCAAAATTTCGAAAACTGAAACTTTTCTAACCCAAACCAAAAACTTCCTCTTGGCGAGCTTCCATATTGGATAACTGCACACTTTATCTTCTCTCTGTGTGCTACTTGGGGATGCAATTTCACTGTGCTCTCTTCCTGTCAAAACAGTATCAGAAATGTAAATGTTCTGGAAATAGGCACGATTAGAGTGCCAAGTGAATTGTGACCATAAATGTCAATTTAAATAAAAAATTAATTGAATCCACCTCAACTGCCAAGTTTCCTAGTCATTAAGGATTTAACATTTTATGCAATCAGAATTCTTCCTCTTCAATATGGATCCAATGATGTGAAATTTAGTTTGCTTCATTTGGTACACATTTTATGTAGGAAAAATTATACTACTTACCATATACATTCACCAAAGTGTCAACAAATCTATGCACACACATACATTAAAAAAAGGCAACTTTTAAAATCTGAAAAATTATCCATAAGACTTTTCTCTCTAAACAACCATCAAATTCTTTTCATAATTAACCATTAAAATTCATAACCAGTAAATCCTTAAACAAGTTTTAACATACATATTTATATTAAAATTTCTTTAATGCAGCCGAGACGAATATAATTAACCTGCACCATATAATGATTCATATAATTAATCTGTGTCTGTATATAAAATAAAAGCTAACAGTATATTTATACTGTGTATTGTACTGTGTAAAAATGTGTATTTTTATTTAAAAATACACATTTGTAGTACCTTTCTTTTGCATTCAAATTTTTAAAATTAAGTCTTTTCAAAAGACTCTGATTTTCAGACATTAATCACAAAATAATAAAAATGTTTCTACACACCCAGTCGTAAAAATTTCGTCCAAAAAGGTGCCGTATGCAACTGAGTTCTCAGCAATGAAGTCGTGAATCACAAATTTTCCTGTCTGTTTGTCGAATGTAACAGACGCATTTTTCAAATTACTGGCATCAACAACAAAAAACAAGGAACACACGGGAATCCAGTAAAATATCATTATGAACCTAAAGAAATGAGAACAAAAAATGAAAAAATGTCAATACTCAAAACTATACAGAAGTTTTTTTATTACTAATATCAGCGATAACTTTTCTCTCAGAAACAGAAATTTGTTATAGAATACCACTTTAAGGATGGCGTTACAGTATGCAGAAATTCAGCTTTGAACCTTTACTCTACGAAATTCTTCCATCAGGTCAACAAGTGATAGCGAAAGCGGTTAAACATCCCTATTTGACAACGATTTATCAACAATTACACGTGACTATTAAATTCCATGTGAATGATGCCATCTTATGAAAAAAATCAATTTGAGATATTAATAAGCGAAAATTTTAAACTATATATTATTGTTACCTTAATAGAAAAAGAATCTCAACTTTATCTTTTCTCCACATAAATGGATAAAATTACCTACATAGGATACGAGAAATAAAATAGGAATGAACTTTGACTTGAGAGCGGCCGTATTTAGCAAAAGAAAATTCTGAAATATATCACTTCACTTTTTAAGAACATAATTTTATAGTAATTATTATAATTAAATATCTTAAATAACACAACACTTTTTTCACTCAAAATTATTTTTCTATGTTAATAAATTTTGTATAAAATGAAGGGAAGTTATTGCATCCATCTGTCCGATGTCGTCTGCTTCTTTGAGAATCCTTTGTTCATGTTAAATGTGTAAATTTTTTTTAAATGATTTTTTTATTGTTATGAACGTAATCTTTTTTAATCATATATTGTGAAAGATTCTGAAACTTTTTCAGTGAAATAGTATTTAGGGATAAGAATAATTAGTACTGTAGAAGCCAAAAAGTAAACATAAACAAGAGCAGATGGGGAAAGTGCAGAATCGCTATTATAAGCTAATATTGCTTGGCGCGTTTTTAAGAATTTCACATACTCAGTTTCCATGTACACATCGACCTATTTTCACTTGAAAAAACGGCTCTAATGTAGAATTGTGTGCCCCTTCGATTAGCGACATTTTTTTTTTTTTTTTTTTTTTTTTTTTTTTAATTTTGGCGGTGAAACCTCACTTCTGGTTACCATTATACAGTGTCTCAAAAAAGTGACGGGACACTTGTGCTTTACAAAAGGAAACTGCAATAAGATAAATTTAAAAAACATGTAAAATTTTTTGTGGGTGTGTTTCATATTTAAATTTAGTAACAACATTACATAACATACATTTTCTCAAAATATTAAAATATTAATTTAATAAAAATACAATTGTTTAGAACGGAGCAGAAAATGGCTCACTTAAGTGATGCGACACTATGTACTATGCAACAAAAATCGTCTGAAGTAAGCAATAAAAATATCTTTTGGGGTATTTATTTTTACTCAAAAGCAATTTGCCAATAATTTATAAAATCGTCTGCAGTATTTCTCTCCTGTTTTTTTTTTGGAATTTTTGTGTTTTTAAGCTCTGTGCAGCCATGAATGCTAAATGAAAAGAAACTTTGCCTGGAATTCGAAAATTAGTTATTAATTTGCATATTGAACGAGGAAAATCTATTAGAGAAACTACTGAAACAGTTAACTTCAGTCATACAACAGTTTTCAATATCATTAAACGATATAAAAAGAATCATATGATTCAGGATAAAAGAAGACCTGGCCGACCATCAAAGCTATCCAATGGAATAAAGCAAATTATCGTTCGAAATATTTAAAAAAAATCCAAGAATGAGTGCTCCTAAAGTTGCTGCTGATTTACAAGCATTATATGGAGTAATTGTTAATTCTGAGACTATTAGAAGAGTAATTCGATCTACTGGATATCATGGTAGAGCAGCCAGGAAAAAATTCTTCGTAAGTGAAAAGAATAGAAAACTCAGACTGGCTTTCGCAAAATCCAACATAAATAAGAATTCTGATTACTGGAATGAAGTTATATTTGCTGATGAGAGTAAATTTAATATATTTGGTTCTGACAGTAGAATCTTGGTGTGGAGAAAACCCAGGGAAGAATTTCGCAAACAGAACTTGGTGCCATCAGTAAAACATGGTGGAGGAGGAGTTATGGTATGGGGGTGTATGTCATCCGCTGCAGTTAGTAATCTTGTTTTTATTGACAGTATAATGGATCAGTACAAGTATATTGACATTTTAAAACAAAATTTGAAATCTTCAGCACGAAAATTGAACCTTCATAACGATTTTAAATTCTACCAGGACAATGACCCCAAGCACACTGCTTTGAACGTTAGACTCTGGCTGCTGTATAACTGTCCTGAAATAATAAAAACACCCTCACAATCTCCACAATTAAATCCCATAGAGAATATTTGGCAAGAATTGGAATCAAGAATTCGCAAACACACCATTTCTTCAAAATAACAATTAAAATCGGTGCTTCAAGAAGAATGGGGTAAAATCACTTCAGAAATTAGTCGAATCCATCCCAAAAAGATTAAATCATGTTTTAAAAATAAAAGGAAATCCAACAAAATATTAAAACCTTTTAAAAGTAAAGTTTTTGGATAAATATTTGATGGAAAAGTAAGTGTCCCATCACTTAAGTGAGCCATTTTCTGCTCCGTTCTAAACAATTGTATTTTTATTAAATTAATATTTTAATATTTTGAGAAAATGTATGTTATGTAATAATTGTTACTAAATTTAAGTATGAAACACACCCACAAAATATTTTACATGTTTTTTAAATTTATTTGATCACTTTTTTGAGACACTGTAGTTTTAACTTTGTTTTAGCTACCTGATTTTATTTAAATGAAAATAGATTGATGTGTACATGGACAAATTTAAGGCAGTGCGGAATGCCTAGTTTGTGCAATTCTAGGATTTATTTTAAGTGAAAATAGATCAATGTGTACATGGACACAGAGTTTGTGCAATTCTTTGGCTTCTTATTTTGGTTTTGTGTAACGGCCATCTTGAAATTGTGCCTTCCTGGCGCCGATCTTGGCGGGGGCACTCAATTATAAACTTTTAACAAAAAAAAAAATCCCAGAATTCCACAAAAATGGCCCTTGACTTTTTCCATGTACACTTCGACCTATTTTCACTTAAAAAGTCAAATAAAATTGACAAAAATCAAATTCTCCTTACTCTTGTAAAAAGCGCCAAACAAATAAGTGGGCAATTCTGCACTTTACCCGCCAAACGAAAAATAATTTTTATATTAGAAAAATAGTTTTGAATATTGTAAATTCTTCCCTCAGATTATATGTAATGTGTGCTTACTTTTGAAAACGTAGCAGGAGCTGAAAAAATCATAAATTTAAAAACAGTATAACTCTTGTATTTTGTTTGGCATGTATTTTTTTAAACAAGTTTAAGAGTGCTAGATTTTTTTCTTTCAAACAAAGTTAACACTTTAAAAGCTGGTTAAAGAACATATTTTATTTTATTTCATTTTTGAAAGGAAATGAGAACATTTGTTAAACTTTTCATATCATCAAAGTAATAAGATAGCATTTTAAACAGTTATAAATAAATAAATAAAAAATTGTGACTGCTTTCCTAAAAATACCAGTGACCTAAATGACAGTTATAAGTAAGTAAAAAAAAATCATGACGACTTTTATTCTTCTTCATTTTTCTATGCCTCAGATTAAGAATTTTTTTCTTATTAATAAGATCTGGTTGATATAGCTACCTGTCTGATCAAGCAGTTTTAAATAATTTAACAACTTATTATAAAGCTTTAATATTTTTTTAATGTATAATAAGAAATTCAGACGGGACACAAATCCAAGATCATATTATGTGAGTTCATTAAAAAAAACTCTTTCTGTGTTGAACAAAATTTTAATAGTAGTGAAAAGTAATAGACTTTTAATTTCAGTTTTTAATGCTTATTTAGGCAATAACACAGTTATTAAAAACTGTTCATCCTATCACTATATATAACTCCTGCATTCATGGATTTGAGCTTTTGTTTGATATCTTTATTATATGCGGCTTAAGTATCTGTTTGTCGCCGACAGTTTATTGGTTGCTTGCGTAAGTGTACTAGCCAATAGGGTGAAGTTGCCACGGCATTCAAATAGTCCATATACACTGATATCATACATGCAGTTATCCAGAGTCGTAGCTAGGGTTTTCAGCGCCCAGGGACAACTGAAGATTTCGTGCCCCCTACTGCTTGCCAAGGATGGAAAACATTTAATTCTAAAATGGCGTACCATCAGTTTGCCACCCTTTGGATTCTGCGCCCGGGGACAGATGCTGCCTCTTGCCCCCCTCTAGCTACACCCCTGCAGTTATCATTGTTTAATTAAATTATCATGGTACTTAAGAATATTTAAATATTTTTAATTCATACAATTGTTGCTTATTATGCATTTAACTATATTTAGATATGAATTACCTAGAAACTTGCAAACATTGAAAAATTAAATGAGACGAAACCAACTAACGAGTTGTGCGTAGTACATCTCATCTGGTATGTTTACCCAAATTCCTATGCTAAATATCCTTTTGCGTAAAGAGTTTAAAATTTTGCCTGATTTTATTCCTACACTGTATTTTAAACTGAATTTTCAGCTGAACACAAATTGAGCTTGTCAGGGAGAACATAAGCATTTGTTTGCATTAGCAATAATCTGTTTTTGAAATGGTTTACAACTGAACGCAAATTGAGCGTGTCAAGGGGAACGTGAACATTTGTTTGCATTAGAAATCATCTGTTTTTGAAATGGTTTACAACTGAATGCAAATCATTTTAACTACAATTTATAATATCTAGACAGTATCTAGACTACAATTTATAATATCTATATCTATATATATAGACTATAATAAATCTATATAAATTATAATATCTAGACTACAGTTTATAATATCTATATAACATCACATAATGCCTATCACATAGCAAATGTAAGGAGTGCACCTTGGGAAAAAATAAATAAATAAATAAAAAGAGGGGCAGTTCTACAGAATGTATCAGTACAGGGGTGACAAAATTTCAGGAGAGATAGAGTACACCTAGATGGTCGGAAACGCTTTCCTGGCACGGTAGTGATGACCCAAAATGAAAAAAGGAAGAATGCAAACAATCAGGCAGAACAATTTTTATTATGTTTAGTTCAGCAGAAACCTACAAATAAGAACAAAAACAAACAATGGCATCTTTAAAGAAGGTGTTCGAAATTACAACAACGGACTGGAATGCGGGCCTCACTTTTCTGGTACACGGAACATCTGTGTAATGATTGGAAGATGTATGGTTCCTGCATCATGCTCCAGGTTGTAATTTTGAACACGTTTGATGATGATCGCTGTATCTTTATGTTGTTTTTTCTTTGTTTTTGTTGTACTTCTAATAATAAACATGATTTCTTTTGCCCTTTCTTTCTTGACTTTTGTGTTGCCACTACATCGCCAGGAAACCGTTTCTGACAGTGCATTGCTATATGATTTCCCGTGCTCTGTCTCGCCTGAAAGTTTGTCACCGCTGTACTGATACACCCTGTATATCTCCCATTCCACGAGAATGATTGTCGAAATTTAACTTTAAGTTTTCCATGTCTTAATAGGATATAACTTAGATTTATATACATCATTGTTCTAACATAGGTATTTTGACACAAAATTGGAATTTTTCTGAAATGACATGCCAATTTTTTTTCCATTTTTTTATTCTACAATTCAAATCATGCCAAAGTACCAAGTTTTGTAAAAATCACACGAGTAGTTTCTAAAAAATTAGCTCTCAAAATTTTAGCTCCTCTATGTTATTAATATCTCTCTATATATTTATTTATTAATATTGCTATATATATTTATTTATTAATATCTCTTTTTTATTAAACTTGTTCGATTCTTCCTTTCACATTTCAAAATTTAGGTTCATACCAAATAAAATTTACCCATTTTTTATGATTTTTTTAAAATTTGTATAAATTTTTCAAAAAAAATTGAATTATAACCTATAAAATTTTTACCATCATTTTAACACATTGATGGCAGCGCAGATATTCATTGTTCATGTGGTGGCGCTTGAATTAGCGGTCCGTCCATTTTGTGAATCCACCTAGTAAAATTTAAAATTATAATAACAAAAAGAAAAAACATTTTTCAAATTCGTATGAAGGATCCATGAGGAAAAACAAGAAAGTGATGCAAAGAATACTATAAACACTTAACAAGCCTAAAAGGTACTCAGTATGCCACGAATAGAGCAAAGAAAGTAGCAATATATTGCAATAATTATAAGGGCAAGCCGGCACTTTGTTTACCCTATTTTAAAAAATTGCATAGAAGAAATTAATTATATTTAAGTATATTTAGTTACATTTTAAGTTATTTGCTTTGTATTGAATGTTTGATTATAATGTTGAAATGTTAATGTATACTGTTGAATAATTAAAATAAAATTTTGTACTATGTATTTTTTCATATACAAGCGTGACCCATTACTGAGTCATGTCGCCCCACGGAACTATCAAGCATGGCCTACCGGTGGGTCATGCCGCCCCACGGAACAGACAACGGTGGGTCAGGCCAACGTCAACTTGTTAAATTAGGTATATTTCTAAGGCGTACCTGAAAAAAAAGTAGAGTTTTTAATTCAAAATTTAAGATATATGTAAATTTACATATTGTCACATTTTGAAATTTGTTATAAGCAATAATAATGCCAAATGCGGTTTATGCACTTTGCTAAAGTTATTTGAAAGTATGAAAGATGACCAAAGAAAATAGAATATAGTATATAAATTAAGAAGTTCGTAAAGTGAATTATTCTTTGTGCAAAATGAAAAAAATGTGGCAACATAAATTTTTAACCCTCTGAGCATTATGGGTTTAGCCCTGAAATTTCAAAATTCCTCAAAATGTCATGAATAAATCAAGTACATCAATAGCTGGCAGAAAATTTCATGTGTAATAATTACGAAAGCCAATCTTCTGTACGAAATTTTCCATCAATAACGCTGAAAGGGTGAAATTTCTCACCAAAAATTACAAAGTTTAATATCTAGGCATAATTTGAGTCATAGAATCAAAATATGGAAAAAATTAGCATGTCGCTTCAGAAAAAGTCCGATTTCGTGTCAAAATACCTATATTAGAACAATGCTATCTAATACAGGGTGTTTATAAAGTCTGTATACATTTTTGCTTAAATAGGCTTTATTCTGAAATATAAGTTATTTACATGAAAATACAACATAATAGAACACTAAATTAGTACAAATCAATGTGGCCCTCCCTGGTATCTAGGCACGGTTGTCACCAATCACTACACTCCAGAACACCTTATGTAAAGTTATTGGTGTAATTTCAGCTGCTGCAGTCATAATTCACTGTTTTAATTCTTCAGTGCTGCCAGTATTCACTCAGTACACTTTGGACTTGACAAGACCCCATACGAAAATGTCAAGGGAAGTCAAGTCTGGTGATCGTGGAACCCAAAGCCACTGAAAGCCAAGACCGATCCACCTATCAGGAAAAGTTTCATTGAGATAATAACTCACAATAATGGCAAAATGGGGAGGTGCTCCATCCTGTAGTTAGACAACATTGTCAATAATGCCATCTGAAACTAACTGTGGCTCAAGATACTGTTACAACATATCGAGATAAATTTCTCCAGTGATGGTCCTTTTTGCAAACATGAAAGGTCGGCAGAGCTTGGTTATTCCAATCCATATATTAACTTTAGATGTGTCTCCCTGAGATTCATATAACATGTTTAGTTGTTTATCAGCCCTCATTTATGCCTATATTAACATGGCCACTGAGATGGAATGTGGCTTTGTCGCTAAAGAGAGCATTTTCCATTAAGTACTCATTCTGTACAGCTTCAAACAAATCATAACACATGGATTTGCCGAGCTGCATAGTTCTCACCTTCAAGCTTATGCACAGTTTGAATGTGGTAGGCATCCTTGTTTAACGCTTTGACACGTGCGATATTATTTTTATAATTGTTTTAACTAAAAATTCTAGAAATTGAATATTATGATCCTAGAGACAAATAATATATGAATTAAAAAAATCTACTCTTGCCCATTGTTTTGTGGGTGGTGGTCGCACTGTGAAACCAGAGCGTGTCTAGGACTTTGAAACTTACTTAGGTAGCAGGGAAAAAAACTTACTTTTTCCGTGTGCATTTCCAATAAATGACGAAATTTACGAATTTTTTTTTTAAATGCATGTAAGAATTGCATAATATATATATTTTTTACATTATTTTACAAACTAAATCATCAGAAAAAATTAAAAAATAAACATTTATGTAATTTTTCCATAGCAGTGAAAGTATAAGTACGAACATAATAAGGACATTTGGCTTATTAAAACTCAGTAAAATAAGGATAAAAAAAAAGACTCAGTGTTTTTTTTTTTTTTTTTTTTTTTTAAATTTCAAAGAACAAATATTTTTTGTGACACTGTTCAAAGCATGTATTGTCTTTTCGGTACATGCATAGACCCACATTGCACGTTTCGCACATGTATCTTCTTCTATGACGTTTCTTCCTTGTGCTACAAAATGTACACTGGTTGGATCTAAATTTCACTGGTATATGTCTATCGTTATTTTGTTTCTTTTCATCTGGCACATGAAATTTGTGGTTTTTTTATGTTAATGAAGGGGGGAGGCTTGGTCTTTTTGGCTTTGGTACGGATCATTCATTTCCCATTCATACTTATTTTTCGTATTTCGTCTCAAAATATTCAGAAAATATTTTTAATTTAAATAAAATTTTATGCGATTTCTATTTTTAATTACAGCAAAGTATATTTACATTAAATTTAAACCACAGGAAATAATTTATAAAATCACAATACTAGCTTGGGGAGCAAGTGTGTTAAGGTCAGACAAAAGTCTCTGGAAAAGAAACACCTTTTTACTGGGCAGGTGCATATATTGTTTAGTAATAAAATAACTCTGTGATTTCAAAACCCCTTATCTATACCCGGGTAAAAATAAACATTCCTTTTTGAGAAGCAAGCAAACGCCATTGTGAAGAGCAGTGGTTTCAAGGCGCGACCACTGAGCCTCTAGAACATTGTGACACAATGCTCTAGTGGGGCAGTAGTTGCACCATGAAACCACAAAGCAAATGCCATACATATAGAGGTTTTTTTTTTATATATGCAGTTGAATTATTGCTATTTGTTACTGTTTATAATAGAAATCATGATGTGCGATGAATAACTTTTGAAATTTAAAGTTGTTTATATTAATAAACGGAAGTTATTTTGTCTCATTGAAAACGAATTTTAAAAGGCATCCAATTTGAAGTACTAAGACCTAAAACATGTATGATTCTGTAGTCATTTTGTGTTATTTAGAGGTAAATAATCAGTAATCAATTGATTTTCACTCAAAAATTTCAGAAGTGAAGGAAGAGAAGAAAAAAAATTCGAAAATTGGTGGTTTCAAGGCGCAACCACCGCATGTCAAAGGGTTAAATGACAGCGTAGAATTTTCCAAACTGTAGTATACAAAATACCGAGTTCTTAGCTGAGTCTTCATGTAGATGCCTACGGGCTATGCATAATCGCTTCTTATACGCTTTGCTCAATTTGTGGCATTATCAAAGGTCTCCCAGAATGGTCTTCATCTTTAACATCATCAGTTCACTTGAATTTGTTTACCAAGATTTCAATAGTTGCTCTTGTAGGGGCTTGTTTTCTGAATTTGTTTTAGGGCCCCCCAAAAGTAAATTATAGTATAAATATAGAGTATAACAGACTTATAAAGGGCCCTATATCTCAAATAGCTTAGGGCCTTATCAAGTCTAAATCTGGGTCTGCTTCTGTGCTAATGCCCTTTCGGCCAAAAAGTGGCACTGGATACATCATTAAAGTAGACATAAACAAAAAGGTGTAGCATCATGAGTAACTTGGCACACTATCACATAATGAAAGTTCTCATCAAATATGACTAGTGCAATATAGCACACCATCAGATTGTGAATGTACTCACAAAGATTCACATTGAAATGTTCACTTATTAAAAAGTTGCATCATAAAATGTCATAGTATACCTATTTGAAAGAACACATCTAGTCAGTAAATCATCTGCAACACTAGAGCATGATATGAATGTTTGTACAAACAAACTCTTTAAATTGTTCATTTGTTAAGAAGACACTACAAAGTGTGTCATGGTGTGTATACTTAATAGTACACATCTATATGGTATGCCATCAATTACATTGGAGCACACTGTCATTGCATGTAAAGTAAGAACACAAAATGAAAACTGATTTGTATGAGGCACAAAAAAGCATGACTCATTTCTTGAGGACAATTGATATATGCAGACATAGTTCAATGCGTAACATAGTACGGTGAATAAAGTAATGCAATTTAAAGTATTTTAATTACAGGTATGTCAATAAGACACATTCTTAAAACAGGTAATAATTATATGTTTCAAAAATTGCTTAATTGTTACGACAAAAGAGCCAAGAATCAAAAACTAACATCTGCAGCTAGATGGTATGAATGGCTGGATTCAAGTATTCAAAAAAAAAAATAAATAAATAAATAAATAAAAGAAAATAAAAAAGAAAAGAAAAGAAAAAAAAAAAAAAAAACTGAGCGGATATGTAATGAAGAAGAAAAGTTACTTCATTTGGTAAAACTCATGCCAGCACAATGAAGAACTATTGCACGTATTACAGGAAGGACTGTAGCATAATATCTGTGTAATTATAAATATTTATTAAATCTAGCTCACAGAAAAAGATAAGATGATGATCTTCGCAAACTAAAAACCAGGGAAAATCAGCCTTAACTCAAAAACAAAAGCTGCTCATTCTCGAGATGTGGATGAAGAGGAAATGGAAATGTTTATCCAAAGCTACAACTAGACTTACAAAAGATTAAGTGCTAAAAGGAAAAATCATAAAATGTTAAAAGAAACAAGATATTTAGCAGCTCTTCAATAAAGGAGATAGCTGAGAATGGGGATAACACATAAGTACAGTTTTAAATACATGTTTACACGTGGCTTTAATTTATCATTTGGCTTTTTCATTTGGTACAATTTTTTAAATATATAATTTTATATTAGTGTTTAACATAGTACTATGTTTCACAACTTGAGTAAACTATAAACTAATAGGCCTATCATAACTGCTTGGTTTAGATTTTTCAAGTATCTTATGATTTTTATTTTCCCTTTTTTTAGAGTTTAATTAATAAACTCTTTAAGACACTGAATACTTTTAATACACTGAATAAGTTTTCAGATTTCAATGTATTTTGTGTAATTATTTTTCTTTTAATCATATGCTAACTTTGACACATTATTCCATGATAGAATGCTTGAATATGTGTTTCCTTTCAATACTGTTAGGTAGCAATACAATTAAAATCTTCCAACAACGGTACAGTGATGCTAAGTATCTTTGGAGAGTAATAAAGAAGCCACTTGCAAATTAAAAAAAGTTACACAACAAATTTTCTTTCATTTCATTTCTAGCCACATACAATGTGCAAGCCCTTTGTGAAATATTAAAAAAAAAATTAGTATGTGGAGCCAAAAATATTTATTATTATAATTTATTTGTTGACTTATTTTTAAATTATAGGCACAAATTTACAGTTAATCATTATCATGTAAAATTTAAAAATACATTTTTCTTATTTCTAACATCTGCAGTCGTTGCATCATTGTATCTTTTTCCCCCCCTCTACAGAACAACAAATAACAAGGACTCTTAAAAAATTTAACTGAATTCAGTCAAAAATTCAGTATATTTTACTATTTCTTTTTCCCCTCTTTTAACTTCTGAACAAGTTCTTTATTCTTATCCAATTTACTAGATGCTGCACACTCAGCATCAAATATACACTGAATATTAATAATTATTTAGATAATGCCATATAGTCTTGTATGCTAGAAACTATAGTATATCTCATCACTAAAGTACTTCTGTACCTTTTTTTATAATAATTTAAATCAGTTATATATTTAAAATAAACTTAATGTTTATTGTATGATTTTATTATTATATGATGGATTAAATTAATGAAAATTGTTATTATTTTAAAGCAAAGAAATGAACAGCTCCCAAAGTCATTACAAATTTGTAAGTTGTTTTGAAAAACTGCAAGAAACATATTTCTTAAAATAGATAGCTGTAAAAACTTGGTTTCAATTTAAAAATATACATTGAATATTAATAATTATTTAGATTATGCCATATAGTCTTGTATGCTAGAAAATATAGTATATCTCACCACTAAGGTACTTACTTCTGTACCTATTTTTATAATAATTTGAATCAGTTATATATTTAAAATAAACTTAATGATGTTTATTGTATGATTTTATTATTCTATGATGGATTAAAATTAATGAAAATTGTTATTATTTTAAAGCAAAGAAATGTGAAATCTTTTAATAAAAAAGTTTAAAAACATGTATTTAGGCCCCATAGGAAAAACTGTAAATTTATGCTTATGTGATCAGAATTATTCAAGATTTCTTCAATTCATTTTTTTTTTTTAACTGTACATTATCTCACAGAAGAGAGATAGGCATGTTATATTCTTAAAGTTCTAAAACACACTTTTTGTGCCAAATAAATATTCCTGTATAATACTTATACAGAAATAATATAATAAATATTTATACAGAAATGTGTGTCAAATGTCCAATCACATAAAAGATAAAATTTGAAATTTTATAATTTAAAATATTTATACAGAAATGTGTGTCAAATGTCCAATCACATAAAAGATAAAATTTGAAATTTTATAATTTAAAATATTTATATAATTTAATCTTTTACAGAAAGAGGGAATAAAGAGATAAAATTTCCCCTCTTTCTGTAAAAGATTTTTAACAGGGTAAAGGTCAATTTACTAATAGTAATGAAACTATGCTTAGAGGGCTCTATACAAAAATTTAAATTGCATATATTTTTATTAAAAGATGTCATAAGAGCAGAATTGTAGATTGCAACGTGTCTCTAATTAACAGATTAAAAGGAATTTTCAATACATTAACATGAATTATATAAATATATAAAGAGGCTAAAAAAAACTTGATCAACGAATTCACAATTCACTCTGTGGAAGGTTCAGATTTTTTTTTCGCAAGTTTAAAGTTTCTCGTTTCTTTCTTGATAACAAGTCTCATAAAATTACAATCGTTCTGTAATAATTTGATAACAAGTCTCATAAAATTACAATCCTTCTGTAATAATTTCATGCAGTCCTCACTTGTTTTCTGTCAAACTGAGTAGACATGCACATTATTAAGTATTATTATTCAGTGCAATTAAAATAATACAAAATCTCAAAAATAATACATTTTATTACTTGTCATAAGATACAAATTTATAGATTGAACAAAATAATCATAAACTGATTGATATTTTGGAAGAATTAAAAAATTTGGCAATAAGAACTACGCAAAATTGTTCCCCACAGAAAATATTTTTAAGGTTCACTTATTAAAAAGAACAACAGAAAGTAAAAACACAAAGAAAGACAAAATAAAGAAAAAGTATACCACTTTTCTGCTAAACTGACGATTTTGAAATATATATACTATATTGATATTTATATAATTTTGCCTTTAGTTACTTTAACAAGAGAAAATCAATCTAAAATATGCATAAAGGCCAAAAACTTATTCAACCACTCAAGTGCATATAATATCAAGTATTTATTTTATTCATTTTCCATTAGTGAAATGCCAAGTGCTATATATTAAAAATAGTAAACATTAAGCAATGATATTTTTCTTCTTCTACTTTAATGATATAATTGTAACTAATAAATAGTTGTATGACATCATAATTTTAAAATATAAAAAGCATTCAAATTCCAAAGATAAAAGAATAACCATCTGTTTTAGACTTATTTGTTCTATGATATTACTGATATCACTGAATTCCATATGCTTCTGTTTACTTTCAGTATCTCTTCTCATTGAGTGTACTATTATTATGCTAGCATTAATTAAAGATTAAAAAATGAATACATATCTAATTGAATTATTAGTTCATCATTTTAATGCATAAAAGTTTCATTGTAAACACATAAATTTTCAGCAGTTCCTATATGTTAAGATTTTCGTAATACAAATGAGTGTAAATTTGTTCACATAATAAATGCTAATCCAGTTACATATAGAATATTTAATCAGGCAGAAAAACAAAATTTGCTGTTGTATCATATTTCAAACACATTTTTATTTTTTTTAAATCTATAAAAATGACTTACACTAAAATGTTTAACAACTTTATACTATGAAAATATTAATGTAAATAATACATTTATTTCATTATAATAATTTATCTGTTAAAATGGTATTCTTTACACAAATTTAATTTATATAAAATTATAGCACATATCACAAACTTAAAAACAGCTCAGTTAATCCATTTATGTATTATAGGCTTGAATTTCCACAGATCAGGATGGCCTTCATGTTTCACTTCTTTATCAAAATCTGATTTGCTCCATTGAAACGGAGGTAGAGGATCATATGTAGGCCCTCCAATTGCCACAAATTCCAGGTTTTTGAACAGATCAAATGTTGTTAGCTTGGAAGAAAATATTATTAGTTACTTTAAGGAAAAAATTAATTTTTTCTATTTATTGGTTTTCTGATGCCCACACACATAAAAATCTACTGCTACTACTACATTTCATCACATAAATCAACTAGTGATGAAACCTTTAAAAAAAAAACTTATGTGAATTTTAAAAAATAACTTATGTCAATTCTGCCTTCATATGAACTGAAGTGATAACAAACTCTACCACATCGCAGTTTATCCCTCCATTTTGCTGATATCCACACCCATTCCATTGTTTGCATATTGCTGCCGGTCTTAGAATCAAAGTCGAAATTGAAATTTAAAAAAATTTCATCCCCATCTTATTTTAAGGCCCTGCCCCTCCCCCCCCCTCACACACACAAATAAAAAAAAAAGGAGAGAGATAATATTAGCAAGAAAAAATTAAAAATCTATCTTTGTAGAAGAATTTAGAACAGCTTCCAGGATTGTTTAATGCTTACAAGAATCAAAGTCATGGGTAGTATTTTTGGTCATATATTAGCAGACACCAGATAACTAGCAAGTACCTTAATTTTATACCGACATAAATAAATTAAAGCATTTTGATTTACAACAAAAGGAAAAATAAGAATTGCATATAATTTTAGCTATGTGTTCTTATGATGAATTCTAAGAGTCTTACAAGAGATAAGAAATAATTTTTAGTCTGAAATATTGCATGTTTTCATTCAATCTTTTACTTTATCTATACATGAAATAATAAAATTAATTTCCTCTCCACTCAAACTTCACCATATTTTATGCATAATTTTGCCCTAGCCTCAGAATAAAATCACAGAACTGTATGTTAATTACCTTTTGTGGTGAAACTTTTAAAGTTATGTTAATAAGAATTACGTCAGAGATTTACAGCATTCTGCATGTCGAATGGATACATGTTTCACATAAACCTAATTGTATTTAAACACTTCCTATACATTAATTTTTTTATGTTAATTATTGTGATAATATTCCTATGAATTGTATCTGCTTCTAAAGATAAATTAGAAATAAATATATAAAATTTTACTCAAAAAAAAAAAATAAATAAATAAATAAATAAATAACTTATATGTTGTACTTTTAATAAAAGCTAATATTCAACAAATCTGATACATTAATTTAGAAGTCAAACAACAAAAATCAGCGTTAATGCACTTTTGCAGCTGAGGATGATGGTTCAGTAAAGCCATCGAAACTAGTCCTGTGAAAATTTGAAAATATAATGCTGATTTTTGATGTTTGACTTCTAAAATAATATTTATTCGGCATGTTATTGTATCTTAAATCTGATATAGTATTATAGCTTTATGTATGGCTGTATTTTATTATGTCAAAGAAGTTAAAAATCATAGATCAGTTATAGTTTGGCTTGAATTTAATTTCAAATGATTCAATGAAATAGCAAAATGGAGTTTCTGTGCATTTTCTTGGGTATAAAGTAAATATTTAACCAGTTTCTCCTGTGAAGTCCTGCAGAAATGAAACCTTTATATAAATTCAACAAACCACAAAGAGATAACTACCAATTAAATAATAAAGAAGTGCTATGGAATTTTTCTATGAAGATAATCTATATAGTTTGACTCGTAATTCGTGGAGGTTGTCTTCAGAGGAAAGATTTGGCAATCTGGATCTAAGTTACTATAGTTAAATATCATATTTAAACCACCTTCTCAGTGGAAAACGGAAGGTGTAGAGCCCCAAAACTTGTAATAACTATACCATTATTACATTTGTTACAGGCAATTTTTTTTCCAGCAAAAACTATTTACATCATAAAATCATCAAGCAAAAAATAGGCATGTTCTATAGAGCTTATAATCATCATTTTCTGTCATAATTATACTCATTAATCAAAGTGAAGAATGATACATGACATAAACATGACACTAAAATTGGAATTTTATGCAAATTCAAACTAGAACTATTATTCCTGTTATTCCAAAATTACATTCTTAATCAAAGACTCATATTGTTGTTGTAGAATAATGATATTTTCTTTAAAAGTTTGTATTTCGCCTGCAAAATCTTTTCATCAATGATTTAATAATGCATTATCAGCATTAAGATGCTACTTGGTATGCAAATGAGCCAATTAGTTTTAATAGTTTTGGTAAATGATGAAGCAGTTTTAAGAACACAGCTGTTATTCATTAATTAGGATGAGTAACGAATATTTTTCCTTTAACAACTATGGAATGTGTTGTTTTAGTAATGAAAGAAAATTCCACGTCATGTGAAAATGAAAATACAGTATCTTTCCCCAGCCTTTTTTGGTTCTTTATGTGAATTTGGAAATTTATGAAAACTGTTATCCACAAAAATGACACTGATTGGAACATTATAACTTACTATCAATATACACATATAGTGAAACTTTTGTATTTAACACAAACCATCAAAATTCTGACTTTGAGAAATACTTAGTGCTTTGATAATATATTAGTTTTAGCTATTATATGAAAATAAAGAATGCATATGACAAACTGCTGAATAAGAGTCTTAAGTAAATCTCTAACTAAAACATACCATTTTCAGCTCAGACTGAGAAAGAACTATGTCTTGGTGTTTAAAGTAATGCTGTAAATGTCAGTGTTTATTTTCTTGTCAACTATTAGCATAATTACTATTAACTTATTTTTTTTTGCTAACTTTGCTTATTTTTCATTCTAGTATAACTCACTTCTTTTTATCAAAATTTGAGCCATCCCACTAAATTTGTGCAGTTTTTTTTTAAATGGGCTTCCTGTTCCTACTCTCATTCAATAGTTTCTTTTAAAATTTCAAACTTCAGTCGATCACAGGTTTCCATTTCCCTTGGTGGAAACAAATTCCTTACACATTTTTAAGCAGTAAATAGCAGCAGCTTACTGCTTGTCAGCAGTTTACTTCATAAAAATATACTTTTTCCCTTCATCATGAAAATTCACATTTTTCAAACATAACCTATTTCATGTGATACCTTATTTAAAAAAAATAGTATATAATCACATGAACACACACACATACACAAAAAAAAAAAATAAATAAAAAATAAAATAAAAAATAAAAAATAAAAATAAAAAATAGTCTAGAAGATTTGAAGCAAATATTTCAATGTTTATCTAATAAATTTTTGGCTTCTTACCTTCATGTCTAAACCTCCATGCTGTCTATGTCCTAAAGCAGCATATGGATAGGTTCCATTAGCAGGATTCAGATCACAACGAGCAGAAATAGCATTTTGTGCACTATAGGGAGGTGTACAATTGCAACGTGACAAAGGATCGTTTTTATAGTCATTGTATCTGCAATGCAAATTATGCATTTAAAATTTCCATTATATAATTAACTATAAAGTATATTTGTATTACTGGAAGGCATTAACCATGCAAATACAAGCAATTAAGTTCGTTTAAATTCATTGAAGTCTTTTCCCCATCCATTTAGTATTAATATAGCTTCATTGATTTTGAATGTAGGTAATTTTATACATTCAAGAACAACTTGATATCCAGAATTACTAAAATTTGATATGGTAAAACTTATCATTATTTATGGAACACTGTTAATATGGACATTAAAACAACATGTAAAAGGATATTAAAAAGGTTGATTAAATGGACATATAACACAATACAGTAGTAATTAGAAAAATCACAAACTATATAGTTTCATTGCATGTTTATTCAGGCAATGCTAATCACAGAATGAATAATGGTCACATTGCAGAACTCATCAAGATAAGATTAAATTTTATGTGAATAACGTTTATTTTACTTTTCCAAATATAATAAAAATAATTCATATTTTAAAAGATGTAAAATATAATAATGAATTATAAATTAAAATATCTGTTCATTACAAAACATTAATACTGGTATGTGTTTTAACAAAATTTTGGAGCCAACATAGCTAATAGATAACTGAGCTTCTTGTGGTTCAAATATGTATTTAGTGTGATGCAAGTAAATGGTTTGGTTTATGTTATTATATTTCTGCATATCTTTAGAATTTCAGATCCACACTCTCACAAGCTGGAGATAAAAATGCCCCCCCCCCCCGTACAGTATTGCTATAGCTCACTTTCAAATAATTGAGTTTGTTAATCAAAAATTCATTAAAGTGTTGCAAAATATGAAATCGATAATAAAACAAATTTCAAATTCCAAACTCAGGCTTCTAGATGTGTATATTCAGTGGAAGATTACATTATTCAAAACTGGATGGCTCCAGGTACCGTTGTTTTATCACAATGCGAGAAACATACATACATTCTTGGCTAACGCCATTTGGGTTAAAAATCCCTTTATACATGGGGAGAACAACAGTACAAAAAAGAATGATTTTTAAAATAGGTAAGTGTATTACAACTGATATTTCTTGCTTTTTAAATTTATTGATTAATTGCCTTTGTGTGGAATTCTTAGTGTGCTGCTATTTTTAAAATGATTGTTCAGTTTTCAAATTTCTTTCCAAAATCAGCAGCAAATCTGCAACTTTTTGGTGGCAGTGGTGCAGATACTCAAAGAAGACCTTTATCATCCATATTAGCCGGTAATTAATGAAAATATGATTAAAATTTTTTTTATTCCTCTTGATAATGCAATTTTTAAATAAATATACAAATGAAATTAATAAGCAGAAAATGTTTCACATTCTACTGGAATACTGTTTTTGTAATATTATTATAATTTTTAATTAAAGGTCATGGTGAGTAAAATACATTTTGGTTCTATAAAAATAGGGACTTGAAGAGACTTTTCTAATCAATAAGTAACATTTATTTATAAATAATTTCCTAAAAAGTTAAGGAAACAGGACTTTTTGCACAAATAAAAGGCATCAGAAATTAATTCACAACCATGCATTGAAAAAAATGTGAAAAATTCAGAAAACAACTTTGTATCATCTTAATCAGTTTACTGCTTAACCAGGTCTTATGAAATTATTTTCATCACATTTCAAGTTATGCAACAGTTTATCAAAAATTGCTTTTAATTGAAAGTTTCAGTAATTAAAATTCACATACAGGAGTAAACAATTAAAATGATAATAAAAAAATTGAATTGATGAAAATTTTTAAATGCATTTCAGAATTTACCTCATAAGTTTGGTCATACTTGATACATCAGAAACTTTTCCCTGATCTCGTCTGAATATCAAAGCACGTGGAGCTTTTTCATATGAAACAGAATCGCCATATTTCAGTTGATTGATATAGCTTCCACTTAAATTGTAGATATCTGAAAAATAGCTAAAAAGCATTTACAAATAAATAAAAAAGTCAAATGCAGGAAATTCTCATAATCATCTTCAAAATGCTTCCAGAAACTGGAGAGGCTTTCAATATAAATTACTTTAAAATTATGCAATAAAATTCAATTTGAAAATAATTCTTACGGAATGTTATATGATGCCCAATAGCGTTCCTCTTTCAAAATTTTTGTCACATCCTTACTATGAATATAACCACTAAAAAAAAGGTTTAATCAATTTATTTCACCAATAAAAGCAAAACAAATGGCAAATAAATTAATAACACATGGGCTGTTCGGTTATAATCTCTGAATCTAATTTTGTAGAGAAATTAAAAACACAGTTAAGAGAGTTAAATGAGAATATTTATTTATTTATTTTTTTTAATTTTACATACGGTAGCTGTTCTAACACCCACAACAATCCATCTTCAAGAGGCTTTCCAGGCAGGAACTTTTTATAGTCTACTATCATCCAATGATTATTATACCTAAAACATATAAATCAACTCAATAGTTATGTACATTAACTTAATGCACTCAGAAAAGTAAATATATATTATTAAAGTTTGTTTAACCCAGTATTTTTTCTATTTTTAATGTCAAATTAGTCATATAGATGGCGGAAGTTGTCCACAAAATGTTAGTTTGTGAAGTGTATTCTGTTTGGTCTAAAAGCATGTGGTTTTCATAAATTTTGAGTTACAACGCGAGTTTTTGTCTTTGAGTGTTTATCTTTTAGTATGTATTTTACACATTATTTGATCACTTTTTTTATATACAAGTAGTGTAAATTATCTTTATCATAAAATAATGGATGATTCAGAACATATGGAGCTAATTTCTTGTGATTTGGAAGCAGAATCTGAAATATCTGCAAATGAATCTGGAGGTAGTGGAAGTTTTCTAGATGACTGCGACACTAGTGACTCTGAGAGTAGTACAGATGGTCTCAGACAAGCAAGGCAGTTTTTTAAAATTAATTCTAATAATCCACCTCCAAGATTTGCTTTCATTGGAAATTCAAAAATTAACTTGAATATTGATGTAGCTACCAGTAAACTTCAGTTTTACGAGGCTTTCATGGATGATTATTTGCTAGACCTGATTTTTTTTTGGAAATAGATATGCAAAATAGTGCATTTAGTAGCCATTCTAGAAGAAAAAATGGGAACTAACCTCGAAAGATGAAATACAGGTATTTTTTGCTTTGATTATTCTTCAAGGTATTATAAAAAAGCCAGTAGTTGAGCAGTATTGGAGCAAGAAGCATTCTACATTTACATCGTTTTTTCACAATGTGATGTCATATCGTCGTTTCCAGTTAATTCAGAGTTATTTACATTTTTCAGATAATGAAAAATTTGACAAATTCTTATGAGTGCCCAAAATTAGTTAAAATCTGGCTCGTGCTAAAGCATTTGAAAACCAGGTTCCAAGAAGTCGTTACCCCTGAACGAGATGTCACCATAGATGAGAGTCTTATGTTATACAAAGGAAGACTAAGTTGGAAACAATATATCCCACCAAAATGATCGCAGTTTGGAATAAAAACATACATGCTTTGTGAATCAAAGACTGGATATGTATGGTCTATGTTAATTTACACGGGAAAAGGAACTGTATTTGATGACAGTTACAAATATTTGAGCAAATCGTCTCAAGTTGTAATGACACTAATGCAATCACTTTTACATAAAGTATACTGTCTGACAACAGATAACTTTCATTCATCGCCTGAAATAGCAGATGTCCTGATTATTTGCTGCACAGATATGTATGGAACATTAAAACCTCAGAGAAAGGAAGTTCCTAATTTTTTGTGATTCGGAAGCAGAATCTGAAATATCTGCAAATGAATCTGGAAGTAGTGGAAGTTTTTTACATGAATGTTGAATGAAAATCTTCAAAAAGGGCATATGGTCACGTAGCAGAGAGGGAAAGTGTGTATTAGGAAATGGATGGACAAAAAAGCCGTGTCTCATATCTACAGTACATAATCCAGAAATGGTTGAAGTACCCACGTACAAAAATGATATAAAACGAAAACCAAAGGTAGTTATGGAGTACAACAACACAATGGGTGGGGTAGATCGAAAGGACCAGAACCTAAATACTTAGCCTGTGATAAAAAAAAGGGGCAAGAAATACTATACAAAAATATTTTTTCATCTCCTAGGCATCAGTTTATGGAATGCTTATGTGTTATACAAGAAGCATGGCAGTAAAGATACAAATTTACGGTTTTGATTAGATATTATCGACTGATTAATTGAAAGATATGCAGCAGTAGAACAAAGAAAAGGTCAACCTGGAAATTTACCAATTCCACTAAGTTTAACCAGAGAAACATTTTTTAGAGGTGATTCCACCTACAGACAAAAAACTAAGACCTGCAAGACAGTGCTATGTGTGTTCACTAAAAAAAAAAAATGACAACGGCAAAAGAATTAGAAAAGAGACTAGGTGTAGGTATTTTTGTCCGGACTTGTGACTTTGGACTATGTCTCTCGCCCTGTTTCAAGATATATCACACTAAATCAGATCTTTAAAAAACAGAGTAAGTAAATCTAGTTGTAGAATTTGTAATTAAAAATAATTATGTAGTAATTGTAATCGGAAATAATTGCGTAGTAATTGTACTTTTTTATATGCACAACTGTAAATTTAACTTCCCTGTGAGGCAACCACGAGAGAGAAAAGACAACTTCCAGGGAAAACATTATTATTTTATGTCCTGTAAAAAAGTTGTTATAAATGCTTAAAATAATTATAAATATTATTTTAAATAACATTTTCCAGCTAAAAAATGTAAAATGAACAAAAATATGCAATAAAATAATGTGACATTTTTGGATCAAATTCATGAAAAAAATTAAACTGTTAAGGGGTTAAGCATAAGCCTCGATAATTTTTTTATGTATGCTAATTTATATCAGTTATAATGAATAGCAAATACAAAATTTATGTTACCTTCTGATTATCCACATCCCCAATGAAACACAGTGAACCCATTAGTAACTCTGGGAGCATGAACAAACTCATTGCCAACTCTGGACAGAAAACATTTGTTTGAGTATCTTTATATGCATTTGAACATACATCCAGGGCCACCTTTCCTTTTTTTTTTTTTTTTAACTTTCTTCCCCCCTCTCCAATGTAAGATCACACATTTCTAATTTTTCTATTGTGATGTTCTCGATGTGAACTCATCATTGAAAGCATCATCGAAGCTATCATTGAAGATACACTCTATACAGTTCAGGAACTATCAGACTAAGCATTTAAAAAAAATACAGCACATGACAAAATACAGCATTTTAGAAAGATTTGGTATTAAGTTGCTTTGATGTATGGGTTCCCCATATATTAAAAGAGCAGAATATGCTCATTTGAGTTTCAGCAAGTGATTATTTGCTGAAAAAAATTAAGCTTTTTTTTTTTTTTTTTTTTTTTTTTTTTTAATGGATCATTACTGAAGATGAGAAGTGGGTACTATGCAATAATGTTACAAGAAAAGGTCATGGGGTACACCAAAAGAACCTCCCTTAGTAATATCGAGAGAGGGACAGACCTTTTGTACAGTCAGAAAAATCGTATACTTAGTCTTTTTTTTTTTTTTTTTTTTTTTTTTTTTTTTTTTTTTGTCGTCGTCACTAAGTCAGGCTATAAACTCAGAAAAGTACTCTTCCAAGATGGCAATTTTAAAAGCAGAAATTAAAAAAAAAAAAAAAAAACTCAGAAATGCCCAATTATTGAGGTGTTGTCTTCCTTAATGGCGATGCCTGAATGTCGGACAATAGCCTGAACTATTGAATATGGCTGGGATGTTTTGTGTCTTCCCCCATATTCACTAGACCTTGCCTTGGATTTTAATCTTTTCAGATCACTTCAAAATTCTTTGAATGGACTGGAATTAATTTTTTTTTTTTTTTTTTTTTTTTTGGAGACATTCATAAAAAGTTATTGAAATTTTGTTTGACAAAATCTAATGACTTTTTTTAAAAAAGGAATTTTCTAGCTGCTGTAGAGATGGAAAAAAGTCATAGAACAAAATGGTACTTATGTGTTTCCATGAAATTTTTCTATGTTTTTATACTACTGTATTTATCATAAAAAAAATAGCAAAACTTTTCAGATCAGGTATAAAGCAGTAGCTCAAATAACTAATAAAATAGCATATCTAAATAAGAATTATATGTTCCAAGTTTAAGTAATTGAAATTTACATTTAGTTAGCTTTATGCCAAGAACATGAACCTGTAAAAATACTGTTTCAAAGGTTTTCATACACTCTAAAGTTTGGCAGACATTTGGTTCTAAGAAAAAATGAGTTGATTTCTCCTCTATAATTGTTGTATATTTATGTCATAGAAATTTTATGCTTATGAACTTGTTTCTTTTAACATAATAATGAATTCTGGAAAATAACTGAAAAAATTAATGTAAATAGCAAAAGATACAAATTCATAGTTTTGATCAGGTGTTAACAATATATAAACCAGTGAGATTCTAGCAATGCACTCAATGTCATTATATGAGAACAAGATTTCCATATAAAAGGTGTCATCTTAATATCTCATATAATGCAGACTTTTTTCAGTAAGTAACCTGTTTTTAAATTTAGAAAAGAAAAAAAAAGGGGGGGAGTTGCTCATTACCAACCAGTACCAGTGAATAGTATCAAAACTGTTTACCAGCAATGCACAGAAAATGCAGATCTATTTTATGTAATTTAAATGATATTATCTCCTACAATAAGGGGAAAAAATGAAATTCAAGGGTTCAACATTTAGGGTACAATTTGAATGAATTTGATATATACAAAATGTAGAAAATTCTGTTAAATTTGTTTTAATTAGGGAAATTCACATTGCAATAAAATTACCACCCTACCAGAAAACAATAAGTAAAATTTAAAATTAAGAAAAATTCAAAATTAGCTTCCTATGCTTCCATTTTAAAATAGCAAAAAAAGATAAATAAAAAAATATCTAATTTGTCAAGAATACTAACAGTTTAAGTAGTGGCAAAATAAGTTTCTAATCTAAGTTTAAAAATCTAAGTTTAACTTAGTGGCAAAATAAATCCTGCCACTAAGTTTAGTTTTAAAATGAACCTCTCTTTCTTTCTTTGAAATTTTAACAATATTCAGTAAATTTAGTTTTAACGCTATAGTTTATTGAAAACTAATATTTTTATTTGAATGGGAGAAATTTAGTTTTTTGTCTTTCTTTTCAAGTCATTTGATCAATGTGCTATGCAAAACAAAAGAACGGATTTTCTTTATTCTTAGATTTTTTTTTTCTTTTCTTTGACAATTGATTTCTTTTGATTAACTATTTTCTCTTGCTGATAAACGTAATTACTGGAAAGCTGCTGCTCTGATGGAGTGATGCCTAGCACAATGAACATGTTAACGAAGACAAAAAAATGTCCTGCACTCGGCATGCAAATTTTGTCACACATTGAATGTGGAATTAAATTTATATTACCTTGTTTTAATGGAATATAAATTTTAAAAAAGGGGGGTTGCAGATAAAATGCAGGCAGTGGAAAAATAAAATGGCAGTGGAAAAATAATATTTTTCTGTGTTATATTACCAATGTAGGACTGCATGCTCTCTCTGACCACAAACATAGGATGCCTAGAGGGAGATTTCTGATGAAGAGCAAATAAAGGATTCAGGCCAATAACAACTTAAGAAGTTTATGAAGAACTAAAAATTAGACTAATTCTGGATTGCTTTTTAAAAAAAAAAATATTTAGAAGTGGCAGAAATCTTATTCAAGCAATGGCATCTCAATAAACTGTGGTAAACAGAACGGCTTGCCTGTTCATTGAGAATGCCATTCATTACTTAGAACCATTCTGAGGAAGGGAAAGACCAATTTAAACAACTTTTGAAACACAGACTCCCAAGAATGCAAAGCAAATTATCCTTGATCTTCTTGTACAAATTTAAAAAGAAGATCAAGGAAACAGAGACTTCTACCAGCAGTTGAAGACTCAGATTAAATTGAAATAAAAAATTGTGATACTGTGCACATACATAAATATATGCAAATATTTTTTCATTGCTAATAAAATAAATAAATAAATAACTAATATATTAATATCAGTAAATTTTTAGCATTTTAAATATTAACAGTGTTTTTCATATTTTGTAAAATATTTTTATGTTGTTTTGGACTAAGCTCCAGAACAAATTTAATATATTAATCATAGTAGTTTTTAGCCATCATTGAATGGATTGAAGTTTTTAGCCATCGTTGAATGGATTATGTTCATTTTACACAGTGCTACTGTATTTTCTTGATATATCATTGATAAAGCTTAAAAAAATTGTTTGTAGAGTTTTGCATAATTTTAAACTGGCACATTTTTATTCACATATTATGGAATAAAATATTACTTTAAAACCAAAACAAAAAAACATTTTCAAATGCAAAAGGAAATTTGTTATAGTTAGAAGCATACTGACGTGCCACTGTTCATCTTTTCAAATATTTTTGTCCACTTTTTACCATCTTCTGCTAATCGGTTGGCAATGATATTCCTTTGCCATTCTAACACTATTCCTTCTGGAGTAATAAGTTTATATAAACTTTCATTCCTATTCTTAATTGTAGTTTCTAGAGTAACCTAAAACATTCAATATTATTAGTTATTACATAATTCTAATTCTTTAAAATTTAACTCTTTTTAAGATTGTAATGACTTCAAACCTAAAAATGCAGTTTTAAAAAAAAAATCATTTGTGTGCAAACAATCAGACTTTATGTAAAAATTAGAAATGGGAAAGCAAAAACAGAACTCAGGAAGACATGCCCTGTAATCTGCAAAATTCTCTAAGCTGCACAAAGGATGGCAGGTTATGTATTAAAAAAAATAATAATAAATAAATAAATAAATAAATATGAAAATTAAATTATATATACAATTATTTTAAATCCTACAATTTCATCATTATTATCTATTTTCTCTTTTTGTACTATAACAGGGGTGGCCAAATTTCATGTTAGCATACTATAAAAATTTAAAATTTATGCATAATACACTGAAAATGTATTCTAGATAGAAAACAAATGCACTTTCTTCAGTTTTATAATTTTAGTATGATTAAATTGGAAACAAAAGAACACATAGTGATTTGTACACTTATACAAAAAGTTTTTCATTCAAATGAAAAATAAGACAACAACTTGTAAAAAAACTATTACTTTTTATTTATTTTTAACTTGTGCATAATCTTCTGGAAACTAAACAAGTGACATAAAATAGCTCACATTGTGAAAAAGCTGCAACTCAGGATGAAACAAATATTTTAAACTAAACTATCAATTTACCAATTTTGCATAAATAAAATAATTCAGATTTTCAACACAACAAAAATAAACAATACACAGAGATCAAACTTAGTCTTAAATCATTCAATTATGTGATTCACTTGATGAGAACTTGATATCGAACATATCTTTTTTCTTTAAAGTAAAAGTTATAATTAATATGTATTGATTGCACCTATTTATTGATCCAATTTACATTAAGATTTGAGGTGTGCGATCGGCACAACATTTTGTCAATGTGTTTGCTATTACTATCTTAAGAGATCAAAATGCTCCATGCTAATCATAAGCCTCAGTTTGGCCGTGCCTATAATACACAGCAATAATACTTTTTGATCTAAATACTACTTTTTTTTAAATTTATCTTAAGTATTGGAATAAAGTTAAACATCTTAATATCCTTACTGTTTCAGGCTGATTTGAGAATTTGATATGAAACAGATTTAAATCAGTTTGTTACACTCAGATGATACTTACAAGACCAGATGAAATAAGATAAAAATCATCTAAAGAAAATATGAGCCCAGGATAAGATGAGAAAGTGCATGTATGACCAGGAATAACAGGAGAATCTAAAAAAAAAAAAAAAAAAAAAAAAAAAAAAGAGAAAAAATTGCACATCATTGAAAATTTAA
The DNA here is from genome assembly GCF_044657685.1 of Stegodyphus dumicola. Taxonomy (NCBI): domain Eukaryota; kingdom Metazoa; phylum Arthropoda; class Arachnida; order Araneae; family Eresidae; genus Stegodyphus; species Stegodyphus dumicola. Next base: position 4,526,773 of record NC_140769.1, on the reverse strand, counting down.
AAACAAAGAATGGCTCATAAAGCTATCAAAATGGATAATAGAATAAAGGTGTTAATTGTAGAATGTACAAGTAAAAAAATGTAATTATGCAATTTTTTAAGGGAGATCAGATTGTTAAAGCAAAATATGAAACTGATGCTCAGATTTATTTATTAAAGACTTACTTTACATCTTCCTTTATTTTGATAATTAATCTCCAAACTAAATATGAAATTCTAGTGTAATTTTTTTTTTTTTTTTTTTTTTTTTTTTTTTTTTTTTTTTTTTACAGTTCTGAACCTAGCACTAGTTTTATATAAATTGTAAAAAGTGGAATTTAAGAAGACCTTGAATGTCTATACAGTCAACTCCTGATTATTTAGCCTATGTCTATTGTTGAGTTATGAAAAATTAGTACTATAACATATATGCATAAAACAAAACTGTCTATAGATAATAATAAAATAATTGAAAGCTTCTAGTTTTTATATTATGCCCAAATGGATTTTTTTTTCATTTACACACAAATACACATTTCTAGAGCATTTGGGCTAAAAATATTTAAAAAAAGCATATCTTTAAAATTTCTGATAGATAATCTCACACACTGCAGATAAAAATGTTTTATTCCATACAGTGCTCCCACTGCTCACTTTGAAACCACTGAGATTTTTAATCAAAAATTTGTTAAAGTTTTATAAAATATGAAATGAATAATAAAACAAATTTAAAATTCAGGCCTCCCCATACCCATGTACAGGTGGAGGACTACGTTGTTCAAAATTTGATGACTCTAGGTACCGTTGTTTTTCACAGTGCAAGACACATACATACATGCATGCAAGATTCTTCATTATTTAATTTCTTTAAAATACAGGGTGATAATAATTGGTAGCAACAGTTTGAAAAGTGATTCAATACAAAATGCTATTTTGAGAGTAATAGTTCTTCTGGGCTAACATGCTTAAGGATAAAAAGTGCATAGGATAACAGTAGTGATAGCAGATGTTGTCATAGTATTTGGAAGTTGTTTTTATCCACAGTATTACCTAATTTAAATGTATGCAATTCCGAATATACAAATATTGTTAAAAGTTAATTGGTCAATTCTAAAAATAAATCAAGTGTATAACCATTAAACTTCTATAATGCCATTTATAACTCTAATTTCAGACATCAGGCTGGAGCTGGAATGTATAGCTTGATCAAGATCATTGATGAAGTACATAGTTATCTGCAAAACCTCCTTTACCTTCATTAGATTTAAACATGGTTCCAGCATGTCAACCTAGAGTATTTTATCTCATTTTTAACTTTATTTTAACCATATATGCCATTTAATTTTTCAACATTTACAACTCAGCTTTTTCATTTCAAATTATGCTTATTCTTCTATTATTTACAGCATGTCATTTTTTTATTGAATACTGATTTAATTCACATAAGTAAATAGGCTCATTCTCCAGATTAACTGCATAAAAAGATTTTTTATAGTATTTTTCCTGTTAAATATAATAGATTATTTCTCTTTCATGTGTTATTTAACTGCCCTCAGATGACATGCAACTGAATTAACTATGGTCATTGTCCCCAGCATTCCCTTAGTAAGTCAAAAATTGACTGTCCTTGTCTTATAGCGCCAAAGAGATTTAGAAAAGGGAGAAATTTTCTACTCTGAATGGAAAACAAAATTTATAAGGTCAAGTCAGAAAAGAATAAAAATGAATCATTTTTGACATCATCTTTAAAACTGCATCTACTTTTTTCAAAACTGTTGATAGCTAATAGGCTCCATTCAAAACTTTTTTCAAAACTCAACAACCATTGTTGAGTCAAAAAATTAGTCTCTGAATTCTAGTTTCAAATGAGGAAATTCCCCTTCTTCTTCTTGGGGGGGAAGGCATATTGAGCTAAACCATGGCTGCATACAAAATGCTAATGCTGTACACATTTATTTATTTATTTATACATTTTTTGACAAAGATATTACAGATAGATATAGACATTTATTTATTTATTTGTCATGAACAGTGTGAAATTGGACTGTTCAAAATATGATAGCAGGAATTATGATGGCATAATGGAAACAACTTTGAGTACTTTCATCAGATATGTTCAATTCAGTCTTCAAAAATCTCCTGTAACACTTCTCAGTTACCAGTGTATCCAGAGGCACTTCATGCTGATAAACAATTCAGGTAAGTTTTTTTATTATTATTATTTTTATTTTATTATTATTATTATTTAATATATCATGGAAACTCACACAAGAGCTATTGCTAAGCAGATAACTTGTAAGTCAACAGAAGTTAAACAGTTAACTGATCAAAATTACACGTACAAAGAAAATTGAGCATTATTTTTTACATAATGTTAAAATACACATATATATATAAAAAAGCTATACCTTTTTAAATAATGATATTACAGATATCACTGAATTTTTCACTCATTCATTGATACACCTTTATAGATTATCTTGGCTTCGTTAATTTTATACACTGTCACTACTTTAGCAATGAAATGCAATTACAAAATATTACCATTTGGTAAAAAATTTTGGTACTTTTCCATTTCGCCGGCGCAAATCTCGCCAAGCAGACTTTATTGGCGACAGCACACAGTATACATATAAAAAATGTTAACAAATGTTAGTTCTAAGAATTTTTTATTTTGAAGGTAGAAACATTAATTCAGAAGTCAAACAATAAAAATCAGCGTTGTATTTACAAAATTTTCACAGGACTAGTTTCGATGGTTTTACCGAACCACCATCCTCAGCTGCAAAATCGCAAATGAACAAGATAGAAAATAATGATTAGATAAGACAGCCTGGAAAAGAATAAGCAAGTGGTGCCATCTGTTGGTGAAACCAGAAGTAAAACATAATTTCTTTAAAGGCCGAAGGCAAATTTGGATTGGAATTAGAATCGTTAACTAGAACAGAAAGATTTTTATGAATGTGAAATGCCTCTAGAAAATCCAGTTCTCTAATGGAAGATGTTTTTTGAATAATTTTGGTAGCAGAAAAATTGAAAGTGTGATTTTCGGACCAACAATGTTGAGCAACAGAAGACTTCTGTGTTTCCTTTTTTCTAACATATGCCTCATGTTCCTTGACGTGAAATTTCAAGGCTCTCTTAGTTTGGCCAATGTAAATTAAACCACACTGGCAAGGAATTCTATAAATACCCCAGGAATTCATATCCAGAATGGGGTCCTTGAGTATGGAGCTCGGAATTTTATTGATGGGAGAATAAACAACCCAAAAGTTAAATTTCTGCAAAATATGTGCAACTTTATAGCTAATTGATGGAAAGAAGGAAATGACAACAGAATTTTTATAATCTCCTAAAACAAGAGTGTGCCTTTTAGTGTGTTGAGATGAGAATTTTTTAACTGCTTGATTAATAATGTTGGGTGAAAAGCCCCTGTCAATAGCTATTGCTTTGAAATAATTTAGTTCTTCATCAAGGGCCAGTTTGGAGGAGCAAACTTGAAGAGCACAGAAAACATAGGAATAAAATGAAGCTAACTTTTGTTTAGTCGAATGACATGATTTAAAGTGTGGTGGAAGGCAAACCCATGAAGGTTTACGGTAAACCGTAGTACTGAAGTTGGATGTGATTTACAGGTTTGTGAGAAGTTAAAATTATATTTTAGAATTCTCTCTTGTTCTTCTGAAAGACTAACATTAGAAATATTAACTATTGGCTTGATGTTTACAATGGGAAGATTTTTTGAACTACTTCAACTGGAAGACTGTAAAAGAAGTTTTTCGAATTTAACTGCAAGGGTGTTTTTATGACGGTTAACTGCATTCTCCGTTCTAGATCAAGACTTTTGCTCAAGGCCAGTGAATTTTGGATATGATTTAGCGAGTTCCAGATGAAGCTTATAGAGTTCATGTTCAACTTTGGACAATTGTTGACGTGTGTATCCCTTATCACGGACCGAAGTAAGGCAAGCTTGCAATTTAACAGAATTCTTGATTTGATTAGATTTGATTTGAATAAAATTGGGGATCAATTTTTTACATTTACATTTAAGTAAAAAGTCAAGATGATTCAGGAATTTTTGCCGTTTCAGGCGTAGTTTAGTGAAACGATTAACGGATGAAGGCATGATAAACAATGCAGAAAATCAAACTAAATTAACTAAGCAATAATAAAGCACACACAAAACAGCAGAAAAATCCCTCACTGAAATAAATAGAAAACAAAACGTTTGTAAGCAAAATGCATGAAATCAGACAAGAAAAGCACTATATCCAAATATACAAAACATAAACATAACTTGAAAATTGCAAAAAAGTACTTACCGAAACTCATGCAATCACAAAATGGCGGCCACACCACGTGCAAAAAAGAAAGCAAAAAATAAGCCTGTTTGGGGTATAAACATTTTAATGTTGTTTCAAATTTTGTAAAAAAGCCAATAAAAACAATAAATTTGTAAAAGACATTAATTTAAGAATTTACTATGCTTTCATGGTACAACATCCTGATTTGCCGATTCATATCACGTAAACCACGCTACAAAAATCTAATTCTCTCAGTAATTATCTACATTAATATTAAGCATACCTGCCAACCTCTAAAGATAAAAATTCAGAAGATTTCTCCAAAATTCAGAAGAACACGAAGAATTAATATCATGCTTTGATATTAAAAAAATAACAATTTATACAAATAGAAAAAAGAAAATTGTACTTACATTAGTAAATCTCAATTAAGTAGTAACTAAAAAATTTATTAGGAAACATAAAACAAGAACTTAATGTTACACAAAAAAATTATTGCAATGAATTTAGAGAGCATTTTTTGGCTTTAGCCAAAAATTCTTTGGAAACAATTAGTTTCCTCATAACATTTAGCAATTAAAATGTTTTCTAGAGTTTTTGGTGAAATTGAAGAACGAAACATAGTTTTGTTTTTCTTCACAACACTGAAGACTCTCTCGCACTCAGCATTACTGTGCGGAATTACGAGAATAGCACATAAAACTCTTGCTAGTCTATCATATTTTGGTGTTCCATCAGCTCTTTTTATTCTTTTTAAGGTACCAACGAGGACATCAAGTCTATCTTCTCCAGAACTGGCAAAGTCTTCAAACTGTGCAGCAAAAAATTGGTTCTGCAGTTCATACAAAGCATCATTATGGCATTCATTTTCTTTAATTGTTAACAAAAATGGAAATTTATCAATAAAAAAAAAAAAAACGAATCTTTTCAAAAGATGAATTTTCAATTTGTTTCAAATTTGCAAATTCAGCATTTAAAAGAACTTCATTTTGCAAAGGAAACTTCCTTACAATGTAATCACAGGCTGAGGAAAAGTACTTTCTAACACATTGAAAAAATTCTTTTTTCTCATGATCTTTCAAAGAATTTACAAGTTCCCTGGTTTGATTTCCAATTATAAGATCATTGTTATCCTTTTGATTTGCCAAACTATTATAGGCAACACGAACCAACACACTGTTTTTCACAATGGACGGTTTTACAAACTTAGTATAAAGTTCTTTAAAAAGATCATTAAGAATTTGGATAAGCAGGGAAGATTTAACCACCTGCCATCGATTGACACGGAAAATGCTGAATTCTGGAGTGCAGCTATCGTTTTACTTTGTGCATCGTAAGCAATTTCGTTCACAATAGAAGATGTTTTCGTGTGAGCACAAGCGTATTTCTGAGCAATATTGGAGTCGGGAAACATCCGTCTGAAAAGTTGACTGGCGTGATCGGAAGCGCTTAGCGGCACGTTATGTTTGATGAGGAATGCAGTAAAAAAACACTCTGCCAAAATGACATCAGCATCCGAATTCGTAGCCGAATTTGAAAAAAAATCATCCACTTTCTTTGACGTTGTCGAAGCCGAAGCATTAACTTCATGCTTTTTAGACTTAACATGCTTCACAATGTCGCTTCTTCCACCGTGACTTATTATGAAGTCACACACGCACACGTTGCAAAATGCATAGTTATTTCCTTTGAAGGATTCTTTAATTGTTGGAAATTCCGCTTTGTAAGCAGGCCAAAAATATTGAAAATACGGTTTTTTTTAACTCATTTCGTAACAACGGCGTATTAAGAAAATTCGTAGCACATGCAAACAAACAAAAAAAACAGAATGCGACAATCCATGCTCGCTGAGTAATTTCCTTGCTGCTGAAGCGAACGCGAAAAAAATAATCTGGCGCTCACAAAGAAAAGAGTGGGAGAAACAAGTTCAGTGCATTGGATTGGCTGGTCAAGCGGCGAGTTGGGAGAAACCGCAGGTTACTGGATTCGAAGTAGTCGGTAGTTGGCGGTAAAACACGATGCAATTGGCAAAAATCACTGAATTCACGAAAAATTCTAAAATTTCGACAAAAATCACTAAAAACACTTGAAAAAGGTAAAAAATGGATTACGATCGTAAAATCGTAAAGACAAACGCATTTTTGTAAAAATTACAAAAAATTCGTAAAAGTTGGCAGGTATGTATTAAGTTAAATTTTAATTTAGAATTCAAGTTTAAATGCAGGAATTATTTCAATTTGTACGAATAGCTTACTCAGAAATTATGTAAAACCGCAGTGCTAAGCTTCGCTAATGCATTCTCATCTATTTTCATTCATTACATCTTTCTTCGCCAACTGATGGCGGATAAGTGAAATATCCCAGTCTACCATCTCGATTTTGTTGTTCCAGACATTCTTTTTATCTGATGCAGAGTAAAAGCGCGCTATTGCGCACTATCACTCTCTTTCCATTCAATAGAAGTCCTTGACGTTGCCTTTTCTATATTTTGGCCATCAGGTGAGCAAATTACTGCCCGTGAATGGCCTTAAGGCATAAAATTGAACTATCTGGTAAAAATTCCATGTAAATTGTATGCCAGTATTGAAAGAAACAATCAATCTGATAAGAAATGGCTGTGGCTTGTTTTGAAAATAAGGAGTAAAAGGTTACCAGTGGGATATTCTGTTTGGCATCGGTTGTACGATTATTGGCGAATTTATCGTCTGCGCCAGCAAAATGGAAAAGTACCGAAATTTTATTATCTATAACATACAGCAGTATATTTGAACTTTAAAGTAATATATCCATACCTTTATTCATGGTAGCATGGAAGTTGAAAATATACTTTTTTAAAATACGCAGCATAGTATTATAACCAGACCAGGTATCATGGGCAACATACAATTCTCTGTTATTTGGAAGAACTTTCACTAATGCTGAGCATGATGCACCAGTGAGCACTTTTTTGCTATTATTTTTTTTAAGAACAGCTTCTATATCTCCTAAATCACCTCTGATATTAAGTAATCTATAAATGAAAAAAAGCAATTAAATAGATAAAAATTCTAAACAAAAATCAGTACTAAAGCATATATTTTGAAATTTCTCATGTGTCAAATCCAATAATTTTTTTAACATAAACCAATTATAATAAAATTGCCTAATCCAGATAAAAAATCCCTCTAAATAAACTTAGATGAACAAACTTTAATAAAGTACATATATTCACACTTGGAAAACTTAGATTTTGAAATAAAATAAAGAATCTCCATTTTTAAAACGGCTAACTACTGGAGACGAGAAGTGGATTCCATACAATAATGTTAATAGAAAAAGATCATGGGATAAGCCAAAAAAAAAAAAAAAATCCTTTAATAACATTGAAAAAGGGGCTGCATCTAAAAAAAAAAATAATAATGCTTTGTGTACAGTGGAACTACACAGCAATTATTTGCTACCAAATCAGGTAATAAATTCAGAAAAATATTGCTCTCAAATGGCAGTTTTAGAAACAGAAACTAAAGCAAGGTGTCCAGAACTGACCTATCTTTGATACGTTGTCTTCTATTATGAAAATGCTCAACCTCGTACTTTGATGTCAGAGATTTATTGAATATGAGTGGGATATTATGTGTTACCTCCCAACCATTTACCAAAACTTCCCCTTCAGATATTCATCTCTTCGACCTACTTCAAAATTCCCTGAAGGGGTTAGAGTTTACTGTTTTGGAGACTGTGACCCAATACATTAAAAAAACAGATCCTGATTAGCCAATCCAGCGAAGTGTTAGTGCCCTTGATGGAAAGATTATACATTAATCATCAATAGTTCTAATTGGCTAAGATAGTAAAAAGAGCTAACACAGGAAAAAAAAAACAGGCATCAAAGTTTTACTTGGAGGACTACTATCTCTCCGAGGGGGGTAAAGTTCAAATTAAGTAATATCTAACAAAGAATTGCATATGATTTTTAAAAAATCTGAAGGCTTTCAGATTTCCTATTTTGCCCAAAGGGGCTTTTTTTTTTTTTTTTTTTTTTTTTTTTTTTTATGTTTTGTGTGTTACCTTTATTTATTAAATATCATATTCTTCGCACTTAAACTATAAAATTCAATTCAACAGCAATATCACAAAATAATTTAAAAAGAGCATATCTTTAGAATTCTTTATACATAATAAATGTATAAATAAAATAATAAATGTATGAATTAAGAAATAACAAATTACTTTACTTAATTTTCCAAAACAATTTAAGTAACTATTTTATAATAAAATAAAAAAGATCTTTAAAATCAAAGTAAAATGAAAATTTGAGGCAGTAAATTTTGCTTGGTTTACTTTGAAAAATAGTAACTATTTATTAATACATTTAGTTACCGATTAGCCTGCCAATTCTATTTGAGGCAGATATTCAGCAATACTTTCAGTAACTTTTAGTTATATTTATAAACTCAAAATTTGATTTTCTGATTCACAATCATTTTAATTTAATATGATCCCTCAAGATTTATGATGTCTCGGAGAAGGAATATTTGCACATACACACTGTACTATAAACTTTGAAATCAATGTGACCAATTGTAATAAGATCAAAAACAAAAAAACAAGCATCCTTTTTGATACTATTTCAACCTTGATTTATTATATAATACCCAGTACTAAGACAGAAATGAAAAAAAATTGTTAAAATAATACATAATTATAAGAAATTCTTTAAAGAAAGCTGTTTCACTATCTAGAGTATGTCAATATGATAATACAGTAAAAAGTCCAAAATATGAACTTGCCCTTGTACATTTGATATTTTTTCATAATAAAACATGGAGAATCCCAGTTCTTATTTTCTGTTTCCAAACTAAACTAATGCCAGTTCTTAATTGCTAACATCAACTTGATGAATCATTGTTTATTATTTTTTGCTTTCATCATGCATGACTATAAATACACTGCAGCTTGAGAAATGACTCAGAAAACAATTATTGAGCTATGAGTCAAAGATTTGCTAATAAGAAATTACATGCATTCTTTCTTGATATTAATTATTTTGGCTCATTCTTAACAGAGGTAATAATATCATTCTGATATGAATGTGGTCAATTGTGGTCTCACCAATTCCTTAAGTATGATATAAGAGTGCATAAATGAATTTTTTAGATAATAGCCTCTATTTATTGCATATCTTATTCCTCACCATTTTGTAAAATCAATATATTAACTTTGAATGAATGAGGAGTATTAAGACTTTTATTATTACTTACATAGATATACTAATGAATGGTAATAAATGTGATTAAAAAGACTTTTGATAGCTGAAAGATTTTTTTATCAGCAAAATGTCATATAGCAGTGCATTATATAAGCCAGTATACGAAAGGAGGAATATATAATTGAATTTGCAATCTCTGCTTTTTGTATCAGAAGATTTTCTAATAATAAATGTTTCATATGATAGCAAATGTATGATAGCATCAGATTGCCTCTCAAAAAAGGAAAAATATTACCGAAATAATATTATTGATATTATTCTCTCTCATATTAAGGAAAATTATATAATATATATACTCCCAAGAGCCACTACATTATGACCACCCTCCATCTATAACAATGGGCTTGCCCAGGAACAAAACAAATTCAACCTTATAACAATACTACTACAGATAATGATGTTTGGTGGCAAAAGAAATCTCAGCTAATTGGAAGAGAGATCGGTTTAGGCATACTTACTTTTCTAGTTATATATGGTCCATTCCTACACTGTGTGGGGGAAAAAAAAAAGAAAATGTCTTTAAAAAAATTATGGGAGGAATGATAATATGAATGACATCCAATAACTGAGATGATAACAGATCATTCCAGTTACTGTTATGTCCAGATTTTGGATTCTGCACTGTACATGGATATTTCTAATTTTTCTGTATATAAAAATTTTGGGATACATGTGATCTACAAAGTACAGATGCAGAAACCTTCTATGTGTCAAATATTTAAATGATTACTAGTAACTGAATGTAAAATCATAATTGAATACTAATATGAATAATAATAATAATTTAGAATACATTTACTATTTTTTTTCCTTCTGCAAATACATAGTTTTAGAAACATAATCATTAAAATGTATCACCTTCTATAAGATTTTAATTGGCTTATTTAAAAATAAATGCTTTTCAATTTTTTTTTATTTATGTTGCCTCTATCATTAAATAATGAATAATCTGTATGTACACATGTATGTTCCTAGCATTGTGGAAAAATAGCAGCACTGTAAGCCACCAAATTTTGAATATACATAGTTCTCCACCTGAACATTTGCACCTTGAGGCCCAAATTTTGAATATGTTTTTGATTTATTTCATATTTTTTCCAAATTTAATGAATTCTTGATTAACAAACTTGGCAGCTAAAAAGCAATGTGTTGCCCTTCTGCAAAGCATAAGATATTTACATTTCAAATTTAATCAGAAAACTCAGTTATTTATAAAAACATATTGCCTTTGACAAAGTGCAAGATATTCGTCTTTCAGATTCAATAAAAGAACTTAGTGATTTAAAAGAAGTGCATTGCCACTGCTCGATATAAAATAGTTTTATCTTCCACATACCAGTTTGTTGCCATTTGGCGAAAGGCAAGATATTTTTTTCCAAATTTATTCTGTTATTGATTAAAATACTAAGCAATTTGAAAGCAATAAACACAAGTTCGTTATCTTTATCCCTCTCTGGATTTGTGGAATTACACTAGCTAAGTTTATTAAAGACATATTTGTTCTTTTTTTCATACATATAGTAACTATAGGGTTTGAAATATTTTGATTTTTTAAAATCAATTGTAACTGCACACTTTTTTATATTGGAAAAAGATTTCAAAATATGTATTTTATACACTTACAAAAGGCCTAGAACATCTACTTCTGTAGATGGCTTACTGGTAATATTCTTGTACCCATCTTCTAATCCATGCAACTGCTCTAATGTTAGAGCAACCTAATTCAGAAATAAAATATTAATTATAAAATTAATATCCATTCTTTACTTTTTGTATAAGACTTAAAACTTTGAGATTTTTTAACTACGTCAAACATACAGTAGCCAATTTAAAGAGAATGCAGAATATATTATAACTAATAGTAAATGCGAGAGCTCTGAAACATTAAATAAAAATTAATGAAATAGTTCCTCATAACCACATTAAAACATATAATAATGAAACACTGAAAGCGAAAACTAATAACTAATTTTGTTGCCATAAAGATAGATCCACATGGAATGGGATCTTCTGAAAATAGATATAATTGATGAGAAGAAATTATGTGTAGTCTTTGTGGGGCAGAGATACTGGTCTTATCACCATAAACCCAATTACTAAGAGGTTGGAGGGAGCTTCGGCTATCAGATACGATCCATAGATCTTCAAAATTATTCTCAGACAGTATAGCCTCGAGTCCTAAATTGATTGCTATCAGTTTATTTCTGAAAACTGAACAGTGATCTGGATTATGTTGACGGAGTGTCATTTTTCCTCGGAGTGTCTCAATATACATACCGCTACCTGCATAGTCAGCAATTTTGCTGCCGTCTGTGAAGATCTTGATAGTATTTTTGGGGATATTGTCTATTGCCCCCAAGGCCAACTGTCTAAGGTGGTCAGTAATACAGTACAAAGTCCGTAATGCGGACGTCCATTATCCGGAATGATCTATAATCCGGACCTCAAAGCTACAAACTTTTCTTTTTTGTATACTTTACGCATAAGAATGGACATACATTACGCGCCCTATACTTCCATAGTCATAACACCTTGGTTCTTTACTCTTATTGGGTATAATGCATACTTTATTTTGTGTGTTAGTACTTGAATAACCCTTGTTCTTCGTATCTGGAACTCTGATTTTCTGATAAATTTTTAATTTCTCTTTGAATTCAGAAATAGTTTTACACCCATACAAAATAATTTTGTTACTACTCTGATCCGGTATCACATTGATTACATAATCAAGAATTGATGAATTATCAACAGAACCGTGACTGGCTATTTCACGCATGGCAATTAAATATTCGGAAAGGGATTCACCAGGTTTTAAGTGTCGTTTAAGTCAAGACACAGTCTAAATGAACTGCATTTTTTTCTACTTAGCACGATATTACTTGCATAATCAGAACAGCTTGGCTTAATAATTTATTTCTCTAACCATTCCGAAATCTGTTTATCAATTTCACGCTGCTCTGCGGGAAATGTCGCAGCGCGCAATGAATTGGAAGTTGATCTGTCAGCACTATCCTCATCTTCAGGGCAAATATTTTTATTATATTTGGCTTATAATTCCTTACTAAATCTAGTATTTCATCTCGATGTACTCCGTCTTTGATATGATTTAAATCAATTTCCTTGTCATTATAAATATCACAAATACACATCAAATAGTTTTTTGGTTGCAATATTCTAATTTCGACTATGTGTAATGTATGCTTTATGCATGTGCACATTGAAAGAAATGTTTAATAAAGTAAACAAATAAATATTAAGCTTTTTATTTTGTAAAATTTGATAACCTTTAGATCATAATTGCTCTTTATTTCATAAATTACAGTTTGATATTTTTAATTGTATAATTTCTGCATGCCATCTTACTAGATTTAAATTGATGATCTATAATTTGGAAAATCTCCTAATCCAGAATCGCTGAAGTCCCGACGAGTCCGGATTACGGACTTTGTACTGTATAATCTTTCTTATTTACAGGAGTGGAAAAGTTACAACGAAAGTGAACCCTGGAGAGTCCCTTCAATGGCTTTAAACAACATTGAATGAGGCTCAACATTGCATTTCTTGGAATCAACTAGGCCAAAAGCAGTGTTTTTCTTTAGTCTTTGTCAGTTTTTCCATTTATAAATCATTCCATTCTTAAATCAATGTCTTTTTACAAATTTATTGTCCTTATTTATTGGCTTTTTACAAAATTTTAAATGATATTAAAATGTTTATGCCTTAAATTCTTAGAACTAGCATTATTTTAATATATTTTATGTGTATATTGTATGTTGTTGCCAATAAAGTCTGCTTGGCGAGATTTGCACTGGAAAAACAGAAAAGTACCAAAATAAAAAATGTAAAATTGTAATAAATTAGGATGGTTAACAAACGGCACCTTAGTTACCTAAACTGCTAAATCGGCCACACACAGCAAAGCCAAGCCTAGAATATCAATAAAAGCTGAGGGATGTCTAATACCAACAAGACAGCTAATTCAAATATGCAGCATAAACTAACGGAACTAACTCCGCTACTACTCCTCACAAAGTCTTGAAACCACAGCTTAAATACCGCTTCCTAATACACTTAGATTTTGCATACTACATCATTAAAATTTACATTCCGGCAGGAAACTGAAATCAGAAGGGAAAGGAAAGTTGTCCAGATGTCAAAACCACCAGCAAAGTTTTTCTTGTAGGCTTTACACATGCACATTTGATTCCCCCTCCACGCCTTATAAAACATCTGAAGAGTCCCAATTCTTAATTTAACTTCGATACTAAATAAAATACCTTGTTATTGAAGAAACATTCATTTTAGCATAAATTTGTACAATCAGTAATTTAGCTCTGTTGCTGTGTATCTGCTTTGGCACACATCTCAAACCAAAACATTCAACATAGATACATAGTTTATCTGACGACAACCTGGCAAAAATTATTTATTATACTTTCCTTTCATCACTGCATGTTTATCAAAACATGACCACTTGAATAATGACTCATGTAGCGATGCCTAAACAATTTTTTATGTTAATAATTGAATAATAAAGGAGTACGGTAACCTTTTATGCTGATATTGCGCTTGGGGATGATTACAAATACAAGTTAAATGTGCTAAAAATGTTGACGAGAAAAAATTTACCAAAAATTTCTTTCCATATGCTAAAAATAGATTTTGTTGATGATACTCATAGATCCAAAGATTACATTTAGGGCTATTTGAAATAAGAATAACTGATTAGTTAATCACATAAACCCAGAACTAGCGCCAGGGCTCGTATGGCCGCACTGTGTCGCAGAATTTAGAACCCACAGAGACTGCATCAGGCGGTAAGATATCTAATGCCAGCCCTCAATAAGGCTTAAGTATATGTGCGAATTTATTTATTCAGAACTCTGATAAGCCTTAAGCATGTGCAAGAAATAGATATAAGAATAATAAATAACTAAACTAATACAATTCAGGCTTAACTATCTCAATATGCGATAGAAGGAAGATAAAATTTAACGGAACAACTTGTCGTTAGTTGCCAAGCTCATGGTGCATAGCCAAATATGTATAGTGATAGCTAAATTTGATGATGATAGCCGCTAATTTCAAAGGTTTTTGGATACTGCAAAACAATGGTGAAATTTTCCAATTAATGGATTTTGTAAAGAAATGTGGAGAAGCGGCAATAAATGAAGATGATATAAAGAAGTTTTTATATCATGAATGGCGAAATCTGTAGTATGGTTCTAAATCCAGAAAATACCGCTACCGATAATGAAGAAAGTGACAGAGAAATTACTCAAAACGAGAAAATTTCGACTGACAAGTTAGTCAATTCTCGAAACAGCAGTTACAGGCAACTTAAAACAAACTACATTGAAAGAAATGTTTAATAAGGTAAACAAATAAATATTAAGCCTTTTTTTTTTTTTTTTTTTTTTTTTTTTTGTAAATTTTGATACTCTTTAGATCATAAATACTTCATTATTTCATAAATCATGATTTCCTATTTTTAATTTTATAATTTCTACATGCCATTTTACTAGATTTAAACTGATGATCTATTATTATCCAGAAAAATCACAAATCTGGAATCGCCAAAGTCCTGACGAGTCCGGATTTCGGACTTTGTATTGTAATTGGTTACTATAAAATAAGGTCTTTACAAATGTTTTATCCTCATTTTAGCATTATTAATATTTCAGTCATCATAATCTCTTTCTTTTCAATTAAAATCTACAAACAACACATGTTTAATTATGTGCAATTTTATGCTACTTGAAAATAGTTACCTGATGCCAATATGAATCATTATGTCTTCTAAGTTTTATGTTTTCATTTAAAAACTTTAAATTTTTCTGTAGAAATGATGATAGACTTTGGCAATATACTTCTGTTTCATTGCAATAATCAGAAGCCAAATTATTCCAATGTTTTTTAAGTAAATCTGAAGTCAGAAATCCTTCAACAAGGCCAGCACTGTAAGCTTGTATTGGATCAGGGAATAAATCACTAGTCTTCACTTCCAAGTATGACCATCTAAAAATAAAATTTTAAAAAAGAAAAAAGCTTAGCCTCAAACTCTATGAATATTGTTTAATTATGTCATGAGATACTATAAAAATGAAATTTCATGCAAATTTTTCTCAATAAACTTTGAGAGTTCTACAGCATTCTGGACATTCAGAATTTTAGAACCTCATTAACCAAATATTCTTAATAATCAGCAAAGAATACTTTATATTTTAGTAGTATGAAATATGCCTATTTGTTTGAGTTTTCAAATCAACAGTGAGAGTCTAAAACTCAAGTGCCCTTAATAATATCCTACATGTTTTAGAAATCATTTAACCCTCTGAGTGTTACGGATTTTGCCCTGAAATTTTAAAGTTCCTCAAAATGTCATGAATAAATGGTATGCTTTTGATCATAATTAAAAAAAGACTATCTCAATTTGTACCTTGTTTCCTTTTCTTCCAATATACAATCAACCCAAAATCAAATATATTAAAGCCGGCAGAAATTTTCATGTGTAATAAATAAGAAAGCCACCCTTTTGAATGGAATTTTACATCTATGATGCTGAGGGTGTTAAAAAAGCTATTTCAATACTCTCTTATTCATATATTTTTCAATTTTCAAAGAAATATCTACAAAAAAAAATCTACTCTTATCTAACATAATTCAAAACACATTGCCTGGGTTCAAACCTAGAAAAATGGTCTAGCTGAATGATTAATTTTTCGTATGTGTAATGTGAATACAACCCAGTAAATACAACTCTTAATCCTCCACAAAGACACTGCTTCACTTCAGGACTCTGATATGCTTTGTCATATTCAAATAACCTAACCAAATCTCACCCAAAAATGTTTTAAATAATGCAAATATTCATATTTTAACATCTTAAAATAAAAAAATCCTAACAATTACAAAACAGAATTTAAAATAAAAAATCCTAACAATTACAAAACAGCATTTTGTATAATCCTTCAACCCAATGGTTATACTTCAGAAATTTTTATATTCATTGTAAAAAAATAAAAAAAAAATTTAAAAAAAAACTATGGAATTTGAGGGACTTCATATCAATCTCTTAAAATGCACAAAGTGCTTCTGTAAAACTAATATCTATCTAACAGAGCTTAAGCCGGAGTTTAACAATGGCATGCTTTTCTCTCACATAAGTTTACTTTTCTTTGTATTAAAATTTCTATAATGGAGCACTGTATTTCAAACATATATAATCAAATTAATGTTTATGTGCACAAAACATAAGTTTTCAATTAACCAATTTATTATTTTCATAACTTATTCCTGGGGGAATAAAGTCTGTATACTACTCATGCGGTTTAAAAACTGCTCTGACTTTCAGATATCACTATTAATAAATTAACAGAATATATTTTCATGAACGATCAAATCAAAGAGCAATATTAAACATTCTACAAAAACTACTAGAACAAATCCTATAGGTAGACTAATTACTAGAGCATATTTTTTGCCTCAGAAATACAAAACATTTACTAAATTCTTTTTGAATAATTGATCTCCTCAGAATTCTAACGATTTCTGGTTATACAATGGTTTTTGATGCTAAATTGCATGCAAAAACGACAAAATCTACAGTATCTAAAATTAGATACAAAAGATGTTCTCAGGTTGGGCATGCATTCATAATGCTATCCCCCAAATATCCAGGAATGGCAATGATTTGGACATCAAGCAAAGAAAGGCTAAAAGGCTGATTAAAACCAACACATAGAACAATGAAAAATGGAAAGTGTGTGAGACATGGCTAGAAACACAACAGATCAGGTATAATCAGACCATAATGGATACAGGTTTAGATTGAAGATGCTATATGCTCTCTAGGATTGACAAAATGTTAATGATAATTTTCTGTTCTCACTTTCAAGAACTTAAGTCAAATCACTTCACCACAATCACACTGCCTAAATTTTACATGTGTTAGTAAATAGTTGAATTTAAGAAGCCTAGGTTCAAGAGTTTCTGATAAATCATTCAACTAGTGCCTAAATTCAGTCAGAGCTCCTGCTTCATTTTTGACAGAAATCATAATTTGTTCCAAAAAACATTAAAACTTATACTTCTTAGATAACATTTAAAGGTGAATTATTTAATGTAAGATAGAGCTATATAACATAAAAATTTAACAGGTAGCTGAAAGAAAGTTTCTAATTAAAAATCACTAAGATTCAATAACAAGCTTAATTAGTTTTATTTTAAAAGTGGTAGGTTAAATATGTGTCTTTTCGAATCCAAAAATGCATAAAATACTAAAATATTCCATTTCATAAAATATGCCTTAATTGCCAAAAGTTATTTTATTGTATTTAAGTAGAAATGTTTTAAAACACATGTGGAATTGTAAATATGACATAAGAGTTCATAAATGCATTCTTGAGATAACAGGCAGATAAATCTAGTAATATATGCAAATGGATAATTTTTCTGCTTTATTCAGATTTTAATCATTCATTTTTAGATACTTTTCCGTTATGCAACTGCCATGCATTATGGCAGTACTATTGTAATAATATATGTGTGTGTTTATTATTGTTTACACACAGTCTCCTCCCGACTGTGTGTTGTTGGGACCTGGCTTTGCTTTCATAGGGGCCAAAAAGTGTAACAAATGCATAACAGAAAAGTACCAAATTTTATTATATTTAAAATTTATTGCTATTAATTACCTATTATTATTATTTATATCTTAATTTGTTATCTCTTATTACATTTACCTGTTATTTTCTAAGACAGATTTAGCATCTTATTTTAGAAATATGGCCTTAACTCAAATTACATTTAAAAGTATAATAAATTTTGTCTACAAACCCAGTAACGAAAATTTCATCCACATATGTTCCATACGAAACAGAGTTATTAGCAATAAAGTCATGAATCAGAAATTTTCCTGTCTGTTGGTCATATGTAACAGATGCATTTTTTCCACTACAACAATCAGCAACAAAGATGAAAATATACATGAAGATCCAATAAAATATCATAATAAACCTGGAAAAAAATTTTTGCAACTTACAAAAATACGCAATAAAAAGAAAGTTTTGATTGAAAAACTCGGCAGTAACCTTTTGACACTCAGTGCAAACATTACCTTAAAAATAAAACTGGTCTGAAGAGGAAAAATACAAAAGAATTACCACTCTGAAGACTTTGATTCAGGACTAACTCCTCTGTTATCAAGAATTAGAAACTACAGTTTGACCCTGTATATTCCTAACCTTATGCAATCAAGCTGATAATATAAAACAAAAGCAGTCAAATAACGACCTGGCAACGTTTTTATCAGCAACTGCACGTGACAAACACTTAAATAGAAAGTAATCCTTTGATAATTAGCTTCAATGACAGAAAGAAAATAATCTACAGTTAAAAATACAATAGAATTACCAACTTAAGGGCACAAGAACGTTTCGAAATCTCGAAGTTGACACTTCATCTTTCATTCTTCAAACTTACAAATTTCCCAATTAAGTGAAAGATGTGAAAGTGAAAGCCATTAAAACTCCCGCTTCTAACGCCTTGTATTTGTCAACATTTACTTAGCATGACGTCACTACAAACCCATACAAAGCTGATGCCATTCGTTGCAAATAGATAAATACTCCATCACTTCCTTCCTAGAGCAAAAAAATCCTCATTCTGAATAATACCTTTTGTCAAATAAATTAATAAGCATATTAAACAAAGCATCAAAACGCTTGAGGAATTCGTCTGGGGCCCAGACAACTCAAAAACAGATAATGTAAAATTAAAACTTTTGTTATTACAAGAATTACACCTGAAAAACATTATACTCTATCATTAGGTTTATTTAATATGTTTCTTTACTTTACTGTTAATCTCATTATTATATTTTTTCAAAGAAAAAGATTTTCGACTTCCGTCATTGAAGAAGCACAGTATAAATAATAAAGATGGCTGCCCCCATAGGTCGATGTGAAGTTGTGTGTTTCAATGAAAGATTTTGCGGAAAAAAATCTGTAAGTAATTTTAAAATTTAAAAGAAATTATTGCATTGTGAAAATTTTATTTCGTTTTGTATTGTGTAGATTACATAGCATGTATTTTCATTCTTATGTTATTTTCTTGTTTGATTTAAAATGCAGTTTATTGATATTACAGTACAAAGTCCGTAATCCGGACTCGTCGGGACTTTGGCAATTAAGGATTAGTGATTTTTCCGGACTATATATCATCAATTTAAATCTAGTGAGATGGCGTGCAGATATTATACAATTAAAAATATGATATCGTAATTTATGAAAAATTATGATCTAAAAGGCATCAAAATTTACAAAAAAAAAAAAAAAAAAAAGGCTTAATATTTATTTGTTTACTTTATTAAACATTTCGGAAGCACTTCCGCAGAGAACCCGGTAAATGTAAACATCGCCAACTTTGGCGAGAATAGTTAAACCTGGTAACCCAAAGTATTTATCTTTGTTCGGAGTTTGCAACTATTCCTCTTGAGTTCAAATTTTGTTGAAATATCACTATCGTTGTTTGCATTTGCAGATTTAGGTAAAATCCTAGTATACGGTGCAGCCTTGGCGCGACTTTGAACATTATCGCCAACACCAAAAATGATCCAAATAACGTCTATATATATATACTTTACACACATAGTATATGTATATACACACATAGTATATATACTATATACATAGCATATACTGTGTTTAACTGTATATTTTCTTTGAATGACCCATTAACTACTCATCGTATATGTCCCGTTTTTACTGCTCATCATAAAGTCGCCAAAAGTAGCCAAATCCCGTGTGCACCGGATAATAGGATTAAACACAGATTTATATTATTCTTCTCTTATTTGTTATTATTTTTTCTGAATTTTTTAACAACGATTAGATAGAAATATTTTCGTAGATAGATGCTGGTTCTCGGTTCGGGATGAAAGGAAGAAAATACGGCGGGAGGGGTGAATGCTAATTTGTAACACAGCTGTTCTCGTTGTGTTCTTAATTATTAACAGCAGAACCATGAGGTTTCCAACCTCTAAAATAATTTGTTTTCGTAGGCCGCAAAACTGTGCATGTGCATTTTAAATAATTAAGTAATTCTTTTATTTTTATTATTGTCCTCTAAAATCATGAGAATAAATCAATTTTTACGACGTAAAATTTTAACAAGATAATATATTGTTAATGCTTTTCTAACAATAACCTTTCAGAGGATGGCAGGTGTGACATAAATAGATGATAAAATTGAAACAAAAAATATTACTTATTATATAAGATGACAGAATAGTTTGATGCATCGCCATAGTCATCAAAATTAGCAAACCACTGCTGGTGTAAGGAATATATTGTTTTCTGAGTTAACTGTAATTTAAGACAATTTTTTTTCGTATATCACATTTAACCAGTTAATTTCAGTATATTAATACTAATTTATGTTTTTTAAATGAATTTTTATTTCTGTTATAAATGCTTCTGTGCTAACTTGAATTTAATACAAATTTATTTTCGTATAACATGTTTAACCGGTTATTTTTACATCTACATGCTTATTATCTGTGAATTTTTTCTACCATATGCTTAATATATTGTTTTGTCTGCTAATATGAATTTACATGCACTAAAAATCACGTTTACGGCTCGGCTCATCGTCAATGAACCGCGAGCTTAGTGAGTAAAAATGCAACGGCGCCAACGGGTTCTCTACGGATGAAAACCCAACATTTCTTTCAATGTAAGTTGTTTAAGATGCTTCCACAAAAATTAAAAAAGTTCCTTATTCTTTTGTCATATATACCGTATAAAGTCTGAAATCTGGACGTCCATAATCCGGAATGATCTATAACCCGGACCTCAAAGCTACAAACTTTATGCGCATATGCATTTACACATGTGTGTTTAACCCGTAACAGGGGATGTGCGGTCTGAAGGACCGCGCCACATGTTCCTCCCATCACCCTTATTGCATGCTTTGTCCAATTGAATGGATTCTTCCCCTAGCTTCACGTTTCGTGATCTTCTTTCTGACCCCTTCCTATCGTAATGCTTTGGCAAGTGTATCTGTTGAAATTCTTCTAGAGCGGTCTGTGAGACCTCAACTCCCTCTCAGTGTTACAATTTTCGGCAGCAGTGAACACATGGCTCTGAAGTTAGGTCCGCGGAGATTCATTTATCCTTCTGATCTGCGTTATGCAGAAGAACTGAAAAAAATTCTAGACGAAGTTGGAAGTGATTTTAAAGATGAAGATGACTATGAAGAAAATTTCTGCGAAAGTGCCCTCTCAACAGACTCTGAATTTTCTGCAGACAGCAATGATTTCTCTGATCTAGAAACAATTAATTCCGTAAAATACTACTATGGAAAAAATCGGTTCAAATGGTCATCCGTTGAACCAAATCGAGAAGTTAGAAGGCCAGCTCACTATATCGTAAGACTTTCTGGACTAAGACCTTATGGAAAAATTGATAATTCAGATCCAAAAAATGTATGGCAACTATATTTTACTGACGAAATTTTAAACATAATTGTGAAATGGACAAATCTAAAAATTGAAAGAAAAATAAAAAATATATGTGGTCCGATTAAAGGTGAAATTGACTATACCTGTGTTGATGAACTGAGAGCTCTTTTGGGTATACTTATTTACACATCAGTCTTCAAATCGAATCATGAAGATATTGAATGTGTATTTGCCACGGATGGAACTGGCCGCAATATTTTTCGTGCAGTTACGTCAATGAAACGTTTTAAATTTTTACTTTCAAATTTGCGATTTGATAATCCAGATGATAGGGAAGAACGAAAGAAATCTGATCCGGCAGCACTTATTTCTGAAGTGATGAATTTATTCATTTATAACTCCCAGAAAGTGTACACATTAGGCACTTGCATCTGCATTGCTGAAATGCTTGTTGGATTCAGAGGAAAGTGTCGCTTTAAAATGTATATGCCCCAAAAGCCTGTGAAATATGGATTAAAAGTTATGTGTTTGACTGATGCCCGGAATAATTATTCTTACAATGCTTATCTTTATTGTGGAAAAGACTGATAAAATTAGCGTAGAAGAGAGTTGGAAAAATTCAACAAACCAAGTCAAGCTGTTCTGCGTTTGAGCAAACCAATTTTTAATACGAACTGGAATGTAACAGCAGACAATTGGTTTTCTTCCATAGAACTTACCACAGAATTGTTGAAAAATGGACTGACGTTGGAACTGTTAAAAAAAAAATAAAAAAGAAATTCCGAGAGATTTTCTTCCATGAACTAAATCAAGAAAAGAGAATTCAACATTGTATGGATTTACTAAGAACATAACCTTGATTTCACTTGTTCCAAAGAAAAGGCAAGCAGTGGTTTTGATGTCGTCATTCGATAGAAAAAGACTCGGAAACACAGAAACCTGAAATAATTGTTTTTTATAACAGAACCAAAGGTGGTGTTGATGCTTTATATGAAAAATGTTCTGTCCATTCCTGTAGTAGGAGAACAACGCGTTGGCCTATGGCTCTTTTCTACTGGTTAGTAGATATGAGTAGAGTAAACGCATACATTTTGCACCAAGGTTATAACCAAAACCCTGTTATGACCAGAATGGTGTTTTTGAAAGAATTAGCAAGAGAATTAGTCCAACCACTACTACACAAGAGAGTGAAAAATCCAAGAATAAATCGAGAATTGCGCCTGACGATAAAGTGGATTTTAGGAAAAGAAGCTGAGTCTAAGGATGTGGAGCAGTGTAGAAAAGAAGCAAAATTAAAATCAAGGAAAACATGTCGTCTGAGCCCCCCAAGCAAGAAAAGAAAGACAGTACATTTATGTTTATCTTGCGAAGACTCTGTTTGGAATGCACGCAAAAGTTATGCAATGGATGTGCTAAAGAAGACGAAAACTAAATTGTTTACTATCAGATAATCAGTGAGATACTGATATTTCAAGTTCTGTCAAAATTTTTCTGTATTGTGCTACATAAAATTTTCTCTGGTTAAAATTTGCTTTAAATATTAAATAATATAGATAAAATAGTTAATTCAAAATAGATGCATTCTTATTTTTAGTTTTATAGAATTTAGCGCAGCATATGATTTTCATCGAAAAATTTAAGGCTATGGGGAAATTTTCTGGGAAAAATTTCATTTCACTTTTAACTTTTTTTAAAGTGTAAAAACATATTTTCTTTCCAGAGTAAAATGTTCAAAGAACATCTAAGTGAAATATCATGATGATATTTTAATTAGACGATTTTTAAAAATTTATTATAATGTGCGGTCTCTGAGACCACACATCCCCAGTTATGTTCAACTTTTTCACCTCCGGGGATAATACGGGTTAATGTATAATGAACGGTATAAGCTAGGCTAAAATATTCTGAGGCATTTCAGTTAATGTTGCAGATTGCGCTTTTCCTTAGTCTTATAATTGGATGCGGCTTATTATTTTTTGCTGACTGTTAAAACAATTTTATAAAAATTAAGCTTGAACTTTTGATTATGTCAAAAAGAGTCCATTGATTCAAAATTTCCCAGAATCATGCTCCCGATTATGTCACAATAGGGTGTCCATAACATTCAACTACTCAGGCTACCATAAATGAAACAACTTGGCGATAAATCAAACAATAACTTCGCCACAATACAAGGGGTACCTTAAAGTCTACTCTACCCCATGTTTCAATGTCCATTAAACAAAGTGTGGAATTGCTGCAAAAAATGGATAAAGCCTATCTGTCTCAAAATTATGCAAGAAGTATGGCATTGGAAAGTCCACTATATATGACACAAGGAAAAGGAATTTTTTGAATATTTTTGGAAGCATCTTAAACAACTTACATAGAAAGAAAATGTTTAATAAAGTAAACAAATAAATATTAAGCTTTCACCATTTTCTCCAAAGGGTACCCTGAAATAAATTTTTATCCTAGAAATTTTATATATGGAATACAAATAATTAAAAGGTACACTTTAAATTAGATAAAAAATGAATACAATTCAGAGAAATTCAATGAACATAATAAATTATATTCTATGTAGAAAGTACAATATGCAACATTAGAAATCAACGTACTCACATATTAGTGCAACCACCTTGATGCAGTTTATCAATTTTTAACAGAAATAAAGGTGATTCAGTGAATTTGCAGATTAAATTGTGCAATTTGGTATGGATATGGTTACGTAAAGAACTGTTATGTGTGTGGTTGCTAGAGTTTGGCAATTTCTACTAAAGTGGTTATATGTAAATACTGAACTGAGCACAACAAAATGATAAAATAAGAAAAATACACTTTTAAGAAAATTACATACAAAATTGTTACAAGACTGCAACAGCTTATGTAACAAAAGATCTGACAAAGACCTGCATGCAAATTATAAACCTGCATTATTTATTTATAAATAGCATGGAGAATTTGCATGCAGGTAAAATAATGTTGTTCGGAACACCCAAAAAGTTATTCTGTAAAAAAGTCTAAAGCAGTGATACTCAACCTTTTCAAGCTGCCGCTTCCTAAAGAGCGAAAAATGTTTCAACTACCCCTTGTGAAAATCCTGTAATTTAGGGTATGGCAAAGGGGGGTTACTGAATTACAAAAGGCAAAAAATTTAAGAAATTTTTTCAGTAGACCAAATTTGTTTGTTTAATTTGATAGTTTTGCCCACATTCATTTGGTTAAAACTGAAATGACTAATAGAAAAAAAAAAAAAATCTGAAAGCCTTCAGATTTTTATATTATTTTCAAAAGGGCATTTTTTTTAACATTTTGTGTGTTACCTTTATTTTAATTATCATGTTCTCAGTGCACATAAAATTGTATTCAATAGCAATATCACAAAATATTTAAAAGTGATATATCTTTAGAATTTCCGATACACAGTCTCATGCGCTGGAGATATTTTTTTTTCATACAGTGTTGCCATTGCTTGCTTTAAAATCATTGTTTTAATAAAAAATTCCTTAAAGTTTAACAAAAGTTTAAACAGGTAATAAAATAAATTCAAAATTTGGGCTTCCAAGTGCCCATGTTCGGTTAAAGGACCACATTATTCAAAATTTGATGGCTCTAGGTACCGTTGTTTCTTCACAGTGCAAGAAACATTCATGCATTCATGCAGATTCTTCATTATTTATCTTTTTTAAATATAATACATGGCGATAATATTTGGTGGCAACAGTTTGGAAAGTGAATCAATGCAGAATGCCTATTTGAAATTGGAATAATGCCCTTTGAGTTAAAAATTCTTAAATGCTGTTTCAGGTTTAAAAGATTTTTAATTAAATAATTAAAAAAAGAACAGAAAAAATACACTAAATGAGTAATATCAATGAATAAACCAAGTATGATCAGTGGGGTGTTTGTGCCTGATGTTTTAGAACCAGTTTCTGAACATTCGGTTCAATATTTTTAAAGAGATGAAGGCACAAGTCCCCTCTTTTCACAATTTGGTGTCAACTTCTGTTTTTGTAATTAGATCAGTCACACCACTGAATCCTCGCTCAACAAGGTAGGAGGAAGAGAAAGCAAAAAATTTTTGACAATAGCCCACAATCCTGGGTAGAGGCTTTGAAGCCAAAATTCTGCGAGACAATCAACATTCTGAAAGTTGGCTTTCAAAGTTTCATCAGTTGAAAGTTCGACTAGTTCATCCTGAATCTGAACCTCTGCATTTTCAATATTCTTAAAAGGGTTCATGATCCCTTGAGAGATTTCCAGGGTCAAAATATCCTCATAACATTCAGAAAAGTCCTTGTGCAAAGACTCAAGGTGTTGACAGTAAACTTGTGTTTCATCGAACACAATTTTATTCCTTTTATGCAGATCTTGCAAGATCAGAAACTGGCTGAGTTCATTGCTTCTACAAATTTCTTCTACTGAGTTCTTGCTTCCAAAATTCTGCTTCTACGAAGTGGGTGTTTTTAGGAAGGCAAAAATAATGGATTTTGTGTTGAACAAATTGAACTCTTCGCTTTGAAAGTGCAAATAAATTCCATTCAATTTTTCGAATAAATCGGTCATGTGAGCAACATCAATCTTAAATTGTTGCAATCTATCTTTCAGAGCTACATCTTTCTCTTTGAGGAAATCAAGTACAGAGTTGAAAGGATTCCAGAACCTACTGAGGCAGGCACCTTTGAAAGGCCAGCAAACCTCGGTGTGTAAAAGCAAGTAATTGAATTCTTCATTGTTGTCCTTACACAGCTGTCCGAATAATCAATCGCTGACAGCATTACTGTGAATTTTGTTCATAGCAGGGATGACATATTGTAACGACTGATGCAAACAGTCGCTGAGGTTTTTTGCAACTGAATGCTGTCTATAAATAATGCAGTGAACAGCTAAAATACTTGGTACCTCTTTCTTCAAAAAAGCAATAAACACACAATGGGGACCCACCATTGCAAGAGCTCCATTGTTGGCAGGAGACCTAATGTTTCACAAGAGGAATAATTTTCTCTTTAAAATAATATTTGACTGTATAGTACAACTCTAATTATCTGAACTCCAACTATCTGAATCGCTGATTATCCAAATTGCTTTCAGAATTTAAGAATTAAAATGGAAACATAGTATTGGACAATCAACAATTTCAGACATTAAAAGGAGCAAACCTACAGTTTAAAATTGCTTGTCACTGCTTGAAAACAAAGTTTTTCCAGAAAATCAATGAAGGCAGCAACAAACAAAAACTTAGAAGATGTCATTTTCAAATAGTTTTTTGCAGGAACGTTCTATGGGAAATCCATTTTCAGGTCCGATTCTTTGTGAAAAAGCTAAGATCTTAGCTCGGGAGCTGGGTTCTTCATCCTTTAAAGTAGGGGTCTTCAACCCTTGGCCTGCTGAAGGCATTTTAGTGGCCCCACATTTGAATTTGAAGAAAAATTGAAGAATTTTAAAAATTTTGATTTCAAGAAAAATTGCCTTGTCAGCTTTTTGTCATAAAAGGAACTTTTTTTCCCCTCTCATTCTTGATATTTAAAATATTTTATTGATATGATCTGATAATATTTGAGATAAAATTTCCTGAAAATAATGAATTTTTCAAACATTTCGCTTTATCTTATCTAATTTTAAAAATAAAAAATTTGACTGCGCATAAAATCTCAAGACCGTAAAAAGGGATAGATTCTTATCTCTAACAGGTTTTGCAACAGATGTCAATCTTTCGTCAATACTTTGCCAAAAGTTATCTTGAGAGTGCCGCTACTATAGAGGGAAGGGGAAATAAATTAACATAATTCTATTTCTCTTAATGCTGCAATCAATTGTGAAAGGGAACGGCGATCGTAAACATCCTTTTTGATTTGGTAATAAGCAGATTTTCTGCAGTTGATTTTAAGCTGATTTACTCACGCTCATTTCACATTCTAAAATTTAGAAGTGTTTATGGTCTTTGAATGATTACACAAAGGCAAGCCGTGATAACAAACAAACAAAAAGAAAAGAAAAGTTGAAAGAAAAGTATGACTTTTTCAAGAAAAGTGATCAGATCGTTATATTTTTGTTGTGCATAAGGGTAAGGCAGTTTGCCTTATTTGCAATGACATTATAGCTGTGATGAAGGAATGCAACACTAAGAGACATTATGATACTAACCACAGTGAGAAATATTCTGCATTGGAAGGTCATTTTCAAAGTGATAAGGTGAGTGAATTAAAATCAAAACTAAATTTTCAGCAGTCTTTCTTCACCACAGCAAGTAAAGAATCTGAAAATAGTGTACTGAAAAATAATCTGAAAATAGATACATGATAGCAGAAAAAATTGCTAAGTGTGGAAAAACCTTAGCTGATGGTGAATTTGTAAAAGAATGTCTTCAGGGTGCAATTGATATGCTTTGTCCATCACAGGCTCAAGTCATATCGAATATTAGCTTGTCTGGTGTGACAGTAGCAAGATGCATAGAGGATCTCGCAACAGATATATTCAGTAAATGCAAAAAAATTTAAGTTTTATTCTGAAGTGATGGATTAATCAGCAGATACTGCAGAAGTAACCATTTTTATTTGTGACGTTGATAGAGATTTCACAATTAGTAGAGGAATTAGCCAGTGTCATTGCAATTAAAGGAACAGATTTGTATTCGAGTCTGACACAAACTTTGGATAAATGTGAGTTCAGTCATATATCTGCTATAACCAGGGATGGTGCTAAATCTATGAGTGGAGAGAAAATAGAAGTGACAACATTACTCAAATCTGATGTAAAGTGGAAATAATACTATGATAACTTTCCACTGCATCATCCATCAAGAAATTTTGTGCAAGAAGTCCTTCTCAAATATTGAATATGTGATGAATGTTGTTGTTAAAAGTGGTAATTTCATTCAGTCTAAAGGACTTAATCACAGGCAATTTCAACAGTTCTTGAGTGATTTAGAAGCTGAATATGGTGATGTGTATTATGCTGAAATACGCTGGCTGAGCCGAGGAAAGATGCGTCAGCGCCTGTTTTTTTTTTTTTTTTTTTAAGAACAAAGTTCAACAATTCATGGAATTTAAAGGGAAATCTATTCACGAGTTCAGTGATGAGAAATGGTTTTGCATTTCTTGTCAATATTACAGGTCATCTCAATGATTTGAACTACCGCTTACTTTATTGCTTTGTGAAAGCTTTTGAGACAAAATTAATTCTTGGGAAAAGTCAATTTCTAAATAAGGATTCCACTCAATTTCCAAAATTGATGGAGCGTGTGAAGAACTCTACAATATGGAACTTAAATAATTATGAACAATCAAAAGTCGTTAATCCGGACTCGTCAGGACTTCGGCGATTCCGGATTATCGATTTTTCCGGACTATAGATCATCAGGTTAAATATGGTAAGATGGCATGCAGAAATTATAAAATTAAAAATATGAAACCATAATTTATGAAATAAAGAACAATTATGATCTAAAGAGTATCAAAATTTACAAAAAGAAAAAGCTTAACATTTATTTGTTTACTTTATTAAACATTTCCTTCAATGCAAGTTGCTTCGTTTCATGTGATAATACTTTCTCTTTAATTCTATGAAACAGACATAATTTCTTGTTTAGTTACAAAGTTCCGCTGTTCAAGTCCTATAATTGCTGTGTTGAGAATACCGACTAATTTGTCAATCGAAATGTTTTCATTTTCAATAACCTCTGGGTCACTTTCTTCGCTATCGGAAGCGAATTATAATGACGAGGCATTTGATTTAAATCATATCAAAGACGGAGTACATCGAGAGGAAATACCACATTTAGTAAGCAATTATAAGCCGAATAAATTAAAAACATCTGCCCTGAAGATAAGGATAGTGCTTACAGATCAACTTCCAAATCATTACGCGCCGCGTGGCCCCCACCCTACTCCACAGAGCAGCGTGAAATTGATAAAACATATTTCGGAATGATAAGATAATCAAAGGATATTCCTTTATCCATTTTTGCAGCAATTCCACTTTTTGTTTGATGGAAATCAAAACATCTTATCGCTTTGTAGATCCTTTGGCAGCTCCAGAATTGGAAACTCTGTTTGACACAATCGAAAGTTCAAGCTTAATTTTTATAAAATTGTTCTAACAGTCTGCAAAAAATAATTAAATAAATAATTAAATAAATAAAAATAATAAAATAAGCCGGATCCAATTTGAAGATTAAGGAACAACGCAATCTGCAACATTAACTGAATTAGATAATTTTAGCTTGGCTTATATCGTCCGTTACACATTAAACGTGCATGCGTAAACGTATTATGCGCATGCGCACATGCATATTCGCAGCCATAAAGGTCTTACGTGCACGCGTAAACACCTATGCGCATATGCCTCAACGCGACGCATGCGCAGAAAGTTTGTAGCATTGAGGTCCGGATTGTAGATCATTCCGGATTATGGGTGTCCGAATTAACGACTTTTGACTGTGCAATGCATTTTCAAATTTGAAAGAGGATTTCAAAAGCAAATTTTTATCAGAATGTTCTCCTTAGCATTTCTAGTAGATGTTAGAAGAGTTCCACCTCAACTTCAATTAGAATTTATAGATTTGCAATTTGACTCTGCAGTAAAATGCAAGTTTCTTGAAAAACATATATTAATTGATTTTCATGTTTTTTATTTATTTAATCCTACATTAATTTATTTCATTATTTTTATTGATTAAATTATCTTTATTAAGTACATAACTGAGGAAAAGGATCCAGAAATTCGTAAACATGCATTCTTCATGTCTTCTATCTTTGGTAGTACCTACATATATCAACAGCTTTTTTAGTAAAATGAAAGTCCTAAAATCAAAAACAAGAACACTGCTGACAGACAGACATTTAGAGGAAATTTTATGAATTGCAACAACACAGATTAAACCAGATATTGAAGCTTTAATCAAGCAAAAACAATGTCAAATTTCACATTGAAACAAAAGTAACTTCCATTTCCCACCAGTAATGTAAGTTTTTTCTTTTTTTTTATTGTAAATACATTTTGTAACATTGTTCTGTACAATCAGCTTTATATTTTTAGTCAGATATATATTTTTTAGTTAAAAAATGTTGCAAAACCTTTTAATTCGATTTCCATTTGACTTTTTGGGACCGTAATTCGGACGTCCATTATCCGGAATGATTAATAATCCGGACCTCGAAGCCACAGACTTTTTTTTTTTTTTGGTATGTTTTACGCATGCGTATTTAATGTATAACGGACAATATAAGCTAAGCTAAAATTATCTTTACTGATTGTAAGGCATTTCAGTTAATGTTGCAGATTGCACTGTTCCTAAATCTTCTAATTGGATCCGGCTTATTATTTTTTGCAGACTGTTAGAGCAATTTTATAAAAATTAAGCTTGAACCTTTCAATTATGTCAAAAAGAGTTTCCAATTCTGCTGCTGCCAGAGGATCTACAAAGCGAAAGCATGTTTCGATGTCCATCAAACAAAAAATGGAATTGCTGCAAAAAATGGATAAAGGCGTATCCGTCTCAAAATTATGTGAGGAGTATGACATTGGAAAGTCAACTGTATATGACATAAGCAAAAAGAAAAAGGAACTTTTTGAATTTTTTTAGTCTGCCGACACCCCACATGCAATGAATAACAGAAAACGTGTTTGCTATGCTCAAAGTGATGATTGAATGGGTCAGACAGCTTTGCAGCGAGGGTGTGCCATTAACGGGTTCAATGTTAATGGCTCAAGCCGAAATATTTCCTGAACAAAGGAACTTAAACACTGAGTGCACTTATTCGACAGGTTGGTTAAAGAAATTTTAAAATTGCCATGGTATAAGACAATTAAAAATTTCAGGTGAAAATGCTTCAGCTGATACTGAAGCTTCTGAACGATTTGCAGATGAATTCATTGAACTCATTACTAGTGAACAATTATCTCCAGAACAAATTTACAATGCTGATAAAACTGGTGTTTTCTGGCAATATGTACTGTGGAATACCTTGGCAACGTCTACAGAAAAGGCTCCAACAGATGTCAAAGATTCCAAAGCCAAACTAACAATTTTAACGTTCGCAAATGCTGCAGGAACACACTGCAAACTTTTCGTAATCAAAAAGCATGCACAACCTCGAGCATTTAAAGGAGTAACGATTTTCCCTGTTATATATTGCGCAAATAAAAGAGCATGGACGACACAAGCATTGATGAATGATTGGTTGGGATATAATTTTATACCCGAGGCTCGGCGACATTCGAATTCGGTTGGTTTACCTGATGACTCAGAAATAGTCCTGATTGTTGATAACTGTTCGGTGCATACTTCACTTAAAGTTTTAGTGGAAGATATTGTATCCATATTATTCTTCCCTCCAAATTGTACGTCTATCATTCAGCCTATGAATATGGGAACAGTGCACGCACTGAAATGCAAATATAAAGTAGCATTTTGAAAATCTATGTTAAATTTCTTGAACAATGGCAAGACTATTCAAGACTGTTTGAAATTTTTTAGCATAAAATCTGCTATGTGGAGCATCACAAGATCATGGGAGGATGTGTCTCCAGGTATGTTAAAAAATACTTGGCATAATTTATGGCCAGTTACCATGTTTCATGGTGAGGACGATGAAGCTGATAGCTGCGAATTTGAAGGTTTTCAGACATTGCAAAATAAAGGTGAAATTTTCCAGTTATTGGATTTTGTAAAGAAATGTGGAGAAGTGGTAATAAATGAAGATGATATAACGGAAGTCTTTCATTGCGACGACAATGCCCCAATTATCAATCAATTAACAGACGACGAAATCTGTAGTATGGTTCTAGATCCAGAAAATACTGCTTCCGATAGCGAGGTTATTGAAAACGAAAAACTTTTGATTGACAAGTTAGTCGGTATTCTCGACACAGCAATTGCAGGATTTGAACAGTGGAACTTTGTAGCAGAACAAGAAATTATGTCTGTTTATAGAATTAAAGAGAAAGTATTCACACAAAAAACAAACTTAAACAACTTACATAGAAAGAAATGTTTAATAAAGTAACAAATATTAAACTTTTTTTTTTTGGTAAATTTTGATACCCTTTAGATCATAATTGCTCTTTATTTCATAAATTACAGTTTCATATTTTTAATCGCATAATTTCTGCATGCCATCTTACCAGATTTAAATTGATGATCTATAATCCGGAAAAACCCCTAATCCGAAATCGCTGATGAGTCCGGATTATGGACTTTGTACCATATATACAATTCTGTAGCTCTGTCCAGGGGTGTTTGTGCTCCGGGGAAACCCCGGAATTCCGAGGATTTTTAACTTCGATTCCCGGAAATTCCGGCGATCGTCGTTCAAAAGGAAGTAGGAATAATAATGAATTATTTATTTTGATCTGAATAATTTTGTTTGCTTTGAAAGCAGAAAACGCAAGGTCAGTGTGTGTGGTGAAAACTTTTCCTTTTTTTCTCCAAAGGCAGTGATAATGCGTGAAAAGGGGGGAAAACTTCTTTTTTGTTCTTTCCTTATTGCGAGTTATGACTCATTCCCCCCGGTTCTCGGACATTCTCTTCTGGATTCTTTTCGGCAAGTAGGCACGGCAGAAAAAAAAGGGAGAGACTTCGTTGGACCAGATGTGCAATTACGTGACTCTGGGTTCAAAGGTCTTATCTCTCCTGGCATGGCGCCAATAAGTAGAGAAGGGGGATTTTTCACCGTATTAGCTATTTGTCATTGATTGCTTCTCAACTTTTTTTTCTCTGCTGTGTAAAATTTTCGTTTCATTTATTGATGCACGTGTAAATTTTTCGTTTCATTTATTGAAATATTTTTTTATTTATGTACGCAAGAGAATTTCACTATGAAATTTCTCGATATAAACAGTGATATTATACAATTAGAAGAAGGTGTCCGGAATGCATTTAGGTGGAATTGGATTGAACGGAGAGATGGTAATGGGGATACCATCGGCACATGGTGCAAGAAAATAAATGTTGCTGGACAAGCATATTGTGTTTTTTGTAACTCACTGCTGAAGTATGGTAGGGAAGGATTCAAGGCTTTCACAAATCATTCTAAAACTGTGACGCACATAAAATATTCAAAGTGCATTAGACATTCAATGACTTTAAGTAATTATGCTAATTCAAAAAATACTGATGACTCACTGGAGACTGATGCTCGGCCATTATATATAGTGACAAGAAAAGCACACTAAGAGGTATTAATAACTTTGTTTATTGCCGAGAATTCTCTTTCTTTCAATGTAACTCCCAATTTAATTGAACTCTGCAAACAGTTGAGCCGCGATCAGACAGCACTAAACTCATTGGAAATGTCCAGGACTACTGCATGTTATAAGATGAAATATGGGCTCGCAAAAACTATTAAGGAAAATATCATTAAAACTTTAAAGGAGACTCCATTTTCTCTAAATTTGGATGAAAGTACTAGCAATGCTCAAGAAAGTATACTGGCAATATTGGTGCAGTTTTATGACAACAATCAGAATGAAGTTGTAGTTCATCATTTTGCATCTCTAAAGATGGAATCTTGCATTTCAGAAGCTGTTTTTAAAGCAGTTGTTAATACTATTGAAGATAATAATATTCCATGGGCAAACTTAATTAGTGTATTAATGCACTCATGTAACACCATGCGTGGAAAAAAAAAAGGGTGTTGAAACCAGACTATGATCAAACAGAGCACCTCACTTATTAGATATTGATGGTGACACATGTCACACAGCTAATAACTGTGCAAGAAAATTTGCTTCATGTTTTGATAGATACTTAGAAGATTTGTTTGATGACATCTATTTTGATATGAAAAGCTGCAGTAAAAGAGAAAATTTTTTCAAAATCTGTGAATCCCTTGCCATAAAAAAACTTAAGCCCTTGAAGAGACCAGACCATAGTGTATGTATATTATATGTGTTTTAGAAAGAATCAAAGATCTGTGGGATGCTCTTATTGCATTTTATTTTTACTACTTGGATAAAACTGATAAAGGGGATTATTTTTCTTATGTTGAAACTGTATACAATAAAAGAAATATTTCTGCAGCTCAGAAAAAAATTGTTGAAGGGGTTTATTCTTGCTTGCATTCCCAACAACTCACAAAGGATGCTTTAGCTCGGAAAAAAAGAATACTAAATGGGTTATTTGTTATGCAAAACAAAACTTTATTGCATATGGCATTATATTCAGCAGTATTACCAGAGTTCAACACATATATTAAATTATTTGAAACAAAAAAACCAATGCTTCATTTAATACATTCCAGTATTTATAAATTGATGGCAAATTTTTTCTCTTGTTTTAAGAAGCCAGAAAATATAGAGTGCACATCTTATAATGATTTATTAAAGGTTGATGTCAGAAATCCAGAATTCCATCTACCTAGCAAAGTAATATTTACTGGTGCAGAAGCTTCCACTCTCAAGAAGAAATTATCAAAAAATCATCCAATAGCAAAAGAATTCCAAATTTCTCTGATGAAAGCTTATACTAATACAGCACAGCATATGAAACAGAAATTACCCCTTAAAAATTCATATCTAATTAGTTTTACAGCATTAGATCCAGAGCTAAGAGATAAAACCAGTGCAATATTAGCTTTTGAAAAATTATCATCTTTTATGTCCCATATTTTTAGTGATAATGAAAAGTCAAAAGTAGAAGCTGAAATAAGGTTATACCAGAGTGATATTGATATCACCAAAGAAATGCTCTACACATCTGATGAAAGTGGAAATCAAGTCAAGTGTACAATTGATAAATATTGGTCTAAAGTTTTTAATTGAAAAGATGATATCACAAATCCTACATTGGCTAAGTATCTTACATTGGCTAAATTGGTCAAAGCCTGCCTTAGCTGCTTCCATGGCCCATTAGTGGCAAGTGCATTCAATTTAATGGATACACTTGTCACTGACTATAGAACCTCTCTTAAGATTGATTCCCTAGATGCAGTGCAGACTATTAAATATGATTTAATGGCTTCTAAAGAAACCTCATGTGAAAAATATGGCTCAAAAAATCCAATGACTGATCCAATTCACAAAGATCTCTTACTGAATATGAACAGAAGTTGGAAAACATATCAAGAGGACTTAAAAACATGTATTTCAGATGAGTCACCTATAAAAGTCTCTGAAAAACCTTCTACATTAGCAGAAAAGCAAACTGCTTCTACCTCTGCATGTGCAGTTCTCGAGGAAAATTTCTTCAACTGTAAATGAGGAAAATAAAAGTCAACCTTCCTGCAATTATAAAGTTCACCACAAAAGAAAAACAAGCCCACAAACATCAGAAAATAAAATAGCAGCAGAAATTAGATAATTTTTTTAAAGAATTAATTTAGGTAATTTAAAATATTTACATAAAATGTAGTAGTTTATATGTTTGAAAATTTATGGTTATTAATTTTGCAAAAAAAGTAATTCATTGAACTTTTATAATTAGGTCATTCAATACTTCATAATTGTAATTTTTCATTTCTCTCCCCCCCTTTCTCGAAACTCCAAAATGTCAGTAGTAAGTCCGTAAAAGTTTCATGGGATTTTTTGGGGTCCCACAAACACCCCTGTCTGTCTCTTCGCGTAGAATCAAACGCAGTCTTGCAAAACAAACCTCCCTTTTTTATATCAATTTTCAGACTACACTATTTTTGATAGACATATGTGGCCCGTGGTCTTTGTGAATTTATTGATGTGGCCCTCAGGCATGATGTGTTGAAGACTCCTACTTTAAAGCAAGTAACAGTAAGAAATTTTAAGTGTCCATTAAACAGCTTGCATTGTACGGTGTTCGTTAACCCTTTGAGAGGCGGTATATAAAATAATTT
The DNA here is from genome assembly GCF_044657685.1 of Stegodyphus dumicola. Taxonomy (NCBI): domain Eukaryota; kingdom Metazoa; phylum Arthropoda; class Arachnida; order Araneae; family Eresidae; genus Stegodyphus; species Stegodyphus dumicola. The sequence continues at coordinate 4,489,994 of NC_140769.1, read as the reverse complement.
AAATTGTAGTAAAATTTTGCATGAACTACAACTTATGGACCCTAAGGACACAGAATTGAGACTTAAAAAAAATCTACAGCAAAATCCTGAATTTTAAGAGCCGGTATATATTTTATACCGGCGCCCCTCTAAGACATTTTTTTCCAGGTAGCTGCCAACTGCTAATTTTTGTTTTTTAAATTAATTTTGCATACTTTTTATGTGCTTCTGTAGTGATGAGTGCTTGAATATAGTTATGTAAGTCTGAAGACAAAAAGTTTTAAAATTTCGGTAGAAATTTGAAATTTTTAAAATAAAATTTATGTTTTTATGCACTTTGAGGATGCAACCCAGCTGAACATACTTACGTAAAATATGGGTAAAAAGCTTTTCAAAATGATTTAAATTCAATATTATTATTTTATAATATATATATAACACTGCATGCATAAATCGTATCATGCTGTAACTGAACTAGTATAATATTACAAGCAGATGTAACTCAGCCGAAAATTTAAAAAATTGAAGAATGAAACGCTATGACTCAGCTGAGAAAGTATGCTGCATTTTTGAAGTTGTATTTTATGCTTTAGATGATATGTGGAAAAAATCCATGCTTCATACTATGATATGAAGAATCCCCCCCTTCCACGCGTACACACTTTAGATGATTGAGGACCGTAAGCGTCCCTTTTTTATTTTTTGTAAATATAGGTTGTAATATATCTTTTTGTTCAGGAAGAAACGCTGTTAAACAATATTATTATTTGATACACCTCAAAGCTATTTGGCTCTTATTCCAATTTTTAACCCCTTTGGCTTCCTAGGGGCTCCTTTTCAACTTTTGGATAAACGTGGCATCTAAACATTTTGGCATCTAAAACGGGCCTTAGAAATATTTTTCCTCCTTTCGACAACTGTGAAAATTTATTTTGGAAACAACCTATTTGTAGCAACCAGAGGGCAAATTTCTCTAGTCTTTCATCTGAAATTAACAAAAAATTAAAAAGAATTTCCCTAAAGAATAAAAGCATTCCTTCAAACCAGCAGTTTTTGTGATTACACTATGAGATAGAACTTAAGTACATTTCCATTTTATGCGAGCTTTCCCTTTGTATGATCTTATCACACCTCACAAAGGGAAGAAGGCGTGACTCCCGAATGACAAATTGGTTGTCAATCACCTCTTTTCATTTTCCTGGCATTTTAGGATTTTGGAGAACACGAAGCAATGGGTGTCTTTCAGGGGCTAGCATGCCACATTTAACCCCCACAATTGTGTAAAGTTTTGACCCCAGATGGCAATTTTGAAATCGATGAGTCTTTCTCTTGGGAAAGGGATAAATGCTGAAATAAAATTTTTAACTAAACGCAGACTCATGAAACTTGAGCTGAGTACACAAAGAATAAATGAAACTGTTATACTTGTATTCAGTCCTAGCACAGGGTCAGTAAACTCCTCATTCCTTCATGAACATACTATTTAATCCTAAACGACTTATAAATTAAACATGAAAAATTAATACACCATAAACTGTTATAATAATAAAGAAATTCTGTCGTGTCGCAAAGTAGAAAAGGAGAAGACTGGTGCTGCCATCTATTGGCGTGGTACCCTCAGTGTGGGCGCCGGTATATATTATATACCGGTTTTAAAATCATATAAATAATCTTTTGTTAATTATCACTTCTGACTGAAATGAAGTAAATATGTAAGATTCAGCATGTGTACATCATGTATTTGCAGATTTTGAATTTTTTCTTTTCCTCTAATAGAATTTATTAGTCTTCCAACATGATACCTTGGGACGAGGTATATTAATTTCATAACTGAAAAATACTGAGCATTCATAGGGTGATGTTGCCATTTAGAATCAAAAGCAAACACTAGACACTTACGATTATAGCTTTTGGGTGTAGAAAAATTAGCATTTTTTCGGACATTAAAAAATTGACAAACAACTGGTATATATTATATACCGGTGCCCTTCAAAGGGTTAAACAGCTTACACTGACCCAGATATTCAGCATGACTTTCAGCACTTGTAAGTACTGTACCAGGGTTCGTAGCGGTCCTTATAAATGCTTATAAGTCCTTATATTTGAAAATAAAATATAAAAGCCCTTATAAGTGCTTACTTTTTCTTTAAAGCCCTTATTTAGTGCTTTTTTTTTTTTTTTTTTTAATGAGCGCGTTATTTTTCCCGTACCAAAGCCGAAACGAAATAAACAACTTTTCTTCCTAATATGGAATGTCAGAGAGTGAATCATACTCCCGGAAACAGCTTTTCCCCCTTTCTCTGCATTAACATAACCTTTGGTGTGCACGAAGAGTACAGACAGGTGCCCGTCGTTCTATTGGTCAAAGAATTGCGAAAGCAGTAGAAAATTTCGGTACATTCGGCATTCTTTTCCTCCCACCCAAATACTACACATGTTTGAATTTCTATCCAGATCTTAATAATTTGCATTCTCGTTCCGCTTGATCAGTTCATATTTGTGTTTATTATGATCATTATGCTTATATTATGAGTATACGTATGAATGTTTATAATAACATAGTTGCAGTAACTGCTGAAGCATAGTAAACTTCCAAAAATGGTTGTGTTTTAACACAGATTAACTTTTTAGGAATAATATTCGGAATGGCTTAAATAAATAAAGGAAAAGTAATCGAATAGTCAAAATAATTTCATTTTTTTGGCCAATACATTATATAGTACGAAGATTGGGAGGTTCTCCCCTTCTCCGCAAAATCTCGAATATTGAAACTGTTACAAGTTCGCTGCAAAACAAGCAACGGACTTTTTTTTTTTTTTTTTTTTTTTTTTTTTTTTTTTTTTGTCACTTTTCAATCTGGATTGAATAGGACTAAAAGTTCTGCGGTCTACCAACCCAAGCGAAGAATGTTTCTATTCCGGAAATTTAACGCCGTCTGTTGAAAATTAGAATGAAAAACACCCACTTACTCGTATTTAGTTCTTTATTCTCCCAATACTGGCAGCTGTTGATTCTGATTGTGTAATATCACATAGGGAAGAATTACGGCACAAGTATTGCGCAATAATGTTTGCGATATTTTGTAGAGATAATTAATTTTGATGTTCTGTCCGAGATTTCTTTATGAACACTTAAAAGAGCTTTACTGTGCTTGCTAAGCAGAATATTTTTCAGTTCCATTGGTTTATTTTTATATGATGCACATATTGAAATGTCAAAAGCATTTATTTAGCGGGAAAATCTAAAGAATGGCTACAGTCTATCCCCCTCCCTCCGCTCCTCTTTTTCAAGTTCCGCTCGACTGTCCAAATATTCGCCAATTTCCAAGTATGCGGGTAGTTAAGCTTTTACTGTTAAAGAATGACTGCATGAAGCAAATTTCTGTCTTCTGATTTCAGAAATGTTCCTCTTTTTTACTTAAATTACTTTGCTTGCAATATCTGGTTCCTCTTTTTTACTTAAATTACTTTGCTTGCAATATCTGTTAAGGGAAAACTTGTATACAATGAAAATTTAGAAAATGTTCAGAATTTAGATTTAAATTATTTAAATATTAATATGAGTGGAAAAATAAATTGTATTTATTATTAGGTTCCAAGCAAATACGATAAATATGCCTTATTATTATTTATTTTCTCTATTTTGAACTGAAATTTCATCATTAAATCTTGTAATATAGTTTAGTTTTGCATAGTTTTTTTTTTTTTTTTTTTTTTCTCTCATTGTAAACTAGTTCTGTAAATTGAACTGTTATTTAAAATTTAAAGGAAAAAAAAAAGTAATTATTTTCCATGGTTGAGGTAATGCTTATTCTCTCTTAATAAATACTGCATTTCTCATATTTTAAATTATGAGTCTAATTTTTAAGGTTATGCAGTTGTGTATAATGTCATTAGACAGGTGCTTATTTTTGTTCTTAAAATGTGCTTATAGGTGCTTATTTTTTTAACTAAAATGTGGCTATGAACCCTGTGTACAGTACACTATATAACATGTACATAAAAGTATGATCTTTTCATTTTAATTAATGAAAACCTCTTTTTCTTTAAAACATAGTTTTTCTCCCATTTTCAGCATACGGTAATTAATTTAAATGTACATAGACCCTTTCCTAGAAAAAAATCCAATTATCCTAATTTTTGATTTTCTGAATGGGATCCGGTCTCAGTTGATTCGGATAATTGGAGTTCTCCTATATTAAAAGTAGATTCGCTTTTAGGATCTGAAATCAAGCTGTTTGCAAAAAGCATCTCTTGAATAATTTTTTCTTCCTTCACAAACCGGATGCATGTTAACAGTAAGGACGCTCACCGCATGTGCTGCAATTAATGGGACATGGAAATAGCTGTTGTGTGCACTGTGCTGTTAGGGATCGCGGAAAAGCAGTTGCATAAGTTTGTTTTATTGACGGTATAAATGGTGTAAACTGGATAACTAATTAATTTAATAAATTTTTTGGGAGTTTTAAAATTAAGTTCGAATGCCAAATCATGCTCATCGCCCCCCCCCCCATATCGTCTAGAACAAACCCACTGCCCCCTACCGCCCAAAACAAGCTCTCCGCCTCTCAGCATCCTCTTACTGCCCCCGTTGATAACCAATGGTCTAATGCTTTGCAGAAACATTTGTGGTAAAAATATATTTCAGGGCACCCCTTGGCGATTTTTTGGCGCCATTCCTGTTTACGTCTAATATCCTCCCCAATAAAATGGCAACAAAAATGCAATAAAACAGTTAAAACAAAAATAAATAATCTCAATAAACTGTATTTTAATTGAAACAAAAATAATAACATAAAAATGGAAATACATGTTATCTTATCTATGCACTTCAAAAAGGAATTATGGACTTAACCTTATTTAAAAATTTCTTATTTAAATATTAATAATTTGTTTAAGTTTTATAATTTATCAGTGTTTATTACAAAAAAAAGTGGTATTTGTATATTAACTGGTCGCCTGGTGTTTAATTTCTGTTAGCATTAATTTACTAATAATAACTTCCATACATTTCCATTGATGATAATTTGCCAATAAATAGCTGACTAGTTATTACAACTATATGTAAGCATAGCAATCTTCTGTTAACTGTGTACCTAAAATTGTTCTGTTTGCATTTTGTATACCGCTTTTTCAGTTTCATAGTTACACTTTGGTACTTGCATGTTAGAGCAACGACACTCATGCAGTTTGGTGATTTTACAGATGAAAAGAAAGATGACATAAATCATGATTCAATTCAGTTGCAAAAATTTACTCATTACATATATATTTTACATTCTAATAAGGTATTTAACCCCAAAATCACTTACAAGCTTATTTTTCTTTCTTTTGATCTGGCGGAACTTTCCTGGCTATCACATTTACAAGTTTTATGCAATTGTTCTCTGTAGTGATTTTGCAGCAAAATACTGTATTCCTGCAGAAATTTTACAGCAGTTTCTTCAGTTGGTAGCAAATTCCACAGGCATAGATTTTAAGGTTGAGTTTCAGGCAAAAAAATATCACAATTTGTTAATAAAAAATTGTTGGAACTTGGAATACAAGAAAAAGAAGGCATATGAAAATGGCAGTGTGGCTAAATTGAATAGTTGCCTGAAGAATTGTTATGCATGTGGTTGTCAGAATTTGGTCCAATCTGAATATTTGACGACTTCTACTGAGGTGGTTGCGATAATACATAAGGACCTATACATCTTTGCCAAGTAATGAAAACAGAATCTAACCTATTTTTTCTAGATCAAAGTCTTCCATAAGCATAACAGTATAATAATTCTCGTGTAATGATATTACACATCATGCATGAAAGCTTTCAAAGTATATATATATTTAATTAGACTGAGGAGTACTTCATGAGCACTCTTTACAAAGTTAAAAATTCGTGCAAAAATACAGTGCAGAAGCAAATTTTTTTTTAATTGTTTACTCTTCAGAAATTGTGGTATTAATTTTTTAATTTTATTGATTTTTATATCTTTCAGATCTTAAAAGCAGAATGTTAGTTTATTTGAATATGCAAAGTACACAAAGGAGGTCCAAGGAAAGTATTCTCATGAAAGACTTTTTAAAACAAATTAGCTCATGTTTTGCACATGGGAAAAATAAAAATGCTAACTATGCAGCCAGCTTGTTGTCTGAGGTTAGGATGAATAGACCACCAAAGCTGTTAAGACCACCAAAGCTGTCATGAGATTTGAGCTGTATATGGAGAAGGAATGATGCTGTTGGTTTTCATATTTTGATCTCGAGGGCAGAATACCAATTGACCGCTTCGGTTTGATGAAGAGCGATTGAATTATTTTGCAAAAATCCATGTCAGATGACTGAAGAATTGGCAAAACAGATGGATTGTGACAAAATACTATAGTGAAACTCTTTCATTCAGTGGGGAAAGTCCAGAAACTTGGCACTTTAAGTGAAGACAATAAAAATCAGTGATTTAATAGTCCACGATCGTTACCAGTTTGCTCACTCAACATCATTCAATACATGAACACAAACAATGTTTTTTTTTTTACTGCATTGTCACTGGTGATGAAAAATGATGCATTTATGTCAAAATGAAGCATCAATAAGATTGGCTTAGCCCAGGGAAGGGCAAGTGTTTGTGCTCAGGGGCCAATTTGTGGAAGCGGGGGCTAGCAGAGGGCTGCACTTTTTTAAATGATTGCATTCATTAGTCAACTTCATATTTCAGAAAAGGTGTAAGCTGTATCATAGAAATCAATAAACATAAATTAAATAAAATAGTGGCAGTTTTATTCAATTCATTTAATATTTCATGGTGTCATTTCAGTTCAGTCTGTACTCCTTAAACGCTGCTATCATTTCATGTAATTTTTTCAATCAGTAAACACACTGCTTTATTCCTAGTATTATGGAAGAAATATTTGTTTGTACATTCTTCATTAAACACACAACATTCATCACTGATTTTACTTGTTTCCAGATGGTTCATGGTTTCATTAAAGTTGGGAATTTATATGTTTATTGTTGCAAAGACAAAATTGAAATTAGTCAAATTAACTTGAAAAGCATTGCACATCATGTCTATACTGTGTGTATGTATTGATGTGGCTGTTCTAGTGGAAAATACGATATGTATCTTCAGTTGCGCACAGGAAGGTAATCTCAGTTCGAGGCGGTTTTTTCTCTCTTGGCAGGCTACAAAACTGTTAGCAGGCCGCTATTTGCCAACCTCTGGCTTAGGCAAGCAAAGAAACAACTCTGTGAGCAAAACAAAATAAGACTGTGAACTGTTTGAATGCAACCAAGAAATCAGTGTGCATTAATTCACTGTATTAACTCAACTAAGCATTTCAGCAAACAAACGACAACGGGGGGAGGGTGAAAAACTCAGTACGTGAAATGGCTTTCTGCAACATGACAATAGCCATCCTCACATTGCCAAATTTGCCAGTATGAAAAGTTGAAAAGTGCTGCCTTCTTGTTTCATCCTGCACATTCTATCTATTTGATGCAATCAGATTTTTGAGTCTTTCAGTTGGCTTCAAGTGCTTACAGGATGTATCATTCAATAGTGACATGGAATTGAAAGTTTTGGTGATTGAATTCTATGAGTCAAAACTAGGTAATTTCTGTCACCAAGGCATCAAAAAGCTTATTGCGCGATGAGAGGAAGTTTTCAACAGTGACAGAGATAAATTATTGATTGATTGGAAGTAATTTTTATGTTTACAATCAAGTTGAACAAAAATGTGCAGGAATTATTCCTTAATCCAATACACAAGGAATGTATCTTTTTCATATCTAAATTTATTTATTTATTTATTTATTTATTTATTTTTTAATTTTATTTTATTTTTAGGATAAAACCAGAAATGAAGTGCCAGCTGAAGAACCTCAGCTGTCTGGAGAATCATCGAATAAACCCAAGTTATTCAATTATACGAAAGCTCGTTATGAAGTAATGAGATTTGCCTTGAGTGGATTTGAGAAAGAAAAGCAAATAAAATCTAAAGTGGCCATGGCTATTAGACTTGGTGCTAAAGTATGTAGTTTGAGTACTTAATTTAGTTAATCAGTGGCAGTTTTTCTGTCTCTTCTGCTTTTATTATGTGTGTATGTTGTATTTCTTTTGTTAAATATTTCTTAATGTAAGAAAATAAAATTTCTTACAAACTTTAATTTAATAACCAAGCATTATTTTCTTTTTAAAAATAAACTAAAATGGATATGATTTTTTAGAAATGATTAATATTAATTGTGTAAAAAGACAAGCTGAAACACTGTTGTACTATAAAGTTCTTATGTATTATTCCATCAACCATGAAAGTTGGTTAAGATACTGCCAGAGTTGCACCAATCATTCTTTTGGAATTCTGAAGGAACTAAAACCTCATTATTTATAAACAGTCTGTATTTGACATATTTCATAAAAAGGCTTTTGTTGTTTTCTAATTTTACTGGAAGTTCTGTTTAGAATGCTATGAGTACAAACTTCCATGCAGATAATTGTTCCAGTCAGTTACTGTTTTGTTGGCCATGCAGAGGCTGATCACACATTTTTTTTTTTTTTTTTTTTTTTTTTTTTTTTTTTTTTTTTTTTAGGTAATTTTCGTTGTACAGTACAAAGTCCATAATCCAGAATGATCTACAATCCGGACCTCAAAGCCACAAACTTTTTCGTATGCTTTAAGCATGCCTGTAATGCATTTGCGCATGCGCGTTTAATGTATAGCGGACCGTATAAGCTAGGCTAACATCGCAAACTAAAGGTGAAATTTTCCAGTTATTGGATTTTGTAAAGAAATGTGGAGAAGCGCTAATACAGTCAAAAGTCGTTAATTCGGACACCCATAATCCGGAATGATCTATAATCCGGACCTTAAAGCTACAAACTTTCTGCGCATGTGTCGCGTTCACGCATGCGCACAGGCGTTTACGAGAGCGCATAAGACCCTTACAGCTGCGAATATGTTTGTGCGCATGCGCGTTTAATGTGTAATGGAGTTATACGCTAAGCTAAAGTTATGTAATTCAGTTAATGTTGCAAATTGCGTTGTTCCTTAATCTTCGAATTGGATCCGGCTTATTATTTTTTTCTGACTGTTAGAGCAATTTTATAAAAGTTACCTTGAACTTTTGATTATGTCAAATAGAATTTCCGATATATATTTACTACAAAGCGAAAGTATGTTTTGAAATCCGAAATCTGTTTATCAATTTCACGCTGCTCTGCGGCAGAGGGGGGGGCATAAACGTCATTATTAGATTATGATAGATTAGAAAGATTATGTCAAATAGAATTTCCGATATATATTTACTAATATGTAATTTGTATCTACAAAGCGAAAGTATGTTTTGAAATCCGAAATCTGTTTATCAATTTCACGCTGCGGATTGGAAGTTGATCTGTTAGCACTATCCTTATCTTCGGAGCAGATGTTTTTATTTTATTTGGTTTATAATTCCGTACTAAGTGTAGTATTTCATCTCGATATACTCGGTCTTTGATATGATTTAAATCAAGTTCCTCGTCATTATAATTCGCTTCGGATAGTGAAGAAAGTGACCCAGAGGTTATTGAAAACGAAAACATTTCGATTGACAAATTAGTCGGTATTCTCAACACAGCAATTATAGGACTTGAACAGCGGAACTTTGTAACTAAACAAGAAGTTATGTCTGTTTAATAGAATTAAAGAGAAAGTATTATCACATGAAACGAAGCAACTTACATTGAAGGAAATGTTTAATAAAGTAAACAAATAAATATTAAGCTTTTTCTTTTTGTAAATTTTGATACCCTTTAGATCATAATTGTTCTTTATTTCATAAATTACGGTTTCATATTTTTAATTTTGTAATTTCTGCATGCCATCTTACCAGATTTAAACTGATGATCTATAATCCGGAATCGCCGAAGTCCCGACGAGTCCGCATTAACGACTTTTGACTGTAAATGAAGATGATATAACAGAAGTTTTTCATTTCGACGACAATGCCCCAATCATCAATCAATTAACAGATGGCGAAATCTGTAGTATGGTTCTAGATCTAGAAAATACCGCTTCGGATAGTAAAGAAAGTGACAGAAAGGTTATTGAAAACAAAAAAATGTTGATTGACAAGTTAGTTTGTATTCTCGAACCAGCAATTACAGGACTTGAACATTGGAACTTTGTAGCGGAACAAGAAATTATGTCTGTTTATAGAATTAAAGAGAAAGTATTAGCACAAAAGACTTAAACAACTTACATTCAAAGAAATGTTTAATAACGTAAACAAATAAATATTGAGCTTTTTTTTTTTTTTTTTTTTTTGTTAATTTTGATATCCTTTAGATCATAATTGCTCTTTTTCATAAATTACAGTTTCATATTTTAAATTGTATAATATCTGCATGCCATCTTACCAGATTTAAATTGATGACCTATAATCCGGAAAACCCTAATCCGGAATCGCCGAAGTCCCAATGAGTCCAGATTATGGACTTTGTACTGTATTTACAGAAACATTTTACCTAAAATTTTTGTTTTTAAATGTTCTATTTGATAACCCTAATTCATCACTCTCTTTCTACACTGTAATTTCAAAAACAATAAGGCCTTTTTTAGTATCGGAGATGTATTTTATACCATTCCTCTTGAACTCCTTTTCAGAATCCAAATAGGGTTATAGGTCAACATTCGGGTAAAGTTTTTCACCATTCTTTTTATTTTATTTTGCTGTTATATGAAAAACCAGCAACATTCATAAATCCCTTTTTGGAAAGATGTCTGTCCTAGTTTCTCCTAGCGTGGTTAGATGGCACCACATTATGGTGACTTTTCATGATATCCTGCTTTGCTCCACCTGCATAGTTCGTAGCCCGTCGTGCTCCAACCTATTTTGACTTCTCTTCAGAGATCCTCGCATGTCTGGAAATTATTATGTCATGTGCCTTCGGGCTTTATTTCAAGAACCGGTAGCATTGCGTAGTGCAATAGCTCGGTATATTTAAGTGTCTTAAGTCATAAATCCCTTTGAAAAAGTCTTTAGATTCCTTGAACTATGTTTTAAGGTATTTTTCTCCTATTTGATGATAATAAGTGGATCTTTTTTTATTGCAATCATTTAAATGCACCCAATATTCATTTATAATGAAAATATTTTTTTTCATTTTTATTCAGATAAATGTTTTTCACAAAGAATTCTGCAGCACGTTCTGCATTCGGCTGTATGTCATGGAGAAAGACGATGCACATTATGTCTTTTTGCCTTTCCAAGATTCAAATCAGCATTAATCACCTTGTTTACAATTGACACTGAGCATTTTTATGATTTTGCAACTGTCATTTTACTTAGCAGATTTTCTTTTAACATTAAAGATCTTACCTTCGCAACAATCAAATCATTCAATTTTTTTTCTTGGATATGTATTTGGAGCAGTTACTTGGAATTACCACATGAAGCCAAACTTTAACATTTCTTTCCCTTTCTTGTTTACAATATTACTTATCATAACTTTAGATATTGAAAATCCATGGTTATTGAAAGATATTATTGATATTGAAAAGCTCTTTGCTTTCAAAGAGCTTTTTAATAGCTAAATGGGGACAATTTTCTTCAGAAACAGCACAAATGTAGCCTTCCATCCATTGCTTCTTTAAAAGTGTCATTTTGCATGAAAACAAAACTGTCAAGTTGTAAGGATCTTAAGTTTTACTAATGTTTATTTTATTTTAAATCTTTACTATCACTTCTTATTTTCTACTTCCGGCCAGAATTAAAAGCTTTAACTTATTTATGCAAATTTGTCTTGCGAACGCCAAGTACTTAAGTTGTGGCTTTTTGCCAAGCAAGAGAGAGGAAGGAGAGATTAGAAGCAGGCCGCTTGTCATAGCAGTTTTACTCGGTTGCTGGTTGCCTTCAAGGCCAGAGGTTTAATCCTCTTGATAATTTTAAACGTATCGTAGTGTTAACAGTTTTCTGTTAATATACAGCCAATCTTCAAGTAGACACTTGTTTATTAATCAGTTAGTTTAGTTAGAATTTAGTTAATATTTTTATATTCTTACATTCAGACCACAAGTGGTTGGTCTCTGTATTCTGAAGTCCAGAAATCATTGTAAAGAGAGAAAAATAAAGGGTTTCGTATACTCTTCCTGTGTATCTTGTCTACTTCCCACATTTATTGAACATAGCTTTAGTAAGCTCCCTGTTCCGAGTCAGGTCATTTAATGTTCCCAAAGCAAGTAAGGAGAAACACTGAACCTGATAAAGTAGCAGATGATAATTTATGCTTTCAGAAATATGCAGTAAAAAAATTAATTTTCCAACAGACAATTTTTTATAGCACAGCAAAATCGTCTAAAAAATGTGTGAATGGCCTCTGTGTTTCTGTATTCAGCTATCCATATTGTATTTATTAATGCACACTTTTTTTAAGGTAGCATCACATGACTTTAAAAATAATAATCCACAGTTGACTGTTCTGTAAAAGTCAAGCCCCAAATTTTAATCTTTTATTTTTTTCCCACCAAAATGCAAGGAAACAAATACACCAATAACAGTTAATTTATATCCTGACTCGTAAAAGGAAATTGTAGCTCATTGCGAATCAGTTAGGTTACATCAAATGAAAGCACAGTTGTTATGTACACTTATCCATAACTGGCACTAAATCACACTTTTTGGGAGGCACTCTTTGACAGCAGTTTCATAATCGATGAGGTAATACATAAGTTTTTGTTATGATTTTTACACATTAAATTTCAATTAAAATGTAAATATTAAAGAATTTCAAAAAGATGTTTAAATAAATAATAGTATATGAATTACATGGATGTTTCTAAGGCTGTGAATAAATATTTAAAGTCCCAATCACATTATGTTTCGGCTACGAAGGACTTGATGTTGAAAGGGACAATTCTCAGAACCCTCACATTTCCAGGAAACCCACATAACTAGGTTACCATTTTCATGTACTTCAAAGACTTGAATGGCAAACAGTCGCTCAGATTGGGTTCATGTGATCCTTCAGAAGCAGAACTTTCATCTGTTTGGTTGATTTCTACGCAGAACAGAGCTGCAGCCGAAACATTTTCGGCGAAGTTTCAAAAAATCCCGCATAGGCGTTACATCATTTCCGTAGCTAAGCGGGACTTCCCTTCCAGTGGGGCTCTTCTTTTTAGGAATCTTCCTGTTTAAACCAGTGCTACCAGAATCTCGTTTCACAGAAAAGTCCCGTCTAGCAGGGACCATCGCTAGATGTGATAACCTCTTAATGAAAGTATTTTCTGGTTAAGAATTACAAAAGAAATACAATGTTAAAATTGATTACAAATTTTAACTCATTTTACTGAAATGAAGAATTGCTTTGTATTAAAAACAGACAGTAATTTTAGATGACATAAAGTTAAACTTTATTCTGATTTCATAACTCTAATTACTGTAAGAGCAAGTTCAATTTTTCTGAATAATATAAATTTTTATTTACAAATGATACTTTTAAAGTAGCAGTACTAAATTACATACCCACAAGTACTTAGCAATATGTACTTGTGTACTAAAGCCTTTATTGTACTAGATTACAGACTCGAAAATTCTTTGGTAAAAATCAAGTTCTTCATCTTTTAAAAATAAAATGATATACAGTACAAAGTCCGTAATCCGGATGTCCATTATCCTCAAAACCACAAACTTTTTTTTTTTTTGTATGCTTAGGCATGCGCGTTTAATGTATAACGGACGGTATAAGCTAGGCTAAAACTATCTTTACTGATTCTAAGGCATTTCAGTTAATGTTGCAAATTGCGCTGTTCCTTAATCTTCTAATTGGATCCGGCTTATTTTTTTTTTCAGACTGTTAGAGCAATTTTCTAAAAATTAAGCTTTAACTTTCGATTAAGTCAAAAAGAGTTGCCAGTTCTGGAGCTGCCAAAGGACCTACAAAGCAAAAGCATGTTTCGATGTTCATCAAACAAAAAGTGGATTTTGTAAAGAAATATGGGGAAGCGGTAATAAATGAAGATGACATAACAAAAGTTTTTCATTGCGACGACAATGCCCCAATCAATTAACGGACGGCAAAATCTGTAGTGTGGTTCTAGATCCAGAAAATACTGCTTCTGATAGGGAAGAAAGTGACAGAGAGGTTATTGAAAACGAAAAAATTTCGATTGACAAGTTAGTCGGTATTCTCGACTCAGCAATTACAGGACTTGAACTGTTGAACTCTGTAACTGAACAAGAAATTATGTCTGTTTATAGAATTAAAGAGAAAGTATTAGCACAAAAAACGAAGAAACTTAAACAGCTTACATTGAAAGAAATGTGTAATAAAGTAAGCAAATAAATATTAAGCTTTTTTTGTGTGTAAATTTTGATACCCTTTTTAATTGCTCTTTATTGCATAAATTACAATTTCATATTTTTAATTGTATAATTTCTGCATGCCATCTTACCAAATTTAAATTGATGATCTATAATCCGGAAAAACCCTTAATCCGGAATCGACGAAGTCCCGACAAGTCCGAATTACGGACTTTGTACTGTATAACGTTCTGTATTGCTGCATAATAGTAGTTCACACACGTGCTAACAAATATCAAGATTCAAGTAGTATCATTTATTGTATTAGTAAACTGCTCAATAGAATTATATGAATTTTTTTAATCTGCAAGCATATAAAATATTTAATTAAATGTAAATTTTATAAAAAAAAAAAAAAAAAGGCTGTTATAAAACTAGAAAATAATTTTTTTCAAGATTTCCATGAAAAGAATTTTTTTTTTTTTTTTTTTGTTGTTGTTGTTTTAAAAATTGTATTATATTTTTAATTTCTTTTATTTCTTTTGTTTTGTTTCAGATATCCATGTAGTAAGAAACAGGTTTTCATTGAAAACTTCTTCAACAATTTACTAACTTTAATAATACATACTTTAATAACTTTAATAATATATGCTACTAATGAGGGCATGAAGTTATGAATGCTTATTAAATCCTCACATTTTTACTAGTAAGTTATAAAGGATAAGTACTTATTGTAATATTTAATTATTTTAATGCGCAAAGAAGATTTTTCTTAAATAAAAAAAAATTAACTCAAAATATTGGAAATTATTTAAGTAGAAAATACTGAGGAAGTTTTCAATCTTATGGGTGACTGAACGTTGCTCAAATTAATATTTTGAAATTATAGTGCTTTATCAATATAAATGTTTTTTGTTACATGATAATGTTTGTGATTATTTCAGCCTCCTAAAAAGGAATATACAAATTATAAAGTTCTCATGCAAGAAAAATTGGAAGAAAAGGAAAGGAAAAAGGTAATTTTGTTTTTCCCAATATTGCCAATCAACCTAATCAAATAATAATTAATTCCATTGTAATAATTTTTAACACTGTTCTGCATTTTTATTTATTTATATTTTACTTTTTGCTGTCTTTCATAACAAGAACTTTTTTATTTTCCATTTATTGGATTATGCCATTATTAATCATATAACATAAATCAGAAATAGTTGCTTAATTGTTATTCTTTCTTCTCTTCATATTTGTTTGTATTCTTGCTATATTGTACTTTTATTATTATTATTATTATTATTATTATTTTAGACCTGAGCATTTTTTTAATTGAATAGTAGTTCAAGATCATTTGGGATTTTAACTGATTTTAATGCTAATGTACTGGATAGTTATTATTGTTAATGTATTCTGCAAACTATTTGGTGAGAGAATTTAACTATTGAATGCAACTAATTTTACCTCAAATTCAGTTCATAATATAATATGAATATATCCTTTGAAGCCTCTTTATTTGCTTTTCCTTGCAAATAAAAATTACAGATGGGACATTTGAATTCTGAAATCTCATGAATCTTGAGAGAGAGTTGAGATTCAAAAAGTCTAAACTTTGGCTTTTTTAGTTATTTAAATCTTTTGAATGCTAACCTGAAAAAAATTAATATTTTAATTTGGAATTTGGAACAGATTTGTTTTATCAGCATTCAATAAAAGTATTCGTTAAAAAAAGTGATTGTTGCAATTTCAGTGCCCTTTGATTACCAATATTTTTTATGGTTGCCCTGAGTATCATACTCTTAATTATCTGGAAATAATGTTCATGTTTAGTGTATATATCTTTTAACTCTACAAATAATACTACCCTTTTTTGAAAAGATTGTGATTTATCAAAAAAATATTGCAACTGTTTTCAAATATTTAATGTCAAATTATGTTTAGAAAACAAATCTTAATGTTCAAGAGTTCAAAAGTAAAAACTTGATTATCTGTGATGCTCAGAAATGCCAATGCATGAAAATTCAAGGTGGCCAAATACCTGAAAACTCCAGATGTATAAAAAATGCAATTCAAGCTAGAAAAACTAGATGAATGGTATATAAAATTTCCGGTCTAAAATTATAAAACTTAAGTTACTTTGTTATCAAAAGCACGCATAGCATTTTGAAGAAAAGTGCATTCTAGACATAGAAGCTGGCATATTTTCACAGGGCTTAAATATATTGTTTTAAAATGTCCAGCTGCAGTAAGATAGCTTCCCCGCAAGGCAGGTTTAGGGTTGCCAGATTTGCCGACGAAATCGGTGATAGGCCATAGACAGATGGAGAACATTCAAGAATGAATTCTTACTGGTTTGGCACAGAATGTTTTTGAAGGCAGGCCAAAAGCTATGTAAACATTGCTTGTACGCGGAGTAGCAGTCTAGTGGCAAGGTGTCTCGTCAGTTTATCGCAAGTTTTAGCATGGAGTCTTCAGAGTACATTGAGTTTTGGGAACGATCGAACTGAGTCAGGAGTCGGAAGCTCTAGTGCTTTGCCGTGAAGCTGTCTTCACCATTATAGCCTGAAAGCTGTGTTGCTGTTTGTTTTAGTGTGTTTATCGTAGTTTTTTTTTTTTTTTTTTTTTTTTTTTTTTTTTTTATGACTGTAAACGTGTTTTAGGAGCTGTCCTGAGTAATACTGGCTAATAAATTGTGTTTTCATTCTTCATCAAGTGTTATTAATTGCTCCAAATCTACGAACCCATAGAAACTCAACAATATTAATTAGTAAAGCCTCTAAACCAGTAATAAAATCCTTTTGACCCTGAAAGTTGGTGAAGATTCCTTAAAACTTGGGCCAGCTGTGCTATCAGAGGCTTGAAGGGGGGGACACACAACCCTTTATTTAGTTAGATAATACAGTCAAAAGTCGTTAATCCGGACTCGTCGGTACTTCGGCGATTCCGGATTATAGATCATCAGTTTAAATCTGGTAAGATAGCATGCAGAAATTACTAAATTAAAAATATGAAACCGTAATTTATGAAATAAAGAACAATTATGATCTAAAGGGTATCAAAATTTACAAAAAGAAAAAGCTTAATATTTATTTGTTTACTTTATTAAACATTTCCTTCAATGTAAGTTGCTTCGTTTCATGTGATAATACTTTCTCTTTAATTCTATTAAACAGACATAATTTCTTGTTTAGTTACAAAGTTCCGCTGTTCAAATCCTATAATTGCTGTGTTAAGAATACCGACTAATTTGTCAATCGAAATGTTTTCGTTTTCAATAACCTCTGGGTCACTTTCTGCACTATCGGAAGCGAATTATAATGATGAGGAACTTGATTTAAATCATATCAAAGACGGAGTACATCGAGATGAAATACTACACTTAGTAAGGAATTATAAACCAAATAAATTAAAAACATCTGCCCTGAAGATAAGGATAGTGCTAACAGATCAACTTCCAATCCACGGCGTGAAATTGATAAACAGATTTCGGATTTCAAAACATACTTTCGCTTTGTAGATACAAATTACATATAAGTAAATATATATCGGAAATTCTATTTGACATAATCAAAAGTTCAAGCTTACTTTTATGAAATTGCTCTAACAGTCTGCAAAAAATAATAAGCCGGATCCAATTTGAAGATTAAGGAACAACGCTATCTGCAACATTAACTGAATTAGATAATTTTAGCTTAGCTTATTACTCCGTTACACATTAAACGCGCATGCGCACAAACATATTCGCAGCCGTAAAGGTCTTGCACGCTCTTGTAAACGCCTGTGTGCATGCGTGGATGCGACGCATGCACAGAAAGTTTGTAGCTTTGAGGTCCGGATTATAGATCATTCCGGATTATGGGTGTCCGAATTAATGACTTTTGACTGTAATCAATAAATAGAAATTATGGATATATCATTTAAAAAACTTTAATTGTTTATCATAATTTTTCATATTCCATTGCCATTATTTATCCATTTTAAAATAAAGTAACATATCATGCCCATCTACACTTCATGCTAGGAAGTGTAAGAATTCTTTATCATTGTGTCAAACTTAAATTCCTCAAATAGACAAAAATGAACAAAACCATACATTTTGGAAGGTTTAATCCTGTAGCTTTGAATGTGCATTCTCTTTCATAAAAAGAAAATCTTGAATTTTAATTACTTTTTTCAAAATTCAAAGAAAAATAAATAAATGCAATTAACCTTCTTATCGCATATCCAGCAATTTCCACAGGCAATGTAGAAGTAGCAAAATTTGTGCAACCTGCGATTTCCACAGGGATGCATTTTTTCCATCTATTTAACTGTGCAACCCACTCTTCCTGTTCATGGTTTCCTTTTGGTTTTTCTGTGACATTTAATTGTTTATTCAGATCTGGAGTTACCAGATGGTTTTAGTTGTCCATATTTCTGCAAAATATTCAAGCATGTTTTGCTCCATTCTCTGCGCTCTTTTCAAAGCTCCAAGATGTCTGTAGTTCAACTCTCAATCCCATGAGACTAGTGCTTGACATTTTGCCAGCCATGTACCCCCAAATCTCATCAAGAATGAACCTAGTAGGCAGTGTGCTATTTGTTGCTTTATAAAAAAAAATAATAACTAAAACTGCCCAAAAATTTAAAAAGAAATGCAAATTTGGTGCAAATATTGCAAAGTAGGATTTTGACTCAAGCCTTGTTTCATACTAAACTTACAAGTTAATCATAGTAAACTTCATTTCTAATAAATTTTTGTAAGTATTTTGCATATTTTCATTAGTATATATATATATATTATGTTTTACCTTTGTAATTCATAAAATAAATCAGAATTTGACCAAGATTAATTTTCAAAATTTTGCTTTTATATGATTGTTCTTCAATTTCAGTTTTCTGACAACCTTTTTCTATGACCTCTAATTCTATATTGGGGAGGGAAAAAAAAACTCTTATGCAAAAAATTTTTGTATATTTTAATTCTCAAATATATGTAAATTTAAAATACGTAATTAAAAAAATATGCAATTGTTGAACCTGTTTTGATTTAAAAAATTATGCAGCGAGAGGATTAATCTTATATCCATCTCTGCAAAAACTGAACTAGCTAATCCAGAATTTAATTGAGTACATAATAGCATTATGCAGTTGATATGATTATTTTTGGTGACACATCTAGCAATACTTTTTAACTGTAGAAAATGTTTCAAGGGAAATGAATGTCTAGTTCCAAGAACAAATTTTTAGAATAATATGATGTTTGAATGGTTGGAAAAGGGTTAACAATATATTCTGAAAGAGAACTGTGAGATTGTATTCACATGTTAGATTTTATAAGTAAGATTTGAGTAGTAGTCTTATATATGTATTTTATAATGCCTTTATGTAATTTTTAATCTAAAAATATTTAAAATATTACAGTTAGTTGAATGTCAGACTTTTACTGTCAGTACTTCATTTATTAAATTTCATTTATTGTTGTTGTCTTGTCCATATTACATGGAACTATGTTTGCCAGAGCCTATTCTGAAGGCAGGTTGGACATTTTTTCTCATGCCCAGTTTTGAGGAAGAGCACCCCCAGGGAGAATCCGGGGGTCTCCCATCCCTCTCCACTCCAACCAATCCACACAAGAAGACTTTCAGCTCGACGCATATTTAGAGTGCCACTATGCTACACCATACTGAAGACATGGATGTTTACAAACATCCATATCTTCGGGATTCGAACCCGGGCCCTTTGGTACCATAGTAGGCTCCCATAACCACTATACCTTCTGGACGACATTAAATTTCATTTGTATTGTATTAATAACTGTAAGCATATTTGGAAAACTATATTCCTAAATTTGTTTTTCTCCAAATGCAGATTTTAGGGTTTTTTTTTTTTTTTTTTTTTTTTTTTTTTTTTTTTTTTTTAATTTATAATTTTTAATATTAAGCAAATGTTTTCTGCACTACAGTACAAAGTCTGAGATCCAGACTCCTCGGGACTTTAGTGATTCTGGATTTCGTATTTTTCTGGAAAATAGATCATCAGTTTAAAACTTGTAGGATGGCATGTAGAAATTTTAAAATTAAAAATATGAAATCGTGATTTATGAAATAATGAGGCATGTATGATCTAAAGGTTAACAAAATTTACCAAAAAAAAAGCTTAATATTTATTTGTTTACTTTATTAAACATTTCTTTCAATGTAAATTCTACAAGTTGCATTTTTGTGCTAATATTTTCTATTTAATTCTGTAGAAAGACATGATTTCTTATTCAGTTATAAAGTTTCATTGTGCAAGTTCTGTAATCGCTGTGTTAAGAATTCCAAATAACTTGTCAATCAAAATTTTTTCGTCTTCAGTAACCTCTTTGTCACTTTCTTCACTGTCAGTAGCAGTATTTTCTGGATTTAGAACCATACTACAGATTTTGCCGCCTGTACATTGATTGATAATTGGAACATTGTCATCGCAATGAAAAGCATCCGCTGGCCCTGTGGTCATCTGCTTCAAGAGTGAAGCGGGATTCATCGCAGGACATTATACGATGGTAGCCATGATGATCAGCTGCGACACCACTCCAGACGATTTCGGCGATGTTGTGGTGTTAAAGGCAAATGTCTTAAAGGCCTCTATGAGCATAACTCCACCTCAGACAAGCACCGTGAGATGGTGGACGGTACCACGGGAGGTATATAGGGCTGAATAGTCTACAGTGATACCGTTGGGGCGGTTTGGGCCTGGCGAACAATCGTATTATCTTGACTTGCATTTGTGATCCTTGGTCTTCCAGAGCCTTAATTTCGTCGGCAATTTCCTTGTAGCAACTATTGCTGCCAACATCTTTGCAAGCAGTGTCTGTACACTGCAGGTGATGGTATGACCACCCATTCCTTGAAACTTTGATCCTGTTCATTTGCCTTGAAACTTTGATCATTTGCATTTTCGATCAAGATGTTTATGCATACCAAATTTCGGCATGATCGCAAAAAGTGCTTCGATTTTTTGCTAAAGAGTGTATATAGGATTCTAGATTAAAGTTAGAGAAACAATTTTGGGGGTTAGAGAAGTAGTAGTTTATTAATTATGTGAAATCTGATAAGATTATGCTTGTCAAGTGCTGCCTAAAAAAAACTTAATTTATTTTACGTATGGTGCGGCCCATAGAAGTCTCATGAATGCAGCTCATTCAGTCACTAAGAACTATAACCTAATATATACTGTTTTGTCAACTCTGCTGATGCTGGGCCAGGAAGCATTCTGCAACTAAATCACAGAATCAGTTTAGTTGATTTCACAGTTCAGCATACAGATGTAATGAGAGATAAATTCTCCATTCTTAATACATAAATGAATAATTCGTAATTAAGATATTTGTTAATCAGGCTATAAAAAATGCTAAGGTGTGGTGAACACATTAAAAAGTTTCTGTTTCAAAGTAGTATTAGTAAATATTAGTAAGGATAAGTCCGATTCCTTTAACTGATCCTTCATTTTTAATTCTAGTAATTGTTTTTTAAATCAAAGTGAGTCTGTTTCAAAGAAAATTTAATAAGATGATAAAAAAGAAATATCAACAAATTGCAGTAAGTAACAGGAAGTAGCTCAGGACTATAAGGATAAAATTATTCTTACCACACAAGAAATATTGCAGGTTATTGGTTCAACTTATTAAGTAAACTCTAAAATGCAGTTCTAAATTCATAATTTGCTTAGCTAACTCTTTGAACTAAGTTTTTGAAACCGACTTTCATGGCTCATTTGTAACTATTTATATAAAGTTGCGAGACTTCTGGATGCTTCCAGGAAAGCTGCTCGTAGGGCTTCAAAAAGGCTTTTTTTAACTTTCCCAAACTCACTCCTTTAGTGACAGAAATTGTTTGTCAAGACGCATCACAAGACTTTATGTCTATACCTTGGCTTCTAACTAAGCTGCTTTGCCAGTTTTAATGTTGTTCAGTTCAGAATTACAAAATCTATAACTTTTTACAAGGATTAAAGACAAATACGATATGCAGCCACAAATTCAGTATGCAAAAATACACAAATTATTACATAAAATACAAGAAAAGAATACAATACATGACATAATAAAAATGTATAAAATTTAAAATAAAATCAGAAGTTTAGAGTGGTATATGTAAAATAATTATGCTGATTTTAAATGAATACAATACATTATAAAAATGCATAAAAATCAAAATGAAATCAAAAGTTTACAGCAGTATACAGAAAATGTTCAAGTTTTTATTACAAGTTTTAAGTTAGTAGTGTTAACTAAGTTAGGTGATAACATTATAGTTATTGGCAACTGCTAATTTTCAGTAGATTTATAACAATAAGAACATGAAAATGACATATATTTTCCTTCACTATAGCAGGAAAGTGAAAGAACATTTGGTAAAATTTAGCATATTCATATTTTTTTAATTTTAAGCTCATATTTAAGAAAATTTTATTTCCTATCTTTAAAGTTATGACATTACCATAATACTATATATTATATCAGTATTATTCAAACCTTATTGACAGTGAAACTCCATAAAAATGCAGACAACCCAAAAAAGTAATTTTGTGATACTAATCAGAGTGTCAGTAGTTAGTATAGTTGATAGTCTTAGTTATATATTATCAGTTAAGATTTTTTAGGATTTTTATCCACCATGCAACCCTACAATAAATTTTTGTCACCCCATTACGGGTTGCAACCCATAGTTTGATTACCACTGCTATACATTATAAGCAAGAACTAAAACTAAAATGCAGTGAATGCTCTCAAAGGCAATTCAATATTTAAAATATTTTGCTCAAATTGATTTTTAGTTTTAAATTTTGTTGAAAATAAATCCAAATGAAAAGAGCATAGCATGCATACATTTGGCATAATTATCATTTTTAATCTTGCATTAATTTGAAATAATTTCCAAAAATTTTTAATATTTTTATTTACATATATCTCTGGAATTTTTTAATAAAGAATTACAATTTTTTGAAACTATGCCTTAAAAAACATCTACTTTAAGATAGTCTGTAAATTTTTATAGGTTTTAATTTTTAATAACTTAAATGACTGAATTTTATTTGGATTTAAAACCTAAATTTCAATTTATGAAATAATAAATCAAGTTTATAAAAAAAAGCTATATTATTAACTATATGGCAGATTCAATTAACTTTGAAGAGTTAATTTAAAATTAGTGCAAAAAATGTAAGCTCAAAATTTTGACATATGGAACAAATTCGGCATGTTATTTCAAAAAACCTTATGTTGTTATTTTAGAATCTAAAATGTTTTATTATTTGTGCAAGTTTACAGCATTGTCTGTTTGAATAATATTGCTCCTCGTTGCAGCAGTATTAACCAATTCAGCCCACAATGACTTTTGCAAAGATTTAGCAATTATGATTGAGCTAGCTAAATCAACAAGTGTTCTATTTGTTCTTTCAGCTGTCCCATTTTCTGGGCGATATAGGGGTTGCTGCAACAAAACTTGCTCCCTTTCTTTGCAAAATATTCTTTAAGTCCTTGTTTACATTCTCCAGCCCACTGTCACTAAAACTGCCTTGATTGTTTTCTCTGTTTGATTTTGAAAAAATTTACAAAATTCTTCAAACTTGGCAACAGTTTTTGACTTATGTTTAAGAAAATAAACTTTTCTGTACTTTGAGAAATCATTTGTAAAACATATATAATAGCGAGAACCACCTATAGATTCTTTTTCCATAGGCCCACAAGGATCAAAATGCATAAGTTCACCTGCCTTTTTAGAACGTTGTTGATAACTTCTGCTGTTTTCCTAATATACAGACGACTTCAATAGAAAACATCTAAAGGACAAACAAGAAAGCAACATTATCGAGCCTTCAGCAAGTTCTTGGGCTAAGGACTTTGGCAGTTCAAGGTGATGCTGTTTGATGATGTAATGTGGCGGTAACATTACAACACTTAGTGGAGACCGTGCTGAGATGTCATTTCTACGATCCATGTGATCTATCTGATGACATTATTATCATCAGGAAGAGTTTTGAAGAGCATTTAGAAAACATTAGGAAAAGGCTCAGAAACTGAAGGAAGTCAAGTTAGTTGAGTCCTGCTAAACCTAACTTGTTCAGACAGGAAGTGGCTTACCTCAGACATGTCATCTCTGCCAATGGTGTGTGTACCTATTCAGGAAAAGTGTCAGCAGTTAAAGATTGGAGATGCTGCGAAAATGTTTGTCAGCCGAGAAGTTTCCTGAGGTTTTTGCACCTACTGCAGGAGATTTGTAAAGGACTTTTCATCCATCGCAAGACTCATTCACTAACTGACAGACAACAAGCTAAAGTTCGTGTGGACTATAGAACGTGAGGATGCATTTAACAACTTGAAAGGAGCATTAACATCTGTGACAATTGTGACGTATTCTCAGCTCGACAAACCATTTCTTCTTGACTTCAGTTATATTCCGATCAAGGATGAAATTTTATTTCAAGCGTAAATAAAGAACTTGGTGAAGTACTCAGACAAATCCCAAATGAGGCCTTTACATCCGCAGCCAGTCGGCATTGTAGAGATGTTTAATCAAACCGTCCTTAATAATCTCTCGCTGATGGTTTCCAGAAATCAAGAGGCTTGGGACCAGAAGCTACTTCTGTTCTTACTGGCCAATGGCAGTGCTGTTCACGAGACTGCCGGCTATTCCCCATCCCAAATGCTCTTCGGTCATGAACTTCGTCTGCTTTTTTGCATTTGGTAGACCTCTGGATTCAGCTTCATCGCCTGATGAGTATATTCAAGACCTTCAGGCACTTTTTGAAGTTGATGGAAAATTTTGCACGAGAGCGAGTCAGCTTTGCAACAGAGAATCTGAAGGCCCCTTACAAGAGAGCTACAATACCTTGATTCAGTGAAGGTGATAAGATGTGGTTATGGAATCCGATTTCACGGAAAGGACTACAGTCGCCCTGGGATGGTGTCCTAAATAGGCTGAACGACGTTGTAGTTCGCATCCATAAGTCATCAAATTCTAAACCAAAAATCGTTTATTACAACAGGATAACTGCTTACCAAGAGCCATTTCATTTATATATAAATTTGTAAATTAATGCATTTATTTATTTATTTAGTATTTGATTTATGTTCTTTGCTGAATTATAGTTTTAGTATTGCATTGATTTTCCTTAGATGTGAATATGGCATACTGTCTCATATGCCTGGGATGTGCAGTTATTAGGAAGGGGGCAGTGTTATGAATTTTGCATATATGTAAAGAATTTTAGTGAAATTATAGTAACATTTTGTATAATTTTAACATGAAGTGCTTAAAATAGACGAAGCTCTGTCGGGAAAATAAGATTACAGGGGCTAATTCAAGGGTTGGATAGCTAATATACAAAGTGAATGTTAAAAAATAACCCAAAAATTCAAAAAAAATGGTATTAAAAAATA
This sequence comes from Stegodyphus dumicola, assembly GCF_044657685.1. Taxonomy (NCBI): domain Eukaryota; kingdom Metazoa; phylum Arthropoda; class Arachnida; order Araneae; family Eresidae; genus Stegodyphus; species Stegodyphus dumicola. The sequence goes on along the minus strand of NC_140769.1, from coordinate 4,464,362 downwards.
AGTTTGATAATTCTATGAATACATCTAATTGAAATTGCTACGAATTTTATATGTGTGTAAATAATTTCAGTCAAATTACATGTGAAATTGTAGCATTCTTTGTATAATATAACATGACATTCTTGAAACGAAACTATGTCAGGAAAATAAAATTACAGGGGCAAGTCTATATAACATGGAGATAAATGGCTACCCAACTAAATTTGCTAGATATCGCCAGCAAAAGTTAGATATTTGCTAGGTATCTAATTTTTGTTGCCAAATTTGGTGATGTTTTGGTCTGGTCCTTGTATAACTGTAATTGTAATTATATTTGCCTGTATTTTTCCAGTAATTTTGAGAAGTGAAAGATACTAAAGATTTCACAGCAGCCGGGGAAAAACCATATGAGACTGGGAAGAGCATCAGTTTTTCAGTTCATAGTCAACTTTGGAATATTGAGATATCACCGTATGAGCCTGTTTAGATGCACTTTGTTTAACATTCTTAGTAGTTTAAGTGTAGCTACAGATTCTGCTCTGTCACATCGAGGAGAGCTTTATGAGTATTTTCGTAAAAAGTTCCACGAGTGGGAAGTGTTTCTTTTGGTTAAATAAATTTTATCAAGTTTTCATCGTTTCTGTGGGCATTCAATTCAGTACAAACCCATACGCATCCAACAATATCTCATTTTCATTTCATGTGTTCTTCCTTTATCCCTTCCCGCAGATCTGCCAGATGCCTTGCCCAACAAATTTGACAATTGTTAGTCTTGATTGGTAACCATGCGATGTTTTAGAGAGTTTTGTTTCTTATGACAGCCCATTTAAGAAAATTGAATTAATATTTTATATTTTTGTTTGGTTGTATTTCTTATTTTTGCTGTGATTTTGTCAAAAAGGTACTTTTTTACATTGTTTCCCTTTCTTGAATGCTAAGTGCACTACATTATGCATTTTAACCCTAATTAGTTTGAGAAAACAAAGGTGTCAATGCTGTGCATTTGGCAAATCTGTTCCCCCTTTTGTTATAAATGATACACACCTTGTAATTTTCTGCAGTTAAATGAAACAGAAAAGGGAGAAAATTGTAGTAAAAACCAGGGTTATGGAGTCGGTAAGGAAAATGACTGACTCCGACTCCTGGAATTTTAAAGACTCTGACTCCCTCATATATATATATATATATATACCTATGGGTTACAGTTTTTTTAATATAAAAGAAGTAATAGATGATGCAAAAAAAAAAAAAAAAATGATGGCATAGGAAATTATTTATATTAATTAGCATTTATTATGAAATGGAAAAACTGGCATTAGTTATTTCTAAGAAACAGTATAGCTTTGGCAAGATCTTCTTTGTTGGAGGGTCATAGATCTGATTTGATAAATTTCAGAGCTGCGAAGAGTCTTTCCACACTAATTTGAGTAGGAGGAAGAGCTGTTACTGTTAGGGCTACTTCTTTTAACTTTTCAAGATAGATTTTATACGTTGCTTGATCAATAATTGCTCCTTCTCCTGCTCGCTTCAATTTTCAGAATTCTTCTGCTTACCTAAATTTACCAATGAGATTTGTAACTAAATGAATCTGTTTAATCACTGATGGCAAATTACCATATCCATCCTCCACCCTTATATTTATTTATTAATATGTCAATAAAAATAGAAAATAACTATTTATTAATGTATACAGTTCATAAATAAAAATAATAATTCAGGCTGTCATGAATGTTTTTCAATTCATTTTAATTTCATTTCAAATTCAAACTGTCCAACAAAAACGGGAGTTGAAGTGGACCTGTTTTTAGCGACTCCAGCTCTGATTCCGACTCCACAGTTCCTGGTAAAAATGGTATTATCTTAATATCTTCATGATGAATAGCATGAAAACTGAAAGGAATTTCTTTTTTTTTATGATACTTTAAGTATTTTTGAGCAAATTTTAACTAAAGTTATTGAATATTCACCCATGCTTGACTGTCGTCATAAGTTGGGTGCATAATAAAAATTTTCCCACTTCTTCCAAGAGCTTTTTTACTCATATATTCGCTAATGAAAACTTTAGTAATTCATTTTAAATTGATTTAATTTGTTTTATGAAAGTATAAACAACATTATGTGTTTTATATTAAATACTTTTTTACATTTTTTTTTTTTTTTTCTAGAATGAAGCGAAACATCATTTGCAAACTACAAAACCTAGGAAAAAGAGGAACCTCAAAAAGTATAAAAAACAACTGTTGCAAGCTTCAAAACAAGGAAAAAAGGATAAAAAGCAACCAAATAATTTAATAAAATAATAATATTTTGTAATATTTGTAAATAAATTCTTGTATTAGCATTTTGTAAAAAACATTATTTGTAATTATTCGTGTTGCTTTATATGGACAAAATAATAAGAATTTAAGATATATGACATTAATTTAAATTTTCGGTTAAAAGCCATATAAACTTTATCACATTTAGCAAATTATTTAATTGTTCACAGTTTTAAAGGCGATGTTCAATGAAATATGTTAACTTGAATCAATATTGGAAGAGAAAACGTCATTCACCGAAATCACTTCTACCTTCAACTAAAGATTAACCAATTTTGTTTAAATTTAGAATCCTTTTACCATCTTATGTGCTGGAAATGGATTTGATGCTGTAAACTTTTTATGAATTTAGTAACTCTGAAAATATTGTCAGTTAATAGTCATGAATTTGGCTTTGGTGAATTTTGCCAGTATTTAGACCTTTTGAGCGACAAGTTTTTCTCTTTCAATATCGAAGCAGTTATAATATTTGTCCGATTACCACCTTTACGCTTGCTTCTAAATAAATATTTCACTGATCTTCAGTATCCCCAACTAAAGCTTGATTATGTAATCAACGCCTTAAGATAAAGATTATTTTGAAAGTTCTTTGAAATCCAAAAGTTTATATGTTCTGATTGCCATTGAAAATTTTGCTTTAAAATCCTTTGCTATTTTGCTTCAGTGCAACTATAATTTATTAATCGCCTCTTCAAAACTTGAACTTTTTTTGAATTTTAGGTACACCTTGCACAAAAAAAAAAAAAAAAAAAAAAATTGGGACAATTCTATATTTTCCAGTCTTTTGGACCAACTATTGAAATTTAACTTTCGTTTTCCGTGTCACAACTCTGGTTATATATTTGATTTACAGCATTGTCGGACAAAATCGGACTTTTTCTGAGATAACATACTAATTTTTTTTCCCATATTTCGATTCTACGACTTGATTATGCCAGAGTGCCAAGTTTTGTAAAAATCGTAAGACTAGTTTAAAAAAAAAATTAACTCTCAAACTTTTAGTTCCTCCATGTTAACTGAATTTGATATATATTTATTAATGTCTATTTTTTTTATTAAACTTATGATTTTTCCTTTCACATTTCGAAATTTAGGTTCATTCCAAATAAAATTCACCTGTTTTTTATGATTTGTATTTTTTAATAATTTTTATAAAATTTTCAGAAACAATTTTGAATTATAACCTATGGAATTTTTACCATCATCTTAAAATAGATATACTTTTAAGCATACCTGGAAAAAAAATAGTTTTTTATTCAAAATTTCTCAAGATATACATTAATTTACATATTGGCGCATTTTGAAATTTGTTGTAAGCGATAATAACACCAAATGTGGTTTATGCACTTTGTTAAAATTATTAGAAAGTATGAACAATGGCCTTTTTTTCCGCTCGTGTGCAATGAAAGAAAGGAAAGGAAAATAGGTTGCTATAAATTAAGAAGTTCCCAAGGGAATTATTCTTGGCGCAAACTGAAATAAAATGAGCCGAGATAAATTTTTTAATTTCTCACCAAAAATGGTAAAATTTAATATTTAGGCATAATTTGAGTCACAGAATCGAAATATGGAAAAATGTTGGTATGTTATTTCAGAAAGGTCTGATTTATTGCTAAAATATCTATGTTGGAACAATGCTATAAATAAGCCTAATAGATACTCTAAGACGCGTTTTCGACACATGGAAAACGTAAATTAAATTTCGACAATTGGTCCAGTAGAACGCGAGATATAGAACTGTCCCTTTCTCTCTTGTTTTTCTTCCCAACAAAGTGTACATTTATTTTTCTGTGTTTACTTGTATGTTGTCCGTTTGCATACAAATAAACAAGCACAACTCGACTAGACGAACTACCTTAACTCGCTCTCCACTGACGATAAATCGCTATGTAAAGCAATAAGAAGTTATACGAGGTGGCACAATAAAATTCCGCCCTTAAAAGGTCCCAAAGCATCCACTACACTGATACTGAGAAAGCAGAACTTTTAGCCCAGCACTTGGAATCTCAGTTTCACACAAACAACAGAATGCTTGGTTTTTAACTTTCAATTCACGTATACTCCAAATCTATGCGGACAACATTGTGCCAGTCTTACCGTCGGAGGTCTTTAGATACATCAAGCAGATAAAAATTACTAATACAATGATAAAGAACTTCGCAACAAAGATGGTATTTGTATTCATGAAAATCATCAATATTATCCTCGAGAGGCAATACTTGGAAACTGGCTATCATCACTCCAATCCTCAAACCCAAGAAGCCTGCTGCAGCTCCAGAGTCCCACAGACCAATCAGTTTATTTTCATCCCTCAACAAGATCGTCGACGCTATCCTGCTCAGAAGAATAAACTCTCCATTGGATGAAAATATTATTCCATACCAGTTCGGTTTCAGAAAAAAGCCTTTCCACAACAAACCAATTTCACCGTGGTGGAGATGGTAGCTGAAACCCGACCTCCAGACCAAGAAAATCAGCGGCGTAATCTTCCTGGATATTGCTAAGGCTTTCGACTGTATATACCCGGGTGCATTAATATGCAAAATGCAGAATATGACGTTTCTTGATTACATCACAAACATAATTAAATCCTATCTGATAGGTAGACACTTCGTCATTTATGTATCTGGTACATATTCCACCAGCCGTGCGATTCTTGCAGCCGTACCACATGGATCTCTTCTTGGTCCTACCCTCTTCAATATTTACATATACGACATTTCCACTATACCCAACACCACGCTCGCAATGTAAGCAGATGATACAGCGATCCTGACACAAAGTGCATTTGTCAGTCCAGTCTTCCAACGCTTACAAGAACACATCCAAACACTTAGGACTTGGCTGGAAAAATGGAAGGTATTAGTAAATGTGGACAAGACCGAAGCCTTCCTGTTGGCTAAAAAGAAAAAAAATATTGAAGGAAAATCTAAAATTTTATGGTACGTCAATTCCCTGGGCCAAGCAGGTCCCTTATCTCGGGGTGATCCTCAGTAATTCTCTCACATGGACCCCACGCATTACATCTATTATTAAGAAGTTTCGAGCAGGTATCAAAACAGCGTTCTATCTGTTAACAATAAGCTACTCATTTACAAATCCATCTTTCGTCCAATATTATGTTATGCATGTCCTGCTTGGGCTAACTCTTTTCGTATTAATAATGAAGACACTGCAAACGGCGCAGAAGTGCGTTCTGCGTCAGATAACAGATTCGTGTATCGTAAATTCTAAAGATATGCTTTTTTTAAATATTTTGTGATACTGCTGGTGAATTGAATTTTGTCGTTAAAGGGCGAAGAACATTGGTATTTAATAAATAAAGTAGCACACAAAAAGTTAAAAAAACGCCTTTTTGGACGTAATGTAAAATCTGGAAGTTATTTGTTTTTAGTAAAATTAATTTCATTCATCTAATTTCCAATTTTTTTAATTCTTGAAATCAGTTCCAGGTATTTAAAAATTAAATTAATTCATGCACTAGTACAAATTTGTAGTTAAAACATTTTTTGATTTGGTTTTCTGCATCTGAAATTTGGCAACATAAGCTCTCGGGGAAGAAAATTTAGGCTAATATTTGGGTTTGGGAACAGTGATACTTCTATGAATCGAATTTTCTTAGGCGTGTTTTTTATATTTAATTTAGAGAACTTCATCGCTAATAATCAAATTAAATATATTTCTGATTTTGCATGTCCTCTGTAGGAAAATTTAAGATGAATGAAGGAGACTGGATTTGTTCCGATACACAGTATGTGCTTTTTGTAATTTAGAGATAAATTGGCAATACTTTAGACTAAAACGCGGCTTTCTTAATAATTATTTATATCGTGGTAATCACAAAACGGTTTAGAATTTTAAGCCCAAAATCATATAGTTACTTTCAAATTGAAGCGTTTCTTTACGCGTTTGAATAAAACGATTTGCTGTGGTATTTGAATGTTTTGAATTTTGGTGCTTTTCTCACAGTAAAAAATACCGCATCGAAGGCTTAATTGCAACAGAAAAATTGTAACATTAATTTGTTAGTTTTATATAAACGATAAATTTTCAGCAAGTAATTTTATAATTAGTGTTTAAAATTTATGTGGTCGATTGACTAAAAAATATTTTCAACTGTGTTTAACATTACTCATGTAATCGCTGTAATCATAAATTTGGAAATTTAGATCTAATAGCTTAGTGTAATTATTTTATGTTGATGTGAAACTATCGTTAGAAATAATTGTAATTTTGTTGATAATTATTGTAATGATAACATATAGTCATTCATTTCTGCTGTTTCATTGGGATCTGGATGGATGTATGGGACCAATTCTACACTAGAGCCGTGATCTGTTTTGTTAATTTTTTTTTTTTTTGGGTTCAAATTAATGCTTTTGAGTAGAGTGACAAATAAAAATAGAAAGTGGTTTAGTAAGTGATAGTAACTGAATATGATTTCATTTCTGTAATTATTACTATCAATTAAAGTAGCATTAAATTCAGCTTATTGTTTCAAATCAGAAGAAGAAGGAGCTCTGCATGTTATTTTCACTTGTTGGAAGGGCCTTGAATTTTAATTTGTAAACTATCACTTACTTGACTATTTTACTGTTATAAAGTTACAATAATGTGCCAAACAAATATTAATTTAAAAGTCAAACGACAAAAATCAGCATAATATTTTTCAAATATTCACAGGTTTTTTTGTTGTTTGACTTCTAAATTAATACTTTACTGTTTCACTGTAATGAGAGCAAACTGAAGAAATGCAGATTTCCTATTCAGAGCTTTAATTTGTTTAATCAAATAATAAAATAGTGCAGGCCTCAAAAGAGTCAATATTTACATAACTTTATGCAAATTTGAATATGATTTAATCATGTTCGGAAAGAAATTTCAAATGGCTGGAAGATATCCAAAGTTTGAACATCTGTCTGTTGCATGCAACTGGATTCTTATCAATTTTATAACAGTATTAAATAATCCTTTTTCCTTTTTTGTACCAAAATAAGTAAAACTGGATATTACGGTCCAGTTTAGCGCATTTTCAAAAAATTGCCAAATTGGTTGTTTTCGCACGTTTTAGAAAACCATATCGCCATATCAGATGATTGCAAATTTGAAATAATGCTGTAAACATGCAAAAATATTTAAACAACCTGTAAACATGCAAAAATATCTAAAACAGGACTTCAAGTAAATCAATGAAGAAGGGGAAAGTGCAAAATCGCCCACTGCTTTGCACGTTTTTAAGAATTGAACGTACTCGGTGTCCATGTACACATTGACCTATTTCCACTTTAAAAAAAATCCCAGAATTGCCCAAAAATGCCAATGTACACTTCCTTTATCCACGTACACATCAACTTATTTTCACTCAAAAAGTCAAAGAAAATTGACAAAAATCCAATTATTCTTACTCTTGTAAAAAGCGCCAAACAAATAAGCAGGCAATTCTGCACTTTAACCACAGTATTTAAAAGTTAATACAGTCAAAAGTCGTTAATCTGGACTCGTCAGGACTCCTGCGATTCCGGATTATAGATCATCAGTTTAAATCTCGTAAGATGGCATTCAGAAATTATAAAATTAAAAATATGAAACCGTAATTTATGAAATAAAGAACAATTATGATCTAAAGAGTATCAAAATTTACAAAAAAAAAAAAAAAAAAAAAAAAAGCTTAATATTTATTTGTTTACTTTATTAAACATTTCTTTCAATGTAAGTTGTTTAAGTTGCTTTGTTTTATGTGATAATACTTTCTCTTTAATTCTACAAACAGACATAATTTCTTGTTCAGTTACACAGTTCCGCTGTTCAAGTCCCGTAGTTGCTGTGCCGAGAATACCGACTAACTTGTCAATCGAAATTTTTTCGTTTTCACTAACCTCTCTGTCACATTCTTCATGTCTTTATCCATTTTTTGCAGCAATTCCACTTTTTGTTTGATGGACATCGAAACATACTTTCATTTTGTATGATTCTTTGGGAGCTCCAGAATCAGAAATTCTATTTGACATAATCGAAAGTTCAAGTTTACTTTTATAGTATTGCTCTTACTGTCTGCAAAAAATAATAAGCCGGATCCAATTCAAAAATTAAGGAACAACGCAATCATCAACATTAACTGAAATAGATAATTGGATAATTTTAGCTTATACCGCCCGTTATACATAAAACGCGCATGCGAAAACGTATTCTGCGCTTGCGCACATGCATATGCGCAGACGTAAGAGGTCTTGCGCGCACGCGCAAACGCCTATGCGCTTGTGCGGCACATGCGCAGAAAGTTTTGAGCTTTGAGGTCCGGATTATGGGTGTCCGAATTAATGACTTTTGACTGTAACTATGTATTTTATATAGGATCAACAGCATTAAAAGTTTTCATAATATCATATACAGTACAAAGTCAGTAATCTGGGATCATCAATTTAAATCTGGTAAGATGGCCTGCAGATATTATACTACAGTCAAAAGTCGTTAATTCAGACACCCATAATCCGGAATGATCTATAATCCGGACCTCAAAGCTACAAACACGACCTTTACTGCTTCGAATATGCGTGTGCGCATGTGCAAAATACGTTTACACATGCGCGTTTACTTCGAATTGGATCCGGCTTATTATTTTTTTAAGACTGTTAGAGCAATTTTATAAAAGTAAGCTTGAACTTTTGATAATGTCAAATAGAATTTCCGATATGTATTTACTAATATGTAAAGGATCTACAAAGCGAAAGTATGTTTCGAAGTCCATTAAACCAAAGTGGAATTGCTGCAAAAAATGACCTAACCATTCCGAAAAATGTTTATCAATTTCACGCTGCTCTGCGGCCGGGGATGAGGGGGGAACAGCGCAATGAATTGGAAGTTGAAGATAAGGATAGTTGTCAGCACTATCCTTATCTTCAGGGCAGATGTTTTCATTTTATTTGGTTTATAGTTCCTTACTAAATGTAGTATTTCATCTCGATGTATTCCGTCTTTGATATGATTTAAATCAAATTCCTCGTCATTATAATTTGCTTCCGATAGTGAAGAAAGTGACCACTGCATACCATCTTACCAGATTTAAATTGATGATCTATAATCCGGAATCGTCGAGACGAGTCCGTATTAACGACTTTTCACTGTATTAAAAATATGTAACCGTAATTTATGAAAGAAAAAGCAATTATGATCTAAAGGATATCAAATTTTACAAAAAAAAAGCTTAATATTTATTTGTTTACTTCATTAAACATTTCTTTCAACGTGCACATGAGTAAAGCATACACACATAATGTATGTGCATTCTCTACGCACATGTGTAAAATTTGTGGCTTTGAGGTCCGGATTATAGATCATTCCGGATTACGGACTTTGTACTGTACCATTTTTAAGACAGTAGCAAAATGGAGTAAAGCGTTTTATCGCGAAATTTAAGAAATTGTAATAAGCAATAAATGATCGGAAAGCATTGATTTGTATTTAAGCCAAGAGGTTATCAGATTTGGCGCAATTTCGCTTCACTTGGCGACTGAACCGTAATCTCCAGTCTAGCCCCAAAATCTGTATGTAATAGGTTTATGAAATTCTAACTGTACTGTAAAGCTGCGTTCAGACGGCAGCATAGAGGCATAGTCATAAGTGTTGGCAGTGGTGATGATAAAGGCAAAGCATATTTTGCTTCCTTTAATTAAAGCTAAGACTAATCTAAATAAAATTCATGCTTCATTCCGTAAATAAAATAAAATAAGCTAACACTGTAGCCTTTACATTTAAAATCATTAAGTGAAAGAAAAACTAGCATAATGCTAACTGATAATCACACAAGAGAACAAGACATTCGCCGATACCGGCGTACATATATATAATACTCGGCCAACCCGCTGATCTTGACATCATCGAGCAATCAGCGGCAACCACATTAGCTTACCGCCGATTGACCTCCGATCAAAATTTGCATGTGGAAAACTAAAGCCAACAATAAGGGCATAAAATATGGGAGTTCCGTTCAGAGACTGGGTCTAAGCTGTGGCCAATAAGAGAAGCTAAATTTGTGCATGCGAGGATGTATCTACACCTTTCTTGCGCTGTTTTCCAGCTCGATTGATTTCCCGTGCTCGTTCTTCTTGTTTTCATTATTTTGTGTAATGGCTTTTCAGCTCACCGCAAAGTTTTACTAATTCAACAACTCTTTTATCTGCTCTTCTTATAAGCCAAGAGGCAATGGAAGAAGGTAAAAAAAGAAAAAGAACAAAATGGTCAAGAGATATTTTTTTGGAAAGACCAATACTTGGCACATATTTCTGTGCAAAGCAGTATGAAATATTTGTGCGTTGTACTGTAGTACTCTCTATACTATAAACATGCATGTGCATACTTATATATATAAAACATTCTTCAATTTTTATATATAATTTCTCTTAGGAAAAATACGATATTCTAAATATGCCTAGTTAAAAAAAAATTTTGAGGATAATTGACAGATAGCCTGTATATAATATTTTTCCATTTAGCAGGTGTGAAAGCAGTTAAGTGGAAAACAGTACTTAACATTATTATTTTTTAAATTTTCAATCAAAAGGAACATGTTTCTGTGACTTATTCACTGTGACTATCTATCACTACAGTAGTTGGCTGCGCTACCAGTATCAATTATCACTAGTACTAGTATCCCACAACTGGTCACCATGACCAGCAACCACAACTAGTACAGTCAAAAGTCGTTAATTCGGACAACCATAATCCGGAATGATCTATAATCTGGACATCAAAGCTACAAACTTTCTGCGAATATAGGTCTGCACATGCGCAAAATATGTTTACGAATGCGTGTTTAACGTATAACGGACGGTATAAGGTAAAAATTGTCTAATTCAGTTAATGTTGCAGATTGCGTTGTTCCTTAATCTTCGAATTGGATCCGGCTTATTATTTTTTGCAGACTGTTAGAGCAATTTTATAAAAGTAAGCTTGAACTTTCGATTATGTGAAATAGAATTTCTGATATATATTTACTAATATGTAAAAGATCTACAAAGCGAAAGTATGTTTCGAAGTCCATTAAACAAACAGTGGAATTGCTGCAAAAAATGGATAAAGGCATATCCTGTGTTTATTTAACCATTCCGAAATCTGTTTATCAATTTCACGCTGCTCTGCGGCGGGGGAGAGGGGACGCCTCGGCACGCGATGAATTGGAAGTTGATCTGTCAGCACTATTCTTTTCTTCAGGGCAGATGTTTTTATTTTATTTGGCTTATAATTCCTTACTAAATGTAGTATTTTATCTCGATGTACTCCGTCTTTGATATGATTTAAATCAAATTCCTCGTCATTAAAATTCGCTTCCGATAGCGAAGAAAGTGACACAGATGTTATTGAAAACGAAAAAATTTCGATTGACAAATTAGTCGGTATTCTCGACACAGCAATTATAGGACTTGAACAGTGGAACTTTGTAACTGAACAAGAAATTATGTTTGTTTATAGAATTAAGGAGAAAGTATTATCACATAAAAAAGAAAGCAAATTAAACAACTTACATTGAAAGAAATGTTTATTAATAAAGTAAACAAATAAATGTTAAGCTTTTTTTTTTGTAAATTTTGATACCCTTTAGATCATAATTGTTCTTTATTTCATTAATTACGGTTTCATATTTTTAATTTTATAATTTCTGCATGCCATCTTACCAGATTTAAACTGATGATCTATAATCCGGAATCGCCGAAGTCCCGACGAGTCCGGATTAACGACTTCTGACTGTACATTACTATTAAACGTTCACGCAACAATGTATTTTATGCTCTCATTAAATGCATTTGCTGAGTTGCCAGCTATTTGTATACATCTATTAATAATATGCATGTATAAGCCGCACCTCATAATTTCATATGATTTTTCTGGAAAAAAAAGGGGTATGCACTCGAGAGACTACAGTACATAGTAAACACTAACTTTCAGGAATTTTTGTGGATAATTCTATAGACTGGTATGTTTACATCATATGAGTAATTCAAATTAAACTCTGCTCTGCTGTGAGATGTCAGAAATGCAAGTTTCATCCACGTCTGTTGTCAGAAGTAACTATTTTTAATGATTTTTCATTTGCTGACAGATTATGACAATTGTTCACTCACTGACAGACATGCCATATTAAAGCACCATAAAGAGTTTAATTTCAACATATGCTGACATTTCTATTTACAAACAATATCTCAAAAGTAATTTCACATTGACAAATCTTAGGTACCCAAGTCTTCATATACAACAAAATTATAAACATTCATGTTATCCAGGAATTTCTACCAGAGAAATTGCATAAATTTAATTATCAAAATTCCATTCAAATGATAGTAATAAAGAGTGGATAATAATAACAAATAGTATTCATTAAATTATAGTTCATGTTATGAATTATGTTTGCTGTTCAGTTTCATTAAAAGTAAATTCCTTTCATGGAGAACGTAATTAAAAAACAGAACAGAACATCCGCAGGAGACAAAACTGTCTAGACTGTTGTTTTAAGGATATCTCACTTCATTTTTTCCTTCTTGGAATTCATAAGAGCGTTTTCTCAAAAGAACATCTTTTATTACTTGCACCATTGAATTGACTATTCTTAAATAAGTAAAAATAATTTTTTCTTTTTCTTTAAAGTAATATTTTAACTGTAAAAAAAAGCAGCAGATTTTTTATATTGATTTGGTGTTTTAGTAAAATTAATTCATGAGGTTTGTTTGGAAAGAAAATCAGCATTTGAAGCAAATAGAAATACAATATTTCCAGCTTTTTCAATAAATTTATTCTTAAGTACAAAAATAAACAGGAAGAAAATGATAGTAATAATTTATAAAAAAATAATAAACAGAAAGAAAGTAATAATAATTTACACAGAAAAAATAAAATTTTTGTAAGCATGGCATTTTTTAAAGAATTTTCATGATAAAATGAAAAATAATGGATGAGATCAATCATCCACAGGATCATACACATCGTGCATAATCCTGAGCTTAATTTTCGCTTTACGAGTTTCATCCATATTTTTCAATTTATTGTGCAAACTTATTAAAAATGTATGTCATCATCATAGATTTCTTGCAAGATCAATTCATTATTTCGTTCGGATATGATTACAACTCATTCGCATACAATGTACTCTATATTTAAAAAAAAAAAAATGTTACCTTCAATGTGACAGCGAAATCGTCTAAAGAAAGCCGCCTCGTTTTTGCTTCGCTCTGGTTTGTTGACGCTTATCCCAAACTCGGCGTAAAGTTGAAAGCTTGGAACCTTGTGCCACGAACCTTAAACCAGATTATGTGATGTAGCACAGACTGGTTGCCTTGGCAATGCAGCTCAGCTTTAACCACTTATGCCCTTTATGCCCCTGTCTGAACACAGCCTTATGTACACAGTGAATGCAAAATTTACTTTTGGATGGTGAAAACTCAATAATTTGAAAGATATTAAGACGATGCATTTTTCAGTGAAATGCACATAAAAAGTTCTGTTTAAAAAAATTTAATCATTTTAATAATGAAAATCTTTATTGGCAGAATAGTTTACATTTCTCATCAGTAGGTGGTGCTTATCAGAAGTTTGCGACACATGTAAGATTACAAATGTTCCATATGCCAGCCCTTATTCATGAGGATGGATGTTGTATGTGACACAATACTATGCAGAATGGTGTACAAACTGTGCTGAGCCATTGTAGGAACTTCTGACACAGCAGAAGCATCACCTAATTCTCAGAGTTGGATACTTTGCATGTTTTTACAACTACTATATTAAAACTCGCCAAATTTTCCAAGTGCCAAGCTTTCGCAGCTGCCTTTTAACAATGCATCGATCAATCAGTTCACCATTTTCTTATGTATTCTTTTTGTATTCCTAGTTCCAGATGTTTTTATATACAAAATGTTACATTTTTCACCTTGAACTCAATTTTAAAATATAAGCTTATGGAATTTCTAGCATTGTAAAAAACTGCAGTAACATCTCTCTAAGAGTAGTTTTTTACGCATAATAGCTAAAGGGGTGAAAATATATATAAGGGTTTTCCTTGGTGATTTTTGGAAATTGAATAGCAAGACAAGATGACAAAATAGCAAATCAAATAATTACATGAACTCGGTGTCCATCTACTCATCAATCTATTTTCACTTGGAAAAACATCAGAGAATTGCACAAACTTGCATTGTGCATTGACTTGACTTGTACACATCAATCTATTTTCACGTAAAAGTCGAAGGAGCACCCAATTATACACTAGAGTCAAGCAAAAAAATATATAATCTCGATAAACTACATTTTAAATCAAACGATGAAATAACATAAAGCAGGAAATACATCTTATTATATCTACAAAGGAACACAAAATATATGTACACAAAAGAAATATCCACTTACCTTACTTAGACATTTCTGTGTCTTCAGTCTTTGGCACACACAATTCCTTAACAGCATCCTAAAACTTTTGTCAAACCATGTTCCCTTTTTGATGGAGCACTTTATGTGGTGAGCATTTGAACTTTTCTTGCGACAAACCCATTCTGAACAATCTTGACATTTGACCATAAGCATTTCCTTCATACAAATAGGACACTAATTCCCTTGATTTACATCCAACAAAGTTTCTTTTCTTCTGTCCTCAACCACTTCCAAAAAAGTGACTCAATCTTCCGCTTTCTTGTTCTATACCACTAAAGACTCAGTTTACTACCAGCAGCCATTTTACGATGCAAAGCACACAGTACGCAACACACTTCCTAACTAACATCCAACAAATATTTTTCCATCAATTACATTAACCACAATCATGTCAGAATAGGGTTTCCATAACAATCAACTACTCACGTTACCATAAATGAAATAACAACTTGGCGATAATTCAAGGGACACCCTAAAATATAGGCTAACTGCTAAAAGGAACCATGAGATGCTTTTGGTAGATATAATGCTGAGGTTGTGCACGTTTACACAACTCTCTCAATTTTTTCTTAAGCAAAAACAAATCTCTGTGTACATGGAGAACAAAAAGATTTGTTTTTGCAACACCAAGGAACGTACAGAATGGGCGATATTCGTGTTGTTATTTCTGCCAGTCGAATTATCAAAGAAAGTTGGTTTTTATCCCGGAGGATACGTGTAATAGGAGAGAATGCCAGGCCGCCGTCAACGAAGGCACTTCCAGCAGATAGACGATTTTACGAGAGGTATGGTGATCGGACTGAGAAGGGCGGGTTGGTCCTTATGTCAAATCGCAGCTGAAACCCACATGGATGCGAGCCCAGTGCATTGGCTGTGGCAAACATGGTGGGAAGAAGGAGGGGTGCAGGTGCAGCCAGAGTCACGTCAGCACACGTGGATCGACGCAACCGCCGACAAGGTGTGGCGGTCCCGCAAGTCACTTGAACCACAATTCTGCAGCATGTGCAAGATACCCTTGACGTTCCTGTGTCGACCAGAACCATTTCCTGTCGATTGGTTGAACGTGGCCTGCACTCACGGCATCCGTCAAGAAGACTGCCATTGACCCCACAGCATAGACACCAACGTTTAGAATGGTGCCGGACTGGAGCAATGTGGATGAGAGAATGGTGAAACATTGTGTTCTCAGATGAGTCACGCTTCTGTTTATCCAGTGACAGTCGCCGCATACGTGTGTGGTGTTGACAGATCTAATCCGGCAGTAACTGTGGAATGCCCCACCGCGCGACAACGGGGCATAATGGTTTGGGGCGCTATTGCCTACGATTCCAGGTCACCTCTAGTTCGTAGTCAGGGCACTATGACGGCCCAACAATACTTGGATAATGTTCTGCGGCCGGTGGCAATCCCCTACCTTCAGGGGCTGCCTAATGCAATTTTTCAGCAGGATAACGCCTGACCACAAAGTGCTCGCATCTGCCAACATGCTGTGCAAGGTATACAGATGCTTCCCTGGCCACCATGTTCTCCTGACCTGTCACCAATCGAACATGTGTGGGATGGGATTGGATGCCATTTGCATACTCTGCCCCTGCCTCATTCAGAAGACGAACTGTGGCGAATGGTTGAAAGGGAATGGAGAGCCTTCCCTCAAGACACCATCCACACTCTTATTGACTCTATACCTAGATGTGTTTCTTCGTGCATCACTGTCCGCGGTGGTCGTACATCCTACTGAGCCGACGCCGTTCTCGCTCTGTATTCTGACTATCATTTTGAAATAAAGATCACTTATTGCTGCCTCTGTCTTTTGTCCAAATTTCATCACTTTCTGATCATTCCTTTTTGGTGTTGTATTTTCAATGTTGAGCAGTGTATTATTTATTTAATGCATCGTATAATCCTTATTTAATAATTCAAATTTGTATATGAAATTCCTAAAGTGTGTTTTCTTTTTATAGTTGATAATATTTGCCAGTTTATAATAAATATATTTTAGTTTCGGAATTTTTTTCTTAAAGAAGTTGTAAAAAGCATCAACTTGCACCCAGTAAGTAACTTTGCATCTGTAAAAAATAATCAAGGTGGTTGTGCTAATGCATAAGTACTAGAATTCTAACTTGCGATAAAATCTTCTTTATTTAGGTACTTTTCCATTGTGCCTATGCTGTGCATTTTCTTGTATGGGTATGTACATGTATGAACCTTATTGATGGAAAGGTACTGTGTGTGTGTACACATGCGCACAAACATGCCAGAATATTTGACTGATGCATAATGAAAAAGTATTTCAAATCCCATGTGTTTCTACGAAAACCACATCCTGCTGCTGTGATATTTTTTGAGTAAATGAGTGTTTACTTTTGGATTGTCGTGTATACTCTATGTGTGGTTAGTGATATATATTCTGTCATCTGAACTTCATGAAAGTCAAAATTCATTATCAGTGTTGACATTTTTTAACTAATGCTGTGCATTTGATTTCTAACCATTAAAAAATAAAATTCATTTGTACTGTGTCATAACATGTTACAAACTAAACACTAAGTTATGAAATGTCCTTTATCCCTGTCTTCAGATGGAAAATATAAATATGCATGAGGATGTAAATTGTTCATTTCATTAGATTGTTTTTTAAGTTTGTTTCCTTTTTTTTTTTTTTTTTTTTTTTTTTAATAGGTGTAGCAATGTGAATTTTGCACGTAGAACTACATGCAATCGATGTGGCAAAGGTAAGTTAAATCTTTTTATGCATGATGTGAAAACTGGGATACTCAGATAACAGGCACTTGGCAAGGTTCCTGAAATGGCGCCAAACAGTGGGAAGAATGTTTAGGTTGCTAGCTCAGATGTTAACTAAGGGAAAAGGATATTTTCTTTTTATATGTAGTTACATTGCGTTGGGTGTCGTGACTTTGCAGATAAATCTTTGTGCTGATCACATGACTTTGTTAGTAGATGTTTTGAATTTGCTGTTTAATTATTTTCTAAATAAATTAATTACACCTGTAATTAGAATAAGATAATTTTATTTTTATACAAGAAAATTACAAAATATGCTCCTTTTCCATACTTATGACTTACATTTCTAAATAAATTAATTAAAAAGTGTTTAAAATTTTTAATTATAGACTTAAATAAATTAACTACACTTCTAATCAGAATAAAATAATTTTATTTTTTTAGAATAAGCATATAAGAGCATATTTTTATAGAATAAAATATGCTCTTTTTTTAACTTATCGCTCCATATTTCCAGATAATTTCTAATTAGAATGAATTTTTTTAATTATCTACTTAATAGTTAAATATATGGGAGTCTGGCCATAACAAATAGTAATTAATTTCTAAATGATTTAATTCTACTCCTAATACCGAATATATACGAGGTGTGATACACACACACACAAAAAAAAAAAAAAAAAGACTAAGTGTGTAGCTTTGAAAACAGAGCGGAGTTGGCAACAACTGTTTTGGTGATGTCATGCCACATACCTCCTCTATCCATGCAGCCAGTTTTGACTTGACCATGCCAGTGGGGAGTACTGCATCATTGAGTGAACATGTGGAACTGCATTCTGCTGGGAAAATGTCTATTGTAAAAACCGAACAGCGAATCAACATCAAGTTACTTGTGAAACTTGTGAAATCAGCCATTGACAAATTAAAAATGTTAACCGAGGCTTATGGAGATGAAACTTTGTCTCATGCATGTGTGTTTGAATCGCATAAGCGGTTTCAGGGGGAAGGGAGAGTGTGGAAGATGATGAACATGCTGGGCACCCAGAGAGGCATCCAGCACGTTCATCATGATTGAATGAGTTCCTAGTGGTCAGACTGTTAATCAATACTACTACATTGAAGTACTAAAAAGACTTTGTGAAAAAATTAGAAAAAAAAAAGGCCATAATTGTGGAGTGATGAATGCTGTTGTACCAAAACAGTGCTCCCGCACACACAGCCATATCTGTCAAGCAGTTTCTGACCAGCAAAAATATTACTGTGATGGAGCATCCTCCTTATTCACTTAATGTGGCTCCATGCAATTTTTTTTTTTTTTTTTTAATTTCCTAAAATTAAATCTTACATAAAGAGAACTCATTTTACATCAGCTGAAGAGGTTCAGGAAAAAACAGAAAATCTCCTGAAAGCCTTCTAAAAACCTCGTTCCACATCTGTTACCAGCAATGGCAATACTGAATGCAGAAATATGTGAATGCTGAAGGGAACTACTTTGAAGGTGATAATATCACGGAGAACTGATTCTGTAAGTGCAATGATTTATTAGACCTGTATCTCTCTCTTTTTTTTTTTTTTTGTGTGTGTGTGTGTGTGTGTGTGTGTGTTGCATCTTGTATATTTGCTTAAAGAGAGGGAAACCCATCAGCTGGGGCTTGACTCCAAAACGACCTTAGGCCACTGAAAGACACCATGTATCTTAAAAGCAGTTTTTTAACCCCTCATAATCAAATTTATATTTAAAAATAATTATTAAAAATGCAATAAAATGATAATCAGACTTTGAAATACTAATAAGTTAGTATAAAATATTAAACAAACATTATTCTGCTATTTTTCTACGTCAAGCATATTTCAATGATTTCTTTATATAGAGGATTTTGTGTATTAAAAGTTGGGTATATCAGTAAAAAATCTGAACGATTAGCCAAAACATGAGCAGAAGTTTATTTATTTTTCCACGAAAAAAGAATAAAAGTTAATTAATGTGTATCTTCAAATCTTTGAGTAATGTTTATATTTATAGATTTTTCTGACACGTTAGTCATGTTCATGTTTAATAGTAATGAATGTAAGGTGAACTCAAACTTCAAATAAGTATAACATAGAAATCTGAAATTCATTCGCTGATCATATAAAATTGATTCGGGGGCCACCAGTTTGAAACCACTGGTTATAGGCAGAGTTCAAATTGCACAAAATTATTTTATGATTTAACTTTTCATGGAATAAATACAAACAAATTCAATTAACATTACACTGTTGTATTTGATTGGTCTCTTTCTGAAATTTAAGCAATTGCATAACATTGTGAAAAGCCATAGAAACGCTTGTTACAAATCTCGTTTCCCTGCGGTTATGACATTCAGGATTACGTTTCTTTGTTTACCCACATGAAAACTGTTTTCACACTTGAACAAGGGAAAAAAAATTAAATTAATCCTCTTAATTTAATAAGGTTATTGTTAAGCAAAATTATGTGCATAAAAGAATCTGGTATGTCCAATATAAACCGAACTAGATGATGACTGAATAACCTGGAATGCATTTCAAGGATGTAATAGTGCAGTGGAAATACATGCATATTTTATTTTTTTAAACTTTCATCTTTAACTATGTGATATATATTGCATTTTCGTGATCATTACTGCATTTATATAAAGAACATGTTTTCAAACATATATAAGCATTATTACGGATAATTGTTCAAATTAATGGTAAGAATTAAAAAAGAGAAGTATGAAAGTTAATAATGCTGGAGTTAGATATATCATAATCTGAAATATTAAGCTGAAAAAAAATTATGTAGATTTACTTATTCACAACAATAATTAATGGTTTACAATTTGTTCTATGTGTATAGTTTACCTTCTCAATGCATTACGCTACACTTTGCTTTATGCAATTTTTCCCTGATATTGGGCTGACAAGGGAATTTTTGGAAAGCTTCTTTCGATGCCATTTCCCTTTTGGCTTAAAAAAATTCCTTCAGAGGATATGGCAATCCCTACTGTTTGGCACCTATTACCCAAGTTGGCGAACGTGATTTCAGGAACCTCGCCAACTGCCTATTATCTGAGAATCCCCATGAAATGTTTTTTAACTTGATATGTATTAGATAATAATTCAAAATATTCTGTTTTCGTACTTCCTTTAATAATATAAATATCATCTTAATAAATGAAAGTTTATGAAAATAGAGATTAAAGTAATTGTAAAAATTTAGCTAATAAAAGCAGTTTAAATATTGATCTTCATGAGCAGATCCAAAAAGTCATGCTGCTCAGTGTGCTATTATATTGTAATGCAGTTAAATGTTTATTTAACTAATATTCTAGTTTTAATTGATTAATGATCTTTTTATCTGGAAAAGTGGTTTAGGCAATAAAAATTATAGTCTTGGTGTTTTATATTTCTGATTATATACAGGTTTGTATACTATTAAAAATTGAATTGGTCAAAGGTTTCGCCAAATCATGGTATTGAAAAAGTAGCAACCAAAAGATGGTGAAACATTGATCTGTTATTTGGTAATATGTTGAACTATGAATTGACAATACGTTGAACCATGAATCAAGAATATGTTTAACCATAAATTATGGATACATTGAACTATGAATTGAGAATATGTTAAATATGAATTGAGACTATGTTACACCATGGATTGGAAATATCTTAATTATATACGTATGTTTACCATTGACTATAACTATTATGAGCCAAAATTAAATTTATTATTTAGCCATTTGCTGCTCCTTCTGGTATTTTGTTATTCATTTACTGCAATTTGCAAACCGCTTGTATAAATAAGCATACCTATAGTAGTAATTATTGAGTTTGGCTACCGTAGCAATCTAGTGTATCTGCATAAAATTATGATTCAGTTTTGAAAGAGTGATTAGATACATATTTTAAGTATATAATATATATCATTAAAATACAAATTATTAACATGTATATAAAAATATTTTTACAATATTAAATACTTGCACACCAATACAAATAAGCTAAAATATAATTGCCCACCACAGCTGTTGAATTTCAGTAAAAATTCATGTTTGATATATATGTACCTTCACTTGTAAATGAAATTGCAGTGACTATTATTATACTACCTTTATTGTTTAAATCCACTACATATATATCATGCATTCGTTAGGAAAAGTATATTTAATGAATTCGTTCAGCCATTCTTAAATAATTTTCATACAAGTTTCTTAGTTTATTTTACATCTTCATGTGAAAATCTGTAAACAAGCAGATTTCTTGTTTAATATTATATAATTGTTGATTTTGGTATTATACAGTACAAAGTCTGTAATCCGGACGTCCATTATCCGGAATGATCTATAATCCGGACCTCAAAGCCACAAATTTATGCATGCGCGCAATGCATTTACGCATGCACGTTTAATGCGAGCGTAAAGCATTTACCTATGCGCTTTTCCGATAGTGAAGAAAGTGACAGAGAGGTTATTAAAAACGAACAATTTCGATTGACAAGTTAGTCGGTATTCTCGACACAGCAATCACAGGACTTGAACAGTGGAACTTTGTAACTGAACAAGAAATTATGTCTGTTTATAGAATTAAAGAGAAAGTATCAGCACAAAAAACGAAGCAACTTAAACAACTTGCATTGAAAGAAATGTTTAATAAAGTAAACAAATATTAAGCTTTTCCTTTTGTAAATTTTGATACCCTTTAAATCATAATTGCTGTTTATTTTTTAAGTTACGGTTTCATATTTTTAGTTGTATAATTTCTGCATGCCATCTTACCAGATTTAAATTGATGATGTATAATCCTGAAAAACCCCTAATCTGGAATCGCTGAAGTCCTGATGAGTCCGGATTACGGACTTAGTACTGTATAATTTTATCACATTATATAACTGAATTCTAATGATTTAATGCACTTTGTCATGGCAATAATCTTTAAAACGTTTAACCAAATCATCAAATTTCAAATTTTATCTCATTGATTTGCTATTCTACAGACATACATGGCTATGAGAATAGATTTTAGCTGTTCAGTGTTTAAACTCGAAAGAGAAATTGCTATCCCATAATAAAATTGAACGTATGCCTTGTTCTAATATGTAATTAACATATATTAGCTGATTACAGTTAGATTTTTAAAAAAAAATCCATGCTTAATTCTTATTTCGTTCGCATTCCATGACACCTTTATAATCTGTCAAAATTTGGAGACTCTGTAGAAGTTGAGGTAAGCGCGAGTAACACGTGCCTACAAAAGTATAGATAACAGTACTTAGAAAAGCAGCAATTGTAATTGAGATAGTCATATATCATTAAGAATGAGATTTAATAACGAGAAGTAACATAGACACATAATAAAGGCTTAAGAAAGAGTACAGTCCCAACACAGACATGGGTGCCGAAGTTTACATATCACGTTGAAGGCACGAGACTGAAAATAATTACACAGACTGATGTCATTACTCTGAACTGTCGGAGAAAACTCGTCTCATCCTGTCAGCCCATTGGGTTGCCAAACAGGTTTACTGTGTTTGTTTCCTCTTTCACCAATTAGAGGTTTTCTCTAGAGTTTTTGAGTCTGTGTCGTCTGTTTGGCGCTGCCGCTGCAAAGTGTTTGCCAAGATCTGTAAAGTTTCCATTGTCCCTACCACATACGAAAACAAGTTTTGCTATATATTTTTTCAGCACGAGCCTTTAAACCATAAAAACTTTTTTAAATTTTCATTTGTGGTATACGTTCGTATACAGTACAAAGTCCAAAATTTATATTCCCCAATCAATATCCATACTGCAAGCAAAAAAATTTCCTTTAAAAATTTTTGCGCGTTTCTCAGAAAAAGGAAGAGAGATAAGAGCGACTTTTCTTCTGACTAACTGAGATACCTGTATGTCTCTTTCGAACACTTACTGCCTAGGCTATCATACCGTGGCGCATCACAGTACATTGATTGATGTTAGCCTCGACCACACTTTTAGCCTTTTAGTGGTTGTTGGTAGGGTTAGCATTTTTTCCATTGAACCTAAATAATAAGTGAAGAACCAAGACATGCTACTTTTTTTTTTTTTTTTAGTCCAAAGGGATTTGAATCCCGACCCGAAGGAAAGGACTATTAGTTTCGTTTTGGCATTTTGCGTCGGACTCATAAATGTCGGTTCACTTTTCAAACTGTTGCCACAAAATGTTAGAGTCCTGCATTATATTTGAAGAAATTAAATAATGAAAAATCTGCATAAATGTATGTATATTTCTCGTATTGTGATAAAACAACGGTACATAGAGTCATCGAATTTTGAATAACGTAATCCTCCAACGAATATGAGCATGTGGAAGACCAAATTTGAAATTTGAAATTTATTTTATGATCGATTTCCTATTTTTTAAAACTTTGACGAATTTTTGATTAACAAACTCAAGGATTTCAAAGCGAGCAATGGCAACGTTGTGCAGAAAAAACATTTTTATCTCCAGCGCGTGAGTCTCTGTATCGGAAATTCTAAAGATATGCTCGTTTTAAAACTATTTTGCGATATTGCTGTTGCACTGGATCTTATGGTTTAAGTGCGAGGAACATGATATTTAATAAAGAAAGGTAACACACAAAATGTTAAAAAACGCCCCTTTGGACGTAATTTAAAATCTGAAACATTTCAGTGTTTTTTTTTTGTTTTTTTTTAATGCGTAGCAGTGAAGAAGAGAGAAACTTAATTTCAGTTAACGTAGGAAATTGTGCTCTTCTTTGACTTTTTAATTTGAAGCAGTTCATTATTTTAATCTATCTATTATTATATATCTTATCTAACTGACAGTTTTAGTAAATAACTTCTCCATTTTACTTTTGCATTGAAACTCTACATGTGTAAATCAGCCAATGGATATCGGAATTTAGTGGTAACTGAAATGCAGATATAAATTAGCTTTTTAAAAACCAATACAGCACAGTAAGATGATCCAATAATTCTAGAAATATTTTAATATAAAATTAGATGTGTGATCTGTATTGTCTTAAAACTTTGTTGCTTAGTGTTCCATTACATGGAACACCCAAATTGAATTTCTTCTGAAACAGTTAAATTCAATCATAAATGGATAAAAATGCCTTTATAATATACTTCAAACGTCTCTTTTTAAATATTCGATGACAGCATGTCACAAGGAGACCCAGAATTTTCATTTATGATGTGTTATTAAAATCCACGTTTTTTCTAGTAATTTTCTATATTTTTTTGTGACACAAAAAAAAATTTGTTTGAAAAAAAAATTCCATATAATTTTGTGGTTGTGTATATTATTTGTTATATATTTTTTTACATTTTTCGTACAAAAAGCATGCGCAGAATCATTGAATAAAATGGGGTGTTCCATTAGCGAGAACACTGCGCCTTTAGTGACCTCATGCTATTACGCATCAGAACATCTGTCTTAGGAAAAAACATCTGTTGTATATGTTTTCTATTTATGTTGTTGGGGGAATGAATTCAAACAAAGCAGTCTTGAGGTGTGAGGTGTGGTTTGTGCTATGAAAGTCCTAAATATGGGCATCTTGACATTTTTTTTTTTGAGTAGTTTTCAGGCGGGAATTTTATCAGTAGCTTGAGTCATCTTTACTTAGGGAAGCTGCGCGAATTATTTTGCTATCGCTTTTTAGTCTCATTCCCGTTTATTTACAATAATTGTGTAGATATTTTTTGTGTATGTATATCTTATAGCTTATTTTTTTATTGTTAATATTAATTGCAGTTATTTTTTTATTATTAATTTTCCATAAATGGCAGGAAAACAAACTCTTTCCTCTCCGGAAAGAGTTTCTTTTTCTTTCTTTTTACTTGGAATTCTAAACATATTGTTGCACGGAACAGAAGCCGCACAAAACAAGTTTTTTGTTCAAACCCTGCAAAGTTGGTTTATGCTTCTATCAAAAAGATGTGACATGCTTTGAAAATTTCACGAAGCTATGAAATCAAAAAATTTGTAAATATTTTTGCATATAGGACTTGTCTATATACATATATTTATCTCATTTATCCATATATATTCAAGAAAGTTGTGTATATCCAGAAAACCATGTATACAGCTATAATACAGAGTTTTTTCATTACTATACAAAAGCTTCTACTCATTTCCATGCTTTACTGCAATGCTCGCTTAGTCGCACTTTTAAGAACTCTGGTGGCACAGTTTTCCACCTCATGGAACACCCACAGAATTGAAACAGTAAGTGCAATTTTTACAAAATTTTATTTGTATACTCCTTCAGGCCTAGATAGACTGCATACAACTTTTCTTGTTGAAATACCGACTTTAAAGAGTAGTGCACCACAAAGGGTTAAGAGGACAAGTTCGCAAGTATTTAGCACAATTTATATCCAGTTTCCAAGTTTCATGATTCTGATGAAAGTTGCGAATCAGAAGGTTTTCAGATATTATGAGTTAAAAGCAAAATTTTCTGATTAATGATATATGAGAAGAAAGGGTTAATGAAAATGATATAACTGATTTTATTTAGCTATGCTTCACCCATCATTTAATTAAAGGACCAGCT
The DNA here is from genome assembly GCF_044657685.1 of Stegodyphus dumicola. NCBI lineage: Eukaryota > Metazoa > Arthropoda > Arachnida > Araneae > Eresidae > Stegodyphus > Stegodyphus dumicola. The sequence continues at coordinate 4,438,373 of NC_140769.1, read as the reverse complement.
AATATATATAGTATATTTATAAATTCAAAAAATGTTGCCATCTTTGTACAGTTTAATTTAATGCGGTGGTGTTTCAGTATAAAAACTTTGTTTATGCAAAATAACTCTTTCTTAAAGAAATAGTAATAAACATATTCTTAATTTTAAAGAATATGTTTATTACTATAGAATATTCTTAATTTTATAATTTCTACACCTCCTCTTACTGTATTTAAACTGATGCTCTAAAATCTAGGAATTGACAGAATCACCGAAGTTCTGACAGTTCCAAGTCTCAGACTTTGTATTATTAAGTGTACTTGTATTTTATCTTTCCTAGAAAAAACTGCAATACCACAAAGGAAGAAACTTGGGCACGAAATTGGAAAAGCAGCAGCTGAGAAAAGCAGAGGCTTGTTTAGTGCTGATGACTGGCAGTGCGGAAGGTATGTATGATTTTTTTAAATTAATTACTGTATTTAAAAGTGATATTTGATCAGGGTTCGTACCATCCTTAAGAGTCCTTAAAAGTCCTTAAATTTTTTGGAATCGATTTTTGGTCCTTAAAAGTCCTTCATTTTGTCCAAAATCAGTAGAAGGTCCTTAATTTTAATCATCTGAAATTTCTGTCTGTTTTTACGACTGCCATTTTGAGTGTGAATTAGCATTTTGGAGGAATATTTTTGGCGATTCACTGACATTTATTTGTTATCTTTTGAATAGGTTTATGGGTTTTAATTTGTTTTTATTTTTAGTATAAATGACGGGATACTCGAGTTTCTAAGCAAGAAGTGAAGCATAAGCATTTCGAAATTCATTTTTTGTAATAAAGAGCTCTTAAACAATTTTCGCTTTTGGGAATGTGAATTCTTTTATTAAACGGTTCTGAATTTGGTGACTTGTCAACATTTTGGCGATTTTAAGACCAGTTTCTGTAGAAAATTTTTAATTCCAAAATCAGAATTTTTCGATGATTTTTTTTAAAAACATCATAATTTTGATAAATTTCATTAAAATAATGGTAATATATTGGAATTATATTTAAAAAATAACATTAAAATAGAACATTTTTATTTTCCGCTGTCATATTATAAAGTTTCATTTTGGCAACTTATTATACAATGTTTTGAATCTGAAAAATAAACAAGGTATAATGCTATAAAGCACAATTTACGAAACAACTCTTAGCAAAAGCAAAATTAGCTATGTAATTAATTAAAAATATCTTCTTTTTAATTTTTTCATAGTAAGCATTTTTCCCATGTAATTAATTGTTTCAGAATATTTAAAATTCTCAGAATATGCATCAGTTTTATCTATAAAAGTAATTTTACGCTTTTCGCCTCCCTTTTTTTCCAAAATATTACTGGCTTTTTGCTGTTACAGAATTGGTTTGGATAATTTTTCTTTAGTATTTTTGACATTGCAGCTTGGAAAATTTAGAAGGATTTGAAGGCAAGATTTATAGACCCACGGTTCTAGAAGATTCGAGAAATATGTGACAAAGTGAAAAATGTCTTCATGGTATCAACGCATAATGGATGTATTTTACAGAATGTTTGCGATGAATTTCTTACTTTTTGGAGAACGTCAGGAAGAACAATGAAAACATAATATTTGAGTGTTTTACTCCTGATACTAGAATCTTTTTCTTAACATGTTTATCTTCTCTTTATTTTCTCTACTTTTCACTAGACACAAGCATGGAAAATATCAAAACTGCTTCTAATCGTATTACTTGGGCAGACATTATAGAAAGGGATTTTTTTATTAATAAAGAAATTGAAAACTTACAATTTAAAAGCTCCATCTATTATGTTTTAATGCATCATACAATTTATGAAAGGTTGACAAATTAGGAGATAAAGCACGCAGAAACTAGCAATAGCATTGGTTTGCATATTGAGACAAATCTCTAATTATTGTTAGAAAAGATGCTTAAAGAGAAGGAAATCGGTATAAACTAGTCAAAATGTTTGGGAAGGCTTCAAATTAAAATGATGGATAAATATTTTGTTGAGTGTTGTTGTTACAAAACATAAATGTTTTGTAGCCTTTAATGTGTAATTATTCTAATATTAATTCAGAAGTCAAACAACAAAAATCAGCGTTATACCTACAAAATTTTCACAGGACTAGTTTCGATGGTTTTACCGAACCATCATCTTCAGCTGCAAAACCGCAAATGAACAAGATAGGAAATAATGATTAGATAAGATAAGAAAGCCTGGGCAAGAATAAGCAAGTGGCGCCATCTGTTGGCGAAATCAGAACTAAAACATAATTTCTCTAAAAGCCGAAGGCAAATTTGGATTGGAATTAGGATCATTAACTAGAACAGAAATATTTTTATGAATGTGAAATGCCTCTAGAAAATCCAGTTCTCCAATGGAAGATATTTTTTGAATAATTTTGGCAGCAGAAAAATTGAAAGTGTGATTTTCGGACCAACAACGTTGAGCAACAGAAGACCTCTGTGTTTCCTTTTTTCTAACATATGCCTCATGTTCTTTGACGCGAAATTTTAAGGCTCTCTTAGTTTGGCCAATGTAAATTAAACCACACTGGCAAGGAATCCTATAAATACCCCAGGAATTCATATCCGGAATGGGGTCCTTGAGTATAGAAGTTTGAATTTTATTGATGGGAGAAAAAACAACCCGAAAGTTAAATTTCTGCAAAATATGTGCAACTTTATAGCTAATTGATGGAAAGAAAGGAATGACAACAGAATTTTTATAATCTCCTAAAATAAGAGTGTGGCTTTTAGTGTGTTGAGATGAGAATTTTTTAACTGCTTGATTAATAATGTTGGGTGAAAAGCCCCTGTCAATAGCTATTGCTTTTAAATAATTTAGTTCTTCATCAAGGGCTAGTTTGGAGGAGCAAACTTGAAGAGCACGGAAAACATAGGAATAAAATGAAGCTAACTTTTGTTTAGTCGGATGACATGATTTAAAGTGTGGTGGAAGGCAAACCGATGAAGGTTTACGGTAAACTGTAGTACTGAAGTTGGATGTGTTACGTGTGACCAGAATGTCGAGAAACGGAAGAGAATTGCAAGTCTCAAGTTCAAAAGTGAACTGAATAGCAGGGTCAATAGAATTCATTGTTGAAAGAACTTTATTTAAATCATCTTTATTACCTTCAAACAGGGTAAAAGTATCGTCTACGTAGCGGAACCATGCCGGGAAGTTTAAAGTTTCAAACAATTTTGATTCATAATAATGCATGTAGATATCAGCCAGGATGGGACTGAGGGGACTTTCCATGGCCTATCCCTCAGTTTGCTTGTAATATTTATTTTGGAAAACAAAATGTGTTTGTTTCAAACAGAGTTGAGTGAGAGAAATTAGCTCATCAATTTCGATGCAAGAGAAATGAAATTCGCGAAGTCTGGTTTCTAGACATCTTAATGCACCCTCCACTGGGACATTGGTGAATAATGATTTTACATCAAAAGAAACCATGAGTAAATTACTAGGAGAAATGTTTTTAACCTTTTTTACAAACTCTATTGAATTTTTTATGGTGTAAATGTTATTGTCTAATAGAGTGGAAAATCTAGAAACTAAATATTTAGCTAAAGGATACGAGCCAGTACCTAAATTTGATACAATAGGGCGGAAAGGAATACCACTGTTATGAATTTTGGGAAGAGCATATAATCTGGCACAATTCGCAACAGATGGGATAAGCGAATGTTTTAAGTTGCTTGAAATGATTTGCGAAGATTTGACCGCAGTTTTTATTTTGGATAAGTCCGAAGGTGAAGGATCTTTAGGGATCGGATTATATGGTCCTTCGTTTAAGAGTTTAGTGACACCATCGATGTAAGTGTTCTTATCCATGACGACTATCTGGCCACCTTTGTCGGCCCTTTGAAATGATAATATCCGGGTTAGAATGAATTTCGCACATTGTAGCTCTTTCTCTCGCAGTTAGATTTGGTTTCAAAGGTTTATTATTGAATTTCACATTATGAGCGATAAGATACCTAATCATTTCTTTCTGTGAATCTGAAACTTTACTGAACTTGAAAGCTTTTTCGATAGGAGCCAAAATCTTTGGAATCGAGTGTTTACAGGTTTGTGAGAAGTTAAAATTATATTTTAGAATTCTCTCTTGTTCTTCTGAAAGACTAACATTAGAAATATTAACTATTGGCTTGATGTTTACAATGGGAAGATTTTTTGAACTACTACAACTGGAAGACTGTAAAAGAAGTTTTTCGAATTTAACTGCAAGGGTGTTTTTATGACGGTTAACTGCATTCTCCGTTCTAGACCAAGACTTTTGCTCAAGGCCAGTGAATTTTGGATATGATTTAGCGAGTTCCAGATGAAGCTTATAGAGTTCATGTTCAACTTTGGACAATTGTTGACGTGTGTATCCCTTATCACGGACCGAAGTAAGGCAAGCTTGCAATTTAACAGAATTCTTGAAACACGACTCGAAAGTTTTTGATTAGATTTGATTTGAATAAAATTGGGGATCAATTTTTTACATTTACATTTAAGTAAAAAGTCAAAATGATTCAGGAATTTTTGCCGTTTCAGGCGTAGTTTAGTGAAACGATTAACGGATGAAGGCATGATAAACAATGCAGAAAATCAAACTAAATTAACTGAGCAATAATAAAGTACACACAAAACAGCAGAAAAATCCCTCACTGAAATGAATAGAAAACAAAACGTTTGTAAGCAAAATGCATGAAATCAGACAAGCAAAGCACAATATCCAAATGTACAAAACATAAACATAACTTGAAAATTGCAAAAATGTACTCACCGAAACTCCTACAATCACAAAATGGCGGCCACACCACGTGCAAAAAAGAAAGCAAAATGTAAGCCTGTTTGGGGCTTCTATAATTAAGACACAATAACACGCCGAATAAATACTAATTCAGAAGTCAAACAACAAAAATCAGCGTTATACCTATTTCACAGGACTAGTTTCGATGGTTTTACCGAACCATCATCTTCAGTTGCAAAACCGCAAATGAACAAGATAGGAAATAATGATTAGATAAGATAAGAAAGCCTGGACAAGAATAAGCAAGTGGCGCCATCTGTTGGCAAAACCAGAACTAAAACATAATTTCTCTAAAAGCCGAAGGCAAATTTGGATTGGAATTAGGATCGTTAACTAGAACAGAAAGATTTTTATGAATGTGAAATGCCTCTAGAAAATCCAGTTCTCCAATGGAAGATGTTTTTTGAATAATTTTGGCAGCAGAAAAATTGAAAGTGCGATTTTCGGACCAACAATGTTGAGCAACAGAAGACCTCTGTGTTTCCTTTTTTCTAACATATGCCTCATGTTCTTTGATGCGAAATTTTAAGGCTCTCTTAGTTTGGCCAATGTAAATTAAACCACACTGGCAAGGAATCCTATAAGTACCACAGGAATTCATATCCGGAATGGGGTCCTTGAGTATAGAAGTTGGAATTTTATTGATGGGAGAGTTAGCTATAAAGTTGCACATATTTTGCAGAAATTTAACTTTCGGGTTGTTTTTTCTCCCATCAATAAAATTCAAACTTCTATACTCAAGGACCCCATTCCGGATATGAATTCCTGTGGTACTTATAGGATTCCTTGCCAGTGTGGTTTAATTTACATTGGCCAAACTAAGAGAGCCTTAAAATTTCGCATCAAAGAACATGAGGCATATGTTAGAAAAAAGGAAACACAGAGGTCTTCTGTTGCTGAACATTGTTGGTCCGAAAATCGCACTTTCAATTTTTCTGCTGCCAAAATTATTCAAAAAACATCTTCCATTGGAGAACTGGATTTTCTAGAGGCATTTCACATTCATAAAAATCTTTCTGTTCTAGTTAACGATCCTAATTCCAATCCAAATTTGCCTTCGGCTTTTAGAGAAATTATGTTTTAGTTCTGGTTTCGCCAACAGATGGCACCACTTGCTTATTCTTGTCCAGGCTTTCTTATCTTATCTAATCATTATTTCCTATCTTGTTCATTTGCGGTTTTGCAGCTGAAGATGATGGTTCGGTAAAACCATCGAAACTAGTCCTGTGAAAATTTTGTAGGTATAACGCTGATTTTTGTTGTTTGACTTCTGAATTAGTATTTATTCGGCGTGTTATTATGTCTTAATTATTCTAATATTGTTTAAGAATCAGTGTTATAAATAACATGTATTTTCAAATGTGAAATTTTATTAGATTTTGATTTTAATAGAGCTTTTTTAATAAATATTGTTAAAAAAAATTAATAGTAGCCATGTAAATCCATAATGACTATGGTTACCTATTTACCTAATTTATTTATTTATATGTAACTGCTTACCCTTAAAAATTATCTCTACATACTAAAGCAAGTTATTGCCTATCATTAATACTCACTGTGGTCAGAAGATAAAACACAAAAATGTAGAAATTCAAGTAAAGCTTATTCTTTGCATCTAGTGAGAGTTAATACAAAACAACTTATCACCTCTGGTGCATTAATGGCTTATTGGAATCTGAAAGTATATTAACTGGGTTACAAAACCTAGAAATCTACATGAAGCTACGACACTAACTGCATCAGAGCTTGACTAACTTTCAACACTTGCCAACCATGCCTACATCATGCCTTTCAGGTTTGTTCTAATCAGCAGGTCTCTCTCTAGACAAGCAACAGCGGTGATAGCATTCAGTCTTTTGTTATGAATGATGCTGATTATTATACTTCTCATTTTATCCTATGCCGTTTGACATAAAATCTACCTGCTATTTACTAAACCTCTAGACAAGTAGTAAACTCACGTGACTTTTAACTCACATGTACCATCTGAATAAAAATTGAAAACCTGTGGTACCACCAAAGTACTACTACCACCACCATTTTTGAACAACGCTCAGATCGCATAAATTTACGAGTGTTAGAGAAAAAACTCAATCAGGATGTTGGGGTTTTAATTTTTGAAATAAATAGTTAAAAATACTTTGCTTCTTTGTGTACCACCTATTTTTTCTTGCGTACCACCGGTTGAGAACCTCTGCTCTAGACTGACCAAGTATGTCAGGGTTGCCACGCTACCTGGAAAACCGGGAGAACCGGGAAAAGTCAGGGAATTCGAAAATTGACCAAAATATTCAGGGAAAAGTCAGGGAAGTTCATACAACGATCCCGCCAAAAAAAGCGATTTTTGCGCCGACGTCGGAAGAGGTAACTTTTTTGGCGAATTATGTATCACGTGAGTGTCATTCGGGTAGCTGGCATAGAGCCAATTTTCGCAATTCCAATTTGATTGTCTTTTAGAAAGGCAAAGCAACTTTCCCGCAACTTTTGGTTTCCAATATTTTCGAGAATCGCATGTGCAGTGCATGAACTAAAAGTACCTGTTCTCGTATAAAACAAAATGGGTTTAATCCTAGTATACGGTACCATGGAGGTTAGAATCAAAGAATATGTATTGTAAAGAAGGAAAACCTCTCTGCAACAGACGTGGCTGTGGCTCCGTTCCATCATAGAGGGAAAACAGCTGTGCATGTCTGATATATCTGTCGCCAAAGCTCGAAACCGGTGTCGAAGTTCGAAGGTCACGTTATCAAGAGTTCATAAAATGAATATCGTTTAAAATTTCTTTAACCGCTTGCGCTAAAAAGACGTGCCACACACATCAAGATGCTTTTGTCTCAAACCTCGAGCGACGTGAACACCACGTCGATAAGCATTTATCGCAAAAATGAAAATAACGTGGTGCACACGTCGCCTAACAACGAGATTGTTTATTTCTCGAGTTACAGCTCTGGATTGCACTCGCAGATGCGGAGCGGCGTAAATGAGACACTTTACGGCTTGTTATATTGTAGCGCACGGCACCGCAACCGTGAAGTTTAGTCTTAGCGCAAGTGGTTAAACTCTAAAGGAAAAGAAAATAATTTTTGGCGCAAGTAAATTAATTCATGGATTAGTTATTTTCAGGGGGAAAAAAAAAAACTACGAAAATCCGTTTTTAAAATTATTGCGAAAAATCCAAGAAGAAACGTCCTTTCATAAAACGTTTCTTCTTGGATTTTTCGCAATAATTTAAAAACGGATTTTCGTAGTTTTCTTTTTGTCAAAGAGCGTTTCTTCTTAACACGTGTTTCTCAATTTCCTGTACACATCGCGGAGAGGGAAATTCTGGCCGCCAGGTTCCGTCGCCAAATCCCTTGGCAAATTTTCCCTCCGCATTCTAGCGGCGTAATAGCATTTTACTTGTAAAGAACCTTTTCTTCTTTACATAGACGTTCTTTGGTTAGAATAATAATGGGATTTGGCAACATCTTGATGCGCAGTAAATGGGTCATTTTGGTCTTGGCGACAATTTTCAAAATCGTGCTAAAGCCTTACCGTATACTAGAATTTTACCGCAAAATCTTTTTAAACCTTTTTTTTTTTTTCTTTTTAATAAATACCTTGCCATTTTGCAGTAAAATAAAAAAATAGTATCAGTCAGTCATCTAGGCTAGCCATGTAATATAACTATATTCGCTAAAATATCGTTGATTATTCTAATTCAATTTTTAAGTAATTATTTTTATGTTATTCATATCATTTAATGTTGCTTCTTCCCTCTAAATTTATTTATTATTAGTAAATAATATTTCCAAATTTCGGGAAATTTTCTCTGGCATAATCCTGAAATTAATTATAGCAGTATGATGACATACCATCACGAAATTTAATGCACATATTTTTTCCTTATGTATGCTGCGAAATGAATATAAAATAGCTCAATTTATTAATATAGATTTCTTTCTTTCGTTTAGCTGCAGAATGTCTGCAAAAAAAGCCCTATTTTATTCCAGATTGGGAAGATTCTAATCTCAATCTTCAGTGAAGAAAACAACAACTATTTTAATTATATTTGTGTTTTCAAGTGTTAAGGTGCCTTTTAAGAACATACCTCACGCAAATTAAATTTACTTAAAATCTAACCTAACTATTTAGCATTGCATTGTGATTTGTAAGGACCGGATTAGCCTCGTGATGAACTGGTGATGATCATGAGTAATAATTAAATAAAACATACATTTGTTATCCAATATATATATCTTAAATTTTATTAAGTTTCTTAAGTGGAAAACTAAACAAAATTATCAAACAAAGTATACCAAGAATAATTAAGAATAAATGTCCTCTGGGATTTATTGAATAATTAAGTGAATTTGCTACACAATACAAGTAATACCATAATTAATTTACCTCTTAGCACAGCCAACGTACATTACGCGGATAGACTGGAATTTTCTTGAAACACACCTGGAAAACCTGGAAAAGTCAGGGAATTTCATTCTCCTGTTTGAGTGGCAACCCTGGTATGTGACAAAATGAGACATAAAAAAATCAACATAAAGCTATTAGTAAAACATAAATGTCACTTGTTTTCTTTCAAATATGTCCAACATATTATAAGTGTAAAATATTTAATGCTACTTGATAAACTGCATGATGTTTATTTTATTCTCAAATTAATAATTATGTTAATTAATTTACGTTTGGTAATAATGCATATTACTTAGGGATCTTTTTTTATTTTTAGGGTGGTATTAAAAAAGTGAAATTCAGGCATAGAATAATATTTTTAATTGAATTTAATCAGTTCCCATATGCTCATAGGTCCTTAATTTTTTTCATTAATGGTCCTTAAAAGTCCTTAAAAGTACTTAATTTCCGTGTGCAGAAATGTGTACGAACCCTGTTGATGAGTGTAGACTTTTTTATCACTTGAGAAGTTTTTGTTTTTATTATTTGGAAGTTAAAAATTCTTGAAAAATTAAGCCCACGCAAGAACTTTAATTTTATGTATTTTAAATATGTGTTAGTGATCATTGTAACAAAATGAATCATTTAAAAATAATATATATTTCTTATTGATATTTGGGAAAAGTGTATTAAGTTCCCCCTTGACGAAAATTGGAAATTTTTTTTGGCGCCATTTCTGTTTACGTGCAACTCCCTTCCAAGTAAAATAGTGTCCAAAACATAGTACAATAAAACATAAAAATAATTATAATCTTGCATTGCATTTTAAATAAATAAAAAAAAGGAACTAACATAAAAATATATGTTATCTGCTCTGTGCAATACAAAAAGGAAATATCGACTTACCTTATTTAGAAATTTCGGTGTATATCACATGGAATTCTTTAACAACATTCAAAAACTGTTGAAAATTATCATAACTAGAATTTGTATAATGCCATCGTCACATAAATTTACAAAAAAGTGAGAATCAAAAATATCTGTCGGTGGCATTTCTTTCGAAAACCCCTTTTTATTACACTCTACGTACCTTCGATAGTGTTGATATGAGCTCCGGTTTCCAGATCCTTAAATGTCACTGCATGATTTACTGAGAGTTGAACGAAGCCATTATCAGAAAGACAGTTGTATGACTTCCAGCGGTTGGATATAATTGTTGTTCCAGGTAAGCTATTCCGTTGAATTAAATCCAGCAAAGTTTATTTTTTTCTGTCCAGTCAACAATGCTTTCTTTCCCATTCATTCCAAATCGTACAAAAACATCAACTTAGTCTTACCATCTGCAAACATTTTATGGTGTAAAGCACAAAATAAGCAATGTACTTCCTAACCAACATTCAACACAGAAATAAGCCCTCAGAAATATTATGGCAACAGTCAAACTCCGTGCAGTCATACAGTACAACCAATCACGTCATGATAGAGTTTACAAAACATACACCGTAAAATATTCAGGTTACTATAAATGAAACAACTTGGCAATAATCCAAGGAGTACCCTAAAATATAGACTATCCTAACATTTTACTGTAACATTTGTTATGTAAAATTAGCCCCTCCAAAAATTACAGCCTAAGTGAATGTTAATGTTAAAGATAAAAAATAAATAAATTAAAAAAAAGGGGGAAATATTTAAAAAAATTTAAGATTAAAATTTTACCCTGATTTTGCTGTGTGGATTTAAGTTTAATGTCTGAGACAGTTTTAAAGTAAGCAGTTGCAATAGTATTAAGAGTTGTTTTTTTTCCCCAAAAATGAACAATTCAGAACATGAAATTTTATATTTAAATTAGGAAAGCCAAATAGTAAGGAAAATATCTCTTAATTCATTGTAAATTAACAAACACTACATCAAAACTAGTATGGTATTATTGCATTTCTATGGGTTTGTGGATTTAGAGTGACTTACAACATTTGATGAAGAATGAAAACACAATGTCGTAGCAAGTGTTACTCAGGACAGCTCCGAAAGCATGTTTACAGTCACAAAAAACTACAGCAAACACCCTGAAAGAATCAGCACTGTAGCCAGTTAGGCTATAACGGTGAAGACAGCTTCAAGGCAAAGCACTAGAGTACAGCTCCCAACTCAGTTCAATCGTTCTCGGAACGCAACGTACTCTTGAGACTCTCCACGATATATTGTATAAGAAAATTGCTGCTGTATATGACATTTTCAGCATGTTTTAATAGCATCAAAATGTATTAAATACTGTGACATTATTTACTGGAATCGCCTTTTACAAATAATTGAATTTTATGTTTATTTTCCGTGTATTCCATTGAAATAGAAAGCTGCACCAATTGGCGCTAGCCTTTTTTCACCAAGTCGCACGTGTTTTGGTTTTGTGAACAAGTACTGCCTGCGATAAAAAAAGAAAAAAGAAAAAAAGCTATTATTATTAAATTATTGAGATAAGATTGTGCGATATGTTTACTTTGTTAAAAAAAAAAAAAAAAAAAAAAAAGCTAATTCAAAATCTATAAATGAACTGAAAATTTGTATACTAGTGTATCTTAGCTAATAATGCATGAATAAATCCTCATTTTTTTAAATTTAAGCTAATATGTATAAGAATGATCTGGTAAAGCAGGAATAAAGTGGCAGAGAATTCAAACTTACCAAGCATTATAAGTAAAAGGAATAAAATGGTATTAACTCGTAATGTCAACAAATTGCCTATACTTAAAAGTGCCACCTATTTATAACTTAATCACCTCAATATTTGATTGCAGAGTTTTTGCTTTCATAGTAATATTTGTTTAATTTAAGATATTTTTAAAAACCTTTTCATTTAAAACTATTTTTAGCAACATAAATGTATCATAACTACAGAATTTTCTTTAATTTATAATGAGAATTAAGTGTGTATTAAGATTTGCAGTAGGAGTTAAATTAAAAAATAAGCCTTCACTTTTTGTTGCATACAAACAGTATATATATATATGTATAGTTTGTCAAAAAAATCATCAAAACTATATCTGAGTGAACTTCTGCAGGTTTGAATGAGGCTTTCATCATTATATCTTTATTAGTTTTCACTTTCTATTCAGAAAAGTTTTTTTTTTTCTTTTCTGTGAAACAGTCAGTTTTATTTAAGCACTTTATTTGTTAAAATAAAAGCATGTATTTTTAATTTGTAGTTTGTATTTTATTTACTCTGTTTTATGTATTAATTTTTTTAAAGTAAATATCACATATATTCTTTATATATCTATAAAGATTTCCATGGTTTTACAAGCTAATTTTTTTTTTTTAAATTTATACCATCTCCAAAAAAAAAAGTTTCATAAGTCAAATTTTCCATATCAGAGCCATATATATTGTATTTCATAACGTTATTCATGTAGTATATAAAAATTTTTAGTTTCTATATTTCGGTCAAATTGTGTGTTTTTGTTTTAAAAAGTTCATTACTTATTCACAAATCAAAAATGGGAAATTTGGAATATACTTGACTACCAGTTTGAGTAGGTGATTTTCAGTATAATTTATCTTTTTGTATCATAAACTATATTATAAGTTTGGACAGTAATAGTTTATAGTTCCAGCTGAAAGTCAACAGTCTGTAAGTATATATTTTATCAATTGCTTAAATACACATATTACAATGTGATTTTCTTTTTCTCTTTAGAATGCAATGCATTAAAAATAAACGAGATTTTTTTACCTTCTCAAATATTATAGCAGTAGTGCAATTAATTTTTAAATGTTATTCAAAATTAAAGTTTCCATCTCAATTTTTTATTATTTATTTTAGATTTTCTTCCTAAAACTATTTAACCTAAACATCTTAAATAATGGCGCAAATAATTTAAAGCGATTATTAAAAATATAGATAAAATATTCAGGAAAAAAGGGCTTAAGTTATATGTAAAAATAATTGTAAAAAATCAAATAACCTAATTCGAGGTCTATGTTTGCCAACTGCCATCAAACGGAAATAAAAAACACTACCTGCCATATCAAAAGCGTGCCAAATTGGCAATGAACAGCCTAAGCTATTACGCCCCAAGAGCGCCAAGACCATAAGTCGCGTGGTATATGTTGGAGACAGCCTAGCAGACGAATTCTCTGTGGGGGAGCCATCTACCTGTTATATGAAGTCGTTGGTACAGGCAGGCTTTATGTAGCTTTATGGCATATCACCAATTTTGTTGCCAAACATGGCAACTCTGCCTTCCCTTGCTATTTTAATCCTAAACCCACTTTATGGGAACCTGTCTTACTGCGGCTGGGCATTTTATAACAATATGATAAATAAATAAAAGACTGAATTATTCAAGACATAGTTTTGCATCACTGGATTGCTTACTACCAAATATTTTCTACAAATGGATATACTTTATGTTTTGCTAATTTGTTAAGTAAAAATACAAATACTTCAGAGTTTTTTTTTGGGGGGGGGTGTCCCTTTATATTACCATAGATTGCAAGTCATTGATTTTTAGGGTAAATTGAGATAGGCCCGTTTTCTTCACAAGAACATTCTAACACCTCTTTTTATAACAATTTAGAAGAAACTGTAGCTTTAAATTTTCTATTAAAATATTCACTTCATTTTTTAATTTTCTTAATAATTTCTAATTTAACATGTTGATTCTCATTTTTCTTTTTTTATTTAGTTTTGCTATTATGAAATTCTGTGGTATAAATTATTTGTGAAATTTGATAGTTATAAAATTTTTGGTAAATAAATTCCAAATCTGTCCTATTCAGGTGTGGTAATGTAAACTGGGCCAGGAGACAACAATGCAACATGTGCAATGCTCCAAAATTTGGTGAAGTGGAAGAAAGAACAGGTTAGCATTTATAAAATAATGTTCAGAATTTTAAAATCATTCTTCCATTTAGAATATTTTTAGTTTATATGTGTTCATTGGATTTAGTGTAATGAAGTCTACATCAATTAAACAACATTATGCATTTTTACAATAATGTTACACATTCCTGTTTGTAAAAATTGCAACACCATGAAGGAATTTGTAAAAATTGCAACACCATGAAGGAATCGGGTGAATACACTGAAATGTATAGAAAAGGGAAAGCAGAGTGTAATATACAGTTGATGAGAAAGAATTTCAGAATGATAATGCATGCCTAAGTTGAGCAGCTTTCTCTGAACTGTCATGTTAGCAGAGGGTTGTAGTGGAATGTTAAAAAGTAAAGTTTTTGTTATCTAGATGTGGTAAATACTTCATGAGGAATCAACATGCTTCTTCATGATAAAGAGTTTAATATAAACCATTTATATGGCATATGATGAAACTATTAACCTGTTAGAAAATATTCGTATAATGAAATTGCAGCGTCTATGTGACATAATACCTTGTCACTGGTGTGGGTATGAAAGCAGTAGGCTCCAGAGAACATGACAAGTCACAAACCTGGTGATGACAGACTATGGAATATTACTGGGATGGGAGACACCAACCATGTGATAGTAATAAACTGTGCAGCTTCATCTTGACAGTTGATGCACTTTTGGAACTCTTTTACAAATTCGATTTTGTCAGCTTCAGTTGTTCACTAGTTTCTGCTGTGCCATGGATAGCATGCCTGCCTTCCCTTGTTCAGGATTTCCCTAACATAAAACTATTGAAGCCTGTGGCTACAGAGGCTCACCAACAGGACCACTTGCATGCCAGTTTGCAATAGACTGTCTTTTCCAATTAATTGTGCTTTAATTTGGAACTTAACAGTCATCAAATATACACTGATGTGCAAAAATTAAGGACGAAGTCGAAAAATTAGCATATCAGCTGAACGAAGAGGCAGAGCGGACTGAAAAACCAGTTAGGGGATTAAGTAAGGTGATGTACGGTAGCACATGCGCAGATATGCAGGTAGACGTAATGGGGGAGTGTCTGAGTAGTATAAAGCATGTTGTCGGTGTAAGATCAGTATTTCTGGCAAAGAGATTGCACGCCGTATAGCAGTTAAAATCATACCGAGTTGCTGCCTCAGCGAGAAAGGCGAATAATCAATCTGTTAGACGACATCTGGATGCTTTTACCCAAGGTTGAATCATTGGGAAGTTGGAGGAAGGCCGCAGTGTGACAAGTGTGGCTGCAAAGTTCGGAATTGCTCACAGCATCGTTTCATGACTTTGGAGACAATTTCAAACTACAGGAACAGCTATCCGGGGGTTTAGTAGTTGTCATCTATGAGGAACCACACCCGCAGATGACCGGTATATTGCCTTACAGACCAGAAAAAACAGGCGGGAGAAATCGCTAGACACACGACACAGGCGACTGGACGACCGATATCGCGTTTTACCGTGGCCAGAAGACTGCACGGTGATGGTCTGTTTGCACGACGCCCTGTATGGTGTGTACCTCTAACACCTGCCCATCGGAAAAAGCGTTCTCTGTGGTGCCGGGAACACCGAAATTGGAGAGACAATGAATGGGGATGAGTACTCTTTGCAGATGAGAGCAGATTCAGTCTGAGTAGCGATTCTCATCGCATACTCATCTGGAGAGAGTGGGGAAGCCGCAATCATCCCTCAAACATCATTGAACGGGACAGGTATGGAGGTGGCGGTGTTCTCGTTTGGGGAGGCATCATGCTTGGTAGTCGTACAGACCTTCACATCTTCGACGCAGGTTCAGTCAACGGGAACCGTTAATGTAACGAGATTCTTCTTCCATATGTGCGTCTTTTTAGAGGCTCTATGGGTCCGCAATTCCTTTTCATGGACGACAATGCACCATGTCATCGCACAGTAGCTGCCGAACAGCTCTTAGAGAGTGAGGATATTGAACGTATGGATTGGCCGGCACGATCTCCGGATCTCAATCCCATCGAGCATGTAGGGGATTTTCTAGGCAGACGCTTGGCAAGCTTGTACCGTACCACCAGTAACAATTCCGGAGCTTCGATTGGCGCTGCAAGACGAATGGGCAGCAATGTCTCAACAACTCATTGACACCCTCATTCTCAGCATGGGCAGACGCTGTGAAACCTGCCTAGCAGTCAGGGGAGATCATATCCCCTATTAAAGACCGGATGTTTCTTGCTGGACACCCATCACAGGGATGTTTCGGCCTTCAGTCGCATTGCGCTCCGTGCTACTTTTTCAATAAAGCTTCTTTTTATCCCTCTGATTTCTCTTTTAGTAAGTGTTGCTTACATTACTCATGTCCTTACGTATTGGGGATCTTACGGTATTAAGTGCGTTGATTTGGAAAGCTTTTGTACAAAGTTATATTGAAAAAACCGTCTCGTCCTTAATTTTTGCACACCAGTGTATATTAGATGCTATAAAATTGAATGCCATCTTAATATAATGTTTTACCTGCCATCATACTGAACAATTACCAAGCGTGATAGTCTGTCATTTGTCATGATATTATTGGTCTATGAATGATCTCAAATCTAAGAACTGACGATTTTGACACCAACAGCGATTATATTAGGGAGTGTGCGAGTTAGTGGAGTTCAAATACGTGACTTTCATTACAGCCATATTGAAGGTATACTTCATTAAGTTCTAATTTTGCAACAGATGTTTAGAATTATCAGATCAACATATCAGATATTGCTTTTTCGTTATCTTATCTAGCCATCTGATGTGTCACCCTGTATTTAACACAAATTCTTTTGATTATGTGCTATTTGTTTAAAGGTAAAATTTCATTTGAATTTATCACTGAAGTGTTTTATTATTTCACTTATGTTTTAAATTCTTTTAATAGAATTCTCTCTGTTTAAGGTACAAGATGCTAATTAGAATTTACTTTTTTTTTTTTTCCTTGCTTTGGGGAAGGGGCCAGAATTTTTTGGGTAAACTATTATAATTAAAATACATTGAAATGGTTCATTGGTTAATTTTGAATACAGAAAAGCAAGAATTTTTATGGAAGAGAAATTTCAATGTTCCTCCTCCTGACGAAGTGGCATTGAAGTTGATTGAATTTTTCTATTATGTTTGTTTTTCTTTAAATTTCATTGATTTTTTTAACTGGGGTATTGCTTTTTTAAAAAGTTTTGGTTTTAACATTTTTTAAATTGTTTATTGCATTTATAGGATTATTTGAAATTTATTACTTATGAATTTCAATTTTTGGTCTTTGTGAAAATTTAGATTTTTGTGCATAAAGCTGCAGAAAAATTATCATTAAAGACATAAAGTAAGAAATTTAGAACTAATATTTCACAAAAACCATAAATTGAAATTCATAATTAATAAATTTCAAATAATAATATCAATGCAACAAAGAATAAAGTTTGTGGAGGAAACCTTTAACCCTTGTCTTTGTGATGTTAGTTCTATTCCCTAGCATATATTTTACATTGTTACTGTAACTAAGAAATTTATAAATCATGTTCTGAAAAGGCTTGAATGAAAATACACAAGGGAGAGAAGGTGTATACTGGCATCTCTGAAGTACCCAATGCCAGTTAAGTTAGATTGAGAGTAATGTATTATTTTACTCATGACATCATTTGAAAATTTGTATAATAGCATATTGCAGGTCATATGGAATATAATGTGTCATTGTAGTGTATAAAAAATGACAAAGAAACAAAGTAATATTCAATGCATGTACCACAACTCACTATATAATCATAGACTCATATGGTATATATACCCATATGATATATGGACTTGCCCATTTGGGTTGCCAAAAATAAACTAATAATTAATGTTCCTCGACATTGCTTATATCAGCAATGTTGCCGCTCAGAAAAATGAAGACGAAAATGAAAATTAGCGTTTTAAGCATTTTTAATTAATATCTCTATTTTTTGTTTTGTTTTATTTTATTTGTTTATTTTTTCATTTTGAAAAAGTTGATGTCAACCTTTTCCAGAACCCAGAAAAGAATTGTAGAAAGTTTGGTGACGAGATAGCTATAGTAGTGACTGAGTTATTAGCAAATAAACACACAGCCATTCTTCTTAATATATATAGTTGAAGGTACATATGAGGTATATACTAGCATCTCATTAAGACATGGAAAGAAAAAGTATTTATAGTTGAGTTCTGCTGATTAGAACTGCAAATGTAGAAGTGTATATGTATGTAAGATACTATATATGGTTCTGTGACATATTGTTCAAACATTTTAAGAACTTACTGACATGAAAGCCTGGTATTTTTTATAACTTATTCAGAAGATAGTATTTAAAAAAAAAAGTTATAATCTTTTAAATAATAATAAAGACCAGTAATGGAAATTAAATTTCCCAAATTCTGTTTCTGACCTGAACATTCAGACATTAGCTGCTTTCTTTTGAATTTTTGTCCTAAAATTTTTAATAATAATTTCCCCTCCAAACCTTCTTGTGTGTATCAACAACATTTTAATGTTTTTTATAAAGTGGGAGCCTGAAAAAGTGTTCATTTTAAGCATTTGTAGTTTAAATGACTTACCAACTGTTAATTAATTTGAATTTCTATTTCTGTTGTATTTCTTGATTTGAATATTGAATTTCTTTTTTGCTATACATATTTATCTTCCATCACTAATTTTCAGTATTTAGAGTAAAATGAAAATACCATGGTATTCAAATATTGTTTAATTCAGATTCAGGTCTAGATTTTAATTAATAAAATAATAGAACACTGAATTGACATTATAATATAAAATGACTACAGAAAAATTATGCTGTTAAAAAAAATCTAAAAGCCTTCAGATCTTATATTACACCTTATTTATTAAATATCATGTCCTCTGCACTTAAACCATAAAATTCAATTCAACAGCAGTATCACGAAATATTTAGAAAAGCATATCTTTAGAATTTCTGGTTAAAAAAAAAAAAAAAAACTGGTGGTAAAAATATGTTTTGAAATCATTGAGTTTCTTAATCAAATATTCATAAATGCTTTACGAAATATGAAATAGATAATAAAACAAATTCCAAATTTGTGCTTCCAGATGCCCATATTCAGGTGAAGACGTGTATGTTATTCAAAATTTGATGGCTCTAAGTACCATTGTTTTATCACAAAGTGAAAAACATACACACATTTATGCAGATTCTTCATTGTTTAATTTCTTTAAATATAATACAAGGTTCTAATATTTGGTGGCAAATATTTAAATAGTGATTCACCTTTTATAGTGAATCAATGCACAATGCCAAAACGAAATTAATTGCCGCTATGGGTTAAAAACAATTTTTGTATTTTGTTTTATGTATAAAATCCATTTTTACTTTTTTAATTTGATTTTGAGTTGGTGAGAGAAACATGAATAAAAGCGTGATTTTAAAATTCATAGTTTATAGTTTAAATTCCTTTTCCACTCTTTGATCTTTTAACTTCCATGCTTAAGTTGAAAAGGTAGAAAAGAGTTAACAAAAAGCTGAGAATTAATATGCATAATTTAAAAATTCAGTTCTTTTTATAAATACTCTCTCTCTCTTTTTTTTTTTTTTTTTTTTTTAATTTTAGGACTTGGTGGTGGCTACAATGAAAGAGAAAATGTTGAATATATTGAAAGAGTAGAATCTGACGGAGAGTATGATGAGGTATTAAGTTAAACCGGTAAAAAAGTATTTTTGAAATATTTTTAATTCACTACTAGGCAAGCTTGTACTTGTTCATATGACAACTCTAAAAGTTGAAATTTATACTGCTTTATTATAAATTGTTAGTTTTTGTTACTTTGAAAAATAGAAAAAATTTATTTGGAATAAAAATTGGATTTTGAATATTTTCCATTATCTAGTCATTGTTCAAACTGAGAGAAGTTAAACTATTTTTTGTTCCTAATGTTTTGAAAGTCTGATAAAATATTTTGATATTGTTGTTGTTGCTAATGCTCACTTGTCTGACATAGTCAACCCAAGCCCACTAAATACCTCCTGGCAAGGAGGAGCACTAGAATACACCTGCCGTTGGACAGCCTTGAGCTCCATTCAGGTGATAGTGAGATTTTGCTCATTTTCACCCCCAATTTTTATTGAGAACATCTGAGGGTCTCCTACCCTTCTCCCCTTCCACCAAGCCACACAAGAGGACTTTCGGCTCGCCGTCATGCCGCACCAACGCTATACATTTATAAACATCTATGCCTTCTCTGGGATTCGAACCCGGGCGCTTCGGCACAGCAGTTAGCGATGCTAATCACTTTATTGGTTGGACAACCTGATAAAATATTCATCAAATAAGTGACTTTTTTTTTTTTTTTTTTTTTTTGTTATTTTAATTTTGCATTATATAAAAGAAATTTTGTGCATTATAAAAATGATGTGAAGATTTTTCATTTGCTTCTGGTGTTAAACTAGTTAATGGAATTTTAAGGGCTTGTAATGTTCAATAATTTAAAAATACATAAGGGCATTTCTTTGTTCAGTTGTATTCTTTATAGAAATATAAAAAATAGTTGAATTTACTTTCCTGGATATCATGTTGTGAGTTTCAATATTTCCTCTAATGTTATGGTTACTTTTATTAATGTGAGATTTAGTGTGTTGTGGATGTTATAGTTGTTTTTATTTATTTGTGCTTAAAAGAACTGCACTTTTAAAATATTTTTTCTCCAAATAATAGTTTTCATATAATCTTATTTCCAAATTATACATTTTTGTGTTGCATTATGGCAAAAGAAGTTTTGGGGGAGCTTCTGACTACAACAGCAATTCTTTGTGTTAGTTTGGACTTATTTACTATCAAACTTTGTCTTTTGCTAAAGAGAATGAATTTAATAGCTATTCTTACATTTTTTAATTTTTTTCTCTTTTGAGCTGTTAATGTTTAGTTCTAATAACAAATGAAAACGAGTTTCTAAAATGTCTCTTCTCTAAAAATTAAAATAGTTGGCAAAGTGCAGGCACAAAAAATATTTTTTTTTTTTTAAATTTGGTCCTTACTTAAAATTGTTAGATGTATTATTTGAACTTCCACAAAAACAGTTATACGTGTGTGTATGTATGCATTTTGTGAAAGTAAAGGAAAAAAATGCACCACAACTAGAAAAATCATCTTGATTATTTTGGGGAAGACAAACATATAAATGGTGAAATGCACAGAACAGGTCTAAAATATACCCAAAATGTGGACCCTAAAATATGTATAAAGTATATTGCTCAGCTGCCTGTGTCAATTTGGACTACCAGTCAGCAGGGCCAGATTACCAATTAGGCACAGTAGGCACGTGCCTAGGGCCTACGAAGGCCAAAGGTCTTAGGGCTTTGAAAAAAAATATATTGAAATAAAAATACCCCAAAAACTTATAAACATTTTTATATTATTATATAGTGAAGGTCAAAATAATATATGTAAATACAAATACACAAAAAATACGAATACAAAACGTTTGGTTTACTAAGTAGATCCTAAAATAACTCCTTTTTGTGGGATTTTGACACAGCGAATTCGTGTATTATATCTTCAAAATTAATGCCGCAAGCGACATCACTTTCAATACACAGAAGGCCCAGTGACGAAGTTCTCTCTTGACCCATAGTTGAACGCATAAAATTTTTTATAAGCTTCAACTTGGAGAATGATCTTTCTCCTTCTGCATTCGAACCCAATATCGAAAGGTATATGCGCAATGCAATATTAACATTTGGGAAACTTGACACAAGTTTATCCTTTATTTGTAATTTGATGAGATCTGTTATAGAGGTGGTTTTGGGGTACAAATTTGAAAAAATCAAATACTCATCAACAAAGTTTTCTTCTAAGTCAGACAGATACATTTTTACCAGAGCTTGAGCCTTAACCTTGATAATGTCCTCGGTCAGTGTATTATCCATAAGAAAACTAAATGTGTCATAAAGGCTGGTATACGCAGTGCGTCTCTTTGTCATTTCAGCACAAAGCACATCCAGAACAATAAAAAAACATTAATCTTAAAGGAATCTTTGGCACTGCGAGAGGGAGTCTCATCTGGCCCTTCATCGAACTGTCGTTTTCTCTTACGAACTCTAGTTTCGGATTCTTTAAATTCTGAATCTGGTGCAAGGGCTTTTGCCTTAAGATAATAGCTATTATACATGTCCTCAGTTCTGCAGTGAGATAAATATTGAATTAAACTGTCGTAAAGTCGCACCATCGTGTTAAACTCGATGCCAGGTTCTTGAAGAGATTTATTTACAATATCGACGTGTTTTAGTAGATCTTCCCAAATAACTGTGAGTAATACCATCTCCAAAGTATTCATTTGATGGATTAAGGTTTGTGCCTCAATCACTGTTGTAGGTTTCATACCTTCACTAGTTGAAATATTTGTTAAGAATACCACGTATATCATCATAATGGGCACATAATGTTTTTACAGCCTCATAACGTGCTGACCATCTGGTCTCTGAAAGTCTTTTTACAGAAATTTTACTTCCCAAAGACCTTAGTTTAGACCATCTTTGAGGGGACGCTGCAAAGAAATTGTAGAGCGATTGCAAAATTTCAAAAAATTTTACTGCTTCTAAGCAGCTTTCTGCCGCCGCTGTGCCAACTAGATTAAGACTATGAGCTCCACATGGTACCCAAGTGGCTGCGCTGTTGATTTCCCTAAATCTAGTTTGTACTCCCGAATACACTCCGCTCATATTAGCCGCATTGTCATAAGACTGACATCTGCAAAATTTTGGGTCTATTCCCTGATTTTCTAAAACTGAAATTAGAGTGTCAAAAAGATACTTGGCATCATGTTTTTCTATTTTAACAAACATCAAAAATCTTTCATATATATCTCCAGTTTTTGAGACATATCTAATAACTATGGAGAGTTGATCCGTATGGCTAACGTCAGGTGTAGAATCCACAGTGATTCCATAATACTTGGCTTCTTTGATTTCTGTAACTATTTTTTCCAATACTTTTGACCCCAGTAAAATTATTAGTTCTTCATACGTTGTGGAGGATAAATATGATATACTTTTCCGCGGCCTGGATTACCGTATCTTCTTACATGTTCTTCTAGAAACGGATCAAATTTGGCTAAGAGATCGATACACCCAAGAAAATTGCCATTACTAGGATCACCATGTATTTCATTATCGCCTCTAAACGCTAGTCCCCTTTCGGCCAAAAACTTAATTACTTCCACTACTCTTCTTAAAACCATTGTCCAATATGTGCTTTCTTTTTCCTTGACAATATCAAACGTCTCATCAATTTTTCTAGTTTGTTGGTAGTTCACTAAAGCAGAAATAGATGCAAAATGTTCTTTTGACACTTCATGACTTGAAATTCTCGAATGTGCGTTTTTCCAGTCATTAAAGCCTGTAAGGAATTGGTTACACAGGTTTGGATTTCCAGGTAGGTCCGATTTGAACAAAATACATTTATAACAAAAAAACTTGCCAGTAGATTCGGAAAATATCAACCAGTCCCTTTTTATAATATCATTGTTGTTCAGTTTTCTGAAAAAATAATCTTGTGATGGACATCTCATTATTTCGCCAAATTTAGTGTCGTATAACTTAAAATTTATATCCAATTTCTGCACAGGTTGATTACGAGAGAAGTAATTGATAAGATCTGCGCTTATGGTTGTCCACCGTGCTGGATCAGAACTGAAAATACTTGAGGCTGATGTTGTTGGTAGTGATTCAAGCACCACCTGCTTGGAAGCGTCGTTAAAATTTCGTAAACCCCCGTCAGCCTCGTCTCTTCTGTGACATTCTCAGTTTTATTGGTTGAACATTCTTGCGAGTCCCAACAAGCCTCAGCTTCTTTAGGTCTAACCTCGATCGAGGAAATATCTACCGCATCTGCATTATCTTCTGTCTCCTTAGAAATGTTAACATATTTCAATAAAGAACCTTTAATTTTACTAAGCGACTCACTCACTTTCTCTTTCTTTTTGCGTTTTTCATGTCCACTTTGGTGTTTTCTTTTATATCCACCAGACATTTTTCGCTAAAAAAAAAAATATTTAAAAAAAGCTTTTATAAATTGCACTTAAAAGTTTAAAATAATTTTTTAACTTTCTGATATACCATAATAAAAGCGATGGGCACGCACAAACTAAAATTTAAACTTGTTTTCTCCTTCTTCTCGTCACCTTTAAATATACATTTTAGTTTGCGCCCGTCGCTTTTATTATGCTATCAGAAAGCTAAAAAGTTATTTTAAATTTGTTAAGTAATGCATTTTAAACTTGTAAAAACGAAACCCGGATTTACGAGTATGGATTAAAATTAAGCTATTCCAAAGGTGATTTGGACTGTACTATTTCTACGACTGCTACTGGAGATTTTTTACAATAGTATGGCCAAACCACCCCATAGTAGGCCTACTCAAAGTTCCTTGCATTGTGCTGCATTCTACGGCGGACTATGATACTAATAAGAAGTGATAAAATGAAAATTCTATTATTTATAATGGAATGAAGCAATATTCCAGAATCAAAAACTAGGTTGAAATAAGTAGAGTATAAAAACAACTTTCCTTTACTTACCTTACTTATAATAAATTTAACTTCCAGTTTTTAAACTAAAGATTGACTTGGGGTTGAGCGTGATTAAATACAAGCACAGGCATACACGCTCTATCGTAGTGTTTACATATTAACTTATTACACAACTGAGCTACTAAAACAAAAGACCTTAGCAGCAGGGAAAACCTCTCGATCGCGCGCAAGCGTTTGGTAGTGGGCATGGAAACGTGGCCAACTGTGTCAAACGCATGTGCCCATCCGAGAGGTTTTCCCGGCGGCTAATGTCTTGTCATGTTCATGTACTAAAACCCTGGAATTCTGCATGGAATTTGGTAGATATAAAAGTTGCATTGTTGCAGATAAACTCAATTCTGGAATTATGGCTATTGAAAATGGCTCTATGAAAAATAAAAACATTAAAATCCCAAAATAAAATAATGTTATTTTACCGCATCATCACATTTTCGGATTTATATCTACAACAAAATTATTACTTAATATTAGTGTTCAATTTCAGTTAAAAAATGTTTATTATTTCGGGGCCTACGCTGCTGGAGTGCCTAGGGCCTACGACACCCTTAATCCGGCCCTGCCAGTCAGGCAATACTGTTTGCATTAGCAATTGAAAATTATTCAAGGACATCATTTTTAACATCATCTCATTTAGCAAATCAGTCACTTTCAGGCTTCTCAATTATACAGTCAAATGAATTTTGAAACATGTAAATATCTTTTGCACTTTCATCAAGATCCACAAAACGCTGTTGTAACTGTGATTGAGTTCGGAAAATACATCCTGTACAAATTTTGGGGGGAATGGGGATTTTGCTAATATTGGAAATTTTTTACAATGGTCAAATTTGTTTAATGTTATTTGCATAAACAATGCAAATTTCAATGATGTGCCTTTACGATAGAATACATTTCATATACGAGTTTTGTTTTCCCTATAATATTAAATTGAATTTGTTGAGATATCCCATGACTGTCGCAAATCCTAATTTCTGTAGCTATTCGCTGCACAATAATAAAAGTTGTGGAAATTTTTTCTCATTTAAAAAATACCTTTGACTTCAGTTTTCTGACTCAATTCAAAGAATCTAAACAAAACTTTCCCATTGTTGAGCCATCAAAGGCTGTATAACATAACTCAGAATATTCAGCTTCAATCTTTAATAAAAATTCATGAAACTGGTTGATGGTTAAGTCCTCAAGAGTAAGTGAAGTTTACTACTGCTGCAACTGGTTAATTAACACATGATAGATTGAGGTGTTTCTAAAAAGGAGCTTGCTGGTGAATAATACAATGAATTACAAGAAGGTTCTAACATTTAACATCTTTACAAGCCTTAAAAATTTGTCCAATTAATCCTTTCGCTGTTCCACACATAGATTCCACCACCAGTTGTGACACATATTAACTGATTCCATTGTAAATTGTATTGTGTTAGTGTTTTCTCGACTTCCTTGAATATATCTTCAGATGTAATTGTTCCAAGCATAATATTCGTAGAAGCTAATTCTTCAGTCACCTCAAATTCAACACTGACCCCTTAAATAACCATCAATTGGTCAATAATAGTAACACCTGTTCACTCATCAAGAGCCAATGAAAACCATTTGAATTTCCCCCCCCCCTTGCCTCTAAATTGACTCTTGAGTGGCTTCCTATACCCTCAAGTGTTCTAACAATTATCCTCGACAAGACTAACATATTGAAACATATCTATTTTTTTTTTTTTTTTTGTCACATTTCTTCGATTGCCACAAACAGACATGATGTAATTAATTCCATCATTGGTAAATAGTTTTTTCGTGGCTAATAAATGAGCTGTTTGTAAGCTGGCTACAGTTACTGCTTCATTAGCATTTATTATTTTTACGAGTAAATTGTGTTGTATTGATGTGTTCTGTTTAAGCTTTCCAATTTTAATCATCATTCATTTTCTGTGAGGTTTGAATACCATGTCAAGTGGTTAGTTTAGGAATCGCAACTTATTTTGTACTCTTTTTGCAGCTATTATGTCATTCCATATTAAACATAAAACTTTGGCAATTAATTCTATGTCAAAATAATTGGCACTCCATTCTGCTGTAAAAGCACGGCATTCGAGGTGTATTTTTCTCCTCTTATTTGATTTTGAGAGTGACATGGTGCCCATAGACAATGAATAAAATAGAATGGAAAGAACAAAATATTGCAGATTACCTTGACAGATGATGCCATGTGCACCACTACAGCAAAACTCCACATGCTTGTGTGGCACACAATGTACAACATTTATGTATTGGAACTGCTTTTAAAAACAGCAACAAATGAGAGAATACAACAGTAACACCACTCACTGTCGTAATTCACAAACTTTCAACTCAACTCTCGGCCATGGCATATAATAGCACATAAATTTGATTTATTTTTCATGCAAAAAGTATCAATCTCTGGTACCAGATTAAGAATAAGTAGTGTGCCAGATTCAAGCCCATGATCCATAGTTTGCCAACCCCTGCTGTATGCCATTCAGAATTACCTACGCACATCTCTAGAATATGCGCTGTCAGACAACATTATTGGAAGAAGACTGGCTGAGGCTTCATAGCCAGTATCTCCACTAACTCTGGACATCAGTGCTGATGCTTACTTTGGTATTGCAGCTGTAGTGCTTGAAATATATTGGATTGTGTGAATTCAAACAATAATGAACAGTTTTCGCTTTTTTCTGTGATAAGAGTAAGTATGGTCAGTACTGCTGATTCCATGTTATGAATTAGCATGCTATATTCATACCTGACATGACCTGATATACCCGATACATTCATATTATCATCAAGAGAATCATTTCCTGTGGTAGATCTTAAAATGGCTAACCTTGTTACAACTGATAACAAATACCTGTCTGCAAATTGTCTGCATGCTTATAAAGATAGTCCTAATGTGGATATTGTTAAAGGCACTGGACCTGAGTTACTATCAGAATATTTTAATCACAGCAGAGCTATTGTTAAATTCTACAGTAACTTTGATGGTGAAGCGCTTTTTTTTATTTTTTTCAGCTTTTGAGAAAATTGTCTGGAGAAATGAAGTAAAATGTTACTAACTTTGTTGACTCGCAGATTAACATTAACACATTTACTTCTGCATCGTGTGGTAGAAAAAATCACTTTATGCCTGTCAGATTTTCCTTGAAAAACAGATGGCTTTAAAATAGATTCCCAGCCCTTTAGCATTACTGGATGAGTAGTGAATTTTCATCTCAGAACTTCTACTTGAGAAAACATCTGCATTATATTAATGTGGTAAACTCACCGTCATGGCTTGGTAGACATGACTTATTTCAGGGGTCTGTTCAACAGGAGCAAATGACTAAAAACCAAAGTATGGCATAGGATTTAGAAAAAAATATTTTAAGAACTGTTTTCTGTGATATTCAATCACTTCTAATCCCTTAATAGCCCAGTACTATATTTTTTCCTATTACCGTTAAGTACACATACACATATAAAAATTCAGTAGATGACCTATATTAATTGTGATAAATTTAGGATGCCTGGGAGAGCAGAAACCAGTTATTTTTTAGTTGGGGTTGAAATGGTTATAGATGTGGCTGGCATACAGATGTAATGCATAAAAGATGAAGACACTTGCAGATGTTGGTGGAAATAGCAAGACATAGTTTTATTTCTTGATGAATAATTCTGACCAGACGTATTCTTGTTTACACATCACTGTGATTGTGTGCACACATAATGGGTGCAATAAACAACCCACCATTTTTTGTAGCATATAACATATTTTCATGCAGATTATAAAATGGAGCAGCAAAGCAATGCATCTTAGCACCAGCAAAGGAAGTGGGGGAAAAAAGGGGCTGTTTGATAATAGCAGTGGTATGTATGAAGTTGACTTCTTTGTTTAAATTCTGGATCTGCGATTGGATACGAGCTGTTGCAATGCAGGATGATTAAGGAAGAAAATATTAAATGGAAAAATGCAGACCAGAAAAATTATTATAAACAATTTAGAACAGAAAAAGCAAATAGTTAAATTAAAATGGCAAAATGAAAAGTACCTCATAGCAGGCTCCTGTAATAGACATGCCCCTGTAATCTTATTATTCCGGTGGAGCTTAACATTCTTGTGGCATTTCACATTACCTTATACAAGAGATACTATAATTTGCATATAATGTCACTAAAATTACTTACATATACACAAAATTTGTAACAATCTGCCTTCCCAAGAACTGCACGTCCTGGACAGTCTAATCCATGGTTAGGAAACCATATTTATAACTAACGAAAATCAGTGCAGTATTTAAATAATAACTTCAATAAATAATATACAACAAATTAAATTCTAGATTAATAAATAAATGCACAAATTTACAGATTTATACACATATACAACCATAATCTTGGTGTACAATTAACAATATATACACTGTGGGAACTACGTACTATGGCCATGATAAGGAACTAGCCTGTTGTAATGAACAACTTTAGGCTTAGAATTTGATGACATATGGACTCGAATTACGACATCATTCAACCTGTTTAAGACTATGTAAGGACAGTCTCAGAGTGACTATAGTTTAGAAGCAAGTCCTTTCTTTTGAATCGGGTTTTGCATCTCCATCTTCTCCATTGTCAAGTTGACTTGCTCTCATGCAAAACTGTGCATCATTTCAAACCGTTCATGGAAATCTAGAAAGTACTCTGCAGGCGATGAAGGCCTTTCTGGAGAGCAACCAAGGAAGATACATCTGATCACAAGGCAGACAAAGGTTATGACTGAAGAGTATCTGGGATGTGGAATAATTCGCAGTCTCGTGGACTTGCTGTGGTAGGTCATTAAGAACAGAGGTAATTTCCATTCCCAGTCATGTTGGTTTCTAGAAACCATCAGTGACAAGTTATTAAGGATGGTTCAATTAAACATCTCTAATATGCCGTCTGACTATGGATGAAAAGATATGGTTTCGGTTTTGTCTGTGCTGAGTACACAGAATTCTTTAATTACAGCCATGATAAACTTCCTTCCTTGATTGGAGTATAACTGTAGATTCACTCTAAACCTAGAAATCCCATACTGTATCATTACCGCTGCTACCATGACAGCTTCTTGATCAGACATAAGACAGACTTCACTTCACTTTGTAAAGTAGTTGATGACAATGAAGATGTGTTTGTTGCCATCAGCAGTTCATTGCGAAGATCCCAGAATGTCAAAGATCATGTGTTCAAAAGGCATTCCTACATTGTAAAGTTGCAGCTTCTGTCAGCTTGTTTCTTCAGTCCTTTCCGACCTGCAGAAGCATTGGCACCACTTTTGCACATCATCAACTTTACTCCAATAGAAGTGCTCTCAAACTCTATGCAGAGACTTCATAATTCCGAAGTAAATTCCTACTGGACTGCTGTTAGGTTCTTTAACGACATGCGGAATCTTGAAAGTATCAGCTTAAATCGGAATGCCTTTCCATCATCCAGTCTGAACTTACATTACATGACACTGTTTTGAATATGGAGTGAGTCCCAGATAGCTCACTATTATTTTGTCATAGGACTATAGATCGAAATATCCTGCCAATTAGGTTTCTTATCGGAAGATACCATTAGGTCAGTTATGGGTTTAGTATCGCCATCTTACAACTGGTCTTTCCTGACTTCTTTATTGATTCATGGGTCTGGGGCAGATGATGTTGAAGCTGTAACTTGGTGTGCAACTAGATTAACCAGCTCATATTTCTTTTTGATCCTTTAACAATATTGGTGGCTTTCTGTGCATGGTCTTCTAAGACAGGGCATAGACATTTCCATGTGATGATCCTTTCTGATGATGGATAGTGGTCTCTGTATTCATCTGGCTATTTTGGCCTTCAGGATTTTTTAAATTGAGAGCCAAGTCAACAATGCATGATCTGTGCTTTACAGGAATTTTCTGCAATATAGGTAATGGTGGAAATATTTTACGGCTTTAACTGTGGCTAGCAGCTCTTTTCTGGTGACACAGTCATTATGTTTGATTTAGATAAACATTTGCTTCAATATTGCTATATCATGTTTTTGACTGTTTATTTGACACAAAACAGCACCGATACTCTCATTTTTTGTGTCCATTTCAAGAATAAATGTTTTGTCAAGCTGAGAATTGTCACTGACATTAAAATCTCCTTGGCTTTATTAAATGCATCCTCACATTCTTTTGTACACAAGAACCTTTGCTTGCTCTCTGTCAGTTTGGAAGGGTCTCCTGATGAAAGAAAAGTCCTTCACAAATATCCTGTAGTAGGTGCGAAGCCTCAGGAAAGTTCTCAGCTGATGAACATTTTCTGAGTCTGTAATTGCCAACACTTTTTCTTGATATTAAACACACATTCAGCAGATATCACAGTTTACATTTGGCACAACTTAACTTTAAATTGGCTTATTTCAGTTTCTGAAGTACTTTCTTAATATTTTCTAAATGCTCTTCAAAACTTTTACCAATGACGAGGATGATATCCAGGTACGTCAGATAGGCTTCTCAGCACGATCTAATAGGCTTCGTAGGAAATACTTCTCAGCACGATCTAATGTTGATGGCCCATTACATAATTACAGAGTACTGGCCAGTGAATTCCACTCTGTTTGATATTTGTATCAAGCCATACCTGGTTAAATATCGGCAGGTATATTGTACGTGCATGTAATAATTCTGGACTTGCATTTGCTTAATAATTGGTTTAATTGATATCAAATTTTAATTACTTTTCATATTTGCCTTTTTGCAGTTCTTTTAAAGTTTCATCACAATAGAATAATTTTTTTATGTGTATATGTATATTTTTGTGCCTAGACTATTATAGTTAGTTCTTAGTAAATGTGTTACCTAGTAATTTTTGTATTTTGTAAAGGTAAAAAGCTGTATATATGATAAGAATTCTGTAGTATTATTATTTTTCTTTTATTTTTGATTATTCTTTTAGTTTGGAAGAAAGAAGAAAAAATATCGAGGTAATGATGAAAAGCCTGCAAAAAAAGTAGAAAAGGAAGAAAAATTAAAAGAGAAAGATGTATCTAAATACAAAATTGATGATGAGGTAAAATAAATTTATAAATGACTTTATTAGTGAGTTTATTTGTATAATGCTATCGGACCTTATTGCTAAACTATTTGTTTGCTTACCAAATAACAATACTGGCTTATTGTTATTTGGTAAGAATTTTATAGTAACACTAGTTAAATTATAATTTTCCATCATTAAGTAACAGTAATAAAAATTCTCTTTAGAAGTAATTATTATATAAAGCAAATATAAATGTTTACATAATTTTTACCCTATAAATTATCATTAGACTATGTTAAAATTCGTCAAAGTATATTCTGTAGAAAATTCTTTGTTAGTAAATTCAGAATTTTCATTTAGTTATAGGAATTCTCTATAACAGAGCAAGTACAAATGTTTATTTAAGTTCCTATTCTGTTTTAAATCAATGATTTTCAAAATCTGGTGTACTTACCTCCTGAGGTACATAGCAGACTTCCAGTACACAAAAAAGTTTAAAAAGATTCAATAAATGTTAAGAGGATTGATGATTCATCAGAATTCATCATTGTTATCAAGTTTTTATTTCCAGTTAAAGACTACCTTTTTTTTTTTTTTTTTTTTTTTTTTTTTTTATCCTTTATTGTATTATTACAGGCTACAGAGAATTTACATCAAACCATGTAGATGATCCTGGAATGAGGATTAAAAATTTTAATTTTCTGTTAGGTTTTAATAAATTCTTCTCCAAAAAAATTGATAATTTTCTGTATAGTTTTATTATGTTTCTATTTGAACTGGTTGTAATGATTTTTAATGAGATAAGTTTAGGATAGAAAGTAAAATTCATCAGAAGTTTGTTGCACATGAAATGATTTAATACATGTATAAGTTTTTTCAGTACATTAAAATGGGCTTCAGTAATTTGTAAAATTAATTGTCAATAAATTTAAAATCTAGTCTTAGGGGGCATTCTGGACATACTGACTGGCCAATGCCAGTTATTTATATTTACGGAGTGCCTATGGTTAAAAACCGTGTACCTTCACATCAGAGAAATAGCTAATTAGTGAGCAGAAATAGGAAAAATGCATAACTAGTTATCATGATGCACAGTAGGATCATGATGCACAGTAGTCCGCTTAGGGATAAAGGGAAAACAAAGTTTTGATTTTTAATTTTTTTAATTTTTGGGGGTATTTTGTATTTTTAAACATAAATAAAACACAAGCAAAAAGCGGATAGGAAACATTTTACAGATTAAGAGGTTCATTGGCATAAGGCGCTAAATCAGAGTGCAGTAAAGTTATGGAAACATGTGGAAATATCCAAGGCAGAAGTGAGTTCTGTGGGCATAATGTTATTTTTAAACAAACAGATTGATAGCAATGCTATAGAGGCCACTTTTCAGGTATTCAGGAACAGGCTTAAGCAGTTTTAGGTAAAGCAATTATATGGCTGCAGTGGAATAGGTGTGTCCTTCCTTTATAACGTGGGGAAACCTGAAATCTCCTTGATCCGTAGTCAGGATCCTAAATGAGAGATATATAGAAATTACGGGTAAAGTTCAAACTCGCAACCTTTTTCCCTTTGTAACATAATCTTGCCAATAATTTTTTGGGGAGGAAGAAGTAAAAAAGTAAAATTTTTAAAGTAAATATCAAAACTGAAAACAAACAACAAAGTAATTCAGAAAACTTGAATTGCAAAAGATCTGCATATTACATAAGTTGATTTAAAAATAAATAATAAAAATTTAAATCTGAAAGGTTTCAGATTTTAAATAACATCCAAACGGATGATTTTTTGTAATGTTTTGTGTGTTAGCTTTATTTATTTATTAAATATCATGTTCTTCGGACTTAAACCATAAAATTCAGTTCAACCGCAATATCACAAATAATTTTAAAATGAGCGTATCAGTTCCGTGCACAGGAGGTAAAAAAAAAGCTCCCCCCTTTCTTCCCGTAGAGTGTTGCCATTGCTCGCTTTTAAATCTTTGAGTTTGTTAAGTGAAAATTCATTTAAGTTTTACAAAATATGAAATAGATAATAAAACAAATTCTAAATTTGGGCTTCCAGATGCCCATATTCGGGTGGAAATGTACATTATTCAAAATTTGATAACACTATATACCATTGTTTTATCACAATGTGAGAAACATTTATGCAGATTCTTCATTATTTAATTTCTTTAACTGTAATACAGGGCGATAATATTTAGTGGTTATAATTTGAAAAGTGAATCGGACATTTATAGTGAACCAACGCAAAATGCCAAAACGAAAATAATAGTCCTTCAGGGCAAATTGCTCCTTTGAACTTCAAAGTAACGAAACTTACATTTTTACTGTTGCATGTAGTTGAAAGCTGTGGTGGAAAGTTATTATCCGAGCAACAAATTATCAATGGCATATGTGTTGCTTGACAAATTCGTGTGTGTATTTTTTCCCATGGGTGAAACCGAACTGCAAAAACTTAATGGAAGTAATTACAGCTTAGGTGTTGACCAGTGAGTACAATCTGAAAAATGTTCGAGAGCCTCTGTTTAGGCTGTTGTAAAATTCGTTGAAATTGTCTCTACTTATGCAATTTCTTTACCAGTAAAATAATAATTTTCTATCGTTATAAAGCGTAGCAAATATAATTATTTTATAAAACTAAAGTAAAATTTATCGAAAGTCTCATTATCCACGCATTTTGCTTTATGCTTAATTTCCTGTGTCAGAAAGCTGATTAAAATTAAGTTTAGGTAAAAAATATGTAATTGGTTGAATATAGTTTCTAAAAGTAAAGTTTAGCTAATTATACCTTTTGAATTTTCAAAGTGTAAAAGGTTCTGAAAATTTTTAAGAGAGTAAATAATAATTTATTTCATTTTTACTTCCTTGTGCAAAGTAAAAGAAATCATATTTCAACGATAATAAGCCATTTTGACCAATATCAAATGTAATTTCACAGTGTTTTTGCATGACATCCGTACGTAAGAAAGGAATAAAAGACTCTTTTTCCCCAAACAGAACAGATTGCAAAATGTATTTAGAAGACATTTTTTCGTGATGTTTTATGTATATATATACCTGCATAACTCAAAAATAAGTGGCTTCAGAACGTTGAAATTTTGTTTATAGGACTCCTATAACATGTAGTTGTGTACCTCCCTTTTTGGTTGCAATCGACCACACTAAATAAATATATATATATATATATATTATACCCACCCTGTTACTCAGTTAGGTGACCTTAGTTTTTTTTTTTTTTTTTTTTTAAATCTTATATGTTGGTAAATTGTGCATTTTTTGCTTTAAAAATGGTTTTATGTTGTTCTTGTATTCTGGTTAAGCTTTTTATGCTTTAATTAATCTTTATGCAATAGTTGTAGAGTTATGAATAATTTAAATGTTGTTCAAATGTGGCTAAGCAGCCGTATTCGTTTACATTTGAAACATAGCAGAATAGTAAATTAAGTCAGTTTGTGCATCTTCAGTGTCTTTTTACAGAGTGGGACCAAAAGTAAACTTTCAGTTTTCTGCACTGAAAAATCTGTCTTCTTGCCCACTGCCTGAATCAATTGCTTTCACATAGAAACTCTAATTTTAATTGTAAAAATTTTTTTTAATTGTTATAACTGTATTTGGTGTTTTCTGTTTCTCTATATTTTTAAATCTTTAATGAAGATTTTTTGATTTTTACGTATTTTTGCTTTGCTGGGAAGTGAGAACTGAATTAACTGAATGAGAAATATAGCTCCAATGAAATAAGTTTACATGAAATGCGTATAATTTAATAGGCCATACAAGGAAGTTGTGTGGTGTCCACATCAGATTTTTTTTTCCTTACTAGTCTTGAAAATTATTTTTTTTACTTATTTCTGTCATACAAAGTAGAGTATTGTTTAATGGTTTCTGAAATATTTCTATCTCAGGAAGAAGAGGAGGAGGAAGATGATGATGATGATGGTGACCTGTCAAAGTATGATTTAACTGGTTGGAGTGATGATGAGAATGAAGAATCTCTCAAAAAGGATAAAAAATCACCTTCCAGATCTCATTCTTCTGCATCTTCGAGATCTGAATCATCTCAGTCTAGGTCAAGATCTTCTAGCAGTTCATCACGATCTTCAAAATCTTCACATTCTAGTTCCGATTCTGAAAAGCCAAAGTCCAAAAATAAAAGACATTACTCCAGGTCCAGGTAAAAGGGCGGGTGGTAATGGTTGAAAGGTCAATATCATTATTCTTCTGCTTTCCTATATATAAGCATAAAGTTTATTTGCTCTTTGTATTACATTTCTCAGCGTATTTTGATATTGCTGAAAAATAACTTGTAAGAAAATGTGCTTAAATTTTGAATTTAAAGTGTTACCATACACAGAGATGGCAGCTTTTTTTAGGTTGTAAACGCATGATATTTAACCACACTCCTTCCAGTTTGATTTAAAGCTTATTTGCCCTTACTTTTTTTTTTTTTTTTTGTTGTTGTTGTTGTTTCTTAAATTCTTCATGAATTTTATGCAGCCTTGGTTTATTATCTCTACCCCCTCCGGAAAAAAAAAAAGTAGGGTCTGAAATTACTTAGCTTTTTAGATTGTCTGTAAAAGAGAAGGAAGGCCATTTGGATAGTAAGATTATATAGCACACTACTGCTCTGTTTGTAGGAGTTATGATGTCTTAAAAATCATATTCAAGCAGTGCCACTGAGTGAAAGATTTAGGTCTTTGTGTCCCTTTTTTAAGCCTTTTTTACTAACTGGTGTAATTTTTCAGAAATGGCTTAAGAATTTGCCCCCCCCCCCGGCCTTTTTTTGCCAACTGTGTTTGTGAAAAGAGAAAAATACTTATTTACTTTTCAAAAATCAAACATGAATATGAATTACTTTTTTGTATTATTTTTCAAGGAAATGTAATGCATTTTCATTGTGTAATGTTTGTACCTGTTTGATTTTGCATAGTAAATGAGCTAATGTTTACAAAAGCATATAGCAAATTTTCTCTGCAAAAGTGGTCTTACATGGCAACTGTTGTGGACAAAATCCCCAAGGTTACTTAGCAAAATTTGTTGTTAGCAATTGTAGAAAAGTTAATTGAAGTCTTATTTTTTTTTTTTAAATAGGCAAGTTTTAAAATATACTTTTTTATATGTAAGTATTCTTTAACTGTTTGAATTTAAGAATTAATTATGTTTTTAAATGTTAATTAAAAGCTGTTTTAAATTAATTGCTTTTGTCAGTTTATTTTTACCATTTAAAAAAAAATGAGATTGAAACATTCTTTTCTTAAACTCTTAATTTTTTAGTTTAGTTGATTAGTACCTCTGCATGTTCTTTTGAATTTTATCACTTGAGTGGAATATTTTCATAAGGAATAAAACTGAGCTTTGGTCTAATGCATGAGCTGCTTGAACTTTGTCATTAAGTCTGTTACTTCCCAATTCTCTACTGTTAAGAAATATTAAGGCTTCAAAGAAACCAAAAAACATACTACTTGAAAATGAGCTGTGTAGAGGAGACAAGCTGTACGTCAGGGTTCGTAGTGCTTATAAGGGCTTATAAATCCTTATATTTGAAAATAAAATATAAAAGCCATTATAGGTGTTTCCTTTTTCTCTAAAGCACTTTTTTTTTAAGTGCTTATTTTCTGTTTTAAGTGCTTTTTAATGAACGCACATTTTTTTCTTGTACCAAAGCCGAAATTAAATAAACAACTTTTCTTCCTTATATGGAACATCAGATGGTGAATCATACTCCCAGAAATAGCTTTTTGTCCCTTTCTCTGCATTAACATAACCTTTGGTGCATGCGAGTACAGACAGGTGCATGTCGTTGTATTGGTCAAAGAATTGCGAAATCAGTAGAAAATTCCAGCGCATTCCGTATTCTTTTGCTCCAACACAATATTACACATGTTTAAATTTCTGTCAAGATTTTAATAATTTACATTCTCATTCCACGTGGTTAGTTTATTATGATTGGTATGCTTATATTATGAGCATATGTATGGATATTTATGATAATATATTTGCAGTAATTGCTGAAGTATAGATAAACTTCAGAAATGAGTGTGTTTTAACACAGATTAGTTTTCTAAGGAATAATACTCGGAATGGCATAAATAAAGTAAAAGTAATCAAATAGTCAAAAAAAAAGTTTTTTTTTTCCGAATGCATTAATACAGTACGGAAGTTTTTGGGTTCTCCCCTTTCACCATAAAATCTCGAATATTGATATCGTTACAATTTGCAGCAAAGCAAGCAACAGACTTTTTTTTTTTCTTTGTCACTTTCCAACCTGGATTGAACTAAAAGTTCTGCGGTCTACCAATCCAAGCGAAGAATGATTCTATTCCAGAAATTTAACGCAGTCTGTTCAAAATTAGAATGAAAAACACCTCAGATTAGTAAATCTTTATTAATCAATATGAGTATGGTAGGGATATCGCGCGGAGCGTGATGCATCCTGCTTAATGATATTGCCGTATCACGGTGAAAACCGAACGAAGCAAAGGGGCATTTTCCTTTATTTAGTTATTTATTCTCTGAATACCGGCAGCTGTTGATTCTGATTGCGTAATGTCACATGCGGAAGAATTAAGGCGCATGTATTGCACAATAAAGTTTGCGATATTTCACAAAGATAAAAGAGCTTCACTGTGCTTGCTAAGCAGATTATTTTTCAGTTCCATTGGGCTGTTTTTTATATCATGCACATATCGAAATATGAAAAGCATTATTTAGCTGAAAAATCTAAA
Source organism: Stegodyphus dumicola (assembly GCF_044657685.1). Lineage (NCBI taxonomy): Eukaryota > Metazoa > Arthropoda > Arachnida > Araneae > Eresidae > Stegodyphus > Stegodyphus dumicola. The sequence goes on along the minus strand of NC_140769.1, from coordinate 4,400,007 downwards.
GAATGATTACAATCTACTCCCTCTTTTACCAGTTATGCTCGACTATCTGGAATTTTCAGATATTCGGCAATTTCCGAGTATGCCAGTTAGTTAAACTTTTACTGTCAAAGTATGACTGCATGAAGCAATTTCCCATCTTCTGATTTCAGAAAAGTTGCTTTTTTTACTTAAATTACTTTGCTTGCAATATCTGTTAAGAGAAAACTGTTATACAATAAAAATTTAGAAAATGTTCAGAATTTTGATTTAAATTAAATTAATTAAATTATATTTATTTTTAGGTGCCAAGCAGATATAATAAATATGGCTTATTATTATTTATTTTCTCTATTTTGAACTAAAATTTCATCATTAAACAGGGTTTGTACGGTCCTTAAAAGTCCTTAAGTTTTTTGGAATCTATTTTTGGTTCTTAATTTCGGCCAAAACCGGCAGAAGGTCCTTAATTTTAATCATCTGAAATTTCTGTCCTTTTTTACTATTCCCATTTTGAATGTGAATTAGCATTTTACAGGAATAGTTTTGGCGATTCACCGACAAATATGGTTTTTTTTTTTTTTTTTTTTTTTTTTTTTTTTTAATGGATTCACGGATTGTAGTTTGTTCCTATTTGTAGTATAAATGGTGGGATACTCGAGTTGAGCGAGAAATGAAACATACGTATTTTGAAATTATTTCATTTTTTTTGTAATGAAAAGCTCTCAAACAACTTTCTGCTTTTGGAGATGTGAATTCTTTTATTAAATGGTTGTAAATTTGGTGACTAATTATTAATTGAAAATTAGCACATGCATAATGTGCTAGTTTTCAATAACCTTTCCTCTTTTCAATGCAGAAGATTAAAGTAGATATTTTACTCTGTCTCTCTATTTTTTTAACCTAGTTTCACATAAGCATATATTTTAAAATTTTAAATTTAAAAGAGAAAAAACTAGTTTTCTCAGTAGTACACACTTTGTAATTTGGAATTAAAGGCACCCCCTCTTTTTTAATCTTGTTTATTTTATTTTGGCTTTATGTTTTGAAAATTGTGTATTAGATTTTAATTTGTATCAGTCGTTTGCATTATATGCAATTAATGGATAATTTTATTTTAAAATTTACATAAAAATATTACTTTGAGTAAGTGTTTTACTGATGTAATAAAATTTTAGTATAAAAGTAATAAATTGCTATTCCATTAACTATTTTGAATGGATACTTGCTTTCAGATCTGGTTCTCCTGAAATTAAGAAACGAGTTAAAAAAGAATCATCCAGTAGTAGTAGGTCTCGCAGTCCATCTTCAAGGTCAAGATCTAGGGAGAGGTTTGTTCAACTAATTGTTCTTTTTCCGTTTCATGAAAACATTAGAGGACAATTCGTATATAAAATATATGAATTCAGATATGTCTTCTTGCTTATTTTTTAAGGGATCTGTATACAATAAAACTTTAAATATCTGTTCTTAAGTGCTTGCCAGGATCTTCAGAAACCTTAATAATTGACTTGTCATTTTACTATAGGTAAATACTTATTTACCATGTTAGTAATAGAGAAAATTTTTTTGCTTACCATTTTGTTTCAGTAAAGTGTTGAAGTGTATATAGGTAAAAAGTAAAATATTTTTCTCCCATAAAATAAAATATAAAATAATTTTTACAAACTAATTAAAAAATATTTTTTTTTATTTGTCTAAGTATGATATACAAGAAGGTATGCAAAAATTAACACAGTTATTTTTAAGCAATTTTCTGCTCTAGCACTAATGTACTTATTCAATATTTTGCTTTTTGCTTATAACATAAAGCAGTTTTTGGAACTCTTCGCTTGAAATATTCAAAGTATGTGACATATTTTCTTGCACCTTAATCATATTGTTGAATTGCATCCATTTGAGAGTTTTCGTTGTCTGTGGAAACGGAAAAAGTCACTCTGAATGAAAGCAGTGGATAGTGTGGGTGTCATACAGTCATGATGTTGTTCACTTGATATTCGTTAGATGCACAGCCCAAAAGTGACATTTGCCCCGAATGGGATGTTAGTCTCGAAATGGTATTTTGTGTTGAATCACAATAAATGACGTATAACTTTTGAAATTGTTGCCACCAGATATTATCACTGTGTATTATATTTAAAGAAATCTGTATGAAGGAAGGTATGCATGTTTCTCATATTGTGAAAAAACGAAGGTACTTAGAACCATTTAATTTTGAATAATGTAGCCCTCCACACGAACATAGGCACCTGCAAGCTCGAATTTTGAATTAATTTTATTAGCTATTTCATATTTTGTAAAACTTTAATGAATTTTTGATTAACAAACTCAGCAATTTCAAAGTGAGCAGTGTCAGTAATGTATGAAATAAAACATTTTTATCTCCAGTGCACAAGACCGTCTACCGCAAATTCTAACAGGGTTCGTACGGTCCTTAAGAGTCCTTAAAAGGCCTTAATTTTTTTTAAATCAATTTTTGGTGCTTAAAAGTCCTTAATTTCGGCCAGAATCGTCAGAAGGTCCTTAATTTTAATCATCTGAAATTTCGCTCTTGTTTTTACAACTGCTATTTTGAGTGTGAATTACCATTTTGGAGGAATATTTTTGGCGATTCACTGACAAATATGATTATCTTTTGAATGAGTTCATGGGTTATAATTTGTTCCTATTTCTAATAGAAAGGGTTGGGTACTTGGAGTTTCTGAGCAAGAAGTGAAACATAAGGATTTCAAAATTTTTTCACTTTTTTCTAATGAAAAGCTCTTAAACAACTTTCCACTTTTGTGGATGTGAATTCTTTTATAAAACGGCTCAAAATTTAGTGACTTATCAGCATTTCGGCGATTTTAATATTACTTTCTATAGAAAATTTTTAATTCGGAGATCTGGGAATTGTTCATCGATTTTTTTAAAAAACATTATAACTTTGATAAATTTAACTAAATTAATGGTAGTATATTGAAATTATATTTAGGAAATAACGTTAAAATACAACATTTATTTATTTTTTTTTTTCTCTCGTATAATGAAGAGACATTACTTTCCGTTTTGGCTGTTTATTATACTGTATTTGGAATATGAAAAATAAACAAGATAATAAATGTTATTAAGCACAGTTTACAAAACAATTCATAGCAAAAGCAAAATAGCTATGTAAATAATTAAAAATTTCTTCCTTTCAATTTTTTCATGGTAAAAAGTTTTCCCATGTAATTGTTTCAGAATTATTAGAATATGCATCAGTTTTCTCTATAAAATTAATTTCACACTTTTTTCCACTGATTTTTTTTTCAAACTATTTCTGGCCTTTTTTCTATTACAGAATTGGTAGGGCTAATTTTACTTTAGGATTTTAGACATTGCAACTTGGAAAGTTTAGAAGGATTTGAAGGCAAGATTTACAGACCCACAATTCTAGAAGGCTCCATTAAAATGTGACAAAATAAATAATATCTTCATTGTATTAACGCATAATGGATGTATTTTACAGAAATTTTATGATGAATTTCATACATTGTGAAGAATTTTTGGAAGGACACTGAAAATATAATGTTTGAATGTTGTACTTCTGATGCTAGAAGTCTTTTTCTTTTTATCTTCTCTTTATTTTCTTAACTTTTCACTAGACACAGCCATCGAAAATACCAAAAATGTTTCTAATCTTTTCGCCTCTCAACTTTTCACTAGACACAGGCATTGAAAATACCAAAAATGTTTCTAATCTTTTCGCCTGGACAGTCATTTATAAAAAAAATAATTTTTTTATTAATAAAGAAATTGAAAACTGACAATTTAAAAGATTCACATTATACATCTCAATCAATCATACACAGGGCTGGCGCTGGGCTTTTTCCCACCTGATGAAATCTCTGTGGTTCTTAAATTCTGCTGCTTAATGCTCTCCTAAATTCTGCTTCCACTCCCTGTCCTAAATTCTAAAATGTTTTGCCATTTCTAGATTTTGTTGCTCGGCGTGTCACTAAAATCTAAAAATTCTGCCTCATCGACTCAAACCAATCCTTACCACATAGAATTTCATATTTATTCTGAATGTTCATATTACTAAAGAAATAAAATTAGCAGCTTTTCCTTTATATTCTAAATGAATTTGTTTTTTAGAATAACAGAAATCTTTAATTCCAAAAATTCTGAAGTGCAGAGGAAACATATCGAAAGAAACTGAATACATATGCAAATTAATCAGTTGTTTAGAATTTTAGCGTTTACTATAGCTTTCCGTTTCCACACCATAATGCAAATCAGATAGTTTTCTGAGATTTTTGGATTGTAAGACAGAAAGTTTTTGCTCTCCACTTGGATGTTGCCTTAGTTCCTGCTACATCTGATAATTTGTAATTATTCATCTTTGCTAATATTTGAATCATTGCTAATATTTGAATTTGTTACTACAATAAAGTTACTGAGTCACCTTAGATTAAATTTAAATTGCGTAGTCTTTGAATACTAGTCCACATTTTTTGTTTGAATTTGGCTGTTCCTGTTTACTTGCATCACCAAAAGCTGTAGTTTATTTTGTCAACATAACATAAGAACGTGCCTGTATGTTCCATAGTCTTTTTAAATAAGAGGTATATTTGAATCTTTATGTGACGCTGTAGTTTCCTATAGACATAATGATAATTTGCTTCATGTCTATCAGAGGTTTCGGATTATTTAACTTTTACCAGATCACGTAAAACCTCGTTAGGTACACTGTTGAGAGACTACAAGTTAGGAGATAAAGCATGCAGAAACTAGTGGGAACACTAGTTTGTGTACTGAAACAGATTTCTAATTGTTAGAAAATATGTTTAAAGAGAAGAAAATTTATATAAATTAGCCAAAATGTCTAGGAACACTTCGAATTAAAACGACACATAACTATTTTGTTTTGTAACTTTTAATGTGTAATTATCCTAATACTGTTTAAGAATCAGTGTCATAAATTGCATGTATTTTAAACTGTAAAATGTTATTAGATTGTGATTTTAATAATGGCCATGTAAATCTATAACGACTGAGGGTATTTAATTACCTAATTTAATTATTTATAACTAACTGCTCATCTTTAAAAGTTATCTATGCGTATTAAAGCAAGTTATTGCTTTTCATTAATCATTACTGTGGCCACAAGATAACGTACGAAAATGTAAAAACTATTATAAACTTATTCTTTGCATCTAGGGAGACTTAAAATAATACAAAACAACTTATCACCTCTGCTATATTAGTGGCTTATTGGAACCTTAAAATAGATTAACCAAGTTGGAATCCCAGAAACTGTATATGAAGGTACAACACTTGTAGAGACATTAGAATTTTTTTTTTAAACAGGAACAAATGAAAAATGAACAAGCGCCTTCACCGAGAATTGAACTGCGGACCTCTGAAATACATGCCCAGTCTGCAGACCACCACACCAAGAAGGCGGGAGAAATTCCTTATATACACCCCCTTTTAAAAGGCGACTGGGGTTTTAGGGAACCCAGTCGCCAAATCCTGGGTGAGGAGAATCATTATCCACCATCCTTTTAGTTTGGGCGTCTCTGCAGAGACATTAGGTATTTTTTGAAGATGAAAAATATGCAAAGCCTTCCCCAGGAATCAAACCACGGAACTGTCAAATACGAGCCGAGTGTGCAGAACACCACATCACGAAGACATGCCAAGAAATGCGGGAGAAATACCTTACCTACAACAGGCTTTCAGGTTTTTTTCTGATCAACAGGTCTCTCTCTTGGCTAGCAACAGCTAATCTTCTGTTACAGATCATACTGATTATGATTTTATTTCTCATTTTAACCTTTGCCATTTGACATAAAATTTACCTGCTAATTACTAAACCTCTAGACTGAATAAGTATATGGCAAAATGAGACATAAAAGAAAAAATCAGCATAAAGCTGTTAATAAAATGTAAATGAAATCTCCCCAATCTTCTTTCAAATATGTCCAACTATTATACGTGTAAAATATTTAATACTATTTGATAAATTTTATAATGTGGATTTCATTCTCAAATTAGTTTTAAAGTTATGTTTAATAAGAATGCATCCTGCTTACGGATCTATTTTATTCTTAGAATGTTATTACAAAAGTGAAATTCAGATACAACCTGATTGAATTGAATTTTTTTAGCTTCTATTGGCTGATAGGTCCTTAATTTTTTTCATTAATGGTCCTTAAAAGCCCTTAAAAGTACTTAATTTTAATGTGCAGAAATGTGTACGAACCCTGTCTAAAAATATACTATTTTTAAATATTTTGTGATTTTGCTGTTGAATCAAATTTTATATGGCATAAGCACTAAGAATGTGATATTTAATAACTAAAGCAAACTCACAAAACAATAATAATAAACAGACAAAAGTTTTGTAAAGCCTAAGAAAACTGAACACTGATATGATGAACTGAGGGAAGACTGGAAAAAAACAGAAAATTATATATCAACACTTAGCGCTGCATCAGGAATTCTAAACATATACTGCTATGCTGCTTTTAAATATTTGTATAATTTTGCTGTTGTATATGGTATAAGTGTGAAAAAATTGATACATAATAATAAAGTTTAAACCCCCCCCCTCCCCAAAAATAAAGAAATGGAGTGAGTGTAACAGCAGACTGGTAGACTGCATGCTGAACGAGAGTGTAAAAACCTTAGCAAACCCTTTTGAAAGCCTGTTAAATTCTAAAACCTTTCAGATTTTTTCCTCTAGAAATCTGATTAATGGTCTTTCAATGATCTTCATTGTTTCCCTCATTTATGCTTGGTTATGGATACCATATTCCAGCAGTCTTTGTATGACATGTCATAATTTTGAAATCCCAAAAAAAAAAAAAAAAAAAAAACTTGTATATTTGTGATTTACTCAAAACATTGTATTTAAAGCCTTATCTAGCAGCAGCAGTTTTAGCAGAAGTTGTCCTTTAAAAAATATGCATATCTTCGCCAAGGAGAAACCAATCCTCTCCTATTAATGCCTCTTCACAAATTAGCGTATGAAATCTTAAGCTAACATAGATTAGAGGCATACTGTGTTTTCATTTTTTTCATTCTAATTGTTTTTGGATATCCCGATATGTTCATTTAGAACAAAATAATAAATTTAATTTCTCTTTTCGTAGAAACAGTAAAACTAAACATTTTTTTTTTCATTTTTACAGTACTTAAATTACATAATATTAATTTTTTCTGCATACCTTCTTTTCCAAGTAATATTTAGAGGCTACTGTTTTCTGAAGAAGTCTAGCCTGCATATTCGTTTAAATTAATTTAATTATTAAAAATAAGTAACATTATCTTTCTAGTTATTGAAGTCAACAAAAAATTTAAAATGCATAAATAAATTAACAAGCTTAATTTTACATAGTTTGAAAAAGGGTGAGTAATTGGAGTTCTGTTACTCTGGAGTTTTTTCCATTAAAGTGTTTTAATGATTGGCTTAAATTTTTATTAAATTATCATGATTTATCAAAATTTAAATCAACTGTATGATAACTTATGGTACTTACGTATTATCGCAACCAGGTTGGCGCGATTTGTAAGTTTGAGTAAAAAAGTATGAATAGAAGGAAAATGTACATTTATTAATTACAGATAATTTTTAATACAGTTTTTTATATTATTTGTTTTAAAATATAAAATAGCAATTAAACCTTTCCGGTTTCGAATTTGAATAAGTTGCAGAATTATTTTTTCGGCGGAAATCTTTTGGCTATTGCTTTTAGCACTGATTGAAAACCGTCTTCGCCATTAACAGCTTGAGCTTGGCGCCATATAAATTCGATAAGGTATGAGTCAAGATGATGACGGGCTGTTCCTCTCTGTTTTTTATTGCGCCATTTGGCTGAGCCCCACATGCGCTCTACATGTTGTGTGTGAATACCCGTGTTGGGATCCACAAAGTTATATTTGTGATTAATAGTTCCATGCAGAAATCCAGCATTTTCAAACTCCTCGTATTTACGAAAAACTACGTATAACACGTAGGGTTGCCGTAAGAAGGGTCGCCAAATTTGGCGATTTATGCGAATTTTGGCCTGGTTGGGTTAATATATAAGTACTTAACTTAATATGCTATTGGAAATCTCCAAGTGGTTAAAGGAATTTGTGATATTTTTAATAATTGTAAAATTTGGTTTTTATATTTCAAATAACAGGTTAAATGTATTTTGAGTGATAATCTGATCTCTATTCTTTAGGCGTGATAATTTTCTCCTGAAGAAAAAAATAAGTTTTATATCGCCAATTGTAAAAAATTTGTCATATGAATATAATTGTGCCTGTCTTTTCGTGTCATGTAAGTGTATTTGCAAAGAATGTTAATGAATCTATTAAAATTTAAATTAAAGAACTTTGTGCAGTTAAAAGAAATATCTGCATTTCTAAGTGGGAGGGAATCTCAGAAACATTTTTTCGGAGATTTTCACAACATGGATGCCTATTTTCATTATTTGGCTATATTAGATTTTTTAAAATGCTGTATATTTTTTCCTCTGAAGGGGACTAAAAATTGTTTTCTTGGTATTATGAAATATATAAATCCCTTCAAAATCACAATACGTGTATAATGCAAAATGTTCACTTATGTGTTATTTTTTTTGTTTTGTTTACAGATATTTTTTTACCATATATATATTTTAACAGTTATCCTTTTTTTTTTTCTCATTCAGGTCAAGTTCATATTCTCCTGTTAGTCGCAAGAGATGAGAGTATTGTAAATCTTTGCCAAATAATCCGCGTTTTATGGAGTTCCAGTTATCTGGATGAATGCATTGACAAGTGCTCTTCATTACTGAAAATGCATGTGCGTTCCCTTTAATCATTATTCCTCTTTCCTTCCCTTTTATTCCTTTTCTTTTCAGCATTATAAGTCAAAGCACATATTCAGAAATTATGAAAAATAGATAAATATTAGTTGTTAAGACTAAGTGTGAGTGATGTCAGTACTCTCTCTTTTTAATGCTTTAAACTCATTTTCCATTTTCTTGCATGATAGGAAGCTTTGATTACATATGTAATAGAAAAAAAATAAATTATTGTTTTAAAGTATATGTTTTTATTATGTCTATGTTATTTGAAATAATTGTATGCACAGTGTGGAAGCACAGTAAGGTATGGTTGTATAGTTAGGTTGTATAGCACAATAAGGCTGCTATCACATGTTGGTTTGTTTTGGAAGAACAACTGTTTGGAACAATTTTTCTGCTTTGTCACAACAGCCAATCACCATAGATCGCTTTGGGGTTAACTGGTTCCCTCATTACAAACAAGCTGATAGCTGACAAACAACTTGCAGTTTTTTTTTTTTTTTTTTTTTTTTTTGAAAGGAAGGAAAAAGTTGCATGTCTTTCTTTCAATAGTAAACCAGGCATAAAAATTGTTTGAAACAGTTGTTCATGTGAAACAAAAGACATGTGATATGAGCCTAATAAGTCTCCTTTTCCTCTGCTTTAAAATTTGGACATCTGACATTTTCAGGACTGCTGCTAATTACTGCAGAGTGTGCTTCACCTGGGATTGTGTGGGCTTATTGACTTTTAATCTGAAAATTTGAAATTCAAGAATGGAGTAACCATTTGCAAATTGTAGGAGTTCGATTTTGTAATGCAACAAAAAATGACATAACTCTGTGTCTACTAAAGTCCTAACCTAGCCTTTATTTTCAATCCTTTGCATACTTAGACAGTTACTTCCAGTAACAAAAATGTTTTAAATGATACTAATATTAATGTTTTGATATTTTCAAATTAAAAACAAATTAAATAAATTTTGAAGTCTAACATTTTTTGCACCCCTTTGATCTCTATACATACATTTAAGAAAATTTTATACTCATTATAAAAAATAAGATTCAAGAAGTTTGACTTCTGTATGACAAAACTTGGCGTAAGTACCTTATTCAAAATTAAATAAATTAGAGTAATTCGATGTTGATTTTTTTTCCCTGTAAATGTCATTTATTGATATTCTTCTGGCATTTAGTAAAGTTCTTTAATTTATAATTTTGCTAAAAATGCTGTGCTGAAAGAATTTTTATCCAATTAATTTATGAGTTTTCAAATGTTAGAAATATGTTATTGCTATTCTCATATAGTTTTGTTAGTTTACAACATCCATGGCAAATTTGTAGGCCACATGCTGCCTTTGATTAATTTTCAACAGCCTGAAGAAATAGAAAAATGTATAATCATAATATATTAATAAAAATTAGAATTCTACTCAATATAGAGGTATCCATAAAACTTCTGGTGTTAAAAAGACCCTTGATACAGTCTTTACAAAAGTATTTTCACAATCGACGTTGAGAATGTGCTCTCCCATTTACAAAATGGAATTAACAGAGATTCAGTGCAAAACACAATTTCAATGACATGGGTTTTCCCAAATTTTACAAATATTTTCTTGTGTGGTTCCAAGACAGCACAGATTTGGAATTACTTGTGATTTCCATGTTTGATAGTACATATCATTGGGAACAACTTTCTCACGAAACAGTGTGCAGAGGAACAAGTTCCAAAGAGATACAGGTTAACAGAAATGAATCTGACCTCTTTTCTCAAAATCACTAATGCCTTTTTCCAGACTTTGGAAGTTGGTTTCAGGGAAAAAAAAGAAAGGAACAATAGGTATTGAACTACTGTCGGGATTTCCTTATGTTCCTTCTGTTTTGGGGAAACTATTAGATAAGACTTTATGTAGTTGTTCACTTTTTAAATACATCATTAAAGATGGAAATGATTCAATACCCCCTGGGCCTTGTGATTTAAGTATTACACACTGATGACTATTTGCCTCACTTGAAGTGTTAAGTTTGACGTGCTGTCTTTGGAATCAAAATTACCATTTTCCAGTTTATTACACTCAACCTCTTCAACACCAAATAGAAAAATGTATAATCATAATATATTAATAAAAATTAGAATTCTACTCAATATAGAGGTATCCATAAAACTTCTGGTGTTAAAAAGACCCTTGATACAGTCTTTACAAAAGTATTTTCACAATCGACGTTGAGAATGTGCTCTCCCATTTACAAAATGGAATTAACAGAGATTCAGTGCAAAACACAATTTCAATGACATGGTTATTTAAAATTTCAAATTAAATTAATAAAGTATTTTTAATTCAGAAATCTGTTTGTTGAAAGTTCTGTTGCTTGAAAAAGACCAAGCCTTTTGTTCTTCGGTTATGCTCAGCTGTCAGATGTTGTCAACAGTTGTATGAATTTCTTTGTTACATGCATAACCAAATCATTTGGGGGGGGATTTTTTTTAATGGATTTTAAAGGAGATAAATTTATTCTGTAGAAATTTTCGTTAAGCTTGACATTGGCATTTTAAGGCTATGTATACAACACGAGTCTAATCGAGCACAGTTAAACAGTCAAAAGTCAGCTTTTCAGTTTTCACGAACTAGAATCTAGTGTGACTATGTATGCATTGGGGATGAAAGAAGTGTAAGATCATGTGGTTGTTTAAACATAGTACTAGTGCATATTTTTTATTTTATCGCTTTATTAGTATTTTGTCTGGTTTTTTCCTCATTTTTTAACGCTTCTGTAGATTTGAATGGTCAATGAAATCGACTAGTTCTGTTGATTTGAATGGTAAAATGTTGCGATACTTAAAGACAAACAATCCAGGTAATTCTGCAGAGCAGAAAAATTCTGTATGAGATTTAGAATCTTCTACAAAATTTCAAAAGAATGATTACTATAAAAATAGTCACGACCTTCATCATTACTATAAAAGTTATTTTTCAGTGGGCTTGACATGTACTGGTAGTCCAGAATATCCTCTTTCACTGTGTCTTATTTGTGTGTGGGGGGGGGGAACTTTTCAATATAGCTATGGCTCCAACGAGATTGAACACTGTTGATTATTTTAAAACTCTGTTAAAATCTCAAAATAAACAGAATACATCTTTTGTAAACATATCCACAGTTAGTAAAAGGGCTCAGGAAGCAACTTACTTGGCAGCAAAAGATTATAGCACAGAAAAGGAAAAGTCACACAGTTGGTGAGAATCTGATAATCTCTGCACATAAAATTATTATGGGTAAAATATTGGGAGAAGATGCAGTAAGGAAAATTGAAAATATTCCACTTTTGAACAATTGAATGAATTAATGATATGTCGTGGTGTTGAAGAGGTTGAGTGTAATAAACTGGAAAATGGTAGTTTTTCAATTCAAGTGAACAAGTCAACAAATTCAACCAACCAACTTTATGTTCTAGCATTTGTAAGATTTGTTAATTATGGAGAAATTCAAAAATATTCTTTTGCATAACGGAAGAGAAAATTTTTGTTGGAAGAATTGTATTGGCAGTTGTATGGATGGTGCTACTTCCATAGTTAGCTCAGTAAAAGGCTCTGTTACTCTTGTCTAAGGGAGGGAATACTATTGTTATTTTCACACACTGTTTTATTCACAAAAAAGTATTAATGTCAAAATGAACTACAAAAAGTATTTGATGATATTACAAAAGTGGTAAACTATATTAGGTATTTTCTCTCTTCTTTTCGCATGCCTTTGTCCACTTACAGGCAAACAATCCAGATAATTGGGCAGAGCGACAGAAGAATTCTGTATAAGATTTAGAATCTTATACATATTCAAGAGATCTGCACTTAAAATCCCAGTGGAAGAATTGCACATTTTTCGCATTCCTGCATTGATATAATTTAAAGCTCTATTACTTTGTTAAACAAAAACCACTCCACTTTAAAATTTTTAAAAAGCTTAGTGGAAATGTGGACAAACAGCACATTAATCCGTTGTTATACACTGAAATCTAGTGATTTTGATACGCTTTTTAAGCTAAAAGAAAAAATGCATGTACATTTTCAACAAAACGAAAAATGAGATTTTACTAAATGCTTTAAGAGTTTAATATGGGTGCAGATGCTGACTTATTAGCATTTTTTTTTTTTTTTTTTTTTTTTTGGTGTGTGTGTGTGTGTCACTTGAATCAACTGAACAAGTTACGAGATTCCATGCTGTAAAAGAAAATTAAATATATGGAAACCTATGTATGGTAAAAGGGAATCATAATATGTATGGATTATTGGCAGAACTAAAAGGGAAGTTTTATTGTATCCAACCCAGAGGAGCTATCGAAGGAAGTTGATTATTAATTATTCCATCCCTGTCAACAGTACTATATGATTTGGTGAGAAATCCATTCTCTTGCACTTCCGTTCATCCTCAGAACCTAATTTTAAAAGAATAACAATGTCGTTACTTATAATCTGATTAAATTTAATAAATATAATCCATTAAAAATGAGACATAATTGCAGTGTTGACAACATGTTAGACAAATTCTGAATTTTTGCTGAAAATGTGTAACCAATGATTCGTAGAAAAGAAATTATTGTATTGCTGCAGTTTTCAGCATCATACATCTGTGAATAAGTTTTTCGTGTTTAATAAGTATTAAGAGTAAGGCTAGAAATTGTCTTTTTTCTATGGAAGATGAAATCTGTATATGTATTGTTGCATTATTTTCTTTCTTCACATTCGTTACGGGGTTCGTGTGGATTTGGAGTGAATAACGACGACACTTGATGAAGTATCGATGAGTATCCACAGAACGTTCCCAGTCCTTAACTGCCGACACCATTTCTGGATCTGTGCAGACACCTTCGGCAGAGATGATATGCCCAAGATAGGTAACTTCACTGCGAAACAACTTGGATTTCGAAGGAATCAGTTTAAGGTTGGCATTTCTCAATTTCTGGAACACCTTCCTCATATTTTCTAGATGTTCCTCGAAAGTACGGCCCACTATAATGATGTCGTCTAGGTAGACCAGACAGGATTCGTAAAATAGATCACAAAAGACTGTCTCCATCAGGCATTTGAATGTTGCAGAGGTGTTACAGAGTCTAAGAGGCATAACTTTAAACTGCCAGAGTCCTTGACAGGTCATGTGAACGCAGTTTTCTCTCTATCATCGGGATGATTTCCTCTTGCCAGTATCCACTCTTGAGGTGCAGGGTGGAAAACCACTTGTGTCCTGATAGGGTGTCTAGAGTATCGTCAATCCTGGGAAGAGGGTAACTGTTTTTCGTAGTGACATTATTTAATCTCCGGTAGTTCAACACAAAATCTTGTCGAGCCCTCTTTTTCAGGATAAGAACTATAGGAGATGCCCATGGACTTGTCGATGGTTCGATGATATCATTTTCTTGCATCTCCTTCAGAAGATTTCCAACCTCTTCCTGTTTTGCGAATGGTAAACGTCTGGGATGCTGCTTTATCAGAGAGTGATCCTCCATATCAATTCGATATTACGTCAGTTTTGTGCGGCCAACATCTCTGGATGATCTAGAAAATAGATCTTCAAATTCTTTGTTTTTTCTGCCGCACATCTTTGTTCATGGGTTAAATTTGCACTCTGCAGAAGTTCTTCCATTAATTTCCTAGTTTTCTCAGTCGGAATTTCAAGTGGGTCTTAATAAACACAAGTAACTGGAGTGCATGCTGCTAGCACTTCACCCCTTTGGATGTTTCTTGGTCTGTGGCTAACATTTGCCACTCTCACAGGGATGAAATCTTTCGAAAAGTCTACTAATGAGGAGGCCACTAATACCTCTCTTAAGCTATTTTCAGGGTATTCAATTAGTCTAAATCTGAAGCTATTCTTTTCTATGGATCCCGCTAAATAATTCTGTAATCGGAGGGATGGTGACATCTGTTTTGCTGTTACTTGATGAGCTGAGGGAAGGCCACTCTTCATTTCAAACACAGTTATATCGTCTTTTGCAGAGCGCACTTCATTACGTTTAAAGTCCAACGTAAAGTCGTACTTTCGAAAAAAGTCTAATCCGAGTATTAATTTGTCCGTGATGTTAGCGACGAAAGCTAAGTGCTGATAGGTCTCATTCCCGAAGGTAATGATGATGTTAATTTTACCTTCAATGGGAATCTTATCACCTGTCACTGTTTGCAAAGTCACACAGGGCGGAGTCCAGCGCAACATTTCGCTTAATTCTCGAGCTACATCTGTTCTTGCGATGGTTACATTTTACAAGAATGCTTATTCACATATCCTTCGATGAACAGTCCGTTATCTCCACCGCTCATTGAAGAGATTTGAAGAACTTTCAGAGGAGCTGCATCTTTGCCTGACAACCTCCACCCCGTGAGATTGCCACATTTTAGTTTCCCTGGTTTTGTTTTGCGGGAGCTGTCTTCCAGTCTTGATTCACATGACAGTTCCTGCTGAGATGTCCAACCAATCCACAGTTCCAGCACTTGACGATTTTCTTCCCAGTATTGTTTTTATTAGGCCTTCTTAATGCCTCCCGAATCTCTCTTATTTCCTTTTTTAATTTCGAGATATCAAAATTTGGATCTTCTATTTGAGCCACTCTAATAGGATGGTGATCTCTTCGAGTCACTTGTTGAGCCGACTCGAACTTCGTAGCGTAGACCAAGGCAGATTTCAGGTCTTTCAGATCTGCAAATTTGAGAGCTTTCTAAATACCCGCATCCTTAACGGCATCGACGAAAGGCATCAAGGCCAGATTTTTTCGGACATCAGGTGGACAGTCCGGATATGCTTGATGCGCCAACCTATCGATGTCGGATGCAAGTTCTTGAAGGCTTTCCGTGATTTTCTGCTGGCGCGATTTCAACTGCAGACAGCTACTGTCTTTGCACACTTTTCCCCGAATCTCATTTCCAGCACATTCGAGAGGGCATTGAAGTTTGAAATCTGGTCTTTGGAGATGTCTGTTTCACGTAAAGATTCAATGCCAAACCTACAGAACCACTTTTTGCACCTCTTCCTAGAAACAGAATAAAAGCTGTTGCAGTTCTCAGGGATTGATCTCGCAGGCCCTTTGTATTTATGTTCTCGCGAAAAGACATAGGTTGTACTTTTTACCTGTGCCGTTTATAGGGCTGTCTATCTTGAATTAGTCAATGTCCTGTCTACAGAAGTCTTTATTATGGCTTTAAGAAGATTCTTTGCTCGAAGAGGTAGAGTAAATATAATCTACACTGGCAACGGTACAAACTTCATTGGTTCAAGCAATGCTCTAAGAAATTTAGATTGGGAGAAGATCATGTCGTTTTCCACTAACAAGAAATTCAAATGGAATTTTAACCTTCCAATAGGAGGATGGTGGGAGCGCATGATTAGAATGTTGAAAGAAATGCTAAGAAGAATTTTGGGCAGAAAAAGTCTTGACTATGAAGAGTTAGAAACTATTCTATGTGACTGCGAAGCTACAGTAAACTCTAAGCCACTTACATATATTGAAGACAATTCGGAAGGTCTGAAGCCATTAACTCCCGCTTGTTCTTACAAAGTATTCCCAGCAGTGAAACAACTGGTTTAGACGAAATCGATAGTAAAAGCCAAAATATAAGATTGCGTTTTGTACAAAAATTCAGGCAGGATTTAAGAATGAGATTTAGGAATGAGTATTTAGCAATGTTGATTCATAAAGATAACCGAAAAGAATCTTTAAGAGTTGGGGAGATCGTTCTCCTAGAAACTGACGGCAAGCGTATCAACAGGCCTTTAGGAATCGTCATTGAAGTCTTTTCTTGGGGAAATGGGCACTCAAGAGTTGCCAGAGTGAGAACAGCTGATGGAGAGAAGTTGAGACCATTCCAAGAGACTTTATCCGTTAGAAATCAAAAGTTCGGAAAGGTTACCATTCATTGCTCAAGATACTCGAAGGGATGAAGTGCCTCTACGCCCTGTGGCTAATGATTCAGATTCCAGTGAAGATGACGATTCATCACCCAAAGTCCCAGATTTTGTCACTAGAGCTGGTCGACACGTTAAAATTTCCAATAGACTTGATTTATAAATTTTGTTGCAATTTATAGGTATCCTACAAATTGCAAGGTGGGAGCTTGTTTGAGTAATACCAGCTACAACTGAACTCTGTTTTATGTTTTGAAACTAAGCTCTTTCATTTTATAAATGTACTGTTTCTAAATTTTGTAAAATATCTGCAATTAAAGTGTCTTTTCATATTAAATTCATAGTTATCGTCGATTCTTTTAAAATTCAACAATTGAAAGGAAAAGAAATTGCCTGATTTTCAACAAGAAAATGCTTGGCTATAGTATACATTTTGTGTGATTGTCTTTATGCTTTCTAGACACTTCTTTGGCTAGCTCTCCCCCACACCAAGTCCTGGTGTGGTGTCGCTGGGTGGAATGGGCAAAAGAAGTCAGGAGTCTAGCTTCTGGTAGGGCCACGTTATGCGTGAAGTCCATTCCGATATTCCCAAGCATAGTGGGTGAAAACCCTTCAGGAAATTACCTTCTTGGTGATCAAGTGTCGCAATCGCAGAGCCCCAGTGACCTCTTCTGTTTTCCTTTTCCTTTCCTCTTAACTTCCAGCAGTTATGTTTCTCCTTTGTGGTTTCCTGTTATGGAGTTGACTGAGAGGTGCAGTTACAACTTTTTGTTTCTATTTAACAGTTGTAAGAAAACTCCGTATGCATTTACCGTGCGTGCAAACCTGTACGATTGGAAAAGAAGATCCTGCTAGTTGAGGGTTGAAGTACTGTAGTCAAAACGCTGCTTTAGCCCAAAAAGGAGGCATTTAGCTGGCCTCAGTAGGAGTCATTCGACCGGTCACTAAACCTCCGTGTCAGTGTGCTTTCTTGAAAGCTGGTTGTAGAACTTCAGTTTGCATATAGGCCCAGCTAGCTCTAACACGGGGATCTGTTTTCCCTCGTTGGACTCCATGGTGGTGGGCGGGTCTGGCTGAATCTTTCCTATTTATAATATGGCGACTTTAAATTCTTCTTCCAGTCACATGGAAATGAAACATTCTGGAACAGATTATGCACTTCTGCCATGCGAGTGTTAGCGAGATAGAGTTAAATGTCCTCAGTTCTTTGTCATCATTGGTTAGCTAGAAAATCTGTCACCATTCCTCGTCTATAAGTCTATAAGTATATTTTCTACACTTGAAACGTGGGCTCTGTTACCAAGGCAAAAAGACTAAAAAGGATCTCTTCATCGAGACAATGTCTGATGCACAGGCCTCTTCTGTCCTAAAAATGTCAAATATGGGCATTTTTGTTATTATTTTATTTTTGTTATTTGCATTTTTGTTATGTTATATTAGTGTATAACTCTTGCCCACATAATTCTTTGAACACATACAGAGGTATCATGTCAGACCTGTCTATATCAGTCTTTGAGAAAGAACTTTCAAAGGAATTTGCTGAACAAAACGTGTGTGGGGCTCGCCGAATTAAAATCCATAGCAACTTAAAGTATATCCTGACGTTCTCATCTCCAGAGTCATCAAAATTCTTAAGTCTGAATGATCTTAAGATGAATTCAAGCATCTGAATTTTCGGTAGTTAAGCTGCTCTTGTTCTTTATAAAAATGAATTTCATGTATCAAAATATATGCTCGCATTTAATAAGTCGAACCAAATGCTGACAAAATGGAATGGGTTAAGTTTTTGGAATTATGGATTGGCGTCTCAAACTCTTTCTTTTGAAATTATGTTACATGCTTGTTTATTACGCCAATTTTGTAATCAGACAAAAATGGTTATTATTTATTTTCGGTTTATTCTTTATGTATACTTCAAGTGCTTGTTCCATGGTTATGTTTTATAATTTATTTTTATGCATTATACTTTATTTTTGGAACTCAAAAGGATCACTTCTTGGTGACTTGCGGTTCATAGGTTACTAAAACCTGCTCTAAATGCTGTTTTTGTAAGGAATCTTGTGGCATGAGCAATATTTTTGCATGTTCACATTTCATAAGCATTTCCTAATTAATGAAGAGAATTCCTGAACTTTACTTGCAGTGCAAAATAATATTTTTTTAAACAATGAGAAACACCTTAAACATGGTAAATAGATGTTTTATTCTTCTTAAAATCAGGTGAATGACATTGATTTCTTAAACGCTGAGGATCAAGTGTAGTTGTAAATTCGCAGCTCTGGAGTTTAAAGCTGGCAAAATTGCTCACAGAGTAAATCCTAAGATCTCTGCTTGACAGATTTATAGCCTGTAAACTTATTACCTTTCAGCAAGCATGCTAAACTAGTTTTCAGCTGATATATTAGTGGAAATGCTTATTTGGTTCTAGTATTAGCCTGTCGTAAGCTAAACATAAAACAATGAAAACAGTCATTACCATGAAAACAAGCCTATGCAGGAAATAACTTGAACTGTTTGTGAGATAGCAGAAGGATGTAAAAAGGGCATGTGACATCGCAGGTGCAAAGGAAAGTGATAGGGTCTGGAGATTAAAGATTTGATTAAGATAGCATAAAAATCAGATCCTACAACAGAATGCAAATAATTCAAAGCTACAATTGAAGGCGTTCAGTAAATGATGAAGAGAACTGAATTTTGTGGAAATGCACAAGAACTTCAAAGGAGATAAATAAATCTATATCTCTGCTAGAGACTATGCATATTATAGTCAATGCAGAGCTGAATCTCTTTAAAAAATGTTTCGGAAATGTGGCTTTTACATAAAAGCAGCCTCAGAGGAATTGCAAATAACAGCTGATGTTTCAGATATTGAGTGAGGAAAGTTATTATGATTCATTTTTAGAATATGTGTTAGTTCACAACAGTATTGAGAGAAGGTGCATATAAACTTGCTATGAAAGCATTAAAAGAACTGCAGAAACTGACAACAAAAATGATGACATGCTAACAATAATAGAATCTAGAAAAGCACTGCAAATTCCAAGAAAAATTCTTAGATGAAAGGTGCTGATCAGAAAAGCTACCAGCAGTTTTACGAAATTGAGAATGCAATTGAAAAACTGTTGCTGAACAAAATGAAACAAGCACAATATGATAGAATAATTGTTTGTAAGAGATAAAATTTCATCGAGAATGTAACGATAAAAACATTGTTGAGTGCCTACAGCTTCATAATAGATTGAATGCACACAGAACTGATAGCTTGATAAAGTTTATTTTGCCAAAAGGAACACTTAGTGGTTCCGGAACTTTCCATAAAAATACTCGTACAACTCTGCACAGAGTACAGTCAATAATTATGCTTCAAACTACTAAAAACGTTAAACACAAAGTAATGCAAATTGCATCTGAAGCGCGAAGCTCATTAACAGATATCTCAGTACTCCACACTCACGCTGAACTAAACAACCCTCTCTAGTCTTATATATAGTTTTCTTGCGGCGGCCGAGAAATCTGTAATACTTCCCAAAATTACTCAAAGGCATATAAGAGCTGGATAAGGTTCCAGTTCCACAAAGCATTAGTTACGGTTATTAGCTTGCAATACCCATTACAGTTATAGAGGGAAACCAAAACGTCGCCGAATGCTCGACAAGTTTAGTGACTTTTAAAGACATCTCGCCAATTTAGCGAGGTAGCTATTTACTCAATTTTAAATGGACTTGTCCATGTACTCTTACTTTTTCGACAAAGCGTCACCTCTTTAGATTTTCATGTTAAATTATACGAAAAAGTTCTACACTTTTACATATAATTTCACTAAAATTCATAAAAAGTTTAAAACTAGTTTAATTGGTGTATTACTTTTAATTAGTAGGAATAATTAATCAATTGTTAGTCATCATTTTACTTGAATAGTTTAAGACTGATATCACTGCTTGGAATACAGACTTCAGGTCTATAGCCTCTTAATAAGCTCAAAAACGTTTGGAACCAAAGTCATTTTAATAAGCAGCAGGTACTATATTTATTCCATAGCGTAAAAGTGGGGGTGTT
This sequence comes from Stegodyphus dumicola, assembly GCF_044657685.1. Taxonomy (NCBI): domain Eukaryota; kingdom Metazoa; phylum Arthropoda; class Arachnida; order Araneae; family Eresidae; genus Stegodyphus; species Stegodyphus dumicola. Next base: position 4,379,303 of record NC_140769.1, on the reverse strand, counting down.
TTCATGTCTTGCCACACCAACAGTTTCATAACAATGCTTCATCATAAGGCAAATGGCACCTTAATGCAAATTGGCGACTGTCCTCCGTGATAAAAACCTTCACATACTCATCCCGGCATCTTGATTAAAGTTGCATTCTGTATAATATAAAATGAACTGTTGTGCGCCTTTGGAGTTTTATGCCAAGGCACCGCTGTGTTTTGATGAAAAATTGCTGATTTGGCAAAAACTGCTGGTATTTTCATTAAAATAGATCATTTTTCACCAAAACACAGCTTTGCCTCGCCGTGAAACCACAGAGTTGAAAGGCACGACCTAACTTTAAACAAATGTCATAGGATTTTTAGGAAATAAATTAATGCAATGGGTTTAACTACAATCTAACTTCATAAAGGCCATTCTAAGAAAAGACAGTTTGTATCCCGTTACATTCGGGAATATCGCGAAGTCGTTTATGGCATTTTTTTCCTGCGAAGAAATGAATCTCAAACTGGTAGTGCTTCCTATCTGTAGTTACTTTCTTTCGCGTCTACGTCTGTAATTGACTCCCAAATCTTGTAGCTCAAAACGCATGGAGTTTTAGATTTAAGGTTATTATAGAGATTAAAAACATATTTCAGTTGTGAAAATAAAATAACTAGGTTTATTCCAAGATAATTTTTTATTATTATGCTACTGTATTCAAGGGGTTTTCGGCAAAGCAAATATAAATATTCCCAAACGTCAATGTTTGATACCTGCTGACGTCTTGTTCCTAATGTGATATTTTTTTCTTAATGATCCCAGTGTTGAGAAGATTTCAGAAATATTGGGAAAAGTAAAGAAGGCTTGAAAGAGCATTCTAACAATGGACTTTTTTTACTTTCAGTAAGGCTAAGTATACACCATTTCCAGGTCGAATCACTTTTCGTGTAGCTGGTCAAAACTGTAGCATACTATAATAAATGATCACCTTCTTTCTGTCCATTTAAGTTGCAATTCAAACGGGTGTTAAATAAACATCAATTAGACGGCACTTAATTTAGTTTTTAAACAGTTCATTACTACTCAGAAGTAAATAAATGGTTGGCAAGCCTTTCCTGGCGACCACAAGTCTTTGGAGCAGAGTCGTGTTTGGATATTTCGTCGTTGAGGCTAAATGTGAAATGTGTCTCTTTGTATACAATGAAATATTAGCGATTTTTATTAACGATATACCTGTATAATCATCAAATGACACTTTTAATTAATACCAAGTCTCTTGCAGTAATTTTTAACTATAGTATTTTCTGTTTGGAAACATAGTCCGTATAAATGTAAAATGAAAAATGTTAAAAACACATATTTTGATAATTTATTCAAAATAAAAAATTATAATAAAATAGTGTGACTGTCAGCGTAATAAGTATAAAAAGCAGTGATTCATTTTTAGGTATTTTTAGCAAGCTTTCTTGCTTACAGTTAATCTGTATCAGGCATAATTGTTTTCAAAATCTACTCGATTAATGAATTCACATTAAAAAAATAAAGAATTTTTTTTTTTTCAAATGAAAAATCTTTCATTATCTTTATTATTATTATTATTATTAGAGTTACTGAAGCTTCCAACAATTGGCAATTTCAAAGATATTAGCCCACCAGTGGGCGATCTGTAAATTCCCTGAACACTAGTCATTCATGGGTGCTATTCATATTAGCTTTTTCCGTGAATGTTTAAATTAATGAGGAGGCAGTTCTTTTTTATTGCTAAACTAATAGTTTTCCCAAAGCTTCTAAATAACTCCATTCGGAAACCGGGATATGTTTGATTATCAAAGCTGGCTCATCAGTTATTAATCTATACAGATGACGAAATTCTTGTAATCTTTATATATAAAAGGAAGAGTCTGTCTGTTTGTGTCTTTCATTCGTGCTGCGCATAAACTAATAGACCCAGGGCTACGAAATTTGGTACATAGGTTGCATCTCGACAAGAGCCAGTGCACCTCGATTCGAATTAGATTTATTTTTATTTATTATTTTTTGATGAAATCACGTCATATCGATAATTCTTTCTCATTATATCAGCAACAATGGCACACAGCTATTGTTGCTAATATATCACTGTTGCCACTCGGAAAAATGAGGGCGATAATTCTGTGCAGTTTTTAAATTTAATGTTTCTCTTGGATACTGAACGTCGAGGGAAGGCAACGGAAATTTGGTTAATTTATTTATTAGCATATTTAATATTTGTATTAAGGGATATTGCTTATTTCTTTGCAATTTTTTTATATAATGTAAAGACATAAGTTATTTTTTGGAAGCAGGCAAGATGAAAAATTAGCAACGCCTTCGCTGGGAATCGAACCGCGGACCTCTCAATTACGTGCAGACGACTACACCATGAAAGCTCGTGAAGAAGGCGGGAGAAATACCTTATAATTACATTTTTATTGAATTTTTTTAATAAAGTTGTTCTGCAGAGTAAAATTCTGTGCAGTTTTGAAATTTGATGTTTGATGTTCCCTTTAGGCATTTTTCCGATACATTTAAAAGCCAGACGAGGGCCACATAGGGGCTAGTAATGAAATACAAAAGTCCTTAAATAATGGCCAGTTGTCATATTTACCACTGAGTGATTCAATGTTTAAGCAGGGAAGCGTAATATTATTATCATCTGTATTATATTTGACGAGACGAAATTTATTCAGCAGAATATTTATCAGAAGCACCCTAGCTCATAGAACTAAGTTTAGTTCGAGACCCTCAAAGGTCGAGGGATCTCACCTTAGCTACAGATATCCTGGGAGAAGCCATTCTGTGTGATCAAGAAACTAAAAAATGCAGTGGTGTTTATCCGAAAAATTCCTTCTTCTGAAAATCTGATAAGAGCATTATGACACACCTTGCACCTGTACCGTGCAGGCATTATGGACGAGGAAGAAATTGTAAAATTTTTAAGTATTTGAGTCTGTTCATTTGCATAGCTGTAATACCATTGATTGTTATTTTTTTTTTTTTTTGTTTTTTTTTTTGTTTTGTTTAATTCTTGCATTTTAGGTTGCAGTTTTATAGTTTAGTTTTGTATAATTAAATTTTTTCTTACATATTTTGTACACTTGTTTATGTCTAATACAGAAGAGGGTAAACTTTGGGATTCTAAATCAAACACAGATTAAACTGGGGAAATATCTCAATTAAAAAGCAAAATATAGGCAGAAATGTTTCTAACTGTCCCTGTCAATAATTTGTGTTGCCAAAATAGCAGCATTTTGTGAATTCGTATCAACTTGGTGATTTTCTAGAAATTTCAAGAAAACGCATTGTTGAAGCTCTAGGTTCTATAATTAAGCTGTTTGCTTACTTAGTTTGTTGAAAAGTTGCCTTTCTTAACAGTTCACCGAAGCTTTTTAAGTCCTGGCAATACCACATAAATACGCTTTCGACAGCGAGTTTTCTGTTAATCAGTCCTGGGTGGTTTTATGAGACTTCGGTTCCTTACACTGTGAGTAACATCCGTAATCAATAATATTTCTGGTGTGTAAAGCTACGTTCAGACGACGGTATAAAGGGCATAAGTGATTTAAGCCAAGCTGCGCTGCCAGACAACCAGTCTGGGCTACGTCACAAAATCTGGTTTAGGGCTCTTGGCATAAAGTTCGAAATTTTCAACTTTATGCTGTCCACCAATATAATAAGTGTCGACCAGTCAGAGCGAATGCACGAAACCTGAATGGGAAAGCTGTAGACACAAATCCACGCATGCGCAAATTTAGCTTCTCTAAGTGGGTGTTGCTTAGACCCTGTGTCGCAGGTGAGAATGGAATTCCCACATTTTATGCCTTCTGACATTTACGTCGCCGTCTGAACGCAGCTTTAGGGACGATTTGCTCAAATTCCGGGCTTGAGTGATATGCAGGTGTTATTTTTGCTATTTCAATAAAGTGTCTGGAGTAATTATCTGAATAGATTTCCACAAGCCCATAGCGCATATAACCGTATGTAATGATAAATTTTTTGTGCTCAACAGTTATTTAAAAACAATCATTTATTTATGACTGTTCATTTTAGATGACAAGTAAGAATATTTTATGGTAAGTCTAAAACAGAAATAAATAAAATTAACAATTCAGATACTACGAATTTGTAAAATCTTGCTCAGAGGCATCAGCAGTTTCTTCATGAGAACGAATAACATCTGCATCAGTTCTTTCATTGATGGCATATTCTAATGTAATGTAATTGACACTATTTGTTCGATCCCTTTTGACTTTGGTATCATCTTTTGATGATGAAGATTCTTCCTCTTCAGAATCAGAAGAGGTTTCCATCTTCTTCCTTTTGACTTTGGTATCATCTTCTGATGATGAAGATTCTTCCTCTTCAGAATCAGAAGAGGGTTCTATCTTCTTCCTTTTGACTTTCGTATCATCTTCTGATGATGAAGATTCTTCCTCTTCAGAATCAGAAGAGGGTTCCATCTTCTTCCTTTTGACAGCAGACCGTTGTTTCACTGCCATCCTTTCACTTCCCAGTTTAAACAAATCCTAAGAATAATACCGATTATTAATCATCTGGAATGCATTCAAGACTGTTTTGTAATCATACAGTAAGTCATCTAAGTCATGAGTATTATACTTCTTCCATATATTTTGGTTCAATATTTACAATTATACAACAACATAAAAAGATCTTTCTCTTTCATGACATTTCGGAATAGCACAATATAATTTTCTTACCTCAATACCAGCATTCAATTTTCTGCACTGTTTGTTCACGTTTTTAACTTTTATTTTCATAGCCTCAGTCTGTAATAAAAATGGAAACAATTTTGTCAGTGCTAAGCTTACACAATGACACAAGCTGTACAAGAGAAATCTGATGTAGAATTTGTCCTCAAGTTCTAGCATTGCAATTCATTGAATATTTTAGTATGATAATAAATATTACTGCAAGGCCAGTATTTGTTGTTTATCTAAATAATAGAATGCTGCTAAAAATGACAGTTAAAATTGGCTACATCTGTATTAAAACAACTGTTTTATTATGCATGCATTAAAAAATTTACAAATGGTAGAACAAAACATATATTTCTCATAGCATAAAAAAAAGGTCAAGCTATGAAAGCAGACTATTTTCGTAAGTATTCAGAATTTTAATGAAACGCTGACAATGTTACGACCTTATTGGACCTTTATTTTACGAAATTACTTTATTTACTGTATTAGCGACCTTTATTTTACGAAAATGTTTCGGTGTAAGATCACTTTTCTGCTGTGTTTTATTTATGCCTCCTTTTATTTTCAGTTTTAGAAAAAGAAAATTTGTCAGTATTTAAAACCAAAAAAATTTGGTTTTATTCAAAAGCGGCATGAAGATGGTATGAAAAATTATTTGGGCTCTGTATTCGAATTCAGTTCCGGGCTACAGCACTTTTTCTGCAAACTCTTAAAGTGTAGAAAACTTTTGAGATCCACTGTAGGTAGTAATGTGCAGTATGAAATTAAAATATAATTTTTTTATTTTATAATGAGGCTTCTGAGTAGATTTTCTTCAGTAAATAAAAAATATCTCGTGATTGCTTGGATTAAAGAAAGAAAATCTTCTGACTAGGTAAGATTTTTATCTTGTTTATGCTTGATAGTATCTAGATCGGAAAACAAATGATCTACTATTTTGGACATTATGCGTAGTATCTATTTGCGAGAAAGTCATTATTTACTCTATTAAAGAACATTTTTTTGTAGGAAAGCTGGAAGGCAGTCTCGAGAAACAAAGCTTTCACCTAAGTTAATTCCTAAACATTATGATGTAAAATTTCTTCTTTTTTTATCATAGATGTAAAAGCTTTGTGAAAATTTTGGCTCAATCTGAATTTTATAGTTATAAAAATTCTGTAGTTAAGTACTTAAGAACTTCATTTTCGAATTATTTAAGTTGTATGATAGCGATTGTAGTGTTTTATTTTTGCTAAACAATTATCCTATTATTTTGTATTTACTGTGACTTCTACTTTCATCAGCTCCCACTAAAATGGAAATTTATTAATACATTTAAGTACAACTAGATTTTTTGAGTTCAAGAGAAAACTTTCGGCAGCTATTGTTGGCTCTCTCCCTATTATCGGTAGTAAAAGACAGTTTACATTTGAGAGCTTTAAGTGGGCTTTACTTTAGAATTCTCATAGGTTAAATTTACTTGAACATTTGTTTCTGTTTTTCCCATAAGATACAGTAACTGCTTTCTCTGCTGAAACTAGGTAAATCAAAATTTTTTTTCTAAAACAACGACATTTTTTGTGCTGAACGGGATAATTTTGAGAAGACACAGAGCAGAAAATAAAACTTGATAAGTACACCAAATGAAAAGGGGGGCGGGGTCTATATTTCTCGTTCTACTCGGTCGAATGACAAAACTGAACTATGTTTTGAACGCGCAACTTATAGTATATTTTAGATTTACATATATGGTTTTAACATACGTATTTTGCAAAAACTATTTTTTTAGCTGTTTTTAACTACTGTATTTGGTATATTAATTTTTTTTTTTCCTGTATTTTACAATTTTTAATGAAGATGTTTTGAGTTATTATTTATTTTTTGCGTAGACACGAATTGATTGAATGGAATTCCAGAAAATAAGTTTAAATGAAGTGCAGAAAAAAAAAAGAAAAAAATTATATATGTATGTGTGTGTACTTTCCTAGGTCTTACAATGAAGTCATGTGGTGCCCACATCAGATATTTTACTTTCTCCTAAGAGTTTTTCACTTGCCAACGTAACCTTTCATTTTATGTTAACCTTTTCATTTGCCCATCTATTTTGCATAGACGGAAAAAGCACACCGTTTTTTCTTTCTTGGAGATATTTTTACTTTATCACATAAATCAAACTTTAATTTTTACTTAAAAATTTTTCACTTTTAGATATTTTTATTAGCATTTAATATTAATTATTGGAGTTGCGTGGTTGAATAATATTTCTTCAAATAATTGTTTTCAAATTTCTAGTTATTCATTCGAACTTACTACTAAATAGTTATGAGGTTTGCAAGAGCTATTAGCTGAATAATAAACATTTTCTCGCTGCCAGCATTCGTCAAAAAAAAATGATTTGGTTCACCCTAATTGCATATACTATTCGATGAAACAGTTCTAGTGGTAGACAGACTGTAGTAGTGTCTCGAAGAATGTGAACAAGGGTGGTGTGTGCAACGTGACTCATCGAACTTGAATCGTATAATAAACATATGTCGTAAACCACAACATGTTTGATAACTTATAACGGATTCTGTGTATCTATGTGGCTGACTAAAATAAAAACTTCTTTTTTTTTTTTTTTTTCTTCCCCAGACCTTTTCTTGAACCGGTATTATTTAACTTGAAAGATAAGACGGACCAATAAATTGTGAGCTCGTTAAATTCTATAGATATGCTGCGTTCAAAAATTTTGTGTTTGTTAGGTGATTGATTTGTGAATTCGATGACCAGAGAATATACTACGATCGACAGGATATTTTAAGTGTGGGAACTGATGTGTACATGAGCCCGTACAGTTACAAATAATTAAATAATGTAAAATTCCCATACAGAATGGAATACTAAAAAATTAGTGATGTTTATAATTAACATTGAACCATAGGGTTTATAAACCAATTAGATTTTACTTAAAAACCATCAATCAGAAGTTGATAGTTTACTTAAAGCTCGTTGCTATTCCACCAATTCTACGTCTTAACATGGAATTGGTCATTTGCTGGTCATATCATATTTTTTTGTTCATGTTACGGAATAGCACAATATAAATTTCTTACCTCAGTATCAGTTTCCTCAGTCATTCCTTTTCTGGACAGTCTTTTCAATTCTTTTACTGTCATATTCATGGCATCAGTCTGTAATATAGATTGAAAAAAAATTACCACTCCTAAACTCACATAATTGCACAGTCTGTACAAGAAAAGTGTGAAATAAGATTTGTTCCAAAGTTTAAAAAACTGCATTCATTAACTATTTCAATGTGACAATAAATCTTAATACAACTGCTGGCATTTGTTATTAACATAAAATACTACGTATTTTGCTAGTCATGCGATCAAAATTTATAACTGCTAGAGCAAGAGATTTAACTCTAATAGCCTTGAGAAACTATAAGCAAGCTAATTTCAAGGCTATATTGGAGTATTCAAGGCTCTACTGAAAGATTAGCAATACCCTTTCATACATCTATATATATATATATATAAAGAAGAATGTCTGTTTGTTTGTTCATGATACACTCAGTCACTACTATAGCTATCGTCACCAAACTTTCTATAATTCTTTTCTGGATGCTGGGAAAGGTCGACGTCCACTTTTTTTTCCAAAAAAGTTCAATCGCTTGCTACGGGCAGTCTATGGAACTGACCAAATTAATCGGTAGCGAAGGCCATCTGAGTGCACATGCACTAGCATTCACATATTTTATCTATATTGCATCTATATTTTCTCTGCCTGAGTGAATACACACTTCTTCAAACTGCACTTTTGCCAATATTCAACATTTTTTAATAATAATCTAATAATATAATCTATAATAATCTAATAATTTAATATAATCTTCTGTTTCTTTGATTTTGATTTGTGAAATTTTTGCTTGTCACTATCAATATAATATATACGCATGCGCAAATACAAAAAGAAAAGAACAGTATAATAGCAGGAAAATTTTGAAGGAATCTGGGCTCAATCTGAAACGAACAACTCAAGATTCTAATATCAAAAGTTATGTAGGAAATAAAAATAAAACCACAGATTTTCATCGATTTCTAATTTGCTTTGAAACAACAATATACAAAGCTGAATTTGTATCCACTGTTTCAATTAATTTCGATTATTATGGATGAAACGTGACCACAGATCATCAATTATTTTGTTTAATTGTTTTATTGATTACTTATCAATTACGATAAATGTTTTGCCACATTTAATCAACTAAAATTGACACTTGTTTGACAACTTGTTACATTACTCCAAGCTCACTTAACTGCCATCGTGTACTTCCGCTTGTTTTATATATAAACGGATGTTTACAGATATAATTTCAGTCAAAAATCAAATATGAAGAAACATTGTCTAGCTTTTCAAGCCATCGGGATTATTTTGAACTTTGCAGATCAAGATTAATTCGCAGTTTCTTTCAAGACAAGCATAGCCGAGCGGCAGAAATCCTCAAGCTGCAGATCCTCATATCGTGGAGCCACGTTTACTTCTCTTCTAGAGACTCTGCAAAAGGTGCAAAAAGTACGTTCCATCACTTAGTTCTGTCGCTCAGTGACGTTGCACCGGTTACTCCTGCTCTGGTACCGGCATTATACTTTTTAATATGCTGATATTTTTCATCTTCTTAATCGTCTATCATCATGTACTTTTGACACGTCTTTCACGAAAGATGTGTAGACCAAATGAATGCTGTAGTAATACGATCCACTGGCCTGTCACTATAAATTGCAAGCAAAGTAATGTGAAATTTTGCTGGATTTACATTTGTAAGTCTCATCTTTCATTTTCTACTGTCATAGCATCCTCATAAACGTACAGATTCCGTTTAAAAAATTCATTTCAAACTCCATTTCGGATTGTTTTCCCCCTATACTCATCTTGTATAACTATTAGAGTGAAGATTAAGTAAAAAAAGCGTTTTATTTTATTCTTTCCTCTGAATTGGAGTTATTTTACTTCGAAATTTAAGACAAAACGATAAGTCAATTAATAATCTTTATGGGTCCAACAGTTAAAGCGTTTGAATATGATGGATCCGTACATATGCGTAGCAAGAACTCATGAATTAAACTATCGTGTAGACGTCTACCATGCGTATGCATGTCCATAGAAATTTCGAGAATTAAACTATCATGTCATATCTGCATTTGTGAAGCAAATTCATTATAATAGTTACAGGTACGTTTTCTTTTTGTACCATTAGTTTTGATTTTCCTCGTATTTGAAATTAGCTCAAAATTCAAGAGCCACGGCTGAAACGTTCGACAGGGAGACAGTTGAAATACGTGGTCTAACGAAATATTAATATATCGTGGCATGAATCGTTAGATTTATTAGAAATAAGTTATCTATGCTCAGAATTATTGGGATAGTTTCGAGAATCATCAACAAAGTGGCCTTTTAGAGAATATAATTTTGTTTACACTTAAATGTTGCAAGCGCTTACTCACTTGTTTCATTGAATGCACATAGATCCAAAGAATGTAAATTAGAAAGTTGCCATTTCTTCACGTTATTTGCTTAGAAATAGAAGGGGTGTTAGCACCTGAGGGTTGGGACTCAAGGTCAAACCTCCATTGAAACTGAGTGATTATTAAGAACTATTGCACATTCTGAATCATTTTTGGTGATAAGGAGTTACTTGAAATGAAACAGAGCTTAAATTGCGCCGGAGACCAGCTCCGGTACTTTTTTGTTTTGGGGATAAATCATAATTCAATTCGGAATGTACCAGAGCCTTAAAAAAGAAGGCTCCGGCACTTCTTTTGTGTAACTGAACAACAATTTCAGTAGAAATTTTGAACTCGAAAATTTTATTTTTAATAATAAAATTATTTTAAAGATCGTTAATTAAATTTTAATTTATCTCTTTGTATTTTATTAAATTTTAATTACTTTAGTAATTAATAGTAGCCCAAAAGAGCGTTATCCCAGAAAAGCTATTTCTCTCAAAATGGTATTTTGCGTTGAATCACTATAAAAGTCTGAATCACTTTTCAAATTGTTGCAACCAAATATTATCGCCTATATTATATTTAAAGAAATTAAATAATGAAGAATTTGCATGAATGTATGCATGTTTTTCGCATTGTGAGAAAACAGCGTTATTGTGTATTTCATAGTTTATAAAACTTTAATGAATTTTTAAATAACAAACTCAATGATTTGAAAGCGAGCAATGGCAACATTGTACGCAAAGAAACATTTTTATCTCCAGCGGCGAGACCGTCTATTGGAAATTCTAAAGATATGCTGTTTTTAAATATTTTTAGCCTAAAGGAGCATCAGTCCAAGTGCTCTCGAAACGTGTATATGTATGTCAATAAAGAAAAGGCCCCTTTGGCGTAATATGAAATCTTTTAAAAACATTTAAAAATATTTTTTTTTAAATTTCAAATAAATTTTTTTTTAAATTATTAATGTTATTTTAGTCATTTTATTTACCTATTTATTTATTCTTGTTCCTCTTTCCTGACGGTGTTCCTTAAGGCTTCGGCACTTCTAATTTTAGAAATTAAGCTCTGAAACAAAATATAATTGCTGGGAACTCTATTCTAGATGGTTCTGTTGTAAAGTATTCAAGAATTAATCATTACGCTGTGACGAAACTGACATTTCTTATTAGATATATCAACAATTTTTAAACAAGAATACAACAGGTTATGTCTACAAGGTCTAAAAGTTCCTCTGTGAACTGTTGACCTTTCTCCAAAAAGCCAGCCATTGAATGGACATTCTCAAGGACAAATTTTGAGTATTCATTTAGACTTAAGTGAGAAACCTCGAGGCGTTCCACCACATGGCTAAGGGATATTCTCCTTTTAATGGTGTTAAAGCAGAAAGACCAAGTTTAATTAAATCATTGTCGAAAATATTCGAACGAAAAAACATTCATTATCCTTCGTTGTAATAAAATTCATAATATGTACTAAGAATACTTAAAAAAAACCGAAAGGTTTCAGATTTTAAATTACGTCCAAAGGGACGCTTTTTTAACATTTTGTCTGTTACCTTTATTTATTAAATATCGCGTTCTTTGCACTTAAACCATAAAATTCAGTTCAAGAGCAATATTGCAAAATAATTATATCGCAGAATAATTATGTATGTAGTTATGCTTAATGAACGCATCTACGTTCCTACGTACATTAGGAATTTTTAGTAACACATAAACTAAAAATTACTAATTACGATATTTATAGAGCTGACAGACTTCACAACAGAGGCGGTGGAACCGAAATTGTCATAGAAAGGCTCTCTCAAAAGTTACACATACCCTCTCCCTGCTTTTAATGTCATAGAGGCTTGTGCTTGTATCTTACCCTGCAACAACTGCAATTATTTTAATAGTTTCTGTATACAAACCTCCGCAATCACATCTCAATACCCAAGACCTGGATGCAATAGTTAACTTAGAATTAAACACACTAATAGCTGGAGACTTCAACTGCAAAAGTACCATCTGGAACTCCAGAACTAATTACCCGGACGGCATTACCTTCTATAATTACTGCCAATTTAAGGATATGAACATTCATGCACCTGATAATCCTATTTTTATCTCTTCAGCTTATGGCTGCAAAGACACACTGGATTTTCTTATTACCGCCGATATTAACCAGCAACCGTATTTCTTTTCACCAATAATGTTTTATCCTCTGATTCCTTTTCCTCTACGTTTTACCCTTTACGGGTTAAGCTACGGACTACCACCTGTAAATAGCAAGATCAACTGGGAAGACTTTAATTATATTATGCAAGAGCAGTTATTAATAGAAATCTAAACTCCCCCCAAGATATCGCAGATACAATTGACAAATTGACCCATAGTATGCACGAAGCACTCAATAAATCTAAATCGGTCATTCATCCAGAAAAATTTACTCTCCCTGCGTACACCCTTAACAAGATTAAAGAAAAGAGCAGGCTTCGAAAAATTTATCATAGAACCCATCGATAAACGAAATTTCAATCAAGCTAATAGAACAGTTAAAAAACTCATCAAAGGATATAAAGACGACAGGTTGAACAACTTCGTTAACAGTCTATCACATATCAAATACTCCGTGTGGAAAATTGCTAAAGCCATTAGAAGAAATAAAACCTATTAATTACAATAATTAAGTTCTAATTAATCCAAAAGATATTGCAAATGTTTTGCCAAATCATATGAAAATCAGTTTACTGTCAATCATTTTGTTAACACTAATGATTCGGCAGTGATTGATCACGTGACTCAGCAGTTAGAAAGTCTCAAAAATCAAACCAACCTGCCTACCACACCTAGAGAGATTACAGAATTAATTTGAAAATTAAAACCAAGAAAAGCACCCGGTTATGACCAAATTACTAATAAAACTCTGGAAAATTTAACTCGAAAAGCCATCCTGCTATATTACATCTTCAATGCTTGCCTGCGTATAGGATTTGTTCCTAAACAATGGAAGCATGCAACAATCATTGTCTTGAAGAAACCTGGGAAAAATGGATTTTTAACTTGTCTTGAAGAAATCTGAGAGAAATGGATCTTCAACTTGTCTTGAAGAAACCTGGGGAAAATAGATCTTCAACTTTAGATTACAGACCCATTCACCCATTAGTTTACTTTCAGCTGTTTGAAAGATTAGTCATCAATAGGCTCACTAAATTCGCTAAAGACAATAATGTTATTAAGGAACATCAATTTGGATTTAGTCATGGATTTAGCATCACTCAACAAGTTACAAGAATTACTGAAATCATCGGTGAAGCCTTTAATGAAAAAGAAACGGTTGCTGGCATCTTCATTCATACTGAAAAAGCGTTTGATAAGGTTTGGCACCCAGGCCTCCTTATCAAACTTATCCAAAACAAATTTCCACCTGATTAATCCTCCTAATTTCAAGTTTTTTGGAAAACAGGTCTTTTCAAGTTCGTATTAAGAACGAGCTATCTAATATCAGTGTAATGAAAGCAGGTGTCCCTCAGGGCTCGAATTTTTCGCTTTTTCTTCTTACAATCTACATAAATGATCTTCGCAGATGCCATTATCGCCTGCTGTGCAGACGATACTGCAATTCCCAGCAAATCCATCCAAAACCTCCAAAATACAATAGACTATATCTTCCCATAATTTAACGCTTGGAAAATTAAAATCAATGAAAGCAAATCCACTACACTATATTTCCAAAAGAACCCTTCCAGAAGACATCTCAACAATATCGCAATTAATAATAACTCCATCCCAAATGAAAAATGTGTTAAATATTTAGGCGTTTATCTCGATCAAAAACTAACCTTCAAAAACCATATCGAAAAATGCAACCAAGCAATAGGCAGTGTGTATGCACTCATAAGGAGAAATTCTAAACTTAGTCTCGGTACAAAAAGAGTTACGAGTTAACAACGCCACAAGAGGCCGCGCACTACTCAGCATAATAGTCGGTGGTTATGTATATATTTTCGATTTCTTCTTATTTAGACAAGATTTTACTTCATTTTCTTTACTTATAGTTTTGCTTATCAAATTACTTTGTGTGTAAATAGTTTTTTCTCTTGTGAACCGTGTTTCAATGTACTTCAAATTGTGTTTTTCATCATTTTACTTCATGCCAACTATTGGTTATCAGAAGAATAATTTTTATGAAATTTTAAAAATGCCTTACAATACATCCTGCAAGAGATGGCGCCAGTCAACTAAAATGCTTTTCATCTCTACTGACAGATAGCGACATACGAGCGCCTCATTTCTTCAAAGTTCACTTATTCTACGGACGGCGGCACAGGAGCCTCCGTTGCTAGCAATCGCTGAGTTCTAGCACAGCATGTGCACAAGTACTTCCATATCACTGGATACAACTTATTCGATTCTTCACGCATTTAAAAGTTAAATATTATATATCAGTAAAAACCGTTAATGGCCGACTGCCTCTTACTAAGTGATGAGACCATAGTTATAAAATGAGTCATGCAACTTAATTGTTTTCACGAAACCTTGACTTCCCTTCCACGGCCGCAGTATCTTCGCCTTCGGGTGGGTGCGTTCGCACCTTGATTTATTTACATGCTCAATTGGCCTAAGGCATATGCAAAACGAACTGGTTAAAATCCTAATGTGATTGTGTACTAGTATAACCAGAAACTATTAGGATTAGTTATAAAATAAATAAAATGTAACGCTGTTAAGTGAACCTAGCGCCAGAGTAAAGTGGCATTAACAACAAATAAAGTGGATTTTAAAGAGTGCATTTATTCTATTGTGGTTTATGCGCTATCGACGAAGTAATTTAATTCAATCCAATACGTTTAAATGAAATGATAGAAAAATGCATATAATTTAAGTAGAAAGCACTGTGGTCATACGAAATGACCGCTGTTCTAGATATTATAAATTGTAATTAAAATGATTTGTGCAAATGTGTCTGCTAATTCAAAAATAGATGATTGCTAATGCAAACAAATGTTCACCTTCCCCCTAACACGCTCAATTTGCGTTCAGCTGAAATTCAGTTTAAAATACAATGTCGGAATAAAATCGGGCAAAATTTTTAACTCTTTACGCGAAAAGGTATTTAGCATAGGAGTTAAGAATTTGGGTAAACCTACTTGAGATTTACTACGCACAACTCGTTAGTTGGCTTCGCCTCCTTTAATTTCTCAACGTTTGCAAGTTTCTAGGTAATTTATATGTAAATATAGTTAAATGCATAATAAGCAACAATTGTATGAATTAAAACTATTTAAATGTCCTTAAATACAATGATAATTTAATTAAAACAATGATAACTGTATGTATGGTATCAGGGTATATGGACTATTTGAATGCCGTGGCAACTTCACCCCATTGGCTAGTACAGTTACGCAAGCAACCAATAAACTATCGGCGACAAACAGACACTTAAGCCCCATATAATAAAGATATTTCGTACAAGGAAGTGATGTGGTGTACACATCGGATGGCCAGAGCTGCAGTGTCTCAAAAAGACGGCTGTGGCCGAAATATCGGCCAGCGAATTCCCCTTCCCCCAGCCTTCAGGGTGCGGAGTCATTGTCCGAATAACCTCCCTTGCCACTTATGCGAGATGACCTTCACGCCTCCCAACTGTGGGGTTTCGTAAATTCCCTTTCGTTTCCCTCAGCAGTGAAATCTTAGCAATTTGACATTAGTATTAATTTCACCAACTTTTCAGTGTCATTAAAAATGTATTTTTTCTTTATATTTCCCCTTTTTATTGTAATTTTTGTATTTAATATTGCTGTTTGAAACGTGCAAAATGCAATGGAGTACAATGCAATGAAAATATAATAAATAAAATCTGTTTTTAAAGTAAAGGAAAATAATTTTTAAAAAAATGCTAAAGGATAAAAAAGCTTTTATCACAAAACTGCAAGAAAGAACAATGAACAATAATATAGTTGAAAGATGAAATAATATATGTATGATATTACGATACAATGGGGGGGGATCAATAAATTAAACTGAATAAGAAAGAATACTAATGAAAAAGGTAAACTAAACTAATATAAGAAAAATACAATGGGATTTGTTTGATATATAAATATAAGCTGTTACACAATGCTTGGAAACAAATAAAAGAGAACTGCCGATTTATACGAGAAACAAATAGTTAAATATCATTCCCTTTACAATGGCAGCTAAAAGGGAGTGGAAATACATTTGGATTTCCCGTGAAACCTTTCCAAACTGCCCCGTCTCTTAAAGGTTAATATCACAGTTCCCGAGATATCTTCAGTCATACGTACAGTGGTACAATGTAAGTGATATACGCCCAATTTGACTCACCCAAACGGAATTTTGTTTTTATTTTAGGTAGAGACAAACAAAATTTTTTTAGTGCAAACTTTTGTATATTTTCGTTTTTTAATAAGTATCGCAGTTCCTGAGATACTTTCAACCAGAAAAGATAAAGTAACGTTACTCTCGTTCTAATATAGATAGAATTATTATTCTTCCGACAAATGAAATGCTCCTCAGCGCCAACATTTTGGTTACTCACATATGTTTCTAGCTATAATAGATCCCGAGATATCTTTGATCAAAATTTACATGAGTTTAACAATAGGACAGGTATCTCCTATTCAAATAAACGGAAAATCAAATAAATTTAAATACTTTGTGTACAAGAAAATGCAATATATTTTTGTAAAATATTTCAAAGAGTCAATCTGTGTTAGTACTCTATAGGAATCCTCCTGCCCAATAAAAAGGAGTGTTCGGAATGTATTCATGTAAATGTCTGTAGTGTAAAATAATAAGAAATGAAATGCTGTTGGTACGTATTAGACAGGAGTAGACAATAATAAGAAATTTCGTATGAATTCGAACTAAACTGGTTAGAGATGTCTATATATTAGTTCAAGTAGATTTTATGTCATGAAAATTTATTATTTCTGAGTTATAAGGTTTAATTCAAAGTCAGCAGAACTTTAAAAAATCCGTATAGGTATGCATTTATTTTTAGGAAAAAAGAATCGGAAATATTAACAGGGATATGTTTTAAAAACATGATAAAGGTTAAATGTAAGACAAAATGTCTAAATGGAAAATAGAAAGTTTAAAATTTACATTTGTTTGACACGATTCGTAAATCCTTTGAACAAAAATATGATGTGTAAAAGAGACATCCGCAACGTTTTGTATAATGTTTCAAAAAGTTTGTCTCACGTATAATACATTAGAAGAGAAAGTTCGGAGTATCACCTGTTAAGTGTTAGTACATTAGAAGTAACACTTTAGAAGAGAAAATTTTGCGTATCCTTAAGTATTAGTAGCATAAAAAAAATAAGAAATATATTATGCTAAGTAAGCTATATGGAAGGAACATCGTACTTATTGGTTTCAATTTACACAAAATATTATCCATGAAAGCCTCTAGAGGGAAATTATATGCGCGTTTCCAGCTTAAATTTCATAGACAGAGAAATATATATGTAACTTTACGCTTCGAGAAATGGAAGCGTAACATCAATAAGTATTTAAAACAAGGAAAATATTAAGAAAAACCTTAAGAGGAAAATAAAAGAGAGAAAAAAGAAGATTCTTCAAGGAATTAAAAAAATACTTTTATATAAAAGAAAATTAAAAATTACTTCTTGAAGTAAAATATAGGAAAAAGACTGAGTTCGTAAAAAAGAAAGAAAAAATCGTATGAAAATAAGTACAACTTTTGTAAAACAAATAAAACACGGAATAGAAGGATTAAACTGTAGAAAAAAACATTTGTAAAATATAAAGAGGAAAAATTAAAATTGTGAAAACGTATTACTTTTATAAAATCTATTACTTTTGCAAGTTAAACTTAGGGGAAAAGAATGTAAAACTTAAAAATGTGAAATGAAAAGAAAATCTTATGTTTGTATAATAAAAAATATCTGAAAATTTGTACATTTAATTTAACGATGGGAAGAAAAGAAAATTATGTTTGTAAGATAAAGAAAACAGAAATTTAAAATATCTTAACCTAAAAAATAGAAACAAAATAAATTTAAAGTTATGAATTCATTCATTATCGAGGATGTACAAAGGTCTCAGCAAGTTGGAACAGAATTGCCTATGTGCAATCCATTAGCCTCAAAAATTTCTTCCTGTGATGAAAGACATCATAAGTTCAATGAGCTCTCTGTGAAATCCAATTTTAATAAGCTTGTAAATAAGCCCCTCATGGCAAACGCGGTCGGACGCTTTCGGCACGTCCAGCATGAGTACGGCAATATTATTTCTATTATGCAGCGCTGAACCAATAAACTTAATGAGCCTTACTGCTTTGTCGTGGACAGACTTTTTCTAAACCCAAATTGTTCTGGGGAAAGCAAATTCATGCAGGGCTGTATTCTGTTTAATATTATGCTTTCATCAATTTTGGCCAAACCAGGTAATAAGCTGATAGGCCGGTAACTGTCAGCCTTAGTAGTGTCTTTGCCGGGCTTGGGAATAAGAATTATTTTCGCCGTCTTCCACTTTTTAGGAAAATAAGACTGTGGGAGGCAGGCGTTCAATACTCCCGTATATTTACTTATGAAGTTATAAGGGATTTTTTTAGAGCTAGGCTGCTAATTTCATCATGACCCGGTGCTTTTTGAATTTTGAGCTTCTTAATAATCTGATTTACTTCGTTGGGGGCGGTAAAATCAGCCATGTTTCTCACTGTTGGAGCATCGAGCCAATCTCTTACTACGTAGCAAACTTCGTGAGCAAAGCTTGTATCTCTAGGGTCCGTATTTGGTTTAAATTGATTTTCAAGTAGATCCGCTAGAACCATAGATTTATCCTTGTCTGTGAGCGCCGCCTGTTTATTTGTATAAATCGGGCGGTTACAAGCGTGGCTACGCTTAAGTCCTTTGGTGAACGCTCAGAAAGAGCCTCTCTGAGTATCAAGATTGAGAATTTTCTCCTCCCGTTTGTCCTTTCGGAAATCGTGAATTCGTTTTTAATTTTCTTGCTTAGTTCGTTAAGCCTTTTCTTTAACGTGGGACACCAGGTGAGGTGCCAAAGCTTTCTTAATCGATTTCTTTCTTTGATCTGATCCCTAATTTTAGCAGGAATCGGTGTGCTGCTCTTTAGGAACGGAACGAGAAGCTTCTTGAATAGCATTATGAATGTGGGAGGTAATGTTCTCCACTGCGGCGTCAATGTCACTTCGTATTTTAAGCGTGTTGATGTCTGGGGGGATGTTTGCAAAGGATGTTGTGAAAAAGTTTCCAATCAATGATGTTCTTATATCCTGTCTCTTTGATCTTGGTAATCCCAAGTGTGACTAAAACTGGTACGTGATCCGATGTGAGCTCTTGCTTAACTTCGAGACCCATAAGAATAGTGGTATTTGTTAAAAACCAGATCTAGAATATCCGCTCTTCTTGGTCGATTTGGTACGTGAAGTCATCTGGGTCATAAATTGAGATCGGGCAACTCAAAATAAAATTATGCAGAATTCCTCCATTTCGATTGGAGCGGCCACACCCCAATCCTAAAGCTTCACATTTAAGTTTCCGCCCAGAATGACTGGTTTATCATCCGCGAGAATATTTTTCAGGATACTGTCGCTTAATATATTATTCGGCGGGTTGTAAAACGAGCTGAAGTAAGCAATTTCGTAAGTGGGCAGAAGAATCGAAGCAGTAACAATTAAATATCCATTACTGCGATCTTCCCTTATCAAGCAGGATTGCAGTGAGTTTCTTACATAAATTTCTACTCCTTCCCCTCTGTGACTTAACCTGTCGCATCTTTAAAGCCGATAATTAGCGATTTTAATACTCCTGCACGGTGGTGCGTGAGTTCGGTCACAACAACATAATTAATTAGGAAGTTTTTGAGTTCCGTGATTTTATGGACAACGCTATGAGCGTTTCAAATCATGAGACAAGTAGGAGCTCTAGTTTGTTTGTTCTAACCCATTATTTGCATTTTCAGTGTTTCTTGATTTGTATCTTTTTTTAACTGTTGTGAAATTTGAATACCTGGGGTCTTCATAACTTCTACACAAGTGCCGCAAGATCGGCAAATACATTTTTCGATTCATCAGTAATTTGTGAATTCAATCCTGTGTTTAGTACCTGCGCGTACTTAATTTTTTTCAAAAAAACTACATGTACCAATTTGAAACTTAACAATTAAGCGAGGAAATATCATCTCATTATAAAGCTCAGTTCCCACCAACGCGGTCACGCGACCGCGTTTGGGCGGAAAGTGTTGATCATTCAGATACGGCATTTTCCGGACGACTGGAGAGCGCGTGAGTAGCCATCAGGCCATCATGTTTACGAACAAGAAAATTAAGAAAAATCTGCATTTTTATGAAGCTTCAATCTCCTGGGCTAAGAAGGTCCTTTATCTCGGGTGACCTCAGTAATTCTCTCACATATACCTCACACATAACATCTATTTTACAGAAGTTTCGAGTTCGTAAAGCAAAACTATCCCCCTTAATTGCTCGAAACAGCGTTTTATCTATTGACAACAAGTTATTTATAAATCCGTATTGCGTCCCGTCCTTTGCTATGCCTGTCCAGTTTGAGGGTACTCATGTAAAACTGTTCTCAAAAAAATTTCAAACTGCACAAAACTGTATTTCAAGACAAATTACCAATTCACCCTGGTACTTCGCAGCAATCGTATTCACACTGAGCTTAAAATTGATCAACTCAGGTCTTTCTACTGTAAACTTGCACGTAACTTCTTCGAAAGTCAAAGATATATTCAAAACTCTGTGATAAAAATCTGCAACTACAATGTTAACAATCCAGCAAACGTAAAACGCCCTATGGCAATTCTGAGTTACAATATTATATAACTCTTATTGCTTATATTTTGATTTTTCTTACCTCAGTTACAGAGTAATATTGTTTGGTCACCTTATCTGCTATGCTGTCTCTCAAATTGTTCCTACGAATGCATCCCGATGGACTATTTGTCCTTAATACCAGTGTTCTTATATCCTAATTGCATAATTATTAGTGTATGTTTACCATCTCACGGGTTAGATTTTGCATGCCTTTTATATTTTGATAACCTCTCACCGAAGGATTCACACTCGCCCTTTTCCTTGCTATGTTTGTTTCAATGCTATTGTTTATCTTTCTGGATGTCAGTCACCAGCTCGTTCTGCTCGCGAACAGATGTGCATTTTCAGAGTTCTTTCCTTACAGTTTCACCATACTTACTTCTTTTAGCTATTAATTCTGTATTAACTATACTTATAAGCTCTTAATTCAACTATGATTAAAAAGAATTATTAAACTTTTAACTTGTTAATGTATCCATAATTAGGAAATACCCAATTCTTGTTCGATAGAGGTAGGGCCTGCGTCTCAGGTACCCGTGTGTGTATACAATTCTCCACACTGTTGACGCGTCAGTTTCAGGCATCTGGTTTCAAACGTCCAGTTTATACCATGGTTTTCAGATGATTGCACTTTCAAAAATTCTTCTTGATGAAAAAAAAAAAAAAAATGTGAAATGGACTAATCTTAATAAAAATTTCGGATAATAATAAAAAAATGCATATGCTAATAGAATAAATAGCTTTATAAATTATTTAAAGGAAAATTCTCAAGTTTATTGGCAGTAATAAACCTTGATAATCAACCATAAAATTATATATGGTTGATAATTTTAACAGAATGATCTAAAGCAATAGATTGTTGGGAGAAAATAGTTATGGATTTCGAAATCTCAGATTTTGAATTTTTCTTAAAAATATATCTACATCAATTTAAGGTAATTCTTGTTGCCTAGTGGATAAAACGTTGGCTTCTTGAATTAAAGATTTTGGATTCAAGCGTCACCGGAAGTGTAGTTGTAACGGAGTTGGTATTTTACAAAAAATATTATGGCTAGTTTTAGAGTAGCCCAGCTGCTTCTTCAGTTTCCTGAACGTCAAGTGTGAAAACCATGCTTATCCGCAATGTATCTTAGCACAGAGGCAACATATTCAAGTAGGAAATTCAGCTTTTACTAGGGATTTGAGAGTTCGGGTCTTGCTTTCTTCCTACCTTTGATTGATGGTACGAATGCACCAATCGTTTAATATTTATCTACCACGATTTCTTTTTTTTGGGAGGGGGCACAAGAAGCTTGCATTTATTTTTTATTCCATTTCATTGATCATTCATATAAACCGAGTTTTTGTTCGGCATTGCGTGCATTATCTTCTTTTGACACGACCCTTTGGCACAATTCATAAGATGATCTGACTACTATGATCTGATTCTATTTCAGGTGACGAGAGACTAGCAAAAGCGATATTGGTAATTAGTATAAAGTTGCTGTTTCATCTAATTAAAAAATTTAGTGAGTTCTGAATTTTAAAGAATGGTGACGAGTAAACCATTTGTTTAAAAAAATTAAGAAACTGTTATTTATACAGAAAAAATGCTCGCTAGTATGTAGCTGATTTTATCGAATACTTCTAGGCATTTTAATGGCTTCATGTTTGTTTTTCTTAACATGCATTACTACTTTTCGAAAGGTTTAATCTTGATGATAATTTTTCATTAATTTAAAGAACTTTTGAATGAGCATTAGCAAAATTTGCTAACTGTGGAATTCAATTTTTAACGCAGAAAAAGAAGTATTATATAAAATGCAGTTACTTCAATGAGTTTTAGATAAAAGTGACCTTATAAAATAAACTTTTAGATAGTGGCTGTTCATTAATATATGAATGACTAATAGAAGTAGTTACTGTTATATTTAAAGTAAAACATATGTACATTAGGCAGAAACTAAAACATATTTTTAAAAAATTGCTGTTGTTTATTAACTGAAAAATAACTGCTTTTTTAGGTGTGACATATAATTTGGTAATGCTGTGAATCCTACATATATATTGAAACAAAATATACTTTTTTATTGCATTATTTAAACCAATTAAGGGAAATTCATTTAAGGAAGCATTCAAAGGAACTTCATGCAAAAACATTGAAACATTGTACCCCATGAGAAATTTACTCTCCAAAATAGAATCATGCAATTAGGATTTTTTAATTATCATTCACCAAAAATTCATAAATAAACTAAATTAAATATATACAACGATCCTTTTCTGGAATATCCTATTCCTATCTTCCAAACAATTCTTTTCTGCAATACAAAAATTAGTGTTCTGCTTTTGAATAAATACTAGTTCAATGAGAGCTAAAAATTCATCGAATTGATGAGGTGTCATGCGAAAGTAATTAAAAGAAATTTCGTTTCGTTCAAGCGCATTTCTTCAATTAAATTACTCGTATTTGCATCTCCTTGCTGCAGTCATCTCTCACATATTAATATAAAACACTGCATTCTGCTTCTCTTACGCAAAACATGAAGTAAAATAAGTTTTAATCGAGCAGAAATTAAATCCATTTTAATTAAAAAAAAGTAATCTTTTACGATTACTTTTTTTATACAATATCAAAATACCGCGCAAAAATTTCATGTTCCTCCCCCCTCAAGTTTCCGATATGAAGCGCTATCTAGTGTGAGCCTACTGTGATAAAATTTTTCTAAACGTAAGAAATACAACTTTTAGGCTATTGAATGGGATAGAATGATTTGAAAATTTATTAATTGCACTTAATTTCGGGGAAAAAACCGCTATTTAGCTAATGAGAATAATATATACTGTATAATTGTACTGTGTAATATGTCTGCTGAAAGTTCTTGATAAATACAGTGAGAACATAATGTAATATAGGCAACTAAAATGCCGTGGATCTACAACGATTACCACATTGGTGACCCTGGTGACATTTGGACTTCGCTAAATCAGACTATGCGTATATCCTCCAAACGAGAACTTACGGATTAAATCGATTTTATCCTCCGTATCACACATGAGTAGCAATTATAGTTCATTTTATCATTTTGTTTTCTACCGATTATTCGTATTTTATTTTCTGTAGCAGAATTTTTACCTTCGTTTTGGCTTAAACCTTGCACAATGCCTGATGTATATACCGTCCAAATCCCGGTTTATAACCGATCAGACCCAGCTTTATGGTTTGTTATGTGTGAAAGTACATTTGCTTTTGCCACCCCCAAACCTATCACAGAATCAATTATTAAATATAATTATGTGGTTGCTCATCTTCCTCCAGATATTGCGTGATTAGTTCGAGATTTACTTTATGAAACCAGATCGAACCAATCCCTATACAAAGCTTAAAACTGAGTTAATAAACCGTTCGGAAGAATCATCTCAGCAAGAAATTCGTTAATTATTATCTGGAGATGAATGAATTAGGCTCTCGAAAGCCTTCAGATTTGCTTAGGAATATGAAACGACGAGCGGAATCCTTAAATGTTCACGATAACAAGTAGAATCCTCACAAATGTTCAACTCGACAATTACGCCATTTAGATTTCATTTCACCGTATTCTACTGATAATAGGCACGTGCAAAGTTCTAAAAACGTTGTTGCTGATGCTCTTTCGTGAATCGAAATTGATTCTATAACAAAATCTCGATTTTGGGATTTTAAAAAAATTTTCGGAACTTAACAGCATGATCCGACGTACAAAATTTTCTCAAAAACAGTACATTATCGTTGAAGTTGGAATTCAAGCCGTGCCAATACTCCGATGGTAACATTATTTGTGACATCTCTACTGATATTCCTCGTCCATCTCTGCCAAACTCCTTTCGCACACTCATCTTTAATCATCTGCATAGCCTTTCACAACTAGGAATTGAAGCTACTACGAAACTCATTTGTTCACGTTATATATGGCCCGATATGAAACGTCATATCAAAAATTGGTTGAAATCCTGTGATTCTTGCCAGCGATTGAAAATAACTAGACACACTAAAGCACCACTAGGTACATTTTCTCTTCCTGATGCACGTTTTTCACAAATCCAAACGGATGTTTTTGGCCCGTTACCGCCAACCGAAGGCAACATGTATCTTTTGACTCTAATAGGTAGATTTTCCAGATGACCTGAAGCCATATCTATCTCGATATGAAAATGGAAACTATTTACAGAGCTATTTGCAACTTATGGATATCTCGCTTTGGCAGCCCGTCGGTTATAACAACTGACTAAGGTTCTCAAATGAGATCCACAATATTTGCAGAGTTTATTCGCATTTTGGAAACAAAGTCACAACGACAGCCTATCATCCAATACCAAATGGCATTATGGAACGATTCCACTGGCACTTAAAATACTCTCTCAAGGCTCATGAGATCAATAACTGGATTGAAAACTCCCACTTCTTCTGCTTGGTATCCGGACAGCCATTAAGGAGGATCAGCAGACAGCTTGTGCAGAACTGGTCTAAGGCACAACTCTCAGGATGCCTAGTGATCTGATAACATTATCTAAGATATCTTCATGCGACACTCAATTCATCACCAATCTCCGGCATAGAATGCAACAATTAAACCCAATAGCGACATCTGCACATTGTCAAGATAGGTATTATGTAAGGACATCGATTTAGGCGACAAACTCGCATCTGTTTTACTCCAACAAATGCAAGAACTGGCGGGACCTCTCGTTGGAACTGAATTACTAAAATCTTTGTGGCTTCAACGCCTTCCAGCACAGAATGCAAGTCATAGTTGCTTCTTCTGACATCTAACTTGAAATATTAGCAGCTATGGCTGGAAAAATCTCTGACATCACAACCTGCTCAGCTTCATACAATAGACGTCAAATCGAAATTAACTAATTCTAATGATACAAGTGATGCTTTAGACAATTTACAGAAACAAATATCTTATTTAAATAGTAGTAAACCTAAGTAGTATAAGTATATAAACTTTTCATGTTGTATTTTCGTGTTCAATCTCATTCTCGTGGTCGTTCTAATTCTAGATCTGGATCCTTATCCACGAATAAACAAACTGAAAACACATCCTTGTTTTGATACCACACCAAGTTTGGCGAAAAAGCCGTTAAATCCAACAAACCTTGTACTTTTAAATCGGAAAACTAAAAGGCCAAGCTTGTGTTGCGACGAACGCCATAGGCTAGAGTAATTGTCGCCTCCCTGTATAAGGAAAATCTTTAAGAACACATTTTTTGGTTGACACAGGAGCTGGAAGTGTCTGTATTACCTCGTACTCCACAAGACCGACGTAAACCAACATCATTGCTCAATTAAATTGATGTATATGGAAAACGTTTAGTCAATTTAGACATAGGTCTAAGCCGAATTTTCTCATGGACTTTTACTATTGCTAATGTTTCGCGACCATATTTGGGCGCATACCTTTTTAAGTAATTTTGCCATTACTGTTAATTCGAAGTCCAAAAAGTTAACTAACAACACAACTAACGTTGAGTCAGATGGCAAGATATCCCGGGGTACTGTACCCAAAATTACAGTTTTTCAACCATTACATGTATTTCATGATGTACTTAAAAAATACCATTCTCTGTTTTAAGATGTTTTAAAACAGTCTTTGAATAAGAATAATAAATACTCTTGGTATTACACACGTAATCGAAACTAAAGGTTCTCAGTAGCAGCTAAGGCTAGACGCCTGACAAAGTGGTTGCCGCAAAAGCAAAATACACTAATTTAGTGCAAAAAGCATTTGCAGCTCTAAAAGCTGCATGGTAAAAAAAACGGATCCTTGCGGGGACTACCGTAAATTAAATTCAATCGTTATTCCAGATATTTATCCAGTTAGACATCTACATGATTTTACATCTAATTTGAGTAATATAACTGTTTTTTTCAATATTAGACCTCAAGAAGGCATATCACCAGCTACCGATGAATAAAGAGTGGAAACCAAGAACGGCAACAGTTACTACTTTCGGATTATTTGAGTTTAACTACACGACATCTGGTTTACGTAATGATGCGCAAACCATGCAAAGATTACTGCATCAAATTCTGTCAGATTTAAATTTCTATTTCGTATGTATAAATTATATTTCGATTACTTCATCATCCCTCGATGAACATATACTTCATATCGAAAAAGTTTTTAAGAGATTGAAAAGGCATAATTTGTCTGTCAACCTTCCTAAGCGCACATTTGCTGCAGAACGCGTAAAATTTTCAGGTCACATTATCGATAAAAATAGAATCATTCCTTTACTGGAAAAAATTAAAGTTATACAAGATTTTTCCAAACTTGTTAATTAACTCAGACGTTTTTTGGAAATTCTTTATTTCTATAGAAGATTTTTAAATCATGCTGCTGAAGTTCAACTTCCTTTAAATGGTATGCTGGCACGTTGCAAGAAAAATGACAAAACACCCTTAAATTGATCAATAGACAATGAAACAGCCTTTGAGTCATATAAACAGCTTCTGACACAGGCTACAAATTTAGTCCTTCCAGATTCAAAAAAGAAAATTCCTCTCATGTGCGATGCATCAAACAAAGCCATGGCACTTGCGTCCGACAGCTTAATGTACAAACAGGAGAACCATTAGAATTTTTCTCCAGAAACTTGAGCGATACGGAACAAAAGTACACTACGTACGACAGAGAACTGTTAGCAATAGTACTTACCACTATTAAATACTTCAGATATCTGCTTGAAAGTACGAACTTGACAGTACTTATAGATCATAAGTCACTCACAAAAGCGTTTTTCCAAAAGTATGAAAAGCTTTCACCTCGACAAATTAATCAACTTAATTTCATGGGTCAGTTCACTAATATTCAACATGAGAGTGGAGCAGAAAATAGACCAGCCGATGCTCTTTCTGGCGTCAAAAGGATTGCTACTGTCATTCATATTAACTGTGCATCTATGTCGCAAGCGCAACAGAGTGACACTGTATTCCAATCCTTTATAGACAAAGAAAATCCAGTTCTGCAGTTAAAGAAGTTTAAAATGCCTGAGAGTTCTATATAACTCATGTCAAAATGCTAAAGTGTCTCGTCATGTACACTCTCCTTTAAGTACTTTTATAGTTCCAGATGAACATTTTTCTCATATCAATATAGATTTAATTGGACCTCTTCCTTCATCTCAAGAAATGTTTTACTGTCTGACATGCATCAACAGGTATACTCGTTGGCCTGAAGCGTATCCATTGAAAGATATACGGGCAGAGACCGTCGCCACTGCTCTTTATGCTGGCTGGATCTCAAGATTCGGTGTGCCTGCCCAGATCACAACTGATCGTGGTAGTCAATTTCGCAGCGAGCGTTTTCGAGAACTAGCCAAGAACTTTGGTATTCGCCTTTCTCATACCACCTCATACAACCCACAAGCCAACGGCATCATTGAAAGATGGCACAGATTTAATGTGTCATACATCTGTACACTGGACTACTGCATTACCCTCAGTTCTTTTAGGATTTCGGACCCCTTTTAAAAAGGAACTTAACTTCTCTCCAGCCAATCTTAAGTATGGTCAAACTTTACGTCTTCTAGGACAACTCTTTATGCCTCCCAACAGCAACAATCCGAAGAAGACTTTCTACAAAAATTAAATGACCATATAGAACACGTTTGACCGACTGCTACAAATCTTTCCAAAAAACAGATCTTTGTGTACAAAGACTCAGATAAATGTTTCTCATGTTTTTCTGCATGTAGAAACCCTCGTTGCATACACCTTACAGTGGTCATTACAATGTGCTTCAATCCTGTGTATGCTATTTCTAAAGAGACATTATAAACACAGCACCAAAATTATACATAAAGACACACTAATATTATTATAACATGTATTTCAAAGGACTTTTGAATTTCATTAATACTCTTCTTATTCGCACAAGATACTTTTCGGTTTGTATACAGTACAAAGTCCGTAATCCGGACCCGTCGGGACTTCGGATTATAGATCATCAATTTAAATCTGGTAAGATGGCATGCAGAAATTATACAATTAAAAATATGAAATCGTAATTTATGAAATAAAGAACAATTAGGATCTAGGGTATCAAAATTTACAAAAAGAAACTTAATATTTATTTGTTTACTTTATTAAACATTTCTTTCATTGCAAGTTGGTTAAGATGCTTCTACAAAAAATTCAAAAAGTTCCTTTTTCTTGTGTCATATATAGTGGACTTTCCAATGCTATACTTCTTGCATAATTTTGAGACGGATAGGCCTTTATCCATTTTTTGCAGCAATTCCACTTTTTGTTTAATGGACATTGAAACATGCTTTCACCTTTTAGATCCTTTGGCAGCTCCAGAATTGGAAATTCTGTTTGACACAATCGAAAGTTCAAGCTTAATTTTTATAAAATTGTTCTAACAGTCTGCAAAAAATAATAAGCCGGATCCAATTAGAAGATTAAAGAACAGCGCAGTCTGCAACATTAACTGAAATGCCTTAGATAATTTTAGCCTAGCTTATACCATCCATTATACATTAAACGCGTATGCGTTTGTGTTTACGCATGCGCATAAAGTTTGTAGCTTTGAGGTCCGGATTATGGACTTTGTACTGTATATATAGTTTACACTGTTACTCTAATTCAGAAGTTTCTAAATCATATGCTAAAAAACACTTCAGTGAGAAATATCCAGTAAATACAGTATATATACAGTGGTACCTCGATATACGAGTGTTTTGAGATACAAGCAATATTTTGCTTTGAGATGAGAGCAAGATTTGAGATACGAGGAATCGCACACTACCACAACATGCGTGTGCATGTTGGTGTCATGTGCAGTGTCTAACAGTTTCTCCCACCTCAGACTAGACTTGTTTCTCTTGGAAAATCCATGGGTCTGGAGATGGATGAGAGACATGTGAATGAACTCGTCCAGGAACAGTCTCAGGAGCTGACAACCGAAGACTTAAGACGATCTACATTCTCAGCAGCATACGGTGGTTCAATGAAAAATTAGTTTTGAAGACGAGCCAGAGATGGAGGAGGTTATCTCTACAAGAGATAAAAAGGAGATCTTGGGAGAAAATTGTAAAGTTCGTGGATAAAAATCACGCCTAAAAAGTTGCAATTCGCCGTGCATCGGAGTTGTTGAATGAATCTTGCCTGACTGATTTCCGCAATATCCTAAAAGGGAGGAAAAAACAAACCTCCTTGGACAGTCTTTTTAAGCGATCTGCAGGTGAAAATGAGCAAATCGTGACCAAAAAAGGCAAAGATCAGTGACGAAAATTAAGCGCTTCCGTAAGCACTTCACTTTTTCTTTTAATTATGTTTTTATAGAATATGTATTTGTTATTTATAAATAAATGTTTCTTCTTGTAAATACATTTTTCTTATTCAAAAACACTTAAAAAAAAACAA
Source organism: Stegodyphus dumicola (assembly GCF_044657685.1). Lineage (NCBI taxonomy): Eukaryota > Metazoa > Arthropoda > Arachnida > Araneae > Eresidae > Stegodyphus > Stegodyphus dumicola. Next base: position 4,348,911 of record NC_140769.1, on the reverse strand, counting down.
CTGAGGTGGTGTTTTCGGAGCTGGAATGGATTAACGGCATTTCAATGGGGAAAATTGCTTTGAGATACGAGCAAGGTTACGGAACAAATTAAACTCTTTATGTCGAGGCACCACTGTAATTAAAAAACATGATTTTTTTTCTTCCTGCATAGGAAAAAGAATTATTTTCATTAGCTTACATAAAAGTGGGAGGTTAAGAAGGTCAGTGAACAAAGAGATGGGAGAGGAAAATCATACTTGCAGTTTTTGAATGTGAAAGCAACGGATGTAAACAATGAGAAACAGGCTCTACGCTTATATGCACCCTAATATCACCAAATGTGGGAATATGTGTTCTGCGCTGGTTTTTTGCACAATTGCGTGTTGTATAGCAACCCTGTTGACATTGAAAAATCTTTTGCTGGAGTAGTTTAATTGCTCGTTGGTTCGTGTTTTGATATGACGTATGTTACAATGAGAGACATGGTGGGAACTTTTCAGTCGCGTATTTTAGATTGTGTGCAAAGGAAATTTATTATTAAAAGGTACGATGTTGGAGTTGTTAACAAGTCTGCTCTGTCTGAGAAGATGGGGGGGGGGGGAAGATAAAGTGGTGGAAGTTGATGAGTCGAAGTTTGGCAAAAGGAAACATCATTGTCGCCATCCTGTTGAAGGGCAGTGGGTATTTGGAAGTGTGGAAAGAGGGTCTGGGAGATTATTTTTAATAGCTGTTCAAGATAGAAGTTGGGAAATGCTGATTGTATTAAAGAGTGGATTGAGCCTGGTAGAGCTATTTTTCGGATGGATGGAAATCTTACAAGGATTTAAGAAAAGAAGATTTTGAACATTTATTTGTGACTATAGTATGAATTTTCTGGATAGTGTGTCTGGCTGTCATATAAATAGGACAGTGATTACGTGGCGGCATGTTAAAGGTGGTATGAAATTGGTATTTCTGCTGTTCGAAAAAGCATTCATTCATGGTAAATGCATTTTATTTTATTCTTATTTTGTAGAATGTTATGTTCACTGTTTTTTTAGTATGAATTATTGTTTTTTTTTTAATTGTTTGAAATTTATTTTGTTGATTAGTGCCTAGATTGTGCAATTCGTAGATGTTTTTTAAAGTTGAAACAGAACGCTGTGTACATGGTATTCTTTGAAATTTATTGTTATGTTAATTTATTAAAGCGAGATGTGCATAGTTCGTAGTCTAGATTGTGCAATTCGTAGATGTTTAAAGATATCCCTGTGTACATGGATTCTTGTCCAATATTTTTGGTTAGAAACTTTACGTTTTTGCTATGAAAATTTTTTGTTTCGAATTTTTAGCTTAAATTGTGTTCAAAACGTGGTTTTTGCATTTGTGAAAACCGCGTTTTTGGAGACATTTTAGGCTTAAAGTTTGAAATGTACACAAAAAATTTAGATAGTAATATGGCAGCAAGGAGTTTAGTATCCTGAGAGCGCATATAAGAGTAGTTCTAAGAAACATTTTTAACTTGTGTATTTAATTCTCATGTTACTAGTTATATTCAAAAAGAAACAAGCACTAGATTTGTCCATAAGCAACCTACAACACTAAAAATTTATAAGAAGTACTAGATCTACTCTGAAAATACTAAAGGCAGCCATTTAATCTAAGCTGTTTAGTTTCCCAAGAGTTGACACTAGTTCAATGAAGGATTTGGCATGGTGAGATCCCTAAGGCTAATATCACACATGCATTTGTTTCATTCGGACAACTTTTCTGCCCGGTTTACTACTGAAAGAAAGACCACAATTTTTTTCCTTCCGTTCAGAAAAAAATTGCAGGATGTTCGTTTTCAACGGAATCAGCTATCAGCTTGTTTGTAATGAAGAACCAATTTTCCCTTTACATGTTAACCACAAAGTGATCTGTGGTGATTGGCTGTTGTGACAAAGCAGAAAAATTGTTCCAAACAGTTGTTCTTTAGAAAAAATGGATATGTGATAGTAGCCTAAGAGATTTATTCAATAGATCTGACAATTTATGATCTTGTGGCTCATATTCTGAGACTCCTACGCAATACTGTGAAAAGGAACTTGTTGAATACACAACAATATGTTCATTAAAGGCTTTGGGGAATAATTTATAGCGAATTCATACATTCATGTTTAATATCAATTGAAAGGAAAATAAATTATAGTATTATAATGGCACCTTGTAATTGAAATTCATCCATTTCTAGTTTTTGTCATTTTAATGTTACATAGATTACAGAGTTTCAAAACCAATGTACACACAACAAAAGAAAAAATTTTCCCTTACTATGTTCCCAATCTACAGAATTTCACTACTTAGATTAAACAAGAAGCATCCTTTCAATATACATAATGTTTTTTACTCTAGCATACAAATCACAGTAGATTAATAAAATATGATCTGAATACGAAAATGCAGACTACCTTAATTAAAAGAAATAAAAACAGAACAATATCATACAGGTTTCAAATTTATTAGTTGTCATTCATTAGTAAAGATTCAAAACAAGTTTTTACATAAAAAAAGTATTCAATATTTTGCTATGAAAGCATAAACTGAAAATGTATATTCATGGTGAACAACTTGATTTCGTGCTTACTGAAATATCTGATACATCATACAATTTCTTATAATGCTTTAGAACATTCAATTAACAAATGCATATTCTAAAATGTATACCAAATGTGACAATTATTATAGAAAAAAACTTTGTTGACTACCATATATTTAATATAAGTCTACCAATATTTTGAATTTTGATAACACGGAAACATATGTTTTCGTCAAATTAAAGAATTTTTTTTTTTTTAAATCTTTAGATTAAAAGGAAGTTTCTAAACATTTCTTTAGAAATGCACTGAAAATGACTGGTATTGATTTCTAGAAGATAAAGGTGCACATTAATTCATTATGCTATAAAATCATTCAAAACATTTTCATGACATAAAAAATGTTCAATATTTTATACAAAAATCATTTATTACAAATAACTGTTGTAACAAATAATAAAATCTGAGGATCTGAATATTGTTTCAAAAGCCATATTAATAAAAATATTATAAGAGCTGATGTTAAAAATATAACTATACTTACGGGAACAAATATTTTAATTAACTATTTTAAAACTGTATAAAGATTTTACTAGATATCTTAACATGGAATGGATGCAGTAGACTTCAAAATTAAATTTATTAAAGTAACCTTTCTTTGACATTAAATAATCATTAATAGATAATTTATTTTACACAAACATCTAAATCATAAGAAGTTTTCATATAAACACAAATATTCCAGTGACACACTTTATGGAGTTAAGGAGTAAAAGTCAGATTCATTGGTGATAAATGTCCACCTGGTGTTGCTGCATTTTGGAACCTAAATTGAGATGAATCTCCTTTGTTTTCTTCTGCACGACCTCTGTTGAGGGCAGAGATCTGCTTCAGAAGCGTTTTTGCATCTTCTTTGGTTTCAGGATAGTCCATACACTTTTGAGCATTTTCATGAGCTTCTTCTAATTTCAGATGTTCATAATAATACTTGGCTAAGTATAAATATGCATGACACAATTCATCCCGGTCTGTGGCATTTCTGGCCTCTGCATCACGAATATAATCAGTATATGCAGCAGCAGCTTGTTTCTCCTCGTTTAATTTTTCATACATTTTGGCTAGTTTAATTAAAGCCATACCTTCTATATCACCAACAGCATGAGCCTTCCAGAAGCACTTTTTTGCTTCTTTCAATTTATCCAGTTTTTCGTAAGCTTCACCTAACGCTACCATCATTCGAGAGTCATATGGCCTAAGTTGTTGTGCTTGTTTATAATAATATAAGCAATAGCAAGGCATTTTTAAAATCTCATATGTTTGACCTAATCCATACCAAGCACGATAATCTCTTCGGTTAACTTCAATTGCTTGTCTATAGGCTTGAATTGCAAAACTGGTATTTTTCATTTCCATGTACTCATGACCCATCAATGTCCAAGCAGAAAGGTAATTGGGATTAAGTTTCAATGCTCTTTGGAAGTACAGAACAGCTTTTTCATGTTGTGTCCTTAAACTGTAAAAATTTCCTATAACACAGCACGTTTCAACTCTGTATTTATCGATGTCACATGTATTATGAGCCAGGTTACTTAATTCAACTCTCATTTCTCGAACATACAACAAATTGGAATAGATGTCCATGTTATCCAGTCGATATGGATCAACTTTTAGTATTTCCTGGAAACCATTTATTGCTTTTTCAAGATCTCTCATATTATGATATGCTATGGCAATTTGGGCCATGACATAGGTACTTTTTGAAAACCCAATTTCAATTAATTTGGAATAAATTTCCAATGCTGATTCATTCATTTGAATTTCTAGATAGGTATGAGCTAAAAAGAAATCTTTTATCCAGCAATCAGGTAAAGTAAGATCATTTAACATTTCCCTATCTGATATTAAAGTAGCAAGTTCCAACCATGCACCCCAATGAAATGGTTCTCTGCGAATGGCTTCTGTCAGAATCTCAACTGCAAACTTTTCCAACTGTAATTTTTTTAAAACCACACCATAAAGATATAAACAATATCCATCCAGCAAACCAGCTATATAAGCCTTATGTAACTGTAGCCTTAAGGATTTTAAAACAGTATTTTTTGATTTATCCATTGGTGGAGAAACATCAGCAATATCGTCTAATCGTTTTTTCTCACCTGATGAATAGATGGAATAAAAATGTAAAAATCTAGCAACAGAAGATTGGCAGTTTTGAGTAAAATAAGCTGCTCGATCATATTCTTGAGCATCAAAATATGATTTAGCTAGTGAATATCTTGCAAATTCCTTTTTATCTAAGACATCGTCATCATCTTCCATACAATCAGAGTCGGAGCTCTCAAAATCGCTAAGTGCTAGATATAGTTCAGCTGCCCAAGACACAGTATTTCTCAGTCCTCTTTTGTTGCACTGTCGCATTATTCGCAGCAAATCTGAGTTAACTTTTCCTAAATCACATTCAGATAGTAAAGCCATTTTGTTATAATATGGAAGGAGAATTTATCTTCTTATTTATTAAAAAGCTGCAAAAAAAATAATTTAGGAACTTAAAGAAATATATAAAATAAAAAAATTCTCATGACACATAAACAATAACAAAAATTGTTAATGGAATAATTTTCATATAAAATATATATATAAATATCTATGCAAATTCAGCATTAGTCAGATTAAAAGAAATAACAAAAGCCCAACAAAATCATCAAAGGCCTTTTTTTTGTCAGAACAAACTTTTTCTACATTAACAATGCATAAATTAGAATAAATGGAATGGATATAAATTGATCAATAAGCTCTTGCTATTAGACAATATTATCATGGCCCATTTCAGCATTAAATTTTTCCATGAATTTCTCATCCATCCTCCCCAAACGAGCCAAAAATTCATTTTTCTCTTCCTCATTCCAAGCAGCATACCATTCACGGAACAATTTCATACGACACTGAAATATACTAGGTGGCCTGTCATTCAGTTCTAAGCTATTCATAGAATTTGACATGCCATTAAGCTCCTTACGTGAATAAGTATCAACTAGAATGCTATAAAAGTCATCTTTCTGCATTTCACTATACTCCATAAACCACTGAATGAGGTAATTTAACTGCTCAGCGATGCCAATTGGGCCTTTGTTGGTCATGATTTTGTTAACGAAATGAAAGAAGGAATGAGGCTAATGAGCAATTCTTAATATAGAAGTGCTAATAAAGTTTGGTCAACTTCTAGCAATTTAATAAGTAAGCTTCTTCTACCTTGAATAGACCATTCATCAAACCACAGAGTGAACTGCTCCAATTGACATTCAAACACAGATGGTGATTGTCTTGATATTTTTAAAGATTCAAAACTGCTGGCTAAATCTTCAACATGTGATAAAGGTTGGTTTTTCAAAACATCCAAAAATTCCTTTCTCTGGGTGTTGCTCCAATTGCGAAACCAATGTAATGCACAACGAATTTGTTCTTCTTCAGGGCTAAAAGACATGAATTTTCCAAAGACGATGTCACCTGAAAATAAAATAATCTCTGTAAATCTAGGAGGGAAAAACATTCAAGATACTTTCTTTATTATTATAATGGCCACTGTTATTAAACCCTTTCCAGCATGCTACTTTTCAAAGTTGGAATTTCAATAACAATAATAATAAAGGTAGGCAGTCTAATCATACTTAGTACACAGGTAAAATTTTATATAGATAGCACTTAGAATTTTAATTTTGCGGATGTGCCTAAGACATGCTCACTAAAGAATGGCGCTTTGAAAAGAGCCCCAAAGCGAGTACTTCTGCGGAGCATGTAATAGAGTGAAAGATTTTGTCTATGATTAAAAAACACTAGATTCTAATTGCAATAACAGATTTAGCTCTCCCCAGGGTGGCTTGCTACTCACCTACAACTCCCAAAAAAAGCACTTCTTGATTATACAATAATCACATGTGTATAAATGAAAAAAAATATAACTTGCTTATGATTAATAACATTATTTACACTTTCATCTATTTTTTTTGTCATGGTGGTATTTCTACAAGCAAGTGACACTATCTTTGAATGTGTTAACCACTTAACAGTTTTATTTTCCTGCTGTATTGCATTGTGACCAAAAATATGCATATTTTTTAATAAACAATTTTGTAATCTAGTCGATTACATGAATTCAAATCAGTAGTCAAAAGAGTTACAAGTATTGTATTTATTAATTCAAGGTAATTTTTAATTGTAACGAAATCACATTTTTACTTAAAGCTGGCTTTTTTATGATGAAACTGTAGAAGTGGAAAGAACACTTTCAAATTTGAACGAAGTAAATTCCCTGTGAAAGGAAATCGCGGTCGTGGTGGTGGAGAAGGATTACTAGTATCCATTTTAAAGAAGTTCCAAACCTGAATTAAATTATCCGAGCTTTCCATTTCCGCATCATCACTATAAAATTACGATAAAGAACTTTCAAGATTACCAGAATCACTTATGGAAAATTCAGATTCCCCATCAGATTCAGTATCAGAATTATATTCTGTTCTGAGCCATTTACTGTTACCCATTGCTCTTTTTTTTTTTTCATTACTAAATTGGGATGAAATACTATTCAGTCTAATACACTGAACAGGTGCAAACTCGTTGAATTTCTTTATGTAATGAAAAGTGGTGAAACCTGTCCTCGAACTGGTTTTATAATCCAATCTTTCCTGGACCACTACAGACATCGATTAGAAACACTGCAAAGTAAAAAATAAGAAAAAGCCGGGAAAATCAATGAACAAAATCAATTGCACTGCCCGAGTTGTGTACAGGCAAATAAAAAAGTCCCTTTTCACAGCACCCAAACAGTGTTCAGGCAAAACAGTTAAATGGTTAAATGTTACTGAATCTTATTTCTTCAGAAACTAATATTATACATACAATTAAGAAAATATATACTATAAAATAAAATTAAATAAACATCTACAACTCAAAACTATCCGAACGCAGAGCTAACAAAACTTCTTTCAATGAAATGACAAAAAAAGAGAACTGCTCTAGTGAAAATCAAAGAGCTAATTGATAAAACTAACCCCTGATCTTCAGAAAAACACCCCAACAATTCCTTAGTTGATAACCAAACCTCCCTCCCTCCAAGAAAAAGAAAACTGGAAATACAACACAGCTGTGCACCCACCTCTCTCTGTTGTGAATGGGCTCACTAAAGAAAATTCCGCAGTGAAACAGCAATACAGCTACTGGTCTGATGTTTCGGTTATTGCACTTTGGGTATACAGAAGATGTTCATTGTTTGATTGCAGGCAAAATTTTGAGGTAAAAATTTAAAACTAACATAGAATAAAGAAATCAGCATACAGCCAAGAAAATAACATAGATATTGAAAAATATGGGTCTTTAAAAAATAAACATGGCTAAAATGTATGGACTGGTTTGTGTTGTTCTGCCATCTAGTATTAATAAAGAAGGTTAAAAGTAACCTTGTAAGGATCTTAAGTTTTACTAACGTTTATTTTATTTTAAATCTTTACTATCACTTCTTATTTTCTACTTCCGGCCAGAATTATAAGCGTTAAGGATTTTATGCAAAGTTTGTCTGGCGAACGCCAAGTATTTAAGTGTGGCCTTTTTGCCAAGCAGGAGAGAGGAAGCAGTGAGTTCGAAGCAGGCCGCTTACCTTAGAAGTTACGCAGTTGCTATTTGCCTTCCAGGCCAGAGGTTTTAATCCTCTTGATAAATTAAACGTATTGTAGTGTTCACAGTCTCTGTGCTACATACGCTTCCTGTTATTATAAGGCCAATCTTCCACGTATATTATTCTAAAGTTAAATTAGAGTTTAGTTTTATTTTGATATCTTTTACGTTAGACCCCGAGTGGAGGGTCATTGTATTCCGAGTACGGAAGTCATTGTATATAAACAAAAATAAAGGGTTTTGTATACCCTTCGTCTGTATCCTGTCTACTTACTACAATTAGTGAACATAGCTTTAGTAAGCTCTCTGTTCCTAGTCAGGTCATTGTATGTTTCCGAAGAAGGTTAGAAGAAACAAGAAGAACCTGATAGTGGCGCCCAAAGAAGAAGAATAACCATGGCCGAGTTTCAAGAAGAACCTGTGCTGCCTGCAGAAACGGCTCAGAATCCAGAAATGCCGGCTGCCGCCCTGGAAGGATTTGGGTACATCGTCCAGACCATGCGCGCTTCGATGAAACCAGAAGCAACATTTAATGGAAACTCACCGGTAACCAGTTTTTTGGAAAAATTGGATGACCACTTCATGCTCTACCCCGTGCACGAGTTTCAAAAAGTTACCTTAGCTACCAGCGCTTTGAGGGGCCAAGCGCTTAACTGGTTCAAATGTATTGGCAGAAGTCTCTTGGGTCAAGCAGGAAGTCCCACCTATACTTACGAAAATTTCAAGACTGCCCTACTAAAAGCCTTCCCTGTTGTAAGGGATCGTGCGAAATTAGAAACAGAACTTTTCAGTATATATCAACAAAGAATGGAAAACCTCTCGAGCTTTATTTTAAGAAAAATTCACGTTTTCAAGCTCTTGTATGGAAACCATCCGGATCCTGAAATAATTCAAGTGATTTTGCCGAAGTTACTACCCCAAGTGCAAGATTTTATTGAATTAAGAAATCCGACTACACTGGAAAAGTTATTTGAGCTAGCAATCCAGTTTGAAAGTAGAAGAACGGCGGATGTCGAAAGAAGACGCCAATATCAACAGCGAAACCAATTTGATACGCCAAGACTACAGCAAACTCAAGCATACGGCTACGGAGAAAAAGCGAATCACTGGGCAAGGAAACCCGAGCATTCAAAAACAGCCGGCGAACGTCGACAGTTCAATAGCAACCCAGGAAAAAAGTCTCAAGGCCAGTGGAGAAAGAAGGAAAGCACGGAAAGGAAAAATAATTTAAACTAAAACGGATTTCTGCTTACGAGAGGGTGCGGAAATCCGAAGGCCACGAAAACCCCTCTTCCTACAAGTTAAATACAGTAATGGTGAAAAATTTAACTCTTCCGAAGATTGAAGTCTTGGTAAATAATATCCCGGCCACCGCACTCCTGGATACCGGCGCGCAGTGTTCCTGTGTGGCAGAAGTCTTTTTTAGAAAGTATTTTCGCAAATACCGCATATATAATGCGGATAATACGACAGTATTAGCGGCGCAAGGAAAAGAATGTAAGTGCGTAGGTAAAGTACCTTTATATATCCGTATCAAGGACGAACAAGTAAAGGTGATGTTTTTTATAGTAAAGAATTTGCAAGCACATTTAATCCCAGGAATAGACTTTCTTTCAGACGCACAAGCTACACTGGATTTTAATGAAGCGTCCCTTAGGCTGACAATGAAACCAGTGCGCGTAGAAAAGGTTGAACCGCCAAGGTTAAATCTTGACCACCTGCCTAATGACGAGCAAGATAGAATCCGACAAGTGGTAAGTGAATTTGCTTCCTTATTTAGTGATATTCCAGGATTTACTCAGGTTACTAACCATAGTATTGACACCGGAGATGCATTGCCGGTTCGTCAAAAACCATACCGGTATGATAAGAATAAGGAAAAAATTATAGAATGGCATATTACCGATATGCTCCGTAAAAAGATCATAACGCCTATCTCAAGTAGTTATGCTAGTCCGGTGGTTTTATGTAAGAAAAATAATGATTATCCTTTGGAGCATCCAAAAAGGTGGAGATTCGCTATTGATTACCGTAAATTAAATTCCATAACGAAATATCCGGTATATCCGTTACCGATCATAGAAGAAATTTTAAGGAACATAAAATCAACCAAATTTATGACGACTTTAGACTTAACGAATGGTTATTTTCAAATAGGGGTCAGGCCTGAGGACGTGCCTAAGACTGCTTTTATAACCAAGTCTGGCACTTATGCATTTTTGCGTATGCCGTTTGGCCTTTCAGGCACCCCAGCAACATTTCAGCGATGCATGGACATTGTGTTAAGACCTGTTCTTGGAAAGTCCACATTTATCTATTTAGATGATATCATTATTACTAGTGATAATCTCGACCAACATATACAGGATTTAAGACAGGTGTTTTCTTTATTAAATGAGGCCGGTCTAAAAGTTAATGTCGAAAAGTGCAAATTTGCAGCCCCTGAATTAAAATATTTAGGTTACAAAATATCGCAAAAAGGGATCGAGACAGATGAATCAAAAATAATCGCTGTACAAAAGTATCCGACTCCAAACACGGCAAAGAAGCTCTCTTCTTTTCTAGGACTTTGTTCATATTATAGGTCCTTTATAAAAGATTTTGCGGCTATCGCTGAGCCATTGTTAAAATTAAAAAGGAAAAAGGCAAGATTCTCGTGGACGGCCGAAGCCAATAGTGCTTTCGAAAAATTAAAACAAGCATTAACGCAAGCCCCTGTGTTGAAATTTCCTGAAAAGGATGAAAATTTAGAAATTTCAGCGGATGCTTCGGATTATGCGGTAGGAGTGGTACTTTCGCAAAATCAGCAGCCCGTGGCATTTTTTAGCCAAACTTTAAATCAAACACAAAGAAACTATTCCGCGACCGAAAGAGAGGCACTTGCAGTTCTGTTAGCAGTGCAAAAGTTCCGAGTCTATTTTGGAAAGGCGCCGATAACAGTATATTCTGATCATGCGGCGGTAACTAGATTGTACTCAGGGAAAAATTTATCCCCAAGGTTAATAAGATGGGCACTCAAGCTGCAAGAATATAATCTGGTAATCAAGCATACCCCCGGAAAGGAAAATATCGTAGCAGATGCCCTATCATGAATTAAATTAGACGAACAGGGTAATACCGTAAAAGTTGCAATGCTGACAGCGTGTACAATAAATTCCCGAGAAACTGTAATAACCGAACTGGGTAAGGATCCTGAGTTTGGAAGTATTTATGAGTATTTGAAGGATCCTGAAAATTTTAGCCACCAAGATATTGTGGCGATAAGAAATAGGGCGGCCCATTACGAACTAATAGATGGTCTATTATTTTATACAAAAACTACGAATTCCAACAACGAATTTCGACCTGTTATCCCAGCTAGTCTTAGATTAAATATCCTGCAAGAGCTCCATGACAGCCCTTTAGCTTCTCATGCTGGTATTCGAAAAACTATCCAACGCGTATGCGAGGCAGTCTACTTTCCTGAACTGCAAAAGTTAACAAGGGCGTATGTCCAGTCCTGCCCAACATGTCAAGCCGTTAATTATATTAATTTCCGCCCGGCTGGGTTTCTAAATAGTATTAAATCCGAATTTCCAAATGAAATAATCGGCATCGATTTATTGGGCCCTTTCCCAAAAAGTCAGTTAAACAAAAGTCGCTATCTCCTTGTTATGGTTGATCATTTTAGTAAATGGACCGAAATTGTTCCCTTAAAACGAGCCTCCGCGAAATTAGTTACCGATTCTATTTTAAATAAATATATTTTAAAATACGGGGCGCCCCTAAAAGTTATATCGGATAATGGTCCTCAATTTGTAAGTAATATATTTGAAGACATGTGCAAAAAACTGGGCATACGTCATTTAAAAATGGTCCCGTATCGGCCGCAATCAAATATAGCGGAACGGGTCAACAGAAATATAGTGAAAATTATCCGTAGTTATGTTAAAAATTTTCATAAAAGCTGGGATAACTATGTCAATGAATTTGCTTTCGCCCTTAGGACCGCAAAACATGATACAACGGGAAAAACTCCTGCTGAGTTATTTCTAGGCAGAAAGATTATAACACCGTTAGATAAATTATTTTATGTGCAACAAAGAGCCCCAGAATTTAAAATGGGTGATATAGAAAAACTAATTAAGGAGGCAAAGAAGAATACTGAAGTAGCACAGAGAAAACAAAAATTGTATTATGACTTGAAACGACGGGGAGTAACTTATAAAGTAGGGGATGAAGTACTAAAAATTAAGCATTCACTTTCTTCAGCACCAGAAGATAAAACTGCCAAATTTTTTCCACGATTTGAAGGACCATATGTTATAGAAAAAATAACTCACGCTGTTGTAGTGTTAAAGGCCAGAAATGGTGAAATCTCTTCCGCAAATATTGATCAAATTAAGCCCTACTTCGATCGTAATAAAATGCAAATCTTTTCAGATCTTTTGCAGGATCCGGCACGGGAGACACCGCAGGTACAAGTTCCAGAGGTGGGAAAACGACAAGTACAAGGGCAAGCCAATGAGAGACAGAAGCAAGTGAAAAGAAAATTGCCCCGTGGAAAAATTGAAGGTAAAAAGAAAAAGAAGCCGTTCCACCGTCCAGAAAACAGAGTTCACGAACACCCCCAGAATGAAGAAGGGAGAAGGACGACGTATGTGAAGAGGACCAGGAGAAATGACGGAAACTATAACCCGGCTTTAAAACGGAGGATCGACTTATCCGACAGAACTCTCCGCAGCAAAAGTCGCCGAACTGCGGAAGGGCCATCAGCGGCGGAGGAAAAAGTACAAAAAAATTTGAACGGCCAACAACGAGGTCCAAGCAGGATCACGACAGAAGTTTCCCGGTTCCACCAAGACCAGCTGCCTTCAAACGGCCAAGACCACAAGCAGAGGACAAAAGGAAGGTGTTCAAGGGTGGCCGTACTGGTGAAAAACGGAAGCTTCCTGAGGAAAGCACTGAAGGGTGAGCCCGTACAAGAAGGAGGATCAACCAAGCTACTATCTGCTATACCTTTAAAGACTGGGCCCAGAAAAGGATGTCTGAATATTACAAAGATAAGTAAAATTTTATGTTACTTTGCAAACTTAAGTTAATCTTTCATTCTTACTGCAAGTGGCAGATTTCAAGAAGTTTTACCTCATGCGAGGTCTACCTTTATCGCCAAAAGGGCGAGAAATGAGTTATGACCGATTTTCTTATTATGTTTTTCAATTACTCGCGCGTAAAACTAAAGTTGATGTATAATAGCGTTGTGTAAAGACTTAAATATTGTAAAAAGTTATTGTATAAATTTTATTTAAAACATTCTAGCAAGAAAGAAGTTTTAGTCTGAAAGACTTTTTGAAATGTAGTATTATTTCAATGTAGAAAGAATTGGCACTTGCTTTGAAAAGAATAGAAGTTAACAATGTACTACTAATGTATGTTTTCAAATGTGTAAAATTAACGGCATGTTGATATGTTCTTATATACATGTGTTCTGTTATTTTAAATGTTAAGAAATACCGTGATATGGTAAAAGTGAAAGTAATGTTAAAAATTTGTTATTCGTGTGACTGTAAAGATTAAATCATGGTGAATATGTGGTAAAGGTTGAATGATGTAGTTAGGCTCTCTGACGCTACACTTTAGAGTTAGCCACTTTTAGAATAGTACCTCAGGGTTTAGAGTTGAAAGTAGGGTGTGTTAAGAGGTCTCGTTATGTTGAATTTTAACACGTTAGTGTTTTGATTGTAGGAGTAAGTGTGGCACACGTAGACAGAAACACATTCGTGTTTGGTGTTCTTTTACAACACATGTCAGAGAGCATGGGGAGAGATAAGTAAAATAGTCATGAATGAAATAAGAATGTTAAGAGAAGTATATTCTATATGTTATTTGCAATGTCATTGTGTAACATTTCATTAAACTAGTTTTCCTTCCAGATCTCTGGAAGGAACCAGAATTGAATAAAGCTCCTGTTTAGATGCAGTACAGATGAAAAAAAAAAGATTGTTGTAGATCCTGGGAGCTGCTATTGTAACAAATTTCTTTCTTTTAAATTTTCTAGTTTCTAACGAAGTTATGATTGTAAAAGGTTGGCCTCGAGCTAAAAGTTTTCAACAAGGTCGTTTTAGACCTCAGTTTCAAACTAATTAACTCTGGCGGGAAGTATGTAAGGATCTTAAGTTTTATTAACGTTTATTTTATTTTAAATCTTTACTATCACTTCTTATTTTCTACTTCCGGCCAGAATTATAAGCGTTAAGGATTTTATGCAAAGTTTGTCTGGCGAACGCCAAGTATTTAAGCGTGGCCTTTTTGCCAAGCAGGAGAGAGGAAGCAGTGAGTTCGAAGCAGGCCGCTTACCTTAGAAGTTACGCAGTTGCTATTTGCCTTCCAGGCCAGAGGTTTTAATCCTCTTGATAAATTAAACGTATTGTAGTGTTCACAGTCTCTGTGCTACATACGCTTCCTGTTATTATAAGGCCAATCTTCCACGTATATTATTCTAAAGTTAAATTAGAGTTTAGTTTTATTTTGATATCTTTTACGTTAGACCCCGAGTGGAGGGTCATTGTATTCCGAGTACGGAAGTCATTGTATATAAAGAAAAATAAAGGGTTTTGTATACCCTTCGTCTGTATCCTGTCTACTTACTACAATTAGTGAACATAGCTTTAGTAAGCTCTCTGTTCCTAGTCAGGTCATTGTATGTTTCCGAAGAAGGTTAGAAGAACCTGATAACCTATAAAGCCTTTTCCCATCAATTTTCTGTGTGTAGAGAGGGAATTTTTGGGTGCACCGGAAAGGGTTTAAACAACACAAAGATTATTGCCAAATTTGAATTAAGGAAAAGTTAGGAACTCTATTAGGAACAAAAACACATACACTTCACACTCAAACACATGACACCATTTAACTAATGTCAAATCCTCTACCCAACAGCAAATAAACTACAGAAGTCTTACAACATACAAACAATTACAGACTAGATTTTTTGTATTCTGAAACCACTGAAAAAGTTAATAAAGTAAATGTTTTTTTTTTCGCTTGCAACTTTTTATGCTAAATCTAAAAATGCTTTTGTTGATATGCAGTCTCCTTTTGTGACTACATTGCATTTTCAAATGAGGAAATAAATGCCTCTTTCTAGGAAGAATTTATACATGTAGTTTCATCCATATGTACAGCCAGGATACAAGCCAAGGAAGAGGTAGTAAATAATTATTAACTGGAAAAAATAAATTAGGTTATTCAAATATGTAAAAGCCACGAAGGCTACCTTTGTGGAAGGCTTTCTTAAGGAAATGTCTTGTACTCATGTTACACAAGAAAAAAACTACAAAAACCACCCATGCAGCTAGTCCATTCACCTGGTACAGAGCAAACTATCACTATTCAAAGGTTTCAACCACTTACCCTTGGGTGGAACAAATTAAATTATGATAGGATTTGAAACGTGCCTTAGCACCAGTAGTCTGGCTCAAGAACAACAAATCCTGGTAAACTGGCTGGCTGCATAAGTGTTTTTGTGGTTATCCCTATGTAACATTTTGAAATTTTAATGAAGACTTGTTGAAAATTTGCATTCCTCCTGTTTGAGACTGCACCAAGCAAAAAAGGTGAACTATATAATTGCACGGAAGAATCCTCTCGACAGACAGAAAGGGTTGTGCATCTTCCCGATTTTGGATGGTGCTGAAAAATGTCTTTCCTACCATTCCTATTCTAGGTGCGTGTCAACGTGGCCAGTAGCCGTGATTCTCTTGAGCGTGGTGCAGCAATGTGATAGATTCCTAACATGGAGCAACGCACTGGAAGACTACATAGTAATAGGAATCTAGCCAAGCATTCCGGATAATCGTTCTACATCGCTAAGCACCTGCCTGTCTGAATGAACTGTTAAGCATGCTTAAATTATGTTGTACCAGTCAAGCACATTTGTATGTTATCCATCATATAATTTCACTAATGTGCCATAGTCTGACATGATATGTTCATCTATCTTTGTTAAACTGAAAGAAAGCCACTGATTAAATCTTATGTTTTCAACTTAGTGTTATTTATACTTCTGCAGCAGAGAACCTTGGTTCTAAACATACTACTGCTTTTAACTCTCAAGGTTCTTTAAACAACAAAAATTTCAAAACCAACTGGATTTTTTAATTTCAGGAGAACTTAACAATAATTTGAAATAAAAATATAGAAATTTTATAGGATTAGATAATTCATTTCTTTTCTAAGAATTGGTAGATTCCATTCAGCAGTTAATACTCTTGTAGATAAAAGAAAATGCACTGAAGTTAGCACAGAAATGTCTGGACTACTATTATTCTATATACATTCTACACATAAACAAAGATGTGTATATTATTGGGAACATTTTACAAACACACCACATTTAGATTTTATATGGTGAACAGATTATGAAACGCACATCGACATACAAAAAGGAATTTATGGAAAACATATTTGCATAAAAAAGTAACAATATATAAAGGACTGGATTTATCTGGTGACTGTAATGCACATTAGAGCTATCTGCTTTTGGATAAAGATGCCTTTCTAAAGGAAACCTGGCTATCTACATTGCCCATGGGAACAACCATTGCAAAACTGATGTTTGGGATTTGAAACCCGGTCAAATTACTCATAGTTTTGTATTATCCCCATAGCTGATGGGAAATAAGCATATATAGACACCAAAGATTGAGTTTCAGATGCAAAAAGTCTACACATTTTTTTAAAAATATCATACCAAAATGTTTAATTTTATTTTTGAGAATTAAAATACATTTTTTAACAGTTTGATTTAATTTGGCCTTTCCCGCCTTTATGCATTTGGATTAAATTTTGAAAATAATTTTTTACCCTCTTCTATCAACTGTATTTTCTTGAAATTTTCATATCTGCAATATTCACCAAAATTTTTTCAAAATTCTGCCCCCCTCCCCAAGAACAAAATTTTTTTCACATATTCTTATTTAACGGTCAAACTAATCACTGCAGGATTTCAATCTTTACATAATTATATAGATTGTATAATAATATTTCAAATGAAGAATTTATGGGACTTCTGTAATAATATACCAAATTTTGGAAATTTTCAAAAAGTCATTTGATTTTTTTGGTAACTGCATAGCAACATTAAACTAATTTGTGCGATTTAAATGTCCATTAAACTAAGTTGCAATGAATTTCTGAAATAAAAAGATTAAATTCTACTTTGTAAGCAGTTTGTTGGCTTTAAATGATAGAGATTTAAATCACACAAATTTTAATAGTACTTTAAATTTGTTATTAATTATGTTAGCTTAGGGGGATTAACTTATGGGATTAGAAAAGCTTGGCACATCAAAAAATATCACAAAGATTTCTTTTATATTTTTCCATGAATAAATGTTTACAAAGTTCGAGAGAGTTATGCTGCAGTTAGAAGTTTTAGTACTTTTTTAGGGCACCAGTCCCCAAATCTGACAGGCTCTTTATATTACGTCACGAATAGTTGTGCATTAAAGTTATTGCAAATTAGATGAAACAATGCACATCAATCCAGGAATTTTCCTACCTCACTGAATTCATCTGAGAGTAATTGTACGGAAAGACGCAAATGTTTCCCACAATGTTAATTAAAATTGGCAATTTCATACATCCTGTTATGTATGAAACAGCATAATATGAAACAGAATTAGAAAAACATAAAAAACAAAACTCTGTTTTTTATGTACTCATTCTGGATTTAATAAAACTGATTCTTTTATGAAGTAATGCTTTCTTAAAGGTGCCACCTCTGTGAGACGACAAATTTGAAAGCTTAGTTACTAGAATTAGCAAACTTGTAATAACAGTTGTATTTTGTATAATATATATAATGTTTCATGCATACAATGCTGAATCTGTGCAATTCTGTTTTTTTTTTTTTTTTAAGTGAAAATAGATTGCTGTTTACATGGAAAGAACAACAGTTTCTTTCTATGTAAATAGCATCCAGTCTCGCTTAAAACAAATCAGAGAATTGTACAAATTCAGCATCCCACACACTGTGTATACTCAACTTTATATACAGTAAAATACGTTTAACATGAAAATGCTTAAGACGACATATAGGTTAACACAAAATAATACAACAGTCCCAACAAACTACTATATATTTTCATGCATTTTGTTTCTCTTAACATGAAACAAAAATCGCTTAACTCGAAAAGATATCCTTTCTGGGAATGAAAAAAATATGGAAAACACCGGCCTCGCAGGCGAGATTTAAGAGAGGTGGTTTCACGTTTCGTAGAAAGGAGGCTAACTTGGCTTTGAAATACACTCGGAATAGCCCTTGACACTAGGCAGTTTTGTTTATTTAATTACTTTCACCTTCCACCTCTACAAACACCACACAAACATATCATCTGTCACCAACTGGCTTTGAAATTCGATGATGCAGTGGGAGTAAAAGTGGAGCAATGGGAGTAAAATTATGTGAGTATGATTCATATGTTGCACTCTGCATGGAATTCAGTGACTTCAAGGACAAATGAAAATTGTTTTCGTCATGCATGATTCTCAAAAGTATCAGATTCTTTGGTGCCAAAAGAAATGGAGAAGGAGGCTATTGAAACTGAGCCGACACTTAATGAAATGTTTGAGAGTTTCTGTATTATTATACTGTCCTACTGTATTATGGAAAGAATTCATTGCAATAGTTGATAATAATGTGTGTACAGCCCCAATTATGGCAGACATTTTGGAGTTTGTTCAAAGCTAAAAAAATATCATTGATGCAGATTCCGACGACGAAAATGAATTGAATAACCTTTTCCCATGTCATCCAAAATGAGGAACATTATAAAAAGAATTTGCAGTTATTTAGACACACATTCCAATTGTAAAATGAATAACAAAATGGACGATATTTAACACTTTGTTAACTATATGATGCTAAAAAAGACAATGCAAAGAAAAATATCAGATTATCTTCCAAAAACTCAATAAAAGTTTTGCTTTTCAAAAACTTGAAAATTTTGTATTAAATTTCATTAAGTTATTGTGGATGTTTTTATTTCATTTAGTTTTATAAAATACATGAATATATACATATCTATGTAAATAAAATGCACTCTGATAAACCTAATTTTATTAAAAATGTTTTATTTCCAATATCCTTCAACATGGAAAAATATTTCAGTCCCCTCAGTTTCGTGTTAAACAATTTTCATTGTATATTACATCACAAGACAGTAAATTTTCATTTTTTAAAGATTAACCTAGTGTTTAATTAGTTTCGCCCATATTAATTTTCAGTGCACCCAAAGTGCTTGCAGTGGCTGCATTAACAAGGAAGTAAACATGAACCTTTATCACTAGGGCACCATTTTCAAAGTGTGGAGCGCACCCTTAAAGTGAGGCATTCGACATCTAAAGAGAGCCCAATTAATACACTGCCACCTGTGCACACTGCCATGTTGTACATGAGTCTTAGTTGGGCCTCAATTCAGCCAATATCATTCACACAATAGTTTTGACCAGCCCCAATGTATAACACATTACATAGTATTGTTACGAAGTATTAAGCAATGATGTCGTCAGACCTCATCTGTAGTGGCATTTGTTGACAAAACATAGTGCATTAAAAGACAGCTTAAGTGCAGAATGGCCAACTTATTTGATTGGTGCTTTTTACAAGAGTAAGAAGAATTGGATTTTCTTCAATTTTCTTTGACTTTTTAAGTGAAAACTGGTCAATGTGTATATGGATAAAGTCAAAGGAGTGCGCAATGCCATTTTTTTGCAATTCTGGGATGTTTTCTTAAGTTAAAAATAGGTCAACATGTACATGGATACCGAGTATGTGCAATTCTTAAAAGCACCCCAAGCAGTAGGTGATTCTGCACGTTCCCCTAAAAGACAAACCAAGGCAGTTTTTGCGGCAAAAAGTGCAAGTCTTAAACGTATTTAACTGGTCAATGCTGGATCCTTTGCTTAATCATTCAAAAAATTGCTTGAAGCTTTGTACAAATTATTTTTATTCATCACAATAGCTACATTATCGGAGAAACACTTTTCGAACCCTGTCTGTTGAAAGCAACTGATATTATTTTTGGAAAACAACTTATTATGGCTGATGCCTGGTGGCATAGCTAAGGTGGGGCAAGGGGAGACATCCGTCCCCGGGCGCAGCATCCAGGGGGCACCAAATTGATGATACACATTTCAGAATGAAATGATTTCCATTTTTGGAACACAGAAAGGGGTGGAAAATCTTTAGGTGTCCCTGGGCACTGAAAACCTTAGCTATGCCTCTGATGATGACATAAAAATCAGTGCAGGCTGTGAAAGAATCACATTCTTTCTCAATACCGTTGGATTAGAGCACAGATGTTGCAATATGTTGTCAACCGTTAGTTTTCATTTGATACGCACAAAATGAAACAATTAAAGATTAAGATGCTGTTTTCTACAGTGTTAGCAACTGCTACAAAAGTTATTCATATAATGACAGCAATCTCTGAACTCTTTTGCAACTATAAACTATCATCGCAAAAGTTGACAGACATATGCACAAACATCACTCCATAAAGGCAAATGACTTAACTATGCCTTAAAGTTATACAGTACAAAGTCAGTAATTCGGACGTCCATTATCCGGAATGATCTATATATCTATCCGGACCTCAAAGCCACAAACTTTAAGCATGCCCGCGTTGAAAGAAATGTTTAATAAAGTAAACAAATAAATATTAAGCTCTTTTTTTTTTTTTTTTGTATAATTTGTTACACTTTAGATCATAATTGTTCTCTATTTGATAAATTACGGTTTCATATTTTTAATTGTATAATTTCTGCATGCCATCTTACCAGATTAAAATTGATGATCTATAATCCGTAAAAACCCCTAATCCGGAATTGTCGAAGTCCCAATGAGTCCGGATTACGGGCTTTGTAGTGTACATCAAAATTGCAAATTATGTTAAAAAAGAAAAAAATATTAAATGCTTTATATTTTATAGTCCTTTATGAAGATTTCGGAGCAGAACACGAAAACACTGCAAGTTTATACAGATGTTGGATGGTTCATACAGATACAAAAGAACACATGATAGCACGATTATTTGAACTTTGAGATGAAGTAAAATTCAAACTGAACTATATGTGGAATTCTGAAGACCAAATACTTTTGATTCATTGAACTCATCGAACTTGAAATTTACAAGGTGAGATTGAAAGTGGAGATTCGACCATAGTTTATCATCAGGATGCCATAACAGCATATATTGATAAGTTGCAACTCTCAGAATATAAAACTTTAGCCTGCATTTTTAGCACTTTATTATTTTTAGCACAAATTTTAAGCACTTATTTGTGCAAAATATTTTCGGCACTTGTAACAATAAAAATGAAGTATAGAAGCAAACTCAATACTGCTAATGATTTACATTGCACACTTTCACTGAACATTTTGTCAAAAATAGCCAGCTCATCAGTCTTTTTTTTTTTTTTTTCTTTCCCATGTGTATGTGAAAACAACAATTTCTATAATAAACCTTTGCAAATACACCTAAGGTGTATGCTACTTAGTTAGAATTTTGCACCAACATATATGTTTGTTACTAAACAGTGCTCCGTTAGCAGAAAAATACCAAAAACTTTTACATAGCTTATCCTAGATGTGTCATAAATTAACTTTTATGCGTTGAATTTTAGCTAAAATAAAACAGAGCTTGAAGTATGATAAAAACATATGCAACTTGAAAAGCAAGAATTATTACATTAAAATTAAAGTGTTATCCATGTAATACACATACAATTAAGTACACAGAAGTATTATAAATTTAACGATAATATCATTAAATGAAAAAAACTTTCCGAAAATTTAATCCTAAACCTTATGTAAAAGTCTTTTGAAGTCATCGTTCGGCATAGATCCTCCAAGAACAACCGATTACGAGAGAAAAAGATAATGTGTGGTAGCTTGTGTCGCATAACTTTATTTGCTGTTTTATATAATTTCTGTAATATTTTGTAATGCTTATAATTTTGTAAATTTAAATATTTTTTTATGCTTTTAAGATATTTTCTATTTTTCTAAGAGCGGGCCCTTTGTTAAAATTTTCGCAGTGCACTGCAGCTTAAACAGCCAGTCCATTCACCTTGAAACTGATGTATACGATGTTTGAACTAATTTGAAACTGATGTTTGCATGAAACCGAATCATTAGGTTGTCATTCCATTCATTGGTCTTATCAACTTGAATATAGTGAGCCTGAGTAAAGAGGGAAATATCTTTCGTAAATATAAAAGGAACGATAAACACATTTCTAAAAAAGATTATTAAGAATCCTTAACCCGGGTTTGCCGTTTTTTCGCTGTCTCTCCAATCTTTTTTTAAAAATGAATGATTTTTCTTATAGCTGCCATCAAGGAAGGGAAGAATAAGGGAAAGAGTTCTAAAATTAGATATCTTGTTATCGCCACTCCAGGGTATGTCACACCCAGTGGTGCGACCATTGCTGGTAGACGCACTGAAATCGCAGTCTCATTGTGGAGCGTTTTCAAAGTTATGATGAAGAAATGAGACATTTAAGAAATTTACTTGATACTGTTTCTACTGAATAAAGTCTTGAGAAAGGTAATGAGTTTTCCGATAATGAAAAAATTTACAGTGAGCACAAATCTTCGCCTGAAATAGAATCTGACTTAGAGGGCAATTTTTCTGATTCAAATTAAAGTGACTATTTTATAGGAAATAATATAAAAAAATAAAGTAAAATGAAATTCTGTGGATGAAATTGCTGCAACGTATTCAACAACTAAAAGAACATGTCGTTGGCCTTCGGCATTTTTTTATTCCATGTTGAATATTGCTGCAATAAATGCAAGCATAATTTTTGTTAACAACCAAGAAACCACCTACTGGGCACCGAGCGACGCTCATTTCTAAAAACACTGGCATTACAAGTGATAGAAGATTATAAGAAGATAAGAAGTCAAAAAGAAGTAAAATTGGGCAACAATCAGGTGGATACACCTCCTGCTAAGAAGGTAAAGACGACATATAAAAGATGTGCTGAATGCGGGGCCAAAGAAGACAGAAAAGTTTGCCTACGAAAAATGTGAAAAACGGACCTAAAAAAGGAACATTTTGTTATGTTAATAATAATAATTTGCTGCATTTTTTAACTCCCCAAACCCCATAAACGTTTTGCGAAAATATAAAAAACTTTATTTTCTTTTACCGTAATAATCCGTAATGTTCGTTGCGAAAATATAAAAAACTTTATTTTCTTTTACCGTAATGTTCGAAAAATAAACCCCATAAACGTTTTGCGAAAATATGAACTAATAATGATTTGCGACTTTCAAACTTTATTTTCTCTTACCCTAATGTTCGAAAAGTAAACAGAAAATTTCCCTTTTCCTCCTTCAGGAAAATTCCCTGTGTGGGTTGCAACAATTATCAGGGTTACCATATTCTGGCGCACGTACGCTCACTTCCGATGTAAACAAATCCGCAATTTCGCCAAGTGCCGGTTATGGAAACATCCCCTGAAAAACATGTATGCATGGAACATATGGCATGCAATTGCCGAAAATGTGCAAATTAAAGGTAAAACTATTAACATATGTTTAAAACTATATTTTCTCTTCCATGTTTTTGTTCTTTTATATGTGCAGATTAAGTGGTAAAAGAGAAGAAGAAACCGCCCTGGGTATGTATCATACCCAGTGTGAGCAATCCCGTTCGTTTTTTCTCGCGCGAATAATGCCGGGTTAAGAATATCATTAAGATCCTTTGGAAAATTTTATGAAAAAAGCATACAAATTATGTGTTACGCCAAAAAGGGAAAAAAAAGGTAAACATTTCTGGCTGCACTTAGACATGCAGAACAATTAAAGGAAGAAAGTATGTCATACACATAACACGTAGTCACATTATGCGCCAAAATGTCTGAAATTATTAAAACATTAAAAATTCCTCTTATTTTAATGTGACAGATGAGTCAAACTCATTTAAGACTCTAAATCATAAACTCATATTTTAGCAAAGGAAAACTTAACTAACTGAAAATATCACTACACAACTTTTCATATTAGAGACGATACAAGAAGGCATACACGTTGGGTTGCTGAAATATTAAGCATAAACAGACAATAATTAACTGGACTCAAATGTATTGAAAAACTGTTGACATAAATAACGAAATCAGATATACATATTAATTTATTTTACCTTCAAATTATTTATCCATCATCACGCTTGGCAGTTACAAGCTAATTTATATCATTACAGTTACAGTTTCCTACAAACTAATTCGATCTTGAAAAAGGTCTGTGAGAAATTTTTATAAATTATTTAGAGAAATGGAAGAATGTAGTTTATAAGTATTTAAGAAATATATTTTCTGAATTTTATGTACAGATTAGTTTAAATATTAAAATAAAATTCTACACAGTAACGCGATTTGGAAGACAATGTGATGAATTAATTACTTTAAAAACATATAAAATTTATTTGAATTATTTTTATGATTATTGTAGCTCCTTTTGATGACTACTGATTTTGTGCACCTTCATTGCCGTTTATTCAGAAGAAAGGCATTAGAATCTGGCAGTATGCTGCTGACGCAATGATTTTTGTTTGCGGTATTTAATTTTATTGTTATTGAGCGTTTTGGTTTATCGGTTTTTCGCCGAATTATTTATGCGTGAGCTCTCATTCACAACTACTGAGACACATTCCATCATATCTTTCTTCTGAAAGTTCGAAAGCGTTAGAAATGTCTGATCTAAGTTTGTTAATGGATATGGGCTTTCCCCAAGCAAAAGCGTAAGTTCGTTAAGAAGATATTTATTCTGTAGTGTTCGTTTCTAATATCCAACAATTCATCTTGTTTTTTTTTGCAGTAGAATGCATTTTTCCAGAACTCTGAACTAACCATTTTACTGAAAGATACATTTTAATTAGCAATAAAAGTATGCATTTTAAAAAAACCGAACAGTAAGAAATAAAACTGCTTTATTTATATGTGACATAACATAGACTTAGTTGAGTGTATATACAGTGGCTCCCAAAAGTGTTCGTACACTTATGATTTTCATTGAAATAGGGATCTATCCGTTAATTTAAAGTAAACTTTCTGAATGAGATTTTAATAATAAGATCTATAATCTATTCGTAGTAAAATTACACGAAATATTTTTAAAATATAGCGAAACTTTATTTTTAAGAAATTAATAATAAAAAAATGATAAACATTTTATCTCACAAAAGTCTTCGTACACTGAAATATTTTTGGATAAAATCAAAATTAGAATTACCATTTGCCGCTTTTTTTAATTTTTGCATTGTGGTGCAAAATTATAAAAATTTTTAAATGCATTTTTGGATTTAAAAAATCATTTGTTTTAATTTTTTATTGTTTACTTCATAATATTCTATTTATTATTGAAAAATGGGTCGCAGTCATAAAGAAATTACAAACAGCATTCGAAAATTGATAATTTTTCCCCACAGTAGTGTTAAATCAATTCGAAATATCGCTAAATTAGTTAATTTATCCCATTCTACAGTGCAGTATGTGATAAAATGCTTTAAAGAAGAAAATCGGATTGAAAACAAGGTAAGAAAGGTCGACTGAGAAAGTTAACTAAACATGATGAGAGATTTATTATTAGAAAATTTGTGAAAAAACCCACATTTGAGTGCTGTGAAAGTTTCTGCAGAATTTAATGCAAAATTTTCTACTTCAATTTCACCTTAAACTGTTCGACAAGTTCTCAGAGAAGCTGGATTAGTTCGGTGTTCCGCCCGTAAAAAAAATTTTGTTAGTGAGAAAAACAGAAAGCTTACGCTTTCATTCGCAAAATCAATGATAAACACACTCGAAAGTACTGGAATAATGTCCTATTTGCTGATGAAAGCAAATTTAACATTTTTGGTTCTGATGGTCGAATAACTGTATGGAGAAGAAAAAACGAACTTCATTCTAAGAACTTAGTTGGAACAGTTAAGCATGGTGGTGTTCTTGTGGGAGGGGCATGACAGCATCAGAACTAGGTAATCTGCTATTTATTGATGCCATAATGAATCATTCTCTGTATTTAAATATTTTAAGAGACAATTTAAAATTATTATCCCAAAATTTGGATATTGGAAACAACTTTATTTTTAATCATGATAACGATTCTAAGTATACGGCTCTCAACATACGCCTGTAGTGTCTCTATAATTGTCCACAGGTTTTGAAAACACCACCTCAGTCGCCAGATTTAAACCCCATAGAACACATTTGGAAAGAGCTAGAGATTAGATTACGAAAACACGACATCAAAATGAAAAGCGAACTCAAAACAGCCATGATGTAAAAATGGATGAACATTGATACAGAAATTACAAAAAAACTTATAAAATCTATTCCCAGATGTTTAAAAGCTGCTGTGGATGCATAAGGATATCCTATTAATATTAATTCAACGAAAAATGAAAATATTTATGTCAAGATTTTTTTGAAGTGTACGAAGACTTTTGTGAGATAAAATGTTTCATTTTTTGATTATTAATTTTTTAAAAATAAAGTTTCACATATTTAAAAAATATTTCATGTAATTTTGTTACGAATAGATTATAGATTCTTCTTATTAAAATCTCATTCAGAAAGTTTACTTTTAATTAATGGATAGAATCCTATTTCAATGAAAATTACAAGTGTACAAAGACTTTTGGGAGCCACTGTATGTATATAGAGAAAGAGAGTTCAGAGTTAACAAAATCTCGACTTTATACTACACATGCATATAAATGATGTTACCAACTAGTATTTAATTTATGTATGTGTTCTTGTCAAATTTTATAGTTATTGAAGAAATATTTGCTAGATAATGACGGATTTAAGTAATTAAGAACTACTGAGACATTTTATATTTACATGGCTAATTAATCTGAGTGGGAAAAAAATATGGGTTAATAATTAAATTAAAAAATATATTAAGAAATTTGGTATGTATGATAATTCAATTTAATATGCTGCATCAATTTAAGAGAACATAAAAAAAAAAAAAAAAAATTACCCCTTTCTTTTAATTGAAACTGTAAGCAGCTCGTTGTAAAAATGCAAAATTTATTTTGGGGATTGCAATTTTGGCATATTGTAAATTCTAAATGCTGTAAATAACGATGAATTTTTTTGTGCCATTAAGAATTTAACACAAGTAATAAAAAATCTGAGCTTATCTTTGGAATATGGTAACAGATAGTTTGGCGACATTTTGGTAAGGCGATAAAGGTTACCACCTAGGACTTTAGCAGTGTACATGGATAAAGTCAGGAGTGTGCGCAATGCCATTTTTGTGCAATTCTGGGATGTTTTTTTTAAGTGAAAATAGGTCAACGTGTACATGAATACTGTGTATGTGCAATTCTTAAAAACGTAGCAAGCAGTGGGCGATTCTGCACTTTCTCTCAATTTCGCTCCTAATCTTCGTCATGATTAAGCACTTTTGTTCCATAAAAGTTCTAGTATAAGCGTAATTCGGCTAGCAGATTGTTGGAAAACCCATGCCTTTACTTCGTGAAAACAAGATGGCATCCAAGAAAAAACTAGCAGGTAGCTGTAGCACTGTTAGTTACCATAATCCGAAGATTAACCATAAATCTAAGAAAAAGTTAAAAAAAAGTTATCTTCATTTTCTTTATCCAGTTAATATGTATATGGTAGATAAAAGTTTTTTGCTGGAGTGTATGTTTTCCTGGAAAAAATTGCTTCTATTTTAACTATGTATGAAAATGCTTTTTTTTCCTCTGCCCTTCAAAAAATTAATTTTTTCTAAGTAGATTTTAACCCTGTTTTATGATGAAACACTTTTTGGGTAAAGTGCAGAATCGCCCACTTATTTCTTTGGCATTTGTTTGGCACTTTTTAAAAGGGTAAGAAGAATTGGATTTTTGTCAATTTTCTTTGACTTTTTAAGTGAAAATAGGTCGATGTGTATATGGATACCGAGTATGTGCAATTCTTAAAAACTCGCTAAGTAGTGGGTCATTGCATTTTCCCCCACCTTTTCAGCATTCATTGTTATAACATGAATAGGTCAGCAACTAACCTATGCAGTAAATTATCAGACTAAATTATAATTTATAACACATCCATGGTTAACTGACTTTTACTGAGCTACATATCTGTACGCTGTACTTAACAAACTAAAACTCAACACTTCAACTGAAATCCATTAGCATGATTTGTGTAGAGTTTAATAATACCTAATAGCCATCCAGATAATTTGTAATATACAATAGCGATTCAGATGGGATAGTTGTTAGTGTTGCTGACTACAATACCGAAGGCCTGGATTTGAATCCCAGAGAAGGCATAGATGTTTGTAAGCACATAGCAGGGATGGCCAAACTTCAAGATGATGGAAGCCACATGATAGGTTTTTATGAGCATTTGAGAGCTGCAAGCAATCGTTTAGAAAGGAAAAATTAAATGATACATGTCTACGTGACCTGCAGAGAAACTATTATTCAAGAAAAAATATTTATTTAAAAATAAGCTATTGACTTGTTTAGGATTTTGCTTAAAAAGTAATTTCTCCGCACAATTAACATGATCAACATCCTGAGATCTTTAGATCCTAAGAAATTGTTAAAACGTTTTCTTCAAACCTTTGGAATAACTAGAAGAATTCACCAAAAAAGGGATATGGTTGCAATTTCGGTGGTATTTAAATAATTTCATGGCATAATCTCTCTCATATCTCTCATGGCAGCCCTGACTTCTGCAGTATTTCAGCATGACATCCAGAGGAATCTGCCATAATGTTTTAGTAATCAGTACACTGTACATCATTGAAAATTTTTGAAACTATCTCTCGAATCATTCTGATAATTTTGGACATAGATAAACAAAATTTATGAGCATTATTGAAAATTTTTGAAGCTATCACTCGAATTGTCCTAATGATTTTGAACATACATAACGAAGTTCATGTGCATCATTGAAAATTCTCGAAACCACCTCTTGAATCGTTACAATAATTCTAGACATATATAACCTTCTTCTTCTTCAATCGCCAGACAGCCCAGGAGGGACCCTTGCCTTCCTCAGAATCGAATTCCAAGCTCTTCTATCCCTGGCCATGGACATCCAGTTGATTATTTTTAAAGATCATAA
This sequence comes from Stegodyphus dumicola, assembly GCF_044657685.1. Classification (NCBI taxonomy): domain Eukaryota; kingdom Metazoa; phylum Arthropoda; class Arachnida; order Araneae; family Eresidae; genus Stegodyphus; species Stegodyphus dumicola. Next base: position 4,319,581 of record NC_140769.1, on the reverse strand, counting down.
GTCTGTAAAAACTGTTTGGAAAGTCAAGCCATCTAAGTTTAGGTCTCCCTCTTTTTCGGGTGCCGAATGGTCTGGCCGAGAAGATCTTTTCAAGTACTCGATTTTCATTCATTCTACACAGGTGTCCTGCCCATTTAATTCTCTGAATCCTTATATATTTTACTATATCTATTCCTTTAAAAGATTTATAGAGTTCAGAGTTAGTTCTTCTTCTCCACATCTTGTTACATTTTATGCAACCAAAAATACTGCTCAAAATTTTTCTTTCAAAGACAGAAATGATACTTTTAGCTTTTTCTATCATTGCCCAAGTCTCGGCAGAGTATGTAAGAATGGGTCTGATTAAGCTTTTGTAAATTAAAATCTTCGTTTTTCTGCTAGTGAAGTTAGACTTCAAGTATTTTTTTAGACCGAAAAAACATCGGTCAGGGTTCGTAGCAGTCCTTATATTTGAAAATAAAATATAAAGGCCTTTATAGGTGTTTACTTTTTCTTTAAAGCCTTTAATTTTTTGCTTTTAGTGCTTATTTTTTGCTTTTAGTGTTTTTTTTTTTTTTTTTTTTTAATGAACGCGTAATTTTCCCCCGTACCAAAGCCGAAACTAAATAAATAACTTTTCTTCCTAATATGGAATGTCAGATGGTGAATCATACTCCCGGAAATAGCTTTTCCCCCTTTCTCTGCATTAACATACCTTTGGTGTGCGCGGAGAATACAGACAGGTGCCCGTCGTTTAGTTGGTCAAAGAATTGCGAAAGCAGTAGAAAATTCCGGTACATTCGGCATTCTTCTCCTCCCACCCAATTTCATTTTTTTGGCCAATACATTATACAGTACGAAGGTTGGGAGGTTCTTCCCTTTCTCCGCAAAATCTCGAGTATTGAAACTGTTACAGTTCTCTGCAAAACAAGCAAAGGACCTTTTTTTTATTTTGTCACTTTCCAATCTGGATTGAATAGGACTAAAAGTTCTGCGGTCTATCAACCCAAGCGAAGAATGATTCTGTTCCGGAAATTTAATGCAGTCTGTTGAAAATTAGAATGAAAAACATCCCAGATTGGTAAGTCTCTTTCTTTTCCTTTATTTAGTTCTTTATTCTCCGAATACCGGCAGCTGTTGAATCCCATTGCGTAATATCATGTAGGGAAGAATTACGGCACACGTATTGCACAATACGTTTGTGATATTTTGCAGAGATAATTAATTTTGATGTTCGGTCAAAAGAGTTTTACTGTGCTTGCAAAGCAGAATATTCTTCTGTTCCGTCAGTTTGTTTTTATATGATGCACATATCGAAATGTCAAAAGCATTTATTTAGCGGGAAGGGAAAATCTAAAGAACGTCTACAGTCTATCCCCCCTCCCTCCGCTCCTCTTTTTCAAGTTCCGCTCGACTGTCCGAATATTCGCCAATTTCCAAGTATGCGGGTAGTTAAGCTTTTACTGTTAAAGGATGACTGCATGAAGCAAATTTCTGTCTTCTGATTTCAGAAATGTTTCTCTTTTTTACTTGAATTACTTTGCTTGCAATATCTGTTAAGGGAAACGTGATATACGATGAAAATTTAGAAAATTTAGATTTAAATTAGTTAAATATCAATATGAGTGGAAAAATAAATTGTATTTATTATTAAGTTCCAAGCGAATAGAATAAATATGCCTTATTATTATTTATTTCCTCTATTTTGAACTGAAATTTCATCATTAAATCTTGTAATATAGTTTAGTTCTGCATAGTTTTTTTTCCTCTCATTGTAAACTAGTTCTGTAAATTGAACTGTTATTTAAAATTTAAAAAAAAAATAATTATTTTCCATGGTTGAGGTAATGCTTATTCTCTCTTAATAAATACTGCATTTCTCATATTTTAAATTATGAGTCTAATTTTTAAGGTTATGCAGTTGTGTATAATGTAATTAGACAGGTGCTTATTTTTTTTCTTAAAATGTGCTTGAAAAGTGCTTATAGGTGCTTATTTTTTTAACTAGAATGTGGCTATGAACCCTGTCGGTACATATATAACCTATTGCTAATAAATCTAGTAGTTCATGTCAGGCTGTATAACTGCTTTGCTGAGCTCATATTCCATCCATCTACCAGCTGAACTTTTTAAAACCTAGCTGTTTTTCAGATACATGGCAAATTAAGACTAAAATTACAGGAAGAAAACATACCTCTCACTACTATAATGAATTTATTTTGCAAATGCAGATATAACTTGAACTCGTAACTCTTCATATTTACCTTGTGGAGTGGATGTGGAGGCCTTTTGTAACATGGCAGACAAATGCACAATAGTTGAGTTCCTAAGCTCTTGCCAAATAAGTGAACGGATCCACCATATTCTATCTGCTGTACCCATGATACAGGCCAAATAATTTACTGTCTCATCTTGAATTTCTAAGTAAAATAACTCAGAAAAAAGTTAAAATAAATTATTATCAGCCTAATGGTTACGTAATATAACTTTCTTTGGGTTACATAACCTGTGTATAGAAAATAAATCTCAAATGGAGTCTGTAGGCCGAGGATACTTTAGAATATAAAAGATCAGACTTTAAAAATAAAAGTTTATGGGAGCAAAATTTCACATTATTACTTGAAATTTGTAGTGATCAGGGAGTGGATCTTTGTACAACTTTTAGTTTGGCTACTAAGCTTTAATGAAAGACGTGTCAGACGTAGATGATGGTCAAAAATTAGAATGACAGAAAATATAAACAGATTAAAAGAAGTGCAATGTTGGCATCAGAGTTGGGGCAACCGGTGCAGTTGCAGAGCGTCGGTACTAAGGGGTGACAAATTTTCGATATCCTGGACAACAAAATGCCCCTAACTTAGTGCGATATTTACTGCCGACTCTAACCTAGTGCAACAAAATCCCTCTAACCTAATACGATATAGAATGAAAGAAGGTCATCAAACAAGAAATTGAAAATTATGAGAATCACAAGCGAAAGAAGATTTCATCAATATCAATATGTCGATTTTAGCAGAAGCTTTGGAGAAGAGAGACGTTTGTGTTTTGTCGAGCCCTCATTGCTTGTTGCAATGTTATTGATATGGAGATTTAATGATTAAAGTGAAAGATCTCTATCTGGAGTAACAATATTTGAAAAAATGGGAAATAAAATTTTGAGTAAAATTTAAATCATTATGAAACTAATGATTCTTCTGTGGTGATGGCGATAAGGAGCGCGCCTTGTGCCCTCCGATAAGTGTGGCAACCACAGAGGAGAAGTTTTCTAACGAGTAGCAAGCAGAGCGAAACAGGCCGGCTGTCGGGAGTGTGCGCGAAGTTCCGAAATAAAGCTTAATTTTTATTGTGCACTATGTCTTATAAATATTCATATTATGCAGTAGGAACATAACCTGTGATATGGAATTCGAGGATTGGTGGTAAAACATATAGGAAATCACCATAACGGTAACCCGGACTGTGTTAAATCAAGCCGTATGAACAGTTCTCAAGCACTTTCGATTTTGACAAAGACTTAATGACAGTTCAGCAGAATAAATCTACAAACGAACTCTCTAAGACACAAACTGTCACCAGACCTGGAAGACATGTTCACTTCCCTAAGAAACTTGCTTCTTACATAACATTTTAATTTTTTTTTTAAATTCATATCGTAACATTTTTGTTATTTCATGTTTATTATATGTGTCATTACCTTGTTATATATTGAACTGCATTTTGATCTTTTCTAATTTTATGTTCTAATTTTGTAATCATGGGGAAAAAAAAAAAAAAAAAAAAAAAATACCCGACAGTACGGATCCTATGAGATAATTTCACAACCTATGTCGTTCCTTTGAATAATCATTAAAGGAACTGGGGTGAAACTCTGTGGTGATGGCGATAAGGAGCGCACCTTGCGCCCTCCGATAAGTTTGGCAACCCTAGAGGAGAAGTTTTTTCTAACGAGTAGCGAGCAGAGCGAAACAGGCCGGTTGTCAGGAGTGTGCGCGAAGTTCCGAAATAAAGCTTAATTTTTATTGTGCACTATGTCTTGTTAATATTCATATTATGCAGTAGGAACATAACCTGTGATATGGAATTCAAGGATTGGTGGTGAAACATGTAGGAAATCACCATACTTCCCACGACTCCAAGTATTTCAGTATACACAACCATTGGTGAAATAAATTATGATCTCTGCCTAGGTTTACCAAGGAAATATTACAAAAGATAGAGTTTCATGTAGAAAAAGTATACATTAAGCATATTATTGTGAATGTTTGCGACATATGTGAAGCAATTGCATAAAAATGCCTGACTTGCTTAGGGATAAGAAATTAATTTTGAATGAGTTAGTTCCGCAGATAATTGAGATGTCTTCTAACCAAGTAAGAAGTTGAAGGTTCACTGCTCCTGACGAAGGGGGACCTGTTTTGCCCTCAAAATCGATTGGGATTTTACAAAATCAACGCCAGATATAAGGTTGTCAATTTGCCTGTTTTATTTTCCACGTTGGCATTTCTCTTGCGTCTTTAAAGTAACAGATAACTTGGCCTTATGTGCATACAACTAAAACACTGTCCACTTGCAGTGAGAACTTAAAACAATAACAATAAATTAAAAAAGTAGAGATGTAGTGCTAGACTACACAATTTAATTTAATCTAACAGGCTGATTATGAAACTTACATTTGCAATATACTAATAGATGCCCAGAATGCATAGCCGCTACTAAGATTTACAGCTGGATAACAAAATAGCAGATGTGCACTTCCAGTAGCAAAATCACACTGTGTCTAATCTTTTCATTTCAAAAGTTTAAATACTCTTGTTTAGCTATTTCATTTTTAGTGAAACCTAAATAGGATCCTATAGTGTCTCTACAGCTAGGAGGCACTCGAAATACACAGCACATTAAAATCCTGTTGAGAGATTGCTCGTAAGGGGTAAAGGGGTGGGAGACCAGAGACAACCTCTCCCTGGGGTGCTGTTCCTGGGAATTCCATCCAGGGCTATAACTAACTAGGTTCAGCAATATCTCGGATCTCGGTCACCTATGGTACTAGGGGGCCATGTATCTAAAGGAAGAGATGCTTCTGTTGCTTACTTTTTATTGATTAACTGACTTGTAGTCATGTTGCATATGAGAAATCATCACTCAGTTAAAAATCACTTTTCTTGAATCTAAGATAAAATCACTTTGATTAAAGTGGTCTTGGTATTCAATGTTTTTTTTCTTTCTGTATTCTGACTGCTAACAAAAGATGTGCACTGTTTTTGCTGACGTGTTTTACAGTCTGATAACCGAGACTGCCAAGGTGAATGCATTTGTCTGTCTGGATTACTGTTCATTTTGTACACTTATGACCTGCGGAAGATCTGATTCTAGAGAACTGATACATTCAGCCTAGTAAATTGAACATGTTATTGAAAATAAAGTAATTATTCATGAGCTGTTGGGATATAGAAAAATGCGTCGAATCCAATGACAATTCAGTCTTAAATTGCTGAGACACTGGAATGAGAATTATATCCCTGCTTGATGTAACAGCACGAGAAAAGAGCATGTTTTGTACTGTGCTTTTAAGGAATAGAGCATGAGTGCTTTATGTCATATTTGAGATAAAGCAACCATACATAATATGAAAACGCATATTATTCCCTCTTTCCAAAGACTTCTAAAGCAATTTCATCGGCTAAGAAGATTGTAGCAGGGGCCTTGTAGTATCAGAAGAAAATAGTTCTTACTGATTTCATCACAGAGAGAGAGAGAGAGAGAGAGAGAGAAATGGTCAATTACCGTGATTCACTGAAGGCAGATAATTGAAAATGATTAGGTATGCTACTGACAGGTATCATATTGTTGTGTTATTTTTTCCTTCCTTTGGTACGGGGTTCGTAGATTTGGAGTGAATAACGACGACACTTGATGAAGTATCAAAACACACTTTATTAATCAGTATTAATCAGGACAACTCCAGTAACATGTTTACACAGTCGTCGAAGAACTGAAATAAACACATTATACATGCAACTTCTGTAAAGTTATGGTCTTGTTATTTCTTATTATGTAGTTATTTTCTTTTCTTTCCCCCCTTTTTTTTTTGTGAAATTTCTGTGCACAAATTTAAGAAAATTTCTTTCTTTTTTTTTTTTATTTATGTCACATATCTTTTTGCTGAAATTATAAGTACTGAGGTAAAATTATAGATTGGTTTCTTCAGTCTAACTTTAGGTGGTACTTACGTATTTTTACAACCACCTTGATGCAGTTTAGCAATTTTTTTATGGAAGAAAAAGGAATTGCAGTTTTGTGCATTGCTGTGAATTTTTGAATTGCAGTTTACATTGGATATAGTTACCTAAAGAACATGGCATGACAAAGATTACCAGAGTTTAGGGTTTTCTGTTAAGGTGGTGGTAGGGTTTTCTGTTAATATGTAAGTACTCAGATTTTAAAGCCCTCCAAGAAGCCATCTCTATCTTTAGACTTACTCTGCCATAATAAAGCAAAAAGAGCTGTCCCAATATAGTGAATATTTTAGTAATTCTATGTCAGGAAAGCTTACATGCTTACAATGGTGAGATGAAAAGTTTCCTGCCTCATCTACAGATGGCACTTTGAGTTACTTTGACAAAAGCATTTCCAAGTGTCATCCATGTTTAATACTTTTTGTATATTTCAAAGGATTTGTGTTTGGTTGTTTTTATTCTGTGCTGTTTTAAAATTTTCTTCTTTTGTTTTTAAATGAGTATGCAGAAAACCAAACTGCGAGCTGTGATAAAATATCTTTTATAAAAGGCTATCTCCAACAGATATTAAAAGTGATCTAGATGTTACACTGGGGGAATCTGTTCCTTTGTTTACAGCTGTTAAAACATGGGTTACAGATTTTAAACTTGGCTGTGCAAGCACTCTGGATTAGCAAATTTCACAAAAACATTATGAATGATCACCGATTGAAATTGGCAGAGGTTGCAGAGTCTGTTGGTATATCCAAAGAATGAGCACATCATATTTTGACTGATATTTTGGGTATGAGAAAGTTGTCAGCAAGATGAGTGCTGCGTTTGCTGACCTTGGATAAAAAATTCCAGCTTGCTGACCTTGAATCAAAAGCTCCAGCGCATGATGATATCAGAACAATGTTTGGCACTATACAACTCATTCCCAACTGATTTGTTTGTGGTGCTTCGTTACTGTCGATGAGACATGGATCCATCACTATACTTCAGAGATCGAACAGCAGTCAAAACACTAGACAGCAAAGAACAAACCAGCACCAAAAATAAATAAATAAATAAATAAATAAAAAGTGCACAATCTGCTGGAAAGGTTATGAAAACAATTTTTTTTGGGGAGGGGTGCTAAGGGAATTTTATAATTGTATTATCTAGAAAAAGGCAAGACCATCAATGCTAATCTTTTGGATAGATTCCATTTCAAAATCAAAGAAAAAAAAGATTAGGTCTGGTGAAGAAGAATGTCCTATTTCACCAGGACAGTGCTGTCATTGTGATGGCAACACTTCATGACTGAAGTTTGAATTTCTTCCTTATGCACCCTATTCTCCTGGTATGGCCCCCTTGGACTACAGCCTTTTCTCCAACCTGAAAAAATGTTTGGCTGGAAGAAATTGTGTTCTGATACCAAAGCCATCTCAGCAACGAATGCCTACTTTTAGGCCTTAGAAGAAAACTCTTACCATACAGAAAAGGAATCCAATCGTCGCATCATTGGAGCAAAGGTATATCTTTGGAAGGGAACTACTTTAAAAAATAAAGTGAGCATTAAACCGATTTTTTTTGTTTTGTTTTTTTGTTTTCCTTGTTGGGCCGGAAACTTTTCTATCTTCTGGGTGGAGAAAATATGTGGTGAGAACTAAAAGTACTTTTGTTCTTTAAAAAAATTGCATAACACGTTCTGCCTCTATTAATTAAAAAATGTAAGTAATATCTATGTTTTGTGACCGTTGGTATATAGTCAAGTAAATATGATGAAACAATTTAAATTGGTAAATATTTAAGCAAGTCTAGAAAATTTAGTTTATTGTCTAATACCTCAAAAATTTGTTTATTTTTTTCTTTAAGTCTTTAGAAGTTTTATTTAAGTCTTTAGAAGTTAAATTTTTATGTAAAATAGCGTATTTATTGCTTTTAATCTCTCAATTTGTTAACCACTAACAGATCTTATGGTTTATCAAGCGTAGAATCAACCATGCACAATAAGTAGAGTTGAATGGAAATTTTTTTTCTGAAAATTTAAATTGCCTGTATGCTGAAAACTTACCCTTTATTAAACTTGTTTTATAGCATAAAATTGATCACAAATTAGATCTGAATTGTGGCTGCCATAATCTTCCTAAAGATTTCATCATTACATCAGCTGCATCTAATTTGGCATGCTAGTATTCTACACCTCAGTTATGCAAGATATTGAACTTTTTAAATAATTAACAACCTTTACCCATGTATGATGTTTATTTTGATAGTTGGAAGGAAAAGATTTTGAAACTCAATTTGCAGCTGCTCCTTTTGGTAAATTTTGTGAGTTTTTAAGAGCTATATTGCATAATAAGTAATTTATGCTTAGTACTAAAGTACTAACTGAGGTTAGTACTTTAGTAAGTAGAAATTTTCAAGCCATGGCATCCAATGATGATGTAATAAAAGCCTTTATGTATTTATTAACATTGCCAAACGGCAACTTTTTTGTGCACAGGCTAATAAATTAATTAAAGTCAAATTGAGCATGGAAGATAAAATAAAAAATGTAATGTTTTCCAAAGTGTCAGCATTTGCCATGGGCTGCTACTAAATTCTTGATCTTCTCCTCATATGTAACTTTTAGATGCAGGATGAGTGTTTATGGATTTTGTCAGGATATTATATTTGAAAGCAATACATCGTCTTTCAAGTTGTAAAACAACAAAACTAAATATATTTCAATAACGTTATATAACTTTTTATCAATTTAATGTAAAAAAAGTATTTTATATGACATTCATGTTGTATGATTGTATTAATCAGTGAAATGCCTATTTTCTGTTTATTTTTTTGTAGGGAGAAAGCTTTGAATGTAACTGGTAATAAAGGTGTAGAACCTGCCATGGAATGGTATTTATTTTATTGCTATCATCGTAGTTAGAGTAATTTCTTTTGTTTTTACTATGATGGAATTATGTCATTATGTTTTTTGACAAATGAAGAAAAATAACTGTTCTCGCAACAGATGACCTACTGGGCTTCGTCTATAACAACAGGGGACTTACCTTATTTTTGTCTTTGATTGCAAGTTTGAATCACTTGATTTGGTCTTGCTTATATCAAGGTGACTCATCACATTCTTTCAAAAGAAATCAGTTAAAATGAGATTTGTCAGTTAGCTAATTACAAGTCAAGATACGAGAAGCCAAATTCTCTGGTGTAACCGTAGAATCACGCACTGGTTGGCACATTTTTCAAAATCGCCAATTTGGTGCGCTTTCGTATCTTGTCTCCTAGAGTTGAAACCCCTCCTGAAGACATTATGCAAGACACGACATTTACTCCGCCGAAGAACAAAAAGTAACGAATTTTCGAAGGATTGTTTGAAATAGCTGCTATCTAATGCCATCTACACCAATCAGAAATTCTCAATTTAAAATACATACTGAGCTATGTGCGAAAATGCTCTGAAATTCGCGCTAAATAAATCAGAAATTCTCAATTTAAAATACATACTGAGCGTGCCCGAAAATGCTCCGAAATTCGTGCTCCTCAAGAAGCCTAAAATTGGCACGGATACCACAATTGGAGCACTTATTAATCTCATAAAAGCAGCAAATAAGTGGCCAATTCTGCATCTGACCCGAATAATTTCTTTTGTTTTTACTATAATAGAATTATGCCATTATGTTTTTTGACAGATGAAGAAAAATAGCTGTTTTTGCAACGGATGACCTACTGGGTTGCATCTATAACAACAGGGGACTTACCTTATTTTTGTCTTTGATTGTAAGTTTGAATCACTTGATTTAGTCTTGTTATATAAGGGTGACTCATATCATTCTTGCAAAAGAAATCAGTAAAAATGCCAAATTCTCTGGTGTAACTGCAACTGAAAAATCTGCAATACACTATCTTCATGTTTAACGTTTAAATAATCTAATAGTAGTATGTGGTAAAATGGTAGAAGCTATTTAGATGAAAATGCATAGCCAGTAGACGGCATAAAGAATATAAGACTTTGAAATGCAAAAGCATATCAAAAGTTGTCAAGGAAAAGTGCTGAGCTCCCCATTTGAAGAGAATTTGGTGTGCCACAATTGAAGAGAATCTGGAGTTCCACATTTGAATATAATATGTAAAATATATAATTAACATATGTCATTCAGAAGAAGCTGGGATGATCGCTACTAAAGCTTTAAAAATTATCAAACTAATAGAGAGGAAGAATAACGTTTATTTTTCTGAAAAACATCAAGAAGAAATTTCAGACTATTTCACCCAAAGAGCTCGTCCAGGACAAAATGTGGCCCCCTGAACAGCCACTTGCACAGGCAAGCAAGCTGCATGGCAAACACACCAGATTTATTTATTCACCTCTAGATAATTTCAGACTAAACTTAAAACTGATTTTAAATTCCCGTAAAAGCCTCGAAGAAAACTCTAATTTTTAAGTCACCAAAATTTTACAGGCTGAAAATTAAACATAAAATTAAGTTTGACCAACTGGAAGAATTTTCTCTTTTTTTGTTTTTATTACTTTCAGTCTTCCCTATGAATAAAAACAGAAATGCGTTTACAAAGACAATTTAAACACCTGGAACAAGTGAGTCACCCCAAGCGTGTGAGAAACAGAAATTTGATCCCTTCTAACTAGGAAGAACAACACAGAGGTAAAGTTACAACTGCCCTTACAAAAGGCCACCCAAAAGAATTACAGATGGCCTCCTCCATTTGAAAAACCCATTTATCCAAGATTTGCAACCTTCACACAGCAAAGCATCATTATTTTTTATTTTCACACTCAGTAAACAAAATCTCCTGCAACAACAGATATTTTTAAGAGCTCTTTCTCATCAAAAATGCTATTCACAAGCTGCCAAAAGAATCCATTTGGGGAGCACTGACCAAGTAATTCAATCCCTGCTTTCATCCAGATGTTCCAAAAGGCACCCAGTTTCCTGAGAAAAATCTAAGCATCGAAAATTAAATACAAAAACCTTTTAACTGCCCAAAATAAATATCTACTACATTAGTTTCAAACAATTTCAGTAAAATAAAAACCTTAATAGTAATTAATTAAATTACATTAGCACAATTAAAAGTTTGCAACACAACAATTATGAAGATAAGTAGGAAATTAAGTAACTAAAATTTAATTTTCTAAAATGCAGCAAATAAATAATATTTTAAAATATTGAAAAGTCTTATGTGTAACATAAAGGCATTTCAAAAACCATACACAAATTTTATTTAGTAGCTGCAAAATACTTATCTGATGAAGGTCTGCCTACTTGATTTTGCATTTTAATTAATCGATTCCTGTTTAAATTGCTTGTATTTCAGAAATATAAACAATCTATTTTATCATTTACTTGATGACTAATTTAGATTATTATTCATTAGTTTTAGAGAACTGCTAAGATAGGCCTGGTGGCGTAAATTTATGTAGTGGCTAGCACATCGCGCAGGACCACAGGTCTGGGGTTCGATCCTCGGGCTGGGCAAGGTCAACTCAGCCTTTCATCCCTTAATTTCCATCCCTTGGATCAATAAAATGAGTACCAAGTTCGCTTGGGGGCTAAACACTGGGGTTCCTGCGACAAGCTGACCACTTGTTCAAGCCATATGCTTATGCACCCTGCGGCCCCCGGTCAAGAAAGCAGATTTCGGGGCACTGCTGGCCTTGGCCCACTAGGACTGTTGCGCCACTGAGTTTAGAACTGCTAAGATTCTTTCACCTTTTTACATAATGTTTCTTTCTCTTCTTTAGAAAACGCACTGGCTAGCATTTCAAAAATATCTTTCTACCAGTCATTTTCAACTTAAAGCTCTTCTTCATTGTGTTACATATTGAAAATTTCATCTTTAACTTAGGTATTCATCCAAATTCTAATACTAGAGAATACTAGGGATAGTTTAACTCTAGCATTCCAAGAGTATGGTTTAAAACAGAGTTTCTTAAACTGTACGTGCGACACACATAGGGTTTGCATTGTATGTGCATTGAAGCAGTGGGTCGCTAAAAATTTTAACAGTTTTGATATTTCTTTACATTATTAGAATAATTTTACAATTAGCAAATATTTTTGCACAATGTATCTTAAAATAGGTAAAGATAATACAGACAAAAAAATAAATAAATAAAAAACGAAAACAGTTACTTATTTAAAATGTTCACATTGTTCTTTTTCTTAAAATTAGAAAATAAAGTTAATGACATAAAACTTCAATAGTATATTACAGTAAACAAGTGAAAAAATTGACAGTTTCACTGATACGTGTGTTGGATTTGTGCAATGCTTATGGGATCTCACAAAATTTTCCTAAATATTATGGGATTGTGGGGTCATGAGAAAAATCTCAGTAATAAAAAGGGGTCATGACTGATAAAAGTTAAAGAAGCCCTTGTCTAAACCATACTCTTAGAATTTCGTAATGCAAGTACACCAAGGCATCACAGAAGAATTATTAACACTTAGTAAACCTATTATCAGTTCTCGGAATAAAAGTTCAAATTCAACAATATCTAAATTAATAATCTGAGTTTTTAAAAATTTAATCAAATAAAACCAAAAAATTTTATTTATTGAAAATAAACCTCCAATAATCAGAGTTTATTTCTAATGTGTTCACAGGTTCATATATCTGACAAACCCCATGGATTTCCTAGGACTCAGTACATCAAATAGAAAGTTTATTACATAACATTTTTATTAAAGATTTTATTAAACATAAATTTTAAGATGGCTGTCTAGTCTGTTCTTTACAAATCCATAGTTAAATGAAATGCATATCTATTTCAACAGATGTGAATTATTAATTTAAATTACTTCCAATAATAATATACTTAAATAATAACTTTTAATCTATTTTTGTACATTGATTGGACAAGCATTGACGGTGAGAGGTACTTTTGCTACTCAAATGACACAAAATCTTCAATAAATTATTACTACTTATAATATTAGTTTGGTGCCAATTTATCTTTAATATGAATATTCTTCTAGACATTAAAAATATCTTATTACTCAAATAGTCAATAGTTAATTAAGATATTAAACATTGAATACAGTTTTCATTAATTATTCATTTAATATACTTTTGAGAAGCTGGTGGACCTTCTTGCACTTTAAAATTCATTTTAGGATGCACTCCCTTAAGATGTGTTCTCTGGCATACTATATAGTTCCGCAGCTTCAAGTTGAGCCATCTGTCTGTCCCCCAGTATCTTGTGAGGCTGCAACAGCCATCAAGATGGTAACAATCATATTTATTTATTCTTATGTGATCCTTGGCATAGCAAAACTCAGTTCCTCACACCAAAAATATAGTTCTTTCATCAGCAAGTTCTGAATACTGCAGCATTTCTCAGCAGTATAATGTTTTAGTAATCGTCGGCCCAGCACAGAAAATGGGTCACCATTCTTCCAACTAAAATTACAGTTCCTTCTGGAAAATATTGTTGAATTTTGTATATATTTATATAATTTTGATGAACTTGTATGTGAAATTTTAGTATCTGTTGTATAATGTAACATGAAAAGGCTGAACAGAGACAAAGCTTTGCTGTAAAAATAAGGCTACAGTGACAAGTCTATTTAACATTGAGGTAAATAATTCTCTCATTAAATTGGCGAGATGTCGCCAAGCTGGCAGTGGCTTTGGTAACTAATTTTTATAGCCATATTTGGCGAGGAAGCACCCAAAGTCACCAAATGTGGTGAGCATTTGACAACATTTTGGTCCAATTCCTATATAACTATGATTGGTACTGTAAATGATTCTTATGTGTACTGTAATCCTATTTGGCTGTTATATGTAACTATGTTATGCCTTCTAATAATTTCGAGAAATGGAAGGTACTATAGATTTCTTGGAAGCTAGGGAAAACTGTGTAAGCCCGAATATAGCATCAGTTCTCAGGTGTTAGTTCAGAGTTGATTTCGGAGTATTGAGATATCCGTGAGATCTTCACCTTTCAAATGCACTTTGCATTGTGTTGTGCTTAAAATTCTTAGTAGTTTCAAACTACTAAGTGTAATTACTGATTGTTCTGTGTGATACTGAGAAGAGCTGTACGAGTGCTTTTGTAGAAAACTATAGATTTGTAAAGTGTTTGTTTTGAGAAAATAATTTTATCAAGCTATCATGGATTCTGTGTGCGTTCTATCCATTACAAATCCGTGCGTACGCAGCAATACTTTTTGATACCATAGCATCTTGGAATTTGAATCCGATTGGGATCTCTTTTCTCATTTGCTGGAGATTATGAAAGTGAACTTACCATCCAAGACACTTATCACCATATGTGTAAAAATTAGGGGCCAATTAACTGAGGTGATAAGCCTCTCTGTTCTTTTTTTTTTCTTACCTTCCAAAATGTCAAAATCAGTTAAGTTTTTAAGAGATCTTAAGACAGTGTTTTCATCTTATGCAACTTCTGAGGAATATTGGTTCATGTACAGTGATGACATTTAGCTTAGCACTTAGCTCGCTGTTTAACCAACAGGAAGAGAGAAATAAACTACAAATATTTTTCTGAGAAGTGTAACCCGTCTTAAAAGTGTCAACTGTGTCTTTGTATGCATTTTGTGAAAATTTTTTAGAGCTGTTATATAGACAATTATAGGTAAACCAGAAAATTTATATTTTAGATAAAGCTAAAAAATTTTCAAATCTTCCCTTGATAAGAAACAAATATTCAGTGCATAAAAGAGCTGGTAATCTGAAGTATATTGCAGTCATTACTGACTTTTGACTATGGAAAAAATCACAAAAATGCTGTCCGTGGAACGAATTTACCAGTGTTCAATGACTTTATCGCTCGACAGCTGGTGGACCTTCTTGCACTTTAAAATTCATTTCAGGATGCTTAAAATGTGTTCTCTGACATACTAAATAGTTTCGGAGCTTCAAGTTAAGTCATCTGCCTTTCCCTCAATATCTTGTGAGGCTGCAACAGGCATCAAGATAGTAGCTATCATATTTATTTATTCTTATGTGATCTCTGCATAGAAAAACTTTGGATGGTATAAGTAGCAAAAAAGAGACCAAATTGAAAATTTCACATGCTTGCAGCTGTGCAGTATTTTCAGCTAGATTTTTTTCTATTTTTCTTCAATTAATAGAAAACAAAATTTTAAAGGATTTAATTCATGTGCAGAGACATGTGATTAAATAATAAATTCATAATGAATTTATGTTTATTTTCTCTTTTTTCAAAAAAGTCTGAATGAATTTCACAAATTAAATGAGTTTTGTCATGGTGATCAGCAACAGTATATATGTTGCTATACAGATCAGCACATACTTCGAACAGTTTGGAATTTAGCCTTACTATTTATTATTAATATACAGTAGTTACCCAGTTGGTCAAAACCCAGCTGTGTAACCTCATTTTAAATAAAGGTAAAAATTTGTTGTACTTCCATTCTCATTTATACTTTATTTATTTTTATTTAATTGCATTTATTTAAATTTTATTTATTCAACTTCCCTTTTCAAACAATGTGCAATTAATGTAACTTTTCTTAAAATACATCTCTAATCATTTCTCATCAACATCATTCTGTGCTTCTTTTCAAATAGTTGACTGTATCCAGTTAAAAAAAAAATTATTTATTCTTCTATATATTCTACTGAATCAGTAAGTATTGTCACAGTAATTTTGTATGATGCTGGTACTAAAATTTCAGCGATGATTCTGAGATACGAGCTTTGTTTTCACTAGTTTAATTAGAATGAAAAACTATAAATGTGTTAATGATATCTTCATGTGATGCTACATGGATATTAATTTGTTAATTGTATTTCAGTTATTTCTGTAATTTCAAGACATTTTTCATGAATGGGTGTGCTAATAATATTTACTTCATCCTATGTTATATTTGGATTATATGATCCTTTATATATTTAATTAAAAATATTCTGCTTTCATATGATCAGTCTGTATATGTTATTCTTTCAGTTAATTTCTGAATGTTGATCTTATAATTAGCATTTGGTTTCTTGTTCTCATCTCAGACATCCAAGATATGTTCTTTATTTTTTTATAATACAGTCAAAAGTCTTTTAATCCAGATGTCCATAATCCAGAATAATCTATAATCCAGACCTAAAAGCTAATGCGTTTATGCATGTGCATTTAATGTATAATGGACGGTATAAGCTAAGCTAAAATTATCTTATTATCTATTTCAGTTAATGTTGCAGATTGCATTGTTCCTTAATCTTCAAATTGGATCCGGCGTATTTTTTGCAGACTATTAGAGGAATTTTATAAAAGTAAGCTTGAACTTTCGATTATGTCAAATAGAATTTCCTATGCTGGAGCTGCCAAAAGATCTATGAAGCGAAAGCATGCTTTGATGTCAATCAAACAAAAAGTGGAATTGCTGCAAAAAAATGGATAAAGGCATGAAGAAAGTGACAGAGAGGTTAGTCAAAATGAAAAAATTTCGATTGACAAGTTTGTCGGTTTTCTCGGCACAGCAATTACAGGACTTGAACAGTGGAACTGAACAAGAAATCATGTCTGCAACTTAAATAGCATAAATAATGTTAAAGAGAAAGTAGTAGCACATAAAATGAAGCAACTTAAATAGCTTACATTGAAAGAAATGTTTAATGAAGTAAACAAATAAATATTAAGCTTTTTTTTTTTTGTAAATTTTGATACCCTTTAGATCATAATTGCTCTTTATTTCATAAATTGCGGTTTCATATTTTTAATTTTATAATTTCTGCATACCATCTTACCAGATATAAACTGATGATCTATAATCCGGAATTGTCGAAGTCCCGACGAGTCCGGATTAAAGACTTTTGACTGTATTATTTTGATGCAAATAACTTTACCTTTCTGTTAATAAGACACTAGTGACCGAATCACCAATTGTAATAGCATGTTTTCATCACATCATGAATAGCTATTCAATGTTTAATGTACACAGTGCTGAATTTATACAAATCTCTTGATTTTTTTCTAAGCAAACATTAGAAAATCGGACAAATTTGGCACCGAGTGTATTAAGTATTATATATACAGTATCAAGTCCGAAATCTGGATGTCCAGTATTCGGAATGATCCAATATATCTAGATTTCTGCACCATCAGTCCAGTTAGTTAACAAATATAAAAATAAAATAACAAGAAAATTCACCTCTTCACTTACAAAATCGAGGAATGGAGAATATAATGCTCAACAAAAGACATCAGGTGTACTGTAAATGCAGTTCTGCTACCAGGATGAGATTCCTAGAATATTGCTTTAAAGGAGTCATGCCATGCCCATTGATTTATTTATTACTGATGACCAGAATCCCATTTTTGGCCCTAATGTGGTTGTGAGGAGTTTAGCATTTTTATAGATGACATAAACAATAAAGAAAGCCCCAATGTTGCCATCTCTGTGTGCCATTTTACTAGATTTAAATTGATCTAAAATCCAGAAATTTCTGGAATCACCAAAGTTCCGGTCGTACTTTATGCTGTATTATATGATACGCTATTGCTATTACAAGCTCATTTTTTCCCATGAAATTTTGTGTATTGTTAGGGTTGTTGCCATCTAGTTGGACTTCAGTGTTTATGTTTTTCACTAAGTGTTGTCCTGTTAATAGAAAACTATCCCCCCAAAAATTAAATATTTTCTAATACTAGAAGATGAGTAAGGTAAAGTGATGTGTTATAGTATTAACATATTCGCTGCTAAGTTAGATATCCCAAACTCCACTAGAAGCTGACTAACATGGAAACGGACATCTCACCTCACACTGGTGCATGAGTGGCTTTTAAATGATACCATCGCATCGTGTACCAACGCATAATTAGCAGCATATATATTAAAGAAGTGTGGTGTGCATTGAAGTTGTGTGATGTTATAAAAATATTCTTAATAACATGAAGAAAAATTTATTTTCAGGTTACTAGCTCATGGTGATACAAGTGAACCTGAAGCAGATGCTGCCATTAATGTCCCAAGTGAGATTTATGACTTATTATTATTTGATTAAATGTACAACATTTGTTGTATTTTAAGATGTACTAGTTTATTATTTTTGTTAAGACTTATTTCTTTTTTATCATTTTTATGTTCATATATTGTGTACTTTTTGTTCTGAGCTACTTTAACATCATCATTTTATCAACATTGTATTTATTTTGTATATTATTATCAGACTTAAGGACAAGATATGTACATAAAGGTTTGTTGTAATTATGAAAATCATTAAACATGCAGATTGTATGTAAAGATTTTGTTTAATGGTGGACACTCATGTCATGAAAACTAAATAAAATAGATCAACTAATTAGAAACATAATTATTTCGGTACTTACATGTTATCACAACTGCTTTGGCAGGAGTTGCGAACTTTACAGAATGAGCCAGACTTTAGCAACTATGTTCATATCCATTTTTCAGACCACGATTCTTATAAAAATCCTTCATTCAAAAACAATGTCACCATTTTCGTATGAACTTTTTTATTGTATTCAATGTTACAGCAGTAAAATACGTGCTTGTTAAATTTGCTAGCAGTGGAAGAAACTCAGTAAAATTTCTTGGTAAAATTTCCACAGACAAAGAAAAATTTGCCACGAAATCACTAAAGGGAATAATGAGGAGATGCATTTGATTGATAGCCATGTTGCTGAGGTATGCACAGTGCCAAGGAAGTGCTGTTATCTGATTATTTTTTTAAGTGAAAACAGATCACTGTGTACTTGGGAATTACAGAAAATCACAGATGCATTGGAGATGAATGTGTTTTATTTGTTTTTTAATATGTCACATAATCTTTATTTAACATTTAAAATTTGTATTTTAAATTGTTAAAGTGTGTTGACTTTTCATATTTTGATAATGTTTGCCAGCTTAAATAA
Source organism: Stegodyphus dumicola (assembly GCF_044657685.1). Classification (NCBI taxonomy): domain Eukaryota; kingdom Metazoa; phylum Arthropoda; class Arachnida; order Araneae; family Eresidae; genus Stegodyphus; species Stegodyphus dumicola. The sequence goes on along the minus strand of NC_140769.1, from coordinate 4,300,525 downwards.
ATATCAGTAGGTTGAGAATACTTTTTTAAAAAGTTGCAAAAATCATCAACTTGCGCCCAATAAATAACTTATGCTCATTAGTCTGTAAAGAATCATCAAATAATGCCAAGGTGGTTGTGCTAGTATGTACATTAAGGTGGTAGTACTATTTTTTAGATAATTTACCTGATTTTTAGCTACTATAATAAACTCGGGAACAATGGACTGTATCACACTTTTATTCTCATTAATTTACATTTTTCATGGCCACTCGAAGCCACGAATTCTCTCACACACTCTTAGCTCACAATCTCATGTCACAAACTCTAAGAGCTCAAAAGCGCATGCGCAGACGCTAGTAACTAAGATGCATGCGCAGGCACAACATACCGCCCGCCTTGACATGATGTAATCATTCAAAATTGTAAATATTACAATAAAATTTTACACAGTGTCACAATATAAAAGCAGGTAAATAATTGTAAACATCAAATAATAACATCAAACTACTATAATAAGAAAATACAATAATTAGTTACAAACATACTTTTTGTTTAATTTGGCATAGGTAAAACACAAACTTTATTAATTGATCTCTTAAAGATAAGGCTTTTCATTTTCACTGCAACTACTCTAACCTTATTGTATTTACCTAAGTATATCTGTGCGATTCTGCCAAGAGGCCTGTTTCATATAGGAAAGAACATTATCATTCTTTAAAATTACCATAGTTCCAACCTTGACATTGCCTTTTTCAAAGAACCATTTAGTTCTTCCTTGCATTGCACTCAAATAGTTGTTTCTCCAATACTTCCATATTGTTTGCACTATTTTAGTCAATTTTTGCCAGCTCTTTAATCTATTATCGTTAACGTTTAAAATATTAGGTTCTGCCATAGACGTGATAGGTCTGCCTATCAGGAAATGGCCTGATGATATCAAAATCCTCTGATTCAGATGATAAGGGATGCAAGGGCCTAGAATTCAAAATGCCTTCAATTTGAACAATTACTGTAAGAAACTCCTCATAGGTTAGTTTCAAATTGCCTACTATGTGTTTCAAATGAAACTTAACAGGTTTGACACCTGCCTCCCAAAGATCTCCATGATTGAGAGCCCTAGGGGAAATGAAAAACTAATCAATACTCTCACTCGATAAATAATTACCTAATTTGTCATCTGGTTTGCTGACTAGCCTATTCAATTTCTTTAATTCTGCATTACTACCAACAAAATTGGTTGCATTATCCGAAAATATGTGTGCACACTTGCCTCTCCTGCTGAAAAAATGCTTTAAGGTTATAATAAATGCTTGACAAGACAGGTCTGTTACGAATTCAAGATGGCAAGCTTTGGTAACAAAACAAACGAAAATGCACACATACACCTTGTTAAGGCGATCTTTTCTCTGATGTGCGTATTTTATAAAATAAGGATAAAAAAAATCAAATCCAACACAATTGAATGGAAAATTTGGGCTGACTCTTTCTTGAGGGAATTGACCCATAAGTTGTTGACAGGGCACTGATTTTGCTTTGAAACATGCGACATACTCATGTACTATTTTTCTACAAGTGTTGCGTCCGTTTAAGGGCCAAAACCCTAGTCTAACAATAGACAGTAAGCCTTGTGGGCCACTATGCATGTATTTCTTATGAAACATCACAGTAATTAGATTAGTCAACTTATGATTCTTTGGTAAGATTGTTGGAAATTTTCTATCGAAATTCAACTTACAATTAGCTAATCTGCCTCGAACTCATAAAATTCCATATTGATCTAAAAATGGAAAAATACTTCTTACCTTGCTATCTGGAGGTATCTTACCCTCCCTTTCAAGGCTTGATATTTCTTTTTTAAATTCACTGTCTTGAATTAGCTTAATCAGTTTAAGTTCAGCTAATTTTAATTCATAGCTCTGAAGAGGACCTGAAACCTTGTCCTTCCCTTTGCAGTTGTTCACAAACCTAAAAATAAAACTTAAAACACAAATAATTTTAGAGTTATTACTTAAATTTAAGAAATCCTCAATGAAAGGGTTAGCTTTAACATTAAGAAAAATATTAGAGTTACTAAGGATTTTAAGTTCGTGTGGAAAGTTCTTCACAATGACTTCCACCGGAATCTCTTTATTCGGATTATTGTCGTTTCTCAGGAACAGAGAGCCTTTCTACCACATATAATTTTGTAGAAGTTTACTGGGGTCCAAACCTCGGGATATAAGATCACTTGGATTCTCCTTTGATGACACGATGTCACTGATGACCATTAGTGTCAACTCTTGAATTGTCACTCGATTTGCAACAAACGTCTTCAACTGATAAGGCTCTTTTGTATCCACAAAAGCACGATCATGGAGTCACTCCACAGATACACTTTGTTCACAGGAATCTCTGATGCAGATATTACTCTAACCACTAACCTTGCAAGTAGGACTGCAGCACAAAGCTCTAGTCTCGAAATAGTAACTCATTTAATAGGCGAGACTCTGGATTTACTCGTCACTAACCTTGTCTTCACTTCTCCATCTCTTGAACGGGACTTGCAATATATGGCTGCTCCGTATGCTACATCAGAGGCATCTGCAAATCCATGAACTTTCACGTGGTCTACTTCTGCAATAGGAATAAACCTTTCAACTTCTGTTTTACTTAAAACTACAAATTCATTAGAGAACTTCTTCCATTCATCAGCTTCCTTTTTTGGTAGTCATCCCAATTCAGCTTTAACACCACAACCGTTGGAGGAATATTTTGGCTTTACTTATGATTGGCCCTAGTAAACCAATCAGTTCAAACAATCTTGAAATTGTGGACAATATCTGTCGGTTGGTAACAACTGTTTCATTATCAAGTTTCAGTCTAAAACAGAAATAGTCTCTTCTAGACCTCCAGGACACTCCAAGTGTTGTAGATTCTTCTTCATTAGGAAAGAGATAGGAGTAATCTTCTTTCGCAAGTTCAGCATGATTACTACACCACTTGTGCAATGTCATTTTTCCACTCTTCAGTATTGCAGTTAACTGGGAATTAAGCTCCTTAGCTGTACTCGAAGATTCCGCTCCACTAAGCACATCATCCATGTAAAAATTTTTAAGTAAGACTGGCGCAGCTAATGGAAATTGTGAACCTTCATCAATCGACAATTGTTTAAGAGTTCTCATAGCTAAGTATGGCTCATTAACTGTACCATAGGTCACAGTATTTAGCTCGTAGATTTTCACAGGTGCATCACTTTCTTTCTTCCATAGGATTCACTGCAAGCATCTCTGTTCAGGGTTAGTTTCAATCATTCTATACATTCTTCTATTATCTGCCGTAAATGCGAATGGGTACTTTCTAAATCTAAGCATGATTGAAAAGAGATCATCTTGAATAACCCCTCCATTACTTCATTACGTTGTAAAATTCCATTTGGTGTTAAACATGATGCATTAAACACTGTTCTCAATTTTTTTTTTTTTTCTTTTTCTTTTCTTTTCTTTTTTTTTTTTTTTTTTTGTTCCCAGGTCGTTATATCCCATGATGTGGCATATAGTACACTAGCCTAGGCTTTTTTTTCTCTTTAACCTCAGTCATATGCCCTAGCTCTTCATATTCCTTTAAAAAATCCTGATACAGACTTAAATATTCAGAGTCTTTAACTAATCTTTTCCATAGGGAATTTAATCTCTCAAGGGAAAAATCTTTCGAATTTCCTAAGCAAATAGGATCTTCCTTTAGTGGCATTGTTACAATGTATCTCCCTTCTTCATTCTGCTTATGAGTTTGCACATAATGTTCTTCACATATTGCTGTCTCTTTATTTTTTGGAATCGCTGTTTCGGCATTCCCTATTTCCCAAAATTTTCTCATTGTTTGTTCTAAGTTATCAGATGTTTTCATTAACCCACAATAAACGTGGCTCTGTTCTTCTGAAGTAATGCTTTCCGACACAATAAACCCGAACATGCTGTTTTGTAAAACAAGACTCGAGTTTTCATAGCAAATTTGTTCAGACTTTAATATTTAAAAAAAAAAAAAAAAAAAAAAAAAAAACTCAGCTCCTAAAAGCATCTCTATACATTCTGGAAGATTAAAATTCTCATCGGCTAATTTTATGTTATAAAAATCCTGCATTTTAATATCAATTTTCCTTGAAGGAATCAAATCTTGCATAATTTTTAGTACTACTAATAAGTCTAAATATCTCGCATAACTTTTTTCTTTATTGCTAATGCATGCTAAAATTCTTTTTCGAGTTGTAAATAAGGAATCATTTAATCTGGAAATCACGATGTTTACCTTCTCAGAGTAAAAGTCGAATTTATTCGCACAGTCTCCGCTTATAAACGAAGTACTGCCGTCATCAAGTAATGTTTTAACTGGATGTAGCTTACCCATACCATCATTAATAAAGCAAATAGCCGTGCTAAGAATGTTTTTGGTTTTGTTTACACTATTCATTGTAAGCAGAGAATATGTATAGCAAAAAGTATGACGCTAGGGGAAAAAGCATACTGGAACTGCTTGCTGTCTCATTTTTATTTTTTTTCATTCTCTTTCGATGATTTATTTACTACTGGAAAATGCAGTGTCACGTGATGTCTTTTCCCACAAAAAGAACACGAAAACTTCGATTTGCAGTTTTTAACAGAATGATTTAATGAATAATAATTTTTTTGGCAAAAAATGATTTTCCTAACAAAGAACACACTTTAAAGCTTTTATATCGGCAAGGAATACCTTTGAAACATTTTTTGATGTTTTGTAATTGTTGCGAGATTTTTGAAAGCTGTTTACACTTTTGGTAAGGGATTTTCCGCGAGATGTGAAAAATAAATCTGCTTCCTTTGCCATTTGTTGAGGCGGAAACCAGCTTTCAGCTTGCCTTACAGAAAGATCATAAGATTGTTTCTCGATCTAATGTCTCAAACAATTTGTCTGATATTAATTGCTTCAAAGTTTCAAAATCAGACACTTTCCTCAATTTTAAGTAATATTCAGAATTTGTCGTTAATCGCGACATGAACTGCACATGTGACTCATTTAGGTCTTGAGCCCTTTTAAAATTCTCCAAAACAATTTATAGTGTATGTTTGAATTCTTTTAGAACAATAGCTTTTACTTTTTCATAGTCACTTATCTCCTCATCTCTAATGTACACGATAACGTTCGAAGCCCATTCCCGTAACAAGTTTAACAATATTTCCGCTTTAGATTTCTCAGGAACATTTTTTGTCGTGAAACTCTTTCTAAAGACGAGAAAATGTAACTCCAGTTTTCAGATTTACTCGGAACCTTCAGTGTTAGTGTTCTTATACTTTTAATAAGGGAATCTAAGGCATCGGAACCTTCTCCTTTAGTTTTGTTTTGATAATTATTATCACTTTTGCTTTTAGCTCGCAGTCGAGAAATTTCCAGTTCTGTTTTAGATCTCTCCAATTTAATTTGTTCTAACTGTAATACTTTAGCTTCTTCAGCTTTACGATGCTCTGCTATGGAATTACCCAACTCTATTACCGAATTTGGATCGGATTTAAAAGCTTCACTACGCTTAATCACTAAATTTAAATCTGTAACCGTTATCTTTTCACTTAATTGTATATTCAGTTCTAAAGCTAATAGCTTATCACTTAATTCTATATTCAGTTCTAAAGCTAATAGCTAAAATCTTCTTTAAGTGCACCTTTTATCAACATTATACTCTTAATACAATAACACAAGATAATAAGTAATTGTTCTCAAATACTTAAACACAGTATATAAATACTATAAATTTTCTCAAAACTCTTACACAGTATCTCTAAATAATAAAATGGCACTTTATTTTTAAATCGAAACTGCTGACTTACTCGTTACTTGTAAATAACTCATAATCCATAGATCTCTGGCCCAGGACGGACCACGATGTTTTGTACAGGCACTATACTATAATATACTTGGGAACAATGGACTGCATTATATCACACTTTTATTCTCATTAATTTATATCTTTTATTACCACTCGAAGCCACAAATTCTCTCACATGCTCTTAACTCACAAACTCTTAAGAGCTCAAAAGTGAATGCGCAAACGCTAGTAATTAAGATGCGTGCGCAGGTGCAACAACTAAGTACCTTTTTTTTTACATGAAGAACATCAAATCAATATTCAATTTCTAAGCATGTTATATTCAGCATCTGTTCAATGATGGTAAGAGTACAAGCAGTTCTTTTCTGGAAAATTACACTTGATCTTAATGCAACCTCAGAAAAGTAAATCAAGAGGTGTAATGTGTGATGATCTTGCTGGCCACAATACTTATCTACCTATGAATGTTATATATAAGAGCTGTTAAGTACATAATCAACAGTATAATGGTGCATTATGTTGCTTTAAATTTGTGGTTGAACATCTTGCAATTGTGATGAAATGTAAAGCTGTGTATCCAAGTAATTAAGATTTAATGAAATTTAATTATTATTATTTTCTCCCTCCTTCCGGCATGCCTTCCTGGTGTAACGGTAGTATACTTGAGGCATATTCGAGAAGTCCAAGTTCAATTCCTGGCAAGGGCATTGCTCATTTTTCATATACTCTTAATTCAAAATAATTTAATGTCTCTACAAATAGTGAAATCAGTAAAAACAAAGAAACATTAATTTTGTTTAACATTATTCTGCACCATACGTAGATGTTAGGACTACTCCTATATTACAGTATAGTCCAAGATCCAGACTCGTTGGAACTTTGGTAATTCCAAATTTAGGGTTTTTCTCGATATTATACCATTGATTTAAATCTAGTAAAATGACAAGTAGAAATGATGATATTAACAATATGAAACAGTGATTTATGAAAAAAATGAAGCATATATGATCTTAAAGGAATCAAAATTTACCGCCCCCCTGAAAAAAAAGGCTGAATGTTTATTTCTTTCAGTGGGAGCTGTTTAATTTGCTATATTTTTTTGTGCTTTCTCTTTAATTCTAAAGATAGACATAATTTCTTGGTCCCCCCAAAATTTCCCTTTGCTGTTTTAGCATGGAATGCATGGTACAGCTAAAACAAAACCGAGAAAGACAGAAGGAATGAAGAAAAAACTGGCATGTGTATATGTGGAGATTCCAGAATCCCTTAAGTGTTTAGGGCATCTAATGATCTTAATCCAGCCTTGGGTCCTGTGCAGTTCTAAAATTCTGTGGTTAATTGCATCCCTAAATTCCAAAAATTGTGCCACTCTTAAATTTTGTGTCCTAGTGCCTTCCTTAAATTTTAAAGATCTTGCTATTGCTAAATTCTGCAGCTCTGGCACTAGTCCTGGGCTTATCTAAATAACAAATCAATTATTCTCATTTCAGACATCACTAAATTTAATCTTTTGGCCTATGAGTTTCTTTTACAGAATCTGTTCTTATACATGGAAATAAATTTTTGTTAAATTTTTCCTTGTCAACACACACTTCACAGCAGAGTTAGCTGAGATCTGCTATTATCACCAAGAATGTTATAAAAGGTCTATGCTCTTATGTATTACTAATATTTAAAAAAAAAAAAAAAAAAAAAAAAAAAAATTTCGACATCACTGTGTGAGGCATGAGTTGAAATAGTATAAATGCAGTATATTGAAAATAAGTGATGATGAAAGTAAAAAATAATAAATAATGATTTGCCAGATTTGACATCTGTGCCAAAATGAAGTTAAGAATCGAGACTGCCCATATTTTATTACGAAAAAATATCAAATGTCTTTAAAAAGGGGGGGATGCTGTTGATGCATAGGTCCGGATGTCTGGATTGACTATTTTGTGTGGACGTCTGACTTTATATGGCTTTTCTGTGAGCCTTGTGTAGGCACTGCATGTATGTACATTCACTGAAATGTGAAATGTTGATTCAGAAATCTTTGGCCTGAAAACATTCAATTTATACTTAATAAATAATTTACATGCACAATTAACACATAATTTTAAAATAATAGTTAAAAGTTGAAATTATTGTCTAACTTAAGATGTTCATCCTTTACTGGACTTTAAAATTTGAATTTTAAAGTTTTGTGTAAATATAGGTTGTTTTCCCCCGTATCATTATCAATAGAATTTCAATTATGTAGATTTGTTTTCTTTTTAGTTCAGTAAAATTCAGCTTTTTGGTAATTATGTGTCTTTATTTTTTTCAGTAACTTAAATATAATACAGTGGAATATATTTTATTATTTAAGTAAAAAATAATATTTTATGTTGGTAAAAAAGTCTGAATTTTAATTCAATAATAGTAAATTGGGCCTTTTTTTTAAACTCAAAGATTTCTTCTAATAATTTAACATTTAAAGAGGGAATTTACTTGTAATTTTAGGGTCTTAAAATAATAAGAATAAGGATAAATTCTTCAACCTTGCAAATGTACAGGTGGCTGAAACACCAGAATTTCATCCTTGATCATACAGGTATAGCCCCACTGCATTCCCTTTGCATCTCTGTCGTAATTTTGATTGCTCTAAGTAATGGCTGAGGCTCTTCCACCCATCTTCTCCTACCACCAAACCTCTTGTGAGGATATTCAACTTGCCATTATTTTAGTGTGTTCATGCCACAGACATTATTTATTTACAAACGTTCATGCCTTCTCTGGATTTCGAACATGGGTCTATCAGTTCGGCTGCCAGCATCACTAACTGCTATACTGATTAGGATAGGATAGCATATATGGAATAGCTGGCAATTCCTTAATTGAGCATATTCTTCCTTTGATGACATTAACAGCATGTTCTTCCTTGGCTGGCTACGCTCACCAACTGAAGGCATCTGATCCGTAGCTGCCAGATATTGGTGTGACAATGACCAGAAGGAACTACAACAATGTTCTCTGGCAATAAATTTAAGCCTTATGAGCTTAATACCTCAAAACTATCATCCAAAGTATATTTCATTGTTTGCTTTCCCATATAGCAAAAGTTATTTATTGCTCATTGAAGGTCTGTGCAATAACTGATATTAGCACATTCTGCATGTTTGAGCTATCTGAAAAATAATTATAAGATCTATCTGAAATTAAAATAATTTCTTTATTGAATTATAAGGTAAACTTAATGTGAATTTGTTGGTTTTTTTCTCCTTTGTGGTATTGCAGTTTTAATGACTTAAGTATATAGGGTACAATTTGGTTAGAGCAACATCAGTTAAAAATGTGCCCCCCTTTTCTATTTTGTTTTCTGCCAGTTGTCATCAAGTATAACATTATGAAATAATAGAGTTCAAAAGAGAGGAAAATTATTACTTAAGAACAAAGTAAAAAAAAGTAATTTACCCCCTTTCTTTTCTACATTTTTCTTAATCAAGAATATTCTATGTATAAGTAAAACATAACAAAAAAAATTTTCAATCTAAACAGGTGGCATCAAATTATCAATAGCACTCAATATTGCAGAAAAAACTTCAGTTTTTGATTATAACCGATGCCACATAAATTCTATCAAAGATGAGTCTAAATGGTGGCGAGCAGTGCCCCGCTGCATTTAATTCACCGTTTAGCACTGCCCCTTAATTGCTCCGCAGTGCAAGTATGGCATCCAGTTTCAGGGTCTACAAAATTATAAATAATTCGCATTGAAATGCTGATAGCCAGCATTTCTGTTTCTTGTATCCTTTCCAGCAATCTGAAAATTTAATGCTGCAATCCATAATTATGCATAACATATGTTATTGTGTATGTAAATTGATATCTGTTTTTAGTACTGAAAACGAATTAAAATGTGTGAACAATTTAGAAATCCGCTTTGTGTTTCTTTTGTAAGCTGGTAACCACAATTTTCAAATGCCAGTGTAAAATCCTTTTATAATTATGTGTTTGATATAAAAAAGTGTTTATTTTATTTATTTTTTCCCTTTTTCCCAATTAGAATATTTTGCTTGCAATATTTGTGTGACATTTAGAAATTTATCATGACATTAAAATTTAAACCAATGAATTAATTTAAGGTGAGAATGCTGATGAAGAGGAAGTGGAGGGTAATGGGGAAAAAATTCAGAATTTGAGCGAAGAAATAATAGCTGAAGCAAAATCTATTAAATGTGACGAGTAAGTTAACTTTTTATAAAAGAAAAAGTTTTGCTTTGCTCAAAATCTAATGCAATGAATAAATTTTATAAAAAAAGTCTTTTTAAATTTTTTTTTAAATTCTAATTTTGCAGTATTTTTTTAAACTGGCTCTAGAACTCCAATCCTTTCTGAATCCGGTAATCTAGTTAACACATAAGCTGATTTTTTTTTAAATTACTGTTTGTAAATTTTGTAAGTGAAATGGCTATCATGAACTTTCTAAAAGAGGTTATATGTTATTTTTAAAAATAATCTATATTGTGAACATGGATTCATTATAAGAAAAATTAAGGCTTGGTGTTATTTCATATTATGAATCTCAATGTGTTGGTTTTTCACCTTCTACTGGTCAAGTGAGTAACCAAGTAACAAATTCTACCAAGTGAATAAGAACAAATGAGTGTCCCCACAACATGCTTTTACTTTTTTTTACAATCAATGATGTCTTTCTGTCTGCATATCTCTATGTGTGTGGCAGTTTCATCGCCCACGATAACTGTTATCTGAAAATCCCAACAAATTCTGTTTTCCATATTTAAGCTTTCTGTATTCATATAGAGTTTATTAGGTTTTTGCTAAAATTGATAAACAGGGCGTAATACCTGAACATAACAAAAGTTTTTTGCCAAAAAACGTTCTTAATAAAGTTTAGTGCGGATAGTAATCACCACCCAAAATCTTATACTGAGTAGAGGAATTGTGTGATTGATCTAAAACCAAGTTAAATCAATAAACTCATATTTTTAAGGTCAGTTAACTCAAGCAAAATTCAAATTCATACTTATTAAATCAATAACCTGAAAACAAAGAGGAATAAATCTTCCCTGGTACTTGATGTAATGAGAATGCTATCTCTAAAAAAATAATACCACTTCTTCAAAACACAAAAGCTAAATACTCAGTCAGGTTCATAATTTTCTCCAGAGATAGTAATAATTTCCATAAATTCAATCTCACAATCATCAGAGAAGAAATATTCATACATATCAATCAATCAATCCTTCATGAAATAATAAAATTCAATGAGTTTAAATAATTTCTCAGCAGCTTCAAATAACCAAATAATTCACCAGTAATCGTCCAATATAGCTAGTTGTAATGAAAGCTTTCTGCCAAAAAATGTTCTTAATAAAGTTAGGGAGGAAAAAAAAAAAAAAAAAAAAAAAAAAAAAACATGAAAGCAGTACTTTTAGTAATCATCATCCAAATCTTTGATTTTCTGCTAACGTTTTGGTAGTTTTTCAAAGCCTTCGGCCAAGAAACTTGGTGGCTCTGAGTCCAAAAAACAGATCCTCATTTCGGACGCCCTCTGCAGAATGAAAGATAGCACCAACAAGATGTAGGTGCAGGTGAGAAAAAAAGGTAGAAGTACGAAGGGGCAATGTTGAGCCTTTATGCGGGGGGGGTATAGCAAAAAAGCTCATTTGAGTTCGTGCAGAGTACAGCTGATGCATGCAGACACATGTGATCTTGCGTTATCTTGATGTGAAACATTGCCTTTTTGTGCCAGAACTCAGTTTGATGTTTTCCTTGATAGCAGTGTCAAGACGGACTAGCATCTTGCTGTACACCTTATTCTCAAGGGTTTTACCTTTTTACAGATACTCTTTGTGGATAATAACCATGGCAGTCCCACCAGATACAAAGCATGATCTTTTTGTTAGTCAAATTGCACTTTGAGATACTGCCGACAGGCACACCGGGCACACACCAAACCCTTTTTCAGCCTGTGTTGTGTAAATAAATCCACTTTTCATCACAAGTGACGATCCAGTTCAGAATTTTGTCCTTGTGTTGATATTCGAGCAGATTAGTGCATGCCCGAACATCTCTATCCTTGTCTGCTTGAGTCAGCTCATGCTGCACCCAGTAATTGAACTTGAACAAAAAGTTTATGCAATGCATAGCACGACTAATGAGCATGGCACTAATGTCTTAACTCCTCAGCAAGCTCTTGAGTGATTGCATACTGATCTACAAGTTATTGCAGGTGGGCCTCGTCAACATCAGTAAAGCCGGACAGAGTGCTGTGCTTCTTGAATGTCATTCACATTGTCATATAATACAACTTTGGTATCTAAAGCTGTATACATGATTTGGTGACATTCTGTAGCTGACTTTTTGCAACAGAACTGGAGGTAAATGATGATTCTAATCTGGTAGCATGACAGTTCCATTTCAGACACCTTGTACATAATGGTACCGATTTGTTTTTATAGATTTCACAACACACTCTTCTAAAGCAAGTCTCTTTCTTTCAAACACCAAAAATTGTTTGACAAAATATGATTAAACACGTCAACAAGAACTGTTTGCGCAGACAATATTTGTGGTGTCCGGAAGCTTTGATTAAAACCCAATACTTTACTTGAAGATATGAGCAGACTTTCATAAAAATAGTACACTGTGAGTGAGATAATCCAGAATTACTCAGATTTAAAATTTAAAATAGGTATGTGATTGACAGCATGTATTACATTTATAAGAATTAAATGCATTCCTAGAATTATGCCAAATGTAGTGAGAATTAGCTCATTATGAAGACTAGCTGTAACTGTGAAGCAATTAAATGTATTAACCTCAGTCCTCAATTTTGTGCACATTTCACTTTTGTGGCTGCCACCACATGTTATGATGTATTAATAATAATAGCAAACGTAAATCAAAGAGAAAAGAACATGCCAACAATTAGCATTCTGTTGAGAGTTCTAAAGATGTGCTGATATCAAAGATTGTGTGATTTTGTTGTTGTGGTGTAAGCATGAAGAAAATGGTATTTAATTATAGCTAAAATGATAAATAAAAGGGTTTGTCATGTGATTAAAAAACTAAACACTGATATCATAAACTTAAAAAAGATCAAAAAAGAATTGTAGGGCAACCACTATCAGAAGTTCTAATGATATACTGCTTTTAAAATATTTGTGATTGTTTAGTTATTGATTTTCGAATCTGAAACACTATATGACCAGAAGATAACTACAATGAATGTAATAATTTCAAATCAAAACATGAGAAAATCAAAACATTGCGCTGCGGGGTGCAATGAATTGAAAGTTGATCTGTCAGCACTATCCTTATCTTTTGGCGTATAATTCCTTACTAAATGTAGTATTTCATCTCGATGTACTCTTTCTTTGTTATAATTTAAATCAAACTCCTCATCATTATAATTCGCTTCCGATAGTGAAGAAAGTGACACAGAGGTTATTGAAAATAAAAAAATTTCGATTGACAAATTAGTCGGTATTCTCGACACAGCAATTATAGGACTTGAACAGTGGAACTTTGTAACTGAACAAGAAATTATGTCTGCTTATATAATTAAAGAGAAAGTATTATCACATAAAACGAAGCAACTTAAACAACTTACATTGAAAGAAATGTTTAATAAAGTAAAAAAATAAATATTAAGCTTTTTTTTTTTTTTTTTTCATTGTAAATTTTGATCTCTTTGTACACAACATTTCTTGTGTAGATCTTTTCATCATTTTTAAGCTCACCTTGCAGAGGACCATCAATTATTTTTAATTTTACCTCCGTTCTTTCACGAACTCTTGAACAGGCGACATAAAGTTGACGGTGTCCAAATGCAGGCTGAGGTAAAAAAATGCCAACACTCTTAAGCGTTTGGCCCTGAGACTTATGATTTTACAGGAAATTGTCTACGTCTCAATTGAAACGGCAACTTCACCCCATTGGCTAGTACAGGTACGCAAGCAACCAATAAAATATCGGTGACAAACAGACACTTAAGCCACATATATATATATATGGGTGAAGTAACATCATCTCCGAAACGGCTGGTTCCCAGACTTAGCGAAGCACACCGTTGGATTCCGCAGGTCCGTGGCACGCCATTTTGACCATTCGCGTCTTCTTGGGACTTTAATTAGCTGAGATATTAATTAAAAACTAATTTTCCCCTACGTTTTCTGTACATTTTCCACTTCCTTTCTTGGGTTATGTCTATTACAAGGATTTGGCTACGTGCCAAATTCTTTTTTCTCGAATATCTACGGAACGGCGCCAAGTTGAAATTCGATACGCGTATTCTCGGATTCCAAAAAAATTCTCCGATTCCATCGATACCGTTCTCATCTTCGTACAGCTTTAATCGGCCGAGATATTAATTAAAAACTGCGGAAACGTTCATTTCCGCGCTCATTTTTCCGAGTGGCAACAATAAACTATCGGCGACACACACTTTAGCCGCTTATATATATAAAGAATAGTATGAAATTTTTTTCAAAAATGCCTCACAATGCAACCTTCAAGAGATGATGCTACCGCAGCACCAGCATACTAAGAAGCTTTTCAAAAATAGGTGGAGCCACATGAGCAGCTTTGTATCTCCTAAGTTTACTTATCTCTCAACAATAGTATGAAAGTGACAGTTGAGAGTCAGGAGACGGATTGCGGATGAGTTCGCAGGCGGATTGCACAGGCGGTGTGTAGTGCAAGTCCATAGCCGGAGGCACAGCAGATAAGAAGGAGTGTTTCAAGATTCTTCATTTAGGGATAAGATGACGTCACACTTTGATAAGAGATGATCCTTGAATGATTTTCGGGAGGTTTTTGTTAATCGATGTTTAGCCTTTGTATTTTTCTTTGTATTCCAGTTTTTTAGGACATATTTTATGGTTATTTCCTAGGTACCCTTAACAGCGCATATTTTTGAATTTAATGATTGATACAGAAGACCTTAACTTTAGATGTAAATTTTGAATTTTTCCGTATATTTTAAGCTTTAGTATTTTCTATAGACTCAGAATTTTTCTTTATTTCTCAAATTTTCTGTTCATAATACCAGTTTTACTGCTCTTTATTTCATAAATTATGATTTCATATTTTTAATTTTATAATTTCTGCATGCCATCTGACCAGATTTAAAGTGATGATCTATAATCCGGAAAAATCGATAATCTGGAATCGTCGATGTCCCGATTAAAGACTTTTGACTCTATCAGTCGATCTCACTTCATATTGCAGCATGCACTCGTAGAATTTAACATCATATTAAAATTTTTAAAATTAAAATAAATGAATGTTTTTTATCTCAGTAGCAATACAAAGAATAAAAATAATTTTTATAAATATTAAAAATCTTTTAATGTGTAATATTTTAGAAATATTGTGAATACTTATAAAAGGCTAGTTAAATTTGTATTCATTGAAATAATGATAATGTAATTTATATCTACATATAAATTATGATAGGGTAATAATAAATAATAAATATACCCTATCATAAATACATTATGATAGGGTGTTTTTTGAAGCAACAGAAACATTAGTTAGTACTTTTTCATTAAAGCCATACAACACATTTTTGGTATATTTTGGCTTATTTCTTTCCCTTTGTTTTTTTCTCGATACTAGCCATATCAGAACAACCAAGAGCAGCAACCGGGAGCATTGTCTAATTTCACAACAAAATTCTCCAAAAACTTATTGTTGAAGAAGATAGCTTACATTATGTTTCTTTTTGTGAATAAGTTTTTATCAGTTTGTGTAATTTTTTTCACCTTTTTTGATTTTAACATTGGAACAAGATTACAAAGAGTACATACCTTCGTTATATAATTATTCCAATCTATTAGCCTTATTATTGTGTTATGATTCATTTGAAGAAAGCTTTGGTTTGCAAAAATTAACAGATGTCAATTTCTGGCACTATAAGTAAGTGAATTCTGCAGCTGTAATGAAAGAAATGCTTGATACAACAAACTATGTTTGTATTAGGGCATTCTTTTTCTTCCTGGTGTGATGTGCAAAGGCTGAATTGCCATTGTGGCTTCAAGTCACATTTAACTGCATGCAGTTGTTATATGAACACTCTTCGTTTGTGAAGAACATCTCTTTCTTAAAGAAACAGGATGGGTGCTTTTTTATCTCTTGACCAATTGCGAATATAATAAAATCCATTGCAGTTTAAAAAAGTAAGTAAAATGAAATACAGTTTAGATGAGAAACATGTTTGAGCAAGTGATGGCTATAAAAACCAGAAAATAAATTGAACTAAACTGGTGATGGCTGCTACCAAGCAAGTACGTGAAAACAAAAAAGTGCCAAGTGGTGTGGGTTCCAGGTAAAAGTACCTGGTAGTTTGTGCAAGTATGATTTCAATCTTAATATTACTTTCTATTAACTTGTCAAATAAAATAATCATTAAATTCTTTTCTGTTGAAGTCAATATTAAACTTATCTAACAATTAATTTTGATTAATAACTGAATTTAATTGCTTAAAGATTAAGATAAAAGTTTGCGAATGGTTCTCAACTGTTTTTACCCCGTTCACCTCTGCTAGACAATTATCCCTTCTTTCCTTTCCAAAACTGGAAAAATACATATTCATTTATTTAGATTTAGATTATTTTTAATGTACTTTATGAATTAAACAACTGTAGAAAATTTTTACATATATTCAACAGCTGCAATGCTAAGCTTTATATTATTTTTTTTAGATGCAATCGCAAGTTTCGCACTGACTCTGAAATTGAATTTCATGCCGTAAAAACTGGCCATCAAAGTTTCTCTCAGTCATCAGAAGAAATTAAACCTTTGTCTGAAGAAGAAAAAAAAGAGCAAATAAAAAAGTATTTCTTAAGTGGTTTTACTTTTATTTGAATCTCTATCCTTGCATATTTTGTTACGCTTGCATGTTTTGCTTAAAAATGCTTGCTTTTTAGAGTTCTTTTTTTAGTTGGAATTTTTAAGCTATTTAATACAGTGGTATTCGAAGTATGGGTTGGGGTAACGAAAATTTATATTGGGGTCACAGATGAATAAAACTTCTAAAAAGTCTGATTTCACATGGAGTTGCACTGCCATGAAGTTTGAATACCACTAATTCTCAATGTATTTGCTTGAAAATTAAAGTTGCTATTATGATTAATTATATAGAAGCATTTAATGTTATATGAAGCTGTTTGTGAATATTTTACTTCATTTTATAAATTAAAAATAATAGTTTAATTTTTAATGGCGAATGCAAGAAAATATGAAAATATATAGTTTTTATGTTTGTTTTACTTAGGATAGAAAATTTAATCAAACAGCGAAGAGCTGAAAAAGCGGAGCAAGAAAAACGGGAGGCTTTGGAAAAAGAAAAAAATCGTAGGAAGACTGGGCAGGAGTTGACTCATGTGAGACAGAAGTAGGATTTTTTTCTCTCAGCCATATTGTAATTTGGGGATAAAAATATTTAAAATCATCCATTATTTGCTTTAAACCATATACAGTATGCCCACAAAAAATGTATACTGAATTTGAAATGACTGTAAAATCAAAATTTATTAAAATATCTGGTACTTACATGTTATCCTATTGACTTTGAAACTGTCATCAAGCATAATTTAGTGCCAGTTATGGATGAGTATCATGTCGCTACACACTTTTAACATCTGTGCTTTTAATTTGACGTATTTCTCATCAATTCTTGATAAGCCACTTTTGGTTTTTATGAACAGGGATATGAATTAACTATTTACTGCATTTTCAAAGAAATAATTAAAATTTGAGACTTCCCTCCTGCAGAATAGAAAGCAGTGGATTATTTTCAAAGTTATGTAATTTTACTATCAAAGTGTATATTGATGGATATGATATAGTCAGCTGAATATGACCAATAAAATCAAAACAGATTGGATCTACCTGCGTGAAGATTGTTCTCATAGTACTCTAAACAAAGCTTCTGGTAAAATCTTAATCGGTGAGTTTTTTATATAGGCAAAAATGAAGTGAGTTAAATACTGATTGTTTATTAAATAAGACGATATCAGTTCATTCAGAATTCTGCAGGAACATTTGGTGTAACTGTGCTGGAATCTCTGCCAGGTTTCTTGTTTGACAGGATAATATGCAAGTACTGAATATTTTTTTTAATTTATTTTGTGCATACAGTTTCATCAACTTATTAAATATAAGTAAAGTATGTTGTTTTGATACTGATATTTAATGATGATGTTTAAAATGATAAAAAAAAAAAAAAAAAAAAAAAAAAAAAAAAAAAAAAAAAAACACTGCTGTTAAACACTAAAAATGATGTTCATTAGTTGTTGGAGATCAGTGCAGAATTTAAGTCTTTGGCCTTATTATCTGGTTTTAACTTCCACATCAGTAGCAGCTCAGAAGAGCAAAAGTGCAAGAAGTTGCTAATTATGCATTTTGTTATTTATAACTCTTGACTAGTTCCACATTGATGGGCTCTGCAAAAAGGTTTGTTTGTGATCAGCAACTGGATCTGAAACTGGTAGTTGGCTGAAATGTCTCATTGTCTGGTCACAAATGCAGCTCCCTCAACAAAACTCTTATACTACTTCAAAATTGACTTGTTTGTGTTTGGAATTCATGTTAAACATTTGCTTGAAAGCATACTGCACCTAGGATATCTGACTTCAAGGAAGATTAAATAGTCTGACTTCAAGGAAGGTTAAATAGTCTGACTTCAAGGAAGGTTAAATAATAGTTGTGTTTCTTTGGACTCTGTGAAAGAAAAAGTGAGTAATTTTTGTTTTGATAGGCACCAGGAAAATATGTAAACAAAGAGATTGAATAAAGGATTTTTTTTTCCCTTTCTAGTGTTTTCAGTGTAAGAGAAAAATATTTGCTGTTGCTATAATAAGTTGAATCATTTCAGAGACATGGGGACTCAATATAAAGGGAGATTCATTATTTCAAAATTTCAAAAGCAAATGCTCCTTTATGCATGATGTCAGAACAGCCAAAAGGTCTAAAATTAATCAAAGTTGAAATACATAGAAAACAAATTCCTTGTATGAAGTTAGATGTGATACTTTAAAGAAAGTTCCTTATATTAAGTGTGGTGTCATTTTATTGTTAAATTGCCTTTGAATTAATAAATAAATAAAATGTAAACAGACTGTCTACTAGGCTTATTGTTTCTTAACAGTCATTTCATCTGATGAACTGGGTCTAGTGTTAAAAAATATATGTCAGTCTGTCTCAAGGCGAAATTAGGAAAAGTAGGGTAAAAAAAAATCTGATAAGTATAATTAAAAGAATTATTCCCCTTACATTTTATAATAACTCAGTTACAAGTTTTAAATAATACTTAAAAAAAAAAAAAAAAAAAAAAAAAACGTATTTTATTCCCTTTTAGAAATGTTCGGAGAAAGTCAAGTACTATTTAAAGTATTTCATTAATTCCTAATAATTCTTTAATTTAAAATGAACCGAAAATTATAAATTGACTTACATTTTTCGATTTAAAAGATGTCTCAGAAACCAAAAAATCTTGTCATATTTAAGAAAGTATTTTAGGAAGAAGCTCTATAAATAGAAAAGAAATAATGCATAATTTTAATATTAATAATACAATAAACTTTGATCTTAATTTTTGTACCTTAATAAAATCGAATTACCTTAATTTTTTTTCTAATGTAATTAACAAAAACTTGTGAAAATATTTCATTCAAATTAAACCATTCTGAGAAAACTGTCCTGTGAAAAGTATAGCATTTAATTTCATTCAGAATGAAATGTTGTTTAAAAATATGTTGTTTTCACATACTTAGGACTCTGAAGTGTTGTAGAAAAAGAAAATATATACATTTATATGTATATTTACAATGTGATTACAAAATATTTACATCCGAACGCGTCAAATCCCATTGAACTCAATGATAAATGACCCAATGTTTTGGTCACCACGTAGGGATCGCCGGTGCTTCAGAGCAGGGTACGGGAGAAACTTGCTTAGGGCAACTCCATCTTACTTCCTACCTCCATGAAAGGAGTCTTGACGTGATGGGGGGGGGAGAAGATTGAAAAGAAATAGAGTATGGAGGATAAAAGTACAAGGTGTGCTAATATGAACTGAGTTTAATCGGTAAGATGAAGAGATTGGCTAAAGCGTTGTATATTGGTTTGATACTGATATTTAAGAAAAGACTGATTTATAGAAGTTCCTATTCCGATGGTGATAAAGTGCTTTAGTCTACTGATATTTAGAAGAGGCAGTTTCCTGAGTGTCTTTGAGGTTTTCTGCTTGGGATGCTCAACATCTGGCTATGCCGATTATGCAGGTGATGTGTTTCTGTCTATGATGTGTTGACGAATTCTGTTGTTGCTCCACAGGAAAAGAAAAAAATCATAGACTGGTCAGGAGTTGACTCTTGCAGCAGAAGTAGGATTTCTTCCTGTGTTGACAACTCCTGTCTACTATGCAACAAAATACTAATTTTATGACTCCTTGAATGATGATCAATGGGAATGCTGTTTATCATTTAATGTGTGATGAAGGAAAAAGATAGGACTGTGTGAATTCCAGCATTAGGAGATTTAGAGTCTCTAGTTCCGACTGTAGCAATTCTGTGATAACCCATAAGTTGTGTTCCTGACTATGATTTATTAGGAAGAGACTCTCTGAGACTGATATTTGGCCTGATAGAGAGAGTAGATCTACATCAAAGAAAGAGGACAGTGTATTGTACTTTTTCTTAAGTGGAGTGTTTGAATAGGTTATCCCCCAGCATTATGTAATTTCCTTCCCTAAAGATAGCTAATGTAAGTGCCATCTTCTCCTCCTGGTTAACTTAACGAAGTGGTTCATGGTACAAAGAGGGACAAAGTACAGTACAAATTCTGAAATCCGGACTCGTGGGGGCGTTTTTGTACTAATACTTTCTCTTTAATTCTATAGGCAGACATAATTTCATGTTCAGTTACAAAGTTCCACTGTTCAAATCTTGAGGTTGTTGTGTCAAGAATTCTGACTAACTTGTCAATCAAAATTTTTTCATTTTCAGTGACTTCTCTGTCATTTTCTGCACTATCGGTAGCGGTATATTCTGAATCTAGAACCATACTACAGATTTCGCTGTCCATTAATTGATTGATGATTGGAGCATTGTGATCGCAATGAAAAACGTTATATCATCTTTATTTATTACCGCTTCTCCATATTTCTTTACAAATTCCATTAAATGGAAAATTTCACATGCTGGTTTGCAATATCCGAAAGCCTTCAAATTCGTGGCTGTCATCTTCATTATCCTCACCATGAAATATGGTAGGGGGCCATGAATTATGCTAAGCATTTTTTAAAGTATCTGGATTAGATTTATCACAGCAGATTTTACGCTAAAATATTAAAAACAAATTCTTGAAAAATCTTGCCAATACTCAAGAAATTTAACATGGATTTTAAAAATGAGACTTTTTATTTATTTTTCAGCACACACAATATTCCGATATCCATAGGTTGAATAAAAGGACTTGGAGGAAAGAATAACACAGATATGTTAGCTTTCATTAAAACTTTAAGTGAAGTATGAACTGGACAATTATCTACAGTCAGGACAGTTTTGACGTTATCAGGTAAATCAACCAAATTAAAATTTTGCCGAGTCTCGGGTATGAAATTATTTTCATATGAATCATGCATTAACGCTTGTATCATCTGTGCTGTTTTATTTGCGTGATATATAATTGGAAAACCATTACTCCTTTAAATGTTCGAGGTCACATATTTTTTCTGATTACGAAAACTTTACACTTGTGCTTTCCTGCACCATATGCGCCTGCTAAAATTGTTAGTCTAGCTTTGGATTCTTTGATACTAGTTGGAGCCTTTTCTGTAGAGGTTGCCAAGGTATTTTGTAATACATATTGCCAGAAAAGACCAGTTTCATCAATGTTGTAAATTTGTCTTGCAGATACTATTTCACTATTAATGAGTTCAAGGAATTCTTTTGCAACTAGTTCAGCAGCTTTACTACCAGCTGAAGCATTTTCAACTGAAATTTTTAACTGCATTATACCACAGCAATTTTAAAATTTCGTTAACCGGTCGATCAAATATGTGCACTCAGTTTTTAAGTTCATTTCTTCATGAAATAATATGTCTCTAGCCATTAGCATTAGACCCATCAATAGCATGCCCTCACTGCATCTCTGTCTAAGCATTTAATCATTGCTTTGTAATGATTGTCACATTTAACATAGCAAATAATTTTTCTGTTACTCATTGCGAGTGGGGTGTCGGAATCTACGAAAATTTATAAAAGTTCCTTTTCCTGTTTTGTCATATACAGTTGACTTTCCAATGCTGCTCCTTGCATAATTTTGAGATGGATATAGCTATATCCATTTTTTGCAGCAATTCCACTTTTTGTGTAATGGACATTGAAACAGGCTTTCAGTTTGTAGATACTGTTGCAGCTCCAGAATTAGAAACTCTTTTTGACATGAACGAAAGTTCAAGCTCAAAAAATAATAAGATTGATCAAGTCAGGAAGTTAAGAAGCAGCACAATCTGCTATAGTAACTTAAATTCTTTGGAATCAGTAAAGTATAATTTTAGCCTAGTGTAACAGCGTCCACTATGATTGGCTATGTAGCTTGGCTGCGAAATGTTCTGTTAAATTTTGCCTTGCTTCTATCATGCACTGAGACAATTAAGCCTGGATTGTGTATTAATTTAGTTATTTATTATACTTGCATCTACCGTATTTTTCGCCGTATAAGACGCACCGGCATATAAGACGCACCCAATTTTAAAGGAGGCAAATCTAGAAAAAAAAGATTATGAACCAAATTCTGTAGTAAAATATTTTATATCAACTGTATAAAGTTAACAGCAGTTTAAGAAAAATTTTATGTCAACCATGTAGCATACTAAGAGCTATCTTTACTCTCATAAACAGTCAGCAAACGGTGAAAGTAACAAAAATAAGGCTGTCATGTTTTTATTCTAACCCCAAGAATTCCTCTTCTTCGCTGCTATCAGAAATGAGGAAGGACAGATCCACGCAGTCATTGTCATCACTTTCTTCCTCACTGGGGTCAAATAAGACGTCGTCTTCTGTTCCATCCAAGGCATTACCAATGCCATACTTCTTGAATGATTTTACAACAATGTCTTTCTTTACGGAGTCCCATGACCTTTTAACCCATTCACACACTTCTGTGATAGTGGGCCTCTTCATCCGTCCAGTAGGAGTCAGATCATGGTTCCCAGCTGCCATCCAGGTGTTCCACTCCTCTCGCATCAGAACTTTGAACGGTTTGTTAATAGAAACGTCCAGAGGTTGCAGCTGACTGGTAAGACCTCCAGGAATCACAGCTATTTGGGTCTTAACTTCCTTAAAGTTCTTTTTAGTAGTTTCTGTAATGTGTGCTCTGAACTGGTCAAGCACCAACAAGGAAGATTTCTTCAGAAGCCCGCCAGGATGTTTGGACCACACTTTGTCAATCCACAGCCTCATGCCATTTTCGTCCATCCACCCTTTATCATGAACGTGCACAATGACTCCCCGTGGAATTGTTTCTTTTGGGAATGTTTTCCTTTTAAAGATCAAAATTGGCGGCAGTTTGGTACCATCTGCACAGCAGGACAGCACAACCGAGTAGTGGGTTTTCTCATGCCCTGAGGTTTTTACGGTTATGCTTTTGGCTCCTTTGTTATCTACGGTTCTGTTAGATGGCACATCAAATGTTAGCGGGACTTAATCCATGTTCCCAATCTGGCTCATTTCAAAGTTATTCTTCTTCCTCGCATCAATAACAAACTTATGAAAAGACAGAATCTTTGATTCGTATTCCTTTGTCATTTTTTGTGCAGTTCTGGTTTTGGTGCGCATAGAAAGGCCAGATCTCTTCATAAATCTATAGCACCATGATGGTGATCCGGTGAAATCCTAAATGCCTTTCTCCACAGCAATGCGTTTGGCCTCATAGATTATCATTTTTGTTGAGACAGAAAGTCCATTTTGCCGGTGACGTGTGATCCACTCCTTTACTTACTCTTTTAACTCTGGCCACTTTGCAGTTGGTCCACGCAAGGTGTGCTTGCTTTTATCCAACTTTTGGAGCTGATCCTCCTGTTTCCTCCACTCTCTTATCATTTTCTCAGTTGGAGGTGGCCCAAAGTGTCTCTCCGCTGCTCTGTTTCCATGCTCCTTAGCAAATTTTATTACTTCCAGCTTGAAAGCAACTTTATATGCCAGTCTCTTCTGCTTCGACATCTTGATGGGGTGGTATGAAATATGATATATTTCATTCAGATATACCATACTACATATATCACAGCTCACAGCTATCCGTGCCTCCGCTTGCTCCCGCACTGCGATTGGCTGAGCGAAGAGACGCGTGCCTTCACCCGCTCCCGCGCTGGCTTACGAGACTCTAAAAAGTGCACAAAGCCAGCGCGGAAGCGAGCGAAGGCACGCGCCTCTTCGCTCAGCCAATCGCAGCGCGAGGCAGAGACCGTCCAAATACAGTGCGAGGCAGAGCGGGGCTTCCTGGTCTCAGATGGCGCCAAGAGGTGGAAGGGAATGGAGTGGCCGAGTATTACTGCGGTAAGGTATGTATGCAGAGGTGGAGGGGCAGCGGAGGGCCATGGTGGGCTTTTGTATTTGCCGTATAAGACGCAGGCACTTTCCCCCGATTTTGGGGAGAAAAAAGTGCGTCTTATACGGCGAAAAATACGGTAATTCTTGCACATGTTTAAGGCTTACTTGAGTCTTGAGTAAATAAATTCCTACATATACTTAATTAAGCTTACTGAGGGCTGGTGCTAGATATTTTGCCACCTGATGCTGTCTCTGTGGGTCCTAAATTCTTCTACCAAGCATTCTAAATTTTTGCCATCCTTTAATTTTGGGTCCCAGTGCTTTCCTTAATTTCTAAAAATTTTATCATCCCTTAATTTTGTTATTAATCGATGAGTGCTTCCCTAAATTTTGCTGCCCGGTGCGGCCATACGAGCTTTGGCACCGGTTCTGGGTTTATGTGAATGAAAAAACAGTTATTCTTAATTCAAAAAGCACTAAATGTAATCTTTTGGCCTATGAGTATCATTAACAAATCTATTTTAGCATATGGAAATAAATTTTTCTTAAATTTTTCCTTCTCAACATTTAACTTCAATCTGTAATCAGCGCCAAGCGTAATTTCAATATAAAAGGTTTCCATATTCTTTATTATTTAATTACTAATATAAACAAATTGTTTAGGGATCACTGTACGAGTCAAGTTGTCACATGTTGATATACATACAATGATGAAAGCAAAATATTATAAATAATGATTCGCCTGGTTGGTGTCGGTGATATAAAATATTAGGTAATATATTTGAGATGTATATATGCCAAGCAGATACGTAGTTATGGAACCAAATTATTGATCACACAAATTTATGCTAAAATGATTGTTTCTTCAATAACGAGGTGTTTTATTTAGTGAAGTGAAATTAAGAATTGGGATTCTCCACACGTTTTCTTATGGGGGGGGAATCAAATGCACATGCCTAAAGCATAAAATTTCCTTAAAAAAATTTGTTGGTGGCTTTACAGTCTGGTTATTGGACGTCCGGATCTCGAACTTTATACTGTATATGTAAATATATTTTTAAATATGCTGAATATATTTTTAAATATGCTGAATGCTTATAAATATATTCTGTTACAGAATTAGATACATTGTTTGAAATTCAATTAGAAATAGAATGCCTGGTTAGTGCTACCCTCTAGGAGGTATTAGAACAAACAAAAATAAAAACTCAAACAAGTAAACATTTAGAAAGCGTTTTAAATGTTTAAAAGTTTTAAAGTGTAGAAGAATGCTTGAAGCGTGTTACGGCCGCCCTGCAGAAGTTTCATTTGAACGCACTAGTCACGTTATGGACGATGAAGAAGTTAATAATAAGCTAATTTTAAGCCAACAGAAACAGAAAAAATCTGCTTGGAAAAAGTGAGGCTTATCATAAAAGGCTTTACCTCTTGTTGACACCCTAAGGGTCTTAAGGGAATAATATAGCTTTTTTTACTTTTGCAATTTTTACTGCCATATTTAATTAATTAATTTAGCAAATATTATTTTAACTCCACTTTTATGTTAAATTTGCAATACTTTTAATTTGCTGAATTTATTATATATTATTTTCTTATTTTTCCTGTGTGCCTGTTATAGATTGCAAGAAGAGGAAATTAAACATTTAGCTGAAATGAAAAGAAGGGAAAAACTAGAAGCCAAACTTGCACGGTAAGTACAGAATTTTTAAAGTTGCATATAAAATATCAACAACTTTGACAGAGAGTAATTTCTAATAATAAACATTTACTTCAAGCATACTATTAGCCAAGTAGTTAAGACCATTGAACATAGATAACTTCAGCCCATGTGTGAGATAAAAGTAAGCTGATTGAATAGGTGTTCTAGTTATTTCCGCATTTGTTAGAATAAATATGAAGGAGTTTCCATTGTAAGGGTGTTTACATAGGCTTCCACCTGGGTAGCAGTTTTAATGGATTCTAGAAACATTTTAACCATCTGTCCATTGTTTTACATAGTCTGTTTTGTAGGTTTGTGTATTTTATTCAGTTAAAACTGTTAAGTAATATATTTTCTGTCTTAAATGTAATTTTGAAAATATTGGATTTTTGTATGTATTTTTTGAAAAATTTGAAGGCTAAAATCTGAAAATATCAGATAAGTACATATTTAATATTTCAGTGTGTATTTTTCATTCTTTCTTGAAAAACACTATGGTATATATATTAGATATGGCCAAACTGTGGGCATTTGTCTTTTAAATGCAGGTTATAAGCAATAAGTTTATTAAATTGTAATTTGAAATAGAAGTTGTACTCAGGTGCACTTTTTTAATAAATCAGTATGTAGATTTTAAAAGTATGCTTGTGTACAGTAAATTTTTAGGCATTTTCAAACTGGCATGTAATTATAAAAGTTATAGTCATAAGGCAAATAATTTTTTTTTTTTTGCGTCGCTTACTATCCTGGCGACAGTACTTTTATAAGATATAATGGCAGTTCAGAAAGTAAAAATAAAAGATGTTGGATTATTATGCTATATTAATTATGTGTTTCAAATTTGACTTGAACAGTAATATATATATATAAAGGTAAAAAAGAAATTCTTTATGCTATTGCTTAGAAGCAAATGTGTTACTGTGGTTCCTGTGTAAAATTTTTTAACACTATGTAAAAATAAATCGTATTACAAAAAGTTTAAATACAAGAAATATGAAATACTAAGCTAGAAAACTGACAAATGAAAAGTGAATGTAAAATTCAAATCAAATTTAAAAGTTAAAAAATATTGATTAAAGTTTAAACAATCTTAAAACATTTTAAAATTACCACAAAAATTATTTAAAACACAAAATTACTAAGTAGCGGTAAATGGTAAATTAGCCTAATTCGATTCTCATTATCGAGATTCAAATTGTAACAAGATTCAAATTAGGCTATTCAAGTCAAATTTAAAACACATAGTTATATATATATATACAGTCAAAAGTCTTTAATCCGGACTCATCGGGACTTCAACGATTCCGGATTATCGGATTTTCCGGATTATAGATCATCAGTTTAAATCTGGTAAGATGGCATGCAGAAATTATAAAATTAAAAATATGAAACTGTAATTTATGAAATAAAGAGCAATTATGATGTAAAGGGTATCAAAATTTACAAAAAAAAAAAAAAAAGCCTAATATTTATTTGTTTACTTTATTAAACATTTCTTTCATGCGCTCATGCTTAAA
The DNA here is from genome assembly GCF_044657685.1 of Stegodyphus dumicola. Lineage (NCBI taxonomy): Eukaryota > Metazoa > Arthropoda > Arachnida > Araneae > Eresidae > Stegodyphus > Stegodyphus dumicola. The sequence continues at coordinate 4,272,952 of NC_140769.1, read as the reverse complement.
GCATACATTATGCATAGTCGAAATTAGAAAATTGCAACCAGAAAACTATTTGATATGTATTCGCGATATTTATGATGATGAGGAATTTGATTTAAATCGTATCAAAGATGGAGTACATCGAGATGAAATACTACATTTAGTAAGGAGTTAAGCCGAATAAAATAAAAACATCTGCCCTGAAGATAAGGATAGTGCTGGCAGATCAACTTTCAGTTCATTGTGCGCTGCTTCGTTTCCACTCCCCCCCCCAGAGCAGCGTGAAATTGATAAACATATTTCGGAATGATTAGAGAAGCAAAGGATATTCCTTTATCCATTTTTGCAGCAATTCCACTTTTTGTTTGATGGACATCGAAACATCCTTTCGCTTTGTAGATCCTTTGGTAGCTCCAGAATCAGAAATTCTATTTGACATAATCAAAATCTCAAGCTGTCTTTTATAAATTTGCTCTAACAGTCTGCAAAAAATAATAAGCCGGATCCAATTAGAAGATTAAGGAACAAAGCAATCTGCAACATTAACTGAAATAGATAATTAGAGCTTAGCTTATACCGTCCGTTATACATTAAACGCTCATGCGTTAACGCATTATGCTTGATGCATGCACAGAAAGTTTTTAGCTTTGAGGTCCGGATTATAGATCATTCCAGATTATGGACATCCGGATTAAAGACTTTTGACTGTATTTGTATGAAAAAAATCTATTGGATGTTCCAATTTAATCTAAAAATGAATTAAATAATTTAGGCATAGGTTTATTAAGAAACTAAATAGCTATTTTTTTTTATGCAAGATACTGAGAAGTTTAAACTTTTACTGAAATAAATGCTGTACAGAATCACATTTATTATCTTTCCAGAGATGTGTGCATACAAAATTAAGAATTAAAAAAAAATTGCTCTGCTTTTCAGATTACTGCACTATTTTTCATTCAGATGAAAAGCTTCGTACCCAATTCTAAAGCCCACTGCATGCTTCTCTCCCCCCCCCATTTTTAGGATATTCCTATTAAAATCAGTTATGATAATGTGCATTATAACATAACATAATATTGCTTGAAATAATTTTGCATCTTTTAAAATTGCTTTGTAACTTAGGCAAAAAGTTTTGGATGAGATTGAAAGAGATAAGCAAGCAAGAAGAGAAAAATTTGGTATGGGTGGCTCTGCTACTGCTACAACTGCTGTCCCTGTGCCAGTGCAGACAACTGTCACTAATTCCGTTCCCAGCCAATCATATGATGAATGTAGACTCCAGGTACTGCATATTCTTTGTAACTAGAGTATAAGATTGGTAAGGATGTAGCATGAAATCTACCACTTTTAATTAGCTATTATTATCATAAGTGATGAATGACCTTATTAGGGAGGGGCTAGGTCAATTAGGATATAATCATCAAATCATTTATTATCTGCTGAAAGATCTTTGACCATCGTGCAGTCAGTGCTAATATTTAAACAATTCAATCATGCTGATGAATTTTGAAGCTTGATGTTGTACATAACATATGGAGTACTGCACTGTAAATGTTTCCACGTTATCTTGCGTAGACATGGTGGAGATTCATTAATAAAAGCAATAACTACTTTTTTGGCCACTCTGTGACATTTGTAATGAATATGGCTGAACGACTCATAAAAGCAGCCCTTTTAAGCACCACATCTGCTTAGTTTTCAAAAATTGTAAATAATTTAAATTTAATAGATTTAAAGTTTAATAGGTTATTAAATTAGTTAATGGAAACATTTTTATTTATGTATTTTTAGTTACTTGTATTTACTTTCATATTTATAAATAGCATTTTAAGAGGCACCATCTATTAAATAAATAGCTAACTAAAAGTGGCAGATCACATGCTACATCATTATTGAAAGATTGACATGTCTTAACCGCAAACTGTCATAGGTACATAAGTGTCCTTTAATGAGCAAAAAGAGTGGGATGAGAGAACTAAAAAACTCATACTTTTGCATAAATTTTGACAAAATAGTTTTGTTGAAAACAAATGTAAAGGAGAGAATTTTATGTTCTCTCCTTTACATATTAATTCAGTTAAATATTTTCTACATTTTAGCATCTTTAAAAATCCATTTATAAATTAGTATTGAGGTAAAAATTTGTTGCTATAGAGTGGACTCTGATTTTTCGATAATATGTACTTTTATGAATTATTATACTGGTTTTGAACCTTTTCATGGCCTTTGTGAATTTATAAAATGGATACCCATTGTGTAGCAGCAAAAATACTATTTTTTGAAATCATTTGATTTAATAAGGAATTCAGAGCTGCATAAAAGTGTCCTTTAATGCCTTATGTATTATTATTATTATAAGGGCACAGCTCCAATCCTCCTAGCTGGCACAAGCCAGCCATATGATCAAAAAAATGAAGAAATTAATGACCTTGTGAAGAAATTAATGACCCTTTAAAGAAAATATGAATAACCATTAAAATATGTAAAATCGCCTTCATGTTGGGTGTTGTTTTATATTTTACAGTTAAACTTTTGTCATAAGATTGATAATTGGAAATTAAGAATATATGATGTTTAACTTTTAAGCCTACAGTACATTTTGCAGCTAGAAATCATAGTTGAATTTTTTTTTTTATTTCATACTGTTGTTCGTAATAGGATGATGTGTAACGTGTATACAAGCTAATTTTCCTTAGAAAGTTCTCCACAAAGGCATCTCTTCCCTTAGGCAGATAGCCCTCGAGGCTTTGCCATAATCACACACACACACACCATGGAGGTTAGAATAGCCCCCATGTACTCTGTTCTAATGTAAGATTGTCTATGTAAAGAAAGAAAGGTTCCATAGACGTAATGTAAATCAGTTTGTTAGAGTGCCGCTAGAAAGCGAAGGGAGAAACTTGCCAAGGGATTTGGCAGTGGAACCTGATGGCGAGAATTATCCCCTCCGTGAAATGTGCTTAGGAAATTGTGGAGCATGTGTTAAGAAGAAATGTTCTTTGACTTTCACAATAATTTATACTCAAACTTTCGTATTTTTTTATGCTCAAAATAGCTAATCTATTAATTAATTTACTTGCGCAAAATATATTTTCTTTTCCTTTAACCCTTTGACGTGCGGTGGTCGTGCCTTGAAACCACCAATTTTCGAAATTTTTCCCGCTCTTGTTTCCAAACTGTTTGAGTGAGAACCGATTGATTACTTATCTTTTACCTCTAAATAACGCAAAATTACTGCAGAACTGCACATTTTTTAGGTCTTAGTATTTTAAATCGGATGCCTTTTAAAATTCATTTTCAGTGAGACAAAATAACTTCCTTTTATTTATATTAATAACTTAAAATTTCAAAATTTTTTTATTGCACATCATTATTTCTATCATAAACAATAAAAATACAGCAATAATTAAACTGCATATATAAACAACCTGTGTATATTTATGGTATTTCCTTTGTGGTTTCAGGGCACGACCACTGCCCCACTAGAGCATTGCGTTACAATGCTCACATTCCCCTAGAGGCTCGGTGGTCGCGCCCAAAAACCACTGCTCTTTACAGTGGTGTTTGCTGCTTTAAAACAGAAGTGTTTATTTTCACCCGGATATAGATAAGGGGTTTTGAAAACACAGAGTTATTGTATTACCAAACAATACATGCACCTGCCCCTATAAAATATTTTTCGTTTCCAGAGATTTTTCTCTGCATTCAACATGCTTGCTTTCTATGCTAGTACTGTGATTTTCTAAATTATTTTGTGTGGTTCCAAAAAGTTGCAAATATATTTTTGAATAATTAAAAATAGAAATTGCACAAAAATTTAATTTTGTCAATATTTTATTTTCACTGAGATTCAAAATGCCTCGCAAAGGGTTAGAAATAGCTGATGCATTAGCGTTACTTGAAGAATTACCTTCAGATCTAGAATCAGTGGTCTCTGAGGATGAAAGTGACGGAGAAGGAAATACTCCTTTACCCCCCTTCCCTCCTGCTTATGGAAATATAGAAGATGAAAGTGATGATCAGTCAGAAAATGCTGATATAAATTTACCAGATCCTTCCAGAATTGCAGATGTAACATGGAATAAAATGCAGAATGTAGTTAAATCCATTCCCGAATTTTCTGAGGATTATGGCCCAACTGACGAAATTACCTCTATGGAAGATGCAAAACCCCATGGACATATTTATGGCTTTTTTTACTCCTGAATTCATGGATAAATTAGTTTTTAAAACTAATTATTAGTTTTTAAAACTAATTTATATGCAACTCAAAAAGGTAAGCCGTTTTCACCTATAACTCTTCAGGATATGTTGAAATTTTTAGGGATAAATATTCTAATGGGAATTAAAAAACTCCCAAGCTATTGGGATTTCTAGTCAACTAATGAAATGCTGAATGAATCTTACATGGCAAAGCAAATGGCGGTAAAGAAATTTTCATGGATTTTAGGTAATTTGCATTTGAATGATAACAACCTAATGCCAAAAAGAGAGGACAAAACTTTTGACAAACTTTATAAAGTTTGGCCTCTATTGACTCATTTGTTGGAGAGATTCGATAGTCTCTTTAGACCAGGAAAAAATCAGGCGATTGACGAATCAATGATTCGTTTCAAAGGTAGAAGTTCACTAAAATAATACTTACCTAAAAAAAACAATAAAACGAGGATATAAAGTATGGATGCGTTGCGATGAAAGCGGGTATGCTTGTAAATTTGAAATTTATACTGGCAAAACCCATGAAGTCGAAAAAAATCTGAGTGAAAGAGTGGTAAAAATGCTAAGTGAGCTCTTGTATGGTAAAAATCATAGAGTATGCATGGACTATTATTTTACATCCTATGAACTTTTTCAGTTTTTAGAAACGAAAAACGTATTTTGTTGTGGAACTGTAAATATAAAAAGAAAAACCCTTCCCAAAACACTGATGGAAGATAAGAAATTAAAAAGGGGTGACTTCGATTGGGCAGTAAGTGATGACAAAATAACATGTCTAAAATGGAAAGACAAAAGATGTGTTACCATTTTATCTAGCCTAGTTGATCCCGTTATTCCATCTAATGCAGAAAGGAAAGAAAAATTGCACAGAAAGTTCAGATACAATGTCCAAAGGCAATTATAGATTATAATAAAAATGTGGGATATGTGGACTATTTTGACCAACTAAAAAGCTTATATGAAATTGATAGAAAAAGTAAAAAAATGGTGACATCGAATCTTCTTTCATTTTATTGATATCATCATTATAAATGCCTTCATTATATACCGAATGTTTCCAGAAAGTGACCCCAGTTTGAAAATACTCAAGTCTTTCAGAATGAATATAATCAGTGATATGATACGAATGAGAAACGAAGAATCCGTATCAAAGCGAAAAAGATCAAGCCTGCCTATCAACATAAAAAACCGTAAATTTTATGTGCTAGATGAAAAACGATTAAAGAATGCAGGACATATGCCAGTAAAATGCAAATCCCGGCGGTGTACATTTTGTAGCACAAGGGAGAAACCTCATAGAACAAGATATATGTGCGAAACGTGCAGTGTTGGCTTATGCATGTACCAAAAAGATTAAACATGCTTTGAGCAGTTTTATAAAAAATAACTTAGTTCTTTGACATTAAAAAAAATCACTGAGTTTTTTAATACTCTATTGAGTTTTTTTAATCTATTTATCCCAATTTCCTTATTATGTACGTTCTTATGTTTTCACTGCTGCAGAAAAATTACATAAATTATAATTTTTTTCTGATTATTTACTTTGTAAAATAAAGTAAAAAATTTACATTTGATGCAATTTTTAAATGCTGTTTTTTTTATTTGCAAATTTCGTCATTCATTGGAAATGCGTACGGAGAAAGGTAAGTTGTTTTTTCCTACTAACTCAGTAAGTTTCAAAGTCATAGATGCGCGCTGGTTTCACAGCGAAACCATCACCCGCAGATTAATGGGCGAGAGTAGATTTTTTTAAATTCATATATTATTTGTCTCTAGGATCATAATATTCGATTTCTAGTGTTTTTAGTTTTAAAAAAAATTATAAAATTAATATAGCGCACATCAAAGGGTTAAAGTTTAAGGAAATTAAAAATGATATTTGTTTTATGCACTCTTGATAAACTTGACCTTTGAACTTCGCGAACTTCGGCGACATATATTTCGCGCATATGCAGCTGTTTCCCTCTACATTGAGACGGAGCCATTCCTGTTGCAGAGAAGTTTTTTTATCTTAACAATACATATTTTTTTATTCTAACCTCCATGTACGGCACACATGGGATTTAGCGACATTATGATGAGCAGTAACAGCAGTTACCTCCTTCTGTCTCTTAGTCTGTATTTGAGAAGGTGTTGGATAGTAAGCTGGTCGTTTTGGTGGCAGTTTTCAAAATTGTACAGAGGCCATAGCGAAGACTAGGATTTTACCGCAAAATCTTTAAAAAATTTTTTTTTTCATTTTAATAAATGCCTTATTTTTCGTTTTGCAGTAAAATAAGTAATCAGTCATCTAGGCTAAAGTTTAATATTTGCCAAAATAGCATTGATTATTGTAATTCAATTTTTAAGTAATTAACTTCATTTTAATGTTATTTATATCGTTTAATTTTCTTCTTTCCTCTAAATTTATTTATTATTAGTTAATAATACTTTCAAATTTCAGGCAAATTTCTCTGGCATAATTCTGAAACTAAATCTAGCACGAAATTATACTATACTATCACGAAATTTAATGCATATATTTTTGTTTATGTATCTGCTAAATAAATATAAAATACCTGAATTTATTTAAAAATATCATTATATAGATTTCTTTCTTTCGTTTAGCTGCAAAATGTCTGCAAAAAAAACTCATTTTTTAATCCAGATTGGGTAGATTCTAGTCTCAATCTTTCAGTGGAGAAAACAACTCCTATTATAGCTGTAATGGTATTGCTTTCAGGATTATATATATATAATAAGTCATATGCAGTTGGCAAATTTTTGGATTTCAAGTGGTACCATAATTAATTTAACTCAGCGCAGCCAACGTGCACTATGCAGATAGACTGGAATTTTCTCAAAACACACCTCCAAAAAACCTGGAAAAGTCAGGGAATTTCATTCTCCTCTTTAAGTGACAACCCTGCAGGTAGCAAAATAATTATAAATGGTTAATACTTTCTGTGGATACCATCTTCATTATTTAAAAAGCATCAGAAATGTCAATGAATTGTTAATGTATATAGTAAATCATCATTAAATAACTGAGCTATGATAATTTATTGTCCATCCATCATGGGAAGTACTCTAAGTAGGTCATGTGTTGTCATTGTGTTTCTGTCATGCACTCTAAGAAACATGCCCCCCCCCAAAAAAAAAAAAAAAACGGTGAAGTTATCTGATTGTAACAAAATTTTGTATGTAAATGCTTTTTGATCCAACTTACAAATGTGTAAATTTTGGCAGCCAATTAATTCAAAGCAGCCACAGAGCATAACAACTACATCTTGAAGGTGTATAAAAGAGAAGGAATTCTAATTTTAAGACATAACTGCCTCCCAAATTTGACTATATCATCTCAGATTGCACCAATGCCTTTTGCAAATGGGTTTGTACATGGTTTGAGCATGTATCACTTGTTGAGAGAGGGTGTACAGTCAGGAAGGGGGGAAAATGGTGGAACTGGAGGACTGCTTAACATTTTGGTTAATACTTATGTCCCTGTTTGATGATACTGGCATATGTAATTTGGATTATAGTGGCACTGATGAATGAATCAGAGAATGGGTTTTGGATTCATAGTGCCCATTGAGCTAACTACCCCTCCATTGAGCTAACTACCCCTCACCTGTGCACTAACACTGGGTTCTTTTAATCGGTATTCTCTCTGACGAGAATTTTTGTCAGTGATGAATCTCACTTTGAAACGAGCTATCAGTAAGGATGTATCTGGAGGATATTGACCTAACAGCCCAACAACAAGGAATTAGACATGGGAAGCCTTTTCATTGAGAAGTTGGATTCATTTGGTTGTCATTTGAAGTACCTTTACACTACAGCAGTGCGTTGATGATATTCTGTGTCCTGCTGTGCTGCCCTTTCTGTCAAAGCACTCCAGATTACATTTCAGCAGGATAATGCCTGGGACATATACTGCAATCATTTCTACTGCTTTCTTTTGTGTTTACCAAAAGTTTTATGGCCAGCTAGATCACCATATATCTCTTTAATAAAGCACATTTGGGGTAGGATAAACAGGTGCCTCCAACTGTCCCAGAATATTTCTGTTCTTACATCATAATAGAAGACGGTTTGGTAAGAAATCCATGTGGAGGGAATCTGCTAACTCCTCAAGTCAATGCCAGTTCATTATTGAATTATTTATTGTATGTAGCTGCATTTCCTAAATAAAATATTTATTTCCTCTGAAATTTTAATTTATTTTCCCATACATATACAGGGGTTGGACAAAAATATGGAAACACCTTTAAAAAAAACATGTTTCTTTGCTTAATATGGTGTAGGAAACCCGTTGGCATCCAAAACAGCTTGCAGTCTTCTCGGAATGAATAAATACAGTTCCTGTATGTTTGCCAAGGAAATATTATACCATTCTTCCTGCAAAACGGTGGCAAGTTCAGATAACGATGTTGGCGGTGGATAACGAGAACACACTTTCCGTTCCAATGTAGACCACAAAGGTTCGATAATATTCAGGTCTGGTGACTGTGGTGGCCAGGGAAGATGGGGACAACTCATCCTTGTGCTCAGAAAACCAGTCCTGGACAATGTGAGCTGTGTGAACAGGGGCTTTGTCGTCTTGGAAGACACCATCACCATCGAGGAACAAAGTTTGTACCAAGGGATGAACTTGATGGGCGAAAATGTTCACATAAGTCTTGGCAGTCATTTGCCCTGACACAGTTATCATGGGGCTAGCAGAGAACCATGATATGGCTGCCCAAACCATAACAGAACTCCCGCCATGTTTCACTCTTGGCAACAAGCAGTCTGTATTATAGGCTTGAGATGGCGTTCTCCAGACGTAAACTCGGCCAGAAGTGGGAAACAATGTGAAAGAAGACTCATCAGACCATATTACTCGCTTCCACTGCTCTATAGTCCAGGCTTTATGACTTAAACACCACCTTTTCCTGTTACATGCATTAGCATCACTGATGAGTGGCTTCTCAAATGCAGCACGGCCAGCAATTCCCTGTTTATGAAGCTCCTTTCTAATTGTTTTGGTACTCACAGGGTTCGGTAACACAACGTTCATTTCAGTAGTAACTTTTGCAGCTGTGGTCTGCTTATTTTTCGTCGCAATTGAACTTAATGATCGTCTATCACGATCACTCAGGACACACTTTCGTCCGCACTGTGATTTAGCAGATGACGTTTTTCCACTTTTCAAATATGCGGAATAAATCTTCGATACAGCACCTCTTGAAACACTAAACACCTCGGCTACCTTGCTTACAGAAGCACCTACCATACGTGCTCCAACAATTTGCCCACGTTCGAAGTCTGTTAACTCTGACATAATGCAATGACAACCTCACATAACAGTACTCGGACAACAACTGAACTGTTTAGCACATTTACGAAGTTGTGTAGGTGGCGTTAGTAGTCAAAAACGCCAGCACCACCTATATATTTCATTAAAATCAATCTAATCTAATTAAATCAATTTTTTTTCCAAACATGCATTTTACAAGGTGTTTCCATATTTTTGTCCATCCATTGTATGTATCAAAAGAATAAATTGAATTTAAATTTAAATAAATTTAATTTAAATATAAATTTAATTAATTCTTTGTGCCATTGCTGCAAGGAATGAAATTTAAATTTAAACATATTTAAATTTAAAAAAACATGTACATACGTAAAAAAGCAAATTTAAAGTTAAAATAATTAAAAAATGTGCAAACATATAAAAGATTTAATTTTTGAACTAATCTACAATATCATTTAAATTCAGATAGCACAAGTAAATCAAGTGCAAAACCAAACTATGAAAATAAATTCATCAATTCAGCAAATTAAAATTAATCTAAAAAATTTTTTTAAATGCATAAGTGAATGACTGTTGAGCAGGCAGGAGACAGACTTATCAAGGGGAAGTTGCCTCCAAACCTAACTCTTCAATAACTCAATTTGTGTTTCGTCATTCATGCAGGCAAGGGTAAAAGTCAAAACCAAAAGTAAAGACTGAAAAATGTCCAAAAAGAAATACCAATAAAGTGGTACCTTTAGAAATTAGCAATTAAAAATTAAAGTTCTAAAAATAAAATACCAATCAAGTTTTTTGAGAAATAAGCAATGTAAAGTCTAGTATTAAATTAAACTTAAAAAAAAATTAAAATTTTAAAAAATAAATTTTTCAGAAAAATTAATTTAGAAATCAATGCATTTTAGAAACCCTTGTCGACAGAAACCTCCCCAACACGAATATGCATATCAATAAAAAGAAACTAAAAAGGAACTAGACATAATTAATATAAACCAATAAGAAACAAAAAGAACTAATTCATAATTTATAAAAAACAAATATATACTTAAAATATAATTTCATATCTAGAAAATACTTTACTACATAAAAATTATTTAAAAAATACTTAAAGCAATTAAATAGTAAGTTTTAATTCTAACTTACCTACTATATTAACTGCTCTTTCTTTTATGAAAAAGTCTATCTTAAAAACCTTGTCACCCATTTTGGAAACGGTTAACAATATTAATCTTAATGGTATTAGTGGTTAACAGCATTCTATTAGCACTGCATAAATATATGTGCCCAAATGCTACTATTTTCATGCAAGCTGGGTTCCAAGGCACATTGGTACACCAAAGGCACAAGAATTTCTTTTTCAGTTTTGGAAATGAAAGAATAATAAAATGCTAACTAACAGTAATATGGCCTGCATATTCGCTAGATCTGAACCTATATCACTTCTGGTTCTGGGAACAACTAAAAAATGTTATATTTACTGCAAAATTGTGGTTGGTTTGGTTCATTTTATTATCACAAAGCACTCTGGTTAACTGTCTAAAGGGAGGAATGCCTTTGCGGAAGACTTTCTAAGGAAAGCTGGCTCATATACATGCACGGATAAAACTACGAAAACGTATATGCAGCCAAGCATGTTCGCGGGATTTGAATCTTGGACTGAGCTACCAGTGTTCAGTGACTTTACTACTCGGTCGCTGGTCAACCACAAAACTTAGAATTCCATGGAAATGAAAGCTATCATTATGCACTGTGTCTTGAACATCTCTGTAGAAACACTCAGATCTGTTATTGAGCAAGCTATTTTGCAATTTCTATTAAAATGGAAAAAACAGAAAGCTGATATTTCTGATGTCTTTCGGGACATTTGTTTCTTACAAAATGACTTTCCATGCTAATAGTATGGTAAGTAGGATTTTATATGTTTAAATAACAACAACTCATCTCCTTCAAAGTGTAACCCTCTGCTACTCTCCCATTCTGTTCTTACAATTTTAATTCACTTTTTTTTTTTCAAATTTAATTTCAGATTGTGATATTTCATAAAACTGTTTTAAAATTATTTGCACTTCTAAGAATTTTCCTATAATAACTTTCAAAATTCTCAAGAATTTATTTTCCAGATATAAGGATTTTATCCAAGAAAATAGATAAAAATGATTTACTTCGCGCTTGACGTGCTGCAACAGCAGCTTTCATTCTTCAAGAAGTGTTAATGGTGGAGATGTAGTCACACTGAGAGAAATGAGAATCTCCAAAAGATGTATCATCTGAATTTGAAAACCCTCCTTCATTCTGTGTCCTATTTAAAGAGGAGGGAAAAGAGGTGTTAATTTTTTAATATACGTAGCGTATTCGGAAACTAAGTACCGTTTCATTCTAGCACCGTGGTAGGCGTCCCATGCATGCGCACTAGTCTTTCTTGTACACTGACTTTTAGTTGTCGCCATTTTGGTTGCTCTATGTTGTGTTTTCAGTTTGCTGTGCACATTCAAAATGTTTAAGACAATTAGTTCTCCCGCTGACTGTGAGATTCGTGCCATGATTAAATTTTTGAACGCGAGGAATGTTAAACCAGCCGAAATTCATCGTCAAGTGACAGAAGTTTATGGTGAATACGCGCTAAGTGATGGAATGGTGAGAAAGTGGGTAAGAATGTTTAATGCAGGTCGAACAAATGTCCACGCCGAGGCTCGGAGTGGTCGGCCTTCTGTTGTCACCGATGATTTGGTAAGGAAAGTTGATGAAGCAATTCATGAGAACAGACGCTTCACAATGACAACTCTTTCAGAGGCATTTGCACAAATTCCACGTACTGTTTTGTTCGAAATTGTGTCTGACCACTTGAATTATCGCAAACTGTGTTCCCGATGGGTTCCAAAAATGCTCACTGATGTTCACAAAACAAAGCGACTTGGTAGTGCCCTGACATTTCTCACGCGGTACAGAGATGAGGGAGAAAACTTTTTAAACCAAATTGTGGCAGGTGATGAAACTTGGGTGTGTCATTTGACACCAGAATCGAAACAACAATCGATGGAGTGGAGACACACTCATTCTCCAAAAAAACAAAAGTTCAAAGTGACAATGTCATCACAAAAAACCATGTGCACTGTCTTCTGGGATAGGAAAGGCGTTTTGCTTACTGAATTTCTTCCCAGAGGTGAAACCATTAATGTGGCACGATATTGTGATACTTTAACAAAACTAAGGCGTGCCATTCAAAACAAACGAAGAGGAATGCTCAGTAAAGGAATTGTGTTGCTCCATGACAATGCTCGGCCCCATACTGCTGGTGTCACTCAATCGTTAATTCCACAGTTTCATCGGGAGCAGTTCGATCACCCGCCGTACAGCCTGGACTTGGCGCCGTCCGACTATCACTTGTTCCTGCACATGAAGCGCGAGCTTGGATCTGACGATGACACGAAAAATGCTGTGGAGTCGTGGTTATCGAAACTGGCGGGAAGTTTCTTTGACGATGGTATCAAAAACTAGTCACCCGCTATGACAAGTGTTTGATCATTGGCAGAAACTATGTTGAAAAATAGTTTAAGACATGTATTTTCATGTAAAAATAAAATTGGATTCGAAAAAATTGTTTTACTATTTTTTTTTTTTTTTTTTTTTTCAAAATGGTACTTAGTTTTCGAATACGCCTCGTATGTAGAATGTTTAGGTTTGAGATCTATGCCAAGCAGATAGTTAGCAGCAGAGCCAAATTATTAATCATACAAATTTATGCTAAAATCATTGTTTCTTCAATAACGAGATATTTTATTTACTGCCGAAGTGAAATTAAGAATCGGGACTCTCCACATGTTTTATTATGTGCAGAGGGGAGGAATTGAAATGAGATGCAAAAATATATTTAACTTCAGAGGTTCTTGTTAAGGTGATGATTCTAAGGAAGTTGATCTTCATGTTCAGTCTTAATTAATTGGATAAAATAAATGAAGAAGAAAGTAATAATGATATTACTGTTGCAGCTAATGATTTATCATAAAATATACCAAATTATTTTTGAAGTTCATATAAATAACAATGAAAAAGAATGTAAAAGAGGATTAAAAATCCAAGAAGGGGGAGGGGGAATTATGAAAATTCAAATTCAAATGCAAAATTAAGAATCTTGAATATGATAATAGTCCTGTAAATGTGGAACATTTCAATACAGAAAAGGTAGTAAGTAAATTAGTAAAAAAAAAAAAAAAAAATTACATTCTTCTCTTATTCTGATGTACATCCTTTTCTCATGGATCAGACAAATATATGATCGCCAAAATAATAGACAATTTTTTATGAAAAAAATGAAAAGCCTTTTGCCTGTGATTTGCTGTTTATCAAAACTGGCCTTCAATGTTTATTCCACACATGTATCCCATTTTCCACCTATTCAATTTAATTAATTGATAAAATTTATTGGTAATTCATATTTTCTGAGAAAATTCCTTATGAAGATAAAAAATTCCTTATAAATTTCTTACATAATTCCTTATAAAAATATTCAAAATATAAAATGTAAATGCAATAAATGTTAAATTTAAGTTTTTAAAGAAAATATTTATACAATCAATAGGAATTTTTATAAAATGACAACAGTAGGAAATATTTAAATGAACAATTATAAAAACTCAAAACAACTTGAATGATTTTGCAGCTAAGAATATGGAACTTGCACAAGATCCTTATCCTGTCATGCTTGACACATCTTCAAAATACTGTTACGTTACTTTTCTTCTGACACCAGTTCATATGGGGTTCGTAGATTTGGAGTGAATAACGATGACACTTGATGACGTATCGAAACACACTTTATTTACCAATATTAATCAGATAGCTCCAAAATCACTTTTACAGTCGCCGAACTGTTATAAACACGCTGCCATGTTCAGCGACACAGCCTTCACACTGTCAGGCAATAACGGTGGAGACAGCTTCACTGCAAAGAGCCCGAGTACAGCTCCCAACTCTGCTTGGTCGTTCTCGGAACTCCACATACTCTCGAGACTCTCAACGCGATGTACTCGATGATACACAAGAGTATAGCCCTTGACTCAACACAGTCTAAGACAAAGCTCGACGATGCACTAAAAGACTTTTTCAATGCACTTGATGACCAACTCGATGCTAGACTTCGAGACACTCACTCAATGACTGACTATAGCTCGATAGACGAGGCACACACACTAACTGACTGCGAACCAGCAGGGTTTATATAGCTTTCGCCTTGGGTTCGGGAACATTCTGGGCTAAACCGGTAAGAATTTATTCCAGAAGGTTCTCCATCCGTCCATGGTATATCACCAATTTTGTCGCCAAATGGGTGATTTCTCGCCAAATGTGGCAACACTAAACCTGCTTTGCGGTAAAGCTATCTCACCGCGCCTGTACATTTCATAACAATACCGAATAGCCTGTTTCTGAGAGGCGGGGAACTTAAATAAGAAGATATGATATCAAATGGGGGAGGGAAAAACTGATGTTACATCATTTTAGAAATACACGTAAAAATTAATAAAGTGTGAGAGACATCCTTAACCAAAAAGCAAGCTTTACGGTGATTTTCCATGCTGTATAATTGGCTAGGAGTCGTTGCAGGAATGAAGTGTATTCATGATGAACAGCATTGCTGGAGAGTGCTAGTGAGGGCTGCAGTTATGTAAGTCGATGTTCTAATATATTCTATAAATATTCTAGTGAATTTATATCTATAGAATACATGGGCCACTCCATCCAGTGGATTTGTTCACTTTCAAGATAGTCAGTGTTTCAAGATTGTTCAAGTTGACATAATGAGACAAGCATTATCATCCATTAGAGGGAAATTACTACCAATTGCACTCCTAAGCAACTTGGCATATGGATTATGCACCTCATGTCATGTTGGAAAAAATGTGCAAGTCGGTTGTGACCCATTTTACAGATAATTTTCAGAGGCTTACTGTGTAGTATGTATCAAAAGAATAAATTGAATTTAAATAAATTTAATTTAAATATAAATTTAATTCTTTGCGCTATTGCTGCAAGGAAGGAAATTTAAATTTAAACAAATTTAAAATTTAACAAACATGTACATACGTAAAAAAGCAAATTTAAAGTTAAAATAATTAAAAAATGTGCAAACATATAAAAGATTTAATTTTCGAACTAATCTACAATATCATTTAAATTCAGATAGCATAAGTAAATCAAGTGCAAAACTAAACTATGAAAATAAATTTTTTTGAATGCATAAGTGAATGACTGTTGAGCAGGCAGGAGACAGACTTATCAAGGGGAAGTTGCCTCCAAACCTAACTCTTCAATAACTCAATTTGTGTTTCGTCATTCATGCAGGCAAGGGTAAAAGTCAAAACCAAAAGTAAAGACTGAAAAATGTCCAAAAAGAAATACCAATAAAGTGGTACCTTTAGAAATTAGCAATTAAAAATTAAAGTTCTAAAAATAAAATACCAATCAAGTTTTTTGAGAAATAAGCAATGTAAAGTCTAGTATTAAATTAAACTTAAAAAAAAATTAAAATTTTAAAAAATAAATTTTTCAGAAAAATTAATTTAGAAATCAATGCATTTTAGAAACCCTTGTCGACAGAAACCTCCCCAACACGAATATGCATATCAATAAAAAGAAACTAAAAAGGAACTAGACATAATTAATATAAACCAATAAGAAACAAAAAGAACTAATTCATAATTTATAAAAAACAAATATATACTTAAAATATAATTTCATATCTAGAAAATACTTTACTACATAAAAATTATTTAAAAAATACTTAAAGCAATTAAATAGTAAGTTTTAATTCTAACTTACCTACTATATTAACTGCTCTTTCTTTTATGAAAAAGTCTATCTTAAAAACCTTGTCACCCATTTTGGAAACGGTTAACAATATTAATCTTAATGGTATTAGTGGTTAACAGCATTCTATTAGCACTGCATAAATATATGTGCCCAAATGCTACTATTTTCATGCAAGCTGGGTTCCAAGGCACATTGGTACACCAAAGGCACAAGAATTTCTTTTTCAGTTTTGGAAATGAAAGAATAATAAAATGCTAACTAACAGTAATATGGCCTGCATATTCGCTAGATCTGAACCTATATCACTTCTGGTTCTGGGAACAACTAAAAAATGTTATATTTACTGCAAAATTGTGGTTGGTTTGGTTCATTTTATTATCACAAAGCACTCTGGTTAACTGTCTAAAGGGAGGAATGCCTTTGCGGAAGACTTTCTAAGGAAAGCTGGCTCATATACATGCACGGATAAAACTACGAAAACGTATATGCAGCCAAGCATGTTCGCGGGATTTGAATCTTGGACTGAGCTACCAGTGTTCAGTGACTTTACTACTCGGTCGCTGGTCAACCACAAAACTTAGAATTCCATGGAAATGAAAGCTATCATTATGCACTGTGTCTTGAACATCTCTGTAGAAACACTCAGATCTGTTATTGAGCAAGCTATTTTGCAATTTCTATTAAAATGGAAAAAACAGAAAGCTGATATTTCTGATGTCTTTCGGGACATTTGTTTCTTACAAAATGACTTTCCATGCTAATAGTATGGTAAGTAGGATTTTATATGTTTAAATAACAACAACACATCTCCTTCAAAGTGTAACCCTCTGCTACTCTCCCATTCTGTTCTTACAATTTTAATTCACTTTTTTTTTTTCAAATTTAATTTCAGATTGTGATATTTCATAAAACTGTTTTAAAATTATTTGCACTTCTAAGAATTTTCCTATAATAACTTTCAAAATTCTCAAGAATTTATTTTCCAGATATAAGGATTTTATCCAAGAAAATAGATAAAAATGATTTACTTCGCGCTTGACGTGCTGCAACAGCAGCTTTCATTCTTCAAGAAGTGTTAATGGTGGAGATGTAGTCACACTGAGAGAAATGAGAATCTCCAAAAGATGTATCATCTGAATTTGAAAACCCTCCTTCATTCTGTGTCCTATTTAAAGAGGAGGGAAAAGAGGTGTTAATTTTTTAATATACGTAGCGTATTCGGAAACTAAGTACCGTTTCATTCTAGCACCGTGGTAGGCGTCCCATGCATGCGCACTAGTCTTTCTTGTACACTGACTTTTAGTTGTCGCCATTTTGGTTGCTCTATGTTGTGTTTTCAGTTTGCTGTGCACATTCAAAATGTTTAAGACAATTAGTTCTCCCGCTGACTGTGAGATTCGTGCCATGATTAAATTTTTGAACGCGAGGAATGTTAAACCAGCCGAAATTCATCGTCAAGTGACAGAAGTTTATGGTGAATACGCGCTAAGTGATGGAATGGTGAGAAAGTGGGTAAGAATGTTTAATGCAGGTCGAACAAATGTCCACGCCGAGGCTCGGAGTGGTCGGCCTTCTGTTGTCACCGATGATTTGGTAAGGAAAGTTGATGAAGCAATTCATGAGAACAGACGCTTCACAATGACAACTCTTTCAGAGGCATTTGCACAAATTCCACGTACTGTTTTGTTCGAAATTGTGTCTGACCACTTGAATTATCGCAAACTGTGTTCCCGATGGGTTCCAAAAATGCTCACTGATGTTCACAAAACAAAGCGACTTGGTAGTGCCCTGACATTTCTCACGCGGTACAGAGATGAGGGAGAAAACTTTTTAAACCAAATTGTGGCAGGTGATGAAACTTGGGTGTGTCATTTGACACCAGAATCGAAACAACAATCGATGGAGTGGAGACACACTCATTCTCCAAAAAAACAAAAGTTCAAAGTGACAATGTCATCACAAAAAACCATGTGCACTGTCTTCTGGGATAGGAAAGGCGTTTTGCTTACTGAATTTCTTCCCAGAGGTGAAACCATTAATGTGGCACGATATTGTGATACTTTAACAAAACTAAGGCGTGCCATTCAAAACAAACGAAGAGGAATGCTCAGTAAAGGAATTGTGTTGCTCCATGACAATGCTCGGCCCCATACTGCTGGTGTCACTCAATCGTTAATTCCACAGTTTCATCGGGAGCAGTTCGATCACCCGCCGTACAGCCTGGACTTGGCGCCGTCCGACTATCACTTGTTCCTGCACATGAAGCGCGAGCTTGGATCTGACGATGACACGAAAAATGCTGTGGAGTCGTGGTTATCGAAACTGGCGGGAAGTTTCTTTGACGATGGTATCAAAAACTAGTCACCCGCTATGACAAGTGTTTGATCATTGGCAGAAACTATGTTGAAAAATAGTTTAAGACATGTATTTTCATGTAAAAATAAAATTGGATTCGAAAAAATTGTTTTACTATTTTTTTTTTTTTTTTTTTTTCAAAATGGTACTTAGTTTTCGAATACGCCTCGTATGTAGAATGTTTAGGTTTGAGATCTATGCCAAGCAGATAGTTAGCAGCAGAGCCAAATTATTAATCATACAAATTTATGCTAAAATCATTGTTTCTTCAATAACGAGATATTTTATTTACTGCCGAAGTGAAATTAAGAATCGGGACTCTCCACATGTTTTATTATGTGCAGAGGGGAGGAATTGAAATGAGATGCAAAAATATATTTAACTTCAGAGGTTCTTGTTAAGGTGATGATTCTAAGGAAGTTGATCTTCATGTTCAGTCTTAATTAATTGGATAAAATAAATGAAGAAGAAAGTAATAATGATATTACTGTTGCAGCTAATGATTTATCATAAAATATACCAAATTATTTTTGAAGTTCATATAAATAACAATGAAAAAGAATGTAAAAGAGGATTAAAAATCCAAGAAGGGGGAGGGGGAATTATGAAAATTCAAATTCAAATGCAAAATTAAGAATCTTGAATATGATAATAGTCCTGTAAATGTGGAACATTTCAATACAGAAAAGGTAGTAAGTAAATTAGTAAAAAAAAAAAAAAAAAATTACATTCTTCTCTTATTCTGATGTACATCCTTTTCTCATGGATCAGACAAATATATGATCGCCAAAATAATAGACAATTTTTTATGAAAAAAATGAAAAGCCTTTTGCCTGTGATTTGCTGTTTATCAAAACTGGCCTTCAATGTTTATTCCACACATGTATCCCATTTTCCACCTATTCAATTTAATTAATTGATAAAATTTATTGGTAATTCATATTTTCTGAGAAAATTCCTTATGAAGATAAAAAATTCCTTATAAATTTCTTACATAATTCCTTATAAAAATATTCAAAATATAAAATGTAAATGCAATAAATGTTAAATTTAAGTTTTTAAAGAAAATATTTATACAATCAATAGGAATTTTTATAAAATGACAACAGTAGGAAATATTTAAATGAACAATTATAAAAACTCAAAACAACTTGAATGATTTTGCAGCTAAGAATATGGAACTTGCACAAGATCCTTATCCTGTCATGCTTGACACATCTTCAAAATACTGTTACGTTACTTTTCTTCTGACACCAGTTCATATGGGGTTCGTAGATTTGGAGTGAATAACGATGACACTTGATGACGTATCGAAACACACTTTATTTACCAATATTAATCAGATAGCTCCAAAATCACTTTTACAGTCGCCGAACTGTTATAAACACGCTGCCATGTTCAGCGACACAGCCTTCACACTGTCAGGCAATAACGGTGGAGACAGCTTCACTGCAAAGAGCCCGAGTACAGCTCCCAACTCTGCTTGGTCGTTCTCGGAACTCCACATACTCTCGAGACTCTCAACGCGATGTACTCGATGATACACAAGAGTATAGCCCTTGACTCAACACAGTCTAAGACAAAGCTCGACGATGCACTAAAAGACTTTTTCAATGCACTTGATGACCAACTCGATGCTAGACTTCGAGACACTCACTCAATGACTGACTATAGCTCGATAGACGAGGCACACACACTAACTGACTGCGAACCAGCAGGGTTTATATAGCTTTCGCCTTGGGTTCGGGAACATTCTGGGCTAAACCGGTAAGAATTTATTCCAGAAGGTTCTCCATCCGTCCATGGTATATCACCAATTTTGTCGCCAAATGGGTGATTTCTCGCCAAATGTGGCAACACTAAACCTGCTTTGCGGTAAAGCTATCTCACCGCGCCTGTACATTTCATAACAATACCGAATAGCCTGTTTCTGAGAGGCGGGGAACTTAAATAAGAAGATATGATATCAAATGGGGGAGGGAAAAACTGATGTTACATCATTTTAGAAATACACGTAAAAATTAATAAAGTGTGAGAGACATCCTTAACCAAAAAGCAAGCTTTACGGTGATTTTCCATGCTGTATAATTGGCTAGGAGTCGTTGCAGGAATGAAGTGTATTCATGATGAACAGCATTGCTGGAGAGTGCTAGTGAGGGCTGCAGTTATGTAAGTCGATGTTCTAATATATTCTATAAATATTCTAGTGAATTTATATCTATAGAATACATGGGCCACTCCATCCAGTGGATTTGTTCACTTTCAAGATAGTCAGTGTTTCAAGATTGTTCAAGTTGACATAATGAGACAAGCATTATCATCCATTAGAGGGAAATTACTACCAATTGCACTCCTAAGCAACTTGGCATATGGATTATGCACCTCATGTCATGTTGGAAAAAATGTGCAAGTCGGTTGTGACCCATTTTACAGATAATTTTCAGAGGCTTACTGTGTAGTATGTATCAAAAGAATAAATTGAATTTAAATAAATTTAATTTAAATATAAATTTAATTCTTTGCGCTATTGCTGCAAGGAAGGAAATTTAAATTTAAACAAATTTAAAATTTAACAAACATGTACATACGTAAAAAAGCAAATTTAAAGTTAAAATAATTAAAAAATGTGCAAACATATAAAAGATTTAATTTTCGAACTAATCTACAATATCATTTAAATTCAGATAGCATAAGTAAATCAAGTGCAAAACTAAACTATGAAAATAAATTTTTTTGAATGCATAAGTGAATGACTGTTGAGCAGGCAGGAGACAGACTTATCAAGGGGAAGTTGCCTCCAAACCTAACTCTTCAATAACTCAATTTGTGTTTCGTCATTCATGCAGGCAAGGGTAAAAGTCAAAACCAAAAGTAAAGACTGAAAAATGTCCAAAAAGAAATACCAATAAAGTGGTACCTTTAGAAATTAGCAATTAAAAATTAAAGTTCTAAAAATAAAATACCAATCAAGTTTTTTGAGAAATAAGCAATGTAAAGTCTAGTATTAAATTAAACTTAAAAAAAAATTAAAATTTTAAAAAATAAATTTTTCAGAAAAATTAATTTAGAAATCAATGCATTTTAGAAACCCTTGTCGACAGAAACCTCCCCAACACGAATATGCATATCAATAAAAAGAAACTAAAAAGGAACTAGACATAATTAATATAAACCAATAAGAAACAAAAAGAACTAATTCATAATTTATAAAAAACAAATATATACTTAAAATATAATTTCATATCTAGAAAATACTTTACTACATAAAAATTATTTAAAAAATACTTAAAGCAATTAAATAGTAAGTTTTAATTCTAACTTACCTACTATATTAACTGCTCTTTCTTTTATGAAAAAGTCTATCTTAAAAACCTTGTCACCCATTTTGGAAACGGTTAACAATATTAATCTTAATGGTATTAGTGGTTAACAGCATTCTATTAGCACTGCATAAATATATGTGCCCAAATGCTACTATTTTCATGCAAGCTGGGTTCCAAGGCACATTGGTACACCAAAGGCACAAGAATTTCTTTTTCAGTTTTGGAAATGAAAGAATAATAAAATGCTAACTAACAGTAATATGGCCTGCATATTCGCTAGATCTGAACCTATATCACTTCTGGTTCTGGGAACAACTAAAAAATGTTATATTTACTGCAAAATTGTGGTTGGTTTGGTTCATTTTATTATCACAAAGCACTCTGGTTAACTGTCTAAAGGGAGGAATGCCTTTGCGGAAGACTTTCTAAGGAAAGCTGGCTCATATACATGCACGGATAAAACTACGAAAACGTATATGCAGCCAAGCATGTTCGCGGGATTTGAATCTTGGACTGAGCTACCAGTGTTCAGTGACTTTACTACTCGGTCGCTGGTCAACCACAAAACTTAGAATTCCATGGAAATGAAAGCTATCATTATGCACTGTGTCTTGAACATCTCTGTAGAAACACTCAGATCTGTTATTGAGCAAGCTATTTTGCAATTTCTATTAAAATGGAAAAAACAGAAAGCTGATATTTCTGATGTCTTTCGGGACATTTGTTTCTTACAAAATGACTTTCCATGCTAATAGTATGGTAAGTAGGATTTTATATGTTTAAATAACAACAACACATCTCCTTCAAAGTGTAACCCTCTGCTACTCTCCCATTCTGTTCTTACAATTTTAATTCACTTTTTTTTTTTCAAATTTAATTTCAGATTGTGATATTTCATAAAACTGTTTTAAAATTATTTGCACTTCTAAGAATTTTCCTATAATAACTTTCAAAATTCTCAAGAATTTATTTTCCAGATATAAGGATTTTATCCAAGAAAATAGATAAAAATGATTTACTTCGCGCTTGACGTGCTGCAACAGCAGCTTTCATTCTTCAAGAAGTGTTAATGGTGGAGATGTAGTCACACTGAGAGAAATGAGAATCTCCAAAAGATGTATCATCTGAATTTGAAAACCCTCCTTCATTCTGTGTCCTATTTAAAGAGGAGGGAAAAGAGGTGTTAATTTTTTAATATACGTAGCGTATTCGGAAACTAAGTACCGTTTCATTCTAGCACCGTGGTAGGCGTCCCATGCATGCGCACTAGTCTTTCTTGTACACTGACTTTTAGTTGTCGCCATTTTGGTTGCTCTATGTTGTGTTTTCAGTTTGCTGTGCACATTCAAAATGTTTAAGACAATTAGTTCTCCCGCTGACTGTGAGATTCGTGCCATGATTAAATTTTTGAACGCGAGGAATGTTAAACCAGCCGAAATTCATCGTCAAGTGACAGAAGTTTATGGTGAATACGCGCTAAGTGATGGAATGGTGAGAAAGTGGGTAAGAATGTTTAATGCAGGTCGAACAAATGTCCACGCCGAGGCTCGGAGTGGTCGGCCTTCTGTTGTCACCGATGATTTGGTAAGGAAAGTTGATGAAGCAATTCATGAGAACAGACGCTTCACAATGACAACTCTTTCAGAGGCATTTGCACAAATTCCACGTACTGTTTTGTTCGAAATTGTGTCTGACCACTTGAATTATCGCAAACTGTGTTCCCGATGGGTTCCAAAAATGCTCACTGATGTTCACAAAACAAAGCGACTTGGTAGTGCCCTGACATTTCTCACGCGGTACAGAGATGAGGGAGAAAACTTTTTAAACCAAATTGTGGCAGGTGATGAAACTTGGGTGTGTCATTTGACACCAGAATCGAAACAACAATCGATGGAGTGGAGACACACTCATTCTCCAAAAAAACAAAAGTTCAAAGTGACAATGTCATCACAAAAAACCATGTGCACTGTCTTCTGGGATAGGAAAGGCGTTTTGCTTACTGAATTTCTTCCCAGAGGTGAAACCATTAATGTGGCACGATATTGTGATACTTTAACAAAACTAAGGCGTGCCATTCAAAACAAACGAAGAGGAATGCTCAGTAAAGGAATTGTGTTGCTCCATGACAATGCTCGGCCCCATACTGCTGGTGTCACTCAATCGTTAATTCCACAGTTTCATCGGGAGCAGTTCGATCACCCGCCGTACAGCCTGGACTTGGCGCCGTCCGACTATCACTTGTTCCTGCACATGAAGCGCGAGCTTGGATCTGACGATGACACGAAAAATGCTGTGGAGTCGTGGTTATCGAAACTGGCGGGAAGTTTCTTTGACGATGGTATCAAAAACTAGTCACCCGCTATGACAAGTGTTTGATCATTGGCAGAAACTATGTTGAAAAATAGTTTAAGACATGTATTTTCATGTAAAAATAAAATTGGATTCGAAAAAATTGTTTTACTATTTTTTTTTTTTTTTTTTTTTCAAAATGGTACTTAGTTTTCGAATACGCCTCGTATGTAGAATGTTTAGGTTTGAGATCTATGCCAAGCAGATAGTTAGCAGCAGAGCCAAATTATTAATCATACAAATTTATGCTAAAATCATTGTTTCTTCAATAACGAGATATTTTATTTACTGCCGAAGTGAAATTAAGAATCGGGACTCTCCACATGTTTTATTATGTGCAGAGGGGAGGAATTGAAATGAGATGCAAAAATATATTTAACTTCAGAGGTTCTTGTTAAGGTGATGATTCTAAGGAAGTTGATCTTCATGTTCAGTCTTAATTAATTGGATAAAATAAATGAAGAAGAAAGTAATAATGATATTACTGTTGCAGCTAATGATTTATCATAAAATATACCAAATTATTTTTGAAGTTCATATAAATAACAATGAAAAAGAATGTAAAAGAGGATTAAAAATCCAAGAAGGGGGAGGGGGAATTATGAAAATTCAAATTCAAATGCAAAATTAAGAATCTTGAATATGATAATAGTCCTGTAAATGTGGAACATTTCAATACAGAAAAGGTAGTAAGTAAATTAGTAAAAAAAAAAAAAAAAATTACATTCTTCTCTTATTCTGATGTACATCCTTTTCTCATGGATCAGACAAATATATGATCGCCAAAATAATAGACAATTTTTTATGAAAAAAATGAAAAGCCTTTTGCCTGTGATTTGCTGTTTATCAAAACTGGCCTTCAATGTTTATTCCACACATGTATCCCATTTTCCACCTATTCAATTTAATTAATTGATAAAATTTATTGGTAATTCATATTTTCTGAGAAAATTCCTTATGAAGATAAAAAATTCCTTATAAATTTCTTACATAATTCCTTATAAAAATATTCAAAATATAAAATGTAAATGCAATAAATGTTAAATTTAAGTTTTTAAAGAAAATATTTATACAATCAATAGGAATTTTTATAAAATGACAACAGTAGGAAATATTTAAATGAACAATTATAAAAACTCAAAACAACTTGAATGATTTTGCAGCTAAGAATATGGAACTTGCACAAGATCCTTATCCTGTCATGCTTGACACATCTTCAAAATACTGTTACGTTACTTTTCTTCTGACACCAGTTCATATGGGGTTCGTAGATTTGGAGTGAATAACGATGACACTTGATGACGTATCGAAACACACTTTATTTACCAATATTAATCAGATAGCTCCAAAATCACTTTTACAGTCGCCGAACTGTTATAAACACGCTGCCATGTTCAGCGACACAGCCTTCACACTGTCAGGCAATAACGGTGGAGACAGCTTCACTGCAAAGAGCCCGAGTACAGCTCCCAACTCTGCTTGGTCGTTCTCGGAACTCCACATACTCTCGAGACTCTCAACGCGATGTACTCGATGATACACAAGAGTATAGCCCTTGACTCAACACAGTCTAAGACAAAGCTCGACGATGCACTAAAAGACTTTTTCAATGCACTTGATGACCAACTCGATGCTAGACTTCGAGACACTCACTCAATGACTGACTATAGCTCGATAGACGAGGCACACACACTAACTGACTGCGAACCAGCAGGGTTTATATAGCTTTCGCCTTGGGTTCGGGAACATTCTGGGCTAAACCGGTAAGAATTTATTCCAGAAGGTTCTCCATCCGTCCATGGTATATCACCAATTTTGTCGCCAAATGGGTGATTTCTCGCCAAATGTGGCAACACTAAACCTGCTTTGCGGTAAAGCTATCTCACCGCGCCTGTACATTTCATAACAATACCGAATAGCCTGTTTCTGAGAGGCGGGGAACTTAAATAAGAAGATATGATATCAAATGGGGGAGGGAAAAACTGATGTTACATCATTTTAGAAATACACGTAAAAATTAATAAAGTGTGAGAGACATCCTTAACCAAAAAGCAAGCTTTACGGTGATTTTCCATGCTGTATAATTGGCTAGGAGTCGTTGCAGGAATGAAGTGTATTCATGATGAACAGCATTGCTGGAGAGTGCTAGTGAGGGCTGCAGTTATGTAAGTCGATGTTCTAATATATTCTATAAATATTCTAGTGAATTTATATCTATAGAATACATGGGCCACTCCATCCAGTGGATTTGTTCACTTTCAAGATAGTCAGTGTTTCAAGATTGTTCAAGTTGACATAATGAGACAAGCATTATCATCCATTAGAGGGAAATTACTACCAATTGCACTCCTAAGCAACTTGGCATATGGATTATGCACCTCATGTCATGTTGGAAAAAATGTGCAAGTCGGTTGTGACCCATTTTACAGATAATTTTCAGAGGCTTACTGTGTAGTATGTATCAAAAGAATAAATTGAATTTAAATAAATTTAATTTAAATATAAATTTAATTCTTTGCGCTATTGCTGCAAGGAAGGAAATTTAAATTTAAACAAATTTAAAATTTAACAAACATGTACATACGTAAAAAAGCAAATTTAAAGTTAAAATAATTAAAAAATGTGCAAACATATAAAAGATTTAATTTTCGAACTAATCTACAATATCATTTAAATTCAGATAGCATAAGTAAATCAAGTGCAAAACTAAACTATGAAAATAAATTTTTTTGAATGCATAAGTGAATGACTGTTGAGCAGGCAGGAGACAGACTTATCAAGGGGAAGTTGCCTCCAAACCTAACTCTTCAATAACTCAATTTGTGTTTCGTCATTCATGCAGGCAAGGGTAAAAGTCAAAACCAAAAGTAAAGACTGAAAAATGTCCAAAAAGAAATACCAATAAAGTGGTACCTTTAGAAATTAGCAATTAAAAATTAAAGTTCTAAAAATAAAATACCAATCAAGTTTTTTGAGAAATAAGCAATGTAAAGTCTAGTATTAAATTAAACTTAAAAAAAAATTAAAATTTTAAAAAATAAATTTTTCAGAAAAATTAATTTAGAAATCAATGCATTTTAGAAACCCTTGTCGACAGAAACCTCCCCAACACGAATATGCATATCAATAAAAAGAAACTAAAAAGGAACTAGACATAATTAATATAAACCAATAAGAAACAAAAAGAACTAATTCATAATTTATAAAAAACAAATATATACTTAAAATATAATTTCATATCTAGAAAATACTTTACTACATAAAAATTATTTAAAAAATACTTAAAGCAATTAAATAGTAAGTTTTAATTCTAACTTACCTACTATATTAACTGCTCTTTCTTTTATGAAAAAGTCTATCTTAAAAACCTTGTCACCCATTTTGGAAACGGTTAACAATATTAATCTTAATGGTATTAGTGGTTAACAGCATTCTATTAGCACTGCATAAATATATGTGCCCAAATGCTACTATTTTCATGCAAGCTGGGTTCCAAGGCACATTGGTACACCAAAGGCACAAGAATTTCTTTTTCAGTTTTGGAAATGAAAGAATAATAAAATGCTAACTAACAGTAATATGGCCTGCATATTCGCTAGATCTGAACCTATATCACTTCTGGTTCTGGGAACAACTAAAAAATGTTATATTTACTGCAAAATTGTGGTTGGTTTGGTTCATTTTATTATCACAAAGCACTCTGGTTAACTGTCTAAAGGGAGGAATGCCTTTGCGGAAGACTTTCTAAGGAAAGCTGGCTCATATACATGCACGGATAAAACTACGAAAACGTATATGCAGCCAAGCATGTTCGCGGGATTTGAATCTTGGACTGAGCTACCAGTGTTCAGTGACTTTACTACTCGGTCGCTGGTCAACCACAAAACTTAGAATTCCATGGAAATGAAAGCTATCATTATGCACTGTGTCTTGAACATCTCTGTAGAAACACTCAGATCTGTTATTGAGCAAGCTATTTTGCAATTTCTATTAAAATGGAAAAAACAGAAAGCTGATATTTCTGATGTCTTTCGGGACATTTGTTTCTTACAAAATGACTTTCCATGCTAATAGTATGGTAAGTAGGATTTTATATGTTTAAATAACAACAACACATCTCCTTCAAAGTGTAACCCTCTGCTACTCTCCCATTCTGTTCTTACAATTTTAATTCACTTTTTTTTTTTCAAATTTAATTTCAGATTGTGATATTTCATAAAACTGTTTTAAAATTATTTGCACTTCTAAGAATTTTCCTATAATAACTTTCAAAATTCTCAAGAATTTATTTTCCAGATATAAGGATTTTATCCAAGAAAATAGATAAAAATGATTTACTTCGCGCTTGACGTGCTGCAACAGCAGCTTTCATTCTTCAAGAAGTGTTAATGGTGGAGATGTAGTCACACTGAGAGAAATGAGAATCTCCAAAAGATGTATCATCTGAATTTGAAAACCCTCCTTCATTCTGTGTCCTATTTAAAGAGGAGGGAAAAGAGGTGTTAATTTTTTAATATACGTAGCGTATTCGGAAACTAAGTACCGTTTCATTCTAGCACCGTGGTAGGCGTCCCATGCATGCGCACTAGTCTTTCTTGTACACTGACTTTTAGTTGTCGCCATTTTGGTTGCTCTATGTTGTGTTTTCAGTTTGCTGTGCACATTCAAAATGTTTAAGACAATTAGTTCTCCCGCTGACTGTGAGATTCGTGCCATGATTAAATTTTTGAACGCGAGGAATGTTAAACCAGCCGAAATTCATCGTCAAGTGACAGAAGTTTATGGTGAATACGCGCTAAGTGATGGAATGGTGAGAAAGTGGGTAAGAATGTTTAATGCAGGTCGAACAAATGTCCACGCCGAGGCTCGGAGTGGTCGGCCTTCTGTTGTCACCGATGATTTGGTAAGGAAAGTTGATGAAGCAATTCATGAGAACAGACGCTTCACAATGACAACTCTTTCAGAGGCATTTGCACAAATTCCACGTACTGTTTTGTTCGAAATTGTGTCTGACCACTTGAATTATCGCAAACTGTGTTCCCGATGGGTTCCAAAAATGCTCACTGATGTTCACAAAACAAAGCGACTTGGTAGTGCCCTGACATTTCTCACGCGGTACAGAGATGAGGGAGAAAACTTTTTAAACCAAATTGTGGCAGGTGATGAAACTTGGGTGTGTCATTTGACACCAGAATCGAAACAACAATCGATGGAGTGGAGACACACTCATTCTCCAAAAAAACAAAAGTTCAAAGTGACAATGTCATCACAAAAAACCATGTGAACTGTCTTCTGGGATAGGAAAGGCGTTTTGCTTACTGAATTTCTTCCCAGAGGTGAAACCATTAATGTGGCACGATATTGTGATACTTTAACAAAACTAAGGCGTGCCATTCAAAACAAACGAAGAGGAATGCTCAGTAAAGGAATTGTGTTGCTCCATGACAATGCTCGGCCCCATACTGCTGGTGTCACTCAATCGTTAATTCCACAGTTTCATCGGGAGCAGTTCGATCACCCGCCGTACAGCCTGGACTTGGCGCCGTCCGACTATCACTTGTTCCTGCACATGAAGCGCGAGCTTGGATCTGACGATGACACGAAAAATGCTGTGGAGTCGTGGTTATCGAAACTGGCGGGAAGTTTCTTTGACGATGGTATCAAAAACTAGTCACCCGCTATGACAAGTGTTTGATCATTGGCAGAAACTATGTTGAAAAATAGTTTAAGACATGTATTTTCATGTAAAAATAAAATTGGATTCGAAAAAATTGTTTTACTATTTTTTTTTTTTTTTTTTTTTTCAAAATGGTACTTAGTTTTCGAATACGCCTCGTATGTAGAATGTTTAGGTTTGAGATCTATGCCAAGCAGATAGTTAGCAGCAGAGCCAAATTATTAATCATACAAATTTATGCTAAAATCATTGTTTCTTCAATAACGAGATATTTTATTTACTGCCGAAGTGAAATTAAGAATCGGGACTCTCCACATGTTTTATTATGTGCAGAGGGGAGGAATTGAAATGAGATGCAAAAATATATTTAACTTCAGAGGTTCTTGTTAAGGTGATGATTCTAAGGAAGTTGATCTTCATGTTCAGTCTTAATTAATTGGATAAAATAAATGAAGAAGAAAGTAATAATGATATTACTGTTGCAGCTAATGATTTATCATAAAATATACCAAATTATTTTTGAAGTTCATATAAATAACAATGAAAAAGAATGTAAAAGAGGATTAAAAATCCAAGAAGGGGGAGGGGGAATTATGAAAATTCAAATTCAAATGCAAAATTAAGAATCTTGAATATGATAATAGTCCTGTAAATGTGGAACATTTCAATACAGAAAAGGTAGTAAGTAAATTAGTAAAAAAAAAAAAAAAAAAATTACATTCTTCTCTTATTCTGATGTACATCCTTTTCTCATGGATCAGACAAATATATGATCGCCAAAATAATAGACAATTTTTTATGAAAAAAATGAAAAGCCTTTTGCCTGTGATTTGCTGTTTATCAAAACTGGCCTTCAATGTTTATTCCACACATGTATCCCATTTTCCACCTATTCAATTTAATTAATTGATAAAATTTATTGGTAATTCATATTTTCTGAGAAAATTCCTTATGAAGATAAAAAATTCCTTATAAATTTCTTACATAATTCCTTATAAAAATATTCAAAATATAAAATGTAAATGCAATAAATGTTAAATTTAAGTTTTTAAAGAAAATATTTATACAATCAATAGGAATTTTTATAAAATGACAACAGTAGGAAATATTTAAATGAACAATTATAAAAACTCAAAACAACTTGAATGATTTTGCAGCTAAGAATATGGAACTTGCACAAGATCCTTATCCTGTCATGCTTGACACATCTTCAAAATACTGTTACGTTACTTTTCTTCTGACACCAGTTCATATGGGGTTCGTAGATTTGGAGTGAATAACGATGACACTTGATGACGTATCGAAACACACTTTATTTACCAATATTAATCAGATAGCTCCAAAATCACTTTTACAGTCGCCGAACTGTTATAAACACGCTGCCATGTTCAGCGACACAGCCTTCACACTGTCAGGCAATAACGGTGGAGACAGCTTCACTGCAAAGAGCCCGAGTACAGCTCCCAACTCTGCTTGGTCGTTCTCGGAACTCCACATACTCTCGAGACTCTCAATGCGATGTACTCGATGATACACAAGAGTATAGCCCTTGACTCAACACAGTCTAAGACAAAGCTCGACGATGCACTAAAAGACTTTTTCAATGCACTTGATGACCAACTCGATGCTAGACTTCGAGACACTCACTCAATGACTGACTATAGCTCGATAGACGAGGCACACACACTAACTGACTGCGAACCAGCAGGGTTTATATAGCTTTCGCCTTGGGTTCGGGAACATTCTGGGCTAAACCGGTAAGAATTTATTCCAGAAGGTTCTCCATCCGTCCATGGTATATCACCAATTTTGTCGCCAAATGGGTGATTTCTCGCCAAATGTGGCAACACTAAACCTGCTTTGCGGTAAAGCTATCTCACCGCGCCTGTACATTTCATAACAATACCGAATAGCCTGTTTCTGAGAGGCGGGGAACTTAAATAAGAAGATATGATATCAAATGGGGGAGGGAAAAACTGATGTTACATCATTTTAGAAATACACGTAAAAATTAATAAAGTGTGAGAGACATCCTTAACCAAAAAGCAAGCTTTACGGTGATTTTCCATGCTGTATAATTGGCTAGGAGTCGTTGCAGGAATGAAGTGTATTCATGATGAACAGCATTGCTGGAGAGTGCTAGTGAGGGCTGCAGTTATGTAAGTCGATGTTCTAATATATTCTATAAATATTCTAGTGAATTTATATCTATAGAATACATGGGCCACTCCATCCAGTGGATTTGTTCACTTTCAAGATAGTCAGTGTTTCAAGATTGTTCAAGTTGACATAATGAGACAAGCATTATCATCCATTAGAGGGAAATTACTACCAATTGCACTCCTAAGCAACTTGGCATATGGATTATGCACCTCATGTCATGTTGGAAAAAATGTGCAAGTCGGTTGTGACCCATTTTACAGATAATTTTCAGAGGCTTACTGTGTAGTATGTATCAAAAGAATAAATTGAATTTAAATAAATTTAATTTAAATATAAATTTAATTCTTTGCGCTATTGCTGCAAGGAAGGAAATTTAAATTTAAACAAATTTAAAATTTAACAAACATGTACATACGTAAAAAAGCAAATTTAAAGTTAAAATAATTAAAAAATGTGCAAACATATAAAAGATTTAATTTTCGAACTAATCTACAATATCATTTAAATTCAGATAGCATAAGTAAATCAAGTGCAAAACTAAACTATGAAAATAAATTTTTTTGAATGCATAAGTGAATGACTGTTGAGCAGGCAGGAGACAGACTTATCAAGGGGAAGTTGCCTCCAAACCTAACTCTTCAATCATTCAATTCGTGTTTCGTCATTCATGCAGGCAAGGGTAAAAGTCAAAACCAAAAGTAAAGACTGAAAAATGTCCAAAAAGAAATACCAATAAAGTGATACCTTTAGAAATTAGCAATTAAAAATTAAAGTTCTAAAAATAAAATACCAATCAAGTTTTTTGAGAAATAAGCAATGTAAAGTCTAGTATTAAATTAAACTTAAAAAAAAATTAAAATTTTAAAAAATAAATTTTTCAGAAAAATTAATTTAGAAATCAATGCATTTTAGAAACCCTTGTCGACAGAAACCTCCCCAACACGAATATGCATATCAATAAAAAGAAACTAAAAAGGAACTAGACATAATTAATATAAACCAATAAGAAACGAAAAGAACTAATTCATAATTTATAAAAAAACAAATATATACTTAAAATATAATTTCATATCTAGAAAATACTTAAATACTACATAAAAATTATTTAAAAAATACTTAAAGCAATTAAATAGTAAGTTTTAATTCTAACTTACCTACTATATTAACGTTGGGGTCTGCAAAAGTATTTCCAAACTGATGTGTGTTCTGCAAATTATATAGATGGCCCTTATGTAAGTAAAGTTAAGTGCCAAGCTGCTATCTTTGTTTTATTAAAAATTTTTTTTGTAAACTTTAATATTAAAATATTTAAATAATATAAATCTAGAAAAAATTAAATATCCTAAAAGTATGTCATGATTATTTAAGTTTTAATTTTAACTGATCAACTATTTATGGTAGGCAGTTTAGTAACTGAGCCAAGCAAGAGATGTAAGTTTGCAAATATCATAAAAAGAGTACTAATTGAAGTAAAGTAGAGTTAAGTGGTTATAGTGAATTAATAAACCCGGAGCAGTATTGATGCATGCTTAGATCCATATTGAAGAATAATTTTGATTGTGCAGTATTCTAATAATGTTAACATGGCAATATGTAAAGAACTCGGCAGTTGAGGCAGTTCCAATTCCATTTTTATTTGCAATTGATATTTGTGGCCACAGTCACTTGGCACTCTAGTAGTGCATGTATCACTATCTCCACAGAAGATTTAAATTTTTGCTATTGTTGAGATAGAAAGCAAGCCAGAGAAATTACATCTTAGCACAGTGGAGAGCAAAGCTGAAGTGTGTAGTTATGCAAGATGGAAGCACACAAAGAGAAAAGTTTTGATTTGCAATTTGGTGATTGGTCAAGAGGCATCTGCATAAAGGGTTATGTAAGATCACATGATTAATTTGAATGACACAGTTTAAACTTAAGCGCTATTTTTAGGACAGATAGATGAAATTCTGAAATGAAATAGAAAATAAAAGAGGTTATAGTGTGTGCATCCCCCCTTTTTTGTGTTTGAATGTTATTTGTTTCTTGAATATTAACAATTTTTCATTAACCAAGGAGTTAGAAAGATACTAAGAACAGTTGACTATGTTGCAATGATTTGCAACATAGTTGGAGATTTATCAACGGTTCTGGTGCTCCTTAAATAATTGGTTGTAGTAAAAAGGAAGTACTCTGTTAACTGTTGATCATACTTACATATGTAATAGATATTCATAAGACAGCATTAAAATTCTTTACGTTATTTAATATTCCAAAATTATTAGGCCAGACTGGCATTAACTCCGAAGGGCTATTCTCGAAATGACATTTTGTGTCGAACCACTGTAAACAGTTGTATCACTTTTCATATTGTTGCCACTAAATATTATCACCCTGTATTACATTTAAAGAAATTAGATAGTGAAGAATCTGCATGAATGTATGCATATTTCTCATTCTGTGTAAAAACAGTATCTAGAACCATCAAATTTTAATAACATAGTCCTCCACCTGAATATGAGCACCTGGAAGCCCAAATCTTGAATTTCGAATTTGTTTTATTATCTATTTCATATTTTTAAAATTGTAACAAATTTTCCTTGAAGAAACCCAATGATTTCAAAGTGAGCAACGACAACACATTGCAGAGAATAAAATATTTTCATCACCAGCACGCAAGACTGTCTCTCGGAAGTTCTAAAGATATGCTGTTTTTAAATATTTTTAGTGCATATGCTCTTGAAATGTGTGAATGAAAAAAAAAATATTTTGGGCATAAGATTTTATTATTATTATTTCCTTAAAATGTAGATCTGTAATATGTCAAAAAACGTCTTTCAGATACGCTTGACAAATGGACAGTGTCTTACTCAGAAGTTTGGCCCCAATGAAGAATTAGCTGCTGTTAGATTATTTGTGGAAATGAATCGTACTGATGGTTCAGGACCTTTTTCTCTTATGACCAATTTCCCTAAAAGAGTATTTACTGATACTGATATGAGTGCACCTCTTAGTTCATTAGGTAAGCAAGAATCCTCTACAATTCTGTTTTGTACCAACTGGAATTTTGTAAATTATAGACCTGAAACCAACATAATATTCCTAGTATGGTTTTCATTAAATAGTTTTTTTGTTGCCTTGAACTTTAAATGAAAAAAAGCAAACTTTTAGTGTAAATAACATAGTATTTAGTTTAAAAATAATTTATTTATACAATATTTCATCATATAAAAAGGATTGTGTTTATTTAAATAAACATTGTTTACAAAATGAGGATCTTTCACTAAAAATGAGAGTATGTTTTTAAAATATAGTTAAACGTATGTAAAAGTTTAAAATATAAACATGTGTTTCTTTTAAGGAAAGAGTTTACAAAGTTAAGAATTGTTACATTGTATAAACCAGGGATGGGCAAACTGCGGCCCGGGGATAGAATTTTAATTTGCCGATCCTAGGCAAATTAAAAGAATTCTATATTATATATCCATCTCATTTTCTACTTTGTTTAAATATTATTTTTTTTCCTTCCTTTTTTTTCAAAGGACTTTTTTACTTCCTCTATTTTTGTTCTACAAAACATTAAAAAAAAAAAAAAAAATTAGCTACCCGAACGAAAGTATCGGTGTCTGATTGGCTATTCACCCAATCTTTCGAAACAGGTGTTATCCATAAATTTCGGCAGATTGTGACGAAAGCGTGAAGCCGGAAGTTCTTTAAGAGGCGAAAGTGATGATGAAGGTGCTCGAGAAAAAAAAGAGGGGGATTCTGAAAATATTTGCCAAAATTAGAGCAATTCCAACCTGGAAGGCCACAACCCTTCCGACGCCAATAGGAACGAGATGCCTGGAAAGTGCATTTTCAATAAACTGTGGCTTCATCAAGCTGACTACCAAGACTGGATATTGATGGATGACAATCCTTATAAAGCTAAATGTGGTCTTTGTCTGAAACAAATTGAAATTTCTAGATTTCAGCGCTGAAAATTCACATGAAAATTAAGTTTCATTTTATCATTTCAATTTGTTTTTACACGGTTTTGCTTAGCTTAATTTCTGCGTTTGTTTCAATTAAGCCATAAATTAATTTTTAATCACCTTCTACGGAGTTTATTCTCTTTTGCACATACTATATGTATGGGATATCGGGATTATGAGTTTATTTCTGCAGAGGGTCTGTTATCGATTTGGTGGGAAATCTGATGGCACCATTTCGATTTTAGGTCGCCAAGGGCAAATTCGGTAACACTAGCTGAGAAAAAGTGAAGTTCGGAAATACATTTTGAAGCTTCAGTAGACAATTAAGTATTTGGTTTAATCCTATGCTGTTGATAGTAATGCATTATTTTTGCTAATGGCGATACAATTATTATTTGAAAACAACTAACTAATTAAAAATTTTTTAATATTTTTAAAGCTGAAAACAACTAATTGAAACTAATTTTCCTGAATTAACTCGACGCAAAATTAACTTTCAT
Source organism: Stegodyphus dumicola (assembly GCF_044657685.1). Lineage (NCBI taxonomy): Eukaryota > Metazoa > Arthropoda > Arachnida > Araneae > Eresidae > Stegodyphus > Stegodyphus dumicola. The sequence goes on along the minus strand of NC_140769.1, from coordinate 4,236,359 downwards.
GAATTACTAAAGTTATTTCGTAGAAGTTTAACTGAAAATATACATTCCTTATTATATATATATATATCAAGCAAGGTAGTAATTACAATTTTGAAAAACGAATTTTGGTCTAGAAAACATCTTGCGCAATATGCTGCAAAATAAGTAAAATATAAAAAATATAGTAAGCTCGCCTAAAAATTACCAAGAGCTGCTGCTCCAAAAAGTTCAACACGTTAAAAAAAAAAAAAATAATACATATGAAAATCAAACCATTAAACATGTAAAACAAAACAAAACAAAACAAAAAAAAAAAAAAAAAAAACAGAATCAGATAAAAAAGTAAGCGGAAAATGGTAAATTAGCCCAACTCGACTTCCAAACTGGCTTTTCAAGGGAAATTTAATTTATTTGAATGTCGAATCAAGCTAACCCCATTACGCGTTTCGCCGAAGCAGACAATTGAAACTTTTTTGCTACAAAAATTTTTTAAATTTAGACAGTGTCTTGGAAATTTTAATAGTCTCAATTCTCTGTTCCAATTTCCCGACGCGTCCGCACAAAATTACACATTAAGGTGTTAAAATATGTTAAACTATACCTAAACATCTTATATCTAGACTAAAATCAAAATTAAAATCAAAAATAAAATCAAAATAAAACGAAAATAAATAGCGGTCAGCTATTAGTCCTAAGTATACAAAAAACATACGGGCTGGGTCTGTAAGCTTAAAGATTAACAATTTATTTTTTTTATATATTTTAGAAATCTGTAAGGAAAAACTGTAATTAAAATAAAAAGAAAATTAAGATGATAACAAACTAAGTGGGTCTTAAAGAAAAAGTTGTAACAAAAGAAACAAAAAACTGACCTGTGGCGATGCAAAGCTCTCCCTCTTAAAACTAGTTGAAAAGTGGATGTAATTCCCTTCTGTGTACTTCATCCGAATGACATATGTAGGGGGGGCGAAGTTCTGTGGGCATTAGCCAATACGAAGAGATTGTCAGTTATCTGCAACTCGTCTCCTATTATTGAAGGGGGACGGAAACCTCGGAAAAACGTGAAAAGATCTCAAAAATGGCGCCTGGCATGTAGTTGGATGGAAAAAATTTTTTGTCTCGAAGTTAAAATGGCTAATTCAGCTAAAACTACAAAAACTTGGCCATTAAAGCAAGAGTAAAAAGAAAAAACAGTCATTTGTTAAAAAAGTCTTAATTCTTCAAGCTAGCGGGTGATCAAGCTACTATGAAAAACGAAAAGGTCCGATTTGTTAATCATAGCAGTAAAATTGGCCATTATAGAAATTTAAAACTATGTACACAATAGTATTTAAAAGTTAAGTGCCAAAATTTTGGAGGAAAGAGAATGAATAAACAAGAATTATCTGTACATTTTTACATTAGATTCTCTGAATTAGTCATCCATCTTAAACCATCTGTGGCTTTAGGTATAAAATATCATTATCTAATTCAAAAAATCTAAAAATAGGTTAGGCTAATGCCAGCTTTTGTAAGGGTATTTTTAATTATTTTATGAGGAATTAGGTTACTTTTTAAAATAGTTACGAAGTATAGTATTTCTTCTCGTTTTGCAGTATTGCATATTCTTTTTATTCTAAGTAGCTGTGAATAAATTGTGTTGAGTATGACTCTTTTGGAAATATTTGAATTCCAGTTAGTTAATTTAAGTGTGGAAAAATTAAATTCTCTTCTTTTGTCGTAAACTTTAATAAAATTGTAATCTATAATATGTAAATCAAGGTAGATTACATTATGTTGTTCTGTATTTGTTTTATTTAGTTTTAAGCATGCAGGGTAGATATTAGCTATTTCTATTTTGTTGTAGTTATTAAATGGAATGACATCATCAATATATCTATAGATGTGTTGGTAAAAGATACGTTCTTCTGTACTGAGTGAACTGACATAGGTCAATTCTTTAGTAAACAGGAATAATTCACAGACAGAGCTTGAAAAATTACCGCCCATAGGAATTATATATATATATTTATATTTATACAGTACAAAGTTCGAGGTCGGGACTTCGGCGATCCCAGATTTGAGATTTTTCCGGATATTAGATCATTTTAAATCTACTAAGATGGCACTTAGAAATTATAAAATTGAAAATATGAAATCATGATTTATGAAATAATGAAGCATTTATGATTTAAAGGCTATCAAAATTTACAAAAAGAAAAAGCTTAATATTTATTTGTTTACTTTATTAAACATTTCTTTCAATGTAAGTTGTTTAAGTTGCTTCGTTTTATGTGATAATACTTTCTCTTTACTTTATCGGAAGTGAATTATAATGACAAGAAATTTGATTTAAATCATATCAAAGACGGAGTACATCGAGATGAAATACTACATGTAGTAAGGAATTATAAGCCAAATAAAATATAAACATCTGCTCTGAAGATAAGGATAGTGCTGACAGATTACCTTTCAATTCATTGCGCGCTGCGGCGTTTTGGCGTCCCCCCCCCCGTGCCGCAGAGCAGCGTGAAATTGATAAACAGATTTCGGAATGGTTTGAGAAACGAAGAATATGCCTTTATCCATTTTTTGAGATGTATGTTTGCTTGAAGGAAATTAAAGTGAAGTGTGAAGTGGTATGTGAAAAAAATGCAAACTGTTTGTAATTAGAAATGCGTGTTCTGTTGAAAAACTGTGAAAATTGTTAAAAAAATTAAGTGAAAGATATTTTGTGTGAAAATTGCAAAAAATTAAAGTAATTAAAAAAAACTGAAATGTTTTAATATTAAAGTTTTAAAGTAAAATTTCACAAAATTTTTTTGAATCGAAGTTTTTAAAAAGTCTCTAAAAATTCCCAGAAATTTCTGAAAAATTCCTTTAGGAAGTTAAATAAAACTTAAATTTGATGAAAGAAAATATTAAAATTTAATGAACTTGATTTAATTGGTATATCAAAACTTAACTAAATACTGGCTAAAGTATGGAAAATTAGAAGAAGATTAAAATCTTCACTCAATTCGGGCTATAATTGAGACTTTTGGAAAGAGTTGGCCCTTACTCAAATTTACAAAAGAAAAGAGCTTAACATTTATATGTTTACTTTATTAAACATTTCTTTCAATGTGAGTTGTTTGATTTGTTTTCTCTGCTAATACTTTAGGCTAATACTATAGACATATAATTTCTTGTTGAGTTATTAAGTTCCATTGTTCAAGTCCTGTAATTGCTGTGTCGAGAATTCCGAATAACATGTCAATCAAAATTTTTTCTCGTTCAATAACCTCTCTGTTACTTTCTTCACTATCGGTAGCTGTATTTTCTGGATTTAGAACCATACTACAGATTTCGCCCTCCGTTAATTGATTGATGATTTGGGCATTGTCATCGCAATGAAAAACTTCTGTTTAACTTCCCTAAATTCTGCCGCCTGGTGCGGCCATGCGAGCTCTGGCGCTGGTCCTGGCTTTGTGTGAATAACAGATCAGTTATTCTTAATTCAAATAGCACTAAATATAATCGTTTGTCCTATGAGTATCATTAACAAAATCTATTTTTAGCATAAGGAAAGAAATTTCTGTTAAATCTCCCCTTGTCAACATTTTAGCGCATTAAACTTAAATCTGTAATCGGATAATACTCTGTTATTTGGCGTCGCTGCATGAGTCATCACTCAAGTTGTCATCCGTTGATAAACATGCGGTGATGAAAGCAAAATACAATAAATAATGATTTGTGATTTCGGCATCAAGGATATAAAATATTAGTTGCTGTAAAATTAACAAATGTTTCGGTTTGAGATTATGCGAAGCAGATACGCAGCTATGGAGTCAAGTTACTAATCACACAAATTTATGCTAAAATAATTATTTCTTCAATAATGAGATATTTTATTTAGCGCCAAACTGAGACTAAGAATCGGGATTTCCGGCATGTTTTTTATGATGAGGGGAAAAATCTAATGCGCATGCGTAAAGCATACCCCTTCCCTCCAAAAAAGCGCTAAAAAATTGGTTGGTGGTGGCTTTGAGGTCCGGATTTTAGATCATTCCAGATATTGGATGTCCGGATGTCGGAATTTGTACTGTATATATATAATTTATTTTCTAAACAATATTGATTAATTGATTATATTATCTCCTAAGTTTAATTAACGTAGAATTATTTTAAAAGAGTGAATGCATACTGGTAAGTTATATTTTGAAAGATGTTTTGAATTAGTATATAGTAAAAAATGTATATTTTCAGTATACATTTCTTATTATATATATAGATTTCTTATTATATATATACATATATATGCAATACTTAATTTTACTAATGCCTTGCATGTAATGCCCCTTTTAGCTGCAAAACATCTTTCCCTTCTCAACTGCAGAGTTTCTTCTAACAGTATCATGAATTTTGTCAAGTTAGAAGAACCATCTACTTCAGGAATGCTAATTCAACATCAATAAGTGTAGAAAATAATAAAATCAATTCTTTTCTTTTCATTTCAAATCTGAACTTACAGATGCAGAAATATTGTGGGCTTTTAAGTGCATCAAAAGCCACTATTCTTTTAAATTGTGCAATGATATTGGGCCGTTATTCACTAAAATGTTCCCGGATAGTTCCATTGCAAAATGGTTTTCATGTGGTGAAAAGAAATGTGCTTATATCTGTTATTTTGGTCTTGGCCCTTATTTTAAAACTTCGTTACTAAAGCATTGTAAAAATGCTGAGTTTTTTACATTACTATTTGATGAGACTCTTAATCTGACAAATCAAAAGAAGCAACTAGATATTTATGTGAGGTACTGGCATCATGAAAATAAGGTCAGAACTCAGTACCTTACTTCTGCATTTATAGGGCATGCAACAAGTGAAATTATTTTATCCAAATTTTATGAATGTGTTGAAAAACTAGACTTGTCAAAACTCTTACAAATATCGATGGATGGTCCTGCAGTAAACTGGAAATTTTATGATTTATTGCAACAGGACTTGACAAAGGAATATAACATTCAATGCTTGACATTAGGGACATGTGGTTTGCACATTCTTAACAATGCTTTCGAGCATAGGATGTCATCCACTGGCTGGGACATTCCATCATTCTTATTCTCCTTATATTGGACTTTTAAAGATTCTCCTGCAAGACGTGAAGATTTTTGTAAGTATATCTGGCTTAAAAAAGCTACCTGTGAAGTTCTGCTTTTACCGATGGTTGCAAAATGTCCCAGCAGTTGAAAGAGCCATTGAAATATGGAATGACTTGCTAATGTACATTAAAGAAGTTGAAATGAGGAAGTTTAAAAAAAATTCATCGAAATCCTTCTCAAATATTTTGGAGGCAACTAAAGATAAAAAATTTCTTATAAAATTAATTTTTTTTCTCTCTCTGTCGAAAATATTATTGCCTTTCCTTGAATATTATCAAAGTGATAAACCACTTATTCCCTTTTTTGCTGAAGATATCTTAAAACTTGTAAATGATTGCCTTCAGCACTTTAAAATTTTGAAACTAGAATATTCAAAAATAACTAAAGCAGAAAATCTTTATAAATTTAATTTTAATGATCCAAATTGTTATAATGATAAAAGTAAAGTTTATTTGGGATTTATTGCTGAGCAGTTAATGAATGATAAATACTGCAAGAAGGACATTTCACAAGCTGAAAGTTTTGCATTGAAACAAGAACGTCAACAATGTGTCTTAACAATGGTACAACACTTAATGTCTAAATGTTCAATAAATTATTCTCTTATTCGAAATGCATCTTGTATAGACCCGCGATTGATGGTTAAAAAGTCCAAAAAAAGCCCAGAACAAAATGAAAATAGTTTTAACGGTATTAATGCAGAATAAACGTGTTTTACAAGATGATTGGGATGAAATTCTGCTGCAGTTTGGAGAGTTTCTAGACAAAGTAGTTAAGACAACTTTACATGAATTTTCTACTTTTGATCCTCAAAATATTTCTCTTGACACATTTCTCACTTCTTATTTTCATGATTTTCACTATTCAAAAGTATGGAAAATAGTGAAAATGATTCTTATCTTGTCACATGGACAGGCCTCTGTGGAAAGGGGCTTCTCTGTAAATAAAGCAATTGAAATTGAAAATTTAAGTGACTCATCATACATTTTTCAACACACAATATTTGATTACATAAAATTTTCTGGAGGTGTTCTTAATATCGAAATTAATAAAGAAATGAGATCAGAAGCAGCTTATGCAAGGTCTAAATATATGCAGTATTTAGAAGAATAAAAATCTTTAACTAAATCTGAAAATTCAAAGAGGAAAAGAAATATCATTGAGGAAGAAATTGATTACATGAAGCAGAAGAAAAAATTTCTTCAAAGGGACATTAAAGATATTAATGAAGAAGTAGATGCTTTAGCAGATGAAGCTGAGACCAGCATGAACATTGATTTGTTTATCAAAGCAAATGAACTTAGAAGAATAGTTAAAGAAAAGGAAATAAACATAAATAAATTAGATGTTAAAATAGCTGAAAAGATTTCAGATTTAAAAAAAGCACAAATGTTTTGTATCTTTTATTGTACAGTTTATTATTCTAGTATCTTTCAAAAAACCAAGGAAATAAATTGTATGTTTACAAATCAGTTATTTTAATCTGCAAAATATTCTTACATTGTGATTATAATAGTAGTTGACTGTGTTTAAATAAATATCAAATAAGTTAAATAATAATCATGTAAATCTCTAAAATAATGACTGTTATTAGTCTAAAATACACTTATACATGTTTTTAAAGAAATTATATTCCTAATTTAATGTTATTCTACTTCATAACTTGTAGGGAGTTAGTTTAATTTTCAAAATTGTTTTATGGTAAAGTGAATTTAATGATAGTGCATAATACACACTTCTGTTAGTTTCTTAAAGTGAAATTACAAGCATGAAGTCGGTTGTATGGATAATTGCTTTATTCTATTCGTTTTTTTTGTTTGCTGATAGGTCCTTAATTATTTCTTTGATGGTCCTTAATTTTCATGTAAGGAAATGTGTACGAACCCTGAATTATGAACCTTAGAAAAAATTATTTAAGAAACAGACTGACAGATGAGCATTTAGCCTCGTTCCATAGAATCAGTACATCTCACTTCGAACCTCAATCTAAGGAACTTTTTTAATGAAATTGCAACTTCGTTCATCTCATTAACATATTTAAATTTTAATACTTGTATATTGTTTTTAAAATTATGGGAAAATTTATCTTTGCCCGCCAAAAATTTTTTTCCGATTTTTGGCCGATGACCAAAAAAGTTTGCCCATCCCTGGTATAAACCAAGAAAGTGTACATAATATATCAAACTTCAGAAGCATATCACATTTGGTTCTGATGAAGCATCATATAAGGCAGAATGGTATCATAATGTAAAACAGGGGTTCAGAATGAATGGGGAGAGGGATTTTAAATTATCTTGGGTTGTTTCTTGTTAAATTCAAAATTTAATTTAGACAAAGACATATTTTATTTATCATTTTTATTTTTTAAATAGTTATAATTTAACATAATATTATTGATTAACTTGGGTTTGACGAGGTTTCTTTAATTATTCTTCATCAGTTATTCAAAAATCTTCTATAAGTAAAAATTCTAGAATAAACAAGACAACTCTGGTTTTAAAATTTTGGATTCAGTAATCCACGGATAAGAACCTTAGTGGATCTAAAATTTTAAAAACAGAGTTCTCGTTTTTATTTTAGAATTCTTATTTATAAAAGATGTCTGTAAATTTCAAATTTTCAGAAATCTTCTGTATGCAATAGTCTCAATTATGTAAATTGTAAATTTTTCAGTTATTAAATGACTCTTTGATAAGCCGTATGCTTTAGAGAAATCACCTTCCTTAACCACTTGCTCTACGACTAAACTTCACGATTGCAGTGCCATGCGCTACAATATAGCAAGCGGTAAAGTGTCTCATTTACACTGCTCCGCGTCTGCGAGTGCAATCCAGAGCTGTAACTCGAGAAATAAACAACCTCGTTGTTAGGCGACGTGTGCACCACATTATTTTAATTTTTTTGCGCGGTGTGAGACAAAAGCATCTCGACGTGCATGGAACGTCTTTTTAACGCAAGTGGTTAATTAAGAATTTTCATAAGCATAGAGACATGAAAAAGAACAGGCATAATGAAATCTGTGTTCTTTTTAATGCCTAAATTATTATTTCTTATGTAAACATTTTATTTTTTACAAAAAATACAAAATTCTAATGTGGAATTAGATAAATTATTCACTGCTTAAAAATATCACCGAATAAACTTTTTCCTGGCAAATTCACAACCTAACAAGGGAGGGGATTAACCAAAATCCATAAGCTTTGCTGGGAAAAAAAAAAATAAAAAATAAATTGTAAACTATATTTTTAAAATACAGTTAATTAAAATTCATTAGATTTTTTATTGGTATTAAGTAATTAAGCTAACAGAAAAAAAATTATGTTCATTTAAAAACTTCAAGGCTGTTAGAGTTTGGATAATCTTTACCTTATTAACAAAAAATTAAATAAATGTTGGTACTCACAATTAAGGAGATGGATTAGCCTGCTATTTCTTGCACAATGTATGCTTGTGAACTTTTTTTACAGATGAAAATGTAAAAGTTACTTAGCATGTGCAAGTTGGGGGTTTTCATGCTTTCTTTTTTATAAAGATTTCCAAACTATCGATATTTATAGTAAGTTTGGTAAACAATATCAAATAGGAAAAGAACACATACTTTAGCAATTTAAAATACAAATTTGAATGATTAATACTAGTAATAATAATAGTATAAGGATTATGTTGTATATTAAAAAATAAAACACATTATTCGAATCTTTCTGTAATTTTTTTTTCGCTATTCTTCTTCCGAAGTACACAGTGATCCATTTTCACGTACAAAAATATCAGAGAATTGTAGAGACTCAGTGTTGTGCAATCTTTAGCAACAGCAGCTATCTAGAAAACACATTTCCTCATTGTTGCCTCTATAAAATTTTCAGCAAAATTCTATATTACTGCCTAAGTTTTACCATAATTTCTTCCATTGCTCGTGAATTCCATAAGCTCATATTTTAAAACTAAGTTTAAGGCAGAAAATATCATGATTTATGTATGAAAACCATTGGAACTTGGAATACAACAAAATAGAATGCATACAAAAATGACAGTCTTGCTTGACTGAAAAGATCGTTGTGAGCATGGTTGCCAGAGTTTGGCACTTTCTGAAAATTTGACTACTTTTACTTAGATGGTTGCGATTAGTACATAAGTACCCAACTAAATTTATATTTAATAAGTAATTATATATAAGTATTATATTATAAGTAAATTTATATATGTTCAAGATGTTAACTTTTAATCAGTTAGGTATTCAAATTAAATATGTAAAGTAGAACATTGTAAAGTATAATAATCGTTCTTTTTCAGCAAATGAATCTGCTTATTCAGAAAATCCTAGTTTTTGTTGTACTTGCTCTTAAGTACTGACATTATTGGCTGAAGGATATTGGTCTCAAATTCATTATCAAATCTCAAAGTTAATATCAAAATATTGATAATTTCCAGTACTTGGGCTTAAAAAAGTGTACTTTATCACTTTTTATTGTATATAGCTTTATCTTAAATTAGAAAGAGATCATAGAATGAAAACTGATGTAATTTATTTACCATGATTTAGTTTTGAGATATTCTACAACATAATTCATTTTCAAAATTACTATTGAATTTCTACACCAAAATTTATTGTGCTAGCTTTCAAGAACAGAAGGTTCATTTTAGTTTTCTTTCTTAGGAAGAGATTGTGTCTTCATTATAATTAAAATTTAACCTGGAATATTTCTTATTGTAGGAAGCATATTGTTCACAAGCCTGCATTTTTATCTCGCCCATTACATATTTTAAAAGTGTAACAAGTGATGTGGACTTTGTGATGTTCAACATAAGTAGTTTTTTGACAGTTAATCATGAGAATAAAATAGAACTTTCATACATATAATCTCTTTTCTCCTTATGCTTCATTTAGATTTTAGCTTGTTACCTACCTTGCTGTTGCATAGTTTCAGCCATTGAGCTGGCTTCCGTCTTGGGTACAACGGGTATACCCATGTGGAATTGGATGCCAACCCCACGGATATTTATTGTACTATATAAAAGATGTACATGGGCACGGTTACAGGACCCTTGATGACTTGGTTACATTCTATTGTCAACAGAGAATAAGGGATTATTAACATAAGACACATAGATTATTAAATGATTTGAAGCTATTAAGACTGTACATGAGGGTACATGAAAGCTATTTTTGCATGAAGATGTTTGAGTGCGAATATAAATGTGTCAGTCGCATGGCAATACCCATGCGTACATTGTACCATTGGTACTTTTAATGCTGTACATGTGATTTAAATTATGCTATGAGGTGAGACTTTAGGAGCAATACATGGGGGAGCATGGACAGACACTATAGTACCATACAGGATAAACAGACACTATTAATACCATATGCGAGACATACATTGAACGTTAGATACTGAGAAGAATTGAACGTTAGATACTGAGATACTCACAACTTCCACCTATTAATGCCCACTAGCAGCCAAGTGGGAAAGTCGCTGAACACTGGTAGTTCAACCGAGGTTTGAATCTCAGTAAACAGGTTGGCTGCGTGGACATTTTCATGGTTTTCTCCATCTGTAATGTGTATATAAGCTAGTTTCCTTTAAAAAGTTTTTCCACAAATGCATCCCTCTCATCTTAGGCAGGTTTGAATCTCAGTAAACAGGTTGGCTGCATGGACATTTTCATGGTTTTCTCCATGTATAATGTGTATATAAGCTAGTTTCCTTTAAAAGGTTTTTCCACAAATGCATCCCTCTCATCTTAAGCAGATAGTCCTCATGTGCTTTGCTATAATTAAATAAACTGAACCAAGCCATCCAGCTATGTCTGTAAGGATTCTGAAATTTTTCTTTGTAGTTCTGCTCGTTAGCAACAAGTTGCTGGTCCTTTCTTTGCTGTTTTTGTTTTCAAGTAATTATAGAAAAGTAACTGCTCATGACACAAGCATTTCTGTTGTAATCTTTGCAAATCACTGGAGAACATTTACTGAATTAAATTCTCAAAAGCATGTTTACGATGGATTGAATAGCATAGAAGAAAATGATTTGCATTTCATCAAATGTCTTATTCTGTATAAGAATAAATTCTGAATAAGAAATCTAATATACAGGAGATACTTTGCATGTCCAATGATGTTTAATCAATGTTAGTGATCTACTACTATTTTATTTTTAAGTCTGTTTAAATAAAATCATGCGTTTTTAAAGAGAATAGCCATTTCAATCATTTGAACTGCAATAAACCGCACACATTATAATTGTATAATGAACACTTAACTGTAATATTTTTTGGTTTTATTAGTTACATAATATTAGGGCTTTAAAAAAAGTTTGTGAAGTTCATAATTTCTGGATACCTTTATTGAAAATGGAACTATTTATTTGTTTCGGAGAATTTTTAATTCATGTTTAATAACATTAGATAACTTTTTTTTATTTAATTACTGTAACAGATATTACATGGAAGAAAGATTTTTATGAATCTGTTTCCTTTCTTTTTATTTTCTGTATTAAAACCTTTATTCATCAAGATTACCGTGCCAAAATGTTTAAAGAAGGATTAATTTCCAATCATAATCACCAACATACAGATACCGAAATTGTAATTTTTATAAAGAATTGCCTTCTTATTGAAGCAGTAACTATAGTTTTTGCTCATTTAATTTTAAAGCATGATTATAATTTCATGTTCTGTGTTTCTCTGGTGTCAGTTTTAAATCATTAATATATTGTAACCTTCAGTTATGAAATAGCCTTTTAAAAATGGAAATTACAGGCTGGCTATCTGAAATAGCCTATGTGCATAGCTACGAGTTATACAGTGAAACATGACTTGAGAGTGCATCTATAAACATAATTTATAAAGTATTATATAGACCATATTACACACATTTCTTTCATGCACTTATTCTTAAATATTTTTAATGTAATTTTTTTTATTTCAACTTGTAACATTAATCATTGCTGCTTAAAATCTCAATAAATCTAGACATAACTTTCTTTCAATTCCCAAAAATATTTTCCTTCCTCAACCATTTAATTTAGGAAATTGTAGATGGACTTAGGAATCAAGAAATCTGATACATATATATAAAGTAAGAAATATAGAACTAAATGTTTCACAAAGACCAAAAAATTTTTTCACAGTTAATAAATTTCAAAACAATCCTATATATTTAATCATAAATGTGTACAAATTTTACTGATAATATTCCTTTGAAGGGGAGTGGCATTTAATTAAAATTTATGAGTCTGAAGATCTATTACCAGTTTATTCCAATTCAATTTAATCATTTTGTTTCATGTTTTATATTTTACGTAAATATATATGCGTGTCTTATGTTTCTTTAATATTTAATGCAATAAATTTCATTTCAGGTTTAGTGCCATCAGCTGTTTTAATAGTAAGCAAGCAACCGTGACTTGATTTCAAATTGTAAATATTATAGGGAAATATGTTTAAAAATAATGTGCTTTATTTTGTATTAAATGAATAAATTTCTGTTTAAAAATAATTGTTTATTTACCAAAAAAGTGTGATTGATAAATGGAAGACTGAGGAAAAGATTTTCCTCAGTTGTCATAATGAATAATATATCATTCAAGATTAAAAGAAATCCAAATTTAAAACAATATCTTACATGGATATAAAACAATTTTCACATACACATTGAAACAGTTTATTTGATATTGTTTTCGTGAATTACAAGTGCATAGATTTTTACCTTCCAGCCGGCCAGGTCGTTATATATACACTGAAGAACCAAAACATTATGACCACCTACTCAGTAACACATTGACGTTTGGCCTGCAAAACAGGTGCAACTTGCCTAGCCTTAGATACCACAAGATGACCGGAGACAAGGTTGTACCAAATGCCATATATATGTAATGATTTTAAAATGCGTAGATGAAGGCACTGGAACTTTAACAACTTACGATGCTGCGTAGATGACCGAGAAGACCGTAGTGGCTTGAAGGTGGCAGAGTGGAAAGCATAATGATGCAATTTAGCACATTGTATTTTGAAAATTCACAATATATCAAATCATCCTTTTTTCAGACAAGATGTTTCCTAATTATATTTGAATACAGAAGTTGCATTTTGAAGTACAATGCCATCTTAAGCATGTAAGCGGCATCAGCATGGATGAAAAGCATCTTGCCAGTAGGAGAGCTTATGTGAAAAAGGGAAGAGCATCATAGAACTTCAGAGGAAGAAGGGTGGTAGTCGGAAAAGTTTCAGTTCAGAGTTTTGGTTTATAATTAATTTGATTAGTCAAGAAGCATCTGTATTAAAACGTTACGTAAGATAGAAAAGTCTGGAACTTGTGAGAAGAGATGAATTTAGGAGCAGATCATCAAATTTAGTATGTTGATTTTGAGGTCACCAATTATTTTTTCCAAACAGCCATCATATTTTGTTATATCTTACATATATATATATATATATATTTGTGTATGTATTAATTGTAGTTAATTATGTTAAATACAAAAAATAAAACCTTCCAAGGTATTGTAAAAATGCAAAAGAAAAAGGTTGAGAATCAGTAAGAACAAATTAAGAACTTAACCAAAAGTGAAGAAAGCAAGATCATTGGAACAGTTGTAATGAATAATTTTTGCTGTCGTCAAGAAGATGGACAAAAATTATTCAATTCCCCATTATAATGAATTGGCAGGTCAGATCAACATATCATTGGCAATGTTTTGACTTATAGTTTGTCTTCCACGCCTTGTATGACACTCATGCACATGCCTTATATGACACTCACACAATCTTTAACACATCATATTTCTTAATGTTCAGAAACAGTTGGTATATTAAGATACAATAACACGCCGAACAAGTATTAATTTAATAGTCGAACAACAAAAGTCAGCGTTATGTTTTCAAATTTTCGCAGGACTAATTTTGATAAAACCAGCATCCTCAGCTGCAAAAGCACAAACGAACAAGATAAGAAAGACTGAACAGGAGTTAAACTACTGGCGCCATATGTTGATGAAATGAGAACTAAAACATAATTTCTTTAAAGGCTGAAGGCAACGATGAATTGGAATTAGGTTCGTTAACTAGAACAGAAAGATTTATTATTTTTTTTAATGTGAAATGTTTCTAGAAAATCTAATTCACCAATGGTGAAAGATGTTTCTTGAATAATTTTGGCTGCAGAAAAATTGAAAGTGTGATTTTCGATACAACAATGCTGGGCAACAGAAGACTTCTGTGTTTCCGTTTTTCTAACTTATGCCTCATGTTTCTTATCGTGAAATTTTAAGGCTCTCTTAGTTTAACCAATGTAAATTAAACCACACTGGCAAGGAATCTTGTAAATACCTCAGGAATTTATATCAGGAATGGGGTCTTTGAGTATGGAACTTCGAATTTTATCTTATCTAATCACTATATCTTATCTTGTTCATTTGCGCTTTTGCAGCTGAGGATGGTGGTTTGGTAAAACCATTGAAACTAGTCCTGTGAAAATTTGAAAATATAACGCTGATTTTTGTTGTTTGACTTCTAAATTAGTCTGTATATGTTCGCAGTAAACTTTGGACTTTAACAAATCCGCAGAGGTAAAAGTCACACAGTGTAAAATTGCATGACTTTCATAGTAAATTGAAACTTTTGCATGGAATTTCTGCCATAACAACTCTATGGTTTCGGATGTCGTGTGATATGTAGCAACATCCTGCTGGAAGAACATCTCGTCGGCATCAAAGTCCGGCTTTCAACTGAGGCCACAAAAATGCTGTTATCTTGCAATAGGATCTACCATTAACAGTTATTGTAAATTGTAATGTGTTTTTATCTTGGTTATATGCTCCTGCATCATGTACTTCTCCTTCACAACTAACTCATTACTAATCAGAATGTGATTATTACAACATTTTTTGCTGCAGAGTGTTGCCAACCAAGCAGGGAGGAAGTAGCATGCAATATAAATCATGCATAAATTTTGAGACACCCTATATACATATAAGAGGGTACCTAAAATTAAACTTGAACTTATTTATTAAGAAATTGAACTTATTTATTCACATTTGAAGTATAAACCTTCAATCCCCTTCAAAGTACTGTCCACTTGTATAATCTTTTATTCCATTTTTTTAAAACATTGTTTCAATTCATCTTTTGTGATGCTTGACAGCACCAAGTGCAAGTTGGTGCATTGAAAAAAATTCAGTAGAATTATAGCTAGAGTGGCAGTGATACACCGATGGCTTAGACTAGAAATAGCAGACATACTGGTGATGTCTTCCTAGATGTAACTTTTAAATAATCTTATAGAACTTAATAATTTGAAAATATCTTTATTATTCAGACTTTGTTGTAACAGTATTCAAACACATCTTATGGCAAGGCACAGCACATCAGAGGCAATCTGCACCTTACAATTTTAAAGTATGGAGAAATACAGCCAAGCGAGAGGCATGGCTTGTGCATAAGCAAGCAGCAAAAAAGAGTGTGTATACTGTGACATATATTTTTTTAATATATGCATATATTACAGATGAAATACCAGTATCATATTCAAATGTGTAGAAATTTTAATTTATTTCAAAAGATATAAACACCAGTTTTTAATGTCATCAAAGGCACTGCAATACATATCCTCCTGATAATTTTCATGTGGCTTTGCACTGTGGTTACAGCCTTCTAACCAGTGAATTTTATAGTGGCATTTCAATTTTCGTAAAACATTTTCTAAAATGTTTCTCTTGCACATTTCATCCTTGGTTCCGCTGAGAAAGAAGACTGGTAATTTTAAAGATTTTAAAGGTTCATCTCTTAATTCATCTGTTTTATTTACTTTATGTAATGGATAAGACAGACAAATAATTCCCAAAATATTTTCTAATAGTTCCTGGTTCTCAGTTTTGATGTGAGAACACAGCATAACAGCAGCTCGAGCACCCATAGATCGACCTGTATAAAATTTGAAAAATGGTTTTGTAAAGATAACAAGATTTAAAACAAGAAACAAATACATTTATTACAGCATAATCTGAATATAAGAATGTTTTGAAAATCTATTAAATTTTAAGAAATCTTTCTTAATATAGGTTGCTATCATTAAATGTAAATTATTTGATATATGTTATATATTTCTAGTATGCCTTTCCTAAACCTATTTTTTAAACATTTAAAACTGCTTTTATATATTATTTTGTCAATAAAATTTATGTACTTGGCAGGAAGGGGGCAGAAAAAAATTATCATGAAACCTGACAGAACAATAAAAAGATAAGAAATTATTACATTCTTTCCATTTATTGAATAAACTCCAGAATCGTAACATATTAGTAAGTTATTCCATTTAGTAGCATGAAAAGTGAATCCAAGCAGCAACTACAAATAACTGTATTTTCTAACTTGTTTAAATTTTGTTCTAGAGTGAGTTATGCAGAGGCATGTAAGTTCTAGAGTTAGCAGCATACATAAGTAAAAAATGCGTGCACTAAATTTCATGATGTCATGTCATATTACTGATAGAATTAGTTTCACTATGCCAGAGAAAATCGCCTGAAATATAAAAGTATTATTAATTTATACAGTCAAAAGTCGTTAATCCGGACTCTCTGGGACTTCGGCGATTCCAGATTATTGATTTTTACGGATTATAGATAATCAGTTTAAATCTGGTAAGATGGAATGCAGAAATTATAAAATTAAAAATATGAAACCGTAATTTATGAAATAAAAAACAATTATGATCTAAAGGGTATCAAAATTTACAAAAAAAAAAAAAGCTTAATATTTATTTGTTTACTTTACCTTCTTCGCTATCGGAAGCGAATTATAATGATGAGGAATTTGATTTAAATCATATCAACGACGGAGTACATCGAGATGAAATACTACATTTAGTAAGGAATTATAAGCCAAATAAAATAAAAACATCTGCCCTAAAGATAAGGATAGTGCTGACAGGTCAACTTCCAATTCATTGCACGCTGCCGCGTTAAAGATAAACAAAGTTTAGATAAACAAACGTTAAAGTTTAGATAAACAAACTAAACTTTAACTATCTAAACTTTAAATTTTGTTTATCTAAACAAAGGATATGCCTTTATCCGTTTTTTTTGCAGCAATTCCACTTTTTGTTTAATGGACTTCGAAACATACTTTCACTTTGTAGATCCTTTACATATTAGTAAATATATATCGGAAATTCTATTTGACATAATCAAAAGTTCAAGCTTACTTTTATAAAATTGCTCCAACAGTCTGCAAAAAATAATAAGCTGGATCCAATTTGAAGATTAAGGAACAACGCAATCTGCAACATTACTGAATTAGATAATTTTAGCTTAGCTTATACCGTCCGTTATACATTAAACGCGCATGCGTAAACGTATTTTGGGCCTGCGCACACGCATATTCGCAGCCGTAAAGGTCTTACGCGCATGCGCAGAAAGTTTGTAGCTTTAAGGTCCGGATTATGGGTGTCCGAATTAACGACTTTTGACTGTAATAAATAAATTTAGAAGGAAGAAGACACATTATATAATACAAATAGCTTTAAAATAAAGTACTTAAGGATTAAAAATTGATTTACAAAAATCGACAGTATTTTGGTGAATCTAGATCTATTAAATGGTTAGACTAGACGACTGATTGTTTTATATCTTACTGTAAAATGACAAATAAGGCATTTAAGGAAGAAGAAAAGATTTAAAAGATATTGTTTTTTTATGAGAATGAGAGGGGAATTAACATGCCCTGCAGATATGAATCTCTGGATTCTCGAGGTTACTGGAAACTTGCTTTGCCTTTCTAAAAGACAATCTGATTGGTGCTGTGAAAATTGGCTGTATGCCAGCTGTCCAAATGACGCTCATGCAATACATGATACATGATTCGCATAGAAAGTGATCGCTTTTTTGGGATGACAGTATGAAATTCCCTGACTTTTCCAGATTTTGACTAAAATATTTAAATTCCCTTACATTTCCCAGTAGCGTGGCAATCCTGCTGTATGAGCATTACATATCTTCAAGGTTATTAGGTCAACTGAGTATGGCAAAGGACAAAAGAACTAACTGCATTAGAAAAGATGTCTTTGTGGAAGATTTTCTATAACAAACTGGCTTGTATTTAATTCACATATGAGGAAATAGATTTAAATAAATGGGTGAACTACCAATGCTCAACAGTCTTACTAGACAATCATCGGTAGGAATGTGTCTTCAAATCTTTATATTCAGTTATTTGACTGTGGCAAAGCATATAGCATATTTAAGTTACCTGCCTATGTAAGCAGATGCTTTTCTGAAGGACTTTCTAAGGGAAACAATTCCTATGCATGCCACATATGAGGAAAACCACAATAACTTCATGCAGACAGCTTGTGTAATTATCGCAAGCAGAACCCGGGCCATGAGCTGTGCAGAAAGTAATTCATCTATCAAAATGAACCAGGAGAATAGTGTTTCATAGCTTTAGCTTCTCTAAATTTTATCATTTTTTTTGGGGGGGGGTAGATTTAGAGATATTTCTTAAATATTCTTTCTATAAATAAACTGAGTTACGAAGAAATGCAATTTTTACTTACCACCAATGAAGATCCCCTTTAGCTTATAATTCTTTTGCATATAATTCTGAAAAACAAAGTAACTAATAAAAGAAAGAAATTCACTACTAATATTTCATTTTTTCTTTGGTAGTTGATTCCAGCATGAAATAATTATTAGAATATTATCTTATAAATAAAGACAATAATGAACAAATTGCATTTAATTCATTTACTTAAAAAATACTAGTGATGTCAATACAAATGCAAGGGAATATAAAGACACTTAAAAAAATACAAAGCAGTATGATGTATAGTTTTGGTATAAATGTTATAGTAGCCTTTGGTTGAAAAAATGGGAATTGGCATGTTTCAGCTTTGATGAGCAGTAGGTTGTTATTGATACAACCAAGCAATGTCTACAGTGCACAGTTTATTAAATATATATGTATATGTGTAGAAGCAATTTAATTTAAATTTATATTTATGATTTTATTGAATACACTTTTTTAAGTAATTTATTAAAAATGCATGGAAACATACCAAAAATTAATTTTAAACACTTCCTGGTGGCCACAGTTGAGCAGCTGCTGCTAATGCATCAAGTAAATTATCATGGCCACAGCGATTTCCTAATGGTTTCTTTCTAAATACATGTTATGGCCATTTTCGAAAAATTTTTGGAGGTTAAAATTTATTTCTCTTATGGAGGGGGAACTAAAACATTTTTTTGGGGGGGTCAGTGGTTGCTTGAAAATAGTAAGCATATTAAATACCTAGTCATGGAGAAAAAAGAACAATTTTGTATTACATGAAGAAACATAAACTAGTATATATGCATGTGAAGCATAATCTATGTACTTTTTTTATAAATCTGTAACAAAGACATGCTGCGGTTTTCACATAAGAGGACTGGAAAAAAATTATAATCATCTTTGAGATGACAATGCACAGCCTGTAAGGGTGAAGAATAAAATACGAAATTCAGTACTAGTATTTATTTATGTTCTCAGGAGTAATGGAAATAAAAGAAAATCTCACTTTCGGAAGCGATTAATACGATAAGAGTTTTTTGTATTTTGAATATGAAGACTGACAGCCACACTTGCTCTGATAAATTTATGAAAATCTGATTAAAGGATTAAATCAAAATGGTCATTCTATATTAAATATACAATTCTTGTATATAATGGAAGCTATAAAATTAAGTAATTAAAAATACTTTTATCTCCAAAAGAACACAAGGACTGCAAAACAGATTTCTTCACTTTTATATTGTTAATTATTTTGAAACTGTATTCTCATTTTACTTTAGATTATGGATGTAATGTTTCATATTTATGCAAATAATAGCATAGAATAAATGTAACTTTTTTAATTATTTATTATTTCTGTTGAAAATGTATTATTCCAAAAAGCATGGTAGGCAAGCTTTCAAGGTTACAGGGTTGTAATATTGATGGATGACTAGCTAACACATTGTCATGTAACAGCTTCGTAAGTTGCTTTGCATATGCCCTCTAATGATACACATGTATGTGGGCTGTCTTTTCATACTGCTTCCCTCTCCGTAGTTTAACCCGTAAGCACACGCACTGGGGTAAAATCCACCCCACATGTAGTCTTTTCTTAGAAAATAAGGGAAGGTCGTACGTGATCTTTCTAGTACTTTATGTACCTTTCAAGATCAAGTTTAGGAAGTGGTCGTCCAGAGGAATTTTCCCGTGTTCTTGGGATTTTTGTGTTTTCGGGGAAGGCATGTGCAATGGGATTGTAGCTACCCCGCACGTGTACTAACGTTTCACTTCTAGGGAGACGTTCATTGAGATAAGTGTGTACAACGACTGCGGGTTCCTCTCGCTAGTGTTGAAACTGATAGCGAAATTGAAGATTCCGATTCTGAGTGCGATAATATTTCTGAAAGTGCTCACGAAACTGATTCTGACCAGTATTATGATGATTCACATGATCTTCTTTGACATCAGATGGTTTTTATGTTTGAATAGATGGAACAGTTTGAAATAAAAAATTACCCTCGAAAAACATTCGGACATAGCCGCACAATATAGTGTCAAGAAAAGCTTTAGAAATTTGAAAAATCCAACTGAGTGTTTATTGCACATTTTTGATGAATAAATAACGGAAGATTTGGTGAAATCAACAAACATTTACATTTTATCAATAAGAAACAAATTTTCTAGACAACGTGATGCACAAGAGACAAATGTAGCTGAATTGAAGGCGTTGTTTTCCCTATTATATTACGCTGGAGTGCTGAGAGCAGCACTCCAGCATTTGTAAAAATATGTTGTCACACTATGTGAGGATTGTTCAATGTGAGGGTGGGAGGGGGCGGAAAAAGTATGTGTTATTTATATTTTTTAATATTCCTAATTAGAATCTATTCTTTGATGTGATTAATTGTATGACATTATATTGAGTTTTAAGGAAAAAAGCTAGTAAGAATGCAGCCTTTTCATATTCCTCTAGTACTTTGTCAAACCACTCTTTATAATAAATGCTTATGTTTAAAAAATATGTATATATGAAAACGGACTTTTCTAATATAAAAGAATCACATGTATTTTATATAAGTTAGTAATTTTGCATAAATTTCGATTTTTATGGCTTACTTTAGGTAACCAGTATGGAAATGCTTGTATAACTTAAAGTAAGATTATCTCGAATTAAAACTGGAGAAAAGGTTTAACAGAATTCACAAAGCTATTAGTCATTTATACATTCATTGAAAACAAAGAAAATGCATTTATTTATATGTTGGGGGGTGAACTCCGAAAAACAAACAATGGGGTAAAATTTGTCCCTCACATGTACTAACGTAGCGCAGTGATGTGCGTGTGCTGAAGGGTTAAACTCGGAATTACTGCATTAATATATTTTATTTTAAACTTTTTTATTACAAGAACACTTTCATGAAGATGAAGTAAAATATAACACTGAAAGGTGACTTTATTTCACTTATAAGAGTCATGAGTAAATTAAAACTTATTACAACCTATCACATGTTAGCAATATGTCTAAAGCAACTATTCCTTCCTCATCACGTAACTCGAGCTCATTACAGTCAATTGGTGCATGGTTTTTAAAAGAGGTAAAATGATGTTCTTCTCTGTTAGGAAAAATTTACTTGAAAATGTTAATGTCTAAAATGATAGCAGAGTAGCCTAGTTCCTTTGCGGCATGCATAACTGTTTTCTCAGCAAAGCAGATGTTACAATGAAGAATGCAAATTTAATTTAAATCACTAGTTAATTGTAGAGAATAGTAAAATTCATGGCTGATTAGTTAAACTAATTATTGCAAAACACACATGGGTAATCTGCCTAAGATGCATAAGTGACCAGTATTGCCTTTATGATGGACTTTCCAAGGAGAACTATATTATATGTGGAAAATTCCATGAAATTAGCTTATTCACTGAGCATTAAATCCAGAATAAATTTCCTCTGTTCAACAGTCTTATCCATTTAATCAGTGTGATAGAACTGGTAGACCCATTTACAGAGGCTGTTCGCACATTTTGTAGATGATCTTCATTGTGTTTACAGTGATAGTTGTGTTTTAAATGTTTTGTTTGATAATTCTCATTCTTCATTAGCTTTCTACATCGTAATTTCCATGATAGATTTCTGCATTGTATATAGTATAGTATTGGAAGAGGTATTTTATCTCATTCCTCTTGAACAGTTTTCTGAAGTCCAAGGAAAGTTATAGGTCGACTTTTGGACAATCCGATTTTTGAACGTCTAAACACCATGGATCATACATCAGATTTAGTAGGGATATGAGTAAAGGGTATGGCCTTGATACCCGTTTCTTGTTCCTTTTTTGTTTTTTTCAGGAAGTTAACAGTGGATTTTGATGTGTGGCTGCTTGCTTTGTCTTAATGCAGTTCTACTGATTGATGTCACTGTGGGTAAAGAGAAGGTATTTCATATTTGAGAATTGGGTATAAAATACTATGTTACTGATAACATGTGGAGTTGATGTTAACATTTTCTCCACTCTTTTTATTTATAATTTTTCGCTATACGGAAAAGTAGCTACAATTATACCTTTGTAAAACTTTCTTTAGATTCTTTCCTCTTCTTTGATAAATGGATCTCTTTTTATTGCAATCATTTAAATATACCAAAGATTCACTTATTGTAATAACATTTTTCTATTTTTGTCCATATTAATGTTTTTCATAAAGAATTCTACAGTGCATTCTGTGTTCAGCGATATGTCGTGGAAAAGGCGATGCACATTATGTTTTTTACCTTTTTTCAGCTTCAAATCAGCATTGCTGAAAAAATCTTAAGTTCTCAGTTGACACTGAGCATTTTAATGCTTTTTGCAACTGTCCTAAGACTTGGCAGATTTTCTTTTAACATTAAAGATCTTATCTTTGCAGCATTCAAAATGTTCTGTTTTTTTCCCCTTGAATACGCATTTGGAACAATTTCTCCACTTCATGCTAAATTTTGACATTTTCTTCCTTTCTTGTTTACAATATTACCTAGTGTAGCTTTAGATATCAAACCATGGCTTTCACAGTGTTTTTTAATAACTAGATATGAATAATTTTCTTTGGAAAGACCACTAACGTAGCCTTCTATCCAGTCCTCTTTAAAAATGCCATTTTGAATGAAAACAAAACTGCCAAATACTTTTCCAATAGTTGCCTGCTAGTTTCAATGGTTCTGTAAACCATCGAAATTCTTCCTTTATTTAAGTAATTTTTTTTAATTGATAAAAATTAAATCTCCAAGGTAGATAACTAAATTAAGAGACTTGATAATACTGTTGAAAATTAATCAAAACAAGTATGATTGCGATAAAAATGAAAACTATAAGAAAGTATGTGTTGATTGAAAGAAATACAAAATATATTGTAGAGTCAAATTGCTCGTTCTGCAGATAATACAGTATCCTACCCAATAACTCCATTCTGTGGGCAGTGCAGTGTCCTGTACAATAACTGCTAATAAGGCTAAGAATATAAGTTAACAATGAAGGCAAAATCATTTGCTAGAAAATAAAAAGGTTGAAGATTAAGGTGAGTAGAAACTGAAACAATTTGGTGAAATATATACAGAATTATTATTGTCTCTGACAAGGAGAAATTCGGCCTACATTATCTAGATGGGAACTAAAACTACTGCCATGGTTTGAGCCAAAAGCAAAAGAAATGTTTCAGTATACCTACTATAAAAAAGTAAAAAGAGGCGAAGTGATATTTTCATGTGATAGATATGGGATCAGACCTCCCATTTTCATAACCAATCAAAATAAGGTATTGCAATATTATTAGTTTGTACTCTATGAACACTTAGTTTCATTTAATGTACTAGTATTAAGTTTCAACGACTGAAATTTTCAAAGGATAATAGCTCAAGATATATAACTGATTCAATAAAATTAGACTTTCAAAGGGAAGCAATTTACATTACAAACTGGATGTTAAAAAGGCAAGCACTTACTCTGAAAAATGTTTATTGAATGACGTTCATAAATATATTAAACAGTATTTTCACGCAATGAGATTAGAAATAATAGCAGGCTGTTGCTGGAGTAACAAAGGTATTGAATACGTGAAAAAAATTAGTTAACGATATCCTAAATGAAAATTATTTACTTATTAAGTGAAATGGGTACACAACTATTAAATTTGTGCATGATATTTATATATACATAAAATGGAAGTATATTTATAATTTTTTACAGCTAAGTATATTAAAATTATATATGTATTTTAAGATATATTAATCTAATATTTTGTACTGACTAAAAATTAAATTTTTGGTTAAAATCTTACAAAACTATTTAATTTGATACTAATTGCTCAATCAGTCAGTCAAGCAATGCTGCCATTTTCACATGTGTTCTTTTTTGTTGTATTCTAAGTTCCAATTTTTTCTTATGGTTAATCCGGTTCCAATAACAGAAGAGTACCAGACTTTAATGTAAACTGAATAATCTCTCTAAATATGATTTTTCAATCAACCTGAATGAAATTTTTGAAGATTTTTCAGTATTAAACAATGGTTGCCAAGCTAAACATTTTGTATCTTTTTGAGGTGGTGTTACTATTGAAAAACTGCTTTTAATTTACTATCATTTAGTTCTACATTGTTTTCGTATGAAAATATATATACATCTATAACTTTTACAGGTTATAAAGTGTAAATTTATTGAATAATATCAGGTACTTACATATTAATGAAATCACCTTAGAAGAAGTCATCAAATTTTCAGAATGTGCCAAATTCTGGCAACCATGCTCTTAACAATCCTTCAGTCAAGCAATGCCCCCATTTTCGTATACATTCTTTTTTGCTGTATTCCAAGTTCCATTATCATGATATTTTTTTGCTTTATAAATATCATCTTGTGAAATTTGTCAGCAATGGAAGAAACTAAGGTTTATGCAGGAATACAGAATTTTGTTGAAAATTTTCGGTACTTACGTATTAACGCAACCAGGCCAAAATTTGCATAAATCGCCAAATTTGGCAACCCTACGTGTTATACGTAGGTTGGTTACTGTACCTAACAGAAGCACCGTTACCCTCATGGAAAAAATTTGCGAAAATATCAAGGAAGGAAGCATCATTTATTCAGATTGCTGGAAAGGATACAATACAAGTGAGTTCGAAAATGCTGGATTTCTGCATGGAACTGTTAATCACAAATATAACTTTGTGGATCCCAACACGGGCGTTCACACACAACATGTAGAGTGCATGTGGGCCTCAGCCAAATGGCGCAACAAAAAACAGAGAGGAACAGCCCGTCATCATCTTGACTCATACCTTATCGAATTTATGTGGCGCCAAGCTCAAGCTGTTAATGGCGAAGACGGTTTTCAATCAGTGCTAAAAGCAATAGCCAAAAATTTCCGCCGAAAAAATAATTCTGCAACTTATTCAAATTTGAAACCGGAAGGGTGTAATTGCTATTTTATATTTTAAAACAAAATAATATAAAAAACTGTATTAAAAATCATCTTTAATTAATAAATGTACATTTTCTTTCTATTCATACTTTTTTACTCAAACTTACAAATCACACCAACCTGGTTGCGATAATACATAAGTACCAAATTTTCTAAAGGGAACAACGAAGAAATAGGTGCTGCTGCCAGGAGTTATACAAAGCCAGGTCTCTGCAATTCTCTGATTTTTTTAAGCGAAAAGGTTTCTGTATACTTAAGGCGAAGACTATCACAAATTATTTGAAGGAGAAATGTAGTATAAATGTTTTATTTTTATTGAAGAAGTAGAATAAATGTTTTATTTTTTAAATGTATTACATAATCCTTATTTAATAATTAAAATTTTTATTTTAAATTGCTAAAGTATGTTTTTTTTTTTTTTCATATGTTGATAATGCTTAGCGAGTTACATTAAATATCGTTAATTTGGGAATCTTTCTAAAAGAAAGCCAGGAAAACTACCAACTTGTAACTGGTAAGTAACTTTTACCTTTTTATCTGTAAAAAATTGGCGAATTGCATTAATATGTAAGTACCAAATATCACAATTAAAGACTATTTCACATATCAATTTAATAAAGATATAAGAATACATTGAAAAATGTACTTACAAGAACTTCGAGGAAGACTTTAATTCGATATTTAATGTTAAGAGATTTACATGTAAAACGTAAAACTACAAAATCTGAAGTTGATAAAAATGATGCTAATGCAGCTAATTGTGATGTATTCATATCTCCACCAGCACCATGTGTTAAAACAACCCACACTTTGTTTTGTAGGTTACTCTTTTCTTTAGACAAGCAGTCAACTTTTGCAACAATGTCTTTTCCTTTGAAGGGTATGGATAATGTAGTCTGCAATAAATATAAACAAAATGTGATATCTAAAATTATTCTGCAATAAAAAGTAAACAAGATTTGCACATTACTCATAACAATTGACAAACGTTTTAAATTGTCTAAGCATAAAATGTTCTAGGTCAACATTTTAGGACTAAGCATAAAATGCAGTTGTTAGGTGGAGGAGAGCATGTGTAATCTAAAATTCAACTTAACAGTTTAATTTGCATCCTTAATTTGAATATTTAATAACTTGAAATTTCTGTATTAAAAATAACCATGAAATTGATTTAAATTAATATTGGCACATAATAATAATAATAATAATAATAATAATTTTTTTTTTTTTTACAACAGTAATTCATGAGTAAAATTTTTATACACACCCACAAAATTTGTTTCACAAAATATTCAGCAGTATGACCTAACTCACATATATCAATTGAATTAAATAATTATTTCTAATAGAAAATGCAGAGTCAATGCAAAATTTCATTGATTTTGAACTTTTAAAAATTCACTTTCGTATTTCTCAGAAAGAAGTTTTTGAACTACTATATAGCAATTCACAATGCCTGGGTAAGGATAGTTTAAACATCCTCTATCCATACTTGAAATTAAGCGATATGCATCTTCACATATTAGTTCTTTATCAATTGAAAACTGTGACATACATGATGAACACTTCTGTTGTTTGCATATGGCATAAACACAATATCCTGCAAGATATGTTAAAACTGGTATTACATTTTCGATGCCTAAAATATCCTCATTAGTTACATCAATATTAAAGTAATTAATTACATCTTTCTTCTCACATGAAGACACAGCATTAAACTCATCAATAGTAATTTGAGCAAAAGTTGCAGATCTCAATGAAAAAGTGTTTTGTAATCCAAGTTTGGACTCGCATTCAAATATATTGCAATCTGGCTAAAATTCTATACTTTCCGAATATTTAAGAAATATTTCTATCATACTTCTAAGGAATCAGTTTGTATTTTTTCACAGAGAAAATATTTCATTTTCAGTTCTTTGATACAATACTCCTTCATTTTCAACAAAGAATGAGTTGTGTGAGTAAGAGCATGATGAGTTTCTTTCGTAAAATTCCATGTAGTACATCACATACTTTTCCAAACATCCAGCCAATTCAAAAATTTACTTAAGAATTTTGCATTTTCATCATCAGGCAAATTAGTTAATGGATTCATATTTTCATTTCTTAGCCATACTTCTTTATGGGGACTTTTTACATCTATAATGCACCACCAAACATGAATTTTTTAAATAAAATTTCCGGTTTCTTTGGCAAATTGCAGATTCTTTTTTTCTTCTACTTCTACTACAGTATTAACTACATGTTCATTAAAAACCTGCAGTACGAGTTTAACATTCTGCCTTTCTAAATTTGATGGGTTAAGAGATTAAGAGAGATAAAGTCAAAGAGCATTTAAGTGCAACTAAATTATTCTTTTCAGCATCACATAAATCTTTGAGAGTATAAAAAGATGCAATCTTCATAATAATATTATTTTCAAATTTCTCAAAATCTGGGTATTTCATATTTTCAACTGTATAATTTCTGCATGCCATCTTACCAGATTTAAATTGATGATCTGTAATCTGGAAAAAACCCTAATCGCCAAAGTCCCGATGAGTCCGGATTACTGACTTTGTACAGTCAAAAGTCGTTAATCCGGACTCGTCGGGACTTCGGCGATTCCAGATTATAGATCATCAGTTTAAATCTGGTAAGATGGCATGCAGAAATTATAAAATTAAAAATATCGATTACGATCTAAAGGGTATCAAAATTTACAAAAAAAAAAAAAAAACTTAATATTTATTTGTTTACTTTATTAAACATTTCTTCCAATGTAAGTTGTTTAAGTTGCTTCGTTTTATGTGATATTACTTTCTCTTTAATTCTATAAACAGACATCATTTCTTGTTCAGTTACAAAGTTCTGCTGTTCAAGTCCTATAATTGCTGTGTCGAGAATACCGACTAATTTGTCAATCGAAATCTTTTCGTTTTCAATAACCTCTGTGTCACTTTCTTCTTTATCGGAAGCGATTTATAATGACGAGGAATTTGATTTAAATCATATCAAAGACGGAGTACATCGAGATGAAATACTACATTTAGTAAGGAATTATAAGCCAAATAAAATATAAACATCTGCTCTGAAGATAAGGATAGTGCTGACAGATTAACTTCCAATTCATTGTGCGCCGCAGCGTTTCCCCCCTCCCCCCGGCCACCGAAGAGCAGAGTGAAATTGATAAACAGATTTCGGAATGGTTAGAGAAACGAAGGATATGCCTTTATCCATTTTTTGCAGCAATTCCACTTTTTGTTTAATGGACTTCGAAACATACTTTCACTTTGTACATATTACATATTAGTAAATTATTTCCTAAACAGTATTGATTAATTGATTATATTATCTCCTAAGTTTAATTAAAGTAGAATTATTTTAAAAGTGTGAATCCATACTGGTAAGTTATATTTTGAAAAATATTTTGAAGTAATTTGAAAGCCAAATGTTAATAATGTTTTAACGGGGACTGGAGTTAAATCATCATGAAGAATAAAATTTCAGTTGTAAAAGGAAAAATTAAAACATGTAATCATTGTCATTGATCGGAAATTAGTTGACTTTTCTATGTTCTTTCAAGGGGAACAAACCAACTCCCGTTCAATGAACAATAATTGATAAAAATACGTAAATACGAAAGTGTTTCGTCTTAACTCAAGTTATAAGTTAAAGCCAAACCGGCAATTCTAGTCAGGCCAAATATTTCCGCGAATAGAAGGAATTATGAACCAATGCTGATACTCAAAGAACTTATTCTTATGAAGCATTTTAGTCAATTCAATTTGGAGTAAAAATCAATTACTGTAGAGAAATCCTAATTAACTCGAGTAACCGTTCCCGACGCTTTCATGTTTATGCATTTGAGTACTATATTATTTGTAGAAATTAAACATTGGAAATTGTCATTATGAAATCAAATTCAAACTAAAGTTGAAATAAACATAGAAGATTACAAAATAAGATAAATAATGACATCTGCGCTGAAGATAAAGATAGTGTTGACAGATCAACTTCCAATTCATTACGCGCCCGCCGCGCGGCAACCCCCTCCGCCGAGCAGCGTGAAATTGATAAACAGATTTCGGATTTCAAAACATATTTTCGCTTTAGATCCTTTACATATTAACAAATATATATCGGAAATTCTATTTGATATAATCGAAAGTTTAAGCTTACTTTTATAAAATTGCTCTTACAGTCTGCAAAAAATAATAAGCCGGATCCAATTCGAAAATTAAGGAACAACGCAATCATCAACATTAACTGAAATAGATAATTAGACAATTTTAGCTTATACGTCCATTATAATAAAACGCGCACGTGAAAACGTATTCTGCACTTGCGCACACTCATATGCACAGTCGTAAAGGGTCTTACGCGCACGCGTAAACGCCTATGCGCATGTGTCAACGCGGCGCATGCGCAGATAGTTTTTAGTTTTGAGGTCCGGATTATAGATCATTGCGAATTATGGGTGTCCGAATTAACGACTTTTGACTGTAATACTTTTATATTTCAGGCAATTTTCTCTGGCATAGTGAAACTAATTCTATCAGTAATATGACATAGCATCATGAAATTTAGTGCACACACTTTTTACTTATGTATGCTGCTAACTCTAGAACTTACATGCCTGTGCATAACTCACTCTAGAACCAAATTTAAACAAGTTAAAAAATTCAGTTCTTTGTAGTTGTTGCTTGGATTCACTTTTCATGCTACTAAATGGAATAACTTACTAATATGTTATGATTCTGGAGTTTATTCAATAAATGGAAAGAATGTAATAATTTTTTGTCTTTTTATTGTTCTGTCAGGTTGTAATAGCTTTAAATATTGTTGGTAAAATTTTGTGCAATTGAAATAGATGAAGAATATTGTATATGTTACCGGCTATATATCAAACACAGACTCAAGAGCTGCATGTGGTTCTTACACGAAGAAAGCAATTATTTTATTTTTAAAAAGTTATAAGGTGTTTTCTTTTCTGGTTTGCATGCTGCTATTTTTCTTGATTTGAGTGTATCTTTTATCTTGTGAAATTAATGTGTTAAATAAAGTTATTGCTGTGTTCTATCGATGGAGTTAGCTTCAACTGTGAAACAAGTGTCACACTTTTCATTTATAAAAAATTGCCAAAGAGAACTAAGGTGGTTGTGTTAATATGTATATACCTCATCAAATATACCTCTGTTCAAGGATATATAAAGATGTTGTTTGCTTGTATGATTTGTATTTAGTGCATATCAATATTAATAAATGGATGTAACTATTAGAAATGGTAAAATACACAATTTATAAATGAATTGTTTATAATATTGAGACTAACTATATAAATTACAATATGTTGTTAGATGATAATGTAAATATTTGCACAACCTTTTTCATTTTTACGTATTATTTGGATGTGACACATACATCCTGACAAAAAGCAGTTGTTTGATATTCCATACCCTTTGGTAACTGGATATGCATATATTATATTCTGCTGTTTTAAAAATACTTCTCAGAGTTCCAGTTTACTTTTAGTTTTTATATAATACTTCTCAGAGTCCCAGTTTAGTTTTTACTTGTAACATCCATTGTAATACTCAAATTGAAATAATTTCCATTTCATTTGAGACAACTATTTAAGTCAACTTTAATTTATTCATAGAAACTGCCATCAGTAAAGGAAACTGAATTCAGGCACTGGAATCTTTATCAAAAATAAATGTTACTGCAGAGATTTAAAAAATAAGAAAGGGAGAAAAAATGTTTTCTTCAGATGTCTGTTTTAAAGAACAGAAAGCAGTTAAACAATGTATCATATACATTCATCATATTGATTTTATCTGGCAGATAAAAGTGCATAATTAAATGCTAATATAATATTTGTACATGCCTCTGTTGTATTAATAATTCTTTGAGTAAACACATCTATATAATATTAGTTATTATATTTCAGTATTTGTCTTTAGTATGTATAGCAGTATCAATTTATACATGTAATTAACAGAAGAAATAAATTATATAATAACAAGAACTTTGCAATTAACTTATCTTGTCAAAGTATGAAAATAATTCTAAAGTAAGTACTTTGAATGTATTCATACTTTAGCAATTCCTTTTGCTTCTACATGACTTTTTATATGCTTGTTTTAAGCAGCCTTTAATCTGACACATCACACACATTAAGTTTCTCTCCTGTGTGAATAAACATATGTCTGCTTGAACAACCATTTAGTCTAAACTTACACACATATAGTGTGAGCACATATATGCATGTTTAAATTACCTTTTTGTTTAAATGATCGATTACATACTTCACACACATGAAGCTTCTCCCCAGTGTGGATAAGCATATGCTTGTTTAAAACAGTCTTTAGCCTAAACGATTTATTGCACACATCACATACATGAGGTTTCTCTCCTGTGTGAACAAGCATATGTCTGTTTAAATCACTCTTTTGTCGAAACGATTTATTACATATTTCACACATATGAGGTTTCTCACATTTATGGATAAGCATATGAAAAATTAAAGAAACTTTTTGTCTAAATGACTTTGTACATATCTTGCACACATGTGGTTTTTCTCCAGTGTGAATAAGCACATGATTGTTTAAATTACTTCTTACATTAAATGATTGATTACATACTTCACACACATGAGGTTTCTCCCCAGTGTGAACAAGCATATGCATTTTTAAATTAATCTTTTGCCTAAATGACTTATTACATTCTTCACACACATGAGGTTTCTTCCCTGTGTGAATAAGTATATGTTTGTTTAAATTACTTTTTACATTAAATGACTGATTACACACCTCACACATATAAGGTTTCTGTCCACTGTGAATGCGCATATGTGCATTTAAATTACCTCTTTGTCTATATGACTTATTACATACCTCACACACATGAGGCTTCTCTCCTGTGTGAATAAGTATGTGCTTGAATAAATCACTCTTTTGTCTAAATGACTTATTACATACCTCACATACATGAGGTTTCTGTCCTCTGCAGATTTCCATTAGGTCTTATAAACAACTTCTTTATCCAAATGATTTGCTAGACGTTACATTTCTTATCTTTAAATTGACAGTTTTGTTACATACTTCATGTTGTGAATGAACGTAAAATGAGTGGCGAAGAATGGTAGCACCGAGAATTTTAACCCGCTGTACTTCTCTCACACTTCACACCTGTGCAAACACATCAGTGATTTACAAAAAACAGGAAGACATAAATATAACTTATGAGATCTATTTTCTGTGTTAATTATTAGTATATATTACTATGCCATGGGTCTTGTGGCGACATCATTTGCATTATTGAAGCGCCATCTATGAAATTCTTCGCGTGCGATTCTTTTTCACCAAATCAAAAGATCAGTGATTTTCTGTCTGTGTGATCCGACGTGCGAAAAATGTTAATAAATATTAATCTTATCGGAGTCTGAACAGTGTTAAACAGTTTGCTACGTTCCAAACCACACACTGGTTTACCCGGATGTGATCCGATTCTATTTATGAAGTGTAAGATGGAAAATTAAAAAAAGTACCATGTTTTCTGTAAAAACAAGATGTCACTGACATTATAGGCACGTTATAAATAGTTCACCTGTGTATTAAATATATGTTACGGACAGCGTCGTAAGTAGCTACTTGTCCATTGTAAAATTTCATAGTTTTTATCTCAGTTCGTCAGCGGATTGAGTGTTCGCAGTGCTTCTGTTGTGCCAAGGATTACATTGAGAATTGATAGTTCGACTGTTTTCTGCATCTGACTGAAATACTTCTGAAACGGTAAGTCAACTTTAAAAATTTAAATTTTGTTCTATATTGCAATATGTCTTCGGCAGTAATGTATACAATTAGGCTTTAAATTTATTGAAAACTTTCAGAGTGCATCAAATGTGTTAAGAGTAAACGACCTAATATAGTATAACAGACTTTAAAGAGCACCGCAATCTCAAATAGCTTAGGGCCTTATCAAGTATAAATCCAGCTCTGTAGTTGAATGTTATCCACATCCACATCCTGATCCTAAGAACTGGTACACAGACCTGAAAAGTTCTTTAACCCGCGGGAAAGCGCGTGGGGTGTATCATATCCCACCTCTACAAAAAAGTGGAATATTCCTAACTTGTGAAACTGAAATTCTGTGCTGCATTCAGTAGCTGAGTTTCTAGCTGTGGTTGACTTTCAGAACCGCTTTTTCTTTGCCTGCGTGTTTCAGAAAAAGATTTATCGGTATTTTGTTGGAAGTGGGGTATGACACACCCCACGCGCCTGTCCGCGTAAGTGTTTTTCTGACCGAATATTTAGTTGAGAAATATATTTCTAGAGTGTAACAGTAAATATTTCTACTCGCAAGTGATTTTAAAATACTTGACATTAAATTCTTACAAATTTCTAACCGCATTATGCTAAAAAGAATGACTCCATATGAATTGGAGATGCAACGCCTGTGACATTTATTAGAAATATTTGAAAGCGATGAAGATTGCATTTCGGAGACTGAAGAATATTTTCTACACTGTTTTGGTTTCGAAAAAGATAAAACATTAATTCCTAATGTTCCTAAAAAAGGAAAAACTGTTCTTATGCTTTCAACATTATATAACGATCGTACTATAGATGATACTATTGGAGAAAATAAAACGTCAGGAATTATATGTTTTTATAATATGATAAATGATCAGTGGATATGGGGGATGAAATGTCAGCCAGTTATTGAATTTCCAGAATAACAAGGAGGTGGCCAATGGTAATTTTCTTTCCTGCACTGAATGTTGCTGTAATAAATGCTTGAATTATATTACATTCAACTGCTAATCCACCAACCAGAAACAGAAGTCTGTTTTTGAAGGACTTAGCATTACAATTAATGAAAAAAAGTATTGAACAAAGAATCAGAGATTAACACTTTACCAAGAAACTGACGTACTGTATGCAAAACAAAAGCAGAAGTTTCGATGAAGAATTAAAACGAATACATGAAATTCGAAACAACTGAGTATGAAAGATGTGATAAATTGCCCTCGCGCCAAGGACAAAAGAACGTGAATGCAATGTTTAAAATGTGAAAACATTCTGTGTCAAGAACACATGAATGTATTTCGTTCAAAGTGTAAAGAAATAAAATAAGCATTGTATATTAGAGATGCAATGAAACTTAGAGGCATGACTTTTATTTTTTATTATTTTCATTTATCTTAATTTTAACTCTAAGATTATTTTGGAAATTAATTTTTTGAAACCCAATTATTATTCACGTATTTATAATACACGAGAGCGAGAAAAACAGCTTTAAAACTAAATAAAACTCTATTTTTTATCGTATTTTAAATATTGGGGTATGTGATACCCCGATACCTCACGCGCCCACTCTAGTAACTTTTCTTGGTGCGACTTCCGCTGGGTTAACCAGGCAGCTACATATCCTTGTTAGGGATTCCGAATTGAGAAGTACTTCAGAAGCATTCGCTTCTATTGCAGAGGTGGCGCCATCCTTTGGCACCGGTGAAAAGCAGGCTGATGATCTCGATTTGGGCTTAGCTTCTTCACATAAGTGTCGCCATCTGTTGGTGGGTCTGAGTAAGAACTTAGTTTCGTCTTCGGCAAATTGCAAGGCAATCTTCACTGCTTGGAAGGCTATTGCGAGTTTTTCGGTGCTTGATTTTGCTGTTTTAATATCTTTTGCTACATCGGTCGTGTCTTGGATGAATTTAAATACTTTTTGGTTTGAAAATACTTCTGTTATTGGGTTTTCATCTTCTGTTGGAATTTTTTGTCCTTTTAGGATTGCACTGTATGAGATATTTCTTGGATTTTCTTTATTAGCTGTTTCATTTTTTGAGAGGGCGAGAAAATCTTTAAGATTGGGAATTTCGTGAGTTTTCTCTGCTGGTTTGGTTTGGAATCGCTTTTTGTACATCGGGACATCCACGATAGGAGGAGACATGCTCGCCTTGGCAAAAATAGCAGCTAGGTTTGTCATCATTTTTTAAAGTTGTGGTGATGGCATTTAGGAGCGCGCCTTGCGCCCTCCGATAAGTGTGGCAACCCTAGAGGAGTATGTTTCTTACGAGTAGCGAGCAGAGCGAAACAGGCAGGCTGTCGGGGAGTATGCGCGATGTTCCTAAATAAAGCTTAATTTTTATTGTGCGCTATGTCTTGTTAATATTTATATCAATGCAGTAGAAACATAATCTGTGATATGGAACTCGAGGATTGGTGGTAAAACATAACAGGAAATCACCATAATGGTAACCCGGACTGTGTTAAATCGTATGTTAAATCGTATCAAGCACTTTCGGTTTTGACTACAAGCCATCACTCAAGATCTCCAAACCAGAAGTAATGGATTACATCGGTTTTCGTCCTCCGGATCACAGATGAGTAGTAATTATAGATCATTTTATAATTCTGTTTTCTACTTATCATTTAATTTCATTTTCTTTAGTTAAATTTTTGCTTTTATTTTGGCTTAAAAACCTTGCACAATGTCTGATGTTCATGCCGTCCAAATTCCGGTTTATAACCGATCAGACCCATCTTTATGGTTTATTATGTGTGAAAGTACCTTTGCTCTTGCCACCCCCAAACCTATCACAGAATCCATTACTAAATATAATTATGTAGTTGCTCATCTTCCTCCAGATATTGCATCAATAGTACGGGATTTACTTATGAAACCAGATCCTATTGATCCATATACAAAGCTCAAAACTGAGTTAATGAATCGTTCAGGAGAATCTTCTCAGCAAGAAATTCGCCAATTATTATCTGGAGAAGAATTAGGTTCTCGAAAACCTTCCAATTTGCTTAGAAATATGAAGCGTCGAGCAGAATCTTTAAATGTTCCTGATAACTTAATGTTAGAATTATTCCTTCAACGTTTGCCTTCGACTGTTCAGTCTATTTTGGCAGCGGTTTCCAATTTAACTGTAGATAAAGCTGCAGAAATTGCCGACAGAATTTTAGAAGTAAATCCAACCCCAGGGACTTGTTCCGTTTCTCGCACAGTCGATCAGTCTCTTGAGGATAAATTATTTAAACAAATAGAAAGATTAAACAAACGTATTGATCGCATTTCTCTTTCTCGTGGTCCCTCACCAAATCGCGAAGATCGCAATAAGGAAAGAAGCA
This sequence comes from Stegodyphus dumicola, assembly GCF_044657685.1. Taxonomy (NCBI): domain Eukaryota; kingdom Metazoa; phylum Arthropoda; class Arachnida; order Araneae; family Eresidae; genus Stegodyphus; species Stegodyphus dumicola. Next base: position 4,199,672 of record NC_140769.1, on the reverse strand, counting down.
ATTCCAAAAGGAGAGATTATTCTGTTTGCTGGTATCATAGACGTTTTGGAAAAAGTGTAGAGATGACAAATGTACAAAACCTTGTTCATGGCAGGGAAACGAAACCAGCAAAGAATAGAGGCGACTTATTCTTTGCCTCAAGTTTCACGTCGCCTGTTCGTTCGTGACCGTAGAACAAACCTTTCATTCTTGGTCGATACCGGCTCTGACGTGTCCTTACTTCCAGCAAATAATTCTCAAAAACGGAATTCGTGCCAACAAACACTTTTCATTGCTAATTCTTCTACTATTCATGTTTATGGTCAAAAAACACTTTCTTTGGATTTCAAATTGAGACGACAGTGTACATGGACTTTTCTTATAGCAAATGTTAGTACACCCATTCTTGGAGCAGATTTTCTCCATTTCTCATAGACTCCAACTACTACGGATTCTCCGTAGTTTCTACGGAAATTCATGAAAAACTACGAGCTACGAAAAGTATGGAAAAAACTACGGATTTTACAGAAACAAGAGCAGGAGAACCAGTACGCAAAACGGAACCAACTAATTCATCCGATGATTGGCTGAATACTCGTGTTATCATATATCACGTGTTGAGTGCGTTCCTAGTTTTGAAGAATTAGCCAATCGTAGATCAGTAACTCCAACCGTTAACGACTTATCAATAGTTCCACCCAATTGTCTGTCTCCCAGGTTCCTCGCTGATGCGGGTTTAGGCTGCATTCGGCTGCATTGTGTAGTTTACGGCGAGAGCTTAGCGTGTGTCTTGTGAACTGTGAATCAGGTAAAAGATTTTTAATCAAAATGCTGCCTCGAACGAAGAAGCCAAAATTATCAAACAGAAGTTTAAAGATTCATATTCTTCAGAATTTCCATGCATTAAAGCGTCCGAAATTTCTGTGAATCACGCACACTGCAGTGTATGCAACAAAGACTTCTCAGTTGCTCATGGCAGAAAAGATGACTGTAAACGGCATGTGTTTTCTCAAAAGCATATAGAACTTGGCACCGTAAAATCTAAAGAAATAACAAATTTCTTAATAAAAGATGTTGAAACAGATCCTATAAAAGCCGAATGCTATTTTGTTCGTTTTTTAATTGAACATAATCTACCACTTTCTGTTTCGGATCATTCCAAAGAGCTTTTCAAAGCAATTTTTCCGGATTCTGCCATAGCAAAAAAATTTAGCTGCGGTCATACCAAAACTGCTGCTATTGTGAAAACGCTTGCAGAAAATACTGTTGCTGATATTATAAAATCAGTGTGCAGTACATCATTTTCTCTAAGTACTGATGGAAGTAATGATAACAAACTGTACCCATTGGTTATAACATACTACAGTAAAGAAAAGAGAGTGATAATTACTTCATTGATTTCTATTTTAGAATGCACGAATAATACAGGAGAAGGTATTTTTAATTGTATAAATGAAAACTTTAAAAACAAAGGTTTAGAATGGAAAAATTGCTTATCATTTTCTTCAGATAATGCTAGTAATATGATTGGAAAGTTTAAAGGTGTAGCATCATTTATCAAAATGCATCAACCAAGTATAATCACCCGAGATTGTCCGTGCCACCTCTTGCATATAGCTGCAAAAAAAGCTACTGAAAAATTAATTGGCTCAGAAATTGAAATGTTGATAATAGATATATATTTTTACTTGGAGAAAAGTTCGAAACGGAAGCATAGCTTCAAAGTTGCTCAACAAATTTTGGGACAGAATGCAAAATCTCATAAAATTTTGAAATATTGCAGTACGAGATGGTTGTCTCTTTTAGAATCTATAACAAGGATTTTGGAACAGTGGGATGCTGTGATAAATTTTTTTGGAGATAAACCAGATAACAGTGAGAATGAAGGAAAGATATTGCAAAACATTAAAAAAATTTTACAGTCACCGACCACCAAATTGTACTTGTTATTTTTGAAAAATACTTTGCCTTTGTTTATAACAGTAAATATTAATTTGCAACAACAAGCTCCTTATATACATAAATTGAGAAGAGAACTTTTTGAACTTTTAATGAATTTATTTGTTAGATTCGTAAAACCATCAGTAATTTCTAAAGAAAATGAAGATGTTACTCTAACGTCTATTCCATTTCAGAAGTATAGTAAACAAAAAGAAAATGAAAATTTAGTGATTGGTGCGGAAACAAGACTATATTTAAAAAATGCCAAGTTGAATGAAAGTGAAGTGAAATCATTTTTCAATTCTGTGCGAGCTTTTTTTGTAACTGCATGTTCATATATAATTGATAAATTTCCACTGAGTGATCCATTTCTAAAACATGCTGAAGTTGCTGACATCAACTTGAGAACTGAAGTCTCATTTTCATCTGTTCTTTACGTGATGAATACTTTTCCATCCATTATTGATGAAAAATGTCTTAATCAAGTAGAAATTGAATTTTCCATGTATCAAGTAGATGATTTGAAAGAAATTGTAGATTTGCGTATTGATATAGCATGGGGAGAAATTGCCAAATTAAAAAATATGAATGGGTGTATTAAATACAAAGTATTGCCTTCTGTAATGCTTGCTGTCTTAATAATACCTCATTCAAATGCAGCTTGCGAAAGAATTTTTTCTATTGTTAAAAAAAATCAGACGGAATTTCGACCAAATTTAGGTCTTAAAACTCTTGAAGCAGTTTTGATTGAAAAAATAAATGTGCAGGCAAATGAAGAACTGTGTTATAAAAAAACATTCTCAAAATCAGAACTTAAGCTTGCTAAGCATGCTACGTATAAATCTTTGCATTCATAAATTATGCGTATTTTGTTTAATACTTATATGTATCATTCTTGGTTATTTAAATTTTATTTCCCTGTAGAAATCATATCCAGAATAAAGATATGATTTATAGCTTCTGATTTTTTCTATGATTAGTAGTGATTTGAAGTACTTTTTATTAGTGAATGCTTGAGGAGTTAAAAGAAAATTTCTAATTAAATGTGCATATAATTTACAAGGTATATTTTTAATTATTCAGTTTTATATGTATATGGATTTTAAATGTAATAAAATTGATTACAATTAATTATTAATTTAAAATTAATGAATGGTTAATTACAACATACGCTACGCGCACATTTTCAAAGTTGTAAAAATGTCGTTCGCGCGTTGACTACTGACAAGGTTTGCTGAAGGTTGGAGTCTATACATTTCTTTGAATTGGTGCCTGATCTCAGAAACAAATGTCTCAAAGATTTAAAAGCGCATTTTAAAACCGTCGGTTGCGTGAAAAATGCAAGCATTTATTCAGTAAAAACTGTATTTAGTGATACACCATATCACAAAATTTTAAAAGAATTTCCTTCAGTTACTAGATTACCAGATCCTAACCAACCTGTTAAGCACAACACCTGTTATCATAACTAAAGGTCCACCTGTGGTTGCAAAACCTCGTCGGTTAGCTCCAGATCGCTTAAAAATAGCAAAACAAGAATTTCAAACTATGATGCAATTGGGGCATTTGAGACCTTCGAGCAGCAATTATGCATCCCGACTTCACATGGTTCCAAAAAAGGGAAGTCTGGAATGGAGACCTGTAGGAGATTATCGAGCATTGAACTCTCAAACAATAAAAGACAAATATCCTATTCCATGCTTAGCCGATTTTACTGCTGCATTGCACGGTACTAAAATTTTTAGTCATGTCGACCTGATTAAGGCATACCATCAAATACCAATTAACCCAGCCGACATCCACAAAACCGCCATATGCACACCATTCGGTTTATTCGAAAGTACCCGTATGCAATTCGGCTTATGCAATGCATCCGCGACTTTTCAACGTTTTATAGATGAAGTCACGCGGGATTTAGAAGGTGTTTACGCTTTCGTCGATGACTTGCTCATAGCCTCTAAAGATTCTGAGGAACATTGCAGGCATTTGAAAGCTTTATTTTCCAAACTTCAGGAACATGGACTTTGCAAAAATGTTTCAAAATGCACCTTTGGTCAAACGTCTATTGATTTCTTAGGTTTTCACCTTAGTGAAAACGGAATTGAACCTCTTCCTGACAAAGTCAAATGTATTTTAGATTTTCCTCAACCTACCACTCTCACTCAGCTTCGCCGATTTTTAGACATGTTTAACTTTTACAGATGTTTCATACCTAAAGCAGCACATATTCGTTATCCTTTAATAAAATTGTTAGAAGGCTATATTAATAAAAAGAAATCTCGTTCTCGTGTTCAGGATTCATCCCCACAATTAAATTGGAACGAGAATGCTGAACAAGCCTTTATTGCTGCCAAAAATGCCATTGCTCAGGCTACCCTTTTGAGACACCCTATTCCTGGAGCCCAGCTAAGCATCTGGGTAGATGCCTCAGACGTCGCAATAGGCGGCACACTTATGCAGTTGTCTCAACAAACATGGGAACCTATAGCATTTTTCTCTATGAAACTCAATAAAAGTCAACAGAAATGGTCCGCGTACGATAGGAATTATTTTCAATTTATTCTGCAATTAAGAAATTCCGACACATGTTAGAGGGCAGAAATTTTATAATTTATACGGATCAAAAACCGTTAATATACGCTTTTAAACAGAACCCTCATTAATGTTCACCTCGACAATTGCGCCATTTAGATTTTATTTCTCAGTACTCTACTGGTATTACTGATATTAGGCATGTGCAACGTTCAAAAAACGACGTTGCTGACGCTCTTTCAAGAATCGAAATTGATTCCATAACAAAATGTCCATTTTTGGATTTTAAAATATTTTTGGAAGCTCAACGGCATGATCCGGAGGTACAAGACCTTCTCAAAAACCACACATCATTTTTGAAACTGGAATTTAAACCGTGCCAATATTCTGATGGTAATATTCTTTGTGAACTATCAACAGATATTCCTCGTCCATTTGTTTCGAATTCCTTTCGCAGACTCATCTTTAATCATCTGCATAATCTGTCACATCCAGGAATTGCAGCTACTACTAAGCTTATTTGTTCTCGTTATGTATGGCCCGATATGAAACGTCATATCAAAAATTGGGTGAAATCCTGCGAATCTTGCCAAAAATCGAAAATTACTAGGCATACTAAAGCACCACTGTGCACATTCTCTCTTCCTGATGCACGTTTTTCAGAAATCCATATGGATATCGTCGGACCGTTACCTCCATCAGAAGGCAACGTGTACCTTTTGACTCTAATAGATAGATTCTCCAGATGGCCTGAAGCCATTCCCATCCCGGATATGAAAACGGAAACCATTTGCAGAGCCATCTTCAACTGTTGGATATCTCGTTTTGGCTGCCCATCGATCATAACAACAGACCAAGGTTCTCAAATGAGATCCGCACTTTTTGCAGAATTTACGCGCATTTTAGGTACGAACAGAATCACAACAGCCTATCATCCAATGTCCAACGGCATTGTTGAACGATTTCATCGACATTTAAAATCTTCTCTCAAGGCTCACGAGACCAATAACTGGACTGAAACACTACCAGTTGTTATGCTTGGTATTCGGACAGCCGTAAAGGAGGATCTACAGTCATCTTGTGCTGAACTGGTGTACGGCACAACTCTCAAGCTGCCTAGTGATATGATAACGTCATCTAAGATATCTCCGTATGACACACAATTTATCACGAATCTTCGGCATAGAATGCAACAATTGAATCCAATAGCAACATCTGCACATTGCCAAGAAAAATGTTACGTAAGTGCTTCCTTAAAGTCGTGTACGCATGTATACTTACGTGTCGATCGAGTAAAGCCACCTCTGTGCCAACCATATACAGGTCCGCATAAAGTCCTTTCTAGAACGGACAAAACTTTGATATTAACGGTCTGAAATCTACTGTGTCTACAGACCGTGTGAAACCAGCCTATTTGCTTTCGGACTCTAATTTGCCTGAACTGAAAACAAATAAAGACTTAAAGACAGTTCAGCAGAATAAATCTGCAAACGAACTCTCTAAGACAGAAACTGTCACCAGATCGGGAAGACATGTTCACTTCCCTAAGAAACTTGCTTCTTACGTAACAATTTAAAACATTTTTTTAAAAATTCATATCTTAACATATTTCTTGTTATTTCATGTTTATTATATGTGTCAATACCTTGTTATATATTGAATTGCATTTTGATCTTTTCTAATTTTATATTCTTATTTTGTAATCATGTAAAAAATACCCGACAGTACGGATCCTCTGAGATAATTTCATAACCTATGTCGTTCCTTTGAATAGCCATTAAAGAAACTGGGGGAAACTCTGTGGTGATGGTGATAAGGAGCGCGCCTTGTGCCCTCCGATAAGTGTGGCAACCCTAGAGGAGAAGTTTCTTACGAGTAGCGAGCAGAGCGAAACAGGCAGGCTGTCGGGGAGTATGCGCGATGTTCCTAAATAAAGCTTAATTTTTATTGTGCGCTATGTCTTGTTAATATTTATATCAATGCAGTAGAAACATAATCTGTGATATGGAACTCGAGGATTGGTGGTAAAACATAACAGGAAATCACCATAAAGTACAAGTATTTGTACGGTGATTCTTCGAGCATTTACAGCATGTATCTTTTTTAAAGCAATTATTTTGTGAGTGTCCGTAATTTTGGCATTTGTAGCACTGAACTGGTCTTCTGTTTTTAGGGGAATATTTTTCTATGATGATGTTAAAATTGAAGATATTATTTAAGTTGAAAATTGCTTCGCCAGCTTTGTTTCTTTCTAATTCAATAAAATAAATAGGTAATTTAACATAGTCGCTTTCGATTCTTTTGGTGAATTGCTTAACTTTAATTACTGGGAATTTCCTTTTTTGTAAATCTTCTAGGATGGCTGCTTCGGAAATATTTCTTGGTATGTTTTTTAGTATTACTTTAATGGACGATTTTGAATAGAGTTGATAGGTATGAAATTCTATGCCCGCTTTCTTTAAAAATTGTATGGCATTATTGTGGTTGTCTTCGGTGTTTGTTTGAAGGTAAACCTTTTTAGCTTTCATTTGTGTTTCATAAGGACTTTTGAGTATTTGAGTGCATAATAATTTCTGTAACTCGAGTCAGTCTAAATCTTCGTCGGTGATAACAATTGGTGGGATTTTTATTACATTGTCATTAGGTTTATTTTCAGTGGATTCTTTATCTTCGTTATTGATTAAGGGTTCGAATCTGTTTGATTTTCAATTTTTGTGTTTGGTTTGGGGCTTTGATCAGCTTTACAAATTTTTGAGGGTTTCTTACAATTTAGCTCTTCTGCAATTCTTTTTGCGGTTTCTTGACTAGGTAATTCTATTTTGCTGATTACATCCTGAATTGTTTCCGTTAAATTTTCGTGTTCTTTAACATTTTCTATGTAAGTTTTTTCATCCATTGCGCCTGTGTCCATTAAATCGGTTTGTTCGATTATCCTTTCTTGTGATTTATTCAAAATTTCTCCAAGTAATTGGTTCCTGAGTACATCGTATTGTATTTCTTGATCTGATTTTTCTGGTCCGGTTTGAATACCTTTAAGTTAGGATATATGCTTTTATATTTTTCCATAGTTTCTTGGAATTCTTTAGTTTTTGGAGTCGCTGGATTAGGGGAGCTATTTTTCTTTATTCTTTTCGTCTGTTGTAGCGTAGAGTCTGAGTCGGAAGATGTTTTGAGATAATTTTTAAGTTTAAATTTTTCACTATTTTTAGATGAAGTGGAATAATCTGGATGATCCATATCGCTATCACTATCATGCCTGTTCCAAAATCGGTCTGGTGGTTTTTTGGCCGCCATTGATGAGGAAGAGGAGGAGAGAGCAAAAAATACTTACAACAAATCAAGATGCGTGCGTCGCTGAGCGACGCTAACCTCTGAGTGATGAATGTTATGACTGACTGACTGACTGTTTGAATATTGCCAGAATGCAGCTCATGGCCGCTTGTCCGGCTCCATAAATTATGCCATGAAGGCACGTCACAGTAGTACTATCTTCATATAAGAAGGATAGGAGGTGGTAAAAAGGGGGGCCAACATCGCAAACCCAAGCAAGGAGACGATCATGGACAGACGGGAAGTGTGTCATCAGTGTGAAATAAGCAAAACACATAAACAAAGTACAAAAATTTATTACTAAAAGATACAATCAGAATGTAAAAAACACTATGTACAAGGTGCTTTACAATTATATACAATTCATAATTATGTCGGAAAATTTGAGTCGTGGGTGAGGTGAGCGGCGAGAGGTCTCAATTCTTCATCATCAGGAAGAATAATATAATTGAGTGTGTCGAAAATTGCAAGATGGTCACAGTTCAGTGCTTTATTGAAAAATTGTGAGTTCAGCTTATACAGGTTCTCTTTGATTGAGTGCAGTTGAAAGTCATGATGCAATGTGATATTACTAACGTACATATGTGCGTTAGTCATTTGCCTAAGCACTTTATTCTGAATGATTTGCAGCTGCTTGATTTCATTTTCTTTCGCAGTTGCCCGTGCAGGCGACGCGTAGGTTAGAATGGGCCTGATCATAGCAATGTACAGAAGTCTTTTCCTGCGTAGGTCAAGGCTTGAGTATTTGCCAAGTAAAGACCTGAGGCAGTTAATAATGGTGTATGCTTTCCTTTTAAGGTTTCTGATGTGGTTCCTCCAGGTAAGTTGTTTGTTAAAAACTACTCCTAAATAAGTATCCTCGTCAACATGTGGGACAGTTTCCCCAAACAGTTTGATATTTACATTCATCTGTGAAAGTGGTAGTTTCTTTCTAATCATTAACAAATTAGATTTTTGTGCATTAATAGAGATACGCCATCTTTGGCACCACTCTTCAATGTCAGGCATGCGTTGCTGCAGTTTGGTAATAGCATGTTTTGCGCTAGCGGACTTAACGGCTAGAGCCGTGTCATCCGCATAGCAACCAAGAAAATAGTTTGGATCATTGTCTACGTTAGGGAAATCTTTTACGTAAAGGAGATACAAAATGGACCCCAAAATGGATCCTTGCGGGACCCCTGTAATTATTGTTTTGGAACATGAGGAATCCTTTCCTATAGAGACTGAAAAAGTCCTGTTAGAGATGAAGGAGACAATGAGCAAAATGATCTCTCTGTCAAGTTTGTGATGGATAAGTTTGTAGATAAGTCCCTCATGCCAGACGCGGTCGAAAGCTTTCGCCACGTCCAGCATGAGGAGAGCCACATTCTGATTTTTGTGTAGAGCATCACCACAAAACTCTACCAATCTGATCAATTGCTTGGTGGTGGAAAGTTGGCTGCGGAAGCCGAACTGCTCAGGTGGAAGTACAGATAAGTAGGGCCTTAGTCTGGTAAGAATAATTCGTTCAAATATTTTCGCAAAACCGGCGAGCAGACTTATGGGTCGGTAACCATCCGGCTTTGTGGTGTCTTTTCCGGGCTTTGGAATTAAAATCATCTTTGCATGCTTCCATGCGGTGGGAAAATAGCTCATGTTCAAACATGCGTTAAGGATGCTTGTGTATTTAGTGACACAGCTATCAGGCAGGTTTTTAATAGCGTTGTTGCTAATTGTGTCGTAACCAAGAGCCTTCTTAGCTTTGAGTCTTTTAATAACTTCTTTTACTTCAGTAGGTGAAGTGAACTTAACAAGGTTCGGCATAAACTGCTGTTCAAAGTGGTTAGCAAAAATCTGTGGTTTATCACTATTGGTGGTGGCAATGTGGTTGTCCGTATAAATAGGCCTGTTGCTACATGGCTTTCGTTTTAAGTTTTTAGCGAATTTCCAGATGGAACCATCTGCAGGGTTGAGATTGAGAAGTTTTTCTTCCCATACGTCGTTGCGGTATTCAGCAATTTTCTGTTTAATTTCTCGATTTAACTTATTCCATTCTCTTTTTACATGGGGACTCCAGGTCAAATGCCATCTCTTGCGTAATTTATTCCGCTCAGAAATAAGATCCTTAATGTTGCGGGGGAGAAAACTGGCGAATTGTTCTCTATTGATATCTTTAGAGGCATTATTAATGGCAGTTTTGACGCCATTAGTCAAGTTCTCTATTGCAACGTCAATATCTTTTCTAGTTTTGAGCGTACCAATGTTCGGGAGATTAATCTGTAGAATATCTCTGTAGAGATTCCAGTCAGTGAGTTTAATTTTATCGATATTCTTTTCCCTAGCTACTCCAAATGTGACAACAACTGGCAGATGATCAGAGGTGAGTTCATGTAGAACTTCAATAGTCATGGGAAAGGAAGTATTAGTAAGGAGGAGATCTAAAATCTCAGCTCTGCGAGGATCATTTGGCCGGTAAGTGTATTCAGCCGGCGCCTCTAGTGCAATGGGGTGATTTGTAATAAATTCATGTAGAATTTTACCGTTTTTATTTGTCTGTTTGCATCCCCATTCTTTATTTTTTGAGTTAAAGTCCCCGGCCACTATAAACTGCTGATTTTCAGCACAAATACTTTTCAGGATATCATCATTAAGTTGAACATAGGGGGATTGTAAAAAGCACTAAAATAAACAGTCCCTATGTAAGGTAGTAAAACTGAAACTGTGACCATTTCATTAGTGGAGTTCCTTTTATCGGAAATAAAACATGACTGAAGAGAGTTTCGTACATAAATTGCGACTCCTCCACCTCTATGACTCAAGCGATCACATCTATATGTGCGATAATTATTAATATTTATGTTCTTACACGGAGTCGCGTAAATCTCAGAAATTAAAGCGATGTCAATCTCATGAGTGGTAAGGAAATTGTGAAGCTCCGTGATTTTATTAAGAATGCTGTGAGCATTCCAAAAAACTGCTCTAATAGGGGCCTTATTAATGTTGTGATTGGCCATTATGGTCTCCGGATTGTTGTGTTTCTTTAATTACTGCTTTATTCTGTTGAATTTGCTGTGAAAGCAAAATGCCTGAGCTTTTGATTACGTTAACAAGTTCGGCCAAGTCGGCGAACACCTTTTTCGCTTCACTGATCGTATCAGAATATATTCCCGTGGAAAGAGCTTGTGCATAACTTTTGTTTTCCACTACCCTACTATTGTAAGCTTTTACTTTCTCCTGTTTTTTCTTTGGGAATTTGTCACACCCTCGAAAATTCGACGTGGGCTCTTGGAGGCAGTTGGCGCACTTTGGTGGTTTTCCTTTATTTTTATTGGGGCAAAGATACGAAAAATGTTCCTCAGCGCACCGAACAAATTTGGGCGTAAAGTAGCATCCAGCTTGGGTGTGGTGGAACCCCTGACAACGGTAAAATTGTAGGGGCCCTGCCCTACCCTTATAATCTTCAATTCTTACTCTTAGCCCACAGAGGTTAGTGATATTATGTATTTCCTTCGATTTATCCTTTCTGGGTAGTGAAACATAGAACAGAGACAACTTAATTACCTCTCCATTTCTCCTGCTGGTCATTTGTTTGACAGGACTAACGACTAAATTTTTAGCTTTTAGTTCCTCGCTAATTTCCTTGATCTCAGTTTCATGTAGTAGCCCTCGTATGACCACCTTAATATCCTTATCCTGTGGCAAGATAAATGAGTGATGTTCAATTTTAGCGGCCTGAAGCAGCTTAACTATCACCCTGTAGTCTTCATCATCCTTAGTCATTATTCTAATACCCTTAGGGGTTTGACGGTTATCGACTTCAATGTTACGCTCATGAAATGTTTTCCTAATATTATTCCAAACCTTGTTAGTCACTTTAATGGTAATAGGTGGAATTTTATATTTTCTGACAAAGTCTGTGTCAGTTATTTCATTTTCATCTTTATTTTGTGGGTTTGGTTCGGTTTGAGTGTGTTCCGTTTCCAGTGAAGTGGTATCCATTATATCATTTTCGGTTCCCACGATGGTGGATAATCCCTGTTTGTGTGTGTTATTTTGTGTTAACTCACGTTGTTTTTCTTTTGAATGTATAGTATCATTAGAATTTTTGTCATTAATGTCAGAATTAATGTGCGTGCTAGCACGTGGTAATTCGTTTGGCATATCATGTTTTTGCTTTTTCGCCGGCGGTTTCATTGTCACTATTTTTGTCAATTTCATCGGTTTTCTGTGTATGTTTCACATTATTTGCATTGCTATTCCTATCCGATAGATAAGCATTAATGCATGTGAGCATGTGCACATAAAATTTATAGTCCCGTTCCTGTTCGCAAGTAAGCGCACCATCATCGCAACGCTTAAGTTCCAATTCCTCAATGAGCTTCTCAAATACAAAGCTAACTCTGTCCATGATCAATCCAAAATAATCCAGAAGTCAAAAAATCGCAGCGCCCAAAAACGCAGAGAAAACCCGCGCCCTGGAACCGGGCCCGCTCGACGGCGTCTCGGCAGACAGATGAGTGGGTGGAAACTCACAAGAATCTATCTAATATCTGAAACCCGACGAAGGAGGCTTACCCGGATATTTACCGGCCTCAGGGCAAATACTCTCGACACACGAGTGCTATTGACGAATGAAGGGTTATTGTAATTGGCTATTTATCGCCGTACTGGTTATTTTTTGTTATCATACTTTTACGTATGTTGTAATTGCTATGTGAATGGGTTTGGGGAAGTTTTTACAAAATATTTACGACTCTTCTCTTTAGTGTTATAGTATAGTAGCAAGAACTTAAGATTATCATTATACATACGCGTGCATTAAAACTAATCAATCTGCTCAAAAAATGCATTAGATATGTGATTTTACTCATGCATTATTTTTTCGTACATACACAAATAGTAATATATATTTCTGACATATAATATTTGGAGTGTGCAGTAGTTTTTAAAATGCATGAAATTTATGAAATCAGATTGAAATCTGTGTTATATTTTATTATCTATTTAATGGAGAGATACTTATTTATTATTGAATTAATGGAGTGATACGTTTTATTATATTAGGTTTTTATTGTCAAGTGGAGTAATCTTTGAAATATTATAAAAACTGTATAATGGATTGTTTTGCTTAGCAAGTTTTTTCCGAACATTATGCTCTGTTAACTCTTTGTTGAATATGTCCACTGTATTATGAAAAGAAACCTGACATTGTATTAAAAACATATTTCCCTAAAAGATTTAAGGAAGGCAATTATTATCCATTTTCTCAAATATTTGTTTTTATATATTATGTAATGAATGTGGAATTTTTATGATTGCAACCTTTGAAATCAATCAAAAATAAATATTTAGGTCAAAAGAATTATGTATGTAAAAAAACTTGTCCACATATATATTTTCATGTTAACAGAATTTGTTTTTATATATAATGAACAATTATGTCAGAGTTCATCAATGCAGAGATTCCGTGTTGATTTCTACAATATTTGTCCTTACAATCGTAAAACTGTATATTTGCAAAAATTATAGATATATTTTCTTTGAAAATAAAAGTAAGACTGTTAAGTAGTGTCTTAGATATCAATTGTTTTATCTTTATTTACAAATTAGGGTGTAATCGGCAGATTACTGAGAAAATTTAGATGACTGAAAACTAAAGAATTTTGAATGCGAGAATGTTAGATAATTTTAGATACAGATTTTATTGCTTATTACTATATTTAACTACACTTATTATTGCAGCTTATGTAAAATTTACTGTTTCTGGTTAAAAAGTTGTTCTTTTTTACATCTTTTCATTTTTATGAAGAAAGTTGGAAAGCAGAATTATGGTGCAACATATATTTCATATAATGCCTGCAGAAAAGTAGGACCAATTATGATGTAACAGGAAAAACAAGGAAACCAACAATTTTAAGGAAGTATCTGCAGATAGCAATTTTAACAACTAGGTATATTATCCTAAACATTAGTCAAAGTGTAACAAATTTTTAACTTTTTGACCCATTTGGGCACCTAAATTATAGACATAGTGATCTTATATATTCAAATAATTAGATATTAATAAGTAGTCTTCAACCTGTCTCCAATATCTTGCACAACCAGATATTTCACAACTCATAACACCATCTAACCAACATCTCCTAACAGAAGAGTTTGGAAAAAAAGAGGTATTGATATTGTTGTGAAATGAACTGAAGTAATAACCGGCGCGAGGCGCTGCTGTTTGTGACGTCAGCCTGCGTGCTGAGTGTTTCGAATGTTTTGCTTGTAGACGGAACGAAAGCTGATCTCGGAAGAGTGATACTGTTTTGATGGAAATAAAGAATGACTTATTAAGAATTTTTTGTTTTTATTCATAATGCACCCAGCCTCGGGTAGAGGCAGGCCCGCAACTGAACGAACTGTTTTAAATATATTTGATTTATATATTTTCTGTGTTCTTCGTAACATAGTGGTACCCTCGGCGGGACTGGGTACTTTGAATTAGAATTTTCCGATTGAACTTTTGATATTGAATTTCGATTTTGAATATACTTTGAAGACGGATTTGATCGCTTTAAAGGCCCAAAGAAAAGGACTTAGAATTGCGTTTTCGCAAACCTCAAGGAAAACCGAAAGTGAATTAACTAAAGAAGTAAGAGATTTAAAAATACTTTCGATTTTGAAGTGTCAACTTTGTGATAAATTCCAGAGACTTGACGTATGCCAGAGTGCTATATCGCAGCAGATTTTGCAGACTGAAGATGGAGAAAAATTATTTAGTGATGATTTTCAAGAAGCGGAGAATTATCGAGATAAGTTTCTAGAACAGTGTGCTCAAATAGATGCGGAAATACAAGCCTCCTCTCTTTCAAATAATTCCGAATCTAGGAAATTTAAATTGCCTAAAATTGAGCTTAAAAATTCAGTGGTGAAGCTAAAGATTACCTGACTTTTTGGAGTCAGTTCCAGAAAATCCACGATGACAAAAGTATCGCCGATGAAGATAAAATGCAGTATCTATTGCAGGCTATGGAACCCAAATCGAAAGCAGAACGCCTAGTCCTTAGCTTCCCGGCAACGGCAGCTAATTATCCTAAAGCCATCGAACAACTAAGAGAGCGCTTTGGACGCGAAGATTTACTTGTGCAAATCTATGTGAGAGACTTGTTAAGCCTAGTGATGAAGAACGCTGTAACCGGAAGAGCAAAAACGGATCTACCCTCCCTGTATGATGAACTAGAAGGAAAATTGCGAGCGTTGGAAAGTTTGGGTAGAACCCAAGAAAAATATGGGGATTTTTTGACCCCCTTAGTGGAAAGTTGCTTACCAGAAGAAGTATTGATGGCATGGGAAAGAAGCAGAAATCACGACTGCATTGAAACTGAAGGGAATCGATCTTTGAAACATTTAATGAATTTCTTAAAACAGGAAGTTAAGGGGGAAGAGATAGTTCTCCTCGCAAGAACTGGTTTCGCTTCCCAACAGAACCATCGGACCACGAACATTTTAACCACGAACAGGTAAAGCAAAATGATCCCGTAACAGCATCAGCTCTAGTAAGTCTTGAGAATTCAGGTAAGAGTGTTCCGAGCTGTAATTTTTGTGAAAAGAAACATTTTAGTGAAAAAATGTTACTCTGAAAAAAAAAAAAAAAAAAAAAAAAAAAAAAAAAAAAAAGACTTTAGCTGAAAAACAACAATTGTTGAAAAAAGGTGCTTGTTTTTCTTGTCTGCAAAGAGCGAGTCACATTAGTAAATTTTGTCCTTTCAAAGGTAAGTTAAGTTGTTCTATTTGCAAAAGTTGTAATCATTTTGATGTAATGTGTAATCAAAAGCTAAAAAATAATGATCAGATAAATGTTTCAAAAGAAAGTTCTCTTTCTAACTGTGGCAGAAGCGAAACTGTATTTTTGCAAATGCTTTGCGTTCGACTTCGGTGTCAAGGTCGCGAGAAAATTATTCGCTGCATAATTGATAGCGGAAGCCAAAGTAGCTACGTTAGTGAAAATATGATGAGTCAGCTTAAAGCATCTCCACTTCGGGAGGAGACAGTTATACATGCACTGTTTGGGGGGGGGACGAAACGAAACCTAAAAAACATGAAGTGTTTTCGGTCGAGGTCAGCAATTTAAAAGGAACATTCACATGTAGTTTTGAGGCATTATCGGAAAAAAAGGTTTGCGGTTTTATTCCTAAGGTTAAAGATAAAGAGATTTTGAATGAATTAAAAGAAAAAGAAATCGAATTTTCTGATCCATTGCGAAAGGAAATTGAAATTAACCTTTTAATCGGAGCAGATGTTATAGGAAAATTATTGACGGGAAATTCTATTGAATTACAGTCCGGGGTAACGGCTGTCGAAACGAAACTTGGGTGGACGGTGTTTGGAAAACGAAATTCGGGTGAAAAGGATAATATTTTGAAAACATTTTCAATGCATGTCAGGAGAATTCCTCTGAATGAGTTATGGGAACTTGAAAAAATAGGAATATGCGCTCCAAACGAAACTGTTAAAATGAATGAAAGTTTTAATTTAACTGAATTTGAGAATAAAATGAAAATTCTTCCAGATGGAAGATATGAAGTAGAACTTCCTTGGAAATGTGATACGACACATTTAACCGATAATAAAGAATTATCCTGGAAAAGGTATCAAAAGATGATCTATAAACTCAGATGTTTTTCGATGATTATCAAAATGTGTTCAAGGAATGGGAAAGGTTGAATATTATTGAACACGTACCAGAAACCGAACTGGATAATGAATGTCATTATTTGCCGCATAGGCCTGTAATCAAATTAGGAAGTGAAACCACGAAAATTCGTCCTGTTTTTGACGCTTCTGCATCTAAGAAAGGGAAGCTCTCTTTGAACGAATGTTTGTGTAAGGGAATAAATCTTATTGAATTAATACCTGATATTCTAGATCGTTTTAGAATGTATCCGATTGGTATTAGTGCCGATATTGAAAAAGCTTTTTTAATGTTATCCGTCGCATCTAAAGATAGAGATTTTCTCAGATTTTTTTTCCCATGCAATGAAGGGCAATTAATTTATAGGCATTGCAGAGTTGTGTTTGGAGTTTCTTCCAGCCCCTACTTGTTGAACGCATCTATAATGCATCTATTAGAAAACTGTCCACGTCAATATAGTGAAGTTGCTCAAAAATTGAAATCGTCATTTTATGTGGATAATTGTTTATCTAGTGTTTTTAGTATTGATGAACAGTTTACGTTTATTGAACATTCCAAATTAATCATGTCAAATGGATGTTTTAACTTGCGCGGTTTTGAAAGCAATGTGGCTGGTACAAATGTTGACAAACATTCAGGGGATACTTCCGTTTTGGGGGTAATTTGGAATTTGGATAATGATACGCTGAGGTGCTGCACAGACACAGATACATTGACCTGTGATACGAAAATCACAAAGAGGACAATTTTGGCAATTGTGCAGACAATTTTTGATCCTATTGGTTTATTAACGCCAACTACATTGCTTCCAAAACTGTTCTTGCAAAAATTCTGGAAAGTGAAAATTGCATGGGATGATGAATTGTCTCCGAATGATGTAAATATATTTTTGAACTGGTTTAAAGAACTTAATGTTTTGAAAGATGTTACTTTGCCTCGATACTGTCATTGATAAATTATTTATCAATGACACGTCTGAACTACATGTATTTGTGGATGCTTGCAAGGGGGCGTATGCAGCGTGCGTCTTTGTTCGATCAATATTTAATTCTGAAGTAAAAATAAATCTCGTACGGGCGAAGTCTAGAGTATCGCCTTTGAAATCTTTAAGCATTCCTCGCTTAGAATTAATGGCCTGTTGTATAGGTTCTAGACTTGCAAATTCTATTATCAAGGCTCTCAGTTTGCCCGATTTAAAAGTTACCTTCTAGTCTGATTCAACCACTGCCCTTTGGTGGATAACAGAGCAGGGAAATTGGTCCGTTTTCGTCGAAAATAGGGTTAAAGAGATTCGAGAGTTGACGCGAGGTCCCAGGGCCGCGTGTTATTGCCGACTTGTTATCGCGCGGATGTTTTGCGAAGCAAATGCTTCGGTCTAGATGGTGGGAAGGCCCCTTGTGGTTGCGAGAAGGCTCTGAAAACTGGCCCACTGGTGAGATTATTTATTTGCATGAAAAAGTAGAATTGGAGAGAAAAAAGATAAAAAGAGTGAATATTGATCTATCAAAAGACGCACCCCCTTGGCATCGAATCAGTGTATCCAATTATGATAAAATGATTAGAGTATTTGCATGGATATTTAGATTTGTAAATAATTGTAAAGGTGGTTCTGAAAAGAATGGAAACATTGAACTTTCACAGTATGAAATTGAAAATTCTGAGAAAATTTTAATTCGTTTGGTTCAAAATTATTATCTGACTGATAAGAAATCTTATAATTTTATTGAAACGCTCATTGATGATGGTATTCTAAGAGTTAAAACGAGAATACTAAATAGAGATGACTATGAATCTTTTCTGTATCCAATACTGTTACCAGAAAAATGTGATTTCACTAAGTTATTAATCAGAAATTTGCATAATAAGAACTGTCATGCTGGTCTTCAGATGATGCAATGCATATTACGAGAAAGATTTTGGATAGTCAGAGCTAGAAAGACCATTAAAAATGTCCTCTTTAACTGTATCGTTTGTAAAAGATTTAAAACTAAGGCTATGTCAAGCGAACCGACACCTCTGCCACCAGACCGAGTTACGGATTGTACGCCCTTCGAAATCATAGGGATTGATTTGGCCGGACCGCTGTTTTTAAAAAATGGAGGAAAGGTGTGGATCGCGCTGTTCACCTGCGCTGTGTACCGTGCCATTCACCTTGAACTCGTAAATTCTCTTTCTACTGATGCGTTTCTCCTGGCGCTTCGACGATTTGTTGCTAGGCGCGGACGCCCTAGAATAATCTATAGTGATAACGGGACAAATTTTCGGGGTGCATCTAATGATTTATCAAAACTAAATTGGGCTAAAGTATTAAAGGAAACAGGAACTGAAAGGATAATCTGGAAATTTATTCCACCTACTGCAGCTTGGTGGGGTGGCTGGTGGGAGAGGTTGGTTCGTACAGTAAAAGAATTGCTAAAACGTACTTTATTTAAATCAGTGTTATCATATGAAGAACTTTATACTATTATTTGAGATTGTGAAACTATAATTAATTCTAGACCCTTAACTTATGTTTCTGAAGATCCGCAAGAATTAGTACCTCTGACACCCGCCATGTTTCTTTCGAGAACAGAAATTCCAATGTTGAAGATCTTGATGAATTAAATTCGTCAAGTCTTAATAAGAGATTAAAGTATAGAACTAAATTGTTAAATGATCTGAGACAACGATTTAGAAAAGAATACCTTAGTCAACTGGTTCAAAACCATGATGAAAAACGATCTCGGGAACCTGTAGTAGGAGAAATAGTACTGATGGGGGATGATAACAGAAAACGTTTATTTTGGCCTTTAGCCCGAATTACAGAATTGATCCCTGGACGTGATGGAAAGATTCGTACGGTTAAACTTAAGACCCGGCATGGAATAGTTAAGGCCCGTCCACACGAGGACGCTCCCAACGTAGTTGATGTAACTTTTTTGACGCCGGCGTAAATTCGCAGGACGCAGAAGACGTAAAACTGAGTACGCTCCTGTTCAGCTTTTTCGCCCGCCACGCGCGCGTATAGCCAATAGCCGACCGAGTTCTTATCACGTGTCATAATCAGAAAACCTTCTTGCTTACCCGTTTCAATATGGCGTCAGAGCCACACAGAGATGAGTTTTTGCTTAGAAATATAACTGTATACAGCAATAAAATAATCAGAATTGTTCACGCCATCTTCAGATTTCTCAAACCGTACATATTAGTATACATTTAAAATTCTCATTAAAGGGGAAAACTGTATACTTATAAAGCAATGATCCGACCAATATATCCATATGCTTCACCTATTTATAACACCGTAAGTAATAGGAACCTAAATAAATTACAGTTTCTACGAAATCAAAGTTTCTGCCTTCCAAAATTCTCCTTAATTATTATAAATATTGGCTATATCATGTGTAATAAAAAGCTCTATAAATATCCCAATATTAAATACACCAAAAACTAACTTCAGCAATATAATAACTTCTAAAATAAAGCAGTTGACTGTGAAAGAGTATTCAATAAAATACAATCACGAAATTTTGGAGGAAAGTTACAACTTGTGTCATACAGCAATCATTTATTGAAGTTTAATTAAATTACCTTTGCAGAGACTTCTACTTGTTACATTATTTTTCAAAAACATTGCTATCACAGATAGCTGAGTGGTCAGCGCGCTGCTTTGGTGGCGGAGGAATGGAAAGGTGGTAAGTTCGAACTTCACCCGTAGACGGTAAAATTCAGTTAACTTTTCTCATTTTGAAACCTGTTTCTTATATTTAATCATGAATAATTATATTCTTATTTTACCTATTATTATTGTCTTCATTTCTTATTTTATTCATTATTATTATTGCTTTTAATTTAGTTTAAAAATGTGCAGTGCAAATAGAAATCCTTATGTAAAAATATATCTGCGTCTCTTTATCATATATCATCTATAAATTCTCTCTTTATTTTTACTTTATTGCATATTTTATCATGCACATAATTTCTCATAAACTGTACAAAGTTTGAACCTCATTCTAAATTCAAAAATAAATAAAAAGAAAAACAAAAGATCAAGGGAAAGCAAGTTAAAAAAATATGAAGTTGGTTTTATTATATGGTGAATGGTGTATATAAAGAGAATTAAGTAATTTAATTCTCTTTATATACTGTATTCCAAATCAATTTTATAAATCGTAATTTTCATACAATATAGAATCTGCAAGTCTGTCAACCTGGTCGATACTCAACCTGAAGTAATTAAAAAACAAGTAATATACCAAAAAAAATTAAGTCGATTCCTACTTAGGTCCATAAAAAAATTTAAAAAATACAAAAATAAATAAATAAATACATAAATATACAAACAGAATTTTTTTAAATTAAAAATTTTAAAAATTTTAATATGTGAAAAAGCTGTATTAACATCAAGTGTCACTACAAGTTTAAAAAATTGTATTTGAACTTGAGTGGATAAATAAAAAGCATTTTATGTACTGAAAATTTCAACAAGATATAGAGAGAGTGTGAGCTAATGTAGGAATTTAATAATTCCGGATATTCCTTTCGCAAACGAGGCAGTAAAAAAAAAAAATTCTCTTTGAATAGTTCGCTCTAAATAAATCTTTCGGACCCATTCTTGCCATTTTTTGCGGTTTTGCCTCTGCTTAATAATTGCACTTAATAGTAAAGTTTCAGCTATTAAAAAAATCATCTGTTTCGGACAACTTGCCGCAAACATACAGAAGAACAGCGAAATAATAAGATACAGCTCTGTTGACGCTATATTACAGCGTCACGTGATATTTGCGCAAAATAATTCTATTGGTTAAACGCACTCTTCGCGAGCGTACTCGTTTGGACGCTTTTACGCTGGTAACGTAAAAGCGCGTTTGTCAGCTACGTTTCGAGCGTACTCGTGTGGACGGGCCGCATGTTCCTAAAACGTACTCGCTGTACCTCCTGCTGTGAGAGCTGCTTCGCTGCTATTGGTTAGAAGAATTTAGACGTAACATAGAGCTTTCGACGTCATTTGTTTTGTCACGTGGTAAAGCTTCTCGTGATCTCCGATCGTACTCAGCCATACTTGTTCGGATTAGAGCGGTTATGTTTTAATCCTTTAAAAAAATCAGTTAAGTCAGAGGTGATTTTATGTACAACTGAATTAATTCATATGTTAATATATATTTTCACTTTATGCAATACACACTTGAGAAATACCGGATCATTACAAAGGAAGGAAAATGGGTTATTTGCTTGAGAGGGTTATATCCATATAGCATTTTGCTAATGAAATGTTGGAAAAACAATATTTAACATAGTTTATTAATCTTTTATCGTGATACAACCACATTTTTAAGAACAAGATTAGAAAGTTTACAATTATACACCTAAATTTATCTCAGTTTTCACTCTGAGATGGAATCCCAGGAAAAATATTGTTAATGATGGACTAGATCAAAGTAGTTATATAGAGAAAACACACTTGGGATCTTTGCCTTTACTGAATAACATTTGCCAGTCAATTTACAGCAAAATATATATGCCTACATTGCCTACTGTCCATTAAATTAAATATAACCTTTGAATCGCTCTTAATATTCTTGTTTTAAAAGTAACTTGTCAGTTAATTTTATCAGTAACTTTTAGTATGCATTAGGTAGTAAGGAATATACTTTTTAGACACATAAACATTGCTTGGATTATCCTAAATTTTCATTTATATTTTAAAATACACAGTGTCATTTCCATTATCTATTTCTACTTCATTACCTTTTTTGGGGGGGAAGATGGGGATGATCTAGTGTGACAAATTGCATTTTGAATGTATTTTAAATTTACCATTAATATTTTAAACTACATTTTGCACCAATATTTATGTTTGCTCTCCTATTAAGGGAAACAAATATAATAATATAAGTTATTAAATTTAAATTTCTATATTTAAATTAAAATTCCTGTGTTTAATTCCATCTTTAACAACAGCCATAAAATATATGGAATTTACATTCTTACCACAGATGTGGTAAGTCATGAACTCATTGGCACTGAAAAGTCATGAACTCATTGGCAACTTTGAAGAGCATTTGCAAACTTGTTGGTGAGTTAGGAGAGGGATGTTTGTTTGCATATCTTTAAATTTATTTCAACGATGCATCCACCACCACCTATTGTTTTACATTTTTCTTCTTCAATACAAGACACGCACAATTCTAGGCTTTTTTCCACCGTTGTTTTCCCTATAAATCTTTTTAATAAAAAAAAAAGAAAAAAAAAAAAAAAAAAAGAAAATTGCAAAATTTTGGCACCAGAATCCTAAAATGAGAAAGGAAAGAGAGGCATGTGAAGCCTTTTATGTTGTATGCATGCAGAAAGCAACATCGCCAAAGATTTTACCAGAGACAACAGAAACTGTGGTATGTGTTCCACCCGAATGCTGAAGTACTGAAATTCCCATAGGAGGGATCATAATCTGCAACCACACTGGTGAAAATATCTGGGGAAGTGCTGTATGGGAGAATGCTATGTGTATACTTGGGTTGCGATATAAATGATTTTTAGTGACATGTGTAGCCACATAAATTTTTCTTCGCATCATGGTTTAGACCATCAATACTTTTTCACAGCATTCTGGTGAGGTTCAGAAAATTAGAAAGTACCAAAATTCATCATTTTAGAATTATTTTGAGTAAGTTATACACTTTGTGAACTGTGATGAACAAAAATTAATAAGCTGTGCTTCCCTCAAACCAATTTTCTTTCTTCCACATAATGATTTATTTGCATATATCAGAACTTTACTATTGCAATATGCTTTTGGAATGATTATTATTTCAATCTATGAGATTTTTATTTTACCACCAAAGAAAACGCACAGACATCATTGCTGGGAAATAACTACCTCTAAAAATCTGACATGTATTAATAATAAATAGATACCTTTGTCACAATTTGAATTATCATTTTTAAAGCACATATGCTTTATACTTTATATTTAATTATGTTAAAAAAAAGCACTATCCTACTTGATCTGGTTTTCCTACCTGAGCTGGTGAATGAACTCACTAGTTTGACTCATTGATTAAGATAACATAATCTGTATGTATGGCTTTTACAGTTATATTATTCTTCAGTTCAGAACTAAGTAAGTGCTACATAGCAAAAATTTAAAGTAGTTTTTTTTAAAGTGACCATTGTTTCAGCTAACTTTGGTAGAAAAAATTAGCAGCCCTTAGATGCTTTGCCATGTTCAAGTAACCTAACCAAACCCTCGTTAGAACATTATAAGTGACTACAGCTATAGTTGGGCATAGAACTTTGCAAATAGAAGGATAAATAATATAAATGAATTTTTTCCAGATGAATCTTAATACATCAACACCATCAAGGATCACATCCATGGTCTGCATCAAAAAAATGCCACGTTATGTCATGCATTATGCATCCCCATACAGGTCTGAAACCAAGTGTAATCGTATGGTCCATTACATTCCAGTTGCCTTCACGTTTAATGCTTGCAGTTGCTTCACGTTTAATGCTAATTTCACGTTAAATGCATTATGTCATGCATTATGCATCCCCATACAGGTCTGAAACCAAGTGTAATCGTATGGTCCATTACATTCCAGTTGCCTTCACGTTTAATGCTCATCGGTGGCCAGGGCAACTTGTATGAGTGCAATGGGCAGCAAGACATAGGAGCGTCAAAATTTTTAGAATTTTGGCAGGAACTGGAAGGCATAATTTGCAAGCAGCAGTTATTCTATTTAGGTGATAAAATATCTAGCTCTGGCTTCACTAGCAGCCAAGCAGTAAAGTAATTGAATACTGATAATTCGACCTGGGTTTACATTCTAGCGAACAGGTTGGCTGCACGTGTGTTTTCATAGTTTTCTGCATATATGAAATATGTATAAGCTAACTTCTCTTTGAAAGTACCTCTACCCTTAGCCAAGTTACTATACTGTAATCAAATAAATTAAACCCCCCCCAAAAAACAGCCTCCATGTTTAATGTGCAGTTGAACAGGCGCCATTGTTTAGGGCTACTGTAAATGATTTATCAGATTTAAAAATTCTAATATCGAAAATATTATGCATATTATAATGATTAAATCCAAGTAAAGAATGAGAAATTATCCAAATTTTCTTTACGTACAACAAATGTTTTGCTGTGTATGTTATGTGAGCACCAGCTACATTATGTACAAAAATACCATGTGAACACCAGGTGCATTTTGTACATAACATATTAACAGTACATTATGTACAAAAATGCACTCCTTAATGTTTGCCCAATCGAAGACTTCAAATGTGATAGATGATGCAGTATGGAAACTCGTACAAAAAATGTGAAATCAATAGCCATTTGGAAGTGTGCTATGTGATCAATGTTCATAAAATGTATGTAGCATGCGAGTTAATTTTTTAGTTTCTAGTTCATTTCCAAAAATTGATTATTGTATGTATACCATTTATGAAAAGGCAGTGCTTTTAAAATCTGATGAATCATTTATTATTACTCTGAGGTTTTCGAAGCTCACTGCTGTCTATCTTTAGAGGTTGTCTAGAACTAGTGATCAACAAGGAATGTATGGCACATAACAGAGAACAAATCCTAAATTCCCACCATTTTTTTATTGATCTATTAATCCCTTGATCTATGATTTCATCAAATCTGTTATCCACTGAATATATCAGGCCTATGATTATAAAAAAACTAACGTACCACAGTCTACCCATGGCTACATCAGCTGAAAACTGGTAATAACTGAAATCTACTTTTCTCACATATTCTAGGTGCACATCCAGTATCTGTTTATCTTCATGCAATGGCTGTATGAGGTGGTATACTCCAAGTTTAACTGTTTTTTAAACCATGTACTTTAAGTCTAACTGATTTGCTTACACATGTACAGTTAAACCATGTATTAAAATTTATTTGTATAATAAATATGGCTTTATCTCCCGTCTTCAATAATGTTATGCTTTTAAGGGCCATCAGTGTTTTAAGATTACAACAGTTATTTATATTAATGTTAACCCCCCAAAATATTAAATCATTGTGGAAATCTACAAATTAGACAAACTGCAATTATCATTTTCTTCTAATATTTAATCTAAAGCAACGGTTCTCAACCTTTTGACTAACGCGTACCATCTAAACAAAAATTGAAAACCTTTAATATCACTACCACTCCTGAACAAAGCTCAAATCACATAAATTTACGAGTGTTAGAAAAAAACTCAATCAGGATGTTGGGTTTTAATTTTTTAATTTAATAGTTAAAAATACTTTGCTTCTTTGTATACCATGGTTGAAAACCCCTGATCTAAAGAAATGTTCCTATGTTGTTTAGATTCATCCACACTCATTCTGCAAATAAATTGAGGAAATTTTTATATTTTTGTCTATTAACAGTCAAATGTTAACTGCGTTAAGTGATAATATCAGTAGAACATATTGGCTGTACTGATGATTTTCATACTCTTTCTCAAATGTACACATAACTACTAATAATTTATTCATAGTAAATCATTAATAGAAAATTTTACTCTTTGATGAAACACATTTTACTTAACTTATCTTTTATGCACTTTTGTAACATACATGTTAAATGTCAGTTTACATATTTTCTAATTAATATTTCTTTCACTTAAATCATCATTTCCTAGAAACCGGTATTGCTGTTTGTTATTAATTTTTCATTAAAATACTTTCATAAGTTTTTTTTCCTTCTCAGAATTTTACTTCATGTGATGAATAAGCATTATTTCCATTAAGTTGGAAAATTTGGATCTAGGAAAATATAAAGTTTGTCCAGTTTTGTCTGACATCATTCTAAATCTCAAAACAAATCTATAGCACATTACTTTAGAGACAATTTTGATTAAAAAATCTGTGCAAAATAACATTAACAAGAGAAATTATCCTAGCTGTATCTAAGCAAATGTTCTGTGATACATATTTATGTAGGTATAATATATTTATGATATATTTTATTATAAAGATTAAGAGTTTTACTAAACATACATCACTTAACCTAGCTTCATATTTAAAGACACAAAACATTTGTACACTGATCTCAGGCAGGTCATCGCTGGCTTGGTCTTTCATGTATTTTCTATTCAGAAAAGCAGGTATGAGACAAATATCATTTAGTAGCTTCCATGAGAGCATCTCTCAAGCAAAATACTTGTCAAAATTAATTAATTAGCTTTTAAAGGTACATTAAAAGCATGAAGAGAAAAGTTTCACAAAGCAGAAAAAAAATCTAAATTACAAATTAGCAGGAAATCCAGCCTTAGTCCTACGAAGCTTTATTATAGCACTATTATACAGTCAAAAGTCGTTAATTCGGACACCCATAATCCGGAATGATCTATAATCCGGACCTCAAAACTAAAAACTTTCTGCGCATGCGCCGCGTTGGCACATGCGCACAGGCGTTTTACGCGTGCGCGTAAGACTTTGACTACTGCGCATATGCGTGTGCGCAAGTGCAGAATACGTTTTCGCCTGCGCGTTTAATGTATAACGGACGGTGTAAGCTAAAATTATCTATTTCAGTTAATGTTAATGATTGCGTTGTTCCTTAATCTTCGAATTGGATCCCACTTATTATTTTTTGCAGACTGTAAGAGCAATTTTATAAAAGTAAACTTGAACTTTCGATTATGTCAAATAGAATTTCCGATGCTGGAACTTCCAAAGGATCTACAAAACGAAAGTATGTTTCGATGTCCAACAAACAAAAAGTGGAATTGCTGCAAAAAATGGATAAAGGCATGAAGAATGTGACAGAGAGGTTAGTGAAAACGAAAAAATTTCGATTGACAAGTTAGTCTGTATTCTCGGCACAGCAATTAACGGGACTTGAACAGCGGGACTTTGTAACTGAACAAGAAATTATGTCTGTTTATAGAATTAAAGAGAAAGTATTATCACATAAAATGAAGCAACTTAAACAACTTACATTGAAAGAAATGTTTAATAAAGTAAACAAATAAATATTAAGCTTTTTTTTTTTGTAAATTTTGATACCCTTTAGATCATAATTGTTCTTTATTTCATAAATTACGGTTTCATATTTTTAATTTTAGAATTTCTGCATGCCATCTTACGAGATTTAAACTGATGATCTATAATCCGGAAAAATCGATAATCCGGAATCGCCGAAGTCCCGACGAGTCCGGATTAACGACTTTTGACTGTATTTATTGTTTTAAACTCTAATTCATTTACTCAGAAAAACCATTCTATTAAGAAATTTTATATAACCATCATTAAGAAAAATATATTGTTTTTATATGACTACTTCATTTTAGACAACATATTACTTTATGAAGCCAAATAATAGATATACAAGACTTAGTTGAATATCAATTGTGTAGATCTTTTGAAATTTTAATATATAATTAGGTGCTTTATTAGTGTTGGAAACATGATTTTGTAAGTAATTATTTTCTTCTCAGAAGACATGCTATATTTTTGTCTTAAATCTGGCTGGTATTTTCTAGGGAAGATAATCTTTTAGAAGACTTTTTCTTACATTTTTGTTTGATTTATCCCTTAGAAAATTTCATGAATATCATGATGTTGACTGAGCAACGCTACTAAGGCATTAGTTTTATATCATTATGCACAATGGCAAATGGTATGAGAGCGACTAAATGGCTAGTCAATAAGACAGTGATTATTTCTGGTGTTTTTTATTAAACACGATCTGTAGCTTTCATAAGTATAATAAAATCTGAGATAGAGTTAGTAATTCATCATGAATCAACTTGACTGCTTTATGTAATCTTAAACAATGCCTAAGACCTATGGAAAAGCCACTTTAATAAGGGAGTGTACCAAGTGTCTTTCTAAATTTACAGCTGATATCACTCAAAACAGTTTTATGTATCTTATCATGCACATAAATTATGTCATGATGCAAAATATTTTCCCAACATGATGATAATGTAAGTCGAGCCTCCAGCAATGCACACTTCACATTATCAGATATACCCCATTAAATAGAGAGTTCCTGATTTCGAAGCAGAGAACCACTGTACACATATATAGCAATCCTGTAACTGTCTAGTAGTGGGTGGTTTTACTATACTTTACCTTGTTGTAATGATGCTATTAATTATATCTTCAAAGATATCCCTAATTAATATATATTCAAATATTAATTTGATCCAAGACACTCTGATATTTATTAGTAACAAAGTGTCATGCACATATTATGCGAATATAATTATTTTGGCTTTGTATATATTGTTAATGTTTATTTCAGGACAATTTGGCTATGTTGTAATTGTAAGTCACTTTGTTTTTTTATTTGCAATCTACTGGTGGTTGGGAAAAGTATAAAAGAAAATCATCTAATATGAATGTGTTGTCAACTCCATTGATGGCTGCATGAAGTCTTTAGGCGCTATCTATCCTGCATCAATAATTTTTTATACAGAAATATGCAATAGTTTTATAAACTATGTAAAGTACTCACTCTTGAAGTCTCTTAGATAACTGTTAATCAATAATACACTAATAGCCATTAAAATTGCTATAGCATGAAGGAAATCAAATAAAAAAAATATTTGTTGTGCATAAATAGTATGGCATGAAGATAAAATGATTAAATTTGTAAGCAGCTTGGGGGTTTACAAGGGTGCGAAATCAGTCGAAACAACTGCTCCACCTGGCAGCTAAAAATGGCCCTTATCCAGTAGGCACTGAGTAGAATTTCACTTGAATGACAGAAATCGGCATCTCATTCCATTCTGATTCAAGTCCATGCCACACTTCATCAATCGTATTAAATGGAGAGGGTTGCTAGGCCAGTCCTCAGCAAACCATGAGCAGGTATTTTCAATGGGTGACAGATCTGGAGACCGTACAGGCCAGGGCAGCAATCAAATGCACTGCATACCGAGGAAGGTCAGAACACAATGTGCAACATGCGGTCTTGAATTATCCTGTTGGAAGATTGCATTTCGCTGGCCTCAAAGATAGGGCACAACCCCTGGATGTAAGATGTCACAAATGTACCGATCTGGCATTCAAATTACCATCGATCCGAACTAAAGATGTGTGTGCCATGTGATCAGTGGCTGCCTATACCATCACATTAGGGTTCTTATGCTGATACTGAATGCAATCAGGCGATGTGCGGTCTCCTTGGAGCCTCTAGACACTTATACGATCACCGAAATAATGCACACAGAAACGGGACTCTTCTGAAAAGACGACATTGTACCCCTCCTATATCCAGCTTTGTTGTTGGACACACCACAGTAGCCATCTTTCTCTGTGCTGCATTGTTAAGGAAAGCTAAAGTAATGGACACTGTGCTGATAGTCCATGCTGATGCAAATGTTGACACACCGTACGAGCAGATACTGGGCATGCTGCAAATATGCCCGTTTTCTGACTAATGGTCTGTGATGTGGTTGTAAATTTGGAGAGCTGACCTCACAATATGCCTGTCCTTTCGGATATTAATCATGGGACGGCAATGAGATCCTGCATGCCATTCAGTATAATCCTCAGCATTCCATACATGCCATATTCGCTTAACAGTGGTTGGATGTCGACTAGTGCAACGGGCGATATCACAGAACGATAATCCACACACTCTATAGGCAACAATCCTG
Source organism: Stegodyphus dumicola (assembly GCF_044657685.1). NCBI lineage: Eukaryota > Metazoa > Arthropoda > Arachnida > Araneae > Eresidae > Stegodyphus > Stegodyphus dumicola. The sequence continues at coordinate 4,169,633 of NC_140769.1, read as the reverse complement.
GCTCTATTGAATTCTGACCCTTGCTGGTAATTCTTATTATTCAATGCATACCATGATATTCTGAGCACATTCCAACCTTGCAAAGTGCTTTCCGAATGACAAATCCACTACACAACTTTTTGAAATTATTAATTCACCATGCCAAACTTTGCCTAGAAATACCATAATGACCATTTCCAAGTTTTTGAATGCTTATTTTTTTCCTGCGATTCAACATAAATTAGTATGCAACTGAATACCCACATCCAAAACTGAAACAATGTTTTTTGATACATTACTTGTGACAATGACAAAGTAGTGTTCTAGTTTGCCTTTTTGTACCTTTTTAAAAGACAGACATCATCAGAAGTTGCTCTATATTTTTAAATAATCGAAAACAATATTCTTTTTCAGAATATCGGTTATTACTGCAAATATTAACAGTCCTCCATTTTTTAATTTTAGTTCCAGAAAATATTAACATACCAATGAAATATTAAAAGATTAAACTGTTCTTCTGTCAAAAATTTTCAAAAATACAAAACCAATCTTGTTTTATTAAAAAATAAATAAAAAATCCCTTCATGCCAAGCTCCAACTCCCTCAAAATTCTCTTACATTATATCACAACCTCTGATATTTGAAAATCTAAAGTACAATAATAAATACTTTTATGCTCCGGTAACGAAATTTTTTTTGCATAATTATATATTTTGTTTGCCGAAATTTGTCTTCCTAGTAAACATATCTTATGCCGTCCAAATAAAATACTTCAAGCGTTATGTCTGAAAAGGTTTGTGTTCTATATTCTTTACCAGCTGTACCTTTTAGCGGTTTATTATTAATTCAGAATTGTATATGCATACAAAATTTATTACGTCTTATACAGCAAACTACAAATTACACTTTCACAACAGTTCAGAATCCATCCAATCGGCTTGTCACGTGACCAAACAAGTGACGTTTTTTACGTAGCAAGTGGGTCAGCCAATAGTGACTCAGCATTGTCACAGCAGGGGGTACGGCGAGTACGTTTTAGGAACATGCGGACGGGCCTTTATACGACCAATACAACGCATCTTTCCTCTGGAGATACAGTCCAATGATAGAAACATAATTCCTGATAAGAAACTGGGTGCAGAGGAATCTAAAGGCCCATTTACACTAGCGGAACTTTGAGCCTAAGAAATGCACGCGGAAGTTGCTAGCTTCACTAAATGGCGAAAATGTTACTCTTTTGTTTAAAACTGAAACTGAATATGTACACATTTAAATAAACAGCCTAACTTAACATTATTAACTATAACATTATTCAAGAGTTTAAGAGTTAAATATTCCCTCATAATACGAAAAAATTGCTGTTAAAAAGCTCTCAAACGAGTCTTCAAATTCGCCTACGTTTCTTAGGCTCAAAGTTCCGCTAGTGTAAATGGGCCTTAATTCTAGTGCTGGGTGTACGTTAAAAAAGGGAATTGCACCTGATAAAATGGTGATGCAACAATATTCCTCCTCTGGACGACTTGTAAAAGTTCCAAAAAGACTTGATCTTTTAAATAATGTTTGTTATGAGTCTGAGACTCAACCTGAGTCTCAAGGGGGGGGAGGATGTTGTGAAATGAACTGAAGTAATAACCGGCGCGAGGCGCTGCTGTTTGTGACGTCAGCCTGCGTGTTGAGCGTTTCGAATGTTTTGCTTGTAGACGGAACGAAAGCTGATCTCACAAGAGTAATACTGTTTTGATGGAAATAAAGAATGACTTATTAAGAATTTTTTGTTTTTATTCATAATGCACCCAGCCTCGGGTAGAGGCAGGCCCGCAACTGAACGAACTGTTTTAAATATATTTGATTTATATATTTTCTGTGTTCTTCGTAACAGATATAACTCCTCCAGACGTTTCAGAAATGACATAAGCCTCTCAGTCTTTTGCAGAATATCATCAATATACAACTTCCAGGTGAGTTTGTGATCGAAGGTACCTTCTAAACTTGGGGTTCTCACTACACAGGAGGGCTGTATTGCCATAAAATATAATCAGACGTAAATGTTGGTGACACAAAAAGTCTGATAAACAATTTTTTGTGTTTTAAACATTATTTATATTTAACTATATTTTGTATATTAATATATGGACTATAGATCCATAGGCTGCTGGTCTCGACGGAATATTCATTTTGGGGAGGGGGGGGCAACGTTACTCGCAACGAGATATATGAGGTTAAGGCAAAGAATAAGGCTCCTATATACCAGGCTGAATCATCAGGCATTCGCGCTCCCAAGTGGGAGATTTAATGGCGGCTGTGTAGTTACGGTGCAACAATTTTTTGTGTAAAATGGGCGGATGTATAGCTATTACTTGTTCAAATCATTCACGGAAAGGTCATACATTGGTAAAATTTCCTAAAAATGAAGAAAGAAGAAAAATATGGGTAAATAATTGCCGAAGAGACAATTGGAAACCTGGTCCAGGCGCTGAACTTTGCTTAGTAAGTATAATGTTAATTACGCCTTCATTTAGAGTTTATATCTTCTCTGATGTTTATAATGTGCAAGTAAAGTGAAATTCTTGTGTACAATAACCTGAGTATCTGCTAATTTCTGTAATAATAGCTATAATTAAATTAGTCTAGGGTTAATGTACCCGTCGCCAAACATCGCCAATGTAGATGTTTTGAATGTGGAAAAGAAATTTCTCTTCTAATATAAAGCGCGGATTTTGTTTTCCTGTGCTAATTGTGGAATTTATACTAATGTAACATGAAAATCATTAGCATATTGAAATTTATTAAAAAATAAATAATAATTTGGAAAGTCAAGATAAAATCTGAATGTTTGCTAAAGATATATGTAACATTATACTATAGTTGCAATATCGTTGGAATGATATATAATTTTTTCTTTATTTTATAATTACTATTGTTAAAAAGTTAGATGAGTTGTTTATGCACGGTGCCCACTACTGTTTCTTGGTTAAAATAACTTCCAGAATTTTGACATTGACATCTGAAGTCAATAGAATAAATTGAATAGTGTGAGACAAAATATATATAATCTGACTTCAATAATTGCAAGGATTGTGCAAGTTTATTTATAATCACAGTATTATACAATTTGGCAATGGAGTAAAGATTTAGAAATGAATGCAGAACATTCAAATTAGTATTTTCTTGTTTCTAATATATAGAAATATAGTCTATTTTCCAGTATAAAAGTTTTACTTAAAAGTATGGGAAAGCAGATTTGTTTCATGCATGATCTTTATAATACTGGTATGAAATGAATGAATTTTAATCTGTAAACAATTTTTTGTTAATATTGAAATGCGTTTCTTTGGGTACATTTTTAGGCACTTGTGGATCATGTCAGACAACATGCAATAGAAAAAAGATGTCCGTGTGCATAAATTTTCCCATTGCGTTACTTCATTTTATCTAAATTTCAATGATAATTCTTTTCATTTTTATATGGCATGTTATCAGCATAAAGGCTAGTGAAAATAAATTGGTATGTGTATCTGTTTTTGAAGTGTAATGCTTAAATAAAAAGATGGTGTGTGTTTCTTCATTTAAACAAAATTTCAAGGATAGTATTTTTCAGTGTTGTACTGTTTGTTATTTCTCAATGTAAAGGGTAACAAGGGGAAAAAAAACTGGTATGGTATATCTGTTTTTTAAGCATGATAATTTTATTTATTTCTTTAGTGATGCATATATATATAGAGAAGGTGTTTGGTCCAACTGAAGTTATAATAAATCTAATTTTACTAGATCTCTCCCTCCCCTCAGGTGTAGAAAATTTTCAAGTGCAGAAAGTTTATTTGCAGAATTAATTCATTTCTGATAAACTTATTATCATTAATTTTTTATATAACATGTTATTAAGTTACACATTTGACTACTGTGTAATAAAATTGTATTTAGGGCAAAAAATTAACTATAATTTTGCACCTGGTGACTAATATCATATGCTTCTAAGAATATTTAACTTTTTCGATAATTTTTGTATTTCAGGAACATGAAACTGTTATTTTGATATACTTAAATAATAAAAGTGTGTATCTGAATCAATTAATGGATACAGATATTTTACAGTTATTTTTAGAAGATATTTGTCATATCGCTTCTAATAATTCATAAAGTATGTTAAAATATAGGTAAATAATTTTGTGCTGAATTCAAATTTAGGGTTTAAAATATAGTCAATCATAAGACTAAATGATTTTTATTGTCATGATTTGCCTGGGCTTAAGAATGTACTTTTCGCCCGGTGGAAATTGTCATCAAACTGTCCTGAACAGGCTTTTTGTTGATAATAACTTCCAGGCTTATCAGTACCTCCTTTTGAGTGGAGGGTATGCAAATATAGTACCCAATTTAAATTACATTGTGATTGTAATAATATTGTGGTATTAAATAAGTGATTATAATTACAATTTAGGTAATTGCATTGTAATTATATTACATTGTATCTGTGAACTCTTAATTTCATTACTTTATGCAATTATGTTGTAAGTGCATAATCTAATTGCAATAATATAATCTATTCGCAATTACAAAATAATTATAAATGCAGTTACATCTTAAATAGAGGCCATTTTAATACTTTTAAATTTTCGCAAGATAACTTCCCATTAAGGTTCATTTGGAGGAAACTATGCAAATACTAAAAAAGAAGTTATGCTAAATTTACATATTTTGTACAGTACTTTCTTGTTATAATGCTGTTCAATATATTTTCAATACTTTTGTAAATTTAATGACATTCTTTGCAATCACTGTGGTGCTTTAAAAAGAAGTTTCTTAGTTATGCTTTCTAATAAGAATGGGTTTAAAATTAAGTATTATGTATAATAACTAGCAGTTAAAAAAACTTGACTGCATGAAAATGCTGTTGCTGTGTAAAATAAAAAATAAGCTTTCTTTTATGCTTTGAAATAAATTACATGTGGTTAAGTCGTCCTTTTACAATTTAAGAATGTGATTAACACACATTCTTAAATTGGACAAGTTTTATCTAAATTATTAGTATAAAATATATAAACTATGAATTATTTTGTAACATAACTGAAATTACAAAATTCATTCTATATACGTTCAAAGTTATTATCTTTTATGGAATAACTGTTTTTTAATTTAGGTAAAAATTAGATTTTTAGAAGTATTACAAATACAATGCAACACAAAGGTGATCTGATTGAAGAGGAAGGACTTTTTATTACGGTTTCTAGTTCGTATTTATATTACATTTGATGAAAAGCATCCAAAACACAGAATGCTGTACTTTCTTCTTCCATATATGTTATGAAATATTTCACACATTTAAAAGAAAGTGTTTCTTCAGAATCTTGCACAATTATTTCCATATACCTCAGACTTAAATGACAACATATTCTTAAGTTATTTTTTTAGTATGAATTTACAGTGTTTTTATGGAAATTTTTGTTAAAATGTCATTAAGATAAAGTTATTTGCACACTCTACGCTTTAACTATTTCCCCATTTGACACTATTGAAAGTTTTTATTCATATCTTATTTATTATAGTCTGCTAACGAAACTGAAACATCTAAAAAATAAGTTATTTTGAATATATTTACAAAATATACGCGAAATTTTTATTTAGGTGAAAACGTCTATATACTATTCGAGAATTAATAAATTATCCGAAAAGTTTATATGCGCTGAATGCCGCGCGTCTATAAAATAAATCTTAAAAAAAAAAAAAAAAAACAGCAGATATTCAGCCAGCGTGTGCGATAAACGCGCCAAAATTGGCAGCGCGTTCACTCCCTCGCGAAGAGAGAAAAGTTTGTGATTCAGCCTGGTTTAGAGGACTAGCGTCTACATCCCAAAACGGCAGCCTATGAGAGAGGCGATTCTATTATTTTCATCTGGGAGTAGAGGAGTTAGAATGGTTTTCTGAGGAATGCAACGACAGTGGACTATATGTTTGCTTACATTTGGAAGTTCAAAAAATTGCTTAGGTGGATTGCCTTAGTTTCTACGGTTACTTACAAGGAAATATTAGGCAGTTTTTTTCGGTTTGCTGATAGAGGGCAAATAGACAATTTACATTTATAATCCGCGTTTATCTATTTAAACTTCAGAAGATTTAAGATGAAGCGAATATATTTAACACAACAGAATATAATCTTAAGACTTGTAAATCTTTTAAAAGACAACAGCAAATTTTTAAACATTAAAAAATATCTTCTCTTCTAATTATAATAAATAATGAGATAATGCATGGATGAATTGTTAATTATATGATAACTATGCATTTATAAAAAGTTTTTAATAATGAACTATAAATAATAGTTTTAATTATTGATGTATTGTTTTTTATAAAGGTAAATTATAAAGGTAAATTATCTATTTGCCCTCTATCAGCAAACCAAAAAAAAAAAAAAACTGCCTAATATTTCTCTGAAAGTAACCGCAGAAACTAAGGCAATCCACCTTTCCAATTTTTTGAACTTCCAAATGTAAGCAAACATATAGTCCACTGCCGTTGGCGTTCCTCAGAAAACCATTCTAACTTCCCTATTCCCCGATGAAAATAATAGAATCGCCTGTCTCATAGGCTGCCGTTTTGAGATGTAGACGCTAGTGGTTTAGAGGAGCCTTATATGAGGTCGTTGTTACTGTTGTATGAAGTCGTTGATTACTCGCTTCCTGGGTGGTGGTAAATGAGTAACAGCTTTATAGCCGAGATCATTTTCTGATTCAAAAAGAGAAAAATGAAGAATAATATCATGAAGAGTTTTAAAAGGCTTTCCACGTGAGTGAGATCGCGAAACAGGAGAAAGAAAGGCCTTTTTTCTTTTTATGTCTATGCAATTTTCGGTATTCACGGAGAGTTCTTATCTTTTATCTGGCAACACGAAGCCCATTCGAACATTGGAAATCGTATTGTAGTTCTTGTAGTTTACGGAAATAAGTAAATGTCTGAATTGTTGCTTGATCCTGATATCCGATTATGGGTATTTCTTCCTATAGTTATAATCACATTTCTCTTTGGAATTGTTCGTCATTACATATCTATTCTCCTAACATCTCCTAAAAAAGTTGAGTTGACACAAGTTCAGGACAGGTAAGCTAAGTCTTATTATTTTTCTAATTTCTAAACATTTTAATCTGTAAATCTTTAACTAGCTGTTTGTCTCTTTACTACGGCTGTTAATAAGTACTGCCGAAAAAAAATATGTAAAATAGCAGAACAAAAAAATATTAATTGAAATGAGTTGACACTTTTATATCAGTTCCTTAATGTTATCTAGTTTTAATAACATGTATCTCGAAAACTTCCAATTTTTTTTAGAACTTCCAGAAAATTCATTTGAATCTTTAAAACATTATGTACTTGTGATATCCCAAAATAATGCCAAAAATTTCCAATGCATTAAACTGAAGTTTTAAACTTAAAAATTACTTTTTCTCTTTGGGTTGTGAAAATATTGTAAGAAAAGTGATGGGACAGTTATTACTGTATTATATAAATAATTTCTAATATTTGTAGAAGTATTATTAGCTTTCAAAAACATAGTTTGATCATTGTGGTATGGATTTGGCTAATTTTATTTTATTATTTCTACCTTAATTATTATTGTTTCATTTTTCATTGTTAAGTTCCAATATTATTTTCCAGTTTTATTTATCGTTTCTCATGAAGTGCGTTTGATAAGGTTTAAATCTGGTCTGAGCAAGTATTTAAAATATTTCAAGAACATTAAACAGCATAAACGTAATTAAATTTAAGTTTCAATGAAGTGACAAATAAGTCCATGTGATAACTCAACCATTATTTTCTAGTCTTGGAATGAACTTCCAATTTTTAGAATTTTTCTTTGACTCTTATTTGCTAAATGCTGTTGAAAGGTATTAAATTAGTTTCTCTTGCCAAAAGATACCTTATTTTGATATTCAGAGTTTCTTGTAAATCATTGGAAAGGTTGAAGTTTTCTGTCTCTTTTTTTTTTCTCCGAAGTAGAATTTTAAACTTTCCATCACTGGCCATTATTGGATGACAGTTTTACGTGATTTGATTAACAGATACTGTAGATGATTAGTAAAACTCTGTTTCATATTTATGAGCACCCAGTTTTCAATTATTTAATGTGTCATATATTACAAGATTTCAAACTGCAGTGATAGTTGTGTCATGTGTGATGAATTCCAAGAAAACGCTTGTATGGTCTCGGAACATTGTAGCCATACTTTCTAATGTATGGGCTATAGTGGCTGGAGAAAGTTTGTTTGAACTACTCTGGTTTATGTGGGGAATGAGTATGTATTCACTTATTTGAATTATTCTTTTATTTTTTCAGTTTCGAAATGGACTCTGGTCTCATCTGATGACGATTTTATTCGAAACATCAATGCTCTGTTTTGTGATGGTCGGACAGCACCTTTGGAACTTATCTTATAAATATTTTGCAGTATTGAAGTCTTACTTATGATAATGTAGGGAACTGACTGTGAAATTTTGGGAAAGGAATCATTCAATACAGAAATTGTGAACAGAAGATTTTCTTGAATTTCTTGATCCACTTGTAAATAGTTTGCAGTACTGGAGTCTCACTTATGATGGCATGGAGAAATGACCATGAAAATTTGGGAAAGGTATCATTCAATACAGAAATTGTGAATGCAAGATTTTCTCGAATTTCTTGATCCACTTGCTGAACAAGATCATTGGTTGACACTTGTTTCTTTCCCTGCTTGCATGCATCATCAATGTCTGTATGTCTTGCTTCAAAGTTTTCATGAATGACAATAAAGCCATACTTTTTTGTCATTCATGAAAGTTTTTCCATATACATTACTCATTTGTTGATGAGTTTTGAGTGCACTGCACCCCTAAGCTTACAGAAAGTGAATGATAGTATGCACTTCACACTTAGCAGGAGAGACTATTATGCGAGGCATGTTTATGTGCTCACTGATGACTGAGACCTGATGTGATTAATGGGCATACTCGAAACACTGCGGTAAACACCTGGGCTAATCTTTGGAATATAGTAACAGGTAGTTTGGCGACATTTTGGTAAGGCGATAAAGGTTACCAGCTAGGACTTTAGCAGTGTACATGGACAAAGTCAGGAGTGTGCGCAATGCCATTTTTGTGCAATTCTGGGATTTTTTTTAGCTAATCTTTGGAATATGGTAACAGGTAGTTTGGTGACATTTTGGTAAGGCGATAAAGGTTACCAGCTAGGACTTTAGCAGTGTACATAGATAAAGTCAAGAGTGTGCGCAGTGCCCATTTTTGTGCAATTCTGGGATTTTTTTTTTTTAAAGTGAAAATAGTTTGACGTGTACATGGATACCGTGTATGTGCAATTCTTAAAAACTGCGGCAAGCAGTTTGCGATTTTGCACTTTTCTGCAATTTTGCACCTAATCTTCGTCATGATTAAGCACTTTTGTTCCATAAAAGTTCTAGCATAAGCGTAATTCGGCTAGCAGATTGTGAAAAAAAAATGCCTTTACTTCGTGAAAACAAAATGGCGTCCCCCCCCCAAAAAACTAGCAGGTTGCTGTAGCAGGGTTGGTCGCCAAATTTAACTTCGCGATCTGTGCCGTTGGATTTTTATGGGTGTTTTTTCATTTCGCAACCAGTAGGACATTGGGAAAAAAAAAATCTTGGTAAGACTGTGTATTAATGAAATCATTTGGTGGTGCAATGTAAAAAATTCACAACTGAATGAAAAGCATACAGTTTGACAGCTGGTTTAGTAGTTTTGAGAAGCTGTTTGTAACTGTGCAGGGATTTATTTGCTAGGCAGCAACAGGGGCATAGTTAGAAGGGGTGGAGAGGGAAGTTCTCACCGGCTGACACTTTTTTAGGGATGGCATTTTTCATGTGGTCTCCGAGAGACGTAAAGAATAGTGAGATTTTGAATTTCATACTGAATTAAATTGAGGGGAAAAAATAGCTTTGACCCAAGGTAAAGTATTTCAAAACATTAGCACAAGATTTCAATAGTTACATACCTTTTTTATATCTTTTTTATTCCATCAAAACTTAACTTTTGAATGAAAGTTAAATATCAAATAAATTATGATCATTGTAACATTAATAATGAAGAATTCCTTATTAAGGGAAGGATGGACCTTTTGAATTTTTATACTTTATTCTAAAATACAGGTCTCTAGAACAAAGTTCCAAATATTATAAATACTGTAATACAGTCAAAAGTCGTTAATTCGGACACCCATAATCCGGACCTCAAAGCTAAAAACTTTCTGCGCATGCGCTGATGCGTAAGACATTTTACCACTGCGCATATGCGTGTGCGCAAGCGCAGAATACGTTTTCGCGTGTGATAACAGACGGTATAATCTAAAATTATCTAATTATCTTAAGAGCAATTTTATAAAAGTAAACTTGAACTTTCGATTATGTCAAATAGAATTTCCGATTCTGGAGCTCCCAAAGGATCGTACATAACGAAAGTATGTTTCGATGTCCATCAAACAAAAAGTGGAATTGCTGCAAAAAATGGATAAAGACATGAAGAATGTGACAGAGAGGTTAGTGAAAACGAAAAAATTTCGATTGACATGTTAGTCGGTATTCTCGGCACAACAATTAACGGGACTTGAACAGCGGAACTTTGTAACTGAACAAGAAATTGTGTCTGTTTATAGAATTAAAGAGAAAGTATTATCACATAAAACGAAGGAACTTAAAACAACTTGCATTGAAAGAAATGTTTAATAAAGTAAACAAATAAATATTAAGCTTTTTTTTTTTTTTTTTTTTTTTGTAAATTTTGATATCCTTTAGATTATAATTGTTCTTTATTTCATAAATAAAGGTTTCATATTTTTAATTTTATAATTTCTGCATGCCATCTTACGAGATTTAAACTGATGATCTATAATCTGGAAAAATCGATAATCCGGAATCGCCGAAGTCCCGACGAGTCCGGATTAACGACTTTTGACTGTATTATTGTGAACTTTCATCACAGTTGCTATAAATAGAGAAGAGTTTTTTGTTAGAGAGTTGTGAGGAGAGTTTTTTAAATAAATGTCATTTAAGGAGTATTTTATAGCTATAAATGTTTATTTTGCAAATATATTTGTATTGTCTGCATTATAGCTAATTGAGCAATGAAGTAGACATCTAGGATGTTATTAAGGGTTTTAAGGAGGGGAGAAGCCAAAATACTAATGTAATTTTAAAAATGTTGGAATTAAAATTTTTCTGGCTCTACTCTTATATGCACCTCAAGATCACCAAATGTGGCTATATGTGTTCTGCGCTGGTTTTTGGCGCGATTGCGTGTTATATGGCAACCCTGTTGTCGTGTAATATATATATAGTGCAATTTGTAGATGTTTTTTAAAGTTTAAACATAATGCTGTGTACATGGTATGTTAATTTATTAAAGCGAGGTGTGCATAGTTCATAGATTCTTTCGCTGCCTAGATTGTGCAATTCGTACATGTTCTTTTAAGTTAAAACAAATTGCTGTGTATATGGATTCTTGTCAGATATTTTTGGTTAGAAACTTTACGTTTCTGCTATCTAAATTTTTTGTTTTTGTTTCGGATTTTTAGCTTAAATTATGTGTTTTTGGTGACATTTAGGGCTTAAAGTTTGAAAATGTAGACAAAAAATTTAGATAGTAATAGGGCACCATGGATGTTTGGCGAGAAATTTGGTGGCCTGAGAGCGCATATAAGAGTAGTTCCATTTTTCTTCAAAAATAGATATTTCTGGCTTTGGCATGCACACTGCATTAGTTCCTGCCAGCTCTGATAATTTGCAATTATTGGTCTTTGCATTATCGTAGCGTTTGAATTTGTTATGACGATATGACGATAGAGTTAATGAGCCAGCTTAGCTTAAAATTAAATTGACTGCTAGTTCACATTTTAGTCTGAATTTGACTGTTTCTGTTTAACTATATCACCATGAGCTGTAGTTTATTTTGTTAGCATAAGAACATGCCGTTATGTTTTAAGTTTTTTTTTTTTTTCACTATAAGAAGTTTATTTAAACCTGATTTATATCTGACTTCGTAGTTACTTTCAGGCATAGCAATAATTTGCTTCATGTAGGTTTTGGACTATTTAACTTTCACCAGATCATGCAAAATCTCATAGGTACATTGTCGAGAGATTGACAAATTAGGAGATAAAGCATGCAGAAACTAGCGGGAACATTGTTTTGCATATTGAAATTGTTAGAAATTGTTAATTGTTAGAAAATATACTTGAGAAGGAAATTGATTTGTTGTTAAAAAACACAAATATTTTGGGGATTTTAATGTATAATTATAATATTGTTTAAGAATCAATGTCATAAATTACTTGTAATTTAAACTGTGAAATGAAACTGAAGTATTGTGATTTTAATGGTGTATTTTTAAGAAACATTTAAAAAAATAAAATTTTATAGTGGTCATTTAAATTTATAATAAGTAAGAGTATCGGCTAATCTTTGGAATAGGGTAACAGGTAGTTTGGCGACATTTTGGTAAGGCGATAAAGGTTACTAGCTAGGACTTCAGCAGTGTACATGGATAAAGTCAAGAGTGTGCGCAATGCCATTTTTGTGCAATTCTGGGATGTTTTTTTAAGTGAAAATAGGTCGACGTGTACATGGATACCATGTATGTGCAATTCTTAAAAACGCAGCAAGCAGTTTGCGATTCTGCACTTTCTCCCAATTTCGCACCTAATCTTCGTCATGATTAAGCACTTTTGTACCATAAAAGTTCTAGCATAACCGTAATTCGGCTAGCAGATTGTTGGAAAAAAAAAAAAAAAAAGCCTTTACTTTGTGAAAACAAAATGGCGTCCAAACAAAAACTAGCAGGTTGCTGTAGCAGGGTTGGTTGCCAAATTTTCACCAAAAAATCGCCAAGTTACCATAATCCAAACGTTAACCAGAGTATCTACCTAATTTAATTCTTTCTAACTTAAACTATCTAATTCAATTATTTGTAAGTAACTGCTCAGCCTTAAAATTGTCTCTGCATATTAAAGCGATTTATTGCCTTTCATTCATTCTTCCTTTCATTCATCCTTACCTTACCGTGATACAGTACAAAAATGAAAACAATTATCTAAAACTTATTCTTTGCATCTAGGGAGACTTATAATAATACAAAACAACTTGTAACCTCTGGTGCTTTAGTGGCTTATTTTTAACTTAAACTATATAAACTGGGTTACAACCCCAGAAGCTGTACACGAAGCTACGGCACTATCTGCGTCAGACAAGCAGACCATAACTAACTTTAAATCTTGCAAACCGTACATACATCAGGCTTTCAGGTTTGTTCTGATCAGCAGGTCTCTCTCTAGGAAAGTAGCAGCAGTGGCAATAGCTAATCTTCTGTTAACAAATCATGCCGATTATGATTTTACTTCTCATTCCTCTAGGCTGAGGAAGTATGTGACAAAATAAGACAAAAAAAAAAAAAAAAAAAAAAAAAAACAGTATGAAGCTAACTCTTAGTAAAACAGGGGTGTTTGTGCTTCGGGGAAACCCCAGAATTCCGGGAATTTTGAACTTCGATACCCGGAATTCCGGGTATCGTCGTTCAAAAGGAGGTAGGAATAATAATGAATTATTTATTTTGATCTGGGTAATTTTGTTTGCTTTGAAAGCAGAAAACGCAAGGTCAGTGTGTGTGGTGAAAACTTTTCCTTTCTTTCTCCAAAGGCAGTGATAATGCATGAAAAGGGGGAAAAAACTTCTTTTTTGTTCTTTCCTTATTGCGAGTTATGACTCATTCCCCCGGTTCTCGGACATTCTCTTCTGGATTCTTTTCAGCAAGTAGGCGCAGCAGAAAAAAAAGGGAGAGAGTTCGTTCGACCAGATGTGCGATCACGTGACTCTGGGTTCAAAGGTCTTATCTCTCCTGGCGTGGTGCCAATAAGTAGAGAAGGGGAATTTTTCGCCGTATTAGGTATTTGTCATTGATCGCTTCTCAACTTTTTTTTCTCCGCTGTGTAAAATTTTCGTTTCATTTATTGATGTAAATTTTTCGTTTCGTTTATTGAAATATTTTTTTATTTATGTATGCAAGAGAATTTCACTATGAAATTTCTCGATATAAATAGTGATATTATACAATTAGAAGAAGGTGTCCGGAATGCATTTAGGTGGAATTGGATTGAACGGAGAGATGGTAATGGGGACACCATCGGCACATGGTGCAAGAAAATAAATGTTGCTGGACAAGCATATTGTGTTTTTTGTAACTCACTGCTGAAGTATGGGGGGGAAGGATTCAAGGCTTTCACAAATCATTCTAAAACTGTGACGCACATAAAATATTCAAAGTGCATTAGACATTCAATGACTTTAAGTAATTATGCTAATTCAAAAAATACTGATGACTTACTGGAGACTGATGCTCAGCCATTGGATATAGTGACAAGAAAAGCACGCCAAGGAGTATTAATAACTTCGTTTATCGCCGAGAATTCTCTTTCTTTCAATGTAGCTCCCAATTTAATTGAACTCTGCAATCAGTTTAGCCGCGAACAGACGGCACTAAACTCGTTGGAAATGTCCAGGACTACTGCATGTTATAAGATGAAATATGGGCTCGCAAAAACTATTAAGGAAAATATCATTGAAACTTTAAAGGAGACTCCATTTTCTCTAAATTTGGATGAAAGTACTAGCAATGCTCAAGAAAGTATACTGGCAATATTGGTGCAGTTTTATGACAACAATCAAAATAAAGTTGTAATTATTCATTTTGCATCTCTAAAGATGGAATCTTGCAATTCAGAAGCTGTTTTTAAAGCAGTTGTTAATACTATTGAAGATAATAATATTCCATGAGCAAACTTAATTAGTGTATTAATGAGCTCATGTAACACCATGCATGGAAAAAAAAAGGGTGTTGAAACCAGACTACGATCATCTAAGCATAGAGCTAAAGCATCCTTTGTGAGTTGTTGGGAATGCAAGCAAGAATACACCCCTTCAACAATTTTTTTCTGAGCTGCAGAAATATTTCTTTTATTGTATACAGTTTCAACATAAGAAAAATAATCCCCTTTTTCAATCAGTGCTAAAAGCAATAGCTAAAAGATTTCCACCAAAAAAATAATTCTGCAACTTATTCAAATTCGAAACCGGAAGGGTTTAATTGCTATTTTATATTTTAAAACAAAATAAGGTACTTACGTATTATCGCAACCAGGTTGGCGCGATTTGTAAGTTTGAGTAAAAAAGTATGAATAGAAAGAAAATGTACATTTATTAATTACAGATAATTTTTAATACAGTTTTTTATATTTTGTTTTAAAATATAAAATAGCAATTACACCTTTCCGGTTTCGAATAAGTTGCAGAATTATTTTTTCGGCGGAAATCTTTTGGCTATTGCTTTTAGCACTGATTGAAAACCGTCTTCGCCATTAACAGCTTGAGCTTGGCGCCATATAAATTCGATAAGGTATGAGTCAAGATGATGAAGGGCTGTTCCTCTCTGTTTTTTGTTGCACCATTTGGCTGAGCCCCACATGCGCTCTACATGTTGTGTGTCAACGCCCGTGTTGGGATCCACAAAGTTATATTTGTGATTAACAGTTCCATGCAGAAATCCAGCATTTTCGAACTCACTTGTATTGTATCCTTTCCAGCAATCCGAATAAATGATGCTTCCTTCCTTGATATTTTCGCAAATTTTTTCCATGAGGGTAACGGCACTTCTGTTAGGTACAGTAACCAAAAAAATCTCTTTCTTTTCTCGGCTAATTCCGCCGAAAACCCATTGCTGTGGTAGTACACGCCCAGTGTTATTTTTTCTTTTTACAAATAAACTTGCGTCTAAACACGTAGGGTTGCCGTAAGCAGGGTCGCCAAATTTGGCGATTTATGCAAATTTTGGCCTGGTTGCGTTAATACGTAAGTACCCAAAATAATATAAAAAACTGTATTAAAAATTATCTGTAATTAATAAATGTACATTTTTTTTCTATTCAAACTTACAAATCGCGCCAACCTGATTGCGATAATACGTAAATACCAAATTTTTTCAAAATCTGTGAATCCCTTGCCATTAAGAAACTTAAACCCTTGAAGAGACCAGACCATAGGTGGGTGTACATTTTATGTGTTTTAGAAAGAATCAAAGATCTGTGGGATGCTCTTATTGCATTTTATTTTCACTACTTGGATAAAACTGATAAAGGGGATTGTTTTTCTTATGTTGAAACTGTATACAATAAAAGAAATATTTCTGCAGCTCAGAAAAAAATTGTTGAAGGGGTGTATTCTTGCTTGCATTCCCAACAACTCACAAAGGATGCTTTAGCTCGGAAAAAAAGAATACTAAATGGGTTATTTGTTATGCAAAACAAAACTTTATTGCATATGGCATTATATTCAGCAGTATTACCAGAGTTCAACACATATATTAAATTATTTGAAACAAAAACAAAACAAAAAAAAATGCTTCATTTAATACATTCCAGTATTTATAAATTGATGGTAAAATTTTTCTCTTTTTTTTATGAAGCCAGAAAATATAGAGTGCACATCTTATAATGATTTATTAAAGGTTGATGTCACAAATCCAGAATTCCATCTACCTATCAAAGTAATATTTACTGGTTCAGAAGCTTCCACTCTCCTGAAGAAATTATCAAAAAATCATCCAATAGCAAGAGAATTCCAAATTTCTCTGATGAAAGCTTATACTAATACAGCACAGCATATGAAACAGAAATTACCCCTTAAAAATTCATATCTAATTAGTTTTACAGCATTAGATCCAGAGCTAAGAGGTAAAACCAGTACAATATTAGCTTTTGAAAAATTATCATCTTTTATGTCCCATATTTTTAGTGATAATGAAAAGTCAAAAGTAGAAGCTGAAATAAGGTTATACCAGAGTGATATTGATATCACCAAAGAAATGCCCTACACATCTGATGAAAGTGGAAATCAAGTCAAGTGTACAATTGATAAATACTGGTCTAAAGTTTTTAATTGAAAAGATGATTTCACAAATGATTATAAGTATCCTACATTGGCTAAATAGGTCAAAGCCTGCCTTAGCTGCTTCCATGGCCCATTAGTGTGCATTCATCTTAATGGTTACACTTGTCACTGACTATAGAACCTCTCTTAAGATTGATTCCCTAGATGCAGTGCAGACTATTAAATATGATTTAATGGCTTCTAAAGAAACCTCATGTGAAAAATATGGCTCAAAAATCCAATGACTGATCCAATTCACAAAGATCTCTTACTGAATATAATCAGAAGTTGGAAAACATATCAAGAGGACTTAAAAACATGTATTTCAGATGAGTCACCTATAAAAGTCTCTGAAAAACCTTCTATATTAGCAGAAAAGCAAACTGCTTCTATCTCTGCATGTGCAGTTCTCGAGGAAATTTCTTCAACTGTAAATGAGGAAAATAAAAATCAACCTTCCTGCAATTATGAAGTTCACCACAAAAGAAAGACAAGCCCACAAACATCAGAAAATAAAAAAAAAAGCAGCAGAAATTAGATAATTTTTTTTAAAGAATTAATTCAGGTAATTTAAAATATTTACATAAAATGTAGTAGTTTATATGTTTGAAAATTTATGGTTATTAATTTTGCAAAAAAAGTAATTCATTGAACTTTATAATTAGGTCATTCAATACTTCATAATTGTAATTTTTCATTTCTCTCCCCCCCTTCTCGAAACTCCAAAATGTCGGTAGTAAGTCCGTAAAAGTTTCAGGGGATTTTTTGGGGTCCCACAAACACCCCTGGTAAAACAAATAAAATGACACTAATCTTCTTTCAAATGTGTGCAACTATTGTAACTCTAAAATATTCAATTCTACTCGATAAATTTGATTTAAAATTGATTTTAATCTCAATTTTGTTTTATAATTATGCTTAATAATAATAATACATCCTACTTATGGATCTCTTTTATCCTTAGGATGGTAGTACAAAGTTTAAGCATAGATAATATCTTTAACTGAATTGATTCAGCTTCCATTTGCCAATAGGTTCTTAGTTTTTTTTTTCTGGTTAATGGTCCTTAATTTCTGCTTGCAGAAATGTGTAGGAACCCTGTACTATCTTATAATTTAAGATATTTTGCTTTCTAACTTTCATTAATAATGTAAATGTCATCTTAATGAATATAAGTTAATGAAAATAGAGACTAAAATAGGTAAATATACAAATTTAGCTAGTAAAAGCTCTTTAGATACAGGTCTTCACGACAGATCCAAATCCCGGGCCGCTCAGAGGTTTAATGAGAGGACAGTTATTTTTTGAAGTTTTTCTTCGAAGAGCAACACTAATCGCAAAGGAATGGCTAGATTAAAATTTATTAATAATGTCTCAACATCGCCGATCTTTTAGAGTGACATATTTCTTGCCCTTATCCAAGAATTTAATTGTTTAATCTTTTATGCTGTACTAGCTGCTATGTAACCAGCCTTCATCTGGCTTTTAAATGTACCATAAAAATGCCTAAAGGGAACACTAAACATTAAATTTAAAACATGCATAGCATTTTACTCTGCAAAACAACTTTATATATATATATATATATATGTAGGTATACCTATTAAAAATTTAAAAAAAAGTGGAAATGTATTACATATTAAAAAAATTAAAATGAAAGAATCAAAATCCCTTAATACAAATATTAATTATCCTAATAAATAAATTAACCAACTTCCTGTTGGGGGGGGGAAGAAAAAAAACTTTTCAGTATCTTAAAAAGTGAAATAAGAAATAAATATTTTATCTCATATTTTCAACAGTCAGCAGTCCAGTATACAAAGCATTGAATGAAAAACTGTTGCCAAAACCACATTTTTAAAAGAATGAAACTGTTCAAAATAATGCAATTTCATCAAAAAAGATAAAATTATAATTAAAAAAAAGTAATTTGAATTTTGAAAAAATCGCTTTGAGGTGCACTGGCTGTTGTCTAGATGCAGCTATGTAACAAATTTTGTAGTTCTGGGTCTATTAGCTTACGCGCAGTGCAAACGAAAGACACACACAGACTCTTTCTTTTCTTATACGTAGAGATTAAAAATTCTAAGAAATGTGAGAATCATTGATTTATTGACGGGAGAAAAAGTACAAAGCCTTCTTTCTAACTCTTTTAAATTGAAGACTCAACTGTAAATAAGTTAACCTGGGCTGCTTCTGTCAATTAAAAAGACCGAGTTAGTATGTAATTTGACTTATTGCTTATGAAAAAGTTTAATTGAGATCGAATATATCTAAAGTGTTATTGAAGCTTTTGTAAAATCTCAGTCCATGAACTAATAAACTCAGAATTAAAATAAAAGCTTAAAAATAATTTTATACTTAAATAACAATCCCAATGACCTAAAAGTACATTAATAAAAAATAATAGAAGGCAATAATTATATTTTTGTGAGATATCATTATTGTTTCCAGCTATGCAAGATGCATAGACTCCAACTACTACGGATTCTCCGTAGTTTCTACGGAAATTCATGAAAAACTACGAGCTACGAAAAGTATGGAAAAAACTACGGATTTTACAGAAACAAGAGCAGGAGAACCAGTACGCAAAACGGAACCAACTAATTCATCCGATGATTGGCTGAATACTCGTGTTATCATATATCACGTGTTGAGTGCGTTCCTAGTTTTGAAGAATTACCCAATCGTAGATCAGTAACTCCAACCGTTAACGACTTATCAATAGTTCCACCCAATTGTCTGTCTCCCAGGTTCCTCGCTGATGTGGGTTTAGGCTGCATTCGGCTGCATTGTGTAGTTTACGGCGAGAGCTTAGCGTGTGTCTTGTGAACTGTGAATCAGGTGAAAGATTTTTAATCATAATGCTGCCTCGAACGAAGAAGCCAAAATTATCAAAGCAGAAGTTTAAAGATTCATATTCTTCAGAATTTCCATGCATTAAAGCGTCCGAAATTTCTGTGAATCACGCACACTGCAGTGTATGCAACAAAGACTTCTCAGTTGCTCATGGCGGAAAAGATGACTGTAAACGGCATGTGTTTTCTCAAAAGCATATAGAACTTGGCACTGTAAAATCTAAAGAAATAACAAATTTCTTAATAAAAGATGATGAAACAGATCCTATAAAAGCCGAATGCTATTTTGTTCATTTTTTAATTGAACATAATCTACCGCTTTCTGTTTCGGATCATTCCAAAGAGCTTTTCAAAGCAATGTTTCCGGATTCTGCCATAGCAAAAAAATTTAGCTGCGGTCATACCAAAACTGCTGCTATTGTGAAAACGCTTGCAGAAAATACTGTTGCTGATATTATAAAATCAGTGTGCAGTACATCATTTTCTCTAAGTACTGATGGAAGTAATGATAACAATGATAACAAACTGTACCCATTGGTTATAACATACTACAGTAAAGAAAAGGGAGTGATAATTACTTCATTGATTTCTATTTTAGAATGCATGAATAATACAGGAGAAGGTATTTTTAATTGTATAAATGAAAACTTTAAAAACAAAGGTTTAGAATGGAAAAATTGCTTATCATTTTCTTCAGATAATGCTAGTAATATGATTGGAAAGTTTAAAGGTGTAGCATCATTTATCAAAATGCATCAACCAAGTATAATCACCCGAGATTGTCCGTGCCACCTCTTGCATATAGCTGCAAAAAAAGCTACTGAAAAATTAATTGGCTCAGAAATTGAAATGTTGATAATAGATATATATTTTTACTTGGAGAAAAGTTTGAAACGGAAGCATAGCTTCAAAGTTGCTCAACAAATTTTGGGACAGAATGCAAAATCTCATAAAATTTTGAAATATTGCAGTACGAGATGGTTGTCTCTTTTAGAATCTATAACAAGGATTTTGGAACAGTGGGATGCTGTGATAAATTTTTTTGGAGATAATCCAGATAACAGTGAGAATGAAGGAAAGATATTGCAAAACATTAAAAAAATTTTACAGTCACCGACCACCAAATTGTACTTGTTATTTTTGAAAAATACTTTGCCTTTGTTTATAACAGTAAATATTAATTTGCAACAACAAGCTCCTTATATACATAAATTGAGAAGAGAACTTTTTGAGCTTTTAATGAATTTATTTGTTAGATTCGTAAAACCATCAGTAATTTCTAAAGAAAATGAAGATGTTACTCTAACGTCTATTCCATTTCAGAAGTATAGTAAACAAAAAGAAAATGAAAATTTAGTGATTGGTGCGGAAACAAGACTATATTTAAAAAATGCCAAGTTGAATGAAAGTGAAGTGAAATCATTTTTCAATTCTGTGCGAGCTTTTTTTGTAACTGCATGTTCATATATAATTGATAAATTTCCACTGAGTGATCCATTTCTAAAACATGCTGAAGTTGCTGACATCAACTTGAGAACTGAAGTCTCATTTTCATCTGTTCTTTACGTGATGAATACTTTTCCATCCATTATTGATGAAAAATGTCTTAATCAAGTAGAAATTGAATTTTCCATGTATCAAGTAGATGATTTGAAAGAAATTGTAGATTTGCGTATTGATATAGCATGGGGAGAAATTGCCAAATTAAAAAATATGAATGGGTGTATTAAATACAAAGTATTGCCTTCTGTAATGCTTGCTGTCTTAATAATACCTCATTCAAATGCAGCTTGCGAAAGAATTTTTTCTATTGTTAAAAAAAATCAGACGGAATTTCGACCAAATTTAGGTCTTAAAACTCTTGAAGCAGTTTTGATTGAAAAAATAAATATGCATGCAAATGAAGAACTGTGTTATAAAAAAACATTCAAGGCAGATGAAGGGCGTCTGAGATGGGGAATAGCCTGTAGTCTCGTGGACAGCACTACAATTGGCCAGAAAGAACAAGGGTAACTTTTGGTTCCAATCAAATTGGTTTGAGAAAAGCATCAGCGA
Source organism: Stegodyphus dumicola (assembly GCF_044657685.1). Classification (NCBI taxonomy): domain Eukaryota; kingdom Metazoa; phylum Arthropoda; class Arachnida; order Araneae; family Eresidae; genus Stegodyphus; species Stegodyphus dumicola. The sequence continues at coordinate 4,147,774 of NC_140769.1, read as the reverse complement.
GAGATTGTTGAAGACAGTTCAATTAAACCTCTTTACCATGCCCCTCTGTTTGCAGATGTAAAGACTTCGAACTATTAACTACTTGTGCTAAAAAGACATGCCACACATGTCGAGATGCTTTTGTTTCAAACCGCGAGAGACGTGAACACTACGTCGATAGGCATTTATTGCAAAAATGAAAATAATGTGGTGCACACATCACCTAACAATGAGATTGTTTATTTCTCGAGTTACAGCTTTGGATTGCACTCGCAGACGCGGAGCGGCGTAAATGACACACTTTACTGCTTGTTACATTGTAAGGCACGACACCACAACCGTGAAGTTTAGTCGTAGCGCAAGTGGTTAAGAATGTTAAACACAGTGTATTGAAAGCTCATCTAAAAGGTGAAGCTCACATAGAGATCTCTCAATACTCTGAAATCGATTCTAAACAATCACCTGAGAACTTGGTCTTATACATTTTCCCCTAGACTGCTGAGAAATCTCTAGTACCCTGCATTTTTCAAAATTGCTGGAAGGCGTATACAGTCAAAGTTACATACAAGAGCCAGATGTGGTTACACATAGGAATCAATCACAGTTATATAGCAACTGGACAAATGGTCGCCAAATTTGGCAACAAAAATTAGTTGCCAAAACCATTGCCAGCTTGGCAGTATCTTGCCAATTTATCGAGATAACCATTTATTTCAATGTTAAATAGACTTGCCCCTGTAATCTTATTTTTCCAGCACAGTTTCAGTCTCTTTTTACGTTTCATTTTACGTTATACAAAGATATTACGATTTTGCTAAAATTATTAACGTGCATATAAAATTTGTAACAATATTTATTGCAAGTTGGTAAACATTATATACAAAAAAAAAAAAAAAAAAAAAAAAAAAAAAAAAAAAAAAAAAAAAAACCTTTAGCTATTTACGAGGGTTGGAACTTTAATAGTGTCAACTATTTATTTACAAGGAATACAAAAGTGATTCATGACACCATGTTTTACAGTCCTTCAATATAGTCGCCAGCATTGTGTACAACCCGTTTCCAAAGATGTGGAAGTCGCAGAATACCTGTAGCAGCGCCTGTTTTGTTGATAGTTGGAATGGACCGGTCTACTGCTGCAAGAATCTCAGGAACAGTTTGGAAGCGAGTGCCACGAAGTGGTCCCTTCATCTTAGGAATTAAGTCATAGTCACAAGGGCTTAGATCTGGGGAGTATGGTGGATGGTAAAGCACTTTCCAGCCTCATCGCTTGAACAAATCAGTCACAGCTTGTGCTGCATGCAGCCGAGCATTGTCATGCAAAATGAGAGGAGCGTTCTGCAGAAAATGTCGCTGTTTTTTTCTCAAAGCTGGTCGGAGATTGTGCTCCAAAAATGAGCAGTAATACTGCGCAGTGATGGTCTGCTGTGGGGGAACGGTATGCGTTAGGATGACACCATCACAGTCGTGCACGAGAATCACCATAACTTTCACATTGCTGGGGTTCTGATGAAATTTCGAACGTCGTGGTGACCCGTGATGACGCCATTCGTTTGATTGGCGTTTCAGTTCTGGCTGGTACGATCGGGCCCAAGTCTCATCCAGCATAATGATACGGCGTAAAAATGCATCTCCTTCGCGCTCATAGCGCTCCAGGTGGGTTCGGACAGCATCGTATTGTAGCCATTTCTGCATTTCCGTCAATTGATGTGGAACCCATCGTGAAGCAATTTTTCTCATGGACAGGCGTTCCTTCAGAATGTGCAGCACAGTTGTATGCGCTAATCCTGTTTGTCCGGCCAGCTGATGAATCGTTTGGCGGCGATCACTGTCCATTAGTGCGGGAACAGCTTGCACATCTGCATCGCTGACACTCGGATGACCTGGCCGCAGCATGTCTGCCACATTTTGGCGTCCTTCATTGAATGCTTTCACCCATCTTGCTACCGTTCTGTAAGGCAATGCAGATTCCCCGCAAGCCTCTTGAAGCCCTTGATGACACTGTCATGCTGTACGACCTCTGGCACATTCAATTTTTATCCAACATCGTTGTTCTTGTTTTGAAAACATCCTGACAACACTTACTTTAGACTGCGAGCTAACACAAGGATCCATTCTTCACGTCACTCCGCATGCGCATGACGTAGGCAGGACAAGTCTTTTTGCTGAGAGGTGTAAGGTAGGTATGTAGTTCATGTGTGGTATACGCGGTATTCTTTGGTTTTGTTGCGTAGCGTTTTTTCAGCTGTGTTGCCATTATTAAAGTTTTAACCCTCGTAAAATATTTATTTGAAATATTAAGTAAGGATTACATGATATATTGAAAGAATAAAACTCTTAAATTCTAATTCAAATCTTTTTGTAATTTTTTTGTGCTATTCTGCTCCTAAAATATACAATGGTATGTTTTCATTAAAAAAAATATCAGAGAATTGCGGAGACTTGGCTTCATGCAACCCTTGGTAGCAGTGGCTATCTAGGAATTGCATTTCTTTGTTATTCCCTTTAGAATATTTTCAGCAAATTCTGTAATCCTGTAGAAATTGTATTGCAGTTTTTTCCATTGCTGGAATTATACAAGTTCCTATTTGTTAAGAACTAAGTTTTAAATATCATATAAAATCATGATTTGTTTATAAAAATTATTGGAACTTTGAATGCAACAAAAAAGAATGCATATGAAGATGGTAGCATTGCTTGACTGAAGGATTATTATGAGCATGGCTGCCAGAGTTTGGCACATTCTGAAAATTTGGGAACTTTTACTGAGATGGTTTTGCTTTAATACATAAGTATCTCTGTTTATACAGGGAAGAAATAAAACTGGCAGTTTTCTTACAATTTTGCACTTTGGTGGATCATATCGAGAAATAAGCGAATTGTTTCTTGCTCAGGTTCCGTATAGGTACGCAGCCACATTCATGACAAAAAGTGTCAATCATGAGCCAGCAAGATCATTGATTTATCCACACTGTTGGTGAGCATATAAAACAGAACTGAAAAGGACATTGTACTGTGGAGTATAAATTTCATTTTTTTAAATGTAAGAGCTACTCCTCGTATATAGAATCTTGAAAAGCTGTTGCATGCCACGAAATAAAAATCAAGAAGGCACAGTTCGTCATCATCGTTAATCTTACCTGGTGGAGTTCATATGGTGAAAGCCCTTGGTTTGAGGAAAAGCTTCTTATTCCACATTGAAAGTAATATTTTCTTCTTATTCCATGTTAAGCAAGACAGAAATATGGCAACTATAAAATGTATGCGAGAAGTAAGCATAAACATAGTGATAAATCCTTCCACCTGGTATTTGAAGAACGGGAGCCGTAATAATTAGGAAGTACCTATTTTACATAGGTAACTAATACAACAGTTAACAGTAATAATTTTTAGACATACAACCTTCAAAATTTAAATTAACTTAAATGCCTTCATTCTTTCTAGGAAACCACTAGAATCAAGATTTGTTCAAAAAGAGGGAAAGCTATTACCAGTTTATAACAATTAGTGTTATTGATACTGTAGACAGTTTTTAAAGCCAACGTTGAAGATAGTATGAGAATTATAATTAATAACTTGTCAAAGATTTGAAGGTCAAAATATTTTAAAGTATGTTATTCTATGTATGATATTTTCAAATTTTTTTATCTAAAAGTTATAGTATGAAATTAAGGTATTTCCTTATTAAAGCAAAAGCAGCCACCACATAAGTCTGCAGTATTTAAAATTTGAGGGTGACAAAAGGGGGATTAAATTTTCCAGTTTTGGTGATAATATGCTCTGGTTGCTTTAACAAGAAAATACTGACATTCAGTAAAGTGAAGTTTTTTGTATTGTTATTTAGGTTCATTACATTCATAATGTTTTCATTAAAAGCAAATCTTTTTCATTTTGGTTTCCTTTTTTATTTATGAAATTATTGTGGTTTTAATACTGATAATTTCATTGCAGTCAAGCTATTATTCGTAGCCGATTATTAAGAGAAAATGGCAAATACATTCCTAGACAGGTAAATTAATTTTTTCTTTTAAATATAACTATGCTGTTTAATGATTTTTATTTAAATTTTGAGGCTAAGTATAAAAATGAAGTTCAGTAATAAAAGGTATTTTATTCCGAGTTTTCTGTTTGAAATGTTGATAATTCTGCCATTTATTCTTTATTTTGTCACTGGGCGCAACAAATGTTTTTGTTTTTAATGTTAAAAACATTGTCCAAATCAAAAAGCAATGATCTTGCAGATGCCAAAATAATAATCGTCAATTCTTATTTCATGTTAATAAAGCATACCATTGGGTTATTTTATTGACCTAAATTACCATGATTAAAGTTCATACAATATATATTTAACCAAAATAGTTTACTTCTAATCGGATATTTCATATTTAATCAAGAACATTATTTTATGCCTGTTTTGTATGTTTAATGACTGGAATTAATATAACCACTGTTTTTGGTAATTAATTTCATGTTTTCTGTTCTTTTGGATGTTAACCTGTATGTAACTTATTTCTGTGCATATTTTTCAATTCTTATGGACACATTTTGACACGATATAAATGATGACTTTTAAATCATTGAGCAAAAAAGCCACCAAAAGGGATTGTATTATATTACATCTATTTCAAATTCAGTAAAATTATAGCAGCATATTTTACACTTAATTCTGATGATGATTCTGTCAGGGTTCGTATGGTCCTTAAAAGTCCTTAATTTTGTCAAAAATGATTTTTGGTCCTTAAAAGTCCTTAATTTTGGCCAAAATTAATAAACGGTCCTTAATTTTGCTTATTTGACATTTCTTATCATTTCTAATGATTGCCATTCTAAGTGTGAATTGCGATTTCTCATGAATATGGAGAATTAAAATTACGCGGCTCTTAACCAACCTGTTGGCGGATTTGCGTTGCAAACAATAATAAAAAAAAAAAAAAAAAAAAAAAAAAATAATTAGCTACCCGAACGAAAGTATCGGTGTCTGATTGGCTATTCACCCAATCTTTCGAAACAGGTGTTATCCATAAATTTAGGCAGATTGTGACGAAAGCGTGAAGCCGGAAGTTCTTTAAGAGGCGAAAGTGATAATGAAGGTGCTCCAGAAAAAAAAAGGGGGGATTCTGAAAATATTTGCCAAAATTAGAGCAATTCCAACCTGAAAGACCACAACCCTTCCGACGCCAATAGGAACGAGATGCCTGGAAAGTGCATTTTCAATAAACTGTGGCTTCATCAAGCTGACTACAAAGACTGGATATTGATGGATGACAATCCTTATAAAGCTAAATGTGGTCTTTGTCTGAAACAAATTGAAATTTCTAGATTTCAGCGCTGAAAATTCACATGAAAATTAAGTTTCATTTTATCATTTCAATTTGTTTTTACACGGTTTTGCTTAGCTTAATTTCTGCGTTTGTTTCAATTAAGCCATAAATTAATTTTTTATCACCTTCTACGGAGTTTATTCTCTTTTGCACATACTATATGTATAGGATATCGGGATTATGAGTTTATTTCTGCAGAGGGTCTGTTATCGATTTCGCAGGAAATGTGTTAGCTCCATTTCATTTTTAGGTCGCCAAGGGCAAATTTGGTAACGCTAGCCGAGAAAAAGTGACATTTTGAAGCTTCAGTAGACAATTAAGTATTTGGTTTAATCCTATGCTGTTGATAGTAATGCATTATTTTTGCTAATGGCGATACAATTATTAGTTGAAAACAACTAACTAATTAAAAATTTTTTAATATTTTTAAAACTGAAAACGACTAATTGAAACTAATTTTCCTGAATAAACTAGATGCAAAATTAACTTTCATGAATTACTAAAGTTATTGGGTAGAAGTTTAACTGAAAATATACATTCCATATTAAATATAAAATGTTGTATAATGAAGCATTTATGATTTAAAGGGTATCAAAATTTACAAAAGTAAAGAGCTTAATATTTATATGTTTACTTTATTAAACATTTCTTTCAATGTGAGTTGTTTGGTTTGTTTTCTCTGCTAATACTTTAGACTAATACAGTCAAAAGTCGTTAATCCGGACTCCTCGGGACTTCGGCGATTCCGGATTATCGATTTTTCCGGATTATAGATCATCAGTTTAAATCTGGTAAGATGGCATGCAGAAATTACTAAATTAAAAATATGAAACCGTAATTTATGAAATAAAAAACAATTATGATCTAAAGGGTATCAAAATTTACAAAAAGAAAAAGCTTAATATTTATTTGTTTACTTTATTAAACATTTCCTTCAATGTAAGTTGCTTCGTTTCATGTGATAATACTTTCTCTTTAATTCTATTAAACAGACATAATTTCTTGTTTAGTTACAAAGTTCCGCTGTTCAAGTCCTATAATTGCTGTGTTGAGAATACCGACTAATTTGTCAATCGAAATGTTTTCGTTTTCAATAACCTCTGAGTCACTATCAGAAAGGAATTATAATGACGAGGAACTTGATTTAAATCATATCAAAGACAGAGTACATCGAGATGAAATACTACACTTAGTACGGAATTATAAACCAAATAAAATAAAAACATCTGCCCTGAAGATAAGGATAGTGCTGACAGATTAACTTCCAATCCGCGGCGTGAAATTGATAAACAGATTTCGGATTTCAAAACATACTTTCGCTTTGTAGATACAAATTACATATTAGTAAATATATATCGGAAATTCTATTTGATATAATCTTTCTAATCTATCATAATCTAATAATGACGTTTCTGCCCGAAATTGATAAACAGATTTCGGATTTCAAAACATACTTTCGCTTTGTAGTAAATATATATCGGAAATTCTATTTGACATAATCGAAAGTTCAAGCTTACTTTTATAAAATTGCTCTAACAGTCTGCAAAAAATAATAAGCCGGATCCAATTCGAAGATTAAGGAACAACACAATCTGCAACATTAACTGAATTAGATAACTTTAGCTTAGCGTATAACTCCGTTACACATTAAACGCGCTTGCGCACAAACATATTCGCAGCCGTAAGGGTCTTACGCGCTCTCGTAAACGCCTGTGCGCATGCGTGAACGCAACGCATGCGCAGAAAGTTTGTAGCTTTGAGGTCCGGATTATAGATCATTCCGGATTATGGGTGTCTGAATTAACGACTTTTGACTGTACTATAGACATGTAATTTCTTGTTCAGTTATTAAGTTCCATTGTTCAAGTCCTGTAATTGCTGTGTCGAGAATTCCGAATAACTTGTCAATCAAAATTTTTCTCGTTCAGTAACCTCTCTGTTACTTTCTTCACTATCGGTAGGTGTATTTTCTGGATTTAGAACCATACTACAGATTTCGCCCTCCGTCAATTGATTGATGATTGGGGCATTGTCATCGCAATGAAAAAATTCTGTTTAACTTCCCCAAATTATGTCGCCTGGTGCGGCCATGCGAGCTCTGGCGCTGGTTCTGGCTTTGTGTGAATAACAAATCAGTTATTCTTAATTCAAATAGCACTAAATATAATCGTTTGTCCTAAGAGTATCATTAACAAAATCTATTTTTAGCATAAGGAAAGAAATTTCTGTTAAATCTCCCCTTGTCAACATTTTAGCGCATTAAACTTAAATCTGTAATCGGATAATACTCTGTTATTTGGCGTCGCTGCATGAATCATCACTCAAGTTGTCATCCATTGATAAACATGCGGTGATGAAAGCAAAATACAATAAATAATGATTCGCGATTTCGGCATCAAGGATATAAAATATTAGTTGGTGTAAAATTAACAAATGTTTCGATTTGATATTATGCCAAGTATGTACGCAGCTATGGAGTCAAGTTACTAATCACACAAATTTATGCTAAAATAATTATTTCTTCAATAATGAGATATTTTATTTAGCTCCAAACTGAGATAAAGAATCGGGATTTTGAACATGTTTTTTTATGATGAGGAAAAAAATCTAATGCGCATGCGTAAAGCATAATCCCTTCCCTCCAAAAAAGCCCTAAAAAATTGGTTGGTGGTGACTTGGTCCGGATTTTAGATCATTCCAGATATTGGATGTCCGGATCTCGGACTTTTTCTTATCTGGTCACATGGACAAACCTCTGTGGAAAGGGTCTTCTCTGTAAATAAAGCAATTGAAATTGAAAATTTAAGTGACACATCATACATTTTTCAACGCACAGTATTTGATTAAATAAAATTTTCTGGAGGTGTTCTTAATATCGAAATTAATAAAGAAATGAGATCAGCAGCAGCTTCCGCAATGTCTAAATGTATGCAGTATTTAGAAGAACAAAAATCTTTAATTAAATTTGAAAATTCAAAGAGGAAAAGAAATATTATTGAGGAAGAAATTGATTATGTGAAGCAGAAGAAAAAATTTCTTCAAAGGGATATTAAAGGTATTAATGAAGAAGAAATGCTTTAGCAGATGAAGTTGAGACCAGCAGGAACATTGATTTGTTTATCAAAGCAAATGAACTTAGAAGAATAGTTAAAGAAAAAGAAATAGACATAAATAAATTAGATGTTAAAATAGCTGAAAAGATTTCAGATTAAAAAAAAAAGCACAAATGTTTTGTATCTTTTATTGTACAGTTTATTATTCTAGTATCTTTCAAAAAACCAAGGAAAATCAGTTATTTTAATCTGCAAAATATTCTTACATTGTGATTATTATAGTAGTTGACTGTGTTTCAATAAATATCAAATAAGTTAAATAATAATCATGTAAATCTCTAAAATAGTGACCATTATTAGTGTAAAATACACTTATACATGTTTTTCAAGAAATTATGTTTCTAATTTAATGTTATCTACTTCATAACTTGTAGGGAGTTAGTTTAATTTTCAAAATTGTTTTATGGTAAGTATTAAATTGAATTTAATAATAGTACATAATACACACTTCTGTTAGTTTCTTAAAGTGAAATTACAAGCATGAAGTCAGTTGTATGGATAATTGCTTTATTCTATTCTTTTTTTTTTGCTTGCTGATAGGTCCTTAATTTTTTCTTTGATGGTCCTTAAAAGTCCTTAATTTTCATGTAAGGAAATGTGTACGAACCCTGTTCTGTGTAAAACATTTTGCCTTTTTGTGAATGGCAGTGTTTTTTTTAAAATTATTAATACAAAAATATATTTTTGCTTTGTAACTTATAGTGTCTGCATACTTGGTGGGGTTATTTTGGAAGTTTGTCGAGAGAGATTATTATTTGGAGATCTAGTCATCAATAGATAAGGTGCATGCTTATTTCAAAGTAATGGAAAGCGTTAGATTGTTTTCAGACTTTCTTGGAGTGGGTTCTGTTAGTATGCAGTATTTGCGAATAAGTGAAGCTTGATTCACACACAATAAAACATCTGAGACTGGCAATTATTATTCCTGTCCTTACAGGCTGGAGACTTCTTTTTTACTAATCAAAAACATTATCAAAAGCACCATCTACATAAAAATTCTCTACAGACAGTTCTTGGTCATTATCCCATTGTCTGTGAAAACTCATCAAGCAGTAGAATTTAGTGCCAGTTACATATAAGCACTGATGTAACAACAAACTCATTATATCTAAGCTTTCGTTTGATGCAATCCTGACTTATTCTCAATAAACCATCTTTTTTTGTATAAACTAAAATATAAATTAACTGTTATTGCCCTATTTTTTCTCACATTTTGGAAAGAAGAAAATGATTAAATTTTGGAACCTGTATTTTCCAGAACAACAAGCAGTAGATTATTTTCAAAGTCACACGATTGTGTCATAAAATAGTGTGTATTAATGGATACAATATAGTTGATTGAATATGGCCAACAAAGTAATAATAGACTGGAAATGACAGTGGGAACTTTGCTTATAGTGGCTGATAGAGGGAACGTTTGCTCATAGCAGTCTAAAGAGAGCTTTCAGTAAAACTGGAGGGCCTGAGAAAATAGTAGAAATCAATGAACGCCTTTTTATGAAGCACAAAAATGAAATGGTTCGAATACTAATTGTTTTTTTAAAGAGGTGTCTCAGAATTCCACATGTCGTGACTTTGGCTAGATCTCTGGTAACTTTCATGGTTCGATGTTAGCCAGTTTTGACGGTCAATGGCATAATGTGCAAGTAAACCATTGACACTCATATTCTGTACACCATTTTGATATGTGTGTTAAATTCTCAAACACAAAGTGGATATCTTTTTCCGAGTGATAGTGCAAGATAGTGGATGTAGCAACTCATACTTCTGTCCTCTTAATTCTTATGAGATCTGGCCTGTGAGGAGAATGGTCTAAAGACCATCTGAATTTTTTATAAAGTTTCCAGTATAGCTCATATATTGCATTATTCTGAAGAGACTTCTGTCCAACATTGTTAAGTACAGTGTAATTCAACTTCTATAGCAAGCAAGCAAACATTTGTTTATTAGTTGTATTCAAAATAACAAAGATCAACATGGATTATCTTTATAGGTTTATCACGGAATTGCGTTCACCAAATAAGTGCAATATTAAGCATCCACAACTTTTGGAGCAATCCTCTAAACAGTGCCCAAGTAAAGAAAGAGGTTGAACCAATTGTGATTGACCAAAAATTATTCTTGATTATATGTAATTGATATTGCATGTAATCAAGAATATGATATTATGTAATTATACCTTTGATATACCTTGATATTATGTAGTAATACCTTTTATTATATGCTTGATATTATGTAATTATACCTTTGACGTATTTGACATTTTTTAAAACAGCTTCATTGCTTGCAGTTGTACTTGAAATATGCTTATTTAAACCTTTTAACTAGTTTAATGTTGAGGATGACATTAATATCATACATAGGGGAGACTGGAGGAGTATTGCCATGAATAGGTCCAGATGGCGTAGACTGATTGAGACAGCCTTGGCCAGTGCCTCAGAAGAACTAGTTTAATAGATCTGAAACAAAGATAATTATGATATTTTGGATGAAGTTGATTTTTGTTTCCATATAATGTAAATATTTTAATTTCTGGAAGTCATCTTTTCATTTTGATAAGTTCAAAATATATATTTACTCGAACTTACAGGCATTTTTGTTACGGAAGCATTACTTTAATAATGAAGATGTTGGCTATTTCAAAACCCAAAAGCGTAATCCTCCAGCTCAGAATCCTATGACCGATCCAAGTGTTATGACAGACATGGTAAAAGGCAATTTTACTAATGTCCTTCCTATGATTGTGATCGGTGGATGGATTAATTGGACATTTTCAGGCTTTGTCACCAGTAAGTATGGCATCTATTTATGGCATTCATTAATGTTCAAAAGTTTTAATAATGCCTGCAATTAATTTATAAAATAATAGCTTTAGTAAGTAATTCATATCTATCTGAGTTTTATGTTTAATCCTGTTTACTGTAAGCATTCTTTTTCAGTTTTATTATCAACCGGTTGCTCATTTCTGTATTTTATTTTTTAGCTAAAGTACCTTTCCCATTGACTTTGAGGTTCAAACCTATGTTGCAGAGAGGAATTGAGTTACTGTCTCTGGATGCATCATGGTAAAGAAATTCCGTTATCACACATTTTATATTTGTTTGTATGGCTGTGTACACTGAAACTTCCACCCTTTTTTTCTGTATACAGTAGAATCTTGATCTATCCTTCCCCAAACTGTTGTTTTATTTTATTAATCATTTGTAAATTGTTTTCAGTGCAACATTTCTCGTATGAATCACTGGGGGTTTGGGTGAAATACGTGTTTATTATTTATATTACTTTTCCTTTAATCTAACAACACCGTAATGTTTCATACATACTCTTAGCTCTGCACTTGCATTATTACTATCACTTCTAAATCTTTTTCTGGAGTAAGTTGTTTAAAGTTTATTATTGTGAGATTTCATTAGTTTATTTGATACTTATTGGATATGCCTTATCACATTTTCTTGATGATAAAGTTTTGGTAACAAAACATCCCCAATGAGATTTTGGTTAACCCTTGTAATTTGGTATTTTGTTAATCTCTAGCTGTATCTTCTGATTTCACCTATGGCAAATTCTGTTAGTTATTTGCTTTCCATTTTTAATGTACTGTTTAACTACTAAAGTAAAATCTTCAGGTAAGAAACAGATAAGCCTTACTAAAATGTCACCTCCTCAATAAAAACGTCATTTTTGAAGTTAGTCATTTGCATTTGCCTTTTTTTTTCATTATTCATATTATTAATACATAATTTTATTTGCTATTTTTCTCCACGTTAGCAGCTAATCATTTTATTCAATGGTCTCAAAGTGAAATTGAATGTGGGCAACAAAATTGAAAATTTTATGGGCAATTAGTAAATTTAAAATTTTCTTACTGTATTTGTCAAACATACTTAAACAACAATAATAATATTGCTAAGGGGAGGGGGAGGAATTCAAATTATTTTTTTTATCTCAAATGTAAGTTTGGTACTTGTAAGACATTTTTGTTGGTTATGTGTTATAATTCATTCAATTATACTGACAGCTATAACCAGAGGGCTATGTAAACTTTACATTTAACCAAGCAAATAAGAAAGAATTATAATTATAAGAAAAAACACTACATGGAAGAATTACATGTCAAAAGTAATACAGGTAACATAAAGCAATTACTCTTGGATAAGAGAAAAGGTTATGTCCATGCAAAAATCTATCGAATCTTTTTTAACTAACGGTTCAGATGTTAGATGTTTCAATTTTTGTTGACTGTTGCCATTTAGCTTTAGGTTGTAGACTCCCCCTCGGGCTCTGATGACGTCTTGGCGAAGAGTCCACACGATATTTCACATTCATCTCTATGAAGAGTAAACCGGGAATCTTTTGATGACGAGTTTGAAATGATTGATTTAACTGCACAGAATCAGGATGATTCTCCAAAACATCAATGAATCGGGATGATTCATTTAACATGGAATCAGAGTTATTCCACTCAAACTTCACAGAATCGTTATGATTCATTTAACATGGAATCAGGATGATTCGCTAAAACTTCACTGAATCGAGATGATTCATTTACCATGGAATCAGGATGATTCCCTAAAACTTCACTGAATCGGGATGGTTCATTTAACATGGAATCAGGATGATTCCCTAAAACTTCCACTGAATCGGGATGATTCCCTAAAATATCACTGAATCGGGATGATTCCCTGAAACATCACTGAATCGGGATGATTCCCTGAAACATCACTGAATCGGAATGATTCACTTAACATAGAATCAGTTCTTGAAAAGTTCATTATATCGGGTTGGATCTCCCCCTGGTTTGAAGCGACTCTCGAATTCTAAAAGCCAAATCACAATATCAGATCTATCATACTGTAAAAGGAACTTTGAAATTAAAAATTTTGAAAATCTCAGAATAGTTCGAAGACAACTTGACGGTATCCATGGAATTACTATTTTGTTTATCTTCATTACTTTTGCTAGACGTCTGCACTCGATGCAACACATTTTTGAGCCACTCATTTCCCTTTTCTAAATTAGAATTTTTTTTTTTAATTTCTCCTAATTCTATGAGAGTATTAAAAAGTTCACTAGAACAATCATCTGTTGTAGAACTAGAGCCTTTCAGTTTTTAAACCGTTTCCTCCACTTCATCATCAAGGTCTTATTTTTCTTCTTCCAAGCCTCTGATGAATCGCTCCATTTCTTTGCTGGTTTTTCAAATAGAGTTTTAGGTTTCTTCTCTAACCAATGATAACTGAGACTTATACGATTGAATTTAGGATCTGGAGAATTTCCACATTTATTCTTTGGTTCATCCGTTCCAGTAGCTTTGACTTTTAATGACATATTTTCAGTCATTTCCTTCTGTTGATCCATTTCTTTTTTATTCTCAAATATTATTTCTTTTTATTTAGGAAATTAAACATGCTTTCACTCTATGTTAAACTATCATAATCAATTTAACTTTATATAAAATACAATTCCTACTTACTGCATGATTGCTTTACAATAAATGCAAGGACATTGGATTAATCCTTCACTCCTAGGATGGCTGTTAATTTCCAGATCATCAAAAATCAAAATTTTCCATATCACCAGGGTGGTAATTTTCTTCTTTTAATGCAGGAAGAGCTCGAAGAAAAAAATTGCGCTCCGCTTTCGGTAATAAGTTTTAAATTTTTTAGGCTTAGGCCCTACATTGGGCGCTAGTTTATAACCAGAGGGCCATGTAAACTTTACATTTAACCAAGCAAATAAGAAAGAATTATAATTATAAGAAAAAACACTACATGGAAGAATTACATGTCAAAAGTAATACAGGTAACATAAAGCAATTACTCTTGGATAAGAGAAAAGGTTATGTCCATGCAAAAATCTGTCGAATCTTTTTTAACTAACGGTTCAGATGTTAGATGTTTCAATTTTTCTTGACTGTTGCCATTTAGCGTTAGGTTATACAGCTAAATATCGAATTCTTAGACTGACATTTCTTTCAAATGATTCTAACATGTTTAAAAAAATTATGGAAACATTCTAGTTTTTCAGAGGAGACAAAATTTGAGAGTAAATAATGGCAATCTATTCTCTCTTATTTATTAAACTTATCTTCAATGCATGGATACATATGTTTGTATGTAAATGTTTATAAACTTCTTTATTTCTTAACAAAAGTATCACTCTAATAATATAGCTTGATATTGATTCTATTCTTGTAAAGTTTATAATGTTGGACAGAAATTGCTAGAAATTATCTTTATTATGGATTGTTGATGTTTCATCGGTCAGTCAGGATCTTTTCTTATTAATTTTCCACTGTGAAGAAAAGCTTTTAACATGTAAATGTATTTCTAAAGAAAGTGATTATTCTTAGTATGAAAATTCATAACCGAGCTTCTTTTTTTTTTAAGAAGTAGAAATAAAAATGAATAAAATCTGTATCTTTAGATCTTTGAATGACATTTCTAGTAACACTGTACTTGCAACAAATATGTAATTAAAATATCTTCATGGACTGCATAAAATTCCGTTGGAGACTACAGTTTGAAACCACAGATTTAAATAATAATGAAAAAAATTATAGAATTTATCACCAAAGGTACCCAGAGGCGGATTAAACTAGTTGGAGGCCCCTGACACATGGGCTCAAGAGTCGAAAAACTAAGATTGTGAAAAGATTCACTGGCCTTAAATTCTCAAAATAAAATGTATATAAATATGTTTAAATAAACTCAACGGCTCAAAAAAATATTTATTGTATTTAAAAAAAATTAACAACCTTACTAAAGAGCCTGCAATTTTGCTATATAACTTCACGTCTCAATTTCTCTTTGGCAAATTCATTAGTTATTTTTGCCATATCTATTTTGTCCAAAACCTTTTGTTCTATATATAATATAGCCATGTAATATTCAGTTTGTCTTCTTTCATAGTACTTCTTAAATAATTTTTAGAGGCCAATTCTCTTCCAACTCGATAAATTTCTAGTTGGGTTTTCACTATATCTTTGTTTTCTTTTAAAAATAGTATAGTAAAAACTGATCCAGTTCATCATCAAAATTAAAATTAATCTTTTTAAATATCCTTTAGTTTTTGTATAACTTTCTTCTTAATTTAAAGTAATAATATCTCGTAAAAAAATACAGTAAAGTGTTCTATAGCACTTTCATATATCTCAGTTCTTTGGAATAGTTCTGCTCTTGTCCTATCGCATATGACATAAAATGAATTAATTTTCCTTCTTTCGAATTCATGATCGACTTCTTTACTTTCACCGAAAATAATATTTTGGCTGCCTGTGATCTTATCCAGCTTCCTCTTCAAATGAGAGCCTTGATAAATGAGTTGCATGTTGTTCCCCTTTTCCATTCACTTATGAAATTTTGGATATAATTTTCTGGAGATTTTAGTAGACTAAATCCTTTTAATAATTCATACTCAACTGATTGCAATGATTTGCTAAGTTACATTTATCCTTCGGAGTATGGTATTCCAAATCACAATTGTTAGGGAAGTTTCATACTTGTCCATTTGTTTCAAAAGGTAACCTGCCTCCAGTATTGTGGTCTTTTTTTTCATTATTCGTTTCACAGATTTTAGCCAGGACCTCTTTTATATGTATATAACCAAATCTTATAGCTCATATGGCATCTGCTCTTGCTGACCATTGTGGATCTGAAACTTTTTTTTTTTTTACCAATATTGCATATTTACTCCATTCCAGACTTTTATTTAAAATTCACTAGCGATGGGTTGACGCAGAACAAAAATTGAATAAACTTCTGTACAAGCATAAACTATTTAATCGCATCATTCATACTAAATTTAGAGAGTGACTGGTGCAAGGAATATTAACCGCATTTGAACTATGTTCTACATGTTTGTAGAACATAGTATGTTGATACATGTCTGTAGACCTGAGTACTGCTTGGACATATTGAATGCATTATCAAATGCTTGCACTCTACAATTTTTAATATCCAATCCAAATTTAGCTGAAAGTTACTTATACTTGTTTTAAATATAATGAAGTATGTCATTCTATGGGTTTGCCAGGTTCCACTACAGCCAGACTTATTTTGAGGGGAAAGAATTGCACAAATCTTTCTTTTATTTCACCACTAGATGAGACATGTCTTAAAATGAACGTTAGTTGGTCAGCATGTGAAAAGTCGGGCGTAGAGTCAAAGATGATATTGTAATACTTCACATTCTTAATTTCATCAATTATATGGGCTCTTACTTGTTTACCAATAATACTTATAAATTCATCACAAATTTGGTGGGACAGGTAGCTAACATTACCTCATCCTCAATTTGCATATTTCTCAAGGTGCAACTTGAAGAAATCATCGTATTTACTTAGATACTCCAAACACTTCAAGTAATTTCCTTTCCTTATAGATTCCTGACCTTTATGGTGGCCTCTGAATACTAACTTTAAATTACTCAAATATTTTATAGTAGATATTATTCGCTTCAAAACTTCCTCCAATAATTCTGTTCATGTTCTCTTTTCTGTAATAGCTGACTATCAATTCTATTAAATTTTGAGGACCTTTTATGCAAAGTGCACATGGCCAATACAGTCAAAAGTCGTTAATCCGGACTCGTCGGGACTTCGGCGATTCCGGATTATCGATTCTTCCGGATTATAGATCATCAGTTTAAATCTCGTAAGATGGCATGCAGAAATTCTAAAATAAAAAATATTAAACCGTAATTTATGAAATAAAGAACAATTATGATCTAAAGGGTATCAAAATTTGCAAAAAGAAAAAGCTTAATCTTTATTTGTTTACTTTATTAAACATTTCTTTCAATTTAAGTTATTTAAGTTTTGCTTCGTTTCATGTGATAATACTTTCTCTTTAATTCTATTAAACAGACATAATTTCTTGTTCAGTTACAAAGTTCCGCTGTTCATGTCCTATAATTGCTGTGTCAAGAACACCGACTAATTTGTCAATCGAAATTTTTTTGTTTTCAATAACCTCTGTCACTTTTTTTTGCTATCGGAAGCGAATTATAATGACGAGGAACTTGTTTTAAATCATATCAAAGACGGAGCATATCGAGATGAAATACTACATTTGGTAAGGAATTATAAGCCAAATAAAATAAAAACATCTGCGCTGAAGATAAGGATAGTGCTGACAAATCAACTTCCAATTCATTAGGCGCCCGCCACGGAGCAGCGTGAAATTGATAAACAGATTTCGGATTTCAAAACATACTTTCGCTTTAGATCCTTTACATATTAACAAATGTATA
The DNA here is from genome assembly GCF_044657685.1 of Stegodyphus dumicola. Lineage (NCBI taxonomy): Eukaryota > Metazoa > Arthropoda > Arachnida > Araneae > Eresidae > Stegodyphus > Stegodyphus dumicola. The sequence goes on along the minus strand of NC_140769.1, from coordinate 4,130,112 downwards.
TCGGAAATTCTATTTGATATAATCGAAAGTTTAAGCTTACTTTTATAAAATTGCTCTTACAGTCTGCAAAAAATAATAAGCCGGATGCAATTCAAAAATTAAGGAACAACGCAATCATCAACATTAACTGAAATAGATAATTAGATAATTTTAGCTTATACGTCCATTATACATAAAATGCGCACGTGAAAACGTATTCTGCACTTGCGCACACTCATATGCGCAGTCGTAAAAGGTCTTACGCACACGCGTGAACGCCTCTGCGCATGTGTCAACGTGGCGCATGCGCAGAAAGTTTTTAGTTTTGATGTCCGGATTATAGATCATTCCGAATTATGGGTGTCCGAATTAACGACTTTTGACTGTATATGCTCTTTTGATATTTTGTGGCCAGACAGAGTTGCCTCTTAATGGTTTTGAGTTTTGAAAACCAATTATTAATTTAGATGATGTAGCAGAAAACAGTTTAAAAGGAAAACAGTAAACAGCTTTGCTTGTTTCTGAAATACTAGCCAATTTCTTTCTTCCTCTCCTCCTATAAAAATGATCATAAAATAGTCCACTGTAATATACTTCATTTCTGTCTTTATGTGCTGATTTCAGTATTTCAATACTGCTAATGTTATTTGTCTTCTTTCTAATGATATAGTCAATCATTAAATCTGTTAATTTCGTAGGATATAGCGCTACATCATTTAGCATCTCAATGTCATAATTGTTTAATTTTTCTGGACTATCTTTATCTTCCTCACTTTCCCTATCACGATTTGACTCAGTGTTGTTTTGAACTTCTTCATTCTTCCTTTTCCTGTTTCTTCTTCTTTGTTTTGTTTGCTTTTAATGGGAATAATGGGTCTCACTTCACTTGTACTTGCTTCGGAAAAAGTGCCGGATGTTGAGGTACATTGGGAATTATCCGAGGCAGATGACGAGGGCAGTGAGGTAGTTGCGGCTAAAAATTTATACTCTGTATTTTTCCAACATTCAGCAATTTCTAGCTTTGGTTTAAGTTTTTTTTTTTCTTTTTCTTTTTTACGCTCCAGTTAGATAGCGCTTCATTTTTCCACCCTGAAGAAGTTTGATTACTCTGTACTTGTCTTTTAGAAACTAAGCATGTGACCACCTGTGCGACAAAATTTTTCTTCTGTACCAAGACAATTCTTGTTCTATACCTACACTTCTATTCTTCTATATAGTCTACAAGCACCCTAGATAAATATTCTAAAACAAAATGCAGTGGCCGCACTGCACAAAACATTATGATTGAACCAACTTGCGACTAGGGCTGTGTTGCTAAAACATAAATAAATCTACAAACTTGGGATGATTTATGAGTTTGGCAAAAATGGGCACATTTGCGTTGCTCCTCAAAAGCCTCATTTTTGGTTGAGGGACGATTTCCGATTCTGAGTCAGTCACTTTATTTCTCTGTAGCAGTGTGGAAGGAATTGGAATGCTTAAAAATAAAGTTAGAAATTCTAAATTAAAAAATAACGAAATTCTTTTTCAATTGAATCTATGAATTTTTTTAACTTTTTAAAGTTTTCCACTTATTAATGGAAACCACAAGTTTTTTCCATGAAATACTTAGCCATTTGAAATAAGAATCTTAAGGTTTTTTTTTATTTCTTCTCCAAGCTTTCATAAAATTACATTTTATCTTTTTTCAAATTTTCTGATTGAATTATGACTGAATCAAATTTCTGACTGAATTAACTTTCTGACTGAATTATTGTATTAAATCAGAAAAATTCTGATTTAATACAAAAATATTTTGTTTAAATCTCGTATTCTTTAAAGAATAGTTTAGTAACATAGTTTCATTTGTAATACTAAATGTAGTTTAGCTCCATGATTATTTATAACCAAAATTCTTAAAATATTTCAATCAAGTAAGCTTTCCAAATTCTAAGATTTAAGAGTTTTTTTAAAAACTAGAAACAGCCACAAAACCCTTAATTTGTAAAATTTCTTAACATAAGTTAATAAAACATTAATTGAATATATTTTTTTACACATTCTGGTTTATTATTATCATTATATATTTTTTTCTGAAAGATTCAAATTTATTAATTTTTTTTCCAAAATCTTAGTATTTTGCAACTGAAGATAAGAATAAAATATTTGCAGAATAATTTGGAATTTCTAAGCTAGCCCAAACCTTTTTCACAAATGCCACAATATCAAAAAAAGAAATGTAAAAATTTTTCAACTAAATTTATATCTTAATTACATTCATAGTTTCCTTTCTCTAAATCAGAAAACTTAAAATGTAGAACTGCTAAAAGTAAAACATTATCAAACTGGAAACAGTGTTTTTCTTAAAAATTAAACATATGAAAGCAAATAGTGAAAAAATAATCCCATGAAAACCAAAACATTAAAAATATATATATATAGAACAAAACAAAGCATGTTATCTGAAATTTTAACATTTTGTTTCATTTATAGATCTTTATTAGTAAAATAAGATGTATCCGAGAATAACTAAGATGCCTGGGAACTGAAAACAAACTTGTTGGACTTGAATAGTATTCATTTGTTCGAAATAAAATTTGTGCGAAAAAATGCATATGGAAATTTTGTACAGATTTCAACAATACATATGGGAAAGAGATAGCTAGGCTTGCTACATGACTCAAATTTGTGGTAATCATCAGAGTTGCAATATCGGTAAAAGATCTTTTTGTTGCACATTGAATTGGAGTCCGTCAAGCTTGGGGCCCATGCTGGCCGCCAGGTCCTCGAACTGCTTCATCTGCTTCTGAGGGTACTAGAAGCTGTAGCTACAGATAGCAGCTAAGGGTTGACAAATTGTTATTGATGATGTTTTGTCACAAAAATCTTTAACTCTGTTTTTTATTTATTTATTTAAGTACATTTTTTAAAAACTTTTATATGGTACTTACGTATTATCTCAACCACCTTAGCAGAAACCACCAAATGCACTGAAATCTGGCAACCATATACATGACAGTTCTTCAGTTTTAATTAATAACCAACATCACAATTCTGTAATGAATTTTTTCCAACAGTTTTTACGGGCAAATCATGATTATTTTGTGTGTTCAACTTGGTTTTAAAATATATGCTTGTGGAATTTGCTTGCATTAAAAGCAAGTGGGGTAAAATCTGTGCAGAAGTACATGATTTTGCCTAAAAATTCCTAAAGGAACAATGCTTCGAATCTCTTTTGGAAATGATTATCATGAAATTTCCCCCAGAACAAAAGAAGCAAAAAAATTGCTTATGAAAACTTTATAGATTGTTTTCTGAAATAAATCAATAGTTGAAATGTAAAATATATATGTAATTGATAGCTTTTTAAAAGAAAAATTCTTTATTTTTTTCCGCTTTAAAATTTACCAAACTGCGCCAATGTGATTGTACTGATACGTATGTATATGAACTTTTATGTTAAGTATGAAATTAATGTTTTACTATTAATATTTTCATGCTGAGATAATTGTACATTTTGAGAATTTTAAAACTTTCCTTTTCTTCAAATTACTATTGAATCAATTTTTTTTATTCTCAATTTTTGAAAAATTTTTTAAAAAAATATTAAAAACTAAAGTCATTCAACAACTCTCCAAAATTTTCATCTATTGTACTTTTATTAGTTCTGTATCATTAACAGTGGTGCATTTCTGTTAGAAATATAATGTAATAAAATAATTAAATCGGTGTTTCTTGAAATTTTTTCAATTGGGGACCTATTTTATAAATAGAAATGTTCTGTGGACCACCTATTTCTTGTCTGTTAAAATCAGTTTTTGGCATATGTTACCACCAGTATATGTATATTTTTAAAGTATAATTAATTAAAAATAATTTACTTTTATATTGGTTTTAAGTAATTAAATTGGCAGATGGAAATTTGTGTTTGTTTTTAATGATTCAAAGCTATAAAAGTTTGGATAATCTTTATCTAAATAACTAAAAATTTAAATAAATGTTGTTACTTCTATTGATGAGATGGGTGAACCTGCCAATTCCTGTGTAGTTGCTCGGGTTTAGATGTTTGCTGGTAAGAAGCGCCCCACTCATACTGTTTTAAATTCCTGCTTTGTTGCTAAGACTAGAGTAGGACGTTTATAGGTAGGGTAACTGGTAATAAATTGAATGAAATGTCAGTCTCGGAAGAAAAAAATGGTAGATGGTGATTGCTATATGTAATTTTCAAACTCTTAGACTTTTAGCTATAATATGGTATATGCAGTTAACTTAAATTTTATATATTTATTCATTTTTGCCTTAAATATTTAGTATGTTTTTTTATCATATCTGAGCCTTTTATATTAAAGAAACAAGGTTATTACATCAAATGTAGTAGATGTAGTTCTTTATTCTGTTCTGTATGTTCTATGTCTTAAGATTTGAGTTCCACCCTTTTTTATATTCCTATTTTGGATATTTATAGTTGTTCATAGTTCTACTTTTGTCTGAGACAAAATAATTATGTTCATAGTCCTACTTCTGTCTGAGACAAAATAATTATGTCCATAGTACATAAAATAATTAGCTAAATCAACAAGTAAAGTTAAGCCAACATAATTTTTTACTTATTATGTCATAGAGCTGGTGAGTCCAGTATGGAATGGTTTTGTGTTGATTTTAAGTAATCTGTCATCTATTATATTTATTATAGTAAAACTTTCTAAGGTTCTTGAAGCCTTTGGTTTATAGTAGTAGAGATTACTCATGAGAACATGATTGTTGATAATATTCTGATATTATCAATAATCATGTTCTCATGATTGATATACTGATGCTCATTTATGGCTTCAGAAATACAAGTTGCCTTTAAAAGTAGTATTTCTGAATTTTTAATTTTTATGTAGTACTGGTATGTCATATTACTTGGTGGGAAGAAAAAGAATTGCTTGCACTCTTGATATGGCTGGATAGTTCTCTTATATAAGTGCTGCTGTCTTTAATCACAGAAATAAACTCACGTGTAGCTAATGTGTGTAAAACTGCAATACACGTAGTTCAGCTAGGATTGTTTCATGTGTCCAGGGAAGCTGGCTGGAAATTTTCACATGTTTTGCATAAATTGCGACCCATCTGCATTTAGAATACTCTACTTATACTTTAGACATATAATCCTCGACTGCTTTGCTATGGTTGCTTAAGCATTCTATTTAAGAAGTAAATAACTACTGCATCCTAATACTATTCCACAAAATTAATACAATTAAAAAAATTCAGATACTTTTCTGTTAATTGGGCAGCATTTAGCAAATGCATGCCAAGCCCATTGTGTCATAAATAGCTGTGTAGCGTTTAGTAAGCACAATACCAATTTTTGTTTAGTGAAAAAAATCAGACAATTTATAAGAATTCAATGCCGTGCACATTAAATATTATATATAAGGTACCTTTTTGTTATTACAACTTCATCCCTCTTTTTTTCATAAAGCTTCATTAGTGTTGCATCTGATTTCACATCAACATTTACATGTCATGTTAAATAGAGCTTTATTAACAGAAAATTACCAAAATTTGTAACTTCTGTGTGTCTTCTTACAAGTTCACTTTGCTAGTAGTCTAGTCTAAAGAAATTCATCCTTCATTCACTAATTGTTTAGTTTGGATGATGGTTTCATGCAAAAAAGTATAGCAGTGTAACATTACCATATTTTAAGAATACATAATTTACGTGAATTTCACATATTATGTTCATTATTATTTATGGATATGAATGCAACATGTATTTATATTTAAATTCATTTCATAATAAGGAAGTGTTTTCCTTTTCTTTATAGGGTAAGCTCAGCTTCATGGTATTTTCTAAATGTTTTTGGTTTGAGAAGCATTTATGCCCTAGTTTTGGGAGAAAATAATGGTAAGTTCTTTCTGAAATATTTCTTGTTTCCGCCACCTTTTTTGATTGATGATGCATATTTTATAATGTTTACAAAGTTAAGTCACAGAATATAAAGTAAGCTAAAACAGCTTCAAATTTTGGTACTTTTCCATGCATTTGGTGGGAGTTTGAAGTTTCTAGTTATAGGAATAGTTTTTAGATGGCACACACGTACACGATACTTTTCTGTTATAGTACGGGCACATATGCAATACTTTTGTGTTATGCACAAACATGGCAAAATGCTTGGCAGGTGCGTAATGTATAGCCAAATTTCCTATGTTTAATAACTTTTAATAAAACTATTTATAAGGTATTTCATTTGGTACAGTTGGCCCTGTTCTTATTGCTTTATACTGGATAAAGGGTTTCTCTTATGTTGCTTCATTGTCTTAAACAAGATTTTCACCCCCCCCCTCTTAGAATAATCAAAATTAATCTTTAGCATCTGGCATTTATGAGTGGTTTAACTAAATGGCTGCTTTTAATTTCCAAAATGTGCTTTGGTATGTTTGTTTGTTAATTTTTACTTCTTAGTTTTCATACTTTAATTTTATACAACATAAGTTTAGTTTTATACAACACATAGTTTCTGCATAGCATAGAGTTGCCCTATCTTTTTGTGTGAAGGCCACTTAAAAGTTTAGCATGTAGCACTTGTGGGCCCAAATTTTGCCTCATGTTCTATAAAAAATATTATGAATAGTTTGTAAAATTAGATATTACAAATTTACGGATTCACATTTTACCTCTCCATAATTAATATACCAGAGTAATGGAAAGTTAAAATACACATTGTTTAGGGTACTGCAAAGATCTGTTAAGTCTGAACTCTTTGTCTTGGAAGCAAGTTGAGCTTGATATCTGAGGGTTCCTTTTTAAGCTTTGAACTTTGTTTTAAAGTTTTGCTGGCCTTTAGCTGTTACCCAGGACAGAATGTCTTCTGCCTTCTCTAGTGAAAGGAAGTAGCAGGAGCAGACTACCTGCATGAAAGGATGTTAAGTAGAAATTGGTTTCATTTATAATTTACCCCCGGAGCCAAGTCACTTGAAGTAAAGATCTCAGAAAGTTAAAAAAAAAAGGGGGGGGGGACTATAATACGATAAAACATTAGAAAAATCGTGTTATGAACAATAAGACAACACAAATTTATATTCTGATATTAATGTAATATAAAATCATTTTCAATAATTTTTGGTACTTTTTATTGCAATTACCATAGCAGAAGTTGCCAGATTTTAAGAATGTGCCAAAGTCTGGCAACCATGCACATAAACATTCTTCAGACAATCATGGTCGTAACATTCTATGAGTCCAACATCACTGTTTTCTTACATTTTTTTTTTTTTGTTGTACTTCCAATTAGAATGCTTTTTATAGACAAATGATGACATCCCTTTGCCTTCAATTAAATTTTAAAATATATGGTTTGTGAAATTTGTCTAATACTCGATGAAACTGCAGAAAATTTATTAATTTTTTGCCGCAAAATTACAAAGGAAACAATCATAAGATGTGTTCGTTAGACTGTCGGTACATAATGCCAAGTTTTATCAATTCTCTGATTTTTAAAGTCAAAATGGATAGCTATATATGTGGAGAAAAACACAGCAAGAAAAACTTTTGAGAAGGATTCTGCAAAAAACATGTTTTATTATTTTTAATGCATCATATTATTATTTATTAACTAAAATTTGTATTTAACATTTTTAAAGTATGTTTTAATGTGTCAATAATGTTTGTCAATTACAATTTCAGTAGTATGGGAATGTTTTTTTAAAAAAAGATTCATGACAATTGGCAGCTTGCACACAATAAATAGTTTTTACTTTTCCATTTGTAAAAATTTGCCACGCTGCATAAAGGTGGTTGTGTTAACATGCAAGAATGTATTTTTTCTTTGCTGAATCTTAAGGAAGGTTTAAATGAAGTCTAATGTTGTCTTTTTATGCATTGCCAGCATATTCCCATATGCTTGATGTATTAATAAAATTCTAGCTATCGTAAAAAATTAAATTTTGTTTATATTTTCCTCCTTGAAAACATCATATTACAGAAATGGGTGCTACCAAACAGCAGCATGAATCAAAAAGCGTATATTGATTTGTGAAAAAATTTTAGGGGATATATTCTTTTTTTTTAAAATATGTTAAAACTCCTAAAACTAGAGCATCATGTCAGAGTCATTTTAAATCTTGATTATGTAGAACTTTTATTAAATGCAGTAATGTATTGGCTCCCACAACTCATAAAGTTGGTTTGTGAATCCATTATTGAATTTCTCAATTGGTATTTTACAGCTTACACTGTCAGAGTTGGTACGAGGAAAAATTGTGCCGTCCTGAGGCTTTTGAATTAAAAAAAAAAAAAAAAAAAAAAAAAAAAAAAAAAAAAAAAAAAAAAAAACACTATTAACAAATTGTTATTCCATACTGTTGTAGTTGCAACATTGTAAGCTTTATCTTATGTATTTATCTTTTATTTCTGCATGTATGACATAGCCCTTCTTTCATTTGTGTTTATGTGTACATAAATTATTTACTTTTTTGCTGTCAATTATTGTTGTCATAATGCCATTATGTATCAATATCAATTCTAAGTGTGTCACACCTATGGACTCTTAGACTCTCCTGCGATACTGGTGTTTCTTTTTTAAACTTTGCACTGCCTATCTACTCATCTTCGCCTCTACGTCGTACCAGCTACAGCTATAGTGCTAGTCTCATCTCGGTCTTGTTTTATAATGTTCCATCAATAATTAAGGTCAGATCTTTACAAGTTTGCTTGACTAATTCATCTGAGATGATATGCCATGTCTACTTTTCGGAACCACAAGCATTCGAAAATCAGCTATATTTCGACGAGGGTAGCGCTTCGCACGGGGGAACCTACTTACAATGCTAAATTGCCTGAGCCAAGTTGGCATTGTCAGTAATCGTATTTAGAAATTTTGATTTGTGAAAGGATTGTAACTTGAAAGTTTGAATGGTATGATCTGATCTCCTTGTAATTTCACCTTTGAATCTGCTATATATGTTATAAAGTATTAAATCAGATATATTGCATTAGAAATTGCAGAAATTTGTTTATGAATACGATAGTGGTAATTTTGTCAGCTATGTGATAGTTTTATTATCTAAAAACGTAAAAAGTACTTTCTAAGATTTTTAATATATAAAAATTGTTTAATTGATGACCAGATGTATATGTATACATGCTATAAAGAACATGTCTAAATTGACACATTAATAAACATTTCAAAATTTAATTGTTTTGAATGTTTTATTAAAAGTTTTAAATCAAAATGTGAAAACCAAAGTAAAACATGCTACAGTATCTTTTAAAAGAGAAATTACTTGTCTTCATAAATTTTTCTTCCAGAAACATACACTATAATTATAAAAACACACATTTCTGTATTATTTTTGTTATATACAGATTTCATATTATGGGATGTATATTTTTATGTTTTTTAAAAAAATACCTAAATGGTGCTTTCAATAAATGCTAACATTACTTCCTGTTAATGGAATATGTTATTGGTTTAGAAAGAGATTCCCAACACTTTTTTTTTTTTTTTTGCATTGACCTCCATATATTTTTTCTGTAAAATATATGGAGTTGATGTATTGATTTTTTTTTTTTTTAATATTTGTAATTAAATTGCTTAATTCCCAAATCATCTTGTTAAAAAATATTCAGTTTCTTTCTTGTTTTCCATAGTAACTTATGCTTCTACTAAATGAGAGAGAAAAGTCAATAATATTGTTGCGTAATAACTTACTTGGGGACTTCTTTTAGAAGACTATTAAATATTAAAATTTAATACACTCATGTGTTTTAGACTTGTGTTTGAAAATCCTCCTTCAATACAATCAACTCTTGTATTATAATATTATCATTGCTTAACTCTGTTTATATTGATAAACAAGTAATTATAAATTTTGCAATATGAAAATTTTTTATGATATGGAAATATGGAAATTTATTTTTCTCAGTGGATTCTGTAGTGATGTATAAATAGCAGCATTTTAAAGGGTATCAATAATGATGAAGGGGTTGATCACCAGATAATCCTTTGATCACCATTGATCCTGTTTAAAGTTTCATCAACCCCAGGGGAATCAATAACGACCACATCTGAAACCCCTGGTTTAGAACAAAAAATTGCAAAATATGAAGGTATCTTTTTATCTAAGATATTCCAAAATTAGAAATGGAAAAACTAATTCTAAAATACTAATTGTATTGTAAGTATGCAACACATGAAATCAACAATAGAATACATATTCATTTATATTATCTTGGTTTAATAAAAAAAAAAAAACTATATTACTATATTAAATATAATGTTTTATGCTTTCAAACTGTATGTTTTTTGTAATAAAATTTCTTAATGAAGCCCATTATGGTAAAAAACTTTTATTTTGAAATGTAAAATTTTGTTTACACATTAAAAATTATTTTTCTCGGTATACATTATCTGGAAAATTATCATAGAATGAATAATAATATAAAAATTTTTACTATTAATTAAGAATCAGTAATTGAGAATAAATTTTAAATTAGAGAATCTATAAGCCTCTGATTTTCTAATGAATTGAATAACAAATCTATAACTCCTCTAAGAATTTTTGACTGCGCAATGATCTCTCTGTCACTGATTTGAATATTCTGATTTAAATGTTAACAGCTGAGTGCACCCACACACATTTGTTTTTCTTCGTCATTTTTTTCTATTTGCCTTTTGGAATCTTATTAACCAAAATGCTGATGTAATTACTAGTGTTGAAATTAATAACTAAAGTAATAAGAAATAACTAAAGTAGGCAGAAGCTCATTCATCTCATATCTTAAAATTAACATGAGCAGTCTGCAGAATGCAAATCATAAAATTAGAAACTAATAATAGGGCTGAGAACATCCTACTGATTGCATTACTGAAATTTTAAAATTCTCATTTTTAAATGTTTAAAAATAAATCTCCGAAATAAGTCTTAAAACTTAAGATTCCATCTCAAAGTGCTGTAGAAAACATTGCTGTTCTGAGCTTCAAAACAAAGAATAATTAAAAATTTTGCTGTTTTCTAGTGTTTTCAGATACTAAGTTAGTACTTTTGTGTGTTAACTGTTCATATAAACTTTATAAAAAAACATGTCAAGGAAGCAAAAATTTGGATTTTTTATAACTCAAAACAGTTATAATTTTTATAGGGAATATATCCGAGCAAATTCAGATATCTTCATTAATTTACATCCCAAACATAAATAATAATAAGCAGATAGTAACAAATTGTGTAGCAAAACTTAACGCTCTGTAAAAATAAACATTGCTTAGCTGAGTGCATCCACACCACACACATTTTTTTCATCTTTTCTAATAAAAGATCATTGTTACAAATCTGAATCAATTTTTTTTTTTAAATCCTAGTTTTCAATTAATGCAACAGACAATTAAGAAAGTAAGCATTTTTTTAAAATACTTCTTCTTATAAGTCTAAACAAATCAAATTAGTGAACTCTTCTGCTAGATGAGTGAAGTGAAATCTTACCACTATTAATGAATACTGATTCTGATGCCTTTTTCAGCTGCTGATCAAACAAGAGCCATGCAAGATCAAATGTCTGGACCAGCTATGGCAATGCCCCCAGATCCAAAGCAGGCGTTTAAGGTATTATTATTATTATTATTTTGTGTGTGTTTGTTTTGCCGTTCTATTATTTTATTAGGCCCATCAATTTTACAGGGAGCTTCATTTAGAATGCAGTGGCTACAAACTTCTGGAAGGTAACTGTTCTAATGTACACCTTGCAAAAAAAAAAAAAAAAAAAAAAAAGGGGGGGGGGCTGTTGCGTATCTCCGCTTCTACTGGACCAATTGTGGAATTTTAACTTGCGTTTTCCACATCTCAAAAGTGTGGCTTAGGATATATATTATATTTATATGTAGCATTGTTTAATATAGGTATTTTGACACAAAATTGGACTTTTTCTGAAATAACATACCAATTTTTTTCCACATTTGTATTCTACGAATTGAATTATACCTAGGTATTAAATTTTGTAATTTTTGGTGAGAAATTTAAAAATTTATCTTGCTGCATCCGCCCCTAGTTTGTGCCAAGAATGGCAAACTTCGTAATTTATAGCAAAAATATTTTCCTTTCCTTTTTTCTATTGTAGTCGAGTGGCTAAAAGATCATCATTCATACTTTGAAATAATTTTAACAAAGTGCGTAAGCCACATTTGGTGTTATTATCACTTATAGGGAATATGCCAAATTTTAAAACATGCTAATATGTAAATTCATGTATATCTTAGAAAATTTTGAATAAAAACTCTTAATTTTTTGCAGATGATGCTTTGAAGTACATCTACTTTAAGATGATGGTAAAAATTTATAGGTTATAATCTAAATTCTTTTGGAGAAATCTGTAAAAATTATTGAACAATAAATTATAGAAAATCGACAAATTGCATTTGGAATGAACCTAAAATTGGAAATGTGAAAGGAAGAATCAAATAAGTTTAATATAAAAATTAATAAATACACAGAGTGATTCTAGATTGTTTCTACAAATTAAGAATAGTGATAGTACACATCCAGACAAGCAATAATTACTATAGAACATTGGGTCACATTCCACTCAGAAAAGAGAGAGATTATAATTTCAACCTGAACTTAGAACAGTGTTTGGGAAAGTGAATGAACGAGACCAAAAGTTGCACAATCAGATTTATTGTTGAGTGAAACACTAACAGAATGTTCTCAAAATGCCAACCACGTGCGTTGTTGCATAGTTGACATCGGCAAAGGAATGACTGGCGCACCCTCTCGAAGATTCTTGGTGTCGTGTATTTTGTTTGCGGCAATAATGATTCTTGGGACGAGATCTTCAGCTGAGTCCACCCGTCTCGTATTTCATGTGCTTCCAGAAGAAAAAGTGTAGTGGGTTGAGGTCCTGTGAGTGAGGAGGCCAACCCACAGGTCATTTCTTAATTTGATCCATTGTGCGGGATATGTGGCATTAAAAAATTTATGGACCGTGATGGAAAAAATGTGCTGTGGCTCCATTGTGCATAAACCACGTTTCTCTGAATAGGAACAGCTTGCAGCTAAAGTGAGAAGTACTTGGTCCAAGAAGAGTATGTTGTGCCAGTCAAACGGTCTGGCATGTAAGGGCCTACCAGATAATCACCTAGGATACCTGCCCCAGATGTTTATGGAAAATTTCTGCTGTTGTTTGAGGGATAGTGCAGTGAGGATTGATGTCAGACCAAATGTAATGATTGTGCACGTTGAAAATGCCTTCTCTGCTGAATGTTGCCTTGTCACTAAATAATATTAATGCAGAAAATCGTGGATCGTTATTCCTTATTCCAAGCATCCATTGCCTGAAGTCTGCTTTAGTCAATGTTATCAAGATTAGCAAGAAGCAATTAAAAAAAAAAGTGTCATGTGATTTTTACAATACTTGGTACTTTGGCATAATTTGACTGGTAATATGGGAAAAAAATGGTATGCTATTTCAGGAAAATTCTGATTTTGTGTCGAAAATTCATTTTAGAACAATGCTCCTAACTTTCATGCTCGTAACTTTGGTGTATGTTTATTAAAAAACTAAGAATCTGGTACAAAAAGCTAAATATTTAGTTACAAATTGTGATGATGCATGGTGCTGTGAATGCCATTACCAGAAGTAGGCTGTGCATGATGGCTAATGCAGACTCTCGTTGCATCTGCATCAAAATGTGAACCTTTCACACAAAACAAATGTTGCATACAAAGAATGTCATTGGAAATTGACATACAAAGCTTGACAAATACCCTCCTGCAGCTCATTGAGCATTAAGATTGTTATGGTGAACTTCAGTGTGCCCTACAGAAAGTAGTCGCAAGGGGAGTGAGGTCATGTGACTAAGGAGTCCAGTGGATTCTGAATTGTTCAATGCAATAACTGTCATTGGAGTATTTGTGCAGAAAGTCAGAAACATGTTGTGTATGGTGTGGTAAGCCTCACCTCGTGGGGCGTCCAGTTGTGACAAATTGTTTCAAAAGCGCAATATATTGGTCAGTCGATAGTGTTTCTCGTAAGGAAAGGGTCTAGTGATGCTTTTGCAGGAGTGTGCAGCCTAAATAGTTAGGGTCTTAATTGGAGGTATTGGGTATGAGTCGGATGTGGGTTTTAGGTAGACGTAAACTGCAAATTGTGTCTGTTAACGCCATCCAGATGAAAATATGCCCTGTCTACACAGCTGGCCACCAAAATTGCAACACCAAGAAAGACAAGAGATCACAACAAAATGTATTTATAAGATAACATGTTGACCAAGTATCAAATGATTAAATTTATAGACTTCTGTGAAGTGTGATTCCTTTCAGAATCGGTAGCCAGATTAGCTGCTATGGTTGGAGGTCACCGCTGCCACATGCTTCGGCATTGATTCAAAGAGACTTTGGATGTGTTCTTGGGGTACAGCAGACCAAGCAGCTTCCACACGTTGCCAAAATTGATCTGGTGTGACAACTTGGGATGTAATTTGGGTCAATCGTTCAGCAATCATGGTCCACGTTTTCTATCGGCGGAAGATCCAGAGAGCGAGCCGGTGAGGGAAGCAATTCAATCTGGTGATTGACGAAGAACCCTTGGACAATGCGTGCCACGTGTGGACGTGCATTATCCTGTTGAAATATGGATGTGGGCAAGCCCTGAAGGTAAGAAAGGACAACTAGCTCCAACACCTTGGAGATGTAGCGCTGGCTGTTTAAAGTACTGGCAATGCGTATTAGTGTTCAATACCACCCCATATCATAATACCGATGCAGGATCAGTGTAGTGGTGCATAACGCAGCTGTTCAGCATCCTCTCTCCACAGTGTCTCCAGACTCGAATCCAACCACCGTGGTGTTGCTGACAAAAGTGTGACTCGTCAGTAAAGACAATTTCATTCCATCCACATCCTTTTTTGTCCACATTCCATGTACCATCGGTCGCGGAGACATTTGTGGTTCTGCGTGAAGGGTAGACGAAGCAATGGACGTCTTGTGGACAGACTGCTGTAAACAGCGTCGAATGGTACGTGCAGACAGTGGATGATGCGTTACAGACTAAATATGCTGTGCTATGGTTCGTGATGTGACTGAACGATCCGTCACTGCCATGTGCACAATGTTCCTGTCATCATGTGAAGTGGTGCATTGAGGTGGATGCGATTGAACCCTCCTGCATCCAGTGGTCACATATCCGCATTACAGTTGCATCCAACACGACTACCAATTTCCCTGAAAGATAATCCACACTCTCAGTAGACCACTATCCTTCCTCTGTCGAACTTGGATACTTGATCAAACGATGATCGCTGTTTATTACAAGGCATAATTGATCTTTTTTTTTTTTTTTTTTTTAATTAAGAAACCACAATAAAAACACAATTGCCGAACTTGAAATCGTCGAAAACTCGAAGCCTTAAATAGCGCTTTAAAGTCGCGTCAAAGGCGTGCGTGATGTGCGTCTGTGATGAAATTCTAATTGCATATCTCACCTCCGCTGTTGTAAACTTCATGTTATTTGCATGCTTCCTTCAGGGTGTTGCATTTATGGTGGCCAGCAGTATATAAACCATGTTCAGCTGACATCGAAATCAGAATTATTGCTCGTTTTGTTGATCCCAGAAACATTGACAACTGACCAACATATTGCACTTTTAAAAGAATTTGCTGCAACTCAACATGCCCAAACACAGCATGATTCATGCAAGTTGGAGCTTACCACACTACTATATTTTTGACTATCTGGACTCATCGACTGACCTCATAACCCTGCGACTAGTTTCTGGGAAGCACAATCCTTTAACAATTGATGAGCTGGAGGAGGCTATTTGTCAAGCTTGTATGTGAATTTCTGGTGATAAACTGACTTCTTGAATGAGAAATTTATTGTTCGTTTGTGACCTTTGTGTTGCATGAAGGGTTGATATATTGAATCTTTCCTTCCTTCTTTCTTTCTTGTTTGTTCATTCATTTAACACAAACGTTTTATCTTCTGCAATTCACCAACTAATTCATTTCCCAAACCTTACCACTTCTCCAAGGCCCAGGTGTATCCTGGCAGTATACACTTCATGGGGGGGGGAACACCTTCCTTTCTCCTTTGTTCCTGTTTTATTTTCATTACACCCTACATTAATCTTTTTTTTTTTTTTTTTTTTTTTTTTTGCAGGCTGAATGGGAAGCTTTGGAAATATGTGAGCATCACTGGGCACTGAAAAATGCTGAACTTGAATTAGTTGGTGTTTCACAGTCATAGAAATCATCTTTTGATCAGACATATTCTGTAAGAACTGTTTTCATTTGTTATAGATATCTGCATCATTTGACATTTGTTAAACTATTGTTTTCTGAATTTTGTAACACATTATTTTGTCAGTTCTTTTGTGACTAAATTATTATTAAATATATTGAAGGGGTTTTATATGTTATGTATTTCTGGGAGACTGACACTTTTTCTGACAGGCTTCATAGAAAAAACCTCTCATCACCATCCTCCTGTTTGAAAGTTGCCAGCACATTACATAATCCAAATGGCATCATTAATTCTAGGAAGAGGATAGCTCTTTTTCTTCGTAAGCTCGTTTACTCGATAGTCAGTGCAAAATCTAGTTGAACCGTCTTTCTTCAAACTAGAACGATGGGAGACAGCGAAGGATTCACTGGAAGCTTGATAAGAATAATGCTGCATATCCTTTAGACATTTTCCTACTTGTTCCTGTTTAGTAATCAGTAAACGTCTTGGATCTTCTTGACATGCTCAGCAGCATTCATCTCTTCAGCATTTAGTTGTGCCCAGCTTCGATGTTAGGCTCTTTGAAGGTACAACGATTTTTTGTTTATTGCTAGTGACTTGAGTACAAGCTGCAACACTTTCACCTTTCCTAATTACTTTAGTCTTATCAGTGATATTGGCAACTGTCACTGGGATCATCATCCTCAATAAGTCAATCAATGGAGTTCCTCGCCATGTGCCAATGTCACCATCATCTGGACACCACCTTACATTACCCTTCAGACTATATCCAGTGATAAAATCCAAATTGCAGAAGCTACTAGTTCTCGGTGTCGCATGATGCCGTACTGGAAATTTGTATTTTCAGTTATGCATCTAGGAAGAAAAATTTCTGTTGTTGTTACTTTCTACTATAAGATCATGTAGAGCTCTGGTTTGATGGACAGATTTAACTCCATCATTAATTCCAAACATGGAGAGAAGAAGTCTAATCCGAATATGCAAGGGTCGGTATTATCTATGACATATGACGTGGTAATGTTAATGTTTAACTTTCCATCAATTCTGATTTTATCACCGGACAGTCTGGAGGATAAAGAAGGAACTCCATTGATATGTTCGATGTTGAAAATTCCATTACTACTGCCACTCAGAATCTGAAACCTGAAGTACTTTAAAATGGGTCTTTTCAATATCTAGCAACCTCTGCTCCATCAGATGGCCACTAACTTGTGTCCTGTCCTTGCTCGAAATGATCTTATTTCGCTGTCATGTTTTGCATTTCCTTTGTAGGTAAACTTCGTCATAGCAGTGTCTGCGCTTTTGAGTCGATTTCTTTTCACTCCTGTTTTGTCTCAAGGCATTGACTTGTCTGGTTAAATCGTCTACTTGAGCAGTCACTTGATCTTCTGGCTCCTGGAATTGAGCAGCTATGATTGGGTGATCTGTATCAGTTGCTTGCTAGGCTGCCTTGAATTTCATAGCATGCACTGAAGCAATTTTTAAATCCTTGACATTTGGCATTCCATGGGCTTTCTGTATTTCAGGATCTCGGATGCCATTAATAAAGTACTGCAAGGACAGAATTCCCCCCCCCTTTTTTTTTTTTAACGAGCAGCTTGAAAAGGCCAAACGAGACAGTTTTTCAACATCCGTGTCGAGCTCCTTGAGCGTTTCCCTGCGCTTATGTTAGCAAGATTTTAACTGAAACATACAGTCTTTTAAATGATTCTCACCAAAGTGCAACTCAATGCACCAGATAAAGCTTCGAAGTCTAACCTTTGGTTTTGAGTTTGAAGGCTATCTTCTGCAGCTACCCTCAGAGAAGTGGCTTAGATGGCAGACTTTAGTTTCAGAATCCCATCCATTTGCATTTACCACTATCTGAAGAACTAAGAACTGTGTGCTGTACACTTGCCAGGAGGTCTTCCCATCTTATATGTATAGCTTTAAGGAGGGTTGAGATGACATATATATGTTCAAATTTAAAGAATTAGAATTGTGATCAGCTATCATTATGGATTTCTTCAAATGTCAACTTCCTTGGCAACAGCAGCAGCAGAAAAATCTGTCATCAGTTTGCTGTTGGACAGAAGAAATTCCTTCTTCGATTTGTCGTTCTACAGCAGAAACTCTTTCTTGAATTTCTCCATTCTCAACTGTGGCTCTCTTATGGGAGAAAAAATTTTCATTTCCTCTCGACTTGTTTCAGTCTTTTCTTGGCTTTTATCTCTTCTTTAGTGGAGTTGGTGGACCCTAATATATTTCCTTGGCATTTTTCATCTCTTCTTTGATCGATCCTTGGCCGACTTTCACCACTTCTTTAATGGATGCTTGACCTGCTTTCATCTCTTCAATGAAGTTGAGGTTTCCTTTCATCTTTTCTTCCATCACTTTTGTCATGGACATTCAGCCCCACTCCCGACATCAAAAATTGTTCCATGCATACGGTTTAATGTACACAGAATCAAACAGAGCTGGATAAAATTTATTTTATGAAACAAACGTTTCACAGTTCTGAAACTTTCCACAAAAATACTCATACTCCTCTTCAAAGTATTAAGAGTACAATCAGTAGTTACACTCAAACTACTAAGAACGTTAAATGTTTATGAACGTTTAAAGAACAAACACAATGCAAAGTGTAACTAAAAAGGCAAATTTTGTACAATTTCTCCTCCAGCCGCCGAGAAATCCACTTCTCAAAATTACTGGCAGGCATATGAAGATCATATATGGTTACAGTTACATATCTATATTAATTACATTTATTCAATCACAATACCAATTACATTTATTCAATCACAATACCAATTACAGTTATACATGAGCCAGACCAAATGTCACTAAATGGTTGCCGACTTGACACCTTTTGGGAATATCTCGCCAAATCTGGAAACAAAATTTAGTCGCCAAATGTTGCCAGCTTGGTAATATATCACCAGTTGAACGAACAAGATAGCCATTATACTAAATGTTAAATAGATTTGCCCCTGTACTCGTACTTTTCTGACAAAGCTTGACTTTTTTAGATTTTTATTTTACATTATACAAAAAATATTCCAATTTCTCATATAATTTCATTAAAATTATTTACATATGTACAAAATTTGTAACACCATAAAACATTTACACTCTTACCATAATTTTTTTTGAGCTATTCTTTTCCCCGACTGCGCAACAATCTGTTGTCACTTAAAAAGCATCAAATAACTGTAGACACTTGGTAACCCGCAAACCTTAGCAAAACTGGCTATCTACTAAACGCATCTCATTTTTTCCTATAGAGATTTTACAGTAAAATTCTGCATTCTTGCAGAAATTTTAACGCATTTGTTACATTGCTGGAAAATTCCACAAGTACATACTTTAAATTTAAGGCAAGAAATATCACGATTTGTTCATAAAAACAATTGGAACTTGGAATGCATATGGATTCCCAGTTACTTGACTGAAGGATGGTTCCCAGAGTTTGGCACATTCTGAAAATTTCTTGACTTGGTGGCTGCACATAACTATCGAACACATACACACACACTCTCTCATCTCTAGCTATGAAAGACAGACGTCCAAAAAGAAAAACAATTTCAACAAAGTCAGTAAACAATTTATTTACAATAGTTTCTATATTATTATTATAAGAATTTGAAGGCTACAGTCAGAGTCATTATCAGACGGTGTGAAAAGAAAGATGAGTTCTGTATATATATATTTTTATAGAGGTGGTTTTCTACCCCCCGACATTCGAGGGGCAGATAGGCACTCTGTTTATTATTGTTTTGAGCCAAACCCAACCTAAGGTTCATGCTACTGATTCGCACTGGAGACAGCAGGTGAAGAAAGTGTATTTCTCAGCCTCTGTTTGTATCACATTCAAAATAAAAAACATAGAACGGTTTTATTTTTTAAGTCGAATTAGATCTTTACTATTCTTTAAAGAATCACACCAAATGATGAAGACTATGTGTTTTCCAAACTGTTATATATATACTAATTTTAGATCTGATCTTTGATTAAAATATTAATGAATTGAATTATAGAAGGGAAAGTGTTTAAATCATGGAAAATAATTAAATTATGAAATATTGAAATCTTGTTTTTTGAGTCTGATTTTATTTTAGATAGTTGAATTTTTTTTTATGTAAGATTATTACTTTCTTGTACAAAGTAAAGGAAATACTGTAGTCGCGAAAAATTTTCAATATTATATTTTAGCGGAAGTATCCATTTTGACCGTTGCCGAAATCATTTAGATGATTTTTTTTAGGTGAACGTCTGTATGTATGGATAGAAAAAATGACTCTATTTTCCCAAACAGATTGTAAACTAGTTTTTAGTACGGATTCAAAAAGAATTTTTTTTTCGACATCTGTATGTTCATATGTACATCCTATCTCGCATAATGATTAGCTGTAAAATGTCGAAACTTCATATATGGCATTGCTTTAATGTATAATTTAAAAGGCCGTACAAGGAAGTCATATAGTGTACACCTCCCCTTTTTATTGCAACTTGTTTTACCAAAAGTGTATGTATACCTACCCCTTACCCAGCCTTTTCCAACTTTATATACCTTTTATACTCGAGTTTTTGGGTAAGTTTGACTCCCATTTGAGAAAATTGAGTGGGATATTTAATTTGAAAATTTTCAGTTTTTGATCTCATTTTCAACTTGCTTTGAAGTTAATTAAGTTAGAGCAATTAGAAGTTATACAGTTAGAGCAATTAGAAGGAAATGAGTTTAAATGAAGTGCAGCAAAAAATGTGTATAATTTAATAGGTCATACAAGGAACTCATATGGTTTGCACATCAGTTATTTTGGTTACATGTTCTTAATTTGTTGGTATCAGTTGTGTTTAATTTTAAGATTTTAATTCCATACTCTTAACAATGAACACTATTTTTAAATAGCAACAATCTTTATGTAGTATCACTGTACAAGTGTCTTTAAATTGAAAGTAATGACAGATATAAGAAATGTTAGGAATTTTCAGTACACAGGTAAAAAATTAAAATTATTTAACAAGGGCTTCGAAACCGAAGATTTTCTGTAAGACTTTATTTGAAAGATTTCACATAATTTTTATAAGTCATGTAAAATATTAAAATTGCTTATTTATTAAAAAGTTTTATTTTTATTATTAAAAATTATTAAATTAATTAATTAAAAAGTTTTATTTTTATTTTCATTTCACAACATATGTTTAATGTTTTTACATATTTTACTTTTCTTATGCACATTTCATCATAGAAAACTAACTGCACTATTTCTTATATTATAAAGTTTGTTTTCGTTTTCAAATAGTTATTTGAATTAAATATTGCACTTAGTTTTTGTTTTATGTATTTGTTTATATGGAAAAAAATATTTAAGTTCTTTTTATTATTACTCCGGAGACTTGAAAAATAAGATATTAAGATTTTTTTACTGTCCTTTAACATTGAAATATATATATATATATATATATATATAAGTAATATTTTTGCTTTCACATGATTGTAGTTTCACACAATTTTTGTACTTATGTCCTTGATTTAAAATTTTATTTTGTCTGGCTTACTGCCTTAATAGTGCTAATAATTCAGTTTTCATTTCACTTTAAATTTATTTTCACTCATTATATAAATATTTAGATTACCATATAAATATAATACTTTAGTTTTAGAAGTGAACCAGTTAAGAAACTATGTTTAGATAATATGACTGATAAAATTCTAAGTTATTACTTTACATGTTAAAGCTTTTTTGTAAGAATATATATTTAATTTAATAAGTGTTAACAACATTTGGACAACTTCAAGAAATTGATATTTTTATTTTTAAATTTCACCAATTTTTCATGACAATCTTTAAAAATTATGAGAAGTATGTAGTCAACATGATTACTTTTTAATAATTTGAACTTTAACTTCCTGTATAAAATATTATTCATAAATAATAAGAATGATATATATATATATATATAAACGATGCAAACAATCTTTTCGGTAACACTTCCGATATTTTTGCCAAATGAAATAACTTTTCTGTATAAATATTTCTCAGCCTTTAATAGATGCAACAGTGTAACTAAAAATAATTTTGTTTATATTATACATAAGGATAAATATACATATATGTTTTCATTGCACAAAAATCACCGAGTTTAAATTTGTATGAACAAACTTAAATATTTAAATTTTTGGAAACAATACATTACAGCAATTTACATTCAGTTGTTCACATTAACTTAAAACAGATTTTGATTACTTGTGTAGGCTAACTGTACACCTCCACACATATGCAAAAAAGACACTTCTGTATCTTCCAGTTTATCGGAACTTGCATTTCTCACGTCTCGAAAGAGCAAATTAGGATCTATATAACGTAGGTATTTTGACTCAACTTTTCTGAAATGACATTCCAAAATTTTTTCACAATATTTTGATTCTTCTACTCAAATTATGCAAAATTGCCAGTTTTCTAACAATAGCAAGATTAGTTTTTCAAAAATAAGCTCTCAAAATGTTAGCTCCTCAGTGCTAATTGAATTTTGTTTATATTTTATTAACATCTCTTTTTTAATTAAACTTACATGATTCTTCCTGTGAAAGTTCAAAATTTACGTTCAGTTGAATTCCAGATATTTTGCGATATATAAATTTGTATTTTTTAGTAATTTTTATGAATTTCTGAATTGCAGCATGTAGTAATTATACCATCAACTAAAAGTCCAGGATCTAATTTTTAGGCATACCTGCAAAAAATTTATTCAAGGTTATTGATTTTTATTCAAAATTTCCTAAGCGTTAATAACGCGAAATGTGGTTTACACACACTGTAAAAATTACTTGAAAGGATGCACCTTTCCCCACAGTGAAAGGAAAAGAAAATAGGTTACCATAAATTAAGATTTTCGCCAAGTGAACAAACAATTCTCGTCGCAAACTCAAAAAATTGCACCAAGATAAATGTTTGAGTTTCTCAGTAAACTTCTCAACAAATTTTACAAAATTTAATATTAAGGCATAATTTGAGTAGAATCGAAATACTGAAAAAAATTGGTATGCCATTTCTGACAGTTAAATTTTTGTGTCCAAATACCTAGATCCTAAGTCACACTTTTGAGACATGAAAAATGCAAATTAAATTTCATCTGTCGGCCTAGTAGAATACGAGATCCTCTTTTTTTTTTTTTTTTTTTTTTTGTGTGTGTGTGTGTGTGTGTGTGTGTGTGTGTATGCAGAGTGTGTGTTTCAAGCAAAATCTACACATTGGCAAAATTCGCATTATAAATGATTTTGAGAACAGAGAAAAAGCTGACTTCAGTACATGTTAAGAATAACCTCATTTTTAGATTCTTCTTTAAATGCAAGATTGACAGAGAAACTTTCAGATGATGCGTGATATGTCTTGCCTATAATAAATACAAAACTTAAAGCTGCACATTTAGTCTCTTGTAATTAAGAACTGAAAAACACTCAGCTAAATTTCAAGGAACATCAAACTAAGTTGCTCAACAAAAATTAACTTTCCCATTTTGAAATTTAACTTTCCCATTTAAAAATTTTACCATTTTTAGAAAAACAAAATGAGTTAAAGCACTGCTTGTATTTCCTCCATAAGCTTTTAGAGCAAGGTTCTCAGAATTTAAACAATTATCGTAAAATTTTCCCCTTCTTCACTACATTAAGACAACAAGCTCCTGTGTATTTTAAAATTGATTCATTCACATAGTGATTTGTTTCGTCTTACTTAGGCCCATAGCACACTGCATTTGTTTCATACAAACAGCTGTTTCAAACACTTTTTCTGCCTGGTTTAAGTATCGAAAGAAAGATACATGATTTTTTTCTTCCTTTAGAAAAAATTGCAAGTTGTTTGTTTTCAACCAATCAGGTATTACTTGTTTGTAATCAGTCAGTTTGTAACAATCAGTTTGTTTGTAATGGAGAACCAGTTTCCCCTTAATATAGTGATCCGTGGTGAATGGCTGTTGTGACAAAGCAGAAAAATTGTTCCACACAGTTATTCTTTCGAAACAAACAGATGTGTAATAGCAGCTTTAGCCAGCTAAACAAAGCTAAACTCTTGCAAGCTCACTCCAAACCTTTCCCTTTTCTTTTGTTGAACTTTATACCAGCCCAATATGCAGGAAATGACCAATCGTAGAAAAGCAAACTCGAACTGACTTGCAGTCTGCAGGTTCGATGAGTCAGATGAACATTCATCTTCTCTAATTATTGATGGGTGATTTGAGGCCTAACCAGTAGCAGAGGCAACAATAAGAACGGGCGAGATTAAAATTACAGACAAGTAGAAGGAAAGCTATCGTAATTAGATATTGTAATGTTAATACTGCTATGTATTCTTATTGGAATGGAGGTGTCTTTTAAAGAAATAATATTGGGATAGCTTCCTTCCTTCTTCACGACTACTTTTCATTTATTTGTGTTCTTACTGTAAATATATCTTTCGAAAATTAAATTATTCGTATACTTTTCCCCTCTTAATTTTCGGACAGTAAAATGAGTTAAAAAAAAAGGAAAAATATGCGAGGAAACATGGTATTCAGTTGATGATTTATGATGACGAAATGAAAAGATTAGAAAATTTTATAGAAAAGCACAAAGAATTTGGAAATGAAAGATATATTAGTAATTTGCGTTTCCTTGCTGATTCAGCAAATTTGTATACTGCATAAATTGGGATAATAAGTAGTGTTTAAATAAAACAGAAAGGAAAAATAATGAGTGAAGAAACGTAAAAAGAAGCTGAGAAATTTGGAAATATCAGAAACTGAAAATAATATGGAAAATATAAGATGGAATGAATAAATTTAAAAACACTGAAAAATAGCATGTATTAAAACTACTTAAACACACGTTGAAATTTTTGAAAAATCTGACATTTTGCTGCTGAATTTTGCCAACACAAGGAGTTAAAATTATCTTTACACTGAAACTCAAATATATAGAAAAAGAATAACGGATATTGTTTTTTCCCCCTCCCCCTCAAAGTTAATTTTAGAAATATATAAATTTTCTGAAATAACCTGTCCAGAAACAAACTTTAATCCCAAATGTAAACATTTGAAATGTGTCTATAGTGAACCTTTTATACATGTAAACTTTAATTTTTTTAATACAACGTTGAATTTTTTTAATACAACGTTGAATGTACAGAGTAGTCTCTTTTACATCTTTTTGAATTAAGAGCATGCAAAGTACAGTCATAGAATATTCTTTATTTCTGAAAAATAACTACTCATAAATTTACAAGCTAACTTCCAACGTTCAATTAAAATGTATTAGTAATTTCATAACAAGTTCATAGAACTTTTTAAATATGTTGTGTGTTGATTCTCAAATTGCAAGGAGCACAATGTAACTCAAGGTGTGTTAATTTCTATGTCAAAATTATCACTTGTTTATTTAGAAACTGCACAGCCTTCAAATATGTTGCAATATAAAAAAATCATCTGTTTTATTTTCCATAATTTCTATATAGATATATTTTAATTATTAAAGAATGTAATCAACACATTTCCACGCCCTTTGTCTCCAGTAATAACACACAGTATAATAACAGTCTGAGGCATGAACTCACCAGTATTCAAACAGTTTAACAATGGCAACAATTGCAGTTTTTCATTATCTAAAAATTGTCTGTCCATATTGCAGCTATATGCTAAGTCCAGTTGCCTTCCAATCACAATATCTCTTCCACACTGACGCTCCATCACATTTTTGATTTTGAAAAAGAAAACAAAAATCTTGCGAACTTTTTTATGAATATTTTGAGCTGTAATAGGTCTCGTTGAAATCACTGTCCACAAAATTCGGTTATTATTAGCAGAGTTCATAGTTACAAAGTACAAAATGTTATGAATAAATTAACATGCTTTGATATTATACGCAATGGATTTCAAAACAACTGAGATATTTTGAATTGAAACAATTCAAATGTTTTGAATTTTCTTTTGAGATATACAGTATATTTGAAAACAAATCAACATTAAATAATGGCCAAAAACTGCAAATGAACACAAGATATTAAGAATACAACAACAAAGCTTTTGTAAATCAAGTAATGAACTGAACAAATATTTTACTCTTTTACAAAGAAATTTTGTTAATAAGATGCTAACATGAATTTTTAAAGTTTACGTTTGACATCAGATTTATTTTAGGTAGATTACGTAAAGCAAAGTAAAAGGAAACAGATTTCTTTACAAGAAAAGAAAAATATACAGACTACTGAATTCACATAGCAGTTTAAGATACACTAAAGAAGGTGAGCAATTATTGTCAAATTTCTCAGAGTGCTTCCCATCTGTTCTTTGACTTAAAAGTCAATTAATTAAAACGTTTATTGTTTTAGTTGTGGGCATTTTAAGTAAACTTCTTTGTTACCATAACATTAGTTTAATACGATTTTAAAACTAATTCCTTTTAGTTACAACATATTTATTACTGTGATTTCTAGAGCTATTTCGTCGTGTGTGATCACATTGTCAAAATTCTTATATTTAAAAAAAAAAAAAACATAATGAGACATAAGTCCCTATTTTAACCTGTTTTTATTGCCAAAAATGTGCACTAAATGATGAATTTTTTTAAGGCTATATTTTATCTACATTGTATTTACAATAAGTTTAAAATTTTAATTGAATTTTTCATCTGAATTGTTATAAAAAGCTCACAGATTAAACTTGCTTGGGAAATATTATTCACTAGGAATACAGACAATAAGTAGTAATATTTGAAATGGCGAGATGCTTACATAATATAAAGGAAACACAAGCTGTTATCAACACAACAATAACACACATAAAGTAATACTGACTAATTAATGGTACTAAGATTAAGGGAACATAAAAATATATATAATTTCATACATAAATATTAAAATATAAGATCTAGTTAAACTAAAAATTTATCAGTTAAGGAGAAAAATTATTCATAATATAAAAATTAAATTAACAGTGAAGTAAGTTTGAAATCTTTTTTTTTTTCACTTCATACCTATATTTTCAAAATTATTTCGCCATTTAGTTATTAAGTTTTCAGAAAGAATCTAATACATGACCTTCTGCAAGAACCAATGTCTGTTTCTTTAAATGCATATATTTGGCAATTAATTAGTGGTATGCAGTTTGGGAAATTTCACAGTTATAAATACCCACTACAGGCTATTTGGAGATGGCAAAAAAGTCATGCCACTCCATTGTTTTTTTCTTTTTTTCTGCAAATTGTTTGGGCTGAGAACATAAAAAAATCAGGTCAATTCACCTTTTATTTTTTCCCTTCATTATGTTTGGTAAGGGAATATTTAATGGGAAAGAAGGTGTTTGATGAAAATGGCAGGCCGAAATGATAAACATGCTGGATCATGTGCTATTTCATAAATAACTGTATTAGGTATCAACGCCAGTGACATTAATGTGTGAAGCGACATTACTTCATGTTCCAGCAAAGACCCTTAAATGAAATGGCAAATGAGAGCCACTTCAGGCTCTCACTGTGAGATAGATGGTTTATCTCATAGTGAGAGTCTGAAGTGGGATGATTTTTCAAAAATACATATGAAAAATTCTGAAACTGGACATAACCATCTAGGTCAGGCCTCAGCAACCAATGACCTGCGGGTCATCCACAAACCCACTCGAGTTCCGAATATATAATATATCAAAATAAATTATGAAACGAAAATTTTGAAGAATACATAAAAAAATTAACTGAAAATAAACAAGAACATTTTTGTTTGATTACAAAGTTGCAGTAATGAACATGTATTTTTATTTGTAAAAAGTAAAAATTCTAGCATAATCTAAAAAAGAAATCTATAAGTTTGGTAGTACAGATCCATAATTTCAAAAAACATGGCTTTGCCATTTTGTCCACATTCAAATTATAAATGCGAGCAAATATTTTCTCACATGAAATTTATTTTAAGTTAGAGAACAGAAGCAGCTGAACTATTGAAAATTCAAATGCTTGTATTTATCTTAAGATGATTAACTATATAAAGCCAGACTTGACTAAATTGACGTCACAAGTTCAGCATCAGAGCAGCCTTTATATCGAAGGAAAAAAACAAGGTTTAGTTATTTTTTAATAATAATTGTAATTTTTATGGTTAACGTTTATGGCGCTTTGTAACTATTTTCTAAAAAAAATTTATCTTTATAACTCACGAAGAAAGACTGTTCTAAAATGAAAATACCACTGACCCCAAATTCCTCAGTACACATATTGTGGTTGATTTTGACTTGCAGCCAAAATAGGTTGCCGATGCTTGATCTAGGTGGTCACCTAATGCAGAATGTGATGATTTTCAGGACCCCATATGTTACAAATGGAAAAGCATTTACTTAACTGTAAAATATAGATAGGAGGGATCTTTAATTGTTTGATTCAAGATCCTTTTTTTTTTTTTGTTTCAAAAAAGTCAACCCTTACATAATGTTTTTCTCTTTTTCCTATTAAACCATGAACTGTGAGTTAAAATATTGTGGGCATTTTTCAAATAAAAGAATATATAACCTGATGCCAGTTGCTGAACTTGGCAAACTTTACAAATACTGAGTAACTGCAGAAGTTCACTCCAATTATATTTGGCATTTTACAGAGCCATTCTTTCTTACATCTGAAAAACAAACAGATATTTTCTTTAAATAGCTGAAAATAAGTGACCGAGAAATGTTTGCTGGATTGTCGAAAGCAATCCATCAGGTGTCTGCTGGATTGAGGAACGTCAGTGAAGGAGAAGACAGAGCACAATTCATGGAACCAATGGTATCTTTTTGAGTAGTGTGGCAGTGAGGTTGTTGAATGTCAGCAGTGGGTGGTTAAGAGGACTAAGTGGCAACTGCCATCATAACTGAGTATCTCCCATGTTGCAGAGGTTGTAGCGTTCCACATAATGGATCAGTCCGCGGTATAAGAAATCATATTGCTCCTGCCGAAGAAAAAAAAAGTTATAAAATAAACACCATCAGGATAAAAAACATCTCCTAAAAGCATTAAATGGGTAAGTTTAATTTTTAAATGCTTCCTAGAATATATTCTTAGTCATTAGAACTGCATTCCATACACAATTTCTGTTATTCAGATATCGAGTGAATAGTCATTTGGCTTTCCCATTTTCACTTCAGATTTCGTATATTTGATCGTTCTGGTTTGATGGTGTAGCTATTTGCCGCCAGGGGCAGCTGCTGAAATTGTCGCTTGGGGCGGTCTCTGCATTTGTTCTCAAAACCATCAACGATAATTTAGAACTCTTAAGATATTTTGTTTTTCCAGGTGCTGTTTTATAGATGGTATAAAATGATTTCTTAAATGCAAAATAAATATTTGTAGTTCTTAAATTTTTTTTAAGGTTCCTTATATCAATTAACCATAAATTTATTTATATTATTTTATGTTTTGAATCTTTACTGTCACTTCTTCCTTCTATTTTCCGAGCACAATGCAAATTAAAATTAGTTCACATGCATGAGGATTTTAGAGTGTAAGACAGAGCGTGTTCTGCCTCTCGAGGCCATGTTGCTAGGTAATCTTAGATAAGATTTTTAGTCTTCAGTCTTGTATTATAATTACCAATATTTGAATATTCACTCAGGTTTTTGAACCAACTTCTCATTAGTTGATCTATGTAGCCTTTGGCTACTAGTTTATTTAAAGTAAATTTTACATTTGGCTTACTGTTACTTTAAGTAGTCTCACCATAAGTGGTTGGCTGAGTTGGAAGCACATTTGGTGCTTCCTGTTCTTATTTAGTTTTGAATAAAAGATCTTTTACACAATAAAGAAGTGTAAAAAATCCTTTATTTAAAACCACTCAAGTTCCAGTTGTTACTTAGTGATAATTTGCTGCCTAGAATTGGGTGACTACTGAATGTTTGCAAATCCCAAATCTTATAGTGCCACTTGAACAAATCCAAGGACCATGTCTCAAGAAAATTCAATGTTTAAATCTAGCCCCCTCAACATCTCAGGTACCACTGCCACCAGCAAATCTCATCGAGGGCGAGGGATTTGGATACGATGCAAGCGTTAAAAAAAAACCTGCAGTGACTTTTGACGGCAGAAGTTCCATAACCACATTTTTAGAACACCAGGACTCACATTTCCTGCTATATCCAACTGGAGAAATATAAAAATAACTGTTAACAGTATTCCAGATGTTAAAAGATTCCTCGAATTCTTTAATTTTTTACGTAGATGCTCAAGATGTAGGGCATAT
Source organism: Stegodyphus dumicola (assembly GCF_044657685.1). Taxonomy (NCBI): domain Eukaryota; kingdom Metazoa; phylum Arthropoda; class Arachnida; order Araneae; family Eresidae; genus Stegodyphus; species Stegodyphus dumicola. Next base: position 4,099,725 of record NC_140769.1, on the reverse strand, counting down.
TGCTCCATCATAGATGAAGACATCCTAGAAGCGTTCCATTGGCAGTATCATATAGTAAAGTTATTTAGCAATCTCTCTGAATAGCACTGTTCCAGAGACACCAATAACACGCATTTCTGTGTCAGTTTAGACTTGATGCAGGATAGAAGTGACTTCCAGAACATATTGTCTTCTTACTATTCTCTTACACATGAGTTAAAGTAAATTTCCAGAATTCTGGGGAATTTCTGCACTTTTATTCTTGATCTAAATCAAGCATTTTGGATTGAGATCTAAGTGAATCACACTGTAAAATTTACGATAAGCCTCTGAACCAAAGGCAAGGACCTTAATGATTTGCCCATTTAGATTGCAATTATACATAATTAAACATCTGAACCACTTTTTAATGAGTTTCACATTTAGTAATCCTGCTGCTAGATTCATTTTTTTTTTTTTTTCAAATTTCGTTGTCCAGATGTTTGCCATACAAACATTTTTAGATAAATAATCTTCCAGGTTATCTTTGAAATAAGAATCATTTGTGCAAAGAACAGAAATGTCAAAGACATATGTAAGATAAAAAATATGAAAGCAAACTTCTAAATTTAATTGGGCGTAACCTCTTTTATTTTTTATTTAATAATAACTTTTTCTAACTCGAACTGAAACTTTTCGACTGCCTCCATTCTTCCTGTGAACTACTGCGAAACTCTTCCTTTTTCGCTATAGTATAAAAATTGTTCTGGGAATAGGCATGATTGGAGTGCCAAGTGAATTATGGCCACAAATGGGAGTTTAAAATCAAAAATGGAATTAAAACAGCCTCGACTGCCGAGTTCTTAGTCTTTACGAATGCTACATCCTAAGTATGAAGTATCTACACTAAACAACGTTGCTACGCTTCTACGTCTCAGTGTTCTTAAATCAGTGCTTCCGAAATTGTGCTTTTATTACATATATATAGGGAAAATATCTAATTGAAAGAGAAAAATAAATATTAGTGCTCAAAATATAAATGGTTATTTGCACTGAAATCTGGACTTACCAGTGTCTGTAGTAGGCAGTGCCGCTGAGCTCTCGCATATTTAGTGGTCTGGAAAACGTCAACCCTTTCGTCGCATCGTGCTTGCTCGATCAAGTCACTGAGGGCGACGTAGATGCCGCTCCTGTCTCCGCCACCGCTGTAAAAATACAAAAGTAATGTGCAGATTGTTTCTGGTAGACTTATTTAATGAAAGAGTGCCATGGCATCATTATAAAAAAATCTGATGGAGGTACCACATGATTTCCTTGTATGACCCATTAAATTACATGCATTTTTGGCTACACTTCAGTTAAACTTATCTTCTGAAATTATTCTAAATTAACTGATTTCTCAAGGCAAATAATATATATATGTGCAATCAAACATCTTTCAATTTTATTTTCGCATAATCGAAAGTATAGGAATCGGGAAAGTATATAAGTATAGGAACTGAGAGACAACAATAAAAGTTAAATTAAATTTTTTTATTGGGGGGAACATTTTTTTTTTTTAAAATTTGCCATTGCCAAAGCATTTTGTCTTTTAAAACACTTCTGCAATTGGAAGTGTATGACTACAACCAACGATTACTAAAATACAGGCCGAGTGATGAATTTTAAGGGGGGGGTATGGGTATATATGTATACCTTTCGTTCTGATGATTGCAATAAAAAAAGGGAAGTGCACAACTAGATGTTACAGCAATCCCTTGCACAAAATGTTAACGTTCTATGGATAATCAGTTTTACGTTATGAGAGATGCATGCATATCTACGCAGAACACTCAAAATACATTTTGAATCCACTTTTGAGACATTTTAAAAACTGCTTTGTAAACCATTTTGGGAATATGGTCCTTTGCTTTGTTCGTACAGGCAGATGTCATGCAAAAGAATTGTCCAAATAGATTCGGGAATGATCAAAATGGATATTTCTATTGAAATGCCAAACCCGAAAATTTTTCGCAATTATACTATTTCCTTTACTTTGTACAAGGAAGTAAAAAAATAATTTTCTTTGGGCAGTCTTGATGTGTGAAGTTTCTCTTTGTCTGCTGAGTGTGTTGAAAGCTTGGATAGGTACAGCCACTTCTCGCCTCCGACTATAGTTAGCGAGTTTCCATCCCTCCCAGTGAGTGACTTTCAGGAAAATAATACAGTACAAAGTCCGAAATCCGGACGTCCATTATCCGGAATGATCTAAAATCCGAACCTCAAAGATACAAACTTTTTTTTTTTTTTTTTTATATGCTTTACGCATGCACATTTGATTTTTCCTTCCATAATAAAACATGTGGAGATTTTCACTTAAAAATTCCGATTCTTAATTTTACTTAGGCACTAAATAAAATACCTCGTTATGGAAAAACAATCATGTAAGCATAAATTTGCGAGATTAATAATTTGGCTGCATATCTGAGTGTCTGCTTGGTATACGTATCAAACCGAAACATTCACCTATTTTATATCCCTGATGCCTAACTGGCAAGTCATTATTTATTATATTTTTCTTTCATCACCGCATGTTTATCAATACATTACAGATTCAGTAATAACTCATGTAGTGATGTCTAAACTTTTTTTTTTTATATATTAGTAATTGAATAACAAGAGTATGACAACCTTTTATGCTAACATTACGCTTAGGTGGTGATTATAGATTTTTAAATACTCTAAGAAATGTTGACGAGGAAAAATTCAACAAAAATTTCTTTTCATATGCTAAAAATAGATTTTGTTAATGAAAGTCATAGGCCAAAGATTGCATTTAGTTCTATTTTAATTAGGAGTAACTGATATCACCATAAACCCAGAAGCAACGGCAGAACGGCAGGGAAGGCAAAATTTTTGAAATTTGGGGCAGCACCGAGAGGCAAAATTAAGGAATGAGAAGCTTTTTATGCAAACTTTTCGTAATCGGAAAACATGCACGACCACCAGCATTTAGAGGAGTAACGATTCTCTCCGTTATATATCGTGAAAATAAAAGAGCATGGATGACACAAGCGTTAATGAATGATTGATTTGAAAATCATTTTATACTTGAGGCTCGGCAACATTTGAATTCGGTTGGTTTATCTGATGACTCAAAAATAGTCCTGATTGTAGACAACTGTTCGGCTCATACTTCACTTAATCTGCTGTGTGGAGCTTTGCAAGATCGTGGAAGGATACGTCCAATGAGTCCGGATTACGGACTTTGTACTGTATTCCATAAGCATGTGAAAAATGCTCGGATATAGATATGGATAATTCAATGGACTGTCATAGTTTTAAATCAATCGGTTCAGCTATTTAATATGCCATTATGATTTATGGTGCTTCGGGTAACGATTTATTGTGTAAAAGTCATCATCATAGTGAAGATGCACTTAGTGACTTTGCTCGTTATTTAGGACTTTGGTAAAGTTTGCAAGTGGTATTCAGGAATGTGAGGACCATTTTGAGAGACTCAAAAAGGATATGAGCTTCCCTATTTCCAGCTGTTCTTTGTATGATTTGCAAATGAGGCACAACTTTCTAAAATATAATATACAAGATAAGTGTGTTTTGCTTAATGTTAATGGTGAGGAAATTTATAGTACTGTTAGAAAATCTTTTTTGAATAGTAATATTCATGAAATGTAATGTTGTTTTTAATGATAATGCTGTGTCAAGTACTAGTAAGCCCTGTAAGGTTTATCTGAAAAAAGAAAGTTCTATTAACAATGCAGAAATGATGGCCGAGAATTACAGCTAGACCAAGCAAGTTAGTAAAATGCAATGTGGAATTGCCTTTATGTAATAAATTTTGTAACCTAACAATTGACAGTTCTAAAGATGGTAATATTAATGATTGTACTCTAAATTTTTATGATCATAATGGGTGTTCAGACTGGCCAGGATGGTAGTATTACTGCTCAACATCCGAAAATTAAACCAATAATGGTTCACCTTAACATTAAATTTTCAAAAAAAAAAAAAAAAAAATTAAAAACTGATGCAGGCAAAGTTAATGGAGATTTTCTTAAAGTTTTACCGAAAACGGAAAATGATCATTGTGAAATCAATAAATACTTATATGATAAAGAAACTGATCATTGCCAAAATTGAAAGACCATTTAAAGTTTTTTCTAAAGGCTTGCCCATTGACGTATTTACTAAGGAAAGAGAGGAAGAATTTGTTAATCCGGATTTTAAAGTTAAAGAAGTTGCCCAGATGTTTAGATTAAAGACTATAAACAGCCAGTGTCGTTATTCCAGATACAAATAAAAAAATGAACCGGGTGTTGAGTAGATTTATGAAATTTTTAATATCACGTAATTTTAATGTATCAGTTGCACCCTACAAGATTAAAGGAGGAGTTCTTCAGTGTCACAATTGTCATTTATCACAATTGTCACATTGTTATCACTTCAGCCATTCATCTAAAGTATGCAAACTAAAGTTTGCAAATGTGCCGGTCCACACAAAATCAGATCATTCACTCAAAAGTTTGTATGTGGTGAAGTGCTGAAAATGTGCTGTTGTAGCAAAACCGGACTCACGGCCAGTTATTGCGGTTGTTCCAACTGAACACATGTCCAACTATCGCTGATGTTCTAAATTTCCTTTGGGACCTAGGAAATGTGAATACTACACACTCGAAAGGTCCAGTAAGGCAACCTAAGATTACTTCTATTGCCAGTTCTTCTAATATCACTCAGAGTACTTCATATGCCAATGTGCTAAAAATTCAGGAAATAGAGAATTCAGTCAATAAGCTTTTTATACTGCTTTCCATTTTCGAAGATTTTTTAGTTCATGCACTGTTGCAAATAATGTGTATGTATTTCTAAATATTGTAACATGAAATTCAAATGGTTTATCCATGAAGATTAATGAACTTCAGGGATCCTCACAAAATGGAAGACTCCGAAGTCGACCCTCACAAAATGGAAGACTCCCAAGAGGAAATGGCGTAACTATTCTTATCAAATGCTGCATTCCTGATTATCCTTTTTACAATATCATAGCTTTCAGCCATCAAAGTGTCAACTATTACACTCGCAATAAACACTGCTATAACATACACTTTTGTCTCCACTTACATCTCTCCAAATCAGAACACAACGTTAGTTACTATCGAGGTGAATACATTATTAACACTTAGATATCATTTTAAGATAGGTAGAGATCTCAGAGCTCGACACCATGCGTGGAACTACAGTAATTGTAATGGCATAGGGCACGCAATTTATGACTCTGCTGTGTTATGCATAGCATCTCCAAGAACCCCAACACGATACAGTTTTGGGTCCACAGGAATCATCAATTTCTTCCTGCTCAGAAATAACAGTGAGGTAACACAGTAAGTAACAGTGAGGTAACAGATAATTCTCTGTTGGTTGTGTTGTCTTCTGACCACAACCCGGTCAGAATTATCTTAGATATCAGTTAGTGTATTACACCAGATGAAAGAGCTTTTACTATAGACTGGCCAAAGTTTGCCAAAGCTCTGAACGAGATTCACTAGACATTACCAACTGTTCACATGGCGAATGACATTGATAGTTTGTTTAAGAGCTTCAGTGATTCTGTGATACATGCTCAAAACTATGCAGCCAAATATGTCAAAAACCCCAAAATTAAGAGGAGCAATGAACTAAAAAACTAGGTGAAACAAGGAATGCTGCTAGGAGGCAATTTCTGGCACATCTATTTAAATCGACTCAATGATGCTGCCAAAAAACAAACAAGCACAAAACAACTGGACAAATTACTTAAATTCTCTCTCTACAGGGGATTATTCCATCTAGAGAGCTATCTCTAGATATAAGAAATACTACAACAAAATCCTGCCCCTTAAAGGACTAGACAGGATCCATTACAATGAAACTGAGAAAGCAGAACTTTTAGCTAGGCATCTGGAATCTCAGTTTTGCATAAACAACATTCATGACACAGCAACAGAACACATAGTCTGTGATTTCCACTGTAGATACCCACCAAACCCACTCACAAACAGCATTTTTCCAATTCTTCCATTGGAAGTTTTTGGCTACATTAAAACCCTGAGATACAAGAGAAGGCCTGGCTTAGAGTCACAAATATAATTATAAAGATGTTCCCCCTTAAACTGCTATTCAAGCTTACAGATATCTTCAATCTCATTCTGAAATGGCAATACTTTCTCGAGGTATGGAAAATGACTACCATAATGCCGATCTTGAAGCCTAGTAAATCAGCCACGGAACCAGGATCGTGTAAACCAATTAGCCTGTTATCCTGCTTGAGTAAATTAATGGCATCTGTCATTCTTACAAGAACCATCTGGACACCAAGAACATACTCACTTCTCGTCAATTTGGATTTTGTATGAACCTTTCCACATCTTGCCAGCTCCAGTGTGGTGGAGCATATCTTGGAAGGTTTACAGAACAATAAATTTACCTGATTGCTCTTCATAGACATAGCTTTCGATCATAGCCAAAGCTTTTGATCATGTTTGGATGGACACACTTATTTACAGAATGCATAAACTTGGGTTCTCTTGTTACATTACATGCATAATTAAATCATACCTTACAAGTAGACACTTTGTCATTCACATTTCAGATAATTACTCCACATGTTGAGCTATCTCTTAGCAGTGTTCCACAGGAGTCTTTATTAAGCCCCACATTACTTAACATTAATATAAATGACATTCCTCACACACTCTACACTACACTAGCAGCATATGCTGATGATACAGTGATCCTTGTACAAAACGCATATCATAGTTCAGTCATTCAATACTATCAGAATCGCATACACATATTAGAGACCTTGTTCAGAAAATGGAAAATCCAAATTAATGCAGGCAAGACAATTGCTATCTTATTCACATGAAAAAAAAAAAAAAAAAAAAAAAAAAAAAAAAAAAAATTGGGGGGGGGGAAAGAACTTGCAATTTTACGATACAACACTGCAATGGGTTAAGCAAGCCATTTATCTTGGGGCGATCCTTATAAATTCTCACACGGCCCCCACACCTATATTCTATTATCCAGAAGTTTTGAGTACATAAAACCATATTTGCTACCCTCTAATTGCTTGAAACAGTGTTTTATCTACCGATGGCAAGTTACTCATTTATAAATCCATTTTATGTCTTATATGCTATGCCTGTCCAGTCTGGACTTACTCTTCAAATCTAATAGAAAGCAACTACAAACTGCACAGAACTACGTTCTGAAGCGTATCACGAACTCACCCTGATATAACAGAAACAATACAATTCACGATGAGCTAAATATTGTTAAGCTCAGAACATTCTATTATCATCTGGTAAGAAACTTTCCTTTAAACTCAAGGAATCTTAATAATACTAAACTCAGAATATATAATTATGATTTTAAAGATATTAACAACAAAAAGAGGCCTATGGCCATTTTAACCCAAGTTTATTACTGAAATGGTTACTTATTTTATTCTTTATTCTTTAATCTTTCTATGTCTTGTGTTTTCTTTCCACTGTTTTGTATCATTGATGTTCTGTTTCTCGCCTATGCATTTTGCATTTACTCAAGACACCGTGCCTAGGCACCTTGGTGTGTCCAAACACCCTACCACCAAGAGGCATTGGCATTCTAAGGGTTAACATGCATGCCGAGCATGCGTCGTTGACAGTCTTACACCCTTGGTTTTATTAGTCCCAACGTCACAGTTGCCGTTTTCATTGGAGTATGCGCCACTGTTCTATAAGATGTAGCCAGTTTTACCGTAGAAGTGCGTCTTATAACACTGGGAAATGCAGTCAACACATTCATTATTTAAAGCAAAATATATCTTTTTTGTTTACTGCTTATGATAAAAACTTAGTTGGTGCACTCTGAAAATTGGCAGATTAAGTGGCTGCTTATGTCCCCTGTACATGGAGTTAGTCCTGCTTATACTATAATGATGTTGACAATAAAGTATTTACTGTATCATATTCAGTACATACAGATTCAGTATTGAAAACAACAGAATGCTATCAATAATACTTGTTATTTTTAAAGCATTAATTTTGCTAGTGCTTCATTTTTGTCCTCAAAATAAAAGTTTGCAGTTACATATCCATAACTTTAGCTAAACACTTTTTTGTTTTTGATATTACACCTCAAATATAAAACCCTTAAAAAAAATTAAAAATTTGCTTCAAATTCATGTATTTTATCCCTAATTTGCTAATAATAAATTACAAAGTATTACACAATACCATAGAATTAAAATTATTATTAAAGGAACTTTTTAGAGTAAATGTGCTAATTTTATTTGTTTAGTTTTCCCTCAACAGGTAAAACAAATTGGTAAAATAAATGATGGAAGTTAAATTCAAGATGCAAGAAGTGATAACATTTCAATACGTAAAACATAACTTTACGCAGAAATCGCAGTATGTTATAACATTTTAATTATAAGGGTGAAAATGAATTTTTGGGTAGGAATATTTTTACATTTATAATTAATTTTCTACCCAATCTTTATTTGAAGTGTAATGTTCTAAAAATACATGAAGTGTCATCATGTCATAGGATATTTCAGTTTTATGAATGACTAATATTTAAGTTATTTTACCTTTTAACTTGTCTAACCCTAAATGTATTTCTAATTTATCATGACTTATTCTTTAAGGTTCTTATATTATGTACCAAACAGCTACAAGTTATTCATCTACACAATCGAAATCTGAGAAAAATCTATTTGAGGCTAACCTGCAGTGCACGGTAATAGGTCCGGACGAAGGCTGATTGTTGTGGTGCTGTTGCACATGCTCGATGGCCACTATCAGAGAAGCTAGATTATCTGGCACACCGGAACCACTTGAAGACCAGTTAACTAACTGGAATTGGCTCAGCATGTGCTTTTGGTCATCCTACAAGACAAAAACTGAATTATAGTTTCTAAAAGTGAAGAGACATTATATGACATTCTATTCCTGCATAGATCAGTTTTAAGCATAAAGAATGAAGAGATGACAAACATCAATGCTAATAATTTACAGCTTATGATAGTAATGCATTTTGTAAATATTTACGATAAAGTACTCAACATCCTCTGCCTAAAGTTAAATAGAAATTTCATACAGAACCATTTACAAAATGCCTACATAAAGGTAACATTATTCCATTTATATTACAAATAGGAAAAACATGAAACAAGCATGCAACCAGCCCATGTTATCTTGAGGATTTTACCAACGTTTCAAATCTTTAACCACTTATTTATAATATAAGCTTTAGAAGAAGAAGCAATCTGCTAAGAAATAAATTTTTCTTAATGAAAGCAAGTATCATGTTTTCATACTTCTTTTAAAATTAAATGATTGTATCTTAAATTTTAAATACAGAGCAATAGTTATGATGGAATGAGAAAATTCAGAATTTGATTGCAGAATTCGAAAATAGATAAAAATGCTCTAGTTTTGGGTCTGAATTTTTATAACATAGCAATGAACAGAAAAATGATTTGTTTTAAAAACTTGCATCTTGGTGTTTAATAACTGTGCTAATTAGTACTTTTAATTAAAACTGTGCATCTTTATGTTTCACGCTGTAAGCAATGGAAGTACTAGGATTTTCTGTTAAACCTTATATATTTTTTGATATTTCTGAAGAACTGAATGCGATAAATGATGTTTCATAAGGTAATTAGGTCTATACTTTACAGCTATGAGATAATTTAATTTCTTCTTCAGGAGTAAAAAGAAAAGATTGATTTCCCTAGCGCGTGCGCATGATAAGCAAGTTCTCTGCTGCGTAATACTTATACTTAGTTAGCCAGAGTCAATGGTGAGTATTGCATGTAAGAGAGAAGTGCAAAGCGCTGTGTAATATTATGTTTCTACTCTGCTGTTCAACGTCTTCATAGTTAAAATAAATGTTTGTTATGTAGACGTCATTTTATTCTTCACAGACATTAGTCAGGTGGATCAATAAAGTCTTGAAACGAATAAAAAGTTAACATATTCAGCAGAATTACTGTCTGCAGCGTCATTAAGTTCAGGGAAAATGTAGAGATAGTTGCCAGCATGTTAGCCAGGCATAGTTATAGATACTTTGTTGAGTCCTCCAGATCCATATGATGAAGATGATTTTGCAACTAGTCATGACCACTTTTAAGATAAAAATTCGTCACACTCACAACTCTAGGTACGTTATAGGGAACTGAAATTTTCAAGAACTTAAGAACTTAATATATATCAATATATACCTATGTGCTGAGCTTAATAAGTCTTTTAATAGCAGGAAAGTCAACAATAAAATGTGATAGAGGTAAGTCAGAGCTAGCTTTGATTAAGCTATCTGATAGATCATCTCCATTGCTGCTACAATGGCTGAGGATTCATTGTAAAGAAGTGTGTCTTCTACTGCCTGAAACAGAGTCGAGAGGTAAGTCAGAACTAGTTTTGACTAAGCTATCTGATAGATCATCTCCATTGTTGCTACAATGGCTGAGGATTCATTGCAAAGAATGTGTCTTCTATTGCCCGAAACAGAATCGAGAGCGATCTGATAGTTAAAAACTTTTTTTACCAGTAAGAAACGCGTAAGAAAATGATCTCTTACATAAATAACAAACAAGCTCTCAGATACAGGCTATTAAACTTTTGAAAAGTACTTTTGTGGATCAAACAGTTTAAAAATTATCTGTAAAGATGTGTATACATGTACATAAAAAAATTTATACATTTTATGTTTTAAGCTTCTACAGTGGTGAGGGAACTGTACTAAATCTATTGAAAAGTCATAGTTGTAGGTTGAAAGCATTTGAAAAAGGCTAGTACCAAACAAATTCTACATCTGTCGTAGAGAAATTTCTGCATTGATGTTAATATTATTTTGAGTGCTTTGCTTTTTGTAGAGAAAAAACCTAAAATTTTATCCATATAAAATTTTCTAATAGAGTGAAAGTTTATGGACGTTAGGATTTCAATAGTTATCAAGCACTTAACGTTTTGGCTTATTGAACTCAGTAACATGTAACTTAATAATTTTTTTTAGATGGAATTCACTTACCTCAATGTCTGTGACAATAAATTGCCTGAGGATGTAGTGCGAAGTTTGGCTTGAGCTCTTAAGCTTCACACGCACTGTTTCGTAAATTTCTTCCTCTTCTTCGTCCGGCCAATACTGGGGGCACTTGTTCTATAGAGAAGAATATTTGATTTTCAAATCGCAGTTTTAGATTTCTAAAGGACATATTAATGCCCGAACACTTCTTACATTAAGAGGTACATTCGATTATAAAAGTACCGTTTTTTAGATTTTTAAAATCCATATTGATACATTGACATAAACACATATGACTGAGTAACTACTTGCATGAAAACAGTCATTTAAAATTTCTCATGTGAAAAATTATGTCGATCTTTGAAACGAATGAAATGTTATTCGCAATATAATGCCAGCATTTATTGTCAAAAATTTGTTCGCATACCAAAGTTCATTGCAAGTATTTCAAAATATATTTTTTCTTAATGTTTTAAAATTATTTGTGTCTTTTCACTTTTATTAAAGTAAATTTCTTAAATAACAACTTACAAATTAACTCTCACATTTCCCACAATGAAATCAAAATTATATGTAATGGATATGAATGTACGATAAATGCATTAAAGGAAATTTTCAAATAGTAAAGAAAACAGTTTTTGAAATATTGTCCTTAAAAATACGGACTCTCAAAAGACGCTTTATCTTGATGGACTTAAATGAAAACTGGCATATTCTTTAGTTCTGATAATTCTTTATCACAGAAATAAAGAAACAAGTAAATTGAAATTAAAAACAGTTCATTAATTTACTTCATTGATTACAATCCTTTTACAGAAAAATCCAATTAGTAACATCAAATTTCCACTGTAACATTTTATATCTCTATGTGTTGAATTTTATGCTTTGTAATTATTCTTAAACTAAACAATTTAATCAACATTGATATGGCACACAGCATTTAAAAACTTCATTACTTTATTCGTATGTCTCACTGGGAAATAAATAACAAAAAGCTTAAAACTGCATTGTAACATGTTTCACTCTATGGAGGAACAGCTGATATCATATAATGTATAGATTACAGTGCCCACCGCTTATTAAACTCAGCCTCGTATCACGTTAAAATTTCCAGAGACATATTGCAAGACCCAGCTGCGGTCAAATAGCTTCCCCACAAAGCGGGTTTAGGGTTGCAAGAAAAAGACAAAGAAAGGCACAGTTGCCAGATTTGGAACAAAATCGCCCATTTGGCGACAAAATTGGCAATATGCCATAGGCAGAGCGAGAGCATTCTAGAACGAATACTTATTGGTTTCTCCCCAGAATGTTCTCAAAGGCAGGTCAGAAAGCTATATAAATCCTGCATATACTCGGAGTAGTAGTGTATCTTGAGAGTAGATCAAGTTCATAAGTAGTAACTTGAGTTCAGAGATTAGAGTGAGAATGACTGAACTGAGTCGGGAACTGTACTTGGTGCTTTTTGCCGTGAAACTATCTTCACCATTGTAATCTGAAGGCTGCGTTGCTGATTGTTTCACAGAGTCGTAGCTAGGGTTTTCAGCGCCCAGTGACAACTGAAGATTTCGTGCCCCCTACTGCTTGCCAAGGATAGAAACATTTAATTCTAAAATGTCATAACATCAGTTTGGCGCCCCTTGGATTCTGCACCAGGGGACAGATGCCCCCCTTGCCCCCCTCTAGCTGCGCCCCTGTTGTTTCAGCTTGTTTAATGTAGTCTTTTCAATGACACTGTAATGCGTCTTTGGAACTGTACTATGTAATGTTGACGAATAAACTGGGATTTGGTTATTCATCAAGTGTTGTCATCAATCACTTTAAGTCCAGAAACTCGTAGAATGCGACAATACTAATCAACAGAAAAAATTAAATTCATAAAATATTAAATACATAAAATATTAAATTCATCTATGCCGCTTATAAAGCTCAGACTGGATAAAGTCTGATTATTCAGATCCAGAATAAACTATTCGGAGCTGATAAAAACTGTTTCCAGTTCATTCATTTATCCTTCAATAATGTAATACTTCAATAAATGGGTTTAACAGAAATTTCAGACAGTGTAGTTAGAACTAAGACCAACTTGGACATTGTTTGCAAATTTCTTTGTGCGACTAGAGTTGAGAGCGATATAATATTTTTATCTTATAATTAACAAAAACAGTCCTGTAGAGGCACTGGAAACAAGTTCTTTGATAATAAATGAGAATGTTTCCTTAGATTAAAGAATAGGTGGTGCTTGAGTGAACACTGGTTCTCTTTCTCGAACACCAGTTGATAAGAGATGGATTGTGTTATTAACACGCAGTATGGATGCAATAATTAAAAAGAGGCCAGTGGTTATTGAAAAAAATGAAAGCCTTGATGTTTAAAAGAAATCAAGAATTTAACTTTATGATAATAGCAAGAATTCATAGATGACAAGTACTTTTACTAATTTTCTTTTGAAATGGGACAGACAACTGAAAAACAAGAAAATAGTTTTACTATTAGATAATTATGCTGCACACTTCCCTGATATCATTTTGAAAACATTGGCAGATGCTATGTCACCAATGTTCAGGGAAAACAAGATAAGTTGTTCTCATAAGCTACAACTGAATTATTACCATGTTTAATTTATATCGGAAGCAAATTGTGCTAATTGCTTAGGGCGGCGAAAAGAGCCTGGCTTTGTGGTAACAACTATAATAGACTTTTTGGAATGTGACAGATCGTCTGTCATGCTCAAATAACTACTTTTTACACACAATGTTGTCCATCTGGTTAAGAAATGTGCTAGATAATATTGCAGTGCATGCTCATGTTGAATGTTGATTTAAGAAATATAAGCACTATGACGATTCCAAAAAGTCGAAGCTGTTAACTAGCTTTTATGAAGATGGCATCATAATCTTTTGAAAAAAAAAATGGAATGGTCTTTTGCAGACAAACCACACACAAATCAGTAGATTAAGAAAAAAAAAAAAAAAAAAAACATCACTATTACAACTGACGAGCCACATTTAATTAACCGTGAGTCACCTACAGCATTTGCTGTATAAGGTATTTCTCCCGCCTTCTTTGCCAGCCTTCATGGTGTAGTGGTCTGCACGCTCAGTGCGTAATTGAGAGATCTGTGGTTCGATTCCCGGCTAAGGCCTTGCTAATTTTTCAATCTCTCCTGCTTACAAAAATACCTAATTTCTATAAAGTGGTGTCCGAACTAAACGGGGGTTTTGGATGATGATTCTTCTCACCCAGGATTTGGCGATTGGGTTCCCTAAAAACCCCAGTTGCCCTTTAAAAGGAGGAGTATATAAGGTATTTCTCCTCCCTTCTTAGCGAGTCTTCGTGGCGTAGTGGTCTGCACGCTCAGCGCGTAATTGAGAGGTCCGTGATTCGATTCCCGGCGAAGGCATTGCTTAATTTTTGAATCTCTCCTGCTTCCAAAAATACCTAATGTCTCTACAGCTATGTTGCAGTAACATTACCATTTCATATTTGCCTATCAATACTGTTACTAATTTTGCATAATGTAACATGAACAGCCCCAAGAAATGCATATCTCTGCCGAAAAAATACGATTACAGGGAAAAGTCTATTTAACATTGAATTAAATGGCTTTCTCGCTATATTGCCAAAATATCACCAAAATTGGATGGTTTTGGCGCCTAATTTTTGTCGGCAGATTTGGTGAGAAATCGAAAAAAATATTTAAACTTGGCGACATTTTGGTCCGGTCCCTGTATGACTGCAATTGCTATTGTAAATGAATAACTGCAACTGATTTCTAAATGTTACTGTAACCATATTTGGCCCTCAGATGTAGCTTTAACCGTATATGCCTTCCAGTAATTTCGTTAAATGGAAGCTACTAGAAATTTCTTGGCGGCCGGGGGGGGGGCTATATAAGACCAGGAAGAGCATCAGTTCTCTGTGTTTAGATCAGAGTTTATTTCAGAGTACTGAGAGATCTTCCTGCGAGCTACACTCTTTAGATGTACTTTGCATTTTGTTGTGTTTAATGTTCTCACTAGTTAGAAGCATTAACTACTGATAGTGCAGTATCATACTAAGATGAGCTGTACAAGTGCTTTTGTGGAAAGTTCCAGAACTCTATGTGCATTAAATCCATTACAATTGTATGCCCACAACAATATGTTATATTCACTCTAAATAGTAACTTGGGACTTCCTGTTAGTGAAATGCACTGATAAATTGAACCAACTGAGATATGTTATTGGTAATAGCTACTAAAGTGCAACCATCTTAACTGTCAAATATTTAAAATCTCACCAGATCTTGACCGAGTTCAGAAAGCATGACGAGTGTGGTGATGTGCTGTTCTTTGACCATCCGCCAGAAGTCCCAAATGGTTTGCGGCAGAGGGTCTTGTGTGATGATGAACGACAGAGAACGATAGTAACCCTAGGCAAAAAACAGTGCATGTAATCGTTACACATTTATGCATAAAGAAAGAAACTCCATAAAATGTAGAATATGAGCAGCCATCTACACTGACCAGATATTTAACCAACTAAAACGTCAAGAACTGTATTAGCAAACTTGTATATCAGTAACAATCAGTATCAGTTTAGTACTCTAATCCCATTAAACTTATAAAAAAGTTTCATTGTCAGTGATTTCTGTTTAAATAAAAATCTTGCGCATAATTTAATTTTATTTACAGATAACTTATGAAACTCTTAAGAGAGGATAAATATTCTATTTTCATTAGAATTTTTTTAACATGAGAAAACACATATTTTTTAACCTAATATTTTAGAAACAATTTTAATGAGAATTACATGCAAGAAAGGTTTTTAAATTCTCTTAATAATTCATAATAATCATTTATGCCAAAAACTGCAACTCTAGCACCAGCAGTAAAATAATAATACACACAGAAGGTTAAACATCTGGAGAGTGAAAACAACAAGTTAAAGCAAAGTTAATATAATTTTCAGCAGCAATCGCTCTTATTATCTATTAATATAATTGAATGTAATATAAATGAAGATTATGTGGATTTCTACACATTTGTTTTGCAATTAAAAAAAGAAATATAAAAAGTCTCTAAAAACTAAGAAATATTAAGGTAAAATTAAATGAAATTTGAAATTAACTTCATTCAAAACAATTCCAAATTTCATCAAAAAGATTTAGCTTGTTTAGTTAATGACTTTAAGCCTAATCCAATATTTCCTAACACTTTTAACATTCTATTAACTTAATTTTTGAACTTTTTTTAATATTTTTGCTGATAGATGGCACTATCATCCCGTTCGCTTTACTGCAATTACTCTTCTAAAGCATTTCACATGTTATAACTTTAAAAATAATTTCTAGGACTATATTCTGCATCTTATTTCATGACTTATATTTCACTTATTATTTGTGTTTATTTTGTATATTTCTTAGCATTTACATTGAAATCTACTCAACCAATCAGATGTCACCTCATGCATATGTGACAAACTGGTCTCACCTACTTCTACATCTCCGATATTGTCTACCTAGACTTACATTCGAAATCACACTACTTTAAGCACTCATAGAGGCAAATACTTTCGACAGACGAAATGCACGATAATCATGGCAAACAACAAGAGTTTGAGAAAGTCGTAGCTTTCCAGTCTAGCAAATTTCTTTGCTGCTGATGAAGAAGGACCTGTTTACCCTTAAAATCAATTGAGTTTTTTTGTTCTCTTCCAAATGCAAGGTTGTTTCTTTACTAATTTTAAGCCAACAACTGGACGTAAAAAAGGAAATGTGAGTAGTGAATTAAAATTATTGATTTTCATTGCGTTAAAGTTATGTGCTAAAAGTGACTATTTTACTACTGTGATGATTATTTCAGTGCTTATCAAATGACAAGTTTAAATAGCACATATTTCTATGAATATGATATTGACCTATGTCAACTTCTACAACTAAGTAAGAAGGTCTCAGCTTACCTGAATATGAGATGCATTGATATAGGACGATTGATCAGTAATGGAAGGCAAAAGGATGACTCGGTTCATGTCATCTGAAACGTAAAGAGTTGTATTAATATAATGAAATAAATCATTGGTTATTAATATATAATATAAAAGTAGAAGCGAATAAAATTGTTTATAATTGAATAGCAACAATGAAGCAAGCTTTCAATATAAAAAATTAGTTTTATTTTAGTGCTGTTATCAGTTCGTAATGTAAGTGAATTTGCAGGACTAAAGTTTCCAAGTTTAAATACAACATTATTCTTCAGTGCAGGAGTGAAAATGATGAAAAAGCATCACGTGCTTAAGTAACAGAGAAAGCTTAAGAGACTTTCTCTGTTCTTTCTCACAAGAAGTTTAAATGCAACAGAAAAGTTCTAGGAGATTCTAACTAAATGATAGAAAACAAAAGCCCTGGCACTGTTTATTGGCAGAAAAAATGAATGGAAAGCAACTCTGAAATTGGGAGTAAAGAGGAACTGCAACAGGATCTTTGTGTATGCCATAAAGAAAAGGGGGAAAAAACTGACTACGATGTTATGGTTTTTGTATTGATTTATTTAGTTTGCTATTTTTAATAGAATTGTTATTAAATTATTTCATTTCCCCATACAATGCTGCACATGACTTATTTGAAGAGAAAGCTGTGCCGGAAAAATTAAAAATACAGGAGCACGCATATTTAATAGATAGCTATCTCGTAAAAAAATACCAGAATATGTTCGTGCGTGATTTAAAAAGCTTATAAAAGGAGGAAAACATCTCAATTCAATAGTTGTTTTATAAGTTTGTTTTGAAAACTGTTGTTGCTTACTGTAGCGAATTCACGGTGAAATCACATTAGCTTTCTCTATGTTTCTTTGTTTTGAATTAAGTTCTGTTGAACGTTTGAGTAGTTTTAAAGATAACTGCTGTGAGATATTGCAATATTGTACGAATATGTGAGGAAATTCAGGCCTTTTGTTTCATTTGTTGTGATAATAATAAATTTATTCACTTTTCATCAGACTTGTGCATTCAATTTGTTACGAACCCATAGGCAGGCAACAATACTATACATAGTAGCATAATTGCGCATAGTATGACTGCTTCATTTATTGAATGATGTGTTATTGGATACTCAGCGATACGAAGCTGCATAATTTAAGTTTTCCACTGTTACATGAGCAAAATGGCACATTTTCCTCCTGCATTCAGACTCATACGCATGATAAAAAATATATGAAAGACAAATTATAATTTAAATTAGCAGTAACCCATTAATTCCCCCTCTCTATTCCAAAAATAATAACCTTTTTCTGCACTGCGTCATTTTGAGACTAATCCATATTATATACTGTATTTGACGGCATATAAGACGCACTTTTTTTGCTAAATTTGGTCTCAAAAACGTTACCTGCGTTTTATACGTGAAGGACACAGGTTAACTTTCAATACTGAATGCTATTTTTAGCCATTATTTTATTCTAGACACATATAACTTTTTCTACATCTACATGTGTGTGGCCTTCTAAATAAGGGTGCGTGTTATATGCCGTCAAATACGGTAACTATTACAGAACTTTCATTACAGTGAGTGTCTGCTTCAATTTAGGAACCCTTTTATTTTCTCATTTCAATTTGGCTATGTCCTCATCCTCTCTTAAAACTACTATTTATTAATCGGCAGTAATTAATCCGCATTATGGTATTATGTAAGAACAGCATTGCAGGTACTTTTTAATCCAATCACTGTTTAAAATTCAAACAAAAGGAACCAAGTCTATCAATACCACTGTTACTAATTGAGCAATCCTTTTTTCCCTGCTCCGCTTTGCTGATGATAGTAAGCGTAATTTGCTGCTCTGCTTCCTCCTTTGTATAAAAAGATGTAAGCTGGACAAAACTGTGGAGTATTCTCGCAGCCATGATGATGAAGATGCGCAATTGAAAATATGTACTGCAGGATTTAAGTGTCCAGAAATAAACTGTGTTTTGTTATTTTCAGCCATGTCTACTATTTTTTTAGTAATGCTGTGTCTGTATTCTTGAATAAAAATCTTTCTTCTTCTACTGAAAGATATTATTTCTGTGTTTGCAATGCTTCCAGGAACTCGCATGCAAGCATATCGTAAATTTATAAACTAATTAGTAACATATATTTTTTTTTTAAATTAAGAAATTTTCCCCTTACTTTGTTAAGAATTTAATATAAGAACTTCACTCTCAGAAGTTTTTATTATAAAATTTCTATACAAACACTGAGGTATTAGAAAACCTGGTAGAGATGAAAAGGTAATTGTGTCATTTATTCTGTCCCTTTGAGCGTGTATCAGATGATAGACTCCAAAGAATTTCTGGAGCTGTTTCCTTCCTATAGAGAATTGATAATTTCTTACAATTTAGCTGTAAGACTGGTGAATTCTTACAGTTTAAAGGGATATAGTGTTATTTAATAGTTGAAGCCCGATAGACGTTGCTGTGTTTCTGAGGTAAAATTAAATTTTAAATCTTTGCAGACGAGCATTACAAAAATGCTCCCGGAATATAGTAACTCCGTTAAAACTTACGATGAGACACGACGAGAAGAAGTAGCAAGACAACAGAATTTCACCAATAATCGTACAAGTATAGTCCTACCACACTAATTATATAGCTTCGCTTTAATTTTTGATGGAGAACAAACATCTCAGGGAATGGAGCCCATAATTTCTCACTTCTCACATAAAAGTCTTAAATACTACTAAAATTTAAGTTTTGGATTACATTTTAATACAGCTTTTCATTAAAATTTGTTTTGTATTTCCAGTAAAATACAACTTCTGGTTGTCAGTTAAAGACTGTTATAGGTTTCATGAAAAGTACAACTTCCGGTTTTCCAGTTTTACCCCAAATCTTAACTTTTTATATAAATGTAGAAAGCTTAAGTAGGGAAAATGGATATATTTGGAAGTTCCACATAAGAGCTATCGTTGATTGAAAATTCACCACAGACAGACAGAAAAACATCATTGTAAAAGTAATCAAAACATGTCATAGGGACTTTTAATTTGTGGTTATTCATTTAAAACTCATTATCTAATTTTTGGAACCAATGTATATAGATTATCTAATTTTTGGAACCTTTCCTATCTATATGGAAAATATTACCTCCCTTACCTATGCATATAGGTTAGCAGGAGGGAAAATGTTGATACATTTCTCACATAAGCAGTTAAGAAGCTGCTATTCCCTCCAATATTTAGTGTTTCCATTTAACATTTCTGTTTGATGTTTTTCAATTCAAAATTTGGCATGTTATAAGCAAAAAAATCAATTGAGAAAAATTGGAATTTTTAAAAGAAAACTTCAAATTTTTCTTAACATGCAACACTTATTATTTTTACGAAAATTCACATGCACATTGCATATAGTATGTGTAAAATATTTTGTGAAAGTTACAAATAATTTCCAGATTTTTATGATACAATGTGAAGAAAAGTATGTTTTTCAACCATTTTGTAGTTTGTCCTCCAAATCCTATAGTCAAGAGAATTTTTACCGGGAAATGTGAGTTCAAGCATGCTATCCACAAGACTGCAATTACAGAACAATTCGTCCTTTCTTTAAATATTTGGAAAAAATGTTTAAAATCCAAAGTATTCAGTCACTTTAAGCTATACAGTGTAGTTTGTTGATACAGTGTAGTGTTCTCCAATGATAAAAATAAATTTATCTAAACCTGTTATTCACTCTTAATAATATCAGCACACATTATACCAGAGCTTAAATTGCGCCGGAGCTCTCCAGAACCCGGCTCCTGTATTCTTAAATTTGGATGTAAATAATAATTCTAATTATACTGAACAAAAATTCCAATAGAAATTTAATCTTGAAAATTTTATTTTTAGTAATAAAAAAAAATCTGAAAGTTTCCAAATTTTATATTATGCCCAAATGGGCTTTTTTTAAACTTAAAGACACATACATGTTTCGAGGGCATTTTGGCTAAGGCCACATTGCGCTAAAAATGTTTAAAAACAGCATATCTTTAGAATTTCCGAAGACAGTCTTGCGCACTGGAGGTAAAAATGTTTTATTCCGTACAGTGTTGCCACATTTGGATTTGAAATTGTGGAGTTTTTAATAAAAAAATTGCTAAAGTTTTATAAAATATGAAATAGACAATAAAAGAAATTTTAAATTCAGGTTTCCAAGTACCCATCTTCCAGTGGAGGACTATGTTACTCAAAATTTCATGACACTAGGTACCGTTGTTTTTTTCACAATGTGACAAACCTACATACATTCATGTAGATAATTTTTTAATTATTAATGATTTTATTAGTCATTTTATTTACTTATTTATTCTTGTTCCTCTTTCCTGATGGTCTTCCATAGGGTTCTGGAACTTCTAATTCTAGAAATTAAGCCCTGCTCTATACACATTTGTGAATTTAGCTTTAAGATTTAAAATTTTCTTTTAAAGAATGTAAGATTTTAGTATTTTAAAGATTTTCTTTTAAAGAATGTAAGTTAATTTTACTGTTATTGCATAATTTAATTTTAGGATAGAAATATTTATATCATAATTTATTTACATTTTGCTATCTTTATATTACTACAGCATTTAACATCTTTGTGGCTTGGAAAGGGTTACCATTCCATTAAGTCTAAGATGTTTTATGTACTGTCCGCACAGCTTTGCATACGGTCAGTTTTCATAACGCTGATCCAACTAAGCGATTAAAAATAAGTTTCTAATTTTTTAACCATTGTTAGCTTCGTTTTATTTTTCATTATGTCTAATTCACATTATTTATAATACATCTAATTTAAGCAATTTATGATACATTAACAGATAATTTTATAAGTATTTTCTGTTTTTAAAATTTTTTTAAAAAATCGTAATGCATAAATTTCAAAAATATTTATGAAGTAAATAAAAAATTATAAATATTTTTAACTATTTTTCCTTCCTTTCAGATATCAATGCATTTGCAAACTACTTTCTATAAGTTTATTAATGCATACTCTGCACAAGAAAAAGGGACAGTTCTATATCTCCTGTTCTACTGGGCTGATTGATAAAATTTAACTTGTGTTTTCCATGTCTCAAAAGCGCAACGTAGGATATATATTTCGATTTAAATATAGCATTGTTTTGAAATGCGTATTTTGACACAAATCGAACATTTTTTTAACATGACATATCAATTTCTTTTCGTATTTTGATTCTATGACTCAAATTATGCCTAAATGCTAAGTTATGTAAAAATCGGACCAGTAGTTTTCAAAACATTCTCTCACAAAATTTAAGCTCCTCAATGTTAATTGAATCTGTTATATGTTTATTAACATCTCTATTTTTTATTAAACTTGCTTGATTTTTTTTTATAGTTCAAAATTTAGGTTTAAAACAAATAAAATTGGCAGATATTTTCTGATTTATTTTTAATTTGTATTTTCTTAGCAATTTTTACAAATTAAAAAAAAGGTTTTTTGAAAAATATTTCATGTTTAAGTATATGAAGAATATTTTTGCGTCATTGAATTACTGTAAGGAAACAAAGACAGTTGAACTTATTCATAAAAGGATATCGTATAAAAATTTTTTTTACAAACAAATGTATAATAAGGATTTGACTTACATGGTATGATGCATTCGTATCTATTTTTACACCTATTGATGTCCCACGCGCCTACACAGTAGGTTTTGGGCTCCTCGAAGACATCATTCAGTTTCTAGAAGAATATTGTAAATTACAAATAAATTCATTTTAGGTTTCAAACATATTCAGTTCATTTTTATTACACTGTAGCATAAAGCCAGACAAATTAATGACAGAAATTTTTACAATCTGAAATAAATAAATAATAAAAAATAATAAATAATTCACTAAAGCAAATGAGTCCTTCTCCTGGGATTTTATAAATGAAAAGTCAGCATTTAAACAAATAAAAATTTGCAAACATTTAAACAAACAATATAAAAAATATATTCAAAATTTCAGAAGTTTATTTTTGGAATTTATTTGTCTCCTATAAATGCTTGCCATAAACATTCTTACACCTCATATTCATTGTAATCATAGTTTGAGTTAAATTAAATTCAATTTATCATAGTTTTGAGTTGAATTTAGTTTTGCTCACATGAACCATAGTTTGATATTTATAAGAATCTCAAAGCTTTTCATCGAAGAATTTTGAAAACTCCATAACTCAAAAAAGTTATAAACTTTCTGATTCCTATTTTGAATCTTAAAATTTTATGGCAAAACCTCAAAGTTTTTCTATAAGATGAGAGTTAAAATACAACAATAATCTTTTTGTAATTTATCATTTTAATAATTAATTCAGTTTTCTTGAAATTTTATTCACATACTGTGAAGTACACTTATGAAAATAACACTGCATTATTATTTTTAATACACTTTATACAACTATCATACAATTTTATCTCATATTTTCCGACCTACTGTTTGTACCTTCTTTCACTAACTCAAGCTTTTACATAACTTTTTTTTTTTTTTTTTTTTTTTTTTTTTACAGTCAGATTTGGGGTAATATTCTGTCACCTGCTTGAGATTCCAATGCATATCAAAGAAATCCAACAAAGTAAATTTATTTAACCCTTTGCGGCACAGTGTGTCTGGTCTGGACACACCTAAAAATTTCCTTCTGTATGCACAGAAAAATTGAATGAAAAAGGACTTATAGGTTATTTCTTTATTTATAGTAGATGGCAGCTCAGCACAAACTAGTCCATATATTTTAGCCATGTTTAGTTTTTTAAAACCCTCATTTTTCAAAGAAATCTTCCAGATTTTTTTTAGGGTATAAAAGGAATTGTTTGAAAAGAAATTTCTATGTTATTTTTTTGGCTGTGTGCTAATCTCGTTATTCTATATTAGTTTTAAATTTTTACATTGAAATCTTGCTTAAAATCAAACGGCGAACCCTAGGTGTGTCTAGACCAGGCTCACCGATCATCTAGGACAACTGAGAGTCTGTATTCTTTGTTTCTCCGCATCTCATTGGTCAGTTCATTGACAACAATGCTCGTTTCAGCACTCTTTTCGAAGCTCTATTCAGTGAGTGTGCCACTTTGGGCACACCCACAGAATTAAAATGATAAGTGCTATCTTCACAAAATTTTACTTGTGTACTCCTCTAGACCTAATTAGATTGCCTACCTTTTTTTTTTTTAAATCAAAACTCCAACTTTAAAAGATACCGTGCAGGAAAGGGTTAATACCCTTCGTGAAAATTATTAAGAAGATTAAATATTTAAGAAAACATGCCAAGAATATTCCAACCACGAACATAGCAAAAAATATCAGATAGGCCGTAGCAAAAACAGCGCTATTCCGGCACGCACACGCACAAACAAAAAGCCTGATTTAATTACCCTGATTCTGGATCTAGATGTACCATTCTGATTTTATACTTGTTACCATTTTGGTCTGCTTGAGTACTCCACAGATTTCAAATATTTAATATGTTATTTTCATAAATGGGTTTTCGATGTGGAAAAGTAGGATTTTATGAGGTCTCTCTGAAGCATGTATTATGTGAATTCGAATGAATGTAATATTACTTAATTAATATCCTCAAAAAATCGTGAGAAAAAATCAATAATCCTCAATATGTACATTATTAAAAGCACAGCAGACATCATAGCATTGTTTATATTTGGTCCTTATTCTGGCAAAAAAGTCTCATGCAAGCCTCTTGCAATTTTTTGTGCAATTCTCTCCTTCAGTCGTTGAGTACCATTAATTCTGCCACTGTAAACCTGTGATCGTCGAATCACAAAATGATCCGTGAATCCTTTGATGCCCGTATTAAAAATTGTCCATGGATCCTGTGCTTCTAGAATCAAAAAATGATTCATGGATCAAGTTCTAGATCGGAGAATCCTGTGATTCTCGAATAAAAATAATCCACAGATCAAAAAATAATCATAGGAACCGTTGATCCTATGATTCTCGTATCATGCGATCCTAGGATAAAAATGATCCTATGATCCTTGGATCATTTGAACGTGATATAAAAAAATTTGATCCAAGGATTCTGGGATTTTTCTCATCATGTAATTGTGGAATTAAAATTGATCCATGGGGCCTGTGTTTCCCGGATCGGAAACGGATCCACAGATCCTTTTGATTGACAAAGATTCAGAAGAAGAAATTTAGTGGGTAAGATCAAAATTCTTTGCCATATGAGTTTATTTCTAGCAATACCCTGCTTTGGAAATTAATGATTCAATTCAAGCGCACTTGATTCGCAAAGTAAAGTGGGGCTCTCTCTTATTGAAAACAGATGTGCAAATCAATATCCTTTGTTTCCAGTGAGTCAATTTCACAGAAAAAATATTGTAGAATTTCCAAGTGATAACAGTCTCAACGAAGATTTAGAGCCAAAAATCTTATTAGACCACTTGATCTAATGACCTGAGGAAAATCTCGAAGGTGTTCATGCGCCACACGTGGAATTAATTTCAGAGCCCCTCATTCGGCAACTTTGCTTTACAATCCATTATACATAATACACAATTCACAGGGATCTCACGAAATCGCACCATTTATTTTTAGATACCTGGCGCATCAATGGAATTAAATAACCTATCTGAATGCCAGCACCTTTCCTGAGGGCCATCTGAAAATATCTTATGTTATTCGTACTATCCCATGATAACATACAGATTTTGCAGAAGTGTGGTGCCGAAGAAGCTCTTCTAAAAATTTAATTAATCATTCACATGCTAAAAGAACAGTTATGGATGAGCTCGGGAAATACTGACATCGAAGGACTGGGGTTCAGGGTTTACCTCGAACTCGACTTCGAGACCCGTCCTGCAGTTATCTCTGACCTTGCCCTTCAGCAGTTCGTAGTGGTCCCTGAGGTGATGTAGCTCCAGTTCTGTGTCACCGAACTGCGCATGCTCCATAAGAGCGCGGTATACAAACATGTATTCCTCCTGCAAGAAAGAACGGTAAATGTTTATTAACAACGCCTAAAACCTAAATGAACAATACACATTATTAATTTAATCACATTTGTAGAAGCCACAATAATAAATCAAAAAGAATGCAGTGCCAGAGTTTTGTGCCCGGATTTGGATAACATATGCAATTTTTTTAAAACTTTTTTTGAGTACTTTACGTCTTTTAAAGCATTATTTAAGTTTCTAGAGCATTCTGGGGTGTTTTCCAGGGCATTTTTTGATAACTTCAGAGCATTTCGGAGCATATTCTAGCAATCAAACTAAAAAATAAACGATATAAAAACTTATACACTGACAACAGAAGATCTTTCACTTTCGAAAACACAAGAAGCACTTAATAATTCAGTATAATTGTAATACATTTGTGTAAAGTTGAAAATTCGGAAGAAAATAAAATTCAAGTGACAAGCATGTGTAACCCATTTGTCAGTGTCTGTCTATTGCGTATTTTTGTATTATCGTATTTTATTTTTCAGCATTCCTTTTTAAGTGCATTTTACGGCATAGTTGCGTTGGAACAATCGCAAAAGCATACTTTGCCTACTTAAATATAAATAAATGCCGGGACTAAAATAAAACTAATCTTTATTTCATAGCCTGAATTTTGAGTGTAAAAATATAGAACTTTTTGTGTTTAACTTATTAAAACATAATGAACGTTAGTAGCCTTTACATTAATAACAACAAAAGTGAAAAGAAAACTAGCGAACTTCCCTCGCCTTTCCGAATTTCAACATCGGATCATTCAATGCACAAGCCAACCCCCCGAGACTACGTCATTGGCCAATTAGCGGCAACCACGTTAGTTTATCGCCGAATGATCTTTGAACTAATTTGCATGAGAAAAACAACATAACATTAAGTCAACAGTCATAAATAAGTAATTCATATATTCATATATTACATCTCGGAAAGTGATACAAATTATTAATACTTTCTTTTTTACCCAAATAATATTAAGAATTAATAGAAAGAAAAAATAATCATTGGCAGAAAGCAATGATAAATGCTAATAAATATTTACAAGCAGTAATTAAATATGATGATTACCACATAGCAATCGAAGGAACACTACCAGATATATGAATTGTATTTTTCACTTAATTTGCTTATATTCCAATATTAACTAAAGAAACGAAAAGACGAATGTGCGAAATAGTATAAGAGTATTCAATAAAATAAATCAATCGTATTCAATGAAATAATCTGTAATTGGTATTTTAGAAACATTAAGTTTATTTATTTAATAAAATTTTGGCACCTGTGTGATGTGTGCTGTATAGTTTAAAAACTTGTAGTTCTTTACTAATTTTATAATTTTCAGTTACACGGAAATACAAATTATAATATGGAGATAACACATAAATGCTTAATTTTATTGTCCTGCTGGCTAATCATTTAAAGTTAGAAGTTTTGAAGTAATAAACGGCCAGTCGTCTAAGCATATTAACTTTTATGTATTCAAGAACACATACGTTATCTAACTTGTGCTCTGAATAGGCTTTGTGAATATTTACAAAATACTGCACACAGCTTTGTAAGCTTGCGCTTGGTAATTTTTTAATTTATTGACAGAGCAATTTAAATATTCTACATACAGATAAGGTGTCTCGGTAAAGTCTCTTTGCCTGCATTCTTGATCCCCCGGTTATAGGTGAAAATATTGCAACAAAAACATTGCGAAAGGAAACGCCGCAAAAAGAACAACGCAGGAAAATACATCGTCAAAAAAAGCAAAGAAGCATTATGGTGTGGTGTGTGTGTGTGTGGGGGGGGCAAGGAGAAAACTTCGCAGTTCTTAATCATCGCTGTACAAAATATCGTCATAGAATATAAACTGGTAACAAAATTTCGCAATTTGAAAACATCGCGGTAAAAATATATAGAAGCAAAGAAAGCTGAAGCGAAAAAAACATCGCAGAAGCATGCATTTTATGTATTTAAGATGTTAACAATTCTGTGAAACATATTTTTTGCTACTGTATTGTTATTTTGAGTACAATGAATCCTCTCTAAGACGAATTCTCACAGTTTTAGAAGATTTTAGACTTCTGTAGAAGAGGCCATCCTAGGAAGGTGATGTTTAGTTAAGATGTTAATTTATTTTTTTCAGAAACAGTTGTTATTTTCACAGGTGATTGACTTGGGAGAGTGATCGCTATGAAACAGTTCACTGGATTTTAACTGGAGAGAAAATATAAAATCCAGTTATCTGCTGCATTGCAGGAATACAGTAATTCGCTGTACTCAAAATAATACTGTGGTCCCAAATATATTTTTCACGGAACTCTGAACGTCCTGAACGAATAAAGTGCATATTTCTGCAATGCTTTGTAGATATTTTGTTTTTTTACCATGCTGTTTATTACTACGGCCCTCCGATCTGAGTTCGATTTCAGACGAAGGAGCTGGCTGTACGGATGTTTCTATGGCTTTTTTCATGTGCAAATGCATACGAGTCAGTTTCGCTCACAAAATCGTTCACTAAGGTGTCCCTTCCTGAAACAGATAGCCCTCGCGTGCTTTCTCATAATCAAATAAACCAAACCAGCTTCACACGAAGATCTTTTTAAACTGCGAAATTTTATCACCACTTTATTTTCTGCGACGATTTAAAATTATGAAATTTTCTTCTTGCTTTTCTTTTTACCACGATGTTTTCGTTTGCTATATTTTTACTGCAATGTTATTAGCTAGCATTTATTCCTTGAGGTTATTAGAAAAAAAACATTCCTGGAAAAAAAAAAAAAGGTTTTCATTACAATTACCTTTAGACTGCTTCTGACGTTTTTCTAAAACATGCTGTAATATTTTCATCAGAAACTTTATGCAAGAGATTGAAAAATTATTAAAGAGTAAACATCTGCAAACGTTTTTATCAATCAAAATTTTAAATCACAATTTCCTTTTAAACGAGCACATTTACAATACATCTACAATGTTTTATGTTTTAGCACTAAATTCATGGGGAAAAAAAAAAAAAAAAAAAAACATTCGAAGAAGGCAATTTTAGAAGAAAACGGAAAGGATACATTTCTTCTAATTCTGTATACTTTTTGGTATTATGTAGACCTTGAAATGCGTTCGTTGAAATCGTCTGCTGAAATACCCTTTCATTCTACGATTATATGCATCTGAATTTCAGAATCACTGTCAAAATTGTGTCTTATAGGCTAACATCTGATTTTCAAGGAATTAGCTCGAAAGATGTTAAACCCAATGGAGAAGAGGATGATAAAAATAACATTCTTCTTTCCTTTACATCCCCCTTTTCCTTAATTTGCAATAAAACTTACACTTTCCTTTGCAAATACAGTCTTGAAGATAGTTGCACTGTGCAAATCAATAATAAAAAACTACTGCCTTTTCTAACACTTTGACTAAAAATTGGAAAAAAAAAAAAGTTTGTTACCCGTTCAGCATTTGGGATTTTTTTAACTAACGGTTTTCAAGCCAAATGCTGGGACACATATGTCCCAGCCGTAGTTAACGGTGAGATGCATAGGTCACACACGTAGCCAGTGCAGGATTTACGTATAAGCTATAGCTTCGGCCCTCGTTTTCTTGGAGTCCCTCCAAAACCTTCTAGGTATCTGAAAATCATATTTGGCACTGACATAGAATATCTGGACTTATAAAGAGCCCCCATACCTCAAATAGCTCAGGGCCTTATCAAGTCTGAATCCAGCCCTGCACAAAGTGATCGACTTCATCGTACTTTATCGTATCGGCATTCTTTGCATAACTCAACATCATACATTGGGCAGCTCATATGCGTTCTTTTCTTTATGTTCATTTGTGTACAACGAGCACACCCGGCGTCTTGATTTTCCAACTACTGGAAGGGGATCTCCAACATTCAGTACATTCGAAGTACTTTTTAACCCAGCAGTAATTTTTAAACTTTTAACCGGATATATATGTCACATTAGTAGTCAAAGGGCTAATAAGTCTTCCTCTCGGTTATAAGCAAAACATAAGCTTTCGTCACTGGCAGTGATTTGTTTAAACACTTGAGTTTACTGCATGCTATTTTATTTAAATCTTTATTCCTTATCATTTTTTCAGGCATCTAAAGATAACAATTTTATAAGGTATTTTCTACTTCCTTCCTGCATGCCTTCATGGTGTAACAGTAGCACACTCAACGCATATTCGAGAAGTCCAGATTACAGTCCCGGCGAGGGCATTGCTAATTTTTCATGTCTCCAGCTTCAAAAAAAATCCAATCTCTACGGACAAAAGACTGATGTCACTTTTAAAAGCTCTGTAAACTACTTGTAGATACTCTCGAACAGAAAATTTTATTAGCTGAAATCTTTGTACAAAATATTGTTGGCCTATGGAAAGAACCTTCACTTACAACTG
Source organism: Stegodyphus dumicola (assembly GCF_044657685.1). Lineage (NCBI taxonomy): Eukaryota > Metazoa > Arthropoda > Arachnida > Araneae > Eresidae > Stegodyphus > Stegodyphus dumicola. The sequence continues at coordinate 4,069,419 of NC_140769.1, read as the reverse complement.
TAGACATATCTTACAGAATTTATACACACACGAAAAAAAGTATTTACGGGAAGAAAGATTCTAGATTGCTAATAAATGAAGCGTTTTCTTACCAACGTCCGAATGAGATGATTCCTGTGATACCTGAGGTGTGTGACGAAGGCGAAGATGTCGACTATACCCTCTTCGTCCAACTGCTGACTCAAGGAATCAATGGCAACGTACGTACCCGTGCGACCGACTCCTTCGCTGTTCAAAAAGACAAAAGTATTCTGATACACTAATTCAAAATGCTATCTTTTCAGGTACAAAAATGGAACTCGAAGACATGAAGATACCTGCAATGGACAAGTAAAGGTCCCCTGTCTGGAGAATAATGCTCATTCACCCTCTTGATGAACCTCAGGAGCCAGGATGGTTGGCCAGGGCTCAGAAAATCACTCCACATCAGGAAGTGGAAGTGTAGCACCTCACGTTGGCACACCTCCTCATTCTAAAAGGAAGAAATAAATGCTGCTAAGTGGTGACACAGTTCAAACAATTATTCACTTTCAAGACAGATGTTGGAAGATTCATTCCTCTTTTCTCGTGATACTATTTAGCAAAGATGGACTTAAAACAGTACATACCGTTTTTTTAAAAATTAAAATCAAGGTCGACTATTACAGGGTAGTCGAAAGTAAACCGAACATAAAGCAAGTGAAGAGTACATTAACTGTAAAGCAGACTCAAGATAAACCGTACCGAACACTAAAGACATCACTAAATTAAAACCCACTCACTTTGAGTGGGATTTGGTTTGGTTTATTTAATTATGGAAAGCACGCGATGGCTATCTGCCTAGAGTATACCTTCCTGGAGAATTTTCTAAGGGAAACTGGCTCATATACATGTTACAAATGGGCTCAAGATAAACCGTACCGAACACTAAAGACATCACTAAATTAAAACCCACTCACTTTGAGTGGGATTTGGTTTGGTTTATTTAATTATGGAAAGCACGCGATGGCTATCTGCCTAGGGTATACCTTCCTGGAGAATTTTCTAAGGGAAACTGGCTCATATACATGTTACAAATGGGGAAAACCACGAAGCGGGCCCGTTCGATTGGAATCGATCCTAGGTCGAAACTACCAGTGTTCAGCGACTTTACCGCTCGGCCGCTGGCGGGCCTCACTTGCTTTGAATTCTTGGGCCACCCGATATAACCGTGTCGGAATAACAAAGCACATTGATAATCTGTTCTTGAAACCATTGTTGTTCAGGAGCCCTTAAAATTCCTCATGGGCTTTTAAATATTAAGCAGCAATGAAATCTCATTTTGTTGGCTCAATCAAGACTTCTATGGCTGTCTCCAAGCTCTTCCAACAGTTTTTCACAGTTGATTCTGCTGTGTAATTAATCTAACAGCAACAAGGAACTCAGTTTTATTTGGATGATAAACAATACTAAACAAATAATCTTTCGAACAACCCAATGAAACTGAATTTTAAATAACTATTTTATGAATAATTAAAATTAACATTATAACTTTATATTCATATTGTTGAGAAATCCCCAGCTGCGGTAAGATAGCTTCCCAAAACGGGTTTAGGGTTGACAGATTTGGCGCAAAATCGGCCATTTGATGACAAAATTGGCCATATGCTATAGAGGGAGCGAGAACATTCTGGAATGAATTCTAACCGGTTTGCCCCAGATTGTTCTCGAAGGCAGGTCAAAAGCTATAGAAACTCTGCTTGTACGCGGAGTAGCAGTTTTATCTTCAGTGTTTTGAACTCAGCTTGAGACGGGAGCTGCACTTTAGTGCTTTGCCGTGAAGCTGTCTTCACAGTTATAGCCTTCTCCTGATTATTTCAGTGTGTTTATCGTAGTTTTTTGACGACTGCTACTGCGTCTTTGGGAACTGTCCTGCGAAATACTGACGAATAAATTGTGTTTTGATTCTGCATCAAGCGTTATCGTCAATCGCTCCAAATCCACAAACCCGTAGAATGCAACAATATCTATACGCGCGCATAAATAATTAGATTTATAACGTATCTTTGAGAATAAAAAGATGAAAATAAAGTAAAAATATAAAAATCTGGAAGTTTTCAGATTTTATATTACGCCCAAAGGGAGCTTTTTTAAAACTTTTTTTATGTTACCTTATTGAATATCATGCTCTTCGCACTTAAACCCTAAAATTCAATTCAACAGCAATATCGCAAAGTATTTCAAAAAGACAACATATCTTTAGAATTTCCGATACACAGTCTCGCGCGCTGGAGATAAAAAGCTTTTCGTTTTCTTCCGTACAGTGTTGCCATTGCTCGCTTTGAAATCTTTGAGTTTCTTAGTCAAAAATTCGTTAAATTCTTTATAAATATGAAATATGATATATAAATATAAATATGAAATATAAAATATGAAATAGACAATAAAACAAATTCAAAATTTGGTCTTCCAGGTGCCCATATTCGGGTGGAGGATTACGTTGTTCAAAATTCAATAACTCTAGGTACCATTGTTTTATCACAATGCGAGTAACATACATGCAATTCTGAAGATTCTTCATTATTTAATTTCTTTAAACATAATACAGGGCGATAATATTGGGTGGCAACAATTTGCAATGCTGTGTATAGTGAAACGGCACAAAATGCCAAAACGAAATTAATAGTCCTTCTGGGCTAAAAATATGTATAATTCCAAAGTTGTCGAATATGATGCAACAGAAAAGTAAAAACTTAATTTTGTTTTATAGTAACAATAACTAAAACAATGCAATGGATCATTCGCACAGCTTTGTATGAGACGTAAGGTTTTTAATTTAATTTCTATGCTACCGACAGATTATATCTGCAGTGTTGATATTAGACAGGACAACTTTTGGCCACGAAAGGGTACTCCAAGATATCATGAGGATATAATATCTTAAATCTTCACAACGTCCCGTATACTTTCAAGGGAACCTAGCGAGAACTTACTGTGGATGACGTGGAATTTTATTTTAAGCATTTGGATGGATGCGTTTGGGAAGTTAGCTAGTATTCCAGGATATCCTCAGAATGTTGTAAGTAGAACTTTAAATCATTACAACATCTCGCACATTGCCAAGGGGATTTAGCGAAAATATCGTGGGGATATACTGGAATGTGACAACAAGCACTTGGGAGGATGCATTTAGGAAATTAGGGGGTATTCAGGGATGTACTCTAACCACGTGATCAAAACCTTTATGTGACGATAAATAATTTTTATTTTTCAAATCATAACCGGATTGGTTAACAAATACAGCATAAAACTTTTATTTATTAATAACACTAGAAACGTTATGTGTACGTAACTGAAATAATTTATAACACATCCAACTAAAATTTTTATGTACACTGCGCAGGAGAAAAAAAAAAGACAGTTCTATATTTCCCGTTCTATTGGTCCAATTGACGATATTGAAATTGCGTTTTTCATGTTTCGAAAGCGCGACTTAGGATATATATTAGATATATATATAGCATTGTTCTAATACAGGTGTTTCGACACAATGGGTTTTTTTCTGAAATGACATGCCAAATATTTTCCTATTTCGATTCTACGACTCAAATTATGCCTAAATATTAAATTTTGTACAATTTGGCGCGAAATTTACGGAGAAATTCAAAAATTTATCTTGGCATGTTTTTTTCTTTCAGTTTGTACCAAGAATGGTACAAACCACTTGTACCACTTGGCGAACTTCTTAATTTATAGCAACCTACTTTCCTTTTCTTTTTTCATTGTAGACGAGCGGGAAAAAGTCATCGTTCATACTTTCGTATAATTTTAACAAAACGCGTAACCAAATTTGGCGTTATTATCGCTTATAACAAATATACAAAATTTCAAAACGCGCCAAAAAGTGAATTCCCGTATATCTTAGACGATTTCGAATAAAAAACCTTAATTTTTTGCAGCTGTACCTAGAAATACATCTACTTTAAGATGATGTTAAAAATGTTATAGGTCATAATTAAAATTTTTTTTCAAAAAATTTATAAAAATTATTTAAAAATACCAATATTAAAAATAAATAAATAAATAGGCGAATTTTATACGAATGAAGAAAGAATCAAATAAGTTTAATAAAAAAAAAGAGATATTAACAAATATATAACAAATTCAATTAACATTGAGGAGTTAAAGATTTTAGAGCTAATTTTAAAAAACTTCTAGCACGATTTTTACAAAATTTAATATTTAGGCATAATTTGAGTCACAGAATCGAAATATGGAAAAAATTCGTCATGGCATTTAGAAAAAGTCCAATTTTGTGTCAAAATACCTGTATTAGAGCAATGCTATATATATATCCTAAGCCGCGCTTTCGAGACATGAAAAACGCAATTTGAATTTCGCCAATCGGACCAGTAGAACGGGAGATATAGAACTGTTCCATTTTTTGTTTTTGCTCGGTGTACATTTACAGTATGATTATAGTTATAAAAGCTGTTTCTAACGATGTATACATACATATCACATTGGGAGAGAATTACTTAAGATTTTCAAAAGTTTCCTTGTTATTATCCAATGTACGCAAAATAATGGATTAAGACTCTTTTCTTACATTTCGAATTTACAGTAGAAAAACTTTAGCTATCCGGACACCAGTGATTCGAAATTCTAGTTATCTGGTCCTCTTGTTATTTTTTTCGAGCGGAAATAAAATTAACCTCGTTCTCAATTTATTTCTTTTGCTCGAATATGATTAATGTTGGAAAGTAACACGCAATATACATAGTTAGATGAATTTTGCAGCAAATATTAACCGGTCTAAAATGCTCTGGGAATTTGTAGCTATTAAAATTAATAGAAATGCAGTTGCTCTGTAAAGTTTCATTTAGTTCTTTAACCAGTTATTTCATGTTAATTTGCTTTCATGTCATCCTCGTTTTCCATTTTCCTGCCAGAATGTAAATTTCTAGCTCGTGTTACATTTCAATGAGGTAGAAAGGAGATAATCTTCGAAGGAAGTTTTAGAAAGTAGAATTAGAGCGTGTTCTGCCTATTGACATCCACGTTGCTCTTGAGAGTAGTTTCTGCAATACTGAGCTATTCTCGCCATTAGGCTTGCCACGCCGACTTTAAGTCAGAGCGAACTTGCGCTCTATTTGTGTAGCCGTTAGGCTAACTTACTTTAGTCAAGTTCAGTACCGTTGATTTAAGCCATATATACTGGCTTCTGTAAGCACGAGTGGTGCCTTCTGTTAGCTTTTAAAACTGAGTTAAATAAAAGGGTTCTTATACATTTTTCAGTCTGTGTACTTTATAAGATGTACTGATAATTCACTTTAAGTCTTAAGACGTTTTCGTACATTTTATGCTACCAAAAAATACGAGATGTTAGAGCTCATTATAATATATATATAGACTTATCATTCTTTGTTTGCTCTCTGAGATTTTGTCTAGTACTCCGTAAAATAAATTAAATAAGCATTATATGCATCTTTCTCTGGAATTTTGTCTCACGATATTAGTTTCAATAAATTGCTTCATTTGAAATGGATTGCGTGTTTAGGTAAATAAAAGCTAAATTTATTAATTTTTCTTATCTGGCTTTCTTATACTCTGGCTCTTTTGTTTTATTTTATTAAAATGAAACTTTTTTCCTCAGCTGGGGAATATTCGTCAAAATAAAACAGCACGACGGAAAGGAATAAAATTACCCGTCTTGCATTACACTAAATAGGCAATTCTCCAATAGAAAGTAAACATCAAAATTATCCGAATATGCTGAAGTTTCATTTATCCTTTTTTCCTTCTCAACTATAGAATATTTATCAAAATAATACAACACTGAAAGAAAATTCTCCCACTTGCATTATACATCGAATAACTAATTCTCCTACAGAAAATGAGCATCGCAATTATACGAAATTTTTAATATCCGAACTTGCTGAAGTCTTATTCAGTCTTTTTTTTCTCCTTAACTATGGAGTATTTGTCAAAATAAAGTAGCATAAACGAAAGAAATAAAATTACCCGTCTTTTAGTACATTAAACTATCAGGTTCAATGTTCCTTCTAACTTTCTTCGGGAACATGCAAGGACCTGACTCGGAACAGAGAGCTTACTAAAGCTATGTTCAAAACTGTGGGAAGTAAACAGGATACACAAGAAGGGTATACAAAACCCTTTATTTTTCTCTATTTACAATGACTTCCGTACTTCGGAATACACCGACCCGCTACTTGGGGTCAAAACGTAAAAAGTATAAAAATAGAACTAAACTCTAATTTAACTTTAAAATAATATACGTGGAAGATTGGCCTTATATTAACAGGAAGCGTATGTAGTACAGAGAACTGTGAACACTACAATACGTTTAAAAATTATCAAGAGGATTAAAACCTCTGGCCTGGAAGGCAAACAGCAACTGCGTAACTTCTAAGGTAAGCGGCCTGCTTCGACTCACTGCTTCCTCTCTCTCGCTTGGCAAAAAGCCACAACTTAAATACTTGGCGTTCGCCAGACAAACTTTGCATAAAAACCTTAACGCTTATAATTCTGGCCGGAAGTAGAAAATAAGAAGTGATAATAAAGATTTAAAATAAAATAAACGTTAGTAAAACTTAAGATCCTTACAAAACAGGTAATTCTCCTATGGAAAGTAAAATCGAAATTATCCGAATATATTGAAGACTCATATAGCCTTTTATTCTCTTCAAATATGAAATTTTTATCAAAATAAAACATTATAAACGAAGAAATAAAATTCTCCCACCTGCATTAGATTAAATAGGGAATTCTTTTACAGAAAATGAGCTTTGCAATCGCACGAAATTTTTAACATCTTGAACGTACTGAAGGCTTATTAGCCTTTTTTTCTCCTCAACTATGAAATATTTATCAAAATAATACAGCAGAAAAGAAAGAAATAAAAATCTCCCACTTGCATTACATTAAATATCTCATGCAGAAAATGAGCATTGCATTTATCGAAATTTTTAATATCCGAACTTACTGAAGTCTTATTTAGCTGTTTTTTCTCCTCAACTATGGAATATTTATCAAAACAAAACAGTATAAAAGAAAGAAATTTCCCCACTTGCATTACATTAAATTATTACATTAAATACAAAATGTGCATTACAATTATCCGAATTTTTTGAACATCCGAATTTACTAAAATCTCATTTTTGCTTTTTCTCCTCAACTATAAAATATTCATCAAAATAAAATAGCATAAATGAAAAAATAAATGCATTTCATCTCCCACTTGAATTTTATTAAACATATAGTTCTCGTACAGAAAATGAGCATCGCAGTTAATCCGAATTTTTTGAATATCCGAATTTACTGAAGTCCCATTTAGCTTGGATGCTTGAAGGTACACTCTATTTGAAATGACTTGAATCATGCACTCATTTTTAGTAAGATAAAGCGTCTAGTTATTTTCTCACCAGTTTTCTTTAGTTCTTTGATAATTGGCTTTAATCTCATCTTATTAGACACCTCCAAGGATACAAGACTTGTTTTTACTGTCTTTAAGAACTACGAAAGTTGCTTTTCAATTAGACGCTGAAGTGGCAATTAGTAACTACGAAGTTTTAGCAAAGCCTATTATCAGCTCGCTAAAATTGCACTCCAACACGTCATACTGACATCAGTCAATTCCATTAAGCTCTGATAATTGATAATACATGAGAAAAATAATTGCAAGAGAACATTAAGACTTTGACTAATCAGAGGAAAATGAAGTTCCCAAATGAGAAGATTTATGGCTTAACCTTCGGCAATCTCAAGTCTTATTAAGTAAATACGCAATTTAGGATGTTTTTAGTTTATCTAATTTGCGAGGAACTCTTGGTTGCGGAAAATATCTATTTTTTGTTTGCAATATTTATCAGTTATATTTATTTTATCATTGACATTATTTATATAGAAAGTATCGTCGAAATTATTTCCAAAGTAGTAAGCAGAGACAACGCAACGGGATATGTATATATAAAGAAGAATGTATGTTCTTTCGCGACTTCACTGCTATAGCTATCGTCACCAAACTTTTTACAATTCTTTTCTGGGTTCTGGCTCGACGTCCACTTCCCACCCCAAAAAAGGCCAAAATCAGAGATATTAATTCAGAATTCTTAAAACGCTAATTTTTCCCTTCATTTTTCCGAGTGGTAACAGTCTCCCACGCTGGATATAAAACTCTGCTATATTTCGAGAAGTGTTGCCACTGCTCGCTTTCAAATCGTAGAGTTTGTTAATAAAAAATTTCTAAGCTTTACATCAAAATAAAAATAGCATAGCCAAACATTAAATAATACATTATTCCCGATTTCAAAAATTCGTGAGAAGCCATTTCGAATATTCCCATTTTCGTACGACTTTAATCAGCCCAGATTTTAATTGAAATCACTCATTTTTCCGAGCGGCAACAGTCTCGCGCATTGGAGATAAAATGCTTTATTTCGAAAACTATTGCTACCGCTCGCTTTCAAATCGCATAGCTTGTTAATCAACAATTTGTAAGTTTTACAAAATCTATATAGAATACAAATTACAGAGTTTACAAATAGTTTTACAAAATCTAATAGAAGAATGCCTGTTTGTGTGTGTGTTTGTTCGCGTTATTGATTTCTGATCAATTGTGATCCACCTTTTGCCACATTTAATCAACTAAAATTGAATATAGGTGAAATATTGGACGGAACTTGAGATTTTACGATTATTTGATTAGAGAGACGAAAATCATTAAAAACTGCGTGTCGTTGCTATAAGGAGAGAGAATTAGTTTATTTTTCTATGGAAATTTCTTACGTGGGTTCCATATCGCATCAGACTGAGAAATATACGACTATGAATCGTATTCTTTGCATCGTTATCAGAGAAGGATTACAGCGGTACTCTATGGTTAGATTCATTACTCAGAATCTAACTTAACTGACATCGGGTACTTCCGCTAGTTCCAAAAGCGTAAACATCCAATAAACACTCTACAGAGAGAGGTTAAAATAAATCTGAAGTTCATAAATCCAAAAAATGGTTCAAGATATTAAAATAGAATATTATTTATAGTGGTCTTCACAAGCATATTTTTGCACAGAAGTAGTTTTAAAGAAAGAGAGACTTGCAATTTTACAGTAACTTCAGTTTTAGTAGCACGGCTGAAATTTTTTTACACAAATGTCACCTGAAGATTACATGGCTAAATTATAAATATTCTATGTGTGACCTTTTTCTAACACAATAATATCAATCCGATAGTCAAGGTTTTTCGACATACATCTTGTAGAGTCATTAGGTTAATTGGAAGCAGAAAAGATGAAAAATATGCAACCGCCTTCGCCGGGAATCGAACCACGGACCTCTGGAATACCGGCCCAGCGTGCTACCGTTACACCACGAAAGACGCTAGGGAAGTGGGAGAAATATCTTATAATCTTAGCGTTTCCATGCCAACAGTCGTAACACCTTGTGAAGTATATTTAAATTTTATAACAGTTATTTAATTTCGAAGCCGTTCCTATCAATTCTTGTTCCCACTTACAATTCCCTACCAGAATGAGTTTTTAGAATGGCGTTGAATGAAAATCAACTACAAGAAGTATTTAAGGAAGGTTCAACTTACTTCGATGGAGCGTGCTAGGAATTTTTAGTACCGCGTGTATGCCCTTGGGCTAAGTCACGCTTGAAGCTGTTACGCTCGGCCGTGTTATACGTGCCTATTGATATTCGCCGGTTAGTTTAATTTAAGGGCCAACTACGTTAGATAATTGTGTCTAGCTTCGGTTAAATCTCGTTTAGTTAATTATAGTTTAGTTTCTTATTCCTTATTCTCAGTTACAGCCTGATAAGAGGCAGACTGTTATTCTCATTTGAGTGAAATAAAGGGTATTTTAACCCTTCTCGAGTGTATGTTTTTAGTTGTTTGAACTCAGAGATAAGTCGCTACGTAGTTCGCCAGGTTCCTCGACTTTCATCTTAGACCAGAGTTTCTTAAAGTGCGGGAGCTGCAGTAGGGGGTCACCAAAAATTTTAGCAGTTTTGAAATTTCTTGAACTTATTTTATTATAATAATTTGACAATTACCAAATATTTTTAAGCACTGTACCTGAAAATAGATAAAGATAACACGATACAGACAAAGAGGGAAACGAAAACGTTTCGACGCATTTTTTTTAATAGTGCAAACGTTCATTTTATTTGTTAAGTACGTGACGCTGTCATTTCGTCTGTTACTTATTTAAAATTTTCAAATTGTCCTATGTCTTAAAATTAAAGTAAATGACCTAAAACTGCAATAGTATATTACAATATAAATGAAAAAACTAACAGTTTCACTGACGCGTGTGTCGGGTTTGCGCAATGGTTATGGGGGTCCCGCAAAAGGTTGGTAAATATTAGGGGGGGTTTAGGATCGCGAAACAAATCTCAGTGATAAAAAGGGGGTGCGACTGAAAAAGGTTTAAAAATCAGCCTTTTGAATGTAATGAAGACTTTTTTTTTTTTTTTTTTTTTGTAAAGATTATCCAAACGTGTAGGAAAAAGAGAAACAAAACTCGGCTTATGGTATATCCTAAAGAGAAGGAGTCATATGGTGTTAAATCCGTATTTCTTAATGCCCAATAAGCCAAAGCCATCTTCTGCTCCGTTAACGGCCACCCACCGGCGGCCGAGCGGTAAAGTCGTTGAACACTGGTAGTTCGGTCCAGGGTACGAATTCCACTGGAACGTGCCAGCTGCATGTGCGTTTCCGCACATCTGCGTTTTGCCCATCTTTAATGTATAACTGCCGCAGGACATGGGTAGTAAGTATTAGGTTCCATGATGAATGCTAATGCTAGTATTGCAGAGTTATTAGGTTAATTGGAAGCAGAAAAGATCAAAAATATGCAACCGCCTTCGCCGGGAATCGAACCACCGACCTCTGGAATACCGGCCCAGCGTGCTACCGTTACACCACGAAGGCACTCTAGGGAAGTGGGAAAATTACCTTATATACTCCCCTTTTTAAAGGGCGACTAGGGTTTTAGGGGATTTAGTCGCCAAATCCTGGGTGCGGAGAATCATCATCCACAACCCTTTTAGTTCGGGCGCCACTTGTAGAGACATTAGCATAATTGGAGGCAGAAAAGATGAAAAATATGCAACCGCCTTCGCCGGGAATCGAACCACGGACCCCTGAAATACCGGCCCAGCGTGCTACCGTTACACCACGAAGGCACGCTAGGGAAGTGGGAGAAATACCTTATAGTATAACCTCTCCTCCCCATCCGCTCGGAGGGAGTTTAGAGGCTATGTGATGAACGCACTGTTGTTTTCTCCTTTAACTACAGGGGTTACAGGAGAAAACATCCTGGCAAAATCATCGCAGAGAAATCAACGCAAAGCGAAAACATCGTTGTGCAAAACACACGGGGAGAAAAGAAAGTGAGAAGAAAACATCGCAGTTCTGATACATCGTGGTACAACACACTGCGTCGAATTTGCGTTCAAAAACCTCGTAGTTTTAAAACATCGTCTTCGAAAATATCGTGGTAAAAAACAAGCACCTCGCTTGAGGATAACATGGCAAACAAGCGCTTTTTAGGTTTTAAAAACTGTAAATGCGTGTTCGCATAATGATTTGGGAGTGCAAGGAGGAGGAACGAGAAATCTTTTTATATTTCGCATTTTTGAATTAATAAATACATTTTTTGCTGAAGAAATAAGAAGGAAATTTAAGCATTCAAAAACGGAAAATGAGTACAAAATTAATGCTTCTTATACTAACAGAATGTTAAACTTACATAGTTAACTAACAAAGGTTAATAATTAACTAATATCTTTTATAAAGTTTTATTGTTAATTTTTGATGAAAAATGATTAGAAAAAGGAAACTAAGTAACTGCATGAGATTATTTCTACTAAAATTGTTTAAACAGTTATAAAATCGTATTCCTTCGCCTTCGTTAAACTAATGTTCTTTTAGTGATAACTAAACCTTACACTTCATTTGCCTTCTTATAATATAGTTAACTTTTTTATGTACAGAGTGCAGCTAAATTTCACGTATAGTGTGCAAATAAATTTATTAGTTAACTCAAAAATATGAAATATAAAAATGTTTTTTATTCCTTCTTGCGCTCACAAATCATCATGCGAATATACATTTACAACTTTTTAAGTCTGAAAAACGCATATCTGCGATGTTATAGTCATGATTTTCGACGATAATGTTTAGAACTGTGATGCTTTCGGCAAATCTTTGGAATATGGTAACAGGTAGTTTGGCGACATTTTGGTAAGGCGATAAAGGTTACTAGGTAGGCCTTTAGCAATAATCTGAGAAGTACACAGTTCGAATCACAGATTATTTTGTCTCAAAGAAATGAGAGATTATGAGACATGTCATGTGACATTTTCCTGAAAATTCCGATCGTGATTTTAGCTAATAAGCACTTAGAAACTATTTCGCTGCTAAGGTGCAGAATCGCTCACTTATTTGTTTGGCGCTTTTTACAAGAGTAAGAAGAATTGGATTTTTGTCAATTTTCTTTGACTTTTTAAGTGAAAATAGGTCGATGTGTACATGGATAAAGTCAAGCGTGTGCGCAATGCCATTTTTGTGCAATTCTGGGATTTTTTTAAGTGAAAATAGGTCGACGTATACATGGATACCGCGTATGTGCAATTCTTAAAAACGCGCGAAGCAGTGGGCGATTCTGCACTTTCTCCCAATTTCGCACCTAATCTTCGTCATAATTAAGCACTTTTGTACCATAAAAGTTCTAGCATAAGCGTAATTCGGCTAGCAGATTATTGGGAAAAATGTTGAGGGAAAAAAAAATGCATGCATGGCGCCCCCCTTCAGAAAAAACAAAACAAAACTAGCAGGTTTCTGTAGCAGGGTTGGTCGCCAAATTTTCTCCAAAAAATCGCCAAGTTACATAATTCGAAGATTCACCATGCGTTGTTCACCTTCTTGTGTTGTTCACTCCGCGACGTTTTCATCCGCAATGTTTTTGCCAGATGTTTTCGGCGGACACCACTACAGGTTGGATACCTATCGCGTGACAGCAGCAACCAATATCAATCTGCGCTCATGGGTCTTTCTGTCACCAGACATTGCCATCCATGATTCTAACAGTATTCATTCTTCAACAGTAATTCATTTCCTTCAGCAACTGAAGAAAGCCTCGCGGACAAATAAAGGAGGGCGGCATCAAAACTGACCACTTTTTATATTGTTTATCATAGAAAAATATTTAATATTGGAAAGTGTTGAAGAACTTACCTTGGAACATTTGAGGAGAAGAGTTCTGAGAATGTAGTCTGAGCACTTTTTGAAACTAATGAGCGTCACACTGAAGTAGCTAATCTCCAAGGGTTTACCGTCAGACCAATAAAGAGCACATTTTTCCTATTAGGGGTAGAATTCATTTATTATAAATCAAGTATGTTAACTTATCTTAAATCAGTTAAGTCAGATTAGAGGTATAACTCATTTATTACAACAATTATGTAACTAACATATTAGTTAACATATCTGAGTTATAAGGAATTAATATAATTCCTTATAACTCAGATATGTTAATCTATAGTATATATATAAGCGAAATACCACTGACTCATCACGAGATCTCCGAAACCATATATCCCGATTCACTTGAAATTTTACATAGTTACTCATTATATGATGTAGACGCGCACTAAGAACGGATTTTACATAAATCTTGTTCAAAATGGATTTTTGTTATATAATAGAAGTTTCTCATACATTTGGTTTTCAAATACAATTTCAGAATTTTCATTTATTATTGCCAAAACTAGATATGAAATACAATGTCGCCAATGAATGCATTTTCCTTTAAAATGATCATACTACATCAAGAAAATTGGTAAATAACTTGCATCTATCTAATGAATACAAATAAGATTTAAATGATAAGGTTAATAATAACATTTATATGTAACTGTTCTCATAAGTTTTATGAAAATAAATGTTATGATTAAGAAAAATAAATTATTGTGATGAAAAATAAAAATGTTGTTGTTATTTATAAAAATTACCACACATAAAGAATCAAGGACAAATAATTGTAATTGATTAAAAAATTTGATAACAAAGATAATAACATTATGATAACAGTTAAATATATATAAACCTTAGTTTTATGTTAGGAAATTTTCGTGATGTAGGCCTACTGGGGATCCCCCAACGTTAAATAATGGCGACGCATCCTAATACGCAGTACCTCATGGGTGATGTGGAAATCTGTGCATGACAGATTCACCAATTAGCACTATATTTCCCGAATTTAAATTAAAAAAAATTCACATTAATTATCAGTTCGAAATTAGACATTTCGTCCATATAAGAAGTCTAGTTTCACATTCATATAGATAGTGTGCCCAGAAAAGCGGGCGGGTATCAGCTAGTTCATTATAACTCAGATATGTTAATTCATTATAACTAAGATATGTTAATTCATTATAACCCAGATATATTAATTCATTATAACCCAGATATGTTAATTTATTATAACCTAGATATATTAATTCATTATATAACCTAGATATGTTAATTCCTTAAAACTCAGATATGTTTATTTATTATAACTCAAATAACTCGGATTATAACTCGAATATGTTAATTCGCTATAACTCAACTCAGTATAATTTAAATAAATTATACCGAGTTAAATAATGAATATAAATTCCAATATATTTAAGTTATAATACATATTATAACTCAAATATAGTCATTCATTGTAACTCAGATATTTATTATAACTTAGATCAGATTCTTAATCTTATATATATGCGGCTTAAGTGTTTGTCGCCGATAGTTTATTGGTTGCTTGCGTAACTGTAAATTGTTTTATTCCCCGTGCAGTGCAGCGCGTGACGAATATTATGAGAAAGCTAAGCCGGAAAAATTAAAAAATGAAAAATAAAAATACAAGAGCACGTGCATTTAACATTTAATAAATAAATTTAACATCTACATATAATAGAATTTGGAAATTTGCAACAGGCAACGATGAAAAAACAAAAAAAATGAAATAAATAAATTTCTTTATTATATGCAGCTCAAGTGTCTGTTTGTCGCCGATAGTTTATGAGTTGCTTACGTAACTGTACTAGCCAATGGGGTGAAGTTGCCACGGCACAGCGTTTCAATCGAGACGTAGACAATTTCCTGCAAAACTTGCCTTTGCTATGACCATCCATAAGTATCAGGACCAAACGCTTAAACGTGTTGGCAGTTTTTTACCTGAGCCTGCATTTGGACACGGTCAGCTTTATGTTGCCTGTTCAAGAGTTCGTGAAAGAACAGACGTAAAATTAAAAATAATGGATGGTCCTCTGCAAGGCGAGCTTAAAAATGATGGAAAGATCTACACAAGAAATGTTGTTCACAAAGAGATTATTGACATTCGAATTAACATGGCATTATTTAAATCACCTTTATTTATTGAGCTAGCTGTGGCTAAGAAATGTACCGCCAGTGGTTTCCTTCATTGCACTCTACTTTAAGCAATTAAGCAAGTAGAAAGTGAAAATGTGTTATAAAATTCAACTTCTCATCGATGAAAATACCAAGATATTTTAAATTATCAATAAATTGGATGCTTTTTTGATTAAATTTCAATTTTGGATGTCTAACCTTTTTTCCACTTTGAGGAAAAATAGACTGTTAATTTTTTGCGAAGTTAAACGAAATCTGTTCTTCCGAACTCCATTTTTGAAGGCAGCTTCGAGATCATGAAAAGAATGTTCTATTTTCTCAAATAAATCACCTACAATAACTGCCAAAATATCATCTGTATAACAAACAATTTCTATACTCACAATGTTGTTATGCAACAATTTCTTAACTATAAGGCTCCAGAACAGGGGAGCACTACAGGAACCTTGGGCACATCCACGATTAATTTTATATTTCAAATTTATTTCTTCAGTGAGTGTTACCATTAAAGATAATAATTCTGTTATACAAATAATTTTTAATAACATCAAAAAATTGTTTGTTAATGCGAATTTCTTTTAGGATGGAGAGTAAAGAGGACCAGCGTATGGAATCAAAAGCATCCTGGACATAGAATGAAACTAGGGCTACACGTTGTTTATCCTTTTTATCCCTGATCAGATGGACAACCTTATGCAACGCCAATTCGGCTGATTTACATTTCTGGAAGCCATATTGACTCTCTCAGATAAATTTTTTATTTGCTAAAATAAAGTCTATCCTGTTAGTTAAAAGTTTATCCAAGATTTTTGCAACTTAATGAGTACTTAATGAGCAAATCATTACTCACTTCATTAGGTTCCTCGACATTTTATTGTAGACAAAGTAGTGAGGAACATTAAAAAGCATTCCGGTCAATTAGTCAAATTTGTAATATTTTTCAAAACGAACATAAATTTTTCAAAATATAAGTACACGAACCGGAGGACTGCATTAAAACTTAGATTTCGTTATGTGTCCAAAATTATTATTTTTTAAAATTTGACATTGACAAAACATGAATATTTTCGCCATTTAAAACACTTCTGTAAGTGAACGTATATGACTACGACCAGTGATTACGAAAATAAAGGCCGGGTAAAGTCAATTGCAATAACAATGGGAGGTGCAAAACTAGATGTTATAGCAGTCCAGTGTACAAAATTTCAAAGTTCTGGGGATAATCATTTTTGAGTTATGCATGACATATACATAAGTACGCGATGTCACAAAAAATATTTTTGAATCCATTTTAAATCCGTTTGGGAATAGAATCCTTTATTCTGTCCATACGTACAGATATCGCACGCACACCCACACACGCACACCCACACACACCCACACACACACACAAAAAAAAAAAAAAAAAAAAAAAAAAAAAAAAAAAAAAAAAAAAAAAAAAAAAATTCTTCCAATTAGATTTGGGAACGGGCAAAATGGATATTTCCGTTTAAATTTGAGACCCAAAATTTTTCGCGATTGCAATACTTCCTTACTTCATAGAAGGAAGTAAAAAGGTTTATCAAATATATACTTTTCGCCCACCAGCGGCCGAGCGGTAAAAGCCGCTGAATACTAGCAGTTCGGTCCGGGTTACAGTCCCGGCGAACGGGCTGGCTGCATGGGCATTTTCGTAGTTTTTCCCATATGTGACGTGTATAAGAGCCAGTTTTCCTTAAAAAGACCTCCACAGGGCATCCCTCCGTCAGTGCCTAAGGGCGAAGCATGTAATAAGTAATAAAATATGTATCTTTTAAATTTTTGAATAAGATATTTATAACAATATAAATTAACTAGGGTTATTTGTAAATTTTCTGGGGCATTACTCATGTTCGTTTACAATGGCAATGAAAATAATATAAAACTGGAATAAAAATAATTAAAATTTTAAACCTCTTTTTTTTTTTTAAAAAATTCTTGCTGTGGTAATTATTGCTATAATAGTGGCAATTAATTTATTGGAAATATATTCACCGGCCACGTAAAATTGCTTTGTCGGCAATATGCGTCCCGCGGTATGCCAGTCTGAGAGATCACTGCTTTATAAAACATAATTATTTTAATAGTTATTAAGAATAATTCTTATTAATTATCGTCTTAAAATCACCTATAATAACTGCCAAATTATCTTAATAGTCATTTACCTCTCCGTTCTCCTCCAAACCAGTGAGCATGACGATGACAGACACACCTTGCTGCCAGACCATGCGCCAGAAGTCGCATACAGTGTTCCGCAGCGGTGCCTGGGCGCATATGTAAAGCTTCCGCTCTCGGTAGCCCTGAAAAGAGGAATTTGCCTTAATTCATTAATCTGAGTGATCATCATAATCTTCTTCTTCCTACGTAATTTATTAAAAAATCTCTCGTGCTCATCTGTTCATAATTTAAGACTTTCTACGAGAGAATGAGGAATTTAATTAAGCATTTTATTAAGGAAATTTAATTAAAACATAGAAGGAATAGTTGCATTTTCATTATGCGGGAACTTAATAAAGCATTTAGGGTATTATTAGTACAAATTATGAATAATTTTAACAGATAATAAAAAATGATTTTAACAGGAGTATTTAAACAATATTAAAATAAGCATATTTCTGTTCACAAAACATTCGTAAGAAATACGAAAAATTCGTTAAAAGTAAATTATTTAATTACGTTGTAAGGTTACGTTTATTTAAAATTAACCTGTTATTTATAATTTTAGCCTTTAGTATAACTTCTTCTGGCACTTTTCCGTTTCTCCGGCGCAGGCGATAAAGTCGCCAATAATGGTACAACTGATGCCAAACGGAATATTCTCGATGGTAACCTTTTACGCCTCATTTTCAAAACAAGTCGCAGCCATTTCTTATCAGATCAATTGTTTCTTTCAATACTTGCATACAATTACATAGAATTTTTACCAGATAGTTAAATTTTACGCCCTAAGGCCATTCGCGGTAATTTACACGTTCAGCGCCATGCGTATGTTTTAGGCAATCCCGTTCAGGCAACGCACGTCGCTTAAGGCGACTCATACACCTTAAAACCCATAACATGTTCGAATAGGTGACTGTTGCGAGAATTGGGATAACTTATTTATTTTAAAAGCAATTACTACCAACGTTTTACAGCTGTCTACATAATATAGCTGCTATCTGAAATAGTAATCAGAAAGTTTGTGTTGCCACAAATAATTTTATAATTTAATCCACTTTGTGACAACAATTTTCGTCATGTTTCCAATTGCGCGCACAGTTTAAAACATCCTGTTTCATAATTTAATTCCATATTTAATGTATAGCTTTTATAACATTTGAAAACTACTGTGAACCTAAAATTCTAAAAATTTCATGTTAAATTTTTATTTTATTTGGAGTTGAGTTTATAAAATGTATTTTATTAAAAAAAATTGTAATGTTTCCGTCCATAAACTTTTTCAATGCTAAGATATTCATCAGATTGTTGGTTTAGTTAGAAAGTAGTGCCCATATAAAGAATTCCATCAAATGTCAAGTATGTACCATTAGCCATTTTTAAAATATCATGCGCGCAAGGTGGAAACATGGCGAAATATTTTGTCACAAAGAGGATTAAATTACAAAAATATTTGTGGCAACACAAACTTTATGGTTAATAGTTTCCAAAACAGCTATATTATGTAGTCAGCTGTAAAAAGTTGGAAGTAATTGCTTTTAAAATAAATAAAATATCTCAGTTCTTGCAACAGTCACATATTCGAAGATCACGAGAGGTTTAAGGTGTATGAGTCCCCTTAAAAGCGCTGGTATTGTAGGGCCAGTGATTGGTATCGCGGTAGAAGATAGTTACAAGTTGTGAAAAAGAAGACATTCCATCGACCCAAAATGCAAGAATATCTAAAAAACGACAACATAAACTCCGAAGAAAACCGGGAAAAGCCTCTGAAGTACGAAACTATTGTAAATTATGTTATGATAAAAATGCAACAGAAGCTGGTAGAGTAATGGCCAGAAAAAAGACTAAAAGAGTGTTGTCACATTTTTTAATAGCTGTAAAGGAAAACCGTTTTTATATTTACCTTGTTTCAATGAAATCCAATGAATCAAAATCAAATCATGAATCAAAATTAAGTAAATTTTAAATAAATTTTGTGTCATTTCATAAAACAGTGTAAATTTTATAGTTATATATCATGTTACACGCTGTCAGCCAGCGGCGGTCGACGAGGCCTAAACGAAAAGGTCTAGTGTCAGTCACAAATGGCTGACGCGACCTAAAAGGAAAGTTTAGTGCAGCCACAGATGCAAGGAAAGACAGTGTTGTCAGATTTGGTACGAAACAAAACATTTGGCGACATGCAATTAACGGAGCGAGAACATTCCAGAACGAATTCTTACCAATTTTCCTGAGAATGTTCTCGAAGGCAAGTCAATAGCTATATATATCCTGCCTGTACGCGGAGTAGAAGTGTATCTCGAGTAGTATATTGAGTTCAGTTGTGATGCTTTGAGTTCAGAGATTAGCTTGAGAGCGATCGAACGGAATGCGCTTTAGTGCTTTGCCTTGAAGCTGTCTTCACTGATATAGCCTGAAGGCTGTGCTTCTGATTGTTTCAGCGTGTTTATCGTAGTTTTTTGACGACTGTAATGCGTCTTAGGAACTGTCCTGTATAATACTTGACGAATAAATTGTGTTTTGATGCTTCATCAAGTGTTGTTGTCAATCACTCCAAATCCACGAACCCGTAGAACGCAACAATACAACACAATCAAAAATGAACACTAAGATTACTAGCAATGAAGATATATATAGAAGATATATTGCTTCAAATACACGGTTTTGACTATTTGATCATTTTAAACTTAATATACCTTACAAATGGAAAATAAATTTATTATTAACAAAAAATATTTAGCATTGAATAATAAATCTAAACAAGTGTTCGGAAAACTAACATCAATAAATGACAAAAGTATTTTATAATACACCGTATTCCCCCCTTATTTTTAACTAATTTTAAATCGAGAGGGGAAAAGTATACCAGTAATTTAATATCCGAAGTACCCGGTTTCAATAAGAATATAAAAATGAATTGATTACTATCACAATATTATTTCTTTAAAAGAAACCTACATTCCAAAAAACACTATGTAGTAATATTAACATTACAATATTTATAGAATATCTGGCAGTAACTGAGCCACGTGTCGGGAAACAATATCTGATTGTTGAAAACAATATCTGTCATTCTAACGATTGCAGATGTAACTGGGAACAGCTAACATTACTTCTTCAAAAGACCAAAATTACCAATTATCGTGTAAAAATGGTTAAATCACTGCAACTTAAAAAAGAAAACCATTATAACTGTTACTGAAGTTAATACTCAACGGAAATGCAGCTTCTTAGAGAAATTGAAAATTCACATATTGATCTTCATATTACACTTCTATGCAAAATTAAGAGAATTTGCTAACGGTGTCCATTTTTATGAAAAGTATTGAACTAAAAGTACTAACTATGATACCGAAGAATTGGGAAAATATTAACAGTCGAATTCGTAAGCGTATACATGCGTGTCGGCGGAGCGGATGGAATAGAAGCGCACGAGGAGGTTTTGAGTGACTTGTGTGGTCGTACTTCATGATATTCGCCGTGTTTCTGGGGAAAATTAGGTTAATTTTATCAGATAAAATGAGTAGGTTAAACGCATGATGATGGAGGGAGATGGAAAATCGTCGGTAGACTGCAGGCAAGGCAGCTTAGGTGTCTACAGAGCTCAATGTAACGCCCAGTGCCGTGTGGAATTCGTGGAGACAGTTTCAGGGACTGGATCCATATCGAGAAGACCTGGACAAGGTCGACCAAGATTGACAACGACGAATGGGGATCGTTATTTTTCACTTTCAGCGGGGCGATTCAGAACTGTTATAGCTTCACATATGAGAGCTGTAACTCGGGTTTCTATGATGCTGTCACAAGAACCCGAATTCCACGGTCTACAATGGCTCGAAAGCTTCATGAGATAGGGCTATATGACAGAACATCCACTGTTTTCGTGATGTTCACTGCAGCATCTAAGACAGTGGGTTTAGCCTGGTGCAGACAGCATGCGCCTTGGATAAGAATTCAAGGGAGCATCGTGCTTTTACAAATGAGTCGAGATTCAGTCTGGGTACTGATTCTAGATGTACCTATATCTGGAGAGAACATAGAACACGACAATATCCCTGCCTCGTCAGGGATAAGGATAATTCAGGTGGTGGAGAGGTAATGGTTTGGGCAGGTATTATGTTGGATAGCCGCACAACCCCTATGTATATTAGACTAAGGCTCCCTGACTGCTATGGAGATTAGTTAGATAGTTAGAAGACGGGCGCAGCTTAGCAAGCCTACAGAATGTGAATACATTTTATAGCCAAAAATGGGCTGCACCCGAGAGAGCATTAAGAGGGATGATGGAGGTAGGAAGAAAGTAAAACATAATAATAATAAAAACAAAGTAAAACATAATAATCGCAAGTACGGAACTTATCACATCTACACACACACATCTTAAAAAAGAAAGGAAAAGAATCTGATGTGTACACCACATGACTTCCTTGTACGGAATATTAAATTATACGCATTTTTTCTTGCATTTCATTTAAACTTATTGGATTGAATTAAATCTACTTCGCCGACAGCGCATAAACCACAATAGAATAAATGCATTCTTTAAAATTCACTCAGTATTTGTTTAGCATAGCGACATTCTGGCGCTAGATTCACTTAACAGTATTATATTTGTTCATATTATAACTCATAATGCACAAAATTTATATCATTTAAAGAATAGAAT
The DNA here is from genome assembly GCF_044657685.1 of Stegodyphus dumicola. Lineage (NCBI taxonomy): Eukaryota > Metazoa > Arthropoda > Arachnida > Araneae > Eresidae > Stegodyphus > Stegodyphus dumicola. Next base: position 4,047,175 of record NC_140769.1, on the reverse strand, counting down.
TATCTAATCGTAGCCACATGTTCTATTCAAATACTATAATAAATATAGAATGATCTATGAAAGAAATTAAGCAAACAAAACAAAAAAGAAACAGTTTTTCACAGACGATTGAGTATTTCTCATCCAGTTAATTCAGTTCTCACTTCGCGAGAAGACAAAAATACATAAAAACTCAAAATATCTATATTAAAAATTACGAAGTAAATTTTAATATAGATATTTATAAATTTTAATATAGATATTCCAGAAAGGATTAAGCATGATTTAATTGGCAATAATAAATGAAGGCGTTATCTTTGTTGTTGCGAAGCTAAGTTACTCCAGATTGGCAACAAATCCACTAGTCTGCTGTTTCAAATGTAAACAATCAATAGCCGCCGTCAAAAGAAAAGGCTTAGCTGCACTTAAACAACTTTAAAATTGTTGATAATTCTAAAAATATTGCACACAGATTTACTAAAGGCATAAAAACCTTAACCGGAAGATAAAAACAACATAATTCAATCATTTTTAAAGCAAAAAATGTACAATTTACAAACATACAAGAGTAAAGAAACTGAGATCACCGAGCCGGGTAACAGAGTGGATATATATATTAATATATTTATATACGTTTGGTGCGGCCGATTGCAACCAAAATACGAGGTGCACATCTACATGTTATAGCAGTCCTATATACAAAATTTCAACGTTCTGAGGCTACTCAGAACGTTGAAATTTTGTATATAGTATATAGTATATATATACTCTAGTCGAGTTATGCGAGATACGTACATACGTTCGTACAGACGCCACGAAAAATTCTCTTCAAAATTCATTTTAAAGCAGTTTTGTTATTTTTTTGGAGGAAACGAGTCTTTTATTCTGTCCTTACGTACAGATATCACTCAAAAACATCGTTAAATTGCATTCGATAACGGTCAAAATGGATATTTTCGTTGAAATATGCTGCCTGAAACTTTTCGCTCGTACAAGGAAGTAAAAAGGAAGAGGGCCCTAATTTTGAATTCCGATCCTCACATTATTGTTTATAATTTTCATAATATCCTGTTTGATTTTTATATTTCTCTTAGAGTAATAATCACATTCGCTGGTAGTTTCAAAATCTTCTCGGAAACCAGTAGTTAATTTACAAGATTGCTATGAGGTACAGAGAGGAGATCTTAGAGCCCTATGTTCGACTTTTCAGCCGCGCAGTTGGTCCTGAGTTTCTGTTAAGGGAAGACAACGCTCGTCCATCTACGGCTCAGCTGTTCGACGATCACCTGGAAAGTAAGGATATTCGCCGCATGGATTGGTCAGCCATATCTTCTAGCCTTAACCCTATGCAGCACGTATGGCACTCTCCTGGGAAGGCAATTCCTCTCGTCATCTCCAAGAACTATCTCGGAGTTGAAAACTGTCTTTCGCGGAGCTTAGAACTTAATGGGATTGACTGCCATAGGTATTTCTTAACTCATTTCTGTCCAGTATGGCATCATGCTGTGCGACCTGTCTGGCCGTGAGATGAGATCATATCCCATATTAGACACATTATCAGTTCGATATCACAGCGTGGATTTAGGACTTCCCTGCACTCTGAGCTTTGCTGATAATCGTGTGTACATAAAATGACTTTTGAAAGGTACATCTCTTTCTCTATTACAAATGCATACTCATACCAAACTTCATTAAAATCTGTTCATCAGAAATTCGACATAATGTACAAACTCTCTTAATTTGGCACACAAGTGTAGTTAAAAGTGAAGGTGTTTACATCAGGCGTGCCATTTGAACTGTAATCGCGGAAATACAAGCTGATTTAAACACAAAAGGTAACAACAAGGAAGAAATCTATAGAACATAACTTCTTGTCGCGTTTGCCATTTTCTATAGAGTCGTAAAGGGTTATGACATTTTTAATACATCATATTGCTACTACATAATATTGCTCAGTGTCGCCGTATGCTAATAATTTGAAACGATGAGTAGATACCATAAATCATGGTTCAGACTCTTCACTAGAACTACATATCTTCCTCAAAAGTACATATTTTTAATTATGAAAAATAATTTTCATGACATTATATAATGACCTAAATACAAAGGGAGTAGCCAGCCTGCCTGGTCGCGAAGTGACTCGACATTAAATTGGTTGTTTCTAGTTGAAACCACACATTTACCTACATACACACAAAAAACACGTTCATACCATCACAGCACTCTTAGAAGGATGCCCACCAGCGGCCGAGCGGTAAAATCACTGAACACTGGTAGTTCCATCTGGGGATCAAATCCCGGCGAACGGGCAAGCTATATGGCCATCTTCGTGGTTTCCTCGTGTTTATTTGACTCAGTACGTTAGCTTAGTACTTATGTTAAAGTTAGCCTGCATTAGCTTATTACGTTACTCGACGCAATACGTTAGTTTAGGACTTGTGCTATGTTTAGTACTTGAGCTAAAGCAACATTTTGAACTTACCAAACTAAATTCGCTGATAAAAGTTCTGCTTATGTCAAAAGTGTAATATAAGGACCAAAGAGTTAATACGTTATATCCAGGAGCTCGTTATAAACTGGAATTGTTTTAATGGGAATTAACTTTAAAACAGTAGCAATTGCAAGGAATTAAAACATATTTATATTACACATGGGAAAAGGTAGAAGCTAACCTTGTAAGGTATTTCTCCCGCCTTCCTAGCGTGCCTTCGTGGTTCTGAAATACCGGCTCAGTCAGCACACTGAGCCGGTATTTCAGAGGTTCGTGGTTGGATTCCCAGCGAAGGCGGTTGCTCATTTTTCATTTCCTTTGTTTCCAAAAATATACTTAATGTCTCTACAGTGGAGGCCGAACTAAAAGGGCTGTGGATGATGACTCTCTACACCAAGGATTTGGCGATTGGGTCCCCAAGTCACCCTTTAAAAGAGGGAGTATGTAAAGTATTTCTCCCGCTTTCCTAGCGTGCCTTCGTGGTGTAGTGGTTAGCACACTGAGCCGGTATTTCAGAGGTCCGTGATTCGATTCTAATCCTAATGTCTCTACAACCTAGCACCTCTGCAGTACCGGCGGTGACTGATGTACTGCTGATCTTAATTAACCCTTTGCATTCGAGCGGTGCCTCTCAGGCACCACTGCATGTGATGCGATAACTCGAGCGGTGCCTGAGAGGCACCATTCGAATCGATGTGTTTATTTGTGTTTGACCTGAGGAATATCGCTTAAGAGATCTACTTGGCCTTTTGTAGATCACATTACGAGGTGTCTGAATAGCTATAAGGATCAAAATCGTAAAAAACAACCTTATATTTAGCGTAGGTATAATGAATCACTCAATCGATTTCGAGGGCAGCTAAAGGTATAATCAGGAAAAAGAAATACATAGAAAGAAGAAACTAGGAGAAGGAGTCACAGAAACACGTGGGGCTTATCAGCACTGCACGTGGTTATAACTAGATTTTTAATCAGAGTTGCACTGGCCGCCTACTTTTACTGAGCCAGGCTGTCTGATCGAGCATCTCAAATACGGTTGTCTTTGCAATGCTTATGCGATTAAATGTCTTATCTCAAAAATACTTGCGACCGCGGGTAGGACTCTGTCTTCGACATCAGTTCGAACTAAACCTTCTTGCCGATCGCAGTATTTCTTTCAAAGTTATTGAGCCCAATAAGTATGGAACACGACGAAGAAGTTACTTCTAGCAAAGATGAGTTTAATATTTCGGCAATAACGAACGCAATTACATCACTACATAGACAGCTTGCCCATCAGAACGAAGACGGAAGTGATAAAGATAGTGACGACGTTAAAAGAGCAAGAAGACGAAAAACCCGAATAATCGATAGTGAATCTGGAAGCCAAAGTGATTGTACAGAAGAGACGGAACCTTCAGAATGGGCAGTGTGCACAGAATCCGAAGAAATCCCCAGAAGAATACCGTTTGTATCCGGTAAAAGACAAGTAGGACCGCACGTATTTGCACACATAAAAGAACCAATAGATTTTTTCAAATTATTTTTCACCGAGGAATTAGTTACTGACATAGTGCAGGAAACTAACAATAACGCTGCAAGGAAGGTGGAAGGGAAGACCTTATCATCCCGTTCTATATGGCGATCATGGGGCAATCATAAATATGGGGACAATGCCACTAGCAAACATACAAGAATACTGGTAGAAAAATGATACTAGTTATATTCCATTCCGTTTTACTCAGACACGTTTGAGAGAGACCGATTTTGTCAAATATTTTGGAGACTTCACCTCAAGACAATACCCTCAGAAAACACAAACCCTAGAACCCGTTTGCAGTTAGTATCTAGTTTCCTCGAGTATATAAATGAAAGGTTCTTGAATTATTTTGTACACGGAGAGCAGATTTGTGTGGATGAGTCGACTGTCAGATTCAAAGGCCGCATATCATTCATTACGTACAATCCAATGAAACCTACAAAGTGGGGTATTCGGGTTTATACGCTCGCAGATTCAAATGCCGGATTCATTTGTGCTATTCTGCCGTATTATGGATCTCTAACAACAGAGACTTTGATAAGACCCGATCTACCGGTATCAACCAGAATACCGCTACATCTATACAAAATGATACAGGATAAAATTCCCGGTGTTCAGGGACACCACATGTTCACGGACCATTATTATACGAGTTACGTATTGGAGGAAGAATTACGCAAACAAAAGTGCCACTTAACTGGGACGATCATGACAAATAGAAAGCACCTGCCATATGAAATACGAAAGCCAAAATTTGAGAATCGAACCACATGTGCATATCGTAAAGGTAATATTTTGGTTCTTGCGTGGAAGGACAAGAGGATTGTGACGGCTTTGACTACTTGGAATAATGCGGGAATAACTCTTGTAAGAACTCTACGAGGCGGTATTGAAGTCATTATAAAAAAGCCTAATGTTATTGTAAATTACATCATAATTATGAGCGGTGTTGATCGAGCTGACCAACTGGCTTCGACATATTGTTTTTTAAGAAAATCCGTAAAATGGTGGCGAAAACTATTTTTTGGGGGTTTTTAGATCTGCTCCATCAATTCATACATTCTTTATAAATCAGTAAAGAAGCAGAGAAACGAACGGCCGCTTAGTCACCTACAATATTTGAAAACTTTAGTAGATCAACTGAGAGGAGACTTTCGACAAAAACAAGATCCGACTAAATGGGAAGCTGCATATTATTTTGATGGGAAAAAAAAAAAAAAAAAAAAAAAAAAAAAAAAAAAAAAAAAGATTCCAAGGCTTGCTCCCAAAAAACATCCCAAAGGCGACAAACTGTATACACTACTGTGACACATGCCCCGACAAACCAAGGATGCATATTGGAGATTGTTTTGTAAAATATCATACGAAGCAAAATTTTAGAACGTAATGTTTAATACATATGTTTCATTAAGTTAAAAAAATATGTATAATGTTAAAATATGCGAGTTTAAAGTGTTTTATTGTGTCTAAAATTATAACAATAAGTTAACAATAAGGAACTCATGATATAAGCGGGAGTGGCTGATTACTCTCGAGTTGCTGGTTCACCCGACAGAAAAGCGCCTCGAGCGCAAAGGGTTAAGTGTTAAAATTCCGTATCGTGATTTTGAGGGCGAACACCTCAAGGAGTGATCCGAGAGTCTTCCACGCTTCTTCTCTTCCCACCAGCCTATCGGGAGGACTTTCGGCTTGTCTGCTGCTTGTCGCACAGGTACTCTAAACCAGAGGTGGTTAACGTTCGGCCTCTAGCATTAGTTAATATTTAATTATTTATTAACATTAATTAATATTTAATTAGAAAGATTACAACAATTTGGAAATTAATAGAATTAAACAAGGTGCTGCCATCTATTGAGCGTAACATGAATTAGAATGCTGTGGTGTTGAAGTTCTAGTAGTCTTTTATGGTCTGAAATTATGGCCATTCTTGCACACTTTCCAGTTTGCCAACGTCAAACAACAGAATATTTTAAAGAAGCAAAATATTTTATATTGTAAATATTTTATTTTAATAAATTACTTAATGCTTTTTTGCACGACTTCTATATAATGCAATAAAGTGATGAAACAATACAAAAACTATAATAATTTTACAAAAGTCGCATTTATAGTTATATCAACTTATGCGGCCTCCTTTATCACTGCCTAATTTTAATGTGGCTTCTCACGGGAAAAAGGTTCCCCACCTCTGCATAAACATATTACAAACATCCATGCTTTCTCAGGGATTTGGGCTCATCTTTGAGCACATCGGTAGGGCAGTTACCGTCACTAACAATGTCAGCTGGGCGGGCATGGAAAAAAGCACGAAAATCAAGGATGCAGCCAGCACGTTTATTTACGATCGAACCAGATCGAACATCCACTACTCAGCGTCCAAAGGAACGAAGCCTTATAAGATTGAAGTAAGTGTGTTTGCATGAAATTGTAAAGCTTACTTTAGAATTCTGGAAAATAAATTTGATGAAATACTAAAGATTCTCTTTACTCATTTCACAAAAATCATAAACGGTGAAAAGTTTAAGACATAAACAAAATCACCATTTGTTAGGTAAATCTGTAACATCTGTTTGATGTGCATTAATAAATACTTCAGTTTAATAAATTACTGCCACAGATTTCTGTCATAAAAGTGCACTCCATCTTAGAGGACTAACGCAACAGAAGACGTTAGTTTTTGGAAACCTGCCCTCTTTAAAGGCTGCATTAAATTTCGTTTACTCGTAGAAAAGTCTTAATACTTCTTTTTCCGTTCGGGAGAACTTCTCGGCTACGTTGGGGAAATTTTAGCTTTAATTAAATTTCGCTTCCAAGTTTCTATTGAAGAGTTTTCGAAGATCTCCTTTTAAGTTCCCCCGGGAGTTTTCCGGATATTGGAAGCGATAGAAATCACTTCGGAGGAAAATGTTACAAAAATTACCTCAAATCAGGACTCGTATCATATTTTACCTTGAGCTTGAAGACTGAATACTTTCATGAGGAAAATGCATGAGGAAGACGGATATTTGAAAAATGTTGTTCCATGAAAAGTAATTTCGGCTTTGATTTGTTTATAAATATTTGTTTTCTTATTTTGATTTCGAAGATAAAACTACGCGTTGATTTTGAATCCTTGCATTTTAAGTAGCTTACGAATGATAAGGATTCAGGTAAAATTTTGGTAAAAGCAACTCTCATTATTAGCCCAAAGAGTTTTAACCCAGAAGGGCTATTAATTTCGTTTTGGCATTTTGCATTGGTTCACTATAAATGTCGGTTAACTTTTCAAATTGTTACCGCCAAATATTATTACCCTGTGTTATATTAAAACAAATTAAATAATGAAGAATCTGCATAAATGCATGTAGGTTTCTCGCATTGTGATAAAACAACGGTACCTAGAGCCATCAAATTCTGAAAAACGTAATCTTCTACAGAATATGGGCATCTGGAAGCCCTAAATTGGAATTTGAAATTTGTTTTATTATCAATTTCAGATTTTGTAACACTTTAACGAATATCAAAGCGAGCAATGGCAACACTGTACAATAAAAAAAAAAAAAAAAAAAAAAGAAAACACCTCTAGCGCGCGAGATTGTGTATTGGAAATTCTAAAGATTTGATGCTCAGAAGTCAAACAACAAAAATCAGCGTTATACCTACAAAATTTTCACAGGGCTAGATTTGCGGTTTTGCAGCTGAAGATGATGGTTCGGTAAAACCATCGAAACTAGTCCTGTGAAAATTTTGTAGGTATAACGCTGATTTTTGTTGTTTGACTTCCTGAGTATTTATTCGGCGTGTTATTGTGTCTTAATTTGATGCTCATTTTAACATTATTTTGCGATATTGCTGCTAAACTGAATTTTATGGTTTAAGTGCGAAGAACATGATATTTAATAAATAAAGGTAATAATACGCAAAACGTTAAAAAACGAGCCTTTGGACGTAATTTAAAATCTGAAACCTTTCAGATTTTTTTTATTGGTTGTTGATTATCACAGTCTTGAATAAATTTCGTTAATTTGTTCTTAAGGGAAAAAAAAACATATATTATTCAAGGTAGAAAGAAAACTATTGGTTTTAACCTCATTCTTCCACACATCAGATTTCTAATTAGCTTAGCTTTAAGATGTTCCATTACTACTTTGTTCGATAAATAGGACAACGTTTTTTTTTTTGTTTTGCTGTGCCCAAAATTATTTTTAAAAGACAATTGATTATCGCTTTCTCAGTTTTTGCAAATTTGTTTTTAATCCTGAAGAAGGATCTATGCCTGTTCACTTTAAAAAAAATATATTTTAAATCTACTGCGAGATTATAGAGTTATATAACGGTGTTTCCTGGAACGAGAGAACTTGAGAAGGGAGAAAAAGTTTTAAACACTTCGTCTGCAGAAATATGAGATCCACTGCTAGTCTGGAAATTAGGTGGCTGGGCTGGCAACAGTATTCTGGCGATGAGCGACAAGGAAAGCAATGCTGGATCTCAGGTCACGTGCAAAATGGTGGCGAATCAGACGCGATGTCTCAAGCTCAAAATTTACGAAGGCTATTCGCACATTTCTTAGAAAATTTTCATTGTAATTACAGAAATATTTTACCTAAATTTTTTGTGTTTTAACGTTCTATTTGGTAACCCGTATTCTTCACTATCTTTTCATACCGTAATTTTCAAGACAAAGCCTTTTGTGGTATTGGAAGAGATATTTTATTCCATTCCTCTTGAACAGCTTTCCAGAAAGCAAGAGGGCTGTAGGTTGACGTTTTGACAGTCCGCTTTTTGAAAGTCCAGAAGCCATGAGTCCATATAACAAGAGATTTAGTAGGGATATGAGTGAAAAATATGGCCTTGATACTCGTTTCTTGTTCCATTTTATCCAGGGAAAAAAACAGTAAATTTTGACGTATTGCTGCTTGCTTTATCTTGATGTAGTTTTACTGATTGATGACACTGTGTGTAAGGAGAAGATATTATATTTGAAAACTGGGTATAAAATGTGGGTTTTTGATATTATGTGGAGTTGATCGTAACATTTTTATTCACTCTCTTTATTTTTAATTTGCCGTTATACGAAAAATCAGCAACAATCATAAATCTCTTAGAAAAACTTTCTTTAGATTCTTTGAACCATGTTTTAAGATTTTTTTCACCTCTTTGATGGTAATAAATGGATCTTTTTTTATTGCAGTCATTTAAGTACACTCAAGATTCGTCTCTTGTAACAACATTTTTTCATTTTTGCCCGGATAAACGTTTCTCATAAAGAATTCTGCAGCGCGTTTTGCGTTCGGGATATGTCTCGGAGAAAGGCGATGCATATTAGATATTTTCGCATTTTCAAGATTCAAATTAGCATTAATCTCTGTTTATATTTGACACTGATCATTTTAATGATTCTGCGACTCTCCTTTGAATTGGCGGATTTTTCTTTAAACATTAAAGATCTTACTTTTGCAGCATTCGAAACATTCCGTTTTTCCTATGTGGAGCAATTTTTCCAATTGAAGCTAGATTTTGACGTTTCGTTCCTTTGTTGGCTGACAACATTACCTATCATGGCTTTAGATACCGGAAATCCATGGCTTTCACAGCGTTTCTTAATAACTAGATACGAATAATTTTCTTCGGAAAGAGCACAAACATAGCCTTCCATCCATTGCCTCTTTAAACGCGACATTTTGCATGAAAACAAAATTGTCAATTAGCAGACGATAATTTATACTTTCAATAATATAATTGCAGTTAACTAAATTCCAAACAGAAGATCGTTTTTATAGAAAACAAAATAGTCTAAAAATGTACAAACAACTTCTGTACACCAATCTAAGCTTCAAATTATAATTTATTTTAAATTTCACTTTGGTGTGTTTCTCTTCCATTTACACTTAATATTTACTGAAATTTAATAAACAGTTTAATCGTTAAGTATAAAGAGTTCAATAAATAGTTAAACAATTCAGACAGATACGGTTACGGTAATGTTTTCTGTATCTTAACAAAATAAATGCTAATTCGTTTTGGGATGTTGAAACAAAAGGAGGTGTTTTCATTCGCTATAACAGCAGAAAAATAATCGGAGATACTAAAACTTAAAATAACTGGAAATGGAAAACAGATTCCTCGAGCAAGCTAAGGGCAAACAAGATTCAGTAATTTTTACAAAAAATTATAAATTAATGATTAACTCATGATGTAAAATGAGCGCAGAAATATTAGGTCATAATATCAACCTCAAATTAATGATCTGTATATTCTGCTGAAATTTTTCTGAAAGTTTTGTTTGTGTTCATGAAAAGGCACTGAAAATGACTTTATAAAGATATTAAGAAATGGGGGAATAAAAGTTGACTCTGGAATGTTGCCATGTTAGTGAATTAATGTTGATGATTGGAGATTGATGGTTTAAGTAATTATGAAGACAACAGGAAAGTTATTAAATTTCTGCATGGGCGAACAAAAAAGATTATAAATGATTAGAAACGGAGTTACAAAAAACTATATTAATAAATATATGAGCCACACACATAAGTCATCAGAAAAATTTTATCTGTATTTTTTTTTCTGTACTTATCTTAATTTAATCAAGAATAATATTTTAAATTTCAAGGATTTTCAACAAATTTTATTTTTTTCATTAACTACAAAATACCTTCGTTGCATACAGAAACAGCAGGAGGGCTCAGAAATGGCAGAGGATTAGGTTGGATTATTTGAATATGGCAAAGTAAAGTATGACTGTATGCTTAGAGGAGAGGATGCCTCCGTGGAGGACTTTCTGCACATCACCTCCAGCAGGAAACTGCGCATCAGCGACCAATTAGTAAAAGGGCTATGTAAGAGCAATTAGTAAAAGGGCTAGGTAAGAGCAATTAGTAAAAGGGCTAGGTAAGAGCAATTAGTAAAAGGGCTATGTAAGAGCAAGCTTTTACACTGCCACTTCGATGAAATTAATCGTCATGGCTAAGGGCGAAAGCATAAATTCGGCCCGAACCGGTTTTGTGACACATTATTATTCCACCGAGAGTTGCAAGGGACGCCACTTTGCTTGTACGCACGTGTAAGCGAATGTCTTGTCGATATCTTCTGAAGACTCCAATATTTCTACAATAGCATCACGGAGAATAAGTGAAAATGTACACAGAACTACAGGAATTTCTTCATGCTCCATTCCATATGAAAAGAGACGAATTCAGCCAGCTTCCTCCATCGTTCACCATGTGCTGCAGGTATAACAATGTGTATAAAGTGTTTGTAATAAATATAATTTGGTACTCCGCAACGTCCACTTAAGGACATTGCGGGGAGTTTAAAATTTTGACACCTCTTGCCGAAAAAAAGCCGATCAGTTACTAACTGTACGCTAGTACCACGCGACCTGTTAAGGGTGAAGGCGTGTCAGACGAGACATTTTCCCTGTCTGGAAGATTTGTTGACCTCACTATCGGGATGTACTGGTCCTTTATTTATTAAATAAGAAAAATTACAATACAAAATGAAAAGAAATATATAAATTATATGCATATATACATTAGAGTCTCCTCTAATCAAACAGATAGATACATGATCCTCATATAACAATATTCTGTGATTGGTTATACAGATGCAAAGTAGAACATAATACAAATAATCCTTTAGTAGTTAGTTATACAGATGTAAAGTAGAACATAATACAAATAATCCTTTAGTAGTTAGTTATACAGATGGAAAGTTGAACTTTTATAACAATCGAGTATCATATCTTTGTTATACAGATGGAAAAACGCTTTTTACACTCTCTCAACTATGATTTTGTCCTCATTGTCCAGAACGCGCTTCATTGAGATCTTTATACCTTTTGCATATCTTGATCTACAAAACAGACCTTTACCTTTCTTGGGAAGTCTGCTGGCAAAGTTAGGAAGGTGATCGTTTCTGATTGTTGAAAGTAGTGGGCAATCAAAGATGAGATGTCTTGCATCTGCTATTTCGGCTGCGGCTCCACACCCGCATCTCACATTTCTCCTTAGGAAACGCTTAAAATACGATGGAAATTTCCATGATTGGTAACTGCCATAACCAGTAAAAAGTCAGTTCTTAATCTTTTAAGGGAGACTTGTAGGTAGAATTCGTAGGTAAGCCGTCCCGTATCTGAATCGTCCCATCTTTCTTGCCATTCTTTTAGCGCATCCATTAGTAGCTTATTTTTCGCCACCAAGATTGGAATTGGGGGAAGACAATCTGCTTCTGTCTTTCTCGACGCTTCTTTCGCAGCTTGGTCCACTGCTTCATTTCCATCTATGCCAATATGGCCTCGAATCTAGTTGAGTTTAACTGGGCGTGTAATCGCCTCCGTGTTCACAAGTGGGCAACTGCTTCTGCTTGGAAGACTGAGGAATTGTCATTTAGCCTGATCTTCTGTCTCTTATTGTCATAAGCTAGGAATGCCGCTCCTACTATCTGAGGTTTTAAGCCATCTGTAAAGATCTCCATACCGAACCCTCTTGGGATCTCTTTATTCCACTCAATTCTTTTCGCCATGCCTGGATGGCTTCTCACTATTTGTGACTTTGCTTCAATCTCTGTTCCGGAGATGAGGCTGTCATCAATAATCACATCTTCTTTGAAGTGGATAAGTCGAAACGCTTTTGATTCTTGATCTGCTTTGAGGTCCAGTGAGAGAGCACCTATTAGCACTTGAAGTGCTGTCGTAGGGGTAGTGCTGAACGCCTTCGTTATACTTAGAAGCACAACTCCTTGAATTTGCAGTAGCTTATTTGAGACTCTTACTGTCTTACTGTGCTGCCACTAGATCGGGAAGCCGTAAAGGATCAGTCTTTCGATAGCTCTTGTGTAAAGCTGTTTCATAATTTTCCACTTTAGGCCCCATCTATGAGCCATAAATCGATTTAAGCTGGTTACAATAGCGTGGATCCTATTCCTCATTTCCGTTAGATGTGGGATCAGTGTTTGTAAAATACACATACAGTGTTTGTAAAATGAGTATTGTTGAAAAAAAAATTTACTCTTTAAAATGATGTACTTCGTTAATTCGTTCGCAATGCTACTCGTTTGGCTATAATAAATTTTTTAAAGTGTTCCCGGACTTTTGAAATAAGCTGCGCTTCTATTCTCTAACATGTCAAAGCGGTGTTTTGAAATACCAGAATTCCTAACGGCGGAGAGTGGAGAAGACCGCATAATTGAATCGAAGGCCCCCCCGGACATCTAATGAAACCACGGCCACATGATAATTACTTCTTTTCGTCCTGGCTTGTTGGATCGCATAATACAATGCAAGTTCGTCGCATTTTCCTACTCTGAATCCATGCTGTTTTTTCACTTATGATATTGAACTTATTTAATGTAAAGAATATTCTATTGGTTAATAGTTTGTCTAAAAGTTTTGCATAAAACTTCAATAAAAGATTGGTCTTTGTGCACCTAAATATTTCGGTATCAACACGAGCCTTCTTACCTTCCAACAGTCTTGAAATGTTCTTAATCGTAAGCACCTGTTAAATAATATACAAGAAACCACAGAATGAGTAGCTGTTCCGTCTTAAAGACTTTAATCTTTTTCTGCTCATATAGCGGCTTTTATTTAAAAAAAAAGTAATAGAATAATATTACAAAAGTAAAAATATTATCATTAAGATTATAAGCCACATTTGTGATTACTACTTACGTTAATAACATTATTAGGTAAAAGATTATAAATAAAAATGAGAATTATACTTCTTCGGAATTGTCGCTGTGTATAATAGAATAGTTCATTAGAGTCTGTAGCTTCTGGCGAAGAGATTTATTTCTGAGAATCTGCGGACACCATTCACGACCTGATGATTCTGCGGACCCATAGATAAAAATATATCTATGGGTTCGCGGATTTGGAGTGACTGATGACAACACTTGATGAAGAATCAAAACACAATTTATTCGTCAGTATTTCACAGGGCAGTTCCAAAGACGCCTTACAGTCGTCGAGAAACTACGATAAACACTCTGAAACAATCAGCAATCAAGCCTTCAGCCTACATCGGTGAAGACAGCTTCACGGCAAAGCACTAAAGTACAGCTTCCGACTCGGTTCGGTCGCTGTAGGAGCTCAAGACACTACTGAACTCAACGAAATCTCGATGCTCTCCACGATGCAACTCAAGATAGAGTCTGTGTATCATAAGAAACGTTCTCGCCAGGTTAGCCTGCAGCTGTCTGTTGCCGTAGAAACGACCCTTGACCCATTTTCCGTAGGGGTATCTTGAAGACGAATGATAACTCTTTTCCCTTCAGCCAACAGTCGCAAAAAAAAAGCAAAATAACAGTAAAGCAACCTTCGTTTCGCCCCTACGTGAAATATACTAGCCCTGTTGCTATAGCGACCGCCACCTGCCAGACAGTGTGGCGGGAGCTGTTCTTCTCGTAGACAGACAGTACGCTGCTACTCCGCGTACAGGCAGGGTTTATATAGCTTCTGATTTGCCTTCGAGAACATTCTGGCGCAAACCGGTAAGAATTCGTTCTAGAATATTCTCACTCCGTCTATTTCCATGGTATATCTCCAATTTTATCGCAAAATGTCGCCAAAATAAGAGATATCTCGCCAAACTTACCAACCCAGACTTTCCTGCCATTTTCTGGCAACCCTAAACACGCTTTGCGGGGAAGCTATCTTACCGCAGCTGTGCATTTCGTAACAATATTGTGAATGATCCGATTATACCTATTGTTAACATTAAAAGTTATATATGAATAAATTAAATATATTCTTTGTGAATAAAACAAATTCATTCTGTTTGGAGAATATTTCTTGTGTATGCAATACATTTAAGTGTGTACGGTTATTAATGTGTGAAATTTAATATAGTAAATGTGTAGGAAGGGAAACTAGAAAAGTTCACTTTGAATAAAACTGTGCATTGTCTGTTATTATTGAATATCGTTTATATATAAATTGCAATAAAAAATTCGAAGATTTCGACTATTTGCATATATAATTATGCTTATATTTGATCTTACGTCTCATTGACAATTTTCACAAGAAATATACGATGCTTTAATTATTTTGTCAGAAAATTACGCGGCAAAAAATTTTCAACCGTATTGCTTAAAGCGCGGCAAAGGTCATGCGAAATGATATAAATATTACTGGAAGCCCATTGGTCCCATTCTAGAAGCTAATAACCACTATCCCGGTTGGGCGGCGGCTGATAGGTAATCAGTACCTCCTACATACTCTATGTAGAAGGTATTGGATATACTGATTAACTATACAAGAAACTCTATTTTTAAGTTTTATCGGCTACTGAGGGGCCTTTACCTATTATTCTAGGAGATTTCAAAGAAGATAAAACGAAATAAGATCTTTAAGGAAAGATAATTTTATCAGAAATATATTCCTTTTACATTGATGTAGCTCTTTTCGATACTGGTGATTCTTCCAAATTTGTTAGAAATGCTGTAAAATATTTTTCTATCTTTACAATTTTCAACTTCAAAATCTCATTAACTATGCAGTATATAAAAGAACTTATCCAATAAAACGTACTTGAAATAATGCGTCTCTTTAAATCAAGAAATAAACTTCAAAAACACGCAGTTTTATGTATGGATTTACAATAAGAAGCCGGAAGAAACTTTATGAGACCTATATTTCATTGTTTACAAGCAACTGGGCACGAAATGACGAACCTAAAGAACACAGACAAACGAAACGTGAAAGATAAATTCCAAAACCTGTTTACGCATGCAATAAAGGAATTTTTCTCCGAGCCTTCTAGTAATGCGTTTTCACTGAGTGAGTAAAGGAACGTGTTCTAACACTGCACATTTTGACTAAAAGAAAAAGGTCTCTCGTCTGCCATCCCTGGTGACTTTCTTCCTCTTTTTGTCTTCTTTTTACCATTATTTAGGAAAAGAGTTTTCTTTCTGTGTCTGGAGATTTCTCACTTTTTCATCGTCGTCAGTCGCCTAAGCTCCATTGCTTTTCCGCTTTTCTTTGAAAGGGAGTTAAAAAATGTTTTCTTCCAAGAACATTTCTCTTTCTAGAAGTTTCCGTTGTTATTCCTGTCTTCGGATTTATTTTTGAGTAAGAATTCGAAGTACTGCAATAATACAAGTATCTGGCACTGATATCAGAAATTATAATTTTAATGTGACTTACTACCAGAAATTTCGTAATTCGAGGTAGGTTGAAATATCAGTGAAATTTAGATTTCGAAAGTTAAATTAAATTTAACAGAGAAAGGAAAAAAATAATGGTGCTACCTGTAAA
Source organism: Stegodyphus dumicola (assembly GCF_044657685.1). Classification (NCBI taxonomy): domain Eukaryota; kingdom Metazoa; phylum Arthropoda; class Arachnida; order Araneae; family Eresidae; genus Stegodyphus; species Stegodyphus dumicola. The sequence continues at coordinate 4,030,954 of NC_140769.1, read as the reverse complement.
TTTCCCATAACAGTCTAGCATTCCCCTCATGCGTTTTTTGTAGTGTAAGTGGTTAGCATATCCAACTGGCAACCCAAGATCTATGATCCCGGAGAATGTATACTTGATTTTCATATGTCTTGTTTGCTCCCCCCAAAATAATGTGCTTCTTAGTGCGGGAACTAAAAGCGTGGAGGAATATAATTCATCACCACTTTGATTTAGATAATTAGATACCATGCCTTTCCACAATCATCCTTTAAGTGGAGGAGAATGCAAGGAATTATCGAATTCTCCCTGCATTTCTCGTCGTCTAAGTAATTAGTGCTCCCATCTGCCCCATATGAAAGATCCGTTCGCAAGGGTACAGTTGATTTTTCACGTTTTCTGGTCTCTCCCCCAATTATCATAAATTTTCTAAAGTTTATCAATAAAATTTTAAAAAGTTAAAAAATGTATAAAAATTTAAAACACATAAAAATAGCTAGAATAAAGGAAAAGTGCAGTCTGATCATAATGCAGAGTTCAGTCCTTTTTCTGGCTTAAGAACGGCATCCTGCTGGGACACATTTCAGAAGAATATTAACTCGTATTTACATTGGCCACAAGTAAGATAACTGTAACTTCTATGTATTTAGACTCTACTAATGAAATTCAGTCGAAATTATTCGTATTCAGTGATTTTAGTGATTTGGCTTCCGAGAGATCATAAAAACTAATAAAACAATTTCTTTTCACTAAAAATAATAAATATTGGGATCATATTTATAAAAGGACTTCATTTGAAACATCACCTGAAAAATAATTTAAAGCACTTACTTGAAAAAGAAGACAAGCAGTTAAATCTCGCCAAAAAAAAAATAAAAATCTCTGACATATAAAATTTTAGTTTATTATTTCGGAAAATAGAAAACAGTGATTTAAAAAAATGAGTGTGAAATTTCATCGAATATTGAAGATGTGTAGATATATAATGTATGAATTTTTGTTTTGTAAAATACATTGCTTATTGCTTTGACATTAATTACGATCTTCCTTACACACCTAATTTGAAGTGTAAAGTATCAGCATTTTTAACATGAAAATTATATGTTATCTGGCAAGTTAATATTTCGATTTTTATTCAAAAATTAATTTACATAAACGTGTTTATATGAATGTAAATAAACAATTATCTATTCCTAACAGCATAACAGATTATTTAAACAGAACTTTATGCCTTGTTTCATCTCGAAAAGAATAAATTTCCTTATTGAAAAGACAAATATAAACGCTAATTCGAATTTATCCTTCAGCTTATGCGGGCGTTTCGTTAAGATAGCAAAACAACAAAAAGTGATTACTAAAACAGAATGTTTCTAATAAGTGATTTGATGAAGTTTTGTAAATATATACTCGGAACATACAACTTGCATTTAAAAAAAAAAAAGCCAATTCTTATCTCGTTTTAATGGGCGACTGATGTCTCGAAAGCGACTTGCGATATATATTAGATTTATATATAGCATTGTTCTAACATACGTTCTGAAATTTCTCCGAGTTTTTTCTGAAATAATATACCTATTTTTATTCTACATTTGGATTCTACGACTCAGATTACGCAAAACTGTCACATGCTGGAAAAATCGTGCGAGTAAATTGTAAAAAATTAGCTTTCAAAATTTTAGCTCCTCAGTGTTAATTAAATTTGTTACAAGTGATATTTGCATGAAAGAAACATCTTATGACGGTGCAATCTCGAAAGTAAAAATAAGAAACAAATTTGTTATCCTAAACTTATTGTTACTGTGGAAACTTTCGATGAAGATTAATCGTTGCCAGAAACTATACGGGCTATATCAATTATATACAGAGCTATTAATAATTATATACACAGTGATTCTAAATTGCTTTTACAAATAAAGAGAAGTCATAGTACTCATCCAGATGAGCAATAATTATCATAGAACATAGGGTCGCATTCCACTCTGAGAGGCAGAAAAGAGGAATATTAGAATTCCAACCTGAACTTACAACAGTGTTGGGAGAGCGGACGAACGAGACCAAAGTTTGCACAATCACGTTTAGTAAAAACTCATACAGAGTGAACAGAATGGATCAAAACGAAAACTTGGCGTTCGAGTGTTCATTCGAGCTCAGACATTGATGGCAAGCACTCAAATGCACATCTTTGGTTCACAAGGTCTCAACCTCGCAAACGATTGCAACAAGTAGATTATCTAATCAACGGCTGAATATTATCAACTATCTCCAACTTCCGCTGTATGCCGAGATTAGAATGAAAAGTTCATGTTGTGTTCCAGCTGTCAGAACTTCGTATCCCATAGAAGGGCGCTTCAAGTAGAACGAGTGCAGCACAGTAAGTCCAGGAGGACGGGATAGAAGATGGCGAACGGGAAAAAAAAAAAAAAAAAAAAAAAAAAAAAAAAAAAAACTACTTGATAGTATCAAAGCCACCTTGAGTTGGAGTTAGTTGATCATATTCAGCCCTTGATTAGATAATTAACTTATTGCAATCATTTACGAGGTACAGACTTTAACGTCATATCGAACTTCAATATGACTTTTAAGTTGAATGAAGTTCGTTAAAGCCAACCAAAGATGTGCATTTGAGTGTTTGCCAAAGTCTGAGCTCGAATGAACACTCGAACGCCAAGTTTTCGTTTTGATCCATTCTGTTCACTCTGTATGAGTTTTTACTAAACGTGATTGTGCAAACTTTGGTCTCGTTCATCCGCTCTCGCAACACTGTTGTATGTTCAGGCTGGAATTCTAATATTCCTCTTTTCTGCCTCTCAGAGTGGAATGCGACCCTATGCTCTATGGTAATTATTGTTCATCTGGAATGGTACTATCACCTCTGTTAATTTGTAAAAGCAATTTAGAGTCACCCTGTATATAATTAATAATAGCCCAAAAGGACATTAGTCTTGAATGGGATATTAGTCTCGAAACGGCATTTTGCGTTGAATCACTATCAACGGCGTATCACTTTTTAAATTGTTGCCGCCAAATATTATATTCAAAGGAATTAAATAATGAAGAATGTGTAGGAATGTATGCATGTTTTTTCTCGCACTGTGGGAAAAAACAATGGTACACCTAGAGCCATCATATTTTGAATTACATAGTCCTACCTGAACACGGGCACCTGGAACCCTGAACTTTGAATTTCGAGTTCTTTTAAATATCCATTTCATATTTTGCAAAACCTTTAATGAATTTTTGATTAAAAGGCTCAACGATTTAAAAGCCAGCAGTTGCAACATTGTACAGAAAAAAAGTATTTATCATCAGCACGCGAGACTGTCGCAAATTCTCAAGATATTACATTTTTAAATATTTTGCGATTTTGCTATTGCATCGAATTTTATGACGCGTAAGTGCCAAGAACGTCGTACTTAATAAATAAACACAGGAAACGTTACTAATAAAAAGACAAGAAAAGTTTTGTAAAGATCTCTTAGTAAGAAAATGAACATTTATTTAATGAACTGAGAAAACATTGAAAAAAAAATCTGGTGTGTGCACCATATGATTTTTATGTACGGAATATTAAATTTTACGCATTTTTTCTTGCATTTCATTTAAACTTATTGGATTGAATTAAATCTACTTCGTCGATAGCGCATAACCACAATAGAATAAATGCACTCTTTAAAATTCACTATATTTGTTTACCATTAAATCTACTTTGTCGATAGCACATAAACCACAATAGAATAAATGCACTCTTTAAAATTCTTTATATTTGTTTACCATAGTGATACTTTGGCCCTAGGTTCATTTAACTGCGCTACATTTCAAACATTTTTTAACTCAGAATGCACAAAATTTATATCATCTTAAGAATTATCTAATTGTTGCGACATGTTCTATTCAAATGGTATAATAAATCTAAAACGATGTTTTAGTTTAGAAATTAAGAAAGAACAACAACAAGAAAAAAACATAAAACAACAACAACCAAAAAAAAGTTTTCATAGACGATTCAGTATTTCTCATTCAATTAATTCAGTTCTCAATTGGCGACAATACAAAAATACACAAAAACTCAAAATGTCTGTTTTGAAAATTATGAAGTAAATCTTAAACACTTATTTCCTCGAATAAATTCCAGAATGTATTAAGCATGATTTAATTCGCAATAATAAAAGAAGGCGTTATCTTTGTTATTGAGAAGCTTACTTTCTCTAGATTGGCAACAAATTTACTATTCTGTTGTTTCAAATGTAAACAAGCAATGGCAGACATGGCAAAAATTATTAGGCTTAGAGGCTTTTAAATTGCTGATAATTCTAAACATATTGCATACAGATTTACTAAAGGCATAAAAACCTTAACCGGAAGATAAGAACAGCATAATTCAATCATTTTTAAAGCAAAAAATGCACAATTTACAAACATATAAGAATAAAGACACTGAGATCATTGAGCCGAGTAACAAAGTGGATATATATATATATATATATATATATATATATATACATACATAATATTTATATACTTTTGGAGCGGGTGACTGTAACAAAAATACGAGGTGTACATCAACTTGTTTTATAGCAGTCCTATATACAAAATTTCAACGTTCTGAGGCTACTCGCGTTTGATTTATGCAAGATGCGTACAAGTACGTACGCACAGACGCCACGAAAAATTCTCTTCAGAATTCATTTAAAATTAGTTTTACAATTTTTTTTTTTTTTTTTTTGGAAAAAGAGTCCTTTATTCTGTCCTTACGTACAGACGTTAAGCAAAAACATCGTTAAATTGCATTCGATAGCGGTGAAAATGGATATTTGCGTTAAAATATGATGCCTGAAACTTTTCGCGATTACAATACTTCCTTTTTACTTTGCACAAGGAAGTAAAAAACAAAAAAAATGTATGCCAGCACTTAACGCTGCATCGGGAATTCTAAACGTGAACCGCTTTTAAAATGTTTGTAATTTTGCTGTTGAGTTGTATATGGCGTAAATGCGAAGAAAATAATTCTTAATAATAAATCTAAAAAGACAAAAAAAGGAGGGGGAATAGTAGGAGTGAGTGCTACAGCAGATTGGTAGACTATAAGCTGAGGGAGAGCGTAAAAAACCTTAACAAACCCTTTTGGGGAACTGTTATTCCGAAACCGTTCAGAATCTCCCCCTTAAATATACTTAAGTACATTCTGTTTATAGGTGAATGTAAATGAAATGAAACATTTTTATCAGTTTCACTGCATCGAAAAAAAATTCTGCTCAAACCTTTCAACCACACAAAGCTTTAAAAAGTAAAATTCCGAGATTATTTAATGCAAAGCATTTCTACCTTTAATTCATACAACTTTTTAAATCCTTTAAAATATTTTTTCTTTCATAAGAGGTTTTCACTTTGGTTTAAGTATATGAAGCGGCAGTTTTAATTTCATCTATATCGATAATTTATTTCAGCTTCTTTTATTTATGCGGTAGTTCCTTTGAACTTAATAATCTGCTTAAAAGTAGAAGATATTTTTTATTTTGTAATCTTCTCCCTCTCATTTCTTAATTATTTTTTTAACTTAAATTAATTAGCAGCAAGTAGGATGGTTGCAGCAATAAATGGAGTCTTTAACAAAATAATCTCTATTATTCAAGCAAATTATTGAAAAAGAGAGATTTACCCGATCTGATATAAACATACAAACGTTAAACACACTTACAGCGTTATTGAATCTTGACAGTGATGCCGCTTTTGGTAAATTATTAACTCTAAAAATGAAAGTCAAAGAATATAGCAACTGATATTGTTTATCCAATACATGTTTGCCAATACTTGTTTGTATTCTATTATTGTGAACTATCACTTGTTATCCTTCTATCATTGATTTTATGTGCATATTGTTTCATATATTAATTACATTGTTATATAGGATCTAACTCTCTTTGGCCACATAAACTAATCTAGATGTGATGAACTTGGCGACTTCTGGCACAGGCGTGGAATAAAATAACACTATTATTTTCAACTATGAAATGAAAGGCACGCACTTCGTGCTTTACAATAACACCGACAACTTGTCATGGAAACTAAGAAATTCTAACACAATAAATACGAGTCTAAAAAGAGTAGTGCTGGACTAGCACTTTAAGTTAAGGCTAAACTAGTTGACTCGAAGACCTAGCAGGCGAGATAAATATTCAAATGGCCAAAAGGCGTGTCAGCGAACAAGGTCAGAAACGAAACGTGCGCTGGCTAGCGAAAACACCCTCTGAACAAAATCCGAGATTCACCCATTTAATTACTTACTTCAAATAACTTTACATCGTGGCGAGGAAATGCGAGGAGCAGTTGAGGAGTTCAGGAAAGATAACAAAAATCTGAATAATAGGTTAAGTAAACTAAGGAAAACCCTATAGTTATATCGTTTTTCCTCGCATATTTGCCCCTCTTTTTTTACTTCCTTGTACGAAGAAATAAAATATAATATAATAAATAAAATAAAAGAATAAAATGCTCTTTTCCTCCAAAAAAATTATAAAACTGCTTTAAAATGAATTCTGAAGAGAATTTTTCATGGCATCACAAACGTATGTACGTACGTATCTCGCATAACTCAAATACGAGTAGCCTTAGAACGTTGAAATTTTGTATATAGGACTGCTATAACATGTAGATGTGCACCTCGTATTTTGGTTGCAATCGGCCGCACTAAACGTATATAAATATATTTATATATATCCACTCTGTTACCCGGCTCAGTGATCTCATTTTCTTTACTCTTATATGTTTGTAAATTGTACATTTTTTGCTGTTCCGGTTAAGGTTTTTATGCCTTTAGTAAATTTCTATGCAATATGTTTAGAATTATCAACAATTTTAAAGTTGTTTAAGTGCAGCTAAGCCTAATAATTTTCTTGATGGCGGCCATTGCTTGCTTACATTTGAAACAGCAGGATAGTGGATTTGTTGCCAATCTAGAGAAACTTAGCTGCGCAACAACAAAGATAGCGCTTTCATTTATTATTGCGAATTCAATCATGCTTAATCCTTTCTGGAATTTTTACGAGGAAATAAATGTTTAAGATTTATTTCGTAATTTTTAATACAGATATTTTGAGTTTTTATGTATTTTCGCCTTCTCGCGAAGTAAGAACTGAATTAATTGAATGAGAAATACTCAATCGTCTGTGAAAAACCGTTTCTTTTTTGTTTTGTTTGCTTAATTTCTTTTATACATCATTCTAGCTTTATTATAGTATTTGAATAGAACATGTGGCAACGATTAGATAATTCTATTCTTTAAATGATATAAATTTTGTGCATTCTGAGTTATAATATGAACGAAATAAATACTGTTAAGTGAATCTAGCGCCAGAGTGTCGCTATGGTAAACAAAGACTAGAGTGAATTTTAAAGACTGCATTTATTCTATTGTGGTTTATGCGCTGTCGGCGAAGTAGATTTAATTCAATCCGATAAGTTTAAATGAAATGCAAGAAAAATTGCTTATAATTTAATATTCCGTACAAGGAAGTCATGTGGTGTACACATCAGATTTTTTTACTTCCTTGTACGAAGTAAAAAGAAGTATTGTAATCGCGAAAAATTTCGGGTGTCTTATTTCAACGATAATATCGATTTTGATCGCTATCCAATGCAATTGAATGATGCTTTTGTGTGACATTCGTAAGTAAGGACAGAATAAAGGATTCTTTTCCCCCGAAAAAATTATAAAACTGATTTCAAATGAATTGTGAAGAGAATTTGTCGTGGCGTCTGTGCGATCTATTATTTCATTTAAGTACGTATCTCGCATACCTCAAAAACGAGTAGTCTTAGGACGTTGAAATTTTGAATGTACGACTGCTATAACATGTAGATGTGCACCTCGTATTTTGGTTGCAATCGGCCGCACCAAAAGTATATAAATATATGTATATATATATCCACTCTTGTTACTCGGCTCAGTGAGCTCAGTTTCTTTATTCTTATATGTTTGTAAATTGTGCATTTTTTCTTTAAACTTCCAACACGCGCGTATGCCCAAAATTTACGACAAATTCAGTTTTTAATGCACAATTTTCGCATATCGAAGCTGAGACGTCTGAAGGTCATTTCTATTCCTTCTTTCTAGCCTTTCCCATATCATGGAATGTGCCATTTGACTTTTTTTTTTTAACTGGGCTTTTGTACTACGTGGCAGCGTTTTCATAAAAGTTACGACACGCACGTGGTCGTGTTTTAAAAATTTGGAAAATATTTTTTTCTCAAATATTTTGTAATTTTGTGTTGCTAATTGCCGTGTATTATTTTAATTTGAATACGTTTAGGTCTGTAAATTTTATATCGGTTTTCATGGTAAAAAAATATGTGCAGCCAGCTGATTTTGCTCGGATTTTTCAAGAATTATCTGATGAAGAAAAGGAAGACAAGGAAACCTTTGGACGGGACAGTAATAGCGATTTCCATTCCTTATTTACTTTTATTTCCATTTTTTAGAAATAAATAAAAACATTAAAGTTAGTTTAAAGTGCGTTTTTGTAACCAGTAAGAAGTAAATTTCATTGCAGAAGTAAGTTATGCTAAACTTACTTTTTTCTCTACCAAGGTGTTTTCCTTTTTTATTGTCTATAATTGTCTTTCATGAATATTAAAATTAGCTTCGATTTTAAAATATAATTATTAAATAATAAATTAAAAATTTTCTATAATGAAATACATCATTACGTTTCCATCTCACTAACATAAGAACTTAAAAATAATTTACTTATATTTGAATGTGATATCATTTGTATTTTGCAATAATAAGATTCATATTTTATTTCTTAATAAATTTATTATCAATATTCACTTATTTCTCTCCTATAAGTCTCGTTTCCACTTCCCTGGCAGAATGCAAATTTCTAACTGGCGCGATATTCAAATTAGGTAGAAAGAAGGAAACGTTTAAAGGAAGATTTTGAGGATAAAATCAGAGCGTGTTCTGTCTGCTTGAAGGCCACGTTGCTAACTTTGATTTTTTCAATCAGTAATCTGCGGCGTTTAGTTATTCTTGCCATTAGACTTGTTTATGCCGACTTCGGAGTTACGAAGTTATTCTTGCCTTTGACTTGTTTACGAGTCAACTTGCGCGCTACTTATACTGTAAGTTAAATAAACAGTCCTTTACACCCTTTCCTTTATAAGGTATTTTTCCCGCTTTCTTAGCATGCCTACTTAGTGTAGTGGTCAGCACGCTCAGCGCATGTTCGAGAGGTCCATGGTTCGAGTCCCGGCGAGAGCATGGCTCATTTTTCCAGTCTCCTGCTTTAAAATAATCCTAATGTCTCTACAGTGGCGCCCGAACTGAAAAGGGTGGGGGATGATGATTCTCCACCACCAGGATTTGGCTTTTGGGTTTCCTAATCACAACTCGCCCTTTAAAAGGGGAAGTACATAAGGTATTCCTCCCTGCTTTTTAGCATGCCTTCGTGGTGTAGTGGTTAGCACACTCGGCGCGTATTGGAGAGGTCCGTGGTTTGAGTCCCGGCGATCGCTCATTTTTCACGTCTTCCAGCTTCAAAATAACCTAATGTCTCTACACCTTGTCTCTGTGGTACTTACAAGACATAGTGAAAACTTACCAGTTGTCTTTTAGAGTTTTGGTCTAATTGTATGCTACCTGAGAAGACTAGACCCTTTAATTAAATAAATTAAAAAAAAATCCCAATCGAGTTTTGGAAAAAAAATTGATTTACGGTATTGCATTGCCATCGACGAACAGTGTGTGTACAAAATTTGAACTCAATAGCTTATCATCAGGAAGTAAGTTAGATATCCATGACAAAATTTCGCGTAAAGTATACCGTCGCAGAGCGGATGTCATGTGTGATGTGCGAAGGATATCGATATTAATATAACGAAGAACATACCTCGACGAAATTGGCGTTGATGTAGTCCGATCCAGGAATGTCCAGATCTGAAGAAAGACGGATTCTTGTTTGATCATCTAAGAAATAAAGGGAAAATAAAATGTACACCAAAATTAGTAATTACCAGAATTGGCATCAGCATAATATTTTATTGAAACTCATTACAAAAATAACTGCTTGTGGCAGCTGCAGTTTAGTTGGATGTCTATATATACAAATTATGAAGCTATGTATTTAGTTTAGACATTTTGTCACAAGTCCTGATCTTCAAAAATATCATTCAAATTACTAAGTGTTCAATTAATTTAATAAAAGCTATGTCTTTAAACATTAATAATTTAAAAAATTGGTAATTTGTGGTATTCTGCAGGTAGAAGTCGGAGGCACATCATTAATTGATCACCATTGCTCATACTGTTATACTTCCGCTGCACTAAATGTGCAGTTCCGCCCCAATTTTGAAATAAACCATCCTGGATGCGATTCGAGGGTCTCCTACCTACAACCTCTCGAGAGGACTTTCGACTCCCCGTGTATTTTCAATAATCTCTTCCCGCACAGACACTATACGCTTACAATCATTCATACCTTTTCCAGATTTCCAGCCCAGGCCCATCGGTACGGTAGACATATTTCACAAGTGCACATCTGTGTAACCACCGAGGAATGGCTTCTAGGATGGACCAATGAGCATCTAGTAATATTTCTGTCATGTCACATGACCTTTCGCGTGCTTGAAGATTGAAGCAAGATGGTTGAAAATATTCTGCCACGCAATTTTCTGTACAAAATAATTAAAGCATCGTCGATTGCTTCTGAAACTTTTCATTGCGAAGTTAGGTCAAATATAGGAAATTATGGAGATTTCACTACCGGGTTGAAATAAATACAAACACTCGCAAAAATATCGATGTGAAATATTACTTGAGAAGTGGTAAATAAGATGAAGAAAGAAATATGTGATAAACATCTGAGCCCAAATGCAATCTTTACATAAAACTATGCGTATGAGAAAAATATTTACACCAATTATTTATGTAAATAGAAGTCGGCACTTTTTATTGCAGTCTATATGAAAAAGATGTTCTATAATAATAACCAATGCAGAATTTTATTCAATATGAACTTTACTAATTTGCATTCGTATACATTTAGTGCATTAAATTTCGCATTTAATAAATGCTCGCTCTTAAATGTACTGTCTACACAAGAAATACTCATCAGACAGAGTGAATTTGTCGTATTCACAACGAGTATATTCAATTTATTCGTATATAATTTTTAATGTTAATGGATATAATCAGATCATATATGTTCTGAAACTTACACGTTAAAAATCAAAAGAATGCACGCACTGAAATAAGAAAACACTAGATTCATTGTAACACTTTCAGTCAGTCTCAGCTCAATTAAAAAAATATACACTTGAATTCTCTTAATCCACATAATATACCGTGAACATCAATCCTAATATTAAAGCGATTAATCAAATCATATTAATATTAATTAATAATCTTAATAATAATTAATATTAAGCGAGTAATCGCGAAAGTGAAATGTCAGCGATTAATCAAACTCTGAAAAAGAAAGCACTACGAGATTTTCTACTATTACGCCATATATTTATAACTGCGAAACAAATGCAAATTAAAACGTAAACAACATACGCTCACATGCGCGAATATTTAGCGTCACAAGAGCAATAACAGCTCATTGGTCCATTTTCGAAACTCCTCGTTCAGTGGCTACGCTGATGTGCACTTGTGAAATATTCGTTCGATAGTCAACGTCCCTAACCACTATACTAGCTGAGTGACTTGGTACTTTACATAATAACAATATGCCCATTAATGAGGTAAATAAAAATTAATGAATATAGGCATATAATTTATAAAAATAACAAAAAAATGCGATGACGTTGGCATATTTCATTTCCTGACTCACTTTCAACAGACATGCATTTCCGCGAATTTAAGTATTTAAATATGAATATGAAAGAGCAAAGTTTAATTATTTTTAGCCCAAAAAGGCGTTAGTCCGAATGGGCTATTAGTGTGGAAACGGGATTTCTTGGCGTACCATTTTAAATATCTGAACCACTGTCCAAATTGTTGCCACCAAATGTTATCACCCTGTATTACTTTTAAAGATATTAAATGATGAAGAATCTGCATGAATGTTTACATGTTTGTCGAACTGTGAAAAACGACAACACCTACGGCCATCAAATTTTGAATAATGCAATCTTGCACCCGAACACGGGCACCAGGAATCCGGAATTTTGAATTTAATACTTCATATTTTTAAAACTTTAATGACTTTTTAATAAACTCAACTATTTAAAAGCTAGCAGTTGTAATACTCTACGGAATAAAACCTTTTTATCTCCAGTACGCGAGACAGTCTTTGAATCGAATTTTATGTTGGCGTAAGCGCCAAAAACGTCATACTTAATAAATAAAGTAAACACACGAAATGTTAAAAATAAAGACAGAAAAAAGTTTTGTAAAGCCACCTTAGTAAGAAAACTGAATATTTATATGATGAACTGAGACTGAAAAAATAGAAAAATGTATGCCAATTTACGTATGGGGGAATTTTGAAATTGGGCATATTTATTATAAGCAGCAAAAATGCCAAATGTGTTTTACGCACGTTGTCAAAATTATTTGAAAGAATGAACGATGAACATTTTTTCCGCTCGTGCTCAATGAAAAAAGGGAAAGGAACGAGGTTACTATAAATTAGGAATTTCGTTGGGTGAATTATTCTTGGCGCATCTGAAAAAGGTGCGCCAAGATAAATTTTAAAATTTCTCAGTAAGTTTCTCACCAAATTTTACAAAATTTAATATTTGGGCTTAATAGCAGAACCGAAATGTGGAAAAAATTCACATGCCGTTTCAGAAAAAGTCCGATTTTGTGTCAATATATCTAGGGTAGAACAATGCTGTATATAAATCTAATATATATCCCAAATCGCGCTTTCGAGAATGAAAAACGTTAATTAAAACGAATGAAAAAAGTTAAATTTCGTAGAAACGTGCCCCTTTTTTCTGTGCAGTGTATACATGATACAGCAGGGATAATCGAAATTAATTTTCCCTCTGGAGTCTGGTGGATTGGGTTCTGGTGAAGAGAGATAATTGTCTTTCAGTTTAACGTCAAAAGCGTAGAACGCCTGTATGAAAAGCTGCATCAGACAAAAGACATCAACTGGTCTAAGGTAAAAGTGCCATTTCGGCTCAGTAGATGGCGCTCTGCACGAGACAGAGTTGCAGAGTCGCTTGAAAAACCGAAAACACTGCTCTGCCGAACCAAGCCGTTGGGGAAAAGGATGAAAACATTGCCGTAATGACGCTGCCATTCCCTAATGCGAAAAGGCGAAACTCAATCAATGAAATTCATTTACATAATTCATTAATTTGTGACCTTTTCGACGCCGGGGAACAAATGCGAATTGCAAACGATCACCGCGGTGAAAGATTTTCGTGCCTAATCGCTTGTTTACAAGAATATTACTAAAATTGGCAATTGATAAAGCTTTCATTCTTTAATAGCCCATTTCAACAGAATGGATGGCTTATCCTTTCAGCGCATTTTCAGAGAATCTAGCTCATTTGAAGGTTGAATACATTTGTTACGCTTCGAATGAATTCATATACGTCTTTGAAGATTGCAAGTATAAAATAAAGCTAATATGTAATAAATCTATGCAAGCATAATTCTAAATCATTATTACAAAATTAGTTAAATCTTCAATAAAATTAAAAATTAAGATCACAGTCCACCACAGAAATTTAATCAAAGTTCTCTAATTACTTTACTAACTTTGGCTGTTCTGACGGTAAAGATTAGAAATGCAATTATATTTTTCCAGGTTTTAAGCAATTTTTGCTACATTCTTTTAACTTTTCACTTGTGACCTGCACTTTAGATTATATTCATAAAATTTCCTGAAAGGAATCAAACGGTTAGGTGTTTTATTGGTTAAATGTAATTTCTACTTTTGCTTTTGTATTTAGTATGTGGTTTATCTTATTAATCTGCTTTTATACCATTTAAAAACATTACAGAATCCAACATGCTTTTTTTTTTTTTTTTTTTTTAACATTCTTGTGTAAAATAAAGAAGTATTGTAATCGCGAAACATTCCGGGTATCATATCTAAACGAAAATATCTATTTTCAGTGCTATCGAATCCATCTGAAAAACATTTTTGCGTGAGATCTGTACCTACCGACAGAATAAAGGACGTTTTTTTTGTTTTTTTTTTTCGAAAACGGATTGTAAAATTAACTTAAAATGGATTCAGAAGATATTTTTTCGTGACGTTTATACGTACGTACGTATGTAGCTTGCGTAACTCAAAAACGAGTAGCCGTAGAAAGTTGAAATTTTGTATATGGGACTGCTATAACATCTAGTTTTGCATCTACCGTTTTCGCTGCATTCGGCCTAACGAACGTATATAAATATATATATTCCCACTCTGTTCCTTGGCTTTGTGAGCGCAGTTTTTTTAGTTTTATATGTTGGTAAATTGTGCATTTTTTGCTTTAAATGCGATTGATTTACGTTGTTCTTATGTTCTGGTTAAGGTTGTTATGCCTTTAGTTAATCTGCATGCAAACGTTATAGAATTATTAACAATTTAAAAGTGGCCGCTATTTTGTAACTCTTAGTAGAGTAGTGAATTAAGTCAGCTAGTGTTCCAACTTCAGCGTCTTTTTGCCCAGTAGAAAACAAAAGTTAACTTTCAATTTTGTGCACCAAAAATTTCGTCTTCGTGCCGGGTGGCCGAATTGTTTGTCGGCGCGTAGAAGTCTCTAATTTTAAACACAAAAATCGTTTTTCTTTAACTGTTTTTAACTCTATTTGGTGTTTTATATTTTTCTGTATTTTACAAGTTTTAATGAAGATTTTTTGAATTTGTATGTATTTTGCCTTGTCGTGAAGTGAGAAATGAATTGATTGAATGAGAAATATATCTATAATGAAATTCAAAGGAAATAAAGTTTTAATGAAATGCAGCAAAAAAATATATATAATTTAATAAGCCGTATAAGGGTGTCATGCGGTATCCACATAAGATATTTATTTTCTATTAGAATACTTTGCGATATATGAGTTTCATTAACAGCTGTAATTTTAAGTAAAGTTTAGAAGATAATGAAAATTTTCAGAATTGCCGGCAAGAAAAACGGCAGATATACTTTGGTGCCAATAAAAAGGCGCAACAGCTAGCACGTATAGGCATGCAATCCGGTAGACATTTCAAAATCGTTTGAATAAACCCGTTTTTGTGATTTGACTTGGTCATATACATTCTCAGATTTAACGACTTAAGACTATTTCTTCTGAGGTTATTTGAAGAAAAGAGTCTTTGCACATCATTTGCAGATGATTACCTAAATGGTGTCCGGGGAAGACGTCGCATCAAAAACGTAGCGGAGAAAACAACGCAAAGAAAAATGTCTTGGGAGAAAACATCGCAGTTCTAAAAGATCGTGGTACAAAATATCGTGGTCGAATTTAAAGCAATTCCAAAATTTCGCAGTTTAAAAACATCGTCGTCAAAAATATCGTGGTAAAATATAAAGTAGCTACAATCCTTCGAGGAAACAGCTGATGGAAGAAGGGGAGACGGAAAAGGAGTCAGAACCGGTGGCTTCTTTGGAGGCTCGGAGGAAGACCTCTGAATAGGTTTTCCCTGTCACGTGGGTTAAGGAGGCAGCTTTTAACTAAGTCCTTCGCGATAAATTCTTAACTCTCATTTAACCTGTCTTAATGGTTAAAAGTCAACTAAACCTGCAACATAGCAGAGCAGCTTCATACAATTTAGCTTCTCAATTAGGTAAACAAGGCACTTTTGTTGCCTTAATTCAAGAACCTTGGGTCTACAAGGCTAAAATCCTTGGCAGGCCCATGAACGAACACTTCTTTTCGTCAGAAGGACCTAATAAAAGACTTAGAAATAGCATTTACATTTCTAAAAATATAAAGCCTATGAAATTATCTCAATTCACATCAGAGGATGTGACTGCTATTTTAACCAAGGACATAAACAGTTCACTAAGAGGAAACATTTGTTTCTGCTCGGTTTACAAGGCTTATGACCTCAACATTCCGCAAAAATTTATAGATCTTGTGAGTTTCGGCGAAATCAACAATATTCCTATGATTATTGGTCGTGATATTAACGCTCACCACCTATCATGGGGCAGTTCTGATACCAATCTTAGAAAAGAAAAACTCATGAAGTTTATAATGAACACCAACCTAACTTGGGTAAACAGGGAAAATAGCCCCACCTTTGTCAACAGAAGAAGAGAAGAGGTCATTGACCTCACACTGATATCTATAATCTTATTGAGAATTGACATGTAAGTGAGAATCCCTCACTTTCAGACCTTCGCCTTATGCAATTTCGTATTAGGGATAAAATTTAAGCTGAATTTTTCACAAACATTAAAAACACAAATTGGGACCTTTATAAGGACTCCCTGGTTTCTAATGTCATTAACCTTCAGGCTTTAGACAATAATTGTTCAGTTGAGGAGCTTGATATCCAAGCAAACAACCTGAAAAATATCATTATTGAATCCTATCATGCACCATGCCCTCTCAATCGAAGGAAGTACTCTTCTAGCAAGAGAGTCTGGTGAACCAATGAGCTTGAAAGCCTCCGCCTAGAGGTTCGGTGAGCTCATAGGAAAGCAGTCAGAAATAAATCTGAAGTTGACTGGTTTAACTTTAAAATTCTACAAAAGAAATTTAAAAGTGAAATCAGGAAATTCAAATCCAACTCGTGGAGATCCTTCTGCACAGATATTCAGTCTCACCATGAGACTGCCAGAGTTCATAAAATTCTTAAGAGGTCTCAGGAATCTCAACTCTCATCGGTTATGCGACTAGATGGCAGATATAATATAAACCCTCTGGCTACACTATCGACCATGCTGAAATTTCACCTGGGAAACACAAGTGTTACCTCTGACCCCTATGGAAACTTATTGGAACTCCTTCATAGTCCATTAGATTAGGATTTTGCTAAAACAATAGTGAACTTCGAAAAGGCTAAAGCGGCACTAGATGTATTTCTTCTCTTTAAATCTCCAGGGAACGATGGCATTTATCCAATTCTACTCCAGAAAGGCCTGGGACATTTTTGGCCACATTGTCATGGACATATTCGAATCCAGCTTGGTTTTAGGATATGTTCCTAAGGTATGGTGAACTTTCTGAGGTGTGTTTCTCCCCAAACCAGGGAAAGATACATATGAGAAACCAAACTCATTTAGAATGATCACGCTAACATCCTTCCAGCTTAAGCTGTTGCAGCGATTGATTTTCTAGCACCTCCAGTCAGATAACAATCTGAACCATATTTTTGGCTTAGACCAACACGGTTTCAGACCTGGCTTCTCCACTGAGTCGGCCCTACACCAACCGGTGTGGAGAATAGAAAAAACAATTATAGACGGACACTTTGCCTTTGGGATTCTACTGAATATTGTAGGAGCCTTTGATAACATCGGCTTCGAGGAAATACATAAAGCCCTCATTGGAAGTCATATTCACCATATTCACCATATGATAACTAGATGGATCATTTTTATGATTAAAAACAGGAATATCTGCATTAGTTTCACTGACTGTGAAGTAGAGAGAGATTATTATAAAAAAGTGGTGGTATTCTTTCTCTGTTCCTGTGAAACCTGGTATTCAACTCACTCTTAGGACTTCTACGGGAGGAGCCCAGCCTATCACAGGCTTATGCAGATGACCTTATTGTGTTACTACAGGGTTCCGATATTGGAACCCTACACAATCAAGCTCAGCAAATCTTGAATAAAATTTCACACTGGGGTGAAACAAATGGCCTATCTTTTTCTGCTGAAAAATCAGAGGTCATAGTTTTCACGTGAAACAGGAAATGGAAACTGGCAGATTTGTATCTGGGTAACCAGATTATCAGACGAAAGGAATGCGTAAAATGCCTAGGATGTTACCTGAATAGTAAACTCACATGGATCACCCATATAAAAGGAAAGGCACAAACCGCCACAAATGTACTAACTTTGCAGACGAATCGTTGGCAAACAATAGTGCCTTAATCCAAAATCTACTCTATGGATATATACTGCCATTAGTCCGGCCAATGCTATTAAAGCCATGTATATGTTCAATAAAAACGGCCCATGGTGCCAAAGGACAAGTTTCGGTCATAAAAGCCACACTGACATATACTTGGACTTGGCCAATGAGATCCCTATAATCTATATGCCCTAAATTACTAAAACAATAGTTCCAGATAACTATTCTCAACTTATATACCAAAAAGGAATGAGATAGAATCTCTAATCAACCTAATCTCAACAGGATCAGTTGAATGCTACACAGATGGATCAAAATCCAACTTCACTGAAGCTGGAGCTATTATAAGAACCAAGGGATCTGGAGAAGATTTCATCTATACCTAGATAAACCAACAACTGTTTTCCAAGCAGAGGTTCTGGGGATCAATATGGTCGCTAGGGAGTTCTTAGCTAAAAACGCGGTTGACAAGAATATATATCCCAAGTAGCACAGCAACGTCGTAACGATGTTGCAAACTGGTCCGAGAGGTTGCAAAGTGGTCGTGGTAACTTTTACGACGCCTTTACAATGTTGCGAAGACGCAAAATATTTGCCGTTGCATCTTGGCACTTTGTCGACGTCGCTGAAACGTCATAATATGACCGCTTTTAGTCGTGGTCATTTTAGCATCTTTTTCATAGTTCATCAGCGTTACTTTTAGAATGAAAAGAGACTAAATCTGCCCTTTCAAGAATCTGAAGTCCGCATAGGATTTACTTTGGAATGTTTCATTACTTTTCATCTAAATATATTAATCTAAGGTAGATTTATATAATGAAATATAAATTTAATATAAATACTTGAATTATTAAATTTAATTAATACTAAAAATACGTGCTAAATTATTGTTAAAATAATTAATACTTAAATTTTTTTTTTTTTTTTTTTTTTTTTATAAATATTATAGCAAAATATTATATGGAAAACTTTGCTCGAACCGCAGTTACGTCTTCTAGAGAAGGACTGTGGGTTCTGATTCCAACTTTTGAAAACCTTTGATAGGACTGCTTTTAGAACTCAGTGAGATATGCTGTCTTCGAAATCGAGGCCTTTGCTAAACGGGCACAAAAAATGAGCCCTTTTTCAAATGGTGAAAAATCTGTCGTTTGTCCAATTTTACTTCATTCATCGTCAACAGAACACTTACACTTTACTTATACTAGCATTCTAACCATGTGTAACCCACGTCATAAAACAAATTTGCATACTTCATCGGTACCACGCATTTAAATGAAAATCTCAAAGGTTTCTAAATCATTGGCATGTGTGTGCAGTATTAAATTATTTATTGTCCACCAGGTTTGTATCTGGTCGCTACTTTAGAGACAATGTGATTTCGGACTACCAAACTTCAAAACTTATAGTGTCCTCACCAGAATTCGATCTTATATCTCCCGTCTGGATATATAGTAATAATCACTTGCAGCACGAAAGCAGGCACAGAGGAATACGATAATAGCTTGCATTCACTCCCGCTCACCCAATCGACAAAATTACCATCCATCATATTTTAATTTGGGTGAATTTGAGTAAACTATTATTGGATTTCGGACTAGTAAGCATAAAAATTCAACTCGGCCAAGGCCTTGATTCGAACCACGCATCATCTAACTACTAGCCGGACATTCTTCCCACCCGGACCACGAAAGATGGTGGAAGGAACTGCGATAATTTCTTACATGCACTCGTGCTTACCCAGTCAATATAATCCAGGTGGTGTCAAATTATCGTTTATTATATCGTTACCGAATTATCATGTGGGTGGTATGTAATAACTATTAAGGTTTTCAGACGAAGAAATATGAAACATCTGATGTGTACACCACATGACTTCCATGTATGGAATATTAAATTATACGCATTTTTGCCTGCATTTCGTTTAAATTTATTTCCTTGAGTTTCATTAGAGATCTATTTCTCATTCAATTAATTCAGTTCTCACTTAGCAGCAAGGCACACTTAGCACATAAAACCTCAAAATATCTTCATCAAAAATTGAAAAAGTTAGAAAAACATAAAACACCAAATACAGTTAAAATAATTAAAAAAGCATTTTTTACAATTAAAATTACAGTTTCTGCACAAAAACATGCAATTCAGTCAGCGGGCAAGAAGGCAGATTTTTCGTTGCACAAAGCTAAGTTTCCTTTCGGTCCAACTCGGTAAAAAGACTTCATTCACTATTCTGCTAAGTTTTAAATGTAAAAAAAAAAAAAAAAAAAAAAAACATGGCTGCTTTAGTAAAAAAAAATTAGGCTTTGCCGCACTTAAACAACTTTTAATTTGTTGATAATTCTACAACTATTGCATATAGATTACCTAAAGGCATAAAAACCTTAACCGGAAGATGAGAAAACATAATTCAATCATTTTCAAAGCAAAAAATGCGCAATGTACCAACATATAAGAATAAAAAAACTGAGCTCACCGAGTTGAGTCACAGAGTGGGATATGTACTTTTGGCGCCGTCGATTGCAACCACAAAGGGAGGTGCACAATTACGTGTTATAACAGTCCTGTATACAAAATGTCAACATTCTGAGGCTATTTTTGTGAGTTATGCCAGATACATACATACATAAGTACAGACACCATGAAAAATTCTCTTCTGAATCCACTGAAAATCAGTTTTATAATTTGTTTTTGGGGGAGGGAAAGAGTCCTTTATTCTGCCCTTACGTACGGATGTCACGCAAAAACGTATTTAAGTTGCATTCGGTAGCGGTCAAAGTGGTTATTTTGGTTAAAATATAATAGCCGGAATTTTTCTTGATTACAATACTTCCTTTACTTCGTACAAGGAAGTAAAAATCGAATAGACCTTGGCTGGAATTGGAAATGAAGATCTCTTAGTTAACCAGCTAGATCTAGCTGGACATACTCACCATTTACACCACGAGCGCACGCATGGGAGAACACTATAATTGCCTACAAGTCAGAGAGCATAATTTAAAAAACGGAAAATGAGGAATGTTTAGACATCGTTTTGAGTCAGCTGGAATTAATGCGCTGGTAGGAACTGAAAATCTACAGCTGTTCAGAATTAAATTTTTTCTTAAATAAGGAAGAAAAATATATTTCCATGATTTCCATCTTTTTTAATTTTATATTATTTTGCGTGTTTATTCTTTAATAACTCCAGGTATCTAATTAAAATTTACACGGAAATGATAATAAGTTATTAAGCTTGAACAAGAAAGAATTATGCTTCATCTATTATGCTGAAAATTATGCTAAATTTTTACTTTTGCAAAACAACTTTTTGCTTCATTTTTATTACTTGCAAAATTTTTTTTCATTTGTGTCAACAGAATCTGTAATAGAACGCTTTCGAGAACAAACGTGTTGTAGATGGAGGTTACTGTTTATAAAAAGAAAAAAACATCCCACCATCGCCGGTAAAAAACATTAGAATTAATTCTCGCGTTATTTTCTTTGTTCTTATTTCATAAATCAAAAACAAAAGTTTTATGAGAATAATAAAAGAAGATAATTTTGTAAATCTTTCAAAAGAACGTGATTGGTTTTCGCCATTTTTTTAATGGCGGCTTCAATTATTTCCCTCTGAACGAATCAATTATTTTTTCAGAGACTAAATTAGACTGACATTTGCTTATGAAAGAAATTGTTTTTTTAAAAAGTAAGAGCTGCTTAGATTATATTTAAAACCATCTGGAAACGTAACATGAATTTTGTGTGGGATTAATTGTGTAGGAACAAGGAAAGTAATGATTAACGATGTCTTATTGAAAAGAAATTAGAATGAATGATTTTATGAATGCATTTTGTTCCGAGTACCTTTACTGAAACTTGGATTTTTAAAAAATGCCTTCTTGTATGCATTTTCTTCACTTCATTTTAATGACAGTTTAGATTTGAAAATTATATGTTATGATCTTTGGGATGTAAAAGATTTAATAAAAAAAATTTTATTTTTAATTTTAGGTTTCATAAACCAGTCGATAAATCTTGAGATCTATAAAAATATTTTTCTCGTATTCTTTATTAAGTATTGCGATAAATATTCTAAGTTGGATTAAAAAATATTATTGGTATTCTTTAATTAAGTATTGTGACAAATATTCTAAGCCTGACTAGCACTTAAGAATAATTCAAATATTGTCTCCTTCCTCCCTTAGATTGACATCATATACCGCGTTTCACATTTGTTTTTTGGACACTCGCATTTTTTTAATTTATTTGTGAAGATCTTGGCAAATTATTGAAATATTCATTTTAAATGTTTTAACTGTTTGAGGGGGCAGGAAAAGGTAATTAACCTTTTCAGCAAAACTCTTATTTTATTTACTATATAAGGTGTTGCAATGAAATTATTTGAGACAATTACACATATTTTGTCAAAGACGCGTGAAAAAAATGACCACTTCTGTTGGTGAGTGTCAGTGACCACCGTCCACAGAACATATCCTACAGATCAGTCTCTATGGTACTCATGGAAACAGTTTTCCTTTTTCAAGCAGAGTGCAACTTTGCATGTGCTGCATTCTCACACTGCTCTAACAGGCTTTTTCTTGGTGCTGCAAAGTGCACATCGTCGAGATGTTGTCTTCGATAGCTGGTGCTTATTTTTTTGAAGACGAATTGCTGCATCAACTACTGGCTTATGTTCCTTGATTGCCATCTAGTGAGCTGAAAGGGAACTTCAGAAACGCTCAGTCTTGAAAACCACTCACACGAGTGAGTAAGACGTTTAATAGAAAAGGTGGCTATTGTAGGTAATCACCGTCGTTCAAAGAGTTAAATGTTTTAAATGTTCATTTCTGGACACTCGAAAACTTCGTTGACATGTTTTGGAAGAATGTTTCTCATCATAAATTTTGTAAAACAAAATAATTTTGTTAAGGGGATTCATATACCTTAAATCCCTTATGATCTTCGAATATGTGACTGTTGCAAGAATTGGGATATTTTATTTAATTTAAAAGCAATTACTTCCAACTTTTTACGGCTGACTACATAATATAGCTGCTTTGGAAACTAGTAACCAGAAGGCTTGTGTTGCCACAAATATTTTTGTATTTTAATCCGCTTTGTGACAAAACTTTTAGTCATGTTTCCACCTTGCGCGCATGATATTTTTAAAATGGCTGATGGTACATACTCGAAATTTGACATAATTCTTTATATGGGCACTATTTTCTAACTGAAACAAAAATCTGATAAATATTTTAATACTAAAAAATTTTATGCAATAAAACATTACAGATTTTTTTAATAAAATACATTTTATAAATTCAACTCCAAAGAAAATAAAAATTGAACATGAAATTCTTAGAATTTTTGGTTCACAGTAGTTTCCAAATGTTATAAAAGCTATATATTAAATATGGAATTAAATTATGCAACAGAATGTTTTAAACTGTGCGTGCAAGGTGGAAACAGGACGAAATATTTTGTCACAAAGCGGATTAAATTATAAAACTATTTGTGGTAACACAAACTTTCTGATTACTATTTCAGAAAGCAGCTATATGATGTAGTCAGCTGTAAAATGTTGGAAGTAATTTCTTTTAAAATAAATAAGTTATCCCAATTCTTGCAGCAGTCACATATTCGAAGATCTTTTGGGTTTTAAGGTGTACGAGTCCCTTTAAATAAAAATACATCATTGAAATATAGTCTGCATTCGAAAATTATTACTTTGTAGAGCCATTAGGTTTTTCTGACGCAGGAAACATGAAAAACGTGCAATGCTCTAGTCGAGACTCAACCCTTGGACCTCTCGAGTATACTTCCAATTACACCACGAAAGCATGAAGAAATGAGAGAGAAAATACCGTATATACTTTCCCTTTCAAAGGGCGAGTGGAGATTATAGGAGCTGTTAGGTTAAACTAATTTTCATGAATTTTAGTTCATCCATTATCTTTGACTTGAGCCAAAAATGTTGGTTTGGTTTTGGTTTATTAGATTACGGCAAAGCACTCGAGGGCTATCTGCATTAAGTGAGCCAAAAATGTTGGCTTCTGAAAGGACGAGTTGGTGCCATCTATTAAACTTGGAGTTAATAAAGACTCGTTTAGATCCTTTCCCTGTTTCTATGCTATTTACAAAACATAGCAATAATTCGTCACTAGTCGTTTAGTGTTTGGGTCTACTTTATGCTCCCTAAGAAGACCAAACTCTATACTGGCTTCGATAAGAAGTCACGATTTCTTGCCCTGGATCGAATGTTTTTGATAAAGAACTTTCCATATACAAAATTGGCCTGTATCAGGAGTCAGTTGGATGTCTCCATTCAGTCTGATGTCACGTTATTTTTAAATTTAATTTATGATAATTACAAACCAAGATATTCATATCGAGATGAAAATCCGGGACATCGGGTTGGAATCTTTAAAAGTTAGTTGTCGCATCACACAGATCGTGCATTGTTTTTAAAATACTTATTACAACGTTTTTTTGTGCACTAATATTATGTAAACTCATTACCTTGCTTTAAAATTAACCAAAAAGCAACCTTAGATTAGACTAGATTTTGAACAAAATTCTTGAGCGATCAGGCAATAGGTCTTTCCAGCAACCATATTTATAGGAAAATCAATACGCGATTGTACCAATATCTGATAAGGAAAAATGTAATGAAAGTGGAAAAGCTAAGTTGTTAGAGTTTCAAAAGCATCAGGATAGGTTTGGTTTATTTAATTATGGCAAAGCACACTAGGGCTATCTGCCTAAGGGGTGGGATGCCTTCGCGGAGGACTTTCTAAGGGAAACTGGCTCGTATACACGTTACACATGGGGAAAACCACGAAAACGCCCATGCAGCCAGCCCGTTCGCGGGATTCGAACCTCGGACCGAACTACCAGTGTTCAGCGACTTTACCGCTCGGCCGCTGGTGGGCCCAAAAGCATCAGGAAAAACTGAATTAGAATGTCATTAAGTAAAGTGTGTGAACTTTTGTAGATGCGAAACTCTTCATGGAAATCCAATTCACCAAATGAAGAAGTTTTGTGACTAAATTCCCCAGACTATCTAATGCACGTCGTACAATGCTTATAATTGGTTGATGTAGCTCGTAATAAACTAATCAGTAAACTAGAATATTCCAGTTTTTCACGTTTTGTTGCTGCTTTTCCCGAAAGATAACGCTACGCTCATTTTCGCTTTGCTCTGTCCACGGATTTTGCTATAAATATGACTGTTGATCTTCTCACCTTTTCATAAATATATATATATATATATATATATTGCCTCTAAAGAATAAAGTAAAGTTAAATTTAATTTTAAATAATTCTCTTGCGCCATTGCTGCAAGGAATGAAATTTGAATTTAACAAACATTTTATATTCGTAAGCAAATTTTAAAGTTAATAAATTTAAATAAAACTTAATGAAAAAAAAATATTGTCCCGAACTAATCTACAATATCATTTAAATTCTTAGAGCATATGTAAATCAAGTGCAAGAATCAAAATCCATGAAAAAATATAATTTAATCCTAAAAATTATTAAATTAATTAAAATTTTATTATTTAATCCTAAAAAAGTTTTTATAAAAATGCATAAGTGAATGACTGTTGAGCAGGCAGGAGACAGACTTATCAAGGGGAAGTTGCCTCCAAACCTAATTCTTCAATCATTCAATTCGTGTTTCGTCATCCATATAGGCAAGTCAAAAACAAAAGTAATACCTAATGTGGTGAATTACTAAAAAAAAATTTAAACAAGTGGAATTTTGAGAAATTAGCAATTAAAAGACTAGAATTGCAATTCAAAAATAAATAAATTATGGTGTGTGTATGGTGTATTGAGAATACGGCAAAGCACACTAGGGCTATCTGCCTAAGGGAAGGGATGCCTTCGCGGAGGACTTTCTAAGGGAAACTGGCTCGTATACACGTTACACATGGGGAAAACCACGAAAACGCCCATGCAGCCAGCCCGTTCGCGGGATTCGAACCTCGGATCGAACTACCAGTGTTTAGCGATTTTACCGCTCGGCCGCTGGTGGGCCAATTAATAAATTAATAAGAGTAGAAAACCAAAGTAATTTAGAAACTATTGCCTACAGAAACTTCCCCGACACGAATTATGCGTATAAATCAAAAAGAAACTAGACATTATCTATAAAAAACAATACATAAATTATACTTAAATAATACTAAATGTCAAGTAAATAGTAAGTTTTAATTTAACTTACTATATTTGTTTTTGGGGTGTGGAGAAGCATTGCCAAACTAAGTGATGTTAAGAGTGTGCTCTGCGAACACTTAAATAGAGGGCGATAATGTAAGGTTGAGTTTATAGCTGCTATCTTTGATCAATTAAAAAAATATATTCTGTAAACTTTTAAGTAATATAAAATGTGTGTTCTGTTGTAAAAATGTATAAAAAAATTGAAAAAGTTATGTGAGAAAATGTTGCAAAATATTAAGGAATGTAAAATATTAAGGATGTAAAAATTGAAAATGTTTTTGAAAAAAGAAATTTTGAAGTAAAATTTAATTTTAATTATTTTTAAAAAGTTATATTTAAAGTAAGAAATTTATTGTAAAATTCTAAATTTATTAAAACTGGATTTTAACTGGTTTTTTTTTCCTTACAGTTTTTTTTCCTTTCTTTGCTCGCTTTGAAATCGTTTAGTTTTTTAATCAAAAATTCGTTGAAGTGTTTCAAAATATGAAATCGATAATAACACAAATTTAAAATTCAAATTAGGGCTTCCACATGCGCATATTCTATGGAAGATTACGTGAGTCCAATTTTGATGGCTCTATGTACCGTTGTTTTATCACAATGCGAGAAACAGACATACGTTCATGCAGATTCTGCATTATTTAATTTCTTTAAATATAATAATACAGGGCGATCATATTTGGTGGCAACAAATTGAAAAGTTATTCGCCGTTTATGGTTTTTAACGCAAAATGCCAAAACGAAATTAATAGTCCTTCAAGGCAAATTTCCTCTTTGGACTAAAAAAAGGGGGGCATTCTACTTTCCTCATGCTCGAAATCACTAATAGAGTTACATTCAAAATCTACGTCAAACTAAGGCCTTTATTGGTGGGCGAAGCTAATTTAAAATTTTGTGTTAAAGTGTTTCTCTTAATGTTAGATACACGGCTTGAACATCATAGTACCAAAATAATTCTGAAGAAAGAGGAATATTGGAACATTTCTCGAAAACAAGCTTAATGAGACGTGTTTAAAAAAGGAAGAGACTTTTTCCAACCAATTCCTTATGTACACCTTGCACAAACAAAAAGGGGTGGGGAAAGTTTTATATCTCTAGCTCTACTGGGCTGATTACCGAAATTTAACTTCCGATTTTAGGATATCTATTAGATTTATATATACCATTGTTTTAATATAGGAATTCTGACACAAAATCAAGACCTTTTTCTGAAAAGGAATTCTGATTTTTTTTCCCCATATTCCTACGACTCAAGTTATGCCAAAGTGCCAAGCTGTCTAAAAGTCGCAGGAGTAGTTTTTAAGAAATTAGCTTTAAAAATTTTAGCTCCTCAGTGTTAACTGAATCTGGTGTATATTTATTAATATCTTTTTTATTACACTTCTTTGACTCCTTCTTTCACAGTCCGAAATTTAGGTTCAATCAGTAAAAAACTCACAGATATTTTCTGATATATTTTTAAAATTTGTATTTTTTGGTAATTTTTATACATTTGGAAAACATCTTTGAGCTATAACCTATACAGCTTTTACTATCACCTCAAAGTAGATGTATTTCTAGACATACCTGCAAAACAATTAGAATTTTATATTTACAACTTCCCAAGGGCGTGTTTTGTAATTTGGCATATTTGTTATAAAACTATAATAACGACGAATGTCCTTTACACACTTTGTTAAAATTATTCGAAAGAATGAACAATGCATCATTCACAATGAAAAAAAAGAAAAAGGAAAATAGGTTACCATAAATTAAGAATTTCGCCAAGTGATTCTTGGCGCAACTCGAAAAAGTACTCCAAGATAAATTTTTAAATTTCTCGATATGTTTCTCACTAAATTTTCAAAACTTAATATTTAAGCGTAATTTGAGCCGTATATTGAAATGTGGAAACAATCGATTGATATAAGCCTGATAATCGATATAAGTTCGATTTTGTATCAAAACAGGGTACTTTTCCGTTTCGCCGGCACAAATCTCGCCAAGCAGCCTTCATTGGCGACAATATACAGTATACGCATAAGAAATGTTAACAAATGTTAGTTCTAAGGATCTTTTATTTTGAAGGCATAAACATTTTAATAACGTTTAAAATTTTGTAAAAAACCAATAAGTAAAGATAATAAATTTGTAAAAGGCATTAATTTAAGAGTTTACTATGCTTTCATGGTTCAACATTCTGATTTGCCGGTTCATATCACGTGACCACAAGTGATCTCATCTCACGTAAACTACGCTGCAAAAATCTAATTCACTCACCAGCATACAATTAATCTAATCTTATCTATGTTAATTTCAAATTAAATCTAAATTTGTAACTCAAGTTTAAATGCAAGAATTATTTCAATTCTTGCGATTAGCTTACTCAGCCAGAAGTTATGCAAAACTGCAGTGCTTTACTTCACTAGTGCATTCTCATTAGAATTGATGAATTTAACCCTTGACTTTGCCTTTTCTATATTTTAGCTCGCGGGTGAGCAGTGTGATTGTATTCTAATTCACTTAATAACCGCGAACTGCCTTAGGGCATAAAACTGAACTATCTGGTAAAAATTCTATGTAATTAATTGTATAGTGGTGTGGCGTATTTAATTATGGCAAAGCACACTAGGGCTATCTGCCTAAGGGGAGAGATGCCTTCGTGGAGGACTTTCTAAGGGAAACTGGCTCGTATACACGTTACACATGGGGAAAACCACGAAAACACCCATGCAGCCAGCCCGTTCGCGGGATTTGAACCTCGAACCGAACTACCAGTTTTCAGCGACTTTACCGCTCGGCCGCTGGTGGGCCCTTAATTAATTGTATGCCAGTATTGAAAGAAACAATCAATCTGATAAGAAATGGATATTCCGTTTGGCATCAGTTGTACCATTATTGAAGACTTTATCGCCTGCGCCGGCAAAATGGAAAAGTACCCAAAACAGTTATATTAATTACAACAATGCCAAATTAAAGCTTTTAAAGTTAAAGCTCTTAAATCGTTAACATTATTTTCCTAATAATTATAATATGTCTTATCTGTCCTGTCTGCGTTTTTTTATCTGCCCTCGGATTAACCATGATTTGGGGTTAACAGTGTATGTTATCCTGGAATTACCTCGTTCGTTAGGAGCTGACTGTATTTGCATAGCCACTGGTTAACTTTGAATTTGACTGGAGAGGGAATATTTACTTGAATGCAACACAGAAGTACACTGAAGTGAAAAAAGTCATGGGATACCTCTACCAACTGAAATCGTGACTCATCTGACCAAGCCACGGTTTTCCATTCGTTTAGGGACCAACCGATATGCTCACGAGCCCACGAGTGTCGCTGCAGGCGATCTCGTGCTGTCAGTAAAGGCACTCGAGTCGGTCTTCTGCTGGCATAGCCCAAGGAAGACAAATTTCGCCACACTGTCGTCCCTCGTACGTTCCACATTTTTCTGCGGTTATTTGACGCCGTGTTGCTTGTCTGTGAACATTGACAACTCTACGCAGACGTTGCTGGTCTCGGTCGTTAAGTGCAGGTGGTCGGCCACTGCGCTGTCCATGGTGGGATGTTATGCCTGAAATTAGATACTCTCGGCACACTCTTGACACTGTGGATCGGAATGTTGAATTCCCTAACGATATCCGAAATGGAATGACCCATGCGTCTAGCTCCAACTACCATTCCGCGTTCAAAGTCTGTTAATTCTCGTCGTGCGGCCATAATCACGTCAAAGCCTCTTCACATGAATAACTTGAACACAAATGAAAGCTCTGCTAAAGCACTTCGCATTTATACATTTTCTACGCGATACTACTGATATCTGTATATTTGCATATTGCTATCCCATGACTTTTGTCACTTCAGTGTAAACCCAAAAAAAACAAGCAACGTTTCCCAGAAGTGAGCTCTTCCCACATCATATTCAAAGGTCGATTTCCAGCCGTAACATTTTGCTAATGTTGCTCATAGCGGGGTGATGCAGGAAATTTAGCCAATCAGAAACATGGTAGAGAGAAACTGTAAATTTTTTCCCACAATCCGAGAGATAAAAGATTTCTGTTTGGTGCCTGAGCTAACGCCTGAATACAGTAATTTACTGGGTATTTTTTTAAATGGCGGACACTAGCCGTTTCAAGCTTTGGCCTCTACTAAGGCATCAGTTCATTTTATTATGGAAGCGTGTGTATGTGATTATGGCAAAGCCTCGAGGGCTATCTGCCTAAGGTAAGGGAAGCCTTCGTGGAGTACTTTCTAAGGCTCGTATACACGTTACACATGGGGGAAACCACGGAAACTCCGATGCAGCCAGCCCGTTCGCGGGATTCGAACCTCTGGCCGAACTACCAGTATTCAGCGTCTTTACCGCTCGGCCTTTATTATGGAAGCATCTTATAAGGCATTTTATCCCTCCTTCCAGCATGCCTTCGTGGTGTAATGGTAGCACTCGATAAGTCGAGGTTCGAGTCCAGGCGAGGGCAATACATCAATGCCTTCTCCAGGATTCGAACCCTGACTTGGGACAGCATTTGGATTCACTAACCATTTTCTCGTCTGAGTAAAGCAGAATTCTAAGAAATGCTACAGTGACAGATTTGATTTGATTGAGCCTTATGTTCACTCACCTTTTTCGTGGTGCTTTTAGTTCTGGATTCATATTCAAGGATGATAACATGTCTTGTCACTGTACGATTCTGGTCGACTACTTCCTTGAAAGTGAAAATATCCAGCGCATGCAGGGGCTCTCTCACACTCTTGATACTAATCCTATTGAGCATGTATAAGATATCCTCGAGAAACAAATTGCAGCCCTTTCGCACCAACCAAACTCCATTCTAGAACTGAAAAGAGCTCTCCTTCATACTTGGAACTGTTTGAGACCATTACTAATCCCCACTCTCATAGCATATATGGGCAATCGTTGTGCAACAGGCGTGGCTACCAGAGGCGACCACACACCTAACTAACACTTAGTTTGTGCTGTTTTCATTCAGACCCTTTCTTTGGATAATAAGAATGGTTAATATCCTTCCTTCCTTTGCATTATTTCCGTATGATATAACCATATTATACTCTCATGCCACATTTTCCGCCATTCTAACAAAACTTCCTTAAACAGTCACATAAACGTCAATTATGCTTAGTTTTTGGACAACAGTACATGTTGCCAGAAGTATTTTTCTAAATTTCATTTTTCAAATTTCAATAATCATTTAACTAACTATTAATGTTTAATAGTATGCAAAAAGCAACCTTAACTT
The DNA here is from genome assembly GCF_044657685.1 of Stegodyphus dumicola. Classification (NCBI taxonomy): domain Eukaryota; kingdom Metazoa; phylum Arthropoda; class Arachnida; order Araneae; family Eresidae; genus Stegodyphus; species Stegodyphus dumicola. The sequence goes on along the minus strand of NC_140769.1, from coordinate 3,999,564 downwards.
TACGCATTTTAAATAGAACTATGTTGATTTAGATAGTTTTTAGATACAAGTTTCTCTTCTTCAGTAGCAAAATTGCTTTTGCAAAGATCAGAGGAGCGGCAATCATTGTTATATCGACAGCAATGGATGGATCAAAGCAACAACAAACATAACGCCATCTGTCGAGAAAACTAGCAAATAAACGTGTAAAACTTAGAATTCTGAAAGGGTCAGGAAGAGATGTGTTTGAAAATTAAACAAATCATTGTAGGGCAATTAATCATAATTTTGACTTTAGTTTCGTAAAAATTATCCATAAGGTTACTACAGCTAATGAATTGGATTTTCCGGAAGATTTTCGCATTCACGAAAACTTAAGTTCCGAAGTAATTATCCATAAGGTTTCTACAGCTAGTGAATTGGATTTTCCGGAAGATTTTCACATTCACGATTTTCCGGAAGATTTTCACATTCACGAAAACTTTAGTTCTTTAATTAACAACCTTACTATCAGTTTAGCTCTTCATAAAGTTTTTAGAATTCTTATATTTTAGTTCTTCGCATTTCGTCATCATTTTTCACAACAAATTACTTTCGTTTCCCATTGCTTCTTCATTGCTTTCGATATAAAACTAAAATATAAGAATTCTATTATCGTTTCTCCCATTTTTGCATACATTCTTTTGTTCCTGAAGAAGAGAGACCTGAATCTGATCGCTGCCGAAATCGACAATTTTTTTCAAAATCTATACGAATTAAGACTGCCTAGTTTTAATTACATACGAATGCTAAATTAAATTAGCATAAATAAAAATTTCGTACAAAATTAAAAAAAAAATTAGAAAACTCTGTTGTAGAAAAGCAACTAGAAAACTATAATTTTTAATTTCTGTTCAATCCCTTGGAAAGGAACACCAATTCTTCTTTCTCTTCCATGCAAAATGCCAATATAATCTTGTTTGCTCGGAAGATCAGAAGCGCCTTGTAAATTTGCTGAGTGGCAAGGGCTTAACAAGGGCAACAAATCAAAACCAAAAATGAATACATATATCCCCCCAATCTCTTGGGAGAAGAACAAGAAAAAGAAGAAAGAGGAATCAACAAGGAAATGAAGCGGCTTTTGAGAAAATTAAGCGCCGATGTCGCGCAAGGCTAATTACAGGCACTTTAAGGTCTTTTTCTTTTTCTTTTTTGGGCGACTTTTTTGGCTTCGGAAAGGAGATCACATGATCAAGTCGCGAGGAAACGGAAGCCTCGTTGAGTACAGTTCACTCCATCCATCACTGCATGAAAGAAAAACCAGCTGGTGTTTTCTTTCATGACGGCTTTTGTTCCCTGCATTATTTACTGTATTATTTCCTCTATTACATAAAATGTGTTCCAACTTAAATTACTATTATCTACTGAAAAATTTAAATGCCAAGAAATGATGCTTGAATAGAGCCAGTCAGCCTGGATTAGACCGGACGAATGTGAACTTCGCATTCACCGAGGTAATTCCAGGGAGAAGATTCACGATTAATCCGAGGGCAGTTACAGGAAAGATGAGTTATAATTGATAGAAAATTAGTCGCAGGTACACTGGAGTTATAATTAAAAATTGACCTGCAATTTCAATCTTTATATTATATTAACTTGGTTAGGTAAACCAAATCACTATTGAAAGCTCTGTCTATTTTTTCTCGAAGTATGCATACGCATTGTATTTTCCTCCGTTACATTTCTTCCCGTTTGCCCTACGCATCTTTGTTATATTACTATGCACATACTGTTTGCTTTTATTTATACAGCTTATGTATTTCTTTAGGAGTTAATATGAAATGAAAGGCTATACATTTGACTTTCTTTTTTAAGAATCAGCAATTTACTAGTATCAAAACAGTTGATTTTGCAATGATTGACTTTTTACAGATGAAACGGGCGATTACAAGGACGATGAAATAAGAAAGAATAAAAAGAAAAAGAAAATACCAAAGCTTTCAGATTTTATATTACGCCCAAATGGGTGTTTTGTTTTAGTTCACGCAGACATATACGTTTCGAGAGTGTTTGGGCCAATCTCCCTTTGGGCTAAAAATATATAAAAACGCCATATCTTCAGAATTTCCGATAGACAGCCTCGTACGGTGGAGACAAAAGTATTTTTCTCGGTACAGTGATGCCTGCCGTTGGTCGCTTTGAAACTGTTGAGTTTGTTAATCAAAAGTTCGTTAAAGTTTTACAAAATATAAAATAGAAAATTGCAAACAAATTCCGAATTCGAGGTGCCCATATTCCAGTAGAGGACTACGTTATTAAAAATTGGATGGATATTGGTACCTCTGATTTTTCACAATGCCAGATGAAACACATACATTCATGCATATTCTTCCTTATTTAATTTCTTAAAATATAGTACAGAACGATAATATTGGATGGCAATAATCTTAAAAGTTAAACGCACATTCATAGCGAACCGACGCAAAATGCCGTTTCGAAATTAATAATCCTAACGCCCCTTTCGACTTAATAACTGCTTAATTAGTCTGGCTGCATGGGCCTTTTCGTAGTTTTCCCCATGGGTAACGTGTTAATACGAGCCAGTTTCCCTTAGAAAGTTCTCCACGAATGCATCCCTCCCTTCCGTGTAGTGCCTTAGGGAGAACATGCAAATAATAATTATGATATTGCTTTTATTCCCATCTCCAAGTGGGCTATTCTACTCTATTCATTCTGTCGCTTACCAACCTTTATTTCGAGTCAGATACACCGAATTATCATTAAGGCATCAAGGACTTGCTGCAAACATACAGCAAGATCATTTCCGAAAGAAAATGTTGTTTGTATTACACATGTAAAAAAATTATCTCTGGAGATAAAGAAGTCCTGCACCGTTTAATAAATTACTGCATCGTTGGGAATTTTTTTTATGACGTGGGTTACACTTGGTTACAGTGCTATTAGAAGTAAGGTGTAAGAGTACTTTTTACGATGAATGAAGTAAAATGGGAAAAAAGACTATGTGCAGAGAACAGGAATGCATAGTCGAGTGCCAGTGAGAAAAATTGCTCATTTCTGCCCGACATGCAAGAATTCGTTTGCAGTTGTGTCGGGAAAGAAAATACTGGACATCTGAGGAATGGAAATGGGTAAAAGAGTCGGATGAATCACGCGCACCTTATTTTGCACTGATGGAAAACGTCGAATTTGGCAAGAACTCTATGAAGACATGAATCCATCTTGCATTACTCGTTCACTAATCCACCATTGGGTAATCCACTATTTTTTGACATAGCTCGATAATTCACTGTTGGATGATCAACTATTTTTTTTTAAAGAGCTCGATAATCTACTGCTAGATAATCGACTCTTTTATTAAGAGAGCTGGATAATTCACAGTTAAATGATCGACTATTTTTTGATGGAGCTGGATAATCCAATGTTGGATATCGATTATTTTTTGCCGCAGCTCGATAATCCACTGATGGATAATCGACTATTCTTTTGAGAGAGCTGGATAATTCACTGTTGGATAATAAAACTTTTTTTGGACAGAGCTCAAGAATCTACTGTTGGATAGTCGACTATTTTTTCCTTGACAGAGCTCGATAATCGACTATTTTTTTGACAGAGCTCGATAACTCTGTGCTGGAAAACCGACTGAATTTTTTTGACAGAGTTCAATAATCCACTGCCGGTTAATCGAATATATACAATTAAGGCAAAAGCACAGGACTTATCCGCTTAAACAAAATTCAAAATTTGACTGAAAGAGCTTCTGAGGATGAAAGTGGAAACTTGGGAATCAACTTTACGACCTGTAATTTTTCCAAAGTCATGCACATTTCGGGATCAAAGAATTTCAAGTTTTTGCATATTTCGAGCAGAAATAAATATATTCGAAACAAAGTTCATACAAAAGATATTTAATATTATATCTACATTTATATAAAAATTTCACCCTTGTTTGTCTTTTTTTAAATACAAGAGACTAAATGAAAGCTATATGTTATACTCACAAGCTTTGATATCAGGATACCGGTTCTTGCATGCGTTTTCAATGCAATCCGATGCCATTGTCGTCCTGTCCCGAAATGTGTCCGGTAAGGCCTATAACAAATTAGAATGCAATGTGTTATTCAGTTATGAGGTCCTAAAAGTTATGAGGTTATAATTCAATTAGGAAATTAATAAATTGCATCCAGTATATAAACTCAGTTGCAAGATGAAGAAATTATGGTCCAGTGTATGAGTGTATTAGGGTACTGTGTGTAATTTAATTCAAGAGAAACAGGAATAAGACCGAAAGAGAAATACTCCAATGTAAAACTTAAAATCAGATAAAAAAGCAAAATTAGGTTGGACTAGAATTTGAATAAAACTACATCAAATTAAGGGAGTTCTTACTTTAGTGGCTCTTCTTCAGAAGAGATGATTCAAAATGATTTTTTTCAGAAAAAGGGCTACATCTAAAAATGCTCTTGAAATCTTTTGAGTTACATTTAAAATCTACGCCAACAGGTTGCTCTTTAAGGTCGCATTTTTGCATAATTTTAAATAAATAACAGAAATGAATTAGAGAAAATCAGAACTGTTCGATATTCGAAACAAAGTGTTGTATCCTGCACAAATGCATAGAGAAATCCTCGCCATCTTAACTCACATTTAGTTAAAATCAGTTATATTTCACCAATAAATGCACATATAATAATTATTACTAGTATTAAAGATATGCTAATCTTAACGTCAAACTGGAGTTTTATATTACAGATTTTTCGCTAAAAAATTTTTTAATTTTACCTATTACATTTTGATATTGTTTATATCTTGAACTATGCTTTAACTTAAACTAAGGAAAATCATAAAACAGTTATTCGATAGAAATTCCATTTTTAAATAACATGTAAAAATTAAAACAATGTTAATCTTGAAAATTTTTATAAAACCGAAGTTGTCATTCCTAGAATGTTAGAACCGGTTTCAATACTATGAAAACAGATTGATGTTTTTCCGTGTTTTATTCCTGAAAACAATACCATAAATTCAATTCAGATCTTAAGATGCAATAAATACAGATTTAATGTTATAAGTAAATTTCAAGTTACTTTTTACTTTTTTATTTCGCTAAAGGATAGTTTGTGTTAAAAGAAACGAAAACAAACTTTTAATCATTGATCCAAATGAGATAGCTAAAAGTCTTTATTACATTTTTTAATCCAAGTGTTTACAGCTTTGAGTTTTTAAGAGATAAAAGCCAAACATTAGACTTTTTTTCTTCACTGACGTTTTCAGAAGGCAGATAACAAGAATGCCACGGGCTTTTTCCTTTTGTTCCTCTACTTTGATTTCCATTTAAACAGCGGACGCTAAGTGCAGTGGAGAAAATGAAAAGTAAAAGTGAACTGGTTTAATAATACCATTTTTTCTCTTTTATTTAATCTTAGAAAGAAGATATTGGATTTGAGTAAGATGTTAACATTCGAAAAATCTTGCATTTTTTTGTTTATTAAAGATGAATGCAAAGATTTATTATTTTTACTGGAAAAGGTTGTGTACTTACTATTTATGTAGCTAACATACAAGTGTATCAGAATTTGCACATTTTATAACATAAAAACCAAGTTTAGAATACGGAACACTATTAGTTTTTAGTTTAAATTTAAGTTAATTGTACGTATACAAAACTACTCTAATAACAGTATATATAATTTCTACTCTAATATATTAGAACTCAAAAAATATTTGAATTTGATTGTAGTTTTGAAATGTATTAAAGCATTTAAAACAAAACCAAATTTATTACACTTGCTTATAATAATTTTATTGCATCGGAATCTTCAAACCCATTATAGTTTCAATGCTGTTTGATTTTGTGATAGTTTCAGAGATAGAAAAAGAGACAATTTATATGTATATCTAGTTTGTCCTATGGACGGTACTTTTTTGCTGTATTAAGGACAACTGTGAAAAATATTATTATTCTTAATTATTAAGCTTAATAATATTTTTCACAAAGCGAAGCTTTATTTTTGCATAGCGGTATGCAGAGAAATGTTGTAAGTGTTTAGAGGAAAAAGTATATTTTAGAGTACTCCTTGGCGAAATTTGGCGGTACATGGATACCGAGTTTGTGCAATTCTTTGACTTGTTATTTTGGTTTTCGTAGCGGAAATTTTTCGGTCAAAAATCGCCGCTACACAAAGCCAAAATAACAAGACAAAGAATTGTACAAACTCGGTATCCATGTACACATCGACCTATTTTCACTTAATAAAACATCCAGAATTGCACAAAAATGGCATTGCGCACACTCTCTTGACTTTATCCCTGTACACATCGACCTATTTGCACTTAAAAAAAAATCAGAGAATTTCATAAACTATGCTTTGCGCACTCCCTTGACTTTGTCCATGTACACATCGAACTATATTCACTTAAAAAGTCAAAAAAAGAGCCAACAAAAAATATACTATAATCTGAATAAACTACATTTTAAATAAAACATTGAAATAACATTAAAAAGAAAATTCATCTTAGCGCTACAAGAAGAAAATATCCACTTACCTTATTTATGAATTTTCGCGTCTTCAGTCAAACATAATTCCTTAACATCATCCAAACACTTCCCAAAATTATCTGAACTAGAATCTATATACTGGTGTCGCCACATAAATTCACAAAAATAAGAGTAAAAAATATCCTCCGTTCGAAAATATCCGATGTTCGACCATACGCATTTCCTTCCTCCAAACAGGACACTTAATAATGACTACTAAGTAAACCTTCATTTACACACCAGTCAATTAATGCTTTTTTCCCTTTCGTTCCAAATGCTACAGAAACTTCAAATTAATCTTACTACATTCAGCCAATTTACCGTGTAAACTACAAAATAACAACGTACTAATCCGACACACAACAAGCCCTTACCCAAAATCCGACGCACACTTTCCAAATTTTTTCCCATGATTGAAATTCACCGCAACCAATTACGTCATAATAGGGTTTCCATAGCACTCAACTACTCAGGTTGTCATAAATGAGACAACTTGGCAATAAATGAGACAACAACTTGGCGATAAATGAAACAACAACTTGGAGAGAAATGAAACAACAATTTCGCGATAATACAAGGGATACTCTAAAGTTAACTCTAACCTGTTTAGGCTTATTGAAGGAATTGAAGATATGCCATGTAACGACAGGCCACTCGATGAAGCAATGGACACTCTTAGGCAAACAATTTTGGACTAAAATTGTTCTATCTGGCCTGTGGATAGAATTTTAATTTGCCGGTATGAGGCAACTTAACGAAATATGTATTTATATATTATATACCATCTCCTTTTCTACTTTGTTTAAATATTATTTTTTTCTTTCTTTTTTTCAAAGGGCTGACGATCTTTTTACTTTCTCTGTTTTTGTTCTAAAAGCATGTTCTAAAAAGATAAATTGACGGAAATAGCAAGCACAGACACCTTTCACTTGGTATAGTGTTAAAAATGGAAGTTCTTTGTGAGCTATAGCTGTAGATTGGCGCTAACAAGCGTCATCTCTTTCTATCGGAGCAGACATATGGGAATCCAATACAGGTGAATTAGACCTCTTAGATAAAACTTAATTTACCTAATAAGAAAACTTAATCTGTTTCCTGGACAAATAGCTTAGAACGACGTGTCTCATTTCCCAAGGTTAAATTCAATACCCTCAGTAAATGAAGAAAAGCTTAAGGATTATGGCTTGAAAAAACAGCATTTTGAGTTCAAACGAAGATTTCAAGATTTCAGTGCCATTCAAACAGAATTGGATAATTTTACCATGCCTTTCAACGTAAATTGTGAAGCAGCGAGGTCAGATTTGCAGCTTGAATTAATTGAGTTGCGATCTATCAATCATCTCAAGCAGTTTTTTTCTAAATAGCCAGTGTTTTATAAATCATTATCGAAAGTAAGTTTCCAAAATTTAATAGCTCACACCCCCAAAATCAGTGCTATATTTGATTCATCTTACACATGTGAACAAGCGTCTTCAACTATGCATCTTAGAAAGAATTATTTCAGAAGTAGATTGACAGATGAGCATTTAGCTTCGTTCCTTAGAATCAGTATATCTCACCTCGAAACTCAATATAAGGAATTTTTAAAAATGAAATCGCAATTTCATTCATTTCATTAACATATTTAAATTGTAATACTTGTATATTGTTTTTAAAATTTTAGAAAAATTTATCTTGGCCCACCAAACTTTTTGTTTTCGATTTTTTGGCTAGCGATCCAAAACGTTTGCCTATCCCTGTAGCGGTACGCAGAGAAATGTTGTGTTTAGGCTTATTGAAGTAGAAATTGAAGATATGCCATGTTACGACAGGCCACTCAAGATGAAACAATGGCAAAGGCAAATACACTGCCGTCCTTAAACTTGCTACACTACGAATGGAAAGTATTCAATAACATTGCAATAGAAAGATGAAATGATTAAAATTTCAGGTAATTTTGAGGTGCAGAACATACCTGAAATTAGTACCATGAGCATTTCCCTCTACCCGATTCCAAATTTAACTTAGACATTGACGCCTGCAAGGCGAATCGTTATTTATTATTTTCTGCTTTGATTATCATATGACTATCAACAGAATGCAACTCGAGAAATGACTCAGGGATATATGTTAAAACAATTTTATTACTATTTTTTATTTTTAATATTAGTAATTAAACACCAAAGAGCATGGTAATCTTTAATGTTGACGTTACGCTTGGCGGTAATTACAGACTACAGCTAACTCCGTTGTGAAGTGCTGAGTGTGTTGAGGAGGAGAAATTTCTTTCCATATGTAAAAATAGATTTTGTAAATGATATTCATAGGCTGAAAGATTACATTTACTGCTGTGATAGCTAAATCATGGTGCAATGATCGACTCGGCATTCGGCGTGTACTTTTTTGCGTTGTGTTATTAATTGTGCAACACTGTACCTGGCAATCAGTTTCTTTTCTGGCATCTTCACAGAGTTTTAAAAATTTTTTGCTGTTTTATTTTTCTGCACTGCGAGGTTTTCAAAATATTCTCTTGACTTGTTTTTGACCTCCTGATGTGGAGTTTCCAAATATCTTTTCAGTTTATTAGGAACCATAACTTTATTTGTAAGTCTCGTTTTGCAAAGTACGCAAAATGACATTTGAGGGTTTTCTGTTTCAGTTGAGATGAATTCGAATTCCATGTAATTATCTTTATACTTTCGTTTGCTTCTTCGTTAACTTCCGTTTGTTAAGTTGTAGAGACATTAGGTATTTTTGGAAACAGGAAAGATGAAAAATGAGCAACGCTCTCGCCGGGAATCGAACCACGGACCTCTGGAATACGCGTCCAGCGTGCAGACCCCTACACTACGAAGGCATGCTAAGAAGGCGGGAGAAATACCTTATAAAGCACCAGATTTTATTAACTACGGCGAACCCAGACTTTATGAACTACGGCATTACGGTGAAATGAATAAAACACTTATAATAAGTTCGCAGCAGTGACGTCACATTAAAGAAATTTAAAGAGTTACTTATTTTACAAATCTTTAGATTTTAAGAAAGAACCAATTTGAATCAACGTAAGTTACAATTCGGAAAAAATAATATCAAATTAAAACGCGGGAAAACTAAATTTAAAAAGATTTTTTTTTTAGGAATCGTTGAGGTAATTACAAATATTGTGTTAAAAACCCTGTGCAAATTTAGTTATTTGTCAAAATCTGTTGGGGAACATTTTACAATTTCTCTCTGCACACTGGTTGAGATACACTGTAATGGAAGTTGATCAAAGTACTGGATATGCGGACAAGAAACAAAAGGGATGTGTGCTTGTTGGATATCCTCCTTCATCATTCTAGACGTTGGACCGGTATGGTAATGAAAAGCAAGCTTTGAACGTTCGTTCCTCTCCGTACATTTATGCACAAATATGGCCATCATTTTGCTGTCGGCAAAAGCAGGATTCATCAGAAAACACCAAGTCATGTCTTTATTGCGTTTACGCGCATCCTTGAACACACCATATAGGCACTGATTCTTGTGCTGTAGCGTCAAGGAAAACCAAATCGATAGCCACCTTGCTGATATTCTGGGTTATATTGACAACAAGTATCGTACCGTACGTGGGGTACTTGGTGTTGCGCAACACATCCACATTTCCGGGATGTTGTGTATATTCCTAATAGCGACGTGGGCAAGTTTTTTCAGTCTCGGGCGCTGGTGATTGTGGACCGCTGATGTGTAACGTATTGCTTTTCTCAATCCAACGACTGAAACTTTCCTTAGCAGTAACTGGATGTCAACCACTAGGAGCAGCTGCCCATAGGAAATCCATAGCAGATGTGATTGCTTCATTAAACAAAACTGCATAGAACTGCACAGAATGTGGTAAAATGCAGATGGTTAAAGACCTTTCAAATGATAGATGAATTTTTTATGAAGATTGTAGTTATTGGTTTGGAGTTATTTGGATTATGGCAAAGAACACGATGGCTAACTGCCTCGGGGAAGGATCCTTTCGAAGAAAATTTTATCTCGTATTTCGATACTCATGGGGGAAACCATGTTGCTAACTGGTTAGCCGGACTTAGAACTCGCGTCAAACGGAATTACCCTTGTTCAACAACCGTATCAGCAGTCAGCTAGTGGCCAATTAGAATACTGAAATAATTGTGTAAGGAGAAGACTATTTTGAGATTCATTGATATTTTGAAAGGCGAAGTATATTTTGAAAAAATTCAACCAAATGAATCCAGCTATTTCAATACTGAATGTTTTATCTCATTACATTTCTATTTACAATCTAATTTTTCATAAGCTGACATTCCAAATTAACTTAATTGGAAAGACGATAAATTATGTCTTATCAACAAGAAGTATCATAATGTCAATGAAATATACGGCACGATAGTTTCAAAAATCACAGGGTATCGTCTTCAACGAGTGTTGAAATGAAACCAAGAACAACACGTGGCACGAACACAGAACAATGTTTGGAAAGTAGCAGTTATATTTTGATTCAATAATTAAAACGGAAAGGCATTTATAGATGTCTTCATGAAGAAAGTACTGCTTGACTTTCGAATTATAATACTGAACATTTCAGTTACATTATACAATACTCTTATGTAAGTTTTTCCTCTTTTGAATTTCAAAATTTAATGTGTTTTATTATATAATCAGACATCTGATCTGTATATTTATAATTTGAGTTTTGCTTAGCTTTCATATATTATCCAAGTGATTTTTTTTCTCTTCTAAAGTTGCCGTAGAAAAAAACCCCTCTAGATTAAAAAAAACCTAAACACAGAAACTATTTTTGATATCACAAAAGATCCATAAGGTGTTTCAATCGTTCTTTAAATCGATCAAAAGTATTATTTTAAAATTCACTTTTCAAACTTAGAATAAATGGCTTAAGGATCCAAACATTTCGGAAACCTTCAAGAAATTCATAGCCTCCAAAATGTCTTGGAGTAAATAGTTCCTATAAATTCCTTCCTACATCAGATTAAATGGATTCAGATAGAACTGTTTTTTCCTCAGCTTGGAACAGGTGGAGCTCATGAGAAGTAGTATCGTTACTTCAAGAGTGTTTACAACTCCTTATACATCATTATTAGCAGCAATTTACATTTTTTTTAAACTTAAAACGAAATATTTGGTTTGAATGAATTTGTTGTTTAAATTTACCTCAAATTCACTCCTGAAAAGCAAATCTGTGTCCAAATGTTTCTCTGCATAAGCGGCTGGAAGCTCTTCTGCTGCAATGGGTCCAAAATAAGGAAGCTTTGCTAAGTGGCTACCTGCAAGAATATAAAGAAGAAATGACTTAATTAAATTCTTGAACTCACCATAACAGACAGCCATAAATCTGGGGTTAAAAATACTGGCTTAGTATTATACTCTCACAGTCGCGACTCTGGGGGCATAAGGTACACGGACCCCATACTTACTATCCGAAAAGGCAGCCTATGCTTCCTGGAAAGTTTTGGCGTATGCCATCTGAGTTCATAGTGCGATGCCAGTAACCGGTTTCAGTATGATTCTCCGCCCTTGGTCTCCTTGGGAAGGTGACCTTGGGAAGCCGTTCAGTGAAGTGGTGCTAAAGAATGAGTTCTATTTTAAAAGTCTGTCGCCTGTGGGTTGGGAACCCAGGCGAGCGGCAAGCGTGAGTGACTTTCCTTGGTCGGAAGAGTTTTGAAGTAAGCCCACCTCCCGCCGAATGCGGAGGTAAAGAGATAAGCTCGTGTAGTGCCTACGAATGGCGGAGCACGTAAGACATTATTAGTATTACTACAAAGTCAAATATAAATTTAAAATAAACTACAAAAAATTCAAGTTATAAACATGAAACTAAAAATTACAAAAATACAAAATTGAATTACTGCAAAAATACTATAATAACACGTACCAAATGTCTCTTCATTTGCATAAAAAATTTCAACCAAGTAAATATATTCAAATTCACTAAGAATGGGTGCATCATAAACTCACTAAATTGTACAAGTTACTATCACCTTGTAATTCAACACACTCAACCACTTTCGCTCAACACTTTAAACATTCCACATCTCTCAGTTGCCACGTGCAAGAAACAAAACTAAAAAATAATTAACTGACCCGAAAACCATTAATTAACTGAATACTTTACTGAGGGGAAACTGGATACTAGTACTCTTTTATTCATTTGGATGGGAAAATGACATGATCGTGCTAAAAGATGTTATTCTTCACTGTCTTTTGAATAAAACACAAGTATTCCATTAGTTTCATGTATTTTTTGCCGAGTTGCAATCCACTTCTCTTTTTCTAGGAACGAGTGTCTAAAACTCGAGAGCTTATTAAAGAACTTGCAGTTTTTGAACCTCCGGGTTAAGGCTTTGGTAGCTCGAGATTTTTGCAGATGTTGAGTTGGCAGCTTTTTCCATTTTTTAACATTTGACAAAATAAAATATACACGATATTTACAAGTAATTAATTAAATAAATAAAAGAAAATTTTATTAATTAATTAAAATTAAATGAAAACATTCATAAATATAATTCATATATTATAAACTACACGTCATTTGAAACCCAACATTCTCCCACTAACAACAGCTTAACTCCTGTAAATATTCAACAGTAAAACTTTTAAAAATAAACACAAAAATTCGAAATTAAATTAAAAATAACCAGACTACACTAAATTGACAACTCATTACAATCACTCTATGTTTGCCGCAAGAAAAACATACAGCCAGAGACCATACCCAAATCGAAATCGCGCCAAATACAAACTCTCGCCAAGTTTCGCGTTCACCTCGCTTATGGAAGACTAACCGCTTAACGCGATCATTCTGAATTTACTCACGTATAAAATTGCTATCGGATTTAAAATTCACCTAAATTACTTCGCAGCTTAGATTTTCCAGCTAAGATACTCGACCAAGCTACTTCGCAATTTTTGAGCAAATTTCTAATTCTAGTCAGAGCGCCTCAGAGCTTGGCAGTACTAACAGAAAATTCGGTTATTGTTTACAGCATTTCATTTTGTAGTTAATAAAGCTAATTGTTAGGTGTCTAAACGCAACAAAACAAAGCACATGTGCCACTTATTTAGACGCTGGGCGATCAAACTCTTAATTAACCAGTTAACTGTGATTGACGAGTATACTCGTCATGGAGAAACGACACAATTTTGTGTATTGACGAGTATACTCGTCATGCGTATATTATGTTAATGAAATGGAAAGATAAGAGGGAGATTTACTTAGTAAGTACTGTACATAATGACAACGTAATAGGAGAAGAGAAAAGAAAAATAATAACAAAGAAGCCGGAGCTAATGATTGACTATAACAAAAAAATGAGTGGAGTGCATAGGAGTGATGGAATTATCATAGCGTATTCCACAGCAAGAAAACGACTCAAAAAGTACTACAAAAAGATATTTCGCCATTTCTTAGACATTATGTGTCTGAAAGCATTCATATTATATAAAACAAATAATGGAACATGATCGCGTGATCAACTTTTTGCTCAAATTTATCATGATCAACATGATCAACTTTTTGCTCAAATTTATCGAAGACACTTTTTCGACATATCCAATTGAAAGAAATTAATGGACACAAACTCGGCCATTTAGACCTAATATAAGCCAATTAGGTGGGAATCATGTTCCGGATTACATACCCGGAACATCGGAAAAAACAACCCTACGCGAAGGTGTTCGCATTGCTACAAACGTAAGGTCAGGAAGGAATCGCGTTACTGGTGTTCGATTTGCAAAGACCCATTGTGTATAGTACCCTGTTTCGCTGAATATCATTCCACAGCAGGAATTTAAATTCTTACTTTTACATGTATAATATTTAATTTAATTGATTGCGTTTTTAGTTTAATATGATTGTAATATATGCTTATGTTCACCAAATAAGTAAATATTAGTTATAAAATTGAAAATTTTATAAAAAAATCCCATCTTTTTCATCCAATATCTTATCAGCGCAATTTGCTCTGTGATAGACGAACAGACTCGTCATGGTTCGATTCTAGCGGCATAAAACGGTGCGTATTCTTAAACGAGGCCGCCACAGTTAACTGGTTCACTTTAAAAAGAACAATTTCACTTTCGCTTTATTTTTCACACTTTTCGATTAATTCTGTTATTATGTGATATATTCAGCATGTTCGATGGAAGTCGAAAGAAATATGTTCATAAAATAAGAAGGGTATAAATATATTCGTAACTTTGTTTTCCAGTTGCAGATTTCATTGCTCTTGAAAAAGAAAATCATGTACTTGTCAATTATGACGACTTACAAGAAACCTGATTTGCCGTGTTTTCGCTTTTGAGAGAAACAGACGGTTACTGTTCCGTATATTCGATATCTACAGTACGTTATTTATTTACTATACATAAGCAGAGTTAATTTAATGCAAATTTATGTTTCTTTTTTTAGTATAATTTTGAAAGCAATTCATTTAAAATAAACACATAAAAAGGTACACGAAATAACTACAAAATTTGCATATAATACAATTCTTACTAAATTTACGACTATATTCTTCGCAATTATATTCTACGAGTTCTAGTACATTTGAATTCTTTGAGACCGGATGAGAAAGGGCCCAAAGGGGTGTATTTTTTAACGTTTTGTGTGTTATCTTCATTTATTTAATATCATGTTCTTTGCACTTAACCCATAAAATAAGATTCAACAGCAATATCAAAAAATATTTAAAAGAGCATATCTTTAGAATTTCCAATACACAGTCTCGTGCGCTGGAGATAACTTTCCCCCCTCGTACAATGATGCCATTGCCCGCTTTGAAATCGTCGAGTTTCTTAATCAAAAACTCATTAATGCTTTACCAAATATGAAATAGATAAAAAAACAAATTCTAAATTCGGGCATCCAGTTGCTCGTATTCGGGTGGAGGCGTACGTTATTTAAAACTGGATGGCTGGTACCGTCGCTTTATTCTTCCTTATTTAATTTCTTTAAATATAACACAGGGCTCAAATATTTGGTAGCAATAATTTAAAAAGTGAAACGGACATTTATAGTGAATCAACGCAAAATGCCAAAACGAAATTAATAGCCATTCTGGGCTAACACCCTTTGGGCTAAAAATCAGAAAGTATTGCACAAACGATGACTTTCGCTTCGAGAACAAAAATTTAATCTTCCGCTTCCTATATTTATAAATTATAGAATTTAATTTTATGTATTGCTATTTCACAGATAATTTGGAACCTGAAGATAAATAAATATAAGTCTCTGTTTTCGTTTTTCCTTTCCGAACTTTTCCTTTTAACGAATTATCACCTTAAGTGAATAATTGTTAAAAGAAATATTTGTTAAACGTTTCTTGCTGCTGTGTAACTTAAATAAATAGGTTTTCCACAATATCGCGCTTTTAGATTTCAGAGAAGGATTGTTTTAACGAGAGAATGAAGATCTGCCTCAAGGCTTAGCCAGCCGTTCTTATTTCTTGCTCGTTTCTTTACTTTTAGTCAACATGGCTTTCTTTATTTTCCTCGTTGTTCTTTTCTTCCTTGGAATTTAGTTCCATCTTTGTTCAAATAATACAATCAATCTTAATCAAACCCTAAGAATCAACTGGTTTGCGAATGAAGTTTCCGCATGTGGGGAAAAAATATTTAAGAAACGTTTTTATTAAAGGAAATGTTTGAAGCTATGTACGTCGAAATCCATACAAACAAAATATTTAATACCAGATACCATACGAAAAAGAAAAAAACCACACATGCAGAAATTTATTTGGAATTCAAAGTACTCTTTTATTCAGTTGGATGGGAAAAAAAAAACGAGCTGGAATGACATGATCGTGGTAAAAGATGTTATTCTTCACTGTCTTTTGAATAAAACACAAGTATTCCATTAGTTTCATGTATTTTTTGCCGAGTTGCAATCCACTTCTCTTTTTCTAGGAGTGAGTGCGTCTGAAACTTGAGAGCTTACCAAAGAACTTGAAGTTTTTGAAACTCCGGGTTAAGGCTTTGGTAGCTCGAGATTTTTGCAGATGTTGAGTTGGCAGCTTTTTCCATTTTTAACATTTGACAAAATAAAATATACACGATGTTTAGAAAAGTTCTCACCTGTTCTTTATTTTCGCAACCGTTGGCCGTATATATATACAGTAGGCATAACGTGATTACGTTTTTTTATAAATATTCCAATAACATTAACCGAATAATAATATTAAGCGAAAAGAGAAGTATTTTTCGAAAAACAAAGGAATTTAATTCATTTAATATAAAGGTAACTAGAAACATATAAATGTTTACTTCCCCAGCATTTTAAATACACACATTTTTTGATGCATATAGATAATAAAAATAGATAAAATCTCAAAACACCTTCATTGAAAATTGTAAAATCCGGAAAAATATAAAACACCAAATACAGTTAAAACATTTAAAAAGATAATTTTTTCAACTAAAATTAAAGTATCTACGAAAAAACAAGCAATTCAGGCAGCGGACAGGAAGATTAATTTTTAGGTGCACAGCACTGAAAGTTAACTTTCAATATTTTGATCCCACTAGGCAAAAAAACCCACCGAAGTTGGTATACCACTTGACTTAATTCACTTTTCTACTTACAGTTTCAAATTTTAACAAATGGTGATCTCATTAGGCTTAGCACCACTTAAAATTTAAAATTATTGGTAATTCTGCAACTAATTGCACGCACATTAAATAAAGGCATGAAAACCTTAATAGGGACAGGGACAGGGAAAAGTGGAGGGAACACCATGTATTGTCCCCTACTACTACCTATCTTGAGTTACCCTTCGGGGATCGAGTGAGGCATACTCGTGTACGCACGTGCAGACAGCATCGCCTTGGTTCTTTCCGCATGTGGGCCACCGCGCATCTCGTGCAATAAGAACAACATAGTTCAATCACTTTAAAGTAAAAATTGCGGAATTTACCAACATAGAAGATTATAAAACTGAGCTCACCCAGCTGGGTAAGAGAGCGGGTGTATATATAACATGTAGTTGTGCACCTCCCTGTTTCGTTGCAATCGGCCACACCAAACGTGCATATATATATATATGCACGTTTGGTGTGGCGGATTGCAACTAAACCGGGAAATGCAAAACTTCATGTTATAGCAGTACCATATAAAAAATTTAAGCGTTCTACAGCTACTCGTTTTTTAATTAAGCGTACGTCCGTACAGACGTCATGAAAAATTTTTTATAAATCCATTTTACAATCTGTTTTGGGAAAGAGAGTTCTCTATTATGTCTATACGTACAGATCTCACTCAAAAACATCGTTCAAATGGATTCGAGATTGGCCAAAATTGTTATATTCGTTGAAAAATGATACCGGAAATTTTTCGCGATTACAATACTTACAAATGATTTATAGTTCATTGTCTCGAATACTTTAAGCAAAAGCTCATCTTTTAAACTTTTCTCAATGCTTCTACAAATTATCTAAACGAATCTTAATCTCACAGGATACCGCTCACCTCAGTATTTGTAAGAAAGTCACCAACTTTTTCATTTTCTTCTACCGAAGATATTAAGTTTTGGAACTAATAGTTTATTAAATGAATCAGTTATCATAAATAAGTAGATAAAATAGTCATCATTCTTTTGAGGTTCAGTAGTCATAATACGAAGTGTCAATGTGCGAAACCATTGCAAATCTATACGCAGTTCAATCAAGCAGAGTTGCATGGTGCATGCAAGATTTGCAAACGCGGAAACAAGCAGTTTCTTTACTCTCCTTCTTAAATAAGCAATCAATAGCTGATTTAACTAGTGATCGGTCGTCATATATAAGTAGTCACCGATTATTAAGTAACGTTCTTAAACATTCTTCTATAAGGAGGAAATCACTGCAAATATTATTATAATTAATTATTATTTTAAATATATTATTATTATTACTGGCTGGTCGTCTACATGTGATGAAACCAGCATATCTATTCTGCTCAAACTGAGGAAGATCTCTCAGAACCCACGACGTCCACCTGCAGAGGATCCCATCACATGTTAACATTAGCGGTAATGAGGTCGCTGATAAACTGGCAAAAGAGGGTAGTGAAAATGACACGATAGCTGGCTCCTCACATACTTGCCAAGAACTTTATTCAAATGAAAGATCTAAAATTAATACTGTTACGTTATTTTCTTCCTTCATGTTCGTACGGGGTTCTTAGATTTGGAGTGAATAACGAGGACACTTGATGAAGTATCGAAACACACTTTATTTACCAATATTCTCAGGACAGCTCCAAAATACTTTTTTAGTCGTCGAACTGTTATAAACACGCTGACACGTTCAGCGACACAGCCTTCACACTGTCAGGCAATAACGGTAGCACCAGAGTACAGCTTCCGACTCTGTTTGGTCGTTCTCGGAACTCCACGTACTCTCGAGACTCTCCACGCGATGCACTCGACGATACACAAGAGTATAGCTTTCGACTCAGCACAGTCTAAGACAAAACTCGACGATGCACTAAAAGACTCTCTCGATGCATTCGACGACCACCTCGGCGCTAGACTTCGAGACACTCGCTCAATGACTGACTATGCTCGTTAGACGAGGCATACACACTAACTGACTGCGGACCAGCAGGGTTTATACAGCTTTTGGCTTGTGTTCGAGAACATTCTGGGCTAAACCTGTAAGAATTCGTTCCAGAAGGTTCTCCATCCGTCCATGGTATATTTTGTCGCCAAATGGACGATTTCTCGCCAAATGTGGCAATGTTGCCTTCCCTTGCCATTTTATGGCAACCATAAAACTACTTTGCGGGGAAGCCATCTCACCGCGCCTATACATTTCGTAACAATACAATATGGCGTATTCCACCTATGCACCAATGGTACACCAGGAACATCCATTGGCTCCCTACTGGAAACTTAACTTTCGATACCCTCGCTGTTATTGATTTTTTGACCGTCAACAACCTTCTGGAGCTGATCTGAATGTCAGATCTTTCGAGGATAAGCAACAACATTATTACTGTCATTTTTTATTAAAAACACAAACCCATGTACCACAAAGTATCCATTGGAGCCTACAGAAGTATAAAACATAAAAATAAACGGTACAGGAAAAATGTAAGAAGAAAAAAATCATATGAAGGATTACAATAATTTACAATGAATTTTCAAAAATAGTCAAAGGCACGTCTCTTGTAAAAAAAAAAAAAAAAAAAAAAAAAAAAAAAACCAGGAAGCCAGTTAATATTTTTAAGTGCCTGTTTTTACTTTTAAAATTTTCAAGGCCAGTAAGAAATTGAGTCATTTTACAACTTGTCAAAAAATGATGACATGACGATCTCATTTTGATGTAAGAGAAAAAAAAAAACTCTTAGTTAAGCTTCCTTTATTTATGTCTTCATGATTCAACGACTCCACAATACTATTCAAGACCTTCTTATAAAATTATTTAAGGATACTGAAAAATCTCAATCTCGCGCTTTGGCAGCAATCTTTGCCCGTTCATTCCCAACAACACTCGTGTAAATATTATTGAAGGAGTTAAAGCAACAAGATTCAACAAATATTCATAAATTTTCAGACCTAGTTTCGAAGATTTAACTATAGAACATTTTTCCTTAGTTGCTATTGACAGAGCCTCTTCACCTAACATTATTGACCAAGCGATTACAAACATTCTCATCTCAATACAACAAAAAGCACTTTTTCACTTTAGGAGATTACGCAAATTCTGCTGTCATTACTTTCTTTCCATCGATTAGCTACAAAATTGCACGTATTTTTCAGAAATTTTACTTTCGGATCATTTTTTGTTCTATCAATGAAATAAGCAGATCCACACTTAAAGATTGCCAATGTGGTTTAACTTAGACTGGTCAAACTAATAAAGCTTTAAAATTTTTCGTTAAGAAACAGGAGGTATATGTCAGAAAAAAATAAAAAGTATAAATCCTCTGTTGCCCAACACTGTTGGAGACAAAATCACATTTTCCATTCTTTTGTAGCCAAAACGGTTCAAGAATGTCTTCCGTTGGCAAACTAGACTCTGTAGAGGCACTTCACATTCATAAAAAACTTCCAGTTCTAGTTAATAATCCCAATTCCAATTAGTCTCTACACTCATCTTTTAAGGAAATTATTTCACAGTTGCTTTTCATAAATAAATGGCGTCAGCAGCTTGAATTCCTTCCTTTCATTGTTT
Source organism: Stegodyphus dumicola (assembly GCF_044657685.1). Classification (NCBI taxonomy): domain Eukaryota; kingdom Metazoa; phylum Arthropoda; class Arachnida; order Araneae; family Eresidae; genus Stegodyphus; species Stegodyphus dumicola. Next base: position 3,978,896 of record NC_140769.1, on the reverse strand, counting down.
CATCTAAGCGCAGGTTTCCCTTTCGTCATTTGCATTTGTGCAGCTGAAGAAGCAGTTTCTATATGTTATTTTATGTTATATAGAAGTGAGGGGGCCACGTAATATTTACCCTAAGTAAGCAGGTATTAGCCCCACACACTATTAAACCTTCGGAATTAGCCTTTCAAATTTATAAATATTATGCTGATTCCTGTTGCTTTAACGCCTCCAATAATAGTTATTCCTCGTGCTAATTCAAACTCATTGCAAATATATTTGCAATTTCATCAAGCAAATTTGTAATCCCCTCTGGGAGTCGCTATCTTTGAAACAGGCGATGTATGTACAAACTTCTCTTATAATATGGTTTCGCTCTCACACGGTAAGAAAACTGCGGAATCTCTCCGTATAGGCAACACGATGTCATTCTATGACGCTAATGAATATGCGTGAACTCTTTTATAACCCTTTATGTACGTACGTATTTCGAAAACATGATTTTTATTCTAAACAATTATAAAATTAAGTTAAGTACTGTGCCAGCGTATGCTGCAGACAGAAACGACCTATGTAAATAAGGACTTGTGCTCCAAGTATGCAATTGGTTTGATAGAGTCCAAAATCGAAATAACTCTGATTGTGGAAAAACATTAAAAAAATTGGGGTATGTATTACTAATAACTTTCGCTGTTTCTAGGAGGAATTATTACGAAATTATACTTCAGGCTGAAACTATTCTGTCTCGCCAAAAAGTATCCGAACACCTAATGGTAGGACTCGGGGAGTTCTCAGGCATATATTAATATAATGTTAGTCCTCCTTCTACATCGATGGCAGCCTGCACACTTCTGGGGAGACTTTCCACCAATTTTTGGTAGGTGGCCATAGGAATTGACTTCCAGCCGTCCATCACAGCTGAAGTGTGTGCTGGCAGTGAGAATGGTCGATTTGGCTGGCTACGTAATCTACGTTCTAATTCGTCCTAAAGGTGTTCTGCGGGATTTAGAACAGGGCTCTGAGAAGACCAGACCAGTTTTTGAACATCCATTCCGTGAAAGGGTGACTGTGCAAGTTCCGATGTGTGAATGGAGCAGTTATTCTGTTGGTAGAGAAATGGATCTTCCCTGAAATATTGCCATAGAGTTGAGAGAGCAGCATTGCCCAGGATGTCCACATACATCTAAGAGTTCGAGTTTCCAATCGTAGGATTTAAGGGTCCCAGGACAAACCATGAAAAGCACTCCTATAGCATGATGCTATAGGAGTGCAACTACTAAACTACTACTACCAAACTTTACATTCGGAAACAATGCGTACACTTAAGAAGTGCTCGTTGGACATCTGCAAAACATCGACGCAGCCATCGGACTGCCAGGTTGTAAAGTGAGACTCATCACTACATAAAACATTTTTCCACACACAATCCAATGACGGTAAGCTTTGCACCATTGCAATCGACGCTTCGTATTCTGGGAAGTGATGCTTGGCTTGTTAGCGGCTGCACGACCATGGAATCCGAGGTTTTTTAACTCCCGATGAACAGATCTGCTGCTAGCAATAACGTCTGATGAACTTTGGAACTCCTGAATGATTTCAACCAACGAGGACGTGCTATTTTGTTTCGGTACTCTTTTCAGAGTTCTACAGCAGCGTTCACTAATTTTTTCGGCCTGCAGTTTCACTGCCTCGACGTTTCCACAATTACATCAGTTACAGTGGATTTTGGCTTTTGTAGAACGTCCAAAATTTCAGGAACTGATTTCCCACAAAGGTGGCATCCCACTATACTGCCACGATCAATGTCACTATTCTTCTTTGACTTACTCATTGTATAACAAACGCATAAATATCACTTGAGAAACCACTACCAACGCTTTCAGTTACGCATCAAATCACCTGCTAGATCCGCTTCTTTAGTGTAATGTCCGGATACTTTTGGCCAAATAGTGTATGTCTGAAAGTTTGAAAAACTACTTTAAAAAAACTATTCCTTTGGAGATAAAAATACAACTTTTGAACCGTTAGTTGAAGGGAGGCGTTTGATATTGCACAAAGTCTAAATGAGACAACAATGAGAACCATTAAAAATATTTTGTTTCTAAAAGTTTTCGAAACTCATACCTCTATTTTGTATTGACTGTTAGTCTCGTATAACATAGTTTCACTCAACACAGTATTTTCTAGGAACCTAGGCACTTACCTATATACCGTGCTTGTGGTCTGAGGATGTATACCTGTATTCCTCATTTTTAGAAAAAATTATCACAGGCTTATGTAATTAGTGATTAGTTGTCATAAATGAGTTATAAAGGACTACTAATCAACGTTCTTATGAAGTCGGTAGTCCTAATACTTCTAACATCATGAACCAAATCACTGCAAATCTCTCTGTAATTCAATCAGCTGTATGGTGCTGAAGCTCTTAACGACAGGAGCCGGTCTACTCATTTTATAAATGAAGATTAATTCCCCTAACATCCTTAGATGATGGACCGTCCAAGTAACACTTAACTAAAGGAGAAAATGGGAGCATGAAAATCAAAGATGGCTGTCAGACAACTACAAAAGAAAAGAACTGTGCACCTAAAATAAGATTTTTTTCTTTCTTTAAGAAATTCGCCATGTGCGTATTTTGTCACCGGGTTGCCTTAATTCTACTTCTATAATAAAATAAAAGAAGGATGGTGTTCAAGCCTGTCGAATCCTTGAATGCGTTTGAGAAGAAACTTAGTTCGGCTAAGCGACGCAAATTATGTGGGACAAAAATACTAAATGTATTAAGTGCTTTAATAGGATACCTTCATCGTCAATCTTAACTTAATGAAAAGATAAAAGAATTTCACTTAAAAGACAATAGATTACGATGACTTCCTTAATTATAGTTGCTGGTAAAAGTTTAGCGAATTTAAATTCCTTTTTTAAAAGAAAAGCAGGATATATCTTCTTTTAAATCACCGGAACTTTAATTTGGAAATTTATTTGATTAAAGTGGTAGTTGTAATTATAAGCCACGGGATATTCTATGATTTCGAGTAGTAATGCTTTCTCTCAACTAATATTGCTAAAAAATAAAATGTTTACTTTATTTGTGATAATTTTTCAAAAAGTGTTATTTAATTCAAAAGTCTTCTTTTAATGATTAATATTCCCATTATTTAACAATTTTTTTAAATGACAATCGATTATAAAACTGAAAACAATTTTAAGATTTAATCCAATTATCACATTAATTTTATCGTTTTCCACCTCGCTTTTGGTTTCCTATGTAGAATGTTTTCAAGTTTAGAATTTTTAAATTAACTAAAACCAAATTTAACAGAACTTAGCACTAGAAAAGCGGCATATTAAACTGAAGTGGGATAGTCCATTGAATAGGCATTGAAAAATTACTTGCTTTACACGTGTTGTTTTCGTGGAGAACTTTTCTAGAACCTATAAGAAATTCAAAGCACTTCTGTCCAGTCTGATTGGTAGTTCAAGCTGGGTTGATTATCCTGACGAATGGGTGGCTGTGTGGGAGCTATCCTGGTTGTCTCCTTGGGTAACTTTAAAAGACTCAGTGTATTTCCTAAAAAAGCCTGCATTCTTTCTTTCAGGCAGACAGCCCTCGTGTGTTTTGCCATAATCAAATTACCTTATCTAACCTAACTAGTCCACATGCTTTTCAGATGCAGACCACTGCGCAATGCCAATCTGTCATCCAGTCAACAGATGCTAATGAAGGCTGGCACAATCCTGGATTCTGATATAGGTCTGATGCTGTGTCTTGAACTGAAAAAGTCGTGGACTTTTGAATGAGTGGTTATAAAACTTGAAAAAAGAATAATTAATACATAGAAGAAAGGGAGCCTGATCCTGTGAAAACTTAGCAATTCTTTTACTGGTATGCAATATGTTTGGATGAAATCAGGCAGTTTTCGATATCATGGTAATGAACGTCGTTCACACGCTCTTGCACATCTTCACAACAGACTTGTTGCAGGCTGTGTGTAATTTAGCTTTCGACATTTTCATCATGAAGATTATTGCATTATCATTAGATTATTGCATTATCCTATCATTTTGTCATGATGTCAGCAACATAAATGTCCACAGGAAATTTGCTATGTGGAAGGCAAATATTGGAGGAAAAAATTACATCAATAAATTTTTATTTATACATGTAATTTTAGGGGACATTAATGAAGCAGATTATACAGCATAGTTTTGCATCAAATACGAAAACGCCTGTCTAATACATTCATCAATAAAAAGCACATTTCGCGTTGCATACATGTATACGTACCTAAGTACGTAAGATGTCACGAAAAGATCCATTTTACAATCCGTTACAATCCACATGCGTGCAAAATGTTCTACCTTGCTTTCTGAAGTTGTTTTATTACAAAGTCTTTCTGAAAGGTTCTCCTGAAAGCATTACAGTTTTTGTACTTTTGGAAATGTGATAATGTTTCTTACAAAGACTACATATAGATGCTAAAGGTAGAAAACTATTTGTTTATTCTTTCGATCAGTGCATGTTATATATTTATGCGGGATGTCTGATAGAACTTCACTAAGAGTTCTAGAATTTTTGTGCATTAAATAGTTCATTCTGTACTATATTTATGTCAATTTGAAAAAAAAAAAGAAAAAAAAAAAAAGAAAAAAAAAAGCGATAAAATTTCGATTTGTCTTTCCAAGAAAAATTTGCCAACAATTTACAAAAATATGTTTAGAATAACGCTATTTAACATATTGTTAAAGTATCCGTTGCAGAATTGTAATGTATAAGATGTTACGTCAAGTGCGCCGGCTTAGAATTGCATCATAATGTTTTGTTTGAAGGTTCTCAGCCCTGTTCTTATCAGTTTCGTTACCTACCGTCACTGCGATTTATTGAATATTCCTTGTTTTTCAGTTTAGAAGCCTTGAAGCTGTTCGCTAAGGAGCAATAAGCCGTAATCATACAAACTCATTGCAAACATACAAGAGTGCTTCACAACATACATCGTCTTTTTACAGGGTTATGTCAAATCGAATATTTACAAAAGAGTTCCTGAATTAAAGAGAAATTGAACGGGTCTTAAAGACATATATGAAAGGTTGATTAAGTTGACAATGGCAAAGTACGAAAGGGCTATGTACGTAAGGAAAGGGACGCCTTCGTGGTGGGCTTTATAAGAAAAATGGTTCGAATCTAAATTCCACGAAGAGAAAACCACAAAAACGGTCATGAAAATTGCCCTTTCGCTAGCAATCGTTTGGTTTCTTTAAACGGCAAAGCATGCGAGGCCTATTAGCCTAAGAGGAGGGATACCTTCGTGGAAGACCTTTCTCAGAGAAACTTACTTGCATACACTTTTCACATGGGGAAAAGTACGGAAACGCTCATGGAGCTAGCCCGTTCGCTCGAGGACTCGAACCCCGGACTGAAATACCAGAGTTCAGCGACTTTATGGCTCGGCTGCTAGTGGGTCTCCTTAGGAATCGATTCCTTGTCGAATTACGAGTGTTCAACGACTTTACCGCTCTATTGCTAACGGGCCCATTTCGGAAAGGATCTTTTTGAACCTCTACGACAGAGTATCTGCCTGCTAAATCCGTGGAGATGGACATATGTTAGTTATTGCTTTTCAGTATTAAACTGAAATACATATAGAAAGAAATAAAATAGAGAGGTTATTGGCGCCTTTTGGCGATAAAATACTTTTCCGAGTAGCTTTTTGACTTCTTGTATCATTTAATAGTCACGTTCAAAAACGCAGAGGACAAACTGCTGATTTCGGCACGGCTTCTGCGTATGAACTCTGCTGTAAAAGGATGAGGTCGGGATTTCTTTCGAATCAAATCTAAGTTTTTATTCTTATAATATCTTTTTGGCCAGCTGTTAGTAGTAAATTTCCATAATATACTGTATTATTGCATGAGAATTAAAAATCACGAATATTTTAAATATTAAATTAAAAATATTCGTGAATTTCATATTTGTAGATATAATGAATTCGTTCTGCTTCATTTTTCGAAAAATACAGTAAACTCATAGAGTAAGATGCAATAAAGGTTAGCACAAGACTGACAATTACAGTTTCAGAAACGTTCCATAGGGGAAAAGGGTAATCAAGAGGTGATAAGTGCAACTTTGCACTTGTTTCAGCGCGTCTGATATTGACGATTAAAGAAACAAGGAAAAAAAAAAAAAAGTTTCCATTTTCCTCCCGTAGCGGTCCAGACCCTATAGGATTGCCGCAAAACTTAAAAGTCTGATATTGATGATTAAAATAAAAAAATCTGATGTGTACATCACATGATTTCCTTGTACGGAATATTAAATTATACTCATTTTTTCTTGCATTTCATTTAAACGTATTGGATTGAATTAAATCTACTTCTTCGATAGCGCATAACCACAATAGAATAAATGCACTCTTTAAAATTCATTATATTTGTTTACATAGCGACACTTCGGCTCTAGGCTCACTAAACAACGTCATAATTCGTTCATATTGTAACTCAGAATGCACAAAATTTATATCATTTGAAGAATTAAATAATCGTTGGCACATATTGTATTCAAATACTATAATAAATCTAGAACGATGTATAAAAGAAATTAAGCAAACAACAACAACAACAACCAAAAAAAAAAAAAAAAAAATCGCAGACGATTCAGTATTTCTCATTCAATTAATTCAGTTTTCACATCGCGACAAGGCAAAAATACATAAAAACTCAAAATAACTACATTAAAAATTACGAAGTAAATCTTAAACACTTATTTCCTCGAAAAAATTTCAGAAAGGATTAAGCATGATTTAATTCCCAATAATAAATGAAGGCGTTATCTTTGTTGTTGCGAAGCTTAGTATTTCTATATTGGCAACAAATCTACTATTCTGCTGTTTCAAATGTAAACAAATATGTCCCCCATGTTATTTAAAAATTATGTTTAACCGCACTTAAAGAGCTTTCAAATTGTTGATAATTCTGCAAATATTGCTTGCAGATTTCCTAAAGGCATAAAAACCTTAACCGGAAGATAAGAACAACAAAAGTTTTTATCAGTTTTGTGCACTCTCTGTGAGTTTTCCACTAAACTGATTGCGCTACTTTTGGTGTCGTTCATTCGCTCTCCCAACACCGTTGTAAGTTCAGGTTGGAATTCTTATATTCTTCTTTTCTGCCTCTCAGAGTGGAATGCGACTCTATGTTCTATGATAATTATTGCTCATCTGGATGAGTACTATCACCCCTTTAATTTGTAAAAACAATTTAGAATCACCCTGTATACATAATTCGGAGCTAAAATTTTGAGAGCTGATAATTTAGAAATTACTCGTGCGATTTTTACAAAAGTTCGCAGTTTGGCATAATTTGAGTCATAGAATCGAAATATGGAAAAAAATTGGCATGTCATTTCAGGAAAAATCCGATTTTGTGTCAAAATACCTATAGTTGAAGAAGTTATATATAAATCTAATACATAACCTTATAATGTTGCGCGCCTCTAACTAGCACGCAACCAAGAGGTGACTGTGAAAGCTTGTATAAACCACAGAGTCTTATAAAGGGTTTAAGTCCCTTTTTATTCAATGTACTAATTTACAATTGCGTTCTCTTGACGCTTACAAACGGTGCCAACTCGGCAGTCAAAATAAAAATAAAAACCTGAAAAGAAATTAAAGACAATATTCTAACTACGAGGCTCTCTCAAATAACTAACTCACCGCGTTTTACAATACGGCTACTAATTCAGCAGACTTGAAGCTCACTGGAACAATTGCAACTACTTCCCGCCAAGCACATAGGCCGCAACGCGGGGTTTTTCAAATCTCTATAACTACCTCCGCGCTCGCTAAGTAAGAATAACTCTCTCTCACCGAACTTGTTTCCTTCTATTTAAATCATACTACTTCCGCTGATAATTTGAATGCTTGCGCGTTCTACTCAAATTTACATATTCTGGCATTGGCAGTTCCAGGGGAAAGTAAGGATTGACAGGAAAGATAGTTTAAACTTAAAATAAATGTTAGTTAAAATAAATATAAACCCTACATTTGCCGCTGCCAGAATTTGGAAAACTTGGAAGCAGGTCCTACAAACGACCTGTTGTAAGTTTATCTAATTCTGAACTAACTGGCGAAAGCCTCGTTTACACAAAAATAATCTTATGTAACAATTAAAATTCTGTTACTCTTTACAAAGGTTTCTTCTTACAGCAACTTTTCCTGGACTTCATCAATCAATCTTGGTCTTTCCTTCCAGCATCTGGAAGGAATAAGTATCAGTATCTTTCTACATACATTATAATTTACACTTTCTTGACACAATAAATTTTTGTTTTTAACGTTTCGTTTTTCTTAGTTATTGCTTACTTCACATTCATTCAATTTTTCAAGCATTAATTTAATTTTACCCTGGCTCTCCACCGTGTGTGGTGTCAAACGGGAATATTCGTGTTTTAGTCTTACAACACTTCCCCTAACCACCATGATTTGTTAGAATTCAACAACCAAATAGACACACCTTACTCGACATTCTACAACTCAATGAGCTACTTTAATATTCTTAAAAATTCAACTGTAGGTGGAGAACCCTACAAAACACATTCATTCTAACTTCCCCCTCATTCATCTTTAAACATGCAGGCTTTCGCTCTAAAGCATGACTTTATCTACAATTTACTACTTAAATTTTGACTTCATTGCTTTTAAGCATTCACTTTTAGCATATACAATTTTATGCTTCTAGACTAAATTCTACTTTTACATAACCTTCAAGTATTTACATACATTTACAAAAGTTTAATACATATGCTTTTTACAATTTACCACAAAATGAATAAGAGAAACTAAATTTTTACTTTACTCATTCTTCGCCAAGCTGGCGGCACTGAAACTAAAATTCTTATTAATACAAGAATACGAAGTTATTTTTATCTTCGGCCAAATTTTGGCTTTAACATAACAGAATTAGTCTTTCGACCAACAGAAAATGCTTGTTTTTAGCTTTTACACTTAAAGAAAATAATACTTTTGCCTTAGCTAAATAAAGTAAAACAAAACTAAGTCTCAACCGAGACATATTGACTTTCGTCAAAACATAGAACTTCGTACTTATGCATAACATTTCGGAACAAAAGAGAAAAATATTTATAGAAGGTTTTAACTTATCTTTGAGTTTTCGATGCTTGAAACTCCGTCATCCGTTTTTGACAAAATTGATCCCAAGTTAGAGGTGTCATGGATGTCAATCTTCTCCTTGTTGATCTCCAATTGTCGTCCCCGTTGATTTTTCTTTTGCGTCCTCTACATGCTGGCCTCTTGACGGAGTAATCGTCTGGTTGTTGGCTTTTGCGTTTCTGCCTGGGACGGCTGGTCTTGACGTCCTCCGGTCTGGAGTCCTTGAATTTCTTCTGTTCCTCGTACTTCTGTGCTTCCTGTTGGCGTTTCAGTTTCCGGAACGGCGGTCTTGCTGGCACCTGACTCTGTGGCCGTGTGCGCGTTCTTCTTGATGTGTAATTCCTCCTGCCATCCTTTGTAGGTGGTGTTTTTCTTTTTACCACGGTTTCTTTACCCGGTTCATCTGTACTTTTGTTTTTCTTAAACGCCGGAGTTTGATAATCATTTTTTCTTTTTGATACCGACGTCCGGGTTGTAGAAGTGCTAGGTCTCTCTTCAGTTCTCCGTTTCTTGGGTGGTGGAATAGTTGTTGCAGTCTCTGGCCCTTCTATTTCGTTTAGACTTGAGTCCTGCAAGAAACTTTTAAGGATTTCAAAATCATTGGGATTATAGTATTTTTTCACCTGGTCGGGACTTGCTTTACAGATTTCCCCTCTCTCGTTTTTAAGATATAAAACTACTCCTTTGATTTCCTGAATTACATAGGGGCATTCAAACTTTGGAGCTAGCTTTGCCATAAAATTGTCTGGGGCACTTGATAAAGAAAATTTCCGTTTCAATACTTTATCACCAACTTTAAAATCTGCTTCACGGCGTTTTTTATCGTAATAAATTTTCTGCCTATTTCTTGCCGTATCCGAGGTTTTAAGCGCCTGATCAATTAGTTTTTGCACGTCCTTTTGTTTGAATTCCTGCTCTCTTTGTTGCACAAAGAATAATTTATCTAAAGGCGTAATTAACTTTCTGCCTAAAAATAATTCTGCTGGAGTTTTTCCCGTAGTATCATGATGTGCCGTTCTTAAAGCATAAGCTAATTCATTTATGTAGCCATCCCAGCGCTTGTGATGTGTGCTAACGTAACTGCGAATTATTTTTACAATGTTTTTATTAACTCTTTCTGCTATGTTAGCCTGTGGTCTATACGGAACCATTTTGATATGGCGTATATCAAGTCCATTGCATATGTTTTCAAATATTTGACTAATGAATTGTTTTCCGTTATCGCTAATGACTTTTATCGGTGCACCGTATTTTAAAATGTATCTGTGTAAGAATGCATCTGCGACTGTTTTGGCTGACGCGCGTTTAAGTGGATCAATTTCTATCCATTTTGAAAAATGATCTACTATTACTAAAAGAAAACGATTTTTGTTTAACTCGCTCTGGGGGAAGGGACCAAGGAGATCTATGCCTAAAATTTCATTCGGAAATGTAGCGCGAATGCTATTTAAGTACCCGGCCGGGCTGTAATTAATATCATTTATTAACTGACATTGATTGCAGGACCTGACATACGCCGTTACTATTTTGTATAATTGCGGGAAATATACCGCCTCGCGTACCCTTTTTAAAGTCTTTCTGACCCCGAGGTGGCCCGCTGTTTTTTTTCGTGCAACTCCCTCAAAATGCTTAATCGAAGCGAGGCTGGGATGACTGGCTTATACTCAAGATTTTCGTTCGTTGTTTTCGTATAGAATAATAAATTATCTATTATTTCATAGTTTTTTGCTCTATTTCTTATCGCATCGATATCTGTATGCTCAAAGCCTTCGGGGTCTTTCAAATAAGCATAGATATTTCCAAATTCAGGATCAGCTTTCAGTTCAGTAATAACCGTATCTCTAGAATCTAAAATTTTTGAAGTCAACACAGCGCATTTAAGTTCATTACCTTCCTCGTCCAGTTTTATACGAGAAAGTGCGTCAGCTACATTGTTTTCCTTACCCGGTTTATATTTTATTGTGATATTATATTCTTGGAGTTTTAAAGCCCATCTTATTAACCTGGGCGTTAGGTTTTTTCCCGAGTAAAGTCTACCAACAGCCGCATGATCCGAAAAGACAGTTAGTGGCGATTTGCCGAAATAAACTCGAAATTTGTGTACAGCCATTAATACGGCTAATGTTTCTCTTTCTGTAGCTGTATAATTCCTTTGTGTTTGATTCAATGTTTTACTAAAAAATGCCAGCGGATGGTTATTTTGCATAAGAACCGCACCCACCGCATAGTCTGATGCATCTGCCGCAATTTCCAGGTTTTCGTCCCCCTCAGGGAATTTTAAAACAGGGGCATTAATAAGCGCTTCTTTTAATCTTTCAAAAGCCGTGTTAGCTTCCGCTGTCCACGTAAATTTACTCTTTTTTCTTTTGATTACTAAGAGTGGTTCAACAATATTAGCGAAATCTTTTATGAAAGATCGATAGTAAGAACATAGTCCAAGGAAAGACGAAAGTTTCTTGGCGGTGTTGGGCGGTGGGAAATTCTTAATAGCTTTTATTTTTGAATCTTGCGTTTCTATACCCTTTTGCGAAATTTTATAACCGAGATATTTAAGTTCTTTAGTTGCGAACTTGCATTTTGAGGCGTTAATTGTAAGACCGGCCTCTTTTAATAATTTAAAAACTTGTTCGAGTTCACTAATGTGTTGTTCCAACGTACTACTCGTTATAATTATATCATCTAGATAAATTAAAGTTAATTTTCCTAGGACAGGCTTTAGAACAATGTCCATAGCTCTCTGGAATGTTGACGGGGCCCCACACAACCCAAAAGGCATGCGTAAAAATGCATAAGTGCCCGATTTTGTTATAAACGCGGTTTTATGTATATCTTCGGGTCTCATAGCTATTTGATAGTAGCCAGACGTTAAGTCCAAAGTAGACATATATCTCGTCGATTTGATCTGTCTAATGATCTCGTCTATAACCGGCAAAGGGTAAACTGGGAATTTAGTTATGCTATTTAGTTTTCTATAATCGATAGCAAACCTCCAAGCCCTTTTATCCGAAGGAGGAAACTCGTTCTTTTTCCTACATAGTACGACTGGACTCGCGTATTCACTATTTATGGGCGTTATTATTTTATTCTTTAACATCTCCTGAATATGTTCTTCGATGATTACGTCTTTTTGTTTGTCATAGCGGTAAGGTTTAGTCCTACAAGGTTTTTCGGCATTTAATTGAATCTTGTGAGTTACAATCTGACAGTTTCCCGGCTTTTCTGAAAACAAATGAGAAAAATTACTCACCACTTGCTGTATTGCTTTACTTTCCTGGTCATTCAAATGGCTAAGGTCCAATTCAGGTGTCTCCACCGGTTCCACCACCCTCTGGTCCATCTCCAGCACCACGGAACTATCTTGAAAATTTAATTTGGCCCTCGCGGCCCTTAAAAACTCCATACCTAAAATAAGAGAGTGTTGGAGTTGTTTCACCACAAAAATTAATACTTTGAGATTTTCCTCTTTTACCTGTACGTTTAATGCTACTTTCCCGATGCAGTGACATGTTTTTCCTTGCGCCGCTATAATTTCCGTATTTCTGGTTTTAAAGAGTCGTATCCTATAAAAATTCTTTTTGAAGAACTTTTCACTCATGAAATTGCCTTCTGCCCCTGTATCGATGAGGGTTTCTACTGGTACATCGCCAACCAGGACTTGTATAATTGGTAGCTGTGAGTTTTTTACGATGACTGTATTTAGATGTCTATTTGAGGGTTTTTCTAAAACTTCCGGGGTCTGGACCCTCCCTTTCACAGGCCCCTCTAGTCGTTTAAAGCTTTCCTTTCAATCTGTGTCTTCTGGGTACGCGGATGCTTATTTTCAAATTTTCTTTTTGGGCCTTGCCCTTCAAGTTTCGATGCGTTAGCTTGATAGTTCTTTCCCCCATATGAGCGATTTCCATTTCTTGTTTCCTCCTTCCTTCTGGTACTTTGAGAATATGTTTCCCCTCTCGCTCTTTCCGCGATTCTGCGATTTTGAAACTTCACCGCCAATTCGAAAAGTTCCTGCAATGTGGTTGGGTTTCTAATTTCAAAGTAGTCTTGGACAGCGGGTAACAATCTTGGTAATATTATTTCAATAATCTCCGCATCGGGTTTTTTCCCATACAACATATCCGTTAGCTTGATTTTTCGTAAAATAAAGTCCGTCAATTGTGCTGTATCCCGTTGATAGAAACTATATAGCTCGGCTTCCAGCCGTGCGCGATCTTTCACTATGGGGAAGGCCTTTACTAACGATTTTTTGAAATTTTCAAAAGTATACGTCAGGCTTCCAAATTCACCTAGAAGAAATTTGCCTATATTTTTCCACCATAGCGCGGCCTGTCCTCTTAGTGCTGATGTGGCGATAGCAACTTTTTGTCTTTCGGGCACAGGATAGAGCTGAAAGTGGTTTTCTATACCTTCTAAAAATACGGACACCGAATTTTTTCCGTCGAAATAGACGTTTGGCTTGATTGATGCTCTCAAAGTCTGGACCAGGTATCCAAATCCTTCTAACTGCGTTGTCATTTCTTGGTGTTGTCCAGCGGCTTCCATCCAGTTTTCGGCCATTTCAGTTCGATAAGTGTTCGGGCGCCAATATAACGTTGCGCGCCTCTAACTAGCACGCAATCAAGAGGTGACTGTGAAAGCTTGTATAAACCACAGAGTCTTATAAAGGGTTCAAGTCCCTTTTTATTCAACGTACTAATTTAAAATTGCGTTCTCTTGACGCTTACAAACGGTGCCAACTCGGCAGTCAAAATAAAAATAAAAACCTGAAAAGAAATTAAAGACAATATTCTAACTACGAGGCTCTCTCAAATAACTAACTCACCGCGTTTTACAATACGGCTGCTAATTCAGCAGACTTGAAGCTCACTGGAACAATTGCAACTACTTCCCGCCAAGCACATAGGCCGCAACGCGGGGTTTTTCAAATCTCTATAACTACCTCCGCGCTCGCTAAGTAAGAATTAACTCTCTCTCACCGAACTTGTTTCCTTCTATTTAAATCATACTACTTCCGCTGATAATTTGAATGCTTGCGCGTTCTACTCAAATTTACATATTCTGGCATTGGCAGTTCCAGGGGAAAGTAAGGATTGACAGGAAAGATAGTTTAAACTTAAAATAAATGTTAGTTAAAATAAATATAAACCCTACAACCTAAGTCGCGCTTTCGAGACATGACGCAATTTAAATTTCGTCAATAGGCCCAGTAGAACGGGAGATATAAACTGCCCCCCCTTCTTTTGAGTAGTGTACATGAGCAGAACCATTGCTACCCCCCTATTTGTGCATGTATCTGTTGTTTATATATTCCCGATAAAGTATCTTTGTGGACCTCTCGGGAGGTGTTAGTATTTCCAGATGGTGGAAGACTTAGGATAGTACCTGGCTACTTTTGTTAGACACTGTGCATCGCCATCATCAGTGACCTGCCAAATTTTAAATTTTACGTTGGCATCTTTCTTTTCCAGTTTGAATACTTTCATATTTCATTTCGTGTTTAAATTTCCATTTTCTTATGACGCAAACTGTATTGAAAATTCAGCCAGATATCTGGAGACTTAAACCAAGTTCCCAAAATTAGGCTTTAAAATGGTAATTTCAAAGTCGAGTAAAATAATTATTTTTCAATCTCTAGTCCGTCCCCTTTCGAAATTTCATCCTTCATACAATTTCTTTGATGTATCAGATTCTCATTCGAATGGTGAAGGAAACACGATTCCCATTTCTTATATAGATCAAAGAAATAATTAGCAAAAAATGATTAAAGTGTTCCAGGGCACTTCAAAAATTTCTTTTTACAATCCGTTAAACAATTTTCGGCAAATGAAATCGAATTCCTCCGTACTTAAAGCATATTTTTTGAGAACCATTATCGAATTATTTGTCCACTTATGGCGTGACGGAATTGAGGGTACATGAACTGGAATTGGGAGACGTTCTAATTTCCCTCATGAAGAGTTAAACGAAATGAGGTTAATTTTTTTAACAAGAGAAAATACATGGGGAAAAGTATCACATTTAAAACAAGGTCATTAATATAATTAATCGGGCAATCGCTTGGTGAAGCATTAAAATAAAGCAACATTTTTACGCCTAATTAGTGTGACGTTGTGATTCGAAGGAGAAGGCGTAAGGAATTTGGAGCTGGGCAAGCTCTTTTCCTCCTTTTAACTGATTTTTTTTCCTAATCAGTCTTAAAAGCTTCTGTAAGAACTTGATGATGATTGCTGCCTTAATTGTTAAATGGATCTGTCGTCGTACTAAAACGCCATCTGGTGGTGATAAACGTAGCTGACAAATATTTGCTTCATCAAAAAAATGAAAGAAATTGCTAACTATTGTTGAACCAATTTGTTACTTTTCTGGGATACGGAAGTTGATATTTTGTGGAAGAGTGATAGATATTGTACGTCGGCAGATTGGGAATTAGTTGCTATTGGCTATATATATAAATTTTGTTTTTGAAACTGCAATATAAAAATGTATTTTTCAGCTTATTAATTTTCATTTAGCATGTAACGATTTTCAATTATTTTGTATTTTAAACTAGCTTTTTAAAAGAAAGTACATTTTCATTTATTATAAGCTTCTGTTTATTTCACTCATGGTGTTTGTCACTATCGCCAAAAGTTCTTAATTTGTTTTTAAACTTATTCCTGAGAAGCTATCGAGTTCCAAATTTACGCATGCACTATTTTTGGATGACAAAATAATGCACTGAAGAGATTTTTTTTTCCAAAAGTCGATTTAGAGTTTTCAAATTTAATGTTTGAACGATTTTCTGTATATACCTCCGTTTAACGAACTACTCTCTGAATATGAAAATTGTAATTTAATTTCTGAATTTCTGGCAAATTTTCGGGAATCCCTCGATTTTTCGACCATTTGACGTAACAGATTTCCTGGAAGTAAAAGAGTGATTTTGAACTGAATAATGCAACTGACAACGAATTGACTTAAAATAAAAATAAAATAATGTTAAAAAATGTTTTCCTAAAAGAAGCTTTTTTTTAAAACCCACAAAATAGTTAATAAACGAAAAGAAGAAAAATAATTTATCATATAGTTTCATGGGAATAAATGATTAAATAAATTTCATTACAAAATTCATCTAAAAATTTATATCACTAATAATAAAAGTGTTAGCACCCAAATAGCGAAGAATATTAATCAAATAACATCGATAAAAATATATACCATTATTTATTTATAAATTTATCAAAGGTGCCTCAAGCTTTTCTTCTTCGTAATAAAAAAATTCAGTTGAATTTCGCAAAGAGAATAAATTAATCCCTTGCTCCCAAGAAGCCACATGATAAAATCATTTCCTTTAGTTCATTAATTATTTTATGAGTTTCAAATAAAAAATTATTTTTATAAAAACAATTTTTTTACTATATTTTATTTTTCATTAATTACTAAGAGTAAAATATTCAGCGATTGTATTTTATTAACATAGAAATAAAATACGAAACTATTCCAACTGGCAACTTTACTTGGTGTAGATTTTGACACAGGTGCTTTTTCTTAAGGAGTAAACAAATTTTTATCCCTTTGATTGCCCTCGAAATTTTATTCAAAATCTATCATCATTTAGTAAGGCATTAAAGCCGTAAAATGTTTGCTCAAGTTATAAAAAGCCTACCCGCGGCCGAGCGGTAAAGTCGTTGAACACTGGTTGTTCGGTTTGAGGATCGAATTCCGGAAAACGGGCTGGCTACATGGGCGTTTTCGTGGCTTTCCCCCATGTGTAACATGTATACGATCCAGTTTCAATTAGAAAGACCTCCACGAAGGCATCCCTTCCCTTAGGCAGATAGCCTAATGTGCTTTGCCGTAATCTCCATAAACCAGACCAAATTACAAAAATGTTTAAAATAGTTCAAATTTCAAATGACACGTCTCTGGAAATATTCGAATTAATAAAATGATCGACAGACTACTTTTCAGTAGTTTTAGAGTTCTTGGAGAACTTTTGGGAGCATGAATATTTTGTTCAACAGGAATTATGATATGCAGCAACCATGATTTATGTAGGGTTCTATTTGTTATATGTTAGATTAATGACAAATTCTCCACAATTGTTTCCATAAATGGAGAACCTACCAGTGGAAATTTCGACTTGATGTGGTGTAATGGCCGAAACCGCTACACAAAACCCGCGTTGTAATACAGGGTTGGTGTGGTGTATTCAATTATGGCAAAGCACACTAGGGCTATCTGCCTAAGGGGAGGGATGCCTTTCGTGGAGGACTTTCTAAGGGAAACTGGCTCGTATACACTAATACAGGGTTGAAATGAACTTCTAACTCAAGTTATAACAATAACACGAGTTATAATAAAATAAAAACATTAATAATTGCATATCCAGACGATGCGGGACTTATATACATTCAGTCCCGTAATTTCAGAAATTTGTTGACAGGAAGAATGCTGTATCGTATTATGCAAGAAGAGTGATAGTTCTAGCGGGTCAACATGCCATAGCTCCAGAAGAAAATTCCCTCTTCTCAGGGAAAATAAAACAAACTTTTATATCTTACTGTATCGTTATCCCTGCGCTGAACTGACGGGGGAAGATTCTTTCACTCGTACATAACAATATCCATATTCTATTCTAACTCTGATGAAAAGACTTCTTTTATTTCTTTGTCCCTTGGAGTGACCTTCGAGGCTGCAACCGGAATCATTAACAAAGTCACCTTGTTTCAAAATGATTTAACCACTGTTCTGTAAGATCTAACAATGCATTCTAAAATCATTCATCCTAGACAAAGAACCTCTATGCGACCTTATCAAATTGGGTCAAATATTTGGGAATGGGTTGTGTACATGGGCGCTTTTGTGGTTTTCTCCATGCTTCATGTGAACTTGAGACAGTTTTCCTTCGAAAACCCTCCACGAAGACATAATATATCTTAGGCACATTGCCTCTATATGATTTGATATAACCTAATAAATCGACTCTTTCTTGAGGAAAAGGATGCTTTCATGAGTGGAGTATTTTTAGGGGATTTGCATACATACTTCCTTTACACGGGACGAAAAACGCTAACCGCTATTCAGCCAATCCCTTTTTATGGGCTTTTTTATGAGCAAGTTTTCTCCTTTAACCATTCACAATATACTTGAGGGTTATCCGCTTCAGGAAACTTCAGCTGCATCAAGATATGGCAATAAGTATCCAATAAATATCTATCTTCCCATTTCCTTATTTGTTCCTGTTTGTGACTTTTCTAACTTGGATGTAGCAATGCAGAACTGCATCTGTCGTTCGCACTGGCCTGAGACACCTTTCAAATATCAGTATGACTCTGCCCAATTTTGAAGAAAAATATCCCAGGAGATGTATCCAAGGGTCTCACACTTCTCTTTCCCTACCATCAAATCACTCGACAGGACTTTTGAATATCTGTGTATTTTTAAGTTCCTCATGTTGCAAAGATACAATTTGCAAAGATGTAACGCTTTTTCGGGACTCAAACGCGTGCCCAGAGATACGGCAGTCAGCAGTGCTAACCATTGTTTCGATAAGGGAAGCGTTCTCCCTCTTTTGTGTGCTTTTACGTTTGTTTTGTGACTTGTGATGGGTATTCTTCTATTAGCTTCTACGTTGTTCTTTCCTTCGCTTTCTGTTCTTTATTTTTTCAAGTGTCATTAGGATATACTAAGTAGTGAAACGGATGCCATCAACGTTCTTAGGATGAGCCCCAAAAATATTGAACCCTCTTACAAATTTCAAAATTTTAAACGATTTAAATCGGCAAGTGCAAGAATAATAAAAGAATCAAACATATTATTCGGAATTTGCTATTTGCGTTTTAATGTTGTATTCAAAAATAAAAATATATTAATTCGAAATACAATAAAATTTTACCTACAAAGAAAACAAGGGCTGAACTAATTAACTTTTGTTAGTGCAAATAAACAAGTTATATTAATATGTTAATGTTACTATGTGTAAAAAGATGCTTTGTTAATATGCTCAAAGTTGCGGTTTAATATATTTCAGTTAGTTAGTTTTTATTGCGTCAGCCTAAAACCTTGAGTTTTTAAATAAAATTCTAAAATTTTTAATAATAACTAAAAGCTGTTCAGTGACTACCAGAAATCATAGGACATCAAATGCAGAAGAAAATGTCTATGCAATTAGAGTTCACAATCAGATTTTAAACATATCCCCAGCAAGAATCAAATCTGGGTCGAATTACTATCGTTTTGTGATTTAGCCGACCACTTAATCGTCAGTTATTATCGATTTCAAACTGTATCATGTTGAATTGTAGTCGACATCGAAATCAAAGCCTCATAAAGGACAATTAAGGAAAGAATGTTGCCTCTTTCCACGTTGCGAACTATTTATCCTCGAATATTAACTTCTGCAGTTCAGAGGTCAACACACACTTTGTAAAACTCGCAGTTTCCACAGTTATGAGATGAAGAATAAAATATGCAATAACTTACCTCTGGCAAGGTGAGTGCTTCTGTGGACTGTTCTCCGCAGTAACGCAGTCAACCCTAAATGTTCCCCATCATCCCCGTCATAAGGACAACTGTTACGGCGTCTACAAAAAGGAGAGAAATAACAGCGACTATTACAGAGTCTACAACAAAGAAAGAGAAGTATTACGGTATTTACAACAAAGAGAAATAAGGACAATTGTTAAGGGGTCTACAACAAAGAAAGAGAACTATTACCGTATTTACAACAAAGACAAATAAGGACAATTGGTAAGGCGCCTATAACAGAGACATATAGAAGCAATTGTTATACAAATGTAAGTAACAACAAACAGAAATAATGACAACTATTACGTCTACATGAAAGAAAGAGAAACGACAAAAACAAATAAGTACAATTGTCAACATAGAATTGGAAACAAGGACAACTATAATGCCATCTACAAGTGCCATCTACTCGCCGGGGCTTGAACCTTGGACCTCTCGAATATGCGGCGGATTACACCGAGAAGGCATGTTAAGATGGCTGGAGAAATACCTTATATACTCCCCCTTTTAAAGGGTGACTGAGGATTAGAGTACCCAGTCGCGAAATCCTGGTGGTGGAGAATCATCATCCACCATCCATTTTAGTTCGGGCGCCACTGTAGAGATACCAAGACGTGAAAAATGAGCAACGTCCCCCCACGGTACTCTAACCTCGGACCTATCGAATACGCGCCGAGCGTGCTGTTATTACACTACAAAGGTATGCTAAGAACGGAGAAGAAATACCTTATAACTGCATAGTGTAACCAATTGGATACATACTGCTTACGTATGCAGCTTTGAAAGTTTCAGTGTGGTGGCACCACTAACGGTGTAACGGTCATTATTGCAAGTTGATGTGTAGGGTGTGGACATCATTTGTGCTTACGAACTTTTGATTTTCTGTTTGTTGTTATTTTGATGCATTCAAAGTTTTAAAATTGATTCAACAAGTTTATAAGGTACAAAATTGTTATTACACATTTGCTTATCATATATTTTTTTGCATAATGTAACCATTTGGCAAGAATAATATTTAAAAAAAATTGGAATAAAACTTAGTTTATTTTTTTTAGTATTTTTCTTATTTTATTTAATATACACTCGACGAGTATCGAGAGATATGAGGTTTGAATCCCGGCGAAGGCATTGCTCATTTCTTCAGTTTCCTGACATCGAAAAAATATGAATGTCTCTACACAGTAAGCTATAATCTGATGTATTGCTTGACTGAAATTAAAAAATAAAAATAAAAATTCATGCATTTAAGGGTTAAACGAAATATTGTGAATAACATACATACACAACCGATTGTACAACAGCCTTGATATTAAAGTCCGGCCGGGCCAACCAAGATCACGTCACAATAATTCACATCTACCAATTTACGATCTCTGGTCCCTACCTCACCTACCAGTTACAAGCTTGCCATATCTATGTTGTGCTCCATTAAATCCTTATATTAAATAAGCATTAAAAACAAATTAAATAACTAAATATTATATAGCGGGTAAAATCTCAATGCAAAGAAACCGAAATATAAAGTGCTGACAGACTTTATGCATTTTTGCTTATGCTGTGCCTTATTTGATTGTCCGGAAGAACATAAGAGATTGGTTACTGTGCAGGATTTATTACCGGGCATCAA
This sequence comes from Stegodyphus dumicola, assembly GCF_044657685.1. NCBI lineage: Eukaryota > Metazoa > Arthropoda > Arachnida > Araneae > Eresidae > Stegodyphus > Stegodyphus dumicola. Next base: position 3,957,623 of record NC_140769.1, on the reverse strand, counting down.
AATTTACTCTAAAACCAGGCCCATAATCAGAGGCTGTGCAATTTATTATAATCTATAACTAGGAAATTAGATGACTGAGCATTTGCATGTGGCCCTAAGCCAGAATTTGATCAGAGTTTCATACACGTTACTTAATCTTTTATTTTATGTTTCCTTGGTGATATAATAAACACTTTTACTTCGAACCCATTAAACTGTTCCTGACAAAGCGTATGAAATGTTACAGGTTTACGAACAAGACCGTACATTTTGATCGGATCCTAAACTTAGACATGCAATGATAAATTTTAAATGTCTTCAGAAAAGAGTTAAACATGAAGAAAATGTTACAATTGCAAGAAGTCAATATTTTTCTTTGTGATGTTTAAAGTCTGCGTTAAACTATGATTAATTCCAGTTAACTCCAATGTTAAAGAATGTAATTTACGTGTTTGCAAACAACTGCACGCATTTTATTGAAATGTGCCTAACTTAAGCTCCAGATTCTACCAATGCGACAGCCATGATTGCGGTTATGTATGAATGCTGGACGTCATTACTTTGAATTTAACTGAACAGCGTACTAAGGTAGTACAATTAATCATCGCAAAGTAGATAAAAACAATAACTTTGTTTTATTTTAATCCAAGATGCCGTTTGAAGCGACGGTGCAGGTCTTAAAACTAAGCAGAGATTTTTAGCTCTCGCTTTCGGTATTAAATTAAAAAAAAAGGAGATTATTTGTTAAAGGATATACCTTTACCCTAAGCTTTTAAGAAAATTATTTCACACATGTTTTCATCAACAGATGGCTCCAGCATCTTCACTTCTTTCTCCTCATTGTTATCGCCTGAGGACAGGCTTCTCTTCTATCATTTGCACTTCAGCAGCTGAAGAAGTAGGTTCCAAATTTAAGCTTTCGAATCTTTTCCTACAAATTTATGAATATTACGTTGATTTTAGTTGAATTAGCACCTTCAATAAGATTATTTGTTACTTAAGTAAAACCAGATCCAAAACTTATCAACTACTGAATTTAAATGAAGCTGAGACCTACTGAATACTGAATTCGTTTGTTGAGACCTACTGAATATTGAATTGTTTCGTTTTTTGTTATAAAATATAATAATCGACCAAAAACCGTAAACTGTTGTAAAATAATAATAAACTAACTATTGGTATTCATATTAAGGAAAAAACTTTAAACACGTAAATAAAGGTTTAAATTTTCCTTTACTTGGAGAGGTTGATTCAGGTAACCAAAATTCGGGATGACTGGCGTTTGAGAAATCGATTTTCGCATATTTCTAGAAGACGTGGAAGTTGAATTTTTATAATTACAGAAAACAATTGTTGTTACCACCAACGCAGCGGAATCAAGTAATGTTGCTCAAATTGCATATCAGTTATATAGTAATTAACACTATTCAGAATATATGCATTCTTCCTTCCTATTTCGGGTTTTCCAAGTAAATATTATTTCTGAACACTGTTGGTTTGATCTGGAATTAAAACATGGCGAAATGTTTGGCTGTATAAGCGTTTTCGTGGTTTCCTCACGTGAAATATGAATACGAGTTAGTTTACCTTAGAATGTTCTTTATGAAGGCATTTCTTCTCTTAGGTGAATAGCCTAAATATAATTTGCCAAAATCTAGTAAATCCAATCAAATATAAGCTCAGTGACGAGAAGTATGGTGTTTCGCGTTAGTCAATGTTTTAATGTAATGTAGTCTCGGTATTTCTGAAGAAGAAATTTTGGATAAAAATTAAATCTGTTAAGAGATCCTACAGTGCAATACTGTCATCTTGGTATTTTTATGGGGAAACTGCACAGCCATACGGAACCATAGCATGATGAGTATTCGTCTTCAGCTGAATTTCAATCAAGTCCAGTTTCGAGTGATGCCTCTACGGGTTGCCATGAAAGTCAAATAGTACTAGAACTGCCAGCCGTATGAAAATTGTGGGATATTCTTGAATATGTCAGTGATAATGCTTTTCTAACATTTAACTTAACTGCAAGGCAGACCGTCAACGCACGGTATTACTTTTCGTTTTTGGAATAACGTTTCCGAGTAGCTTCCAGAAACAGTCGCCATCTTTCTTTCAGGATCCAACATCATTGTGGCGGATACTGGGCGCAAACAGAGCAAGTGGCCGCTGATTAATGGGATTGAAAAATGCTTTATCAACCACCATCCAGGTGGTAACCTGGATACCCGTGACTTAATTCCTAAGATGATAGAACATTTTTACGGTATTTGATTCAGAATGTAGCAGAGAATTTTCAGGCATTAAAAAATATTTAAAGTACTGAAATCCCAAACTCATGTTTGAAGCCCTTCTCCTAACACTGACCGAATTCCTCAGAAATTTTCAGTTCTTTTTGTAATAATTGTATATTCCAACGGCAACATCTCAGGGCATTTGCTTGCATGTCTCGTGACGCAAGATTTTAATATTGTCCATAATTAAAGTATTTACTTTAAGCCTTAGTCTTGAAAACAAAAGGCGTGACTTAAACATAGTTTTTCAAACAAAGCAAACAAAACTTTTCTTGAACAAAAAACGGGTTTTATTTTAAGGTTAGCTGTGACTGGGATTCGAGCCTAAATCCTCTGGGAACGGGTGGAAGTTCTTATGAATTAACATACCAGGCATAACTTTTTTGGTCTTTTCGTGGTACATCTTGCCCCCGACAAAAAGGGGCAGTTCTATATCTCCCTTTCTACTAGACCGTTTGTCAAAATTTAACTTCGGTTTTCCATGTCTCGAACGCGCGACTTAGGATATGTACTAGATTTATATATAGCATTATTCTAACATAGGTATTTTCACACGAAATCGGACTTTTTCACATACCAAATTTTTTCCATATTTCGACTCTACAACTCAAATTAGGCCAAAGTGCCACGTGTTGTAAAAATGGCACGAGTAAGTTTTAAAAAATTAGCTCTCAAAATTTTAGTTCCTCCGTGTTAATTGAATTTGGTATATATTTATTAGTATCTCTTTTCTTTTTAAACTTATTTGATTCTTCCTTTCACATTTCGAAATTTAGGTTCATTCCGAATAAAATTCGCCCATTTTTTATGATTTATTTTAAAATTTGTATTTTAAAATAATTTTTATAAATTTTTCGAAAACAAATTTGAATTATAACGTACAAAATTTTTACAATCATCTTAAAGTAGATCTATTTCTAAGGATACCTGCAAAAATTAGAGTTTTTCATTCAAAATGTCCTACGATATACGTGAATTCACATATTGGCGCGTTTCGAAATTCGGCATGTTTTTTATAAGCGATAATGACAGGAAATATGGTTTATTCATTTTGTTAAAATAATTTGAAAGTATGAAGGATGATTTTTTTTTTTTTTTTTTTTTTTTTTTTTTTTACTCTCGTGTGCAATGAAAAAAAGAAAAGGAAAATAGGTTGCTTTAAGTTAAGAAGTTTGCCAAGTGAATTATTATGGGCGTAAACTGAAAAAAGGTGCGCCAAGATAAATTTTTAAATTTCTCACCAAAAATTACACAATTTAATGGGCATTAATAATTTAGTAAACCTAGTCATAATCCGAGTTGTGGAATCAAAATATGGAAAAAAATTGGTACGTTATTTCAGAAAAAGTCCGATTTTGTGCCCAAATACCTACGTTAGATCAATGCTACATATAAATCTAATACATATCCTAAGTCTCGCTTTCGAGATACGGAAAACGCACGTTGAATTTGGACAATCGGTCCACTACAACGGAAAATGTAGAACTGTCCTTTTGATGCCTCCACCTATGTTTACGCTAGTTTCTTCTTCCTTCCTTCCCTCCCTCTTTTTCGGTTTTGCTGCTGCATTGTACATGCCGTGGTAAAACTGGCAATGGAGAATTTTTGGGTGCCCCCCTTTACTGAATACCTAAGGAGTTTTTTGTGGTGTCCCCTTTCCTTGATGCCCTAAGCATGTGCTCCTATTGCTTTTGGTTAGCGCTTATCAGAAAGTTAACTAAAAATGTCTGAAGGCTAACATAATATGCTAAAACTCATGTACGAAAAATTTCAAAAATATTTAGTAAACTACAGTTTTTCAGGTACTTTTCTTTTACTAAAATTTAATGTACTGGAAAAATCGGAAGAAATTTCATAAAAGAGCATTTTCTAGAAAAAAATGTCACGACCCAGATTGTAAGACTAATTGACTTAAGCTAGGCATATTTTAATGAATCTTCTTAAATTTTGCCGTATATATTTTTGAAATTCATAAAGAGAGAAGAGGAAAATTAATATCAAAAAAGCAAACTAAGCTTAATTACCGTTTTCCCCCTGCCCCCTCTCCAAGAAAGTTTTGGCTAAGAAGTCATTTTCTACTTTAAATAGCGTAAAAACTACTCTTGAATATTCCATATCTCATTAGCATGGAATTAGCATCGAGTGAGGTAGAATTTTATGGTAAGATGTTCAGATAACGTAAAAAAAAGTAGAAATTATTAAAAGGAAAAAATCATTTTTTTCTATTTATACTTCTGAATTAGGATTTATACCTTGTGTAAGAAGACTAAAATACGTGTGATGGTGAACCGTTAATAAAACCATTTAACAAAAAATAATCTCTTGTGAAAACAGCATTCTAATTTATTATTTGTTCAAACCATAAAATAATTATTTATTCCATATTAAAACACGAAAAAAATAATCTGTCTTAATTCACAGAAGATTAAAAGTAAAGATTTACCTGTATTTTCACGCAGTTTTATCTAGAGAATAAATTAGTTTCGTTTTATAAATAAAAGCAGTTTTAAAATTAAAGGAACACACTATTAATAGCGGAACTATAACCATTTAGCAAAAGAAAAGAAAAGAAAAAAAAAAAAAAAAAAAAAAAAAAAAAAAAAAAAAAAAAGATTTAAACTAATTAACTAAACTAAATTTTAAACATTGTAAAAGAACAATTTTCTGTAACTTTTTGTTTCTTTGTTTTTCTTGTAGACAGTTCTGTTTTACGCTGAAGGTTTGTAATATACAAATTTGAGTTCATTAAGACAAATTTCAGCCGGGGAAAATCAGGATTTGATTACACATGAAATACTTTGAATTATTTAGTTTTGTGGCGGTCTCGAAACTAGAGGCTCGCTAATACTGTTTTTGCTGCTTGCTGGTGTCGCCATCTCTTAGCACTAATGGAAAGTGTGACGCACGAGTTCCTATCGAAATTAAACGACCTTGGATTCGATCGTGAAACAGTTACGTGGCAGTCAAGTATGGTACCGCTAACACAAAAGAGCTTCTGCGCTGTAGATTCTGATATTTGAACTGCTTCGTGGTGCGGGTTTATAGTTAACCTTCGAGATCTCAGCATTTTAAATGCAGACTATTTTAAACAAAATTCCTCTACGCTTGAGATAATTCAGAATGTCTTTAAAAGCTCTTTTTATTTAAGTCAAATGTATTTGCACTCTTTTCCGTATTCGTTCAGAAACTTTTGAAAGACTCTTTGTGGTAAGATCCGCATACGTCAAACTCGAGTACCACCAGTTGGTAGTCACGTGACGATAAAAAAATAAAACAGTAGAATTATTAACCAATACTGACGCACGATAAATCAATAGATAGACATGTATTTAGTTTAGTTTTCAAATGCCATTATGTGACAGGCCGCTACTACAGAAATTCTTGATCGTAAAGCTCAAGTTGTTGTTTAGTTTAATAAAGCTGTGTATTCATGTTAATCAAATTAAAATTTTATTGGTATCGAATTATTGCGCATGTTACTTAGGGCTGAACCATACAGACCCAGTCGCCAACCTATATTTAGGATTAAAATGGACTGAATTATGAGCAGACCAAGTCTCCCTGACTAGAGGAACAGTTGCCTTCGTCGAGAACTCTAAGAGGTTTCCAAGTTACATATGGGAAAAAGTGCAAAAACTACTATGCAACCATCCCATAGGCCGGGACTTGAACCCGAGTCGAAGTATCAGTATTCATCGATTTTACCTCTCGAGTACTGGTGGGCTTCCCAAGTTAGGATCCTCAGCAAATGTAAAACAATATTTGACAAATCAAGCGGATATGTTGCTTATTAGTAGATCCGTACTGTAAAAAATCCATTAAGAGCTATAACTGCGAAGGCCTTGGGAATTAGGTCCCCAGATCTTTGAAATAAGAGACTAGTGTTCTTCTATTTGGCGGATACTCCATCAGAACGGACAAAAGGCTTAGTCCTGAATGTTTGCTAATGGAATGTTGAATTGTATATTATTATCTTGTGCCTGTAAGAGTATAAAGTAGAACTACAGTAACGGCAGTGACAGTTATGTTAAGTTAAATAAAACATAAATTAATTTTCCTCTTTTAGGTCTTTACATTTTTAATTATGTAATAAAATTACTCAGCTACGTGACAAATGCATGAATATATTACCTGATGAGGCAAATGACAAGTATGAGGACGAGCACAACAAGAATCGTTCCGCAGATGACGCCAAACAGGAAGGTCATGGGGCTGTCGGCGGGCCTCACGGGGGGTGCTGTCCCCGCGCTCGACCCCGACGACGACAGTGAACCTAAACGAAAAGGAACAGCCCTTCCTTCTATTATTAATACAGACAGGGCACTCAAATTTACATGAGAAAGGTATAAAATGAATTGTTTCACAATCCTTATATGGAATAAAGGCTAAATGAGTTAATAAATGCAAATTATAATTGTGCATTAAAATAAGGGTCATCGTATTTGGCAGCATAATTAAGTGGATTTCAAATCTGTCTACGACAGAAAATCATAAATTATCTCGCATTCTTGTTTCTTCAATTTATGCACACGAAAGTAAGGGTGCCACATATTCGTACGTAGTCCTCTTTCATGCATTTGATCCAATGATCCACAAACTTATTTCAGTCATCTGTGCACCGCTTGATCCATATCGTTTTCTATAAAAATATGGACGTAAGTAACAACGTAAAGACTCTTTAAGTATTCCAAAGAGATGGTAGTCGAGGAAGGGATGAGTTCTAGGCTGTAGACAGGGCATCCTAAATGGATGCAAATGACTCTTTAGAAACCCAAATGGTAAATGATTTCAATAGTCTTTTGCCTTGCAGTAATCTTTCTTGGCTCCCATCTTGAACAGGTTTTATGGTAATCGAGCTTATCAAACATGATCTGATAGGTGGAAGTATGAGTAGATTGATGAAATGCTTATTCATCGACAGTAACTTGCTGTTTCCTTACTATCTCTCGAGCTTTCTGAATCTTTTCGTTAGTGGTAGAGGCTTGGTGATAGGTGCTGCTTTTTCTTCCATCACCGCTTCTTCGATTATATTCAGTTTTCTAGATTTACTGATACACGCTCTGAGGAATTTCGCTCCCATGTCGAACAATAGCTGTTAACCATTGCTAAAGATTAAGTCTCCACGTCCATTGTCAACTGACCTGAACAGAAGGCGGAAACACCCCATTTCCGATAGATTTTAGTACCTCATACACCCGCCGCCATCGAAAATGCCACTACGTCTCGCCGTTTCTGTTTTCTGGAAAAATTCTGAGTCTTCTGTCTTCTCTGTTTTTTAATTTTCATACAAAGTAATTTTCAGATTCTTATCTGTTTATCATTTCTTGGATCCATTTTATTCAAATTTTATATGCTACAGCTATGAGCAGTCCACTTCGCAGTTTTGTCTCCAGTGTTATTACTAATCCTCCTGATCCAAACATAATTCAGAACCTAATGTTTTGGACAGTTTTCTCAATCCTATTCCAGTTTTAAAGGAGAATATCGCAGATGATGGAGCCAAATGTCTCCTACTGTTATTCTTCTGTCAACAATATTTCTAAGAGACTTTCGGCGCAGTGGAAATTTTAACCCTTTATCTACGAATTACCCCGTTTTCTATCCAAGTGAATAAAATCTGTCATAAATAATGTGCATTTGGAATTTTTTTTGACAAACGGATTTCAAGCCAAAGGCTGGGACACATATGTCCCAGCCGTAGTTAATAGTGGGATGCATATGTCCCCCACGTAGCAATCGACTTGCTATAAGCACACCTATTATTCTGGAAAACTCTATTATATGAAATAGATTTACATCGTATAGTACAGGGTAAAGCATTCTTTGCATAACACAGCATTACACATTGGGAAACTTATATTTGTTCTTTTCTTTATATTCATTTGTGTACAACGAGCACAGCGGCATCTTCATTTTCTAGCTATTGGAAGATGATATCCAACATTCAAGAGATTCTAAATACTTTTTAAATCCAGCAGTAAATTTAAACTTTTAATGGGACATGTTTGTCCCGTTAGTAGTCAAAGGGTTAAGCAGCAAAAAAGCTATATATTTACAAACATTCTGCGAAATTCTAATGTGGGCATTTAGTACCGCTAACTACTTTACTGAAGAGGAGAGGCACATTTATTAATTCTTGTGGGCTTGAACGATGCAAGTTCATTTTCTATCTTCTAAGACCACATGCGAAGTTACGTTGCCTTTTCCCACACGCATGCTTATTAGTTTCCTTTTGATTTCTGACAGTTTTGCTGCCAATCGGAATGATTTCTTGTCTTTCGGGTTTTACACTACAGGTTTCGCTTCTTGTTTTAATTAGCGGATCCTTATAATTCATAATTCAAGAGAAAATTACCAGTAAAAGAAGGAGGTTGTTTTATCAAAAATATAAAAGTTTATACACTTCAAAAACAGAAAGAGTTGACATCTTTGAATTTTAAATAAATGAAATAGGCAAAGTCGATACTAACACTTACTAGTCTGCGCTGGTTTAAAGTATTCACTCTGTTTGGCTAAAATCTGAAAAGGAAAAAAAGATGAAAACTTATATTCAACTGTTACTCCTGCTGTGAATACTGGAAACATACTTAATTATACATTTTTCGCTATAGTTAGAAAATTTACGTCACGGAACTTCAATGAAATAACATGAATCTACAATTTTTAAAATCTAAACGATTACAAAGCATGAAATATTACAAAAATGTATGTAACAAAATCATATCAGTTTTAAAACCAGGCAAAATTCAAGCTTATATTACATAAATTTGCTCTGCGCATTTTTAGATATATTAACGTGAATGTTTTTGCTTCAGAAAGCTTGAAAAGGGAATTATTAAACAAAGACCCACTTAAGCGTATATTTTTGGTCAAAAAAGCAAAGTAAATACTTTTAACCAACAGACCATTTTTAGTGCGATTTCGTTGTATTGGTTTGTTCGGAAAATAATTTCGTTTTCCTCCAACAAAGGGTTTAATTGTATTTTTTTACAGCCAACTTCTCTTTAAGCCACATGGTCTTTGCATATTTTGACAACTGATATAGCAACGCGTTTTTTGTGAAAAAAGTCGAGTAATTCTACACATTAAGTTTCTGATCGGTGTCCCGTTCAAACATGGAAAGTGAAAAGCAGCATTTTCGGCATATTTTACTCTTTTACTATCGGAAAGGTACAAATCCTATTCAAGCAAGAAAAAAATTATCCGATGTGTATGGAGAAGATGTATTGACAGAACGCCAGTGCTAAAACGGGTTGGCAAAATTTCGATCCGGCAATTTTGATTTTGAAGATGCACCATGTTCTGGAAGGCCAGTTGAAGTTGATAAGACACAGTAACGGCGTTAATCGATGAAAACCGGCGAATAGCAAATCGCGAGATCGCTGAGAGCTTAAATGTATCGAATTCGAACGTTCGTGATCATTCAAAATGCCTAGGTTTAATCTCAAAGCTCGACATATGGGTTCCTCATGTTCTTATTTTCTCCATCGTTCTTTTATGTTTTATCGTTTCTGAAACAGTTCTTTCATGGTATCAGGTCAGAACCGTTCCGTTGCTGCATTGACATGGTTTATTATGACCTACCTCTCACTAACAATAACCTTGATGAAGAAGATCAGGAACGAGGGATGAATCAAGAGAGGCTAGTTAGGATGAAGCGAAGAGCGAAAAGAATCGAGCGACGTGTGGGATCGGAAAAAACGACGCCGACTCAATCAAACGCCAACTCCCCGAACTGATTTCTTTCAACTGTACTTTTGAGATTCCCTAAAACCTCCTTTCTACACATAACTAACAACACAATTCTAGAATAAATTAAAAAAAAAAAGTTGGGAAATGATAAAAATTAAGCTCATTTTTAGCTTGGGAAGATAATCATGCTTTTTCTCTTCTAAAATGGAAAGTTGGCACGTTTTCAATTTCCTTCTGCTCTTATTTTGCCAATCAGGCATTTGCTTTCTCATTAAAGTGACTCATGTCATGAACGAATAGCATATCTGTATTCCTGGCACGCTTCCAAAAAGAGCTGTCCGTGAACTGTAAAAGAGCTACAACTCCGTTTTCTAGAACTAGAGTAAATTCGCCCAGTTAAGCGAATCGGTTCTTTGAATCAGTTCCGAAGTGGATCATCCAACTCTACCCCACAGAAGTCCAGAATACAAGATAGCCGTGAGTGGACGATCCTTCAACTTACTTGAACACTTACAGGACAGGAAACAAAACTTCATTCTCAGTAAAATGCCTTTTACCTGGCTACAAAAGTAAAGTTCTTTTCCTTAAACAAGTATAGCTCCCTCTTTCTCTTTGTGATAAAACTACATTTTATTAAAACAAAATTACATAAGTTTCTAGACCAAAAGCAGAAAAAGTTTTGATACAACCTGTCCGTCCGGACCCCAGACTTGAACCTCGACGAATCCGGAGTAATTTGTGTCCGGGTCGAGAGAACCGTCGTACACTCGAAGGGTTCTCTCCTCCTCCTCAACCTCCTCTTCTGTTGCTCTCCTCACTCGAAAAGGTGGCTCCGACCTGGGATCACAAAGGCTGAACTCGCCGTCCCCCAGCACCACCTCGCTGGAGAAGTTCTCGCTGAAAGTCAGTCAAATTTTGTAAGCTGTCATTGAACACACGGTGAAATATCTACTTAAAATAATAAATCAATATGTTAAAGCAAGGCATGTAAAACGTTACGCAATTTCACTATTGGATCTGATGATATACATAATTTTTCTATTGGATATAAAAAGCAATTTTAGGTATCATCAAAAGCAAAGATACTAACGATATTCAGCATGTCATTGTTGCGTTTGATGACACCTAAAATTGACCTTCTAGATGACAGATCCAATAGAAAATCCTTACAATCTTGTAAAACCTTGACATAAACGCCTCTCTTTCTAAAATTTAATTTCTTTCCAAATATTTGACTAAAAAAAATCTACATTTAAAAAAATTAGCGTCATTGGAAAACTTTTTCAGATGGTACACAAAGGTATACACTAAAATTTGATAAACATGTAACATTAAAATATAAATGTTTGCATCAAAAATTAATCAAAAATACAATACATAATACGCTAGCTTATTTGGATATAGAAAAGCACATGAGGCCATCTGCGTAACGGATGATCTTTGTGAGAACTTTGTAAGGGAAACTGGCTCGTATTCACGTTACGCATGGGGAAAAACCATAAAAACTAACCATGCATTTAGCCTATTTGCCTGAGATCGAAACGCGCTCCAGACTTCCAGTATTCACAGCTCTAAATTACTCCGCCATAGTGGGCCATATATATATATATATATATATATATAATAAGCAGACCACTGTAATCACACTAACTTCAAAATGTACCCTTATATATTTTATGTTCAAACTATTCAATAAAAATCAAACTTTTTTATATTACTTCGTGTATAACATATTACACTGGTGTGCAAAAATTAAGGACGAAGTCGAAAAATTAGCATATCAGCTGAACGAAGAGGCAGAGCGGATAGAAAGACCAATCAGGAGATTAAGTAAGTTGATGTACGGTAGCACATGCGCAGATATGCAGGTAGACGTAATGGGGGAGTGTCTGAGTAGTATAAAGCATGTTGTCGATGTAAGATCAGTATTTCTGGCAAAGAGATTGCACGCCGTATAGCAGTTAAAATCACACCGAGTTGCTGCTTCAGCGAGAAATGGCGAATAATCATTCTGTTAGACGACATCTGGATGCTTTTACCCAAGGTCGAATCATTGGGAAGTTGGAGGAAGGCCGCAGTGTGACAAGTGTGGCTGCAGAGTTCGGAATTGCTCACAGCATCGTTTCACGACTGAAAGTCCTGAAACGATGCTGTGATTGTGAAACGATGCGTGAAACTGATACTTTCAGTCGACGAGACAATTTCAAACTACAGGAACAGCTATCCGGGGGTTTAGTAGTGGTCGTCCACGAGGAACCACACCCGCAGATGATCGGTATATTGCCTTACAAGCCAGAAGAAACAGGCGGCAGACAGCGGGAGAAATCGCTAGACACACGACACAGGCGATTGGACGACCGATATCGCGTTTTACCGTGGCCAGAAGACTGCACGGTGGTGGTCTGTTTGTACGACGTCCTGTACGGTGTGTACCTCTAACGCCTGCCCATCGGAGAAGGCGTTCTCTGTGGTGCCGGGAACACCGGAATTGGAGAGACAATGAATGGGGACGAGTACTCTTTACAGATGAGAGCAGATTCAGTCTGAGTAGCGATTCTCATCGCATACTCATCTGGAGAGAGCGGGGAAGCCGCAATCATCCCTCGAACATCATTGAAAGGGACAGGTATGGAGGTGGCGGTGTTCTCGTTTGGGGAGGCATCATGCTTGGTAGTCGTACAGACCTTCACATCTTCGACGCAGGTTCAGTCAACGGGACCCGTTATTGTAACGAGATTCTTCTTCCATATGTGCGTGTTTTTAGAGGCGCTATGGGTCCGCAGCTCCTTTTCATGGATGACAATGCACCATGTCATCGCACAGTAGCTTCGGAACAGCTCTTAGAAAGTGAGGATATTGAACGTATGGATTGGCCGGCACGATCTCCGGATCTCAATCCCATCGAGCATGTATGGGATTTTCTATGCAGACGCTTGGCAGCTCGTACCTTACCACCAGTAAAGATTCCGGAGCTTCGATTGGCGCTGCAAGACGAATGGGCAACAATGTCTCAACAACTCATTGACACCCTCATTCTCAGCATGGGCAGACGCTGTGAAACCTGCCTAGCAGTCAGGGGAGATCATATCCCCTATTAAAGACCGGATGTTTCTTGCTGAACACCCATCACAGGGATGTTTCGGCCTTCAGTCGCATTGCGCTCCATGCTACTTTTTCAATAAAGCTTCTTTTTATCCCTCTGATTTCTCTTTTAGTAAATGTTGCTTACATTACTCCTGTCCTTACGTATTGGGGATCTTACGGTATTAAATGTGTTGATTTGGAAAGCTTTTGTACAAAGTTATATTGAAAAAACCGTCTCATCCTTAATTTTTGCACACCAGTGTACTTTACGTAACATGATTTTGTGTAAACTTTATTTAATGTCGGAGCTTATATTACTTAGCTAATCACCATAACTTTCATATAAAATTCTGTTACGTAACTAAAAGAGGAAATAATACGAAAGTTGCGCTGCTGAGTATTCTTGTAACTTATACCTGATTTTCAGAAAAAAAAAAAATCCCCCTAAATAATAATTGATCGTTACTAGATTAATACAGGCATAGCATATTTCTATGGAATAATTTGCTATAATTCCTAATTTAAATATCACATATTTAGGGCACTATTTACACAGCACTACTCAATGTATCATAAAAGTTATATTACATGATTTATGTTTAAAATGACTAAATTTACCTGTTATATGCTCACATGTGCACATACTTCAGAAATCTGACATAATTCGAAATTTCTGATAAATCAAAATTACTGGAATATATTCATCACAAAGCAGTTTTCAAAAGTTTGGCAAATTTCTTGTCATTTCGACATAAATTAGCCTGATGAACAAAAATGAAAAGCTCAGGAGGCCCATTAGAGCACAAGTGATTAAATCATTGAACCGCAGTAGTTCAACCTGGCTCCGAATAATGATGAACGAACTGACTCTACGCATCTTTTCTTTCCCTGAGAAGGTATTCCACAAGGGCATACTTTTCCTTAATTAGAGAGTTCTCGTATGGTTTGAGCAAAATGAAAGAAATATAAATAAATAATAAAAACCTGAAAGCTTTCAGATTTTATATTACGCTCAAAGTGACCTTTATTTTAACGTTTTTTTGTGTTATCTTTATTTATTAAATATCATGTTCTTCACGCTTAGATCATAAAACTCAATTTAACAGCAATATCACAAAATTAAAAAATCTGATGTGTACACCACAAGACTTCCTTGTACGGAATATTAAACGCATTTTTTCTTGCATTTCATTTAAACTTATTGGATTGAATTAAATCTACTTCGCCGACAACGCATAAACCACAATAGAATAAATGCATTCTTTAAAATTCACTCTATTTGTTTACCACAGCGACACTCTGACGCTAGGTTCACTTAACAGTATTATATTTCGTTCATATTAACTCAGAATGCACAAAATTTATATCATTTAAAGAATTATCTAATCGTTGCCACATGTTCTATTCAAATACTGTAATGAAGCTAGAACGATGTATAAAAGAAATTAAGCAAACAAAACAAAAAAGAAACAGTTTTTCACAGACGATTGAGTATTTCTCATTCAATTAAGTCAGTTCTCACTTCGCGAGAAGGCAAAAATACATAAAAATTCAAAATATATATATTAAAAATTACTTAAATTCAATCAAAATAAATCTTAAACACTTTTTCCTCGAAAAAATTCCAGAAAGGATTAAGCATGATTTAATTGGCAATAATAAATGAAGGCGTTATCTTTGTTGTTGCGAAGCTAAGTTTCTCTAGATGAGCAACAAATCCACTAGTCTGCTGTTTCAAATGTAAACAATGAATGGCCGCCATAAAAAAAAGGCTTAGCGGCACTTAGACAACTTTAAAATTGTTATAATTCTAAAAATATTGCACACAGATTTACTAAATTCATAAAAACCTTAACCGGAAGGTAAAAACAACATAATACAATCATTTTTAAAGCAAAAAATGTACAATTTACAAACATATAAGAGTAAAGAAACTGAGATCACTGAGCCGGGTAACAGAGTGGATATATATATAAATATATTTATATACGTTTGGAGTAAAATACGAGGTGCACATGTACATGTTATAGCAGTCCTATATACAAAATTTCAACGTTCTGAGGCTACTCGTTTTTGAGTTATGCGAGATACGTACATATGTTCGTACAGACGCCACGAAAAATTCTCTTCAGAATTAATTTTAAAGGAGTTTTATAATTTTTTTGGTGGAAAGTCTTTTATTCTGTCCTTACGTACAGATGACACACAAAAACATCGTTAAATTGCATTCGATAGTGGTCAAAATGGATATTTGCGTTGAAATATGCTGCCTGAAACTTTTCGCGATTACAATACTTCCTTTTTCCTTCGTACAAGGAAGTAAAAAGAGCGTATCTTTACAATTTCCGAAGTTTTTCCAGAAGCTCTGCTGTTGAATTGAATTTTAGGGTTTAAATGCGAAGAACATGAATTTAATAAATAGAGGCAACACAGAAAACTTTAAAACAACGTTCTTTTGGGCCTAATATAAATCTGAAAGCGTTCAGATTTAAGAAATTTTTTAAGTTATTATTTTTAAAATTTTAAAATAGATAAAGTAAAGCAATTATAAACTAAACTGCATGCTGAATTGGTACATGCACAAATTCATGCAATTTTTATTTGCCTGCGAATTACTTCTCAAACGATACTAAATTATATTAAAGATTACTTTCACAAAATTTTAGAACAAGCTTAGACTAACCTTATGCATTAAAATTAGTACATCTGTAATTAAATAAAAGTGAAATATCATAATTCCACCGCGGCACAATGACGATCGATAAATTATCTAACCTTCAACTAAAACAACTATACCCGACATCCAAGTTCACTGGACTTTCGGAGGTCACAGGAAGAAAAGGTCACGACTAGATTCCACTACCTCCATTTTTCTCGTACTATGTCTCTCCATTGAAGCTTAATGGATTCTACAATTTCTTTTCGATGAATAATTGAATGGGAGTTTGGTACCCTGGAAGGGTTAGATCAAAAATTTCGCTCGATAGGTGGCGCTGTATCGATAATCTGAGGCAAGCAATTTTCTCCCGAGGACCTCGCTGCATTAAATATTAATTGAGGCTGTCGCTTTGCGTGTTATTTCCTACGTACTGGCACATTTTATCAATATTTATCTATCTTCGTAAATTTGCGCATTTTTAAAATGCGTTTACGGTTCGGCAAGAAATAAATTCAATCTTGTTAGTGATTTAGACTGAAACAAAACTGTTACAAATTAACCCAATTTATTACGGAAGTGAAAGTTCTTTGAAATTGGCGTTTCTTTCGTAAAATAAATCGTAACTTAGAAGAAAAACTCTTCCAAATATTACAAGCAAAGAATTTAGCAGTCTAATAGAACAAGCAGAAATGTTCATTTTGCCTTAAAGTGAAAGAAAAGTAGTATTACCGTACCTTGGCGAACATTTGTCTACCTTTATTGAATTGCTTTTAGATTTTTGACAATTGCGAAACTTTTCAGAATAACGTATTTTAATATGATTAAATAATACAAATAAATCAGTTTATTCTGATAGCGAATGTTCTAGAGAAATTCAGTTTGGTTATTTCCAAAGACGTTCCTTGGCCACTGTCTGACCCTAGGATTGCAGTTCCCAAAAAAAAAAAAAAAAAAAAAAAAAAAAAAAAAAAAAAAAGAGCTCAGCGATTAATAAATTTTTTATTTCATATTCACTAAGTATTTACATATGACAAGTACTTACAATAAATTTACTTTTTCCATCCGCGTACTTTTACGCGCTGCACCTCCACTAGGTACGGCCCTGGTTATTTCACCAAACCGTACTGTAAAACAGAATTTCCCTCAGATGATAACAAGCATAAAAATTCCACAGTTCGATGGAATAAAAAAGTTTCCTTCTGTTCTTTCCTTGTAATAAAACGTTTTTTTATAAAGCAATAAAATATAAACTAACCCTAAACTCTTTGCGAAAATATGCAATCTATTATTGCGTATTTATTTCAGATTTTTGAAAATTTCAGAAAATTTATAGCTATCTTGTTTGCATAATATTCCTTTCAAAAGATCCACGAAATAAAGGAAACTATAAATCATCGTCAAACTCAAATGATATTGTACGTTTGCGATTGTTTTTGAGAAATATTGTTCATTTTCAGTTTCCTCAGCTAGACATGCTACCGGCATTGCGAAATTTGCTACTCTCAGTTAAGATAAACAAGATGATCAAACAAACCTACTTACTATAGCCTTACATATTTGCGAAATAATGTCCAGAGAGCTCTCTCGGCTTCGGAAGCTGCTGACAATTTATATGGAACCCAGGAGAGTTTAAAAGCTGTCCCACTTTTGGGAAAACAATACAGACACTACCGAAAAATTTTTGTGAGGAGGAGTTATCCTTCTTATCGAACTCTCAAGGTTCGAGCATAAACCGAAAGTTGAAGTTATTTTCCCCGCTGCAGTAAAAGCGCTCTCTTGCGGCTGGAGTGGGAAACGGAGCCGTAACTCCATTTGAAAGTTAAATCACCTCTCTATTCACGAAGTAGTCCATCGGGATGCATCGGCATCCATGTTCACCCAAGTAGCAGCTTAAGTACCTCAGCAGTCACTAAGACAACTAGACTCGCTTTCTCGTTGCCATTCGGGTAATGCATAAAGATAACCGATAAAAAAAAAAGACTCATACTTACTCTTCCTTTACCTGCAGTTCTTTTTGTGGAATGCTAATGCTGCAGAGCGAGGGAGAATCGGAAGGCTTCGGATTCCATCGGTTTTTAGTGAACGCTCTACGAGTGGAGAATTAGGGTCAACGAAAGAGAAGCTTTTGGGATCATTTACCCGGCATAGAGTCTGAGGGGAGGGTTTTTCCTAGACGCACACCTTTCCCACTCGTCCAATGTCGGCGGCGTTTTGTGTCTCCTCGGCGATCGATCGCCTTTGGGGGGGGGGAATGTTACGTCACGTGTCCGAGCTAACGGATGAGTACTGAAATTGTACATCGGACGCGCCCTGCTTGGTTGTATTATGCATTTATAACGGTGGCTTGAAAGAATTCATGACTTAATATTAATCGGAATTGCAAATATGGAGAATTAACATCACACACTGGGATGAGGATAGATACATGTCATGCGCAAAATTATTGACGCGATAAAGAAAGGTAAATAAATTATAAAAGGGTTAAGATATCCCTATTTCGTTCGTTTCAAAAATCAAGTCCAGAATTTTATCATTTGAAAATATAGCCTAATATTTTATTATTCATTAATGTGCTATTTGGGTGATAAATAAACTCAAAGAATTTTAAAAGCGTAGATTTTTTTAATATTTTGCATGGATTCATTTTACTCGCTGTACACAATACTAATAAATTAATTTATGATTTATTAGATGCCTTTGCTATTTTGCGTGTAATATAAAACCGTGTATGTTAATGGAGTTCTTTGGTAACTATTATTTATAGTTTAGAATGGTTTAACTAATTACGGAAAGGTTACCTTGCAAAAACCATGAGAGGTTTCATGGAGTCAGTGAACCTGAAAAGTCAACTGTATCCTCGCCAGGATTCGAAACACAAATCATCCCAGTGCTAGCTGGCATGCTCCTACTGATACTACAATAGAACGCACGAGGGAATTAGATAATTCGTTACATTCTCCTCAAAGAAAAGACCCGAGACTCAATTAATTAAAGGCTAGTGATTAATGCATTATCCAAATTATAGTTCAGACGCCATTGTAGGAACTATAATATTTTTTGAAGCCAAGTAACGGGACAAATCAAATGTGTCTCAGTCTAGATTTGAATTA
Source organism: Stegodyphus dumicola (assembly GCF_044657685.1). Classification (NCBI taxonomy): domain Eukaryota; kingdom Metazoa; phylum Arthropoda; class Arachnida; order Araneae; family Eresidae; genus Stegodyphus; species Stegodyphus dumicola. Next base: position 3,938,811 of record NC_140769.1, on the reverse strand, counting down.
TGTATCTATCTTTTAACCGCTAGCTGAATGTGATAAGTATTTGAATGGCAAGAGCGTGCGCGAGTGAAGGGACAGTTCATTAAGACCTCTCTAACGAGAGAGATGACTTTGGGGCACATTCTTTCCGAAATTAAAAAGTTAAAAATGACAGTTTCACATTTATTCAGAGATAAATATATAAATGAATAAATAAAATAAAATAAATAAGTAATTGTTCTTTCTACAAATAAATAAATAATATGTAAAAAATTAATCCCATGTTTCCATAATTCATTTGCTTCTGTGTTATAACAAGTTCAAATACACGAGGTGATCATAAAATTTTCAAATGGGAACACAACTGCGCAAATTGATCAGTGCGTTGAAAAACCGTAAACGGCGTTGGAACGATAGAGTATGACGAAGACTGCCCATGTAAAACATATGCAAAAAAGAACGTTGTAAAGGACCGATGACAACACAAAGATGAGGTGCATTGAGGCACTTTGCCTAATTCACACTGACAGACAGTGGAAGCGGCAGTCACAAAACACCACGTGCAAATCATTGCTTGTGGAAAACTTTTAATTAGTAGTTAAGTTGTTCAGTCGGATGTTGAAGCGTGCTAACAAGATGACAGGTACAGGGAAACAACGAGGGGAACTGTTAAAGCTGTTTTATCTGAACAGGGATAACACTGCCGAAGCAGTGCGAGTTAATCGACGAAATCATGAGCTAAGACGAGGCCCATGTTCTGTAAAAACCGTACGAGATTTGATAAAAAAATTTAAGAAACTGGATGCACATGTGACAGATCGTGATCCGGACGACCATGAGTCCTTTCTGAGGTTGTTGTTGTTAACCTAATGCTCACTTTTCTGACTTATAGCCAACCCAAGCCCACAAAAATCCTCGTGGCAAGAAGCGCAAATTTACGCCTGTCGTTGGCGAAAGCCTTGAGCACCTTGCAGATGACAGTGCGATTTAGCTCAGTTCCGTCCCTCGCCAATTTTGATGGAGAAACACCGGGGGATGTGGGGCCGAGGGTCTTCCACCCCTCTTTCCATAGAAACAACCTCTCGAAATATTCTAAATATTAGAATATATTAGAATGGCCCCATACCGCACACATTTACAAACATCCATGCCTTCTCCGGGATTCGAACTTGGGCCCTTCGGCACCGCAGTCAACGACGCTAATCATTATACCGGTTGGGCGGCTCTTTATAAATACGATTTCTGCAAGTCCGTTGCATACTACAAGAAATATTGCCTGCAGTTTGGATATACTAAAAACCACAGTCCTATTCCTTATCGATTACAGCGCGTCCATATGTTGCAACTCGGAGACGGACAACAGTGTATTGACTTTGCGAATTTTTCCCTCATCTGATATGATGAAGATAGCAGGTGGCCTGCTGCAGATATTACGGACGGTTGAGGCGCATTTCTCCTTAACTGGAAACGTTGTAGTGTCAGTAGATTATTTTGTAGCAAGAGAAGCGAAACCTGTGCTAGTTATAGTATAATGAATCGCTGGGACTCGAACTTGGACCTCCCGAATACGCGCCGAGTGTGCTATTGTTACACCACGAAAGCATGCTGGAAGGAGGAGAAACTACTTTATAACTTGCAGAAATCGTACTCCAAGAACCGCGTGCAGTAGGCTGACGAAAATTCTCACGAAGAAGCGCCAGCGCCTTTACATGAAGCCAAAGTGACTATATACTGCGGCATCGAAACCATATTCGTTCTTAGTCCCTTCTTCTTCAAAGAGGTCACTTCCACAAGTATGAAAACGTGCTCCTGGACAAGTGCTCGGTATACAACAGTGTTGCAGAATTACGTAATTCCGGAACTTCAGAAGGAAATGACGTTAATGACAGTGTATGGATGCGAGACGGTATTCCTCCACATGTTGTTATATGTGTTCGGGAAGAGCACTTTGAAGATAGAGTCATCTCTCGTAACTTTGCAGCTTCGTGGCCACTGCGATCTCTAGAACCAGAAATCTACGGGAATGAGACCTCACTCTGATGGATTCCTGGTTCTGGGATTATAAGAAATCTAAAGTGCACAAATCAGATCCTCGAGATTTGCTTAGAACTGAAATATACCAGGAAACGTAAAGTTATGAAAAACGTCAAGTTCATAAAAAATTCGCATATATTAGGTAAATACGAAAATTACGTATTTTTAAATTTTATTTATTGTAAATTGATATTTTTATCAGGCACTAATTGTTTTTCTTAAAATTTTCCATGTGATAACCAAATTAATTAAATTTTTTTAATCAAAAAATGCATAGTATTTACTCCGTGATATTATAAATTATTAAAATTAGAGAAAAAGCAGACTTAGGTTATTTTGATGCTGGAGGCGTGAAAAATGAGCATTGCCCTCGCCGGGACTCTAAACTCGGAGATCTCGAATACGCGCCGAGTGTGCCACCACGAAGGCATGCTAATTACACCACGAAGGCATGCTAAGAAGGCGGGAGAAATACCATAATAGAATGATAAACAAAAAATAAAACTCTATCTGCAAATTCTGTAAAATAATCTAATCTAAATCTTGGACGAATTATTATCGTGGTTTTATCTTCAAACAGAGAATAATAGAATGAAGAAAATGGAGACAAAATTGAAAGCTAAAACATTTCTTTTCACTTCAAAGTTACCGAAGATGAAATGTGTTAACGAAATTAGCATTCTTGCAGACAGGATAAATAAAAGCGATTCAGAATTGCTTACAAGTCACAATTTAAATTTAAAACCTTAGAACTTTGCTTCGTCCAAGCTTTCAGGGCTACAGGTGTTTCAAGGAATTTGGTTTGAATCGCTGTCTTCCAATACCTCAATTTTGGTTTTCTATATTAATCGGTAACTCGAATATCTCCCGCCTGATAGATGGGTTCGAATTGAGCAGGGGAACTAAAATCCCACAACTGCTCAGTATTTTCAGTTAAAGACAAATTAACACCAGCTTGTACCACGGCCCTATCAGAGTCCAAGTGGCAAAGAGAACTGAATACTAGGAGTTTGATCTAGGTTCGATGGCAGGCTAAGGGGCTGGCTGCATGGTTGCAAGTTCACTGTATTTGTATTCGTCGAAATTCCCGAAGGGTGATCCCATGCAGCTCTAGGGAGTTGTTGCTTCTAGCCAGAGGAGGAAATGGGACGTATACCTACTTACCTCTGTTAGAAGCTCCTGCCACCTTTCTACTAAATATAGTTTTATTTTACAACATATTTACTATTTATGAACTACTTTTATGTTTTCTGTTTTATATTCTGGTATTGCAATATGTTTCTTGCATCCTGTCTCCAAAAAAGTTGCCCTTGTACTCGCACGTAACCCTAGCATGGCAACGTAGCTTACCTAAATTCTTAAATGAACGCTGGATAGTGAAGAACGATAGGCACATATCTACTCACCTCTGGTAGGCGCCAGGTGCACACGTTTTCCGCCATCTGTGTACGTGAAAGTCAGCCATTTCCCTTAGAAAAACCTCCACGAAGGCATCCTTTCCCCTAAGAAGAAACCCTCGTATGCTTTGGCATTTTCCAATAACAATAACGTACCCTACTGCAACAGTCAACGCTATAGGAGTTTCATGATGGCAGGATGAAGTTACCAACTCTCTCTCTCTCTCTTAAATCTAGATATCTGCACGTGATTTAAAAGTCAATTCGTTTACATATTCTAGAGGAGCAAACGAAACAGTAGAAATGCAGGAGAAGTTTAGCATAAGAAATAACCGGCCAATTAAAAATATCTTACAAGAATAGAACATAAAGACAATTTAAAAATAAAAAACATTCTTTCCATTTGTACAGAAATATGTAAAATCTTCTGAAAGAGAAAAGTCACATTTTATGTCTCTTTTGTCAAAACGTAATATGCCTTAACTACCATATTCCTATGCGAACGTGTTACTAACCTATTTTCTCTTATACTTTAAATGTTATAAACAACTCCCGTTTGAGGAGTAGACACATCTTTATCTGAGAATTTATCGAGAACTTCTTAGAACGTCTTTTGAAAGGGAGGAAGAAAGGATTAGCTTCTGTTCTTTGGAGTCCTTCCTCATCCATCTGATCTCGAGAAATCCTTAAGTGTGCTTCTGTATCCCTTGAAAGATGAGATAGAAGAAAATAACCCTCGTCTCTTGATACTTAAGACTGCGATCTCTTTTCTACAGGATTAGCCGTGGATTGCCACTTTTGACAGAGAAGTTTTAGGCTCTTATTCGTGAGCATAAATGTGAAATGCTCAGAAGAAAATCTCCTTTTCTCTGATTGCTCCTTCAATTAGTTTATATTGAGACTTCTAAGTCTTAATTTAAAAAATCTGTATTAATTTAAAAAGAAGAGGAAAAAATATATGAAACCTCAGATTAACGATTTTTGCTAACTGAATAATCTTTTGTATCAGGATATAGTAGAAAATAAAGATTATACTAGCGGCCTGTGGCCAAAGCAAAATGTATAAATTCTATGTATACCTGAAACGAAAATTTACAAAAATCTTTCAGTATGAATGAAATCAGTTCATTCATTCCAAGTAACTACCAATTCGTAAATAATGTTTTTGCTACCAAAGCAGGAAAAAAACTTCTGACACATCATGCTAATACGTATGACGTCATTGTAATATAATAACTTTTTCTCAATATCAATAAAAGTATTAACGTGGCAATAAGATACCGTTTCAGTTATCCTAACCTGAAACAAAAAAGTTGTTAACAGCAGCCATTTATTTAAAATGCTGACATTTCGACTACAGCAGGAAATATCTTCGACGTTCAATCACATCACATGGAATCGTATACTTTCTTCAACGTCAGAACATGATCTTATATAATAATATATTTAAAGTTTAGCAATGTTAATTTTATTTCATATTTTGTAAAACTTATACATACATTTTTACTTCCTTGTACGAAGTAGAAAGGAAGTATTGTAATCGCGAAAAGTTTCAGGCAACATATTTCAATGAAAATATCCATTTTGACCGCTATCGAATGCAATTTAACGATGTTTTTGCGCAATATATGTGCGTAAGGACAGAATAAAAGACACCTTTCCTCCAAAAAAATTATAAAACTGCTTTAAAATTAATTCTGAAGAGAATTTTTCGTGGCGTCTGTACGAACGTATCTCGCATAACTCAAAAACGAATAGCCTCAGAACATTGAAATTTTGTATATAGGATTGCTATAACATGTAGATGTGCACCTCGTATTTTGGTTGCAATCGGCCGCACCAAACGTATATAAATATATTTATATATATATCCACTCTGTTACCCGGCTCAGTGATCTCAGTATCTTTACTCTTATATGTTTATAAATTGTGCATTTTTTGCTTTAAAAATGATTGAATTATGTTGTTTCTATCGTCCGGTGAAGGTTTTTATGCCTTTCGTAATTCTGGAAGCAATATTTGCACAATTATCAACAATTTAAAAGCTGTTTAAATGCGGTTAAATTTTAAACAACATGGCGGACATATTTGTTTACATTTGAAACAGCAGAATTGTAGATTTGTTGCCAATCTAGAGAGACTAAGCTTCGCAACACAAAAATAACGCCTTCATTTATTATTGCGAATTAAATCATGCTTAATCCTTTCTGGAATTTTTTCGAGGAAATAAGTGTTTAAGATTTACTTCATAATTTTTAATACAGATATTTTGAGTTTTTATGTATTTTTGCCTTGTAGCGAAGTGAGAGCTGAATTAATTGAATGAGAAATACTAAGTCGTCTGTGAAAAACTGTTTCTTTTCTGTTTTGTTTGCTTAATTTCTTTCATACATCGTTTTTGCTTTATTATAGTATTTGTATAGAACATGTGGCAACGATAATTCTTCAAATGATATAAATTTTGTGCATTCAGAGTGTCGTTATAGTAAACAAATATAGTGAATTTTAAAGAGTGCATTTATTCTATTGTGGTTTATGCGCTGTCGACGAAGTAGATTTAATTCAATTCAATCAATTTAAATGAAATTCAAGAAAAAATGCGTATAATTTAATATTCCGTACAAGGAAGTCATGTGGTGTACACATCAGATTTTTTATTAACAAACTCTAAGATTTGAAAGCAAGCAGTGGCAACACTTTTCGAAATAAAGCATTTTTATCTCCAGTGACTCCACCCGGACTGTTGCCACCTGGTAAAATGAATGCGAAAATTAGCGTTTTAGCGTTTTCTAAATTTTTAATTAATATCTCCGCTGATTAAAGTCGTACGAAGATGGGAATGGTCCAAATGGCTTCATACGAATTTTTGGAATCCGAAATAATATATTTAATGTTTGGTAACGCTATTTTTATTTCATATTTTGTTAAACTTACAAATTTTTTATTAACAGACTCTACGATTTGAAAGCCAGCAATGGTAACAGCTTTTCGAAATAAAGCAGATTTTTTTTTTATTTTCAGCGGGCGAGATTGTTGCCACTGGGAAAATCAGGGTGAAATTAACGTTTTCAGAGTTTTTAGTTAATATCTCGGACGATTAAATTCGCATGAAGATGAGAATGGTCGAAATAGCTCCCCAGAAATATTTGGTATCCGGGGGTACGTACACTGTGCAAAATACGACATTGGCGTACATTGACGAAATTGACGTGCATTGATGAAATTGAAATTGCGTTTTTCATGTCTCGATAGTGCGACTTAGGATATGTATTAGACTTATATATAGCATCGTTCTAATATAGATATTTTGACAAAAAATCGGACTTTTTCTGAAATGACATGCCCTTTTTTTTCATATTTCAATTATACGATTCAAATTACGCCAAACGACAAAGTTTTGTAAAAATCGCACGAGTAGTTTTTAAAAAATGAGCTCTCAAAATTTTAGCTACTCAATGTTAGTTGAGTTTCGTATATATTTATTAATCTCTCTTTTTTTATTAAATTTATTTGATTCTTCTTTTCGCATTTCGAAATTTAGATTCATTTCAAATAAAATTCGTCCTTGTTTTATGATTTATTTTAAAATTTCTATTTTTAAATAATTTTTATAAATTTTTCAAAAACATTTTTGAGTTATAATCTATATCATTTTTACCATCATCTTAAAGTAGACGTATTTCTAAGCATACCTGCAAAGAAGATATACATGAATTTATATATATATTGGCAGGTTTTGAAATTTGGCATATTTATTGAAAGCGATAAAACATCAAATGTGGTTTAAACACTTTTGTAAAATTAGTATTTGGAAGTAGAAACGAAGTAACTTTTTTTCCTGTCAAGTACAATGCAAAAAGATAGGAACGAGGTGCCTTTTTATACGCTCCGGTATAATGGAAGGGAAATGAAAATTGGTTGTCACATATTCTAAGAAGTTCGCCAAGCGGATTATTCTTGGCGCTAACTGAAACAAATTTGCCAAGATAAATTTTTGAGTTTCTCCATAAATTTTGCACCAAATTTTACAAAATTTAATATCTAGGCATAAATTGGGTCGTAGAATTGAAATAGGAAAAAAATTAATTGATATGTTATTTCGGAAAGATCAATGCTGTATATAAATCTAATATATATCCTAAGTCGCGCTTTCGAGACATAAAAAACGCAATTTGAATTTTGTCAATCGGCCTTGTAGAACGGAAGATATAGAACTGCCTTTTTTTTTCGCAGTCTACCTCTTTCGAAACTGAACTCGCCACCGTTCCGGAGGAGATAATGTCACAAACAAACAAATAAACAAGCAGACAGAATCGCACAGATTTTAAAAGCATAGATTTGATCCTTTGGAAAGACTATATTATTAATCTTCGAGTATTTACATCTAACACTAATGTTCAACTATTTTATATGTAACAGGAATACGGGAATAGAAGTAAGTTCCTTTTTCTGTTCTAGATTCTGGGACAAGATCTTGAAATTTTAATTATTTTTTACTGAAGGAGACAAAAACAACTTTTGAAACATTTTAAGTTTTATGAGTGAAATATCATTCCTCAGTAGATAATTCTTCTACATTAATATCGCCTACAATAATATATTAATCTGCGTGAAGAATTTTATAGGAAAGCAATTTCCCTACATCAAACTTAACAGATTCGTTGCCACTATATAAAGTGAAAGTGATTGCTCATGTATTACAATAAAGATTCACAGCTTTTATTAATTGTAACATGAGGAAATACCCCTCTTTCCCGACAACCACCCTTTCAAGAAATAAAAAATAAATAAAACATTTTTTTTTGCTTTAAAATTTTATAAGAATTTGATACTTATGCTATCCAAATATTTATTTATTGACTAGACATAAGCTCGCGGTCGAAAAAAAAGTACAACTAGCTGTAGAACAGATTGAATTTATTTTCCATACTTACATTATTCATCATGTAAGCTAGAGATTTTCATTCCGTCTGTCCGAATTATCAATTTCGAAAACATTCGCAGACCACTAAGTTTTACTGAGTTATTTATGGCTATAAAATACTGCCAGCCACACTGAAAGGTGGCTGGCCGAAAGATGGTGAGGTGTGCCAGGTGATATAGCCTCGGGCCCGGTTTCGAAACTAGGAGAATGTATGGATGTTTGTAAGTATATAATACCTTTGCGGCATGGGGGCACTTAAAATGCTGTCAAGCCGAAAAATTCTCTTGAGAGATTGGTGTTACAGAAAGACGGAATAAAAGACTCTTCGGATACGTTCCTTGAAAATTTTCTATCAAAATTCATACGTAGCTGGGGCAATTCTTACTCTCACTTATAAGGTGACGAACACCTAAGCCAAAGGCCTAAGTCAGGCGCAAGTCATTGCTCCTTGGCCACAGTAAAATTCCAGGACCTGATTTGGATATAAGTAAGGAAGATTAAGAATAACAGTAGCTACTGCCATCTACCAGCCCCAAGCGGCACTGAAGTAGCATCAGAGGCAGATGCCCTTCAGAGTCAATAAAAAAGGTATTTCATGTTATTTAATCAATTTGCTTGATTTGGATCTTTACTATGACTTCTCTTTTCCGTTAGCCCCACCAAGATGCATTTGATATTGCAGAGTGTTTGAGAAAGAAAAATTTTGACTGTTTTAGATATACAGCTTTTGGCGACGACATTCGTAGCTTTACTTTCCATCCAGCTCTGATATTTACCATTCCGGCAATAGCCATTTGCTAGCTGACGTTAAATCATGCTATTAAAAGTGAGTCAGCTTGATTTCTGTAATATGTGGCTGCGATACTTTTAAACTGCAATTCGATTTTATGTTAAAATGCAACTTAATGCTTACTACCTGCAACTGGCGAGGTTTTATTTCTACGTATAAAAGCGTACCTTCTATTTAAATTCAAGTTTAATAAAAAGTTTTATTTAGGACTTTACTGTACTATTTTCATTAGAATGAAATATAACTCGCTTGTCAGTCTACTAAGGGCGGAGGGACACTGCAGCTAATATTACACAGTTAAAACCCTAAACTTTACGAAAACACAGCTCGAGAGCACTCTGATAACACTCTGCTCGAAAGCAACTTCTAACATTCTTACTAGCATTAGTGAGTTGGTCAAGGTATTGGTAAAGTTTCTTATCGATTATTGTAAAAAAAATCTTATGTTAACACAACATGACTTCCTTGTACAGCCTATTAAATTATACCCATTTTTTTGCTGCACTTCATTTACATTTATTTTCTCCAATTATTCTAACTGAATTAACCAAGCCCTCCAGGCAAGTTCAAAATAACATCAAAAGTTAAAAATTTTGAAATTAAATATTCCGGTAAGTTTTTGTCGTACGGGAATCAAAATTCTTGTATTTTTAGTTTTTCATAACGAGCATAAAACTTTCCGAAACGCAAGTCTAGGGACCGGGAGAATGCATTAACAGTTATATATCGTTATTTGTCCACAATTAAGTTTTTTAAAGTTTGAAATTAGCAAAACATGAATTGTTTCATCACTTAAAACACTTCCATAACTGAAAGTATATAACTTATATAACTACGGTTATCAACGTTTGCGAAAATAAAGGCCGGTTGGGGATTTTTAAATAAGGTAAGGAGGCTGGGTATATGCACATAACATACTTTTGGAACTGCCGTTTGCAACCAAAAAGAGAGATGCATAACAAGATGTTATAGGAAAATTTCAAAGTTCCAGGGCTGATAATTTTTGAGTTACGCGAGGTACATACGTAAGTACAGGCGTCACGAAAAATGCCTATTTTGAATATATTTTACAACCCATTTTTGCATAATGAGTCCTTTTCTGCACGTACATACAAATGTCAGGCAAAGAAATAGTCCAAATGAATTCGAGAACGGTCGAAATGGATATTTCCATTGAAAACCGTTAACCGAAATCTTTTGTGATTACAATACTTTATTTACTTCGCAATCACGACAGTTTTAAGGAAGTAAAAATGAATCTTTCCTTCAGAAATTTTTCGTAAGTATTCTCTCTTATAAAATAAGCTGCAACGAAATCATTTTTTATTTAATACGATTTTTATATAATCTAAGTCTATTTCACAGGTTTAGCTCTGCAGTGTATTGACATTTCATAAAGCAGAGATTGGCACGACTACCATCTCGGCAATATCGAAGATTAAAATAAGCCATTAAAGGATTTTACAAAGCATTCCGAAGGAATGTTTGCCAATGAAGAAAACTTTATTTAGTTTAATTACCTTTTGTGAATGCAATGGTAGTCTTCTACTTTCTATATTATTTGGTCTTCTGCTATCTGGTGCTATATTAAAAGAAGGGATTTTTTTAAATCTAAACCAGGTAAAACAATGCCTCATTGACATTTTGATTAAATTAAATTTTATACCAGATATTGTTGTACATGCCAATCAATATACAGAAATTCCAATAAACCTCGTAGCAGACTTATTCATACAAGGAATAATTTGTATTAAACTTTCACTCTGATATGGAAAGAAAATGGATCATTTATATCATGCTACAGAAGAATTAGAAGTGCTTATTATCCTCAAAATCATTCAACTAGTTCTTTAACCTTCAAACACATTTAATAGGTCCACCAGCGGCCGAACGGTAAAAGCCGCTGAATACTGTTAGTTCAGTCAGGAGTTCGAGTCCCGGTGAACGGGCTGGCTGCAGTGGCGTTTTCCCCATGCGGTAACGGGCCAATTTCCTTAAAATGACCTCTACGGGGCATCCCTCCCTTTCCGTGTAGTGCTTAAGGGCGAAGCACGTAATAAGTTAACAAAAAAACACATCCAAAAATTAACTTGAGAATTTGCAAACAAAATGTAAAGCAATTTAAGCGAATGAGTTTAATGAATTTTAATTGAATGTAAGTTGAAATTATGAAATTTATATAAATTGTATCCAGAAATCAGTTCAAAAAATCAATTTTTTCAACATTTGAAATTTGTTAGAAAACAATGTCATTTTTAAACCCCTTAACCTGCACAAATAAAATAATTACGACTGACACTTTCACATCGAAAAGGCATACTTAAACTCAAATCAGCATACTTAAACTACGTTGTTAAAGCAATTTATGAGCACAAAAGAGGGTTTTCTATTGTTAAAAAAACTCATTGCTTAAATATTTACCTGTCGAAAGCCTCTGCGAGGTAAGCTCCTCTGTGTCCACCCTCTTGGTGAACATCTTCGTAGGACGTGAGATTCATATTGTCTGGATTCCGAGGCAAAACAGAAATGGAGTCACCCTTTGCCAGTCTGATGACTATCACTCGGTAACATCTGCATCATTAATAATAAAAATATGATAGAAATTTTTGCAATAATTTACAAAATATTTTTAACGCATACACTGTAATACTGAGATTGATGAGAGTAATAATTGGACATTCATATTTAAGTAAGAAGCAGAAAAAGGTAATAATTATAAATATACAAAGGTATGGTATTTTCATTTATGTGTAGAAGAAAAATTTAATAAATATGAGAAAGAGAGTAGGTTGTAAGTATTGATTCTTAAGTTTTCTTCCGGTTGGAAAATTTTCTTTGAAAATTCAAATTTGTTAATTTTTAGTTTAAATTAAATTAACTTATTTTAATCATTAATTGAACATGTGACACATATTTTAAATAAACGTCACTTTGATAATTTAACATTTAGCTGCATATTTGAATTACCAGATGTAACGAACTAAAATTACTTTTAAGTACCAAACTGTAGACATCAGACGCCAAATATATATAGCTTTGTTCTTTTCTTCCTTTAGGATATTATTATTAATGTTTCGATAAATATTTAGTAAATAAAGCTTACAATTTATAATTAAAATATTTTTCTTTGCTATTTTTTTCCCAGTAGTGGGCACTTGCCTACAATGGCATTGTCCACTCCTAAGGCCAGAAGTGGTGACTGTTTTATTGTGGCGGCACCTAATAGGCGGCCACCGTCATCTCCTGTGAAGGGACAGAAAATTTTACATCCATGCCTTCTCCGGTATTCGAACGTGAGCCCTTCGGTATCGCAGTCAGGCTCCTAACCACTCAACAATCCAAACTAATAGCAATTACATGACGTATTTCCTCACTGGTCATGGGCCCTTCCCTTCATACCTCTGCCGCTTTGGCTTGAGAGAGAATGATAACTGCGAATGTGGGGAGGAGGGTCATCCAGACCATTTTGTGTTCTCCTGCCCACACACAGCACTTAACAGCCTCAAGCAACCAGGAGCCAGATTCTGGCCAAATTGGTTCCAGAATCTACAAAGTAACAGAGTTGCCCAGCGGAAACTGAAAACAATAATTGACTATTGTTACTAGCAATTACTCTTCCGACGCTGGAAGATAGTAGTCATTAAGTATAAACTTGAGTAGTATGTAACACACATTACGTTCTAACAATGCCATTTCTAAGCGCAGTTCTCTTAGAAATAGATATCGCACCTTCAGTATGGAATTAACTCTTCTTGAACTGGCACATTTATTAACCTGAAAACAGATCACTTGCTCTGCAAAGCATAGCAGTATGCACGTTAGAACTATATAAGCTAGTTCAATATGTCAACAACAGAGTATGTGATATGTATGTTCAATATGTAATTTTGTATTTATGCTGTGCCAGGTTTCCATACACAAAGTTGTACTGTATCTGTACATGTTTATATCTTTTATTTATGGTACTTAATTTATACTAAGGATCGTAGCGTACCTCAATGGCATGCTTCATGTAAGCTTTAACTATCATGATAACTTATATGTATAGATGTATATATGAATATGAGTGAGAGTATGAATACTTTTTATTTGTTTCGGAATATATATGTATGTGTGTATATATCTGTATGAGTTGGTATTTTTATGTATACACATATATTTTGATTGTACTCTTCTTCAAGTGCCTTGTATTGCACATGCATATTTCTGTTTTGCATTTTATAAGTGTCGTCTGCTCAGCCGGGGCTGCCCAGGGCTGCGGCCTGGCAGCTAGTGGTTCACTCCCGCTGAGTTCGTAACCAATTCTGCATAGATATATCTATACCTGGGTCGGAAGCCAATTCAGCGGATTACTCTCCTAATCACTATACCGTCTGGGCGGCTTTTTATTGTTAGTAAAATTTTTCATTTTGCTAAAAAAATTCTGTCTGGTCAGTTGTTTTTAGATCGTGCATTCGGCCTGCATGTAATTTAACCCGAATGACAGTAACATCAGATCAGGTCTCTGATATCAGAACCAGCCCACGAAATTCATCGTGGCAGGGGGTCAAAATTGCGCCTATCGTTGGCAAGAGCCTTGAACACCATATAGATAACAATAGGACTTTGTTCGGTATCGACCCCAATTTTGAAGGACGTGTCCAAGTGTCTCCCACCCTGTCTTCCCTGGCATCCAAACTCTCGAGAGTACTTTCGGTTCGCCGCATATTTAGAGTGCCTCCATGCCGTACAGACACTATTCATTTACAGGCATCCGTGTCTTCTCCGGGATTCGAAACCGGGCCCTTCGGTATGGCAGTTAGCGCTACTAACTACTATCTCGGTTGGGCGGAATTAAAATAATTTTTTATTGTTAGTCAAAATTTTTGTTTTGTTAAAAATATTCTGAACGGTTTTCAGAGTGTTTATTCGGCCCGCTTGCAATCTAATTTGGAGGCCCCTGCCCTATGTAACGTAATAGACTATGTAACTGTGCTTTCAAATTCTTTCAGTTTTCATACTTTGTTGGTTCTGAGTTGAATTTAAACAAAATCATTTAATTGTTAATTAAATGTTAATATCAGAATTATGCGAAATAAATGGCAGTTGAAAAACATAATATTTAGCTGTCAGTATATTTGTCTTACGAAGCGCAACCAATAAAAATGTCTTGCAAGTACCAAACTTTAGATTTCAGATACAGGATATGTATCAATTTGAAATATGTATTTTTTGCTTTTGCGATGTAAGTTTTGATAAACATTTAGCAAGCGAAATTTAAAATTCATTTAAGATATTTTTATTTTGTTAATAAAACATTTTATCTAAAGTATATTTCATTAAACATTTATTAATTTTTAATTTATTAAAAGAAATTCTGGCCTGTTAGAGTTTTTGAGTTAGATAATTTTGAATTTTTTGAGTTAGGAATTTTGCCCCCAATTTGAGTTATGAAAAAGGGTAACTGTAAAGGATATGCAATGCCTTAAAGAGTGCATAGTAACAATATTTGAATGCTTTCTTTGAGATAAGACAGAATTATGTATTCGCATCCGTTTTAAAAAATGATGTAGACTCTATATACAAATGATATGGCTAACTTGTAATTAATGCCAAATTAATTTACCTAGTTGACGTAGTTTGTATCATACTCGAACACAGAGCTTAGCTTAGGCACTATGAATCTCAGTCAATAAACATATAGTTAAATGAGTCATCGGGTTTTCCGACTATTACTGGAACTTTCTCCCCGTCACATTGCTTTGACCTTTGGAGCATAGATAGCAATATTTTTCTTTAGCTGTTCGGTAACACAATAATATAACGGCAATTTTCATTAAGCTTTGAAGTTCTGCATTTTAAACGTAACCATTTTAAATAAATATGATTCCTGTATTTAAAACACGTACACTCTGCACAAAACAACAACAACAAAAAAGATAGTTCTACATCTCCCGTTCTACTTTGTCGATAGATAAAATTTAATCAGCTTTTCTCATGCCTCAAAAACACGACTTAGGCTTGATTTATGTAATTATGGCAAAGTCTCTAGGGCTATCTGCCTAAGGAAAGGAATGCTTTCGTGGAGGACTTTCTAAGGGAACTGGTTCTCCATATACACGTTACACAGAACACCAAAGCAAGGAGCCCCGAACTAAAGGATGACCATGGGTCTGCCATACAGAGTTAATGTATCCAAACTTCGGAAACCCCCCTCAACGGCAGAGCAGACCCCCCGCAGTCACTGTCCGGCTTTATACGTAACCTTAGCAAGGACGAAAACGTTGAAACTAAATACAAAAATAATCGCTTAATCATCTTTGCTTCGGGACACCACTCCCTCAGCATCGAATAGAATCGTCTCGGTGCCTTGCCTTACTCCGTCAGTCCCCGTCACTGGGATTCTGAGGGCCAAACCCCCATCGAGAAGGTCGTGATCTACGAACGATGTAGCTCCACCACAGCCAGAGGAACAGACACGACAGTACCAGTACGGTCCTTGCCAAGCCTGAACCAACCTAAGTACAATACTCGGGTTCTAGTCCTGTGAAGCCAAATTATATACCCCCGTGGTTGAGACTGCCTAGGTACAGATTCTAACCAGTGCTTCCCAGGCGTTCGCCTGAGTCAACCCCCGTTATTCACGGAGGAAACCACGAAAACGCTATGCAGCCAGCCCGTTAGTGGGATTCAAACCCCGGACCGAACTGACAGTGTTCAGCGACTTTGCCACTCGGCCGCTGGTGGGCCAAGCACTACTATATAAGGATATAATATTAATTATAAAGATTTTAGATAGCATTATAAACCTTATTAGGGATATAAGATTTTTATATAGCATTGTTCTAACATAGGTATTCTGACACAAAATCGAACTTTTTCTGAAATGATACACCGAATTTGGTTTTTAATATTTTGATTCTACGACTCAAATATCTCTAAAATATAAAATTTTATAACATTTGGTTAGAAACTTACCGAGAAATTAAAATATCTTGGTGTATATTTTTCACTTGGAGCCAATTCACTTGGCGAAATTAAGTCGCGCTTTTGACATATGAAAAATGAAAATTAAATTTCGTCAATCGGTCAAGTAGAACGGACCAGTGGTGTAGCGAGCATAACTGGCGCCCGGCGCAAAATACTTTTTTGGAGCCCTCCCCGAAAAAAACACTTACAATAATATAATGTATAGAATATATTCATCATAAGAAAATAATGCAATTAAAAATAAAATGCTGAATCTGCCATAAAATACTCTAAAATATATTAAGAACAGTTACTACCTAACTACACTAACATTCGATTCGGAAATGTATCTGTGTCGGCGAAAAAATCAGACATTCGATGATCTAGAATTAGTTAAAAAGGCATTTATTTATTTATTTTACAAATTTATATAATTGTTTTTAAAAAAGTAAAATTTTTAAATAACTAAAAGCTTAATATATATAAGTAGATATATTTATTAATAATAATATGATATTATAATGCATTAATATAATTAATTACTACGTATACATTTTTCTTGCCTTGTATGAAGCAAATATATCAATTACTTCATCAAAGTCGATAATTTCAAATTTTTCTTTTTCCACATTTAAAAATAATTGATGACTTAGGTCCCATAGTTGATTGTAAATACATCAAAGTTTATTTTAATTTGCTGAACGAACGTTCATACCTAGCATTTGATAATGAAATAGTAAGGAATATTTGAAGTGCGATTCTTAGGTTTGGAAAAACATTTTCTCCATACTTAAGACACAATAACACGCCGAATAAATACTAATTCAGAAGTCAAACAACAAAAATCAGCATTAGATTTACAAAATTTTCACATTACTAGTTTCGATGGTTTTACCGAACCACCATCTTCAGCTGCAAAACCGCAAAATATTGCATTCATTTTGCGGTTTTGCTGCTGAAGATGGTGATTCGGTAAAACCATCGAAACTAGTCCTGTGAAAATTTTGTAAATCTAACGCTGATTTTTGTTGTTTGGCTTCTGAATTAGTATTTTCTCCATACCTTATTATAAAGGTTAGATCAGTAATGGACTTTTTAGGTCAGTTTCTTTTCTACTACGGAATAACATCTTACAGTCACATACACTGCTCAAAACAATTAGGGGATATTGTGAGTTCGGTATGAAATAACCATATAATCGACAACCTTTTTTAACAAAAGGAAATACAAGCGATTATAAAGGAAAATTATAACGTTTACACAGTTGAGAATATACAAATTTAGTCTGTGACTACGCGTTTTAGATAAGGACTATGCGTTAAAAACTATGAATTTTAGATAAGGAATAAAGGAGCGACCTGAAGCATTCCTTTTGTAGTAGGAGATTAAAAACAATTGACATGCGTTGAATGCTTTGTAGCAGTGAATGTACGATGTCTCAGCAAGATGACTGAGTTGAATCGGTAGCGAGGAAGGGCATAGGCCATCATTGTAGCGGAAGCGTTAGGAGTTTCCCACAATGTCATTTCCAGACTATGAAATCGGTTTTTGGAAACTGGATATGTTTGAAAAATTCGGGAGAAGGCCGTGTTATTGTTTTAAAATAAAAAGCGGGACCTATACGTGCATTTCGTTTCAAAAAAATAAAAATATATCTCTATTTTAGAAAAATAAACTGGTAAGAAAGAACGTATTGTATGCGGAGATATTTGGTTGACATACTGCAAACATTTTATTACACATTTTAAATGATAAATCAATAATGAAAAATAAATAATTAGTTATATTACAATAATTATTAATTTTAAATATATTTTCCAGAAATCGATCAAAATAAAAACTGAAACTTTCCGTAAAATCTTGCTTGGAGATCATTTGGCGCCCCTCTGCGAGCAGCGTCCGGGGCATCATACACCCCCTTGACCTCCCCCTACGCCACTGGAACGGACTCGCTATCAAACTATCTATCACCTTTTTTTTGTGCGTGTGTGTGCGCAGTGTACGACGTTTTCAATAGTCATATGGAATCTCTTTCTAATTTGAATGTGAAGAATGTGTGTGTGAATGTGCCTTCATGAAGAATACACACACTACACACTGCAGATCTATAGCGTAGTAGAAAAATTTCGGTTTACCTATGGATATATAGATGACACTATTGTTATTAATATTGAAGGTTTAAATCTGAAATAGAATAAAAATATTTACCTTGAATTTCTTTAACATTGCATAACTAATGATAAAAACTATAGAAGTCAAACAACAAAATCAGCGTTATATTTTCAAATTTTCACAGGAACCATCGAAACTAGTTCTGTGGAAATTTGAAAATACACTCACTTCCAAAAGTTAAGCACAAAGATGTAAAATGAAAAAAAAAAAAAAAAAAAAAAAAAAAAAAAAAAAAAAAATCGACAAATACTGCTTTGATTGACATAAAATTCGGCAGGAAAGTAGCACATATATTTATGCATAAAACAAAATCAATAATTGTATACAGAAATGAAAACAATATTACATTTTTGTAAGTTATCAGATAATGACATACTGGAGACTTAAACAGAATTATGTATAAAATGAAAATAAAAAAAGGACATTAATAGGGTATGTGATCCCCCCCCCCTCATCTGTATGCAAAGTTTACACCTTGTGACCAGGCTTTGAATTAGGTGGTCAACCACCGCAGAATTAAGCAATCACCATTCTTCTTGTAGAGCAGTTTCCAGCTCAATAAGAATGGCTAGAGGTGGGAAACGTGAACATACAGCACGGCCGAGCATCCCAAAGATTTTCAAAGGGATTAAGGTCGAGCGAATATGCTGGCCATGCCATACGCGCAATCCCTTCACTCTCCAGGTAATCATCGACTATGTCAGCTCTATGGGAACGGGCGTTATCGTACATTAAAACCAAAGTAGGGCCAACTGCTGCAGCGTACAATCTCACAATGGGTTCTAAAACTTCATCTCAATACCAGACAGCCGTCAAAAAACCCCGTTTAAAGATGTGCAGGTCGGTGCGGTATCCTAATGAAATCCCTGCCCACACCATAATGCTTCCGCCTCGGAATGCGTGATGTTCGGTGATGTTTTGGGGCTGATTACGTGTTCGTTGTTCACACATTCTTATACACTTGTCATTTGGCTTCAAAGAAAATCTTTACTCATCAGTAAACATGCCATTGCCTCAGTCAGACACATTCCAATTGACATGTTCCCGGCACCACTGTAATCGTGCTGCTCTTGATTGGACGGATAGAGAAACATAAACTCGAGGTACCCGGGCGTACAGTCCACTCATATGTAATCTTCGGAGCACAGTAGCAGCAGATATCGCCTTACCAATGGATGCTGTAACCATAGATGTCACACGTGTGGAGGTCGCTCTGCGATTCCGCTTGGCTACAATAGCAATATATCGATCTTCCGATGGGGTTGTAACCCTTAGCGACCGGCTACGGGTCTTCAGACAATTGTCTGTGTGGCTTGGAATTGTTTCCATGAACGTGAAATTGCAGAATGATGAACGCCGAAGCAAAGAGCATCATCTGTGATCGACTGTCCGGCTTCAATGCGCCCCACAGCACGCCAGCGCTCAGAATCTTCCATTCGTCTTCTGGAAGCCATAGAAACACGTATGTCTTGAAAGCAAATGGTACGAAAGTTTTAAACACCTTCTATCAGCACTTACAATCAACTTTTGTAACCCTTCATAAAGCTGGTTTCTTATAAGACTGCCTTTTTTGCATATTTCTTGACATGAAAGCGCGATTGGCTGCTATCTAACATGTTTGCATATTTCCATCTACCTCTGCAGCGAATTGCATCCTCTTCAATTTTGATTGGCTTCCGAAAATTAGCATTTTCCTCTCCGTTCTTAACTTTTGGAAGTGAGTGTATAACGCTGATTTTTGTTGTTCGACTTCTAAATTAATATTTGTTCGGCGTCTTATTGTATCTTAACAACTATAATGTTAATTATTTAGGTATGATTACAGAACTATGAAACGTAATGTTATAGTAACTATATCAAACAATATTACGAGATATGTGGTTTATTACTGAACATTTCCTCTTAATGGGTGTTCTATTTTGCTTACCTAATGAAACCATTCCTTTCCGAAACTTTCTGAAGTTTCAACTTCAGCTGATGACATTTCTCGTGACCTTCTATTGTGTTCAGTTCAAATTCTGGCATCGAAGAAGGAACTGTGAAGATAAAGTAGAGAAGAAAACGCATTCAAAATATTTCTCAAAGTATTCAGTCTAAGCAATCAAAGACAAATATCAAACATCAGAGCCTCAGCATATGAAATAAATATTTGCTTTTGCCATTGAAAATAATATTAAACGTTTGAAGTCAACATTTGCGAAACTGTTTCTGTGTTTCTTTTAGCGTGTTTTTAAATACCAAAACAAAGATTTTTTTTCAAGGAAAGACATATATTTTAAGTCTCATTCGAATTGTATTTGTATGCAATCATACATGATGTATTAAAAAGATTGAAAATTTAATGCAGGCTGTTCCCTTGTCGAATTTCCAATTCTGGATAAGGTATAATAATGAGTATTTAACGCTGCAGATTCTGCATAGAGTCGTGACACTTAAAATCAGTTTGTCAAGAATTTCTGTAGGAAGACATAAAAAGAAGAGATCGTGAATTTCGTTTTCAGTTTTTGTATGCCTTCAGTGTAAATACACAGTTAAAACAAATACTGCATGAAGCGGGGTTTCTCAATCAGGGCGGAACTTCCCTCTACAAAAGAATTTCATAGTTTCAGAGGGGCGGGAAAAAGGTAAGCCTTTTATTTATCTGTTCAGTATTTAGTTTTACCTTATGAATATAAAAAACTAATTTAAGTTCTGGCATTTATAGACATTTTCTACACTTTCTCTTGTTTAATTTTATAAAACATATTAAAAATCTCGAAATCTAGATAAACGTTTATACTTTCGAGCTTTGGGGAAAAGAGGGAAATGATCTTTTAGCGTCTGGGAAAGGGCTGCATGCGGCAAAAATAGTGTTAAGAACTCCTGGTATAGAGTTACTCTCTACATTTTCGATTTATTGAATTTTTGAATTTTTTACACTTTGGAATTATTGAAAACATGGAAAATACTACATCGCTTACTGTCATCAACAAGTCCGTTAGTATTGCTAATATATTATAGATTAAACATTTGCAAAGTAAGGATGATGCTACCAAGCACCTTTAATTTTATTTAAGGAATCAGAATTTGAAGAGAAACGAAAACGAAAAGTTAATAAATGAAATTGTCAGGAATCATTTGATATAAATTATAGTTTTTCAAAAAAAGAAAATTGATGTTTTCGACGTTTTAATTTCACAACTGAAATGGCGATACGGAAACTTAAATGAAATCTCTTCCGATTTTCAGTTTCTAACTGGTGAACAATTAATCTCATTAGATTTAAGTAATTTAAAGGCAGCAGCTTAGCACTTAAATATCCGAATCATATGAATGCTGAAGAAATTCAGCCAGAAGTATCTAGTTTTATAAAAACCATGCTATTTCAATAATTCCGAACACAAAAGCAGCTACAAGCTTAGAACTTTTAAAAATAATTTACGATTATAATTTAGTTCAGTCCCATCCGAATTCGGAAGCAGCGCAAAGAATTTTTTTAACGTTGCCAGTAACTGTAGCTGGTTGCGAAAGTAGCTTTAGCAAACTTAAAATAATTAAGAACTACATGAGACATTCACTAGGCCAAGAAAAACTTTCAAACATGGCCATTCTCATTATAGAACTTGAGTTAAGTAATCAAATAGATTTAAAAATATTATTGATGATTTTGCATCCTTAAAAGCAAGAAAAATTAAATTATGCTTGCTAAAGAGAAGACGCCAAACTACGTGATTTTTGGCCGAAAATGGAAAATCTTCTTCAGGCACACTGGGTTTGGTGTAACTTTGATTACACGTGTTAGTTATTATTCTTGAGTAAAGACTTTCCCTGTATCACTCATTTTCGAAAAAAAAAATGATTAAAATTTGTTACCTGCCTACTACAGAAGAACATGCTGTTGAACATTCCCAAACTCACGGAATCTTACTGGCGATTATATTAAAACCTAGCAAAAATAATTGCTTTTACAGTATATCTCCTTAATAAAAAATAATGGATATTTTTTAATGAAAAATTAAATATAATTCAATGATAATATAATAAAGTTGAAAGAATAATAAGAAAAGAACGTTTTTTCTTGTCTTTAGTAAACTTTTTTTTATTTTTTATTTTTATTTATTTTTTTATTTGGCGCGATTGGCGCCGTCTCTTGTGGTCGAAGGGATTTTCCGTAAGTACCCATAATTGTTAATTATTATATATGTTTCACTTTGTGGACCATACAAAGTTATAATTAAATATTACTGTAAGAGTTATTGTATTTTCACTAGAAATAGTTACTTTTAATGAGCATAAAATATATGTAAATATAGTTAATTTGTTCTACATGCATGATTATATGTATATATATGCATTAATGCACATATATATTAAACACATAAAGTAAAAAATTTAGAACTAATGTTTCACAACGAGGAAACTTTTTTAAATTCAGAATTAATAAATTTCAAACAATTTAATAAATGAAACAAAGAATTTAATACATGTAAAAGCCAAAACTTTTAAACAATCAATATTGAATATTTCAAAAATCATTTAGTATTATGTATTTATTTATTCCCTCCCCCCACAAACAGGTAAATAAATAATCTTCATTGTATACAGGGGCGCACATTTACCGCTTTGCTTCAGGTGAAAAAATATGTAGGCACGGCTCTGAATAGCATAGACAGTTAATGAAAGGAACTGCCAACGAGCCTGCCAACGAGGGTCTCTCTAGTCGATAGCTCAAGAACATTTTAGGTCTCTCTAGTCGAGAGTTCAAGTGCAGTCTAAGTCTCTCTTGTCGAGAGCTCAGGAGTAGTCTGACGTATTGTCCCGACGCAAAAAATCGTAAACATGTTGTGTGACACATCGTAAAAGCTTTGAAACAATAACTTGCGGAGACCGTACACATGATTTTCGCATCTCTGTAGGGGTCCGCCGCAGCTTCTCCAGCATTAGCATTGCAAGGCTGTGTAAAGCACGTTGCGAAAGCACTTCATTTTTTTCAATACTCATCTCCACCCTTTGTTACGTCTTCAGTAGGTATTTTTTACTCACGACACTATTAATCCATATGATACTTTATTATATACAAGACACACACACTGTACATAAGAGCTTACTATATACACGTACAACTCTAACGACCGGCACTTACATTCTGTCCACATACACAATCGCTTCGCGCCAGTTCTAAGTTCGATGACGATTCAGTTCTCGCTGCATCACATCCACTGTGCATTATTGTTGTCTACAGTGGTTTAGGGAAGATACTGGCTTAGTTCCGGGCAGCCAACAAGGCACTACTGATAGGGAAAACTGTCGTGTTCGGCGTATGACTGGTGATTCAACCTGCTCTGCTGTTATTCATGAATAGCATTCAAGGAGGTGTTTTCCAACAAGGATAACTCTCACCCTTACACCGCTGTTGTAAACCAACATGCTCTACAGAGTGTGAAGATGTTGCCTTGGCGTGCTAAATCACCAGATATTTCTCCAATCGATCACGCATGGGACGACAACTCCAGCGTCATTCACAACCAGATTAAACGTCCCTGCATTGACCAAGTGCAACAGCATGGAACTCCATCCCACAAAATGACATCCGGGATCTGAACGACACAAATACATGCACATTTAAATGCTTGCATTCAAAATTCTGGCGGTTACACCAACTATTAATGTACCAGCATTTCAAATTGCTGTACTCGCCCTTGTATTAAATGGTAATCTTCAAAATTTAATCAATTAAATACGTTACCTAGACAAATGTATTGTCAAAATTTCATTACTCTAACAATTTTTTCTTTGTTTTGGGAATTTTGTTTCTGTCAATATATGTGATTTTGTTGTTGAATCGAATTTTATGTGGCGTAAAAGCCAAGCACACGATATTTAATATTTAATAAATAAACACATAAAATATTACTAATGAAAGAACAAAGTTTTGTAAAGCCATCTTAGTAAGAAAACTGAACATTGATATGATGAACTAAGAGAAGACTGACCAAAACAGCAAAATGTATGCCACCTCTTAACCGTTTGTGATTCGAAACGTATACTGCTTTTAAAATTTTTGTAATTTTGATGTTTAATTGCATATGGCGTAACTGAGAAGAATATCACCGCTTAATAATAAAGCTAAAAAGACAAAACCAAATGTTTATATAAGTTAAACTCTACTGATATACTACTTAAATAATACTTTTTTTAATACTTTTCTTAACTTAATACTTTTTTTAACCCTAAATGTTGCCATTTTGTTAATGCTATCAAAAGAGTCATGCTGAAAGGTAAGCGCTTACTGTAGATTCAAGGCTAATAAACAAACACATTTCAAATATATGATATTAAAGGAGCACAGTACAAAATGTCGGTTTATGATGACAGATGTATGATGAATGATTTGTGAAAATAATAAAAAAAACACTAAAAGTTCTCTATATTACCCGATGGGGGTGACATGCACTTGGATTTGTCTGTGGGGCGACTGGAAGGTCCACATCCCGCTTTGTTGACTGTA
This sequence comes from Stegodyphus dumicola, assembly GCF_044657685.1. Taxonomy (NCBI): domain Eukaryota; kingdom Metazoa; phylum Arthropoda; class Arachnida; order Araneae; family Eresidae; genus Stegodyphus; species Stegodyphus dumicola. Next base: position 3,914,083 of record NC_140769.1, on the reverse strand, counting down.
CATACCCTAACCGCATATCTCGTGTTGGGTCGGACGGTGCTCTTGAAGGCCTTATTCTCCTTTTGCACCTCATTGAACTCTTGGAAAGTGTCCAACACCACGTGGCCGCTACCGTTACGGTACCGAGCTTCACCTTCAAGAGTCACCTAAATGGAAAAGCAAAAAATTAAAACTCTTCAGACTGTGTGTGTGGAGGGGGGGAAGGATAAATAAATTCCTCTGTTTTGAATATATTTGTAATGTTCGTTTCGTTACGGTTCCCGCTTTCTAAATGACGAATTAAATCAGAAGCCAGAAAATTCGATGTAGGTATTAACATAATGTACTACCACTATATATAATTATTAGTAGGAATATGGCTAACAGGGAAGTACATTTCCTAAAGCAGAAGGCAAAATGTTACTGTTACAGTCGTTAGGGTTTTTCAACGCTTTATTATTTTACTTTACATTAAGTCTGCCACAGAACATTAACTATAATCTGTCAATTAAGTTGACTTTATGATAGGGTTACATGCCTCTTTGAAAATGTGATAGGATTCTATGGGTCTCTGTGAACAGCAGTCTTGTTGAAAACTGACTAGCAATTCATTATACTTGGCTCTCGGAATCGCACTGCCGTTTAATGAGTTTCTGTACGTTTAGGGAAAAATCGCAGCTAATGCATTTTAAGATACTTGGAAAAAAGTCACCACATTGGCGAAAAATCATTAAATTATGTCAAATTTACGACATTTTTGTTGTTAAGGCTGATTAAAAGCATTTCTGCCTACATTTCGAAAGCGTCTCGTTGAGCTATTTCTACAGTTTAAACGTTGTTGAATTTAGAATCAAGAATTTACAGTTAGGTACAAGATAACAGACCTTATACACAAAGTATATGACCACAAAGTTAATGACACAAAAATACATTTTAAAACTTATCACTCTAAATGAAAAATTAAATAAATAATGTAATACACAACAGCACAGCACAACACAAAAACAGCAATGTATCAAAATGATTTAAATATTTAATAGAAATTTACAACAATATTAATTAAAAAAAAGGGTTAATTTTGAAAAACTTATTTTCAAACAAAGTTGATTTTTTTATATTAGGTAGAGTGATTAGGTTATTCTGGAGCAAGAAGACATGAAAAATGTGCAATACACACGCAGGGACTCGAATACGGACCTCTCGAATACGCGCCGAGAGTGCTACCGGTACACCATGAAGGCATGCAGAAAGGAGGGAGAAAATACCTTATATACTCCCTCCTTTTAAAGAGCTACTGGGGATTAGGAGACCGTCAAATCCCGGTAGTGAAGAGTCATCATCTACCACCTTTTAGTTCGGGCGCCACTGTAGAGTCATTAGGCTATTTTGAAGCGGGAATACGTGAAAAATGTACAGTGCCCTCGCCGGAACTGCAACCTGGACCTCTCGAATATGCGCCGAGTGTGCTATTGTTACACTACGAAGGTATGAAGAAAGGAGGGAGACATTACCTTATAATTACAGTGGAAAACCGAGACAAATTTTCTCATCTTAAACACGTCGTACTCAACAAGTAATTATTATTTTAATTATATCATATTGTTCTATGGCCCTATATGTTCCTGTATGCATATTCAAATTTCCTCAAATTCTAATTAGTTTTTAATAATTAACAAATTATTATTTTTCTGGTTCTTTTCTGTATGTCACTATTTTAAATTCATTTTTTTTACCGTTATCCTATTGCTGTAACTCTTCTTCACATGACGTTTTTTACATTGCCTGTAAAACGATTTTGCCACATGTTGAGCTCTGTTGCGCAAAGCCGACTGTACAGGCGGTTTAACCTACTTTTTTCTTCGTAATGAGGTATTTCTGCTCAATTTTTCCAGAAAATTTTTTGTGAAGTCTTTCTAATTGTAATATTTCTTACTCATTGTCTACTAAATTACAAATTGTTTTGGAATATCTATTTTTTTAGTGACCTTTTCCATTAGATTTGAGGTTTATATGTGAACATTTCATGATGATCATACGATATTATTAATACTATCATCTAAGTTGTTTTTTTATCATTGAACTGTATTAATTAATATATGATATATTATCTTTTTATCAAAAATCATGAATTTCACATTTCTATCTTTTATATTGGTATACCTGATTACTGTTACTATATGCATCGTATACTCATATTTTGCTAGATACAGGGGTTGGACAAAAATATGGAAACACCTTTAAAAAAACATGTTTCTTTGCTTAATATGGTGTAGGAAACCCGTTGGCATCCAAAACAGCTTGCAGTCTTCTCGGAATGGATAAATACAGTTCCTGTATGTTTGCCAAGGGAATATTATACCATTCTTCCTGCAAAACGGTGGCAAGTTCAGATAACGATGTTGGCGGTGGATAACGAGAACGCACTTTCCGTTCCAATGTAGACCACAAAGGTTCGATGATATTCAGGTCTGGTGACTGCGGTGGCCAGGGGAGATGAGACAACTCATCCTCGTGCTCAGAAAACCAGTCCTGGACAATGTGAGCTGTGTGAACAGGAGCTTTGTCGTCTTGGAAGACACCATCACCATCGGGGAACAAAGTTTGTACCATGGGATGAACTTGATCGGCCAAAATGTTCACATAAGTCTTGGCAGTCATGTGCCCTGACACAGTTATCATGGGGCTAGCAGAGAAACACTACATGGCTGCCCAAACCATAACAGAACCCCCGCCATGTTTCACTCTTGGCAACAAGCAGTCTGTATTATAGGCTTGAGATGCCGTTCTCCAGACGTAAACTCGGCCAGAAGTGGGAAACAATGTGAAAGAAGACTCGTCAGACCATATTACTCGCTTCCACTGCTCTATAGTCCAGGCTTTATGACTTAAACACCACCTTTTCCTGTTACGGGCATTAGCATCACTGATGAGTGGCTTCTCAATTGCAGCACGGCCAGCAATTCCCTGTTTATGAAGCTCCCTTTTAATTGTTTTGGTACTCACAGGGTTCGGTAACACAACATTCATTTCAGCAGTAACTTTTGCAGCTGTGGTCTTCTTATTTTTCGTCATGATTGCCCTTAATGATCGTCTGTCACGATCACTCAGGACACACTTTCGTCCGCGCTGCGATTTAGCAGATGATGTTTTTCCGCTTTTCAAATATGCGGAATAAATCTTCGATACAGTACCTCTTGAAACACTAAACACCTCGGCTACCTTGCTTACGGAAGCACCTACCATACGTGCTCCAACAATTTGCCCACGTTTGAGGTCTGTTAACTCTGACATAATGCAATGACAACCTCACATAACAGTACTCCGACAGTAGTCAAAAACGCCAGCGCCAAATACATATTTCATTAAAATCAATCTTTCTTTTCAAACATGCATTTCACAAGGTGTTTCCATATTTTTGTCTATCCACTGTATATTTTATTTTTATATATTATGAAGAGCTATTTTGTTTTGAGTAGAAACACACTGATAATGTAATATAAAGTCAAACCAATGCCTTTGATGAACAGTTATTCTTGGGCAGCTTTTATTTAAGTTGACAGTTCTTCATAATATTTAATTATGTCTATTACTTGCAGTTCTTATTGCCAGTGGTTACAATTGGTGCCAATATTATATTAATTTTCCTAATATTTGGTATTTATTATCTAATTATTAATTACAATCTGTCATGCAGGTACTGATTGTTATCTATATCTTACATCTGACGGTTAACTTATGTTCTTACTGGAATTAATATATATTATAAGTTCTCTATTTTGATTTTGATATGATTTATTTGAACTACTACGCTCTTCACTTAGTAATACTAAGACCATTATTTTATTAGTGTAGTTAAGTGTTCTTGGTCTTCAATGTGTTGGCAAATAAACATGTCTTATCTCTTTAACTATTCTACTGCAATATGGATAACCATTTTAACTTAAATAATATACCTACATGTAGTACCAGTTATTATTACATCTATGTAGCGGATTCTCTATACATCTGTTCTATATTGTGGCAGTATCCTTTTCTATTTCTTTTATTTTTCACTAAGTTTTCTCAATGTTTATGCTCTACATTATTGTGATTTAGTTCATTTAGTTAGTTTTAGTGTTTAAGTATCTTGCTCTATGCGTTTTGTTATTATGTCATGCTTATTGTAAAATTTGCTGGCAGTAATTAGCCCTTGTATGGCAATGTATTTTTGTGTTTTCTTTAATAAACGCCCGGACGGTTGGTTTTATTGTCTCTGGAGGGCGCGTTTGGTCTGTTGGACTGCCCTCTGGATGGTCCGGGCGCTGGGCTTCGGTTCCTGATGCGGGATCTCATCTTTATGGCTCTAGATAGTGGACGGCACGGTGCAAAACCGATTAACCATAATGCTAAAGGGACAGTGCCCGTGCCCCCCGTCACCTGTCACCTGAAGAATGAAGTTGCGTTTTAGAACCTTCAGAAATAAAATCGATTCTGGTTTATGCCAGAGGTGATTATTCGCCAGCGTCTTTTTTTATATGTCTTCATCAGGCATACATAAAAGAGTCATAGGATAATATTGGACATTTCCCGATCGTTATAAACTAGAACTGTGCATTTTTTGCTGAAGCTGAACTAAAAGTTACAGCTCTAATCCTTGCGTGGTTGGAGAGTAGGAAAGCAAAATTCTATAAAAACTTGTAATTTGGAAGGGAAATATTTAGTGCAAAGAATAAAAGCAACGATCTAGGTATTAACATATTCGCCATTTCCGACTCCACTTCAGCATGGTAGGTTAAGGCATTGGCAGTCGTATCGTTAACGATAGACCTGTGCTCAAATCCCACGGAGGGTACACAGATAGTTAGTTTTGTGTAAATGTCACAGATGGTTTAGTTTGGTTTGGTTTATGTGATTATGGCAAAGCCTCGGGGGCTATCTGCCTAAGGGAAGGGACACCTTAGTGGAGGATTTTCTAAGGGAAATTGGTTCATATACACGTTACATGCGGGGAAAACCACGACAATGCCCATGCTGTCGGCCCATTCGCCGAACTATCAGTGTTCAGCGATTTTACCGCTCGGACGCAGGTGGGCCCTCATAGATTACCATTTCTCCGAACATAATTACGGCCATTTGTAAGTCATCGAAAATACTGACTAACTGTTTGACGTTGATCTCTCTATACTAATGTTTTTTGGTTGTCTGCTCTGATCCTATTTATCGTATGTGTTGATTCTTTCTGTAGCATGTTACTTCTGTTTCAAAATCTCTCATATGTATTTAACATGTATATTTTTATAAGTAATCTGCGTATATCTCTCTCTCTTGAACATTTGAACTCTTACTAGGTTAGAAATGAATAGGTGAATAAATTTTGAAATTTATCGTTTTCTACCTAAATTACACAGATCTGTGAATAATTAAAAATTTTACAATGAGTTTCGATAGATATTGGGTCTTGAGCCGAGTACTCTAATGATTACACTGTTCATCCCCTGAGACACAGGCCCCTTAGTAGGTAACTGCAGGCCACGGTAAAGGGTTTCTGATATCCTTGATAAAACGCTAAGATGACAGTAAATTTAATTAGTCTTGGTAGTGACCCGTTCATTATCTGGTTGTAGTCTGTTGGCAAGCAAGTGTCTGTCGCGGCGATTGAAGCTTAAATAGAGAATTGTGTGAGGCAGAAGAGCAGGCAAATAACTGATGAGGCTTTATGGATAATTTTTACGAACCGAAAGTTAAGTGCGGTCAAGTTGTAAGGACATGTGCCAAAAACTGGGCATACGTCATTTAAAAATGGTCCCGTATCGGCCGCAATCAAATATAGCGGAACGGGTCAACAGAAATATAGTGAAAATTATCCGTAGTTATGCTAAAAATTTTCATAAAAGCTGGGATAACTATGTCAATGAATTTGCTTTCGCCCTTAGGACCGCAAAACATGATACAACGGGCAAAACTCCTGCTGAGTTATTTCTAGGCAGAAAGGTTATAACACCGTTAGATAAACTATTTTATGTGCAACAAAGAGCCCCAGAATTTAAAATGGGTGATATAGAAAAACTAATAAAAGAAGCAAAAAAGAATACGGAAGTAGCACAAAGAAAACAGAAGTTATACTATGATCTGAAACGACGGGGAGTAACTTATAAAGTAGGGGATGAAGTTTTAAAAATTAAGCATTCACTTTCTTCAGCACCAGAAGATAAAACTGCCAAATTTTTTCCACGCTTTGAAGGACCATATGTTATAGAAAAAATAACTCACGCTGTTGTAGTGTTAAAGGCAAGAAATGGTGAAACCTGTTCCGCAAATATTGATCAAATTAAACCCTACTTCGATCGTAATAAAATGAAAATCTTTTCAGATCTTTTGCAGGATCCGGTACGGCAGACACCGCAGGTACAAGTTCCAGAGGTGGGAAAACGACAAGTACAAGGGCAAGCCAATGAGAGACAGAAGCAAGTGAAAAGAAAATTGCCCCGCGGAAAAATTGAAGGTAAAAAGAAAAAGAAGCCGTTCCACCGTCCAGAAAACAGAGTTCACGAACACCCCCAGAATGGAGAAGGGAGAAGGACGACGTATGTGGAAAGGACCGGGAGAAAGGACGGCAACTATAACCCGACTTTAAAACGGAAGATCGACTCATCCGACAGAACTCTCCGCAGCAAAAGTCGCCGAACTGCGGAAGGGCCATCAGCGGCGGAGGAAAAAGTACAAGAAAAATTTGAACGGCCAACAACGAGGTCCAAGCAGGATCACGACAGAAGTTTCCCGGTTCCACCAAGACCAGCTGCCTTTAAACGGCCAAGACCACAAGCAGAGGACAAAAGGAAGAAGTTCAAGGGTGGCCGTACTGGTGAAAAACGGAAGCTTCCAGAGGAAAGCACTGAAGGGCGAGCCCGTACAAGAAGGAGGATCAACCAAGCTACTATCTGCTATACCTTTAAAGACTGGGCCCAGAAAAGGATGTCTGAATATTATAAAGATAAGTAAAATTTTATGTTATTTTGCAAACTTGAGTTAATCTTTCATTCTTACTGCAAGTGGCAGATTTCAAGAAGTTTTACCTCATGCGAGGTCTACCTTTATCGCCGAAAGGGCGAGAAATGAGTTGTGACCGATTTTCTTATTATGTTTTTCAATTACTCGCGCGTAAAACTAAAGTTGATGTATAATAGCGTTGTGTAAGAACTTAAATATTGTAAAAAAAGTTATTGTATAAATTTTATTTAAAACATTCTAGCAAGAAAGAAGTTTTAGTCTGAAAGACTTTTTGAAATGTAGTATTATTTCAATGTAGAAAGAATTGGCACTTGCTTTGAAAAGAATAGAAGTTAACAATGTACTACTAATGTATGTTTTCAAATGTGTAAAATTAACGGCATGTTGATATGTTCTTATATACATGTGAACTGTTATTTTAAATGTTAAGAAATACCGTGATATGGTAAAAGTGAAAGTAATGTTAAAAATTTGTTATTCGTGTGACTGTAAAGTTTAAATCATGACGAATATATGTTAAAGGTTGAATGATGGAGTTAGGCTCTCTGACGCTACACTTTAGAGTTAGCCACTTTTAGAATAGTACCTCAGGGTTTAGAGTTGAAAGTAGGGTGTGTTAAGAGGTCTCGTATGTTGAATTTTAACACGTTAGTGTTTTGATTGTAGGAGGAAGTGTGGCACACGTAGACAGAAACACATTCGTGTTTGGTATTCTTTTACAACACATGTCAGAGAGCACGGGGAGAGATAATTAAAATAGTCATGAATGAAATAAGAATGTTAAGAGAAGTATATTCTATATGTTATTTGCAATGTCATTCTGTAACATTTCATTAAACTAGTTTTCCTTCCAGATCTCTGGAAGGAACCAGAATTGAATAAAGCTCCTGTTTAGATGCAGTACAGATGAAAAAAAAATTGTTGTATATCCCGGGAGCTGCTATTGTAACAAATTTCTTTCTTTTAAATTTTCTAGTTTCTAGCTAAGTTATGATTGTAAAAGGTTGGCCTCGCGTTAGTTTTTAGAGCTAAAAGTTTTCAACAAGGTCGTTTTAGACCTCAGTTTCAAACAAATTAACTCTGACGGGAAGTATGTAAGGGTCTTAAGTTTTACTAACGTTTATTTTATTTTAAATCTTTACTATCACTTCTTATTTTCTACTTCCGGCCAGAATTATAAGCGTGAAGGATTTTATGCAAAGTTGTCTGGCGAACGCCAAGTATTTAAGTGTGGCCTTTTTGCCAAGCAGAAGAGAGGAAGCCGTGAGTTCGAAGCAGGCCGCTTACCTTAGAAGTTACGCAGTTGCTATTTGCCTTCCAGGCCAGAGGTTTTAATCCTCTTGATAAATTAAACGTATTGTAGTGTTCACAGTCTCTGTGCTACATACGCTTCCTATTATTATAAGGCCAATCTTCCACGTATATTATTCTAAAGTTAAATTAGAGTTTAGTTTTATTTTTTATACCTTTTACGTTAGACCCCGAGTGGAGGGTCATTGTATTCCGAAGTACGGAAGTCATTGTATATAAAGAAAAATAAAGGGTTTTGTATACCCTTCGTCTGTATCCTGTCTACTTACTACAATTAGTGAACATAGCTTTAGTAAGCTCTCTGTTCCTAGTCAGGTCATTGTATGTTTCCGAAGAAGGTTAGAAGAAACATTGAACCTGATAAAGTGTCTAACTATGATTAGCTGCAGAAGATCGTTTTTTTCTCTTCTTTCCTTTTCCATTACAATATTTGTGATTTTTGGCGAGATATTATAACGTTCGTTTAGCTTGGGCGACATGGGACAAACCACACTGAGAAGTTATACTATAAATGCTTAAAAAATTAAAATAGGAAAAGCAATCTTTCGGAACCGAACAACGAATTTTACTGCTGGGGAGAAAATTACCGGAAAATTGATCTCCTGGAGAATTCAAATCTTTGTAGGGGGAAAAAATTCTGCTCCTGAAGAAGACGGATCTGCATTTGATTACCTTCGAAATCGAAACAGTTTCATTCCAAATCTGTGGCAAGCCATTGTTTCTTTATTGCCTAATTTTAAATTTTATATTGGCGTGTTTCGCTTCTGTTCAAAAATCCTATATTTGATTTGATAGTAAATCACTATATTGTGCTTTACCGTACATCAACCTTCGTAACTTTATAGCAAAATAATTAGAATAGATTCAAGTTTGGATTATAAGAACAGGCAAGGTAACGTTGATATCCTTAGATCTTACTCAAGTGCGGTGACAGCATAGTGTTTAACCAGCCAATTGGCACGAAGCTAGCGACTGTGCACAAAGCGCAATTGTGTTGCGATACACAGAATTTAAATCTTTCAGTACCGTCTAACGTAATTTTTGGCTAATCTACAATCACATGTTGCAATCAGATGTTCATCGTTTTCTACAATTACATCATATATCCAGCACACTTGGACAGAAACAAAATTATACTCACATACTTGACAGCAAATAACAAAGCTTACACTGAAGTTTAGTAAAGGAATATAGTGCGAAAATATGTTAGACATTCATGTTTATTTTGTAAAATTATCTGATGTGGGCATCACATGACTTCCTTGTATGGCCTATTAAATAATGCTTTGGATGCCTATTAAATAATACAAATTTTTGCTGCACTTATTTAAACTTATTTCCTCGAATTTTCATTGGAGATACATTTCTCATTCAATTAATTCAATTCTCACTTAGCGGCAAATCAGAAGTACATAAAATCTCAACCCATCTTCATTAAAAATTGTAAAATGCGCTTAACAACTTAACTTAAAACACCAAACGCAGTTAATAACAGTTAAAAAATAATTTTTCCAATTAAAATTAGAGTCTTCTACGCGAAAATAATCAATTCGGCCAGATACGAAGGCAAAAGTTTCGGCGCACAAAACTGATTTAAAATGGATTAAGAAGAGTTTTTTTCGTGACGTTTGTAGGTATCTGTGTTACTAAGTTAACTTTTGGTCTCACTCGGCAAAACGATCCTAAAAATGCTGCACAAACTGACTTCATTCACTATTCTACTAAGAGTTTCAAATGTAAACAAATGGCGGCCTAGTTAGGCCTAGCGCCACTTAAACTTTTACGTTTTTTATAATTCAGCAAGTATAGCATGCAGATTAACTAAAGGCATAAATATCTTATCCAAAACATAAGAACAACATAATTCAATCACTTTAAAAGCAAAAAATACATAATTTACCAACATATAAGAATAAAAACTGAAGTTATAGCAATACCATATACAAAGTTTCAAAGTTCTACGCCGCTTTTTTTTTTTTTTTTTTTTTTTTGAGTTTCGCCAATTACGCAGGTACGTACAGTCATCGCGAAAAAAACTCTTTTGAAACCATTTCTAATCCACTTTACAATCTGTTTAGAAAAAAAAAATCTGATGTGTACACCACATGACTTCCTTGTACGGAATATTAAATTATACGTATTTTTTCTTGCATTTCATTTAAACTTATTGGATTGAATTAAATCTACTTCGCCGACAGCGCATAAATCACAATAGAATAAACGCAGTCTTTAACATTCACTCTTTGTTTAACATAGCGACACTCTGGCGCTAGGTTCACTTAACAGTATTATATTTCGTTCATATTATAACTCAGAATGCACAAAATTTATTTCATTTAAAGAATAGAATTATCTAATCGTTGCCACATGTTCTATTCAAATACTATAATAAAGCTAGAATGATGTATAAAAGAAATTAAGCAAATAAAACAAAAAAGAAACAGTTTTTCACAGACGATTGAGTATTTCTCATTCAATTAATTCAGTTCTCACTTCGCGAGAAGGCAAAAATACATAAAATCTCAAAATATCTATATTAAAAATTACGAAGTAAATATTAAACAGTTATTTCCTCGAAAAAATTCCAGAAAAGATTAAGCATGATTTAATTGGCAATAATAAATGAAGGCGTTATCTTTGTGGTTGCGAAGCTAAGTTTTTCTAGATTGGCAACAAATCCATTAGTCTGCTGTTTCAAATGTAAACAATCAATGGCCGCCATAAAAAAAGGCTTTGTGGCACTTAAACAACTTTAAAATTGTTGATAATTCTAAAAATATTGCATACAGATTTACTAAAAGCATAAAAACCTTAACTGGAAGATAAAAACAACATAATTCAATCCTTTTTAAAGCAAAAAATGTACAATTTACAAACATATATGAGTAAAGAAACAGATCACTGAGCCGGTTAACAGAGTGGATATATATGTAAATATATTTATATACGTTTGGTGCGGCCGATTGCAACCAAAATATGAGACGCCCATTTACATGTTATGCCAGTCCTATATACAAAATTTCAACGTTCTGAGGCTACTCGTTTTTGAGTTATGCGAGATACGTACGTACATACGTTCGTACAGACGCCACGAAATATTCTCTTCAGAATTAATTTTAAAGCAGTTTTATAATTTTTTTGAAGGAAACGAATCTTTTATTCTGTCCTTACGTACAGATATCACGCAAAAACACCGTTAAATTGCATTCGATAGTGGCCGAAATGGATATTTTCGTTGAAATATGCTTCCTGAAACTTTTCGCGATTACAATACTTCCTTTTTACTACGTACAAGGAAGTAAAAAGAGTCTTTTATTCTGAGTGTACGTACAGATGTCACTCCGAAACATCGTCCAAATGCATCCGAGAGCGGACAATGGATATTTTCGTTGAAATATGATACCTGAAATTTTTAATTATTACAATACTTCTTCTTCTTCGCAGAATGAAGTAAAAATTTTATGAGGTGTCCCAATAAATAAATACTTTTCGAATAAAGTTGTAGAGTCATTAGGTTAATTGGAAGTAGGCAAGATGAAAAATGTGCAAACGCTTTCGCCAGGAATCGAACCACGGGCCTGTGGATACCGGCTCAGCGTGCAAAACCACTACACCACGAAAGTAAGTTAGGAAGGCAGGAGAAATACCTTATAAAGTTACAAAATTCTGTAAATGCCTTTTTGCAATAAAGCATAAACTTTTTATCTTTAAAATAAGGTCCACCTGTATCAACGATCTTGTAATATGGCTTCATATAAGTAATCTAAGTTAATAATAAAAACTAAGTAGAAGTAACTTATTTAACTTAACTTAGTTGCGGTCGCACACTTTTCTATTCCTAATTGCAATGCATCGTTTAACGTTCTTGAAGAGCATTGTTTCATTCAATTTTATATTAGTACATAGTTTAACATGTTACTTACATTAACATTTTGTGTTACTGAAGCTTATCAAATGCATTTGTTAGTAACAAATGATAATTTTAGGGAAAGAGACTATTGAAAGCACATTACATTGTAAGCTTGGATGCTGCCTCTCACATTCTTTGGTGTGTCCCACGTGACTACCACATAGTTGAGGTTCTGGGTGCTGTCATGGAAGCACCGCATTTCGATATTTTCCGGTGGGTCAGCCACTGCAATAGAAGCAAAGTCTCATTTTTGAAATATTTCTGCACAAATCCATTATAGATATTCCATTTATCAGGGCAATAATAAAAACGATACAATGAATCTGTTAACAGTGTTAATACAGCAACATTTCATTTATTCGCAGTCAAGATATACGAATTGCCGTTTTTCTTTTTTGAGGCATTTTAAGTTAAGCTTGCGGTTTATTTTTCTACTTTCGCTTTCAAATTTTAAACGGTGCTTGAATTTTGTTACAATAATTTAGCAGAATTCTATTGATCAGCCTCCAATGATCAGATCAACATTATTTTTATTTTATAGTCATGTACAGTAAAACGTTTTTAGGTCATCTATGTTTTTTAGATTATCAACAATTAATTGGATTTGCTAAGAGTATTACAACTTCATTTATCTGTATTTTTATACGGACCCGTTTTCTTTCGAATCACTCGAGCTAATTGTTTATTTACGCACTTGTTAGCTTTCAGCCCAAAAGGGTTATTAATTTCGAAACGGTATTTTGCATAGAAACACTTAAATGCAATGTATTCACTTTTCAAATTGCTGCCACCAAAAATCATCGCCCTGTGTTATATTTAAATAAATTAAATAACGAAGCGTTTCTCACATTGTGAAAAAACAGCGGTACTAAAAGCCATCCAATTCTGAATAACCTAGTCCTCCACCCGGAACATTTAGAAGTCCGAATTTTGAATTTCGAATTTGTTTTACTGCCTGTTTCACATTTTGTAAAAATTTAAAGAATTTTTGATTAAAAAACTCTACGATCTCAAAGCGAGCAATGGCAACGCTGTAAGGAGAACATTTTTATCTCCAGCGCGCAAGACTGTCTGTCGGAAAGGGTAAGGATATGCTGTTTTTAAAAATTTTGTGATTTTGTAATCAAATTGAATTTAATGTGACGTGATATTTAATAAATAAAATATACGCACAAAACGCTCATAATAAAAAAGACAAAAAAAGTTTGGTAAAGCCATCTTAGTAACAAAACCGAACATTGATATGATGAACTGAGAAAAAGATTGAAAAACGAAAACAGAAAAACATATGCCAACACTTTAACGCTGCATCGGAAATTCTACACGAATGCTGCTTTTAAAATATTAGTAATATCGCTGTTGAATTCTATATGGCGTAAGTGCGAAGAGAATGATGCTTAGCGATAAAGCAAAAAGCGAAAAAAATGGGTTAGTAAGAGTGAGTAGAAATGATGTTAAGAAATGACACCAAATATGAAGTTAAGACTTGTTATTATTAAAATTTCTGCTTTCAAAAAGTGTAAACGATGTTTTAGAACACTCCGTGTTAAGTATCTGGTTCAGAATTCTTAGTGGTTTTTAAAAATGTTTCATGAAATTTATGACAACGAGCTTTATTATCTTCCCCACATAAAAAGAATGATCATTTATTGAGCTAAGGAGCAGAATATGAATTTAATCCAAAGAATCTTTTTATTATAAATGCAAAAGTTGTTAAATATGTATTAAAGAAGGCAAGCCTGACTGTGGCTTCGGACGCTGGCTAAAAAGACTATAAACAGACCGGTTTGGGTGTTTCTTTGATTACACTTATCCTTTTACGCACTGAAGAAGCCTACGGTGAATGTTTTCTGCGAGATATCCTGGCGACTTCTCTCGCCGATTCGGTGTGACAATTTCGAATAGCAAAGTCTTCTCTGTTTTTCACGTAATTATTTTTTTCTTAACCTTTAAACGTCTTTAATATTTTTCTATCAAGATGATTAAATCATTCTCGTCGAACATCTTGTTAGAATGAAGAATATTTCGTAAATTCAGAAATGAATCCCCAGGCAAGTTCTTTACGCCATATTTGCATCGACACACAGTCTGGTCCTAATTGAAGGGAAGCCATTGCTTAATATACACGTCACACATGAGGAAAACCACGAAAACGCCCATGCAGTCAAAAAATTCGCCACGAATCGTACCCAAGATGGAACTAGCAGTGTTCAGTGATTTTACTGCTCTGCCGCTGGAGGACTCTGCATCGAGACACGAGATCAACTAAGCAGTATGTTTGGACGGGTATTTTTCGCTCCTTCCAAGTCCTATAATATTCTACAAGCAGTTGATCTAAAAATGATTTATAATTCTTGCGATGAATATATATTTTTCACTTCCTTCGGTTTCCTATATCTTCTGCGATGGGCTCGCGAGTGCCATCATGTAATTAGTGTTTAGCTAGATTTCGATATGATTAAATATGGATTTCTAAATTTCTACTACAATAGCAATGTTCTGAATAAATATCTGTTTCACAGGTGAAGATCTAATGTTCTTTCATGACACCATTACGTTGGTAAGTTAAGGTTTATCTTTTATCCAGTTTTAGGTTATTAAGGGACACCAAACTCAAATTCAATTATTTCTCCTTTTTGGGTTATTGCAGACAACCCAACCACGACCATAATAATAATAATTGCTCCTTAGTATATGAATAATAATAATCTCTCTATACAGATAAAAATCGTTTCTTAATATTTTTATAGTTGTCGGCAACATATTTTCCTACAGTATTCAAGATGGTTTCAAAGGAAATTTCTCAGAATGTCTTTTTCAAAATGAGAACAGGTAGAGAAAGATAAATTCGTCTTCCAGTTAAAACCCAGATACATATATCTAAAAGTGTTCTAAAATAACACATCTTTGAATTCGTTCGATCAGTCATGCATCTAAGATATATTTCTATTTCTTCAATGGAATAGCCATTCAGTGGATAAATCTTTTCTTCAGACTCTCCATCACGTGCACTTGATAAAATTGTTTCTGGAATATCTATTATAATCGTTTGTTGCTATGGCGTTTCTTGCTATCACACGTGATTCTGTTATGATTTTCAATAAAAGTGCACTATCACGCTGAGAGGATTTGGTTAGTTCCTTAACGATTGTATGGATTTTGATATTTATATATACAAAGAAGAATGTTTGTGTGTTTGTTTGCGATAAACTCAGTCACTGCTATAGCTATCGTCGCCAAAATTTCTGCAATTCTTTCCTAGTTCCTGGGAAAGGTCGACGTCTACTTTTCTTAAAAAAAAAAAAAAAGCTAAAATCAGCAATATTAATTAAAAACTCTGAAAACGCTAAGTTTCGCCCTCATTTTTCCGAGTGGCAACAGTCTCGCAAGCTGGAGATAAAAATCTGCTTTATTTCGAGAAGTGTTGCCACTGCTACTTCCTTTCATATCATAGAGTTTGCTAATAAATAATTTCGACGTTTCATAATGAAATAGAATTAACATTGTCAAATATTAAATACATTATTCTGAATTCTAAAAATTCGTGGGAAGCCATTTCGACTGTTCCCAATTTTCATACAACATTAATCAGCTTAGATATTAATTCAAAAAACTCTGAAAACACTCATTTTCGCACTCAGTTTTTCGAGTGGCAAAATTCTCTCGCGTTGGAGACAAAAATGCTGTACTTCGAACAGTATTTCCACTGCTTTGAAAAGTGCTTCAGTGCTTCGTGGTTTAAGACATTGCATCTTTTACTGTGCGCCATTAAAAGAAAACCAGCATTGTAAAACCTGGAAAGCGTGCTCGATTGGTTCCATGTGTCCCATCCAATCGGCTGTACATTTTGTTCCAGGTATGCTTACACATCCCTATGATAGTGTGCAGGAGTACCACCTTGTTGGTAATTAAACTTGGCATTACCATACATTGCAGAATGGCAGGGAAAATGGAATCAGAATGCATTGTTAAGTACCTTTTCTCCAATTACAATACTTTCAAAACGGAAAGGCCCACTGAGTACCTAACGAGACAAACCACACCACACCACATCACACATTCACACCAGGCAAATTCACAGCCTTTTCAACAGTAATGTGGGGATCATCTTCACCCCAGTACATATAATTATGCCTGTTGGCAGCTCAATTAAGTTTAAATTGTGCTGCATCCGACCAAATAATGCTACCTGTAAATCCCGGTTCACGTGTAAAGATCTTCTGAACCCATTCACAAAATTGTACCCGACCACAGCTCAAGATCTTAAGCCGATCCAATTTTTTATTATGGGGCACAATAAAAAATCAGGTGCACTTTCGTCAACCACGTAACCTTGACATACTTTGGGACGACATTCAAGCGGTGTGTCAAGCAGAAATCCCATTGGACACTTGGGTGCGGAGTATAGAATCAGTCATGACTCATACTCAGAAGTGTAGAAGGCCACCATTTTGAATATTTGCTTTAAACACCATTTGTAACATTCAGTTTGACCAGAAAGAACGTTTATTTTTCAAACTGGACTATAGCCTTACTTTTCCTAGGAACTTAACTTTGTGGGCTGCAAAATAAATTTTCTGCGACACTTCAAATTGAGTATATATTTTTCTGAAACACCCTATATTATATTAAGTTGTAATTCATACTTTGCCAGTTTGTCATTTGGCACTAGGTATTCTCTAGCATGCCTAGAAAATGTATGAAATGTTAATCGTTTCATAGAGTGAAGGCCAGTTTTTGGCATTCTATAAAATGCCTGGGTATTTTACACAGAATGTCGGCTTCCATACACTGTCGATAACATGTGCATAGATTAAATGTGTTACTCTACTCTGAATATGGGAAACGATAAATGAAGTACATTTCAACTGCAACCGTCAGCTCAATTTTTATGCTTATTTTAAAATTGCATTAAAAAAATTAAACGCTTTTTTCTAACTATGCAAACAGTTACTTATGAAAATACTTTAACCATACTTACTGCCATCGGATGTAATGGCATCTAGTTCGTCGGACCAGCTGCCGCATCCTATTTGGCTGCATGCCTGCACCTGAAACATAAAAACGCACATTTACAATTAAAGAATGCAGATATTACAAAACAAATTTGTGATTAAAGAATGACATGTACACTGCGAAAAACATAAAAATAAATTAGGTTTGTAACATAAAGGAAAGAGAAACTTAAGAAAAAAAAAATCTCATCCTAACACAGAAACAAAATAAATTTAAAGTTATGAGTTCGTTCATCATCGGGGATGTACAAAGGTTTGAGCAAGTTGGAACAGAATTGGCGTATGCACAATCCACCAGCCTTAAGCTGGTTTCCGCTGTACAAAGTCAAATGCAGAAAGAGGATGGACACGGTCAAATAATAGCATTCAAGAGATAAAAGCATGGGTTTGTGTTATCGCCCACGTTTCCCATGCCATAGATGTAGGGTTCAAGTACCAGCCGTGGGCTTTTTTTTAAAACTCGTACAAATACGTGAACGTTTTCATTAAATACTACTATATTAAATCAAATACTGTAATCAATTAAAAATAATAGTTAACAACTTAACAGGATTCACGAGAAGCAATCAGAAAGCGCTATGGGTGAGACCACTGCTCTCTAGCGGCCGTTGCTGAACCAAAAAGAATGCGCTAGAAACTTTTCTCATTTTGCAATCACGTGGCGGATTAGCGTTAATAGATAAGCGCCAACATGAAACCGGAATACAACACAAACAGAATGAAACATGTGTCTGACATAATAATAGCAAGCTAATCGGAGGTGATAATGCGTGATGACGTCACGAACAGGATGCAGCACGTCCGGGGTTAAGCCGCGTGGTTGATGACGTAGCAACCCTCGCGTGCTCCTTGGCAGGTCCCCCTCTGCGAGCGCCAGCGGCCTGTGGCTCCAAACCAACGTTTTATACCTACTAATGTATATGATGTTTAAATAAATGAAAACTATTTATATTCATGGCCCTCCTTTGGTATTAATGCAGGTTTGGAATTTTATCCCCATGTTGTCGATTAAACTAAAAGATACGTATTTCAATAGGCAGCAATAGTATTATAT
Source organism: Stegodyphus dumicola (assembly GCF_044657685.1). Lineage (NCBI taxonomy): Eukaryota > Metazoa > Arthropoda > Arachnida > Araneae > Eresidae > Stegodyphus > Stegodyphus dumicola. Next base: position 3,895,827 of record NC_140769.1, on the reverse strand, counting down.
GTCGCAAACCTCTGGCTCAGCTCATTTAAGTTTTCTGGAGAGCGAGGACAAGTAAATCTCCCTCTTTCCTAATCGTTCTACAAGTACTTTGTAGGATTAAGATCTACTGATCTCGCTCATGAAGATACTCGCCAATGATGCATATAATATAGTGTAAAGGTGAACTATATCTACCATTAAAGAAGAAGAATCACAGATTAAAGCAATGTTTGATTTTATATCATAATCGATTCGGATATCATTTCTATTCATCTGAGCAGCGCTAGATCCCGCAGGACAATGAACCATCTAAATTGATCCCTACCCAAACGAGGACGTTATCTTTTCGATAGAATGTTCTGTATTATCTTCAGATCATATCATGGTATGTTATAGAGAACCTTTACTCATTTACGAAATTTACTAGTAATCATTACTTTCTTCTTCAAGTGACATGCTTTCTTGTTCTTTTCAGTCGCTGGGCTGTGTATGAAGATGTAAGTGGGGTAAAAGGAATGGGTCTTCTGGCAAACACTCCACATCTGTCCAAGAGGTGTTGTAAAAAACAAAATTCCTGAATTTATTTGACATCCACGGAAAAACCCTGAGATTCATGAAGTTTAAGGAAACCCCATAAAAGTGCTTTAATGAAGTTCGCGCAGCGATAAAGTTATTGCTCCTAACTAAAGAAACACTGCATGAAGGTCTAAAACTCACCTAAGTTGCAGTGGAATTTGAATGTGAAACGCATTAGCTCCAAGATTTCGATAGCTTTTCAAATACGATTGGCGTATGCTTTAGACACATTGCAGATGATCACTCTGCCTATACGATTGTATAGGAAAACCGATATTTAGTAGTAAAAGCTAAACTCAATAAACTTTATACGATTAGCCAATATAAAAGAAGCTTCTATTACACTGCAAAAACGAAGATACCTCGCCGAGTCATGGCTCAGGTTTGCATTAGCTAAAGTTAAAATGCTGAATAACTAATAGTCGGTGCGGAAGTTTCCAGAGAGCACCGCAATAGCGTTAGATAAACTGAAACTGGACGGTGAAGATATGAATCGCCCAGTTTTGGTGGAAGTCTTTGTTCTCCGACGACAGCCAGCTCAATCTACAGCGGGAATCTGACCCCGATTTATTTGACATGAAAGGAATAAAGCGTACGTGCAAGAACGTATGTAGGATAGGTATGGTTATGATGGCGAGGGGAGGCATTAATGACCGATTGGTGTACTGAACTACATGTAATAGACTATGGTGACATGCTGTTGCAGTTGGCGAGGCATTTGATTTTAAAGATAATAATACCACGTTTCATCGAAGCAGAAACTTGAAGAATTTGCTGGAGAATGAGAATATCCATCGAATCCCGTCTGCTTTTCTAAATCAAAAATCTCATTGAAGAGGTTTAAGGCTTTAAGAGAAAACGAGCTGAAGCTCTTATTTCCTTGATGCAAGCTAAGAAAAGTCTAATCTGTGACCCAAAGAAGGGGTAGAAAAGTTTTCGCCAGGAACGTCTAAGTCATTTCGTAATGATCATGCAACAGTGTTGTGATTCTGCATTACAGTTTGAGATGGATATGGTTATTGATACGTAATTTTCATTGATTTTTCTTCCATAATCAACGGTTAGGTTTTAGGAGCAAAGAATTTACTATCATTGTTTAGATTGGTTATTTGCAATAAGGTATTGTTTATTGTCAAACAGAAGACACAAATATATTGCCATATTTTATATTCATCCATATACAGTTTTTCTCTTTTAAACGCAAAATATTCGCTCGAGTTTAGGTTTTCGAAATATGTTTATATTTATTAAACAAGGTTATAAGGTATTTCTCCCACCTTGTCAGCATGCTTTCATGATGTTAATGACCAGCACAGTCAGAGCGTATTCGAGAGGTCTGTGGTTCGATTCCCGACGAGGGCACTGCATATTCTTCCCGACTTCGAAAAATTCTAAAATACTCTACAGTGGCGCCCGAACTAAAAAAGGTAATGACTGATGATTCTCCGCAACCAGGATTTAGTAAATGGATCCCCTAATCCCCAGTCGCCCTTTAAAAGTTGGAGTATATAAGATATTTCTCCATCCTTCTTAGCATGCTTTCGGGGTGTAATGGTCAGCAACGCTCGGCTGTATTCGAGAGGTCCAAGATTCGTCCCTGTGAGGTCATTGCTCATTTTTCACTTCTACAGCATTAGAAAAACCTAATGTCTCTACAAGATGAACCATGAATTTTTATATAAAAGGGTATGAATTTTATGGTTGGGAAGAAGGAGTACATGCAATATATATTGCCTACCTCTGCGAGTTGAAAAATTACGTTCTCCAGTCTTCTGATGCAAAAATGGTTAAAAAATGTCATAGAATGGCGTAAGGGATTTTTAAAAAAAATTTTCAGTTTCAGTTAATGCAGCAAATTTGAGCTCGTAATTATCTTTAGTATTTAAAAGTCTTGATTCTTATTTCCTTTTTGTTGATTTTACAACAACCAATCAAAAGGACAGAAGTTTCTGGAAGTTTCTCTTGCATTCGCAGATAATTACACAATTCTCTTCGTCCATTTTCCTATTTTCAGCTGAAGAATAGAATTCTGGGTAACTTCCGAAAACTATAGCGAAAAGTGTTTTATTTACTTTATATCAATTACTGTTAACAGTTTTCTTTATTTTGCATCCATTTTCTAGGAATGGCTTCAACTATTTCTCAGTTTCTAGAATGCAGACTTTAAATTTAATTTAGTACTAGCTTCTTTTCATAAAGTGAATAGTATTTTATTAAATTCGTTAGAAATGCAGATGAATAACAAATCTAGCTCTAACGAATATAATAAAAGGAACAGCAAGAATCGCTTTAGAAACGAAGTACATATTTTTCTAGTTTCAAAACAGAATTCTATGAAGAGCAAATATAAGATAAAGCAGAAAATAGCTTTGTGTTTCTTACTCATGCTTACTCTTCTTCTACGAAAACCTTCTTTTTAAAGGAAATATTCAAACAGAAATTTACAGAAGCAATTCTTAAGGTTTCATTTCAAAATTATATTTGCATAAAACTGAAAAAGTATAATTTGATGCTCAAGCCAATCGAAAAATTGCGCTTGGAAAATGCATCCTTTTGGCGTACTTGCTTCTAAAGTAAATAAAACTACTATTTAGGGAACTTTTGAGAAAAAGAAATACTTTTAAAGAATGGCATTTTTAAAGAAATTATTTCTTTCATCTTTCTGAGGTATTTAAAATGTAAACTTCTATTTTTTTTTGCTTCTGTAGCATAAAAAAGGACACCGGTAGCTAAAATATTCTTTTCTGTAGCCACTTCGCTGCAGATTTAAAATATTCAATCAATTGGATTGTCTCAAGGTCACGAGGAATATCCGATACAACTTATCATGCTAAAGTTTAACAATTTTTTCCTCATTTTTCGTAAACTCCGTTTGGCAACTCGAAAATAATTTTATTTCTTTTTAGAAATAACTCGTTTATAATGGGAGCTGAAATAGTTTCGCTTTGAGACAGCATTCCGATTCATTTGCTAGATTTTTTTTTTTTTGGTGGAAAATGCAACAAAAACCTTTTTTTTTTTTTTTTTTTTTTTTTTTTTTTTTTTTTTTTTTAATGATGGCATGAAATATTCCTTTTTCCAGTTTTCGTGCAATGGAGGTAATTAAATTTTCCGCCATTTTTTTTCTTTCCTCTCCGAAGGTTTAGAAATCCCTGAATGGCCACTTTTTGTGTTACATCCTCTTTTTTGTCCCGTTTGATTCAGTTGGAAATAAATGGCTGTAAGGATTAGGCAATTTGGTTCATTATTTCAGTTTTTCAAGAGGCCGTAAAATGATTTAGCCATTGTTTGGAAGATAGCTTCAGATTTTTGTTCGTCGTTTCATATATGAAGGGCACAGAAGCTGCGAAAGCAAAATATTGAAGTTCTACAACAGTTAGCTTTATAACATAAATGTTTAATAACTCTGATTCTGAATTAGGTGCTTAAAAATACGGCAAATATTCATAAATTCTTTTTTATTGTTCATCTCAGATGTAAATCTCCATTTCACCCTTCGGTGTGAACATCATTGATGAGCGGGGTACATACAGCCCGAGGTCAAATTTCTGCTAATATGCCATTTGTAATTATATATAGAACGTAATTAAATTTCCCTCCTTGCGTACTATCAGGTCCTCAGTTTTTTATGTCATCTTACAAATCCTTGAAGTAATCCCACAGACGCCGCCCGGACGGTATAGTGGTTAGGGGAGTATATTGAGTACTGAAGTTCTTTGGTTTGAAACCAGAAGAAGACATGGATGTTTGTAAATGTACAGTGTCTTTGCTGCATGGAGGTACTCTAAATATATGGCGAGCCGAAAGAAGACCTGTCGTGTGATTGGTGATAGGGAAAAGGGGTTCGAGATTCGCGAACGAACCCGCTCAAAATTGGGGTGGAAATAGAAGTCTAACTCCTTGAAGCTCTGGCAACAATTCTTCCATGAAATTCATGGAAAAGACAACAACAGTCCCACAGAAAGATGTCTAGGGGTGTTAGTCGAGATGGCCACGAGCCGTTTTATCTAATCTATTCCTCCGAGAAACTAGTGCAAGGTAAATGCAAGCTTTATGAATGACTGCATTATGTACAGCAAACCTCATTTCACTACCAATTTACAATTTGAGTTGTAAGGTATATTTTAATTTTATAACAGTTATTTTAATTTTAAAGTTCCTATCAATTTTTGTTTCCACTTACAACTCCGTACCAGAATGAGGTTTTAGAATCGCATTGAATGTAAATGAGTTAGAAGACGTGTTTAAGGAAGGTTCAACTTCCTTCGAGAGGGAGCTTGGAATTCTTCGTAGCGCGTGTTTGCCTTCGGGTTGAGTCTCTCTTGAAGCTGTTACGCTCGGCCGTGTATCATGTGCCTTTTGATAGTCGTTAGTTTAATTGAGGGTCAGTTACGGTAGATACTTGTGTTTAGCTTCGGCTAAGTCTCATTTAGATAAGTTAAGTTTAGTTCTTATTTCTTATTCTTAGTTACAGCCCGAATGGAGGCTTTGTTGCAAGCCGGAGAAAGAAGCCCACTGTTATTCTTATTTGAGTGAAATAAAGGGTAGTTAACCCTTCTTCAGTCTACATCTTTTTGAACTCAGCAATAAGTCGCTAAACTGTTCACTAGGTTCCTCGACGTTCATCTTGTACAAAAAGAGTGAAGAACCCTACAAAAATATTAAAACGTTTAGTTCAAACACTCTATATTTAACGAAACCTGATATATGTAATAACAATTATATTCAGTGAAATAAGTCAGCTTGAGTACAGTGACACTGGCGTATGGTGCACGGCACAACCGCTTACTAACGAACGTTGTGCTGCACCATCTCAATCGCGATACAGTTCCTGCAGGAGACAGCAGTCATGCTTCTTATGTATTATTAAATATGTCCTAACTCACAGAGGGTAAGGCACAAAATAGATTACCTTGCAAATTAATTATGTTTTATCATTGGGCTATGAAACTTATAACAAAATATCGAAACTTGGATAACTGAAGAAGATTCGTAAATGATGATCCAAAATGCATACCCGGCTTTCGCGTAAGGCTATTATTATCTCAAGATTTTACTTGTTTGCGCACTATGTGCATTTCCCAGAAAATATATTAGAAATTCCCTATAAAATACGCAATTAGGAACTTAAAAGTCTAAGGCAAAAATATAATTTTTTTTTACCTGGAATGAGTAGCATTCCCCGGGCTCCAGACCAACGAAGATGAAGATGTAGTTTTGCCTTTCAGACGGTAAGACTGGTAGAGTCTCATTGGCCACGATCTTCTGCTGTTGGCTAAGAGTTACTACGTAGTGACTAATGTCAGCCCCATTGTCGTGGCTGGGACGACGCCAGCCAAACAGAAGAGTCTCGTTGGTTGAAGCCATCATCTGAACCCACGTGATCTTCGGTGGAACTGTAAGAACAGCGATATGATGCAGACATTAATCTTAAAAGAATTTTATGTTATCAGTCAAATACAGCTCTGTCCTGTTTCTAATAAACAAAACTTTGATCGCAGAAACGTAAACGTAAAAGTTAATTGGGGAAAAAGATCCCAACATTCGTAAACGACAAATATAGGTACGAATTTTTCTACAAAATAAGACATAATCTGTTTGGACAATTAAACATAAACACTTTTTAAGAAGAAGCGTTCTTCTGGTTAATGTAATGGGAAGCTATGCACATAAAAACAGCAGATTATACCATTTTTAAATACTGTCACATGCATTGCATGTCTTCTTAATGGCAGTATTTCTGCAGAATATGTCCCCTTCTGGGTTTTAGTTGTCACACTACTGCCTTCTTTTGTCTTATAAAAATCAGTCTTCTGCATTCGCGTTTTTCCATCAAATAAAAATTATTTTTATCGATATGTATCAGATGAATGTTGTTCCATCAGCGCTGAGACGAGAAGTAATGATATTTCCTAATTACACTTCGGAATTTTTCCGATGTTAAGAGATAACTTGAGATATCGACTGAAATTTCAACCACAACTGGCGAAATTACTTTTCTTCTTTTGGCAATCTAGACGAGGCCTATTATGTGCCATTCGCAGACACCGGTCGATAAGGATGTTTTATTTGGATAAATCAAGGCGAAAAGACGAGATGAAGTAAGTTCTTATTTCAAAAATTATACTATTTGTTGGCAACACCGAAAAGATTAATTAATAATATGCAATAAAATATAGGTAATAAAATTTAAAGAAAAATTGCATATAATCAGATGATCTATATTCATTGATTCATATTTGGAAATGTAGAATCTTCAGCTAAGCTTTGATGATAGTAAACGAATTTATTTCCACTCATTTCTTCAATTATACTTTCAAAATTTTGTTTCAAAATTCTATGCCAAAATAACATATAACTCAGGAGGAGTTGCAATTATAAATGCTCGCATCATCTCTCTCTCTCTCTATATATAAAGTGTATTCGGGAGTAATGCAGTCACTACTGTAGCTATCGTCACCAAACTTTCTACAATTTTTTGGGGGTCCTGGGAAAGATCGAAGTCCACTCCTCCCCTAAAAAAGCTAATATCAGAGATATTAATTAAAAACTCTGAAAACGCTGATTTCCCCCCTAATTTTTCCGAGCGGCAACAGTCTCGCGCGTTACAGATAAAAATCTGCTTTATTTCGCGAAGTGTTGCCACTGCTCGTTTTCAAATCGTAGAGTTTGTTAATCAAATATTGGTAAGTTTTACAAAATCTACACATCTAAAGAAGAATGTCTGTTTGTTTTTTTGCGTTTTTGATTTCTGATCAATTATGATAAATTTTTTGCCACGTTTAATCGACTGAAATTAAATATAGGTGAAATATTGGATGGAATTTCAGCTTTTATGCCCATTTGATTAGAAAGACGAAAATCATTAAAAACTGCATCCGAGCGAGGTTGTATCAGGGTTATACAAAGCAAAATTCACTTAAAAAGACAGACAGTAGGTACGCACTCCTACTTCTTTCAGCTGGCATTACAATGAGAACTACTGCTCAGTTAAAAGTGCGCTTGTAGATGATTGTCTTTGTTAATTTTCAGGTAAGAGACTAAAGAACAGAAAAATATTTGTTATACTAGGTAGGGTGATGCTATTCAACATCCTTAAACGTGACAAGTAGGCAGTTTTATAAATAGGTCTTGACAACTGGTGAAATAGGGAAAGAAACACTGCTAACGCCAGGTTAGGATTGTGGCAAAAATGTGGCAAAAAGTTTATCTTTGGGGGAAAGTTTATCTTTGGCATATAAACGAAGCAAGTATTTAAGTTTTTCAGAAACTTGAAGTCGGTAAACGATTATAGTAACAAAAACTTTCGAAAGGTAAATGGCCAGAGAGTTGTCAATGAAAGCTTAGGTAAATCTTCGGAAAAAATGTGCTTATCAACGAAAACAAATTTAATTACAAGTGATAATTTGTCTAAGACGAAGGTTTATTACATTATATTCAAAATAGCTGCAAATAAAAGATGAGCATTTCTTTATTTAAAGCCTTTTTCCTATGAGAATGTCTTTTTTAAAAAATTCTTTTCGTCTTTCCTTGTTTTGGATATTTTGGTTTTCTTTTTAAGTCTAGAAATGTCAGCATTATTAAATTTCTACCCACCATATATTTCCCACTTTTTTATCGAAGTTTTTTTTAACCTTTTATATCAAGCATTTTTATGAGAAAGCTGCTTTCCTCAGCATCTTCCCTTAATTCATTTTTTAAATTTAATTTTATTTTTTGAAGACTAGTATGTCTGAGATCGCACTTTACGGTATTTTATACCCAAGGGTGCATTTACATTTATATATATGGCCTTTTCTTAAGCCTGTTTATGTTTTTCTAGGTGATAGCAAAGCGATAAAATGTTCTTAACATAACCTCTTCTGTTCAAAAAGGAAACGCGAATAGATTTACGAATTGGAGGAAACTCGTTTATTGCTTTTTAATTGAATTTTAATCTTGCTGTGCAAGGCAAACTATTCAGATCCCAGGTGGGAAATCAAGAAAACAAACTGAATACGAAATGTAAAGCTTTCGTTCCAAAAGAAAACATGTATAAAAAGGGAAAGTTTTTCTTTAAGGATTTAATGGCATTTCAAGAATAAAAATGGAAAATAAGAAAATAATTGTAAAACAGTTACCGTTGCAGGCTCTAAGTCGTACTAATTAGAAATTAAGATGCAGTGTCTTTTTTATTCTCAGCTTTCTGAAGCACATTACTCATTTCAGAAGTGTACAAATTAATTTAATATAAAAGATGGAAAACGCATGAGTTCATATTAGAACAGGTACTGCATTCATGCTTTGAAATTTGGGAAAGTCTACACCAGAATTTGGGTTTACAAATAATCTCTTAAACGTACCAGTTTCCCATAAAAGTGTTTTTAATGTATGCCATATTTTATACACACTAGCTGTCCAAAAGTATCCGGACACAGCTCTAAAGAAGAGAATCTGGCAGGTGACGTTATTTGATGCGTAACCGAAAGCTATTAAAGTCTTGGTAATGGATTTTCAGGTCACATCTATGCCTTTGTGAGGCAGAGTGTAAGTCACAGAAGCTTTGGGACTTTGATCGTGCACGTACAGTGGGATGCCATCTTTGTGGGAAATCGGGGAAAACCACCTTAGATGCCACCTTTGTGGGAAATCGTGGAAAACCACCTTTGATGCCACCTTTGTGGGAAATTCCAACTTCGTGGAATTTCGAACATTCTACAGAAGCCACAATCCACTGTAATTATGTGGCCGAGGCAGTGAAACCGCACAAAAGCGAAGTAGCAGGCCGAAAAAAAAAATTAGAGAACGTAACCGTAGAACATCGAAACGGGTAGTCAGGCGAAATCGCAAGTCCTCGTTGGTTGAAATAACACAGGAGTTCCAGAGATCATCAGGTGTTAGTGATAGCTGCTGCTATCACTCTTATCGATTACTGCTATCACTGGACTGTTTATCGATTGTTAAAAAACCTGGATTCCGTGGTCTTGCAGTCGCTCACAAGCCGAATATCACTCCTCAAAGTACGAAGCATTGACTGCAATGGTGCAAAGCTCACACCATTGGATAATGGATAATGGACATGTTGAAAAGTAATTTTTGGAGTGATGAACCTCGCTTTATAATCTGGCAGTCCGATGGATGCGTCTGGCTATGACGGATGCCCGGCAAACGCTTCTTAACTGACTGCATTGTGCCGAATGTAAAGTTTGTTGGTGTCAACATCATGGTTCTTATGTTCCGTTTAAGGCTATTACACCTTTAGTTGCCGCCCAGCCCGTATAGTGGTTAGCGTCGCTGACTGCCATGTCGAAGGGCCCGGGTTCGAATCCCGTAGAAGGCATGGATGTTTGCAAATGTACAGAGTCCGTACGGTACGGGTACATTCTAAATATGCGGCGAGTCGAAACTCTTATCGTGAGGTTGGTAGTAGGGAAAGAGGGGTGGGGGACCCTCGGACTCGTCCCCTTCTCTGTGCTGGTCCTCAAAACTGGAGGCGGAACTCAGCTAAATCGCAATGTCACCTGTAAGGTGCTCATGGCTGTTGCCAACGGCAGGCGTAAACTTGCGCTCCTTTCAACGAGGAATTTCGGGGGCTTGGGCTGACTATTGGTCAGACAAGTGGGCATTAGCAACAACAACCTTTGGGGCGAATTAGAACGCAGATTACGTAGCCAGCCAAATCGACCATTCCCACAGCCAACACTCACTTCACCTGTGATGGACAGCTGTCAGTTTCTACGGTCTACCACCAGTTTTTGGTAGTTTCCATTTATCAAAAACTAGTGGTAAGTCTCCCCAGACGTGTGAAGACTGTCATCGATGCAGAAGGGATACCGACATGACATTTAATATATGCCTCAGGACTCTTCGAGACCGTACCACTGGGTGTCTGGATACATTTAGCTACACAATGTTCCCAATATATATTCGTCATATGGTACCCACCGCTAGTTAAAACCAATTCTGTTCCACTAGTATTTGAGTTTAGTAAGCGTCTTGTTTTAATACACGACGATTTCTATATTAGAGATCATGATATCAGTTTTAAGCTTTTCGAGTAAAAACCAGCTAAGAACTAACTGAATAATTAGTGTTAGAATAATAATTAAAAATCGATGTGGACACCACACGACTTCTTTGTTACGGCATCTCTTTGTTACGGCAACTTAAAACATCTCCATTGAAAATTGTAAAATATAGAAAATTCTAAGACACCTGACATACACTGGTGTGCAAAAATTAAGGACGAGACGGTTTTTTTCAATATAACTTTGTACAAAAGCTTTCCAAATCAACACATTTAATACCGTAAGATCCCCAATACGTAAGGACATGAGTAATGCGACGAATTATTGGAATAACTTTGAGTAGTAAGTAAAGTTTTGGGAGTAAAACTTTATATTAACTATATTATCTCCTGGATACTTTTAGGTTTATAAAGTTTTACTACTTAAAATTTATTCCAACAATTCATTGCATTAATTAAATTTAGATTAATTAAATTAAATTTCCTTAGAGATGATATATATATATATATATATATATATATATATATATAAATAACTTTTCTACTAATAAATTATTGATTTATTACTTGGCAGCTTTAGCGCAAGTATTCGGCTTTTTAAATTAATCATAATTAAATTTAAATAATTAATAACTCAAAATTAATTAATTTTAAATTGCACATAATGTTTTTTTATATATAAGTTTGGTGTTACCGATTGCAAGGAGAAAAGGAGGTACAGAATCCTTCAACGTACTGCGGCTAATCGTTTTTAATTATTCCTGTAATTGCATTTGAAAGCTTTTACAATACCCTGGTTGTTATTGTTGTTGTTGACCCCCCTAATTTTGATGGAGAGCACATCGGGGAGGACGGGTCCCCTACCAACAACCTCTTGAGAGGACTTTCGGCTCGCTACATATTTAGAGTGTTCCCATGCCACACGGACACTCTACATTTACAAACATCCATGCCTTCTCCGAGATTCGAACTCGGGCCCTTCGGCAACGGCAGTCCATGTAGTATGAATGTTTCTCGCATTGTGAAAAAACGACGGTGACTAGAGTGATTAAATTTTGAATAACGCCGTGCTCCACCGCAACATGTGCATCTGGAAGTCCAAATTTTGAAATTCGAATTTTATATTTCATACTTTGTAAAACTTTAGCGAATTTTCGAATTAAAAAACTCAACGATTTCATAGCGAGCGATAGCTACACTGTAAGGAGAGAGGAAAAACCGTTATCTCCAGCGAGAGATTGTCTATCAAAAATTCTAAAGAGAGACGTTTTAAAAATATTTTGTGATTTTGCTGTGGAATCGAATTTATGCGGCGTAACCGCCAAGAACGCGATATATCTAATAAATAAATAAAACACACAAAACGTTAATATAGACAAAGTGCCAACAATTAACTGTAAAACTGTCGGGGATTCTAAACATATGCTGCTATGTTGCTTTTAAACTTTTCGCAATTTTGTTGTTGAATTGTATAGGACATAAACTCAAAGAAAATCATGCTTAATAATAAAGCTAAGAAGGCAGAATGAAATGGTTTAACAGGAGTGAGTGCAGCTGCAGACTAGCAGACTGCGAGCTCAGGGAGATCTTAAAAAACCTTAACAAACCCTTCTGGGACACTGTTAAAATATGAACTCTTTCGGATTTTTTTTTTTTTTTTAAATACATTTGTTTTCTGAACTCAAGTTGAATGGCTGACAGGTTGCCGATTAGCATGCATTTGTTTTGGTTTCTAGAAATCTGAACGTAATAAGCAGCTGATTTAATAGCCAGAGAGTTTTATAAGCGGCGAGTATTGCAATATCAGTTTGAGGTTAATCCATAACTTTACTGCCGTCTTCTTTCTGGTCTAAGATGCCGTTCAAAATATTATATGATTAGTAAGTGATATGGTTGGTTGGTTGGTGTCGTGTCATTTCAGAAGTCAAGTGGATCTATACGTGGGAATCACTGACTGCTTTCGCCAGTTCCTCAATCTTTTCTCTAAACAGCTCTACCTGGAAAGGAAACTCCCCCAACCTTTGCAGAGCTGTAAGAATTGCCGGACAGGTGAAGATGTGTTGTGGAGAAGCTCCGTTTCGGGGCAGTTCCTACAAGTTCTATGTGATCTCGTACCATCTTCATTAATTTCCATTCCTCTAAAATAGTGGTTTCTCAATCTAGTAATGGTCTTTGCAATTTCTCTGTTTGCATCAATCTCGCATATCTGATTGTCTTTCTTCTGATTGTCTTTTCTTAATTCTATATCTGGCAATGGCATCTTCAAGAGTGACGGGGATTCAATTGTTGAGATTTCCTCTCTTTTTAGCCTGTTCATTGGCTGCTTCGTTTCCATCGTGTTCAGTTATCCATTGCTTGATGCATGTTCTTCCCATCCGGTTGATTCTTTCTAGGTCTTGGTATATATCCTCGGTGAGTCTTGAATGTCTACGCAGTATTGCCTCTAGACAGCCTTAGAGTCACAGTAAATTACAAGTCCGCTGGCCTTTATGTTTATCATTGTCGATGTAAATTCTCAGGGCCTCCTGGTTTCTCTTAATTAACATGTGAAGTTGGAAGCGATGTTGCCTGCTCCAAGGCTTTGGAATATAGTTGCCCCATTCGGTCGAGTGATGTGAATACCGGATCCACCCTGTTGAAGAGTCTTATCTAATGAAGCATCTGTGTAAATTTTCACCAAATTAGCTCCCAAAAAGGACTCAATTGTTCGAGTACATTTTGCCTTGAATAACAGCTTCAGTTACCTTTTATATACAATGCTCCACCAGACTGATATATGATTAGCATATAAACTATATGAGTATATAAATAATATGATTAGTATATATTATTAGTTTAAAATATTATATGATTAGTATATAAACGTTTTTCAATATTATTAGATGTAGTTTACTTAGTTAAAAAAATTTCTGAAAGTGCATTAATGAAAAAACAATGAGAATCTTGGTGAATAAATTTTAAAAACTGAGTGTAGTAAATGAGCTTGAAAGAGAGCACTTAATGAATAGATTATTTGAAGCGATTTCTAAAAGAAAAACTGCTTTTGCACTTTGTTTGTATGACGAACGCAAAATAAAAAACCGTTGTTATGATGTCTGAAAAAGAAGGCTGAGTGAGGAAATTTAAGATCCCTGAAGGTTAGAGAAAAAATGTTAATATATATATTCATGTAAATGGATAGCGAATTAACTTGAGATGAATAAAAATTAAAAGTAAACACTGTAAGACGGATGAACTTAAAAATGTACCAGAAAATTGTGTAAGATATAGGATATGTTGAAATGGAATTTTATAATATAAAAGAGGTAGTGTAGCTAAAAGAATAGTGTACTAATTAATATAGTAATTATTTTAACAACTTTTGTTTGATTTTGTTTTGAAAAATTAAGTACCTGACCACTTAACACCTGATTACCTAAAAAGACTGAAATTTAAATATAATTAATTCTTAAGGAAAGCATTTTACAAAGCGTAATTGCAAATTAAATTTTTGTAAAAAACATTTAATTTTTTTTTCACTCAACAGTTGTATTTGGAATGATAATCTACACGCAAGTTCGAGTCACAAATTTCGAATAAAGTAATTCCTATGATGATTTGAATACAGTTAAATAAAATTTTGCACTGCATTAACTAATCAAATGAAAACTTTACCAGTCTGTAATAATAAAATATTTTTTTGTTAATTTTTACCTATACCTTCTGTTTTTCTGTCAGCCTTCAGCAGAACGAACTTTGGTTTAGTTTAAATAGCGAATTAATTTCTATTTGGGACAAAAGAGCTCTGATAACTCATCAGAAAGCAGGTTATTCCCCGGGCAGTCCAATTGTATACCGATCAGCTTTTCATGTGTGATATTTTGAATTTTATAGCATCTAGAAGTGGAGATAACTGCAGCTTAGTTGATCAGGCTTTCAAACTATTTATTACGTTATATATATTTAAGCATTTCTACTTTTAAAACCTAAAATATCCATGGTCAAGTTTTGCAAAATTTTACTTGCGTCAGTAGTAAGTAGTTTCAGTAAACTTCTAGTTGAGTTTCTCTGTGTATATGGAGTTTTGATTTCCCGTTAAATGGAAAGGTGAGAATGTAGAGAGGGCAAAAAAAGGCTAAAAAATACAATAATTTAATAGTTAAATAGCCTTAAGGATTATAAGATTTTTAGTCCAAAGGGATTTGAGTCCCGAAGGACTATTACTTTCGTTTTGACATTTTGCGTCGGACTCCTTTAAATGTCCTATAAAAGTAAGGCTTCCAGGATAAAATCATAATATAATATAGAAATCACCAAATTTAACGTGACCCTTATTTTCACTTTAACCAAGTGAAATTTCACCAGTTTCATAATGAGATTAAAATTTCCCAAATATAAATACAGGAACCGGGAGACAGCATTAAACATAAAATTTCGTTATTTGTACAAAATAATGTTTTCTTTTCTTTTCTTTTCTTTTCTTTTTTTTTTTTTTTTAAATTTGGCGTTGCAAAAACATAAATACTATAGTTATTTAAAAAAACTTCTGTAATTGTAAGTATAAGAGACTACGCCCAAAGATTGCGAAAATAAAGGCTGAGTAAGGGGGTGAGTATATCTATCTATATATGTATATATAATTGTGGTACCATCGATTGAAAAAAAAAAAAAAAAGAGTTGCACAACTAGGTGTTGTAGCAGTTACATATACGACAAATGTCAGCGTTCTACGGCTAATAGTTTTAAGTTATGAACGATAAATACACACAGACACGTACACACGTATACGCGTACAGACGTCAAGAAAAGTCCAGTTTTTCTTGAATCCGTTTCACAGTCCATTTTGCAAGAAAAAATTCTTTTTTCTTAATTAAGAACTCAAATAATAGAACAGAAGGTACCACGTGTGCTTACAAATCAGCCAGCATTTATGGCGTAAATTCAGAAATTGTAATTTTAAATTAAAAGTAAGTATAACTTATAGTTAGCCAAATATTACGCAGAAACATTTACATGCAAATTGGCTCAAACCGGCACCAGCATGACAGCACTAACTGAAAAATTACAGCAACGCCGTAGACAGGAATGCTATCGTAGAATATCAACTAGAAACGTGGCCTTCAACAGGCGAAATACGCTCTGACTTAAGCAGTCTCGAACCTTCACTTAAATACGCATGAGGTACAATTTGCATTCAGGCAGGAAAACAGAAGGGAAGAAGTGACAGTAAAGTTTCGGAACATAAAATAGCTGGTTAATTAAAATAAATACCTTACAACTTTCATATAGTTTTTTTTGTTGTTGTTGTCTTGTCCATATTACATGGAACAATGGTTGCCAAAGCCTACTCCAAAGCGAGTTTGGACTTCTATTTTCCACCCCCAATTTTGAGGGAGAGTACCCCGCGGGGGGATCCAGGATCTCCCATCCCTCTCCCGTTCATATCAGTCCACTCGAGAGGACTTTCGGCTCGCCGCATATTTAGAGTGCCGCTATGCTGCTCCAACATGCCGCATTTATAAACATCCATGACTTCACCGGGATTCGAACTTGGGCCCTTTGGTACTGTAGTAGGCTTCCCTAACTACTATACAGTCTAGGCGACTCATATAGTATTTGAAATTTTTAAATACTTCGTTATATATTTTTAATTTGAAATGCTTTAAAAAGATGAAAATATTAGAATTCTTTTCTAGTGCATGTTTAAAACCAGTATACTTATTTTTAAGTTTGAAAATATGTTATTTGATACGCATGCTTTTAATTTGTAGAGTAACTTTGATGTGGGAGACGGAAAATGGAGCAATGCCCTTGCCGGGAGTCGAACCTGGACATCTCAAATCTCCGCAGAGTGTGCTAACGTTACACCAAAAAGGCATGCAGAAGGAGGGAAGAAAACACCTTATATTCCCCCCTTTAAAAATGAGCAAAGCCATCGCCGAGACTCGAACCTGGACCTCTCGAATATACACCGAGTGTGCTACCGTTACATCACGGAGCGCAGAAAGGAAGGAGAAAATACCTTATAAACTTTACCAAAAGTTTTTAGCATTATGAAAAACAGAATACTCGCTTTATTTAAAACAATGTTATAGTAACATTATCTATATTATTTAAACATAATGCAACATGCCTGTAATTCAATTAAATAAATATTTACATTTTTTTAATTGTGTAATATAGTAAGGAAGGTTTTGCATAATCTAAGCAATTTTGACGTAGTTTAGCGTATGCTTAACACCAAAAAAACTCATAGCCGGTTCCAAAACCTTTTTTACAACTAAACGATATTTATTCCTTTTTCAAATTAGATATCTACTTACTTAAGCGCCTCATCAAATGCATAAAAATCGAGTGCGTGATAGATTACCTAACATAACCTGCGCATATTAAAGGGAAATGCGAAAAAATGTTAAGGAAAGTTTCATTTATTGCAATCACATCAGATAAACTATTCAGAACGAAAACCATGTCAAACAACGAAACAATTTAATTGCTTGTATATCTCAAACATCGTTCACTTTGAAGCATTTTTTTTCAGTATCGAGTGCTTTTGCTGTTACTTAAAACTAACATTTCGCTGTTTATCATTGACAAGACATCTGAATACGTTAACTGCCATTTTGCGGATGATCTTTTTTCGACCAACCACATTTCGTAATCCAGAAATTCGACAGATACTTAAAAATTTCCTAGAAAATACCACGACCTTCTTAACTTCAAGACGGTGGAATAATAAAAGAATTCTCGTTTCTGTCTTCGGAACGCCAGGGGTCGCCGATGGAAACGGATGGCCCCTTTATGGTCTCTAGTCCCGCCTTTGTCGTGTTTCACCTGGAATCGATCGACGCTCCACCCAGATTGTCGGAATTAAGGACGAGATTCAGTGAATGATTTGTCGGTCGAGGTCGGTTATTTCTCCACTTTGAATGGCAACGCTGTTCAACCAATAATGGAGGAAATGCAGTTTCGGGAAACTGCTGGAGGCATAGCATGGCGAGTCTGTGGCATTGCCTCGTTTATAGAGCGTCATCAAGGAGCGAAATAACACGAAAATAGAAATAAAAGCTAATGGGTTAACTTATCCGCAGAGAGGATCTGAGATGAATTACCAAGTTTCACTTTCTGATAAGATTTTGATGTCTTACTTAAACGTAAGATGTGAGAATAATCGAATTGTGCAGTTCGTTTAGTAAAACAGTTTGTGTACTGACTATATACTTTAGTATTAATTTTAAAATCTTATAATTATTAAGTAATGGTACTATTTTTGAAAAATACAACTGTTTATATGAGAAAAATTCCAATTTGTTGTTTTCAGAATCATATCTTAAGATTATGAAATTAAGCTGTTTTATTTATAACAGAACTCCATTGAATCAAATTTAGCGTAATCGAAATATCGCTTAAAAGTAACAGTAAAATAACTATGATTTGAATGATAAACACAGCTATTTCCAGGTTTTTTTAGATGGACATTTTCCATTTTGGGTCCAACATCACCCACGAGCAGCCAAACAATAAAACGATTGAATATATTTCGTTTGGGTTTCGTTCGGATCGTTGGATGGGAATTTTCGCGTTTTCCCCGTGTGTAACATGAATACGAAACAGTCACTTTCAGAGGGCCTCCACGAAGGCATCCTTCTCCTTAGCTAGACAAATCCTAGTGCGTACTGGAATAATCTCATAAAGCCAATCTATTTTAAAAATTAAATATATACTTTATAGGTGATTAGTATATGTTTTTAATAAAAAATAGTCTTTTTCTAATGTCTTCATCATGAATATGTAGATATATAACGTTACCCTATTAGTTTAAATGCATATTCATCTAATATCCTATAAAATTGTTTCGCTATTCCACCTTTGCCATGTCTATTGATATTCTCTACCGATAAACCATATTAAATTTTAGAGCAGCTCTTTTGGGCGATTCAGATTTTTTTTTGTTTTAGTTGTGTCTGTTTTAATACCGATAAAGAAATTTTCATAAATTCTATTTCTTTCATAATTTTTATTGCATTACTAAAAATTATATGCAATCAAATTTTTATTTTTTATCTATAGTGCTTTTTTAAAATTTTAATCTCAAATAGCAAAAGGAAAAAAAAATATTCAAAACGAAAACATTTTGACGCGAAACAAATTATCTCTGGTAAAAACATCGTGACTGAAAAAGAAAATTAGGCGAAAATGTAGGAATTCTAAAACTTCGAAGTAAGAAACATCGTAATAGAAAGGAAAACAAGGTGAAGATGGAGAATTCAAAAACTTCGAGGATTAAAACATCGGGGCAGAAACTAAAGCAACACTACATACGAGGCGTATTCGGAAACTAAGTACCGTTTTGGGAAAAAAAAATAGTAAAACAATTTTTTTGAATCCAATTTTATTTTTACATGAAAATACATGTCTTAAACTATTTTTCAACATAGTTTCCGCCAATGATCAAACACTTGTCACAGCGGGTGATCAGTTTTTGTATACCATCGTCAAAGAAACTTCCCGCCAGTTTCGATAACCACGACTCCACAACATTTTTCGTGTCATCGTCAGATCCAAAGCGCTTGCCACCAAGCTCGCGCTTCATGTGCAGGAACAAGTGATAGTCGGACGGCGCCAAGTCCGGTTGTACTGCGGGTGATCGAACTGCTCCCAATGAAACTGTCGAATTAACGATTGAGTGACACCAGCAGTATGGGGCCGAGCATTGTCATGGAGCAACACAATTCCTTTACTGAGCATTCCTCTTCGTTTGTTTTGAATGGCACGCCTTAGTTTTGTTAAAGTCTCACAATATCGTGCCGCATTAATGGTTTCACCTCTGGGAAGAAATTCAGTAAGCAAAACGCCTTTCCTATCCAAGAAGACAGTGCACATGATTTTTTGTGATGACATTGTCACTTTGAACTTTTGTTTTTTCGGAGAATGAGTGTGTCTCCACTCCATCGATTGTTGTTTCGATTCTGGTGTGAAATGACACACCCAAGTTTCATCATCTGTCACAATTTAGCTTAAAAAGTTTTCTCCCTCATCACTGTACCGCGTGAGAAATGTCAGGGCACTACCAAGTCGCTTTATTTTGTGAACATCGGTGAGCATTTTTGGAACATATCGGGAACACAGTTTGCTATAATTCAAGCGGTCAGACACAATTTCGAACAAAACAGTATGTGAAATTTGTGGAAATGCCTCTGAAAGAGTTTTCATTGTGAAGCGTCTGTTCTCATGAATTGCTTCATCAACTTTCCTTACCAAATCATCGGTGACAACAGAAGGCCGACCACTCCGAGCCTCGGCGTGGACATTTGTTCGACCTGCATTAAACATTCTTACCCTCTTTCTCACCATTCCATCACTTATCGCGTATTCACCGTAAACTTCTGTCACTTGACGATAAATTTCGACCGGTTTAACATTCCTCGAGCTCAAAAATTTAATCACGGCACGAATCTCACAGTCAGCGGGAGAACTAATTGTCTTAAACATTTTGAATGTGCACAGCAAACTGAAAACACAACATAGAGCAACCAAAATGGCGACAATTGAAAGTCAGTGAACAAGAAAGACTAGTGCGCATGCGAGGGACGCCTACCACAGCGCTGCGATGGCGCTAGAATGAAACGGTACTTAGTTTTCGAATACGCTACGTACATTTCTCAGTTTTAAAACATCGTCTGGCAAAATACGGTAAAGCATTCACCATATTATTCAGAATTTTTCGTTGACGATAGCATTTTCAGATTCTAAACCTTACAAATGAATACCAATTATTGTAATATGTAATAAGATTTATGAGTGCGAGGAAAACAGGGATTGGGTTTTAATCATAACAGTTTTAAAACTTACTAACAAATTTTAACTAAAAATTCAACAAGAAGACCTGAGTATTCAAAATCGAATTTATGATAGTAATTTATGGCTACATATAGCAGTTAATAGTGTTTGAAACTTAGGTAGTCATCTATTAATTATTATAACTGAATTCAATATTTTTCTAAAAATGTATTTGAAATTTTCATGAAAAAGGTATAGTACTAAGAAATTAGACAATAACAAGGGAAAAGCACTTTCGTTAGCCTTTAAAGAAATTATATTAGGTTTAGCTTGGTTTGTTTTATTTGTTTATGACCAAGCACTCGAGGGCTATCTGCTTAATGGGAGGGATGCCTTCGCGGAAGACGTTCTAAGGGAACTAGCTCCTGTATACATTACACATGGAAAAACCTCGAACAGGATTATGCAGCTAGCCCGATAGTGGGATTCGAACCTGGGACCGAACTATGACTGTTCAACGACATTTACCGCTCCGTCGCAACTGGGCCAAAATTGTATTAGGGTTTTGAAAGGGGGAAAATATAAGGTATTTTGTCCCTCCTTTCTGGATGCGTTCGTGGTGTAACGGCAGCACACTAAGCGGTATTCGAGAGGTCCATGTTCAGGTCCCGGCGAGGGCATTACTCATTTTTCATGTCCCCTGCTTCGAAATAACCGAATGTCTCTACAAGTTATAGTCATAAAGCTAAAGTATTTATCATTATTTTTCCGCAAGCAAGAGTACACGCGTTTCTAAATTGGACGAACTACTGAACGGAAATTAAGAAGAAACAGGAGTGTTTTATATTGCAAATCTAACTATTAGAAAAAGTACTGGCATTGTGGAAAGATACTGTAGGAAAAGTGTTTTTTAATACGAACACTTTATTTTCATTGCTACATTAACGCTGCAAAACCAATCCTCTGGGAATTTATGGGATACTTTGGTTTGTAAGCGTTTTCAGTTTCTATACCTTAAGCTACTGAGAAATACCAACATATTTGAATTAAAGCTTACTTTCTTCATTACGCATACATCCAGAGCAAAGTTATGAATTATCCCCATAATTTCTGATCCAGGCTTAGTATTTAAGATTATAATTAGTTTGGAAATACAAGCCATTAAAATTTGATTCCGTTTTTATACTCATGATTCCCAAGCTCCGAACAAATATAAAAAATTCTTATACCTCAACTAAATCATTAAAAGCAAGAGCTGTATCTGAAGTAAATGAAGAAATAATTGCTAACTAAAAAGGTAAATTAGCTTTAAAATTCGTAAACTCTAAATATATTTTGAAGAAACCCTAATTACATTAGGTTATTTTATACTACCAAGCATTTTGAGAAATCAAACATTTGCATTCGATACATAGTTGATTTAAACATTACATAGCACGCTAAATTACATTAAACTTAGTAAGGCTAAATTGATTTCACGATGGCCACGATCTCTTTTTAAAAATCTAGATTTTGGAGAAACCACCCAGAAGTGCAAAATAATAATAATAAAAAAAAAATTGAAAACTTTCAGATTTTACATTACGCACAAAGGGGATATTTTTTAACGTTTTGTTTGTTACCTTTATTTATTAAATTGCTCGTATACTTTTGCCCTTAAACCGTAAAATTCAGTTCAACAGCAATATCTCAAAGTAATTTAAAAAGAGCATATATTTTAAAATTTTCCATACACATTCTCGAGCGCTGGAGTTAAAAATGTTTTTCTTTTTCTTCCCCCCCCCCGTACAGTGCTGCCATTGCTCCCTTAGAAATCGTCGAGTTTGTTAATCAAAAATTGGTTAAAAGTTTACAAAATATGAACTAGATAATAAAACAAATTTCAAATTCGGGCTTTCAGATGTCCATATTCGAGTGGAGGACCAGGCTATTCAAAATTGGTGTCTCTAGGCACTGTTGTTTTTTTACAGCGTGAGAAACGTACATACATTCATGTAGATTCTTTATTATTTAATTTCTTTAAGTGTAATACAGAGCTCTAATATTGGGTGGCAAAAATTTGAAAAGTGAAACGCTTTTTATAATGATCAGCGCAAAATGCCAAAACGAAATTAATAACCCTTCTGGGCAAATTATACGTTTGGGCTAATAATAAGCAACCAACAAAAAGAACAGGAAACAAATAATTCGCTGAAGGAAAATTTCTAAAAAATTTTACTTACACATAAATACAAACATCATTAATAAATCACATAATTCTTTCTTAATTTTTATTTTCCCGGAATTTTTACTTCCTTTTAAGAAGCAAAAGAAATATTATAATGGCGAAAATTTTCGTTAATCATAATTCAACGAAAATATCCATTTTGACAGCTCTCGAATCCATTTAAACGATGATTTTCGTCACATCTGTACGTACGGACAGAATAAAAGTCTCTCTTTTCTAAAGCGTATTGTAAAATGGATTTAAAATCAATTCAGAAGAGTTTTTTGTGGAAATCTATGTGCTTACTAACATATATATGTATCTTGCATAACTCGAATAGCCTTAAAATGTTGAAATTTTGTGTGTGGGACTCCTATAACATGTACTTGTGCATTTCTTTTTGGTTGCAATCGGCCGCATCAAACATATATATATATATATATATTAAATAGATATATACCCACGCTGTTAGCCGACTCGGTGAGCTCAGTTTTTTTTTTACTCTGATATGTTGGTAAATTGTGAATTTTTTGTTTTGAATCCGTTTATGGATTTTATATCTTTAGTTAATCTGCATGCAACAGTTATAGAATTATCAAGAATTTAAAAGTTTAACCAGTGCTAAGCCTAACGAGGCCGCCATTTGTTTACATTTGAAGCTCTTAAGTAGGATAGTGAAGTGAGTTTGTGCACCAACCTCAGTATCATTTTGCCGAACGGGACCAAATATAATCGGAAAATCTGTCTTCCTGCCCGCTGCCCATTGCCTGTTTTTGAGTCTAAACTGCAATTTTAATTGTAAAAATAGTGGTATGTGGTGGCAGTATGTGGTGTTTTACATTTTTCTGCATTTTAAAAATTTTAATGACGATGCTTTGAGTTTCATGCGCTTTTGCCATGTCATGAAGGAAGTTCTGAATTAATTGAATGAGAAATATATCTCTAATGGAATTCGACGAAATAAGTTAAGTAAAATGCAGGAAAAAATTTGTATAATTTAACATGCCGCAAAAGGAATGTAATGTCCGATGTGGTATGAACATCAGATATTTTAATATGAAAGGGGAATAAAAGTGTATTGATGACTAAAAATTAACTCTTATTTAAAATCTAATGAAATGAATTTAAAAAAAATCTGATGTGTACACCACATGTCTTCCTTGTACGGAATATTCAATTATACGCATTTTTTCTTGCATTTCATTTAAACTTATTGGATTGGAAACCACAATAGATTAAATGCACTCTTTAAAATTCACTCTATTTGTTTACCATAGCCACACTCTGGCCCTAGTTTCGCCTAACAGTGTTAAATTTCATTCATTTTTTAACTCAGAATACACAAAATTTATATCATCTTAAGAATTATCTAATCGTTGCCACATGTTCTATTCAAATACTATAATAAATCTAGAACGATGTATAAAAGAAATTAAGCAAACCAAACAAAAAAAAAAAGTTTTATATGTAATACATTTTTATTGAAATTTGTAATTTTTTCGAGGGGGGGATAAAATTTTTGTGCAGAGTAAAATTCTGTGCAGTTTTTAAATTTAATGTTTGGTGTTTTCTTCAGGCATTTTTTTGACACATTAAAAAGCCAGACGTAGGCTGGCCGCATTGCGGCTAGTCTGTAACAAAAGTGCTGATAAGATTAGGAGAGTGCAAAATTATGCATCAATTCGTTTCCTAGCAAGAGTAAGAAAAAAAAATTAAGACTTTTTGCATAATTACCATCCGCAGGCATGGTAAGGTTTTTAGCTTCCCAGTTGCTGTGCCCCGCTTCGTTGACTGCTGCCAACTGGAATCCGTAGGTGACAGCAGGCGCCAGATACCGAACAGTATAGCTAGTAGCGTTGGCCGGTATTTTGTCGTCCATGTCCAGCCACTCTGTCCCACCCGTGCTGTAGTTCTTCATTTGCAGGTGGTATCGTTTGATTGGCAAGTTGCCCTTGTATTCCAGACTCCAGCGCAGGAGTGCAGTTCTGGAGTCCAGCGCTTCTACGGAGTCAACAGAAATCTCGGCCGGCTCTGAAAAACCGAAATATGTGATAAGTACTCATCTAATTACAGAATACCAAAAACTTAGT
Organism: Stegodyphus dumicola; assembly: GCF_044657685.1. Lineage (NCBI taxonomy): Eukaryota > Metazoa > Arthropoda > Arachnida > Araneae > Eresidae > Stegodyphus > Stegodyphus dumicola. The sequence goes on along the minus strand of NC_140769.1, from coordinate 3,871,211 downwards.
CTGAAACATTGATAGTGCTCTTTGGTAAAGCAGGCAATATGAGACATTACTTACATGTATGCACCGCAACACAAAACGTACATCTAAACCGTAATCTTGTAAGTATTAACGCAAATATTTCTGTAAAACTACATTATAAAAAAGTTCCTATAATATCTGGCTTAGTACGCGTTTCTATGAAACTGATGCAAATAATTCTACAATTCACGCAGTGCAACTTTTAAGATTATGATATACTGTTCATATGTGGCAACACAGAATTCCAATGTAAAATCTTTGGGGAAAATAAAAAGGAAGAAGAATAAGCACTCTTAAAAATAATCCGATTATTTCGAATTTTCGTTAGTTAATTTCTTAGTCCAGGTATTTAAATGATTAAATTTTCAAGGCCAATGAGTGTCAACTTCGTACATGGCGCGTGTTTCTTCTACGCAACAATTGCGGACGATTTATCTTTTCTCGTCATCGGTGGTGCAGTTCTCTGGAAACTACAACCAATAATGCCGTTACGAGTTGGCAACAGGACGACTTCAAACAAGATTGCATAGTATTGATACATGGAGCCGGCCAGTGATACCGAACAAAAGTACTTTGCAGGCAACCCGTTGCCTGCAAAGTACTCATTGGTGGAATCAAGGCTCAGGGAGGTGAATGTGCGAGGCACGATGTGGGACAGACCCGAACTGTCCCAACGGCATCATTGTACGCTATACAATTTGCATACAGCCATTTCCACACCATCCATAAACCTGCCACCGTCTCACGGCGCTTAGCTGAGGCAGGGTTGCCTTCACATATAGATCTTTAATATCACAACATCGACAGTTTCGTCTGGAGTGGTGTCGTAGTCGATTATTATGGCTGCCAGCCGATCGGTATCGCATAATGCTTAGCGATGAATCCCGCTTCAGGCTTGGAGCAGATGGACCATCAGGTCCGTGTGTGGAAAGCTCTGGACCGGTGGCCTAATCAGGCTTTCCTTTATAGAGGCATAGAGCCATTACCCCTGGTATGATGGTATTGGGTGGTATCTCTTACGACAGCAGATCGATCTTAGTCATCCTGTATACAACTTCAACATCTCAATGATATTTTGATGACATCCTACGGCTGTTCGCATGAACCTTCATGGCAGGCCATCCTTGAACCATTTTCCAATAGGAAAATGCTAAAACTCATACGGCTCGCATATCTTTGAATTATATTTAAGTTCCTAATGCGTTTTCGTGACCAGTAAGGTCACCAAACATTTCGCTAATGGAGTATGTATCGGATATGGTAGATCGACAGTTTCGGGCATCACAAAATGTTACAGATCTGGAGCATCAGTTGAGGAATATCTAGTAAAATGTATCGCAGGATGAGATTAGGAATCTTTGTCATTTCTTACCTCAACGATTACAAGCACGCATTGCCTCCAGGGGAATTCAACAATTACTGATTTTAACATTCAGTGTGCTAGCTACTGATGGATTTGAATTTTTTAATCATTTTATTACCTGTGTACGAGCTTTACGCATATCTAATTTCAATAAAAACAGTCACTTTCTTCATGGTTCTTCCACCCCAAAAGTGTGTATCTTCTTAAACTTCCTAAAATTTTTCTTTAAGTTAGAAGAACATTTTTCAAATTATGTAACAACATTTCTTTAAATTATGTCCAGTCCAATCCCCAGCCCATGGCCGTTGTTCACAAATAGTAAATTTCCTCTTCTAGAAAACATAAATAACAGCTTAGGCATTCTAGCAGGCTTGTTGTCCTCACAGGGGTGCAGAGGCAGAGAATGTAGCAGTCACTTAAAATGGTACTAATTAGTGGATATAGCTTGTAATCTTGCTGCTCAGCAATGGCAAGAAATTATCATCAAATTTATAGGGTGATCATAAATTCTTGAGGGCATTTCAATTAAAGACACAGGGAATAACCTAAAAGGAATTCACATTAATATCATATTATACAGTCAGTCAAGCAAAAATTATACACTTACCTTTTAACGTATGTGTTAAACGGTAAAACATTTTAATACAGAATGGGTTAGTGGTACAAACAACATCCCATACATAAAACTTGGAAATATTGTACGGGTGATAGTTTGATCTGCTCGATTTTCTGGTATATAGAAATATAGAATTTTTCTCACATAAGCCCATGGTTCCCCTTTGGCATTTTCTTTCTTGCAGCTGAAGAAAGTTCTACGTACGAAGAAAAGTCCTATAAGTCCTATATTATGCCAATTCCTGTAGTTTATTATTTATTGCTTGAGTATAGTTCTTTGGTGTGCTGTTTTGTTACTTATAATTCAGTTTGCATTTATTGTCTTGCATGAAGATCATAATTCAGGTTATTTATTTTAAATGCTCCTTATTTTGAATTTTGCGTGTGAAGCATAGCGAGGGATTTCGCAGTTCATGATATATATTGTACAGCCACAGTATATACTTGTCGCTACACAATATTTAGTTCTTCCTCTGTATTTTATGAATAATGTTTAGATTGTCTGCCGCTTATTTTTGCTCTTTTACTTATTTCAACAGCGGCAATATGGCCGTAAGTATTTACCTTGTAAGGTTTATATAAATAGTGAAAAATTCACAATCAATATTAACTTATATTACAGCAAACTGAGATTAGAAAGAAAGATTTTGGAAATATAATGATTATTTAAAAAAATGGTTTTTTTTCCAGAGCTTATATTCAAACATAGAACGATTTCAACATTCATTCATTATTTTATTTCACGTTTATAGTACAGTCATACCGACCGATTGTACTTTATTAATTTAAAAGGCAAACATAACAAACTTAAAGCATACAGCTGATATTCAATTACAATATTCTGCCACATTTGGCTGTTAAAATTTCCAATTCATCTTCACATTAAATAAAAAAACAAGAAATTCAAATTAATTCATGATCCGGTTCTTACCATATTACAATTATGGATTTTACCGCAACGCATGTATTCTTAATACCTTCACGCTTCCGATTCGAGAATTTCGGCGGAGATTTGAGCGTCAAATTATTGGTTAAGCTTTCCTGAACGGGTCGTGCAGGCGTTGTTGGATCTCCTGGCTGTGCAAATGCGATAGCGATGAAAATTCCAATCGATTGCGCAATCATCGCCGCATGCTGTTCGTCGACAATTACGTTAGAATAGCAGCATCCTGCTGAAATTTTCGAACCGAGAATGTTCCTTTTAGGGCATCAAAACCGACAGATCGGGGGAAATGTCGGGGCGATAAATGCGTTATGCTCCTCGGGCCCATCCCAAATCAGATAAGACGGCACCGATGATTGCCCATCGATGCGAGCCGAGAATCGATTATTTTTGCAGTTCGTTGCCAGGAATTCGATACGTAAGATAATTCCTTATTGCATCGGTGTAGACCTTTGTAATAACGGGTCAATCGCAGACAGCTGTTGACTTTCCTGCATTTTGTACAACCCCCACTAAAATTCAAGTCCCATCAATTATTATTTGACGGAATTTAAACTTTATTTATTGTAACTCAGTTGCGGAAGCTAAATAACTTTGAGCATTTGCTATGGAATTTATTATCATTCTAGAATAATTAATGTTCTAAGGTTGTTTTAATTACTGCTATATTTCTTATGGTGAATTTTTACCGTTACATTTACTCCACCAAAATACGTAAATGAAGTTAGTTTAATTAATTATGAAGTGAAAAATCAAAGTTGTGGTACGATTAGACGATCGTTAAAATCTGAACTCAGTTTGTGCATGTTTTAGTGCATGTATGTATGTATGTTCACGGTTTTGACACACCTAAAACTTTCCTTCTGTACACAAAGAAAAATTGAATGAAAAAGGATTTGAAGGTTACCATGGGTTACTCTGAACCTTCTTTAGTAGATGGCAGCTCAACACAAACCAGTCCATACATTTTAGCCCTGTTTAGTTTTTTAAGATCCTCATTTTTCGAAGAAATCTTCCAGAAGGAAATTTCTATGTTATTTTTTTGGCTGTATGCTAATCTCCTTATTCTATATTAGTTTTAAATTTTTACCTTGAAATCTTGCCTAAAATCGAACGGAAAACCAAGGTGTTCCCAGACTGGGCTCACTGCGAGTCTAGGTCACTAAGAAGCTGCTGTATCTTTGTTTCTTTGCAGCTCATCGGTCAGCTCATTAACATAGAAAGGTGAGTCCACATCTGTGTATTCATTTCCTGTTTTTCTCTTTTTCCTTTTCCTTCTCCTTTTTTTTTTTTTTTTTTTTTGTAGGGAGGTTTGGTTATTAACTAAGAAATTGTTGCGGTGATTTTCTTAAGGTCAGGGATAATTTTATCAGTTAGCCGTCTGGTTTTTCACTAGAGCAGTTTTCATTTTCTCTTTCACTTTGGTTCAAAGAGTTTTCTTAGCTCTGCGTTTAATGGTTTTGAGTTCTAGACATTTACATTTTTATTTTATAGTTTATAATTTCAAATTGTAGATATAATATTAGTTTATTTTTTTCGGATTTTTAATTATTTTCCAAATGAATCTCAGAGGGCCGACCATTTCTAAAGTACTGAAAGTGCTACACGAATTGCTTTCAGATAGTGAATCTGATACGGATTCCAGCACATGTGTAAAACATGCAATATTGGGTTGTGCTTTTTTTAAAGGTGGTGTCACTTTCTTCGAAAAGTACCACGATGAAAAAAATAGACTAAAGTGTAAATATGATACGTAAATAATGCAAATATCATATACCCAAGTTACGTTTTTCCCCATTCATAAACATGTAATCATCATATAACCAAAAATGAGCTTTTTAGGGGGGTGATGAGTAGCAGATCTCCCCGTGGAACTCCTTGAGTAATGCTAAATCTGCTATGGTATTCAGAATCTAGTGTTTTTTAATCGTAGGCAAAATCTCTTACTCTTTTATACGCTTCCCAGCAATGCTCGTTTCAGCACCCTTTTCGAAGCTCTATTCAGTCAGTAATAAAAGCGATAAGTGCTATCTTTACAAAATTTTACTTGTGTATACCTCTAGGCCTAATTAAACCGCCTACCTTTTTTTTAATCGAAATTCCAATTTTAAAAGGTAGTTTGACGGAAAGACTTAAGAGAGAGCTGACATCATCATTTTCTCTGTTACTTTGTAAGGTTTAGCCTAAGTTGCTAACAGTTATGTTTAGTTAAAGCCACTTTCCTGTCTTCCCTACTTTCCTACCGGAATGTGTTTTCAGAATCGCAGTTAAATGCAAATGAAGGAAGAGTAGTACATAAAGTCAAAGTTCCACCGACTGTGTTTAGAGAGCCAGAGATTCTGACCAGCGCGCGTTCGCCTTTTGACTATACTTTCTCTAAGCTATTATTACGCTCGGCCGTATTTCATGTTCTTGATAGCTTCACCGTTTAGTTAGCGTTTAAGCTTTAGCCAACTCCTGTAGAATTTCGATAGCTTTGGCTATATCGTTTTAGTTAAGCATTAGTTATGTTTTATTTCTTAGTATTCTTGAGTTCAAGCCTAAGTGGAGGCTTTTCTGTACGTCTTGAGAAAGGGCTATCTGTGAACTTTATTTTGAGCAATAAAGGGTAATTAACCCTTCTCAAGTTAACATGTCTCTCTCCTGAACTAAAGCGATTATTCACTTACCAGTTTTCAAGGTTCCACACATTTAGCTGTAAATTATAGATTGGAACATTACAACTTCCCATCTTCAGTGCTCTGGTAGAAGTTGGAGAGTTTATTTCAAGAAGTCATGGAGGACAGTTTTGCTGCATGTTAGCTAATGTTTTAGTTCTTGTAACTTCAGATTAAAGTGAAAATAAATCTGTTATCGCTCCCTCTTACACGATATATATATAAATAAAGTAATGGCTGTGGTCATGTAGAGCAGTGGTCTCGAACTTAAAGCGTATGCGAGCCGATCTGAAAATAGTTGATGGACCAGACATTTTCATTTAAAAGATAAAAAATATTTTGAATAAATCTTAAAGTTCGCATACTATACATAGTATTAACAAAAATTTCGCATACATAAGAATTAAAAAAAAACGTACAGAAACAATAATAATAATACTACAAAGGAAAAAAAATCAAATTTATATTTATTTTCTGGCTGAAATGTAAAGTTTAATACCTGCAAGACATTTTGTTGGTGTCAATTTGTAATTCAAATATATTGATAGTTAAAATTAAATTTTCAAACTGACATTTATTTAAATTATTAATGCTTAATTTATCATTAAATATCTTACTTTACTTTAAACTAAAATAAAAAAAATATGAAAACTTTTTAAGTTTCCACATCAAATTTTCCAAGTGAGACAAAATTTGAGACTAAAGAATGGTAACCTCGTCCCTTATTTCATTAAAGTTTTTCAAATTCCTTTATTTTTTGCTTATTTTATAATTTTTTTCTTTATTTATTAGCCCAAAAGGGCGTTAACCCTAATGGGGTATTAATCTCAAAACGGTATTTTGCATTGTCCACTATAAACGGCGAATCACTTTTCAAACTGTTACCAGCAAAAGCAATTGCGCTATAATATCTTTAAAGAATATAAATAACGAAGAATGTGCATGTATGTATGTTCCCTCGCACTGTGAAAAAAACGACGGTACTTATAGGAATTAAATTTTGAATAACGTTGTCCTCAACCTGACCCCGTGCACCTGGAAGTCCGAATTTTAAATTTTATATATCATATTTTGTAAACTTCTAATGAGTTTTTGGTTAATAAACTCAACAAATCGAGCAGTGGCAACACTATATAGAATAAAGCATTTTTATCTCCAGCGAATAAGACTGTCTGTCGGACGTTCTATGTTTAAGGTATGTTCTAAAGGTTTATGTCACGTAAGGGCGAAGAACGTGATATCTAATAAATAAAGTTGATGCACAAAACGTTAATAATACGAGTAAAATGACGAAAAAAGTTTTGTAAAGCCGATTTTAGTAAGAAAACTGAACATTAATATGATGAATTGTAAATGGACTGAAAATAATAACAAAATATATGCCAACACTTAACACCGCATCGGGAATTTTAAACATATGCCACTTTTAAAATGTTTGTAATTTTGATGGTGAATCGTAAGTGAGGAAATAATGGTGCTTAATAGTAAAGTTAACAGAGTGAGTCCACAGCATACTAGTAGTCTGAGAGCTTAGCGAGAGTGTAAAAAACCTTAACAAATCCTCTTAGACGATCGTTAAAATCTGAACTCAGTTTGTTTAATAGATATTTATTAAATTTCCTTTCTTTATTAAATTTTCCTGGAAACGTAAATAAAAATAAACGTCTGTTTGTATGCAATTATAAAAATTTATTTATTTATTACTACAGCTTGACACTTGATGTCCATCCGTTTTTGGTAAAGCTTGTTGTCTTGGAAAAAAATTTCTGGAATTTATTTGCATCTTGAACTGCGGATCTTCCTCAGTCAGTCAGGATCTTTTCATATTAACTTTCAGCTGACAGAAAAAGCTGATCGCATGTTCCTAAAGAAAGCGATTAATTTTAGCGAAAAATTTGGTAATTGAGCTTATATAAATAAGCTCAGTTACCAACTTTCTGGAGGATAAGTGCGAATAAAAGTTAAATAAATCTGTATCTTCAAGTCTTTGAGTAAGATTTGTATCACACTGCAATACGTTAATCAGCTCTTTTTATAGACTTTCTGATTTGTTATTCATGCTCGCGTTTAAGGGTAAGGAAAATAATGCAAACTCAGACTCCAAATAATTAAGATACTGAAATCGTAACAACACCGTTTTTCCATAAAATATATGACTGAAATGTATTCATAGGCCACATAAAATTATTTCGGGGCCCGCCAGTTTAAAACCACTAATGTTGAGTAACTTCCCTTTACTGAGCACCAAAGGTCAACAAGCATAAAGCCTCATTTGTGTTATTGCATTTTACATGAATTGAAAGCTTTTCATGATTCATCAGAACGAATACGCAGAGTTTATAGCAAACGATTGAGGCTTTACGTTTTATTTCAAATTGTGACACAAAATAACCGTGACATTTGTAAAATTTCAATAGATGTATGGAAACTAGTAATACGGGAACGGTTTTAGTCTCAAACTTTTTAACAAAATTTAAAAACATTTCTAACATACATAAATATAAATACGCCAAAAAAATTAAATTTCAAATTTCATTTACTGAATATTTATTAAAACATACTCAATAATAACAATAATAACACAAAGGCGGAAAATTATATTAATTTTTTATTTCAAATCTAAAAGTAAGAAAAGGAAAAAAATCTAAAGGTAATCTAAAGGTTTATTATAATCAATACACTATAAGAACACTTTGTTCATCATTTTCGTTAATTAAATGGTATTGACAGCTAAATCTTAAATGTTTATGCTGACATTTACTTCAGGTAATTCGAGTATTGTTGAATTAATCACTAAATAACTTATTTTTAATTTTATAAAATATTTCAGAATATAAAGTGCTACCAGCTGTCGGCTGGTAAACTAAATGTACTGACTGTACCAATGTGTAAAATTGTCATACCTTTCCTTCGGTAAAAGGCACACACTGCCTGTCAGTCGAAATCAAGGAAAGAACTAAAACTCGATGTTTGATGTATCACGCAAGAAATAGATAAACTGCGGACATTTCGAAATCTTGGTGGCCAGTTCGCAAGACCCATATCCTAGTATCTTGGACATACCGTATTTTACACACATGTAAAATTTCAAGTTCTTTCTGAGCATATTTTGTTGACTTTTTTTGGCTGCCCAGACAGAATTAGTTAGTCTGGTGAGGCTAACTGACTGACCGGCCAAGTTTCGATTGAAGGAGAAAGCATGGTTGATTGTAGTGTCTGTGCGACAAGGGGGCACTCAAAATATACGGTGATCTAAAAATCCTCTCGAGAGGTTGATGGTAGGGGAAGAGGTGTGGGAGAGGAGTTATTCATCAAATGTGGGGCGAAAATGCACAGTCTGCGACGACAACAGCAGACTATACCTGGCAACCATTGATGAAACTCTGGTATCCCTTCCACTGTACCTGTACAAGACTACATTGGCAAATCCTCAGCCTATTCATCTATCTTTCTTCTTTCAGTAGTAGTCGCATACATTAGCAGAGTCTATATTTTTGTGTCTGTAAAACTATAAATACTGTATTTGCAACAAACTATAAATTCTGTATTTGCAATATGTTCTCATATCTTTTATCTCTTCCTCAAACTGAAAACGTATTTGAAATAGGAACACTAAGGAGTCCGTGACTGACAACTGAAGGCTATTTTAATTTGGGAAATCTAGCACTGTTGTGAAGAATAGGGAAAAAAATCTCAGGCGATGGGTTTCTACTCAAGGGAACCTGCTCAGAAGGAGATCGAATGGATCTGCAATTTAAATGTAAATAAATGTGCTCCTAGAAAAAGTCTCATTACCTTATTTATAGACCGCATAATGTTGTAATTATTTTGTTCTGTGACTGAAAGAAAGGACGATAATTCGTCTGGCAAATCTACGATTGTTAGACTGTTTAGATTAATAGATAGAGTTGGAACTTATCTTGTTAATTAGAAGAATTAAGTTGTTTTATAAAGCCGTTTAGATATTTTGAGATTTTATATGGAAAGCAAAAGTTGTAAATTATTCTGAAAATATTCTAACTTGATATTCGCTTATTCAACACAGACTAGTTAATACAGCTTCAATTTTTAGTTTAAAGAACTTAAGTTAATATTTGATAAAATGGAAATTTTTAGAACTTTAGTCAGGGTTATACAATAAACTATCCTTTCTTTACCACTCTACGTTCCACTGTTAAACGCTAATACTTTTAAAATTTAATTCTACATTTGTAGAGACATTAGGTTATTTTGGAGTAAGAGCCATGAAAAATGAGCAATGGCCTCGCCAAGATTCGAACATAGACCTCTCGAATACGCCCCGAGTGAGCTATCGTTACACCACGAAGGCATGCAGAAAGGAGGGAGAAAATACCTTATATACTCCCCCATTTAAAAAGTGACTGGGGATTAAGGGACCCAATCACAAATCCTGGTGGTGGAGAATCATCATTCTTTAGTTCGGGCTCCACTATAGGAATATTAGGTTATTTTGTTGCAGAAGCCATGAAAAATGCCCTCGCCGGGTCTCCAACCTGGACCTTTCGAATACGCGCCAAGTGTGCTACCGTTACATCCCGAAGGCATGCAGAAAGCATGGAGAAAATGCCTTATACATTTTATTAAAATAGATATCTCAATATTGAGAAAAGAGAAATGCAGAAAGGAGGGAGAAAATGCCTTATATACTCCCCCTTTAAAAAAATGACTGGGGATTAGGGCAACCAATCCCAAATCCTGGTGGTGAAGAATCATCATTCTTTAGTTCGGGCATCACTGTAGGAATATTAGGTTATTTTGTTGCAGAAGCCATGAAAAATGCCCTCGCCGGGTCTCCAACCTGGACCTTTCGAATACGCGCCAAGTGTGCTACCGTTACACCACGAAGGCATGCAGAAAGCATGGAGAAAATGCCTTATACATTTTATTAAAATATATATCTCAATATTGAGAAAAGAGAAATGCAGAAAGGAGGGAGAAAATGCCTTATATACTCCCCCTTTAAAAAAATGACTGGGGATTAGGGCAACCAATCCCAAATCCTGGTGGTGAAGAATCATCATTCTTTAGTTCGGGCATCACTGTAGGAATATTAGGTTATTTTGTTGCAGAAGCCATGAAAAATGCCCTCGCCGGGTCTCCAACCTGGACCTTTCGAATACGCGCCAAGTGTGCTACCGTTACACCACGAAGGCATGCAGAAAGCATGGAGAAAATGCCTTATACATTTTATTAAAATATATATCTCAATATTGAGAAAAGAGAAATGCAGAAAGGAGGGAGAAAATGCCTTATATACTCCCCCTTTAAAAAAATGACTGGGGATTAGGGCAACCAATCCCAAATCCTGGTGGTGAAGAATCATCATTCTTTAGTTCGGGCATCACTGTAGGAATATTAGGTTATTTTGTTGCAGAAGCCATGAAAAATGCCCTCGCCGGGTCTCCAACCTGGACCTTTCGAATACGCGCCAAGTGTGCTACCGTTACATCCCGAAGGCATGCAGAAAGCATGGAGAAAATGCCTTATACATTTTATTAAAATAGATATCTCAATATTGAGAAAAGAGAAATGCAGAAAGGAGGGAGAAAATGCCTTATATACTCCCCCTTTAAAAAAATGACTGGGGATTAGGGCAACCAATCCCAAATCCTGGTGGTGAAGAATCATCATTCTTTAGTTCGGGCACCACTGTAGGAATATTAGGTTATTTTGTTGCAGAAGCCATGAAAAATGCCCTCGCCGGGTCTCCAACCTGGACCTTTCGAATACGCGCCAAGTGTGCTACCGTTACACCACGAAGGCATGCAGAAAGCATGGAGAAAATGCCTTATACATTTTATTAAAATAGATATCTCAATATTGAGAAAAGAGAAATGCAGAAAGGAGGGAGAAAATGCCTTATATACTCCCCCTTTAAAAAAATGACTGGGGATTAGGGTGAATCCTGGTGGTGAAGAATCATCATTCTTTAGTTCGGGCACCACTGTAGGAATATTAGGTTATTTTGTTGCAGAAGCCATGAAAAATGCCCTCGCCGGGTCTCCAACCTGGACCTTTCGAATACGCGCCAAGTGTGCTACCGTTACACCACGAAGGCATGCAGAAAGCATGGAGAAAATGCCTTATACATTTTATTAAAATATATATCTCAATATTGAGAAAAGAGAAATGCAGAAAGGAGGGAGAAAATGCCTTATATACTCCCCATTTTAAAAAATGACTGGGGATTAGGGCAACCAATCCCAAATCCTGGTGGCGAAGAATCATCATCCTTTAGTTAGGGCGCCACTGTAGGGATATTAGGTGTTATTTTGTTGCAGAAGTCATGAGAAATGACAAATGCCCTCGCCGAGATTCGAACCTGGACCCATCGAATACGCGCCAAGTGTGCTACCGTTACACCACGAAGGCACGCAGAAAGGAGCGGGAAAATGCCTTATACATTTGCTTAAAATATTTTTCTCAATATTGACAAAAGAGGAATGCTAAAAGGAGGGGGAAAATGCCTTATATATTTTATTAAAAATATTTCCCTCAATATTGACAAAAGAGAATTTAAAAAATTAAATGGAAGAATGAATATTACTAAACATTATTAAACATATCGTTTTATTTTTACTCAAAATAACGCTCTAAATCTCTTCCTAATATGTGATCAAATTATCCAATGAAACATTTAAAAAACCAGGAAAACTGTTCAGCTTTTATTTATAACTTCTTCGTCTCCGATATTTTTTTTCAATTATTCAGTCTTAATAAAATTTACATTATTATATTATGAGTAGACAGAAAACACAGTTAAGCCACCAGAAACGCTCCAAAAAAGGGCTTCTAATCTCGCAAACAATGTGTTTTAACCTCTAATGTTAATTGAACCGACAACAAATGAGATTGCATAACAACAAAGACATTCTTTGGGAACGGAAATCCCTTAGAGGGAAAAAATCCGGAATAAACTATAGTCTAATCCCCTTGTGTTGTCCGTGATCTAATTACAGGAAATGCTGCAAATGCAAAACAGATTTAACGAAGCCAGAACACCACAGATGTTTAGCACAGCTTTCCAGTGGAACAGCCGGCAGTAATGAAACGCCGATTCTCTTTTCTGATATCAAAAGCAAAGAGGAAATTTTTAATTAAAACCGCAAATGGATCATTAGCTTGAGACTTACGTATAATATACGTAATGGTTTCTTACAAAAACGCATTTGTGTCTTTTTGCCTTTTATGTTTTGTGGAGTGGATTGGGGAAAAGAAATGTGCGTTAAGCGATGTGTAATTCATGCACCAGTTAATTCAAAACGAACTTATTTCTATCCACAGTATGAATATTCCTAAAATCTGATATAATGGGATCATCACATGAAAGCACAAATAAAAATGATAATTATATTTTTATTAAGTACCTGTTGGGCGTTTGAATGGTATTTGAGAGTTATTAATTTCACATTCATTTAAACTAACGAGCCAAGCAGCTTAGATGTTTTTATTTCCTTGTACGAAGTAAAGGAAGCATTGCAAACGCGAAAAATTTCGGTTGTCGTATTTCAGCTGAAAACCCCCATTGTGACAGATGTCGAATCAGTTTGAATCAGTTTTTTTGCGTGACATCTGTACGTATGAGCAAAATATAGGACTACCTTTTTCAAAACGGATGATGGTAAAATAGATTCAGAAGAGATTTTGTTTCGTGAAGTCTGTAGGTACGTACGCATGCATGTGTCTAGCATAACTCAAAAACAAGTAGCCGGAGAATGTTGGAATTTTGTGTATGGGACTGCTATAGCATGCAGTGCTTCACCTCCCATTTTCGTTGTAATCTGCCGCACCAAACGTGTGTATATATATGTATATATATATATAATAATTAAAAAATACACATATATATACACACACATACATATATATATAAAGTAAGAAATTTAGAACTAATGTTTCACAAAGACGAAAATTTGGAATTTCATAATTAATAAATTTCAAATAATCAAATAAATGCAACAATGAATTTAATAAATGTAAAAGCCAAAACTTTTAAACAGTCAGTACCCCAATACAAAAAAATTCCTTACAGAAAAGTAAGGATTTTTGTAGAAAAGCGATTTCAGTTGATTTCAATGTTCCTTTACCCTGGTGAAGTAGCATTGAAGTTGATTGAATGACTCTTCTGTTATGTTCTTTTTTTCTTTTAATTTCTAATAGGAATTTTTTTTTGGATTGCATTTTATTTCTTTCGAAGCATATAATCGTACACGGAACAATATATCATTGCCCACTGAATTTTAAAGCGTTCGTGTTAGTGAGCACTTGACCATTCAGCAATGTTTGTTAAAAATACCATCATCGCACAATAAATTTACAAACGCTTTATTGTATCATGTATCACTGTGTATTGTATACATCCTATCATGCATTTCAAAGTACTTACGGAAGTAGCCCATTCGGCCACACGGAACTGTTTTGCTCTCTCATGTTCTAGACGAAAGGTTTAAAGTCATCGAATAGCAAACCTTCTTCCTTCTGCCCTTTGCATCTTGCAGAACATTTCAGAAGTTTATAAAATAATTACATAGATATTTTTTTGCGTAAAGACATACTTGTACAGATACAGTCAATAGTTACATCAATAGTGAAGAATTAGGTTACCGTGAACAACAGCCAAATATTGCCGTAAATAAAAACAACATACACTAAAGAGCCAAAACATTGTGACCACCTGCTCAATAACGCTTTGCGTACCCTCTGGACAGCAAAAGAGCTGCAAGTGTCACAAGTTCTTGGATATTGTTGTTGTTGCTAATCCTCAAGTACAGCTTCTGCTAGACGAGATCCACAAGTTTATTCCCCTTCAAAAAGGTCATAGACTAATATAGGAAACTTAAAAAAGTCGTCGTAGGGCAAACCCAGACACCTAAAAATATGTGCCGGAGAAGCCTACTCATTGTTACATTTCGGACAAATCGGCTGCGGTTTTCGACCTCTCTGAAAGGAAAGGATTCTTAAATGGCCACTAAGAAAGCGGGAGGATGTTGCCTGGGTGCATCTGTCACATTTCATAGCGAGGGATCCATCAGAGGATTCAACTCGGTACCAAGAGTGTGCCGGAGGGCCAAGCCAAGTCATTTTATCAGTACATTTGCAAGTTCTTTGTAAGATGGACAGGTTTTTATCAAGTGTCTAACCAGCAGTCACGCAAAGTCGAGATATTCCGCCATGGTGGTTCAAAATGTACTCTATTGCGTTACGATCCGGCAAGTTAGGTAGTCAGGACATTTGTTGGAATTCATCCTCTTTATTTTCATGCTCCTCAAACCACTCCAACAACACAAATTGAATCTTGTGACATGAGGCGTTGTCCTGATGAAAGATTCAATTTCCAGTTGGAACGACAGACGCCATATAAGGGAGCAACGTATTCGCAGTTATGCTCAGGTAGCCCGCAGCTTTCATGGTCTGTTTTACCACAACTAAGAGTCTCAGAGCCGCTGATCAGAACGTCTCCCAAAGCATATGTATGACTTGCTGTTCGCCCTGAAAATGGCGTAACTTGACACGAACATCTACGTGATGAATGAGAAATCGTGATTCATTCGACCAGGCAACTGTCTTCCACTTATCCTTGGTCCAGTTTCGATGTTCCCGGGGCCACTGTAGGCGTAGTTGACAATGCCGCTCGGTCAACAGAAGCACACAAGTGGGGTGTCTTCTACGCAGACCCATATCCATCGTTGTCTCCTAAACTGTGTGTTCCGGCACCTGGACTTGCATTGTACTGGGCTGTCAGCTGAGCCACTGGCACCGATTTTACTATACCAAGCGGAATACTCTCCGACGTCCTTTCTTTTGATGACGCCTGGAAGTCGAACACCTTTGCGTCTACTGCTGGTTTCACCGTCATTTATCTACTTTGCGTAAATACTAAAAACGTAGAGCGTGAACAACCTATCAGTCATGCAGTTTCTGAGATAATCGTTCCGATTCTTCGGGTCATTACAATCTGCCTCTATCCAATTGGCTAAGATCAGCAGTCTTACGCATCACTTGCAAAAGTAATAGCAAGAATGATTCCTTGTATTTTCCAGCAGCAATGAAATTAGCATTCCTATTTAACCACGTGCCCTGCTAGTCATCCAGGCGAGTTCATTTGAAAACGTGAGGATGGTCGTAATGTTTTGACTCGGCAGTGCACATGTTTATGTTAAATTTGTATGCTTAACATCAAAGTGCCGAGAAATTATTTATCACTTCGAGTTTTGAAAAATCATTGAGACTGTGTTAAATTGAACTTAGCTGCAGTTATGGAAGGCGACTCGAATGATTTGGTGTTGTCAAACTGGCTGTTCGGCAACATAATGTTGCATAACTAAGTTCTAATATGCACTGTATTTGAATTTCCTTACGTTATTTTTTGAGTTAAAATTAATTTTAATAAATGGAAGTTTTTGAAGGTTTTTGTTAATTCTGAAAAGCATAGTTAACAAATTTAGTGAAACCGTTATTGCTTTTAAGTCGTCATTTAAAGTGTAAACAAATTGTCGTGAGAGTTGACGAAGGGCATTTAAAACAGAAACCATTAAGTGGAGTTCATTTTCCTTTTACAATTCGATAAATAATTGTCGGAAAAAATGTGTAGTATTAATATGTTCAAAATAAAATGGTGAACAGAATGAAATAAAATCCTGCATCCTTAAATGCATGTTTGGATAACGATACATGAGGCGGAAGAAGGAATGGGGAATGATTTTACTTCTGGATTTCATATTTAATCAATTAACTAATTGATTTTTACCGAAAAAGCAAGAAGGAAATTGGTACGTCGTGCATTTAATACAATAAAGGCGTTTAAGTACACCATCCTCGATTTAGAACAGTTTTATTACGGAATCATATGTTAGAATAATTATGAAACATTTATTTAACTGGTTAAAGAGTTTGCTTAGCTGAAGTAGAACATAAATCAAAATTAACAGTCTTTAAATGTATTTAAACTGATGAGATGAAAAAAAGAATTTACAAGAGACTCAAATTTAAAATATCTTCAGGCTTACCTATTAGGCCATAATAGCAGGAGTATATTCCAGAAAAATGTAACATCGCTGAAAAAGAATGAAGTTCACGTACAACGCAAGTATAAAATCATTTTAAGACTTCCCTGCATCAAAAACATACAGTGTCTCACAAAAGTGATGGGACACTTGTGCTTTACAAAAGGAAACTGTAATGAAATAAATTAAAAAACATGTAAACATTTTTTTGTGGGTGTGTTTCATACTTAAATTTAGTAACAATTATTACATAACATACATTTTCTCAAAATATTAAAATATTAATTTAATAAAAATACAATTGTCTAGAACGGAGCAAAAAATGGCTCACATAAGTGATGGGACACCATTAGATACTACTATGTACTACAATAAAAATATTTTTTTGGGTTTTTATTTTTACTCAAAAGGAAATGGCAATAATTTATAAAATCGTCTGCAGTATTTCTGTCCAGTTTGTTTTGGAATTTTTGTCTTTTTTAGCTCTATGCAGCCATGAATGCTAAACGAAAAGAAATTTTGCCTGAAATTCGAAAATTAGTTATTAATTTGCATATTGAACGTGGAAAATCTATTAGAGAAACTGCTGAAACAGTTAACTTGACTCATTTCACAGTTTTAAATTTCATTAAACGATATAAAAATAATCATATGATTCAGTATAAAAGAAGACCTGGCCGACCATCAAAGCTATCCAATGGAATAAAGCGAATTATCGTTCGAAATATTAAATCCAAGAATGAGTGCTCCTAAAGTTGCTGCTGATTTACAAGCATTATATGGAGTAATTGTTAATCCTGAGACTATTAGAAGAGTAATTCGATCTGCTGGATATCACGGTAGAGCAGTCAGAAAAAAATTCTTCGTAAGTGAAAAGAATAGAAAACTCAGATTGGCTTTCGCAAAATCCAACATAAATAAGAATTCTGATTACTGGAATGAAGTTATATTTGCTGATGAGAGTAAATTTAATATATTTGGTTCTGACGGTAGAATCTTGGTGTGGAGAAAACCCAGGGAAGAATTTCGCAAACATAACTTGGTGCCAACAGTAAAACATGGTGGAGGAGGAGTTATGGTATGGGGGTGTATGTCGTCCGCTGGAGTTGGTAATTTTGTTTTTATTGACAGTATAATGGATCAGTACAAGTACATTGACATTTTAAATCAAAATTTGAAATCTTCAGCACGAAAACTGAACCTTCATAACGATTTTAATTTCTACCAGGACAATGACCCCAAGCACACTGCTTTGAACGTTAGACTCTGGCTGCTGTATAACTATCCTGAAATAATAAAAACACCACCACAATCTCCAGACTTAAATCCCATAGAGAATATTTGGCAAGAATTGGAATCAAGAATTCGCAAACACACCATTTCTTCTAAACAACAATTAAAATCGGGGCTTCAAGAAGAATGGGGTAAAATCACTCCAGAAATCACACACACACACACACACACACACACACACAAAAAAAAAAAAAAAAAAAAAAAAAAAAAAAAAAAAATTGAAATGTTTCAAATTTTAAATTACATCCAAAGGGGCGTTTTTTTACGTTTTATGTGTTACCTTTATTTATTAAATATCATGCTCTTTGCACTTAAACTATAAAAATTAATTCAATAGCAATGTCGCAAATTAATTTTAAAATGAGCATATCTTTAGAATTTCCGATCCACAGTTCGACGCGCTGGAGATAAAAAGGTTTTTTCCTCACATAGAGTGTTGCCATTGCTCGCTTTTAAATCGTTGAGTTTGTTTCGCAAAAATTCGTTAAAGTTTTACAAAATATGAAATCGATAATAAAACAAATTCCAAATTCCAAATTTAGGCTTTCACATGCCCATATTCGCAGTAGGATTACGTCATTCAAAACTGGATGGCTCTAGATACCGTTGTTTTATCCCAATGCGAGAAATATACATACATTATGCAGATTTTTCATTATTTAATTTCTTCAAATATAATGCAGGACTCTAACATTTTATGGCAACAGTTTGAAAAGTGAACCGACATTTATTGGAGTCCGACGCAAAATGCCAAAACGAAAGTAATAGTCCTTCGGGACTCAAATCCCTTTGGACTAAAAAAAAAAAAATCAGTCGAATCCATCGCAAGATGATTAAATCATGTTTTAAAAGTAAAAGAAAATCCAACAAAATATTAAAACCTTTTAAAAAGTAAAATTTTTGGATAAATATTTGATGGAAAAGTAAGTGTCCCATCACTTATGTGAGCCATTTTTTGCTCCGTTCTCGACAATTGTATTTTTATTAAATTAATATTTTAATATTTTGAGAAAATGTATGTTGTGTAATAATTGTTACTAAATTTAAGTATGAAACACACTCACAAAAATTTTTACATTTTTTAAAATTTATTTTACTACAGTTTCCTTTTGTAAACCACAAATGTCCCATCACTTTTGTGAGACACTGTAGGTAGAATCTTCACTTGACATAAATCGTTTGGCGATCATTTGTTTTTAACGGTGCAGAGATTCATAATGCCAAAATGACGCTAATTGATTCTAACAGACATTAAATCCTCCAAGAACTTAAAATGAGAAATTAAAATACCTAGAAAATTAATACCCCATATGAATGTCTTCTTTTATATGAAGTTCTCTTAGTAGTAATCTGTTTTATAAAGTTGGAAAAGTAGTACGAACATGCTAAGTTTGAAAACACGTCTGCGATGTCTTTTCACACTTTAAAACTTCATGCGATGATTTGGAGGCATTTTATTTTTTACTACGATATACTCTACGGCGGTGTTTTATGACTGCGAAGTTTTTGAACCGCTATGTTTTCTACGACGATGTTTTTCATTTCGCTGTTTCTACGTCATGTTTTTGCTGGTGACCAAGGCATCAATCTGACCAAGCTAAGTTTTCAACCATTTTGGAAGTCATTATACTTGAGAGCATATTAAACCGGAACAACAGAAGTTATTCAGTATTTTATGACTACTACTTTTATGAAGCTATTTTGAAAATGCGAAGAGGTTTTACTTAAATAATTTGTAAGGTTCATCCTAAGTTTGTAAGAGATTTTTTAAGTTAAAGCTTCTTTCCTATCCATCCTAATTTCAGCTTACAATTTCCTCCAGAATGTGTTTTTAGAATATCTTTTAATGCAAACGAGTAGGAGTAGT
This sequence comes from Stegodyphus dumicola, assembly GCF_044657685.1. Taxonomy (NCBI): domain Eukaryota; kingdom Metazoa; phylum Arthropoda; class Arachnida; order Araneae; family Eresidae; genus Stegodyphus; species Stegodyphus dumicola. Next base: position 3,851,431 of record NC_140769.1, on the reverse strand, counting down.
ATTTAAGTCGAAGTTCCACTGATTTCGAGAGAGAGCATCAAAGTTTCTGACTAGCGCGCGTATGTCTTTTGTCCATGTCTCTCTACATGGCTACAGTCTTTGCTAGACGGGACTTTCCTGAGAAACGAGATTCTGGTAGCACTGGTTTGAACGGAAGGATTGCTAGAAAAAGAGCCCCGCCTAGCTCCGGAAACAATGTTGCGGCTACGTGGGATTTTTTCAAACCTCACCGAAAATGTCTTGGCTGGACCTCAGTCTCGGGTAGAGACAACCAATCAGACGAATGTTCTGCTTCTGAAGTCTCACGTGATCCCAATCTGAGGGATAATCGATTAGTGTTTGGCGTTCAAGTCTTTGTAGTAAGTGAAAATGGTAACCTAGATACGTAGGTTTCCTGGAATTGTGCGGGTTCTGAGAATTGTCCCTTTCGACGTCAAGTCCCGCGTAGTAGAAACATACTGTGATTGGGACTTAAGCTGTTACTACTTTCAGCTGTATTACAGGCGCTTGATAGCTTCGCTAGCTAATTCGATGTTGAAGGGCCAACTAGTTAAATTTGTGTTAGCTTCGGCTACACCTCTTTAGCCAAGCGTTATTTAAGTTCTTATTTCTTTCACTTTTGAGTTTAAACCCAAGTGGAGGCTTTTTGTACACCCTGAGAAAGGGGACGACTGTTATTCTTTATTTTGAGCAATAAAGGATAACCAACCCTTCATCAGTTTCACGTTTCTGTTTCTGGACTTGAGCGGTTATTCGCTTAGCAGTTCACTAGCTTCCTCCACACTTAAGTTGTTAGATAAAAGGGAAGAACCCCACAAATTACATATATGATTTATTGAACTTTTCATCAAAGATTTATGAGCAGGAAATAGCAAATCAAATAGCACAATAATTGAATATTGTACAGCAAATAGTAAAATGGCAAGAATAACGGGATTAAAAATATCGTTACCAAATACAACGTTACGCATAATTCTAGGATCATTTATTTCACAGTTTAAATGTATGACGTTACTTGTGCACGAATGCACGTATTCCTCGAAACTGCATATTTGCTTAACAGAGGACTTTAATGAAAAAATATAGCACTAGGTTTTCCATCACAGCTTCCGTCAGTTTGCGTGTGTTTAATACATGTACATTTTTGTTTAAGCATGAGCGGAGAAGCGGAATTTAATGATTCTTTAAACACATTCTGAATTCTTGAGATATAAATATTAATTCTTCTCGGAATCTATTATATCTGATAATATACTTACAGGGACGTGATCTTCGCTTTTTCACCATTATAGGTAACGGGAATCGAGTCGTTACACTCTCTTGCCCGAAAAAACAGTTCGACATCAGATGTCGAGTGGTTAAGAGGACATTAAAAAACAGGAAGTCACGATTCGCGAGCCCCGCCTCACGTCCACCTCAAACTAACGCTTTTACTGGGAAAAAATGTAAAGGAGTGTGAAACTAATATTTTATAATCTTTTTAATTCAAACTTGCTGTAAGTAGTATGCAAAGTAAGAGAAACGAATATGTTCTGGTATGACTATACATTGTTACGAATTTTGTACATATGTAAATAATTTTAGCGAAATTATATGTGAAATTGCAGTTTTTTTTAATGTGTGTGTGTGTAATGTAACATGAAAAACTAAAGAGGCAAAGCTTTGCCGGAAAGGTAAGATTGCAGGGCCAAGTCTATTTACCATTGAGCAAAAGGCTATCTCGTTAAATTGACGATATATTGATTGCTAAGATGGCGATCATTTTGGCGACCGTTTGGCCATTTTCATCCAGTCTATGCATAACTGTAAGGGGTATTGCAACTGAATAGCTGTAATTAACCCTTAATGTAACTGTAACCATATCCGGCACTCCTATATATGCCTTCCAGTAATTTCTAGAAGTGGAATGTCCTAGAGATTTTTCGGCGGTCGAGGGAAAACTATATAAGACCGGGAGGAGCATCAGTTTCGGAGTACTAGTTGCTTAGATCAGCGTGAGTTCAGAGTACCGAGAGATCACCGTAGGCATAATTTACAAGTGCACATCAGTATCGCCACTGAGTGAGGAGTATCAAAAATGGCCCAATGAGCTTTTATTGTTCTTGTGACGCGCCTTTTGAAATTGCGCATATGAAGGAATATTGTTTACTTCCTTGTACGAAGTAAAAAGGAAGTATTGTAATCGCGAAAAGTTTCAGGCATCATATTTCAACGAAAATATCTATTTTCACCGATCGAATGCAATTAACGATGTTTTTGCGTGATATCTGTACGCAAGGACAGAATAAAAGACTCTTTTCCTCCAAAAAAACTAAAAAACTGCTTTAAAATGAATTCTGAAGAGATTTTTCGTGGTGTATATGCGTGCGTACATACGTACGTATGTATCTCGCATATCTCAGAAACGAGTAGCCTCAGAACGTTGAAACAGGACATATGACACAGGACTGCAATAACATGTTGATACAGGACTGCAATAACATGTTGATACAGGACTGCAATAACATGTAGATGTACACCTCGTATTTTGGTTGCAATCGGCCCCACCAAAAGTATATAAATATATGTAAATATAATATCCGCTCTATTACTCTACTAGTGTTGTTCTTATCTTCCGGTTAAGGTTTTTATGCCTTTAGTAAATCTGTATGCAATATTTTTAGAATTATCAACAATTTAAAAGTTGTTTAAGTGCCGCTAAGCCTAATAAATTTTTCCATGGCGGCCAAACCTTGTTTACATTTGAGACAGCAGAATAGTAGATTTGTTGCCAATCTAGAGAAAGTGAGCTTCGCAATAACAAAGATAACGCCTTCTTTTACTATTGCGAATTAAATCATGCTTAATCCATTCTGGAATTTATTAGAGGAAATAAGTGGTCAAGATTTACTTAGTAATTTTCAATACAGACATCTTGAGTTTTAATGTATTTTTGCCTTGTCACGAAGTGAGAACTGAATTAATTGAATGAGAAATACTGAATCGTCTGTGAAAAACTGTTTCTTTTTTTTCCTATTCTGTTCTTTGCTTAATTTCTTTTATGCATAGTTTTAGATTTATTATAGTATTTGAATACAACATGTGGCAACGATCAGATAATTCTTAAGATGATATAAATTTTATGCATTCTGAGTTAAAAAGTGAACGAAATGTAACGCTGTTAAGTGAACCTAGGGCCAGAGTGTCGCTATGACAAACAAATATAGTGAATGTTAAAGAGTGCACTTATTCTATTGGGTTTTATGCGCTATCGACGAAGTAGATTTAATTTAATCCAATAAGTTTAAATGAAATGCCAGAAAAAAATGGGTAGAATTTAATATTCCTTACAAGGAAGTCATGTGGGGCGTCCGAGTTTTTACGTTTTATTTTGCCTTTGTTTCGCAGTTATAATTGTATGGTTAAGAATACGCACCAAGTGTGCTAACCATTACAACACGAAGGCATGCAGAAAGGAGAGACAAAATAACTTATCACTGTTTTATTGTACTGCTAGATAATAATATACGTATAATTTATGAAAATCAATTAACATAAAAACGTACGTTACAGCAAATAATGAATCGTCAAAATTGAGCTGTTAAGGTTTCAGCACAACTTTACAATAGTACTTAAATATAAGCTCTGTAAACAATTTTATAGTTCTTAATTGATTCTGATAGTAAACAGATCACATTTACAGAAATGATTTGTAACGTGGGAACATCATGCCTGTTTCTAATGCAATATATAATGTCCTGAAACATGTTGCCTGTACTCACTACAATAGATAACATCTTAAAAATATGCACCTGCACAACTATGTATATCGCAATGTATTTCATGTCATTTAATCCCTCTTACTTGAGATAACTTAACGCTGAAAGGTTAGGAGTATCGTTGATGCCGCCACCGGTGGCAGTACTTGTAGTGCTCACTGGAGTCACAATTGCCATCACGACTTCCAGGAATGATGCCAGAATGTTGCCAGTTTTCTAGTTAGTGTGTGGGGCTAATACGTGCTTCCTTAGGGTAAATATTAGGTAGCCCCCTTATTTTTACATAACATATATATCAATTAATAACTTTCAAACGCTTATAGATACAAAATGGCAGAATAAATTGAAAAATGTACATTTTTTATTTCTGTGCCTAAAAATATTATTAACTAAATGCTGTTTCTATTACTCGTCTTTGACACTAGCTTCAAACAATGCAATAAATGTGAAAAGCATACGGCATTTATTAGTATTATTTAAATTTCACGGACGTTTCACGGCTTGCAAATTTTTTCGAAAATTCTGCCACCTCTCCCACCAGAAAAACACTGATATCCAAGACGGACTGGGTAAACGACTTTACTGCCTAACTACGTGAAATTTTTCATTTTGATTCATTCAGTTAACTTGCTTGAGTAACAAGTATCCAGAATAAATTTTCCTTTTAATACATTATTATGAAAGGATTTATAATTCTTAATTTTAGAAAAGTAACGCAGTTTGAAATCGGATGAAATCATGCTCTAGAGCTGTGCTAGAACTCGAAATTCAGTTCAACAGAGTGGACCCCGCCCCCTCGAATGGAATAGCATATGACGGGGTGGTCGTCCTTATCATTCATGCAAATGAATCAATCCCGCGTGTCTCCTGCCGAGAGCATGATTGTTGCACAGTCAACCCTCCATTAATAATAATGCGGTTGCCCACTGAATAAATGATGGGCGTAAAATGATAAGTGAGACAATTTATGTTCTCACAGTGGTGATCGACCCTTATCTGTTTGGTTCCATACACAGACAGCATCGTTCGCATTCTTTGGCTACTGAGCTACTTATAAGACGTATGGCAATAAATCAGGAATACAATTAAAATCTTCCGGGATAGAATTTCAAACTATTGAAAAGGAAAAAGAAAAAGTAAAGAAAAGAGTTTGTGTAGTCGGAATTTCCTCAAACTTCCGCCTGTTTCCTCCAGAAACGCGAAAAAAAAATTAATTTAATAAGATTTTACAAATTACACGAAGTATGACACTGTTACAGAAAATATTTTTAGATGTTAAATTTAATTTCAGTTGGCAGCTACTTTTTTCAAGTCAATTAAGCAAACAGGACATTTGTGATTAGAGTACAGAAGAAATAATACGAGTAACTGATTTTTCATGTTTTTCTCTCCCTTAAACATACTTCTGAATAGATACGGTACAAGGTACTAACCACTCTTAAACACAGTTCAGATCGCATAAGTTTAAGAGTGTTAGAGAAAAAACTCAATCAGGATGTTGGGGTTTTAATTTTTGAATTTAATAGTTAAAAATACTGTTGCGTTTTTTCCTTCTGACATTACGTTACTTCCTTCCTTCACGTTCGTACGGGGTTCGTTTGGATTTGGAGTGAATAACGACGACAGCACTTGATGAAGTATCGAAACACACTTTATTTAGCCAGTACTAATCAGGACAGCTCCAAAGTCACGTTTTACAGTCGTCAAACTGTCATAAACACGCTGACATGATCAGCGACACAGCTTTCCGGTTATCACGCTATCACGGTGAAGACAACTTCACTGCAAAGCACCAGAGTACAGCTCCCGACTCTGCTCGGTCGTTCTCGGAACTCCACGTTACTCTTGAGATTCTCCACGCTACAACTTGCGATGCATTCGACGACACACAGAGCAGAGCTCCCGACTCTTCGGTTCAGTCGTTCTCGGAGCTTAACACACTCTCTGGACGGTGCGCTAACCGCGATACACTAAGAGACTCTTCGACGCACTCGACGACCCACTCGGCACTCGCTGCCCGTCTGTCAACTCGATCGTCTCCGCACGAACTAACTAGATGAAATACACTCTCAATGACTGATTATCAGCTCGCTAGACGAGGCTCACTCTATCTCGCACCCTATGCATGGCACATTCACTGAGTGCGGACCAGCACTGTTTATACAGCTTTCGACTTGTGTTCGAGAACATTCTGGTCTAAACCGGTAAGAAATCGTTCCAGAATGTTCTCCATCCGTCCATGGTATATCGCCAATTTTGTGGCCAAATGGGGGATTTCTCGCTAAACGTGACAACCCTGCTTTTTTTGCCATTTTATGGAAACCCTAAACCTGCTTTGCGGGGAAGCGAACTCATCGCCGCCTGGACATTTCGTAACACTACTTTGCTCGCATACCACCTACTTTTGTCTTGCGTACCACCGGTTGAGAATTCCTGCCATAAAGCATAACAGACCAAATTTAGGTGATGATGATTCATCATCCGTCATATTTTAGTTCGGGCGCTGCAAATAGATTGCCAGATTCCACCAAGTCAGGAAACGTGGTACTATGTCCTCGCCGGGATTCGAATCCTCGATCTTCTATTTGTTAGTTGAATTTTCTAGCCATTTACCTGATGAGAACCCACGCAGGGAAATGCAATAATCCATCATATATTTAGCCGATTAGGTTTTATCCACTCGGCCTAGTCGTTCTTTCAGTGTTACCCCTTTAATTGGTGGCTCAGCAAAATGAATTTCATTCGAATTTCTAGATTGATATCGCTCCCTCTTTGGCATATCGCCGAATTTGTCGCCAAGTGGTAGATTCCATGCCGCCAAATCTGGTAAACCCGTCTCTCCTTGCCATTTTTCGGCAGGCCTAAACTTGCTTTGCTGGGAAGCTATCTTACCACGGCTGGGCATTTCGTAACAACAAAAAATATCTTGTCTGATGGAAATTATGAAGCAGGCTTATAGCCCAGAAAACTTTTTTTATCAGATCGAAAATATAAAAACATACTCTTTACATTTTTAAACAATAATTAAAAGGCCCTGAAATCGTGCTAAAAATGTGTAAATACCTTTTGTAGTAGGCACACCCCAGTTTCATTGTCCTAGGGTAATAAAATTTTCCACTTTCAGTGCACAGAATGCAATCTAAGGAATCAGACGGCAATTCTTCATAATTATTTCTGCTGCAAAGCTTAATTTAGAAATATAGGAATACGTTTATTATTAAGTAGCTTTCAGATTTAATTTTTCATTTCGGACACAAATTTTAAATATTTTCTTAGGTTTGGATGAGAATACACGGCTATAATGAATTTACATAATAAAGATTTATGACAACATTTTGAAATAAAGGAGAATTAATGAAACTTTTTATTAATTCCCGTTTTATCGAAAAAAAGATATTCAATAACATTGTGTAGTCATTTTCATTTTTACTTTTGATGACTAATATGAAAGGGCAAATCTGAAGTGTAATTAATCTTGAGTAAGGTTGCTTACTTAAAAAGTTTTTATTTATTTTTTTGATAAGCGCCAAGTGAAAAGCAAACAGCTTTTTGTAAAAATCAAAAGAAAGGCGTTAGATTGAATAAAGTACTAAAACGCAAATGAGAACTATCTATTATTTAAATATTCATAAAAATATATTCATCTAAAGATATTTGTGTTATAAGTTAAGGCAGGCTTATCACGGCGACTACAATCAGCTTACACAAATACTTTAATATTCAGCAGACTTATTTGCTCTTTCATAATACGTCAGTATGAAAGCGGCAGATTAGAAGTCTAAAGGGCAAATTTCTTATGTAACCATCACATACTCCATCAGGAAACGAAGCGTGATGAAACTACTGGTATTTTTTTTGTTTTGTTTCTTAAGTGTTACTTTTGCTTATTTTATTATATATCTCGTAAGTATGAAACACGCAGCGTTCGAGTAAGGAAGATAGCTGAATTATGTGATCTGTTGGCAGAAATTCCCCTCACGGGCCTAGGCGACGCTTAGCAAATTCTTGCAAACTTGCTGACATTCTGGAAGCTTCCGGAAACGCATTTTCGGAGCCAGAGGACTCATTTTTCTTGAAATTTCCAAAAGTGGTATGTAACTCTATAAATGTGGCTGCGTCTGAGCCATGAGTGTCAGCCAGTTCAGCTAGTTTAATAGATAAGTTCAAAATCGTGCGACTGTGAGTTTCTGCTTATGGGTTACCTATTTAAACTGTGCTCTTTGAGTGAATTTGGTAACCTGCCGAGTTAAGGATAACTTATCTTTCTTTTTATCTTTTATCTTTTTATCTTTTAACTTAATTTTCTCTTGCTGCCCTAAAGCTACTATTTATAATTGTTTATTTTGTATCAGCTGATATTTATTTCAATCAAGTGTAAATTTTCTTCTGTTGATCTGCTGCAATTATTTATTTCTACGAACTTGTAGTTCGTATTGTTCCGAGCGTACGAGTTCGTAATAAATATAATGCACATAAAACTGATGAAATCCTGATCAGTTCTGGAACTTTTCCCAGAAATACAACTCTTCTCAGTATCACAGAGAACAATCAGTAGTTACGTTCAAACTACTAAGAACTTTAAGACAGCTTAATGCAAAGCGCATATAAAAGGCAAAGCTCACACGGAGATCTCTCAATACACCGTACTCAACGTTGAACCAAACAACTAAGCGCGCGAACTAAAAAAGGTGGTGAATGATAATTCTTCACCACCAGGGTTTGGCGATTAGATCCCCTAATTCCCAGTCGCCCTTTAAAAGGGGGAGTATATAAGGTATTTCTCCCGTCTTTTTAGCATGCCTTCGTAGTGTAGTGGTCAGAACGCTCGATGCGAATTCGAGAGGTCCGTGGTTCGATTCCCGGCGAGGACAGTTCTCATTTTTCATCTCTCCTGCCTTCAAAAAATACCTAATGTCTCTACACAGTTATACAAGAACCGGCCAAATATCGTTAAATGTCCACCAAGGTTGTCGACTTTGGTCGATTTGCGCCAAATCTTGCGACACATTCAAGAAAAATAACCACCGTCAGCTTGGCGATATCTCGCTAATTTAGGAGGATAACCCTTTCGCTTATGTTAAAATTAAAATAACACAAAGAACAACGATTATTTTCAAAGTCAAACAACAAAAGTCAGCTTTATATTTGCAAATTTTCCAGGACTAGTTTTGATGGTTCTACCGAACCACCTTCCTCAGCTGCCAAAGTGCAAAAGCAGGAAGATAGTTCGGTAGTTAAACCATCAAAACTAGTCCTGGAAGATTTGCAAATATAATGCTTATTTTTGTTGTTTGACTTCCAAAATAATAACTTACCTCAAACGTTAAATAGACGTGCCCCTGTAATGTTATTTTTACCGCAGAGTGTCATTTCTTCCAAGTATTTCATGTTAAAAAATTACCACAATTTCACCAAAACTATTTACATACATTCAATATCTGTAACAATGTTATTAATGAATATTTTTCAATGATATTAAATTTCAGTTATCGTATTATGTACACATACAATACGATACTTACATCGAAACTCACTACTGCAATGCAATATAGTTCAGTATATCGATGATTCTGCACTATATTCACTTGATATATATTTTTGGTGAAAGGAGCACCGAAGTGAAGGTTTATCTGCAGGATCCGTACCTACTGAATATCCGGCATCTGCAACGCGAGCTGTGTATTAAACTGAACCGCAGCGAAATAATTAATGTGTCCATGTTTCTGGAGGTTCAGAATCTATGGGAATACTTATTGTTCATTTGGCAAGGCAGAATTAGAATCGGGACGGAACTGCAGAGAGAGAGGTAATCATTATTCTACTCGAATACCTAACGTGAAATACCTTAAGGTACTTAAAGCTGCAGAGTGTAATAATGATGCTCCTAAATGTGGCTCTAAATGATTTAAATTCCTGTTCCACAAATTATGTCTGTGTTTCGTTAATAAATGAATAAGGCACACAAGCGCAATGCATATAAATTAACGGAATTCGATCGGTCATTTGGAATTTATTAACACCTATTAAACTGATAAATTGACGGATCACTGCAGTAACCGAATGTGCGTAGCCTGCAGTAACCGAAATCGGAAAGGAAACGCTAGCTCATTTATAATACTAAAAACCTTTCTTACCTCGGATACGTGTTAATGCAGAAGCTTGGTTCCAAATTAACACTCGCGTAAGTATTAAAAATGGAAATTTTGCATTTATTAGAATTAAATTTTACATGATCATAAGTTTCTTTCCCTTTTACTTCCTTCTACGAAGTAAAGCAAGTGTCATTTCAACAGAAATATCCACTGTGACCCTTCCCGAATCCATTTGGACGATTGTTTTGCGTGACGTCTGTACGTACGAAATACGGAGTGGGATTGCACGATTTACAGTAATACATAGCTCCGGATCCTTTGGAAAGCTTCAGTTGCTCATGCCCTCAACCTTTCTTTCTTAAACTCTTATAGCTTGCAAAGTTTTGTTCTTAAGCTTGTATTCTTTTTCTTTTTCCTTCTTCCCTATTTTTTTACAGTTAGTATGGGAAGGCTTTACCAGTTGACCCATGGCACATCGCTGGTGCTCCCCACACTTTTATCTATACCTATGCCTTCATATACGGATTTCAACAAAAATATTCGTTTTGACCGCTCCCGAATCCATTTAGACGATTTCTTTGCGTGACTTCTGTCCTTACGGAAAACATAAAGGACAAATTCTTCCAAAACGGATAGTAAAATTGATTCAAGATGGATTTTTCTCCGAGTCTGGACGTATATACATACGTAAATATGCATCTCCCAATAACGATTAGCCGTACAACGTTGAAACTCCGTATATGGGACAGCTATAACATCTAGTTGTACATTTCCCTTTATATTGCAATCGGGAGTACTAAACGTGTACACATATGTAAGATAAAAATATATGTAAATATTAATTATAATTTAAATCGAATCGTGAATTTGAATCGTGTTGATCGAAGAATGCCACAAACCAGTTCTTTTGCCATCTCAAAAAGCTACGCAAGAGGTTCGCGAAATCTTACGAATGCCAGAAATGGAACAGTGAGTTGTCGGCATAATGAGCACTTTCTGTTAGATTTTTCATTAAACCATAAATCTGATTGCGTAAGTTTTGGTCTCGCTCATTCGCTTTCCCAACACTCTTGTAAGTTCAGGTTGGAATTCTAATATTCCTCTTTTCTGCGTCTCAGAGTGGAAAGGGACACTACGTTCTATGAAAATTATTGCTCGTCTGGATGGGATGGGTACCATCATCCATCTTAATTTGTCAAAACAGTTTCGAATCACCCTGTATATATATATATTTATATAATTTTTGCGCGGCCGATTGCAACCAAAAAGGGAGGTGCACAACTACATGTTATAGCAGTCCTGTATGCAAAATTTCTACCTTCTAAGCGATCTATGTGTTTCCCGTCACCTTTCTCCCATCTATCCCATCAACCCATTTTATCCCATTGCCGCTCAACCCTTTCCCATTTTGTCAAATCAATTTATCGTACGACATTGAAATTATGTTCGTTTCATTATAATGAATGTTTGCTTTATTACACAAACACACATATATATACCCAGTCCCTTTCTCGGCTTAAAAGTCCTTGCACAGCATTTATTTCGCAATCCCTGAAAATTTTACTCATATATTTACAATTACAGAAGTGTTTCAAATGATGAAAATGTTTATGTTTTGGCAATTTCAAATGCCAAAATAAAATTTTGGAGAAATAACGAAATTTAACTGTTAATGCGGTCTCTGGATTCCTTTGCTTATATATGGGAAAGTTTAATACTCGTTATGCAAAAATAAAATTAGAAGAAGATTGGCTCAAGTACGACAAAAGTTAACCGAGATATTTAACTTCAAACTTTGCAGTTTTTGATGTCATTTTCAACTTGCCTCGAGGGATCAGTTAACTAAGTTAGAATAATTAGAGGAAATAAGTTCAAACTTAAATGCAGCAAAAAATGTTTATGATTCAAGAGGCCATACAAGCAAGTCATGTGGTGTCCGCATCAGATTTTTTTTGGAAGGGGAGGGCAAGCCTATCCTTGAAGAAAGTTCATATGAAAATTTAGAGAGTTTTCTGAGTAGATGTCATGTTATAATTCTGATACAAGACAATTATTCTTTAATATGCCTATTTAACGGTGCTTCATACACAGTACCATTATAGCACTAGTTACATTAATACCGAGATCGTGCCAAAATGTCGCCAAACGGTCGCCGAGTTCGTCACCTTTGGCGATTTAGCGCCAATTTTGCGAGCTAGCCATTTACCTCGATGTTAAATAGATTCGCACCTATAACCTTATTGTTTCGGCAGAGCAGCGGTCTCTTGAGACTTTTCATGTTACATTATACAAAAGATACTATAATTTCATATATGATTTCAATGAAATTATTTACATATATACAATATTCGTTACAGTACTTCATGGATGTACATACTCGGATAACACGATTTTTATTATTAACATTTACAAAATTAAGTTACCTTAATCATCGTTCGGGTACAAAATAACAAACTATTTATTTACATACACAAAAATGACAAACATCCGGGAATACCCTCATTATCTCACCTCGAAATTCCTTTAAAATTGAGTCCTTTTTCAGTGAACTCGAAGTGTCCATTCAACAGATTGAATAAATTACGTAAATGGGATTTTAGAAGAAATTAAAAAAAAATAGTGGTATATGTTACGAATTAGCTTTGTCGTTTTTAGGAGTAATTATTGCGAAATTATATTTCAATTTCAAATTATGTCTAAAAGTAAAAAACACTTAAAAACAATTTTTACAATTAAAATTCGATTTTCTAAGCCAAAACAAGCCATTCCGCCAGCGGGCAGGACGACAAATGTTTCGGTGCACAAAACTGAAAATTAACTTTTGGTCTCACTGGGCAAAAAGACACAGAAGTTGGTACATCAGCTGACTTAATTCACTATTCCTCTAGTAGTTTTGAATGTAAACAAACCCCGCCTGTTAGGCTTAGATACTTTAATATTTTAAATTGTTGAAAATACTGCAACTATTGCATACGGGTGAACCAAAGGCATAAATATCTTAGTCGGAACATACAAATAACATAATTCAGTCACTTTTAAAGCAAAAAATGCACAATTTACCAACATATAATGAAAAACATTAGCTCATCGAGCCGAGTAACAGTATCTATCTATATATATATATTTGGTGCACTCGATTGCGACAAAAGCGGGAGGATCACAACCAAATGTTATAGCAGTTTCATATACAAAATTTCAAAGTTTTATAGCTACTCGTTTTTGAGCTATGCGACATACAGACGTCACGATAAAATCTCTTCTGAATACACTTCAAATCCATGTTACAATCCGTTTCGAAAAAAAAAAAAAAAAAAAAAAAAAAAAAAAAAAAAAAAAGAATCTTTTGTTCTCTCCGTACGTACAGATGCCACGCAAAAACATCATTCAAATGGATTCGAGAGCAGTCAAAATGGTTGTTTTTGTTGAAATTTGATACCCGAAAATTTTCGCGATTACAATACTTCGCATAAGGATGTAAAAAGAAAACTGATTTCTCTGGAGATGAAAATGGAAATATTGAAAGCTTCATTAAAAAGGAAAAAGGCACATGATGTTGCAAAATGTGGAAATTTAAATGTGAAAACAGAGAAAACCATTAAGAAAGCAATTTTTTTTAAAGTTTCGGAACTCATTTCTCTTTTTTGTATTGGTTGTTAGTCTCCATAAAACGGTATTTTCTAGAAACTTATCTACCCTGTTATATAGAAGGATACCTGTACATGTAACTGTCTATTGTAAAACGGTATTTCTAAAACACTGAGAAGGAATATAGGTATAGCCTTTTTTCACAATCAGCGGTATTGTGATCTCAAAGCTTGTATTTGACACAATCAGAATATATGCAGCAATACTCAAGAGCAAACAAAGATGTCGAAACAAAGTTGTTCGCTTGGACCTTTTTATTTCTTGAGAGATCACGCCGTTCACATTTTAGCCCTTATGGAATGGTAAGGAACTTTAGCCAATAACCTAACTTTCAGCAGCCAACTCTTATGCTTCCTTTTTCCTTCTTTGTTTTGTTTGGTTTGAGAAACGGAACGGTCTCCTGAAAGATAGATGCCAAACTAGTCACGTACGAAGACATCCGGGAACTCACAAAACGGTGAAAACTTTTATCCAAGGAATCAGAATCACTTTTCCGAAGATTGGAACAACTCCGAGGATAGGATGAAACGCACTAAAAACCAACAACGCTCCCAGCGAGACCCCTTGGCTGCATTTATGGAACGTAAAGAAGTAAAATACGAAGGAACAGGTCTCTGAACGTGCTACGAGAAAGGTACTTAAGCTTTCAACTACACTAAATTTACATTTTCATAGCAGGAATGTGGAAAGTAAGGAAGATCAGCTTTCTGTTAAACTTGCTCTTACGAAATTGTTGATCTAATTTTGGAAAGCGAAGATGTGGCGTTCGTGTCTTAATGAAGACTGCTTGAAACAATGATGTGATTAGGATTCACCGAATGAACTGAATTTCTTTTTGCATTAAAAATGCTTATGTTATGTACTGAAATTCTTATTTCTTATGCACTAAGTATTTGAATAAAAAATGTGCAAGTAATGAAATAAAAGCAGATTTTCCCCACATAATACAGAATTTATGGTGTTAGGCTTTCCTTTAGTATTTTTGGTATACTTGCTTGTGTCAAGTCCCAACTCTTTACTTCTCACAATTTTAGCTACATAAAAATAACGAGGGGAGGGGGAAGATAAATAAAATGTTCTAGTAGAGGACAACTTATTAAAAATTTGATGTCTCTAGGTACTTTTGTATACATATATTCATGCAGATTCTTCATTATTTAATTTCTTTAAATATAATAAAGAGCGATAATATTTGGTGGCAACAATTTGAAAAGTGAACCGACATTTATAGCGAATCAACGAAAATACCAAAACGAAATTAAAAGCCCTTCTGGGATAGAAAGAAACGGAAGCTTTCATATTTTATATTATGCCCACTGGGGAGTTTTTCTACAGTTTTTTGTGTTACGTTTGTTTATTCAATATCAGATTCTTTGCACATAAAGCATAAAATTCAATTGTAAGGCATAATTTAAATTTATAACAGTTATTTCAATTTAATTGGGCTTTACAGTGTTTCCTTGTTTCAACTTATAAATCTCTACCAGAATGAGGTTTTAGAATCACGTTGAATGCAAATGAGAAGAAAGTAGTATTTAAGGAAGGTTCAACATGCACTGCTTGACATTGAAAATTCAACACCGAGAAGGAGTGGTCAGAAATTTATGTAAATTTTAGAGTAGAAGCACGTCACTGAGTTATGCGAATAATGTGAAATGCGCAGCTCTCCGACGCACGTGAAGTAAGATGAAACGTGCAGAATGGGCAATATTAGTGTCGTAATTTCTGCCAAAAGAATTATAGAAGAAAAATGGTTTTTGTCTCGAAGGTTACGTGTAATAGGAGAGAATGCCAGGCCGCCGTCAACGAAGGCACTTCCAGTAGATAGACGATTTTACGAGGGGTATGGTAATGGCGGGTTGGTCCTTACGTCAAATCGCAGCTGATAGCCACATGGATGCGATCACGGTGCATCGGCTATGGCGAACATGGTTGGAACAAGGAAATGTGGGAAGAAGGAAGGGTGCAGGTGCAGCCAGAGTGACGTCACGCGTGGATCGACGCATCCGCCGACAAGCTGTGGCGGTCCCGCAAATCACTTGTACCGCGATTCTACAGCGTGTGCGATACACCCTGGATATTCCCTTGTCGACCAAAACCATTTTCCGTCGATTGGTTGAACGTGGCCTGCACTCACGGTGTCCGTTAAGAAGACTGCCATTGACCCTACAGCATAGACGCCAGCGTTTAGAATGGTGCCGGACTGGAGCGATGTAGATGACAGAATGGCAAAACGTCGCGTTCTCAGATGAGTCACGCTTCTGTTTATCCAGTGACAGTCGCCGCATACGTGTGTGGAGTGGACGTGGAGACAGATCTAATCCGGCAGTAACTGTGGGACGCCTAACCACGCGACAACGTGACATAATGGTTTGGGGCGCTATTGCCTACGATTCCAGGTCACCTTTAGTTCGTATTCAGGGCACTATGACGGCCCAACGATATTTGGATAATGTACTGCCTCCGGTGGCAAACCCCTACCTTCAGGGGCTGCCTAATGCAATTTTTCAGCAGGATAACGCCCGACCACACAGTGTTGGCATCCGCCAACATGCTCTGCAAGGTATGCAGATGCTTCCCTGGCTATTGTACTCTCCTGACCTGTCACCAGTCGAACATGTGTGGGATGTGATTGGACGCCGTTTGCAGACTCTGTCGTTGCCTCGTTCAGAAGACGAACTGTGGCAAATGTTTGAAAGGAAATGGAAAGCCATCCCTCAGGACATCATCCGCACTCTTATTAACTCTATACCTAGACGTGTTTCTTCGTGCATCGCTGTCCGCGTGTTCTATACTGAATTGGTAACACATTTATAGTGTACTGCCCTTATACTTACTCATATTTCTATTACTCACATGCACTCATATCTTTGATTTGTATTTGTTATGTACCCATGCCATTACTTTATCCTCCCTAATGTACTCTGGCCTATTTAATATACTTAATTTTAATTCTGATTTAGTATTATTGTGATGTCATTAACCAGAAATAGACCTATTCTGTCTTATCGTGATGCCCTTAACTTATAACACGCCTTCTGTGTTCTGTACTCATTTTCCTGTAACTTGCTTTATCTTGTAATCTTGTAATCTTTACCTCTTATTGTTAAATTTGTACAATCCTTGATATATTATTAATGTACTTAATTGTATCTCTCTATGCCCTTGTTTGGACATGTAAATATTTCTTTTATAAATCTGACGCCTGGGCGACGGGGTGTGGGTCCCCTACGGGCCTTTGGTTCGTTGAACTGCCCTGGGTGGATCCGGCGTTGGGCTTGGTCTCTCTGTGCGCGGCTCTCATGTGGCCTCTTTGGCTGCTCTAGATCTTGGGGGGCGCGGTGCTGAACTGATTCACCCTATGGTAAAGGTACAGTGCTCGCGTCTTCCGTCAATGGAATGGAATCCTACTGAGCCTGGCCCCTCTGGCTTTACTCTGGATAAGAGCGGACGTGGCCCTATATGTTAATTAACTTAATAGTAAAGGGGTGGTGGCCACGTCCTCTGTCACTATCACTATCACTATCCTACTGAGCCGACGCCGTTCTCGCTCTGTATTCTGACTATCATTTTGAAATAAAGATCACTTATTGCTGCTTGCTGTGTCTATCGTTTTTCCAAATTTCATCACTTTCTGACCACTCCTTCTTGGTGTTGCATTTTCAATGTCGAGCAGTGTACTTCGTGAAAGAGAGCTAGGAATGCTGGGTATGCGTGCTTGCCTTCGAGCTAATGCTCTCTAGAAACTCGGCTGTATATCACGTGCCTTTTGATAGTCACCGGCTAGTTTAAAATTAAGGGCCAACTACATTAGATTTGTGTTAGCTTCGCCTAAGTCTCTTAGTTAGTGATAGTAGTTCTTATTTCTTATTTTTGAGTTTGGGCCAAGAGGAGGTCTTTTTTGTAAGCCCGAAGAAAGGGACCAACTCTTCATCTTATTTTTATAAACGATGAAATTAAATTCAACGGCAATGTCACAAAATATGTAAAAGAGCATAATTTCCTGTCCTTCCTTTCCTGTAATTCCATCACTGTCTCGCGCGCTGCAGATAAAGCTTTTTTTTTTTTTCGTTCAGTGCTGTCATTGCTCGCTTTGAAATTGTTGAGTTTCTTAATGAAAAACTCTAAATGCTTTATAAAATATGAAATAGATAATAAAATAAATTCCAAAGTTGGGCTTCCAGATGCCCATATTTGAATGGAAGACTACGTTACTCAAAATTGGATGGCTCTAAGATCCTTTTTTTCACAGTGCGAGGAACATACATACATGCATGCAGATTCTTGATTATTTAAATTCTTTAAATATAAGTCAGGGCGATAATATTCGGTGGCAACGATTTGAAAAGGGAACTCACATTGTTCGATGTTATGCAAATTGTATTTCTTTCTTTGTACCGAGGAGCGGCGCAGACGGAAATTTGTTAGGATTTTAAAGCTCGCGTTTAGAGCTTTGAGGTTGCTGTGAATTACTGGAGTTTCAACTAAGCAGAGGTTCTTCTGAGTTTGTGTTGGTAAGCCGCCACTGAAGTCGGAGTTTGTGTGGTCTTCGCCGTTCCTCAACTAACGTAATCTTTGAAAGTCAATAAAGAAGTTTCGGTCAACGTTATGAGTCTGAGGTTTTTTGGGTTCTATACTGAAGTAATATCAAGTCAATTTACAGTCCACTATATTTAAACAACGGAACGTACATGATTTATGGTCCGTCGGCTACGGAGTCACAGTAAATTTGGTGAGTCAGTGTGTTTTTTTATCTTTCTTATTAGATAATGGAATTTACAACGCTTAAGACTAAAAAGCGTGTAGCTAAAGCTAAGTTAAGTAAACTGAAAGAGAAAATTGCAGTGACTTACGATTCTGCTGATGTTGATCAGTTGGAACTTTTTAAATCTAGATTAAATGACTTAATGATCGAACTTTCGGATATTTTTAGTAACATATTTGTAGTGTGTGAAGAAAAAGATATTGATGTATTTATAGAAGAACAACAGGTCATACAAGATACTGTTGATGAGTTAATTTTAATGCTAACCAGAGTTAAGAATGTTAAAGACATTAGTGTGGAAACTAAATCTTGTGAAATAGCGAGTATACGCTTACCTAAGCTAACTCTTCCTGTATTTAGTGGCAGTACTGGAGAATGGTTATCATTTTTTGATTTATTTAAAACGGCGATAGTGGATAATGACCGTTTATCAGGTGCACAAAAGCTACAATATTTAAAGGGTTCTTTAAAAGGAGATGCTTTGCGGATTGTTCAAGCTTTAACTATTTGTGACAGGAATTTCGAAATAGCGTGGCATTTATTGTGTCAAAGAATTTCACATAAGAGAGAATTACTTTCATCGTTATTAAAGAAAATCTTGTATTTATCAAATTTACAATCTGAAATTCCTAGTCAGATATTAGCGTTAGTAGACACTGTAAGAGAGTGTGTATGTTCGTTTGAAAATCTAGGCTTCAAAGTGGAACAATTCGCGGATACTATGTTAATGTTAATAGTACAGTTTAAATTGGATTCTTCGACGAGAGGATGGTGGGAAAGAACATTAAAGAGTGAGGAAATACCAACACTTAATAATCTGCTAGAGTTCTTGAAATCTCATGCCAGAACCTTGCAAGCAGGTAAAACGCAAGGTGTTAAAAAACAAGTTACAAAAGACAAATTAACTTCATTGGCTTCAGAGATTTGCGCGCAGTGTACGTATTGTAAAGCCAGTCATTCAGTTTTTAAATGTAATAAGTTTTTAAATCTGAATGTTCAGGAACGCGTTAATTTTGTCAAGAGAAATAATGTTTGTTTTAATTGTTTGGTTTCAAACCATAAAGCTTTCGAGTGTAGAAGTACACATAAATGTAAAAAGTGCTTTAAAAATCATCACACACTACTGCATTTCGAAAGAGTTCAAAATGAACCAAAGGCACGTAAAGGAGTTACGAACAGTTTGTAACGAACAGCACGTAAAGGAGTTACGAATGAATTATCAGTGACGGCTAAGCCATTTTTCCCTGGGCCGGAACCTCGCGCTCAACCGGCTGGGTCAGGGGAGAATATCGCAAGTTCTAGTCCAGTAATTAAATCTTGTGTTTCAGACTTTAATTTTCAGAGTGAAGTTTTATTATGTACGGCTGTTATTAAAGTGTTAGATTCATCGGGTGAATACCAATTGTGTAGAGCCCTCCTTGACCCTGGCAGTCAAGCAAGCCTGATTTCAGAAGATTGCGTACAAAGGCTAGGGTTAGCAAAAAGAAATGCCAAAGTTTTTATTTCATGTTTAGGGTCTTTGGATACGAAAACTAATGGGATTACGGAAATAAACTTCGTTCCGCATTTTCCGGCGAAAGTGTCATTTAAAACACCAGTATTTATCATCAATAGAATTATTGGAACTTTGCCGCATTTTACATTGGATAAGAAGTACGTTGAGGAATATAATGATTTAATGTTAGCAGATCCAACATTTTACAAAAGTGGGCCTCTTGATATACTTTTAGGCGTAGATATTGCCTTACCTCTTTTAAAGGGAGAAATAATTAAATGCGAAGAAGGTAAACCGGTAGCTTCTCGTTCTGAACTAGGATGGATTATTTCAGGTAGTGTGAATAATTCAACAGAAATTAATCCTACTATCTATGTTAATAATATACAAGTGGAAACTGATCAGATGCTGTCTGACTTTTGGAAATTGGATGCTGTACCTACGTTTGACATGCTTACTAAATCGGAGAGAGCATGTGAAGATTATTTCAAATCTACATATACGAGAGAGGAAAGTGGGGTATATACTGTGAAATTACCGTTTCACTCTCCGCCTTCTCAGCTTGGAGATTCCAGACAATTAGCTATGCGTAGATTCCAATCTTTGGAAAATTCACTTCTAAAAAGGCCTCAGATATATGAACAGTATAAGGATTTCATGAGGGAATACCTTGAGCTGAGACATGTGGAGGGAGTGCCTGAGGAAGAGATTCTTATTGACTCTACGTATTACATGCCGCATCATGCCGTATTAAAGGAATCAAGTACTACGACTAAACTGAGAGTTGTTTTCGATGCTTCGGCTAAAACGACATCGGGTCTTTCATTGAATGATATTTTGATGGTTGGGCCAAGAGTTCAGCAAGAGCTGTTTCCAATTCTTCTACGGTTTAGAACTCACAAAATTGCAGTATGTGCCGATGTAGAGAAGATGTTCAGACAAATTCGTGTCCACCCAGAAGATACAAATTGGCAACGAATGCTTTGGAGGGATAGTCCTAGTGAGCCCTTGACTACATTTAGATTAGTGACAGTTACATATGGGACTGCCTGTGCGCCATATTTGTCTACTAGAGTAATGAAACAACTTGCATTAGATGAACAAGTGAGATTTCCTTTAGCATCAAAAATTGCCCTTCGTGATTTTTATGTTGATGATTTGCTTTCAGGGGCACAAAGTGAAGAGGAAGCGAATGTTCTAGTTCAGCAGTTGAATGAAATGA
The DNA here is from genome assembly GCF_044657685.1 of Stegodyphus dumicola. NCBI lineage: Eukaryota > Metazoa > Arthropoda > Arachnida > Araneae > Eresidae > Stegodyphus > Stegodyphus dumicola. The sequence continues at coordinate 3,830,454 of NC_140769.1, read as the reverse complement.
TGAAAAGGGGTGGATTTCGCTTAAGGAAGTGGATTTCAAACAGTTCAGCTATTTTAGAGAATATTCCCGAGTGCTTACGAGAATCTAGTATTTCTCTTGAAATAAACAGTGACAAGAAAGTAAAAGTATTGGGAATTAATTGGAACAACTCTAGTGATACGTTTCTTTTTTCGGTATGCATAAGTGATAAAGAGTTTACTAAGAGGACTATTTTATCAGAAGTAGCCAAAATCTTTGATCCAATGGGATGGTTAGCGCCAACAATAATATACGCGAAAATAATATTATTACAAGAGTTATGGAACTTACAGCTGGGTTGGGATGAACTCGTTGATAAGAGAATAAGTAGGAAATGGAAGCGTTTCTATCTAGAATTGCCCTTACTTTCAAGCTTACAATTTCCGAGGTATGTCTTGAGTCCGAAGGCAGTAGTGATAGATATCCATGCTTAATGCGACGCTTCAGAAAAGGCCTATTGTGCAGTCATCTATCTCCGTACAATAGACCTTGATTCGTCAGTCAAAGTCAGCCTTCTGACATCGAAAACCAGAGTAGCGCCCTTAAAAACCCAGTCTCTTCCGAGACTAGAGTTGTGTGCTGCGTTATTTTTAACCAACCTCTTACATGCAGTATTATCATGCATAGAACTGCCTATTGACAATATTTACGCATGGACTGACTCGCGGGTTACATTGGCATGGGTTTCGTCCGAACCTCGCCGTTGGCTACCTTTTGTAGCAAATCGAGTTGCAAAAATCCAGGAAGCTGTTCCAGGTATTCAATGGAATCATGTTGCTGGGAAAGAAAATCCTGCAGACTGTGGGACCAGAGGTTTTATTCCATCAGAATTCCTACAATGTGAGTTATGGATGAAGGGACCGCAGTGGTTAAACGAATCCGTAATTCATGTACAGCAAAATTCAAGTGTAGAATTAGAGGGTGAGGTTATGTTGAAGGAATTGAAAAAGAGTTTCAGTTCAAATATTTCCAAATTTGAAGAGCCTAGTGTGTTTTCAAGATTTTCGTCATGGTTAAAGTTATGTCGAGTGTTAGCGTGGTGTTTAAGATTCAGAAATAATTGTAGTAAGTTACCTACAGAGCGTATAAAGGGTTATTTATCTACTGAAGAATTCTGTGAAGTTACTTCTATGATTGTTAGGATTGTGCAAAGAGCCGGATTTCCAGAAGAATTATTCTGTTTAGAATCTGGTAAACCCTTGAAGACATCAAGTAAATTACTGTTTTTAAGTCCTTTCTTGGATTCCGCGGGAGTAATGCGTGTAGGCGGAAGGCTCAGAAACTCTACAGTTTCAAATAATCAGAAACATCCTATGATTTTACCTAAGAATCACAATATTACGCGTTTAATTATTAAGCATTATCATGACACGTATCTTCACGCAGGTACGCAGCTACTCACTTCTGTCATACGACATAGATTTTGGATTGTGAATGCTAGAGATATTATAAGAAAGTGTATAAACCAATGTGTTATCTGCCGTAGAGTTAGAGCGCAAACTGCAACTCAGCTAATGGCAGATTTACCCGCTTCAAGAGTTACTCAAAGTAGAGCTTTTTCTCGTGTAGGGATTGATTTAGCAGGACCATTTAACGTTAAATATCGTCCTGGTAGAGGAGTCAAAATCTTTAAGTGTTACGTATGTCTATTTATTTGTTTTACTATAAGAGCAATACACTTAGAATTAGTTGGAGATCTTTCAACAAAATCATTCCTCTTATATCGGGATAAGTCCTTTTATATCGGGATGACACAATACATTCCTAAAAATCCATTATTTCTACGAAAGTCGGATCCGGCTAAAGGCTATGACAACCATTCCAAAAGAGGGGTATCGAGAATAATCCTAATAGTGTCAAGATAGTGGAGTAATTTAACTTGTACTAAATGTTTATATTTTCATAACTATTATAAAGTTTTGGAGACTTATATTCTCATAACCTTAGTTTCACGTCTAAAACCTCCAGCAAAGAATATTAACAAGAGTTACCGTACATTTCTGAAAATTCCCTTTTTAAATTCTCCAAATTTCAAATTGTTGATAACTCCACAAATATAGACAAGAAGAGAAACACGCTAATGGGACAATCAAAAGCGTAAAACAACCTTGTATTTAGCGTAAGAATATTGAAACACTCAATCGATTTCGAGGGCAGCTAAAGGTCCCTCCTCATCAGGAGAAAGAAATACCTAGAAAGAAGAAAAATAAAGGGGAAGGCGCCTCAGAAACACGTGGTCCTTATCAGCACTGCACGTGGTTATAAACGGATTTTTAATTATGCCCCTCGCTCAATATTTTTAACTTCGCTAATTTTTCTTGTTCTTTGTGTTATATGTTTGATCAGATAGCCTGGCTCAGTAAAAGTAGGCGGCCAGTGTAACTCTGATTAAAAATCCGTTTATAACCACGTGCAGTGCTGATAAGAAGAACATAATTCAATCATTTATAAAGCAAAAAATGAACAATTTACAAACATATAAGAACAAAGAAACTGAGCTTATTGAGCCGAGTATCAGAGTAGATATATATATATATATACTTTTGGTGCGGCGGATTGCAACCAAAATACGAGGTGCACATCTGCATGTTATACCAGTCCTACATACAAAATTTCAACGTTCTGCGGCTACTCGTTTTTGAGTTATGTGAGATACGTACGTGTGTACGCTCAGACGCCACGAAAAATTCTCTTCAGAATTCATTTTAAATCAATTTTATAAGTTTTTGGGGAGAAAAGAGTCCTTTATTCTGTCCTTATTTGCGAATGTCACACAAAAACATCATTAAATTGCATTGGATAGCGGTAAAAATCGGTATTTTCGTTGAAATATGATACCCAAAATTTTTCGCGATTACAATACTTCCTTTTTGCTTCGTACAAGGAAGTAAAAAGCGGAGCTAATCTAGTTGTGTAAAAGGGAGGGAATATTGTTTTATGTTTATACTCTTGGAGCAGCCGAGTGAAACGAAAAAGTGACATTTACAACTACATGTTATAGCATTCCCATGTAAAAAATTTCCACGTTCTTCGGCTACTCGTTTTTGAGTTATGCAAGATACGTACATACGTATGTACGTCCGTACGTACACACGTCACGAAAAAAATTCCGAATCGATTTTAAAATCCGTTTTGGATAAAAAGAGTCCTTTATTATGGTAGTACGTACAGATACCACGAAAAAAAATCATTCAAATGGGGTTTGAAAAGGGCCAAAATGGATATTTTTGTCGAAATATGATATTCCAGAATTTTTCGCGAATAGGATACTTCCTTCATTTCGTACAAGGATGTAAAAAGAAGGAAAGCGCTCAAATAAATTTTAACGTTCATTATTTGTAAAAACGTTTTTAACCGATGAAATAACAATTGCTAAGATTTCTTTAACCCCGTCGGGATGCTTATATCGTGATAACATCTTTTCCTTTCCCAATGCTACCCTTAATTACTAAAAAAGAAACGTAATGCGTAATGGGTAATAATAAAATAAAGAGCCATTATGCAGATTATACGAAACGCAATCAGACATACCTCGTATGTGATCTAAATCGTTTAAAATTACGATTGAAAATGAGTTCCATTTAACAAACACTGCTCAAGGGATTTCGAGCGAACACACAGTTATTACCAAGCAAATAGTGAGGTATTTATCGAGTTATGACCAATTTTCTTTTCAAAATTTTACACAAGCATTGGTATTACACTAATGATGTCGTACAACGAAATACATTAATAGAAAATTGCAATTATGGACTTTATTTGAATTGCATTTAAATGCATTTCGATCAGTGCCTCTACGATTAAAATAAACTCATTATTAAATGCAATTAGCGGGATCTCATAAAAATGCAAAACCATAATAATGAATAAGGATTCGACGATAAATTACCTGGCTTTGAGGAAGCAGAATGCTACGAGGAGGGATGTCACAATAAAGCTTAATATCAGAACAGTTTAAGTTTGAGAACTGGAATGTTAATTTCAAAGTCATTTCCTAGCTACAAATATTCTCATGTGGTCCAAGGTGAAGGAACAGAATACTGTCAAGTAATTACTATTTGATTTCTATCATACATAGTGTTCTTTTCCGTTTATTAAAAACAATTAATAAAAAAATCTGAAAGCCTTCAGATTTTATACAACACTAGATATCGAACTGAATTTAGATCAAGGAGATAAAATTATATACTTTCGCATAAGTCATTTACTTCGTTGGCAAACAATAAATTAATGAAATATAGTACATTTAGGATTTGTTTCAAGTGCACACGTGTTGACGTAAGAAAATCACGTTTTATTTAGATGGATATGCTTGTATTTTTGCTGCACAGCAAATTAAATTTTAGTGCAGTGTTTGACACTGCTGGTAAAGCATCTTCAATGTTAAAAAACGTTGATCGACATTTTGATTTAAATTTGAATACTAGTAATAAAATAGTAATAAAAAAATCTGAAAGGTTTCAGATTTTAAATTACGCCCAAAGATGTCTTTTTTGTAACGTTTTATGTGTTACATTTCTTTAATAAATAAAATGTTCTTTGCACTTAGACCCTAAAATTTAATTCAACAGCAATATCACAAAATATTTAAAAGAGCATATCTTTAGAATTTCCGATACACAGTCTCGCGGGCTGAAGATAATATATATATATATATATATATATATATATATATATATTTGGCCATTGCTTTGAAGTCGTTGAATTTGTTAATCAAAAATTCGTTAAAGTTTTATAAAACATGAAATAGATAATAAAAACAATTCCAAGATTCGAATTTGGGCTTCCAGGTGCCAATTTTCGATTGGAGAACTACTTTATTCAAACTATGATGTCTCTAGGTACCTCCGTCTTTTCGCAGTATGAGAAACACGCATGCATTCATGCAGATTCTTCATTATTTAATTTCTTTAAAGATAACACAGGGTTCTAATATTTGGCGGTAACAATTTGAAGATAACATAATATTTGATAATATAATTTGAGTAACGCCGTTTATAGTCAACCATCGCAAAATGGCAAAACAAAATTAAAAGCCCTCCTGGGCAAATTGCCCCTTTGGACTTGTAGAAACATTATGTTATTTCGAAGCGAGAGAGATGAAAAATGTGCAATGGCCTCACCGAGACTCGAACCAGGGTTCTCTCGAATACCTTATAAAAAATACCGAAATACCTTATAAAAAAATTGAAAGGTTTCATATTTTAACTGTCGCCCAAAAGGCTTTGTTAGGCTCTCGTTGAGCTGGAAGCCTACTCAGTCTGCTATTGCATTCCTTTACGGCTAACACATGTGCCTTTTCACCTTCATTATTGAGCATCATTTTCTTCAAACATACGCCATATAAAATTCAAGAGTAAAAGCGCAGAAACGTTTTTATTTAATTTAACAAAATTTAGAATTCCCGATGCAGTGTTCAGTGTTGGCATAAATTTTAACGTTTTTTTCACTTTTTATACTCTGCGTGATATGAAAATGGGTAGATCCATCAGGTATATTTCGGAGAAAGAAACAGGAAAAATTAACAATGTTGTCACCGGTATTTGAAATTCAAATATCTCGATGGTAATCGGACATGGTTCCAACTGCAGCGGGAAGGTAGGTACGTGGTAAAGGAGAAGAAAATTCCTATCAGATGATTCAATACTTCAGAAAATAACACAGGTACTGGTCATTCCTGTTTCGGAGAATTTTAAACCTTTGCGGAAGAATTTAACATTCTAAAACGAATTCAGCCATTATTAAAGAAAACAACTGCTTATATTGAATTTGCTTTTCAGGTAAAAATTACTACTAATTCTGAGGTTTCAAATCACTAATTTCGAATTTGATCCCATTCCTCTCGCGTTAGGTTCCAGCTCCCTCGAGGCAATTTCACCATAACTCAGTTTAGACTTTACAAAGGCGAGAAACCTATCATCCAAACGGCACCTCGCTCTCTTGGCCGTAGATGCAAACAGATGCCCTTCTTGAGATTTGATTCGTGTTTGAGATTCGTGTTCGGCAGCATTTAAAAATATTCCCAAGTGAGGAGCAAAGCCATAGCGTGACTGCCAAACCTAAATTCACGGCGCCTAAAAACGGAGACTGCAAACAAAAGAATGGATTAAATTATTTATCACTTTCGGACAAACACGCTCTCAGCACGGGGATATTCCAGTCCCTTCACGCTACTCCTGCAGAGATTTAATAAGTCTGTGTTTTCATCGTTCTCAACACGTATTCCCTTAGAGAGGGTGCAGTTAGCACTTTGTCACGGCAGGCTGGACATCAGACTACAGCCATAGGGGTCTGTATTATGCACATCGTGATGAAAGCGATCATATCTTTTCCCTTTACGCAAATATTCATGTGCATCTGGAGATTAATGATCTCATACATAGGGTGTTTATTCTTAAAACCACCCATAAATTTAAGAGGCTCTCCTTTTCTATTTTCGTTCACACGCTTAAAAAAGAGCGGCTTTCGTGTATGAACGTTGGCTCATTTTCATATTATATACGGAAGTAAACACGGTAGCTGTGATTTTGAATGCACAATAACGCCACCAGCGATAATCAGATGCATCGGAAAATATATTTATGATAATATCAATCACCAGCAAAAGGATTTTAGTTACTTTACGATGGCGCAAATAAAAGTGTCAAGAGATACCACTTCTCTTCATGCCGATAATTGGGTCGCTAGCGGGAGACTTATTTTAATAGGTAACATTATTCAATAAAAAAAAATCTGAAAGCTTTCAGATATTACATTACGCACAAAGGGGCGTTTCTTTCTAACGTTTTGTGTGTTACCTTTATTTATTAAATATCACGTGTTTGCACTTAAACCATAAAAATCAGTTCAACAGCAATATCGCAAAATAATTTTAAAATGAACATACTTTAGAATTTCCAATACAGTCTCGCGCGCTGGAGATAAAAATGTTCCTCTCCCTCGTAGAGTGTTGCCATTGCTCGCTTTGAAATTGTTGAGATTGTTACTTAAAAATTCGTTAAAGGTTTGCAAAATATAAAATAGATAATAAAACAAATTACAGATTCCCAATTTGGGGTTCCAGATGCCCATATTCGGGTGGAAACGTACGTTATTCAAAATTGGATGGCTCTAAGTACCATCGTTTTATCACAATGCGAAAAACATATATACATTTATGCAGATTCTTTATTATTTAATTCCTTTAAATATAATACAGGGTTCTAATATTTGACGGTAACAATTTTAAAAGTGAATCAACGTAAAATGTCGAAACGAACTTCATAATCCTCCTGGGTAAATTGGCCCTTTGGACTAACAACCGAAAGGTTACACAAACGCAATGATGAAAAAAATATTTACCAAAAGTATTTACAGTTGTTATTTAGACCAAAGTTTCTTAAACTATCGGCCGCGATCCCAAATCGAAATTTTGAGGTCGTGAAAATTAAATTCGGTAGTTGAATTTAAAGCAACTGCATTCATAAGACTTTTAAAGAATTATATTAATTGACATTAAAGAGATTAGACATTATATTAATTGATATTAATGAGTCTGATTATTTATTATACAAAGTTGAAAAGGAATTTATAAAGCTATCTAGTGATTCAAATTTTAAAAGTTGAGTTTTTACAAAATCCTTCATGATTTCGGGATGAGCTAGAACTAAATTTCTCAGTATTTCTGAAATGGCATTAAATGTTCTTCTCTCATTCAGCACCCATAGTTTTATAAAACTACTTTTTCAGCTTTAACGCTAATTAAAACCAAATGCCCCTCAAGGTTGAAACATGTTGAAGATTCTTTATGTCCGGCAGTGTCAAATATCTCACCAGCATTTAATTTGTAATTCAGCAGAAACCAAGCACATCTGCCTCATTAAAAGTTTCTTTAGTTTTTGTTTGCTTAAAATAAACTACTTCTAAATAAACCTAAAACTGCTTCTTTTTATGTACATTGTTTACCAAAGAAATAAATTATTTACGGGAGGATATTTATTTTTATATCTTATAAGGTATTTCTGCCACCTTCTTCGCGTGCCTTCGTGGTGTAGTGGTCAGCTCGCTCAGCACGTAATTGAGAGTTCCGTGGTTCGATTCCCGGGGAAGGCGTTGCTAATTTTTTCTCTTGCTTGCTTCCAAAAATACCTAATGTCTCTACAATCCTTATTTTATATTTAATATCTGGAGTCACGAAAAATAAATCATTTTTGAGCTCATTCCTTCACGTTAACATCCGATCGGAATTTTTTTAAGAAAGCATTTCTTCAGCAAATATTTCGTATTATTACAAATTCTCGAAGTCTTCTTTATTACACATTTTTAATACACGTGTAACACATTTTTTCTTTATTACACGTGTAACACATTTTTTACATTTCGAGCTCGTTAACTGAATTCCTTTACTTTTACAACAATGGGTATGCAAGGAGATTTCGTACACCTTGCGTCGTCGTGAAGACGGCCGTCCTCCAATAAAGTCACTTGTACCATTCTTGTAGCTTTGTGAATGACATGCAGAGTTCTTGGTGTAACTTTGCTATGTCTCAATGGACTACAGCTTGTAAAAAATAATATACCTCCCGTTATTCTTCAGCTGAAACTTCCATGTCTTACTCACATAAAGGGTAAAAGACTTCATAGACAGTGCATATAGTGGTTTGTCATTTTGTGTTTACTTCGACATACACTCAACTCTCTTTGACGTACCATGCATTCCGTTAGCAGTTTCATTAATTTTACTTTACATTTTAGTCATGGCAGTCATCAATGACAATCTTCGATCATTCCGTTTGCAAGCCATCAGCGATTACGTTACTCAACATTATTGAATTTACGTTTTAGATAGAATTTCTCTTCCTGCAATGCTTTAAATTAATTAACCGTCCTCAACACTGTCACAGTAAAAGCATCACCAGTGACTGAACCTTAACTTTCTGGCTTCACTGACCATCACGGAATAACAAGAAACAACACGCCACATAAAGTTTGCTTAATTTACTATAACAATCCTATTCGGTTTAAATCTTTCGCATCTGTAGAGGAAAATCCATTTCTGTTAAATATCTGAAACACCTACATATACCAATTTTTACTGGAATAAGTTGCCTTCCCCCATGTCAAATAGACATGTCAGCGTTAAAAATAACATACTTAAATGAAGCGATTACTTCTCTCTTGGGAATCTTTGTGCGGTACATCGACTGTTAGCAGTTTTCCCTTATGACAGGTTTGTCACTGCTAGCATGAATATAAACTTTGACGCTAAACAGAGGAGAGGAAAAGTGTATTCAAATACCACAGCTACTTTTAGTCTCTTTAAAAGAATGATTATCTTGTCATTTAACAACTCCCGAAACCAATGAGCCATGCGCTAACCTTATGTGAAAAAGCACTAGGTAGAAAATAGACGCAGGCATTCGGTGGGCTTCGCAATATTTGAATGCTCGGGCGTTTCGGGCTACTTCACTGTAAAAGTGTTAAGGAAAGACACCATTAAACGGAATAGGATGATCATTCCAGTATGAAGCAGAGGATTTGGAAGGGTTTCTAACCCCCAAGGGGAACATCTTACTCTCACCCGAAGCCAGGCCAACTCAGCTCCTTCCAAAGGAGGACACATGCCCTACTCTTTCTCTACATACCACGCAGGGTATGAAGCTGCCCAATCCAAAGACTTAAGATAACTGTTTTTTTGCACAACCTGCCAGGAAAATGGAAGAAGAAACCCCATCTATGTAAAGTGTATTTACAGAGTCGAGAATATCACAGCGCAGACTCAGCCAGTGCAGAAAACGACCGAAAATCACTGTCGACCAGCACCTAAGTGAAGTATTCTGAACACAGATAATTTAGAAGCTCTGTGAAATGCATAAGCGATGTGTACATATGATATAAATATTCCGCAAAAATATTCGATCAGAAAAGCTTTGCTTACACTATAAATCTTTCAGACATCTGTTAAAAATGAGAGCAGTAAGTAAAGAAATAAACTATTAAATTTTAAATTTGTTTAGTCTTTACAAATTATGAAGAATCGCTGCATTATGAATTAAAGTGTAATAATTTGGAAAATGCATCACAGTTTTAAGAAAATTTAAGTGGGGAATTATGGGAAAAAGCTTTCTCAAATTTCATTGAAAGAATTAGTTGCTGCAAATCAAGTCATGGAGGACATTGGACCAGAAGTTACCTGTTGTATGTGCGCAATTATATATTATTTGCCCCATTACTTCTATTATCTTCAAGTAATTTATTGTCCATATTAAATCTAGCTCTTTTGTTGGGACACCCTTTTGTTGGCGACTACCAATGACAGCAATCAGTGCTTGGCGATCTCACCAATCTGGCGCTGGTGGCTATTTTAGTTACATAGAAATAATAACATCTGCGTCTAACATTAACATAAAGTACAGAAATAGTGCATAACATACTGTTGCGTGTGTACAGGTTCGTAATAGATTGAATACACTCACAACTGACGACAGCTTAATAAAATGTAGCCGCCCAATCAGGGTAGTGTTTAGTGATTCTGACTACCCTATCGAAAGGCTCGAGTTTGACCGGAGAAGGTATGGATGTTCGTAATTGTACAGTGATCGTGTGGCATGGGGGCACTCTAAATATGCGGCGAGCCGGAAGTAATCTCGAGAAGTTGGTGGTACAGGAAGAAGGGGGGATGGAAGACCCTCGGACCCGTCTCCCTGGGTTTCTATCCTTCAAAATTAGAAGCCGAACTCAGAAAACTTGCATTATCATCTGTATAGTGCTCTGAGCTCTTTCCAATGACAGGCGCAATCTTGCCTCTTTATCGCAATAAATTCCGAGGGCTTGTTCTCATACCAGACAAAAGAGATTAGTCACAACAACAACAAATTAATTTTGCCAAAAGGAACTCTTTACAGTCCTAGAACTTTCCACTAAAAATACTAGTGCAGGTCTTCTCAGAATCAGCGAATGTAATCAGTAATTAGTTCAATCTACTAAGAACGTTAAACACAACGAAAATTATCTTTATTTTCTGCTCAGACTTTTATATGCATTATATAGCAGCAAATTTTATTTTTAATGATATTCACTCCATAAGTCTCACCTTAGCTGCATAATTTGAAAGAAAACTTCTCCAAAAATTTCAAGTTGTTGTAGTTGTAAAAATTTAAAATTAGCTAAATCATCAAAGGAGAATTGTTTTAGTGTTTTGAAACGTCCTTTCAAGTGCTGAAAGTGAAAGTTTGATAAATTACATGTATTGTTTATTAAAAATTCATTTATAAGCCTCACTTTGCTTAGCTGCATTAATTGCTCTGTAAAGACCCTACGTAGAGCACGGTTTAATTATAAGAAATTATGACCAAAGACTTACTACCAAAGATTTATTTTTAATTCAGCAAAAAGAACACTGTTATGATTGCTTACTGTGTTGAATTCCTTCTCTCGTCGAAATGAAATATTTAAATCTTAACTGATCAGTATGCAAAAGTGCTTAATTGTAAGTTTTCATAATATATGCAATATCTTCCGATTGCAAGGATTGCACGTGATAAAAAGTTTTAGCAAGTCTAAAATTCTTCTCATTACACTTAAATTTCTAAAATTGATTTTATTTCAGAGAAATAATGTTATGAATAAGTATTTTCATTAAAATAGCACCAAATATCAGTTCTCAAACCTTGAAATCAGTTGAAATTTAAGTCTAAACAGCACAGAAGTTCCTATATAAAGGCGGAAAACAAATGATTTTAAAAGTGCTTGACATAAATCAAGACTTAATCATCCATTACTTGAAATAATGGTAGAGTAAAAAACATTTTGTGTCAAAAAAATTTGAAAGGTTTCAGATTTTAAATTACGTCCAAAGGGGCTTTTTTTCAACATTTTGTGTGTTACATTTATTTATTAAATATCACTTTTTTTCGCACTTAAAACATAAAATTCAGTTCAACAGCAATATCGGGAAATAGTTTTAAAATGAGTATATCTTAATAATTTCTGATACAGAAACTCACGCGCTGGAAATAACAATCTTTTTTTCTGTACAACGTTGCCATGGATCGCTTTAAAATCCTTGAGTTTGTTAACCAAAAATTCCTTAAAGTTTTACAAAATATAAAATCGGTAATAAAACAAATTCCAAATTTCAAATTTGGGTTTACACATGCCCATATTCGTAGGAGGATTACATTATTCAAAATTCGATGGCTCCAGGTACCGTTGTTTTATAACAATGCGAGAAATATACATACATTTTAATGCTGATTTTTCATTATTTAATTTCTTCAAATATAATGCAGGACTCTAACATTGGGTGGCAACAGTTTGGAAAGTGAAACGGACATTTATGGTGAACCAACGCAAAATCGCGAAACAAAAACAATAGTCCTTCAGGCCCCTTTGGACTTAATAATAAATAATAATTAAAAAAAAACCCCACGTTTTAGGGCAAATTATAGCAAAATATTCTCACATACTATCAAACGCTATGCTGTCGGCTCAAATAAAAGTATGTAGAACTCAGGTCTGCAGAGCTGAGCTGATTAAGCTCCTTAGCTTTAAGATCTCTGAGTCAGCTACAAATCGAAAACAATATGACGGCTGGATACGGTTACAGTTACATATAGAAATCAACTAAATTATTCAATTACAATATCAATTACAGTTATATAGGAAGCGGACTAAAATATCACAAAATGGCCCCCAAGTCTGGTGACTTTTGGCGACAAAATTGCATTGCCCAAATCGTAGCCAGCTTGGCGATTTCTCGCCATTATAGAGAGATTTATATTTTTCCGACAGAGCACCGTCTGTTTTAAGTATTTAGCATAATATTGTTCAAAAAACTATTACAGTTTCACATATAATTTCATTAAAGTTACTTACGTGTATACAAAATTCGCAGCAATATCTAATGCCGGTATAAAAGTAATTCATTCCATTATGATTTCATATTGTTCAGAAAAAGAAAGGATAAACAATTATTATTTCCTTACTTGGGATTTATTTATGACTGCAGCTGAAAGTAATGAAGCTACACAGAAAGAAAATTTCCATTTATTCTCCCAACTCCGCAGAAAGCAACATCGCAGTTGCACCAAAAGTTTCGACACCGAACCATGAACTTATTCATTCACACTTACGTTCCCCATTCAGCAATCTTCTTTTTTTTTAGCTTTCTGATGGAATTACGAAAAGCTTTGATATCAGCAAATGAATCGGAGGGGTTATTTATTGAAAAATGCCCTTTTCATTTTTGTGTTTGCGAAGTTCGATGGGTGTTGTTCTAGCATCAAATCAAAGAAACTTTGCGCATAGGAATTGAAAACCCCGGGATAAAAATGTGAATGAATTTTCGGCTTTTCTTTTGTGCGCCGAATGGTTGGTTCTCTTTTATCAAAAGAATTCACTGAGAATTCCACATAATTCATTACCTAAAAATCATGAAAAGTATTTATTTCCGAACAGCGATATATCAAAAATGTAATCTGCTTTATCTATGGGAAATAGTCTTGTTTTTTTACCACGAGAATATTGACTTCGAACCACCTAAAGTTAAATAAAATATTAGACCAAAATTCTCATTAGTAAAATACCAATACAGTGAAACCTCTGTTCAGGAACTTAACCCTTTGACTTCTAACGGTGACAGGACTAGTTTGTCTTTTGATTTGTTTCGGGAATATTGCGTGTCCTGACTGGACAGCGATTTTGACTACAAACTATGTCTTAAAGAGTATTGAAGAGATAACATGATGAGAAGGGTTTAATTACCCTTTATTTTCCTCAATAATACAGGCGCTTCTACACTTCGGGATGCAAAGACCAACCATTTGTGGTCTGAACGTAAAAATATAAAAACTACTAACTAAAATCAAGAGCTAAATTTGAACTAGTTTAACACAATGGCCTAACGCTGAGACTGGCCTTTTAAATTATTACATATGTAGTACGCAAACTGCCGAAACTACAATACGTTTCAAATAACGAGAGGATTAAACCTCTGCCTTTAAAGGCAGACAGCAACTTATTGAAAACTCGTGCGGAATGCAGTGTCAAAGCGGCTCACTTTCTCTCTACCTCTTGGCAAAAAGCCACAACTTAAATATACTTGAGCGTTAGCGAGTACAATTTGCATAAACATGTTAACGCGTTTAATTTTGGCTGGAAGTGGAAAATAAGAGAAGATAGTAAAATTTAAAAATAAAAGATACGTTAGTAAAACTTAAGATCCTTACAAAGGAACATATATGTCCGGTTAAAAGCTTAAAAATGACTACTGGGTTAAAAAGTATTTAGAATCTCCTGAATGTTGGAGATCATCCTCCAATAGTTGGAAAATCAAGACGCCGCTATGCTCGATGTACCCAAATGAACACAAAGAAAAGAACGAATATGAGTTGTCCAATATGTAATGTTCGGTTATGCAAAGAATACGTTTTAACCTGTAGCATACAATGTAAAATCTATTTCATATAATAAAGTTTTTCAGAATAATAGGTGTTCTTATAGTAACTCGATCGCTACGTGTGGAAAATACGCACCTACCAAAGGTTGGAACACGTATGTCCCAGCCATTGGCTTGAAAACCGTTTGTAATAAAAAAACCTTATTACTTCCTTGTTCGAAGTAAAAAGGAAGTATTATAATCGCGAAAAGTTTCAGCCAACATATTTCAACGAAAATATCCATTTTCACCGCTATCGAATGCAATTTAACGATGTTTTTGCCTGATATGTGTACATACGGACAGAATAAAGGACTGTTTTCCACAAAAAAATTATAAAACAGATTTAAAATGAATTCTGAAGAGAATTTTTTGTGGCGTCTGTGCGTACGTACTTATGTACGTATCTCGCATAATTCAAAAACGAGTAGCCTCAGAACGTTGAAATTTTGTATATTGGATTGCTATAAAATTTTTTGTTTTTGTTTTGGTTGTATTTTGGTTGCAATCGGCCTCACCAAAAGTATATAAATATATGATATGTATATCCTCTCTGTTACTCGGCTTAGTGAGCTCAGTTTCTTTATTCTCATATGTTTGTAAGTTGTGCATTTTTTGCTTAAAAAATTATTGAATTATATT
Organism: Stegodyphus dumicola; assembly: GCF_044657685.1. Classification (NCBI taxonomy): domain Eukaryota; kingdom Metazoa; phylum Arthropoda; class Arachnida; order Araneae; family Eresidae; genus Stegodyphus; species Stegodyphus dumicola. The sequence continues at coordinate 3,815,378 of NC_140769.1, read as the reverse complement.
GTTCTTATCATCCGGTTAAGAGTTTTATGCCTTTAGTAAATCTGTATGCAATATTTTTAGAATTATCAACAATTTAAAAGTTTTTTTTAAGTTAGGCTAAGCCTAATTTATGATTAGTATGCCCTCCATGTTTGTTTACATTTAAAACTTACCAGAATAGTGGATTTGTTGCCAATCTAGAGAGACTAAGATTCGCAATAACAAAGTAACGTTTTCTTTTACACTCATGTCCATAAATTAGGGATAATGCAAAATCAGGCAAAGGAAGAGTTAGAAGCAAAACAAATTTGACTTATTTGTAAAGCTTATTTATTAAACAAAAGCAATTTGTAATTTGTAAAGCTTATTTATTAAACAAAACCAGTCAAAAAGCAATGCTCTCCGAAGTTCCGGTAGACATGTAGTTGGAGCTTGACGGGCTGCAACTCGTCGGCCAAGCATGTCCCACACGTGCTCTACTGGATTCAAGTCCGGTGAGAATGCTCGCCAGTCCATACAGGTGATAGCCTTCGATTGAAGGCATTCGCTTACGATGTTTGCGAGGTGAGGACGGGCGTTGTCATCTATAAACACAAATTGTGCGCCCATGGCGCCCCGAAACAAACGTGCATGTTTTTCCAGAATGACGTCCCGATAGATTTGGCTTGTCATGGTTCCAGTTTGAACATGCAGGTCAGTTGTGGAACCCAGAATAATTCCACCCCAAAAGAACACTCCTGCACCACCGTAACGGTGTCGTTCAATGATGTTTTCTTGGTGGTAACGAGTACCTGGAGCTCTCCATATGAAAGTCCGGCGAGAATCAGACTGCAAGCTAAACCTGCACTCGTCGGAAAACATCACTCAAGCCCACTGTTGCGGTGTCCATAATGCATTTTCTCTACTCCAGGCTAACCGCAGGCGACAATGAGTTGCAGTAAGTGGAACGCATCTGACAGGTCTACGAGCATATAGACCAATCTGCCCTAAGTGTCTGTACACGGTCTGCCTTGAAATCGTCGTACCAGTGGCTAAAGAGAGCTGACGAGACAGGTCTGAGGCTGTGCTTCACCTGTTTCTTTTGGCAGTAACTGCAAAATACCAGTCCTCATTCGGCGTTAGGGGCGACCTGTGCTGTAACGTCTACTCACATTACCATTATTTTGGAATCGTTGCCAAAGATGACACTCAGGGCAATTCCAAGTTCGTCTGATACTTCCAGTTGGGTACGGCCACATTCCACATGGCCGATAATTCTGCAACTTAAAAAATCATCCAAATGCGTCCTTTGTGTCATGACTATTCGGTTATTGCACTGAAATGCTTATAAAGCGCCTGCGAACAATTTTACTTCTTTGCCTGTATTCCTTATAAATCGCTCTCTTACACTCTCGTCATTGTGACGTACCATCGGTGTCATCTGTATACTTCCTGAAATTTGCATATGATTCTTAAAGATGTGTATAGTGATTTTACAGGTGATATATTTATTTTAGAGTTCGATTCCCGCGTAACTCCGAATTATCCTTAATTTATGGACATGAGTGTATTATTGCGAATTAAATTATGCTTATTCCATTATGGAATTAACATTTAAGTTATTAGCTTATTTTTATATAGAAACTGTAACGTTAATTGTAAAAAATGTTTTTTTAATTCTGTTAACTGTATTTCGTGTTTTAGGTTTTTCTAAAGTCTTAAAATTTAAATGAAAATATTTTGAATTTTATGTATTTTTGCTTTGCAGCGAAGTGAGAACTGAATTAATTAGTAGCGCATGCGCTGAATCGTCTGTGAAAAAGTTTTCTTTTTATTTGTTTAATTTCTTTTATATATCGTTTCAGATTTATTATAGTATTTGAATAGAACTTATGGTAATTCTTCAAATGATATAATTTTTGTGCACTCTGAGTTTTAAAAAGAATGTTAATGCTGTTAAGTGAACGTAGCGTCGAAGTGTCGCTATGGTAAATAACTATAGTGAACTTTAAAAGATTGCATTTATTCTATTGTGATCTAAGCGCTATCGACGAAGTAGATTTAATTAAAAATTCGTTTATTGTTAATTCAATATATTTATAAATGAAATGTGGGAAAATTAATATTCCATACAAGGAAGTCATGTGGTGTACACATTAGATTTTTTATGGCATATTTTGTTCACTTGTATAAAAAAAGGGATAATATTTTTTTTCGTAGTCAAAAGGTAATTCTTTCCTGAAGACCATTCGTCAACAGAAATGTTCGTAAGCCAAAACGATTTTTCCCACAGGAATTAATGTAAAATGGAGGAATCGGTTCCTGAGCCACAGATGAATGCTTATTTAAACTTTACGACGGCACTTTGTAACCACGAAATTGCCCATTCAGACAGCCAGTTCGAGGGATTCGAACCTCGGACCGAACTACCAGTGTTTAGGGACTTTACAGCTTTACTGATTTCGCTCAAAATTTCTACACCGTTATTTATTATTACTTATGTTTTAAACTGTTTCTGAAGTGAGATATGGCATTGTGATTAAAAATGATTATGCTGTGACCAATCGCTGTTTTTTCTTGGTGATGTGATCATGTCAAAACTTTGCATCTTATCCATTTTGCGGATTAGAAAATTAGGACAATTGTTTTTTCCTCTTCCTTTCCTGAAGACATTACGGCTGATTCTGAAATTACTGTTTCTTGTCGAGCTGATTTGTTTGGTTTTCTAGCATTTTATCCACGTTTTCGGATGAGAGAATTAAGAAAAAGGACGAAAAGAGACTTATCCTAAGAAATTACTTCGACAGTCTTTTGTTGCTGCTACTGAAGTTGCTGTTTTTTGCTGAAATATATTTTTTATAACATAATATTGGTTTTTGGTCTTTTAGAAACTTATCTGCGTCTTCATTGTAACTTTATTGTTATTGCCGATGGTTCTGCATAGAAAGCAATACCATAGCTAACATACACAAGCAAAGTCCTAAGTGTTTAAGAGCTCAGCCTCTCTACCTGGAACTCAATCTAGTTGAGATAATTTATTTGTAAGCCGAATTGGTGGTGAAGTAAGACTCTTGTGATCCAAAGATCCACTGCATGAGATTAAAGCACTCGCTTAATAAAGTGCAAGAACAAAACTAGTGTTTAATGTAACACCTTTGCTGAACGTAACACTAGACATATTAAATAAATAAAATTAAAAAAATCTATAAATAAAAATTTAAAAAAAATCTGAAAAGGGCTCAGTTTTTTTAACCGTCGCCCAAAAGGGTTTGTTAAGGTTTTGCTACTCTCTCGTTGAGCTCGCAGTCTACCAGTCTGCTGTTGCATTCACTCCTGCTAACCCATTTTTTGGGAGTCCTTTTTATCTTTATTATTACGTATAATTTTCTTTGCACTTTCACCAAATACAATTCAACAGAAAAATTACAAAAACATTTAACAACAGCATGTGCTTAGAATTCCCAATAAAGTGCGAGTGTTGGCATTTATGTTTTTGTACATTAATACGTAAGTATCAGTGATCCTTGTATATAAAATCGTTGAAAAGGAACTTCCAAAAGAGACCAGTTGCTCTATGAAAGATGCATTTTTCTATGCATTTATTATTAGACTATTTGTTAGATTTATTATTAGATTATTTATTATTAAACCGAAACCGTACTTGCCTAACAGTGTCCGGATAAAAACGTGCTGGCACCTTCTTCGAGAATGTTTTTCGCAATTAAAAAAAAAAACATTTAAAAGGTGTTTTTACCTTAATACAAAAGCACTCTTCTAAGATAAATATTCGTAATATTGTCTTCGTAAATATTGTCTGAGCATGGTGCCGGCACCCATTTTCGCTATGGAAATTTTCATATTGAAAAAGGATATTGAGTTCATCAGAGTCCCAGTATATCTACTGATTTTCATTCGGAGGCTCGACAGACGTATTGCTCAGGCGAAGCACAGCAAAAAGCTGTTACGTTATTTTCTGACACCAGTTGTTATGTTACGTACGGGGTTCGTGTGGATTTGGAGTGAATAACGACGACAGCACTTGATGAAGTATCAAAACATACTTTATTTGCCAGTATTTCCAGGACAGCTCCAAAATCACGTTTTCACAGTCGTCGAAGAACTACAATAAACATGCTGGAATAATCAGCGACACAGCTTTCAGGTTATTAGGCTATAACGGCTTCACTGCAAAGCACGAGAGTACAGCTCCCGACTCTGCTCGGTCGTTCTCGGAACTCCCCATGTTGCAACTCGCGATGCACTCGACGAAACACAGAGCACAGCTCCCGACTCTTTGGTTCAGTCGTTCCCGGAGCTTAACACACTCTCTCGACGATGCACTAACCACGATACACTAATAGACTCTTCGATGCACTCGAAGACCCACTCGGCATTCGCTGCCCGGCTGCAAACTCGATGGACTCCGCAGGGACTGACTAACTCGAGACACTATCTCGCACTCTAGACGAGGCACACTAACTAACTGCGGACCAGCAGGGTTTATACAGCTTTCGGCTTGTGTTCGAGAACATTCTGGGCTAAACCGGTAAGAATTTGTTCTAGAAGATTCTCCATCCGTCTATGGCATATCGCCAATTTTGTGGTCTTCCCTTGCCATTTTATGCTAACCCTAAGCCTGCTTTGCAGGGAAGCTATGCGGGGATGTGCGTTTCTCCGTAAATACATATTACAAAGTACTCTTGAAAGATCCAGCGGCGGATAATCTGTGGCGCCCAGGCACGCAATGCTATGCGCGAGACTGTATAAAAAGTAAATACCACCAAGTTCAAGCATGCTATAAGAACCGCTGAATTGCGTCTTTAGTTTTAGTTTCAACCATCATCTCGCACAATTACCTCGTAAAATCAATAACACTGCTCGAATGATGGAGAAACGTTCTTCAAAATATAGAAATCATAGATTGAATTATTTAATTGTGAATATGGTTTTGTTTGGTTTATTTAATGATGGCAAAGCTCGCGAGGGCTGTCTGCTTAAGGGGACTGATGCCTTTGTGAAAGACTTTCTACGGGGAACTAGCTCGTACACATGCTACACTTAGGGTTGGTTCGGTTTGGTTTATTTAATTACGGCAAAGCACACTAGGGCTATCTGCCTAAGGGGAGGGATGCCTTCGTGGAGGACTTTCTAAGGGAAACTGGCTCGTATACACGTTACACATGGAGAAAACCACGAAAACGCCCATGCAGCCAACCTGTTCGCGGGATTCGAACCTCGGACCGAACTACCAGTGTTCAGCGACTTTACCGCTCGGCCGCTGGAGGGCTCACTACACTTAAGGAAAAACCATGAAATACCCATGGAGCCAGCCCGTTCGTCTGCTATCGAACCCAGGTCGGAACTACCAGTATTCAGTAATCTTACCACGCGGCCGCTGTTGTTTTGATTGCGAACAAATCGAGGCAATAACTGACGCTGTTTGCCAAAAATTTGAAAATGTAAAATTCTTCGAAAATGCCGATCGGAAAAGCATCGAGGAATGATTAGATGGAATAGCCAATCATGCAATGCTTGGGTGACGCGGATGGCATTTCAAATGTCGCAAGTAAAGAAGAAGCAGAGAGTGAAAATGCAAGCGAAGAAGATACAGACAATTAACATTCCTACCGAGACAGCAATGACATCTGTTGAAGCTCTATTGGACGAAATGCAATAAAAAAACAGCATTTCGAAAAATACACAGTGAAATTCGACGAAAGTTTAAATTCCCCTCGCCCTAGAAAGTAAAATTACTCATTTATTTAAAGAAATAAATACATACAATATGCATGAAAATTGAATGTTTGAATCATACGCATTTTTCATTTATCCGTATTTTCCCTCTCCTATAATAGCCTGGATAATCAAGAGTCAGTATATTTACAAATCACTACCTTCGTATACAAATAACTTCTTAATTCTTATAAAAACTCTGGTTTCGTACTTAAATTAAATAACCGAAACACTGTCACATTCATGCGCGTTGTTTAAATTTTATACAAAAAAAATCTGATATGCACACGACATGACTTCCTTGTATGGAATATTAAATTATATGCATTTTTCTTGCATTTCATTTAAACTTATTGGATTGAATTAAATCTACTTCGCCGACAGCGCATAAACCACAATAGAATAAATGCATTCTTTAAAATTCACTCTAGTATTTGTTTACCATAGCGACACTCTGGCGCTAGATTCACTTAAAAATTATTACTGTAGCTAAATTTGTATTACTGTCAGTTTGCGCGCAGTGCTTCAGTACAAATTTTAAATTTTCGGAAAATACAGTTAGTTTTTTCTTTATAAAACAAATTCTTATACACTATTAAGTAAAATAAATCAAGAAAGATAATCATCTATGTATAAAGATGACACACTGAAAATTTCATATATGTATGACAAAAACAATTTGCGCAAAAGTTATCACTTCCCTTCAGTATTATATTTCGTTCATATTATTACTCATAATGCACAAAATTTATATCATTTAAAGAATAGAATTATCTAATTGTTGCCACATGTTCTATTCAAATACTATAATAAAGCTAGAATGATGCATAAAAGGAATTAAGCAAACAAAACAAAAAAGAAACAGTTTTTCACAGACGATTGAGTATTTCTCATTCAATTAATTCAGTTCTCACTTCGCGAGAAGGCAAAAATACATAAACACTCAAAATATATCTATTAAAAATTACGAAGTAAATCTTAAACACTTATTTCCTCGAAAAAATTCCAGAAAGAATTAAGCATGATTTAATTGGCAATAATAAATGAATGCGTTATCTTTGTTGTTGCGAAACTAAGTTTCTCTAGATTGGCAACAAAATCACTACTCTCCTGTTTCAAATGTAAACATCAATGGCCGCCATAAAAAAGGATTAGCGGCACTTAGACAACTTTAAAATTGTTGATAAGTCTAAAAATATTGCATGCAGATTTACTAAAGGCATAAAAACCTTAACCGAAAGATAAAAACAACATAATACAATCATTTTTAAAGCAAAAAATGTATAATTTACAAACATATAAAAGTAAAAAACTGAGATCACTGAGCCGGGTAACAGAGTGGATATATATATAAATATATTTATATACGTTTGGTGCGGCCGATTGCAACCAAAATACGAGGTGCACATCTACATGCTATAGCAGTCCTATATACAAAATTTCAACGTTCTAAGCCTACTCGTTTTTGAGTTATGCGAGATAGGTACGTACGTACGCACGTACGTACATACGTTCGTACAGACGCCACGAAAAATTCTCTTCAGAATTAATTTTAAAGCAGTTTTATAATTTTTTTGAAGGAAAAGAGTATTTTATTCTGTCCTTACGTACAGATATCACGCAGAAACATCGTTAAATTGTATTCGATAGCGGTCAAAATGGATATTTTCGTTGAAATATGCTGCCTGAAACTTTTCGCGATTACAATACTTCCTTTTTACTTCGTACAAGGAAGTAAAACCTGATGTACAGCAGATGATTTTCTTGTACGGAATATTAAATTATACGCATTCTTTCTTGCATTTCATTTAAACTTATTTCTTCGAATTTCATTAGACATAGATTTCTCATTCAATTAATTCAGTTCGCACTTTGCGACAAGGCAAAAGTACATAAAAACTCAAAATATTTTCATCAAAAATTGAAAGATACAGAAAAATATAAAACGCCAAATAAAGTTAAAACAGTTAATAAAACAGTTTTGCAATAAAAATTAGAGTTTCTACTCAAAAACAAGCCATTCGGCCAGCGGACAGCAAGGCAGATGTTTCGGTGCACAAAACTAAAAGTTCCCTTTTGGTCGCACTCGGCAAAAAGACACTGAAGGTGCAGAAAGAATTAATTCACTATTACGCTAAGTTTCAATTGTAAACAAATATGGCTGCTATGGTAAAAATAGTTAGGCTTAGCCGCATTTAAACAATTTTTATATTATTGATAATTCTATAGAAATTGCATGCAGATTAACTAAAGGCATAAAAACCTTAACCGGAAGATAAGAATAACATAATTCAACCATTTTTAATGAAAAGAATGCACAATTTACCAACATATAAGAGTAAAGAAACTGAGGTCACAGAGCCAAGTAAGAGAGTTTTTTGGTGCGGCCGATTGCAACCAAGATAGGATTCGCACAGCTATGGCATTCCCTATATACAAAAGTTCAATGTTCTGACGCTACTCGTTTTTGAATTATGCGCGATAGATACATATATACGTACGTACAGACGGTACGAAAAAACCTCTTCTAAACACATTTAAAATCAGTTTTCTAATTCGTTTGGGGAAAAAGAGTCCTTTATTCCGTCCTTAGGCACATATGTCACGAGAAAACTTCTTCTGAATCCATTTTAAATGAGTTTTCTAATTCGTTTGGAAAAAAAAAAGAGGCCTATATTTTGTCTTTAGGTATAGATGTCACACAAAAACGTCGTTAAATAGTAGTCGATAGCGGTAAAAATGGATATTCTTTGATATATGATACTCGAAAATTTTCGCGATTACAGTACTACCTTTACTTCGTACAAGGAAGTAAAAAAGTAAAAATTTTTTAAAGAATTGCAACCGAAATGATTACTTTCTGTACACCTCTTAATATTATTATAATATTCCGATTGAACCTCTTCACCGAAGTCTCTCTTACCACCCCCAATCACTTTTGGATAAATAGTCACTCTCAAGTGTCGGTTATCAATTCCCTAACCTCATTTTCCTTAATCTCCTCAGCCGCTCATTGAAAAACATATAAGATAGAGAAAGCTGAGGGAAAACTTTTATTCCGATTCTTATGTTTACCCATCGGATGCGGCCGTTCCCTATCTGAGGGATTTTATTACTGCGTATATTGGAGTTCTCATTATTATAAATCATAGGTTATGACCACAAGCCAGGGACATAAATTTGCGGCCTCGCTTGTTTTATGGAAATTATCTCTAGTCGGTGGTTTTTTTTATTTCCTGCAATCTAAGCCTTCTTTATGCCTATGCTTTGGATGAATAGGATGATGAAGTGTGAAAAAGCAATGATTGCAATAGGTTTCTCGCATAAGTTTATTACGAGTTCTGCAGTGGTGCTTAAATGTAAGGAAATTTATGATTGTCATCATGAAATTGTGAATAAAGTTAAGTTTCCTCGTATATAAGGTAGTTTAAATAATATATATTAGCATTCGTTGGTTTATATTACTTAAATAAATATAATGTGATCATCCTGTTTACTTAGCTAAATTCACAATCTCGCAGGAATTGCACAGTGTCTCATAACACTCCATCAACGTACTCTCATTTAGACATATTTACTTATGCTGAAACACACCGCGATTTGGAGTGAAACTAAGTTATTTTAATATAGGAAACATTACCGGGCGCTTTGTGTATTTCGAAGAAGACTTCGTGGATACCTTTTAAGGGCAATTAGATGTATTGACGCTATATAAAGCCCATGTTCCAGCTACCAAAATTTTGGCCCATCCGACAATCCGGCCATGACATTCTTAGACGCACAGTGGCGTTACTACGACAATTTTCAGAAAGACTCAGCAATTGCGTAGCCTCATTTGCCCTTTTTCAGGTAGTTCACAGCTTTTTGTTGCCAATGGCCACTCCTAGGACCAGAAGTGATGGCCATTTTATTGTGGAGGCATCTAATAGGCAGCCACCGTTGCCTTCTATGAAAAGATGGACAGTTACAATCGTGCCTTTCCCGGGATTCGAACCCGGTATCGCCGTCGACTTCCCTAATCACTATACCATCTGGGCAGCGTTTACAAATTTTGACTTTATACAAAGGCTGTTCGCACACGTTTTAGACGATTTTTGCTAAAAAATGTAGGTCATCGTTTTAGAAATTCTTTTAACTGCAACTATATTTTTGAAAGTATAAATTATCGACTGGTACTTTACAATTTTCTTTTCATGCAAAGTGGCGCTTTTAAGAAGCAATGGATGGAAGGTTGTGTGTGTGCTCTTTCCAAAGAAAATGATTCGTAAATAGTTATTGGAAAACGCCGCGAAAGCCATTTTTTCTATAACTAAAGCTACCACAGTTAATATTGTCAACAAATAAGGTAACAAACCTCAAAGTTTTACTTAAAGTACAAACATTCTACCAAATATATATCCAAGAAAAAAAAAACGGAATGCTTCGAATGATGGACGGAAGTATAAAAAAAAAGTGCAATTTTTAATGTTGTTATAAAATCCATTAAATCAAAAGGACAGCTGCAAAATCAGTAAAATGCTCGTGTCAACTGTAAACAAAGTGATTAATGCTGATTTAATGTGCATCGTCTTTCTTCCCGGTATATCGCCGAACACAGAACGCGCTGTAGAATTCTTTACAAAAAAATATTTATCAGGATAAAAATCAAAACATGTTGTCCCAGTAGATGAAACTTGGGTGTATTTAAATGACTGCAATAGAAATAGATCCATTTATTATCGTCAAATATGGGAAAACAATCTTAAAACATGAGTCAAAGAATCTAAAAAATTTTCAAAGGGATTTATGATCTTTGCTGGTTTTTCATATAACCGCAAACTAAAAATAAAGAGAGTGGAGAAATATGTTAAGATCAACTTGACATATTATCAGGAACATATTTTATACCCAAATTACCATATTTTACACCAAGTCATGGCTTAGTAAATGCTTCCCAAAAAGGTGAGGTTCCAGAACCTTAAGGGACTGCCTGGACTTTCTCCAGAAACCATACCTCGGAAGGAAGACTAGTATCAAATGATCTTATCTTCTTAGTTACTGGTGAGGTCGTTTAGTACGATTTTGACTGCAACTGATTATGGCAGCATATACTCATATTATTAGTCTTGATAGCACAAAAATATTACTTGATTTTGTATTGAAAGAAGTTTATTTGCAAGAACTGTAAATAAATTTTGTTTCGGGTAGCAGATGCAAGTTCTCCAGGCCACATGAGAAAATCATGTTCCGGGTTAAATATCAATAGCTTGTAAGGTTTATCCTAAATTTTTAAAAGTTATCTTTAGTTAAAGCTACTTTCCTATCTCTTCTCGTTTCAGAATCACGATTAATGCAAATGAGGAAGAGCGGTATTTAAGTCGAAGTTCCACTGATTTCGTGAGAGAGCCAGAGATTCTGACTAGCGCGCGTTCGCCATTTGGCTACACTCTCGCTAAGCTGTTACTACGTTCGGCTGTTTTTCAGGCCCTTGATAGTTTCGCCAGTTGAGTTGATATTTAGGGCCAACTACTTAGAATTTCGATAGCTTCGGCTATATCGTTTTAGTTAAGCATTAGTTAAGTTTTATTTCTTAGTAATTTTGAGTTCAAATCCAAGTAGAGGCTTTTCTGTATGCTCTGAGATAGGAGCCGACTGTTCAATTCTTATTTTGAGAAATAAAGGGTAATTAACCTTTCTTGAGGTTACGTTTCTGTTTCTGAACTAAAGAGATTATTCGCTCATCAGTTCATAAGGTTCTTACACACTTAGCTGTTATATTAAGGTTGGAACCCCACAAGTTTGTGCGAAATATAAGAAGTTAATTACTTTTTTGATTACATGATCTGAAGCCTGGTCCCTTTAAAGCCTCCTCCCCGCACATGCTCATTACTGGAGAAGTTAGCGACAATCAGCATAAAGTTTGTAAATTTTGAAGGACAAATTTCGATGATTTAAACACAGAACCTCTTCAGTTGCCTAAGTGCAAATGAGCAAATGTCGCATAGCTGCGACTCCTTCTCAGGCAAATCCATTATTTTCTTTCCCCGTAAGCTTCACACAGTAATATTTGGTTCGATTTTCAATGTTGCATTTTTCAGCATTTATGAAAGTTTTATATTTTGTACCTAAATGTATCTGATCGGCATGGTTGTTAGCTGTACTTGCTGCTAATATCCTTGGTCTCGGGCAGGAATCTGGTGGAAGGCATGGTCCTTTGTATAGAGTCCTTGTAGCACGCGGGGTCTTTAAATAAAGTCCAGCTGGCAGTCCCCTCGAAGGTTGATGACAGGACAGCCTGTTCGGGAGGTACCTATAGACATGGCCAATGATAGGCACTATCGTTTGCCTCTTGGAGATGATAAAACTGCTTTAAAGTGTCTATACGAGTATTCAAAGTTAATAAATCTGAATTTAGAAGTCAAACAACAAAAATCAGCGTTACATTTTCCAAATTTTCACAGGACTAGTTTCGATGGTTTTACCGAACCATCATCCTCAGCTGCCAAAGCGCAAATGAACGAGATAAGACATAATGAATAGATAAGATAAGAAAGCCTGGACATAAGACCAGCCACTGGCGTGAAACCATAACTAAAACATAATTTCTTAAAAGGATGAAGGCAAAAAAATCTTTCTGTTCTAGTTAACGACCCTAATTCCAATCCATCTTTGCCTTCAGCCTTTAAAGAAATTACGTTTTAGTTCTGGTTTCTTCATCATATGGCGCCAGTAGCTTATCTCCTGTCCAGGCTTTCTTATCTTATCTTACCTAATCACTATATCGTATCTCGTTCATTTGCGCTTTTGCAGCTGAGGCTGATGGTTCAATAAAACCATCGAAACTAGTCCTGTGAAAATTCGAAAATATAACGCTGATTTTTGTTGTTTGACTTCTGAATTAATATTTGTTCGGCCTTTTATTGTATCTTAATTAATAAATCTTATTTCAGTATCAGATTTGTATTTCATATAGCGAGACGTCGTTGAAAGAAGCCTTCGTGGAGGGTTTTCTAATGAATGGGTCACGAAAAGAAGACGTAAGAACCCAGTCAGTCCATTCAGTCTTCCTAACGGAGTTAATTAAATTCATTGATCATATTTAGCTAGTCCTCGGCATTGCAATTGAACATTTATGAATGCTTCAATATTTCGAGAAATATGAAACTTTTAGGGCAACATGTTTACATGTAACATGGTTAATTACTTACCGAAATAAAAAATGCTAAAGATATAGTACTGATTCGAATTCCATATGAATTTCAAGTTCAGCAATGTATTTGAAAGCGATCTTCAAAAAGGTCTTTAAGATGCATATCGTTTCAAAACTTTCTAAAGAAATAACGCATTTAACCGAAGACCGAGCTCAAGGAAAACAAGTCGTAAAAATGTCACAAGGCCATAAATTTTAAAAATGGCATTTACGAGGTCTTCGACACAAGACAGATGTAAAACTGTCAGCACTGAATAAATTTGAGTAAAAATCAATAAGGAAACATAGAAAAAGGACGTAATCGTCTAACAAAATTGAAAATGTCAGAGATTCATATCGCGATCTGCTATTTCGGAAATATTTGAAGCTAGACAATAAAGGTGTGTGCTGATGATGAACAGGATATAAATAATAAAGCAAATATACATGTAATTAATTAGGATTAAAAACTGAGGAAAGATGAAGGTGCAAAATTTAATCTCATTTCTTCTTTGCGATGTCAAACAAACTTGAGGAATAACATTCTGTTTGCTAAGTTTTAAGATTCTGATATTTATGATTGATCCCCAATATAATACCATGATATCGATTCCCATGAAATGCTTTTGAATTTATCCACCAAATAATATAAATTATTTGATGTATTATAACTAACATTTTAATAACTAGAGTTTTCAAGCTGAAGAAACCATACAATACCATAGATTTTAAATTTTTAGAAACTTCTTAGCCTTAATATTAAAGCTTTTTCAAACGACCTAAGAGCGTTTGTAGGTGGAAGTGTAAAGGAGTCGGTTTATGAAACTGAAATACTTGATGAACAGATTTAAAGCTAATACACTGTATATACATCCAGCTGGGAATCCTGAATGATTTCCAATTTTAAAAAAGCAGCATAAAAATAAGAATTCGAAAGAAATTATATTGTTGGTGCTCGTATCAATAATGTATGCGTTACCAAGACAGGCCTTTCTGATGCATCAAGAGCCACAATATCCAGGTTATATCAGGGTATATAAAAAGAGTGTATGATCAGATCATATAACCTTCATCAGATTTCCGCAGCTACCAAGGTAAGTTATATGAAAAGGATGTTATAGCATTAAAAAGAATGTCAATTAAAACAAAAGTAACAATTCTTCAAACCATGGCAGAACTTACCATTCTCATTCATTCATTCATATTTATAAAACCTGCCTGTTGGGAGTTCCACATGGTTAATTTTCATGTTATTTACACTCGTCTATAAATTAAGAATAATTCAGAATCACATGGAAATCGAGCTCTAAAGTAAAATTTCACATGTTGTTGAGCGCACACATCTTCAAGAATAATATGCTAATTACAGGAAGCCATCCGATGGCGCCAATAGAACGTCACAATGACAAGAGTGTAAGAGAAGTGTATATAAGGAAAGGTAGGAAGGAAGTAAAATTGTTCACAAGCGTTCTGTATGCTGCTCAGTGCCACAACGGAATAGTTATGACACAGAAGACGCATGTGGATGATTGTTTACGTGTTAGAATTAGCGGCCGCCTGGAATGTGGGCGTACTCAGATGAAAGTATCCAAAGAACTTGGAATAGTACAAAGTGTCACCTCTCGGCTTTGGCAACGATTTCAGAAATATGGAAATGTCAGTAGACGTTACAGTACAGGTCACCCCCCACTTACAACGCCGAACGACGACCAGTATTTGGCAGTAGTTGCCACAAGAAGCAGACGGAGCACAGTATCAGACCTGTCTTGTCAGCTATCTTCAGCCACGGGTACGACAGTCTGAGTACAAACCGTATACATATGTTTGGGACAGACTGGTCCATATGCTCGCAGGCCTGTCAGATGTGTTCCGCGCATGGCAACTGTCACCAACGGTTACCCTGAAGTAGAGAACATACAATGTGGGCACTGTCACCGTGAGCTTGTGTGATGTTTACCGATACTCTAGGTTTAGCTTGCAGTCTGATTCCCTCCGGACTTTCAGATAGAGAACTCCAATTACCCGTTACTACCAAGACATCATCACTGAACGACACCGTTACGGTGGTGTAGGATTGCTCGTTTAGGGTGGAATTATATTGGGCTTCAGAATAGATTTGCCAGCTGAGATCGGAACCATGGCAGGCCATATTTATCGGCACACCCTTCTGGAATAACATGCAAGTTTGTTTAAGGGTGCCATGGGCGCAGAATTTTTGTTTATGGATGACAGCACCGGTCCTCACCACCCAAACATTGTAAAAGAATGTCTTCAATCTGAGGATATCTGATGGAATGGCCAAGATTTTCACCTGAATTGAATCCGATACAGCATGTGTGGGACATGCTTGGTCGACGAATTGCAGCTCATCAAGCCCTTCCTACATGTGTACTGGAAATTAGGAGAGCACTGCTTGCTGATTGGAATACTCTTCCTGAAAACGAGCTCGATGATTTGATACACAGCATGTCTAGGCGTTGTACTGCTGTATTTCATCGTTTGGGAGACATACAATATATTAAGCATCGTACCAACCGTGTAATATCAAGTTTCCATAAGGAAGAAATTTTCTGTAATTGCTTCGGAGAGCAAAAATCGTAGTTTTTATGAATGGTAGTTTTTATGTATTAAACCCACAGAAAACTGCTCCATTTTAAGTGCTGGTTACGATGGTGGCAGAAGTGACGAAACTGGAGATTACACGGGGGAAGACACGTACTGTTCAGCGATGAATCAAGCTTCACCAATTTTCCACTTCCGCGAAAGCTTAAGTATTGTAGTCACTCATCTCACTTGTTTCACTATAATTTCAGAGCAATTCTGCGAATTTTATTGCGGCGAAGAGTGTAGGATTGCGTTTTTTTGACATGAACTTTAGGTACTTTATAGGTGGGGGTTTGTTGAGTTCGGTTCCAATTTTGAAGAAAAATCACCTAAATAATGGGTCCAAGGGTCTCACATTCCTCTTTTCCGAAGACGTTCGGTTTGCCGTGTACTTACTTTAAGCCGCAAAGACATTATGAATTTATAACATCCAAGCCACTTCCAAGATTCGAACCGGGTCACAGCGATCAAACTAGCAACGCTAACCATTATTTCGAGAAGGGTTGCGCTTTGCATGCACGCAGTTCCTACAGAGATACCTCATCTAGACTGTCGTGCGTTCAGAGTGCCGGTGAAGAATATGGAGGTAGACCGGTGCCAGGTTGTGCTTCTGTTTCGCGGGAATCTCTGAGAACAATAACTGATCTTGACATTAATACCATTATCAAGGGCTATCAATGAATCAAAAACCACTCAGTTATTCAAGCACTCTGTTTCGAAGGCAAGCAGGATTAAAACATGGTTGATGACTTTCACAGACTTAACTTTCTTTAAAGAAAATGACTTTCATAGATAGGCTTAAGATTTCGTAGACTTTTGTAGGTATCTAAAAGATTTCTGTGCTCTTACATAGTACATTGACAGTACAATGCTGGTATTTTCCCATTCCTTCTCTCTCTCTCTTGGTTTAGCATTCTAAGGTGAACCCTGCAACGAGCGAAAGGTTTAGTAAGAGCATGTTTTCCCTTCTGTGAACGCATCTTATTATTTCTACTAACTGTTAACCTTGAATATCGGCTTCGCATCCTTGCCGAATTATTATCCTGACGGTGTAGCTTAAGGGGACTCATACACCTTAAACCCCCTCATGATCTTCAAATATGTGACTGTTGCAGGAATTGAGATATTTTATTTATTTTAAAAGCAATTACTTCCAACTTTTTACAGCTGACTACATAATATAGCTGCTTTGGAAACTAGTAACCAGAAAGTTTGTGTTGCCACAAATATTTTTGTAATTTAATCCTCTTTGTGACAAAATATTTCGCCATGTTTCCACCTTGCGCGCATGATATTTTAAAAATGGCTAATGGTACATACTTGACATTTGATGGAATTCTTTATATGGGCACTACTTTCTAACTAAACCAACAATCTGATGAATATCTTAGCATTGAAAAAGTTTATGGACGGAAACATTACAATTTTTTTTAATAAAATACATTTTATAAACTCAACTCCAAATAAAATAAAAATTTAACATGAAATTTTTAGAATTTTAGGTTCACAGTAGTTTTCAAATGTTATAAAAGCTATACATTAAATATGGAATTAAATTATGAAACAGGATGTTTTAAACTGTGCGCGCAATTGGAAACATGACGAAAATTGTTGTCACAAAGTGGATTAAATTATAAAATTATTTGTGGCAACACAAACTTTCTGATTACTATTTCAGAAAGCAGCTATATTATGTAGTCAGCTGTAAAAAGTTGGTAGTAATTGCTTTTGAAATAAATAAGTTATCCCAATTCTTGGGACAGTCACCTATTCGCACATCTTATGGGTTTTAAGGTGTATGAGTCCCCTTAACCTGCTAGATTAAATTGAAGCGTATAGTCTTGCACTACTCTTACATTTAAATTTAGTGTTACGATATCTTTTAAGTTCCTAACCGCAAGTGGTCGGTATCTGTAAGCACGTAAGTCCGTGCCATCTGTGAAGCCTTGTGTTCAATAAAAGGTCTTTTACATCCTTTCCCTTTTGTGTTCATCTCGAAGTCTTTGAAAAACGTTGCAAAGATTAAGAGAGAGAAAGTAAATCTAGTTACGTTGCATAATAGCCAAGGAGACTGGGTCCCATAGCATTTATCCAAAATGCAAACTGTTGACAGAATGGGTTAAAGAATATAAAAATCAGCTAAAACATTTTTCTCATTCTCAGATTTCAACAGTCTGAGGACTGCCAAGCAAAAGAGTTGTAAATAATGCTAAATGGTAAAAACAGTAAATGAGACTTTATTTTTCTTCTTTTATATTACATTAATTTGTATATTTAAAGAAAATGAATCTGCCACGAAAGAACGCTGTTTATGAATTAGCTCACTTTTCAAAATATTTAGTTTTAAATCTAACCAAAACATTTTAAAGCAAACAAATTCAAATTTTAATTTATACTAAAAAGTGAAATATCAGGATAATATCTACAGTTTTGCAGCTTAGTTAAATACTTAAGCAGTTAAATAATTCACTGAAGCTTACAAAATAAAAAAAAATTCAATTTTTAGTAAAAAATAGCGTATCTACATGTTTCAGTACCACCTTATACAAGTTTTCGGCTTAGCTAAAATCTTAACCCTTATGTAAATTGGAACATATTCTTCACATATTATGCACATATTTTTAAACAATATTTATTATTCACATCTTACATTCGGTGAATTTATTTCATTTAAAAGAAATAAAACTAATTTCAGTCAAAAATTGGATACTTGAAACTTCATTGATGTACCTATCTTCTTACCTCGAAAATAATTTTCCTCTTCTATTTATATTCAACATTTCGCCCGAGATCTTTTAGATTAAAAAGTAAATCCACGTTGTTAACTTTAAAACAATCATTGAGATAAAAATGCCTGCAGTCATTTATTATGTCGAGGATTCTTCTTTGCACAAACTCTATCCGAGTTATAATTGGAAGAAAACTCATTGCAATTAGAATGATTGACTATCTGTTGCCAAATGATAGAACGTAAAAAGAAAAATATAGATATATATACACTCTTTATTCAGTATCTTCTAGCGTAAACTTTGAAGATGAAATATTAATACGGAATTTCTGATGCCAGTCATAAATTAAATTCATATTTTATGACCCTCGGCGTTTGATTTCTTCGTCGAGGGTTATTAACAGAAGAATCCTGAATTGAAGATTTTTATGCTATTATGTTGCGCTTGACGTCCGGTAATTAATTTTGGACTCGCGCACGCTTCTTAAGAATTGTAATAATATTTTATATGCATTTTAATTACATTTGCTACGTTGTAATAAATTTTATGATTATTAAATTTCGGTATTGCTTCTCCGAGCGAGCGAGTATCAGAAAATGCTGATTTTGTTCAGTATAATGAAGAGGGTCTTATAGAGAAAGAATGTTATTTCCACCAGTGGGAAAATAAAATCATATTTTCGAACTTGCTTATTGCATGAAATATGACTGTACATATTAGTTCTCTCAAACACCGTCGAATTAGTTCCAGATCGCATCTTGGAATCAAATCCGACCTTTCTACTTAGTTTTATAAAGCTTCCTTGAAAAGCGAAACAGTTAACAATGTTTCAAATCATAAGTGTTATTTCGAGCCCTTGCAGTAACATATCAAAAAGATGTCTTACCTTTTCAATAAAATATTGCTTTTCAGACAGATATTTAATCATATTACTGCAACTGCAATAAAGCTCATCATCATCAACGGGCGCTGGAATAAGTAATGTACAATAAGTCTTAAATTGCTACGAATTTTGTACACCGCGAAAAAAATTAGGCAGTTCTATATCTCTCGTTCTACTGGCCCTGAAATTTAATATTTTTTTTCGTTAAACGAAAGTATGTGTGAGAAACAGCTTCAGCAATAAACTTTAAAATTTCTAAATCAAATTTGGAAAACATTACTTTCCCATATTGTGTAGTCATCTACAATGAGCATGCGTGCAAAAATTTAGCTGGGCAGCAATGGACGGCAAAGTTTTGACCATAGTGTTTAACACCTTGATAGAGTTAAATAAAATCTAAAAAAAAAATCTGATGTGTACATCACATGATTTCCTTGCATGACCTATTAAATTATACAAATATTCTGCTGCATGCATTCAAGTTATATCCTTGAATTTCATGAGAGATAGATTTCTCATTCAAATAATTCAGTTCTCGCGTCGCAGCAAAGCAAAAATACATAAAACCTCAAAATGTCTTGATTAAAAACTGAAAAATGTAGAAAAGATAAAACACTAAATACAGTTAAAACAATTAAAAAACAATTTTTACAATTAAAATTAGACTTTCTACGCAAAAACAAGATATTCGGCCAGCGGGCAAGAGGGCAGATATTTTGGTGCACGATACTGAATGTTTACGTTTGGTCCCACTCGGCAAAAATACACTGAAATTGCAGAAACTGATTTAATTCACTACCATGCTAAGTTTCAAATTTAAACAAATATGGCTGCTATGGTAAAAAATCTGATGGGTACACCACATGACGTCCTTGTACAGAATACTAAATTATATGCACTTTTTGCTGCATTTCATTTAAACTTATTTCCTGGAATTCCATTAGAGATAAATTTATCATTCAATAAATTCTATTTTCAGTTGGTGACAAGGCAAAAATACATGAAACCTCAAAATATCTTGATTAAAAATTTAAAAAATATAGACAGGACAGGAACAAGTACAGGGGGCACCACGCCATCGTCATTGACAAAAATGGTATAACCTCCATGCACTATCTCTCTAACGTACCTCCCCTTCCACAGGAGACCTGATTACGGTGGACATAGTACTAACAACATATAAGACATAGCACAATGTTACAGATTATTTACAATGCAAGAAGCTATGTTCATTACAGAGCTTGTTGGTTTTGGTACCGCCCCTTCCACAGGGGACCTGATTATAGTAAACATAGGACATAGCACTAATAACACACGAAATACAGTCAAAACAATAAAAAATATTTTATAATTAAAATTAGAGTTTTCATGTAAATGCAAGCAATTTGGCCAGTAGGCAACAAGACAGATTTTTTGGTGGACAAAAATGAAGGTTTAATTTTGGTTCCACTGGGCAGAAAAATACTGAAGATTTAGAAACTGAATTCACTGTTCTGCTAAGTTTCAAATGTAAACAAATATGGCTGCTATAGTAAAAAATAGGCTTGGCCACACTTAAAAAACTTTTAAATTGTCGATAATTCTACAGCTATTGCATGCAGATTAACTAAAAGCGTAAAATCTTTAACCGGAAGATATGGACAACATAATTCAAGCAGTGAGGCTGCACCGAGTGGCAAAGTGGGTATACATATATTTATATACGTTCGGTGTTGATTGCAACCAAAACGAGAGATGCCCAACTACATGTTATAGCAGTGAAATTTAAACGTTCTGAGGCAACACGTTCTTGAGTTATACGAGATTTCAACACACGTACGTACGTACAAAAAGTCAATGCGTACAGAGAGTCAAGAAAAAGCCTCTTCTGAATCCCTTTTAAATGCATTTTCACAATATTTTTAGCAAAAACAGTCTTTTATTCTGTCCTTACTTAGAGAAGTCACGCGAAAACATTATTCAAATGGTTTCGAGAGCGGTTGAAATGGACATGTTCATTGGAATTTTTCGCGATTACAATAGTTCCTCCCACCCCTCTGCCCGTACCAACAACCTCTCAAGAGGACTTTCGGTTCGCCGCATATTTAGAATACCCCATGCCGCACGGACACTATACATTTACAAACACGCATGCCTTCTCCGGATTCAAGCCGGGGCCCTTCGGCACGGCAGTCAGTGACGCTAACCACTATACCAGCTGGGCGGCAACTTTAAACTAAAAGAAATCTAAATCCCATTTTGGAAACAACCTTTTACTGCAATGTACTTGCGTTGTCGTCAAAAAACAGTGGGACTACAAAATTTGACCTCAATAACTTTCCAGGAGGTTGTTTAAAAATCGATGACAATCTTTTAACCTTAGATACAAAGACAATGAGTAAACTAAACAAATGAACTAAAATAATAAAGGATTGCAACATTATATAAAATTAATCTTTGCGTGTAGCAAATAAGGAACGTAGAGCTAAAATTTATAACATCAAAAAATCATTTGAAATCCGTCCATGTGTTGCGTCATTGAATTATTTAAAGAATAAGAATACAAGTCATAACTAGAATAATGTCTTTTTTTTGGGGGGGGGAAGGGAAGATGTTATTGTTCCTTGTACACCACAAACATTTCTTAAAAATCTTGGTATTTCTGACATTCATATAAGTTGCGACTTTAAATCATATAATCAGATAATTGCTGTAAATCAGTGGTCTTCAAAGAGTTCCGCGGAACTCCGAGGTGCCACTATTCAAACACTAGGGTTCCGTGAGCCAAAATGAAAACTTGACAAGAAAATTATAAAGCATTCACAGCAGCTGACTGGTGTTTATTAACTAAAATTATACAGCTTCTAAGAGTCTAGTTAAATTTGGTTGCCTTTGGTAAGCAGAATACTTGACAAGTGTTTAGAGACTATTCGCTGACTTCTGAAAGGCCCAAAACTTTCGCTGACTAAGACTAGCTGAATCTGTACAGAAATAACTAACAGAGCTGGCCTTTATTTAAACCTCATCAGCGAATACGAAAACGATCGTAAGGATACGGCTGAACGTAGTACGCTTTGGTTTAAAGCAACGACGTGGCCAGAAGGCACAGTACGCTCTACTAAGTTCTTTTACGGGGGGTGACCGAGACTTTCCATTAAATACTAGTTCTACCTCATTAGCATGAAACGCATTTCTGGAAACTCATTCTGGTAAGGAAACGCATTTCTGGAAACTCATTGTGGTAAGGAATCGTAAGTGGGAAAGAAGAAAATATGAGAAAGCTTTCCTAAAATTATCTTTAACTTATAAGGTATTTCTCGTGCCTTCATGGTCAGCACGCTAGGCGCATATTCGATAGGTCCGAGGTTCGAGTCCGGTGAGGGCATTCTCAATTTCCTGTCTTTCTGCGTAAAAAAACCTAATGTTTCTACAGTGGCACCCGAACTAAAGCAGGTGGTGGATGATGATTTTCCACCACCAGGATTTAGCGACTGAGTCCCCTAAACCCCGGTCGCCTTTTAAAAGGGGGGGTATAACAGGTAATTTTCCCGCCTTCTTACATGCCTTCGTCGTGTAATGATCAGCACGCTCGGCGCGTATTCGAGAGGACCGAGGTTACACTGTTCATTTTTCATATCTCTCAGCATTAAAAAAAAACCTAATGTCTCTACAAACTATAAGGAATGCGAAAATTAATCAGAAACTTCGTATGTGGGTTGCCGACATCCGTAAAATGTTTCTCAGCCAGATATAAAACTTTTTACGCCATTCAGAGGAACGTAAAAACAAAATACAGAAACAAATTAAATGCAGAACATGAGATATGACTGCGGATAACATCAAGAGAGCGAGGCTTCGACTGTTCCTGTCACTAAATTAATGCCAGCGTACGTGACACCTGAGGCACAAAAGAACGCTATTAACGAGCAAATGAGGTCAATTTTATGTTAATTTTTTTAATAAAAATAAAATACAGTTACGTACGTACGCGCTCGTAACAAATTGAATGCACACAGAACCGATGACAGCTTGATAAAATTTATTTTACCAAAAGAAACACCTTACAGTGCTGTAGAGCTTTCCATAAAACTGCTCGTATAACCTTTCACAGTATCACAGAACACAATCCGTAGGTACATTTTAAACTACTGAGAACGTTACACACAACGCATTGCAAAGTGCATCTAAACAGCGAACATAACACGAACATATTTCAATACGACGATCCTCAAGCTGAACAAAACAACTACTACGCAGAAAATGATACCTTTCCCAGTCTTACATAGTTTTCTCAAAGTCGCTGTGAGATTTATAATAACTCCCACTTCTCCAAATTACTGGAAGGTACATGAGGGTCGAATGCGGTTACAGCTACATATAGCATTAACTACAATTATTCAATTATCGGATTGAAATGTCGCCAAATGTTTGCTAGGTTTGGCGAATTTGCTGGAACGTTCCACAAAAGTGCTTGTACAGAGTATCGCAGAGCACGATCCGTAGCTACACATCAGATTACTAAAAACATTAAACACAACGCAATGCAAAGTTCATTTACAAGAGGAAGCTTTTACTGAGATTTTTCAGTACTCCGAACTCACGCTGAAATAAACAACTACTACTCCGAAATCGATGCTATTCCCGATCTTATGCAGTTTTCCCCCGGCCGCCGAGAAACCTCTCGTACCTTCCATTTCCAGAAATTATTGAAAGGCATATGAAGGCAGTATACGTTTAAATTTACATATATACATGATCAATTACAGTTATTCAATTACAATAATAATTACAAGTATAAGACATGGGTCGGACCAAATAATCGTCAAGTGTGGCGACTTTTGGTGATTTCTACTTTGGCGACAAAAAGTGGTCGCAGAAACCTTCGCCAGCTTGGTGGTATCTCGTCAAACTTAACGAGATCACCATTTACCAAATATTAAACAGACTTTCCCCTTTTCTTTTTTTCCGGCAAAGCTTCGCTTCTTCAGATTTTCCTGTTTGTTACATTATGCAAAAGATAGTTCAATTTTAAATACAATTTCACTAAAATTATTAATACACTAAATAATTATTTATCACTGAAATTATTATATCACTATAATTATTATATTATATATTCTTATATATACAAAATTGGCAGCGATACTTTCCTTTATATAGGGAATCTATAACATATTGATCTACTTTAAATATTATTTTAAGATATATTGCTCGAAGGGTTGGATGGGGTTCCCCGAGAAAACCTAATTGTTTTAATGGCTTCGTGTCGACAATGTTAGCAGACCACTGTTCTAAATAAATGCACCTCCTTCGGGAGCAGAAACAGAAGATTACGCTAATCAAAACTGATCTGATTGACATTGCGAAAATTCCTAGCATTTTTCTTTTCCTCCGTTTAAAGCAAATGAAAATGACCGCAATCATTTTCTTAGCAACCGAACGGAGATACTTTCGGAAATTCCTCAGCCAATTGGCTCAATTTACTGGATGTCACGGTTGTCCTCGTCGGAATTTATATATTTCAATAGAAAGTGGGATTCTAAATCATAATGGGAGTTGGAGAACCTAATAGGGCGCCTTTAATCACATGGGAATACGGATTGAAGAAGTAGGAGGTATACCGGGATTCCTTTTCGCAAACAGTTTCTTAAAGCATTCATTAGTGAGATAAATGGCTGTATATTTCTTGTATGATGGAACAGGCGCTTTGTGAAAACTCACGGTTATAGTTAATATTATAAGATACGGAAGAGTCACATTTAAAAGAACTGAGGTTAAAATCCCGCAGAAGGTTTTTCTTTATAAGTATACGATTATCGAAAGAAGTCTTCTAAACTTAATGTGAATATTTATTGTTTGATAGCGCATAACTATCTAATCCTAAAGAAAAATGCTGCAAGACATCGAAAATAGACTGAAAACCTCATCCGCGCAGTTATGGAAGTGCGAATGAATAAGCAGTTAGTGAAAATTTGAGATACAAATTAGGCACAAAAACAAGTTGATAAACTTTAATAGTTTTTTTTCAAGAAGTAGCCAAATGATCGGACAGAATGAATATTTTCCTGAAATTTTTCGCGATTACAACACAATACGCTTTTTACATCATACAAGGAAAACGAAATCTGATGTGTGCACCACATGACTTCCTAGTACGGAATATTAAATTATACGCATTTTTTCTTGCATTTCATTTAAACTTATTGGATTGAATTAAATCTATTTCGTCCATATCGCGTAAACAACAATAGAATAAATGCACTCTTTAAAATTCTCTATATTTGTTTACCATAGCGACACTCTGGCCCTAGGTTCACTTAACTGCGTTATATTTCGTTCATTTTTTAACTCAGAAAGCACAAAATTTATATCATCTTAAGAAATATCTAATCGTTGCCACATGTTCTGTTCAAATACTATAATAAATCTAAAACGATGTATAAAAGAAATTAAGCAAAGAACAACAACAACAAAGAAACAGTTTTTCACAGACGATTCAGTATTTTCATTCAATTAATTCAGTTCTCACTTCGCGACAAGGCAAAAATACATTAAAACTCAAAATGTCTGTATTGAAAATTATGAAGTAAATATTAAATACTTATTTCCTCAAATAAATTCCAAAATGGATTAAGCATGATTTAATTCGCAATAATAAAAGAAGGCGTTACCTTTGTTGTTGCGAAGCTAAGTTTCTCTAGATTGGCAACAAATCCACTATTCTGCCGTTTCAAATGTAAACAAGCAATGGCCGCCATCAAAAAAATATATATTTATATATGTTTGGTGCGCCCAATTGCAACCAAGATACGAGGTGCACATCTGCATGTTATAGCAGTCCTATATAAAAATTCCAACGTTCTGAGGCTACTCATTTATGAGTTATGCAAGATACATACATACGTACGCGCAGACGCCACGAAACATTCTCTTCGGAATTCATTTTAAATTAGTTTTACAATTAGTTTTGGGTGGAAAAGAATCCTTTATCCTGTCCTTACGTACAGATGTCACGCAAAAACACAGTTAAATTGCATTCGATAGCGGTGAAAATGGATATTTGCGTTGAAATATGATGCCTGAAACTTTTTGCGATTACAATACTTCCTTTTTACTTCGTACAAGGAAATAAAAAGATACATTTTCTGCTACATAACTAACGAAAATGACCGTACGAAATGACCCAGAAATATTTCTAATGGATACAAGATAGATGCAGGATTTTGTAACAATGGTAAGTTGAAACTGAAAAAAGACTCCAGCAAGACTATTCATTAATTTTCGCTTTGCTTGAGACTGTAATATCAGCAGAATATTTTAGAGGCAATTTCTGAGGAAGAAAAACCAGCCTTAAATGGAAAGAACATCAATAAAATTGAGCTTCATACGGACTTGTTACATGTCTCTTGTTACATGTTTCAGTCAACTGTTAATTAAGTAAATTAAGAACGAGGAACTGGAATAAATCATATTCAATTTATTAAAATACCTGTAAAATCGCCTAACGTTGGTCCCAAGGATTTTTTCGTTTTTGGGTTTTTAAAATTAACCATAAGAAAAGGGCGTTTAAGACCATTGAAAGGACTTAGAAAACGACCCAAGCTTGAACACCTTATTTTAAATACATGATTTAATCGGATTTATTTCTTAAATTATTACGAGACAGTTTCCCTTAAAAAGTCCTCCACGAGAATATCCCTTCTCGTAGGCAGACAGCCCTCAACAAATAAATGAAAAGTTAACAAGCCAACAAAATTTTCTCCTAACCACAATAAACAGTAATAGTTTAATTTAAAACTCTTTCTGATGCTAAATTTAAATGTGAATACGAAAATTGAATTTAATGAGTTTTTTTCAATCCTCATGAATCTAACCAGTGGACAAGCGGTAAAGTTGCTGAATACTGAATAGTTAGACCTGAGTTTGATTCCAAGAAAACGTGCAGGTTGCATATCCGTTTTTACGGTTTTCTCATATGTGAAGTGGGTACGAGCTAGGTTACCTTAGAAAGTCCTCAACGAAGGTATCTCTCCCCCTAGGCAGATAACCATAAGATGCTTTGTCATAACCAATCTCAATTTTCGCAAAACGTTTTCTTTCAACATTTTTCGAAATTTTTAGTGGTAATTTTGTTTTAGATATGAAATCAAAATATGAAGATTCTATCTTATTTTGGTAATGATTTTATTAAGATTATCTTCAATTTTACCGTAAGTAAATATGCCATATAAGAATTCTGAAACAATAACTGTTTGCAATGTATTAAAAATACATACATATACTGAAATACAATTCATATGCTGATTCATGTAATTTCATCTTATGGAGAACAATTGTATTAGTTTTGTTGGGTAGTTTAAGTACCTGAAGACAAAAGGATAAAGAGGCTGAAAGTTCATACAAAGAAAGATCTTTCATGTGAGCTAATCATAAAAGTTCTTGAAATACTTTTCCTTTAAGCTCATGAGATCAATGTTTAAAAATAATACTAGCGGACTGCAGCCAAAGCAAAATTTTTAAGTTCTGTGTACTTCTGGAAAGCAAATGTATACCTTTCAATATGAATGAAATCAGTTTATTCTTTCCAAGCAACAAAACTAATTCGTAAATAATTTTTATTGCGAAACTAGGTAACAAAACCTTTTGACAGTTCAGGTATATGACGTCATGATTTGAATTTAATGTAATATAACAACGTTTTCTCAATATCAATAAAGAAATTGACGTGGCAATAATATATCGTGTCAATTATATTAAACTGAAACAAAATGATGGCCAACAGAAGCTAGTTATTTTAAATGCTGACATTAACGAAACATTTTCGACATACAATGATGTCACATACAATCGCGTGCTTTTTTCAACGTCAGAATAGGATTTTATATAATAATAATAAAAAAAAACTGAAACTTTTAATTTTATATTACTCCCAAAGGGGCCTTTTTTTGTAATGTTTTATGTGCTACATTTATTTATTAAATATCATGTTCTTCGCACTTAAACCATAAAATTCAATTAAACAGCAATATCATGAAATATTTAAAAGAGAATATATTTAGAATTTCCAATATACAATCTCGCGCGCGCTGCAGAAGAAAAAAAGGTTCTTTTTTTTAAATTAAAAAAAAATTTTTTTTTTCGTGATGTGTGTAGCGTTATATTGTTTGCTTAGAAAATCTTTGAGTTTCTCAATTAATCAAAAATTCTTTCAATGTTGGACAAAATATGAAATAGATAATAGAACAAAACCCAAGTTCGAAATTTGGATTTCCAAATGCCCATATTCTAGTGGAGACGTACGTTATTCAAAATTCGATGGCTCTAGATACCGTTGTTTTATCATTATACGAGAAACATACATACATTGATGCAGATTCTTCATTATTTAATTTCTTTAAATATAACACAGGGCAATAACATTTGGTGGCAAGAATTATAAAAGTACGTGTACAGTGTGCATGCCGCTAAAACTCAGAAACGAATCCCAGAACTACCAAGAGAATTTTATGGTGTGATCAACCCTCTATACCCCATCCATGAAGAATGTTCCCGTTTTTACCTGAAGGACGTGCTTTTTAAGATATAAGGGCTGGTTGTTTTGCCCTCTTGAAATGTCTAGAAGAGTCCAGAACATTCGAGAGCATTCCAAAACTTCCCGAAATACTCTGGAGCGTTCGGGAACATCCCATATCATTGTGGAACATTCCAGAAGACTCTCAAATGTTGTGGAAAGTTCTGGAACATTCTGGACCATTCGAAAACTTTTTTTTTGTATGGGTTTTTTATGTATGGGGTTTTTTGTATGGGTGGTTTTTTTTGTATGGGTGATACTATCCATTGGTAGGGGTATATAAAGATCCGTCGTGGGTTCGAACGTCAGTTTCGTATTAGTGAAGTGCATTGAGTGAATAAAAACAAACAATAAAGTGTGAGTAATCAAAGTGATACAGTGACTGAATATAAATCGAAAATAAATTCTGAAAAGTGCGTAAAGTGTATTTAATGTATTTCTTAACAAAAAGTTGATACGATTTATATTGTATAGAATGCCCAAACGTAAAAGAGGAGGAGATCTTGCCAGATCTGAAGCAAAATGGCGAAAACTAAAAGAACAGAGAAAAAAACGAAACAGTAGAACAGCGCGAAGCACGTTTACGTTCCAAACGAAGGACAATAAGAGAAGCAGAGAAACCGAAGGAGAACGAAATGAATGAATTGAAGAATCAAGAATTTCGACACTTTCTTATAATAAAAAAACACAAGTCACTCATGAAAATCTCACCCTACGAGAAGCGCTGACGAAAACAAGTAAACAGTACAACCTAACAAATGAAGCATTCCACTATGACCCGATAAAAGCATATAACAAACACAAACACACCAGTCCGGAGTGGCTATTTCAAAGAGCAGTCTTGTCAACTAAAAATAATATTTTCGAAGATATCAGCTTTAATATTCATAAGAAAATTCTCAGTGAACAGAGAATATACAAATCGATTGACACGACGGTAAACGTTGAAGAAAGTGTTAATTTCCCTACAGAATTTTTAAACCCTTTGCAAGTACCAGGAATGCCATTACATTGCCTTCGACTGAAAGTTGGATCTCCGATGAGACTACTCAGAAATCTCAACAAAACTATGTAATAAAACAAGGATGGTCGTCAAACAGCCATCGAATAACATCATCGAATCCGAACTTATGACTGGGAAAGACAAAGGACACAGTATTTATCCCCAGAATACCACTGATATCTACTGAACTGCTATTGCAATTTCAAATCAAATTAATAGTTTTACAATTAACAATTCACAAGGACAAACTTAAATTGCGGCATCAACCTCAAAGACTCCTGCTTTTCTCACGGTCAGCTGTATGCAGCTTGCTCCGAAGTAGGAAATTCGAAACATTTGTACATATAATACCCCGGATAACGAAAAATGTTGTTTACAGACAAGTATTTTAAATAGTTGGAATATGTTTTCAATAAAAAAAGTTTACCTCTTATGTTTTAAAGTTTATTCTTTTATTTCAACTACCACACAATCTCATATCAACTCCCTGAGCGATATGAGATCCCTGAGCGATATAATGGCGCCACTTGCTTATTCTTGTCCAGGCTTTCTTATCTTATCTAATCATTATTTCCTATCTTGTTCATTTGCGATGTTGCAGCTGAGGATGGTGGCTCGGTAAAACCATCGAAACTAGTCCTGTGAAAATTTTGTAAATATAACACTGATTTTTTGTTGTTTGACTTCTGAATTAGTAATAATATGTTTAAAGTTTCGGAATGCTACTTTTATTTGATATTTTGTAATACTTACAAATTTTTTATTAACGAAGTCTACGCTTTAAAAGCGAGCAGTGGAAACACATTTCGAAATAATGCAGATTTTTATCTTCAGCGCACAAGCCTGTTGCCACTCGAAAAAAAAGAGGGCGAAAATTAGCGTTTTCAGAGTTTTTAATTAATATCTCGGCTAATAAAAGTCGTTCGAACATGATAATGGCCGACATGGATTCCCACGAATTTTTGAAATCGGGAATAATACATTTATCGTTTGGCAATCGATTTTTATTTCATATTTTGTAAAACTTAAATTTTTTATT
This sequence comes from Stegodyphus dumicola, assembly GCF_044657685.1. Taxonomy (NCBI): domain Eukaryota; kingdom Metazoa; phylum Arthropoda; class Arachnida; order Araneae; family Eresidae; genus Stegodyphus; species Stegodyphus dumicola. The sequence goes on along the minus strand of NC_140769.1, from coordinate 3,784,711 downwards.
AACAAAATCTACTATTTGAAAGCGAGCAGTGGCAACATTTTTCGAAATAAAGCAGATTTCTATCCCCAGCGTGAAAGACTATTGCCACTTGGAAAAAGGGCGGCAAAAATTAGCGTTTTTCCGAGTTTGTAATTAATATCTCTGCTAATTAAAGTAATACGAAGATGAGAATGGGTCAAAGTGGCTTCCCACGAATTTTTGGAATCCGGGAGTACATTTAACGGCAAATGCATATTAGAAATTTTAGTTTGAAGTAAAAGGAACTAGAATTTGGTTCCCTGGCGCTTTTTGTTTTGGCAAATATTCACCATTTTAAGGAATATCGGAATCTACATGCAACCTATACAAAAAATAGTTAACAAGAAGGAGACGTCTAACAGCTTTTAAAACTGTTTGCTTACGTTTAGTTAGGTAATTTAAATTTTAAATATATAAGGGCTATCATCTTAAGAAGACATGCCTTAGTGGAGATATTTCTAATGGGAACTGGCTCGTATTCAAACTAAAATCGCGAAAAGAAGCCATGCAGCTAGCCCATTTGCCTAGCATCGCATTTAGACGAAACTCCCAATATTCTGCGAACATACACACTCGGCCACTGGTAGACGCGAGCAAAAACAAACTTAAGTAATTAATACAAGAGGAGAGGTTTTTTTTTTCTCCGCGTACAAGCGAACTGCCAAAACAGTAGCAGGAATGTTAAAATGACTTTATACTAAATAAAATCTTAAAACTAATAGAATTACTTAAGGCACTTAAAACTGTAAAACTCCGAAACGAGAGAAAAAATTCTTGTTGACATGAAAAGCTACTTTATGAGAAAGTAGATAATATGCAAGTTATCTATTATTTTTAATTTCGTTCAATTTCTGCTTTTCTTTAAAACTATGAAACCACAAGACTTTAACGGCAGCAACGATAAAATCTTTCTGCTCGAAATATAAAAAAAAGCTATCAAATTTTTGTCGAATAATTAATTTATTAAAATTTTGTATAATAACGAACAAGGAACAATTTAGCGGTAATTAAATGTCAACCTCTTCATTTCACTTCGAAAAGAATATATTAGAGTTTAAGGAAGGCGTAAAAAATATTGAATGAAGGAAAATGTAACGAAGTAACGTTATTAATTTTAAAACTTTTACTAATTACCCTTGTTGCATTTAATTGGCTTGAATGAAATTTCACGTTTTTGAATATGGAGGAGAAAAATGTATCTTTCAAGAAAATGAGCTGCCACGCGCTCAGAAAATAAATTGAAAATGGAAATATTTCGAGGATTTTTCTGATTAAATAATAAAAGATATCCTTTCATAACATGTACTTTCACTCCTTTCGTTTTTACCGTTCAACAGTTTCAAATTTTCTGAAAAAAATACAAATTATTCATAACTACATCACAGTTAGAAATTATTAGCCTAAAGGAACGTTAGCAAAGAAGAGCTATTCGTCTCGATGCGGCATTTTGCGTCGAATCACTGTAAACGGCTGTATCACTATTCAAACTGCTGCAATAAAATATTATCGTCCTGTATTGTATTTAAATAAGTTAAATAATGAAGAATCTGTATAATGTACGTATGTTTCTCGCATTTCATATTTTTTAAACTTTAACGAGTTTTTGATTAAGAAACTTAACGGTTTCGAAGCGATCAGTAAAAACACAGTTACAGTTACAATGACATCGTCATTGAGACGCAGTAGCAACACACTGTGCAAAATAAAATATTTTTATCTCGAGCGGAAATTCTAAAGATATGCTGTTATTAAGTATGTTTAGCTCAAAGGTGGGTTAGCCAAAATGATCTCGAAATGTCTATCTATGTGTAAGTGAAAAACATAAAAACACATCTTTGGGGGTAATATAAAATCTGAAACGTTTCAGATTTCCTGGGAGGAAAGGTAAAATAATTTGTCTTTTACATTTATAGTTTTTAACTTTATTTTGAAGTACCTTTCACACATATACATGCAAACAAATATAACGAATCTATATAGTCTCACCGATTTATAATTTTACGTTAGAAGCTAGCTAAGATGTGAAATTAGCTAAGGACATACAATGTATTTTATCACAATGCCAGAAACATACATATATTTATGCAGATTCTTCGTTACTTAATTTATTAAATATAATACAGGGCGATCATATTTGGTGGCAACAATTCGAAAAGTGAATCGGACATTTATAGTGAACCAACGCAAAATGCCAAAACGAAAATAATAGTCATTCAGGGCAAATTGCCCCTTTGGACTAAAAACGCAATAAGTCCTCGAAAGTAAATATCATTAGCCAAGGGATTCATTAACAATAGTTTGAAAATTTATGATATTTATTAATGATATTTTACAACTTCCCCACCATTCCAAATCGAGTATTAAATATTGTAAATATTATGTTGTAACTATTAAAATTTGAAACAGATCTGCACAGATAAAATTGGTAAATTAAAATAAATAGGTAATTTCTGATGATCTGCTCCCCAATTTCAACATTCAGTAGAGCTGCCTTATTTCGGTATATTTTTGAGTACACACCGGGGAGTTAAGAAGTAATAGAGTTAATTTTCTTCTTACCTCCATGGTATACGCGCGACAACAGCCAACCCCCACGTGCGCTTAGCATGCGTTTGTGTGTTTTAGAAAATGTGTTGTTCTGCACGTGTGGATTTGCGAGGTTTCAATCTGACTAAACAGTACCTAACGGCTGTAAAAATAAAAATATTGGCTATATAGATTTTTATTTTCTCGCATAAAATGTTTTTCTTATAATATGCTTCTTCCTATTTCCTTGTAAAGTCTATGTCCCTTTGGAAACATACAAATTAGACTTTATAAAGGGCTATTGAAGAGTAGATAAAAAGTCGCTAAATTCAGAAGGAAATTCACTAAAAGTAGCTAAAATTAAAGAAAATGTATAAGCCATATTCCGTAACAGGTTTTATTAGTCGTCATTTTTTAAACTGAATCTTCATAAAAATATAATGAATGTCTCAATTTTTCTGCGTACCAGCGAAAGGTTATCACGGACCACCGGTTGATAACCATTGATCTAGATTCTATGGTTGATTTTATTCTAGATTCTATAGGAATTCCCAAGCTCCGTCTTCTAGATTCTAGAAGCATTCCTTGGAGCGGGACGATCAAGAAGCTTCTGGGAACATAGCTTTACGTAAGCCCCCTTTCCTATGAATATTTATAGAAATAATACTGTATTTTCTTAGCGATTATTCAAACCAGTTTTCTATGCGTTTTGCGTGGTTTAGTTATGTAGCTTGTAAATATTCATTAATAAAGACAATAATAAAATTAATAAGTTTTTCTTTTGGAACACAAACTTTTAAAAGAACTGTTGAATAATTACCTACTAGCCTTGTGAAACAAAACAGAAATCAGAAGAAGGGTGTATAAAACCCTTTTATTCGAACATAAAATTAACAAATGACCCAACTTTGGTTACAATAAGCCAAGCACTTCTGGCTTAACAGAATAACGTAACAACTAATACTTTCAAGGTGTGGCATATTAGCCTGACGCCTCACAGAATACTTTAAAGCGAAGGAAGGGCTTTGGTTTGCAGTAAACCGGCGAGACTAAGCTTACTGACTCGAACGCTCAACATTGCTAATGCAAGTCGCTAAAAATCACGGCACAATGTGGCCTGGAATAGGCAGACGCGTTCTAAATCTACCATCTGAAACTTTTGCTTAAATAGCACCTTAATCTGAATAAACCTTCATTATCTCATTTACATTCTGGCATGGAAAGCGTAGGTGAAAAGAGAATAGGAAAGTCAAATTTAAAATTAACTATTAGTTAAAAATAAATAGATAAATCCTACATCCTTGTACGATGTAAAGGAAGTACCGTAATAGCAAAAAATTTCGGGTCATCCTATTTCAACAAAATCAGTTTTGACCGCTCTCGAACGCATTTGAACGATTTTTTGTGTGACATATATACATCTAAAAAATAATGGAAATAAATATAAGACAAATAGAAAATAAAGAAAATAGACAGAAAATAAGAAACAAAAAACAAATAAAAAATAAATAGAAATAAAGAGGGTAAAAGACTCGTTCTTCCCTATCGGATTGTAAAGTGGATTTAAAATGGATGCCGAAGAGATTTCTTTTCGCGACATCTATACATACGTATGTATCTCGCATAACTCAAAACCGAGTAGCCGTAGAACGTTGAAATTTTGCAATACGAAAGTATTGCAAAAGAATCTAGTTCTGCACGAGAGAATATCTAGTTCTGCACCTACGTTTTCATTCCAATTGGTGGTAACAAACATATATATATATATATATTGTTAGATCGACATGTTTAGTTAATCCTTTAGTTAATGTGGCAACTTTATGGTTGGAATTAGGTTTTATTGCATAATGAGGGATCTATATTGTATATATAGTAAGTTATAATCTAATAAATTCCCAGCCCAGCAAACATATAATAAGGTATCTTAGGTTAATACAACAGTTTTTATGATTTAAGTTTTTATTATAACTTTTCCTTTCCGCATTCCTCAGAAAAATGCAAATAAGTTGTCTGCGTATCTCAGACGAGGGTTTTTTAATTGTTAGATTAGGGCTCTTTGCGAACCGCGTCTACCTGCAAGTATTCTTCCCAGACCTGCTTAACCAGTTAACTGTGATTGACGAGTATACTCGTTATGGAGAAGCGAAACGATTTTGTGCATTGACGAATATACTCGTCAACATAATATTTCATTAACATAATATGCGTATATTATGTTAATGAAATTTAAAGATAAGAGAGAGGTTTATTTAGCAAGTACTGTACATAATGACAACATAATAGAAACAGAGAAAAGAAAAGTAATAACAAAGAAACCGGAGCTAGTGTTTGATTATAATAAAAAATGGGTGGAGTGGATACGAGCGGTGAAATTATCATAGCAAGAAAACGACTCAAAAAGTATTACAAAAAGATATTTCTCCATTTCTTAGACATTATGTGTTTGAATGCATTCATATTATATAAAAAAATCTGATGTGTACACCACATGACTTCCTTGTACGGAATATTAAATTATACGCATTTTTTCTTGCATTTTATTTAAACTTATTAGATTGAATTAAACCTACTTCGCCGACAGCGCATAAACCACAATAGAATAAATGCATTCTTTAAAATTCCCTTTGTTTCTGACGCTAGGTTTACTTTATTATATTTCATTCATATTATAACTCAGAATGCACAAAATTTATATCATTTAAAGAATTATCTGATCGTTGCCACATGTTCTATTCAAATACTATAATAAAGCTAGAACTATGTATAAAAGAAATTAAGAAAACATAACAAAAAAGAAGCAGTTTTTCACAGACGATTGAGTATTTCTCATTCAATTAATTCAGTTTCCACTGCGAGACAAGGCAAAAATACATAAAAACTCAAAATATCTGTATTAAAAATTACGGAGTAAATCTTAAACGCTTATTTACTCGAAAAAATTACAGAAAGAATTAAATAATAAATTTATTTTTAATTAAATAATGTTTTAAATAATAAATAAAGGTGTTATGTTTGTTGTTGCGAAGCTAAGTTTCTCTATATTGGCAACAAATCAGCTACTCAGCTGTTTCAAATGTAAACAAGAGCAATGGCCGCCATCAAATTAGGCTTAGTGGCATTTAAACAATTTTAAAATTGTTGATAATTCTAAAAGTATTGCATACAGATTTATTAAAGGCATAAAACCCTTAACCGGAAGATAAAAACAACATAATTCAATCATTTTTAAATCAAAAAATGTACAATTTACAAAAATATAAGAGTAAAGAATCTGAGATTGTAAGGATCTTAAGTTTTACTAACGTTTATTTTATTTTAAATCTTTACTATCACTTCTTATTTTCTACTTCCGGCCAGAATTAAAAGCGTTAACTTATTTATGCAAAATTTGTCTGGCGAACGCCAAGTACTTAAGTTGTGGCTTTTTGCCAAGCGAGAGAGAGGAAGGAGTTAGTCGAAGCAGGCCGCTTGCCTTAGAAGTTTTACTCGGTTGCTGGTTGCCTTCCAGGCCAGAGGTTTAATCCTCTTGATAATTCTAAAACGTATTGTAGTGTTAACAGTTCTCTGTACTACATACGGCTTCCTGTTAATATAAGGCCAATCTTCCACGTTTATTATTCCAAAGTTAAGTTAGAGTTTAGTTATATTTTTATATTCTTACGTTCAGACCACAAGTAGTTGGTCTCTGTATTCCGAAGTACGGAAATTATTGTAAAGAGTGAAAAATAAAGGGTTTTGTATACCCTTCCTGTGTATCCTGTCTATTTCCCAAATTTATTGAACATAGCTTTAGTAAGCTCCCTGTTCCGAGTCAGGTCTGTGCATGTTCCCAAAGAAAGTAAGACGGAACATTGAACCTGATAAGATCACTGATCCGGGTAACAGAGTGGATATGTTTATAAATATATTTATATACGTTTGGCGCGGCCGATTGAAACCAAAATACGAGGTGTACATCTACATGTTATAGTAGTCTTATATACAAAATTTCTTCAGCCGCCACGAAAAATTCTCTTCAGAATTCATTTTAAAGCAGTTTTTTAGTTTTTTTTGGAGGAAAAGAGTCTTTTATTCTGTCCTTACATACAGATATCATGCAAAAATATCGTTAAATTGCATTCGAAAGCGTCAGAGTGGATATTTTCGTTGAAAAATGCTGCCTGAAGCTTTTCGCGATTACAATACTTCCTTTTTACTTCGTACAAGGAAGTAAAAACAATGAAACATGATCGCGTATCAACTTTTTGCTCAAAATTATGGAAGATACTTTTGTGACGTATCCAATTGAAAGAAAGAAATCGACACAAACTCGGCCATTTAGACTTAATATAAGCCAATTAGGCGGAAATCATGTTTCGGATTAAGAAATCGCGTTACTGGTGTTCGATTTGCAAAGTCCCATGTATCCCCAAAGTGTATAGTACCCTGTTTCGCTGAATATCACTCCACAGCAGGAATTTAAAATCTTACTTTTATATGTATAATATTTAATTTAATTGATTGCGTTTTTAGTTTAATATGTATGCAATATAGGCCTTATGTTAACCAAATAAGTAAATATTAGTAACAAAAACTTCAATTTTATAAAATAAACCCATCTTTTTCATCCAATATCTTACCAGCGCAACTTACTCTGAGATGGACGAATATACTCGTCATGGCTTGATTCTGGCGACACAAAACTGTGCTCATTCTTAAACGAGAGCGCTACAGTTAACTTGTTAAGATGCAGTGATGACTCGCTATTAGTGTAGTAAGGTGTGCATAACTTAAAATCTAGCTTCCAGCTACAACAGCACGTGGTACGTGAATACAAGCCAGTTTCCCTTGGACAGTCCTCCACGAAGGCATCCCTTTCCTTAGGTTGATAGCCCTTGAGTGCTTCGCTATAATTCAATAAACCAAACGAACCAGCTACAATGGAAACTCTAAAACTAAACAAAATTTTAAAATGGATGCTTTGAGCTGTTGTGACCCACTCAACATAACTGTATACACCTGTTTTGCCAATCAGCATCTAGCCCCGAAATGAGTGCTTTAGATTTTTGCTCTTCGACCGATTTTGTTGATATGTTTACTTATGTTTTTCTTTTTCAGTTTTATATATGTTTACTGTGCTATACGAACTGTTATTTATTTCAATAAAGATTCGAATCTCTGTGCTCCTGTGGTACAGTTGTCTAAGGATATTTCTACGCGACATATAAATGCAGTCTTTTTAAATATGTGCAGTCTTTTTAAAATTATGTGCAGTATTTTCAGAAACCTTAATCTTCTTATTTGTAATGATTTTAAAACAGGTAAAATGTAGAGAAAATTCACTTATGAATGCCACAATAATTATTAAACGCAACAAAAACTAATTACGCCAAAAAGGAAATTGCACGAAACTTGAAATTAATTCGGTTTTCCTCATAGCACTTGCATATGGAAGCAGCGAACGCTTTTGCTTTACTGAAATTGAAATAAATCAGCTTAAATTTCAGTTGTTTAATTTATTCATTTGACTACTTATTTCTAATAGTTTGCTAAAATATTTCTCAGTATACTTTAAAATATTAACCGTTCTTTTCCTTTTTAATTAGTTAAATAGTATCTTTGAATGCAAAATTTATCGCATCTTCGCACACATTGCCGCTTTTACGATTTTCAAATCTTAAACAAATAAAAAAATATTAATTTGTGTTCAAAGACACAAAGTTTCAGCAATCGGTTATGAACTACTAAAAATATTTTGCAACGAAGTTTAACATTAATTTTTACATAGACATTTTTATTCTTCTATTACAAAAGAATATACATTTGTTAAATCCATGATTATTTCATTAAAACAGTGATTTTGTGAGCGCTTCGCAGATTTATTTTATTTTAGGAACAAATCAGGAAACTTTGAATGAAAATGTGGATATAAACGTATAAAAAGTGCAAAATTTTACAAAATTAAAATGTGTGTATATAAATTTGTAAGGATTTATTTATTTTTAATTTAACCAGTTGTTTTAGATTAAATAGCTTTACTGTCATTCTCTTTCCATTTTAGTACCAGAATGCTAATTTTTAGTTAGCGCGTATTCAAATGAGGTAGAAACATATAGTATTTAAATGAAGGTTTTAAATTGTTTAATCAGAACGCTTTTAACAGTAATATTTCTCTTCGAAAAGGGAAAAAACTTACCCTTCAATCCACAACTTGCTTACATGCTATAACTTGATAGAAGAATCAATTGAGAAGAAGCAGACGATATTTCTTCTCATTTCAAATAATAAGCTGTTGCCAGAAATGTTTATTCAAAAACATTTGCTTTTTTAATTATTTTCGAAATCGTTCTAAAAATGTGTAAACACTCTATGTTAGATTTGTAAAAATTTCAGAATGTGCCAAACTCTGACAACTGAGCCCATAATCATTTTTCGGCAACCATGTTCACACACACACACACACACACACACACACAAAACAAAATCTGATGTGTACACCACAGGACTTCCTTGTACGGAATATTAAATTATATGCATTTTTTTCTTGCATTTCATTTAAACTTATTGGATTGAATTAAATCTACTTCGCCGACAGCATATAAACCACAATAGAATAAATGCATTCTTTAAAATTCACTCTAGTATTTGTTTACCATAGCGACACTCTGGCGCTAGATTCACTTAACAGTGTTAATAATTATACAACAGTTAACTTATATAATAATTATATAACGGAAACTAAGTTAACTATTATATAATCCAATAATTATATAACAGTTAACTTATATATTTCGTTCATATTATAACTCATAATGCACAAAATTTATATCATTTAAAGAATATAATTATCTAATCGTTGCCACATGTTCTATTCAAATACTATAATAAAGCAAGAATGATGTATAAAAGAAATTAAGCAAACAAAACAAAAAAGAAACAGTACTTCACAGACGATTGAGTACTTCTCATTTAATTAATTCAGTTCTCACTTCGCGAGAAGGCAAAAATACATAAAAACTCAAAATATCTATATTAAAAATTACGAAGTAAATATTAAACACTTATATCCTCGAAAAAATTCCAGAAAGAATTAAGCATGATTTAATTGGCAATAATAAATGAATGCGTTATATTTGTTGTTGCGAAGCTAAGTTTCTCTAGATTGGCATCAAATCCACTAGTCTCCTGTTTCAAATGTAAACATCAATGGCCGCCATAAAAAAAAAGGCTTAGCGGCATTTAGACAACTTTAAAATTGTTGATAATTCTAAAAATATTTCACACAGATTTACTAAAAGCATAAAAACCTTAACCGGAAGATAAAAACAACATAATACAATCATTTTTAAAGCAAAAAAATGTACAATTTACAAACATATAAGAGTAAAGAAACTGAGATCACTGAGCCGGGTAACAGAGTGGATATATATATAAATATATTTATATACGTTTGGAGCAAAATACGAGTTGCACATGTACATGTTATAGCAGTCCTATATAGAAAATTCCAACGTTCTGAGGCTACTCGTTTTTGAGTTATGCGAGATACGTACGCACGTACGTACATACGTTCGTACAGACGCCACGAAAATTTCTCTTCAGAATTAATTTTAAAGCAGTTTTATAATTTTTTTGAAGGAAAAGAGTATTTTATTCTGTCCTTACATACAGATATCACGCAAGAAACATCGTTAAATTGCATTCGATAGCGGTCAAAATGGATATTTTCGTTGAAATATGCTGCCTGAAACTTTTGGCGACTACAATACTTCCTTTTTACTTCGTGCAAGGAAATAAAAGCCTTCAAGCAAGCAACGCAACATTTTGGTATGCGTTCGTTTTGCTGTATTATAGTCTGAAACGATTTTTATAATCATGTCGCAATGCGTTTTCCTTAAACTCAACTTTAAGATATGTGCTTGAGGAATCTGCTAACAATAGAATGGCAAATGTAAAATTTCTGCAAGAACGCAATATTTCATTGCAAATTTGCCAAAGGGAACAATGATGAACAGCAAGCCGAGATGCTATGCTGAAGTTGTGTGGGATGCCAAGTTTGTGGAATTCTGTCATGCTCTTAAGTGAAAGCAGATCGCTGCACATGGGAAAAAGAACAACGAAAAAATGTACAGAATGAGATTTCGCGAAAACATTGCTATTTTGTCTTCCTAAAATGCATCATTATGATTCTCAAGTAACAAATAAGGTTTGTATTTTGAATTGCTAAATTATATTTTAGCTCGATATGTTGATAATGTCAGTTAACTTTCATGCTTACATTGCATGCTTTACCAATGCTTAACATTTGGTGGCAAAATGATATCTAGAAGAAAAAATTAACTTTTCACATTTAACATACATGTTATGGATGGCAAAGATAAAGGGAACATTATTTTGAATGCTGGTTAGTTATTTAAGCAAATAACAGTCAATCGCTATCAGTTTTCAAAAGTTTTCCTTTGTAAACAAACTGAACTAGATTTCTTTTCCAATGCTTGTAATAAAAAAGGAAATCTCATAAAATTACCCGCATAGCCAAACCTTTTCCCCTCTGGGAAACACACTTAGAGTGGAAATTCTGTTTTTAAGCCACTGACCCATATTAATTGAGATTAAGAGGATTAAGAGGTTAACTACGAAGAGCATTCAATGTTGAGCAAGCAATCTCCGAATAATTGTAATTACTTCGCGTCCCCCGAGCTGGTATAAAGGTTAACGACGCACGCTAACTGTTACACCGGTGGGGCCCGGGCTCGAATCTCAGAGAATCAATGGATGTTTGTCAGCGTATAATATCTGTGCAAGAAGGATGTAGTCAAAACACACGGCGAGCTGGAAGTCCTTGCGAGAGAATGTTAGTATGGGAACAGACCGTTTGACCGTTCCTGGGGTGTTCTTCCTCAAAACTCGGATGGAAGCTTAGAAGTTAACAAGGCCGGCGGATACCTAACGTATACATTTGGGGATGCACAGCTTTCGGCCTTGTTTGAAACTGTACATGTAACTGCCTCGCTTACGTATAACTATAGTAATTTTCGTAACTGTAATTATACTTAATTGTAATAATTATTATTAATTATCTTATATAGTTGATATTTGCCTTATGATATCCGAAAGATGCTTACTTGAATGCACTTAGCGTGTTATCAACGAATAATCTCATTATATTTATTTATTACCAGCAGTAACCAGGGCCATTTATAGACATATCTGTTTTTAATAATGTTCAGTATTTATGCAATAACAGGTTTACTGACAGTTTGTTGTAGCATACACTCACTCAAAATTGTGTGTATAAATCAACAGATATAATATCTTTCAGAGTACTATAATTTCACGTTCCTGTCACCGTCAAAATTTCTCTGGATATGTAAAATGTGTTCGATGAGTTAACAACGTGTAACCAATTTTATATATCTCTTTGTGTCATACAGCAGCTCGTAATTATCAACAGTATTAGGTAAGTAATGTATTCATACTTAAAAGGCACAACAATCAAAATTCGGTATCCCCCATCATGTCTGCAACAAAGGGATTGGTTTAGTTTTATTTGATGATTGGCAAGCACTAGAGGGCTATCTGCCTAATGGAAGGGATGCCTTCGTGAAGGATTTTCTGAGCGAAACTTGCTTGTGTACAAATTACATATGGGGAAATCCACGAAAACAGCCATGCAGCCACCTCATTCGCGGGATCCGAATCTCGGACGGAACTAGCAGTGTTCAGCAACTTTTACCGTTCGGTCGTTGGTCGACCTCTACAACAAACGGGACTTTAAATAATTCTTTGGCAGCTTCTCGTATCGCCTGCCACGCCCGGCTTCAAGACAGCAACATGACTTAAAGTAGTGCTCTAGTATTATAAAGCCTGTTTTATATATATGATAGCTAACTTAGTAATGAAGTAAATTTAAACAACTACTTTTACCTTGAAAGTTAATTAGTAAATGAAGCTCAGAAAATAGAGCAGTCACAGCACACATAAAATGTTTTCACATATAACGGATCCAAACTAACAAAATTATAAACTGTAGAATTGAAAGGAATCCTGGAGAGAGAAAACTATACACTGCTCCTGGCTCTGCTGTGGCCGACGAAAATTAATTCTCGTTGGTCAGCACGGTGCTCATACTATCCAATTTTGACATGTCTTAACGACGCACTAGATCACTGATGTCCCTAACTCGAAACCACCATTTATTGCGCTGCTCATTTATCATGCAATTCCCTGAAGTTCTGATGGACTTGAGCGAATGTTATGTGCGCTTCATATAGAAATTCAGATGTACATGGCTGCTTCAACTCACGTTGATGTCACCTTCAAGTGAATTTCATTTTAATGAAGCTCTCTCAAACGAAGTGGTGGAGAAAAGTAATACTCATTCACTCAATCCGAAAAGCCAGTAATTTCTAGTGTTCATAACCAACACTTCATTTTTATTTCCTTCTGCGAAGTAAAGGAAGTAATTGCGAAACCTTTTCAACGAAAATATCCATTTTGACCGCTATCGAATACAATTTTACGATGTTGTTGCGTGACATTTGTATGTAAGAATAGAATAAAAGATTTCTTTTCCCAAAACGGGTTGCAAAAAGGGTTTAAAATGAATTCGGGAGAGATTTTTTTTCCTGACGTCTGTACGTATGTGTATGTGCGTATCTCGCGCAACTCAAAAACGATTAGTCTCAGAACATTGAAATTTTGTATATAGGACTGCTATAACATGCAGTTATATACCAGTTGTTTTGATTGCATTCGGCGATTTCAAAAGTATATAAATATAAATACCCACTCTGTTACTCGGCTACGTAAGTTGAATTGGTTTTATTCTTCTATATTGGTATACTGGGCACTTTTTGTTTCAAAAATGATTCAGTCATGTTGTAAAAAATTCAGTTGAGCTTTTCGCTGGAATTAAAACCATGGATCTCCCAGTTGATACCTGGATGAGTTAACCACTTACACCACGAGAACAAGAACGGATGAAAAGGTAATTCCTTACAAATAAATAATTCGTAAGGTCACCATACCGTCAATGCGATAATTCGTGTGACCTTAAAACAGGCGCTTGAAGGTCATAGCGAACCTTCCCCCATTGATGATCGTAGCGCGTGTTGCCACCATTCCACAGAGGAAGTTAGGTAATTTTAGGAAATTAGACGATTTCACCTTTTTCCGAAGCGGTCGTTGCCATGGTTATGAGTCATGGTTTCGGGAAAATGGCCCTGAGGTACATTGCGGAAAAAAAAAGACAGTTCTGTATCTCCCGTTCCACTGGGCCGAATGACAAAATTCAACTTGCGTTTTTCATGTCTCGAAAGCGCGACTTAGATATGTATTAGAATTGTTATATAGCAATGTTCTAGTATAGGTATTTTGATAAAAAATCGGACTTTTTCTGGAATGACATGTCGATATTTTTCCCCATTTCGAGTCTAGGACTCAAATTATGTTAAACTACAAAGTTTTGTAAAAAATCGCACGAGTAGGTTTTAAAAAATTAGCTCTCGAAATTTTAACTCCTTCATGTTAATTAAATTTAGTATATATTTATTAATCTCTCTTACTTATTTGATACTTCCTTTCACATTTCGAAATTTAGATTCATTCCAAATTCAGTTCGACCATATTTTATGATTTATTTTTTAAATTTGTATTTTTAAATAATTTTTATAAAATTTTCGAAAAAACAAAGATTTGAATTATAATCTATAACATTTTTATCATCATCTGAAAGTAAATGTATTTCTAAGCATACCTGCAAAAAGTAGAGTTTTTTAATCAACATTTCCCAAGATGTACGTGAATTTATATTTTGGAGTGTTTTGAAATTTGGCATATTCGTTGAAAGCAAATGTCGTTTGGACATTTTGCTAAAATTATTTGAAAGTAAGGACGATGCGACTGTTTTTAAGCTCATACACAATGTAAAAATGGAAAGGAAAATACGTTGCTATACATTAAGAAGTTCGTCAAGTGAATCTTTCTTGGTGCAAACTGAAAAAATGCACCAAATAAATTCTTAAATTTCTCCGTAAATTTCACACCACATTTGACAAAATTTAATATTTAGGCATCATTTGAGTCGTAGAATCGAAATATGGAAACAAATTGGCATGTCATTTCAGAAAAAATCCGATTTTGTGTCAAAATAACGAAATGTTATAAAATTGCTATGTATAAATCTAATATATATCGTAAGTATCGCTTTCGAGGCATGAAACACGCAATTTGAATTTCGTAGTCGCCCTAGTAGAACGGGAGATATAGAACTGTCCCATTTGTTTTTGCGCTGTGTACATACTAGTTGCCAAAAATGCAAAGAAAGTTTTAGCAAGGTGTTTACGCTTGTCGCCGAGTTCTCTTACAGTGAAAATTTAAGAATAGTAGAAAACAATGCTGAAGTCAATTTGTAGAGACATTAAGTTAATTGGAAAAGCCGGAGAGATGAACATTAGCAACCGCCTTCGCCGGAAATCGAACTGCGGTCCTCTGGAATACCGGCCCAGCGTGCAGAACCACTACACTGCGAAGGCACACTAGGAAATCGGGAGAAATACCTTATAAACTGAGCATACTATCAAGAGAGTGCTTTACGTCCTATATTTACTAAAGAAATTTCATTTCTTTGTTTCAATGACTTTTAGACAAACTTTATGAAGCTAAGTAAGAAGTCATACTTCGAAAGGTACCACTGCACTGCTTGAAAAATGGAGACTGATACATGTATCGCATATACAGCTTTTCAACGTATTCGTGCAAAAGTCCGCTGAAGTTGGACTGCTGTACCTTTGGTCTCTTGAAAAGAGCTCTTTCTATGTGTAAACGCACCATGATGGAGCTATAAACCAGTAGATGAGGAATGGAAATCAACATCCCTAGAAATTTTACGAAAGGCCTTTCTGTCATGGAAATCGCAGTGAGAATTATAATCTAGAAAAAAGGCTATATATATGTATAAACACGCAAGCACACGCACTGGCCAATGAATTTGAAGTCACTGAGATTTTCATTTAAATGCGTGGTAGGGATGAAGTATGCAAATTTCTTTTATGACGTGGGTTACACGTGGTTAAAGGTGTAGTAAGGTGTACAAGTAATGTGTAAGAGTGCTTTTCACGATGAATGAAGTAAAATGAGAAAAACGACAGATCTTTCACCATTAGAAAGAAAGGCTTCTTGTTGGTGCCCGTTTAGCAGGGGCCTCGATTTCGAAGACAGCGGATGGTTTCTCAAAAGCAGCCATATCAAAGGTTTTCAAAGTTGGAATCAAAACCCACAGTCCTTTTTTATCTTCTAAAGAAGAATCAGAATCTTTATCTTCTAAAGAAGGATGTCGTAACTGCGGTTCGAGGACAGTTTTCCAAAAGAGGGATCGGCGTCATCTCCGACGAATTCTACGGCAGAACAAGGAATCTACTGTGCTTCAGATGACACAGATCATCAACCCAACAGATTTCAGCTCGAACCATGCGCAGAGAATAGGAATGCATAGTCGAGTGCCTGTGAGAAAACAACTCATTTCTGCCCGACATGCGAGAATTCGTTTATAGTGGTGTTGGGAAAGAACACATTGGACATCTGAGGATTGGAAACAGGTAAAATAGTCCGATGAATCACGTTTCACTTATTTTGCCCTGAAGGAAAACGTCGAATTTGGCAAGAACCCCATGAAGACAAATACTCGCACTGTGCATGGGGTCTGGTGGGAGTATTATGATACAGGGCATGTTATGCTGCCACGGAAGTGGTGCCCTGGTGTTCCTCGAGGGTAAACAAACAGCCATGAGATACCTAGATGTACTAGTAGATCAAGTGCACCTTGCAATGTTGCATTTTTACTCTGATGGCGACGGATACTTTATGCACGATAATGCAACTATACATAGTGCCAGAAGTGTTGAAAATTTGTTCTCTAAACATCAGTCTGACTTAACTTGAGCCCGGATCTTAACCGCATAGAAAATGTATGGGATATATGGAAAGACGCATCCAACAGCAGTCTCGTCTTCCAACTAATTTACAAGATCTAAAATGCTGCAGAGCCAACGCATGATATTCTCTGGACTTAAATGCACTCCAGAAACGTGTAGATTCCCATCCCAAACGAATCAGAGCAGTTATCTGTGTATACAAATATATTATCTTAACTGTATGTATGTATCAGCACTGTATGTATACAAATATATTATCTTAACTAATTCAGCTATTTTAAGTTTACAGTTCTAGGCAGCTGGTAATTATTAGTAACTGAAATGATTTTGTGCTTATTGCTTTTAAATAGCTTACTTTGTCAATTAATAAATGAATAACTTTGAAAAACAATTAGATATCTTACGCTTTGCAGAACGATAGCACATTTGAAAATATTTTAATGGGTGGCTAAAACACTTTCTTTTGGATCTCCTCCAGTTTGTTTATTGTATTCGAAAGACAAAATATGTTACGTTTTGCCCAGTGGCAACAATAAATTTCTGAGGTTTTGACTGAATTTGAAATGTAAATCTTAGACTTCTCAGAATGGCGAAACAAAGCTTTGAAATTGCTGAGTTTTTAATCAAAAGTTCGTTAAATTAACGTAAAATATACGTATATGAAGAATGGAGAGTGGATTTTGAGAAATGTTATGTAGACAGTGACTGTCAGAAATAGTAAACTCAGTGACTTTCGTGGAATATCGTTTTATATAAATTAACTGTAAGCATGCAGTGTAATCAACCCTGATGTTGAGTTCTGATAATTACCCAAACTCAAGGTTAAGAGTATTAATAGACTGGGTGACTTTCGAGAAATATCGTTTATATGAATTAACAGTTACCATGTAGTGGCACCTCTCGCTGTCGATTATACTGCATTTTTCTTTTCTTTCAAGAAGGGTCTGAAACCAATTTTCGTTTTTATTCTGATTCCAGTAATATGTAAATAAAGTCTCAAAATTAAATTTATTGAGATACTTTATTGTGGACTGCTACCGAGAACTCTTAGAAAATGAAAATCATAGAGATGTAAGACAAACTGGTAAGAAACTGTTGTTATATTTATATGTGAATTTCTGTAATAAGAATAAGGTTACTGTTAATTTTAATTAACAGTAAGGTTACTGTTAATTTTAATTAACAGTAACCTTATTCTTTCAGAAGTCAAACAACACAAATCGCGTATTCGAGAGTTCCAGGTTCGAGTCCCGGCAAGGGAATTTTTCAGTTTTCCCTTCTCCGACATCAAAATACCCTAATGACTCTATAAACTTATTAATTGAAAAGGAAGGTAGCATCAATGCAAATAAAGCAAAGTGTCTCTGCGTTTGTCTTTCGTAAAAATCTGTAGTTTTATTCTGATCTTGATAAAGTCTGGCACACTTGCCCTTCGAAAGAAGAGTAAGGTTAAGACACAATAACACGCCGAATAAATACTAATTCAGAAGTCAAACAACAAAAATCAGCGTTATATTTACAAAATTTTCACAGGACTAGTTTCGATGGTTTTACCGAACCACCATCTTCAGCTGCAAAACCGCAAATGAACAAGATAGGAAATAATGATTAGATAAGATAAGAAAGCCTGGACAAGAATAAGCAAGTGGCGCCATCTGTTGGTGAAACCAGAACTAAAACATAATTTCTTTAAAGGCCGAAGGCAAATTTGGATTGGAATCAGGATCGTTAACTAGAACAGAAAGATTTTTATGAATGTGAAATGCCTCTAGAAAATCCAGTTCTCCAATGGAAGATGTTTTTTGAACAATTTTGGCAGCAGAAAAACTGAAAGTGTGGTTTTCGGACCAACAATGTTGAGCAACAGAAGACTTCTGTGTTTCCTTTTTTCTAACATATGCCTCATGTTCCTTGACGCGAAATTTTAAGGCTCTCTTAGTTTGGCCAATGTAAATTCAGTTTTTCTGCTGCCAAAATTATTCAAAAAACATCTTCCATTGGAGAACTGGATTTTCTAGAGGCATTTCACATTCATAAAAATCTTTCTGTTCTAGTTAACGATCTTGATTCCAATCCAAATTTGCCTTCGGCCTTTAAAGAAATTATGTTTTAGTTCTGGTTTCACCAACAGATGGCGCCACTTGCTTATTCTTGTCCAGGCTTTCTTATCTTATCTAATCATTATTTCCTATCTTGTTCATTTGCGGTTTTGCAGCTGAAGATGGTGGTTCGGTAAAACCATCGAAACTAGTCCTGTGAAAATTTTGTAAATATAACGCTGATTTTTGTTATTTGACTTCTGAATTAGTATTTGTTCGGCGTGTTATTGTGTCTTAACCTTACTCTTCTTTCGAAGGGCAAGTGTGCCAGACTTTATCAAGATCAGAATAAAACTACAGATTTTTACGAAAGACAAACGCAGAGACACTTTGCTTTATTTGCATTGATGCTACCTTCCTTTTCAATTAATAAGTTTATAGAGTCATTAGGGTATTTTGATGTCGGAGAAGGGAAAACTGAGAAATTCCCTTGCCGGGACTCGAACCTGGAACTCTCGAATACGCGACGAGTGTGCTACCGTTACATCACAAAGGCATGCTAAACGGCCGGAGAAATACTCCCCCTTTTAAAGGATGACTGGGAAAAATCCTGGTGGTGGAGGATCATCATCCACCACCTTTTTTAGTTCGGGCGACACTATAGTTATTAGGTATTTTTGAAGCTGGAGAACGCGCAGAATGAGCAATGCCCTCGCCGGGACTCGAACCTGTTTCTCTCAAATAAGCGCCGAGTGTGCTGTCCATTACACCTAGAAGGCGGGAGAAATATGTTATAAAAAGGATGATCTTTCTTACAAGAGATAAATATTATTTTCAATACTACCGAAAAAAAAGCATTATAAATAACCAGAGCGTTAATGAATTTTTAACTGCATGATTATTTTAAATTCCTCTTTGAGAAAAAAATGCTCCGAAAACTGAATGTTATTGCATCTCCTTATCTGCTCCACGAAAATTTCCATTGTGGTAATTCAATTCCAAAATGCGAAAGCATCTCTAGAATGCCATAAATAGTGTTCATAAAAAACGGAATAACTTATATCTCTTCAGATGCTTAAGAAGGTTCCTTCATTCCTCTTACTTCTCGGGTGTTCCGGAAGTGACGTCAAAGAATGGATTACTCTCAATTTTCACATCCGTCGAGAAACCATTTTTCGGGCCTGCCTTCATCAATAACGCTCACAATCTGATTTTCCCATTTTCGCGTCGGCCAGAAATTTTCGTCTTTATTTATTTATTTTGCTTTGTTTTCTGTATCAAAAATCCCGTCCTGCTTGTTATTCGAGAGCCACCGAATAGGATTGGCAACAAGTTATTTCTTTCTCTCTTTTCATGTTAGCGAAGAGAGGGAGAGAGAAAGAGAAAGAATTTGAATTTGGGGACTGGATGATTTTCTTTTTTCTCAGTTTTCATTTGATCGAATAAAAAGAGCGGTGACCATTTTCTATTCCCTTTTTAAGAAAGGAAATATGCAAATAACCCAATGATTTCTTGTCATAAGCAATACGAAAAAGCAAAACAAAACTTCTGCAAAATTTAAATTTATAAATACTAATAAAAATGACATAGAAAAAGCTAGGATAAATACGAAACCTGAATTGGAATGAAAGATTTATATCGTTTCCCTTTGAAGCGCTTCAAATGACCTGAAACTTTAACGGAGCAGTTAATAATGATTAAAGGTTTTATTGATTACTTTACAGCTGTCTTGACACACTCTTCGCTTAAGGACACAAGTTTTATTATTTGCTCTCGTTTTTATTCTTCAGCGTTTATATTCTATTGTCTATTACTATTTATATTCTATAACGCTAGGTTCTGAAAATTTTGAAAGAATTCGCATAATTTTCGCCTTCTTCTTTTGTACTACGACAGAATATGACATTGCCATTTTCCGTTTGAGGGCACGTTTAATGGTAAATTGTATTCTCTTGAATATTTTTTTATATAGAGTATTCAATTAGAATTTGCTTCTTTGTATTAACATGTGAATAATTTTATTTTCCCTTGCATCTATTAATTTAAAAAGTATTTTGTGCCGATTCTTCGTTAAAATGCCAGACGTTACAGGTTGATTCTACGCGGATAATGCTAAGCACTGGCCCCCAGCCCACCTAGCAAGCGAAGGTATATGGCTAAGAGGGGACAGGCCAATCTAACAACAAACGAAAGTTAAATAAAGAAAGATTACAAAATACTAGTTACATAACGGAATATAACAAACTTAATAAACATCTGGTAATAAGTTCAGATCATGCAAAACTCAAAACTATCATAAAAAACGAAAAAAAAAAAAGGGTTATAAAAAAATCAAACACGTAAAGCAGATGCATACATTCCAAACGCTGTCGGTGAAATTAGTATATAGAGGTACGGTTTCCAAGTCTGTGCTTTTTCCTAAGTTTAAAATCTTTGTAAGTTTTACTTTCAATTAGTTATTATTATTGAAATCTTCTTTATATTGTGGAAATTCATCTTAAATTTATTAAGTTTACTTTTATTTTTAATATGATTTTCTGCTTTGTTATATTTCGATACAAATATTCTTCTTATTCTCATTCACAATTTGCGTAATATCTCTTGCAAATTTTTCTAAACAATTTACAGTTACTAAATAAATCTTCAAACTCTGTAAATTTATATTTTCTTCTCTCACTACCCAGTCAGGCAACAGTCCTCGACGAAGTGCTTTGAATGGCCAAATTTATTACAGTCTTTACCTATATCATTTTCCTGGAGCTGAAACCTTTATAAATAAGCAGGGAACCTTCCACTCGCAATTAGAATTTGATTGACATCTACGTCTCCTAAAATCATAAGCAAATAGTGTCGATGTGGGACGGGAACAGCCAAAAGAATTGCAAGTCCCTTCGAGAGCTTTGGTGGCAGAACTTCGAGTCTATGTCTCGGTGTGTCTCCAGCAAAACTGGGACGGAACGTTCCCGTGGGCGTAAAATCAGTTGCCCATCTGCAGTGTATCTTACGTAAGCTTTTTTGTAAAGCCGGACTATATTAACCATTAAGCAAAATAAGGACGCCCTTAGGGCACCAAGAAAAGAGGACACCACAAAAAGGTGCCTAGCGACTTAAGATTTCCGACTTTTCTGTGGTGCGGCTAAATAAGACCGAGAATGAAGGAATGGGGCAAAAACTGGAGAAAATGCATTTGGGGGCATTAAAATCTTTCAAATGCTTATGGCCTCTATAAATCGACCCTGCGATAATATCCATTGGCTAAATGATCGATTTATGTTATTCCCCACGAGTGCATCAAGTTTTTACCATTTGAAACAATAACACAATACCGACCATTTGAAACAATAACACATTTTTAAAAACACTTTTCACTGCAAAGTGCTTGTTTAAGTGCTGCAAAGTGCTAGTGTCACTTTTGCATAATGAAACTCGGCAAAGTAAAAACAAAATCAGTACAAAAGAAAATCTGAAATCGAATCTGGCCGACTTAAAGGCAAACACCACATTCATACCATTAGCACATATTTCCTCCGATGAATGTTGTGGAACATGACGTTTTAGGCTTCCGTTTTAGTAGCAGACAAAGGCGGATGACCATATCGTACAACTTATTCGTAAATCATCCGTAAGGTGGTTCCATCATAAAGCTCCTCTTTTTCTCTTGTCACTATCACTGTTTTCACTGCGTCGTTTCGCTGATGAATTTGTCGTAAACCCCTGGAGTCTACTGTTTCCTTTCGGTTAACAGCTTTCTTGTTTTTAAGGAATACATTTAGGCCTTCTTCTTGCATTACTTTGAAAGCGCCATCTATCGGTACATTTTGAAACTATTTGTTTCCTTCTCCAAACAAAATTCCATTGCCTCACGATTGTTCTAGTTAAATATCAAGTCAATCTGACCAGTAGTTTAAAGTTAGGGTGTTTTGAAATCGCTCCTTTAATTATAATCATCCTGTACCACTTAAACGCAATCTATTTCTTCTAAAAATTAATCACTGTCGAAGGCGATTAAATGGTAAGCAAGGTAATTGACAAATTTTTGTCACTTATTAAAAATTTCTCTTATTAGCAAGCATTTTAATTATTTACCTGCTTTACATGTCAGAAGGCTATAAACAAGCTTGACTGCTCCCTTACATAATGTTTCAAGCATGATAATTAATTGTCTTTGACTACTTTGACTATTAATTTGAAAATCTCATTTGGTTTGAAAGAATTTCCATGTATAAAGCAATATATATCTAATTATGCAGATAATCCTTTTCAGCAATATATATTTGATCACTCAGATAATTCTTTTCGAAACGCGGGATTTGCCTGAAGTTGAATAAACAGTAATGCAGTTATGTTCGAATTTTTACCCTCTTAAATAAATAATGGAACTTAATACTTTGATTCAATATTTAATTTAATGATCTAGGAATCACAAGAAATATGACAAAGCGCTTCAAGTAAATAATACAGGAAATTTTATGCGAAGCACATTTATACAAAATGATAGCAGAACTTCATAAAATTATACCAACAGCGAAATCAGGCTTAGGAAGTTCCCGAATATATCTTACTGCATTCGAATCAAATTTTTAATCCACTTAAACCTCTTAATTAAATAACTAATATCACACTTTTCCTCAAATGAAATTTGACTATGCTTTTCAGAGATATTCCATGTATTTGGAACGCAAACATCTTCATTTTGCTTAATCAAATTCACCAAAGAAATTAATACTTATTTTGAGCTCAGCAAGATTATGTAAGATAAAGTTCCATTGAGATTCAGTAATTTGATAATATAATTTCATCAGAATTCTAGATCATGTACATATTATTTCATTATGATTCATTGTCACTGACATTTCCCTGAAACCCTATGGCTTAATTGAACATCTTATCACCTTAGTTTTAAAAACTCCGTTTGATAAACATGTACAAATAGCGTTAATTAAGGTTACTGGGATTAAACGTTTCCGCATTTTAAACTAGCGATTCCTGAATTTGCATTCAGCACTATTCTTTTCAATGTGTAATTACAAAATTTGAAGTTTAATTTAAAATCTAGTAATCCGTCAGCTTTAGGCCATCAGACGCGTTTCTTCGGTTTTATTCCACTTGCTAATAAAAAAAAAAATCTGAATGCTTTCAGATTTTATATTACGCATAAAACGCCTTTTTTTAACATTTTGTGTGTTACCTTTAGTTATAAAATATCATGTTCTACGCACTTAAATCACATAAATTTCAATTCATTTACAAAATACTTCAATTCATTATCACTATAAGGTATTTCTCTCGCCTTCTTGGCATGCCTTCATGGTGTGGTGGTCTGCACGCTGGGACGTATTCCAGAAGTCCGCGGTTCGATTTCCGGCGAAGAAGTTGCTAATTTTTCAACTTGCCTGCTTTCAAAAATACCTAATGTCTCTACATCACAAAATATTTCAAAACAGCATATCTTTAAACTTTCCGGTGTAGACTCTCGCGCGCTGGAGATAATGTTTTTTTCCGTACATTGTTGCCACTGCTCGCTTTGAAATCGTCGATTTTCTTAATCAAAAATTCGTTAATGTTTTACAAAATATGAAATATAATAAAACAAATTCCAAATGTGGGCTTCCAGAAGCCTACATTCGAGCGGAGGACTACGTTATTCAAAATTTGATGTCTCTAGGTACCATTGGTTTCCACAATGCGAGAAAGATACACGAATTCATGCAGATTCTTCCTTATTTAATTTATTTAAATATTATGCATGGCTCTAATATTTGGCGGCAACAATTTGAAATGTGAAACGCCGTTTGTAATTTATCGACGCAAAGTGTTAAAAAGTAACCTATGAAATTGTTACCATAGATGCATTTCTAGGCATACTTGCAAACCATTAGTGTTTTTTATTCAAAATTTCCAAAGATATTCGTGAATGTATACATTGGTGCGCTTGGAATATGTGTTATAAGCGATAATAACGTCAGCCCATTTTGTATCAAAATACCTACGTTAGAGTAACGCTGTATATAAATCTAATATAAATCCTAGTTCCGGCTTTCGAAACATGAAAAATGCAAGTTAAAGTTCATCAATCAGCCCAGTAGTACGGGAGATATAGAACTGTTCCCCTTTTTTTAATGCAGAGTGTACAATATTGCAGTTGCCACTGCACAAATACTTTCTTTTACAAACATTTAAATGTATTGTTGAGTTCAGCTTTAATGGAACTCAAATCGAACTTCATTAATGCTGACGGAAATACAGTCAGCAATAAATTTAATGTTATGATCATGCTTTTTAAGCATGTATATATTTGATATTACATAATTACGCGAACAAGTATATCAAAAAAATGTTTATTTTTACATGATAATTGTAACATGTATTATTTTTCCTCAATGGTTCGAAATAACTTGCGCTTAAGTTTCTACTTTTCGCATAACTTTCACTTACGTTGTAGAGACATTAGGCTATTTCGAAGCAGGAGTTGTGTAAAATGAGCAATACCCTCGCCGGGACTCGAACCCCGGACCTCTCGAATACGCGCCTAGCGTGTTGAGCACTACGCCATGAAGGCATGCTAAGAAGGCGGGAAAAATACCGTATATACTCCTCCTCTAAAAGAGCGACTGGGAATTAGGGGAACCAATCGCCAAATCCAAAAGATAGAAAATCATCATCCAGTACCTTTTGTAGTTCGGGCGCCACTGTAGAGACATTAGGATTTTTTTTTGAAGCAGAAGATGAGAAAAATTAGCAATGCCCTCGCCGGGACTCGAACCACTGACCTCTTGAATGCGAGCCGAGTGTGCTGATCACTACACCACAAAGGCATGCTAAGAAGACGGAAGAAATACCTTATAAAGTTAAGACATTTATGCTATCCTACAACTAGCTTCTGAATTTTACTTTCGTAAGAAATCTACCACATTGTTTGATAACGATTTTGGCAGCCAGTACAAACACAGCTTTCGATAATTTAAACGTTCTGTCACAACATCATGCAGAATATATACATTGAAGTTTCAAGCAACTTCATTAGGTAATGATTAAATCATAAAGCATTTATTTTCTTGAAAACTCTCATCGTCCAGATGCTTCGGATAGTTTCAAGAAGTGTTCTGTAGGAAGTTATGACAGAACAGAAATGAAAGGATCATTACTATTAGGTGTAACTTATTCGAAGTTTCTAAATGCTACAAGATTAAATTCACCTTATTTTGGGGAAGAATCACGGACACTATAGAAAATTCAAAATGGGAAGTATTTAATAGTACATGTTCAGAATAACATTTCCTGTTTCCATTTTATCTTTTATGTTTTTAGTGATTAGATTCCTTCTGAAAATTTGAGTATTCGCTCTGTTTCTTCAGTAGCAGTGGTCCTACAGGGACTGAATGAAGTACACTACAAAAAAAAGGGGGGAGGGAGAAAATTAAAAAAAAAAAAAAAAGAGAAGACATTTCTATATCTCCCGTTCTACTGGGCCGATTGACGAAATTAAAATGTGTTTTTCATGTCTCGAAAGTGCGACTTAGGCTATATACTGCATTTATATAAAGCAGTGATCTAATATAGGTATTTTGACACAAAATTGGACTTTTTCTGAAATGATATGTCAATGTTTTTCCATATTTCGATTCTACGACTAAAAGTCTGCCTATATATTGAAATTTATAAAATTTGGTGCGTAATTTACGGAGAACAAAAATTTATCTTGGCGCATTTTTTTACAGTTTGTGCCGAGAATACTTAACGAAAACTACTTACAAATAATACTTAAAGAAATTCTTAATTTATGGCAACCTATTTTCCTTTCCTTTTTTACATTGTGTAGGAGCGGGGAAAAAAGTCACTTCGTTCCTACTTTAAAAACTCATTCTGGTAGGGAGTTGTAAGTGGAAACAAGAATCGATAGGAAAGCATATTGAAATTAAAATAACTGTTATACAATTAAAATATGCCTTACAGCCTAAAAAGAGAAAATATTTGTCAAATAAATAAATGCGCAAAAGAGGTTAAACAATTCTTAGCAAAATTCATTCGCAGTTCTATATCCCGTATAAAAAAGAATAGTCCTCCCTTGATAAATTTATTTTTAATGGCTTTATAGTTTTGATAATTAATTAGATTTCCTTCCTAAGGCATTCACGATATTAAATTTTAACTAAATTTTGTAAAGAGAATTATTTAATCCCTTGTTCGTATTCAACTATACGATAAATGTTTTTCCATTTTAGTTGATTAATTATTCAAAAAGTTTTATATAAAAGCCTATTTTACAAAAGGAACTTTTCTTAAAACATTTTTTACTAGCGGAAGTACCCGATGGTAGTTAAGCTAATTTGAGAGTAATGTATCTAACAACAAAAAGAACGATACCGCTGTAATCCTTCTCTAATAAAGATGCAAAAAATACTATTCATAGTCATAAATTTTTCAGTCTGATGCAATACGGAATCCACATAAAAAATTTCCATACAAAAATAAACTAATTTTCTCTCATTATATCAGCAACAACGGCATGCAGTTTTTAATGATTTTTCGTCTTTCTAAGCAAATGGTCGTAAAAGCTCACGTTCCATCCAATATTTCACCTATACTGAATTTTAGTCGATTAAATGTGGCAGAAAAATTATCATAATTAATCAGAAATCAATAACACGAACAAACAGACATTCTTCTTTATATATATAGATTTTGTCAAAAGTTACAAATTTTTTATTAACAAACTACGATTTGATACGATTGCAGTCGCAACACTTTTCGAAATAAAGCATTTTTCTCTCCAACGCGCGAGACTTGCCACTCTGAAAAATGAGTTCGAAAACAGTGCTTTCAGAATTTTTAATTAATATTTCGGCTGATTAAAGTCGTACTAAAGTGGAACTAGTAGAAATGGCTTCCCGCAAATTTTTGGAATCGGGAATAATATATTTAATGTTTGGCAATGCTATTTTTATTTCATCGTAAAACTTAGAAATTTTTATTAACAAACTCTAGAATTTGAAAGCGAGCAGTGGCAACAACTTCCGAAATAAAGCAGATTTTCATCTCCAGCTTGCGAGACTGTTGCCATTCTGAAAAAAGAGTGCGAAATTCACCGTTTTTCCAAGTTTTTAATTAATATCTCTGATTTTAGCTATTTATTTTTGGAAAATAGTGGACGTCGACCTTTTCCAGGACCCAGAAAAGGACTGTAGAAAGTTTGGTGACGATAACTGTAGTAATTATTTATTAGCGAACAAACACACACACAGCCTTTCTTCTTTATATGTATAGATTTTCATCTTTTGTAGTGTCAATGACACGTTATCAATCTCAATCCAATTATTCAATGGAAATGTCCTTTTTTAAAATGAATAATCAGAGTTATATACCCAACAATAATTCTGTTACGTCAAATGGTCAAAAACAATCCTGCGATTTTGCAAAGAAATCAGAAATTATGTTAAAATCTCATATATATTTTATTTAAAAATCTAAACGATGATGCGAACAGTAAAATTCTGAGATAATAAAAAATTTTTCATTAAACTAGATAAGTGCGAAAAATCAGTTTAAAATTAGAAAGTTATATTAAAAGTCTGAATGCAATTTTGAAAACACCACTTTCCCACATTATACTGTCATCTACAAATAGTTTATATTTAAAATTTAAAGATGACAGTTTATGAAATAGTAGTTTAAAATTCGAAGATAAATGTCCGACCATCACCTTGAGGTACAAACATCAGGAGCCAACTAAAGAAATGCTTATAAAAATGAGAGATTCTTTATTTCCAAATACCGAGTAATCCTGAAAACTTTTCTGACCAAAAACTTAGAGCGATACCTTTACCAAAAATTTAGAACAAGAACGTAATGCCTGAGACCAGTTTGTTTTGAACTGATAGTAATATACTCTTTCAAATGGGCTTTCGAGTAAAAAATTCTAAAAGGCCTTAAAACAGACCCACAAGTCTCCGCCTCCTGACAGAACTTGGCGTTTTGCCAACGGTGATTTAATGACATATGGATAAACAGATATCATCAAGATGCTGCTGATGTGTAATTCCTCTCCTGCGAGAAAGGGTTGGGAAGTATCCAAATATGTGGATTAGGAAGCAGAAATGAACAAACAATATACTAGTTACTAGCAACGTAATTTATCTTCGGTCTGTCCTTTATCTCTAAACTGCAGACAGGATACGGGTATTCTTTGGTTGAAGCTTTAGCACTGATGCCAAAAGATTAGTTTCAAATCTCGAGCATTAACGCGAAGACACAAAATGTAAAAAATATGAAATATTTGGCCAAAATGTTTGTAGTTTGTTTCGTAGACATGAATGAGTATGACATATGTAAGCTCTGTACAGCAATGCGCAGACAGTGCAAGACAGACACAATGCGAGAGAGAAAATAAACGCACCAAAATAAAAATTAAAACAAAAATTTCCAAAAAATTTGAAAGCTTTCAAACTTTATATTACGCCCAAAAGGTCATTTTTTAACGTTTTGTGTGCTACCTTTATTTATAATACTATATCATAGCTCTTCGCACTTAAACCATCAAATTCAATTCAACAGCAATATCGCAAAATATTTTAAAAAGAGCATTTCTTTAGAATTTTATATACACAGTCTCGCACGCTGGAGATAAAAATATTTTTTTTATCGTACAGTGTTGTCATTGCTCATTTTGAAACAGTTGAGTTTGTTCATCAAAAATTTGTCGAAGTGTTGCAAAATATGAAATCAATAATAAAACAAATTTCAAATTCCCGAATTTCGGCTTCCAGATGCCTATACTCGAGTTGGAGGATTACGTATTTCAAAATTGGATGGCTCTAGATACAGTTGTTTCTTCACAGTGCGAGAAATATGCCTGCATTTATGCAGCTCCTTCATTATTTAATTTCTTTAAATATAATGCAGGGTTCTAATATTTGGTGGCAACAATTTGAAAAGTGAAACACAGTTTATAGTGAACTAACGTAAAATGCGAAAAACGAAATTAATAGTCCTTCTGGGCAAAATTAGGCTAAATAATAAGTAAGTACAGAGGGACCATGCCGTATTTATACCTAAAAACAAAGGGTGGAGCAAAGTGAAAACGAGCCTAACGGCATCTGTCCAAGAACAGACTAAAGAAATATGAACATTCAACGCAAACATTATTCCAATCCAGTCTTTCCTAACGTTTTTAATATTCTAATATCTTGATATTCTAAGTTGTTGACAATTTCCTTGGACAGATGGCTCTACGCTCGTTTTGCTTTGCTCCACCTTTTTTTTTGCTGTAAATACATCGTGGCTCCTCTCCTTTTGCAGAATTTTAATTAATTAATTAATTAATTAATTTATTGTTCCTGACGAAAAGGAGCCTATAACTGTTCACCATCGAAATCGATAAAGCTTCAATTAAATCTAGTCTAAATACGAATTTGTTCTTTTGTCTAATTTAAATATAAAGTGGATATATAGAGTATCAGACTGCATATATTAATAAAATATAACGGAATCTGCCAAAGAATAACTAACAAAAATAGTTACCTACTCATTTCAATTAGGTATTAGATTAAATGAAGTTATTTCTTTGCTTTTTTGCTGCTGATATCTGCAGTTAGAAATTCAACGATTGAACGTCTAGAAGCAAGAACATTTTCTTCCCATAATACAACTATCGTGAAAAAGCATGCAAATAAAAAACATTACTGTTTTAATCAACCGCCTTACTCGCCAGACTTGGCCTCTTCAGACGACTTTATGCTTCCTAAAGTAGGAGGTGACCATAAAGGGCGTGATTTTGATAGTATTGCAGGAATTAAGAATGCTTCAAGTGCTGACTTTTAGAAAATATTCTAGAAGTTTTCAATGTGCCAAGAGAATTTGTGACCACAAAAGTAATAAATAAGGTTCAAATGAAAAGGTACGAAACATCGTAACAACCAAACCGGTTAAAATTTGAAAATGCCGCTTTGGCATAACGTGGGAAGACATCTAAGGACGCCCGCACATGGCGCCGGAGTGAAGTAGTCAGTTGTATGTTCCGCCCAATTGATGCGGCAGTGCGTGTGACGATATCTTGGCATTCACAATGCAAAATCTGAAGATTGAGGAGTAGCGAGATGTTGCCAGATTGCTGACTGTGGAAGGGTTAAACCGGCCGATATTCATAATGGCCATATATGGTGTCCGAAAAGTCAGTGAGAAAGTGGAGTGTTTGAGTGATGATCCGAGACTAGGCCAGATAAAAACGGTAATCAGGGACGAACTCATCAACAAGGTGAAACGACTTGTTGAGAAGTGGCATCCCAAAGAGAAGCGTTTCAACTCGGTCGACGAGTTGGTGGACACAGGGGAGGACTAGCTCCTGTAACAGCTACAGGAATTCTAGGAAGAGGAAATCCTTCGGCTCGTGAAACAGTGGGATGACTGTGCTTAGGCCTTTGGTGATTATACTTTGTGAATAAAGACTATGTAGTATATCTATGGTGTCGTTTTGTACCATTTCATTTGAACACCCCCTAATAATACCCCTAATAAGAAAGCTAAACAATGATATTTATATCCCGAAATGGTAAAAGTACAGTTTAAAGTACCCCTTGGCGAAACTTGGCGATTTTTGGCGCTACATGGATACCGATTTTGTTCAATTCTTTTACTCGTTATTTTGGCTTGCGAAGCGGTAATTTTTTGCGCCAAACACCGCGGCTACACAAAGCCAAAATAACAAGACAAACAATTGCACAAACTCGGTATCCATGTACACATCGACTTATTTTCCCTTAAAAAAATCAAAAATCCCCGAATTGCACAAAAATGGAATTGCGCACTTCTTTGACTTTATCCATGTACACGTCGACCTAGTTTCACTATAAAAAAAAAAAACCCGAATTGCACAAAAATGGCATTGCGCACTCTTTTAACTTTATCCATGTACACGTCGACCTGTTTTCACTTAAAAAAAATCCCAGAATTGCACAAACTTGCATTGCGCACTCCCTTTACTTTACATCGATATATTTTCACTTAAAATGTCAAAGGAGCACCAAATTCTAAAATATAAGCAAACAAAAAATACACAATCTCAATTAAATAAATTTTAAACCAAACAATAAAATAACATAAAAAAGGAAAAACATGTTATACATTTAAGCACTACCAAAAGCAAATATTCACTTACCATGATTTTCGAATTCGCTTTGTACACCCAGAGCAACGTAAAAATCAAAATATCAATCATACTCAACCAAAACCAGGTACTCTTTCTGATCGAACTCTTCACCAGTGATCATCTAAACCTTTCTTCCTACAAACCCATTCAAATCCATCTAAACGGTTTTCTACGTTCGACTAGACGCATATCCTTCCTACATACAGGACACTTATAACGGCTACTAAGTAAACTTTCATTTACACAGCAGTCACTTAAAGCTCTTTTCCCCTTTCGCTCCAAATCGTACAGAAAATTCAAATTAATCTTACTACATTCGGCCATTCTACAGTCTAAAGAATCAAACCAACACACACCACAAAAAACGCTTACAAAACATCCCATGATTCAAAATTTCCCAGAATCAGGCACCGATTACGTCACAATAGGGTTTCCATAACATTCAACTACTCAGGCTACCATAAATGAAACAACAACTTCGGCATAATTCAAGGGGTACCTTAAAGTCTACTCGACCCCCCGACCTTTTATGAATACAGTCAAAACGAAATGTGTATATAGTTTTCCAAAAAGCTATTTAAAATACATATATTATAATTATTTTTCTGTCAAAGGAAAACGTTTTAAGTTTTTGCTTTACCTGCAATTTTTTTTTACTTAAAAATAAAATTACATTATTACTTCTCTCTAAATACGTTTATGTCTAGGAAGAATTAATGAAGAGATAGCAAACTAATCTTATTTTGAAGTCTACACGTTTTTATAAATATTTCATTTCATTAGTTATTCATTAAGCGAAAATAATAAGTTCACGTTTTATCAGCCGGAATTTTACATTCTTTAAAAATTATATTACAGTTTTATTTAAGGCTTAAGTATTTCTTTACCAGTTTTAATTTTTAATTTAACTTGACAACTGCTGGTAATATGTATGAAAGAAAATGCTGTTACGAATTTTTGTACACATGAAGTAATTTTAGCGAAGTTTTGCTTAAAACTATAGTATGTTTTGTGTAATGCAACATAAAATAATTGAAAGAGACAATCTGCCGGAAAATAAATTATAGAGGGCAAGTCTATTTAACATTGAATATATGGCTATCTCGCTAAATTGACGAGAAATTGACCAAAAGTCACCAAACTTCGTGACCAAGTCATTTTGGTCTGGTCCATGTATAACTGTAATTGCTATTATGACTGAACAAATTTAAAGATACTAGAGATTTCTACTAAAGAGAGACAAAGTGGTATGAAGTTTTGAAATGATATGGTTTCTAGCTCCTAGGAGCTTCCCCCTTAATTGTATACTAGGCCAATTTTAACCTAAAGATAAGGAACAACAAAAGAATCCATTTAGGATAAGACTATCTACAATAAAGATGAACTGATACAAAGCACTTGGGGAAACTGCTCTTCAACAGTATTGTGTACACCTTGCACAAAAAAAGAAACGGTTCTATTCCTCCCAGTTTACTGGACCGATTGACGAAATTTAACTTGCACTTTCCATGTCTCGAAAGCGTGATTTAGGATATGTAATATATTTATATATATATCGTAGTTCTAACATAGGGATTTTCACACAAAATCGGACTTTTTCTGGTATAACTTACCCAGTGTTTTCCCTATTTCGATTCTACGGCTCAAATTATGCCTGGATATTAATTGTTTTTAATTTTTGGTGAGAAATTTAAAAATTTTGTCTCGGCGTATTTGTTTCATTTTGCGCCAAGAAAAATTCACTTGGCAAACTTCTTAATTAATAGCAACCTAATTTCCTTTCCATTTTTTCATTGCACACAGGCGGAAAAAGGTCATCGTTTATAATTTAAAATAACTTTAAGAAATTATGTAAACCACCTTTTTTTGGTGTTATCGCTTATAACGAATATTCCAAACTTCAAAAAGCTTGCATATGCAAATTGCTGTGTATATCCTAAGAAATTTCGAATAAAAACTCTAACATTTTGCAGGTGTACTTAGAAATACATCTACTTTAAGATGATGGCGAAACGTTTACACATTAAAATTCAAAATGTTTTTTGAAAAATTTTGCAAATTATTTTAAAATTCAAATTTTAAAAATAAATCATAAAACATGGGCGAATTTTATTTGGAATGAGCCTAAATTTCTAAATGTGAAAGGAAGAATCAAATAAGTTTAAAAAAAGAGATATTAATAAATATATACCAAATTAAATTAATACGGAGGAGCTAAAATTTTGCGAGCTAATTATTTAAAAAACACTGCTGTGATTTTTACAAAATTTGGCACTTTGGCATAATTTGAGTTGTGGATTCGAGATACGAAAACCATTGGTATGCTATTTTAACAAATATCCGATTTTGTGTCAAAATATCTATGTTAGAACAATGTTACATATAAATCTAATATATATCCTAAGTCGCCAGTCCCCATTTTTTTCATTATGAGGCCCTTTTTTTCCGGCTAGGAGGAACGGGGCTGTGCGATTATAATGATAATAATAATGATATTTTAAGTCGTGTATTGGAGACATGGAAAACGCAAGTTAAATTTCGACAATCGGTCCAGTACAACAGGAGATATAGAACTGTTCCATTTCTTATGTGCAAATCATACATTCAAAGAGATACTGCTTCCTGTTTATTAAAATTTATCTCATTGCGAATTAACCTCCTCGGGAAACATTAGTCTTCACAAATCTTATCTCTAGAAAATACTTCAAGAACAAGTCTCATTTCGTGCCACATTCTTGAATAATAATCTAATCTCACACTTACCATAGTTAAGTTTTAAATTTAAACACAAAACCCAGTTCTTCAATCAATTTGTGTTAATGTAGAAGCTCTTGGGAAATAATTCTCAGCCATTCCATCTCCGATGGCAAAGGCGTTATCAAAATTCTATTGTGAATCAGTGGAGAGAGGATTGTCTCTGATGACAGCCCTTTATTGGGCCAGTGACGTCTAAGGTGGACTTATTAAGAGGGCACGTGAGTGCGATTGTAACTTCTCTAATACAAATTAGACGAAGGATTCGATCAGTAACCGCCCTCGAGGGAGTCGCTTATTGCAGGGGATCCGAGCAATGTCTTGTGGAGGGGCGATCAGAAGGACAGCTTCTCTGCGCTGTTCATATACACGACCGCCGGATAAAGACGTAGACTTGTTTTAGGATTGATATGACTTCTCGTAAACCTGCCACAACATCAAAATATTTTTATTTACTGGGAAAAATTTGGGGTTAAAGAAATTTAAGACTGGAATATTATGAATGAGAATTTATTCATTTCAACAAAACATTTGGCGTTAATTTATAGGAAAAAAAGTTTTCCAGAGATGTTTTCCATGTAAAGAAATATTACTGATTTGGTTTGTGTGATTACGGCAAAGCGTCCAGGGCTATCTGCCTAAGGGGAGGGATGCCTTCGTGGAGGGCTTTCTAAGAAAACGTGGCTCGTATGCAGGTTAAACATGGGGAAAACCACGAAAACGTCTAGGCAACCAGCCCATTCGCGGGATTCGAACCTCGGACAGAGGTACCAGTGTTCAGCGACTTTGCGCTCGGCCGCTGGTAGGCCAAGTAATAATAAGTTAATCTATAAGAAATAGACGAATTAAATGTTTAATATATATATTACCGGCAAAGTATGAAATGCCGGTATTTTATAATATGCCTGACAGTTTTAGTCAAAGTTTGAAATATGAGAATTATTGTATATTTTACCTACGCATTGTATACAACCCCTAGGCATACTACAAAATGACAAATGCTCTTTAGGCAAAGTTTGAGAAAAGGTCACGACAAGGCTGTTATTTAAAAGACGTTCATTCTTTAACAATACAAATGTTATTTTGAAAAAATAATAAAAAAGTGCCATTAAAATTTTTCTATACAAAGTACGTTAAGAAAAATGAAAGTTGCACGAAAAAACATTTATGCCTTTTTTATTACAGAAAGCAAAATTTTCATCAGTGAAATTTTAAATTTATGGCTTCTTCTTTTAATTTGTTTTCATGATGTCACCATCATGTGAGAGTTTTTCCTGTCAGTCGGGTAATATGGTCGCTAATCTGGTAGAAAGAAGTTTTCGTGCTCTTGAGTACGCAAAAATAAATTCTGTTACTATTACATAGCGTCGTTTTAGAATGTACTATGGTAAAGTATCACTTACAAGAATGTCGATCTACGACAGGGGCGAGTAATTTGAAAAAAAAAAGTTTTCTGTGCAAGATTAAAAGCTCTTTGAACCTATGAGAGGAAACAATGAACTGTGTCCCTGATACTTATACGAACAAACCGAAAATTCAATATGTACACACTCTAGGCTAACACCTATTTAATACCATAGGAGATGGAGGTCGTGCTGAACTTCATTAATTGTTAGGCTTTCATTCCAATTTAGACGGAGAAAACACACCGGGGTAAGTTCAGAGATATTGGTAGGGTAAGAGGTTCTCCGAATTCTCTTACCCTACCACTTCCTCTGAAAAGGGCTTGGATGACCATGTACTTTGAGTCCCTCCTTGCCACACAGACGGTATACGCTTACTGTCTGTGTGACAAGTATATGCAATTTACATACTGTCTATAGTGTATGAAATTTACATTCTTACTGTCTGTGTGGCAAGTGTATGCAAGTGCAGTATTCATGTATTCTCCTGGATTCGAACTCGGGCTCTAGAATGTAAGTCAGCGTCACCAAGCACTAGTCAGTCTGGGCGGCCGAAAATTTCAACAAAATATGCTAACGAGGAACGAGGAATTTCACAAGTGTATAGAATACCCTACGTCCAAGACATCAACACATGGCTGATGTAAACTGGCCATCAAGAAGTTCGTATGTCCACTGCTTGTCTACTTGCATGAATACGTCGAAGATCGAATTTTTGTTCTTTCCCTTACTACAAGGGTCGACGATTTTAGGTAACGTTTTCAACAGCTTTGCAATTGTTGATAGGGATCTACTGAGATAAGTCTGGAGGAACTTGACGTCAGTCATGTATTAAAAAGTACATTCAGAAGATACATGACTTAGTGGTGCAAATTTGAAGCTATGTTTTTATAAGCATGTGCGTATTTCAGCCTTGATATAGCCTCTCTTTCTCTTTTACAGGATTCCTCCTGTAAAATTTTGAAAGCGTCAATTTCCTTTAGGCTAACCCAATACATAATGTCCTGTTGACATATTTCATTATATATCTCATAATATACTCTAAATGTAAACGTATTACAAAATTACAGGAAAACGTGGATTAAAATGTGAGGAATTAGCTCTTTTAAGTTTCAAATTTTTAATTTCAGTTTTTCAAAATTCTTAAATTTAAGTTCAAATATTTAAATTTCTCACCAAAAATTAATAAAATTTAATATCTAGGCATAATTTGAGTCATAGAAACAAAATATGGAAAAAAAATTTGGTATGTTATTTCAGAAAAAAGTTCGATTGTGGTTTAAAATATCTATGTTACAACTATGTTATGTATAAATCTAATGTACATCCTAAGTCGCGCTTTCGATATATGGAAAACGAAAATTAAATTTCGACAATCGGTCCAGTAGAACGGGAGATTATAAAACTATCCCTTTTTTTTTTTTTTTTTTTTTTTTTTTTTTTTTTTTTTTTTTTTTGGTGCAGGTGTACAATAAGTGGTTTCCGATTGGACTATAAATCTACAGAAAAAATGACAAAACAAAAACCCTAACTGAGCCATCTGTGGGAATGTGCCTCTGGTCAATTAAAAGGCTGCGGTAATTTTATTATCATTCATATTCAGCTATATGTTGTTGTGTTTTTGTTACTAATCGCGTCCAGCTTCTGCTAGACGAGGTCAACGGGTTTAATCAAAAAGTCATAAACTAGCATACTCATTGTTACATTTCGGACGAATGAGGTGTGCTTTTTGACCTCCCTGGAAGGCAAGGCTTCTTAAATGGCTACTAAGAAAGCGGGAGAGTGCCGTCTGGGTGTGTCTGTCACAGTTCATAGTGAGGAATCAACCAGGGTAT
Source organism: Stegodyphus dumicola (assembly GCF_044657685.1). Classification (NCBI taxonomy): domain Eukaryota; kingdom Metazoa; phylum Arthropoda; class Arachnida; order Araneae; family Eresidae; genus Stegodyphus; species Stegodyphus dumicola. The sequence continues at coordinate 3,747,082 of NC_140769.1, read as the reverse complement.
TCAACTTGGTGCCAAGAGTGTGTCGGAGAAACAAGCCAAAGCATTTTATCAGTATGTTTTCTGGCAGAATACAGCTCAGAGTAAGTCAGACAATTGGAAGTAGCCAGAGCCTCCTCGGCACATTTCTTTGCAGGGACGTCTGCCTCTTCATTTCCCCAAATGTCCACATGTGAGGGAATCCACTGAATGTGCACATCACAAGAGGACGAGACGTGTTTTAATTTAGTGAGATTTGAAGTTCCAATTTTGTCACCAACGGTACACCAGTTTGACAAATGTTGGATGGCACTACGTCTATCAATCATAATCAAGATAGCTTTAGAGACTAAAAATGACATTATATAGTTCAGACCCTCATCGATAGCAAAGAGTTCACTTTTGAAAATTGAGCTTAAGTCAGGAAACCCTTTCTTTATTTTGACGATTCAATTGGGATCTCTGATAAGTACTCCACTGCCAATTCTGCTATCTATGATCAAGCACTACATGAACCATTCTCAACTGTATGTAAGTTCCATGTCAGGCAAGAGGTAGGTTGCCAGATAAAAGTAACCAGAGAGGCTAGAAATATGCCAAACATTCCGCACGTCCAGGGATCCTAATACCGGATGGCAGAATTTTGAAAAACTCTCTCTGAAAATCAACGGTAAACACTGACTAGTCGAGGTCCCCACTTCCGTGGCTGGAGATTGTAGTGGCGGGGAAAATGAAAGCCTGGAGATCTGCCTTGTCATCATAAATGCTGCCTGGCAGTAATGCGCGAGGTAGCCTTCAGTGTCAGAGCTACACAGAAAAACTATATGTGCCTCTCCACGTCCACAGCGACTACTGACTTGAAAAAAAGGACGCACGCTAGGTCACATTGAAGAGACCAACGAACTCACCCCTGAAAACGCGTCCAGGTTCATTGTTTTGTGCCTCCCCCTGGTGCTGTGGCTGCTAGAGAACAAATCTTTCTCCCAGCACATTATTCGACCTCCGGTGAGGCTACTGTGATAGTAAGAAGTACAGATTATCAAATGCGAGTTCTATAAAACAATAGGAGGAATTATGACTGGCAAAACATAGGCTGCAGCTACAAATATGCTGGAATCAAAGCTGACCAAACTGAAGAAACAAAGAAAAATTCTCGTCTTTATAGGGACTGTCAACAAGTTTAAGAATCACTTTTGTTAGCCTAGCTTTTAAGCTGTGATCGAGGTAGAAATTGTGAAGCTAACAAACTAGTGAATTATTAAAACATCCAAATCAAAAACGTAAGAGCTGTAGTTTTACACAAAAACGTAACTGTAGCTTTACAGATTTTTTCATAAAATTATCTACAATCTTTTGAGAAACTTTTTAATCGAAAATACACGTCTAAGATCAACTTTTAGAAAAGAAAACATAATTCTGTTTTCGCTGGAGTAAACAGTTTTCTTTGAATAACTTGACATTACGTCTTTCACTCTGAAATCAGTGACAAAATTTCACATCGCAAGAATGAATATTTTTAACATATTTGATTTTTGCCGCGTACTAAAAAGAGATCTTTTTTAAAGTAAACATTCCTTGACGCTTAAAAGCACTAGAAAGAGGGAATTTGTTGGAATATTCTTTCTATTCCTTTTTCAGATGCCACGAAAAGAGCCTACGGACATTTAAAGGGTTTTTAAATGTAAACAAAAAAGTCAAAAACACTCACTTTTAATGCAGTGCCTTCTGGATGTAAAACTTTGAAGGGAGGTTAAAACTTTCTTATAACCAAACCGTTTCAAAATAGACAAAACGCTTGGTATATCTTAATGATAGAATTATAATAAAACACCGGTGTCAGCAATTACTTACAATTCACGTATATAAAACTTTTACCAAAATTCCCACTTCGAAGAGAAAACGAAATTAAAATGTTGATAGTCAGAGGAAATCCAATAAAATGAACATTTCTTGTCACGCATGCTGTTCAAAGAATACTCACACATATATATGCCCGGTGACCAAAAAGTCCGCTAACATGTAAAAATTTAATAATTCATTGAATAATATTATAGATAGAGAGGTAAAAACTGACACTCGTGCTTGAAATATCATGGGGGTTTTATTGACAGCAAAAACGTGCTGAAAACAGCTAATAGATGGCGGATAATAAAAGCAATAATTAGCATAACAACTTATTTTTAGTAAAGACTGTGTTCTTTATAACAAATTTTCAACATGTCGGCCGTCATTCATCAACAATACCTATAGACGAGGGACAATGTTGTGAACAGCAGTGTGCAGCATATATGTAGGTAAGGGGAGACATTGCCGTTGAATGTTGTCTTTCAGCATCTTTATTGAAATCGGACGATCGTGGTAGACTTGCAATTCCAAGTAACTCCACGACCATTAATCACACGAATTGAGATCTGGGGACCTGAGAGGAAAAGCAGGATGGAAGTGGCGGCTCATCAAACAATGCGTGCAAGAGATCTTTCACATGTGTAGTAATATGGGGCGGAGCGCCATCTTACATATAATTCATACCTTCCAACAGGTGTGCCAGACGATGCGATTCTGTAACGTATCAGCGTCTCGCCCCCGTACGTGATATTAATTCCGAGTACATTACGGGGCATGGTCCCTTCCCGGAGTACTTTGCAAAACGCGGCATCAGTGAGACGGATATATGCAGCTGCGGAGAAATGGGAACTCCGGAACACTATGTCACAACATGTCCACTAACAACTGGACTACATATACCTATCCCGCAGACCAATCGCCAAGCGTTCTGTAAATTTCTTATAAAGCAACGTCATTTCATATACAAACTAACAAAAGTAACGGATAAACTCTCTGCGCTTGGCACAGATCTGTGTCAAACAGCCTAAAGGTGTGCTTCAGCCTACAAACATACTATTAAGGTCGATGCAAAACAAGACAGAGTATATTTCGTGCTATTTCTAACATGCACAATTATTACAATGTACATATATTGAGTACACATTGAATTACTGTGAGTATATTGGTGTATAAATGGTCAGCCTGCATTAAATAATGTATAGTATAAAACCATGTATATATAATAAAAAGTCAGCGGTGCTATGTATCTCAGCTAAATGTATAATATGTCAGTATTATGTATATATCAGTATAGTGTACATAATACATCAATATAATGTATATAGCAGCATAGTGTATAATGTACCAGTATAGTGTATATAATGTATAATGTATGCATAATTTACATGTCATAAGTTCTGGTGTAAGACATACGAACCATTACAACACGATATTGGCCTTGGATCACACGTAAATCTTAATATAATTTCCTATATCTAAAATATTCCCATGCACATAATCAAATTAATGTAATGTAATATGCATATTTTAAATGTATTTGCCTTTGTGTATGTAAGATTATGTGCTATGTACCTTATTTGTAATATGCCATCATACGTAATATGTACCTCAATTGTAACATGCTGTATGAACCATAATTTTTTTTTATGGCACTGTACTATCTACCAAGTCCCTTGTATGGCACTGTATTTTAAATCGGTGACTGGTGTCAGAGGTTCATGTGGCCCCTCACCCTTCCCCATACCATCTTGGGGTGCACTAGACAAGGGGGACGGGGGACGTGGCGCTGTACCAATTAACCGCTATGGTAGAGGGCTGGTGCTCGCGTCCTCCGTCACTTATTAATTCCGAGTACAATTAGATTCGATGCTATATTCATATGCTTTTTATATTAATGTCTCAGCAAGTTGTGCAAATTAATAAAAGTATAGATACTATTATTTTAACTATGAGTTGTTATAATTTGTACTTTAAATGTAACTTCTCCTCTTTCATCGAAAATGTAAATCAGTTAGCTAGTATTTAAGTCGAGAATTTGGAATTGTAAAATGGAGAATGTTTTTGCCTCTGGAGGCGACGTTACTAGCTTTGGCCAGCTCTGATAAGCTCTGACAGCTCTGACAATACCAATTACAGCTATACAGGGATCGGACCAAAACGTCACCAATTTTGGGGGAATTTCGGAGATGGGTCGCCAAACGCCAATTTAGAGAGATACTCATTTACACAATGTTAAACAATGGCATCTTGTAATCTTATTTTTTCCGGCAGACTTTCGTCTCTTGGGAATTTCATGTTACATTATACCAACAAATATTACAATTTCGCATATAATTTCACTGAAATTATTTATATATATAAAAAACTCATAACAATATACATATATATATTACTGTGAAAGACCGAAATCTGGAGAACGTCGACATTCACCGCACCGAGTCGCTTGGTGTATGTTCGAGATACTATTTGCTAAATATCTTTATTTCTCACTTACACCGGCAAATATCGACATTCACTAATCACTAATGGTGAATGTCGAATAAAAATGTTTTCGTTAGATTTTTGAATCAAACTTTATTATTAAAACAAATTATGATATGTCAAAATAGGGAGAAGCTTAAGTAGCAGCATATGTAAACAATATGTTGAACCTACCAAATATTCGGTCTTTCACCGACATATTTGGAGAATGTTGACATTCTCCAGTTTCGCTCTTTCACGGTAACATACATATGTTCTAATGTATGCATATCTACTTTTGTATCAAGAAAGTTTATCAATGACGCTTTATTAGAACAAAACAGTGACGCGTATGAGCAAAAATTAGTCAAAAAAAGTTCGATTGATTGATTCCCTAACATTAATAAAGATTTAAAGATACGTTTGTCGGATCCCACTTGTCGTAATGACAGTGAAGGTACATCGTTAATAAAAGTGTATGGTCCTCGTCCAAATATCATTGTTTCAGAAAATATTTTACAAATCGTAGATATCCATTATTTACGTATCCAATAAATTTCCACACTATTTTACTAAAATATTAAATGTAAGTGAAGCACTCCGGTTACATACAAAATCCTTAAGTTTCAGTCTAGCAACCGAAACGTTTCTTGAAAATTTAAAAAAATAAATAAAAACAATTCGTCGCAATGGAAAAAATTTTAAATATTCATCTATCTATTTCACCGTTTGCTTCTACAAGCAGTTGATAAATGAAGTTTTAGAAGTAAAGCGAATGGCATAATGTATGGGAAAAATGGCGCCCTTTTGTTGAAGTTTAATTAAGCTTAGTCCTACCCCAACGCGTGCAAATTTTTTAAAAACCCGAGCCGCCATTCTGCTGCCGAGGCCACGATGATAAGTCGACGCTCACTTTTATAAAGCAGCTAAGAAATTTAATCAACGTAAATGGGAGAGAAATGAATTAAAATTTCCCGACACGGACATTTCCTTAAATGCACAAGGGATATCAACTATACTTTTTATATTGTTGTCTACAAGTAATAAAGAGGAAATAGAAGAGAGAGGAATAAATAAAGAGTAAAACTATTAAAAGTAACATGTATAAATAATGTAACATGCATAATACATATTGTTAATATAATGAACTCATATATTAACAATATAAGAATTCCCTTTAAATTGCGGTAAAGTTATAAAAACCGTTTTATGACAGATGTTGTAAAAAACAGCAATTTTTCATTTTCAAACAAATATAAATTAAAAGAGCTCATATTTTCACTTTCTTGCAAGAAGTAAAAGAAGTACTGTAATTGAGAAAAATTTCGGTTATATTTCGACGAAAATATGCATTTTGACCGATCTAGAATCTATTTGAACCAAATTTTGGAGGGGAGGCATCCGCATGTACGGGACAGAATAAAGGATTCTTTTTTCCCAAAACAGTACATAAGCATCTAGCATGGCACAGCTATAACATGCTCTTTTGCAATTTTCCGTTGCGATCGACTGCACCCAACATATATATATATGTAATATATATACATATATTATATATATACATCATATAATATATATATATATATATATATATATATATATAATATATATATGTAATATATATTATATATAAATATATATATATACCCACTTTGTTACCCGGCTCGGTGGGCTCAAGTTTTTCATTCTTACATGTTGGTAAATGGTGCATTTATACTTCCTTGTTAAGAAGTAAAGGAAGTATTGTGATCACAAAAAATTTCGGGTATCATATTTCAATGAAAATATCCATTTTGATCGCTATCGAATGCAATTTAACGATGTTTTCGAGTGGCATCTGTATTTAAGGGCATCATAAAGGACTCTTTCAGAAAACGGGTTGTAAAATGGATTTAAAATAGATTCAGAAGAGACTTTTTCCCGTAGCGTCTGAAGTAAATACGTACGTATGATTATATCTCGCATAACTCAAAAACGAGTAGCTTCAGGACGTTGAAATTTTGTATACAGGACTGTTATCACATGTAGTGGTGCACCACCATTTTTAGTTATAAGCAGCGGCACCAAACGTATGTTTGGTAGGTAAGTTAGAATTAAAACTTACTATTTACTTGCTTTTAAGTATTTTTAAGTACTTTTTATGTAGTATTTAAGTATTTTCTAGATATATAATTATATTTTTAAGTATATATTTGTTTTTTATAAATTATGAATTAGTTCTTTTTAGTTTTTATTGGTTTATATAAATTATGTCTAGTTCCTTTTTAGTTTCCTTTTGATTGATATGCATATTCGTGTCGGGAAGTTTTCTGTAGTCAAGAGTTTCTAAAATGTATTGGTTTCTAAATTAATTTTCTGGAAAATTTAATTTAAAAAAAAATTTAATTTAATACTAGACTTTACATTGCTTATTTCTCAAAATACTTTATTATTGGTATTTTCCTTTAAACTTCACCATTAATTTTTAATTGCTAATTTCTCAAAGTACCACTTTATTTCGTTTTGGACATTTTTCACTATGTATTTATTTTTGGTTTTGACTTTTACCCTTGCCTGCATGAATGACGAAACACGAATTGAATGATTGAAGAGTTAGGTTTGGAGGCAACTTTCCCTTGATAAGTCTGTCTTCTGCCTGCTCAACAGTCATTCACTTATGCATTTTTAAAAAAATTTTTTAGATTAATTTTAATTTGCTAAATTGATGAATTTATTTTCATGGTTTGGTTTTGCATTTATTTACTTATGCTATCTGAATTTAAATGATATTGTAGATTAGTTCGAAAATTAAATCTTTTACATGTTTTCACATTTTTAAAATTATTTTAACTTTAAATTTGCTTTTTTACGTATATACATTTTGTTAAAATGTATATATATCTACAAATGTATATATGTAAATATATATATATATATATAAATATATATATATCTACAAATGTATATATGTAAATATATATATATATATATAAATCTAAAAATGTATATATGTAAATATATATATATACAACCACTCTGTTACTTAACTCGGTGAGCTCAGTTTTTTTATACTTATAAGTTGGTTAATTGTGCATTTTTTGTTTCAAATATGATTAAATTATGTTATAGAGACATTAGGTTATTTCGAAGCAGATTGCATCATACAAAGCAAAGTTTACTTAAAAAGATGGGAAATAAGAATATGCACTTGCACTCCTTTCAGCTGGCAATGCAATGCGAACTGCGGTTCGTTTGAAAGCGTACTTTTAGGGTATCAGCTTTGTTGATTTTCAGATAAGAGACAAGCGAAAAAGAAGGAAATTTTGCTCTTTTCTTAGATCTTGACAGCTGGTGAAAGGTAAAAGGAACATTTCTATCGTAAATTGAGGCCAGTTTTAAACGCAAAAAGATTACCTTTAGAGATAAACGAAGGTAGCAAATATTTAAGTTTTGTATAGCGGTGAAATTTCCTAATTTTTATTATATTCACCGTATAATGCTCACCCTTTTGCTTACAAACAAATCAGAAAGATAAATATGCAATGCTGTTATCTTTTGAAGTCATTCATACGAAGATTTTTCGCAGTCTTTTGAACAATGGTGCACTGAATTTACAAGCGATATGAATTTGGGAGGAACGGTTGAAGAAGTAAATAATTCAGCAAGTGCGGTGCATTGTATTCAATGAAGGTGTGCACAAGAAGATTATTTTAGGGTTTCGAGGAAAGAGGACTTAATTTTGGATACGAATGTCCTTCCGAACCGTATGAATTCACGGAATTAGGAGTCAATTTTTTTTCTTTCTGTAGCCATTTTAAGCCATGATTCGTAAGTGAATATTGAAGGCTTTAGTAAATCGAATTTGCTTTAGCTCAAATACGGTTGATCTAGTGCTGCTTTTAATAGTAAATGTGGCTGTTGCCAAACGCAAAGGCATTCAGTTTGCGAAGGAAAGTGGAAGTTGTGCTGCAGCCGGAATATTTGGTGTTGGCGAAAGAACCGTACGTAAATGGAAGAGAGATGATACCACAATAATTAATAGGCCTAAGAATGAATGCGATTTGCTGAAAGGAGTAATGGGAATGGCTTATCCTATAAGAATATGTTGCGAATTGGGTCTCAGAAAATCACCATTTACAGCATTTAGGTACATATAGAATTAAAAAAATGTTTTTGTACTAGCGAGTGAGAGGTGTAAGGTCGCTGAAAACTGGTAGTCCGTTTCTCTGTTCGAGTCCCCGGCGGCGTAACGGCAAACCGCATATTGAATTGATCCATGTTAAACGAAATTCGTTTACTGCGCATGAATAGGATAGAAGTTGGCGCAACTACAACTGTGGCTCAATTTTAAAAGAAGATAAATACGGTTGACATTGTGTTATCCGGCCGTAAACATTTCGGGGTTTTAAAACTTGTCAAGTTGTAAGTTGCTTCATTACTTAAAGTGTAACTATCGATTGTAAACTACGCAAATTTTGGTTTAAGAAGGATTACAAAGCAGGAAAATCATTACAAGATATATTAGCTGAATGCCTATTAATTATACTCCTGAAGAATAAAAGCAATTGAGTATATACCATACGTTCCATTCGTATTTACTTTAGCAAATTAAAGAATAAATCCAGTTTCAATTACTGAATTAAAGTCAAACAAGGGGGCTTTATTGGAATAATCAATCCGTACATGTAAAACAGCTCAATTATGTGATCTGATGCCTGCTAGGCATTCAAACTATTTCCAAATAACCGATATTAAATGTAATGTTTATGAACAAAATAAACCAAAATGAAATGAAACAGAAGCGCATGCAGTAAGCGCAAACAAATTTCGGTAGAATTCCAATTATAAAACAGTAAAACCAACATCACTAACAGGCTTGTTGTAGGGTTGCTTATGTCCCTCTTAGTTTCCAGTATTTCCTCCCACGCCAACGGTACATCGTTGAGCATGCGCAGTATGAGGAATTGATTAACATTGATGAACTCAATGTGCGGTTTGCAATTACGCCTCCCGGCGAACGGGCTGGCTGCATTTGCGTTTTCGTAATTTTCCCCATGTGTAACATGTACACGAACCAGGTCCCTCTACAAAATCCTCCACGAAGGCATCCCTCTATTAGGCAGATAGCCCTCGTGCGCTTTGTCGTAATTAGATAAACGTAACCAAATTTTTGTATTCTTTAGTTTTAAATCCATCATTTTTATATTCGGTACATAATGCGCACCCATAAATTTCGATCTCATTTTTTGTATTAAATGTGCGCGTTATAAGCCGGAATATACGGTACTTTCGCGTGCTGTAGTTCTACGAAGAGCTAGCGAGTGTTATCACGTGATTGGTTTTGTTGTGACTAAATATGTATTTGAATTTCTACAAGAAATTAAAGGTTCTGAATAACTGTCTGTTTCACAGGACAATATGTTACGCTTTTCTTTCTAGCACTATTGCATGGGTAAATTGAAGATTATCTTTTATGCAGTCTTAGGTCAATAAGGCACATCCGAAACAAACTGAAACAAAACAAACAATTTTCTTCATGTAACAAAAGAACGAAACAATTCTGCTCATGTAACAATTTTAAAAATAATTAAAATATCTCACTAAAATGTCTTCACAAAAAGATTTTTAAAAAATGTATGAAATATTACACTGTAATTGCGATGCGCATAGATACAACCTTTAAAAGAAATAATTTCATTAAAACTGAGGTTAAGCTCTGATTTCATGATTTAACACAAATAAAAAGAGAAAATGAATTAAACCATATAAAAGTACACTTAAATTCCTGAGCAGTAAATACAGTTAACTAACATTTCTGTCACTATAATAGTTTGGGATAGCAAGTGTCTTACATTTGAGACTTCGGGGAAGTTTATAATTAAAGGGTTTTAACAAATTGGGTCATTAAATGAACAAGCTTTCGACAACGCTTAGGACTTCCCTCAACTTCCCAGTACCAATTCTTCAACTCTGTTCTAGGTTTAAACTCGCTGGAGAAAATTATACTGAATTAAATGTTCCTTGAAAAGGAGAGCACTGCAGAGAATGGCTCACGGATTTTCAAATTGTCCATTATTTATCTGCGATTACAAATGATTTCTGGGCATTAAGCTCCACCTTCCCCATTGTGGACGGCCACCGCTTTTATAGTTTAAACCACTCTTAGCTTCCCCAGTCATTTTGCATCGATCCCTTCCCCACCGCGAATATTGGAAGATGTGTCTGACATAAGCACTTCTGCTCTTCCAGAGGCTGGAGAGATATAAGTTTAATATTCATGGCTTGGACGTGGGGCCATTAAAAGGAGGAAGGAGCGATAATACCACATGAAACCGGTTTACGATGTTCTGAACAAACCGTAGAAAAGACCATAATCCCTACTTGGGGGGTTGATTGAAAGGATGATCTCCTGGATATATTTAGTATCGGGAGATACATTTTGGGGATGTCTGGAGGACGCTGAGAATATTAGATTTAGCGATCCGTGCCGTTAGGAATGAAAACAAGCATTCTGGTTAATTGGATGCCGATTGGTTTCTCTTCGTCTGTTTCCCATCTGCGTTTTTCTAGCATTTTACTCATTTGTACGAAGCAAAGGAAGTAGCGTAATCGCATTTTCAGTTTTCAGATTTCAATGGAAATATCCATTTTCAACGTTCCCGAAACCGTTTATTACTATTATTATTATTTACGTGTTCTGCCCTAAAGCACTACACGGAACGGAGGGATGCCTTCGTGCAGGACTAAGGGAAACTGGCTCGTATTAATGTTACAGTGAAACACCGAAATCTGGAGAATGTCGAATTTCATCGCTAAATGTCAACATTCACATAGTCGCTTGGTGTATGTCCGAAATATTTTCCAAATACTCTTATTTCTGATTTACACTGGTAAATGTCGATATTCACCATGTACTAATGGTGATTGTTGAACATATAAGAATATTATATTTTCTTCTCCCTAATTCAGTCGCGAAAAAACGCACTTGAGACTTAAAATAAGAACTTAACATAAGAGCTTAAAACACACAGTACATTCAAAATGAGAAAGGAAAATAATAGAAGTTAAAAACTTGCTAAATTATGTGATTCAAATCTTATTTGGTGCAACAACTTAAACTATTATGCCACTTTGAATTGCACAAGAGGCCCTTGCTTTTACAACTGCATTTATTTGTGGAACACTTCCTTTTGCAATGACAGAATGTACATATACTCCTCTCTTACGACCTACACCAGAGCATATCTGTGATTGTCGACATACACCGGTGAGGATCCGAATGTACAAGAATGTAATGCAATATTCGATCTTTCACTGACGTATTTGGTGAATGTTGATATTCTCCGGTGAAAGTCGACATTCTCCAATATCGGTCTTTCACGGTAACATTAATACGTTTCACATGGGAAAAACTAAGTAAACGTCCACGCAGCAGCCCGTTCGCAGCATTCGAACCTCGAATCGAACTGCAGTGTTCAGGAATTTCACCGCTGGGCAGCCGGTGGGCCTCCCGAATCCATTTGGATTACTTATTTTGTGATGCCTGTATATGGCGAACAGGATAAAGGAGTCTTTCTTCCAAAACGGATTGTAAAATGGATTCAAAATATACGGCTAGCATAAATGATTCATTCATTTTGAAAAGGCTATATTTTCAAAAGAATTACGAGTACACACATAAAAAATATATGAAGAGAACCACAAACTCACAAAGGTGTTTTTTTCACTGTTTCACCAAGTTTCGAGGATAAGTGGAACGTTGCTTCATCACTGAATATCCATGTGGTGGTGAAATCTTCGTTCTCCAACGCTTTCTGCATTTTGTCGCAAAAACCTAGTCGACAGGCGTAATCTTACGGCTTTAATCGTTGCAAGAGCTACACGTGGTACGGTTTGAAACGCAACCGTTGAAGCAAAATCTCACAGTTTTCTGTGGTATTCCGAACATCTGGTCAATTGACATGACGAACATCTACACAAGAATGCTGGTGTCTCCCTGTTTCCGCGGTTTTCAGAAACCTTCCTGCTTCCGCGAAATCATCAATTTTCATTATCCCCCTTTCCAAAGGGGTTACATATAGAAGGGCCGAGTGGACCTTGGCCTCTCTCGAAATGTAGGAAAGCAAAACATTTTTAGATTTAGAAAAAAAGAATTTTTAAAACAAACAATCGAAAAATATTTATTATCTCAGATCTTTGCATGAATGAACCTGATACTGTATTTAAAAGAAGAGAGATGATATTCAAACTCTGCGATGATTTTGGCAATGAACTAAAAAATCGTTTCCGAAATTTAAAGAAAAAATATCCTTCCAAAATTCTGCATATAGGTGAGTTATAATAAAATCTTTCAGAACAGATATTCGTTCTAAACCGAAGTTCTGAAATGACATTCGTTCTTCTAAAGCGACTTCTGCTTTGGTTTTAATTGCGCCTTTGCAGCTCTTAATTCTTTCATTTATGCAAATCCAATAAACTGCATTTTCGTTACTTCTATTCCGAATTCGATACTGATAACCTTCATAAAGGGCTAAAGATTTTTTTCTTCTTAGTTTCATTAACGTCTAAAACATCCATATTGATTAACATAAGATGTGAAAATAACAGCTAATATTGTAGCAGAATTATAAATAGAATGAAATTAAAGATTTAGAGAGGAGCCTAACCTTAACGAAGACTAACTTATTCACAATGAAACTGGCCAACTTATCTTAATGACTTATCGTGACACTCCCTGAGGAGCTGTGGGGAGGTACTGTACTCTCCGATTTCGCGGGAACAGGAAGAATTTTGAAAAACGCTGAAAGAGAATCGCGGAAACAGAACTAATTCACAATGCTAAATGTGAGCTCGATTATCGTCTGGGCGTGTGTCGTGTCACCATACACCCCTTTTAAAAAAGAAATGAATCATTTATGCTAGTCTTGCATATGTTGTCATCACGTCTATACATACGTATGTATTTCGCGTAACTCAAAACCGATTAGCCGTAAAAACGGTTAAATTTTCTTTGTGGGACAGCTGTAACATCTCGTTGTGCATCTCTCTTTTTTAATGCACCTAGCAATACCAAAATATATACAGGGTGATTCTAAATTGTTTTTACAGATTAAGAGGGGTGATAGTACTCATCCATATAAGCAATAATTACCATAGAACATAGGCTCGCATTCCACTCTGAGAGGCAGAAAGGAGGAAAATTAGAATTCCAACCTGAATTTACAACGGTGTTGAGAGCGCGAATGAGAGAGAACAAAAGCTATGCAATAAGTTTATTGAAAACCTCAGAGTGCGCAAAAAGCATAAAACCGAGAACTTGGAAGTTTTTAGCAATTAAACTGCGTCGCAGTTTTTAACTTTCGCCATCTTCTATCCTGTCCTCCTGGACATATTCTGCTGCACTCTTCTACAGTATACGAAGTTCTGACAGCCAGAACACAGCATGAACTTTCCATTCCAATCTCTTCATACAGCGGAAGTTGGAGTTGGTTGATAATATTCAGCCCTTCAATTAGGTAATGAACTTACTGCAATCGTTTGGGAGGTTGAGACCTTGCGAACCAAAGATGTGCATTTGAGTGTTTGCCATCAAAGTCTGAGCTCGAATAAACACTCGAACGCCAAAGTTTCGGTTTTATCCGCTTTGTGCACTCTCTGCGAGTCTCTGTGAAAATTTGAAAATATAACGCTGATTTTTGTTGTTTGATTTCTAAATTAATTTTGTTTGACTTCTGAATTAATTTTGTTTGACTTCTAAATTAATCATTGTGCAACTTTGGTATCGTTCATTCGCTCTCCCAACACCACTGTTGTATGTTTAGGTTGAAATTCCAATATTCCTCTTTTCTGCCTTTTAGAGTGGAATGCGACCCTATGTTCTGTGGTAATTATTGCTCATCTAGATGAGTACTATTACCCCTGTGGAGGCATCTAAATAACGACGTTTATTCATTTAATTGCATTGTCAAATGTAGTTTATCATTTTAAATTTTTTATTAATTTAATTGCATTAGCAGATGTATAAATCATAATGTTTGTAAATTTATTATCATGGCCGCTCCACGCTTTTCTTATCCGAGGTATAAAATTGTAGATGAATTCTGTAAATAAAATTATTTAATCTATTATTCCCATTACAACAGAGGATAAATTATTTTTTTCCTTTTCGTGCATTACTTAGCAAATTCACTTTAAACAAAAACGTATTGTATAACACCCTTTTTGGTTATATTTTATTTTCTGTTTTCTAGTCTCAGTTACAAATTATGAATGATGCAATTTTTAGTCATTACTGAAACGCAAGTAACACATTATACGAAAATGGTAAAGTAAAAAACGTCATTCGAAATGAACAACATTCGGAAAATCATTCGCAAATTGCTTTTAGTACTTATTTTTGTACACTGTATTTAATAGCAGCGCTACTACCAGCATTTTACTGTAAGCTAAAATGAAGAGAAAAAGAATATCACTAATTAGCTATTAAATGAGCCAACATGTCAAAGTTCGTCATTAAGTGCGCCAAGATGGCAAACTCAGAATGTTCTTTCTCCCGTCTGCTTCAGACTGTGCTTCGGAGTTCTATAACAAAGGTAGATAGCCGCTCAATTATTATATTTTAGATTCTTATTTTAAAAGAGTTTGGTTTATGAAATCGCGGCAAAGCCTCGATGGATATCTGGCTCAGGAAAGGGATGCCTTCCTGGAGGATTTTCTAAGAGAAACTCACTCGTATACATGTTACACATAGGGAAAACGCTCATGAAGCCAGCCTGTTTGCGGTATTCGAAGCCGTTCGCGGGACCAAACTACCAGTGTTCAACGAATTTAACGTTCGTTCGGTTGTGGACAAAATGGAAAGGGGTAAAATTAAAAGGGAGCAAAATGTTTATTTTTTAAAAAATAATAAAAAAAAAACTTTACATCCTATATATTTTCAGATGTTGAAATTTTAAAGTCATAAACGTCAAATTGTTTAAGAAAATCCAGCAATTTCCAAAAATTCGCCAAAAATTTAGAACTGAAATTACACTTCTCATAAATGTTTCATTGAAAAAAAATTTTTTTTGCTCTATTCGATGATGCAAACAACAGAATTCTGATATGTTAAGTTTGTTCGTTAAATGCAAATACGTACTATAAACCGGGTAAACATTAAAAAAAATAAAATCTAAAAGGTTTAAGATTTAAAATTACGTCCAAAGGGTCGTTTTTTTAACATTTTGTGCGTTACCTTTATTTGTTAAATATCGTATTCTTCGCATTTAAACCATAAAATTCAGCTCAACAGCAATATCACAAAATAATTTTAAAATGAACCTATATTTGGAATTTCCCGATACACCTGAAAATAAAAATATACGCGCTGAAAATAAAAATATTCCCCTTCCCCATCCCCGTAGAGTGTTGCCATTGCTCGCTTTTAAATCGATGAGTTTGTTAATCAAAAATTCGTTAAAGTTTTACAAAATATGAAATAGATAATAACACAAATTTCAAATTTAATAATAAAACAAATTCCAGATTTTAATAATAAAACAAATTCCAGATGCCCATATTCGGGTGGAAACGTACGTTATTCAAAATTGGATGGCTCATAAATACATTTTTGCAGTTTCTTCATTATTTAATTTCTTTAAATATAATACAGGGCGATAATATTTGGTGGCAATAATTTGAAAAGTGAATCGGACATTTATAGTGAACCAACGCAAAATGCCAAAACTAAAATAATAGTCCTTCAGGGCAAATTGCCGCTTTAAACTAATAAAAAAAATCTAAATTGAATTTTGAAAAAAAGCACTTATGCGTGCACAAAATTTTAATCTTATCAGGAAGTGCTTATCAGGAAGTAGGTTGAAAATAGGCGACAAAGTTCCCTCACGTGTAAACTAAATAAAAACTTATAATTAAAAGCGCATGCAATGTTAATTTTTTTAGATGAGGGATCACGCAACATGTATTTTTCAAGAGTTTCAAGTAAAGAAATATCTAAGTATCCTTTAAGTAAAATGTTTACCTTAAGTTTTGTGTAAAAAGCCTATTATATTCGCTCAATGATTCCCTTACCTAAAGTTATCCTCTAGGTATTACTGATGGAAACAATTGTTATTTTATAATTTGGGAAAAGTTCACAAGTGAGAATTGACAAAACTGGCTTTATTTGGAAAGAGACAATTCCTTGAAACTATAGTTTCAGGAAAAAGTCAGTAAGTGCCAATTTCTTTTTGGTACTGTGTCGAAGGAGAACTCAACACAATTACGAAAACGTTGAAAGAATTCAACACAACCGGATGGTAAGAAAGTTGTAGCCTGAAAGAATGATTTGCGAAATCTTTGGAGAATTCGGTAGAAACAAAATTTTCGCCCACTATGCTCTTCCTCTCGAGCTCTCTGCGAGAGATACAACGTTAAGGACTCTGAGGAAATTGAGAGCGAGGTTATAAAATTTGTTGAAGCAGTCAGTCATTTATTTCTCCCAAGAGTAGTTTCAAACATGAGATCATATTTCTGTTTATACTTTCTGAAAGAGAAAGGAAAGAATGTGCCATAAAATATTTTAGATAATGAGAGTTGGGGTCGTAGATGGATGCAAATGTTGAAATGTAGACACAATTTACGAAAATACTTCATAACTTGAAATCCAAACTTTTTAGTTTCATTCATGCTATTATAAGTAGACGCTTTAAATGCGCATAAAGTGTTTTATGTAATTTGTTTGAATTTCATCACGAAACAATTCCGTATATATATTCGTTTATATATATATGAACGAATTAAAAGAAGAAATGTTTTTAAGAATTAGAAGAGTTTAAAAAACTATTAACATAAATCCGTATCCTTTAACCCACACCTTTTCAGCAGTATAGTGTTTTAATCCTTTCCGGCTCGCTACTTTTTAAAATCGGGGTTTTGATGAAAAAAAAAGGTAGGCAGTGTAATGAGATACATTCCGATGACATCAGAGATCACGTGACTTATGCGTAGCTAATGTAAACAAACAATGCAGATGACCTCTGAGATCACATGACTTATGTATAGTTAATGTAACTAACAAGATCATTCTTGCTCTTCTTCTCTTGCGGAATGTATCTCATTAGGCTTAGAGGAGTAAACAAGTAAAATTTTGTGAAAATAGCACTTATTGTTTTAATTCTGTGGGTGTGCTGAAAGTGGCACACTGACTGAATAGAGCTTCGAAAAGAGTGCTGATACGAGCATTGTTGTCAATGAACTGACCGACGAGATGCGGAGAAACAAAGAATGCAGACTCTCAGTTGTCCTAGATGATCGGTGAGCCCGGTCTGGGTAGACCTAGCGTTCGCCGTTGGATTTTTGGGCAAGATTTCAAGGTAAAAATTTAAAACTAATATAGAATAAGGAGATTAGCATACAGCCAAAAAAATAACATAGAAATTTTTTTTAAACGATTCCTTTTATACCCTAAATAAATCTGGATTTCTTTGAAAAATGAGGGTCTTAAAAAACTAAACATGGCTAAAATATATGGACTGGTTTGTGCTGAGCTGCCATCTACTATAAATAAAGAAGGTTCAGAGTAACCTATAAATTCTTTTTCATTCAATTTTTCTGTGCGTACAGAAGGAAATTTTAGGTGTGTCCAGACCGGACACACTGTGCCGCAAATGATTAAATGTGCTTATCATTAAGAACTCTGCACTTAGTAAAGAAAGGAAGAATTATACTACGAATATTACTATTCATTTAGATACGATGAAAATTTTATCCTGCCCCTAATATGTAGCAAACTTACGATTTATACTGATTACGATTCAAAAGTGCAGCAGGCGCCGCTTAATATGATCATGTTATTCCATGGCTATTTTGATGACATTGACCGAATAGTAATATTAAACGATGACAAAAATATACTTCAAAGTAGCAATGGAATTTGACCAGCTTAATGAGAACATAAGGAGGAGTACATCAGTAAATACTTCCACTGCATTTTAATTACGGTAAGTTTATTTATGAACTATTCAAAGTGTCTTCATATCTCTCGTATCGGTAAAGGCCAAAATCTATTCCTCTCAAACATTTGAAACGTCCGTACACAGGAATTTTTGTTGAATGGATGTCCTTCATCCATGCCATGTAGAATGCTACGGAGTAATATTAAACGATGAGTAATATTAAACAATAACCAAAAATGAAGTTAAGCAGTTACTTCTCTCTTGAGGATCTCTGTGCGATTTCATTCACTGTGTGCAGTTTTCCCTTAGAACAGGATTCAATTCAGAACAGGATTGCTAAACTTTGACGTTAAACACGATAATGATAAGCCTGCATATATCTGGAATTTATTATCACAGATATTCAGATTTAACAGTAATTTAGATAAAAAGGAGCTCAGTACGATAAAAACTGTTAAACAAAAATTAAATGTCAGATAAACATACGGTGCTTACATTTATTAAAATCTAAATTTATGTGTATCACTTTTTTCCGTTACTCTTTATTTCTCTGATACTTTTTATGTGCGACAGCTGCTGTTTTGAGTTTCGTAAATAAATGTATGTCAACAATCTTTTATGAGTGAAATAATTTTACATTCTGTCCGTGTGCGCATCAAAATTAAAATGAATAATTTCCTTCCACGATAAAAATTGTAGGTAATCATTCTGCTTCGCATATTCATAATTAACTATTAATTCAATTAAATTTTCAAAAGCTTAAATTATTTCAATGCATTTGTCAAACAATTGAAACGTTAAGCTTTATTCATTATTTGAAAAGAATATATACATATAGAGAAAGTAATATAATAGTAATATAAATTTTCTGAGCTTGAATGTTGGTAATCTCAATCAAAACGTTCGGTAAAAGGAAAACACAATAAATGTGTAGATAATAAGAATAACAAACGCAAACAAGTGCATAAATTTCGACGCCTACTTAAGTGTCTTATTTTGTAAATTTTGCTATAATGCGTTCAGTTTTATAACATGTCTACTGTTTTCGCATACAATATGATTTTCATTTGAAACATTGTTTCGGAAAATTTAAAAAGATGCCTAAGGCTATATGTTTAAATTGGAGATAAAAACATTAATTATCTTTACATCTAATTTTAAACGAATGCATTTTAATCTTAACCTGCATACATTTTATATTTCCGTCACGAACAAATTTCCGTTCAAAATGCTTTGTTTTAAAAAACTGATTATGAAAATTCGCTACTTTTAACAAGAGAATTGTAATAGTTTTTTTTTTTTTTTTTTTTTTTTTTTGTGTGTGTGTGTGTGTGTGTGTGTGTAGCCAAAACTCTTGTTGGTACTAAAAGGAAAAACTAATAAACAAACTGCCTGGCAAAACATATTTTAAGTACATTTAATTAAGTACGGTTAATTAAAACGCAATTTTAAATTAAATTATTCCAAATTTAAACAAAATTCTTCGCAACGAAAGAAAAATATATATAAGTAAATTTTGATGTAAACGTTTCGGAAGAAACAGGTTTCTTAAAACTTTGAATCCATTTTATAAATTAAGCAGCATAAATCTTGCATTATTTTTAAGACAATTCTCCAATGATCAGAATATCTTCGATAAACACAGTATTTAACCCTTAGAAAATCAAAGCCTTAGCTAACTTGTATGGTTAAAATACCGAAACGTCTGTTCCCGCCCATTACTGGCCAGTTTCCTCCTCTCCCCTTCCCTGCCATGCCCTGCCCTGCTATTAACGCACAAAGAGCTGTGAAAATTTCCAGTGACATCCTTTCTACTTCTTAAAACAAGAAGCTTCAATTAGTCTTTTAGGACAAGTTGCCTGCAATATGCTTTTACTATGAATTTGTGGAAACTGCAACTGCTACTTCATATATTAGGGGGAGGGAAGAAAACAACATAGCAATCTCGGCCGTTTCGGACGTTTGTGGTATTTTGAATGAAAGGCCGTCTGGTGGGTTTTGGACTTCAAATGGTTAAACACCTGGCAAAAATGCAAGAGAGGTAGACAAGACCGTAATACTCAGAGTTTGTAACAGAATATGAGTGTGAATTGGTGCTCTCATGTGATACAGATCATTATTTATTGGTAGGAAAAAGAGTTCAGCTGGCGTAAATCGTCATTCCCCGTGGAAGTGGCGAGCGGTATCAATCGTTACACAAATGGTGAGCTCATCGACATGTATTCTTTCTATGCAACTCGGAATGGAAATGCGGCAGCTGTTTAAAGGAGGAGTTCGTAATCGGTCTACGTATATCCTTTGAACAGCTGCACAGTGTTATTGCAGTCCTATCGATAAAATATATGTTGCGAGCTTCGCTTTTTTGTAAACATATCTACCACTCAAAATTTGCACGGGGATTGAAGCCTTACGCCAACAGATACTGCTCAACAGCGCCCGACACCTGTAGCCAATGTTCAGTCACCTAGCCTCTATAAAGCCATGTTTCGGATCTATATCCTTAAATTCTTCAATAAGCGCTTAATAATGGAGGACGAGGGGCATGTACCTGCTTACCTCTGGTGGGCGCCAGATATATGCAACTGCTACTATATATGCAACTGCATATTCCAGATAGATGCAGGCTTATAACAGGTGTCCCCGTTCTCCGACACCTGTCACCTGTTCAACAGCACCGTGTACTTTTTCAACGCGCCGTTTCCGCACATACCTTCCGTTCCAAAATGTACTTATTTCTGTGCCGCCATCCTCTGTCTACCTTAGCCATTTCGTTCTTACTAGATATTTTTGAATCCCCGGCATCTAAAATGTAAGCTTGGCCCACCAGAGGTCGAGCTGTAAAATTGCTGAACACTGGTAGTTCCGACTCGAGTTCGATCGCAGGTGAACGGGCTGTCTGCATAGGCGTTTTCGTGGGTTTTCCAGGTGTTATGTGCATAGGAGCCAGTTTCCATTAAAAATTCCTCCACGAAGGCAACCGTCCCCTTAGGCAAATTGCCCTAGTGTGTTTTACCATAATCAACTAAACAATTTCCAAGAATTTATACCTAAATATTGGCTTTTGCGAACTACAACTGTACAGTTGGCCCCGACTTTTATACCTTGAGATAAAAAATACACTTAATAATCATAAGATCTAAATTTTATTGAATTTTAAGGTTTCGCAGATAATATTTTATTTGGCTGATTATTAAAGAAGAACAGTTTCGAACTTTACAGCTCTGAATAAGGCTGCTGTCACACATCCATTTATTTCGGACGAATAATTGTTTCAAACAATCGTTCTACCTGCTTTACCATTCACAGAAAGGAAAACTTTTCGCTTTTAAAAGCCAATCAGCTATCCGCATCGAGTCCCTCGTTTTTAAAACACCATTTGTAATGGAGAATTAGTAGTTTCTCTTTTACATGATAATCCAAAGTGATCCATCGTGATTCACTGGTTTGATCCTGTGATAAAGCAGAAAATTTGTACTTAACAGTTGTTCTTCCGAAACATTTTGAATGTGCGATACGTCCTTAAGAGTTTAAAATATCGAAAGAAATTTCTTCCTTGGATGGAAATTCACCAAAAGCATATAATTACATTAAACATTAAAAACTTTCGAAAACACGTTTCGGTTTACAGTTTTAAGAATAAAAAATTTAGAACATGAAGAATGACACGTCAAAAATGTGTTTGGCCACTAACAAAAAGCATTTTAAGTCACAACAGTTTCAGCTACTTCACTACCTACACATTCCTAATATTTTTACAGCTGGAATTCCCCCCCCCCGTCTTTTATGATGGTACCTTCCCCTGTTTTGGCAAAAGCTTTCATACAACTCTCAGCAGTTTGTCAAAAAATTTATAAAAAAGAATCTTCGGATAAAAAAGCGTATCCACCAAACCGCCAGTGGATCAGAAATCAGTGGGGGTGGGAGAGCTTAGCGTAAAAGTAAATGGTTCGAAAAGTGGGCCACATTCCAAAAGAAACGAGTAAAAAATAATAAAAAACTATGGTGACCCCTATGAACGGTTAGCTGCTTGAAGGACACATTGCGTTGACAGATGAATCATTAATAATCTCTTCCCCTTCTTGCGGTACCCCCTGCGTTGATAGTACAGCAAGAAAAGGAAGCGGCAGTTGAAGTTATGTCTGAGGATCCCTGATTTTCTATATACAAGTCCCTTTAGTTTAAGGTCAGTCTTTATACGAACTGCTGATAAAAGAATGCATAGTCGAGAGAAGATATCTTTCCGCTGACGATATTGCATTCTAGTACCATCTGGCATAGCCCATATAATTCTTCTTGTTTCTTTAATGTTAAAACTATTTCAGTGTTCATTATTTTTATTCGACATATATTCCCAAAGCCTGTTTGCTTACGAACCGTTTTAGAAGATAATGAATGAAAACTTCATGTGGACACTGCATGATTGCATTGTACGGTTTATTAAATTATAAGCATTTTTTTGCCGCACTTTATTTAAACTTATAGAGAGTATTTACACGATTTTGATTTTCTCATTGTATTTCGGCCACCAGAGTCGTCTTCCTGTCTGTTCGCAATGCGCAGATCGTATGCGCAGCTAAGCTCGCATTTTGTTTTTGCATTCTTGCAAACGCTAATTGTAACTTTCTCGTTTTTCTTTTTGCTGTGTTGTGTTCTAAAGTTGAAATCGCTGAATAAAAGTTGTACTACAGTCCACTCGCAAAAATTTTTTCTTATGTTTATTAATTTAAATTTATGATACCGCTAGGCTACACCTTGAATTTAAATACTAATTTTAAAATGCAAACATGACTAGCATCAAATTAGAATGAGGTTCAATTATCGCCTGCATTCTTTTCTTTAAAATGTCTCTGAAAATTAAACAGTGAATCGAAGGCTATATTTTTTCGCTGTTCGAAGAGAAATACTCTTATTTAATTATTAAAGAAATATGTGAAAAGCATGGTTTTAATATTTCTACGGGTAAATTAAGTGACATAATTAATATGAAAGGAAGGAAACGTTAAAATGTACATCTGACTGGGAAGAGGTCAAAAAATGCATTCCCAACAAAGGTTCTCACAGTACTCATTATTAAATATGAAGTCGCATCTCATGTTTTAAAGGAAACTCCAGCACCGCAAAGAGCTATTGCAAAATCTTTAAATATATGTGTAGTAACTTCGAACAAAAGTATAAAATCTGATTTAAAGCTTAATAAGGTATTTCTCCCGCTTTCCTGGAGTGCCTTCGTGGTGTAGTGTTCTGCACGCTGGGACGGTATTCCAGAGGTCGGTGGTTCGATTCCCGGTGAAGGCGATTGCTCATTTTTCATCTCTCTGGCTTCGAAAAAAAACTCCTAACGTCTCTACAAGCTAATCAAAACAAAAAACACGCTGCTCATCGCCCCACGCTGAAACATGTTTCTCAGCGTATGACTGTGTGCAGATTGCTGTACAAAAAGTATTCGGCAGGGGAAAAATGGAAATATATCATTACAACTTATAAGGCTTGGATATACGTATCTGACTGCAGTAGAAATTGATCAAGTTACTTCCGAGAAAAAGACTTAATATGTTGTTTCAGAGAAAACAAAGTTTTTCTAAAGGTTTTACGGTTATTAATGGATTCTCTTATTACGGACACTTAAAATAAGAAAAGTAGAAAAAAATGTCAAAATTAATTCGGAGTGCTATCAGAAATATATTTTAACACCTATTTTTAAAGAAGAAATTCTATCTCTGTATCATCCAAACAATCTTCACTGTGTTAAGCTCCATCAGGATAAGGCTCCAAACCATAGCTCTAAATCTACTGCTCTGTGTTTTTGAAAGGGAAATAGAGAAATAAAACCGGATTTAAAGCTATTTCTTTTAAATGTATCCCACCCAAGTTCTCCGATGTGTCTCCTATTAATTATTCTTTATTTGAAGTTTAAAAACAAGCTAAGTGGCCTCCCAAAACATTGGATTGACTTTCAAAACACTGGAAGCTTGTGAAGGAGAAGTGGAATAAAATCAACCTTGATGCTTTAAGAAAAGGACTTTTATCTTGGAAATAAAGTCATAATATGATAGTTCAACAAAACGACTATCAGACTGAAAATACCAGAAATTAAAATTTTAAGCTTGGTTTATAGATAAATCGTTGCAAAAATGATATTTCATCAAATTATTCTAACCTAATTAACCGATTCCTCGGAGGAAGATGAAAATCACATCAAAGACTGCAAATTCTGAAATTAAATAATCCGGGTTACGGGAAACAGCATTAAAATTTAGATTTTGCTATTTGTCGGAAATTATTCTTTTCTAACTTTAAATTACCAAAATATGAAGATTTTCATTATTTAAAACACTTCTGTAAATGGAACTATATGACTACAAATAACGACTGTGAAAATAAAGGTCGAATAAGGGCACGGTTATATAGATATGCATATATATAAACTATTTATAAAATCGTAAAGAGTATCGTTCGTTTGCTACTGGCAGTCTATGGAACTAGTTAACCCTTTGCGGCACATTGTGTACTCTCTGGACACACCTAAAAATTTCCTTCTGTACGCACAGAAAAATTGAATGAAAAAGGATTTATAGGTTACTCTGAACCTTCTTTATTTATAGTAGATAGCAGCTCAACACAAACCAGTCCATATATTTTAGCCTTGTTTAGTTTTTTAAGACTCTCATTTTTCAAAGAAATCTACCAGAATTTTTTAGGGTACAAAAGGAATTGTTTGATAAGAAATTTCTATGATATTTTTGGCTGTATGCTAATCTCCTCATTCTATATTAGTTTTAAATTTTTACGTTGAAATCTTGCCGAAAATCAAACAGCGAACCCCAGGTGTGCTCAGACCGGGCTCACCGATAATCTTGGACAACTGAGAGTCTGCATTCTTTGTTTCTCCGCATCTCATCGGTCAGTTCATTGACAAAATTGATCGTTTCAGCACTCTTTTCGAAGCTCTATTCAATCAGTGTGCCACTTTGGGCACACCCACAGAATTAAAACGATAAGTGCTATCTTCACAAAATTTTACTTGTGTACTCCTCTAGGCCTAATTAGACTGCCTACCGTTTTTTAATCAAAACTCAGACTTTAAAAGGTAGCGTGTCAGATAGGACTGCAGCATTGCAAAACACTCAATTAATCGGTAGTGAAAGGCGGCCCAAGGTCGTCTGAGCCCACATATACTAGCTTTCCCGTATTTTATCAATATTACGTCTATACGTTCTCTGCCTCAGTAAGATACGCGCTTCTTCAAATTGTATTTTTGCCAATATTTTAAAAAATTAAAACTCTTCTGTGTTCTTTGATTTTGATTTGTGAAATTTTTGTCTATCACTATCAATCTCATATATATGCATGCACAAATACAGAAAAAGAAAGGACATATAATGGTAGGAATTTGGGAATTGAAGGAATGCGGGCTCAGTCTGAAAATCAAAAGCTCTAGATTCTATAATATCAAAGGTCATGGAGGGAATAAAATTAAAAGCACACATTTTCATCGCTTTCTAATTTGTCTTGAAACAACAAAGCTGAATTTGTAGCGATTGTTTTAACTAATTTCGATTATGATCGATTAAACGTGACCACAGAACATCTATTATTTTTTGAATTGTTTTACCGATTTCTGATCAATTATGATAAAATTTTTGCGACATTTAATCGACTAAAAACTGTATGTAGGTGAAATACGCTAGCGAATATTAAGGATATCAGGATTTTAGTAAAAATAACTCATAGCAGAAGAAAACATTCTCACCCGATTTTGTTACGTCAAAGATCAATAATTAGAGAAGGATTACAGCGGTGTCGGACTCCCTGTTGCTACATAAATTACTCTTAATCTAAATTAACAGGCATCGGATATTTCCTGTAGTTTGAAAATAAAGTGGTCCCAAATTAGACGATCACACAACGCTCAAAGCTAAATTAATCAACACGACTAATGAATTAAAAACATCGAATGATAATAATGAATAAGTTCTTTAATAATGAATAAGTTCTTTAAAAGTTTTTCATACAGCTTTATACACTTCATTAGATAATAATCAACGAATATTTTACTCTACGGCAAAAGTTATTAAAAATAGAAAATAACTACTCGGAGAAATAAGAAAACTTCCCTCAATTCTAATACTTCTCTCACCAAACATCCTATGGGTCTTAAAGAATTTCTCTACTTTCTCTAAGAACCGTACTCATTTAAGCAAACATGACCTTGCATATCTTATTAGATTCTGTAGTATTTAAAAGTATTTTCTTAGGGCACGTGAATGAGATGATTGTTTCGAGATCGGCGAGGGGGAAAAAGGGGTCTTTTATTTTGCAGGTACGATTACATTTCGGGAAAGTGGACCTCGTAAAGGAATGTTATTAGCATGGTAATGGCAAACTGCGGAAAGACGTGAGATGGAATAGAAATATCAATAATTCGTTTCGCGAAAAATACGCTTTGGTAAACGGGAAAGTAACTTTAGGCCCTCTATGTAATGCTTTAGTGGATGGTTTTGCTCTGAATTCTGAAATTCGAAGGCACATGGTTAGCGCTTTCTTTTGCATTTCTTCATAATATTTTCCCATTAAACCGATTTAGTGAAAAATGGTAATCGATATCGACTCGAAGATACGTCTGTCTCGTTTGTTACTTTGCTGTCTTCTGTATCCCTTATATAGTGCGAGGTTTATTTATTTATTTTAACCTAATAGGTAATTTTAAGTTTCAGTACTTTTCTGTTACTCTTGTGATAAGAGGGCATAAAGGTTCTTTGCCTAGGATGAGTTTTCAGAGTGCAATACTTTTCATATGAATGGTGAAATCCTGTGCCTTTGCTAATAATTCCGATTCAACTTCGAAGGTCATTCCAGTGGACAAAGTCTTTTCATCAGGGTCAAGAGATGGACACTTTGTTATGTATGAGTGAAAGAATCTCTCCCCGCCTCCAGGGAGTTCAGCGTAAGTAAACACAGGGAGATATGTAAGGTGGTTTTCTGATAAGAGAAAGAACTTTCCTGTTTAGAGCTATGGGCATGTTGGCCTGCTAAGAATGATAATTCCTCGTGTATAATGCATTAGAGCATTTTTCCTGTAACAAAATTCTGAAAATACGGGACTAAATATATCCAAGTCCCATACTGTCAAGATATGCAATTTCTAAGCTTTTCATCTTATTAAAATTTATGTTATTGTTAAAACTTGAGTTTGAAGTTCACTTCAACCCTGTGTCACAACCCACGGTTTGCGTAGCAGTTTCAGCCACCACACCATACTCTCTTTTCACCCACGCTTTTCATGCCAGAATGTAAAAGAGAAAGCGATTACTTATTCAGACTAAAGAAAGAAGTGCTATTTAAGCAAAAGTTTCGGAAGTTACTTTTAGGGCGTGTCTGCCAATGCCAGGGCACGTTGTGCCGTGATTATTAGCGATTTGATTTTGTGGCGTTGAGCGCTTCTAGCCATTCGGCTTTGTTTCGCCGGTTTTTTACAAACCAGAGCCTTGCCTGGACGTTAAATTATTATGTGAGCCGTTAGGCTAATCTACCGCATTTGAAATTATTCAACGTTACGTATTTCTGTTAAGCTAGAATTTCTTGACTTGTGTAAACCGAAGTTGGGTAAATGTCAATTTTGTGCTTGAATAAAAGGGTCTTAAACAACCTTTTTCTGACTTTGTTTTATTTCATAAGGGTGAAAGATAATTCCTCAATAGTCTTTTTAAAGTCTATAGCAGCGGTTCTCAACTTTTTTACTAACGCGTGCTATCTAAACAAAAACTGAAAATCTTTAGTACCACCACTACATTTTACAATGATTATTTTTCGATTTCTCAATAAAAATATTTAAAATATATATATTTTGCCATTTACGCGATGTATTGGCTATTTGTATTAAATAGGCACATATTAAAAATATTGGATTATTAAAAAATATTAAAAATCTAAAATTTAGTGTGAAATTTAGGCCTGTAAGAGAGATTAATTTGTTTATGTCTTATTTCCCTTAGCTTTAACCTCAAATTAGGATCCACTTTTAATTTTGCTCTGTATTTATTTTTCAATCGTAACATGGAAGAAAATCTTTGTTCGCACAAAAAAGTTGTGTGAAAAGGCAATAAAATTTAATAGCTTTATTTGATATGCTTTTAAATTCTTTTTTTTTTTCAGTTCAGACCAAAATTAGCAAGTGTGTTGTTTCTGAAATCTTCAGTTAGAGTTCGATGACAGGAAATTTCTATCAGTTGTTCGTTTCCTTCAGAAGATATTTGAATTCAATTGTTAAAAATACTTTGTTTCTTCGTGTACCACCTATTTTACTCTTGCGTACCACCGCTTGAGAATCGCTGGTCTATAGTATATGCTTCCTAAGAGAACTAGACTTCATATAGTTTATATACTCTTAGGAATCTAGTTCTCTAGTTCCCTAAGAGAACTACATTCCTAAGAGTTATTTTTTATTCAAACAAGTAAATTTGTGCAAATTGTATGATAGAATAAAAAAAATGTTTCCTTGAGGAGTACTGAAAATACAAACTGTATTATAGAATAAAAAAAAATTGTTGCTCTATGGAGCATTGAAAATGTTCAGTTTATAAACATTTCGAATGTAGACTAAAACACATTTCTATGTTCTACGCCTAACTAAACCATTGCATTAAATTAAAAAAAATTATTTCTTTTCATGATGGTTTAAAAGTGTTTGAGCCATATCACAAAGTTCTTTTCAGGCCAAAATGATATATCAATGTAAGTCTATGTTTAGTCAGAATTGTTATTTACAAACCTTATGTAGTTCATTTAACGTATATTATCCCAATTAATTATCATTGAAACAAACTTCCAGTTAATGCAGATATTATGGGTTATTTTAGTTAGCCCACAAAGAAAAGGGAATACCTAATATTTTCCTAAGAAAAGGGATACCTTCGTGGCGAACTTTATAAAGTAAACTGGTTTGTATTGGGGTTACACGTGGGAAAAAGTATAAAACCCAGGTATGCAGCCAGCTCGTTTGCTCGTCTTTAAACCCGCGACGAACTACCCGGCATTCTTTAATATTTTTAATTTTTATTCAGTATTCTTTAATATTTTGGTCACTGGTGAGTACAACTTATGCTGAAATCTAGTTGAAAATACTATTCCGAGGGTACCTCTGAAATTTTTGAGATATAAATAGATTTTTAAAGTTATACTTACGAAATTTTAGGTGTGTTCAAAGTAGTCTCCTCCACCATCAATGCATTTCTGTAGGCAAATTTTCCAGAGACTAAATTCTTCAAGCTATTCATTTCTTGGAATCGATGAATAAAATGCGTTTATAACCTCATCAACCTTTTCCTCGGGATTAAAGCGAGTCCACTTAAGTTCGTTTTTAGATTCGAAAATAGTCAAAAGTCACACACAGCTAAATAGGATGGTTATTGTGGACGTTCTGCCACTTTGATTTGTTTGTGCTGAAGATTTGATTTGTTTGTGTTCAAGATTTGATTTGTTTGTGTTCAAATTTGATTTGTTTGTGCTTGTGTTCAAGAAACTCAACTGTCAATCTTGCTGAATGAGAAGATGTACAACCATGGCGGAGCAGGAGTCTTCTAAGATCCAATTCTTGAATAATATCTGGAAGGCACTTGGTGGTGTGCCAGTTAGCTGCGACCGTCTTCTGTCCTTCCAGCTTGATGGCTTCGATCAGTCCTGTACTTTCAAGGAAACGGCATAAGTTATTATTTTCATGGCACGTTGTATTTCACCACTATGGGCAAGACATCATCTTCAAAGATCCACACACTTTTTCCTTGCTTGACGTGAAATATAAAAAAATGGTGCTTACGTTTCATCACCAGTTATGATTTTAGAAATAATGCAGTGGCCACTATCTTGAATTTAAAAGTTTCTTTGCTAATTCGGATACGCATTTATTACATATGTAGAAAAAGTATTTACATATGCACAAAATTCGTAACGCTGTGTTAGCTTTTGAGTCATGATAGCTGACGTAATCTTAGCAGATTTCGTCATGGAACACTCAGTTAGAATTTCGCAATTAATTAATGTGAGATAATGCGGTCGAATTAGTTAATTAATGTGAATTAATGTGAGATAATACGGAAATCGAATTAAATTAAAAATTTACGCAGCGAAATTAAGAGGACCCAGGTATAGTTTCTGCAGCACTAACTCCACATTTCGTCCTAGTTTTGAGGGAAAGTGCCCTACCAATTCTCTTTCCCTACATAAACCTTTCGAAAGGGCTTTCGGATCACCGTATACTTTGAGTGCCCCTTTTGACGCATAGATAGAATACGCTTAGAAACATCCATTCCTTCTGCGAGTTTCAAGCCCTGTCCTTTCGCCGGTAGTCAGTGTCACTAACAACTATCCCGTTTGGGCGGTAACAGACCACAACTGCGCTAAATTAAAACGTTTCGATTTGATAAACGTATAAAAAAATGTTCTTAAGTCCTTCTGCCTATTAATGTAACTAAGAGTTTGGCGGATTTTCTGAATACGTAAAGTTTAGTTAATAAATCTACTTCTCTTTGAGTGGAATCATATTTAAAAACGTACTTATTAGCGTGATGTCTTTTCTTTCCTTAGAAATAAAAATTAAATTTACCACAAGTATAGTGAAAAGATAAACGCATGATAGACTAAAACATGTAATTACTATGGAAGTTAAAAGCACCAAAGGGAATTTATTGTCAATGATTTGATAAAAAAAATTTAATTGGTCTAAATGTTTAAGAAATAAATTGCATTTGCATGTAAAACAAGACTACTGTTTAATTTTGGTTTTTCCAATCTGGCAACTGCATTTTGATACCAAGTAGCATTGCCGAAGAATGATATTACCTGTAAAACAGTTTTCTCTTCTCACCAACTACAAATGCCGCGAAACGCACGCACAGACGTAACTGTAGTTGCCGCATTTATCAGCAAAAAGCAAATTCAAGCACTGTAACATAAGAAATGTTTTTCCTTAGCTTATATTTATTGAACACATAATACATATCTGTCTGTATATATATGTGTAATAATAAAATTCCATAGTCAAGAATACACTTAAAATTCTAACTGTATGTTCTTTTCATTTTTTAATGGCGACGTTCTCTTATTTGAAAGTACGTGGAATTAAATCTACAGCCCCGTAGTCAAGTTGTTTTTCCCGCCTTTTCTACACGTACAGTTATAGAATGTTCTGGAAATATTTAAAGCGAACTGCATTGGCTGACGAGGCTGACGTCATTTCTTGGAAGCTCCGCCTTTCCAGAGGCTATAAAAAGACTCGCGAAAGAATATCGGGAGTTTTTCTTAAATGGGTCGATGCAGTAAACTTCATACAAAAAGTTATTAGTAATTCTTTTTATTTACTCCGGATATCTGATTTTGTAACTGCTATTTCTCCTGAATAATAATAAATGGATCCTGTTTTTTAAACTTATCGTCTGATAATTTAAGCTACGACTACATCTATATTTCTCAAACAATATATATATATATATCACATACACACTATGGTAACACATTTGTTTCTTGTATTATAACAAAATAAAATTTCTTATAAGTATAAACACTAAAGTTTGCTTTATAAAAATAAATAAAATAATCCATATTTAAAAATGACAGTTAAACACTTTTAACACATCGTGATGAACTATGTTTTTGATTATTTTTAACAACTGTTTCGAATTGCCATAAAATAAGCTGTTGCTATAAAACACTTTTTAACTTACATAACTTTGTTGCAGGAAAATACATGAATTTTATCCGCTGACAATTAAAGATCTCCAGGTCAGCGACAAATAAGGTTAGGTTCTTCCCCAAATTGACGTCATTTACTTACAGATTTGTGAGAAAGAAACCAAACAAGATAGTTACTTTTGAGCAGATTAGCGAGTCAGTGACGTCATATAAAAGCAAAAATTGTAGTACAGTAAGCTTGGCTACTGTAAGAAACTATGGAAGATTTATCAATTTCATGGAATAAACTCAAAAAGCAAGTACATTTTAATGTGAAAAGAAAAGAATAAAACTTCGAATTATTTTACTGAAACTTAGTTAAGTCTTTCAAATGTTTTGGATTAATTACCAAACAATTAAAAATGAACACTGAAAATATTCAACCATGATGTATGGTTATTTCTATATTAATTTTTCTTATTTTTGGGGATTTTTTCTTATTCCGTACATATTTTAGTTATTCATAAGGAAAATAATTCATAAATTTCTTAAGTATATTGGATCCCCTCATAATTTAATATTATTTGGAACTGTTTAATACTGTTTTCAGATTTAATGCACTATGATCAACCACAAATATTATTATATAATACCTTTAACAAATTTTCGTCCGAAATTTAGTGTTATATTTACCTATGAATTAATTCCATTCATAAGCTCATTTGTTTCGCAGTTAAATTGAAATTTATAAAATGTACATCTTTTCTTTTAAATCTCACCTGAAACTTTTCAAGATTTATTTTAAGCAAGTACCACGTAATCATAAGTTTTCAACAAAATATAATTATCATAGATATGGTTTGGTGCCATTTTTAACAACCAATGCCAATGAACATCAAATAATATGGCTTCAAAACTTTGAGAAGAAATTTCACTACCATCGATATCCTCCAGTGGCGTTTGTCTACGTTAAAGTTATTTACTTTGAATATCTGGTGAGATGGCTTAACTGTTAACAAATTTAGCTACCATGTGCTTTGGTGAAGTTTCCATCAACCGCTTCCAGAAGCCATCTTCCTTTAACAGGAAGTTCAATGGCTCAAAGATATTGACAGCATATTTAGCTTCCACTATTGCTTGGTAGAAACGCCAACAAAGCATACGCAAAGGATCTAAATCTGATGTCAGTATCTTAAGCGATCTAACTTAATATTTAAAATGAATAGCTAATGAAG
This sequence comes from Stegodyphus dumicola, assembly GCF_044657685.1. Taxonomy (NCBI): domain Eukaryota; kingdom Metazoa; phylum Arthropoda; class Arachnida; order Araneae; family Eresidae; genus Stegodyphus; species Stegodyphus dumicola. The sequence continues at coordinate 3,713,991 of NC_140769.1, read as the reverse complement.
GGCTCCAGTGAAAGCACTTAACGGATTCCGATGACTTATTCACTCAGTGAAAATGGGAAAGGAGAAAAGTACTCACCTAAAACTACGACATCTTGCGCGGCCATCAGCATTTCTCTGTCGTTATGGGCCGTGCAGATGTAGGTGCCGTTGTCCTGCCTGCGTAGGGCGGTGATTGTGAGAGTGGCCAGCACCTGCACATGGCTAAGGTCGCTCGACTTAAAGAGGAGCCTCTCGCTCCCAGGCAGGAAGGGCTCTTCGCCCCGCGACCACCTCACGGTCGCCCGTGGGTACGACATGGCCACACATGATAGCGTCACCACGCTGTGCAAGCTTGCTGCTGTCACGTTCGAACCCACCTGAAGGCTCAGGGGCACTGCAAAGATAAAAACAGACGCTCGTTAGATCAGCATACTCCGCCTTTTGAAATCACAATAAAGTCGTTCGTGAATATCGGAAAAATACATTGTAGATATCTAGGAGACTTATGCTATGAGTTTTTCTACTACATTTTAGAAGTGTAAAGGTATAAAAAAGACGGATATAAAATGCATATTAAACAGAACAACGTAAATCACATTTACCGACAAAATAAATTTCTAAATAAATAACTGAATATATATCAGAATCTGAATTCCGAAAAAAGATTCATTTAAGCAGATTAAAAGTACTATCGACTTAACAGCAGTCAAACAAAAAGGTTAAATTACAAATGATTTTCTTATACACTGCTGGCCATTAAAATTGCAAAACTAGGAAGGAATGATCTGACGAATATCAGAATCACATGAAAGGAGGAAGAGGTTTGGATATGCAAATGAATAGAATTTCAGCGCATTTCGCATTCGAAAAACGCTTTATGAGGTCAGAGTTTGCTCAGAATATCGTGTTATGCCTCGAATAATAAGAATAAATGCTTACCAGCAAGTATCGGAATTTCATAGAGGCAGGATCGTTGCCTATCGAGAGCGTGGATTATCGTTCCCTAATATCGCCCATCGCACTGGTCGACATCCAACCACTGTCATACGAATATGGAATCAACGGATTGCTGAGGGTTATACTAAATGATATACCGGTTCTCAACTCCCTCCCATGACTAACGCCCGAGAGGAAAGACATATTGTGAGGTCAGCTCTGCAAAACCGTACAACCATATTATGGACCATTAATCAGGATACGGGCATGATTGCAGTATATTCAGCATCAGCTCATACGGTGTCGACCTTTGCAACAGCATGGACTATCAGCACGGCGACCATTACTTCGTCTTCCCTTGACAATGCAGTATAGAGAGAGATGGCGATTCTGGTGCGCCGAACGACAAAGTTGGATACAGGAGTGACACAATGTCGTCTTTGTAGACGAGTCCCGGTTCTGCGTGCAGTATTCATTCTGATGGCCGTATACGTGTCTGGAGATTCCGAGGAGACCGCACGTGGCCTGCTTGCATTCGTTATCGGCCTAGGGGCCATGCAGCAGGTGTGATGGTTTGGGCATCCAGTTGGTACACGACACGCACAGTCTCACACAGTCCGGATCAAACGTAATTTGAACACAGATCTGTACATTTCTGACATCTTACGTCCAGCGGTTGTGCCCTATATTGAGCCGCCACCAAACGCCATCTTCCAAGATAGTGAAAAGACTACACGTTACCTGACCTTCCTCTAAATGCAGTGTATTCAGTTGTTTCCCTGGCCTGCACGGTCTCCAGACCTGTCACCCACTGAAAACATCTAGTCATGGGTTCTGAGAGACTGGTCCGTCACCCCTCTCTAGCTAATGCGGTTGATGAAGTGGGGCATAGATTTGAAGCAGCATAGAATGAGTTGTCCTTTTCTGTCATCCCAGCCCCGTTCCACTCCATGCCTAACCAGGTAAGCCGTTTTTACTTCCAGGGATAGCAGCTCTTTCTGCTAATTTCGCACTCCTATAAACCCCAAACCTGCTTACAAATTTAATCAGTTTGCGTTCATTCCATACTGTTTACGTACAGCAAATATCTTTTTTGTATTTACTTTCTTTCAAGGTGTTGCAATTTTAATGCCTAGTAGTGTAGATCACCAAGAGCAAACCACTTGCAAGATTTGATGCGAACATTTTACCGGCGAAAACATTTACGTTACATGTGCTGGAATATGAACATATGTTTTGTAAAGTCATTAGAATTTTTTTGATGTGAAGGACATGAAAAATGAGCAATGCCCTCGCCTAAATTAGAACCTGGACCTCTCGATACGCGCCGAGTATGCTAACCGTTACACCACGAAGGCATGCCGAAAGAAGTAACAAACTCCTTTAAAGAGTTTCTGGAGATTAGGGGACTCTTATCGCCAAATTCTGGTTGTGAAGAGTCATCATTCGCCACTTTGGTTTCAGTTCGGGCGCCACTGTAAATTCATTAGGTTATTTTGAAACAGGAGACCTGAAAAATGAGCAATGCCCTCGCCGGGCCTCGCGATACCCGCCGAGTGTGCTAACCGTTAAACCATGAAGGCATGCCGAAAGGAGGGAGAAAATGCCTTAAATTTTAAAGAGGACTGTGTCCAGAAATGAGGCCAAGAATTTCATAACGCCACTTTGATCCACACTGAGCTACCATAAAAAGAGAGATAGAAGACAAGGCTAAAGATTAATTACGAATAATGTTTACAAACTCAGAACTAATAAAATAAGAATTAATTACTATTTCTAAGCATTTTGAGATTAAACTTTAATGTAATGACCTCAGCTCAAAATCTAGCAAAGCATGTGTTTATCATAAATGAATAATTAAATCTTCGTTTCGAAGTTTTATAATTTACCGTTTTTTTTTGAAAGATAAGCCTCTCAGATATCTGTCAATTCTGAAAACTACCTTAGAATTTATATGAAGAGGTTAAATTTCATTAGGATATATAAAAATCGTTCTATAACAACGCACACGTTAGCTAAATTATACTCTCAAGCTTTTTACACTTTGTTACAAAAGAATGCTTGATAATTCCTGTATGTGCTTCTATTGATGACAAATGACATAAAACTTGATATTTAGAATCTAAAAAGTGATGTTATCAATGTATTTCAAGACTGATTTTACTGCGAGTGTAACGATGAATTTCGCTTCTGAAATTGTCTGAACAAATTTTACAAATGTACATAAATCTAAACTTATAAGTTATTTCTCCCGCCTGCTTAGCATGCCTGCGTGGTATGGTCAGCATGCTCAGCGCGTATTTGGGACTCGGACCATTTTTCTTGTCTCCTGCTTCCAAAAATCCTAATGCCTCAAAAAACTTTTATTGCATTTAATTTACAATATTTCGTGGAACATTTGTGCAAAGTTTCATAAAATTTCTATCGTAATACCTTCAGTTAAAGATTTTTTCCTAACAAAAGAGATCAAGAAACAAAATAAGAAAACAGTTTGAATGTAAAGCAAACACAAACAGAAGGAAATGAAAATGTTGCCAAGTACGAAACTTAAATTGCAAAACTTAATTTTGTTTCCAAGCACTTAATATCAAGTAGAAAGGTTCAGAATCTTCTTTTGAATGTCATTAGAACTATTCAAACGACAAATTCTCCTTTTAAAGATATTTAGAGTAGTCTGCGTGCCATTAGACATCAACTTCCGGTTTCTTAAACAGAAACATCCGGTTTATTGCGTAACCAACGACAGCCATAATTCTGCTTCCAACGACCAAAGAGACAAAATAAAAGTAGTCTGCTGTTGTTACGTATCTGACAGCTTACCAATTTGTAAGGGAGTACCAATTTGTAATTCCCTCAGGGGAAGTTATTGGCTAAATTTTGATTGAATTAGAAAAGCGTTTATTATTGGAAAGTATTTTTATACTTAAATTTTGATAGTCAATAGAAACACTTCCCGGGGTTTGGTACCTTGTCGTGGTCTGAGGGCTCCACCTCCTAAGGGAGGTGGTCTAAATCCAAACCCCAAAAGAGATTGACAATGGATAAGAAAGTTCAGACAGAGACTTCTGTGCAGAGTGATTTGATTGAAGAAGCTCGGACTATAATTAGCGAGCTAGAGACTTGTTTGGAAGATGCAAGTAGAATTACAATTGCAATAAGAAAGAAAGTTTTTAACACACAAGAAGTGTTGTTTAATTATTTAGTATCTCAAGCATTGGAGATCGAAAATTTAAAAGGAAAATTAGAAATATTGGACAAGAAATCACAATATGAAAGATCTTTTGCTGAAGTATTGAAACAGCAGAAAATAAGTGATAAGAAAACGTATCAGAGTAAAGGAAAAACTAAGAAAATAGAAGAACATGTTGTTCTATTGTATCCGAGTAAAAAAGGAACTTCTTCTGAAGAAGTTAAATCAAAAGTGGTAGAAAACATTGATCCAGTTGAGTTGAAGATCGGTATTAAAAATGTTAGAAAAGTGAATAATGGTGGATTGGTTGTACAATGCTCGAAAAAAGAAGATGTTGTTTCATTAGAACGAGAAATAAAAACGAATTCTCTTTTAAAAGATGAAATTCAAGTAAAAGCTCCTAAAAAGAAACAACCTAAAATTATATTATATAATGTGGAGGAAGAACTGGATAAAGATGAAATTTTGGAAGCAATCAAGAGACAAAACCAAATATTTGAAAGTGGTGGAATTGAACTCTTGTTCAAAATAAAAGCTAAAAATCAAAGAGTACACTGGGTAGCAAATATTCAACCAGATAAATTTGGTCCGATTATGAATCAAAATAAAATTAATTTGAAATGGTATAGAATCACAGTAAAAGAATATCTTAATGTTGTAAGATGTTTCAAATGTCAAGAGTATGGTCATTTTCAAAGTAAATGTGATAAAGATTTGATATGTGGTAAATGTTCAAAAAGGGGACATAATTATTGGGAATGCAAAAATGAATCTGAATGCATCAATTGTGTACAAGCGAACATTAAATATAAATTAGATTTAGATACTAAGCATTCAAGCTTAGATAAAAATTGTTCCTGTTTTAGAAGACAAATGGATCTTATGATAAGAAGAACTGACTATGGGTAATGTTCTCTTAAAAAAGAAAAGGAAGGAAAAGAAAGAAAAAGAAAAAAAAAATGGTGAATAAAATTGTATTATGAACTATTATTGACAATTGTAAATTTTATGTTTAAAAATGTTAAAATAAATTGAAAAAGTTATTCATTTTGTTATGAGGTCTCTGTGTATTATAAAACTTATATTAGACTATATATTATTGTACAAATAATCTTATTACGATAAGGATGTCATTTGTTATAAGTTGTTGTATTATTATATGGAAAAGTGTTCTATTTCCTAAATTAGGAATATGTTAATTTTAATTTGATTAAAAATTATGTATTATTATATCTTTTGTTGTAACAAGTTGTTTCATTAATAAAGTATTTTAATTTGTTGGCGAGGTTAATGGATCTTTCGGCCAGTAACGAGTACAGTATGGTGGTTGATTTAATCAATTAGTAGTTTCAATAAGCCCTGCATATACCTTTAAGGTCGCAGGATTAAATACCAGTTATTACCAATTTGTAATATATGAAATATATTACAAATTGGGAGATTTCGGTGTTCACAGATTCCCAGAGCATCATTAGAGCTCTTAATTCTAGAAAATGTTTATCTGCAAAAGTAGATAAAGTCAGAAATTATATTCACAATATTAATTCAAAAATGAAATTACATATAAATTGGATAAAAGGACATTCGAATATTTATGGAAATGAAGCAGCAGATTCTGCTGCTAAGGAAGCATGCTATAATACAGATACTGATATCACGGTTCCTTTATCTCTTAATTATATTAAGAGTGTACTACATGACAAGATTCTCCACACATGGCAACAAAGATGGCATTATGACAAAACTGTACAAAAGGTTTATAAAATATTTCCTGTTGTCAAAAAGCAAAGATTAAGTTACAATAGATTGCTAAATCAATTGATAACAGGACATGGCCAATTTCCAGAATATCTAAAAAGGTTTCATGGGAAAGCTATTCATTGCCGATGTGGTCAGGATGCATCTGGAGCATCTAATGGACATTACATTTGGGACTGTGCCTTAACGAAGGAAATTAGAGGAGAATATTTTCGAAATATATCTATAAATAATGAAAAATATCTATATAGCAATAATAAAGCTAAATTAGGACTTATAAAAATTATTACCAATTTGAATAATTATGTATATTTCGATCCTTTTGTTTAATTGCTTAAATTTTTGAGTTGAATTGCATAAATTATAATGTAATTTGTATACATACAATGTATAATTTACTGAAAACTGTAAATGCTTATTGTTCGTTAAGCTAGGCAATATTTGTATTTTATAATTGTTGTTTAGGTTAGCAGTTGTCTTGAGTTCAATTTAGTCATTTTATGTTAAGAAATAGGTGGTTTCTATTCTGAATGAAGGTTGAGATGACCCGTTGGCGGCGCCGACACATCTCCAGCGGAGGCTGAGTTTTTGGATAAGTAGTCCTTATTATGTTGTAGTGTTTATCCAGTTATCTTTCAGTTTGTTTCTTTTAAATTGCCGGTTGTGCCAATTTTGGCGGTACGGCTTATTTTCTTAGATTAGATTATCTTATGATTACTTACCTGATAGGAACATTAGCCCACGAAATTCCTCGTGGCAAAGAGTGCAAGACATGACTGTCGTTGGCAACAGTGAGCAACCTACAGGTGACATTGCGATTTAGCTCACCTCCGCTCCCAACTTTGATGGAGAGCACCCCGGGGGGGACGACTCCGAGGATTTCCCACTCCTTTACCCTTTCACCAAACCACATGAGAAGACTTTCGGATCGCAGCATATTTAGATTGCCGCCATGCCGCACCGGCACTATATATTTACAAGCATTCATGCCTGCTCCGGGATTCGAACCTGGGTCTTCCGGCACGGCAGTCAGCAACGCTAACCACTATACCGGTTGGGCGGCAAAGTAGTCTTGGAAAGCTTAATGTATAAGCTTTAAAATAAAGTAATAAATTGTTTTTTAAAAAACACCACCACTATTGACGATTGGAACGTTAAGACTCGTGAAATCTAATCTTTTCCTAAAAGATAGGTTCACGCGTGTCCACATTAGGTAACACATCACTAGGTAGAATATGTTGCCAAAATTAACTAATAAACCAAACATCGCATATAAATCACAAAGAAGATACCATGTCGCCCGTTGGTATTGAGCCCAGGACACAAATGTCCGCCTCGCCGCAATTAGCTGGCGTTCCCCGAACAAAAAAAAACCAAGACTATGTATTATTTGTAAATCTATAAACAGCTAAGGTGTTTGTATATTCCTTTATCTGAAATACGAATTGGCATCTAAAAATTTCAATAACAGCCAGTTTCATTTACGTAGCATGTACACTACAAAAAGCACCCATTTCAAGTTCGCCAAGCATTGTCCGCCTCAAGTATAAACTTTTGAACTTTTCTTAAGTCATTCGTTTATTACTATATGCTTCCAGAACTATTTTAAGACCAAGTTTATGTAGTTCAACTTATTACGTACTTTATGTTAATTAGCCAGTTATAATGATTATTATTTTTATTGTGACTGCTTCTAACCGCATTCCTTACTATAACGCAAATTGGTATGTAGTATATAAGGCTGAACTTGTAGTATATAACTGCTTTAGATTGTTTCTTTAAAACAGTTATTCTAGTCGATTCCGAAACAGCCATCCAGGCTGTAGTTATAAATCATGACACAGATACCCATATTATCTCAGAAATAAGACAAACCTTGAACTTTCTTTATAAACACAACAAAACAATCGTTTTTCAATGGATCCCTTCACATGTGAGTATCGACGGTGACGAAAAAGCAGACTCACTAGCCAAGAGAGGAACAAACCACTTCCTCCAGAGTCACTTAAGAAGCATAGTTTTGAGAAATAATGGATAGATACTCTTAAATCTGGCCATGCAGCAGAATCAACAGGTCAATCCTGGGCTAATATTCAAGACACTTGGAAAACGTTTTGTCAAAAATCCCATAAAGAGGCTGTGGCAAACTTCAGACTGCAAACAAGCCACTATTGCAAGACACATCATCATTGGTATCCTTATATGCCAAATTTGTAAATTCGGACATCGTCAATGCACAGCATCTTCTTGTATGCCAAGAACTAGATAAAGAGTCTCAGAAGCGTGGTAAGATTGTAAGATTCTGTACAGTGTACTTTAAAGTTACGGTTGAATGTGAAGAATCTTAAAAACTGATAAGCAAATAATCGCTTGAGTTCGTGGTACAGGAAGCAACAAGACAGAAGAGTGAAATAACTCTTTATTATTCCAATAAGGTATAACAGAACTCCGTCTTGGAGTTGTACAATGAAGCCGACACTCGGGGTTGAACTAAGAGATAAATTAAATTAATAAATAAAACTAAATTAAAGAGACTAAGTAACTAAATTAAATTAATATTAACTAAAAAGATATAGCCGAAGCTATCAAACATCTAACGGAGTTGGCCTTTAACGCTAATTGACTGCGAAGCTATCAAGGGCCTAAAGTACAGCCGAACGCAATAATAGCTTAAGAGGCACACGTTTGCTAGCTAGAATCTCTGGTTCTGTCTAAGACAGTAGAACTTTAAAGGTTAGTGAGAAACTTCTCCAGTGTAAGAGAGCTTTTAGTCTCAGACCACGTCGGCTCGGTGGACGTTCGCCAGACTAGTTAATATTTAAATTCTTACGCCTTAGCGCTATTACTCTAATACTGATAGAAGTGATTTAACTGCGTTAGTACTTAGCTAAGGCTTGCTACGCACCATAAATAGGCCAATTTCGCGTTTAAGCTCTGTGAACGGCGACTATTTAAATGTTTACTGAAGCTTTACTTTAAATTGTTTGATTGTTCAGTTTAGACCCAAGCGCGGTCATTATTTTTCTGTTATCACTCCCCAGCTGGGAGTTGCTGTAAATAGTGCTTTACATAAAAGGGTCTTTTACACCCTTCTGACGTTGTAGTTCTTCTAGCACTCACAAGAACATAGCTGCCTTCAGCTGACTGTTCGAGGACCTTGATACTTTCACCATCATTTTTGCCAAAAGTATGCATAGAACACCAAGTCCTGACAAATTTACATAATCCTTACAAGATAAAGCAAATTATACTGGAATACCAGACCTTTTATGAACTCCTTATGAAGACTACATCTCTTACTTTCCTTTCCTTTGTTGCTTAAATATTTAACTTTTTACTTTTGTTCTCATGTTCATTTTTTTCTGGTTCTTACTTTAAATGTTTGCTCTTTTTCATTATATATCATTTTTCTTGTGTGATTCTTGAGCTTTTTTATATGTATGGATTGATCTTTGATATAAAGACATATGTGACAACATATAAGCTCAGAGTTTTGAATATTAGCTACAGTTTCTGATACTCCCGCCGCTCTATTGCACTTTCCACGAGCTTTGTATAGAAGTGGAATATTAAAATAGATGAGATAAATTACAGATTTGACAGAGTATTCTTTAACTACTTTACCAACGTTTAAATTTATTTGACCGTTACTGTTTAGTTTATATCGCCACGAGTGGTGGCTCTTGTCTGTAGCACAGGTCGTGCATTTTATGTTACAAGTTCAATTAAAAAAAATTCTGAAAATCTTTCATATTTTCTATTACGCTCAAATGGGCGTTTTCTTCATTTATACACACAAGCACGTTTCATGAGCATTTGGGTCAATTTGCGCTGAAAATATTAAAAAAGGCATATCTTTAGAATTTTTGATAGGCAAGCTCGCGGGCTGGAGATAAGAATGCTTTTTTTCCGTACGGTGTTGCCATTGCTCGTTGACTTGAATAGTTTAGTTTCTTAATCAAAAATTCTACAAAATATGAAATACACAATAAAATATTTAAAAACATCATATCTTTAAAATTTCCGATAGACAGTCTCGCTCGCTGGAGACAAAAATATTTATTTCGTACTGTGTTGCCATTGCTCGCTTTCAAATCATTGAGTTTTAATGATGGCGATAATATTCTGTAGCAACAATTTAAAAAGGTGATACGCCGTTTATAATGAACCTACGAAAAATGCCGTTTCGAGACTAATAGCCCTTGTGGGCAAACGTTCCTTTAAGGTAATAAAAAGATTACTTAAACCGTCGCAAGTCTTTGACATAGTATTTCAAACATATTGATAACTCGATAACCTGTCTAGTATAGTTGTAAGATCTAAATTCATCTCCCAGAGCAATTGGAACTTTATAAGCTATAAATAAAAAAACAAATAAGGGAATAAAACTTTGCATGCACATTGAAGTGTCTCCCAGCAGATATATAAAAACATTCCTGCAGTTTGAACTCGGCAAAGTCACCCCCCCCCTCTGCCTCTTTTCGTAGCACTTTCTTAGTCACAGCTTCCACATGAATGATCTATTTTCATTAAATATGCTTACATTTTTACTTGAAAAGGCTCGATTAATTTTATTTAAAAGACGCTTCGTAATCTAAGACTTAAGAAAAAAATCATCCGAGAACTTTCGAAATGCAAGATGCTTCTGCTAATTAAAAATATTAATATAAATGGAAAGGAAAACATTTAATTTTTAGCGCAACACTTGAGAGTTTAAAAATGCTTTTCTTATTAATGCATTAGTTGCGTGGATTAAAGGACTTTGAAAAATGCTGTTTAGTCTCGAGGGATAGTGTAAGCAGCGAACCAATTAAAAAAAAAAAAAAAAAAGACTCGCGCTTGCTCACCACCTGCTTGATAAATGATCGAAATTTGATGTATTACCCAAGCACACATGATTTTTTAGCTTCTAAGATTCTACAAACCTGAAGTACTTGGAATTAAAAATAACAGGAATTGGATCATGAAAATCACTACTCAGAATAATTGTTTCGTCGAGGAAAAAATGCAGAAATGTAAAGTGTATAAACGCGAAATTATTTGAAGTGTAAAAATTCGCTTCCGTTAAAATGCACGTAACAAAATAAAATCAACACTTTAATTCTTCCGTCTAATAAGTCTTACTAAGATCTGATCACGGTTTTCTAGTCCGAAGAGACAATTTGCCTAGAAGGACTATATTAATTTTGTTTTGGCAATTTGCGTTGCTACTCGATAAATATCAGTTTACTTTTCAAATTGTTGCCACCAAATATTAGAGCCCTGCATTATATTTACAGAAATTAAATAGTGAAGAATCTGAATAAATGTATGTATGTTTCTCGTATTGTAATAAAACAACGGTACCTAGAGCCATCAAGTTTTGAATAACATACGTTTCCACCCGAATAGGGGCAACCGGAAGCCCAAATTTGGAATTTGGAATATGTTTTATTATCCATTTCATATTTTGTAAAACTTTAGCGAATTACAAAGCGAGTAATGGAAACACTGTACAGCATAAAAAACACTTTTATCTTTAGCGCACGAGACTGTGTATCGGAAATTCTAAAGATACGCTCTTTTAAATATTGCTGTTGAACTGAATTAAGTGCAAAGAACATGATATTTAAAAAATAAAGGTAACACACAAAACGTTCAGAAAACGCCCCTTTGGCCGTAATATAATATCTGAAAGCTTTCAGATTTTATTTTATTTTGTTTGTTTTTTATTCTGTTTTCTTAAAAATAAGGAAAGAAACTCTTAAAATGTACTTTTAAAAATACTGTCGCATCCGTACGGGTTCGTAACAGATTAAAAGCACAAGTTCGGTAATAGGTTAATAAAATTTATTCTTAGCAAAAGGAATATATCGGAACGTTGGAATTTTCCTCAAAGATATTCGCACAAGTGTTCGCAATATCACGCTATATAATCAGTAGTGATACTACTTCAAATTACTACAAACCTTAAAACACAACGCACTGCAAAGCGCATCTAAAGGGAAAGCTAACTCGGATATCTCAGTTCAGCGCAACTACAACTCGTAATAACAATAACTCAGCAAAGGAACTCAGACTCTCTCTCTCCGGCCTATTATAATTTTAACCGGCGCTAGAAATTTCTAGTACTTTCTGCTTTTGGAGATTTATGGAAAGCAATGAGAGAATAGAATTACGGTTACAGCTTACTTAGTGGTTAATTATATTTATTTGATTTAAATACAAATTACCGAGATATCCATTTAACTCAATTTTTAAATGCATGTGCCTCTGTATTTTTACTTTTCCTGTGTAGCTTTCTCTATGAATGAACAGTTAAGATCAACTTATTCATCTTAATCTTCAGTTAGCTAACATAAGGTATTTTCTCCCTCATTACTGCATGTATTCGTGGTGTAGTGGTCAGCACACTCGGCGCGTATTCGAGAGATCCAGGTTTGAGTCCCGGCTAGGACATTGCTCATTTTTCATGTATCCTGCCCTCAAAAATAACCTAATATGTCTACGGTGCCGCACGAACTAAAAATAAGAAGTGTTGGATGATAATTCTTCACCATCAGGATTTAGCGACTGGGTTTTCTAACCTTAGTGGCCCTTTAAAAGGGGGAGTATATAAGTTACCAGAAGTGAGCGCAGCCCGACTTAATTAACCAAACAAATTGGTTTTATGGTCGAAACACACCACGTCGGAGTATATAAGGTATTTTCTCTCTCCTTTCTGCATGTCTTCCTGGTGTAACGGCAGCATACAGGACGAGTATTCGAGAGTCCAGGTTTGAGTCCCAGCGAGGGATTGCTCATTTTACATGTACTCCTGCTCAAAATAAATTAATGACTCTACAAACTAAACACGTAATTTCGACATCTGACATTGTATTCACTTCGAATTTTAATCCAATAAAAAAGTTACGAACATACAGATTATAGTGACATACAGATTTTAATTAGTTTGTGAAGAATTACTATACCTAAAAATGGCATACGCATATACCGCATTTCCTCGCCTGTGTATTTTAGTGCTAGGTTCTGAAAAATTTTGAAATATTTCCGCAATTTATTCCTTTTTCTACTATACATAGTTTTCCTCCCTGAGGGTTAGTTTATTGGTAAATTTTATTTCCTTGATAATTTTTATTTTCATTGAATATATATTGGAAACACTTAATAAACTTCTCCTCAAACATGTGATTCCACCTTACTTCTATTATTTACGTCCAGATCATTACAGCCTTATCTACTGCTGAAATGTTAGAGCTCTGAAATCTTTTGCCACCTTCTCCCTCATTCCTCCAATACTCATCTTAGAAATTGCAGTCAAAAACTCATGTGAAATCCTTCTCGGGCTTTGATTCAGATACCGGCTCAATATCCGTCAGATATTGTGATGTTAATATTACTGTGCACTCTTATAGAAATGTAGGTTTCTTTAAAAAATAGTACCGGAATAGTTACCTGTAATTTATCTATAACTCCTTTTCATTTGTTTATGTTATAAGGCACTTTCTCTCTCCTTCCAGTATGCCTTCGTGGTGTAACGGTAGCAAACTCGGCTCCTATTCGAAAGGTTAAAGGTTCGAGTCCCGGCGATGCCACTGCTCATGTGTCACGTCTCCAGCAGCATAAGAAAACCTAATGACTCTACAGTGGCGCCCCAACTGAAAAAAGGTGGTAGACAATAATTCGTCACCACCAGGATTTGGCGATTGGGTCCCCCAATTCCCAATCACAATTTAAAGAACGATTATATGTGGTATTTTCTCCCTCTTTAAAGAATGCCTTCAGGTATAACGGTAGCTCACTAGGCACGTATTCGAGAGGTCCAAGGTTCAAGTCCCGACGAAGGCACTACTCATTTTTCACGTTTCCAACAGCGTAAAAAGCATAATGACTGAACAAAGTTATTACCACAGCCGCGTTCTTTGGAAATTAAATTACTCGCCTAATTTTCTCCTTTCGACTTTCGCACGAGAAAATTAGTTACAAAAAAGTGGGAGGGGGCAAATACACTAGGAAAATGCGTAATTCTAAACTTTCCACTTTACGAATGGCAACAGTATACTAGTCGAAAATATTAGCTTCCTTTTTCTCAAAGAAAGTTATGAATTTCAGGTTTATTAATAAAAATTCAATACCATTTATAACAATGATGCAAAGTTTCGTAATTAAGCTAAAACTGATTAACTTATTTTGAATGTTATTTCATAGTTTGTCTTGAAATAATTAAGTTTTATCCGTATACTAATTATAACAGTAATAATAATTGTAACAGTTATAATAATACACTGTTAAATAATAACACTGGCAAAAGAAGAAAAGAATGAAAATGTAAGACAATTTAATCTCTGTAACACCACAGCATGTGAAAGACTGTGTATCGAGTTACATACTAAAATTTTCTCTGAATTTATCAGAATTACTTTTCCCCTTAAACGTTGCAAAATTAAAAAGAATTTTATTTTAACCTCTACATCTACCGCTCCTAACAATATACTAATCTTTGAACAGGTGAAACATTCCTAGCTACGTCAAGACTATATTGACTGCAAGAGAGAAAACAAAACAACGAGAAAGGGAGAAGCCGGACATCATTCACAAATTGACACGAAACAAAGATAAATTGCCGGACAGAAGAGGGTGAAAAAATTGCCCAGAAAATAAAAGAAATAGGAGCAGAATGAACCAAAAATACTAACAGAAAAAAAAAAAAAAAGAATTATTGCAACATCCATTCTGTCTTTTGTTTTATACGGCTAGAACGCCATCTGGTGCATGATCAGCTAACGAGGCTGGGTGTCTTTATGTCTATCCGTCCGTTTGATCATTGCCGGATGACAGATGGACGGCCGATGAGAAAGTCCGGGTCTCGTAATTACGGAGATTGCGACTGGGATGGTCGTTTGTTGATGAGTCGGATTAGATAATGATCATCTGGAAGTGGACAAGAGCCTTTTGTTTGCCTAAAAGGCTAGCCATGCTGTTTAAAGATTCCCTCAATGAGATAAAGCTGATCAATTCATCCCGAGGGGTTAGAACTGATGTAGCTCGATACACATTGTTTTTATTTAAATGCTAAATAGTGAGCTTGGTATTCTGTATGAATAAAATGGGAAACATTTTAGTTAATAATATAAATTAACTAAAATGAATCTTATCGATTCCCTGGAGAATACAGACAGTTTTGGTCTTGAACGACGGCAGCGAGGAAGAGCTTGTTCAATGAAACAGGTTTTAAATATATTCCATTCCTGGAGTATAATGTATTTTAGGACGATTTGTTTCGTTCAACGAATAATTACATTAATAGCTAGGATGGTTATAATGATCTTGTTAAGTGCTCTTTGAATTACCGTCCTTGTATTAAAGATACATCAAAGTACATGAGTTCTAAAAGTATATACCTAATTGTAATAATTTAATACTTGCATACATCTTGCAAAAAAAAAAAAAAAAAAAAAAAAAAAAAAAAAAAAAAAAAGAATTAAAAAAAAAAAGAGAATTAAAAAAAAAAGAAGAAAGAAACAGTTTTTCACAGACGATTCAGTCTTTATCATTCAGTTAATTCAGTTCTCCCTTCTCTACAAGGCTAAAATGCACAAAAACTTAAAACATCTACATTAAAAATTACAAAGTGAATCTTGAACACTTATTTCCTCGAATAAATTCCAGAATGGATTAAGCATGTTTTAATTCGCAATAATAAAAGAAGGCGTTACCTTTGTTGTTGCGAAGCTTAGTTTCTCTAGATTGGCAACAATTTACTATTCTGCCAAGTGTCAAATGTAAACAAACGTAGCCGTGATGACAAAAATAGTTAGGCTTGGCCGCACTTAAACAATTTTTAAAATGTTGATTAATTCTACAAATATTGCATATAGATTTATTGAAGGCATAAAGGCATTAACCCGAAAATAAGAATGACATAACTCAATTATTTTTAAAGCAAAAAATGCATAATTTACAAACATATTAGACTGAGCTCACCAATTCGAGTAATTTTATAAACTTTAATGCGGCCGATTGCAACAAAATAATGAGGTGTACATCTGCATGTTATAGAAGTCTTATGTACAAAATTTCAACGTTCTGAGGCTACTCGTTTTTGAGTTATGCGAGATACGTACATACGTACATGCGTACGTACGTACAGACGCCAAGAATTATTCTCTTCAGAATTTATTTTAAATCAGTTTTATAATTTTTTGGGGGGAAAAGAGGCCTTTATTCAGTTCTTCTGTACAGATGTCAAGCAAAAACATCGTTAAATTGCATTCGATAGCGGTCAAAATGGATATTTTCATATAAATATGAGATTTGAAATTCTTCGCGATTATTATACTTCCTTTTTACTTCGTACAAGGAAGTAAAAATGGGCGAATTTTCTATGAAATGAATGTAAATTTCGAAATGTGAGTGATATTAATAAATATATACCAAATTCAATTAACATGGAGGAACTAAAATTTTCAGAGCTAATATTTTTAAAAACTAATTGTGTGATTTTTATAAAACTTGGCACTTTGGCAAAATTTCAGTCATAAAATCGAAATATGGAAAACAACTGGTATGTTATTTCAGAAAAAGTCTGATTTTGCATTAAAATATCTATGTCAGAGCAATGCTATGTATAAATCTAATATATATCCTAAGTTGCGCTTTCAAGACATGGAAAAAGTAAGTCGGTCCAATAGAACGGACGATATAGAACTGTCCCATTTTTTTGTGCAAGGTGTACATTTATTGGCAAAAACATTCTGCGGCACTTATGATAACTGAGTTATGTTTTCATTGATTTTAACAATATACACTCCTCAAAAGTGAAATTGGAACACCAAGAAAAAATACGCGTAGCGTGATGCAAGTTGCAGGATCGAGAGTTACGAGGTGGCTATGCAAATGATGAAAGTTGCCCAAACATTGGAAGGCATATGCGGGCTATAAAGGTCAGCCAATTGCTCCTCTGATAAACAATTATCACAGGCAATGGGCCAAATTTACTTCTAATTCCCTTTACTCACAGAGTTTACCACTCGAAGAACTTCATGCGAGGTTTACCCTACCCAGGGATATTTGAGGTGCTGGTAAGAGCGCGATAGATATCGCGCTGAGGCCAGCCTAACTGAGAAGTATCAAAGTTTCTCAAAAACACTATTTGAGGGTTTACGGAGCATTGGAGACTTTCGGTCACGCATAAAGAAAATGCCTCTGAGACGTCGGCCAGCTCAATACCATCAGTCAACGACCGAGAACGTGACCGCGTTATCGAACTCCACGAACTTGGTTTGTCGCTCGCACAATAACCACTCGTTTTAGGCGCAAATTGAGTACAATCCAACTTTGTGTGACCCGATGGATTCAGGAAGGTGTACGTGCACGTAGAAGATAAAATGGTGCTCACAGGTGCACGTCAGATCGCACAGACCGGCGTACTCGGCGATCAACTATTGGAGACCCTTTCTCCACGTCACGTGTGATCTGAAGCCGCTTGCCTCCAGGAGCAGGTGGATCTGTATAAACCAAAACTATACGCAAGAGTTTGTATGAAGTACATTTACATTCATGGGTACCAGCCACAGGGATACCATTGACTGCTGAACACAAGACTAGACGCCTGGTGTAGTGTCAGCGTCATAGTGAGTGGACCATCGAATGGCATCGTGTTTTGTTCACGGATGAATCTTGTTTCTTTCTGTGGAGGAATGACGGCCATCGACGGATATGGTGGCTACCCGGATAATGCTACGAAACAGCTCATTTCACCGAGGGTCACACTGGTCCTGCACCATGCATTATGGTTTGGAGTGACATAATGTTTGATCACAAGACGCCCCTGGTACACATTAACGGCAGTTTGAGAGAGGACCTCTACGTCACGCAAGTTGTGGAACCTATTGTTCTGTCCCGGCTTCAGTGCGAACCCAACACGGTATTCCAGCAAGACAATGCCATGTCGCATGTTGCACGGTGTACTCTTAACAGCCTGACCGGATTTGACATCGTACACTGGCCGGCAGCCTATCCAGATATGAATCCTATCGAACACCTGTGGGATGTCATTGGACGTGAAATCAACCGAGGACCACGGCCGCAAACTCTGGATATTCTGCGTGCAGCAGTGGATGTGGTTTGGCAAAGACTGCCTCAGGCAACCATCAATGAACTCATTGATAGCACGCCTCGCCGGATTGCGGCGTGTATCGCTGCCTGAGGTTGCCACATTAGATACTGAATAAGGTTGGTTTATAAAGATTTTTATCTGTCTTCTTTTTTAGTCCTTTGCATATCTATCTCACAACTCTCCCTATCTTGCAATTCGCACGAAGCTACGAGCATTCTTTCTTGGTGTTTCAATTTCACTTTTGGGGAGTGTATTAGTCTCGGTTGCAGTTTTGAATTCATATAATTATCACTGACATATAGCGGAATCATAAAAGTAAAGCCGTTTCCGAATGTTCAAAATACAAATCTCGTAACACACATTTTCATCGAAATGCATTTGTAAAGAAAAACAAAAAATTGCTCACAAAATTTGAGTTGATTTTGACGGCTTCAAAAAAGATAGTAATCGGACAGCATTTTGCAAGAACAGTGTGCAGGGCACGAATCATAACTTTACGTTCATTATTTTTGATTTTATCAGTAAGTTTGAAGTTCTTTGATTGCTTAGCTTTACGTTTTACAGCGGCATTTGTCTCTTCGACACAGTTAAGCTGCATATACTTGTTCTCTGTTTTTGATATTATTTTTTTTCCTTATTGTCCTAACATTGTTTCAATTTCGCGTTGAATTAACTAAGATATAAATGACATTAAAACTGTTCAGTCTCAATTTAGAGCCCTTAAGATATTTCGAATCAGGAAACATGAAAATTCAGCTTTGTTTTCATCAGGATTCAGACCAAGCGTCTGCCTTCTGCTATTGTTAGTGCTAACAACTTTTACCATAAGGACACACCTAGCGAAATGCGATGATGAGAGTTTATAAGTATATAAGAGTTTGGCATGATGGGTATAAGAGTTTTTTAATTCTTTATATGAAATTATATTTGAAACGTGTGAACGTAACAAAGCTTTACGGGGAACTAAAGTAACAGATCATCCAGTTTCGTCAGAAACAACGGAAAAAAAAGACAAAATTCTGACGTTACAATTAAACGAAAAATATTCGATGTATAATAACTCCAATCGCTTGTTCTAATAATAATACGCAGAATTTTGCACATAAATTCCTCACCACGAGTCAGATTCGTGGCTTTTGTTTATGGCACAAATTCTTTACCACGAGTCAGACTCGTGGTTATAGGCCAAACGGGTTAAAAAGGAACTCGCACAACGAGATGTTATCGTAGTCTCATAAGCAAAACTGAAATGTTCTACGGCTAATCGGTTTTGAATTATGCAAGATACATATGTACAGACGTCACGGAAAAGTCCATTTGGAATTTATTTTACCACCCGTTCTGGAATAAAGAGTCCTTTACTATGTCGGCACATATAAATATCATCGTGGACTACATTCTAGGAGAAGCTGGCTGTAAAACGCTGGCTTTTTACGAATGCGGGAAACCAAGCAATTCAGCTATCCCATTCGCCTGGATTTGAAACTGGGTCTTAATAAATTTAAATTAATGAATTAATAAACGTGTCCAAAAGAGTCCTTCAAATTTACTTGGACATTTAGCGCAAGCATCTCAAACTATTTAATAAAGCGATATTATTGTCATGCATAATAACTAGTAAATCTTTCCGATAATACACTCATGTCCATAAATTAAGGATAATTCGGAGTCACGCGGAAATCGAACTCTAAAATAAATATATCACCTGTAAAATCACTACACACATCTTCAAGAATCATATGCAAATTTCAGGAAGTAACCAGATGACACCGATGGTACGTCACAATGACGAGAGTGTAAGAGAGTGATATATAAGGAATACAGGCAAAGAAATAAAATTGTTCACAGCAGCTTTATAAGCATTTCAGTTCAATAACCGAATAGTTATGACACAAAGGACGCATTTGGATGATTTTTTACGTGGTAGAATTATCGGCCGTCTAGAATGTGGGCGTACCCAACTGGAAGTATCAGACAAACTTGGAATTGACCAGATGATGGTAATGTGCGTAGATGTTACAGCACAGGTCGCCCCAGAGTTACAACGCCGAATGAGGACCGGTATTTGGCAGTTACTGCCAAATGAAACAGGCGGAGCACAGCCTCAGACCTGTCTCGTCAGCTCTCTTCAGCCACTGGTACGACAATTTCAAGGCAGACCGTGTACAGACGCTTAGGGCAGATCGGTCTATATGCTCATAGACCTGTCAGATGCGTTCCACTTACTGCAACACACTGTCGCCTGCGAGTAGCCTGGAGTAGAGAGCATGCATTGTGGACACCGCAACAGTAGGCTTGTGTGATGTTTTTCGGCGAGTCCAGGTTTAGCATGCAGTCTGATTCTCGCCGGACTTTCATATGGAGAGCTTTAGGTACCCCTCACTACCGAGAAAACATCATTGAACGACACCGTTACGGTGGTGCAGGAGTGCTCATTTGGGGTGGAAATATTCTGAGTTCCAGAACTGACCTGCATGTTCAAATTGGAACCATGACAAGCCAAATCTATCGGGACGTCATTCTGGGACAACATCTACGTTTGTTTCGGGGCGCCATGGGCGCACAATTTGTGTTTATGGATGACAACGCCCGTCCTCACCGTGGAAACATCCTAAGCGAATGCCTTCAATCGAAGGATATCACCCGTATGGACTGGTAAGCATTCTCACCGGACTTGAATCCAGTAGAGCACGTGTGGGACATGCTTGGCCGACGAGTTGCAGCCCGTCAACCTCCTCCTACATGTCTACCGGAACTTCGGGTTGAGTGGTGTAATATCCCCCAAGATCAGGTCGATAATTTCATACTCAGCATGCCTAGGCGTTGTACGGACTGTATTGAATCGTCTGGAAGGCATACAATGTATTAAAAATCATACCAACCATATAATATTGGTTTTTTTTGTAAATAGGTTTTTTTTTGTAATTTGCTCCAGGGAGAAAAAATCGCTTATTTTTTTAATAATATCAAACATATAGCATCTTTTTTTGCTCTTTACCTTTTGTTTAATAAATAAGCTTTACAAATAAGTCAAATTTGTTTTGCTTCTAACTCTTCCTTTGCCTGATTTTGCATTATCCTTAATTTATGGATATAAGTGTACAATGAATTTAAGACCTTCTTTGGTACATGCGTTTTATTACCTTCATCGTGAAAGTTGTCTGCCATCCAATGATGAAAGTTAAAGATCTCGCCAAACTTGCGCATATTATTCTCGCAGAATTCTGAAGCTTTTTTATTTCATAAGCAATCACTATTCGATTTTGAGCTTCATAAAAAGGATTTATTAGATTTCTACTAGTTTGTTAGGTCATTCGATTTTACCGGAGGCTTTCTTTAGAAAGTTGTGCCGATAACTTTGTTGAAAATAATTCACTATTTGTAGAACACATGTCTCAAATTTTAATATTCTCAAAAGCTAAGAAAGAAATGTAGCAATAACAGTTCATTCATTTCCTTGTTCATAAAAGCAAAAGGTGGCTTATCGAGATACAGTCGGGTTTACATCAAACGAAAACGTAGATGTTATGAATGCATTACGTCACGCTTCACGTTAACTGGCGCTAAATCGCGCTGCTTGGCGACAGTTTCAATGTCAACAGGATAGTACCCTTTTTTTTCTTTTTGCCATCGACTAAACAGGCGGTCTTCTCAGTAAGGTTCTTGCTCACTGGGCCGTTGGGTCCAACGAATGGAAATAAACATGCCAGAGCTTAGAGCTATTTATTCCGGACTTGGCAAAGCAAGAAGAATGAAGAAATAATAATTAAAATAAAAGAATTAATTTAAATAAAAGAATGAGGAAAAATATATGGTAATCCACTGCTGTTGAAACTAAGTGAAAAAAGCTGATGATGGCTTGAATGTTTTATTTTAATTTAAAACGACAAAGCTGAGTGTGATCCAGAAGTCAAACAAACTTTTACTTCCTTAAGAATGCTATTACGCTTGAATAATTCAATTAATAACAGTCAAAGAAACGTTTATTTCCATCTGAAGAATACTACTGTGCTTAAACAGTTGAATTATGGAAAGTCAAACGACAATGAGTTATCAAAAGTCAAACAAAGTTTATTTCCCTTTGAAGAATGTTACTGGGAATATACAACTGGAATATCTTAAATGTGACGTACATAGTACATGAAAAGAGAAAGAAAAACAGTAGGGAAACTCGACATGATTATGGATAAATATTTCCTTCTTCGCCCATCACCGTTTACGCGTTTGTGGATATGTTTCAGATGAAGAATTGTTCATTCGTTAGC
The DNA here is from genome assembly GCF_044657685.1 of Stegodyphus dumicola. NCBI lineage: Eukaryota > Metazoa > Arthropoda > Arachnida > Araneae > Eresidae > Stegodyphus > Stegodyphus dumicola. The sequence continues at coordinate 3,691,766 of NC_140769.1, read as the reverse complement.
CCAAGAAAAATACACCGGGAGATTGTCTGAGCAATAAATGACTCTTAAAATATTGTTTCCTCGATGACTCGATAAGTTGTTATTTTTGGCGCACCGTGGGAAATAGATTTTCTGGAAATAATAACGTTCATGATTAAACTTCTGACGAGTTTTCGTTTTGCTTATTTTTATATGAATTGGACTGAAATATGTACAGATAAATTGAGCACTGAATAACATCTTGGCATTATAAATCCTTATTAAATAGAAAGGAGAGGCTCAAACATAGTATATTTATGGAAATGGTTAAGATAATTACGATTTAAGGCTTGTTTGCAGTCAGTTGGCAGCTAATTTCTATACTATGTTCCTCGACTCGCGATAGGTACTTGCTCAGACCAGAATGTGGTGCGGCGTTAATGCTTCAACGGCGTGGTGTTAAACTCCAATGAAAACTCTAATGATGGAACACCGCATGAATATTTTATTGAATGTCCAAATAAAAGGCTACATACAATCAACAAGAGAAAAACCTATATCTTCCTTTTTTTCTTTTTCAAACAAATTCAAAATCTCTACATTTTACGTGCGAGAGCAATACCTAGCTCTGGAGCTGCGTTTGAAACAATGCCGACATATTAATATTATTTTGAAAACAATTAATTCAACTTAACAACTATTGAAAACGTATTCGGAAGTTAAATAATAATAATTTTCAGCTTATACTCTCGAGACATCCTTGTCCATATTATTCTTCAGTTTCTTCATCCTCTATGCTACCTTATCCCTCTCCTCTCCTCATACTTTTCACTGCTTTCAAAACACAAGTGGTAACGCTTTAAGTGATAATAGAGAAGCCAGTTACATTACCCTGCACTTATTTCAAGTAACATAAACGCAAAAATACAACAAAAAGATTTAAACTTCTCCTAATGTCTGTCTCATACAAAGTACATTCCTCAAATTTTACAAAATGCTAATACTTAAGATAAAATATTTAATTCTAACAATTTTTGAAAATGAAACGCACAGAGGAAGCGACCTTATCACAAGAGGTTGATGATGCTAACTAATAGACAAGTTGCATCATCTTGGTAATATCGAATTAGTTATGTTGACGGCGTGTCTATATACAGGGTGGTTCAACAAATCGGTTACAAACTTTCAGGAGAGATATAATACATCCAGATAATGGAAAATCACGTAGCAATGCGCGGTCGAAAAGGCCTTTCTGGCGTGGTTAGTGACAACATAAAACACAAAATAGGAAGAACACGAACAGGGTGAAGAAACATTTTTATTTTGCTTAGTACAGAAGACATCAAGAAATGAGAACAGAAATAGGAAACGATCGTCATCAAAGAAGGTATTCAAAATTACGACCCCGGATCCTGATTCAGGCCTCATATTTCCGGCACATAGAAGATCTGATGTTCTGAAAAAATATCGAGCATGGCCCGAACTTCCCCAGCAGCTTCCACGATGCGTGCAACAAGTTCCTCAGCACAACTGGGTTTTCGTACCTCAGAGGAAGTAGTTGACGCAAGCATGGAGGTAGGAAGTAAGATGGAGTAGCCCTAAACAAGTTTCTACCGTACCCTGCTCTGAAGCACCGGCGATCCCTACGTGGTAACCAAAACATTGGGTCGTTTACCATTGAGTTCAATGGGATTTGACGCGTTCGGATGTAAATATTTTGTAATTACGTAGTAAATATACATATAAATCTATATATTTTCTTTTTCTACAACACTTCAGAGTCCTAAGTATATGAAAACAACATACTTTTAAACAACATTTCATTCTGAACGGAATTAAATGCTATACTTTTCACAGGACAGATTTCTCAGAATGGTTTAATTTGAATGAAATATTTTCACAAGTTTTCGTTAATTACATTAGAAAAAAAAATTAAGGTAATTCGATTTTATTCGGTTAAGGTACAAAAAATTAGAGCAAAGATTATTGTATTATTAATATTAAAATTATGCATTATTTCTTTTTTATTTATAGAGCTTCTTCCTCAAATACTCTCTTAAATATGATATGATTTTTTGGCTTCTGAGGTATCTTTTAAATCGAAAAATGTAAGTCAACTTATAATTAATGCTCTACTCGGTTAATTTTAAATTAGATAATTATTAGGAATTAGCGAAATACTTTAAATAGTACTTGACTTTCTCTGAACATTTCTGAAAGGGAATAAAATAAGGTTTTTTTTTTTTTTTTTTTTTTTTTTTTTTTTTTTTTTTTTTAAAGTATCATTTAAAACTTGTAACTGAGTTATTATAAAATGTAAGGGGAATAATTATTTTAATTATACTTATCAGATTTTTTTTACCCTTCATTTCAACAATACATATTCCAAAACTCTTTATTACGTTCTTAAGTGCGCATTTCATAGCATTTGCTTTACAATACCTTTTAACAAATTGCTTTCCAATACGAACAATTCTTGCTTAAATAGTTTTATAACGTATTTGTCAACAGGATTTCAATTTATGTTTACAATTCAATATTAAGGTTATTATATATTTAGATAACATTTATAATCATTATAAATTAGATACAATTAATAATTAGATTTCTTCACAGTACTTTCACAGTTGTTTATAAGTGAATAAATTCTTCATTTCAAATACATTTATAAATAGTTTAATGAATATTTATGTATTTTGTCAAAGGCAGATACATGCTTTTTGCAAGGACATGCATAAATACCCATATATATTTCCTATTTTTCAATTCCGGCATGTGGAAATCTTTTAATTTCTGTGCACTCACTCTATTTTTCGTGTAAAGTAATTTACACTAATTTAGCATACACCCGAAAGTTTTACATAAAAAATATATATTAATATAATTTGAATGAAAATTTCATGCATTATTTTTAATACCCACTCAAAGGTAAGTTTTTCTTCAAAATTCCTCCACGATGGCATCTCTCTCTTTAGGCAGATAGCCCTTGCATGCCTTACTCTATTTAATAAAAACTTAATCTGACCTATGTGCCTAATTACAAATGTTTTAACATACATAATTTTATATTTACATTTAGCCATCAAGTTTCAAACTTTTCAAATCTTCTAGAAAATAAATTTTGGCAGAGCACTCAGTATCTCTTTTAGCAATTTTACACAGTTTAATAATTCTTTGATAATATAATAAATAATAACTATCCAATTCACATAATTAAACGTATTGTCAACAGATCGCAATCTTGATTGCCTTACTTGCCTATTAGTTATCAAAAAATAACCAAGATGTGGTTTTTTCGTAAATGTCACTAAAGTATACAAATTGCTATTATCCATCACACTATGAATGTTTCTTTCATGCGAAAGTGTCCTTTTTCGATTTGTATGGAACTGTCGTGTGTCAAAGTACTATCACAACCCTGTCAAGTGAGCTTCTGAATGTAAACAAAGAACACCCCATCTGGTGACCCAAGCTTCCAAGCAGTGTTTCACTTCTAGTGCCGGTTGGCCCCTCCTTCCTTTCCTACCTCCATGGACGCAAGTGAGGTCTGGCGATCTTGCTGGCCCATGAAACAACTCCCCCTGCCGATTCCAAGTTGAAGATACGTTTTGAATACGTAATTTTCAGAATTTTCGTGATTTTGAGGATACGTAATTTCGAGCACCTTCTTTGGTAAAGATCGTCTGAGTTTGTTCTAATTTCTTGGTTTTCCCTACACTAACCATAATAAACACATATTCTCACCCTGTTCATGTCCTTCCTTTCTTGTGCTTTGTGTCGTCACTAACACGCCAGGAAAGCGTTTCCGACCGTGCATTGTTATGTGTTTTTCCATCCTCTAGTACACCTAGAGTACTCTGTCTCTCCTGAAAGTTTGTGACCGATTTTCTAAAACACCCAATATATGCGTTATATACAAGATAATTGTCCATATGATGAGCTATACATGTTATATATATCATATATGTATTATTATATACCGGGTGATCAAAAAGTCAGTATAAATTTGAAAACTTAATAAATCACGGAATAATGTAGATAGAGAGGTAAAAATTGACACACATACTTAGAATGACATGGGGTTTTATTAGAACCAAAAAAAAAGTTAAAAAAATGTCCGACAGATTACTGTTATCGGGCCTTTTTACTTCGAGGAAATGCGTGATTCTGGTTTTGTAACTGCTAACGTGACGGGTGAGAAGTACGCCGATATGTTACAGAATCGCATCGTCCCCAGCATGGCTGATAAACACCTGCTGGAAAGTACGAATTTTATGCAGGATGGCGCTCCACCCCATATTGCTACACGCGTGAAAGATCTCTTGCGCGCTTCGTTTGGTGATGATCGTGTGCTCAGCCGCCACTTTCGTCATGCTTGGCCTCCCAGGTCCCCAGACCTCAGTCCGTGCGATTAATGGCTTTGGGGTTACCTGAAGTCGCAAGTGTATCGTGATCGACCGACATCTGTAGAGATGCTGAAAGACAACATCCGACGCCAATGCCTCACCATAACTCTGCACATGCTTTACAGTGCTGTTCACAACATTACTCCTCGACTACAGCTATTGTTGAGGAATGATGGTGAACATATTGAGAATTTCCTGTAAAGCACATCATCTTTGCTATGTCTTAATTTGTTACGCTAATTATTGCTTTTCTGATCAGATTATTGCTTTTCTAATTATTGCTTTTCTAATAAAACCCCATGTCATTCTAAGTATGTGTGTCAATTTTTACCTCTCTATCTACATTATTCCGTGATTTATTAAGTTTTCAAATTTATACTGACTTTTTGATCACCCGGTATTATATGTGTAATATATATATCATATTTACCTATATACTCAACTATATCCTATGTACATCTCACTCATGTAGAGACGAATGTATATATATGAGTCAAATGTGTGTTTTAAATTAACAATAGCGATATGATCCGCAATTTTAATTTGATATATCACCTCTATATTTTAAAAATATGAATCATTTTTTTCAGCACCTCATCATTTCGAGACTAATCCATGTCATATGATCCTTACATAACTCTGGTGATGTAAATGGAACTAAAATCCAAACAGTCAATAATAATTTTATAGCAGAATTAATTATAGAATCAGATGCACTGAGAACCAAAACTAACTCATTCCGAATTAAAACTTAATCCTCAACATAATTGTACTTGCTTTCTGCACTTCTGTCTAGCTGTACTGCTGCCTGCTATTCTCATCTTACTGCAGAGATTTTGAAAATGTAAACATTTTGAAACAGGCACGAGTAGTGTGCCAAATTGTTTGTGGAAACAATCTGTTTACTGAAATGAAAATGACGACTTAATCTGCCTCTGCTGCCACTTTCCTATTCCTTACGGATCGCCATTCTACGCAATCAAAATTCTTGCTGTTCATTACGGATTAAACATTTTACGTTTTATGCTATTCATCCTCTACGCAGTCAATGCTTCTACAACATCGGTGTCCCGCATCAGTTATATCTTGCATTTAAGCAACACCGGAAGCAATGAATCGTCAAGCAATGCACGTAAATTTTGTGAATCACTGTTACATGTTTAGGAAATTCGTCTAAGTAAAAAACTTAGACATCACAGAAGATATAAAGTATACCTTAATTTTTTCATCACACCATACTTTTTATATGGTGTAAAACAATAAATTGCATAACTAATATTTATTTGATATCTTTACGGTGTGAATGTGGATGACATCGAACAAAACCTCTTTACAGTCAGTCGTCCTTATCGGTACTGAGGTTAGTGGTGCTAGCTGCCGCATCAATGAGCACGAAGTTCGAGTCTCGGAGAAGGCTTGGAAATTTGTAAGTGTATAGTGTCTGTGCAGCATGGAGCCATTTAAAATACTTCACATTAAAAGTCTTCTCGAGAGGTTTGGTGGAAAAGGGAGAAGGGTAGGAGACCCTCGAACCCACCACTTCGAAGCTGCCCTTCATCAAAATTGGGATCAAGTTTTTCTACCTTTCTCAAGGGTTTAATTCGGTCTCCAGCTGTGGTGTTTCCTGGGAAAAGCCAGTTATGAGACGGTTGAGTAACTGATAGGTATTGGCATTAAAAGTATTGGCCTTAAAATAAATTTAATAAAGAGATATTAGTAAATATATACAAGATTCAATTAACATGAAGGAACTAAAATTTTGAGAGCAAATTTTTTAAAAACGACCCGTTCTATTTTTACAAAACATGGTATAATTTGATTCCTAGAATCGAAGTATGGAAAAAATTGGCATGTCGTTTCATAAAAAGTCCGATTTTGTGTCGAAATATCTATACTAGAAAAATGCAATATATAAATCTAATATATATCCTAAGTCACAATTTCGAGACACGAAAACGCAAGTTAAATTTCGCCAGTCGGCCCAGTAGAACAGGACATATAGAACTGTCCCCCCCCGTTTTTTTCCGCAGTGTACTATAATAGGTAAACTCTAGATCCCTTTTTAAAGCTTCAGTGGGTCATCTCCTCGACCTTTCGTTGTAAACTCGTAACAGTTAGTTGACCCATGGTACACTGCTGGTGCTTCCCATACTTTTACTTGTACCTATCACGGGATATTTTTGTCATGGGATGTTTTGTCGTGGCCTCTTTTGGCTTGGGCTATTTTTTCGGAGTACCAAAAAAATTGTTTCGTTGAAGCAATTTTGTTAAAATAATAAAAAGAAAATTTCGTCTCGTCAACTGCTTTCAGATCGGGCACTCGATCCATGTGCACTTTTTAGATCATTGATTTAGACTTGCTCAGTTACGGTTCGTTATGCTTTCTTATTTAACTCTCTCTGCAACGCATTTTATTCTCATTCACAAATATTCTTTTTGTATTCTCAAACCACCACCCCATTGATCTGCGGACGACATGAGGCACTCACTCAACCGTGCAGCCATCATCGATTTGTACTCTGGTAACACAATCACTTAAAATACTTCTTGGATTTTTCCTCGGTGGCAATGCCCTTTTTGCGATCTCGGTGGTATCTTAATCGATATTTGACGGCAAGCCAGCAAAATAATACTAGTAACAGTAATTTCGAAGAATTATAATGCTAGCTTTCATGCCACAAGTTATATTCATTTCTTTCAACATCACTTCAGCTTGCGTCTTCTGTTTTGTTGTGTTATTGATATGCTAAGTAAAGAGACTTTGTCTAAGAAGACGCCCTCAGTCGTAGTTCAGACAAATGACATTGAAAATATTAAGTTTATGCCTTCGATAACTCCTATTTTAACCTTCGCACATTTTTTATGAATCCAGTAAAAACGTTTCTTTCTTTGCCGTAATGAGAATTTTATGACATGACAGTATTTAATAATTTTACTGGATTTGCATATATCTGTGTTTAAAAGTGATATTTAATGGCAAATACTAAAAAGAAATTAAAACAAAAAATTCTAAAATGTTTCAGATTTTAAATTACGTCCAAAGGGGCGTTTTTTTAACGTTTTGTGTGTTACGTTTATTTATTAAATATCATACTATTTGCACTTAAACCATAAAATTTACTTCAATAGCAATGTCACAAAAAAATTTTAAAATGAGCCTATCTTTAGAATTTCCGATACACAGTTCGATACGCTGGAGATAAAAAGGTTTTTCCCTCCGTAGAGCGCTGCCATTGCTCGCTTTTAAATCGTTTAGTTTGTTATTCAAAAATTCGTTAATGTTTTACAAAATATAAAATCGATAATAAAACAAATTCCAAATTTCAAATTTGGGATTTCAGATGTCCATATTTGCAGTAGGATGACGTCATTCAAAATTGGATGGCTCTAGATACCGTTGTTTTATCACAATGCGAGAAATATACATACATTTAATGCAGATTTTTCATTATTTAATTTCTTCAAATATAATGCAGGACTATAACATTTTGTGGCAACAGTTTGAAAAGTGATCCGACATTTATAGGAGTCCGACACAAAATGCCAAAACGAAAGTAATAGTCGTTCGGGGACTCAAATCCCTTTGGACTAATAAAAGATAATATAAGAATTCTGAAAGTTTTCAGGTTTTATATTATACATAAAAGAGAGGTTTTTTTCGTCTACACATACATACACGCTTCGACAGCATTTGGGCTAACGAACCCTCTAGGCTAAAATATTTAAAAAGCAGCATGTTTTTAGAATTTCCGATAGATAGTCTCGCGCGTTAGACATAACCCTATTTTATTCCGTACAGTGTGTTGCCACTGCTCACTTTGAAATTCTTCACTTCTTAATAAAAAATTCGTTAAAGTTCGATTATATTTGATATTGATATATAATATAACATATTCTATTATATTATATTCGATAATATTTGGTGCAAACATTTTAAAAGTGATACAGCTGTTTATAGTGAATCAACACAAAATGCTGTTTCGAGACTAATAGGCCTTCTAGGCTAACGCCACTTTGGCCTAATAATTTAATAATAATGTTTCGTGGATAAGGGTTCGTAATAGATTGAATGTACAAGTCTGATAAAATGTTAATAAAATTTATTCTTATCAAAAAAAGTATAACAGAACGCTGGAATTTTCCTTAGAGATATTTGTACAAGTGTTCACAATATCACGCAATATAATCAGTAATTATACTTCAAACAACTAAAACAACGAATCCGATTTTACGCTAAACTCGCAACAATAACATTAGTAACTAACTAAACAAGTGAGCTGAGATTCTCTCTCTTTGGCTTTTTACAGATTTCAACCGGTGGCGAGATATTTCTAGCAATTTCTGCTTCTCGAGATTTATAAAAAGCAATAAAAGAATGGAATTACGGTTATAGCTAACACAGTGATTAATTACATTTATTCAATTTCAATAAAAATTAAGGAGCTACCTGTTAATTTAATACGAGCCACTATGCGGCCAGCGTTCGTCTGGCTTTTAAATGTACTGGAAAAATGCCTAAAGGAAACGCGAAACATTAAATTTAAGAACTGCACAGAATTTTACTCTGCAGAATAATTTTATATAAAAAAAATCTTTTTAAAAACTTCAATAAAAATGTATTGCATATAAAAAATTACAATTAAACAAGCAATATCCCTTAATACAAATATTAATTGTCCTAATAAATAAATTAACCAACTTCCCATTGCTTTCTCTCGACAAACGTACAGTATCTAAGATTAACATAAAATTTAAAAACTGAACAGAATTATCGCCCTCATTTTTCCGAGTTGCAACACTGCTGATATCGGCAACAATAATATATCAGCAACAGTGGCTGCGTGCCATTGTTGCTGATATAAAGAGAGAGAATTATCGATATAATGTGATTTCATTGAAAAACAAAAACAATGTCATTCGAGCCTCAAAAATGTAAGTTTGTCAAAAATGTAAAACTAATAAATAAGATTTGCACCTACCTCATTGAAATATAGAGCACCAAGCAGTCTGGTATTTTAGACTTTTTTTTAAGTGACTGGAAATTTTAGTTCTAGGCTTTTTTCCAGAACAAAAACCTGAGTGTTTTCTCCTAGAAATAAAATTTCTGGCAACCTCTGATTGTTAAGTTATTTTCTGATTGTTGCGTGCATACGGGCTCGTAATAGGTTGAATGAACCTAGAACCGATTTGATAAAATATATTTTACCAAAACAAACATTTTACAATTCTGGAACTTTCATAGAAATACTCGCAGAACTCTTCTCAGTATCAGTAGTTACATTTCAAGTTACTAAGAACGTTAAACACAACGCAGTGCCCTGCGGTATAAAGAGTGAAGCTTACACGGAGATATCTCAATACTTCGTAGTCGACTTTGAACTGAAAAAATGACAACTCATGCTCTATTTGGGATTAAATAGTTTTATCATGGCCACCGATAAATCTCTAGTACTAGCGGAGAAATCTATATTTCTCGAAATTATTGAAAGGTATACACGGTTGAAGTTACTTCTAAGGCAAGGATAGGGTTACAGTTGCAAATAAAAATTAATTACAGTTACTCAATTATAATACCAATTAGAGTTATACAGGGTCCGGACCCAAATCTCGCCAAATTTGGCAATTTTGGGCAGTTTCTCGTCTAATTTGGCGATTAAATGTGTCATCAAAATTACTACCTGCTCGGCGATATCTAGCCAGTTTAGAGAGAGAGCCATTTAATCAGTGTTAAATAGACTTACCATTGTAATCTTATTTTTCCGGTTAAGCTTCGCTGCTTCAGAATTTTACGTTATATTATACAAAAGATTCTACTGTTTTAAACTTTATTAAAATTATTTACATATATGAAATATCCGCAAAATAATAGTTTCTGGTCCGAGATTTTTCTGCTTCTGTCCAGAATACTAGCTAAAAAGCCAACAGAGCAAGAAAAAATACGCATTTTTTGCAGGTGCCAGTGCACTTTTGTGAAAAATGTGCACTGGCACCTGCAAAATGCCAAATTAGACTTTTGGAATGCACGACTATAGTAATAATAACAGTTGTAAAAAGTCTTACTATTAAAAATTACACCAGCACAAAAAGAGGGAATACAATTTACAATTTAAAACATGTATAGCGTAAACAAGCTACATTTTATGAGACACCACATGCCGTGAGACATTGTTGGAACAGCCAAATAAGGCTAGAAGTGAAGACTTTCGGAAGAGGAAAAATAACAAAAATAAATAAATAAAAATAAAAAATTACGCCCAAAGGGACGTTTTTCTAACGTTTTGTGTGTTACCTTTATTTATTAAATATCATGTTCTTCACATCTAAACCATAAAATTCAATTCAACAGCTATATCACAAAATATTTAAAAGAGCATATCTTTAGAATTTCCGATACATAGTCTCGCGTGCTGGAGATATTTTTTTTTTCTTTTTTTTCGGACAGTTTTGCCATTGACCGCTTTGAAATCGTTGCGTTTCTTAATCAAAAACTCATAAATGCTTTATAAAATATGAAATAGATAATAAAACAAATTTTTAATTTGGGCTTCCAGATGCCCATATTCAAATGAAGGACTACGTTATTCAAAATTTGATGTCTTTAGGTACCGTGGTTTTTTTTCACAGTGCGAGAAACTTGCCTGCGCTTAGGCAAATTCTTCATTATTTAATTTTTTAAATATTATGCAGGGCGATAATATTTGGTGGCAACAATTTGAAAAGTAAACAGAAATTTATAGTGAATCAACGCAAAATGGCAAAACGAAATTAAGAGCCCTTACGCAAAATGGCAAAACGGAATTAAAAGCACACTTCAGCTCAAAGGGCGTTAAAGTGTGCATTAGTCAAATAGCAAGTCTTCCAGTTGCCAGTTGGATGTGTTAATCACTTACGACACGAAGAAATGCACATGGAATGCGACAATTCTTTGCATTCTCCCCCACTAAAAGCTGATTGAGAAATGGCATGGGATCCAGTGAACGCATGTCCACTTATATTACAAAAGCATGATGCACTGGTGAATTATTAATTCCTTACAGCTTTCTAATGAGAATGGCTACTAGTATATGTGTATGTAGGTTTAAAAAAAATGAAAAATATCTTGACAAAAGTTCCGTTCCTCCGAAATATAATGTGAGGAATATTCAACTGTGTACAATTATGACATGCAAACTAAGCATGAATTGTAGATTCCGGATTTCGTGAGCAGAAATCTTCTGACTAACACGTGAGCGAGACATAACATAACATTTTGTTATATTAAACATTTTGTTAATAATTCAAAGAGAAACTTGCTATTAAATTTTCAAAGTACAGTGCTACACCTCGAAAGAATAATACTTATTGAAATGTACCCATTCTCAAGTTAGTATACATGATAATTATATACTAGTTCATAATAATTATATACACAAATGAACTACGTTGTAACTCAGGGGTTCTCAGACAGGCGAGAATTGCTCCTAGGGGATTTCTTAGTTTCAGGGGGGGGAAGGAATACATTCAGCCTTTTATTTACCTTATGAGATTGTGCTGTTTCTGAGAGCTTTTGCCATTGCCCTGCAAACCCTACGAGGCTGTAAGGTACTTATAGCTTTAGTTTGGAATAAACGAACGGCTCTTAAGAAGGTTAAAATAACCTCTTCTGTTTAACACTTAAATGAACAGAAAGGCGCTGCTTGTACTACAGACGAACCTCCGCTACTTGCGATCCTTAAATTAACAAATAAAGTTAAATTAAAATAAAGTTAAATTCCAATGTAGATAACGTCTGAGACTTAAGGTAACGTAAAGTAGCTCTTCAGGTAAGGCAATTTAGGTGATTTTTGCGTGTCGTCTGAGACTATAAGCACAATAGACTACTTTAAGCTGCCTCAAAATAATTAACGGTCCGTATTTTAAAAGCCGGCTAGCATGATGCTAACACCGGAATAATTTAAGCAAAGCGGGTGATAGTAAGTAACAGCAAAACGAGGCTGCCAGAAGATGTAACACTAAACTTTCACCCCTCAGCTTAAATGCGCAATAACTAATTTGCAAATTGGTGAGCCCTGCGGAAAGAAGAAGTTAAAGTAGAGTTCAAATAATACTAGCTGATTAGTTGACATAAAATCTTACAATCTGTTAAGTATTTAGCTTTAGTTTATGAATATAAAATTTACCTTTACTCAGGTTTTGGTATTCATTAATCTATTCTACATTTTTTTAATGTTTAGTTTTTAAAAGGCATTAAAAATTAACAAAAAAAATGAGAACACAGTTGCTACTAGAGCTTACTAAACTAAGTTCGTTTGTAGAGTCATTAGGCTATTTTGCAGTAGGAGACCTGAAAATCCTTCGCCCGGACTCGAACCTCTCGAATACGCGCTAAGTGTGCTGCCACTAAATAATGCAGAAAGGAGGAAGAAAATACCTTATATACTCACCCTTTCAAAGGGCAACTGGGGGATTATGGGACCCAATCGCAAATCCTGGTGGTGAAGAATCATCATCCACCACCTTTCAGTTAGGGCGCCACTGTAAAGTCCTTTTGGTTATTTGTAAGCAGGAGATGTGAAGAATGTGCAATGTCCTCGCTAGGACTCGAACCTGGACTTCCCGAATACGCGCCGAGTGTGCCACAGTTACACTAGGAAAGCATGCAGCAAGGAGGGAGAAAATGCTTTAGAACCTTACTAAAAAAACTAAAACTGACTAGTTGAATTGAATTTACAACTAAAACTTTAATATCGTACAAATTTTAAAGTGTGCTTATCTTTGGTTTCTAGAATTCATCCCAGACTTTGAAACATTATCAGATTGAATACTATTTTAGCACAATTTCATTCTGAATGTATATTATTATTACTTCAGTTAAATAGTAAGAAAAGTAGCAGTAGTATGAAAAAAAATATTTAATTACATTCAGTTCAAACCGATGTATTTAAAATGTTTTTATTTCAAATAATGACTGTCATATTTTTCGTGCAAAACAAATGCAGTTAAATTCAATGCAATTAGCAGACAATCCTGCAAGTTTCGTACAACTTCCTGCCCATTTATCCCTTTCATGACGCTATAAAATTGCTTTTCTCGGTTCAATCCTAATTTCATTTCCAGATTCCTCAGCGTCCAAGATTCTTACCTTTCGGCCACTCTCTCGGCATTCTTATGCCACCAGAGTGCATTCCGAAATAGCAGGCTGCTGCAATAAGTAACCATGGCAAGAAAATTCCAGTCCAACGTAAGACTAGGAATTCTTCCCTGGTTAAGTAATTGGAGCCATAGCGTGCACTCTCCAAAATGAGACAAAAGTTCTTTATACGTATCTCACAGTCAAATGCTGGAGCAGAAAGTTGGACCACAAGTAAGATGTGTATAGTGACTGTCAAAGGACTTAAGTGCAGTTTACTCTTAAGAATGTTTCTTCCTGTAGATAAATTCGTGGCAGAAAGTGAGTCGGCAGATATTGCGTTATGTTAAAGATAGAAGCTGGTAATATACAAGGTTTCAAATAGGTAACTGCATGCTTTATTACCGTAAATATGTTTCTTCCTCATATATTTCCAAATCTTTAGGGAATATATATGTATAAAAAATAGACTTTCTCGAACTACGGTATATATACTCTGTGCACGTTCTATATTTCCTGTTTTACTGGTTCTGTAACCCCGTTTCATATCTCGTAAGCGCGACTTAAGACGCATATTACATTTATATACAGCATTGTTGTAGCACAGGTATTTTGACATAAAATCGGACTTTTTCTGAAATGACATATCGACGTTTTTTTCCCATATTTCGGTTTTAAAACTCAAATTATGCTTAAATATTAAATTTTCAAGAAGCTGGTGAGAAACTTACCGGAAAATTTAAAAATTTACATTGGCGCAACTTTTTCGGTTTGCACCAAGAATAAGTCACTTGAAGAAATTCTTAATTTATGGTAACCTAGTTTCGTTTCTCTTTCATTGCTTATGAAAGGAAAGAAAACAAGATAACGTGCATCGCTCATTCTTTCGAATAATTTTTAACAAAGTGCATAAATTATATTTGGCGTTACTATCGCTTATATCAAATATTCCAAATTTCAAAACGCGCCAATATATAAATTCAGGCATATCTTGGAAATTTGTTTTCACTATTAAAGTTTCTACGCAAAAATATAAACAGTTTTTTTAATATAAACTCTTTATATAATATAAACAGCCAGCAAATGGAAGATTCGCATTGAATCCCGAAGAGGTCTTAGTCGATTTTTCACTTTTCTTACAACGAAAATCCTAATGATCTTCAAATGTTACAGCGTTTCATATACTTACATAAGAATTTTGAGAGATATTCAAGCAACAATTTACTGACGTGTATTAATTTGCTAACATGTATTAATTTACTGACATGTATTAATTTACTGACGTTCATTATTGGTGTGTATTAATTTACTGACGAGACGTGTTTGCTTTACATGTATTATTTTAATACGAATGTCGACTGTAATTATGTGTGTGCTAAATATGTCTCTAGTGTAGCTAGTATAGATGCAGTTGGAGAAATCTCAATGAAATGCATTAGTCACTACTGGCACCGATCGCAATCTAGCATTTTTTGGCAACAGCCTAAATAAACTTTCGAGCTTTGGACAGCACTATGAACATGCCTTATTCAGATTGTTGAGTACTCCAGCTGTAGAGTTTTTCGTTATTCAATTAACCAATTATTCTAATTTTTGTTATCTTTTCTGAACTCCTCATCTTGCCCCCACATTTCCTCGCCAGGATTCAAATTTAGTGTTAAGTGAAGTGAGTATTTAAACGGTAGAATCTTGGAGTTTATTCAGAGCGTATTTTTGCCGCTCTGAGTCTGTTCTTAGACGCGTTCTTCTGTTACGCGAAGTTGCCGTTACGTCTTTTTGGCCATTTAAATAATTATCACGGCGGGAAGTTTGTCGAATCAACCTAGTTAGCCCTTAATCTAAAGTGCTAGTTCAGCAATACTCTTTAGCCTCGAATTTATTGTATAACGATTCTTAAGTTTCACCGAAAGTCGTCGGTGTTATTGTAAAGCACGAAGTATGTGCCATTCTCTGTTCACATTTGATAATAATAAAGGGTTATTTTGACCCTTCTTCGATGGTGCTTCCTGTAAGTCTGAGCGAGAAGTCGCCAAGTTCATTATACGGTACTCATAGAGTTTATGTGGCCAAAGGGAGTACAATCCTATAATGCCATTACGAAACCCACTTGTTATCTGTATTGAAGCCATTGCTAACTGTTGAAAAAGCTTGACAGAAAAATAATTTTACTCACCAGTGTAATAAATACGCTTTCATTAAATTAAGGGACTAGTTTCAAAGTCGTTGCAGTGCTTCCAGCCTTCTGATCACTCGATCATCATAAGCAGAGATAGAGTCAAAACTACCACGACATTTCGCAATAAAGTTTCGTAGTTTTGTCTAAACCTTTTTAATACTTTCACCTACTTAAATTTTGATTGACTCTTTACTAGTTTCACATTAACCTGATGTCTGAAAAATTGGTTCAACATCTTGCATTAACTAAATAAGCACCCAACTTCTTATCTCTTATCAGCTACTATCCGAGTCGCTCATCCTTCAAAACGTCGAATCAGATTAAAGTCGACCGAATTTCAACATAAAAGAAAATAATAAACACATAAAAGCTCAACTTCCTTGAGGTGTCGTCCACGATGAAGGAGGATGTTAACTCAAATTGATTAGCGGATGGAAATTTCAATTTTCATCTATGGAAAAGCTACTTTCGTGTTTAATTGGTCGCGATAAACACGACGACATCCATAAGTAGTCAAATGGATTTATGTACACATCGATAAACATCCCACCAAAGTTTCTAACGGAATGATGGGTATTAATGGACTGTTCTTTACTCAGATACCACCACTTCTTTTTCTCTGGTCTCTTCCGTTCCACGGTCCGTAATTAATGACTGGCACTGAATTTGAAAATTATGACTCTGAAAATTAGCATAAATATTACAGGCATTGATACGCTAATAAATCAGAGGACTCGTCAAACTGAAGCGCACCGTACTGTAGTTCGTTATTTTTTCCGCAGCATTTTGGACACGCAGAGGTTAGTAACCAAGTCACCGAGTTCTTTACGATGCATGCATATTTTATGTCGTTTTAAACGAGGCACGAACTTCTTTTAACTGTCAGCAAAAGGCGTTATCGTAAGGTAACATCCGTCGGCCTGCTTGGTATTTAGATATGGTCTAGATATGTGGTTTTCCGCACTTAAGAGTAGGAACAGTGTGATAAACTGGTCCTAAGAGTAGGGTAATAAGAAACTGAAGAAATATATTTTATTCATTGAACCAGTGTTCACAAATTCAAACTGCATGCGGGACGAATACGCGCGACCAGAAAATAGCTGATGGGCCAATTGTTTTTAATAAAATGCAAAAGTATTCTAAATAAGATTTGAATTTCGCTTACTAAAAATTTATCAAAACATACATAATATGAACAATAATAATAATAATAATAAAGAAAAGTAGAAAGCTTTCAGATTTTATAACGGCGTTTTTTTGTGTCACCTAAATTTATTAAATACCATGTCCTTCGCTCTTAAATCACATAAAATTCAATTCAACAGCAATATCGCAAAATATTTTAAAACAGCATATCTTTAAATTTTCCGATACACAATCTCGCACACTGGAGATAATTTTATTTTTCCGCACAGTGTTGCCATTGCTCGCTTCGAAATCGTTGAGTTTGTCAGTCAAAAATTAGTTAAAGTTTTAGAAAATCTGAAATAGATAATAAAACAAATACAAAATTCGGGCTTCCCATATTCGGTTGAAGGACTACGTTATTCAAAATTGGATGGCTTCAGATTCTTCATTATTCAGTTTTTTTTTAAATATAATACATGACAATAATATTTGTTGGCAACAATTTGAAAAGTGAACTGACGCAAAATGCCTTTTTGAGAATTAGCCCTTTGGGTCTAACGGCCCTTTGGCTTATAAGTTTTAAATTTCGATAACTAAAAATTTATCAAACAAACAGAAACATCAACAGTAATAATAATATCGTAAAGGTAAAAATACCCAAGTTTATATTAATTTTCCATCTGAAATCCAAAGTTTGCCGCCTGGAATACATTTTGTTCGTTACACTTTGTTATTCAAATATACAAGAAGCTCTATAAATATTAAATTTTTAATCTAACATTTATTTAAA
Source organism: Stegodyphus dumicola (assembly GCF_044657685.1). NCBI lineage: Eukaryota > Metazoa > Arthropoda > Arachnida > Araneae > Eresidae > Stegodyphus > Stegodyphus dumicola. The sequence continues at coordinate 3,674,199 of NC_140769.1, read as the reverse complement.
ATTCTACCGCCTTAAATTGATCGTTAAAACATTTTTGTAACTGGAATTAACTGTCTAAGTATGCAAAGGTTTGAAAATAAAGGCTAGGTTAGGTCTTTAGTAGACACAGAATTATGTCATTTTTCGTTGCATTACAAAATCAAACTCCTACAATTTGCAAAAAGTTATTCCATTCTTGAATTTCAAATTTTCAGATTAAAAGTCAATAAGAACATACAATCCCAGGTGAAGCACACTCTGCAGTAATTAGCAGCAGTTCTGAAAATGTCAGATGTCCAAATTTTGAAGCAAAGGAAAAGGAGATTTATTAGGCCCATATCACATGTCTTTTGTAAGCGATCTATGGTGATTGGCTGTTGTGACAAAGCAGAAAAATTGTTCCATTGTCCGGATTTATTCTCATTATTCAACATTCATATGAACTTCGGTATTCCAAATCTCTCACGTAACTGTAATTTTTCCTATCAGTAATAGGAAGACAAATGGAAAAAAAATGCAGGTTATGAAGACATAAGATAAAAATTTGGAAGTAAAAGAAAGTGTTCAGATTTAGGCAGTTCAGTAGAATGTGCAAATATTCATCCTATTTGAAGCTTATTTTTGGAATTACATAGCATATATAATATAAATTTACTAAAAAGAGATATAATGAAGATCAAGTACTCTGCAAAATCTAGACGATAATTATACAAAACTAGTTATTTGGGCCTATTCCTTCGCTTAGGATCCACCAGCCGTCTAACGGTACAATCGCTGAACACTGGCAGTTCGACCTGGGTTTTGATGTTAGATGAACAGGCTGGCTGCATGGGCAGTTTCATTGTTTTCACTATGCGTAACGTTAATACGAGCCAGTTTCCCTTAAAAAGGTCCTCCACGAAGGCATCCCTCTCCTTAGGCAGATTGTCCTCGTGTGTTTTGTATTAATGAAATAAACCAAACTGAACCTTCGGTTGCATTTCCCAGCGCTCCTCTCACTTCCAATATGGCAGGAGCTAAACTAAAACTTTTGGAATCTTTAGGTATCCTTAACTATGCACATTGAGTATTAGTGTGCTGAACTCCATCTACTCTGAATACTAATTCCTTCAACCACAAAGGACAAGTCAGACAACTTTTCCCGCCGTCTTAGCTTCTAAGTTAAATTTTGTCAAGCTTCCAATAAGGTCGTAATATTGTCAGCGTTTCATTAAAATTCTGAATACTTACGAAAATAGTCTGCTTTCATAGCTTGACCTTTTTTTATGCTATCAGAAATACTATATGTTTTGTTCTATCATTTGTAAATTTTTTAATGCATGCCTAATAAAATAGTTGTTTTAATACAGATGTAGCCAATTTTAACTGTAAGTTTTAGCAGGATTCTATTATTTAGATAAAAAACAAATACTGGCCTTTGTAGTAATATTTATTATCATACTAAAATATTCAATGAATTGCAATGTTAGAACTTGAGGGCAAATTCTACATCAGATTTCTCTTGTATAAGCTTAGCACTGACAAAATTATTTCCATTTTTATTACAGACCGAGGCTATGAAAATAAAAGTTACAAACATGAACAAACAGCGCAGAAAAATGAATGCTGGTATTGAGGTAAGAAAATTATACTGTGCTATTCAAAATGTGATGAAAGAGAAAGATCTTTTTTGATGTTGTATAACTGTAAATATTGAACCAAAATACACTCATGTCCATAAATTAAGGATAATTCGGAGTCACGCGGAAATCGAACTCTAAAATAAATATATCACCTGTAAAATCACTACACACATCTTCAAGAATCATATGCAAATTTCAGGAAGTAACCAGATGACACCGATGGTACGTCACAATGACGAGAGTGTAAGAGAGTGATATATAAGGAATACAGGCAAAGAAGTAAAATTGTTCGCATGCGCTTTATAAGCATTTCAGTGCAATAATCGAATAGTTATGACGCAAAGGACGCATTTGGATGATTTTTTACGTGGTAGATTTATCAATTATCTGGAATGTGGGCGTACGCAACTGGAAGTATCAGACGAACTTGGAATTGCCCAATCTGCCCTAAGCAAGTGTCATCTCCTGGCTTTGGCAACGATCCCAAGATGATAGTAATGTGAGTAGACGTTACAGCACAGGTCGCCCCAGAGTTACAACGACGAATGAGGACCGGTATTTGGCAGTTACTGCCAAATGAAACAGGCGGAGCACAGCCTCAGACCTGTCTCGTCAGCGCTCTTCAGCCACTGGTACGACAATTTCAAGGCAGATCGTGTACAGACGCTTAGGGCAGATCGGTCTATATGCTCGTAGACCTGTCAGATGCGTTCCACTTACTGCAACACACTGTCGCCTGCGGGTAGCCTGGAGTAGAGAGCATGCATTGTGGACACCGCAACAGTGGGCTTGTGTGATGTTTTTCGGCGAGTCCAGGTTTAGCATGCAATCTGATTCTCGCCGGACTTTCATATGGAGAGCTTTAGGTACCCCTCGCTACCGATAAAACATCATTGAACGACACCGTTACGGTGGTGCAGGAGTGCTCGTTTGGGGTGGAATTATTCTGAGTTCCAGAACTGACCTGCATGTTCAAATTGGAACCATGACAAGCCAAATCTATCGGGACGTCATTCTGGAACAACGTCATTCTGGAACTGTTTCGGGGCGCCATGGGCGCACAATTTGTGTTTATGGATGACAACGCCCGTCCTCACCGTGAAAACATCGTAAGCGAATGCCTTCAATCGGAGTATATCACCCGTATGGACTGGCCAGCATTCTCACCGAACGTGGATCCAGTAGAGCACGTGTGGGACATGCTTGGCCGACGAGTTGCAGCCCGTCAACCTCCTCCTTCATGTCTACCGAAACTTCGGTTTGAGTGGTGTAATATCCCCCATGATCAGGTCGATAATTTCATACTCAGCATGCCTAGGCGTTGTACGGACTGTATTGAATCGTCTGGGAGGCATACAATGTATTAACAATCATACCAACCATATAATATTGGTTTTTTTTTTTGTAAATACGTTTTTGTTTTGTAATTTGCTCCAGGGAGGAAAAAATCGCTTATTTTTTTAATAATATCAAACATATAGCATCTTTTTTTGCTCTTTACCTTTTGTTTAATAAATAAGCTTTACAAATAAGTCAAATTTGTTTTGCTTCTAACTCTTCCTTTGCCTGATTTTTCATTATCCTTATTTTATGGACATGAGTGTATATGGAAGAAGTATAATACTCATGACTTAGATGACTTACTGTATGATTACAAAACAGTCTTGAATGCATTCCAGATGATTAATAATCGGTGTTATTCTTAGAATTTGCTTAACCTGGGGAGTAAAAGGATGGCAGTGAAACGACGGTCCATTAGAATATGCCATCAATTAAAAAACTGATGCAGATGATATTCGTTCAGATGGTGAAGGAACTACTGATGCCTCTGAGCAAGAATTTCGAAAGGATTGTTAGTTTTATTTATTTCTTAGAATCTGTGTTTGATTTAGACTTACCAAAAAATATTCTTACTTGTCATCTAAAATGAGTAGTCATAAATAAATAATTGTTTTTAAATAATTGTTGAGCACAAAGAATTTATCATTACATATGGTTATACGCGCTATGGGCTCGTGGAAATCTATTCAGATAATTACTCCAGACACTTTATCGAAATAGCAAAAATAACAACTGCATATCACTCAAGCAGCCCGGAATTTGAGCAAATCGTCCCTAAAGCTGCGTTCAGACGGCGACGTAAATGTCACAGAATCATTGTCACAAGGAATAAAATGTGGGAATTCCATTCTCACCTGCGACACAGAGTCTAAGCCGCACCCACTTACAGAAGCTAAATTTGCGCATGCGTGAATTTGTGTCTACAGCTTTCCCGCTCTCTTTTCCCATTCAGGTTTCGTGCATTCGCTCTGACTGGTCGACGCTTATTATATTGGTGGACAGCATAAAGTTGAAAATTTCGAACTTTATGCCAAGAGCCCTAAACCAGATTTTGTGATGTAGCACAAAGTGGTTGCCTGGAAGCGATGGAACCGAAGTCTCATAAAGCCACCCAGGACTGATTAACAGAAAAATCGCTGTCGAAAGCGTATTTATATGGTATTGCCAGGACTTAAAATGCTTCGGTGCACAGTTAAGAAAGGCAACTTTTCAACAAACTAAGTAAGCAAACAGCTTAATTGTACAACCAGACTCCTAGAGCTTCAAAAATGCGTTTTCTTGAAATTTCTAGAAAATCACCAAGTTGATGCGAATTCACGAAACGCTGCTGTTTTGGCAACACAAATTATTGACAGGGACAGTTAGAAACATTTCTGCCTATATTCTGCTTTTTAATTGAGATATTTCCCCAGTTTAATCTGTGTTTGATTTAGAATAACACAGTTTACCCTCTTCTGTATTAGACATAAACAAGTATACAAAATATGTAAGAAAGCACTTAATTATACAACTTAACTATAAAACTGCTACCTAAAATGCAAGAATTAAACAAAAAAAAAATCAATAAATATAACAATCAATGGTATTACAGCTATGCAAATGATCAGACTCAAATATTTATAAATTTTACAATTTCTTCCTCGTCCATAATGTCTGCACGGCCCAGGTGCAAGGTCTGTCATAATGCTCTTATCAGATTTTCAGAAGAAGGAATTTTTCGGATAAACACCACTGCATTTTTTAGTTTCTTGATCACACAGAATGGCCCCTCCCAGGATATCTGCAGCTAAGGTGAGATCCCTCGACCTTTGAGGTTCTCGAACTAAACTTAGTTCCATGAGCTAAGGTGCTTCTGGTAAATATTCTGCTGAATAAATTTCATCTCTTCAAATATAATACAGACGATAATAATATTAAGCTTCCCTGCTTAAACATTGAATCACTTAGTGGTAAATATCACGACTGGCCATTATTTAAGGACTTTTGTATTTCATTAGTAGCCTCTATGCGGCCAGCCCTCGTCTGGCTTTTAAATGTATCGGAAAAATGTCTAAAGGGCACACCAAACATCAAATTTCAAACCTGCACAGAAGTTTGCTCTTCAGAACAACTTTATTAAAAAAAATTCAATAAAAATGTAATTGTAAGGTATTTCTCCCGCCTTCTTCAGGAACCTTCGTGGTGTAGTCGTCTGCACGTTCAGCACGTAATTGAGAGGTCCGCGGTTCGATTCCCGGCGAAGGCGATGCTAATTTTTCATCTTGCCTGCTTCCAAAAAATAACTTATGTCTTTACATTATATAAAAAAATTAGAAAGAAATAAGCAATATCCCTTAATACAAATATTAAATATGCTAATAAATAAATTAACCTAATTCCCGTTGCCTTCTCTCGACAAACGTCCAGTATCCAAGAGAAACATTAAATTTAAAAACTGCACAGAATTATCGCCCTCATATTTCCGAGTGGCAAGAGTGATATAACAGCAAAAGTAGCTGCGTGCCATTGTTGCTGATATAATGAGAGAGAATTATCGATTTGATGCGATTTCATCAAAAAAACATAAAATAAAAATAAATCTAATTCGAATCGAGGTGCACTGGCTCTTGTCGAGATGCAACCTACGTAGCAAATTTCGTAGCCCTGGGTCTATTAGTTTACGCGCAGCACGAACGAAAGACACACACACAGACAGACTCTTCCTTTTATATATAAAGATTACAAGAATTTCGTCATCTATATAGATTAATAACTGATGAGCCAGTTTTGATAATCAAACATATCCCGGTTTCCGAATGGAGTTATTTAGACGCTTTGGGAAAATTATTAGTTTAGCATGATTAAAAAAGAACTGCTTCCTCATTAATTGAAACATTCACGGAAAAAGCTAATATGAATAGCATCCATGAATAACTAGTGTTCAGGGAATTTACTCATCGCCCGCTGGTGGGCTAATATTTTTGAAATTGTTGGAAGCTTCAGGAACTCAAAAGTAATAAGAGAAAAAAAAGATAAAGAAACATTTTTCATTTGGAAAAAAAAATTCTTTATTTTTTTATAGAATATGAATTTATTAATCGAGTAGATTTTGAAAACAATTATGCCTGATACAGATTCAACTGTAAGGAAGAAAGCTTGCTAAAAATACCTCAAAATGAATCATTGCTTTTTATACTCATTACGCTGATAGTCACACTATTTTATTATAATTTTTTATTTTGAATGAATTATCAAAATATGTGTTTCTAACATTTTTCATTTTACATTTATACGGACTATGTTTCCAAACAGAAAATACCATAGTTAAAATTTACTGCAAGAGACTTGATATTAATTAAAAGTGTCATTTGATGATTATAAAGGTGTATCGTTCATAAAAATCGTTACTATTTCATTGTATACAGAGAAACACATTTCACATTTTCCCTCAACGACGAAATATCCAAACACGACTCTGCTCCAAAGACTCGTGGTCGCCAGGAAAGGCTTGCCAACCATTTACTTCTGAGTAGTAATGAACTGTTTAAAAACTAAATTAAGTGCCGTCTAACTGATGTTTATTTAACACCCGTTTGAATTGCAGCTTAAATGGACAGAAAGAAGGTGATCATTTATTATAGTACGCTACAGGTTTGACCAGCTACACGAAACGTGATTCGACCTGGAAACGGTGTATACTTCAGCCTTACTGAAAGTAAAAGAAGTCCATTGTTAGAATGCTCTTTCAAACCTTCTTTACTTTTCCCAATATTTCTGAAATCTTCTCAACACTGGGCTCATTAAGAAAAAATATCACATTAGGAACAAGAAGTCAGCAGACATCAAACACTGACGTTTGGGAATATTTATATTTGCTTTGCCGAAAACCACTGGAATACAGTAGCATAATAATAAAAAAAGTATCTTGGAATAAACCTAGTTATTTGATTTTCACAACTGAAATATGTTTTTAATTTCTATAATAACCTTAAATCTAAAACTCCATGAGTTTTGAGCTACAAGGTTTGAGAGTCAATTACAGACGTAGACGTGAAAGAAAGTAATTACAGATAGGAAGCACTACCAGTTCTTTTGAGATTCATTTCTTCGCAGGAACAAAAATGCCATAAACGATTCGCGATATTCCCGAATGTAACGGGATACAAACTGTCTTTTCCTAGAATGGTCTTTATGAAGTCCTTTATGAAGTTTATGAAGTTAGACTGCAGTTAAACCCATTGCATTGTTTTATTTCCTAAAAAGCCTATGACATTTGTTTAAAGTTAGGTCATATTGGATTCTTTTGCCTTTTTATCGTAGTCAGCAAGGGTGGATAGGGCTTGTCTGAATGGGGAAACTTGTCTTGGCCAAGTTGCACAGAAAGGGACGACACGTTTTTCTTTCTTTATGGCAGAAATGGAATTTCATAAGAGTGCCTATCAACTCTGTGGTTTCACGGCGAGGCAACGCTGTGTTTTGGTGAAAAATGATCTATTTTAATGAAAATACCAGCAGTTTTTGCCAAATCAGCCATTTTTCATCAAAACACAGCGCCACCTTGGCATAAAACTGCAAAGGCGCACAACAGTTCATTTTATATTATACAGAATGCAACTTTAATCAAGATGCCGGAATGAGTATGTGAAGGTTTTTATCACGGAGGACAGTCGCCGATTTGCATGAAGGTGACATTTGCCTTATGATGAAGCATTGTTACGAAACTGTTGGTGTGGCAAGACATGAAAACACCCCCACGTTTATGCTATGGATTAAATATAGTACCTGCTGCTTATTAAAATCACTTTGGTTCCAAACGTTTTTGAGCTTATTAAGAGGCTATAGAAGCTGAAGTCTGTATTGCAGGCAGTGATATCAGTTTTAAGCTATTCAAGTAAAATGATGACTAACAATTGATTAATTAATAATACTAATTAAATTAATATAATTAAAAGTAATACACCAATTAAACTAGTTTTAAACTTTTTATAAAAATATTGTCAAGAATTTTAATGAAATTATATGTAAAAGTGTAGAACATTTTGGTATAATTTAATATGAAAATCTAAAGAGGTGACGCTTTGCCGGAAAAGTAAGAGTACATGGACAAGTCTATTTAAAATTGAGTAAATAGCTACCTCGCTAAATTAGCGGCCTACCAGCGGCCGAGCGGTAAAGGCGCTGAACGCTGTTTTCAACTATGAAAAAGCATTTCACAAAAGATATATTTCCAAACAAAACGATTATCTTTATTGCAAAATCTGGTATGTGCTCTTGTTTTTTGATAGAAATGCGAATAAAGGTCAATAAAAGCTGTGCCTTCAAATCTTTGAATAAGATTTTACCGTACTGTAAATTAAATTTGCTCCATTCAGGTGTAGCTTTTGTAAACTAATTAGCTCCATTATGGTTCGTTACTCATATTCGTTTCTAATGGAAATGAAAATAATATAAACTCGGACTTCAAATGACTCAAATCTTCAAATCTCTGTAGCACCATACCTGCAACAAATATGTGGGTACCGGCGGCAGGTAGGGCTTCTGACTTTATATAATGATTAGTACATTTCTGAGTTTGAACTCAAAATATGTTTGCTACAATTACGATAAGCTCTTTATATATATACACTCACGTTTGTGAAAATTGCAACACCATGAAGGACTTACGCGAGTGAGCTGAAATTTTCAGGAAATGCAAAGTAGCGCATGATATGCAAATGATTAGAATTGCAAATCCGTAGCGCATGCGTATGCTGAGCAGCGCCCTCTGAACGGCTGATGGATCCGAATAAATAGACGGCTGTAGCGAGGCGTGTATGGTTATCGGTGGTTATCTGCTAGTGGTAAACGTTAACTCAATCTGCACTTATGCCTCGTCGACGAAAGAGAGCGAGATTTGAACAACTTACAGAGTTTGAACGAGGGAGAATCATCGGCCTTCGTGAAGCTGGATTGTCGTATCGTGCAGTAGCCTCTCGTGTGCAGCGTAACAGCAGCACAGTGATGCGCGTTTGGAAGCAGTGGACGGACGAGTGTCGGACAACTCGGAAATCCGGGAGTGGACCCCGAAATGTGACGTCAGCTCGCGATGATAGACACTTGGTCCGCATGGCGCGGATGGACCGTACAGCTTCCTCTAGACAATTGGCAGCACTGTGGTCAATAGCTACAGGTGTTTCATTGTGTGCTTCATCAATTCGTAGACGTCTGCTGCAGTGTGGACTGCGCGCACGGACTCCTTTATACAGGATCCCCCTAACGCACGACCATCGCCGCCTGCGGCTACAATGGGCCAATCAGCATAGAGACTGGCGTGCTGATTGGCAGCATGTCGTGTTTTCTGACGAATCCCGCTTTAATTTGTGGTACCATGATGGCCGCATTCGTGTCAGACGCTATGCCGGTGAACGCCACCCTCCGGAGTGCATTATCGAACGCCACAGTGGACGAACACCCGGAGTTATGGTCTGGGGCGCCATAGCATATCATAGACGATCTCAATTGCTACGAATTGTAAGCAATCTGAACAGCAACCGGTATATCCGTGAAGTTCTACAGCCCGAAGCTGTTCCCTTCCTTCAAAGCTTGCCAGGCGCTGTATTTCAACAGGACAATGCCCGCCCACATACTGCTCGGATTGTTAAATCCTTCTTTGCATCGCAGCAGGTACAGCTTCTTCCTTGGCCTGCGTGTTCCCCGGATATGTCGCCAATTGAACATGTGTGGGATGTCATTGGTCGGCGTCTTGCTCGTGATCCTCGTCCTGTTGCGTCTGCAGACGAACTTTCGTACGCGTACAAACGATATGGAATGCTCTTCCTCAGTCAGACATTCAAACTTTGTTTGACTCCATGCCACGTCGTGTAGAGCACTTATTGCGGCGCGTGGTGGCCACACAAAATACTGATTCTGATCTCTTGTTATTGTTTGTTTGCTTTGAACATTTAATCATTTATTTGTACCACTACCACTCAACTGTGTATTAAATTGCATTCAATTATGACGATTCCTTCTTGGTGTTGCAATTTTCACAAACGTGAGTGTATATATATATATGTGTGTGTGTGTGTGTGATGTACCAGATTTTGTCCGGAATAAATAGATTGGTGAAGAATCATAAATGTAGTCGTAGCTTAAATTATCAGACGATAAGTTTAAAAAACAGGATCCATTTATTATATTTCAGGGGAAATAGCAATTACAAAAATCTGATCTCCGGAGTAAATAAAAAAGAATTACTAATAACTTTTTGTATGAAGTTTACTGCATCGTGACATTTAAGAAAAAGCCCCCGATATTCCTTTGCGAGTAATAATTATTGTTGTGAAGTGTAGTCCACGATTCGTGAGAAACCTGAGAGGGTCTCTCTAGCCGAGAGTTCAAGAGTATTCTGGCATGTTGTTCCGATGGAAATAAGCTGCAGCCTGAATTAGCCACGCCTCCTTAATTTTTCGGTAGTATTTTACATCCTCTGATTCGTTATATTTTGAACGCTATCATAGGAAAAAAAAAGGATCATGGGTTCGTCAGCCCTTCTGAAATCCAGAGGCTTTGACGGCAGACACAGTTGCAGAAAACAAAGATCTCCTGACACTTGTCGTGAAGTTATTGTTATGTCTCTTGTACTGTGAAGTGGAACGAATTATTGCGTCTGCGATGTCAGACCATGTCGCGTGACACGTCGTAAAAGTTTGAAAACAGTGACTTGCGGGACACACGCACGATTTTCAAATCTCTGTGTGGTCGGCCTCAAATACATAATTGAAATATATTCTCCGGCCGCATAACATTCCGCATTTTTAGCGCATTTAACTTAAATCTGTAATCATCACCAAGCGTAATGTCAACAGAAAAGGTTACCATACTCCTTTATTCTTCAATTACTAACATAAAAAAATTGTTTAGGGATCGCTACCTCAATCATTACTCAAGTTGTCATGTTTTGATAAACATGCGGTGATGAAAGTAAAGTATAATAAATAATGATTCGCCAGGTCGGCGTCAGATCAACGATTCATCTATGTGGAATGTTTCGGTTTGAAATGTGTACCAAGCAGATACGCAGCAACGGACCCAAATGACTGATCGTACAAATTTATGCTAAAATGATTGTTGCATCAATAACAAAGTATTTTATTTAGTGTCGAAGTGAAATTAAGAATCGGGACATGTTTTATTATGCTCGGAGGAGGGAATCAAATGCGCATGCGCAAAGCCTATGAGAAAAACGTTGTTGGTGGTTTTGAGGTCCGGATTTTAGATCATTCCGGATAATGGACGTCCGGATTTCGGACTTTGTACTGTAATACACTTGCTAACTTTTGTCTGAACCGAAAAATAAATTTAAAGGCACTTCAAATAAAGCTATTAAATTTTTATTGCCTTTTTGCACGACCTATTTGTGTGAATAATTATTTTTCTTCCATATTATATTTAAAAATTAAATACAGAACAAAATTAAAAGTGGATCTTAATTTCCTGTTAAAACTTAGTGAAATAAGACCAGACACAAAGAAATTTGTCTCTCCTAAACAGGCCCAAATTTCGCACTGAATTTTAGAATTAAAGTATTATAACTTAAATTTTGATAATAAAAATGGTAAACCCATTTTTAATCTAAAATATCTTTTATGTGTGCATATTTAATACAAATAGTCAATACTAGGTTGTGCAAATGGCAAAATATATTTATGTTTAATATTTCTATTGAGAAATTGAAAAATAATCATTGTAAAATGTAGCGGTGGTACTTAAGTTTTTCAGTTTTTATTTAGATGGTACCGGTTAGTCGAAAGGTTGAGAACCGCTGCACTGGTCTTCTCAGTCATCTACTCAATATCGTAAACTGTTAAACGTTCCAGTGCCTTCATCTATGCAGTTTAAAATCATGACATACATATATACACACATACATATGCATGTACGCAGTTTTAAGCTTTTAGAATGTGTATAAAAGCGCATACAAAAATGTTTTAGATTTCTTTTATATAAACTTTTTCTTGCAGAAAATTTAGAAATTAAAGGTCCTCCTATATCTGAAAATGTTACGCAGGCCAGAATATTTAAGTTAAAATACGTCGAAGGAAGAAAAAACTAACTTCTACAAGTACAATCGCAACCTCTGTTCCTCCCACAGGACACTGGCGATATTCCCCAAGATCTCAGAAAAATCGTTGTTCCATTTTCGATATTAAAGGTTTTTCCCCTTTCGGTGTGGGCTGTCACTTTTCTTTGGATGAATCATAATCGTCATCGATTCCTCCTCCGTGCAGTAGCTGTCTTTGCTGGCCGCAAGCCAAAAGAGTCAGTCCTCTGCAACCCCCCACATACTTCCCACCTTTTCCGCTACCCTCTCTTAATCATTTTACGACCACTTCGTGTTTGATTAGCCTGCTGTTCCAACCCCCCGACCTTCTTTGGTTGCGTGATCTCTCGACGTACAAAATAATCTCTCAGTTACCCTGTATTTGATAAGGTAGATCAGATGTTTGAGAAGTATTTTGCGTACTAGAGACCGGAACTAAATAATACTGAGAAAACTGCATATATCAAATACGGGATGTTCTGTTTCATTTTTCTTTATTTGAGATTCTTTTAAGAGGTGTTTTGTAGAGAATTTCCATACAGAAATGTGCCTTTTGCTCAATAATAATAACTAACAACTTATTCATTTCTCGCACAAGATTTACTTCTGTTTGTGAAAAACATGAATTAAACAAAATTCTGCAGTAAAGCAAATAAATAAATAAAAAAAATTTCAATTGTCAATAATTGTTTAAAATGTCAATTAAAAAAAAAAACTGAAAGCTTTCAGATTTTACATTACGCCCAAAAGGGCGTTTTCTTAACATTTTGTGTGCTGCCTTTATTAATTAAAATTAATTTTATTATGTTCTTCGCATTTAAACCATAAAATTCAATTCAACAGCAATATCGCAAAATAATTTTAAAATGAGCATATTTTTAGAATTTCCGATACACAGTCTCGCGCGCTGGAGATAAAAAAATGTTTTTCCCCCGTACAGTGTTGCCATTGCTCGCTTTGAAATCGTAGAGCTTCTTAATCAAAAATTCATAAATGCTTTACAAAATTTGAAATAGATAATAAAACAAATTCCAAATTTAGGCTTCCAGATGCCCATATTCGGTTGGAAACGAACATTATTCAAAATTGGATGGCTCTAGTTACCGCTGTTTTATCACAATGCAAGAAACGTACATACATGTATGTAGATTTTCATTATTTAATTTCTTTAAATATAATACAGGGCGATAATATTTGGTGGCAAAAATTTCAGAAGTGATTCGCCGTTTACAATGAATCGACGCAAAATGCCAAAACGAAATGAATAGCTCTTCTGAGTTAACGCTCCTTTGGGCTAAAAAAAACTTAGAGTGAATTTAACATGTCATATGCTACCTCAGTTATCTGTTATAGGCATATTAAAAATATTTTCCTTGTATTTTATTAGACATATTAAATCCAGCGCTTTTTGGGGGGACACAGATTATTTAATACTTTTTCAGCAGCCGCAACTTAGGTTTCCTGATTTATGTTGACGATTTTGCATAATAATAATATTAAATATAAAGTTATGATAAATAAGCTTATAAAATATTTAAATAGTTAAATAACAAGCTTTGATTGTTAAATAAATGTAGTATACTATTAGTCATGTTAATAATTGATAACTACATATAAATTTAGACTGATTTTTGAAGCAAGAATAACAGCAGCAGCCACAAACATCATAATAATTTTTAAAACGTTTTAGGGCATACACAAAACTAAATGTCAAGAAGAAAGATAACTCTGTTTCTAATAATTCGAATAGGTTCTTTATGTAGAGAGTTCAAACAAAAGCAAAAATGTCAGATTTGCTTAGAAATAAAATATATTATACACGGTGAAAAAAATAATATAGGATTCCTACAAAATAATGCATCTAAAATATTTCCTAAAGTTGCTACCTTTTTTTTCCATATTTTTTTTTCCTTTTCTGAATTTTTTTGGTGGGAAGGGGGGGAGAAAGTTTCGAAATTGAAGTTTGTGGGCATTCACCGAGTACTTAAACACTTATGTCACTAGCTGGTGAATTTGAGAATTTTTTTTTCCTCGAGTTTAAAATGTCGCTAACGTTTCCGCAAAATATTTTTTCTTGAAAAGAAGCAAAGAAATTTCTAAACTTCACAGAAAAAACAAAGTGCATTAAATATAAACAGAGAGTGCAAAGATATATTTAAAGTGAGGCTCACACATTTGTTTATTAAATATGAACATATATTAATTTTTTCTACGACGCGAAAAATGACAAATCAACAGTTTTTCCGGGATTTGAAGAACGGGATCTTTCAACTGAAAGATAAATGTGAAAACCATTTACACTATGACTGCACTTACGAGAAGACAGCAGAAAATCCTTAAATTCTTCCTCACTTAAATTGAGAGTAGTGCAGGGAACTCGTTGATAAATCCACGTTATGACCACTTATCGTCTACTACATTTCAGATCAGGTGCCCCTAAGGGGACCATTATATTTTTCTGAGATAGAAACCTAAAAATTCAGTTGAGCTTTCGCCGGAATTAAAACCATAGATCTTCCAGTTAAGACCTGGATGTGTTAACCACTTACACCAAGAGAACAAGAACAGATGAAAAGGTAATTCCTTACAAATAAATAATTCGTAAGGTGGCCATACCGTCAATGCGATAATTCTTTACAAATAAATAATTCGTACCGTCAGTGCAATAATTCGTTACAAAACGTTATATAACTAATTCGTTATATAACTCATGAGACTACTTGTATAGTCTGTCACCTGAAAACAGGCGCTTCAAGGGCATAGCGCACCTTTCCTCATTTATGATCGTAACACGTGTTGCCACCACTCCACAGAGAAAGTTAGGTAATTTTAGCAAATTAGACGATTTCACCTTTTTTTCCGAAGCGGTCGTTGCCATGGTTATGAGTCATGGAAAAATGGCCCTGAGGTACACACCAAAAAAAAAAAAAAAAAAAAAGTCCGATTGACAACATTCAACTTGCGTTTTTTATGTCTCGAAAGCGCGACTTAGGATATGTATTAGATTTATATTGTTACGTTATTTTCTTCCTTTTCTTCTGACATCAGATGTTGGTACGGGGTTCGTGTCGATTTGGAGTGAATAACGACGACACGTGATGAAGTATACAAACACACTTTATTAGCCAGTGTTCTCAGGACAGCTCCAAAATCCCGTTTGTACAGTCGTCGAAGAACTACAATAAACACGCTGACACGATCAGCGACACAGCCTTCAGATTATCAGGCTATCACGGTGAAGACAGCTTCACTGCAAAGCACCAGAGTACAGCTCCCGACTCTGCTCGGTCGTTTTCGGAACTCCACGTGCTCTCGAGACTCTCCACGCTACAACTCGCGATGCACTCGACGACACACAGAGCACAGCTCCCGAGTCTTCGGTTCAGTCGTTGCTCTCTCGACGATGCACTAACCGCAATACACTAAGATACTCTTTCGGTGAGCTCGACGACCCACTTGGCACTCGCTGCCCGGCTGTCAACTCGATCGACTCCGCACGGACTGACTCGCTAGACGAGACACACTCACACTGATTGCGGACCAGCAGGGTTTATATAGCTTTCGGCTTGTGTTCGAGAACATTCTGGGCTAAACCGGTAAGAATTCGTTCCAAAAGGTTAGCTCTCAAAAAATTTTAGCTCCTCAATGTTAATTGAGTTTGCATATTTATTAATCTCTCTTTTTTTTATTAAACTTACTTGATTCTTCCTTTCACATTTCAAAATTCAGGTTCATTCCAAATAAAATTCACCCATGATTTATAATTTATTTTAAAATAATTTTTATAAATTTTTCAAAAACATTTTTGAATTATAAGCTATAAAATTTTTACTATCATCTTAAAGCAGACGTATTTCTAAGCATACCTGCAAAAAATTTGTTTTTTAGTGAAAATTTTAGAAGGCATACGTGAATTTATATATATTAGCGCGTTTTGAAATTTGGCATATTTGTTGAAAGCGCTGAAACATCAAATATGGTTTAGACACTTTGCTAAAATTATTTGGAAGTGGAAACGATGTGACTTTTTTCCTCTCATACACAATATAAAAAGGTAGGAACGGAGTGCTTTTTTTTTCTACTCCGGCATAATGGAAGTGAAAAGAAAATTGGTTGCCATATATTAAGAAGTTTGCCAAGTGAATTATTCTTGGCCAAATTGCAAAAACTACGCCAAGATAAATTTTTGAATTTCTCCGTAAATTTCGCTCCAAATTTTATAAAATTTAATATCTAGGCATAATTTGAATCGTAGAATCGAAATATAGAAAAAAAATTGGTATGTTATTTCAGATAAAGTCCTATTTTGTATCAAGGCACCTATGTTAGAAGAATGCTATATATAAATCTAATATATATTCTAAGTCGCGCTTTGGAGACATGAAAAACGCAATTTGAATTTTGTCAATCGGCGCAGTAGAACGGGAAATATAGAACTGTCTCATTTCCCCCCCTCGCAGTGTACCTATTCTAAAGTAGAAGACTGTATAAGAAGGCTATTCTAGCATTGATATTGCATGATTTAAGTAAAAAAAAAATATTTAATTTAAATTCCCTATTACTACTATTTAGGACTAACTACTATTTAGGACATTTTTGAGCTGTATAAAACTTATAATTCAAGCTAAGTAATTTTACGATGATGACGCACGTTACGATAATTAAAACGTCTGCGATAAAACTTTTAAAAAATGTAGGAAAAATAAATTAAGTGCTTAATCAGATTAAAGACAACATTCAACGTTTAAAAGAAATGATGCAGTTTCCTTGTAGAGGGCTTCTGTAAATTATTTATCACTAATGTACGTAAATTAAATTTTATCCCATTGTTGTCCATTGTTGAACGAGGTTACGAAGAAAGACAGTTACCCTTTTCCTAGAATTGACGACATTCTGGGCACTCTTTCTAGAAGCAAGTGGTTCTCAACACTTGATTTAAAGAGTAGATATTGGCAGGTAGAAATACATCCTGATAACCGAGAAAAGACGATATTTACTACGAGACAAGGACTCTGGCAGTTGAAGGTGATGTCGTTTGGACTCTGCAATGCGCCGGCTACATTCGAGCGCCTAATGGAGACTGTTTTGAAAGGTCTTTCCTAAGAGGCCTGTCTGATATACCTGGATGATATCATCATCGTCGGAAAGACATTTGAAGAACATCTATAAAATCTTAGAAAGGTGCTTCAAAAACTGAAGGAAGTCAATCTAAAGTTGAGTCCCGCTAAATGCAAATTATTTAGGCAGGAAGTGACTTACCTGGGACATGTCATCTCTGCAGAAGGTGTGTGAAGAGATCCTGAAAAGGTGTCAGCCGTTAAATCCTGGAGACGTCCCGAAAACGTCCATCAGCTTAGGTATTTCTCCCACTTTCCAAGAGTGCCTTCGTGGTGTAGTGGTTCTGCACGCTGGGCCGGTATTCCAGAGGTCCGTGGTTCGATTCCCGGAGAAGGCGTTTGCTCATCTTTCATCTCTCCGGCTTCCAAAAAATACCTAATGTCTCTACAAGCTGAGAAGCTTCTTGGGGCTTTGCACCTACTATAGGAGATCCGTGAAGGACTTTTCTTCAATCGCAAGACCCCTTCACAAGCTGACAGAGAGCAAGCAAAAGTTCTTGTGGACAAAAGAATGCGAGAATGCATTTAACAATTTAAAGCTTTAACATTTACTCCTATCCCGACGTATCCTCAGCTCGACAGACGATTTATTCTCGACACGGATGCAAGTAATGAAAGTGTCGGTGCTGTTTTATCTCAAGAAGTAGACGTCGAAGAATGTTTAAAGGCTTAATACCGTAGTAGGCTCTCCTAATCACTATAACCGTCTGGGTGGCAGTAATTATAGTGACAATAGCAAATGAAAAGAAGTCATGGGTAATTTACTCTAACTATCGCAATATTACTTCTTTAATACAAACCTACATTCCAATAAAAATACATATTGAGGCCAGCATTCCAGTATATAATATAGTTTTAAGATATTTTCATTTTCCACCTTCCCATAACGAATCCCACCCATTCTTATTTCTGTCACTAATACTCCTCACGCTTTAAATCATTCATAAATAATGAGACAAGTTTTATGTTGCACTGGCTGAGCGAAATCAGACTAAATGTCAGTTCGCATTTGTTTCGCTCTGGTTGCTCGTTTCTTGTAAAGTTTGTAGGGTCTTATTTAAAAGTTTTACTAATAGTTACTTTAACTTGCGAGCCTTTCCTGAATTCTCTTATTTCCCCTCGCGTTTCCTCAGGTGAAAGAGAGTATTTAAACTGCTGCAACGAAAAGATTAGAAAGAGCGTGATTTCGCTAGCCAAAGAGCACATCTGCTAGTTTCTGTCGAGCTGTTAATCTTAGTTGCGGCTACGCATTCTTGTTATCGAGTTAGTATCCTGGTGGCGTAGGTTTTCTGAGTCAGCCTGTTAAATTAAATTGAATTGTGTAGTCTAGCACTTCCTCTTTACCTTTTAAATTTACTGTTAAATTAACTTTTTTACATTCTCACCGCAAGTGGTCGGTGCTGTTTCTGTACGAACGTAAATTCCGTACCTTCTTTTAAACAGTTTGTGATAAATAAAATGGCTTTTTACACCCTTTTCCTGGTTGTGCTCCTCTTCACGCTGTCTTAGAATTCGCAAGTTTTAACACTTAAATGTGTCTAGTTACCATTTTATGATAGTGAAACGTAGTAACTCTTACAAGTTCAACAGTTGAAAGGGGAAAGGTTCGGCGTGACTTCCGCAAGCAGTTTGCGAGGATTTGTTTTTCTTAGCAGACGAAAACGATCGCCGCGTGTACGAACTCATTTTTAAATTTTAGTAGAGTTCATTCTCTGAAGACATTAAGGAAGGGGAAAATTAGGCGAATATTTCAAAAATTTTTAGAACCTGTCGCTAAAAGGCTGGGGAGGCAGGAAATTTGGTATATAACAATGATTATATTCAATTCACTTAAATTTCACTTGCACAGTTTTAACATTAATTTCAACTTTTCTAGCAGCCCGATGATCTATTTTTTATAAACACACATTCTATTCTCTCTATAGAGCCTCCCAGCCAGTGTAGCGATAAGTGACCCTGACTGCTGTAGCCATGGATCTGGGTTCGAATCCCGGAGAAGGCATGGTTGTAGCTGTCCGTTCCTTCACAGGAGCCGACGATGGCCACCTATTAGATGCTTCCATAACGAAATGACCCCACTTTCGGACCTTGTAGTTGCGCAAGGGTAATGGCTAATAAATAAAGCGTCGTTATAAACATTTCTCTCTGCTGTTGCAAGTATGTTTATAAATGCATATATAGAAGCCGTAAGTAATAAGTGATAAGTGACGGAGGACGTGGGCACTGTCCCTTTACCTTAATGGTTAATCAGTAAAGCACCACGTCCGCCATTATCCAGAGCCGCCAATGGGGTTCGCTGCCGTCCAACACGGGTCCCAGTGTTTGTTGATATCTGAGAAAAATATAAGTACATGGCCATACAGGGGCTTTTTTAACATGCTACTTTTACAATACGTTATGATACTAATGATTCAATTATAATACATTTAAAAACTAATTTTGCAGCATGCACTATATAGAAGCCGTAAAAGAAAAGAAGGACGTAAGTCGAAAATGGGTTTATAAGGTGTCTCCTGCTTAAAAAGAAAACTAAAACCTAATGATTCTACAGTGGCGCCCGAACTAGAAAGTGTTGGATGATGATTCTTCACCAGCAGGATTTGGCAATTGAGTCCGCTAATCCCCAGTCACCCTTTTAAAGGGGGAATTATTTTCTCCCGCTTTCAAGCTTTTATTTATTATTTGCGATCCCATTTTATGCCACATGCCAATGAGCCTATTAATCGTAAAATCTTTCCTCTCCGCTTTATGCATTAGTGTTGTATCGTGCATATATATATATATAAGATACAAAGAAAAAAAATATATTTATATTAAAAAAAAAAAAAAAAAAAAAAAGAGAGAGAAGAAGAAAAATCTAAAAGCTTACAAAAAATAAAAATTATGTATTCTTAAGTTTTATTAATTCTCACCATTCCTAACCTTTTTCGAGCCATTAGGCTCCCTCTAGTGAGAATCAAGTTTACTACTTATGCAATTTTCCTATTTCTGCTCGCTTTTATGTAATTCTGATAAGGAGGTACATGGTTTTAAACCATAGGCACTCCGTAACTTTTAATCATTGGCATTGGCTTTCAAGCATGCGTTCGTTGTGCAACGGTTAGCACACTCGGCGCGTATTCGAGAGGTCCAGGTTCGAGTCCCGGCAAGGGCATTGCTCGTTTTTCACGTCTCCTGCTTTAAAAAAAAAAAGAAAAACCTAATGAGTCTACAGGTCAGCATCATACATTTGCAATCAAAACAGGAAAACATCTTCTCAGCTATCGAGCCCTATGGATTATTTTTTTTATAATCGTACATACTGATGTTTTTATTGTACATTCAAAATTTACATTTCAATATTTGGCGGTTAGCGTATGTATAGAAACAGCAATTGACAGGAAAGACACGGTCCCAAAACTCGGGAGCGACACACACTTACAAATCAGAGCTTTCTTCGTCCTAAGTTATGAGCTGCAGTTAACATCGCGAAGAAAATCCGCAGCCATCTCATCCCTTTTGTGCCTCTGCCGTAGAAAACCAGTTCGTCTCATACCGAGACCTTAAGATCTGGAAAAGTTTTGGAATTCTTTGGAATTGCCTCAGTCTTGAATTCGTTTTCAAAAGGACCAGGAAATGAAAAATGCATTTCGGCGGCAAGTGGCTCATGCTGCTGCTTTTTCGAAAAATCCGCTAAATGACTTTCATCGCCCCTGGCGTTTTGGAGTGTGAAATATTTTTCGGAAGATGTGTTTTATTGATTGGAGTTGCGTAGTGGTCGCACCGCTTAAATCTTCCAAGAAAGTGTTTAGAACGATTGCTTTTCTTATTTTTTTCCCTCATATTTTGTTCCGCTTGCAGAAGATTGTGGAACTTTTTATAGCCTGTTAAAGTCATAATAGCTAAAGAAAGACTAGAAGTTTGACAACAAGTTAAGATAGAGCATTGTTTATGTTTTTTTTTTTTTTTTTAAGCTTCTTTCTTTAAAACCCTTTAGGGCAGTCGCACCTTTTTCAATGAAAGAGTTGCGGGGCCGCTGCAAGTCTTAAACCGGAATAAGATAATGAGTCAAGACATTTACTGTAAGACCGACAGCGAAACCGTAATGTTACATTTAATGACACTTTTGACGTGTTACATTTAATAATACTTTAGCTAGTGTTACATTTAATAGCCGTTCTGTTGACACGCCGGCTCTTTACTGTTACTTGTACGCTCGAATATCCTGCTGCATTTGTCGAGTCATTAGGTTATCTACGCAAAAGACGTGAAAAATGTGCAATGCCCTCGCTGGAATTCGAACATTCTGCAATTGCCACACGGCAGGCGGACGCATGATAGCCAGCTGGACAGGCTTTCCAACAGCCTTTATTGTGTTATAGAATTTACACAATAAAGTCACGCGGAAAGCAGAGATAAAGTACCTGACATATTTTCTTCTTAAACGGAGAACCATTCCCCACTTTTATTCAGTATTCACAGTATTCGCTACTTTTATTTTATGTTTCAAACGCCAAAATGTTTTAAATAAAATAATTTTTTTCACATCAACGTATTATTGTAACATGTACTTTTTAAAATTAGTGTAAATTACTTTATTCGAAAAATATAGTGAATGCACAGAAATTAAAGATTTCCACATGCCGGAAATGAAAAGTATGTATGGGTCATGAAAAATATGTATGGGTATTTATGCATGTGCTTCCGAAAAGCATATATCTGTCTTTAACAAAATACGTAAATATTTATTAAATTATTTATAACTGTATTTAAAATGAAGGATTTACTCTTTCATAAATAACTGTGAAAGTTACTGTGAAGAAATCTAATTATTAAATGTATCTAAATTTATAATAATTATAAATATTATCTAAATATATAATAACCTTAATATTGAATTGTACACATAAATTGACATCCTGTTGACGAATACCTTATAAAACTATTTAAGCAAGAATTGTTCGTACTGGAAAGCAATCTGTTAAAAGGTATTGTAAAGCAATTTCTATGAGATGCGTACTTAAGAAAGTAATAAAGAATTTTGGAATATGTATTGTTGAAACTAAGGGTAAAAAATCTAATAAGTCTAATTAAAAGAATTATTCCCCTTACATTTTATAATAAGTCAGTTACAAGTTTTAAATAATATTAAAAAAATAATCCTTATTTTATTCCCTTTAAGAATATTCAGAGACCGTTAAAGTATTTCGCTATTACATTAAAAGGC
Organism: Stegodyphus dumicola; assembly: GCF_044657685.1. Taxonomy (NCBI): domain Eukaryota; kingdom Metazoa; phylum Arthropoda; class Arachnida; order Araneae; family Eresidae; genus Stegodyphus; species Stegodyphus dumicola. The sequence continues at coordinate 3,651,873 of NC_140769.1, read as the reverse complement.
ACTCTATTTTGAAATGGACCGAATAGAGCATTTATTATAAATTGATTTATAGCTTTCAATTTAAAAGATGTCGTAGAAGCTAAAAAATCATGTCACATTTGAGAAAGTATTTTAGGAAGAAGCTCTATAAATAGAAAAGAAATAATGCGTAATTTTAATATTAATAATGCAATACACTTTGATCTTAATTTTTGTAATCCTTAACCGAATCAAATCGAATTACCTTAATTTTTTTTTCTAATGTAATTAACGAAAACTTGTAAAAATATTTCAAATTAAACCATTCTGAGCAAACTGTTCTGTGAAAAGTATAGCATTTAATTCCGTTCAGAATGAAATGCTGTTTAAAAATGTATTCTTTTCATATACTTAGGAGTTTGAAGTATTGTAAAAAAGAAAATATATACATTTATGTGCATATTTATGACGTAATTACAAAATATTTACATCCGATCGTGTCAAAACCCATTGAACTCAATGGTAAATGACCCAATGTTTTGGTCACCAAAGAAGGGATCGCCAGTGCTTCAAAGTGATAAGTGATAAGTGACGGTGGAGGTGGGCACTGTCCCTTTGCCGTAAAGATTAATCAGTACAGCACCACGTCCACCCTTATCTAAAAGTTGGCTAGAGATTGCATATAGGTACATATAGAACATAATAATTATTCCTGTAATTACGCAAATGAACCCGGTTTAGAGCTACTCCATATAACTTCCTACCTTCATGGGTGACCTACATCAGAACTGGGGAGGAGGGCGGAACTGAGCTAAATTGTACTGCCACTAGTAAAGTTCAAGGATGTGGCCAACAACAGGCTTGAACTTGCGCTCCTTACTTGACTGTAGTTCAGACAAGTGAGCACTGGCTAAAAACAACGAATTTAGATTTGCGTATACGTCATTTAAATTTCTTTTCTGACAGGAAATTGAAATCAGAAGAAAAAGAAAAGTTTCTTAAAATAATTAGAACAAAAGAAGATCTTTACAGGGGGTCCATGGTACTTCAAGGTTACCTGACCTTGGCCTGATGGCTAGATATCAAAACATATGTTTAAAGAAAGCCTTGTTCAAAATTTCAATTTTTAATCCCGAGGGGATAGTTTATATATATAAAATAATAACTTTCTTTCAAAATAGCGGTGTGAACCTGTTAAGAAATTTTTGACCGTATTTCGAAAATTTTAGGATCTTTAAATAGATCTTGTCGTATTTGACAGGTTATTTCATACATCTGAAGACATGTCTATCTTAATTAATCCGGATTAATGTAGTTCTAGTATTCTTTTCAAAGTTTTCAGTTTCCTCTAGAACTGTTTCGTCTGTTTCAGAGAATATTATTTTCCAGTTTTAAATTCATTCTTAACTACTTTCTCCCGCAGCTTAACAAAACCACGAATTCCGATGACAGCAACACAACAACAACAAAACGTAAAAGTCGTCAACTAACAACCTCCCAAATCGCACCCCATATCCGAGTTACATTATTGACGCCGATGAATCGCTAAAATAGACTTCCATTCCGAATTGCAGAACGCCCGGAACGATATGTCATTAGCACTTCCAGTTAATACGCGACGCTGAACGAAAGTGACACCTTTTGAATCCAAAGTCTCCTAACGACCCATCACCACCGAGCGAGTATCAACATGAACACAACTCGATGAGCCCAATAATACCCCTCCGAGGATGGAACTCGAACAATTCGCGAACGATCGGAGGGGGCTCTTTTGTGCAGGGAGAGTATTCTGGGAACGATCCGCCCCCTTCGGGAAAGGGGCTTGATTAATTAATGAGCTGAGCGCTAATGAGTTCTAATTGCTCAAGCTTTGCTCTGACATGAGGTGGGATAACTGCCGGGGGGTTTGGGGTAAAGTAGATATTGTCGAAGACTAAGAGGAAAATTTTATACTAAATACATAGGCAGGATGTTATTGGATTTACCGAACAATTTTTTAAGAATATTTAACCTTTTTTGCGCATCATATATACACAAGACTTACGGAGGTAAGTTAAAAAATGCAACCTGACAACTTGAAATAAAATAATGTAACAAATTTGCAGATGAAATTTATGAAATAAATATAAAGAAGAGAATGCCATTTTATCCTGATCAAACATACGGAAAGTGTAAGAAAACTTAATCTAATTAACTTAATTTAGAATCTTAAAGAATCCTAAATAATTCAAAACAATTTAATTCGGAAATTACTTCTTTTCTTCCTTCCGTAAACTTTGAACAGTACACAAATGTTCGACATTGTGCGCTAATACAAGTCTATATACAGGATAACACACACACACACCATAAGGGAACTTTTTAGCAAACTAATAAAACGAAGAGTTATGGAAGGAAAACATAATAATTGAAACCTTAAAACGGATTAATGGAATTTATCATGCTTTAAATATTATGTCCTTTAGATGACGTCCTCCTTTACGAATGCAATCTTGAAATCCTCTGTGGAGATTCCTCATTGACCGCTGCAGCATCTCAGCTGAGATTTCATCCTGAATTCTCATGTTCATGACTGTCTCTGTTTTAACTCATCCAGAGTTCTTGGTCGAGTCGTATGTACTTTACTCTTGAGACAGCGGCACAAGAAAAAAATCACAAATGGATGAATTTGGCGATCTAGGAAGCCAAGGAACGTTACCGAATCTTCAGGTCACATGGTTACGGAACAGTTCTCGCACAGCTTCCATTGATTGTCGTGCAGTGTATGATGTCGCTCCATCCTGTTGAAATTAGGTTTCTTGAACGTGAGGTAAATTGTTCAGTTCAAATGTAGCGAAAGATTGTAACACCTCCACGTAACCGATCCACATTGACAGTTACAGTGATCCCCTGTTCATTTTCAAAACAATAAGGTCCGATGATCCCATGTAATGAAACAGCACACCATACTGTCACCTTACTAGCGTGTAAAGGGCGCAGATGAACTTCATTAGGATTTGTGTGATTGAGTAATTATAATTAGGATTTGTATCTGTTGCCCGTGGTCCATGATTACTAAAATGGAGGACTGTTTACTTGTTCAAGGTCACTGTCCTGCAGTACAGCCACCTGTTCATGACTGCCACTATGCATTTCAAAAATCCTCGTTATCCTGTATCGCCCTGTAAGATAGCCTAAATCAGTGCAGATATAAACTGAAATAACCGTGCCCCGTTGCAGATTTAGTCATTTCAAAACTGCAAAAAAATTTGTATTATTGAGCGTGCTGGGAATAGAAAGAAAAATAAATTAGTCAGAGAGGCAGTAGAAGAATTTTTGTGTAATTCATTCCACTTGAGAATTCCTTTTTTCCAACTTTGTTTCTTGAACAATGAGTCAAGCAATGTCATTGTGGTGTTAACCTTTAATTTGTAGCTTGTTTTGCAATCCAATCAGCCTTTTAATTTCCTAGATTGTCAATACATGAGAGGAGATGACATCAACACCTCTGCTATCAAGAACTTCAAGAATCGCACGGAAGGTGACAATTTATCCCAGGTATGTTATCAGTGTTTGGTAATTTATTTGTTTGATATTTTTGGTAATTTTCGTCGTTTATTACTAATCACTAATAACACATTGCTTGATAATTTATTACCAAACACTTAACGTTTTTTAAAAGGTCAGCCAAATACCTGGGTTACATTCTTGTATATATATGAAAATAAAAGAGCTCACGATGATGAATGGTGCGAAGTCAAAAATTATGCAATCAATTACTATTTAATACGTTGACTGCCCTGGGGGGTGACCGGTGACCGGCACTCGACTAGGTTACTACCCCGTGGGGAGTCACCGGTGACCGGCGACACGACCAATAGTAAAAATGTATAATTAGCGTAAATATCGATACTCATAAATTTGTAAATACCGTAATTTCCGGAAGAAACGCCGCGGCGTTTACGTGTTTAAAACTTAAATTTTCAGCGGGTGCGGCGTTTCTACCCATGCGGCGTTTAGGTGCACTAAAAATAAAATATTTCCTATGATGGTCATTGTACATAGTTTGGATGGCCTTGTCATTGTGCATAGACTGGTGCTATTCCCACACAAAAGACCACTCAATTGCTTTTAGCGAACGTTATTTTGTTTACATTCTTTCCCTTGAACGGACCTACATGCCTATTCACCCTAAACGAGATCTCAGAACAATAACATTCTTCCCCCTATCAAATCAACATTCTCATCAGTTTGAATAGTCTCTCTTCTCTGCTATTCGATGAATCTTCCAGGACCCATCCTCTCCCCACCCCTGCCTTTTCTGCAATTTTTTTCAAAGGCGGACACGACTCCACCTGCCTCGCAATAACGAACTCTGACGTATTTCCCCTTCAGCATGAATGGATTTTTCTTGGCATTCTGCCAAATACAGATCCCATCAGTTTGGGTACAAGTACTTGTTGAATAGTTTTTAAGTAAGAAGGGAGTGGAAAATTTTTGAAAATATCTCTAAACGGCACAGAAGCTATACATTTCTTACCTTTAATTTATTTTTGAGTTATGGTTTCATTTCATGCATTTTTCTTAACTGGTATGTCATATATCAGGACTTAGGTTGAGTTTTTGCATCTATACGGCCCACGACGATGTCACGCGCAATTTAATCTATTGCGGCGTTTACGCTGATGCGGCGTTTCTGTGTAATTTCAATTTTTTTCCCGCCATTTTTTTCGAGTGCGGCGTTTACGCTGATGCGGTCTTTCTTCCGGAAATTACGGTAGTACCATTGTTACTATAATGATTTGAAAAGTAATAAATCGCAAAATTTTAAACAATAATTCGCAAAAATGGTCTACAGAGCCTCGGAGGTCACCGATGATCCACCCTTCCCCACTCAGAAAAATGCATTAAACACGATAACGTAACTCTTCTTATCTTCTGTATATAATAGTTAAGCATAACATACATCGCATAATAAAAAATTCATATTGGCACCATGGGCAAACCACGTGAAATGCGCGCGACAGTGAATGTGTAAGAACCATCCTTTAATTTAAGAAGTCTTTTTTTTTTTTTTTTTTTTTTTTTTTTTTTTTGGTAAAGCTTACTTTTACAAAATTTTTTAATTCTGTTATTAGCATAGCAAGTTTCCTTATAACACTAAATGGACCTGCAAATTAATTGTGAATTGCTGACTGATGACTGTGAGTTACACTCTGAAAATAATTCTCAGCCAAAAAGGAATCGAAACGGGATTTTGCGTCGTCCACTATAAACGGCGAATCATTTTTCAATTTGTTGCTACCAAATACTATTGCTTAACATAAGAAAAGTAGAAAAAAATGTCAAAATTAATTCAGGTTACTATCAGAAATATGCTTTAACACTTATTTTTAAAGAAAAATTTCCACCTCTTATAGAGTTCCTCACTTTTATCATTTAAAATTAAGTGTCGAGGAACCTGGTGGACTGTTAAGCAAATTATCATTTAGTTCAAGAACCAGAAAGCGTAAACTCAAGAAGGGTTAATTACCCTTTATTCACTCAAAATAAGATTAATAGTTGGCCCCTTTCTTCGGGCGTACAGCAAAGCCTCCACAAAGCTTAAACTCAAAATTAAGAAATAATAACTCACTATGATTAACTAAGAGTTTAATCGAAGCTAACACAATTTTAACGTTGTTGACCCGTAATCTTTGCAAAATTGTTACAAAACTGTGTGAAATATTTTCAAGAATATATATATCCTAATGTACACTGCGGAAAAAAAACCGGGGGGCAGTTCTATATCTCCCGCTCTACTGGGTAAACCAAAAATCTGTAGAATTAACAAAGAAATTATAAATTACAAAGAAATTCTGAAGAGATTTAGAGAAGCTTTTGGCATTGGATGTATCTATTAATAAACATCTAATTTACGCTCTTGAAAGTATCACTACTAAATACTTTCTTCAAAGCTCCTGTAAGATTATACATGCTTAAAATCAAACTATAAATCTATAAACTTAAAATCAATCTATAATCTGTAGTTTAATAGCTAAGATTCAACGTGGATAGAACTTAGTGATCATATTGATGGGGGCATCATCAGTCGTTTGAATACTTCGTTAAAACTTTGCATAAAAATTTTAAAAGATACTTACCCTATTTAAAACACTGCTGTTTTCCATTATGAAAACAATGATGTAAACTGCGGGGAAAAAAAAAAAAAAGCCAGTTCTATATCTCCCTTTCTACTGGGCCGATTGACAAGATTCAAATTGCATTTTTCATTCATTTCGTTCTATTGGTTCGATTGGCGAAACTTAATTTGCGTTTTTCATGTCTTGAAAGCGCGACTTATGATATGTATTATATTTATACACAGCCTTGTTCTAATGTAAGTATTTTGACTCAAAATCGGACTTTTTCTGAAATGACATGCCAATTTTTTTCATAAATCCTATGACTCAAATTATGCCTAAATATTAAATTTTGTAAAATTTGGTGAGATATTTAAGGAGAAATTTAAAAATTTATTTTGGCGCACTTTTTCAAATAATTTTAACAAAATACTCAAACCACATTTGCTGTTATTATAGCTTTCAACAAATATGCCAAATTTCAAAACGCGCCAATATATAAATTCACGTATATCTTCGGAAATATTTGAATAAAAAACTCCAATTTTAGCACGTATCCTTAAAAATACATTTACTTTCAGATGATGATAAAATGTTATAGATTATCCTTCAAATTCTTTTTCGAAAAATTCATAAAAATTATTTAAATATACAAATTTTGAAAATAAATCATAAACTATGGGCGAACTTTATTTGGAATAAACCTAAATTTCGAAATGTGAAAAGAAGAATTAAATAAGTTTAATAAAAAAAAAAGATAAATTAATAAATATATACCAAATGCAGTTAACATTGAGGAGCTAAAACTTTGAGAGTTAATGCTTTAAAAGTTTTACAAAACTTCGCAGTTTGGTGTAATTCGATTCGTAGAATCGAAAGATAGAAAAATACTCGCATGTCATTTCAGAAAAAGTCTGATTTTGTGTCAAAATACCTATACTAGAACAATGCTGTATATAAATCTAACACATATCCTAAGTCGCTCTTTCCAGATATGAAAAACGCAAGCTGAATTTCGTCAAATCGCTTAGTAGAACGGGAGATATAGAACTGCCCCCCCTTTTTTTGCGCAGTGTACCTCCTAACGTTTCCGCAAAATTTACTTTGAAATGACTACTTAGTAGTTACCTTTCGGAAAGTTAATAAAAGATACGAGTCATGTTTGATCAAGGTTGAAAAATTAAAGTATCTGGAAGCAATATTAAGAATTAAAGAGCTTGCAGCAAAAAGAGCCCAGCTACATTTTGGTAAATTTTGTGTTCATGGGTCCTTTTTGTTTAAAAAAATGCACTCTTTGCTTTGGAGTAAAAAGCCATTGGAATAGTAAATAATTTTTACTGGCAGTTTTAAATGAGGGCAAACGTTTACAACATAAGTTAAAAAATGAATTCTTGAATTTTGTTTTAGTTTTGGAAAAATTTAAAAATGTGGAGCTGGGCTCTTCTTGCTGCAAGCCCTTCAATTTTTGATAGTTATTTTATTTTTAAAATAAGCATGACACACACAGTAAAGCTACTGAATTTAATAAAGCTTTTAAACTAACAATAATTTTTTTTTCCAAAAATTATAAAATCAGCCTACAAATACAGTGTTAGGATTTATTAGCTAATGACTAATCATATGCCGTCTAGACGGGAAAGTGTTTAGCGACTTTGACTGCCGTACAGAAAGGCCCAGGTTCGAATCCCGGAGAAGGTATTGATTTAAATTTTCGGTCCCTCCATTGGAGGCAGCGGTGGTGCACCTGTTAGATGTCTCTAATAATAAAATGACCACCGCTTCTAGGCTTAGTAGTGGCCAACGCCTATAATAACTAGTGCCAGACCATCGGAAATAAAAACAAAATGGCAGATCATAGTAGGGCTATCTGCCTAAGGAGTGTAATGCCTTTAAGTGGAGAAATTTCCAAGGGAAACTGAACTGTTTCGTATTCCCGTTATCGTGCGGAAAAACAGGAAAAATATCACGCAATCGTCCGTTTGTCTGAGTCGGTATCCGGTCGAACTACCAGTATACAGCGACCGTTGGTGGGCCACATGAGAGTAAATAAGCTATTAATTTAATACAGCTTCAAGTTAAATCAGTAAACATATATAGTGGACTTAACGTATGGCATAATCCGCAGATAGGTAGACTTACTTGGAGTTTAAAAGTTTTAAAATGTCCATTCGTTTTAACAAACCTCGAGTTGTAATAAACAGAAACAAGAACAGATACGTTAAGAACGTGATTGTGCAACCGGAAGCTGTTCCAGTAATTAACTGAGGTACGCTGCTTTTAACTTGGAATGGCATTTATATCAAATATCATACATAAGCATTCCATGCATACGTTTCAGGATTCAAAGTGGTTTTTCCCAAAACTCTCCTTTACGCTTAATCTAATCCGTGAATGACCTGGCTTAACGAAGCACCAAATCTTGTGCAAATGTGAACATTCATTACATTAACCTTGGCTTTATACGGCATGCTGTATATCCAACCATTCCAAGAATGCTTACCTATCAGAGAACCAATTCAAGGCATAAGCCACTCTTCGGCATGTCCGAACACGATTAAGACCTGAACATCATCTGGAAGGGAGGAGGGAACTGGGGATGTCTAAATCAATGTCCGTGATTTCCCACCAATCAAGAAGGCGTATCAACATCACTGGCCGAAGCACGTTGCGGGACTTAACGGCCCATACCAGGAATGTGAAGGGGGTTCAGGGGAAGGCATCCGCGCAGAAAAGTCATGCGATGATGATCATCATCATCATCATTCCGCAAGTAATCCGGGGTCCATTCCGAGGTGAACGTGGGAGTAAAGGGAATAAGCTATTAGAGGAAAACGAGACGCTGTCTATAGTCTTAAAAGAGAACTTCCAATCGTCTTTTCTGGATAATGGCAAAGGGAAGATCTTATTATTTTTTATTTTATTTTTATTTTATTTTATTTTTTTTTTTTTGCGGACATCCTTTAAGAAAATGGGTGTGAAAATACTATAATGCAGACTTCAAGTGCGCCTCAAATGCGTTTTTATTGGAATTCCTTTCCAGAAAGACTTATTTTGTCTATCCTATTTACCCAACATTTTTTTACACTGGAAAAATTTAACAAAGAAAAGCCTGCAAGTCGATTTCGAGGTAGATTGGGGGTAATTCCTTTCATCATCATCTAAATGAGATGAGATTATGGAAGCATGTTCCATATTAAGGTATAGACAGGGTTTGGTTCCCAAACTGCTAACCAGGCTGGACATTAAAATCAAACGCAGCTCCTGTAATTTATTTTACTTCGGAGAGTGGTAACTTCCGCTATATTCTGTCTGGGCATAAGAGCGTGGATTGAATTGGATTAGTGTTTATATGGTGCACAACCTGGAAAGGTTATTAACGCCAGACACATGTTGAGAATACAGAATTAAAACACACAAAACAATTAAAAACCAGCGCAAATTTAACGCAACAACAGCCATATAAAATGAAAAGAAGTAATAAAATGATGAATATTGAAATAACGTTACTGATTTATATAAAAATATGAAATGTGAAGCAGGTATAAAATCTTAAAACTTGAGATATAAAAGTAAATTACATTAAAATACAAGGGTGTTATCAAATTAAATGATAAAAAAACCTGTTTCTTTCAAATACTGAAATACATTAGTATTGACCTCTTTCACGATTATTCGGTCAAGAGGCAAGTCAGAGAGTTATTAAAATATTTTAAACGAGTCAATTAAAAAGTGACGCATTGTCAAACACTCCCACAGTAAGAACAAACGGGTTCACTCTCGGCCTTCAAAAGGTAGCTACTATGTGTGACACGAGAGTGAATAATCCTTAGACGTGTTAACAACACTTCCTCTCTCCGGTTTCAAGTGTTTTTCCAGTGTTCCACCTTAGGCTTCACGTTCTCAGTTTATTCAGCAGCTGACCCTCCCAGAAGAGTTGCCATGTGTTTAGAATCCTCCTAGTGATGGCCTTTTTGATATCGCTGTAGAGGACAGGCAAATTTAACAACACAGAGGCAGACTTTGCTGTTCTGTCCGCTAGCTCATTTCCTTTTATACCTGTATGCCCAGGAACCCAGCAGTACAGAATTTTAGAGCCACGTCTCTTGAACTTTTGATGTAATTTTAAGATGTCAATTAATAAAGGATTATCTGCGTTCTAACGCTTTCAAAGCACTAGATGAGTTTGTGTATATAACAAACTTTTTCTGCTGAAGCTTAGATATGAAAGCGAGAGGAAGATAAACAGCAGTTCATTCAGCACTATACACAGAGCGTGGAATCTGAATTAAAAATTCGGGCAACTCTCTTTTCAACACATGTTGTGTTCCATAAATCAAATACACAATATATATATATATATTATATGGTTTTATGTTATCTAACCCTATTAATACAACATTTGTAATTGAAGTTAATATTATATTATATTAAACTGATACACGATAATTATACTAAATTATTATTTATAAATATACGTATGTACCCGAAGGGTTCCTGCAATTAATACAGCACCACCGTCAAGTATTGTTCTTTGTTTTCCAAGTATACATTGAGGGATTTTTGTTAATTAGCCAGTCGTTATGACTTGAAATTTACTCTAGCATCTTCTTTCCGTTGTCTTCACCAGAGCTCAAAATATTTATCGAGTACTTCAGCCGAGGGTGTGAATGTTTGAGATTTAAAGCTGCTGGCAGCCTTGCTCTGCAGTTACAGTCTACTGTGAGCTCTGCCAAAGTTATTCCAGTTTTAGCATATTGCTAGCCTACATTTAAATACGCGCCGTTAATTACCTTGAGAGAGCTTAAATACTGTATATTCCGGCGTATAATGCGCACTTATAATTTCAAATTACATTTTTTAAATTTTAGATACATTCGTCGTATAACGCGTACCTTTTTATTTACGAAAAAACATTCATAGAAATTTTTGGAAGCAGGAGAGATGAAAAATATGCAACGCCTTCGCCGGAAATCGAACCGCGGACCTCTGGAATACGCGCCCAGCGTGCAGACCACCACACCACGAAGGCTTGCCAAGAAGGTGGACCTTATATATGAAAGATACCATCTGTAATGTTGTTATCTCTTAAAGCAATTCGTTCGAAGATTTTTCGCGAGCTTTCGAATAGTGGTGTAATGAAACGACAAGCGACAAGGGGAGCAATACGTGTGGGGACGGAATGCTTGAGAGAGTAAATAATTCTGCAAGGAAGGAGGGTTGTATTCAATGCAGATGTGTACAAGAATGTCAATGTAGGGTTTCGAAAGAAAGGGAATACAATTTGGCATATGGATGTACTTCCGACCCGAATGATTTAGTGGAATACTAGATGTTTAGATGTTTTTTCTCTTTCTATAATCACTGGAAGACCTGATTTTGAAGTAAACATCGAAGGCATTAGTAAGTCACATTTGCCTTAATTGAAATACGTTTGTTTTATAAGAAAGTTGTTGTTGCAAGGAGTATATAAGGTATTTTCTCCCTCCTTTCTGCATGCCTTTAGGGTGTAACGGTAACACACTCGGCTAATATTCGACAGGTCCACGTTCGAGCCCCGGCTAGGGCATTGCTACTTTTCATGTCTCTAGCTTGAAAAATACATTACGTCTCTACAGATCTATGCTCATTTTAGAAGTCCACAGGGTTCCAAGTAAAACATAGTAGTTACAAATTTAAAGTCATTCAGTTTGCGAAGAACAATGGAAATTGTGTTGCAGCAAGGATGTTTGGTTTTGCCGAATGCACATTCGTGAACGGAATAAAAATGAAAGCACGGTAATTAGTATGCCAAACAATAATTATGCTTTTCGTTAAGGGGTAACGAATGATCTATCGTAGGAAAGAGTGCTACGAATTGGGTCCTAGAAAATTGCCAAAAACAGCATTTTGGCCCATCTAGAAATTGAATTATACACTGTTGTATCTATAGGCTGAAAATACTTATGTCTTATCCGGGACTCGATTCCGTGCACGAGGTTATGGCAGCGGTTTCCCTAGCATCATGGCCGCAGGTCAAGATTAATACGCAAAGGTGCGTAACTCCGTTCAATATTCATTTATGTCAGGGCCCTCCTGCGTCTTTGCAAGGTAACTGAACTGTACGAACGCCAGACTCGATTACCGTCAGATATTATAATATTAATATTACTATGTATTTTTATTGGAATGTAGGTTTCTTCTCAAGAACTAATGTTGTGACAGTTAACATGAATTTATCCATAGCTACTTTTCACTTGTTTTCTTCTCACTGTAGCCACGTTCTTTGAAAATTAAATGACTCACAGAATGTTCTTTGGACGATGAAATTAGTTGGAAATACGTTATTTTCATGAGGACCTAAAGCTTAATTTGAAATCTTATTAAAATTGCCGAATATGCGTTCATGATAACTTTGCTTTTCAGAGTAATATATGTTGCTTCGATCATAATTCTTAATGATTATTGCGATTTCTATATTGGAATCATTTATGCTTTTGTCGCCTCCTGTCATTTTTTAAATTTGTAAGGTATTTTCTCCCTATTTTCCGCATGCCTTCGTGGGGTAACGGTACGACGTATTCTTGGGGTCCAGGTTCTAGTCTCGGCGACGGCATTGCATATTTTTCACGTCCCGTGTTTCAAAAAAAAAAAAAAATCTTAATGTCTCTACAGTGACGCCTGAACTTAAAGGTGGTGGATGATGATTCTTCACCACTAAGATTTGGCGAGCGGGTCATCTAATGCCCAGTCGTCCTTTAAAAAAGGGGAAGTATATAAGGCAATTTTCCCTCGTTTCTGCATGCCTTCGTGCTGTAACGGTTAGCACACTCGGCGCATATCGAGAGGTCCGGGTTCGAGTCCCGACCTCTCGATATGCGGCATTGTATATATTTTTCCCGTCTTCCGCATGAAAAAAAAAACAACAACAGCAAAAAAAACTTCACAAATTACATTAAGATTTAGCAAGAAGAACATGACGAGAGATATTATTTCTCAGCAAAATTCCACTGCAAAATGTTGCTTTCACAATTTTCCCCAAAAATGAGATCTAAAGAAGGGGAATGCTACAGAATAAATTACAAACAGCATTTCAATAATTAGACAAGAAAATCAGCACAGACCGTGTTTCAACAACATGAAACAATGATTCAAACATGATCATCATTACAATTGCTATTTTTTACCCCTCTCAAAGCACTCGTACCACGAATTAAAATTCAAAGTATCACCTGCTCGCACCCTGGAGACTTTTAATAGACGCTTGCCAATTATCTTCCACCCACCCCTTTACCGACCCAATCTCCAAAATAGAACGAAACGTTCCGGCAACCTCACCAGCGGCTTCCCAGTTCCTGTAATCTTTCTTCCGCACGCGATTAAAATCCCCCCCTCTTTCCCCAAAGCACGAACAAGACCATCTTATCGAATTAAGCAATGGCTTCCTAATAGGGAGACCGTCTTTTATTATTCACCGGCGGAAAGGTGATACTTCAAGGGGGGGATAAAGGGAGGTACGAAAACGAAGAACCTCTGGGGAAATTAACTGCTTTTGACTTCTCAGCGAACATCCATCCATCGAATGAAAGGTTTGCGAAACGGGTTTTTCAGTTCGAACGATTCGAGGAGATATGAGTCCCAAGTTACCTCACCGATTGGAATTATCTGAGGAATCTCTAAAATACGTTTCATCTTCCCTTCATGAAACCATCGACAGCAGATGGTCTTTCAAACCTGGTTGTTTAGGAAAATTTGACTCTTCAAGCAGAAACTTCAAATCGTGCTTAATTGAATCGGCGTCTAAAAGCGTTTAGAATGCAAAATACTCTTGAGAGAGTTTTAACATGTTTGAGATATCGTTGAAATGAATTACCGTTTAATATATCATTTGAGCAGAAAGTTCGTAAGATAAATGGTACCGTCAACAGAATAGAAATCGGAAATTTTAATTGCCTTTTTCAGGGTACCGTCTGTTGATTGGTTAAAGAATCATTCACCGTTACCTGTGGAACTGCTAAATTTCTTTATTGAACGTTATCAAGTCGCATTATAATTTGAAAAGCATAGCAATTAATTCTCCTAACTCGCTTCATTTATGAAAAGTTTACTGTTCACAAGAACTGTGGCATTAACCTTGCCTATTCCGTTCCTAATATTCCTATAATTTATTAGCGCATTAGTGTTTATATATAAAATCGGCAGGAGACATGTACAGAACGTAATTAGTGTTTATTTATAAAATCGGCAGGAGACATGTACAAAACTTAAAATTCTTATTTTGAGCAATTTGCGATGCATTTGCCAAAATGGTATTTTCTTTAAGGGACTAATCTATGGACTTTCTAAGAAAAGAAGAATTACACTGAAAGTTTCTGTTTACATTACACTTGGGGAAAAACCAAGAAACCACGTATGCGAGAAGCACGTATTAAACAAAGCATTAGCTGAATGGGAACACAAATACGTCCGCCGTTTGACGAAAAAATGGCGCCACCAGTAAGTTGTGGTTAAAATTATCTGATGTGAAATGTCATATCGTAAGGTTGCACACCTGCCAATAACATAATCTTCAAATACTAGCGATTTCATATTAGCATCATATGTTTTTCTGTGCGAAAATGTCGAGTTTTGAGTCGAATGAGCGCCATTTGCGGGAACTTTTGATTCACTTCTTAAATTTGAAGAAATCTGCAGCTGAGGTGCATCGATTGCTGTAAAAGCATAGGTGAGGTTGCCTTAAAAGTTGTCGTGAGTGGTTTCAAAAGTTTACGAACATTGAATTTTACGTCGAAAAGAAAGAACGTAGCGGAAGAATGAAAATGCACGAAGACGGGAAAATGGAAGCATTAATGGATGGAGATTCATGCCAAACTCAAGTAAAACTTGCACTTGCATAAGGATTGATTCAACTACAATTTCACATCATTTAAAATCATTGGAAGCCGCCCATCCGGTACAGTGGTTGGTGACCCCTAACTGCGTTAGCAATGGGCCCGTGTTTGAATCCCGGAAATGGAATGATTGTATCTGTCCGTCCCTTCATAGGAAGCAACAGTGGTCCCTTTTAGATGCTTCCATAATGAAATAGCCATCTCATCCCTTGTAGTGGCGCAAGGCTAATGGCCATTTAAAAAAAGTCATTGGGAATGATACAAAAACAATGAAATTGGGTCCATAGGAACTGAAGCCGAGAACCGTTGAACGCCATTAAAAAAAATCATTCGGAATGACTCAAAAGCAATAAAATTGGGTCCATAGGAACTGAAGCCGAGAACCGTTGAACGCCATTAAAAAATTTATTGGGAATAACTCAAAAGCAAGGAAAATGGGCCCATAGGAACTGAAGCCGCGAACGTTGAACACCATTGAACATCATTGGGAATGACTCAAAGGCAAGGAAATTGGATTCAGAGGAACTGAAGCCGAGAACCGTTGAACGCCGATTTTTAACACGTGAAATGCTGAATGGCATTCATAAACGGAAGGGATTTTTGCATCGTATACTCACTGGTGATGAAAAATGGATCCACGACGATACCCCAAAGAAGAAGAAATTATTGGGACCATCTAGCCATGCTTCAACATCGACATCCAAGACATGAAAAAGAAATCATGTTATGTATAGGGTGGGATTAATTTGGTGTCATATATTATAGTGGCTCAAACCAAAAGAAACCTTTACTGGGGACCCCTACCGAACACAATTGATGAGACAGAGCCGAGCACTCAAAGCAAAATGCGCCCACTCCTACTCCAGACCTGATACAATTATCCTTCTGTATGGTAATATACATCCTACTCGTCAAAACCTACTCGTAAACACTCAAATGTAAAGTTTGCCTCCTTCCGCTGTATTCACCAGACCTTGCTCATTCTGTATATTACTCTTTTGGATTGATGACGCATGGCCTGTCTGAGGAGCGCTTCACATCATACGAAGATACAGAAAATTGGATTGATTTGTTGACAGCCTCGAAAGATGAAGCATTTTTTCAACGCGGTATCCGTATGCTGATAGAAAGATGGGAGAAAGTAGTGGCTAGCGACGGATAGTACTTTCAATAAAACATAAGATACCTTGCTTTCACAATAAATACCCAGTTTTTGATTTTAAAAAAAAAACGGCGTACACTTATTTGTACGGCCGATACTATTAAGGAACAGCTTTTGCTGTGCTGCTGAATTTCAGCGAGTTCTTCTAAGAAGAAACGTAAATGAAAAAAAAACAAAAAACAAAAAAATGGTACAAATTGTGGCAGAAAAACTTGAGAATAACAATATTAATAATTGCAGTTAAGGCAACCCAAAGAATCGTATCAATGGGGTCTCATGCATCTATTCTACTATCATCAAAATTTTCAGAAAATTCTACTCATATAACACAAGCATGCGATGCCCTATTCGAGATTTGAAAGCTAGCTCTTCGGCGAAGAAAAGTAAATGTTATTGGTCCCTATGTGACTGGAAGAATTAGAAAGTGAAGAGGACGGAGCTGTCATCCAAACTTAAATGAATGATCAAGACTTGGATTTATTACATTACGACTAAGTAAATTAGTGCTATCTGGTTAAGACAAAGTATGCCTTCGTAGAGGAATTTGTAGGATTTGATATTAATTAACAAGTTACTATGATTTGGACCCTTACCATTACCTTCTATTTGTAGTCCGCATCAGGATGCTAATTAATTGTTGTGTATTTAAGCCGAAGGTTTGAATAGTTTAGAGAGAGAGAGCTTCTAGCCATCTTGAAGACATTTAAAACACGCGCTGTTAATTTCTTGAGCCAGCTTAAGTACAGTATTTTCGGTGTTGTCTTAGACTACGTTACTTGAAATTTAAACATTCAGCCTTATGTAATTTTAAATACCCGCAAATAGCGGAGCACAAATTCTGTAGCATAAGCAATGCATACGTTTACTTAAGGAATTCAATAACAAGATTATTTAAACCTTCTTACGACTCTTTAATTGCTTCAGCCTCGCTTGTCAGTCTAGTAGGGTCTGAAAGGCAGTGATTAGAGCTTCTACACAAGCAGTTCAATACAACTTTCTGACGGAATTCCTCCACGAAGGTATCCTTTCTGTTAGTCAGACAGCCTTAGTGCTCATAGCCAGAGAGTTATTTCGTTTCAAGGGAAATTTGCGCATGTATATTCACACACATCAAGCATCAGCAGGGAGAAATAATAACCTATGCAAGCAGTTCGTTTGCCAAGATTTGAACTCCGGTCGAACAACCGATATCTAAGCGTTTTATCCGGTTATAGGTCAGCTACGCTTTCAGCGACCGAATTCTTTCGACGACAAATCTCAAAAGCGTGTTGCCAACGCAGGGCAACGAAAAGTGGAAATTAATTCGATAGGCGTGGAAGTGTACACTAAGTATGGGATTTCAAATCAGGTAATTATTTGATTTTTGCTTAGGACGACGAATTCTTTCACCTTCGGTTTAACGTTCAAATAAAGAAGACGAAGTAAAATAATTCACATTCATCTTAACTGCGACATCTTTTACGCAAGTGAACAAATCGAAAAGCTCAGCGGCTAAAGCTGAACATCTTTTCGAAATGAATGTACACACGCACGCATCGGTCTGTATTTTAGAAGAGAGCATTACGCTTTAAAGCCGCTGCAATTTGTTTCACTTCTCTGCATCGGATTCTCGACGAAGTTTTAGATACTCAAAGAACAAATGTTCTCGGAAGTATTTTGTAATGAGATGAAGGGAAAAAATGAAGAAAATAAAATAAAATCTTGGAAAAGAAGGGGGGGGGGAGAGTGAAAGTCTCCGACTTGATGGATCACAGAACAACCGCTTTGCTGAGGAGGTGGGCATAGAAGGAGAGGGTGGGGTGGCAAGAAATAAGGAATCGCTCCCATTAAGCCTTACCGGTAGATTTGTTTCCAAATAAATGAAGGAGTTTCCCAACCACGACTACTCCGAAAAAAGGTTTCTGAAGTAGAAGTTTCTTTTATGCGGTAGGTACAGATGAGAGCTCAGCGTATTTTTGTCGTCTGAGTCGGTTTAAAAACGAAGATTTTACGTAAATGAGAGATGAAAAATACACGAAGGAAAATCAAAATCGAGTTTCTTCCGAGACGGTTGGAAACTAGTTCGGTTGGAAATTTCTGAAAAGATTCTTCCACAGCCTCATTTACAAGAAACAATGTAATATTAAGGTAAACAAAAATCTGTAGAATTACAAAGGAATTCTGAAGAGATTATAACGTTGCGCGCCTCTAACTAGCACGCAACCAAGAGGTGACTGTGAAAGCTTGTATAAAGTCTTATAAAGTTTAAGTCCCTTTTATTCAGAGTCTTATAAAGGGTTTAAGTCCCTTTTTATTCAACGTAATAAATTACAATGGCGTCCTCTTGACGCTTACAGACTGTGCCCACTAGGCAGTCAAATAAAAATAAAAACCTGAAAAGAAATTAAAGACAATATTCTAACTACGAGGCTCTCTCAAATAACTAACTCACCGCGTTTTACAATACGGCTGCTAATTCAGCAGACTTGAAGCTCACTGGAACAATTGCAACTACTTCCCGCCAAGCACATAGGCCGCAACGCGGGGTTCTTCTATTCTCGATTTCTACCTCCGCGCTCGCTAAGTAAGAATAACTCTCTCACCGAACTCGTTTCCTTCTATTTAAATCATACTACTTCCGCTGATAATTTGAATGCTTGCGCGTTTTACTCAAATTTACATATTCTGGCATTGGCAGTTCCAGGGGAAAGTAAGGATTGACAGGAAAGATAGTTTAAACTTAAAATAAATGTTAGTTAAAATAAATATAAACCCTACATTTGCCGCTGCCAGAATTTGGAAAACTTGGAAGCAGGTCCTACAAACGACCTGTTGTAAGTTTATCTAATTCTGAACTAACTGGCGAAAGCCTCGTTTACACAAAAAAAAAATCTTATGTAACAATTATATACTAAAATTCTTTTGCTTGTTACAAAGCTTTCTTCTTACAGCAACTTTTCCTGGACTTCATCAATCAATCTTGGTCTTTCCTTCCAGCATCTGGAAGGAATAAGTATCAGTATCTTTCTACATACATTATAATTTACACTTTCTTGACACAATAAATTTTTGTTTTTAACGATTCGTTTTTCTTAGTTATTGCTTACTTCACATTCATTCAATTTTTCAAGCATTAATTTAACTTTACCCTGGCTCTCCACCATGTGTGGTGTCAAACGGGAATATTCGTGTTTTAGTCTTACAACACTTCTCCTAACCACCATGATTTGTTAGAATCCAACAACCAAATAGACACACCTTACTCGACATTCTACAACTCAATGAGCTACTTTAATATTCTTAAAAATTCAAATGTAGGTGGAGAACCCTACAAAACACATTCATTCTAACTTCCCCCTCATTCATCTTTAAACATGCAGGCTTTCGCTCTAAAGCATGACTTTACAGTTTAATACTTAAAGTTTGACTTCATTGCTTTTAAGCATTCACTTTTAGCATCTACAATTTTATGCTTCTAAACTAAATTCTACTTTTACATAACCTTCAAGTATTTACATATATTTACAAATTTTTAATACATATGCTTTTTACAATTTACCATAAAATGAATAAGAGAAAATAAATTTTTACTTTACTCATTCTTCGCCAAGCTGGCGGCACTGAAACTAAAATTCTTATTAGTACAAGAATACGAAGTTATTTTTATCTCCGGCCAAATTTTGGCTTTAACATAACAGACTTAGTCTTTCGACCAACAGAAAATGCTTGTTTTTAGCTTTTACACTTAAAGAAATAATACTTTTGCCTTAGCTAAATAAAGTAAAACAAAACTAAGTCTCAACCGAGACATATTGACTTTCGTCAAAACATAGAACTTCGTACTTATGCATAACATTTCGGAACAAAAGAGAAAAAAAATTTATAGAAGGTTTTAACTTATCTTTGAGTTTTCGATGCTTGAAACTCCGTCATCCGTTTTTGACAAAATTGATCCCAAGTTAGAGGTGTCATGGATGTCAATCTTCTCCTTATTGATCTCCGAGTGTCGTCCCCGTTGCTCTTTCTTTTGCGTCCTCTACATGCTGGCCTCTTGACGGAGTAATCGTCTGGTTGTTGGCCTTTGCGTTTCTGCCTGGGACGGCTGGTCGTGACGTCCTCCGGTCTGGAGTCCTTCTTGAATTTCTTCTGTTCGTCGTAATTTTGTGCCTCCTGTTGGCGTTTCAGTTTCCGGAACGGCGGCCTTGCTGGCACCTGACTCTGTGGCCGTGTGCGCGTTCTCCTTGATGTGTAATTTCTCCTGCCATCTTTTGTAGGTGGTGTTTTCGCCTTTACCACGGTTTCTTTACCCGGTTCATCTGTATTTTTGTTTTTCTTAAACGCCGGAGTTTGAAAATCCTTTTTTCTTTTTGATACCGACGTCCGGGTTGTAGAAGTGCTAGGTCTCTCTTCAGTTCTCCGTTTCTTTGGTGGTGGAATAATTGTTGCAGTCTCTGGCCCTTCTATTTCGTTTAGACTTGAGTCCTGCAAGAAACTTTTAAGGATTTCAAAATCATTTGGATTATAGTATTTTTTCACCTGGTCGGGACTTGCTTTACAGATTTCCCCTCTCTCGTTTTTAAGATATAAGACTACTCCTTTGATTTCCTGAATTACATAGGGGCCTTCAAACTTTGGAGCTAGCTTTGCCATAAAATTGTCTGGGGCACTTGATAAAGAAAATTTCCGTTTCAATACTTTATCCCCAACTTTAAAATCTGCTTCACGGCGTTTTCTATCATAATAAATTTTCTGCCTATTTCTTGCCGTATCCGAGGTTTTAAGCGCCTGATCAATTAGCTTTTGCACGTCCTATTGTCTAAATTCCTGCTCTCTTTGTTGCACAAAGAATAATTTATCTAAAGGCGTAATTAACTTTCTGCCTAAAAATAATTCTGCTGGAGTTTTTCCCGTAGTATCATGATGTGCCGTTCTTAAAGCATAAGCTAATTCATTTATGTAGCCATCCCAGCGCTTGTGATGTGTGCTAACGTAACTGCGAATTATTTTTACAATGTTTTTATTAACTCTTTCTGCTATGTTAGCCTGTGGTCTATACGGAACCATTTTGATATGGCGTATATCAAGTCCATTGCATATGTTTTCAAATATTTGACTAATGAATTGTTTTCCGTTATCGCTAATGACTTTTATCGGTGCACCGTATTTTAAAATGTATCTGTGTAAGAATGCATCTGCTACTGTTTTGGCTGACGCGCGTTTAAGTGGAACAATTTCTATCCATTTTGAAAAATGATCTACTATTACTAAAAGAAAACGATTTTTATTTAACTCGCTCTGGGGGAAGGGACCAAGGAGATCTATGCCTAAAATTTCATTCGGAAATGTAGCGCGAATGCTATTTAAGTACCCGGCCGGGCTGTAATTAATATCATTTATTAACTGACATTGATTGCAGGACCTGACATACGCCGTTACTATTTTGTATAATTGCGGGAAATATACCGCCTCGCGTACCCTTTTTATAGTCTTTCTGACCCCGAGGTGGCCCGCTGTTTTTTTTTCGTGCAACTCCCTCAAAATGCTTAATCGAAGCGAGGCTGGGATGACTGGCTTATACTCAAGATTTTCGTTTGTTGTTTTCGTATAGAATAATAAATTATCTATTATTTCATAGTTTTTTGCTCTATTTCTTATCGCATCGATATCTGTGTGCTCAAAGCTTTCGGGGTCTTTCAAATAAGCATAGATATTTCCAAATTCAGGACCAGCTTTCAGTTCAGTAATAACCGTATCTCTAGAATCTAAAATTTTTGAAGTCAACACAGCGCATTTAAGTTCATTTCCTTCATCGTCCAGTTTTATACGAGAAAGTGCGTCCGCTACATTGTTTTCCTTACCCGGTTTATATTTTATTGTGATATTATATTCTTGGAGTTTTAAAGCCCATCTTATTAACCTGGGCGTTAGATTTTTCCCCGAGTAAAGTCTACCAACAGCCGCATGATCCGAAAAGACTGTTACTGGCGATTTGCCGAAATAAACTCGAAATTTGTGTACAGCCATTAATACGGCTAATGTTTCTCTTTCTGTAGCTGTATAATTCCTTTGTGTTTGATTCAATGTTTTACTAAAAAATGCCAGCGGATGGTTATTTTGCATAAAAACCGCACCCACCGCATAGTCTGATGCATCTGCCGCAATTTCCAGGTTTTCGTCCCCCTCAGGGAATTTTAAAACAGGGGCATTAATAAGCGCTTCTTTTAATCTTTCAAAAGCTGTGTTAGCTTCCGCTGTCCACGTAAATTTACTCTTTTTTCTTTTGATTACTAAGAGTGGTTCAACAATATTAGCGAAATCTTTTATGAAAGATCGATAGTAAGAACATAATCCAAGGAAAGACGAAAGTTTCTTGGTGGTGTTGGGCGGTGGGAAATTCTTAATAGCTTTTATTTTTGAATCTCGCGTTTCTATACCCTTTTGCGAAATTTTATAACCGAGATATTTAAGTTCTTTAGTTGCGAACTTGCATTTTGAGGCGTTAATTGTAAGACCGGCCTCTTTTAATAATTTAAAAACTTGTTCGAGGTCATTAATGTGTTGTTCCAACGTATTACTCGTTATAATTATATCATCTAGATAAATTAAAGTTGATTTTCCTAGGACAGGCTTTAGAACAATGTCCATAGCTCTCTGGAATGTTGATGGGGCCCCACACAACCCAAAAGGCATGCGTAAAAATGCATAAGTGCCCGATTTTGTTATAAACGCGGTTTTATGTATATCTTCGGGTCTCATAGCTATTTGATAGTAGCCAGACGTTAAGTCCAAAGTAGACATATATCTTGTCGATTTGATCTGTCTAATGATCTCGTCTATAACCGGCAAAGGGTAAACTGGGAATTTAGTTATGCTATTTAGTTTTCTATAATCGATAGCAAACCTCCAAGCCCTTTTATCCGAAGGAGGAAACTCGTTCTTTTTCCTACATAGTACGACTGGACTCGCGTATTCACTATTTATGGGCGTTATTATTTTATTCTTTAACATCTCCTGAATATGTTCTTCGATGATTAAGTCTTTTTGTTTATCATAGCGATACGGTTTAGTCCTACAAGGTTTTTCGGCATTTAATTGAATCTTGTGAGTCACGATCTGACAGTTTCCCGGTTTTTCTGAAAACAAATGAGAAAAATTACTCACCACTTGCTGTATTGCTTTACTTTCCTGGTCATTCAGATGGCTAAGGTCCAATTCAGGTGTCTCCACCGGTTCCACCACCCTCTGGTCCATCTCCAGCACCACGGAACTATCTTGAAAATTTAATTTGGCCCTCGCGGCCCTTAAAAAGTCCATACCTAAAATAAGAGAGTGTTGGAGGTCTTTCACCACAAAAATTAATACTTTGAGATTTTCCTCTTTTATCTGTAAGTTTAATGATACTTTCCCGATGCAGTGACATGTTTTTCCTTGCGCCGCTATAATTTCCGTATTTCTGGTTTTAAAGAGTCGTATCCTATAAAAATTCTTTTTGAAGAACTTTTCACTCATGAAATTGCCTTCTGCCCCTGTATCGATGAGGGCTTCTACTGGTACATCGCCAACCAGGACTTGTATAATTGGTAGCTGGGAGTTTTTTACGATGACTGTATTTAAATGTCTATTTGAAAGTTTTTTTAAAACTTCCGGGGTCTTGACCCTCCCTTTCACAGGCCCCTCTAGTCGTTTAAAGCTTTCCTTTCAATCTGTGTCTTCTGGGTACGCGGATGCTTATTTTCAAATTTTCTTTTTGGGCCTTGACCTTCGAGTTTCGATGCATTAGCTTGATAGTTCTTTCCCCCATATGAGCGATTTCCATTTCTGGTTTCCTCCTTCCTTCTGGTACTTTGAGAATATGTTTCCCCTCTCGCTCTTTTCGCTATTCTGCGATTTTGAAATTTCACCGCCAATTCGAAAAGTTCCTGCAATGTGGTTGGGTTTCTAATTTCAAAGTAGTCTTGAACAGCGGGTAACAATCTTGGTAATATTATTTCAATAATCTCCGCATCGGGTTTCTTGCCATACAGCATATCCGTTAGCTTGATTTTTCGTAAAATAAAGTCCGTCAATTGTGCTGTATCCCGTTGATAGAAACTATATAGCTCGGCTTCCAGCCGTGCGCGATCTTTCACTATGGGGAAGGCCTTTACTAACGATTTTTTGAAATTTTCAAATGTATACGTCGGGCTTCCAAATTCACCTAGAAGAAATTTGCCTATATTTTTCCACCATAGCGCGGCCTGTCCTCTTAGTGCTGATGTAGCAATAGCAACTTTTTGTCTTTCAGGCACAGGATAGAGCTGAAAGTGGTTTTCTATACCTTCTAAAAATACGGACACCGAATTTTTTCCGTCGAAATAGACGTTTGGCTTGATTGATGCTCTCAAAGTCTGGACCAGGTATCCAAATCCTTCTAACTGCGTTGTCATTTCTTGGTGTTGTCCAGCGGCTTCCATCCAGTTTTCGGCCATTTCAGTTCGATAAGTGTTCGGGCGCCAATATAACGTTGCGCGCCTCTAACTAGCACGCAACCAAGAGGTGACTGTGAAAGCTTGTATAAACCACAGAGTCTTATAAAGGGTTTAAGTCCCTTTTTATTCAACGTAATAAATTACAATGGCGTCCTCTTGACGCTTACAGACTGTGATGACTTCATGGTTTAATAAGGCACCATTTAGCAAGACGAAACAAACATTTATTAAATATATAATTCAAAGCATAATATAATAGTTACTCAGAGCAGTACGTCGCTCCTACCGCACAGTACAATCTACTACCTTCCTCTTCCGAGGCTAACATGCAACTCCTAATAAATACATTAACCCTTCTCGAAGAAAAGCTACCTGAGCCAAGCATGCTCTGTTGATCGCCAAACAGTCGCCAGATATCACACCCCCGTCGTATGATTGTTGTTGATATTATTTACAAATCAATCAGCAATCTGGAAACTAAAATCTAGCAACTGTTTGCAATCAACGTGAAAAAGAAAAAAAAAAACTACATATACTTTTATACATTCTATCCTAATTTTCAAATCTCAATTACTATAGACATACCTCAATTTACTACATAAACATAGATAACACATTTTTATATATAAACATAGATAAATCATTTTTAACTTCACTTGTTCCGAACCTTATTATTATTGTAACAATTTATCAATTCTTAATTCAAAGAAACCAAGTTGATATTTTCTTTTATAAACATGTTAAAATATACCCTAGTATTATTCCAATGATGACAGTAAAATTATTAAGTTTCTTATATATATATAAAATTATATTCTTAACATTCCTTTTAATTAATGATGCTGCAGCATGATTTAAATCCTTGGGAGACAAATATCTAAATTTACCACTTACCTCGAATATTTGTTATCCAATAATTTCTCTATCTATTTCAAATTACATAAACATCTTATTTGCACAAAATTGTAAAATGATTATGAAAAGCAAAGAAAACTATCTAATTATTAACTATACAAAATGTTCGTGAAGATGAACAGTAAATTAATGTTCAAAGTTCACAAGTGGGAAGTCTGGATAATGCATCCGCGTTTGACAGTTTTTTTCCAGGGCAATGTTCTATTTCAAGATTATATTTCTGCAAAGCTATGGCCCATCGTTGTAATTTGGACGATTGCGGAGCATTTCTCACTATAAAGGCTAGAGGATTATGATCAGTCACAATTTTCACCGATGAACCGAATATCCAAGGTTCAAACTTCTTCAATGCCCATACTATAGCATAAGCTTCACGCTCTATAGTCGGCCAGCTCTGTTGAGGTTTCGATAATTTCTTGCTCGCGTAGCAGATGGGAAATTGCTTCTCTCCCCTTTGCTGTGACAAACATGCACCTATTCCGATTTGGGATGCATCAGAATGAATGACAAACGGATCCTGCAGTGTTGGGGTGATCAGCTCCGTTGACATCGCTAATCGTTCCTTCAGTTGTTGAAATGTTGACTCATGAATTTCTTTCCATTCGAGTATTTCCGGTTGTTTATTTTTCGTGAGTTCTGTGAGTGGGTAGGCGATCTCTGCATACCCTGGGATATAATCGCGATAATAATTACATAGTCCTAACAGACTTTTAAGATCTCTTTTCGTTTTCGGCGTTTCCAGCTTCTTGATTGCCTCTATTTTCTCGGGATCTGGTTGATGTTTTCCTGATCCAATGATGTGTCCTAAATATTTAATTTGAGGTTTTGCAAACGAACATTTCTTCGAATTGATAGTAAATCCAAGTGACTCTAGTTTGGTAAAAACTTTATCCAGATGTCGGAGATGAGTGTCGAAATCCGTGGAAAATATAGCTATGTCAGCAATATAGGCTCTTGAAAATTGTTGAAATTCTTTCAGCGCGTTATTCATTATTCTCTGAAAAGTTGCTGCTGCGTTCCTTAATCCAAAGGGTAGCACTTTAAACTGATATTGACCTCGATGAGTTTTGAACGATGTGTACTCTTTACTTTGTTCCTCCATGGGAATTGCCCAATATCCTTTCAGCAAATCTAAAGTTGTTATGACGTTGGCTCTTCCTATACTGTACATTAAATCAATGGCATTTTGCATAGGAAAGTCATCTGGCTTCGTAACTGCATTCAAAGCTCGATAATCTAAGCACAATCTGATATCTCCATTTTTTTTGCTTACACAAACTACTGGATGAGCTATTTCTGCATTACTTTCTTCAATTAGTCCCGATTTCAATAATTCTTCTACTTCTTCATCGACCTTGGGTATCAATGTTTCAGGAATCCTATAAATGTAAGGTTTCTTCCTCTCCATATTGGGTATTAATCTAATTTTATGAGCTTCAACTTTAGCTATTTTCAGCTTTCCGGTGAATAGTGCTCGGTGTTTGTTGATAAGAGCTATCAATTTTCTTCTCTGCTGCGGATTCAAATTTTCTAAATTCAGATTTGCATCTATTTTAAAATCTTCCAGGGGGGTCGAGAGATCTTTTCCTGGTAAAGTTATAATTTCTCCAAATTCTTCTTCATTTTCAAATATCACTCCAACTGCATTGACACTAGCTTGGAATTTTCTAATTTTATTTGCATGAACATGTTTGATCTTTCCATCAGGTAGTTTTACTTTATAGGAATGAGGTGGGCAATGATTCACGATTTCTCCTGGACCAGTCCATCGTGCATAGAGTTTGTTATTTGAATCTGGTATGAGTAAATAAACTTGTTCTCCGATTTTGAAATTTTTTGGTATTGATCTCCGATTAAAGTACTCAGCATATTTTTGTTGTTTATCACTTGTAATTAAATTGGCTTGTTCGGCTGCTTGTTCTAACCTTATTTTTAAAAGTTGTAAGTAATCCACTGCCGATTCACTTAGATTAGGTGGTATAGGTATTTCTCCTGACCATGAAGACTTCAGTACTGCTAAAGGACCTCTTGGTTGTCTTCCATACATCAGCTGAAATGGTGAGACACCCGTGGTGCAGTTTGGTACTTCTCTGTATGCAAACAGCAGGTATGGGATGTGCTTATCCCAATTCGAAGGATCAGTCCTGATGACATGATGTAACATTTGCTTGAAGGACTTGTTCCATCTTTCTACTAATCCATTTGAAGCACTGTAAGCAGGTGTAGAGAACCTAGGGTGAGAACCTAGTCTTTTCTGGAATTCTTTAGTTAATTTTGAAACGAAGTTACTTCCGTTGTCACTAGCTATTGTATTAGGGATTCCTGTTCTCATGAAAATCTCCAAAAGCGCGTCGCAAGTGGCTTTTGCTGTCAAGCTTCTCAGTGGAATGGCTTCTGGCCATCGGGAATGTTGATCTACCAGACATAACACATATTTATGTTTCCTAGCAGAGGAAGGTTCAATAGGTCCAATAATGTCGATGTTAACTGTTTCGAAAGGTAATCCTGGCCTTCTGACCGGTGTGATGGGAATCTTGTCAGATCGCTTTTGTGGACTTTTCAACTGACAATCTTTGCACGTTTTACAAAAGGTTTCAACATCTTGTGCTAATCCAGGCCAATAAAATGAATATCGTATTCGCTCCTTTGTTTTTCTTATCCCAAGATGTGCACCGAAAATGGAACTATGTGCTAATTCCAACACTTGTGTTCTTCTACTAAGTGGAAGCACTAACTGAAAAACATTCTGTCCTAATATTTTTTCTTGGTGATGTAAAAGATGATCAATAAATAAATAATTTCCTTTTTTTTTCTATTGCTAGCTTCCATGCTTCTCTCAGCGAGGGACAGTTAACTTGCTCTTCGCATAGGCGTTCAGCAGACGATAAGTCTGTGTTTACATAAACACTCGCCTTCTTCCCTTCCTCCTCTTCGTTTTTCTCCTCCATAAGCATTAGCGGGGGGGAATCGACGCTGTCGTTTGACTGTGCATTGGCGAATAAAGTTTGTAAGTTTTCGCTTCCGTAATTATTTCTTTCTGCGTTTGGTTCTTCTGCCGCAGGATTAATCAACAGTTCGTATATTTCTGGAGTTATTAGGCAAGGCACATTTAGCTTATCAGTCACTGCAATTAATGTATCCACAAAATTAAATATATTGCTTCCATGATTTTTATGGTAAATAGGTACACGGCAAACTTTTGCTTCAATTGGTTGTCCGAAAGCAGGTGTTAGCAATATTTTACCTCCTTCTCTCTCCTCTAAATTTGGAATGAGCGATGAATGTACGATCGTTATCTGCGTTCCAGAGTTTACGATAGCTTCGATTTTCTCAGAGTTAATAAAAATATCTACTTTTTGCAGTGGTTGAACGATGCGTTCTGCGAATTCAGATCGTAGATGGGATGAGTCTACTTTAGCTACGATGGCTTCTTCTTTTGATGTTCTGTTTGAATTTTTTTGAGTTTTGGAATCATCCTTTCCCTTCTTATTTACTGCAGTTTCGTTCTTTCTTCTTTTGTCTGGGCAATCTCTCGCGATGTGTTGATAATTTCCACAAATATAACATTCTTTTCTTCTCGCGTGAAATCTTTCGTGTTTTGGATATTCTTTTCTCATGGGTGGTGGAATATATTTGTCGTGTGCACATGTTGTATCCAGGAATCTCGGTGATCGCTTAATTCCATTTCGAACTTCGTCGAAAGATTTTCCTTTGGCCGTGAAATAAATATCACATTCTGTAGCTAATTCTTGAGGCTTCAGCCATTTATTTCCTTGGCGTATTGCGACGTGTGCAGCTGTTTCTTCATCTAATGCTTGGAATAATTTATCGGAAATAATTAACTCCTTGAGTGTTTCGAAATCCTTTACTTCTCTTGACTTGCAGTAATAGTCCCATGTAGCTGTTAGTCTTGAAGCGAACTGGATATGCGTTTCGCCGGAATAACGTTTAGTTTTTCTGAAGTTTTCTAAACAGGTTTGAGGAGTAGGTTGATATTCCTTCAGAACAAGAGTTTTCACTTTTTCGTAATTTTGCAGATCTTCCTCCTTTATATAAACAAGAACATTTGAAGCTTTTTCTCCAATTAATTTCAATAATATTTCTGATTTGTATTCTTCAGGAACCTTCTTGTGCTTAAATGCTCTTTCGATAGAATCGAAAAATATATTCCATTCTTCTGCTCTCTTCGGTACTGGTATAGTCAGTGTTTCTACTCCTTTGATCAGCTTGTCCAGGGAAATTTCGGTTTCTCGTTCTGTGTTTTGTATTAAAGGTGTTGGACTTCTACTTCCTTCATTTTGAGTTGCTCGAATCTTCGCTAGTTCTATTTCGTGTTCTCTTTCTGTTCTTATTCTTTCTTCTTCCATTTGCATTCTTTCCATTTCTTCTTTTCTTTTTCTATTCTCCACTGTAGTAATCAGAATTTCTTTCACGAAATCAGCATCTTCGATGTATTCCTTGCTATTCTGGAGTTTGTGTTTCAGTTCTACCAGCTTCAAATCTGGGGATGCTTCTTCGCCAATTTCCAATAGAACTGTTACTAAATCCTCTTTCTTTGCGTTTTTGAACATTTTCTTCTATTTTCCTTTAGAATCAAGCCTTTCAAACTCTCGATTAAATAATTATCACGTTTTTACTCTCTTTTGCAAATGAACACTTCTTTCGTTAGTTAGGCTTAACTTTACGCCTCTTCCGTTTTCAACGCTCTAAGCTTCTAACCTCTCTGGTTTTCTCGTAAGAGAGCGTGTTGTGATGACTTCATGGTTTAATAAGGCACCATTTAGCAAGACGAAACAAACATTTATTAAATATATAATTCAAAGCATAATATAATAGTTACTCAAAGCAGTACGTCGCTCCTACCGCATAGTACAATCTACTACCTTCCTCTTCCGAGGCTAACATGCAACTCCTAATAAATACATTAACCCTTCTCGAAGAAGAGCTACCTGCGCCAAGCATGCTCTGTTGATCGCCAAACAGTCGCCAGATATCACACAGACTGTGCCCACTAGGCAGTCAAATAAAAATAAAAACCTGAAAAGAAATTAAAGACAATATTCTAACTACGAGGCTCTCTCAAATAACTAACTCACCGCGTTTTACAATACGGCTGCTAATTCAGCAGACTTGAAGCTCACTGGAACAATTGCAACTACTTCCCGCCAAGCACATAGGCCGCAACGCGGGGTTCTTCTATTCTCGATTTCTACCTCCGCGCTCGCTAAGTAAGAATAACTCTCTCACCGAACTCGTTTCCTTCTATTTAAATCATACTACTTCCGCTGATAATTTGAATGCTTGCGCGTTCTACTCAAATTTACATATTCTGGCATTGGCAGTTCCAGGGGAAAGTAAGGATTGACAGGAAAGATAGTTTAAACTTAAAATAAATGTTAGTTAAAATAAATATAAACCCTACAAGATTTAGGGAAGTTTTTGGCATTGGATGTACCTATTAATAAACATCTAATTTACGCTCTTGAAAGTATCACTATTATTAAATACTTTCTTCAAATGCTTCTATACGATTATATATGCTTAAAATAAATCTATAAACTTAAAATCTATCTATAATTTATAGTTTGTTAGCTAAGATTCAACGAGGGTCGAACTTATAGTGATCCTACTGATGGGAGCATCATCAATTGTTTGAATACTTTGTTAAAACTTAACATAAAATTTTTACAAAATACTTACCGGTATTTAAAACACTGTTTTTCATTATGAAAACAATGAGGTACACTGTGCCAAGAAAAGGGGGGCAGTTCTATATCTCCCGTTCTACTGGGGCGATTCACGAACGTTTTACATGTCTCGAAAGTGCGACTTAGGATATGTATTAGATATACATATAGCATTGTTCTAATATAGGTATTTCGACACAAAATCGAACTTTTTCAGAATTAACATACCAATTGTTTTTTCATATTTCCACTATACCACTCAAATTACGGCAAACTACCAAGTTTGTTTTTTAAATAATTTTTATAATTTTTTCAAAAAACAATTGAATTATAATCTATAAAATACTATCATCTTAAAATAGACGTATTTTATAGCATACCAGCAAAAAATTACAGTTTTTTCACAAAAGTGCTAGAACACCCATGTGAAGATATAAGTGAAAAGTCCGTCGACCTCAATAAATGTGCTAGCAGTCATTTCAGTTTATACCATTAAAAGCGCAAACTTCATCAATAATTCGAGGCACTCGTGGTCGGGTCTTTATTTTAGCGATTATTCACCGATGTGCATAAAGGTGCTTGAAGTTCACTTTAGAACTTAGAAAAATCAACTTCCATCAAAGGGCCGTATATTTATGATGGTTTCTATCTTGGTGAAATCTATCCCAAAAGATGCCGTCACCTCTATACAAAGCGGTAGACTGTTGGCCAAAGATGCCCTTTCATAAAGGACACTCATGAATTCGTTACCATTATTAAACTCAAATTATGATTTGAAGAAAGCAACTTTCGTAGAAGGGCTAGTACCTTTTCATCAGAGCATCTATATTAGTAGTCTTGGAATCCAACTTATGAAGATACCATTATGAAGTACCATGGGGAAAATACCTTACATCGATGTGTAGGCACATGTATGTCAATGAACGCCATAAAGTTAGAGAAAACGAATAAAGTTCCATTAAAATGTAAGTATCAATTAAATATTATTAAATGTGTAATAGCATATGGACGATGAACGGTTTTTGAATATAATTAATAGGTGTAAAGTATTGATGATTTGAATAAAAGACAGTGATAACCGAATGCTAAAGTTAGAAGAAGAGAAAAAAAAAAAACTAAACTGTAAGAAAAATATTTTAGTTAAAAAGTAAAATATACCATGTTTCTGTGCGTGTTTTTCCTAGCTTTTTAGAGCTAAGTTCTGAAAATTAATTAAATAAATAAATAAATAAATAAAATAAAAAATAAAAAAATAAAATAAAATAGCCGCATAATTTCCACCTTCTGTAATGGTACACAGTGTTTCCCTTTGAGAACTAGTTTATTGATAAATTGTATTGCCTTGATTATTTTACTGTGTATACAATTTTTAGTTGCATTTTTCTATTAGCATTTCATCCGTTTTATTTTCGATTACATTTATTATTTGAAATATAGTTTGTTCAGAATCTTCGTTAAGCTACCCAGACTTGGCAGGTGTTCTCACACTTAAGAAACTTTCCAAACATGTGATTTCACCTTACTTCTGTTATTTACGTTTCATCTTCATTGCAGCTTTATGTACTACTGATGTGTTCGATCATTCGAAATTCGAAATTTTATTCGCCCACCCTCTCCTTCATTCTCCCGATGTTCGTCTTGAGAACTGCTGTCAAGACTCATTCACGTAAGGTGCCCTTAGGGCTTAGCAGGGTAACTGAGGCGAGCATATCGGGCAGTCCATCTCAATTACTGTCAGGTATCGACTCAACATCCTTCCAAATATTTTAAAGTTGATATTACTGTGCCTTTTTATTGGAATGTAAAGGTTTCTTCTAAGGAAATAACATTGTGGTGGTTACCGGTGGTTTATCCAAATAGCTACTTTTCTTTTGTTGTGTTATTACCAAGTCTTTCGGAAATTAAATGACTCGTATAATTTTCCCCTCTCAATTTTCGAATGCTAAAATTAGTTAAAAAAATAGAAAACTCAAGAGAGGAAATACGGCATATTTCGAATTCACCGATAACGCGAAGGGGGTTGTATCAGACTTTTAATGGCGCAAGCGCATTTTTAATCAGCTTCATTGTTTTTACAGTTGAATAAATGTCAACACAGATTTCTTTAAAATTCAGCCAATCCAACAGGCCACACTGCCTCAAAACGAAAACTTTTGATCATCGCACTGCTTTCAAAATATCCTGGAGTGGAAACAGATAAATATCCCCACCCGCTGCAGTAAGTATTGAAACTCTGAATCTTTCTTGGGTATCCTTTCACGCTCTGCGAAGACCGGTGACACATCAAAAGATTTTCTATCCTCACAGAAGTACTTAAAGTTACCTTAGCCGAAATGTTCCGATATTATATCCAAATAGCTTCTTAAAATCTCTTTTCAGAAGCCTTTCCTTTTATTGAGACTAGATCCTTCTAAATCGTCGCTTTATATTTCACGTATGCAAAAGGAACAGTCACCGTAAAAGCTGGATTTGCGCTTTTGAATTTGGATGCGGTCGCTGGAGCAGAATGGAAATTATCGCAACGCAGGTCGTTTTACAATACGCAGGAGATATTTTTAAAGTAGGCTTAGAAAAACCATACCATTATTGGAGTTGAAACAGGATATTCACGCATCGCTAAGTTCTTGCATAATAAGGAAATATAGGGGGTAGATACGAATTGCTTTGTAACAAAATTTGTGAGTAGTGATTACTTAAACACTTTAGTGTTTTTGAAAAAGACGTTGATGTAGTAAGTAGGCCTGTTTTTTCTTGCTTTATTTTTACGTTTAATCTTTAACGTGGGCATTTTTTCCTCAGAGATATTCTCAGAAATGTAAGTATTATTTTTATTCACAAAGATGGTCCTTTTTGCAAAAATATTAAGCAGATCGAAACGTATATGAACAGCGCCAACTAGTGTCTGAAGAACTAAATATTAGATTCTTCAGAATACATTTATGCT
The DNA here is from genome assembly GCF_044657685.1 of Stegodyphus dumicola. Classification (NCBI taxonomy): domain Eukaryota; kingdom Metazoa; phylum Arthropoda; class Arachnida; order Araneae; family Eresidae; genus Stegodyphus; species Stegodyphus dumicola. The sequence continues at coordinate 3,617,792 of NC_140769.1, read as the reverse complement.
GCATTTTTGTATAGTACGACCGCTTTATCGTGATTACAGCACTCGGTAGGAAAGCAAAAACACTATGGGTTGACAACGACAACAAATAAGTAGAAGTTTTGGTAGAGTATGTTATGTTAATTAATCAGTTATTATGATTTTGGTCTTTACTATTACTTCTCCTTTCCGTATTCTCACCCGAATGCAAATTAGTTTTGTGTATTTCAGCTCAGATTTTTGGATCTTGAGAGGAGGTGTGTGTTTCTAGCAGTACGCGCTGCATGGCGCCAGTTTTTACCAGCTCTAGCAGTTTCAACTATCTAGGCTTCATTTGTTTTATTATTTATACCTTATGTTTATGTTTTTATCTTTGTGAACGAACGTATGAATTCAGAAAGTACAGCAATGGATTTCCGTTTCTCTCTCTTTGACTTGTCTCTTCCTTTTTTGCTTCTGCACACACACGTACACATACATATGTAAGATAAAAATATATATATATCAGCTTTATAATTTAATAAACGCGGCAGATTTCCTATGCCTAATACAGATATAAAACTGTAACGCCTCAAGAAGTCGGAAACTGCATCATCTGTTTTGCTGCCCCGAGGAGTCGGTTTTCCTTTTTCGTATACCTTGGCATAAAGTTTAACGATTAGATTTCGAAAACCAGGTATATTACGCCACGTTCTTCCGACTGTAGTTTATTTCATTCAGCCGATTCGTTTGAGCACGCTATGGTCTATATAAGGGCCAAGGAGGCTGTGCTCATACACAGTCAAGACAATTAACTCATTCATCGATAATACGCATAAAATAAAATTTTATAGGTAACGGTTCTTAACTAGTTATATAATAACGACGTATGAAAGAACAAACCGTTGGGTTTTTATGTACACTCTGCACTCCCCGTCTCGAAAGCGCTACTTAGAATATAGCATATTAAATTTAAATATAGACTTGGTTAAAACATCGGTATTTTGACAAAAAATTTGGACATTTTCTGAAATGACATACCGATTATTTTTCACATTTCGATTCCGCGACTCAAATTATGCCAAAGTACCAAGTTCGTAAAAATCGCGCGAATAGCGTTAAAAAAATTAGCTCTCAAAAATTTTAACTCTTTAATATTAATTGAATTTGGTACAAATTTATTAATATCTTTTTATTAAATTTATTGAATTCCTTCTTTGACACTTCAAAATTCAGTTTTAATCCGAATAAAAATCGCAGATACTTTCTGCTCTATTTTTTAAATTTGTATTTTTTAGTAGATTTCATAAATGTTCCGAAAACCTTGTGAAATATAACCTATAAAATGTATACCATCGCCTTAAAGTAGATGTATTTACCTGCAAACATTTCAAGTTTTTTTATTCAAAATTTTCCAAGATATACGTTAAGTTATATACTGGCGTGTTTGGTAATTTAGCATATTTGTTATAAGCGATAATAACGCCAAGCATGGCTTTACGCAGTTTGGTAACGTTATTTGAAAGAATGAACGCTGTACGATTTTTTTTTCCGTTCCTGCGCAATAAAAGGGAAAGGAGAAAAAAGGTTACCATAAATTAAGAACTTCGCCAAGTGAATCGTAAGGTAAATAATAAAATTTTTAGTCCAAAGGGATTTGAATCCCGAAGGACTATTAGTTTCGTTTTGGCATTTTGCGTCGGACTCATAAATGTCGGTTCACTTTTCAAACTGTTGCCACAAAATGTTAGAGTCCTGCATTATATTTGAAGAAATTAAATAATGAAAAATCTGCATCAATGTATGTATATTTCTCGTATTGTGATAAAACAACGGTACATAGAGTCATCGAATTTTGAATAACGTAATCCTCCAACGAATATGAGCATGTGGAAGACCAAATTTGAAATTTGAAATTTGTTTTATGATCGATTTCCTATTTTTTAAAACTTTGACGAATTTTTGATTAACAAACTCAAGGATTTCAAAGCGAGCAATGGCAACGTTGTGCAGAAAAAACATTTTTTATCTCCAGCGCGTGAGTCTCTGTATCGGAAATTCTAAAGATATGCTCGTTTTAAAACTATTTTGCGATATTGCTGTTGCACTGGATCTTATGGTTTAAGTGCGAGGAACATGATATTTAATAAAGAAAGGTAACACACAAAATGTTAAAAAACATCCCTTTGGACGTAATTTAAAATCTGAAACATTTCAGATTTTTTTTTTTTTAAATTTTTGTTTTTTTTAAATTTTTTTTTTTTAATTTCTCGGCAAGTTTGGCACTAAATTTTACAAAATTTAATATGTAAGCATAATTTGAGTCGTAGAATCGAAATATGGAAAAAAAAATGCCATGCCATTTCAGAAAAGTCCTATTTTGTGTCAAAATGCCTATGTCAGAAGAATGCTGTATATAAATTTAATATACATCTTATGTTGCTCTATCGAAACATGAACGCGAATTAAATTTCATCAATCGACCCAATAGAACGAGAGATACTAGAACTGTTCTTCTTTTTGTCCAGAGTGTACATAAACGTATTCATAGCATAAGACACAGAAATTTAAACGTAGATGAAATTTAAACATTATAAAATGCAAATCCTGACTTACATATTCGCATTTGCTTAGTTGGAAGAACATTTCAGCACTTACCTAGAAGAAAAGAAAATTATGTTAATGTTGTGTTTAAAAAAATTCACGTTATGTATCAGCATTAATGGAACATTTATATTTAGTACACTATTTCCCGAACTTTGATCAACATTACCAGAGTAGGTGATACTAATTTTCTTATGATTCCCAACATCTTTGCGATTTATAAGTTAATACCTCACGTAATGAGTGGATATCTCATGCAAACGTCGTCGCTAGCTGGTCAAAATAACATCGAAATAAAACTTTTAGCTACTGAAATGTAAAAAGGTATGACAGTTAAGCCGAATCTGAAATTTCCTTACACCTTAAACCCCTTATGATCTTTAAATATGTCACTGTTGCAAGAATTGGAATATTTTATTTATTTTAAAAGCAATTACTTCCAACTTTTTACAGCTGACTACATAATATAGCTGCTTTGGAAACTAGTAACCGAAAAGTTTGTGTTGCCACAAATATTTTTGTAACTTAGTCTGCGTTGTGACTAAAAGAAAAATATTTCGTTATGTTTCCGCTTTGCGCGCATGCTATTTTAAAAATGGCTAATGGTACGTACTTCAAATTTGATGGAATTCTTTATATGGGCAATAGTTTCTAACTGAACCAAAAATCTGATGAATATTTTAATATTAAAAAAATTTATGCACGAAAACATTACAGATTTTTTTAAATAAAATACGTTTTATAAACTCAACTCCAAATAAAATAAAAATTTAACATGGAATTCTTAAAATTTTTGTTTCACGGTAGTTTTCAAATGTTATAAAATCTATATATTAGATATGGAATTAAATGATGCAACAAAATGTCTTAAACTGTGCTCGCAAGGCGGAAACACGACGAAACATTTTGTCACAAAGCGGATTAAATTATTAAAAAAAAAAAAAATCTGAAATGTTTCAGATTTTAAATTACGTCCAAAGGGGCGTTTTTTTAACGTTTTGAGTGTTACCTTTATTTATTAAATATTATGTTCTTTGCACTTAAACCATAAAATTCAGTTCAAGAGCAATATCGCAAAATAATGTTAAATTAAGCATATCTTTAGAATTTCCGATATACACAGTCTCGCGAGCTGGAGATAAAAGTATTTTTTTTTCTATATAACGTTGCCATTTCTCGCTTTTAAAGCATTGAGTTTGTAAATCAAAAATTCGTTAAAGTTTTACAAAATATAAAATCTATAATAAAACAAATTCCAAATTTGGGATTTCAGATGCCCATATTCGCAGTAGGATTTCGTCACTCAAAATTCGATGGCTCTATGTACCATTGTTTTATCACAATGCGAGAAATAGACAATAATTTATGCAGATTTTCCATTATTTAATTTCTTCAAATATAATGCAGGACTCTAACATTTTGTGGCAACGGTTTGAAAAGTGAACCGACGTTTATGAGTCCGACGCAAAATCGCAAAACGAAAACAATAGTCCTTCAGGGACAAAGCCCCTTTGGACTAAAAATATTTGCGGCAACACAAACTTTCTGATCACTATTTCAGAAAGCAGCTTGTATTATGTAGTCAGCTGTAATAAAGGTGGAAGTAATTGCTTTTAAAATAAATAAGTTACCCTCATTCTTGCAACAGTCACATATTCGAAGATCTTATGGGTTTTAAGGTGTATGAGTCCCCTTAATGTAAATTTGAGCTGCGCAGCTTTATATAAACAGCGAATTCTTTTGAACAAAGGTATTGTAAAATGCTTCGGGGAAAAGCTAAAGCAATTATTTCATATCGGGGAACGTAATTAAGTGGCATTAGAAACGCCTTTCAGGTTCTCTGCGAAACTGCAAATTAAACTGCAGAATTCATCAGTTGGATGTATTTTAAATTATGTTAATTAAATATACTATAAGTAACATTAATTTGACGTATTCGAAAAATTGAAATAAAGCTATGAATGATTAAGAAGTGCATTCTTTCCTTTTAAATCGTTCAATTTATAAGCAAAGATAGTTGTAATCTGAAAGATAATTAAAGATCAAACTCCATTTGGAATTTTCATACCACAGACCTGCGGCTGTTTGTCGGATCATGCGGAAATTAAATTAAAAATCTCACACCCCCTGGAACAGCAATACTTTCCAAGCCGCAAGGACGTTAATGATGGTAGCGTAACATAACGCAATGCTCGAAGGAAAACTAGAAAAGAGTCCGATATAGATATCTTTAAAGTCGAAATCGGAAAAAAGAAAGAACTGCGTAACTTACAAGTAAAGAAAAAAATTATGTAATAAAAACGTGAAATATACATTAAATACTGGCGTATTATTTATTACATTAAAATGTCTATAAACCTTTACAGTTTTTTACAGTTTGGATGTAGAGTTTCAGTATTATGTATAATTAAAACTGCGCACCTAAACTGAAAAATCCTGTATATATTTGTCCTATAAGGCGACCAAACTACCAAACATTTACAGTGATTCAACGCAAAATGGCAAAACGAAAACAATAGTCCTTCAAGGGAGGAAGCATCCCTTTGGACTAAAATCTGCATAGAAATACCACAAGATCTTGACCATAAAAGTCATGAGTTTTCACAATTTTTTTATTGCTATGAGGAAAAAATAGAACTTTCTAGTTCTATTTTTCCAAAAATTGCACAGGCGGACTTCGACTTCATAAACAACAGAACTGTGAAAACAAAAAGCGTAAAAACCGCTCAAGTCAGAAATACAGTAGAATAACATGCATGGCAGACAGTGGCGTAGCTAGTGTGGGGCAAGGGAGGCATCTGTCCCCGGGAGCAGCATCCAGGTGCGCCAAACTGTAATACGAAATTTTAGAATGAAACATTTTTCAATCTTGGCACACAGAAAGGGGCGCAAGATCTCCAGTTCTCCCCGGGCGCTGAAACCCTAGCTACGCCTCTAATGGCAGATGAAAAAAAAAGTTAAAACCATAGTCATTTTAAAGAGGAAAACTGCACCTAAAATCAAATTCCTGCCAGGAAGTTTAGTATATTTTCATGAAAAGGGTTGATGGATGAGAATGGTGCAAAATTGTGGATGAAAAATGTGTCGTACAGGTGACCCGGCGAAATAAACCCAGTTTGTTGGAAGGGGATCTATTTCACAGTCACGTAACTGAGAACACCAAAAATTGCTTAGCAGGGAACAATATTAAGACAGCTGTTACAGCTAATGGTTTAATTTCGATATTACAACTTTTAAATGTTTCTCTGAATGAACCATTCAAAGATCACATACGTGAAAAATATAGGGTAACTGGATGATGAGTGGCGGAAAGTCGAATACGAAAGGTGGAGCTATGTGGGCTGCTTCACCACATGTGTTGTGTAATTTCATGAACAAATCACGGGAAAACTAAAAGAGGGAACAGTGATCAAAATCCTTCAAAACGTGTGGGATTTCTAAAGCTATGGATGGCACTGAAGAAGATTTTTTATGGGACAACTGATGACGATGTGGAATTCGACTCGCTAGGTGGGGAATTGAACACATAACGATCTCCTCAGCAATGAAAGTGAGGATGCATTTGAGGAATTATTTACCTTAGATGAAGAATGTGAGTATTTTGCAGGATTTTAAATATATTGGTGGAGTGATTTGTTTTATTTTATAATGGTTTAATTTATCCAAATTTCAATCTTTTTTTTTTTTTTTTTTTTTTTTTTTTTTTTTTTTTTGTGTCTGTCTTGAAAAACAACTCCAAATTTTAGGGCCCTTTTTTTAAGATTCAACTTTCGTCTTTATCTGCGAAAATATACTGATCTGCGGATATGCAAAATTATATATCATATCTGCGGATATGCAAAAATAAAAATGTCTCCGGATATATTAAATTATATCAGTTCAATGCAGCATTTTCTTCTAATTACAACCAGACAGCGATTATTACAGACAAAGAGAAAAACTTAGCTACCATACACCGCAGCAGTGGTCTCAAACTCAAACTGCATGTGGGTCGAATGCATTATCTGAAAACATTTTACGAACAAGAAGTTTTTTTTAAATAAAATGAAAAAAAAAATATTAACAAAATAATTTTAAAAATAAATTTTAAATTTTATCCACTAAATATTTATTTACACATACGTAAAATATAATAATGCAAAGCAAAAAAATTGAAATTTATATTTATTTTCGATTTGAAATATAAATTTTGATACCTGCAAGGTTTTTTGTTCGTTATACACCTTGTAATTTAAACATAATGACATCAATATCAGACGGATATTTATTTCAGTTAATTCTAATGCATTTAATTAATCATTAAAAAACAAATTTTCAGAACTTTCTAAGTTTTTAAAGAAAACCTTGCAGTTGAGACAAATCAGAATAAATAATGAAAAACTAGCGTTTTTCTGTTATCAATTAGATTTTTCTTCGACGCATAAAAGAAGTACATACGTCTGCACATAAATATTTTTTTTATTTATTACGATAGCATTTCACTTAATGAAATTTCAGTTTTTATAAAGTTTGAAGATTAAAGATAAACTACCAGACATTAACTTCTCACGGGTAATATATGTTTAATGGTCAGTCGGGTTCTTGTCTTACTAATTTTCAACTGTGAAAAATTATATAAATGAATCAGTCCAATGTATGGATTTTCTAGTGCGTTCGTTTTAAAGTTAAAAATCGGAAAGGTTTCAGATTTTAGCGTCACCGAAAAGGTTTTGTTAAGGTTTTTTTTTTTTTTTTTTTTTTTGCTCTCGCTAAGCTCACATTCTACCAGCCTACTGTTACACTCATTTCTACTAAGCTATATTTTTTGTGTCGTTTTAGCTTTATTGTTAAGCATTATTTTCTTCCCACTTACGTCATATACAATTCAACAGCAAAATTACAAAAATTTTAAATGTAGCTTACGTTTAGAATATATACGCAGTATATACGTTTAGAATTCCCGATGCCACATTAAGTGTTGGCATAACGTTTTTCTGTTTTTTTTTTTTTTTTTCTTTTCTGATTCATGATATTAATGTTTGGTTTTCTTACTAAGATGACTTCACAAAACCTTTTTTGTCTTTTTATTATTAATGTTCTGTGTGTTTACTTAATTCAGCAAATATCACGTTCTTGGCGCTTATGCCACATAAAATTCGATTCAACAGTATAATATTTAAAAACAGCATATCCTTAGAATCTCTGATAGGCAGTCTCGTACCCTGGAGATAAAAATGTTTTATTCCATACAGTGTTCCCACAGCTCGCTTTGTAATTGTTGAGTTTATCAAAAATTTACAAAATATGATTGTGAAACAAATTCGAAATTCAAAATTTGGGCTTCCAGTTGGCTGTGTTCCTGTTGAAGACTATGTTATTCAAAATTGGATGGCACTCCATACCGTTGTTTTTCCACAGTACGAGAAACATACGTACATTTATACGGATTCTTCGTTATTTATTAAAATATAATACAGTATTTAGTTCGTCTCGTATTTAAATATAATACAGGACGATAATATTTGGTGGCAATAATTTGAAAAGTGATACAACGCATTTAAGTGTTTCGACGCAAGTTTAAAGAATAGTATCCCATTCGGGACTAACATCTTTTTCAGGCTTAAAAAATATATATACATAAGGTATTTCTCCCGCCTTCTTAAAGCCTTCGTGGTGCACGCTCAGCGTGCACCACGAAGGTCTGCACGCTCAGCGTGTTTGAGAGATCCGCGGTTCGATTCCTGGCGAAGGCGTTGCATATTTTTCATCTTGCCTGCTTCCAAAAAATACCTAAAGTCTCTAAAAAGAAAATTGGGAAAAGTAAGAAAAGTGACAACGCAGCAAGGGAAAAAATTGCTAATGCTGCCGCCTCTGCTATCATAAATCATATCTGAAAGAAGCAGCAGCTCTTTTATTAAAAAACTGCATTACCCTGAATACATAATAATCGAAGATTAGGATATCATCTAATAATAGTTGGCAGTTGAATATCTACGAGATTTTTACATCTATAAATACACATCTTAACCGAAGCTATACCCTGAAGATATTTAGTTAAATATCCATCGGTATTCTTTGAAGAAAAGACGACGAACGCACAGTTGCGGGAAGGGGGAGGAGGTGAAAAGTAACCCCAAGTTCTCTATTGGAATTTGCATTAAAAGGAGTTTCATTCTTGAATACGAATTTGGAATTCGGCCAAGGTCTTTCTCGAAAGGTCTGCTGGTGGGAGGGAGGGTGCTCCAGGAGAGAAAAAGAATTCCTCCCCGTGTGCGGAATATACTGAAGTCGCTACCGTCTTTCGCAGGTCGCTGACTATGTAAATCGATGCCTGGATAGGGCGAGAGAACTGGCATGCACGTCATTGGATCAAGGCTATCCGCGGAACGAATAAAAAAGGAGGAGGAGGAGGAACAAAACGATATTTATTTTCATAAAAATGTATATATGAATATCATCTGCATCTTTGATTGTTTTAATGCTTCTTGAAAGTAATACTTGTAATTTTGTGAGACCTTTTTTTTTTTAACGAAAATAGACACACAAACGTGAAATATGCCGCTTCAAATGAAATTAGAAAAGCTAGGTAAAATCTAAGATATTTCTTCGATGTAACCGAATCGAAACTTAATATTTGTTTGTTCTTTTCGTTTCTCTCACTTAGCGTATATTTCCGTTTATAAGCCAAGAATTGTTTAGCTAATAATTTTCTACTGAAGTATGAGGTTAAGTTTATATAACAGTTCAAAATCGCTATCAAATTACAGAAGACGCCGCTTGATGTAATGTTTTCATTCGGATATTGTCGAATTGCCAACATCCCGCTCGTTTAGACATCGGAAATACATCACATTCGGTTAATATGATCGGTTAACATTTCATTTAATATGATCAAACTGCTTACAGAATAATTTTTTAACTGAAATAAATTCGCCAAATAAGTTCAAAACAGATAATAAAAATTTCCAAGTGGCGGGGAAGAGTCGCCAAGTGCTAAATTAAGTCGCCAAACAGCTTGGTTTCGATTTATTTAACCCATTTTATATTTCGATAGTCACCCATTTTAAATGAGGCAAAAAACCAACCTTAGTATGATGTAATTTTGAATAATTCTATCGATAAAGTAAATCGGTAAGCGGAATTCCATCGATGATATAAATCGATAATTTAAGTAACTCCTTCGAATCTGAAACAGAAACATTCAGCACAATATTGTTTCTTTTTTTTTTCCTTGTCCTTTGTGAATATACTGTTTTTCTATTTTACTTCAGAACATAAGATCTAGTTAACTGCCAGGTTTATTACAAATAATTATTTTTGTGCTGCATATATTTTATGGTTTATTGAAAATAATTACGTTGGGATTGGAAATTTTATTTATATAATAATATTAAATTACGTGTCAAAGTTGTTCACATAATGTTTTTTTTTTTTTTTTTTTTTTTTTTTTTTTTTTTTCGGTTTATAATTATTTCTTGCAGTCACTTTGTTTGATAAACCCATGTTTCATCGAAGGTCACCATGTATTTCCATTTATCTCTTTCGAAATAATAATTTTCATTACAAATTTTCCTGCTTTGAACCACATGCCTCGGCGAACGCTAGTAAACATATCGTTTTTTAACTTTTTATTTTAAATAATAAGCTGTTGCCAAAAGTTTTTATTCCAAAATATTTTTTTTTTAAATTCTTTACAGAAATTGCTTTAAAAGTGTGTAACAGCCTCTGTACGTAACCATCATCCCAGAACAAAATGTTTCGTTCTTGTATTCCTGCATATATGTGCATAATATGTACTCAAAATCTTAAGCTTCTTCGGAGCCTCCGTCCTGTTGAGAGGCCTTCTCAGTATGCCACTAACTGTAATTGCAATAATACAGTAATTAAAATACACTTCTTGCAACTTATAAGCGATTTTAGAAATTATTCCAGTTTATCTGTTAATAATCTATTTTATAATTTCAAAGACAGCGTTTTGCTTGACTAATAGACATCTTTAATTAAAAGAAGGAAAAAAGTGGTCGTCGAGTTATACAGAATGTCGAGCAATTGAAAGTCGTGATTGCGGGACCCTACTGTAAATCGCTACAATTTCTGTTTGAGAGTGAAGCAGAATTTGTTAAATAGAGATTGAATGCAGCAGATATCTGACCCCCTGTGATTTGGTTATAACAATAATTGCAACGGTCTTTACAAGTAATAAAATAATCATTGGCAGACACTAAAATTAAAATTCTTCTTTCTTCAATACGTTCTCTTTTCCTACACACGTAACCTGTTACCACTCGTGTATAAGATGTTGGATTCCGCCAACAGAAACGTATTTTTCGATGTCAGTGCATTAAACGCCTGAAGCAGAAAGAATTTTTTTCCTTTCGGTTGAAATAGTTCTCTAATCTCTCTCAGTTTTAGGCTTCATTCTTAAAGTTCTTTCAAATTTGGAGTGAGATCGAAGGGGTGGGGTCGAAATTGCTAGGATCAGTTTTGGAAATATGATGATGTGCGAGAATATTCCACTCCAGTTCTGCTAAAAAATTCCGACAGAGTATACATTTCGTCAAAAAATCATTGCATGTATTTTACAAAAAAGCGTATCTGTGCAAGATGGAGCATCACTTCCCGAGGTAACGATCGCACTCGTTAAAGAATCTTGTCGATTTTCTTGCACAACAGAAAGTATCATTTTCAAAAAAAAAAATATCTGGTACTTAAGAGAACTGTGTCACGGAATGATATGATGGTGTACCCAATGTGAAAATCATATTGCGGGAACTATACTTGCCTTGAAGCTATAATTGTGAAACTATACTAGACAAACTATACTTGCTATAAAAGTTTGCTGCGTCATTAGGTTCTATACATGCTGGGAATTGAAAAATATGTACTGCCCTTACCGGGATCCGAACGTCGGAGCTTCCGAATACGCGTCGAGTATGCTTCCAGTTACACCGCGAAGGCATGCAGAAGGGAGGGAGAAAATACCTTATAAATTATCTGAATACCGTATTTTTCGGGGTATAACGCGCACCGGTGTATAACGCGCATCTATAATTTCAAGATAAATGTTTCAATTTTTAGGTAGATTCTTCGTATAACGCGAACCCAATTCTTCACGAAGAAACAAAAAAGATACATATCGAATGCTCTTATCTTTTGAGGTCACTTAGTCAAACATCTGGCATAGCCTTTAAATCGCACAGACAAGCGATAAGGGGAGCAATACGTTGTGTGGGTTAAATGCTTGAGGAAGTAAATATTCGGGCAAAGATTGTGGATTGTATTCAATGCAGATGTCCAAAAGAGAGTCCAAAGTCTATTGCAGAGCACTTCCAATCTAAATGAATTCGTTGAATTAGGAGTTAGATGTTTTCTCTTTCTGTAGCCATTTGAAGCCGAGATTTGGAAGTGAAATCGAAGGCTTTAGTAAGTCGCATTTGCTTTAGTTGAAATACAGTTCATCTAGTGCTTCCTTTTAGTAGTCAATGTGGCTCCTGCGAAACGAAACGACCACAGAGCTGATTTCAATTACAAAGCCATCCATTTTGAGAGAGATAATGAAAACCGTGCTCCAGCAAGGATGTTTTGTTTTGGTGAAAGATGGAATGGATAATGATTATTTATTTGTGGATCAAAATAACGATGATGAAGACGAAACGAAATTTGATAATACGTTTGAAGATATAACGGAAAACGAACATGATGAACTCTTCATGTTACCTGATAATTTCATAAGGTAGGTAGGTATGTCATTTCTTTTCAATAAGTGGCATTTTAGTGCATTTAAAAATCTAATTTTTTCCTTATTTTTAAGGTATCATTTTTATATCCGGCGTACAATGCGCACACGTTAATTTAGGTCCTCCTTTTTGTATTAAAAGTGCGCATTATATGCCTGAATATACTGTTAATTACCAGTTTGATAGACCTTCTAGAAGATTCTATTCTAGTCTTGTAGAAGTTTTATAATAAGTACATTTGAGTTCAATGTGCAGTTAAATATGCAACTTAACCGAAATGCAACCAAACAACGATGGATTCCCAACAAATTTATTACAAACAAATTAAAAAGGAGTTTTATGGAGATACTGTACAATAATACTAGAATTTTATCTTGCATATAAATGAAAATGCGAAGCTAAATGCAGACTTAAGTCACTGATCGTATTCATTAGTAGTTTTGTTGTAAGGAATAAAGGTAAATAAAGCAATGCGCTTTAGGGAAAGGGAGAAAATCATATTCTTAGCGCAATTTAGCATCTATTTATTGCATTCATCTGCGCGACATTTTAAACTGTTGCGTACATTAAAAATAAAAGCAAAAAAAAAAGCTAGCGATAAATAATTGCATCCATGACAGTTCTAGGGAAATATCCGTCCCTCACTGTTCCATGAATTATGCAAATAACTCATTCTTTCTTCTTCGGAATTCCTTCTTTGAAGAATGGCAACGTATAAAAATGATGGCTGTGACGTCATTAGTTTGCTGTGAATCATAAATCTCTGAAGACCGCCAAATACTAGTCTTGAGGCAAATCTCCATTTTTATTCGAAACACTATTTTTTAAATCTCCGGCTTACTTTCGAAACCTTTTATGGCGTAAACACAAATCATGTATTCCGTAGAAAGTTTGATGATCCCATTCCCTTGATGAAAAGCGCCGTTTTCATTTTTAACTATCTAGAAATGCATTTGACAGCGCTCAGACACCATTGTAGTGAAAGGAAAAGAGCAGCTCTCGAAGATTATGCCTCCTAGTGATGACTTATTTACTCTTCTAAATTAGAAATAACATTTTTTTTTTTTTTTTTTTTTTTTTTTTTTTTTTTTTTTTAAAAGCAGTGACATAAATGCTTTTCTTATTCGGAGAGACTGCATATTCTAATTCATTCTAATACCTTACAAGTGGTTCTGAAGATATGGCACTCTCTAATTAGAGCCCCTTAGAATTCTCGGTTAAAAATGAGTCGGGTTAAAGAGAAAAAAATGTTAGGAGAAATGGGATCTTGATGCTCATAGTCAATTTCTTCCTGATCAAAACTGGGGTGATCTTAGACACATAGCTCCATATAAGTTTCCTAATGAGGCAGTCTAATTTCTGGCAGTAAGGAATACTTAGTTTTGTAGATGATTACAACTGGTCATCTATTTCTTTCTTTGCGCAAGTTAGCGTGGAACCATATCACATAAAAATTACGGGGTGAGACAGAAGCATATTTAGCCATGAGATTTAAAATACATTGAAGGATTCAATGACACATTTTTTATGTTATTACCTTTCTTCCTAATCTGAAAGGACTTCCTCAGGTCCATAAATTCATCACGGTCAAGAGGTAAAAAACATAGCATGTCGTTCACCAAGACTTTAGGCACTGTACTTTAAACGCAGAAAACATTCGTCGTTTGTGTAAGACCTTGGACGTTGTATTGTAGTAATAGAAAGCTCTTCTGATTAGGCATTTTTTCGAAGGAAGGCGACTGTCCAGTATTTTAAAGTAAAAAATAACTTAATCTGAGCTATTCTGTAAGGATGCTTCCTTGGACATCAAGGAAGTCAAATCGCTCTGCTTTATTTACCAAGATGGAATTACGCTTGATGCTACATCATTATTTTGTGCAGACAAAAGCGTTAAATGAACGAAGAATACTGTAAAATAAATTGTACCGTCACTCTTGAAGATGCTAATACCACTGCCAGATATATTCTGAAGGAGAAATCTATTAAGAAAGACCATCCGATATGTGAGATTGATGCAAGCAGAGAAATTACGAAGACAGTTACTACACTGAGAACCCGCCATTTTAGAGGAATGAAAATTAATGAAGAGGGTATTAAATCATATAGAACTTGTAGAAACTGCCCCGAAAGGGAACTTTCTCCAGAACACGTCTTCACCTGTCCGGCAACTCTGGTTCCTTTCCAGGGAAAGCTATATTGTAAAAAGATCGTGAAACTGGCAAAAGCTGTGATTTCCATGCATGAATGCATTTGACTTCTCAAAGGACACGACACCAAACAACCAACCAAATTGTGCTCTTTTCAAAATTCGATTTTGAAATCTTCGATGTGCCGAACTGTTGCGGTAACTATGTTAACACATGAAAGATAAACTGAATACCTTTAATTGCTCACAACCACAGGATGACGCTAGCCCAATACCTGTGCCTTTCTGTGGGTATATATAAGGTACCGACGAGCCTTGTTAACTGTTAAATTTCCTTCTCAGTCTTAAGCGAGAAAAAAAAAAGAAGGACCCCTGGAGGGTCTCATACCTCTTTCAACAGAAATTTAGTAGAACTTCGAGAAAACCTGCCGTGTATTTTTAACGCCTCCTGTCGTATGAACATTACGCACTTACAAACAACAATAATTTTTAAGGGATTCATACCAGGTCTATCATACATTATCTGGTACTTGTATTACATGGTATATTATGCAATATACTTAAGAAAATTTTTGAAGTTAAATTAATTTTTAGCACAAAAGGGACGTTAGTCCCAAACGGATATTTAGTCTCAAATGGTATTCTGCGTCAAAATACTTGAAAGGTTGCATCAAATTGTTGCCACCAAATATCATCGTCCTCTATTATGTTTAAAGAAATTAAATTATGAAGAATTTGCATGAATGTAAATATGTTCATCGCACTGTGAAAAAACAATGCTACCTAGATGCATCCAATTTTTAATAACGTAGTCCTCGACCCGAATATGGGCATCTGGGAAACCGAATTTTAAATTTGTTTTATTGTCTGCTTCATAATTTGGAGAACTTTAATGAAATTTTTATTAACAGACTCAACGATTTCAAAGCGAACTGTGGCAACACTGTACAGGATAAAACATTTTTATCTCCAGCTTGGGAGACTGTCTATTGGAAATTCCAAAAATATGCTGTTTTTAAATATTTTGTGATATTCCTTTCGAAGCGAATTGTATACTGCGTAACAGCCAAGAACATCTTTTTTAATACATAAAGTAAACATATGAAACATTAATAATCAAAACAAAAATAAGTTTGGTAAAACCATCTTAATAAGAAAACTGAATATAGGTAAAATAAACGGAGAAAAGACTGAAACAAACACAAAAAAATGTATACCAATGCTTGCCCAGTCTCTCTGGCGAGAGAAGTAGTTCTCCCTCGAGGTGGAGAAGGTTCAGATTTCCGGAACTGACCATTTTGTGGGAGGAGAGTCGGGGTTTGATCTGGACCTTCTGAGAATGCTCATAGCTACCGGGATGTGATGCGCACCACATAAACTCTGCTGTCCTTATTCAACATAGGTCTCCTGGTGGCAGCGCTGATAACCAGCTTCACCCGGGCTGATTAAGTTCGGATGACTATCCCCTGGAGGTCGCCTAGAACTGATCATCCCAATGTACTGGCTAGATCCATATGTAGACAGCCTCGACTTTTAGTGTAAATAAATTGTTTTCAGAGTGACTATAGACATGGTTTATTCGGTGATAGGTTTAGGCTAGGCAAGGACCGTACTGATACTGTCTTGTCTGCCCCTTGATTGTGGGGATGTTACATGGTTTGATAATCGCAGCTTGTCCTTGGCGAATGGACTCCCCTTGGTCAACACTGGGGAAGGTCGATGTCTAACTTTGTGCATTGAGCTATCTATTCCCAGACCTTGTGTGACATTTTGTGACCCCCTGGGTTGACCGGGAGGAGTCCTCGGATGGCCTCTGGAGGTTGAGGTATTTTTAACCGTCTATGGCTGCCTCGAGCAGTTGAGTCTAGGAGCCTCTTCCTCGGGTGTTCTGTCCCCAGTCAGTTTTCCTCATTCGAATTTTTCCGCTGTTTATTCTACTCTCGCACACCGCTTCCAGTAACTAATCTTATTTAGGCTCACCCTTTACAATCAAGTTTGTTGTAAAGGGTGAGCCTTAATAAAGAATCGACTCATTTCAGTAAGAGAACGTTTCGGATCTGATTCCATATATGAGCGGTTTTTCCACTTCTAATCTACACTGGTGAAAGTAATTAAGAGTATTTCATATTTGATCTACGATCTCCAGAACTATAAGACACATTTTAATAAAATTTTGGTGTGAACATAGGTTGATATAATACAAACAAAATAAACATTCAACAGTTCTAACAGAAACCCATGTTCGTGTCTAACACTCATGGGAGTCTGAAGGTCTGAAACAGCGGTTCAGCAAAGCTGTTTTCAGTTCCTGGATGGTTCTCGGAGGCGGGTTACGAGTTGAAATTGCCCTCCCCAGAACGTCCCAGACATGCTCTATAGCAGTGGTTATTAACCGGGGTGCGGGAATGTATTTTTGGGGGTGCGGGACACGCCCCTACCTAACCATAAAAGTTATTAGATATCATTTATTAAATTTCTTATAATAAAATATTTGAAATCAGCAATAGTGTCCCCAATATTGAAGCTCATAAAAATTGGTAGCTCCTAGCTCACTTATCGGCAAAAGACACAGGAAAGAGCTGGTGCCGATGGGCGTATATACTACGCTACGAAAAGGCATGAAACGCTACAAACGAACGCGAACAGGCAGCTAGGTGACGGAGAAAAGAAAAAAAAAAAACTTTGTGGGAATACAAGCTGAGAACGTTATCCCAGCTTGCGCATGCGCGGAGTTCAATGTGTGCTACTCCAATGGAATCTACGGATTCACAGATTTGTATCTGCATCTACTGCGCCTGTGTTAGGTTGAGTCGAGTCAACTATTGTGTCTGCGACATGTGTATTGTGTATTCTAACTTGTCAAGAAACCTCTTGAGACTAATACATTCTTAATTGCCCTTTCAAGCCGAATAGGATTCACTGATATTACAAACGTAAGAACATTATAGATATTATATTACATTATTTATAAATAATTAAATAGATTATAGTGAACCCCACTATGTCAAAAAAAAACGACAATGGAACGATAAGTATGCCGGCTATGGATTTACCTGCACAACCGAAAAAGATGGCACGCAACGACCGCAATGCATGTTGTGTTCCAAAATATTTCAAACAGCAATCTCAAACCATCAAAGTTATTAGAGCATTTCAACAATCTGCATGGTGGCGAAAAAGCGCATAGTATGAACAGCTTGAAGTCAAAGAAGGCTCGGTTTGATACCTATGGAACTATCCTAAAATTGTGCGGACCAGCAATTTAAAAACCTTTATTAGAAACGTCATATCAAGTGGCATATTTGTGTGCAAAAAAAAGAAACCTCACACGATCGCTGAAGAGTTGATTAAACCTTCTGCTTTAATTATTGCTAAAACAGTTTTAGATTCAGAAGCACATAAAAATCCAACAGATTCCATTATCGAATGATATTATACGATCGCGAATAGAAAATCTCAGTGAATATATTTTAATGCAAGTAATTGAAGACATAAAAATCAGTCCACTAAAATAAGCATGCAACTGGATGAGTCAACTGATGTTGATAATTGTAGCCAACTTTTGGTATTTGTCAGGTATGTGAAGGAAAAAGAGGTGATAGAAGAATTTCTATTTTGTGAGCCACTGGAGGTGAATACGAGAGGAATTGATGTTTTCAATCGCATCAAAGATTTTTTTACTAAATATCAATTACCAATGAATGTGATTGGCTCAATATGCACTGATGGAGCCCCAACAATGTTAGGAAAAAATTCAGGTTTTTTTTCACACATGAAAAGAGAATTACCGGAAGTTATAATAACGCATTGCGTGTTGCATCGTCATGCACTTGCGTCGAAAGCATTGCCAGAAAGTTTAAAACAACATCTAACTACAGCAGTAAATGTGGTAAAATACATCCGAGGGCGAGCGCTTAATCATCGCATTTTTCGTACATTTTGCGAAGAAATCGGTGCTGATCATACCGTGCTCCTATATCACACCGAAATACAAATGTTATCTAAGGGTCGCATGCTTAACAGAATTTTTCAATCGCGTGAGGAAATTATTCAATTACTGACTAGTCAAAACTGTTATTTAGTAAAAGATTTTGAGAGTAATGATGCAATGCTGAGACTAGCCTAGTTAGCAGACATATTTAGCCATTTAAATGAATTGAATCTATCAATGTAAGGATTTGGTATAAATATAATAATATCTAAGGAAAAATTATCTTCATTTATCGCAAAATTAGAAATTTGGATACGTCGAATAGAAAAGGGGAATTTTGCAAATTTCCCCTTGTTTGATTCTGTTATTGCAAAAATTGAAAAGAATACAATTATACCCGAAATCGTAATACATTTGAGACGATTGAGCGAATCATTCAATGGATATTTTTCTACCGGAAATATTACCAAAACTCAGAGATGGCTACTGGATCCATTTCTATTTGACTTAAATTTGATGGATGATAATGATTTGAAAAAAGATCAACTTATTGAAATGCGTGCAAGTGGACATGTTCAAATGGAATTCGAACAATTAAATTTGCAACAATTCTAGTGTTCACAGTTACAACGTTATCCAGAGTTGGTGAACGGAGCACTGCAGTTACTCTTACCTTTGCTACCACCTACCTGTGCGAAATGGGATTTTCATCGCTTTTGCATATGAAAACTAAAGCGAGAAATCGCTTAAAGCAAGTGATGACTTAAGCTTATGTCTTTCAAAAAAGGAACCTCGCTTCACCAGTAACAACAGACTAGTCATTAACGAACAACAACAGACTAGTCATTAACAAAAATAATATTGTTTTGTATTTATATAAAATGTACAATGTTTTTCAAAAAACTATAAGTTTCGCAAAAAATGTATTTTTCTAAACTAAAAAAATTAAAACACATTTTTCAATGGGGTGCAAAGATATATTTTCAGATTCAATGGGGTGCGACTCGCTAGAAAGGTTAAGAAACACTGCTCTATAGAGTTGAGGTCTGGAGACCTGGCTGGCCAATCCATCAGGCGAATATCCTCACTTTCGAGGAATTCGTCGACCTCAAGAGCTCCATGTGGTCTTGCGTTATCGTCCTGTAGGATGAACTCGGGGCCCACTGCACCCCGGAAAGGCGAACATGGGGCTCCAAGACCTCATTCCTAAACCTCACACCAGTCACAGAGCCTCTGTCAAAGACGTGGGGAGGTGTGCGACCATCCAACACGATGCCTGCCCAGACACCGCCATAATTGTTGATTTCGCCGACATTGGAGGGTAGATAGCTGGTCCCTGGCTCTCTCCATATGAAAGTACGGCGAGAATCGGTGTTTAGGCTAAAACGGGACTCGTCGGTGAACAGAACGTTCGCCCATTGCTCCGTACTCCAATCACTACGCTGCCTGTATCATGCTAATCGGACTGTCTTGCCCGTAGACGTGGGCGGGCCGCAAACAACCGGTCTTTGGGCAAACAACCCTCTCTCATTTAGTCTTTTGGAAACAGTCACCCTTGTCACACGGGTTCCTGTGGCTGCATACAGGTCCCGAGAGAGCTAATAAGCTGTAGAAGTGTAGACCCTCTGTTACGCCTCGCTAAAATAGACAAATAGCGATCTTCTCTGGCCGTCGTGGCTTTTGAACGACCTTGCCCAGGCTTTCTTTCGATGGATCCAGTATCCCTGAACTGTCATAGGTTACACACGACGCTGGGCGTTTAAATTAAACTCTCTGCATATCTGGAATTGCGATTGACCTGCCTCTAGCCTTCCCACAATTCGCCACTTAATTCCATAACCTGAACGTTAGTGGTTACTCATTTTTACTTTTCCGATGTGAATTTAACCGATTGCTGCAAGATAACACCAAGAAATTCGCCGAGGTGTGCTAGCGAACGCAATTCGTCTTACCCTCCATGCGCTTATAAAGCCTATTTGTTTGTTGGCTCTGCCTACACACACGTGTACGCTTTACCGTACACGATTTGCATTTTTATTTAGAAGCAGTGGTTGTTCCTTCAGTTCAGTTCTTTTCTTGCAATTTGATAAAATATGCAAATTATTTTAATTTATTTCAACAGTGTACATGGCTAACGTAACTATAAGCCAAATTTACCTGAAATATTTTACCAGACCGAACTACCAGTGTTCAGCAATTTTACAAATCGGCCGTTGATGGGCCCGATTAGATATTGGAAACGAATGGATATAGAATTCTGGATAAAGATAAATTTGAAAATAGAATGTTCTTTCTCTGTGGGCGGAACACAGGATTTCGGAGTCATCGGCTACGAAAACATACAACAGAAATGACTTAAATTCTTTACGGTTTTGTTTTGAATTTTCCCTTATCTTGGATGCAACGGAAAAGTTTCTATAAAGATAATTTATAAAGTTTTTAATGAGTCGATTTAAATCTCCATTATCCTGGATCTGACAGAAAAATTGCTGTAACGAAAATTTACAAAAATGTTTATCACATGAAACGGGTTTCTATACTCTCAATTTTCCTATTGCAAAATTGTAAACTATAACGCTTGAAGAGAAATAATGTTTTTCAATCTCAGATAGATATTAGAAAATTCTTTATAAATTGTATTGCATTTCAAATAAAGCCCTTAATCTAATTTAAGTGAAGCTTAGGTGACGCAGAAGCGAACAATGCGTCGAAATCGATTACAATAAATGGCTTTCCATGGCATCACCTCTCTTGAGGTATGCGTGGAACCCATTTAATGATTAAATATTTATAGAATTATTCTCAAACGCTCATTCACGGCTATATAAACGCACGATCATTATTTTAATGAAATTGACGGTTGCAGTTGAGAAACAATCTCTTTGTATTTAAATTAGTTAATTAAGATTTGGGAAACAAACAAGTATTCGATATTCCATAAAGGCCGAGGGACGTGTCAATTATCTCACGTTCAAATGAATTAAATATTGAAACTTATAAGGTAAGGACTCGAAGTTTCGACCAAAAATGGAGATATTTTAGAAATGCCTTTCAGTAATAAGATATTAATTAGAAAGTGGATATAATTTATTGCTCGTTACAGTTCTAAGTTAAGGTCGAAAGGCCACAACGAATTTAATTTGCTCTGTAACTTTTGAATAGATGTTGGAAATTTCATTTGTACTCAGTTCGATGACTACAGTGAAACTGTGTCATCTTTCGTGAGATTTTCTAATATTTTTGTACTTCGAGTTTTAACCGCGTTTTAAATTAAGTGGTAAAAGTTTACAATTGGGTGCCCCTTTTTACAATTGGGTGCCGCTCTTTATCGAATTAAGCTGAATCTTTCTTAAATGCTTCTTCTAACTGATTTGCATTTTAAGCGATCCTAAAAACTCATTCTGGTAGAGAGTTGTAAGTGGAAACAAGAATTGAAAGGAAAGCGTCTCAAAATTAAAATAATTGTTATAAAATTAAGTCTTACACATTTTTTCAGCGCGAGCAAAACTTAATAATTATTAACTTACAAAATTACGAGCTCGGCTTGGAGGAAATTAGGGCCAGACTCAGTTGCAGTACAGACAGAGACATAAAGGGCTCCGACACATTTAAGAGTATTTGTTTTGTTTCTTTATTTGCTATATTGCGTGTGTCTAGTCGTGAGTCTGAAAATTAAAAATGACATGGACGAGTTTCTAGAGGTATATTAAAAATGAGCTCAAGAAGAAAGCAATTTCAGAAACAGCAACAAAGGCAATCTCTTCAGAGGAGAAGGAAAGTAGTAAACATGATCTAACTCTTAGATGTGTGATATTTTTCAAAATGCGGCAAAATCCAAGGTTTTTTTTACTTAATGATATTGCCCTGATAAAGCAATAACCAGCTACACATAAGCCTTTTCAGTAACAATGCCCTGTATTATTTTAGAAACATTTTAAAACATAGACAACAGTACATATACTCCGAGCCACATTTTAAGCCAAAGTGTGTCGCAAGCTTCGTCGAGCAGAGAAAAGGCAAAGAAAGGAAGAAAGAAGATTCTCGTGCTGTAGAGACATTAGTCTACTTCCAGGCAGGAGAGATGAAAAATGAGCAATACCCTCGCTCAACTCGGACCTCTTGAATACGTGCCGAGCGTACTGACCATTACACCACAAATGGCATGCTAAGAAAGTGGGAGAAATACCTTATATACTCCTCCATTTAAAGGGCGACTGGGGATTAGGAGACCCAATCGCCAAGTCCTGGTGGTTGAGAATTGTATTGTATTTTGCTGTAATTGACAAAACAGGGAATCTTCTTATTAGAACATAAATTTTATCCCTAGTTCACGGAGATCGATAATTTAACGAAATTCTTTAGTGGCAAAACTTTCATATTACTACTAGCTGGTAAAAACTTCAGAACTCTAATTTTAAAACAATTTCTCACGTTGCTGAACAACGGTAACATAAAACAAATATGGTAGCAACGGTAACACTTCATCAATAAATATAGTTATATATTAAATAACAAGATATTACACAATCATCATCCACCACATTTTTTAGTTCGGGCGCCACTGTAGAGACATTAGGTTGCTTTGAAGCAGGAGAGATGAAAAATGAGCAATGCCCTCGCCGTGACTCGAACCCCGGACCTCCCAAATACGCTCCGAGTGTACTAACCACTACACTACGAAGGCATGCTAAGAAGGCGTATACTCCTCCTTTCAAAGGGCGACTGAGGTTTGGGGGGCCATTCGCCAAATCCTGGTGGTGGAGGATCATGATCCACTACTTTTTTTAGTTCGGGCGCCACTGTAGAAACATTAGAGTTTGTTTCGAAGCAGGAGGCATGGAAAATGAGTAATGCCTTCGCCGAGACTCGAACCTCTCGAATACGCGCCGAGCGTGCTGACCATTATACCACGAAGGCATGGTAGAAGGCGGGAGAAATACCTTATAAATATACAGAACAACATGTGTTACTTGGTGTCTTCCATGCAGCATACATAATATAGCTCCTATACATAATACGTACATAACAGTATACGTTGGCGGAAGAAGTACTTTATAATCACCAATTTCTTTTCTTATTTAAAATTTTTCTTCCCCTCATTAATGAGAAAGCATGTGTTTCTATGTACATAATTGTTAACTTCTTTATCTTTTATCACAGCTTGAAACTTGATGATGTTTCAATTCTGATGAAATTGAGTTGTGACGTTTATTTTTAACTAAGTTTATTTTAAATTATGACTTTCCAATTACTTTCTTATCCCCCACGGTTTTCATGCCAGAATGTAAATGATATAATTCCAGTTTATTCAGATTAAGATAAAAAAAAAAAGTGCTATTTAAGCAAAAGTTTCACTGCCTATTCCAGGCAGACGTGGCTCTTTAAGGCAGATTAAATACCATTGGCCATGAATATCAGCCACTTGATTTAATGGCGTTGAGTGCTTCTAGCCATTCGGCTTTATCTCGCCAGTTTTCTAGAAACCAGAGCCTTGCGTGCGCGTTAGATTATCATGTGTGCCGTTAGGCTAATCTGATACATTTTAAATTTGTTCATCGTTAAGTATTTCTGTTAAGCCATAAGTGCTTGACTTGTGTAAACCGCAAGTTTAGCAATTGTTGTGTTCGAATAAAAGTGTCTGTCGTCTACACCCTTCCTCTGACTTTTGTTTTGTTTCAGAAGGCTAGAAGATAATTGATCAATAGTCTTTTAAAGTCTATAGTGTATGCTCCCTTAGAGAACTAGGCTTCATAAGAGTTATTTTTTGTTTAAACAAGCAAATGTCTGCAAATTGTATGGTAGAATAAAAAAAAAAAAAATGCTGCTCTAAGGAGCATATTTAATTCATAAACCTTTTGAATGTAGACTTTATAGAGTTTTGGAGGTAAATCCCCAGATCTCATATAACTAAAATGTTGAAATCTTTGCAACAAGTACACAACTGAAATGTCTTCACGGGTGACATAAAATAGTTTCGGAAGCCATCAGCTTGAGATTTCACAAATGTATCCAAAACCGCTTGAACTGTTTTGTGGGCATAAATGGCTGCTTGTTCCGCTTCTCTCCCAGGTGCAAAAATGTCCTTTAAATTTGGTAAAACACTGATTGCTACGGAAGGCGGGTGGGAAATTTCCAACAAAGGAGATCAGGTGACAGCCTTTCAACCCAAGAAGCGATTCGGAAAATGAAGCACTCTTCCTCCGTTCGTTCTCATTTTCTAAATGGCTGATGGAGTGGGATAAAAAAGAGTAAGACGTGGTAAAGAAGAGGGTGGAAAAATGCTTCGTTTTTTATCACATCTTATTAGACAAAAAAGTTTTGTAATTAGCCATACGGTTACTTTTTTTAATCAGTTAATGCAGGAACTGAGTTGAATGAGAGGGGGAAAAAATATATAAAAGCATATGTTTTGTTTAGCTGCTAAAAGACGAGGATATAAAAATGTTTACATGCATTTAATGGAAAAAATATGCATTCAAACTAACGTTTAAAAGACACACGTCTAAATATTTCTGGCAAGTAATATGAGCCCGTTAATAGTATCATTCCTATCATTTAAAAGATGAGGTTTTTGAAATAAGGCAAAAATTGTTGCGGATTTTGTATTTATTTAGCTATTTTTAGTAAGGTTTGTTATTAAAATTCTTTTATATTCTCGTGGAATGCAGTAAGAGACTTATTTGAAGAGAAAGCTATGCTGGAAAAATTAAAATACAGCACCCGCGTTTAACAAACAGATGTCTCGTAAATGTACTCTTTTGCTACACAGAAAAATCGAGAAAATACCAGAATGTTCTCGTGCAGAATGAAAAAGATTATAAAAGTTGGAGGAAAGCATCTCAATTCAGTTATTTACTTAGTGCTGTTATTGAATGTAGCAAATTCGCAGTGAGATCGGATTAGCTTTCTGTGTTTTTGAATTGTGTTCTCTAAAACGGTTTAGTAGTTTAAAATATAACTACTGTGAGATATTCTGATATTGTACGAATATCTCTGAGGAAATTTCAGCATTTGTTTTATTTCTTGGGATATAGATTAGGATTGGATTATTTAATCATGGCAAAGCACACTAGGGCTATCTGCCTAAGAGGAGGGATGCCTTCATGGAGGACTTTCTAAGGGAAACTGGCTCGTATACACGTTACACATGGTAAAAACTACGAAAACGCCCATACAGCCAGCCCGTTTGCGGGATTCGAACTTCGGACCGAACTACCAGTGTTCAGCGTCTTTATCGCTCGGCCGCTGGTGGGCCTTTCTTGGGATAAGAATGAATTTTATCGACTTACGCATTCAATCCATTACGAACCCGTACGCACGCAACATTGTCAAATATATATCATCAGAAGCTAAGTAAAAAGTAATTATGCTTTCGACTTATGTTAATACACGTAAAAACAACTTTTCATAAAATGCGGACTCGTTTGGTAATCTGGTTAGCAAAATGAATGTTAATTCTTCTTGCATAGCTGTCTCCCAGAAAGGAAGGTATGCACACATGTACATTTGTTGTTATTTTTCAAGTTCATAATTGGTCTCCGTAAGGATACAGGTACATAAGGATTTCGGGACAATTTTATGTTAGGGACCCCGTCACGAAGGATTCAATCTAAAGTAATATTTTATTTTAGATAATGATGTAATTCATTTCATTTTCGATTTTACTATTAGATAAAATACATATTAATTTAACTGGCCATTTTTTCAAAAGAATAGTGCCCGACTTTATTAGTGAAGATTTAGTAAAGATTTTCCTGGATGTGACTGCATCTCTAAAACGTGAAAAACGTCTGAAGCTGTACCCTATTTAGTACACAAAGTTATTTCAAAAAGATAACTATAGCAGTGACGATATTCCAAATACTGCTGCCAACATGAGACTTATTAAAAAAATTGATAACCCTAATTTGATCATAATAAAAAAGTTGATAAAAATTTGATTTAAAATAATATAAGCACTAACGTTTTTTTAGTAACGTGCTGACATGAAAATTTTAAACATGACAAAAATTTTGAAAAAGAAGACTAAGAAGAATTTTATATACCGTGAAATTCTTTTCATTTAATACTAGAATCGTTCCGCTATTATTATCCTTATTCTATAAGGTATTTTATCCTTCCGAATACCTTCTTGGTTTAGCTGGAAGTATAATTCGACGCATATTCGATAGGTTCAGGATTCGAGTTCTGACGGTGTACTGTAGGTAATTATTACACAGATTCCTGTAAATATTAAGAAAAAAAAAACTTTAAATTGGAATGAGCTAAATCAGAAAATCTTTACTTCCAAATGAATGATCGCACGGTATTAATTAGTACATTGCCAACACATGACCTTCACAATTATATGATTTCTTTGGGACAAGGGGCCAATCAGCGGCTGAGGGATAAAATCCCTGAACGCTGGTAGCTGTAAAATGCCGACTTAATGTCGATTCCAGGGAAACAACTGGGTGCATGGGCATTTTTTGGTTTCCTCTATGTGTATATGAGCCATTTTCTCTCGGAAAGTCTTCCACGAAGGCATACCTCCCTCAGGCTAGTGTGCTTTGCCATAATCAAATAAACCAAATCATAGGACCAGTTATGGGCAAATTTGAGCAGATGTGCTTTGCCATAATCAAGTAAACCAACCCATAGGACCAGTGATGCGCAAATTTGAGCAGATATGCTTTGCTATAATCAAGTAAACCAACCCATAGGACCAGTAATGTGCAAATTTGAGCAGATATGTCCTAATTTGCAGGAAATCGTTTACCACTTTGCATGGCGAAAAGTCTAAACAGCTGTTCCAGTGAGAAATCGTAAACTTTTAAACTAAGCCATTGTTGTGGCTCTCGCAATTTCTGTAAAATTTTGTTGCGATGATGAAAATTTCTCTGCCAAAACTTCTAATCTTGTTGAAGGACAAAGTCCCTAACAAATCAAAGAGGGATCAAAGCAAGTCTCATTGTGAAGTAAAAGTCTACCAATCTCAGAAGCAGCTGCCATGTACATGAAGCACACAATCAAAGTTCTCGAATTACTAGCAGGTATACTATTTTTTTTTAGTTCCAAATTCCGTACAATTATTCATTATTTCCTGTGATGTTGGTATAATCCAAATCTTCAAGCGTAGATTACCTATCAAAGCTTTCTTTATGTCAAGCTTCAATAGCTTGAATAATTTTTGTGGCTAGCTGAAGGCCCTGATACTGCTCAGGCTTTACACAGACTAAAGGTGCTACGTTTAGGTTTTGAGGAATGGGGCAACTATTTGAAATCGCAGGTCGGCACACATTTTCTTCCTATTTTGGTTCAAGCTGAGTAGTTCAAAATTTTATCGAGCTCGAATAAAGCTGTAGAACAGAGCAGAACTAATATTACTCAATGCAACGGTTTTAGTAAAATCTGATCTTGCTTTATATTGGTCCCTTATTCCGGAAATGAGCCTTTCGAAATTCACCATCCAGTTTAGTCGATTTCCTCACCGATGTCAAAACGTTCGCGAAAAACTGATAGAGTAGTCACTTAAATTCTGTTTGGAAGCTTCTCTATTCTAAAATGTAAACGAAAACGGCGCCATCTATAGGTTTTAGTAAAAATTGTTAGCGAGAACGCAACAACGGCGAAATAAAACTAAGGTGGCTGATATGATTTCAAAACTAAAGCTGGGTAGGAATATTAATATTTTCTTCTAAAAATCAATTATAAATTCCTTGCCTAGTACGTAAGATTGCCACTGACAGCGGGAACATAACAACGGCGACGTGAACCTAAACGGTGTATCGTGAGTGCAACGCTCTAATATAAACGCTGTAAGAGTAGATCTCGTGGAGTGTTTTCCGAAATTTTATGTATAAAATGACCTTCTTGTTTTCAAGGTCAAATGTGCAAAATTTCATTAAGGTCTTACTAAAACTGCAGATTTGCATAAATTGCACACACACAAACAAACGTGCGCGCTTTTTTGCGGATATAGATGATTTTAATAAATCCAGTCAGTGTAATTTCATCGGTCCGCCTAGCAATTAAAAATAACTGAAACTGAAATGAGTCTGCTTTTATTTCTTTAAATCGTTTATTCTTTGCAAAGTAGCAACACAAAGATTTTAAATCGCTGAGGTTTTAATCAAAGTCCTGTCAAATGAACATCAAATATATGAATATAAAGAGCGCAGACCCCAGGATTGGTTTCTAAGAAACCTTATGTAGATGACCTTCCACTTATTTTGAAGGTCAAGTTTGCCAAATTTCATCAAAATCTGTGCTGAAATAAAACCGTAGATTTTTCATGAAAGACAAACCCACGGACACTCTTGTTTATGTATATAAGTATCCATTCGAAGCAAAACACCCAAGAAATAAAATTGTGATTTAGCATCTTATTAACAGATTTTTAAAAGCAAAATTTGGCAATCCGTGATCAACAAAGTTGGGGGGTTCAGTACGACTTGAATTATCTTATAGAAGATAAAATTCTGCAAAAATAATTACCGTTCTATTTCTAAAAGCACTATTCGGAATTGAAACACTATTTTCAATTTAAGTTCAAGCATACAGAGAGTAAAATAATATTTATTTGAGTTTAAATATTGTGTTTGTGTCCAACTTTTAATCAGACATTTCTTTTAAGAATTACTTTAGGGACATTGTAAAGGATATCCTGAATCAAGAATGTTTAAAACCATTCAAAAAAGTCTCTCTCGTGCCTTCACAAGCTCGACATATATGATAATTTGGCGCAATTTTATTATAACGAATTCTTTTCATGTAATATTTTCTTTACGAAACGACAGTCTATTCAATCGTAGCAAAATAAAGTTCATCAGAGCATTGATAAAAGCAGCATATACTGCAATATAAAATAAATAACATATTTTATTCTATGCATCTCTTACGAATATCAAAATAGAAAAAAATAATAATATGAGCACAGAAAAAGGTTCTGATAGTCACTGCATGACTGATACAGTCAAATATGCATATAAATATAGAAAATTGAATGCAAGATTTGTTTTTTTCCCTCCTTAGAATCTATAATGTTGAAATACGTAGCTTTTGTCAAAAGTACGCTACATTTCATACCAGATAGTTGCATTCTAAAGGGAAAAAAAATCGAACATGGTTTTGAATGCTTCCCTAATCATGAAAAACGGTTTGAAATTGTTTAGATTTTGCAAATATATTGTACGGTCCTTTCTTTTGTCAGAATAGTTCGTCACTGTGCACTCCTTATATTTCGTCATTCTGTGCTTCGTCAGACTGAACTGTTGGTCACAACAATTTTAAACGGCTTAACCTTCGGTCACAACAACTGTAACTTTAACGGCAAATGACAGAAGTAATGATTTTAGTTAGAGGATATATGGTGAAATGTGAACCAGGAAACAGAATAGGTACGAAGTACATGGAAAATGAAAGGTGACTCATCTAAAGACCTATCGCCAGAATCAGCTTCTCTGCTGCAGAATTGACATGCTGGAACGTACTTCATCATTGTGTACATAAAGCAGTTCGTCATGTGCATTTTGCCAATGTATACTTCGTCAGTGTACATAGTTTTGTCAGGTACTTCGTCAATCTGTGCTTTGTCAATGTGTACTTCATCACAGTACTTCGAAAGAGTACTTAATTACAAATGTAGCATTTAAAAAAAAATCGAAACACCATAAAGAAAGTGGTTGTTTTTGATGAAATTGAATTTGCATATAGCTCATACACAGATAATAAAATGATTAAAAAATCAAGGTCATAATACCTGTTCACGGCTCACAATCACCCATTAAGTATTTGGTCGAACCGCCACCTGGCGGATATGCATCCTGGCGGCAAGGAGTGGTTGAGGTTCCTAATGTCATCCTGCGACACATTCTGCCAGGCATTCATTAGTTGTCGCTCTAGATCTGCGATATTTTGTGGTGCCCTGAATCTGGCGGCCTACCATGCTCCAGACATGCTCGATTGGTGAAACGTCTGGTGGGGAAGAGTATCAACCGCACGGTGACAGTCCAGCGATATACGAGTGGTATGTGGCCTAGCATTATCTTGTTGGAAAATGGCCCCAGGATGACGTGCTATGAAGGGTAATACAACCGGCCGCAGGATGGTATTAGCATATCGTTGAACTGTTAAAGATGTACGGAGGATGACTAGAGATAACCTGCTGTCACATGAAATAGCGCCCCGCGAAATCACATCAGGGTTTATGGCTGTATGCCTTTGTAAAACAAAGGCTGATTGGGACCGCTGGCCCCGTCCTCTCCAGACACGACACGATGATCATCTGCTTCAAGAGTAAAACGGGATTTATCGCTGAACACTATACGAAGCCAGTCTGATGGCAGTCATGATGATCGGCTGCGACACCACTCCAGACGACCCCGCCGATGTTGTGGGGTCAAAGGCAAACGTCTTAAAGATGAATTTTTTGTTGAATATGATACCCGGAATTTTTTGTGATTACAATACTGTTTTTACTTCGACAAGGAAGTGAAAACGGCTTGGATGAAAAATTGAAGTACTAGCGATAACGCCACTCATGTATAAAGTCATAAACTTCTTGTTCGTCATCGAAACAGTATTCAATATGATATTGTTTTTCGGGTAAAAATTACCCAGTCTTGGAGACATTGTAAGGTATATTTTAATTTTATAACAACTATTTTAATTTCGAAACACTTTCCTATCAGTTCTTGTTTTCCCTTAGTACAATTCCCTATCGGAATGAGTTTTTAGAATCGCTTTGAATGCAAATGAGTTGGACGAAGTATTTAAGGAAAGTTCAGCTTACTTGGATAGAGAGTCCTTAGAGGCGCGTGTTTGCCTTTGGGCTAACTCACTCTTGAAGCTGCTGCACATGGCCGTATATTTATTTTTATTTATTATTATTACGTAATATACGAATATTCGGCGAATATTAAAAGGCACGTATATTATCTACCTTTTAATATTCCCCAGCTAGCTTAATTTAGGGAGCAATTGCGTTAGATAATTGTATCTAGCTAGGCTAAGTCTCGTATAATTAATTATAGCTTAGTTTCTTATTCTCAGTTAACGCCCGAGTACAGGCTTCCTGTAAGTCGGAGAAACGGCCGATTGTTATTCTTATTTGAGTAAATAAAAGGGTATTTTAACTCTTCTTGAGTTTTCGACTTAGCTGTTTTAAACTCAGCGATAAGTTGCTATGTAATTCACTGTATTCCACGACGTTCATCTCAGACAAGGCGCTAGAACCCTACATTATCAACCTTCTCTATCACATAAAGAAATTTATAAGCATATAAGGAATTTCACAATTAAAAAGAATAACCGTGTTAGTGCAATGTCCGGTTAGTAACATTAGAAACACATTATTGCATACTTATGAATGTAAAGTAATGCATTTGAAATGGTCAAGACCTTTCTTAAACTTTTATCACTTCAGAATCCCGACTAAAAATTCAGAATCCTAAGTAAATCCTTACTAAAGTCATAGCTACGGGGGGTCGGAAACTGTTTTTATTTTGCTTTCTTGTTTCTAGTCCAAACAATGACACTTTCTTTTAAAGTCGTCTGTTATTTGAATGAAACATACATTACTTTTTTTTTTGTCCGCTTTCTCTCTTCAGATAAACCAGGTCTCGTCAGATGACACGTCCACACAAACAAATCGCGATTTTATCTGCCGGCACCCCCACCCTCTACACAAGACCCTACCGTCCACCTACACGTCATTTGCATCGAACGGGTTAACGGTCGCCGTCCCGACGACGACGACACCGGGATCACGTGACCCACAACAGATCGGAGAGAGGCGTGGCTGCGGCTCTTAAAAAGAGAACATCGACGGAAAAGTAAAAAAAAAAGAGGTTGTATTCTCCATTTCTTCTCCGGTTTTTCTCCAAATTCCAATTCTAACATCACATACAGTCGGGCATGTCTTGTTTCCTCTGGCATCAGATTGGTTTCTGTGACCCCCCTTTCCACATTCGATCGTTCTTTTTTTTTTATTTTACCGTTCTTTTTCGTTCTCTCTTCGGTGCCTAACTAGGTTTTGAAGCCCAGAATGGTAGCTAGAAATGTTGTATTTAGAGATTTTTTTGTTCACAAGTTTAACAGGAGGCAGACAGAGTTGAAGCGGAAACCAATAACAGATAATGTAAGCAGTATATATTTTCAGAAGGAAAACCATACAGAAACAATACTTTTCAGGATATAATACATCTGTTAGAGCAAAGCTTTATGCCACTGTTCTTTCAAAGATTCAATGGTTTCGAAAACATCATGTACTAAAGTTTGTAGCTGCACTAAATATATATTCTTTTCCGATGGATTGATGATTATATACTGCGGTGCAGGTAAAGTTATGGATCAACTGAGTTTTCCGCTAGAACGAGGAAAGATGATAATAATAAATCCCTGTCGCAGTGAAACTATTATAACAATATATTTTATCGAAAAGAAAAGATAAGCCTTAATTATAGTGTAAGAATCCATAAGAAATAACGCATTTTATTTCTCGCAGTATGATAATATAGTATTAAAAACATATCTCATTTGTCGTATACAAGGTGTATCAGTACAGGGGTGACAAACTTTCTGGAAAAATAGCGAGGAAATCAGGCGAATTTCAGGAGGAAATCATATAGCAATGCATGGTCGGAAGGCCTTCCTGGAGCGGTAGCGACGACACGGAAGTCAAGAAACAAAGGACACAAACGGGATGAGAAAACATGCTTATTATTCGAAGTACAATAAAAACAAAGAAAAAAACGACATAAAGTAGACGTGTTCAAAATTACGACCCCGACCGTGATGCAGGAACCGTGCGTCATGCATTTTCCATGCGCCGGAGAATGAGGCTTGCATCACGGTCCCGGGGATCGTAATTTCGAAAAGGTTATTTATTGACGATCGTTGTTTATTTTTGCTTTTGTTTGTAGATTTCTGCTGTACTAAACATAATAAAGCACGTTTTACTTCATTGTTTTGCGTGAGACAAAACGTGCTTTACTGCGCCAGAAAAGCGTTCCCGACATGTATTGCTATGTGATTTCCCATTGTCTAGGTGTACTCTATCTCTCCTGAACGTTTGTCACCGCTGTACTGATACACCCTGTGTAATATTAGCAAAATACCTGGTTTTCAAACGAGAGGCTGAGCAAAAACCCATTACCACAAAGTATTAGAAAACTCCATAGATGCATAAAGGAGGACTCAGTGCTGAGTGGGTTAAAAAAAATCCTCTTTTGTGAGATTACAATTGTTCGTTTACTGAAATAAATCGGCTCTTTTTTATGACTGACTTTATTAACCTTGATAAAAAAGATCAGGAATGAGGGGTGAACCAAAAGCGCTTAGAGAGGCTGGAGCAAAGATCGGACACAATCAATAGAATCGGGACCGGTTACCGAATTGGAGCGAAGAGCTAAAAAATTGAGCGAGCCGTAAAGATCGACTCAATTAAACGCTAACTCCTTGAAATGATTTCTTTTAAGCGTAGTAACCAAAATGTTGTTCTTACGCTGCTTAAATTTTTACATTTTGATTAAATTCTAAATTTAATTTTTCTGGAACTTTTTTCTAAATTATAGGATGAATCTTTCCATAGCTTTGTGACGTGAAGTTCAACGATGGAAGGGGAAAAGTATGCAGATATTTAAAAAAATTTCAGAACTTGTCGATTAAAATCTAGAGTAAAAATATGCAAAGAAATACAATTTTTCGTAGTAAAAATAAAATCGTTTGAAGGGTTTTAAGACTTCAGATATCTAAAACGGTTAAGACTTTCACCCAGAGACCGAGCTCCGGAAGTGAGAACTCTAAATAACATAAAAATATTCATTTCCGAAATACCATCTAGGTCTAGGTGTTCAGCTCTTCATATCAGATTAAACATTTGTACCGGGTAGCTGTCTAGGAAATCTTTAAAAAGTTAAATTAGGTTTTATAGTTAAATTACAAATTCGCTCTCATTTAAACTTAGTCGGTTTAGTATTCTGCCGAAGCGAAGACGAAAGACGAAGAGAGTTCATAAAATAATTAACATAAAAATGACATGCTAGCCAAAATAAACCCGTGCTTATATATAATCTACATATCACTTATATAATTATATTTAATACGACAATAAGAAATCGCATCATCATATCTCTCATGATGAGAACATATAATCGATTTCGTGGAAATATTTTTTTTCAAGTTTTCAAACTGATATCCTATTGCTTATTTAACTGGGACCGCCTTACGTAAATAATAATAATAATACAAACCTGAATAATCTGAAAGCTTTCAGATTTTTTAATAAAAAGGGCGTTTTTTAACGTTTTCTGGGTTATCTTTATTTATTAAATATTATGGCCTTCGCACTTAAACCATAAAATTCAATTCAAGGGCAATATCGCAAAATAATTTTTAAATGAGCATATCTTTAGAATTTCCGATACGCAGTCTCGCGCGTTGGAGATAAAAATACTTTTTTTTTCTGTTTAGTTTTGCCATTGCTCGCTTTGAAATCGTTAAGTTTCTTAATCAAATATTCCTTAAGGTGTTACAAAGTATGGAATTGATAATAAAACAAATTCCAAATTCGGGCTTTCAGATGCCCATATTGAGAAGAATTACGTTATTCAAAATTGGATGCCTCTAGGTCCCGTTGTTTTATCACAATGCGAGAAACATGCATACAATCATGCAGATTCTTCATTATTTAATTTCTTTAAATATAACACAGGGAGATAATATTTGGTGGCAGCAATTTAAAAAGTGATACGGACATTTACAGTGAATCGACGCAAAATGCCAAAACGAAATTAATAGCCCTTCTGAACTAACGTTCCTTTGGACTAATAATTAATTAAAACAAAAAGCAGAAATTAAGTAGATTTGTAATATTTAGTAAAATCTATGGAATATTTAAGAAACATGCGAAGTATTGGTACGTAATTTTTAAAACAAATGCAGTACATTTATCTTACATTCATCTTTGATTTCGTAAAATCTCAAAAAGGTTTTAACAAAACGTATGCCTTCCAACTGAATTTCTTTCAAAGGTAACTTTAGCCGCCTTTTGGTACATTTTATTAATCTGAAACAGCTCGCAGAAACGAAAGAAAAGAAGCCTAAAAAAGGCAAACTGTGTAATCACACTAGCTTGCTGCTTCAATCTCCGCTAACAAGATTAAAGCGAAGATCACGTGGTGTTCGCGGGTACAGAATATGACCGAAGCTTCCATAAATTTCTTAAGTTACAATGTTCTGAAAATATTTTTATTTTTGACCACTTTTTCGTGATAGCCTTTTTTTTTCAGTTTTTTTCCCTTTCTTTGTTCTTTTGTTCATGAAAGCATTAAACTCACGAAACAGATTCTTTTACTATTTTTTAAAGTTATGGAATCTGTTGGATAAGTTCACTAAGGTGAAAGATAATCATTTTGCTTTCAGAAAACATGGTTTTGCATTTTTTTTTTTTTAGAATTTTATTCTGTGTTTAGCAATTCTGATATTGTTCATAGTAAATTTTAATCCTCGAAATATCTCCAGCAGTTCAGATTCACCTATTTGTTTTTGATACAGAGAATAATAATAATAATAAATGAATTAAAATAAATTTTTTATTACCTTCAGACGTCGCTTTTGATTTCATACAGTTCTTTGAATAGGATAAGATTTAGAATTTTTAATAACAAATTTACGACTAAAACATAACACTGTATTATTAAAAAACTGAACGCTTTCAGATTTTATATTGCGAACAAACTGACGTTTTTTTCATTTACAGACACATTTACGTTTCGAGAGCATTTGGGCTAACGCCACTTTGGGCTAAAAATATTTAAAAACAGCCTATCTCTAGAATTTTCGATAGACAGTCTCACGCGGAGATAAAAATGTTTTATTCTCTACAGTATTGCCACTGCTCGCTTTGACATTGTTAAGTTTTTTTTTATTTAAAAAATTCGTTAAAATTTTACGAAATATGAAATTGACTATAAAACAAATTACAAATATTCAAAATTTGATGACTCTAGGTATAGTTCTTTTGCTACAATGCGAGAAACGTACATACAATAATGCAGATTCTTCATTATATAGTTTCTTTAAGTATATTAAGCATTCACATCTGTTCAAACGATAAAAGCTGAAGACTAAATGAACCGGTAGCTCTGGTTACAACTTTGCTCTTTACGGCAAATGCTATTAAAATAAAAGTTAAAAAAATATACGGAAATTAACGCAAGTAAAAATGCGTAAATTAATAGCGAATCGAAACAAGCTGTCCCCTTTCTCTCTTCTCGACACATAAATGAGATCATTATCATCCTTACATTTTTTCAAAAATTATTTGGCTCCGTTCTTTTAGAAAACTAATTCGCTTTTAATAAATATTTTTACAATAAATACAAATGATGTTTCCAGGAATTAAAAATGAATATTAAGGAAAACAAGGAATGATTAATGTAGTCCTTTAAGAAGCAAATCGTTATGTAAGGAAGAATAGAGTCAGTTGCAAAAACCAGAGCAATTAATCATTTAATGAAAAGATGGGAAGCACTTTCGCAAAATTTTAAATTAAATAAATAAAAGTTAACAAAATCGCAAGCGAATTCCCGAGCAATATATTTACAATCCATTTGTAAGTTAGTTATAAAAAATACAGCTTTTAATTTCTGTCGCTGCACATGCTGCATGTAAAATTAACGGGGAAAATAAATAATGGATATAATAAAACTTTTATTGTAAGACGATCAATTTAAATCATTTTACAATGAATCTGAAGCACGTTGAAATTTTGAAATATTATCCGAACAAACAGAAAAGGTACAACTGCAAGATCAGTAAGGTTTTTTTCACTTCTTTGTACGAAGTAAATGAAGTATTGTAAACTCGAAAAATTTCGGGTATCGTATTTCAACGGAAATATCCCTTTTGACCGCTCATTTGAATTAATTTTTTGCGTGACATATAGGCGTACGTACAGAATAAAGGCCTCCTCTGTACAAAACAAACAGTAAAATTGATTTAAAAGGGAAGTTAGACAAGATTATTTTCGTGGCGTGTGTACGTACGTATGTAACTTGCATAAATTAAAAAAAAAATAAATAAAAAAATAAAAAAAATCCTAAAGGTTTTTAGATTTTAAGCTACGCCCAAAGGGGCGTTTTTTTAACATTTTGTTTATTACCTTTATTTATTAAATATCATGTTCTTCGCACTTAAACCATAAAATTCAGTTCAAGAGCAATATCGCAAAATAATTTTAAATTGAACCCATCTTTAGAATTTCCGATACACAGTCTCACGCGCTGGAGATCAAAATGTTTTTTCTGCCATTGCTTGCTTTGAAATCCTTGATTTTGTTAATAAAATATTCGTTTAAGTTTTACAAAATATGAAATCGATAATAAAACAAATTCCAAATTTCAAATTTGGTCTTCCAGATGCCCATATTGGCAGTAGGATTACGTCATTCAAAATTGGATGGCTCTAGGTACCGCCGTTTTACCACAATGCGAGAAACATACATCCATTCATCCAGATTCTTCGTTATTTAATTTTTTGAAATATAATACAGGGGATAATTTTTTTTTGAAATATAATACAGGACGGCTCTGCGTTCTAGCCGGCACGCCGTCTCTTTCAATTTTATATAAATTATATTTTGAAAAATTTTTGTTCAGAACTGGTAGACTTGATTTTAAATTGTATAAAGATATTTTGATTACAAGGCATATGTTTGAAAGAATTAATAATATTTTGGTACATCCTTCTGATTTATGTGTTTTTGAATTTGATTGTAAACTCCCAATAATTGGAGAATTGGATATTTATACTGACGGGTCCAGGCAAGATGATAAATTGGGTGCAGCATTTGTGATTTATCATTATGGAACTGAAATTGAAAATAAAAAATATAAGCTTAATAATTATAATTCTGTATTTCAATCGGAATGTTGTGCTTTACTTAAAGCCCTTCAATGGGTTAAGAAAAATTTGACTCGTGTTAATTCTATTCATATATATACTGATTGTATAGCTTTGCTTCAATCCTTGACCTCGGCCCGTCCTACTAATTTATTAATATTTGATATTAAATGTCTATTGAAATTTTTGATGCAGAATATGCGCATTCATTTACACTGGATAAAAGCCCATGTTGGCTTTGCTGGAAATGAAAGGGCCGACGTGCTGGCTAAAGAAGCGACCACTAATGATGATTGTGAATATAAAAATAGAAATTTCTGGTTCGAGAAGTTATGCAATTAGAAACAGGAAAAATTTTTATAATGATATTTGGAATACTAGATGGAATGAATCAGAGAGGTACGTGGGTCTTTTGAAGTCTATTAAAATTCAAAATGGTATGCGACCAATTAGTAATATTGATTTAAACCAGCTTTTAACTGGGCATGGAAGATTTCCCGCGTAACTCTCGAGATTTAATTTACAAAATTCAGACTTGTGTGGTCATTGCCATCAAGTTGGTAACGCAGATCACTTCTTGAATCATTGTTCCTTATTGGAAAATTTGAGAAAGAAATGTTTGGGAGATAAGTCATGGAACATGGAAATCTTAAAAACATATTCTAAATGTGCAATGAATTTGATTAATTCTAATAGAGTTGAATTTGGATTATTTGTTTAGTATTGTGTATATTTATCT
Source organism: Stegodyphus dumicola (assembly GCF_044657685.1). Lineage (NCBI taxonomy): Eukaryota > Metazoa > Arthropoda > Arachnida > Araneae > Eresidae > Stegodyphus > Stegodyphus dumicola. The sequence continues at coordinate 3,578,817 of NC_140769.1, read as the reverse complement.
TTTGATTATATGTATTATATTCTCAGTTATGAGTATTTATAGGTTTACTACGAAAATTTTGAAATTTTTCTGTGTACTGTTTTATTTAATGCATTGTGGATGTTTTATACATATAATATTTCGAGGAAATACAATTAATTGTTACATAGATATGGCTTTGCAAATGTTGAGAATCCTGATGGATTCTCAACATTTGCCAGATTTAAATTATCGAAATTAATGGTGGTTTTGAGTTTTAGAATTTTGATTTTTAAATTTTAAATTTTATGGAATTTTTATATTTTTTCTTAAATCTTTAATTGTAGTTTTTGATTTTAAAATGTTCTGAAATTTTAAAGTTTTAAAATTTTTCTTATATTCTGTTCTTAATGGAGTAATTACTAAGGTTTTAATATGATACATGGCAATCTTAAGTTTTTTCAGTTTTGGTTATTGGCAGTCCTGGAGCTTCTTTTCTATGATTATTAAAGATAATTAATACATTTGAATTCAGATAGTGGTAGGACTATTAAAGTAAATTTTTTAAATAAATTAATAGTTTAAATAGAATTATGATTAGACAAATAATATGCTATTAAAGTAATACTGTAGGGAATTCGGTTTGACCTTCTAAAGGTTATTTAAATTGGGAATTCCTCGATGGCTGTGGACCGCCTGTGCCTGTTCCGAATATTCATGTGAATGAATGTTTCTTGAGAATTTCCGCCACTCTATTTGTCCGTGGGGTTTTTAATTGTTTTTGGATTTTCAATGTTTCGTGTTGTGCTTCGGTGTTTGTATGTCTCTTCCTTACTTTTATTTCGTTAATTAACCTCCAATTATTTTTAGTTAATTAGCTTCTTTTTCTCTCTTCTTTCCTTTTGTGGTCTTGAGGGTGTCGACCCTTTATAATCATATGGTCCAGTGGGACTAGGAGGATTGTGTCTTCCCTGTATTGTGACTATTATGACAGGGGATAATATTTGGTGGCAATAATTTTAAAAGCGAAACAACGCTTATAGTGAATCAACGCAAAACGACACAACCAAATTAACAGTCCTTCTGGGTAAATTGCCCCTTTGGAATAGAGAGAGTAGCCGTAGAACGTTGAAATTTTGTGAATGGAGCTGGCATAACATGTAGTTCCGCACCTACGTGTTTCAATTGCGGACGGCCGCCCCAAATGTTTATATATATATATAATATGATGACTTGGAGTACAACGGACTCATGAGGTTCTCTGCGTTACAACTGGAAGAGACTTTAATGCGCAGTTAGAAAAATGACACTCGAAGGAGAAACTTCTAGAAAGGCGTGGCAGAATTGAATATAATTTTTATTGCTGGAGACGAACTAATTATGGAAAACATACTGTTTACTGTTGCGTTCTACGGGTTCGTGGACGTGGAATGATTGATCACAACACTTGATGAAGAATAAAAACATAATTTATTCGTCAGCATTTCCACAGGAAAGTTCCCAAACACTTACAGTCGTCAAAAAAACTATGATAAACACACTGAAACAATCAACAACACAGCCTTCAGACTATCGAGCTATAACGATGAAGACAGCTTCCCGACAAAGTACTAAAGTACAGCTCCCGACTCGGTCGATCCCTCTCAGGCTAATCTCTGCGTTCAAAACTTCTTCTCCGCGTACAAGCAGGGTTTAAATAGCTTTATGACCTGCCTTCGAGAACATTCTGGGGCAAACCGGTAAGAATTTGTTTTAGAATGTTCTCGCTCTCTCTGTGGCATATTACCAGTTTTGTCACCAAATGGGCGATTTCGCGCCAAATCTGGAAACCCTGCCTTGGATTGCCACTTTCTGGAAGCCCTAAATTCGCTTTGCGGGAAGTTATCTTACCGCGGCTGGGTATTTTGTAATAATATTTTTTGTCACACATGATCATGGGGCCAATATGCACTCCGTAGTTCTATATAAATAGTATCGCATTGTAGGTGCAACATCATGACAGTAGCAAAAATGGGCAAAACTCTCATCTAATTCCTTCCAGAATTTCATCATTGAAATCGATATATATTTAATACAAAAATAACATTCTGGGGTATCCGCACAATTATTTAGAAATTCTGGTGCGTTTATCTTGAATACTGCTCATGACATAAATATGTAATTAACATTTAACTATTATTATTATTTTTAGTATTAAACATTTTAACTTTCTACGTTTACAAAATAGCTTTTTTTCTCGTACTATAAGCAAACTGTAAAAGCTGCATTAAATATAAAGGACATTTCTATGACAAGAAATAATTTAAGTTCCTTCAGAGCTCCATTGCTTAAAGAATTTCTATTTCTTTAATAGTGGATAAACACAGTGACATTTTTTCTCTGGTGCGTTGGTTGTCAGTCAAATAAACAAGGACTCTTCCCTCTTTCAGTTAAGCATAATTCAAATTCGACTAAAACAGAATTTTATTATATTAATGTTCATGTTCCATAAATGCGTGAATCCAAGAAATGCACAATTTTCGTCACACAGCCCGAAAATAAAATGCCATAGAAACGATTGACAAAACACATATGCCAAAAAAAAAAAAAAAAAAAAAAAAAAAAAATAGATGCGTATTTTCATAAACATGCTTATCTTTGTATATCATTCTTTGCAATCTTTTAAATTAAATTTTGAGATCCTATTGAAAATAAGAAAGAGACAGAAAGAGAATTTATAACAAATCTGCAATGCAGAATTTCGAATCAAGGATTCAAGAACATAGTGTTGGCGTGGCTATGGGGAAAACAGTAAATTCAAGATTTTGCAGAGCGCTAATATTGATCGGTTTGAATATAGGCAATGTTGAAGTCCTAAATATTTTAGTAGGCAGGAGAACAAGAAAAAGGGAGAGGAAAATACGCCAACGAGAGGCGTAAATTGTGCCCTACCTCGTTTTCTGCCAGTGCCAATAAGTTTGGGAAATAAAAAAATCAGCAATGGTACTCAGTAGATTCCAGAGAAGTTCTGTTGGATGACTGTGGAATAGTTAATATCTTTGCAAATAAAGTTGCACATATTTTGCAGAAATTTAACTTTCGGGTTGTTTATTCTCCCATCAATAAAATTCCGAGTTCCATACTCAAGGACCCATTCCGGATATTAATTCCTGGGGTATTTATAAGATTCCTTGCCAGTGTGGTTTAATTTACATTGGCCAAACTAAGAGAGCTTAAAATTTCGCGTCAAGGAACATGAGGCATATGTTAGAAAAAAGGAAACACAGAAGTCTTCTGTTGCTCAACATTGTTGGTCCGAAAACCACACTTTCAGTTTTTCTGCTGCCAAAATTATTCAAAAAACATCTTCCATTGGAGAACTGGATTTTCTAGAGGCATTTCACATTCATAAAAATCTTTCTGTTCTGGTTAACGATCCTAATTCCAATCCAAATTTGCCTTCGCCCTTTAAAGAAATTATGTTTTAGTTCTGGTTTCACCAACAGATGGCGCCACTAGCTTATTCTTGTCCAGGCTTTCTTTATCTTATCTAATCATTATTTCCTATCTTGTTCATTTGCGGTTTTGCAGCTGAGGATGGTGGTTCGGTAAAACCATCGAAACTAGTCCTGTGAAAATTTTGTAAATATAACGCTGATTTTTGTTGTTTGACTTCTGAATTAGTATTTATTCGGCGTGTTATTGTGTCTTAGTTAATATCTTGCCAAAATGCCGTATTTACTCGCATATTCCCCTCTTTTAATTTCCTCCTGTGAAGGTCAAATACGTTAACAGCGAAAAATTTCGGTTATCGGAGTTCAATGGAAATATCTATTTTGACCGCTCTGAAATCCATTTTGACTACTTTTTTCTTAACGTCTGCACGCACGGACAGATTTAAGGACTGTTTTCCCCAAAACGGATTGTAAAATGGACTGAAAAGGGATTTTTTGGGTGACATCTGTACGTACGCAAGTATGTATGTAGTTATTTATTTATCTCGCATTGCTCAACACTGATTAACGCTAGAACGTTTAAATTTTGTTATGAGACTGCTATAAAATCTAGGAACAATCGGCTAAGAAAGCAGAAATTTCCTAAAAATACTTTGAGAAAAAATTATTTTCTAGACTTTAATGTAAAAATTCTCCTGGTATTTTATACCTGCATTTGTGTACTTTTAATGTATCGCATTAACTTCTTTGACATATTTTAATATGCACGTATATATACGTAGAAAAAAAAACGTAAGTTTTACAAAATGTGAAATAAAAAGATATGAAAGCTTTCATATTTTATATTATGTCACAAAGGTGCGTTTTTTTAACGCTTTGTGTGTTACTTTATTTATTGAGCATCATGTTCCTTGCACTTAAACTACATAAAATTCAATTCGACAGCAATATCACAAAATGCTTAAAAACAGCAAAGGCTCAAATATATTTTTAGAACATATTTTTAAACAGCAAAACATATTTTTAGAATTTTCTTTATACATAGTCTCGCACGCTGCTGGAGATAAAAATGTTTTTTCCGCACAGTATTGCCATTCCTCGCTTTTAGTTTAAATTTTGTTTTGTTTATCAGGTTGTTAATCAGTTTCAGTTACACAAAAAACTCGTTAAAGTTTGTTACTCAAAATTTCGTTAAAGTTTTACAAAATTTGAAATAGGTAGTAAAACAAATTCAAAATTTGGGCTTCTAAGTGAGCATGTTCGGTTAGAGGATTACGTTATTCAAAATTGAATGGCTCTAAGTACCGTTGTTTTTCTCAGTGCGAGAAACGTTCTTGCAGATTCTTCATTATTTAGTTTCTTTAAATATAATACTATGTGATAATATTTTTGTGGCAACAGTTTGAAAATTGAATCAAGGCAGAAAGTGAAACGACGCAAAATACCGTTTGAGACTAATAGCCCTTTGGGTCTAACGCCCATTTAAAAAAAAAAAAAAAAAAAAAAAAAAAAACATGATTGTACATGTCAACTTTTAGCCGTATCTTCAGATATTATATAAAGCTTATAAAGCTTTGTTTGGTTTATAAAGTATTTCTCCACCTTCATGGCATGCCTTCGTGGTGTGGTGGTCTGCAGGTTGAGCGCGTATTCCAGGGGTCCACGGTTTGATTCCCGGCAAAGGCTTGCATATTTTTCATCTCTGCGCTTCCGAAATAAACCTAATGACTCTAAGTGGCGCCCGAACTAAAATGGCTGTGGATGATGGTTCTCCACACCCGGGATTTGGCGACTGGGTACCCTAAAACTCCCAGTCGACCTTTAAAAGGGAGAGTATATAAGGTATTTCTCCAACCTTCTTGGCATGCCTTCGTGGTGTGGCGGTCTGCACGCTGTGGCGTATGTCAGAGGTCCGCGGCTCGATTCCCGGCGAAGGTGATTGCTCATTTTTAATTTCTCTGGCTTTTCCAATTAACCGAATGTCTCTACAGGTTAATTGATGGCAGAGGAGTTAGAACTTCTGCTTTAGAGCAAGGTTTCAGGGCGAATTTTATAATGTAAACTGGCTCTTACTGGATAAAAGTTTAATTTCAAAGACAGCAGTACTTATGCCAAGTATTCAAGTATTCATATTTTATCAGTATTAAGTACTTATTATGATGCGTGAAAAATGTACTTAATATATTGTTACGAATTTGGTATTTAAAAAGCAAATGTTAGTTCAATTATAAATTAAATGGTTTTATTTCTCGCGCAGTGCAGCGCGTGACGAATATTAAAAGAAAGCTAAGCCGGAAAATTGAAAATACAAGAGCGCGTGCATTAAATAAATAAATAACTCTTTTTCATTTCGAGAAAGTACTGGAAAATTCTAGCGCGTGATTTTAAAATGTTATAAAAGGAGGAAAACATCTCAGTTCGTAGTAGTTGCTTAGTTTGTTGTTGTTTAGAAAACTACTGTTGTTGATTGTAGCGAACTCGCGGATTAGCGTTCTTTAGCTGTTTTGAATTACGTTCTATTGGACATTTGAGTAGTTGAAAGAAAACTACTGTGAGATATTGTAATACTGCGTGATAATTTGAGAAAATTTAAGCATTTTTGTTGTGATAATAATAAATTTTTGTTCATTTTTCATCGGACTTGTGCATTCATTTAGTAACGAATCCGTACGCACGCAACAATTTTTGGTGTCAGGAGTGGGGTTTGAATGCCAATAACAAGAGCGATGGAAGAGCAGTTAAGGCAATTGATAACAGCCTTTGCCTCGTTTAAAGAAGAAATGAAAGAAGAGATGAAATCTAGCCAAGGAAAGATGGAAGGGGCCGTCAACTCTGTTAAGGACGAAATGAAAGCCGTTCAAGCTGGTCAAGAAAAGATTGGAGCAAGTCAAGAAGAAATGAAAAGAGAGATTACCTGCATAATAGAAAATAAATTTGAAGCTATGGAAGGCAGAATTGACACAGTTGAAAATAAAGTTGGACTAATTGAAGAAAGAGTTTCTTCGGTGAAAGAAGAAATAGAAGAAAGAGTTTCTTCTGTAAAAGAACATATAGAAGGGAGAGTTTCTGCTGTGGAGGAACGAATTGAAGGAAGAGTTTGTGCCGTCCAACACCAAATCGAACAACAAATTGATGAGAGAGTTTCTGAAGTTGCCAAAGAAATGGATACTTTAAAGAAATTCGTAGCGTCGGCAGGGAGCAGGAGTGATGATTTTAAATTCTTACCAATGCCTGCTCGTCCACCTCTGAAGCTATCGACATATGATGGGAAGACCACCTGGCAGGTGTATAAGACACAATTTTCTATCGTGGCGGATGCGAATGGATGGGATTCCCAAGCTAAGGCCTGTCATCTCGCCGCTTCTCTAAGAGCCGACGCAGCAGATATCCTTCAGACTCTTCCCGAAAACAAAAGGTTAGATTTCGAAGCTCTGTCCGGCGCCTTGGAGTTGCGCTTTGGGGAGAAGTGTTTAAAAGACTACAGCAGGCTCCAATTAAAATCTCGTCAACAGAAGCCTACCGAAACACTTCAGGAGCTCGCCGCGGATGTTGAAAGGCTGTCCCATCTCGCCTTTTCGGAATGCCCGACAGAAACAAGGGAAATCTTGTCCTTGCAATACTTTATCGACGGCATCCGAGATACTGAAATACAGAAAGCTCTACGAATGGCGGATGTAAAAGATTTAAAAAGTGCTCTAGTGTACGCCATGAAATTTGAGGCAGCCCAGCAAGCCACTCGTCGAGACCGCCACCCAGTCAGAGCTGCTCAAGTCCAGGAGCCAGGGGATCAAGTCACCGCTCGACTTGACGATTTAACTAGACAACTGAACGCCTTGAGACGGAATATTGGTGAGAAGAAACCGACCGTTAAGTGCTGGAACTGCGGTGCTGAAGGACACATACGAAGAAACTGCAAAACACCCCAGGGTACTGATGTTAAGACCGCTTCTAACAAGCAGCAGGGAAACTAATTAGTGGCCATCTCGTGGGGCGGAGGTTGCCAGATAATGAAAAGCCCCCGTTTAAAGCGCTTCAGATTTCTGCAATGAGAGGCGGCAGTAATGGACTTTTCATAATAGGACATATTAATGGAGTTCCGTGCAATATGACTATAGATACAGGAGCCAACGTCACTATCATCCAAAAAGATTTGGCTCAACAACTAGGAAACAAACTTATCTGGACGCCGCCCTGCGTTACCCTCCAGACTGTGTCCGGTGAGAAGATCGACATCGACGGAAAAGTAAATGTTAACATCACGTTTGGAAGTGCCGCTTGCCATCACACGGCATATGTAGCAGAGATCACTGATTCTTGCATACTCGGATTGGACTTTCTAAGGAAATACAATTTTTCCTTGGATTTTAAAAATAACGAATTGCATTCTACATCTGAGGACATAGCGTTATTTCTCGTTAATGATGAAGAAGTTAAATCTGTCCATAAAATCATAGCACAAGACTATATCACAATACCGGCAAGAACAGAAATTTTACTTCCTGGATCCATAGCCGAAAATAGAAATCTCCGCTACGGCATCATAGAATATCCCAATAACTGTAATATCCCAAAAGGAGTACTAGTAGCCTCAACACTCGTCGACCTATCCAGAACGGTTATCCCGGTGAGAGTCGCCAATGTAACTGAAAAGTCGAGAGTTATTAAGAAAGGTGAAGTGGTTGCAACATGTACTCCAGTAACCAGCGTTGAAAGAAAGAGTAACATCCCAGAATCCGTGTCCTCAGAGAGCATTACATCGGAGTTACTGCAGAATGCACAATTAAACGATAAAGAGACAAATGCTGCCGATCGCGTCATTAAAGATCTTCAAGTTGTTTTCTCCCGCTCGTCTTCTAACGTGGGTCAAACTAGTTTGACACAACATAGAATAGATACTGGCGATCATCCCCCGATCAAGCAACATCCAAGACGTCTACCGTTTGCTAAACAGGAAGAGGTGCGAACACTGTTAAAAGATATGGAAGAAGGCGATGTCATCGAGCCTTCAGCGAGTCCATGGGCATCTCCCATCGTTCTCGTCAGAAAGAAAGACGGCTCAACAAGATTTTGCGTTGACTATCGCCGGTTGAATGAGGTTACGAAGAAAGACAGTTACCCTCTTCCTAGAATTGATGACATTCTAGACACTCTTTCTGGAAGCAAGTGGTTCTCAACACTTGATTTAAAGAGTGGGTATTGGCAGGTAGAAATACATCCTGATGACCGAGAAAAGACGGCATTTACTACGGGACAAGGACTTTGGCAGTTCAAAGTGATGCCGTTTGGACTGTGTAATGCGCCGGCAACATTCGAACGTCTTATGGAGACTGTTTTGAAAGGCCTTTCCTACGAAGCCTGTCTGATATACCTGGACGATATCATCATCATCGGAAAGAGTTTTGAAGAGCATCTAGAAAATCTAAGAAAGGTGCTTCAGAAACTGAAAGAGGCCAATCTGAAGCTGACTCCCGCTAAATGCAAATTGTTTCGAAAGGAAGTGACTTACCTGGGACATGTCATCTCTGCAGAAGGTGTGCGCACGGATCCTGAAAAGGTATCAGCGGTTAAATCCTGGACGCGTCCCGAAAATGTCCATCAGCTGAGAAGCTTCCTAGGGCTTTGCACCTACTATAGGAGATTCGTGAAGAACTTTTCTTCCATCGCAAGACCACTTCACAAGCTGACAGAGAGCAAGCAAAGATTCTTGTGGACAAAGGAATGCGAGGATGCATTTAACAACTTAAAGGAAGCTTTAACATCTGCTCCAATCCTGACGTATCCTCAGCTCGACAGACCATTTATTCTCGACACCGACGCGAGCAATGAAAGTTTCGGTGCTGTTTTGTCCCAAGAAATAGACGGCCAAGAACGTGTAGTAGCTTACTGTAGCCAGTGCCTGTCTAAACCGGAGAGGAATTACTGTGTCACAAGGAAAGAGTTGCTCGCCATAGTCAAAGCTATAGAACATTTCCATCATTATCTATACGGGAGAAAATTCCTCCTCCGCACGGACCATGCCTCATTGGCCTGGCTTTTAAATTTCAAAAATCCTGAGGGTCAAATAGCCAGGTGGATACAGAGACTCCAAGAATATGACATCACTATCCGTCATCGTAAGGGATCATCACACGGAAACGCCGACGCCCTGTCTAGAAGACCTTGCCAAGGAAGCTGCGGATATTGTTCCAGGGTGGAAGCGAAATACGAGCTGCTGACTCCGGTCGCAAGACAAATTACAACATCAACATCGGCTGATCGAGACCCGTGGAGTGATGATGAAGTCAGGAAAGACCAGCTGGAAGACCGCGACATTAAACCCATACTTGATTTAATAGAGTCATCAAACAGAAAACCTACATGGCAGGACATTTCTATCTGTAGTCCTACAACAAAACAATACTGGGCACTCTGGGATTCACTTCACATTCGAAACGGCGTCTTATACCGGAAATTCGAGTCGGATGATGGGAAGACGTTCCGATGGCAACTGATACTTCCAAGATCCCGGATTCCTGATGTCCTCAAAGAACTACATAACAGCCCTACAGGAGGTCACTTTGGAATTATGAAGACCTTACAGAGAGTTCGTGACGCTTTTACTGGAATAATGCAAAGAATGACGTGCAAAAGTGGTGCCGATCTTGCGATGCCTGTGCAGGTCGAAAAGGACCGAGGAAACGCAGCCGAGGCAGACTGCAACGTTACAACGTAGGTGCGCCTTTTGAACGTATCGCCTTTGACATCCTGGGACCTCTGCCACGAACTGCTGATGGCAACAAATACATACTCGTTGTCATTGATTACTTCACCAAGTGGCCTGAAGCTTATCCTATTCCTGATCAAGAGGCAGTCACAGTAGCTGAGGTAATGATACAGTACTGGATTTCCAGGTTCGGAGTGCCTCTTCAGTTACTTTCCGATCAGGGAAGGAATTTTGCCTCGGCAGTAATCAAAGAACTATGCAAACTACTTGGCATTGACAAAACTCAAACGACGCCATTGCATCCCCAGTCGGACGGCATGGTAGAGAGGTTCAATCGAACCATCCTTAATAACCTCTCATTAGTGGTTTCCAGAAACCAACAGGACTGGGACAAGAAATTACCACTCTTTTTACTGGCTTACCGCAGTGCTGTCCACGAGACTACCGGCTATTCTCCATCACAGATGCTCTTCGGTCGTGACCTTCGTCTGCCTTGTGATCTATTGTTTGGCCGCCCTCCGGATGCTCCTTCATCGTCTGAGGAATATATTCAAGATCTCCAGGCCCGGTTTGAAGTGATGCACAATTTTGCAAGAGAGCGAGTCAACTTGGCAACGGAGAAGATGAAGACCCGATACGACACAAGAGCTACTGAACATCACTTCCACGAAGGAGACAAGGTGTGGTTGTGGAATCCGACTAGACGGAAAGGACTTTGTCCGAAATTACAGTCACCTTGGGATGGGCCGTACACAGTCCTAAACAGGCTGAATGACGTCGTGGTTCGGATTCGTAAGTCTTCGAACCCTAAACCTAAAGTCGTTCATTACGACAGGTTAGCTCATTACTATGGCCATAGTACATAATGTAAATAATTGTAAATAGTATAAGACCATGGTCCTTTTTGTTTTTAAATGTGTATTTGATTTGATTTGTATTTAGTATTTGATTTGTATTTAGTATTTGTTTTATATTTAGTATTTGATAGCATTTGATTTGTTCAAGTTAGTTATTGCATTTATTGTTCATGTTGTTTGATATTGTAATGTAATGTTTATGCCACAGTTATAAGTTTAGCTTCCTGTCCAGGGATTGTACTGCCCGGGACGTGGAGTCCTTGGGAAGGGGGCAGTGTTACGAATTTGGTATTTAAAAAGCTAATGTTAGTTCAATTATAAATTAAATGGTTTTATTTCTCGCGCAGTGCAGCGCGTGACGAATATTAAAAGAAAGCTAAGCCGGAAAATTGAAAATACAAGAGCGCGTGCATTAAATAAATAAATAACTCTTTTTCATTTCGAGAAAGTACTGGAAAATTCTAGCGCGTGATTTTAAAATGTTATAAAAGGAGGAAAACATCTCAGTTCATAGTAGTTGCTTAGTTTGTTGTTGTTTAGAAAACTACTGTTGTTGATTGTAGCGAATTCGCGGATTAGCGTTCTTTAGCTGTTTTGAATTACGTTCTATTGGACATTTGAGTAGTTAAAAGAAAACTACTGTGAGATATTGTAATACTGCGTGATAATTTGAGAAAATTTAAGCATTTTTGTTGTGATAATAATAAATTTTTGTTCATTTTTCATCGGACTTGTGCATTCATTTAGTAACGAATCCGTACGCACGCAACAATATTTTTTCTTTTTTTTTTTACAATTACGATTTAAATTAAAATTTTCATCGGCGAACCCTCCCGAAAAAAAATGCAACATTATCTTGACTATTGAGTATGCCATCCTACAAATGAGCACAGACGAGGCGAAATCACTGTCGCAAAGTTCGTGCACTTGTTTTATTAAATCCCCGGCACTTCCATTTTCGATCTGAGTTCCCTAAGCCCTCCATTCTCAAAATGCACCTGCCTGACAAATAATTTGAAGAAGAGAGAGGCTCACACTTCTTCCACAAATAATTCGGCGACAATCTTTTTCTATCCTAGCTCCATCAGGGTGGTATTTGCGGCGCAAAAATCCGGCAATGATGCCACCACAGCCAAAGAAATAATGGATGGAGAAGGACGAATAAGAAACAAAAACTTCCAGGATGAAAGAAACGTTTTTCCTGCCAGCTGCGTCGAGCGCAGAACTGCGGCGATTTCTGTCTAATGACCGGCCCATTGTCAACTCCTCATTGGTTCATTTTCTTGCTTTTTATCCACCGCCGTTGTTTTTATTATTACGGGCATGGGCAGGGGTGGATAGTAGGGGGTTAATGACTCCTAGAAGCTGGGTGACTGACTTTCTTTTCCATTCAGAAGATGGGACGAGAAAGGTTAGTACCAAAGACCTAGGAAAGAGACAGAGAAGGGGAAAAAAAAAGGAAGAGGGGGACCATCAATTCGGGCATTTTTTGTTACTTTTTGCCCCGATGGCCATGGTTTAGTATATTGATTCATTACGGGTAGTGGAGAAGGGAGTGCTCAGGAGGGTAAGAGGTTGCGATGAAATACCTGGGGTAAAGTAAATAGATGCGCGTTCTTTTTGTGTTTACCTGGTAATTATGTTTCTGAGAAGAACAAAACAAGAAAAAACAAACAAAAATTGTTCCTTGTTCCATTAGAAAAAAATTAAAGAAAGAAAGCATCTGTCGCCAGATGGTAACTTTTTAAGGCTGCATCTTAAAAAATGGCTGACTTATTACAACGTATTGTGTTTTGGCAACTGATAGTGAATGCTTTCAATTTATACCTCACTTCTGAAGATCAAATGTCCTATGCGTGAAGAAGTTTTCGCAGGCACCGATCTATCCTTAGAGATCCGGGTACTTGCCTGCTGAGAACCTTCTTAACCGTTTCACCGTTTCCTCCGAGACATATTCACAAATTAAAAAGGAGTCGTCAGGCGTGGCATACACTCGTTGAAGCTAATATGGTCATATGTTCTGGATCTTTAGCTCTGAGACAGACTCGTCGCTTCATCTTTTCTAACCCTCAGTATGCAGCGTAAATGAAAAGAAGCCATTGATAGTTTCTTGGTCACGCTCTCTCCTCAACGGGGTTATATCAAAGTCACACAAAACAATCTTCATTTGAGAAAATGGGAAACAAGACTGAATTTCACTTCTTTTTCAAATGCAATGGGAAATATTCCTCGTTTGAAAAAGTGCCTTTATAGGATCATCTTTCTTAATTTTCAGATAAAACACTGGGAAATACAAAAGAATTTTTTCTCTTAGGTGAGGTGACGGTATTCAGCATTCTTGAACGTGACAAGTCGGCGGTTACCGATGATTTAGTGCGAACCTTTTGAGCAATATCATGATGTCCTAGCATCCCAAGAATATTCTCAGAATATCCTGCTGACCTTATAAATTTAACTTCACCACTAGTGGAGAAAGCCATTTTTTAATTAAAATCAAGAAATTACCATTTATTGAAGACATTTTGAGGAAGTTTGGAATTTCAGGTCTAAGCCCGTAATGCTCGGAGGGTTAAGACCGCTGAACGCAAATAGCTCGTTTCGGATTTTCGTGGTTTCCCTATGTGTAGTACGATTATGACCTACTCTTCCATAGAAAACTTTGCGGGAAGTCATCTTTCCTCAGTGGCAGATAGCACTCGTGAGCCTTCTCAAATTCCAATAATCGATCATAGCTTGTACATTTAAGATACAGTGGATGGACAAAAATATAGAAACACCTTGTGAAATGCATGTTTGGAAAGAAAGCTTGATTTTAATGAAATATGTAGGTGGCGCTAGCGTTTTTGACTACTGACGTCACCTATAAAACTTCGTAAATGTGCTAAACAGTTCATTTGTTGTCGGAGTACTGTTATGTGAGGTTGTCATTGCATTATGTCAGAGTTAACAGACTTCGAACGTGGGCAAATTGTTGGAGCACGTAGGGTAGGTACTTCCGTAAGCAAGGTAGCCGAGGTGTTTAGTGTTTCAAGAGGTACTGTATCGAAGATTTATTCCGCATATTTGAAAAGCGGAAAAACATCATCTGCTAAATCACAGCGCGGACGAAAGTGTGTCCTGAGTGATCGTTAGAGACGATCATTAAGGGCAATTGTGACGAAAAATACGAAGACCACAGCTGCAAAAGTTACTGCTGAAATGAATGTTGTGTTACCGAACCCTGTGAGTAACAAAACAATTAGAAGGGAGCTTCATAAACAGGGAATTGCTGGCCGTGCTGCAATTGAGAAGCCACTCATCAGTGATGCTAATGCCCGTAACAGGAAAAGGTGGTGTTTAAGTCATAGAGCCTGGACTATAGAGCAGTGGAAGCGAGTAATATGGTCTGACGAGTCTTCTTTCACATTTTTTCCCACTTCTGGCCGAGTTTACGTCTGGAGAACACCATCTCAAACCTATAATACAGACTGCTTGTTGCCAAGAGTGAAACATGGCGGGGGTTCTGTTATGGTTTGGGCCGCCATATCGTGGTTCTCTTCTAGCCCCATGATAACTGTGTCAGGGCACATGACTGCCAAGACTTATGTGAACATTTTGGCCGATCAAGTTCATCCCATGGTACAAACTTTGTCCCCCGATGGTGATGGTGTCTTCCAAGACGACAAAGCCCATGTTCAACACAGCTCACATTGTCCGGGACTGGTTTCCTGAGCACGAGGATGAGTTGTCCCATCTCCGCTGGCCACCACAGTCACCAGACCTGAATATTATCGAACCTTTGTGGTCTACATTGGAACGGAAAGTGCGTTCTCGTTATCCACCGCCAACATCGTTATCTGAACTTGCCACCGTTTTGCAGGAAGAATGGTATAATATTCCCTTGGCAAACATACAGGAACTGTATTTATCCATTCCGAGAAGACTGCAAGCTGTTTTGGATGCCAACGGGTTTCCTACACCATATTAAGCAAAGAAACATGTTTTTTTAAAGGTGTTTCTATTTTTGTCCAACCAATGTAATTGTATTTCAGTTTGCTTAATAATTGTTAAATAAAATTAAAAGTGGGTACGTATCATAAAACGAAAGCAGGCAAGATGGAAAATTAGCAATCGCTTTCGCCGGGAATCGAACCACCGACCTCTAGAGTACAGGCCCAGCGTGCAGAACCACTACACCACGAAGGCACACTAGGAAAGGGGAAGAAATACCTTATATACTCCCCTTTTTAAAGGGCGACTGTGGTTTTCAGGGGACCCAGTCGCCAAATCCTGGGTGTGGAGAAACCTCACCCAACACCCTTTTAGTTCGGGCGCCACTGTAGAGATATTAGGTATTTTGGAAGCAGGCAAGTTGAAAAATGAGCAATCGCGTTCAACGGGAATCGAACCTCTGGAATACCGGTCCAGCGTGCAGAACCACTACACCACGAAGGCACGCTAGGAAAGCGGGAGAAATACCTTTTAATGCTACAAAAAGGCAATTTTTTTTTTAACTTACGTTTTAAAACACTAAAAATTTTCCTATGACCTTAATCTTCCGAAATAGCTCAAAGCGTAATTACTTTTATGCTTTTGCTACAATTAGATAGTAACCATTTAGCCACCACTAAATGGCCATAGAGGGGACTTGACCGAAGAGCGGTTAAGATCAATATTGAGCCAATATGATGTATTTCTCGAGCAGATCATCATTTTATCTCTGATAGGTACTCTTTGAGTCATCCGGACCGGAAGACCAGATTCATATATTTTATAATTATTCTGCCTATGTAAAATATCCATGTAATTTCGAATTTCTAATACATAACCAATAACGTAATATGCAATTGATTTGATTATATACTAGAAACTATATTATATTATTGATACAATATAGTATCAATAATATAATATAGTTTCTAGTATATAATCAATTCAATCAGTATAATTTCTAGTTATTTATATTATTTATAGTTATTTTTAGTTATGATATTCGATTTTATATACTTCGTTTGATATCCATACTAACTAAACAATTCAGCCATAATATGACAGGATATCCCTTTCGCAATATAAATAAAAATACGTTATTAATGTTAGCATAATATGTCATGAAATGATACAAACATTTATTTAATATAATTGTTTTTAGTAGTTATTGCCATACACTGGTGGTTAAAATTCAGTTACGTCTCAAGTAAAAATTATTATTTTTTTTAATTATGAAGAAAATATTATTCCATAACTTTGGACGAGAATTTATGGATAAGAAACCCGAACGTTTTTGACAGTTAACTTTTTATGAATTTTTGAATCTTTCATTAATTTCTTATACCTTACTAAGTATCCCCACTCCTTCGAACAAAGAAAACGTGATGTCAAGTTCATATTGTTTATTATCCCAAAAGGCAATTTGTTCAGACGGGCTATTAATTTCTCTTTGGCATTTTGCTCTGATTCACTATAAACGACGAATCCCTATTCAAATTGCAGCCAACAAACATTACTGAATTATACCTAAAGAAATTAAATAATGAAGAATCTGCATAAATGTCTATATGTTCTCCGCACTGTGGTAAAACAACGGTACCTAGAATCATCCAATTTTGAATAACGTCATCCTCCACCGAATAGGGACATCTAGAAGCCCTAATTTGGAATTTGTTTTATAATCGATTTCATATTTTGTAACACTTTAACTAATTTTTGATTAACAAATTCAGCGATTTCAAAGCGAGCAATGGCAACGTTGTACGGAAGAAAAACACCTTTATCTCAAGTGCGCGAATCTGTGTATCGGAAATTCTAAAGATAGGCTCATTTTAAAATTATTTTGCGATACTGCTGTTGAATTGAATTTTATGGTTTAAGTACAGAAAGCATATAATGTTTTAAAATTAATTGTATTAATTGTGTAAAACAATTGGGGGAAAAGGTATTCATAAAATCTTCCTTTTCAATACTAATGATACTGATGATGAAGTTTCATTTTAGTCTTAAATTATTTCTTGAGTAATCGTAGTATTTAATAAAATATAAAAATTATTAAGATATTAGAATCCCAAAATTAAGCAGCTGATTAGCCTTAATATTCTGATACAATTATATACAACCTTTTTGCTTATATTATATGATGCACTTTTCCTTTAAAGCAATTAAAAAAAAGGTAACACAAAACGTTAAAAAAACGCTCCTTTGGGTGTAATATAAAATCCGAAAGCTTTCAGATTACCCCCCCCCCATTTTTTGCCACGTTTATTATT
Source organism: Stegodyphus dumicola (assembly GCF_044657685.1). NCBI lineage: Eukaryota > Metazoa > Arthropoda > Arachnida > Araneae > Eresidae > Stegodyphus > Stegodyphus dumicola. The sequence goes on along the minus strand of NC_140769.1, from coordinate 3,561,623 downwards.
TTTCAGACTGCAGTTACCAGATGCATTTATATGCCATAAAACATTCCAACGCCAGTTATGAGCTTTGCCACTATGCCACTACTTTTCACACCGAAATAAAGAATTAATAAATCATATGTCTGAAAATTAAAAAAAAAAGAATAACAACTTATTTCTAAAAGAAACGTCTCGATACACATCAAAATTTTTATTTTCTTTACATATAATAAAATATAAAAAAACGAAAACACTCTTAAAAATTAAATACTACTGCAATGTGAGAGATTTTAATCTGATAAAACTTAAGCTTATGATTTCGTTTCGGTTATTTATATTTTTACAACAAATGGGAAAGACAGTCCATAGGATTATCTTTGTTTTTACTAGTGGGAATAGTTGTGCTCTTTCGAGGTTGAAAAGGATGGGATTTCCGGAACCGACCATTTTATAGGAGGATACCCGAGTTTTGATCTGGACCTTCTCAGAGTGGGTATGGCTAAGGGACAGTGACGCGCGCCACATGGTCTCTCCTATCCCAGTCCGACATAGGCTATCTCGTGGCCCTGCTGGTAAACAGGATCGCCTGGCGTTACTATGATGAACAATCAGGTGTCGACTGGGACTGTCCATCTCAGTGTACTGGCTAGATCCATATGCAGGCAGCCTCGACTTCTGGTGTAAATAAACTATCTTCACAGTGACTAGAGCCATGGTTTATTCAGTGAAAGCTTCAGGCTCGGCAAGGACCGTACTGATGCTGTTTCATCTGCCTTTTGGTTCTGGGGATGTTACGTTGTTAGATAAACGTAGCTTGTCCTTGGGGGATGTCAACACTGGGGAAGGTCGTTGTCTAACTTTGTACGTTGACCCAGGCTTTGTGTGACATTAGGCCACCTCGTGGCCCCGCTGGTAACCAGGTTTCCCTGGGCTGACTATGTTCGAACAACCATCCCTGGGGAGGGGGGAGGCGCGACTGGGACTGTCAATCCCAGCGCTCTGGCTAGATCGATATTTAGACAGCCTCAACTTCTAGGGCAAATAATCAGTCTTCACAAGACTAGAACCACCGTTTATTCGGAGGTAGGTACATGCTTGGCAGGGACCGTACTGGTACTTTTTTGACTGCCCGTTAGTTGGCGGGGGATGTTACATGGTTTGACATCGCAAGTCGCCCGAGAGAGAGATGAGCTTTCCTTGGTCAATTCTGAGGGACGAACGATGTCAACCTTGTTTACGTTCGGTGGATGCTAGTCGTCCACCACTGTACTTGAATTCATATATTGTGCATGTGTAATATTTAAATCCCTCTGGATTGATCGAGGGTGTGGCGTCTCCTTGGATAGCCTCTGGAGGTTTGGGCATTTATAAACCGTGTTAATGCGGCCTTGAGCATGAAGTTCTGGGAGACCCTTCCTCTGGTACAAACGTAAAAGAAAACCGATCGAATTGTCCTTTTATATATAATACGATTATATGTAAACAGCAGGTTAATTTAAAAAATAATTATCGTAGGAAATTAGTTACTTACTGAATTACTGATTTTTAGTTGACTTCTTTCACCAGCCTTTGTTAAAGTTCTCTCAACGTCATATCGACTATTTTGAAGACCTCTGTTATATTATATTACATGAAATATTTGCATTAGTAAGATTGAAAGAATATTTCAAAATCTTAACCAATATTTCATATTTCAGAATGGCAATCAGTATTTCATAAATTTTCCATCAAAATTAAGCCATTAAATCTTAGCTAACCTTTTGAACAACTGTAAAATCGGAACTCCTTAATGCTAGACATCAAAAGGCAATCAAAAAGCACTCAATTTCATGCTTGAAACTCAAAGATTTTTGAATTAAATTCACGCATTTTTATAAACATAAGGAAGGAAAAAAAGAGAGAAAAGAAATTATCTTCGAAATTCGAAATGCAAGTGGAAATGAATGAGGGAAAATTTCCATATCCGTAAAAGCAAAATAATATAAATTCCATTCAATTTATTTGGATTCTTAAGGCGAAAGAGAAAAATTAAAAGAGGAAATAAAGATAAAAAGAGTAGGTTTTTACGATGTTCACGTGTGTATTTCCAGAAAAGTAAATCCAGTTTTTTTTCGACTCATTTTAGAGGGGAAAAAATATGGAAAGTGAGTTTTTATTAAGCCCGAATAGTAAACAGATATGTCATCGAACACAGAGAGCGAAATTGAAGTTGGAATATATTTGTTTAGAAGGGAAAGTTCTGACAAAATAATAAATACTTCTGTGTTCTAATTTGCATTCTTTGAGAAAGTATTAAAATTTTCATAAGCAAATTCTTCTTCTTTATTTGCTTCTCGGGATTCATATTTGCATTTGATAAGAATTTTTGATGTAACGAGGTATGTTCTGTAGAGTGTATTATAATTCTAGCAGCCAGAATGATCTTACTCCTTAATTGGAAATTTGTCGATGTTGCCAATCGAGACACTTTAAAGAGATTATTTATTTAATTTATTGCAAAGTTCCAATTTAAATTGGGCAAACCGAGGTCATTGAGAATTCTGATACAGTACATCACCGTTTGAATATCTTTCGAGGGGCCGCTAAAATATTAGTACAAATAAAAAAGACGTTGCTACACTTTATTTGTATTTTACTAGCGATTAGCATGTAAGCGCTCGTTTAGTTTTAAATCAGATATTTTATGTTAATGAACATTCCTATACTCCTCATTTCCTTTTTCCTGCCAGAATGTAAATTTCTAGCTTACGTGATATTCAAACGAGGCAGAAGGAATATAGCATTTAAGGGGACTCATACACCTTAAACCCCTCATGATCTTCGAATATGTGACTGTTGCAGGAATTGAGATATTTTATTTATTTTAAAAGCAATTACTTCCAACTTTTTACAGCTGACTTCATAATATAGCTGTTTTGGAAACTAGTAACCAGAAAGTTTGTGTTACCACAAATATTTTTGTAATTTAATCCTCTTTGTGACAAAATATTTCGCCGTGCTTCCATCTTGCGCGCATGATATTTTAAAAATGGCTAATGGTACATACTTCAAATTGGATGGAATTCTTTATATGGGCACTATTTTTTAACTGAACCAACAATCTGATGAATATTTTAGTATTGAAAAATTTTATGGACGAAAACATTACAAATTTTTTTAATAAAATACATTTTATAAACTCAGCTCCAAATAAAATAAAAAAATAACATGCAAATTTTAGAATTTTAGGTTCACAGTAGTTTTTAAATGTTATAAAAGCTATATATTAAATATGGAATTAAATTATGAAACAGAATGTTTTAAACTATGCGTGCAAGTTGGAAACATGACGAAAAATGTTGTCACAAAGCGGATTAAATTATAAAAATATTTGTGGCAACACAAACTTTCTGATTACTATTTCAGAAAGCAGCTATATTATGTACTCAGCTGTAAAAACTTGGTAGTAATTGCTTTTAAAATAAATAAGTTATCCCAGTTCTTGCGACAGTCACCTATTCGAACATCTTATGGGTTTTAAGGTGTATGAGTTCCCTTAAGAGAATGTTTTAGAAGGTAGAATTAGAGCGTGTTAGGCTTGTCACGTCGACCTTTAAATCAGAGCCAACTTGCGCGTTACTTTACATGTTCAGCCGTTAGGCTAACGTATTTTTATTTAGTTAAGTCAATTTATAAGGTATTTCTCCCGCTTTCCTAGCGTGCCTTCGTGGTGTAGTGGTCAGCACACGGAGCCGGTATTTCAGAGGTCCATGGTTCGATTCTCGGCGAAGGCATTGCTAACTTTTCAATCTTTCTTGTTCCAAAAAACCTAATGTCTCTACAAATTTATTATCTTTGATTTAAGCCAAAATTGCTGCTATATTTGTAATATCCTTTCTCAGTCTCTGTGGTACCTTATAAGAGATAATCATCGTACATTTTATGTTTCCAAAGAATAAGAAATGTCATAAAAATTATACCTATTCTAGCTTTTATTTCTTGTTTTGTCATATACTTTGCCAGTGCAGAGGGTTATGTAGATTTTACGTCAAGTAGTACTAGCTAAAATAAGAAAAAGAACAGTAATCGGCCTGATCACTGTTCCTTGATTCGTAGTAGAAGTTTGTGTCACCGCCGCTGCTGCTAATAAATAGAATCGCTGATCAGAATAGACGTGAAGGTCTGACGCTGGCACGATATGATATTTAATAAATAAAGGTAGGACAGAAAACGTTAAAAAAGGTGTCTTTGGGCGTAATGTAAAATCTAAAAGCTCTCAGATTTTTTTGTATTATATTACCATTCAGGTTGAAGATACTATTTTATTAAGTTTAGAAATGTCGACATATATATCAAAGCACATTTTGCACACATGCATGCGCAGTAAGCCTTTGTTAATCTCTGCGTAAAACATAAACATAATCTGAGGTAGTTAAGTGGATCAATGCCCTTCAGTAGGGATTTTCGCAATCTTTTGTACCGTACGCATTTCAGTACTCATATCCGTTGTTGGCCATGGCAAAACATAAATCTCTGAAATTAATATTATTATTATTATTTACTAAAAATTATTTAATTGGAAAAAGAAAATCTTTTTAATGAAACCCTTTTTAAAATTCTTTAATCACAGCGCAAGTTCTTTTGAAAGCTTAAAAAAATAACTGAATTTAATTTTAATTTTACACCAATCTTAAGCTTAACAAAATAATACCGTATTAACTTGCCCGTGATAAACTATTATACGTTTTATATTATTCAAAATAATAAAAAACTTACGTTTACAATTAGGCAACGAACAATTTCTAACTGGTGTAGGTTTTGAATAAATTTCTTTCGATTTCGACACAGCAGTTAGACTTACATCCCTTCTAAAATATAAAAGTGAAATTTTTGCTCTTGAGGAAAAGGGACCATGTCTCTTGCTCTCAAAATTATTGAAAGCTTTATTTTATTTATTTATTTATTTATTTATTTATTTTTGCATAATTTTAAATTCTTAGAGTGGCCAGTTTTCTTCCAATCAAATCAAGTGATGCCTCTCGGTCACCACTTGATTTGATGCGCTAACTCGAGAGATGACTCTGGATCACCACTCGGCTTGACGCGATGAATTCGGGTAGTAACGATGATTACTTAGGTTTGGATTCGGCAGTATCGCTTTTCGAAGGTATACAACTATGCATGGGTATAAAACAAGTACCAATTTTTAAACTTAAATGCGATTTTTGAATTTATTGCTAAATATACGTCTTCGACGTTAATTCGAACTTGACAGTCGTGGCGACAAGAACATTATTTTCAAAGCTACGGATCCCATTAAACATGGAATACGATGAAGGAATCCCTTCGCGTGAAACGAGCTCGAGCTCGATTTTTTAATGAAGAACGAAATTACCTCTATGCATAGACTACTCGAGGCGTAAGAGAGTAGAAAAGCCGTGATGAAAATACCGATGAAGTAAGAGATGCAAGAAGGCAAAAAATGACAGTAACAGATAGTGAATGTGAAAGCGATACGAATTCTGCAGATAAGATACGAAATTCAGAATGGATACCATGCAGAGAATGCGAAGAAAATCCGGCAAATAATACCGTTTGTATCCAACGGAAGAGCAAAAAACCATTAGATGTCTTTAAATTGCGTGCGAAATGTAAGAAATTCGCCAAATAAACGGAAACTCACATCGAGTTGCTGGTTCTCCTGAGAATGCAAAGGCTTGTAGAGCTATTAGGCTATTTTGGAATAGGAGACATGGAAACTTAGCAATACCCTCGCCGGGACTCGAACCACGGACCTCTCGAATACGCGCCGAGCATGCTGACCACTATACCATGAAGGCATGCTAAGAAGGCGGGAAAATACCTTATATACTCCTCCTTTTAGAGGGCGACAGGAAATTAGGGGACATAATAGGCAAATCCTGGTGGTGAAACATCATCATCCACACACTTTTTTAGTTCGGACGCCACTGTACAGACATTAGCCTCCCCGGGGGTTGACTCAGGCGAACGTCTGGGAAGTACTGGTTCGTATCTGTATCTAGGCAGCCTCAACCACGGGGTCATAATAACAGACTTCACAGAAGGCCTGAGGGCTCTCGGTACAGAGTAAGGCTCGGCAGCGACCGTAATGGTACTGCCTTATCTGCCCTTGCTCTGTGTGGTCGCAACATTGTGAATTGATCTAGGGCGGGAACGCATTAATTCCGATAGACGCCTATTAGGTCGCATTAGGAAGGAAGCTGTACCGTTCCATCAGCATTGCACAGACATTAGGTGTTTTTTTTTTTTTTTTTTTTTTTTTGAAAGGAGGAGAGATAAAAATTCAGAAATTCCCTCGCCGGGACTCGAACCACGGACATCTCGAATACGGGCCGAGTGTGCTGACCACTACATCACAAGGCATGCTAAGAAGGCGGGAGAAATACCTTACAGGCTTAAATTCATTTTAGGTTACGTTACGTTATCTGGATATGGCAAAGCTGGGAGAGCTATCTGCCTAGGAGGAAGAATTCTTTCGTGGGGGACTTTCTGGGTGTAACTGCATATTTACTTTGTATTCAGGTAACACATGGAGAAAACTACGAAACCAGCTATGCAGCCAGCCCATTCGCAGAGTTCGAACCCAAATGAGGTCGAACTATCAGCATTCAGAGTTTTTTATCACTCGGCCACTGGTGGGGATAAATACGTAATTAAAAAAAAACACCTTTTCTGGTGTCAAAAGATGTGAAGAATGACAAGGAAGAAGGCTTAACTAATATTACTAAGATATAATGAATTCTACGCATTGGGAAATTTTATCGAGCAAAATAATCACAATGCAAAAGAAAGGAATCTTCATACTCTCTTCAATAATGTTTTGACGAGGTCTTAATGGAACATTAAAACAGCATAAATTAGTTAAAGACTAATTATGCACATTAGTAGTTTATCTTCTATCATATTTTCAGCCATTAAATGAATAACAGTAGGAATCTCAGTCGGGGGTTTCTCAACATCTGAGGAGTTCTCAGCCGGGGGGAATTTTTTAGTTTCAAGGGGGATGTGTTCAAGGGCTAAACACTTAACAGCCTTTTATTTACCTGCTAAGTATTTAGTTTTAATTGGCGCCGGTCTCAATTCCAGAACTCCACGAAGGCACGTAGTAAAGAGGCAGAAAAACCCTATAAAGGTATTCATAGAATTAATCTACGTAGAGCTTCGTTCAAAATTTTGCATTTTTCTAACAGAATAAATTATGCTTATAATAATATTGTTTTTCTGGCTTTATCTAAGTCCGATATTCCGGCATATTCGATTGACGACTTGGTCAGATTTTCAAACTTTTCCTGCATTTTAATTTTACTCATATTTATTTTATTACATTTCATTTTACTGTTTGCATATAAATGAATTAGTGATTGAATATTGATGAGCTGTATGGGTATTTTTATATTGAAATACTATATCAAAAGGAACAACAAAACTCTAATTATATGTTCTTATTCTTACAATTATACGAGTTCTCGTTTAACTATAATGAACTAAGTTGGTAACACATTGTTTATATATGTCTGGCTGTTAACAGAACAACAAACGTTATTGGAAACAGACTACTGCATCTTAATTGGTAATGTAATAAATATATCACTATTAAATTCCATAAATGCATCTTGCTTGGGAATGTAGTTAATAGCTATAGACACGCGTCTAGTATATGTAAGCATATTGTATTTTTTCTGTCAAACATATTCAAGTATTTTTGAAAAATTTATTGCTTCCTTTTACGAAGTGGAAGAAGTAGTGTAACTGCAAAAAATTCTGAGGAATCATATGTATTTCAAAGTAAACATCCATTTTGACCGTTCTCAAATCGATTTGGACAAAATATCGCGCGACGTCTGTACGTTCGCATATAACAGAGAACTTTTCCTCCCAAAATAAATTGTAAAATAGATTTCAAGTGCATTCATAAGGGATTCTTTTCGTGACGTCTGCACGTAAATGCAAATCTGCATATATCTCGCGAAACTCTAAAATAATTAACCGTAGAACATTGAAATTTGAGACTCATGTTCATGAATTAAGGATAATTTAGAATGATTACAATCGAATAGTTATGATACAGAGGCCCTATGTGGATGATTTTTTAGTGGTAGAATTATCGGTCGCCTGGAATGAAGGCGTACGGAAGTATGGAAGGGATCCAAGGAACTTGGAATGGAAGTTTGGAAGTATCCAAGGAACTTGGAATAGCACAAAGTTTCATCTCTAAACTTTGGCAACGATTCCAAAATGATGGAAATGTCAGTAGACGTTACGGTACAGATCGCCCCCCCCCCCGAGATGCAACTCCGAATGACGACGGTATTTGGAAGTAACCGCCAAAAGAAACAGAGGGAGCACAATATCAGACCTGTCTCGTCAGCCATGGGTACTACAGTTTCAAAGCAAGCCGTGTACAGACGTTTGGGATAGATTGGTCTACATGCTCGCAGGCCTGTCAGATGTGTTCCGCTCATGCCAACTCACTGTCGCGCTAGCATTTAACCTCTAGTAGGGAACCTACAGTGCAAACATCGTCACAGTAGGCATGTGCGATGTTTTCCAACAAGTTCAGGTTTAGCTTGCATTCTGATTCACGTCGGACTTTCACATGGAGAACTCCAGGTACCCGCTATTACCAAGACCACATCACTGAACGACACAGTTATGGTAGTGCAGAATTGCTCGTTTGGGGTGGAATTATACTGGGCTCCAGAACAGATCTGCATGTTCAGATCGGAACCATGGCAGACCAAATTTATCGGGACATTATTCTAAAAGAACATGTATGTTTGTTTAGGGATGCCGTGGGCGCCGAATTTTTGTTTATGGATGACAACGTCCGTCCTCACCGAGTAAGTATTGTAAAGGAATGCCTTCATTCTGAGGATATCAACCGTACAGAATGGCCAGCATTCACATCTGACCCGAATCTGACCAGTATGTGTGGAACATGCTTGGCCGACGAATTACAGCCTGTCAGACACCTCCTACATATGTACCGGAACTTCGAAGACCATTGCTGAATGAGTGGAGTAATCGTTAACCAAGATCAGCTCGATAATTTGATACTCAGCATGCATAGATCTTGTACGGATTGTATTTCATCGTCTGGGACACATACAATATATTAATCATCATAACATGTAATGTTAAATTTTTGTAAAGGAGATACTTTTTGTAGTTGCTCCAGGGAGCAAAAATCGCAGTTTTTATGACTAGTATTGTACATACACCATCTTTTTTGTTCTTTATCTTTTGATTAATAAATATTCTTTACGAATAAGTCACGTTTGTTTTGTTTCTGAAACTTTATTTGTCGTAACTGGCATTATCTTTAATTTATGGACATGAGTGTATATACTGGACTACTGAACGCTGCTCAAGTGGACTGCCGCCCTTAACTATAGTAAGCCTTACGGTATTTGTTTCCACTTGGCAGATGCTGTCTAATCATAACTCTCTGATCCGACAGCATTTATTATTTCAAAATCTTATGTTTCATAATCACTCATTATTTTACATAGGTTTTTAGTATCTATAACTGCCTGGTTGTTAACCCAAGTTCTATTTTAACTACTACGCTGCTAACTATACTACACTACTTTAACATGGGCAATGTTGCTATAATTCCTTTACACTGCAATACTACTTCAATGTTTTACACTAGACCACACTACATTTTACACTGAGTACTATGCATTGTAACAATATCATATATAAATGCAAGACATAGAAGAATATATTAATGCAAGACATAGATTATACTATATAAATGCAAGACATAGTAAACCTGGTTATAAATATAATACGATAATATTAGATCATTTTTCTATCGCACAATTTCGAGTACAATACAATGCCTACGAAACTTTACACTCTAGTACCATAAGCTACAAAAGTACAAACTCGGCTAGAATTGCATTTTACATTGGGTACAATACATTGTGATTCTATTATATATATGTACAAAATTTACAAAATATATAAGCATTAAAGTCGCATAACCTCCTACTACTACTTATACAGATATACTGAACAATTACTGTAAATACAGTAGCTTTATATCTTGATTACAATTCACACTGTACTAGTTAGCCATATAATTACAAAATTAAGAAATAATATACAATGTTAATCAAACCATACACTGTTATTCATTATTGATGCAGGTACCCAAAGATAATACTATAAATGAAAAATGCTAAGGTTAGGTTACAATACACTTTTCAAAACCATTCCTAGTTAGCAAATACAGTGGAACTACGAACAACATGATTTAAACATTGATATTTCAAGCATAAAGCATAATCCAATTTATATTCTGTACTCTAACTTAAAAAAAAAAAAAAAAAAAAAAATCCTTTTTTTCCCTTTTTTTTGGGGGGGGGGGGTAACAATAGGTTATGCCTCCATCTATGCTGAGTAAAATAAATATAATTCTGCCAATGATGGAATAGAAACAATTCAACAATGATACAGTTATATAACTAGTAATTTTTACAATACGTTTTAATGATTCTTTCAGTTATGAGACTTATTAATTGTAGGGTAATCTAAAAGTCACAAAGATGTGTACAATGAAAAATTAAGAATCTATGCACCAATGTGGTTAAATCACACAAACATTGAACAGTTCAAGGTTCTGCAATGGTAATAAAGCTAATGTTATGTCATTCACAAGGAAGTCTTTACCCTAAGATGATCCTTTAATTATGAGTGTACAAGGTACAGATGTGTGCAGTAATTGTCATTTATTCTGAAGTGTTCGCTCTGTTTATGCCTGCATGACTCTGTGCACAGTACTTTAATACCTCATTCAATTTGCGTTTAGCAATACTATTCTTGCAGATTGTTTCTGCCCATTGTGGCCAAAATAAATCACTTGGTCTCTTCAGGTGATAAGGTTTGGTGGATGCACAATGGAAGAGATAGTGATCTGGATCACTTATCAGGTTCAATGTTTCTTCTAACTTTCTTCGGAAACATACAATGACCTGACTAGAACAGAGAGCTTACTAAAGCTATGTTCACTAATTGTAGTAAGTGGACAGGATACAGACGAAGGGTATACAAAACCCTTTATTTTTTTCTTTATATACAATGACTTCCGTACTTCGGAATACAATGACCCTCCACTCGGGGTCTAACTTAAAAGATATCAAAATAAAACTAAACTCTAATTTAACTTTAGAATAAGATTGGCCTTATAATAACAGAAAGCGTATGTAGCACAGAGACTGTGAACACTACAATACGTTTAATTTATCAAGAGGATTAAAACCTCTGGCCTGGAAGGCAAAGTAGCAACTGCGTAACTTCTAAGGTAAGCGGCCTGCTTCGAACTCACGGCTTCCTCTCTTCTGCTTGGCAAAAAGGCCACACTTAAATACTTGGCGTTCGCCAGACAACTTTGCATAAACTCCTTCACGCTTATAATTCTGGCCGGAAGTAGAAAATAAGAAGTGATAGTAAAGATTTAAAATAAAATAAACGTTAGTAAAACTTAAGATCCTTACACACTTACCTCTCCACATTCACAGAATTCTGTTCCGCTTAAGTGGAACCTCTTTAAATAGGTAGGGAATGGTCCATGTCCAGAAAAAAAGTGGGTCTGTGCACCGTTCGTGACTTTTGCTACAGTTCCCACTTTTGGAAAAAAAGAGTAGGTCCTTCTACCCGTGGGTGCTGAGTCCCACCTTTCCTGCCACTGGCATAATAAATTTTCAAGAGTACTTCTCTTGAGATAAGAGGTAGGGAGTTTCACAGGATATTCTCTCAGGCTTTTATCATTTGCTGCCGATTTGGCAAGCTCATCTGCCTTTTCATTGCCTGTGATGCCCACATGAGCTGGGACCCAGATCAAGTGTGGACGTAAGGAGGGAGGGCAATGCAAAAGAATTTTTTTGAGCTCTTGTACATAAGAGCTCCTGCTTTTATTTCCTCTAATCGCTGCCAGGCTAGAGGCCGAGTCACTGAAGATTGTTGCTCTGAATCTAAATGAATAAACTGAAAATTTAATTGCTGCTTTTAGCGCTGCAACCTCTGTCTGAAAGACTGTATTTCTAATATCTAGTCTTCTTTTCCATGTTTTAATAATATTCTCCCCTTGTAAAGCGCAAAATGCACTACCGGCGCCTCGCTCTGTTTTGGATCCATCCGTGTAGAGGCTGAAGCTGTTCTTTTTTGAAGATGCGTACACAAGTTGGATGTTATCGGACAAGTCTATGTCTGCGGGGTGCCCTAAAAGAACTGGTTTGTGCTTTTCATAGTCTGTGATAATAGTTCTGATTCCATAATGTTGCATTCTCATCCAGTCTCAGCACTCTTGCCAATAGGGATTCCCGTTCTGCTTGTAAGTCTAATGGTGGTATACCAGCAAGCACTTGAAGTGCTGCTGTAGAAGTGGTTCTGTATCCTCTGGATATCAGTAATAATTGCATTCTTTGTATTGTGAGCAATAGTTTACTCATATGTGAGGAGATATTTTCCCCCCAAATTGCTGCACCATACAAGATAATCCTCTCGGATATAGTACGATACCAACTTCTCAGAATATTGGCTGGCGTTCCCCACTGTATTCTTGCTGTTTTGAGCATGTTATTTGTAAGGCTGTTTATTTTCTGTTTCACCTCCTTCAGGTAAACCCAAGATACCCAAGATAATTTATTATTAAAAGTCAGTCCCAAGTACTTCAGATTGGGCACGCATTTGATCGGTATACCGTTCATTTTAATGGACGGGTTTCTTTTAGGAATACCTTTCCTACCTATGTAGAGCAATTGGGTCTTCGTTGCAGAGATGATCAGTTTGTGACTCTTGGCCCAGGCTGCAAAGTCGTCCACTGCCTTTTGCGCCTTTTGTACCACGTCTTTCCTGCTAGTAATGACTAGAAGAAAATCATCTGCGAAGGCTTGTATATTCACATTTGGGTTATTATCAAACAGAGTAAAGGCTGTGTTAGCCACCAAATTCCATAACGTGGGTCCCAAGCAGGAACCTTGGGGGCATCCTTTTTGCAGTTGGTAATTGATAACCCCTTTATTCGTAGTAACTTGTACTCCTCTATCTTGCAGATAACTTCGCAAGAGCTTGATAATTTCAAAAGGGATTTGTGCATTATCCAGGCATTTAATTACGTCTGGCCACCATAACGAATCGAATGCCCCTTTGATATCCATTCCCACTACTATTGTGTATCTGTCATTGTTCCTGCTGGCTTCGATATTCTCCAGAAGATTCTTAAGTGCCCCCTCCGTAGACTTCCCCTCACAGAAACCAAACTGATTTTTGTTTATGTAATTTTTAATCTTAAGAAAGTAGTTGAGCCGCGCTAAGATGACCTTCTCTAGTACCTTGCTAATGGAAGGGAGAAGACTAACTGGTCTATATGCTCCCGGATCCGATGGATCTTTACCTTGCTTGTGGAACAATGCTACTTCTGCCCACTTCATGGCCCTAGGAAAGTGTCCTATTTTCCAACAAGCCCTACATAACGAAAGAAAAAGTTGAGGGAACTCATGATGAATATATTTGATCATAATATTATCGATGCCATCCGGTCCCGGAGCTTTCTTGTTTACGAGGCCTTTGACTATTCTAGTAATTTCCTGAATGGAAGGGAGCTGATGGTCATGCTTTTTGCTGGTCCAAAGAAAGTTTCGAAAGTTATATCTTGTTTGCCCATGCTCATCAAAGTCATCCCTTACATCATCCTTGGGAAAGATAGTGGTGAGCACTGACAGGAGGACATCTGATATGCTAGAGGCACTTGGTGCCAGTTTTGCGACCAGCTGAGTTGGGCGAAAGACTCTATCTGTTGCGATTTTTTGCACTGGGCCATAAGTCTCTTTTAGATTGGAACAATGTTTTTTCCAAGATTCAGTTTTCGCTTTCTGTATGCGCTTTTTGTAGAGAGCACATTCTTTCCTGTACTTTAACATCTTTACGGATCTTACTTCTTCTTGTTCTGCCTGTGCCAGCCTCCTCAAGGCCCGTACTTTGCTTCTAAACATCTAGTTGTGCACCTCACTTTCTAATGCAATCGGCAGTATCAAATGTATATACATATATACATACCCACCCCTTTACCCGGCATAAAATCCTCACTTGGTCTTTATGTACGCAATCATTGGTCGTAGTCACATACTTCCCATTGCAGGAATGTTTTAAATGGCGAAAATGCTCATGTTTTTTCAATGTCAAATTAAACAATATTATTAATAATAATTTTGGACAAATAATGAAGTCTAACTTATAATGCAGTCTCCCGGTTCCTATACATATATTTCGGGAAGTTTCATACTCGTTATAAAAAGTAAAATATTAAGAAGTTTGACTCCCGTTACGAGAAAATTTACCGATATTTAATTTCAAAATTTGAAATTTTTTATGTCAATTTAAACTTGCCTCGAAGAATCAGTTAATTCGAGGAAATAGGTTTAAATTAAGTGCAGCCAAAATATGTATAATTTAATATTAAATTAAAATATGTTTAATTTAAAGGAAGTCATGTGATGTCCACATTATACGTATATCTTTATATATATATATATATATATATGTATATATATATATTTAAAGCTGGTAGATACTTTTAATTCCAAAGTAAACTATAGTAATTCTGGCTATGTATCTTTGGTCCCACATTCAAATCCCGTAAACTGCATTACAATATTACCAAAACACCTTAAAAAATACACGTCTAAAACTTTATCCACTACTTTTGACCAAAAATATATCAAGTCTACCATATTTTCATGGAAATAAATTGGATTAGGATTAGTTGAAACGAATGGAAAGAAAAATTGCACAGAAAAGTGCATAACTTTGAAACAGCCACCATAATTCCAATCCAGCTTGGGGAGCTGAGGAATGCCATTCGATTCTGGTCACGATTCTCCGATATTAAAAGTTATGTCCTCGTGACTGGAATTTGATTGGCTGCCTGAAGTAACCAGTAACCGCTAGTGAATGGCGAAAATAAGTCAGCAACCGGACAACGAAATCAATTGGTCTTTGCTCAGTTCCCAGTGGATTAAGAGAACCTCTTTCACAGGAAATCTTAAGTCAGTATATTTTCCTTTGAAAACTTCGTATTCTGCGTTTAAAGACTCTGCAATACACTTTTTTTTCTATTGAAGAAGAAAATTCGATCATAAAATTCCAACAGATAAACTCACAATATTGCAAAGTCATCAATAAATCTGTATAAATGCATATCTGAGGTAATGAAATATTTTTCTAGCTTATTATTTGGATCAGCCTATGTGCTGTCTTGCGCAAGACATGTTGAGAAACGTCTTTATTTCCAAAGATTTCATCCTATGATTGGTACAGGTAACATGAACCAGTGGTTCTCAGCAAGGGGGAGGGAATTTCATACTTTCGGGGGGAGTGCGATTAGACATTTATTTAGCTGTTAAGTATTTAGTTTATGATTATAAAAATAATTTTATTCGAGTTTTGGCATTTATCAACATTTTCTACACTTTTGTTATTCAATTTATAAACAGGTTAAAAATCATCTAAATAAAATCCATACAAATACATATTGTTACGAATTTTGTATAGTACAACATAGAAATTCTGAAGAAATCGAGTTTTTACCGGAAAAATAAGATTACAGGAGCAAGCGTATTTAACATAGTAAATGGTTATCTCTCGAAATGGGCGAGAGTTTTGAAGACTAATTTGTGTCGGTAAATTTGACGAGAAATCGCCAAAAGTTGTTCTTGGCGACTATTTGGGGTCATTTTGGTCCTTTTCTTGTATAATTGCTATTGTGATTCAATAAATGTAATTGATCTCTATGTGTAACTGCAACCGTATCCACTTTTCCATGTAACTGTAACCACATGTGCCTATCAGTAATTTCGAGAAATGGAAAGTATTAGAGATTTATTGGTCGGCGTAAAACTATATGGGCATCAGTTGTCAGTTTTTTTAGATCAAAGTCGACTTCGAAATACTGATATATCTCCGTGTGAGCTTCGCTCTTTAGTTGCGTTTTGCACTGCGTTGTATTTAACGTTCTTGGTAGTTTGAAGCCGAACTACTAATTGTGTTCTGTAGTACTGAGGAGAGCTGTACGAATTTGTGTTGCTGAAAGCTTCAGATGTGTGAAGTGTTTCCTTGGTAAAATAAATTTTATCAAACTATCATCGGTTTTGTGTGCATTCAATCTATTACGAACACGTACGCAGGCAATAATATATTTATTTTCCGAGTATGTAAATGATCTCCTAGCAATGGTAAAGCAAGCGCATAGGGCAAAAGGCATGACAAAATGAACAACCTATGACAAACTTCATTACTGAAAATAAATAAAAGTCAATTCAAAACGTCACAAGTATTTTATTTATATACATCAGACAACTGGCATTTCTAATGAAGTTTTGGAGTAACCAGTTTCAGACGGAATCTAACGACTGACTCATAAATGCGTCTTAACTCTTTGAAGACCATAACGCCCCAGACGGCCTTTCATTCAAACGACCACAACCGCCCGGAACGGCAGAAATTCCGATATTGTTTTCTTCCCTTCCCTAAGGTATGCAGTAGCAGGTGCAGTTTCCCCAAATGCATTGTATCAGTTTATTGCAGACAGCTTGTCCTAAAAGGATTTATTTGTGATTTCTTATCTTTATTTGTTGGGAAATAGACAAGATGGTATTTGAAATCCTCACTCTTCTTTGTGCGTTAAATAGATGGGGAGGGGAAGAAGTTACTGTGACTCTCGAAAATCTTTGCGGGCGGTTCGGTAATTTATGCGTACTTCGGTTAGCGAAAACTTCGGTTTTCAAAGTGTTAACTAACCTGTTCTTGATTGTGAATGTAATTAACTACACCCATCAAGCATAGTTAAGCACATTGGAATGTTTTTACACTTTCAAATGTTTGCAATATAATTTTGAAATTTCTTTTTTAAGCTTGGAGATGCTTTTGGTTTGTAATGCTTTTAATTTATGTAAATGCAGGTAAATGCTAAATGTTTAAGCTCTGTATATCTATATTCACTGTATGTCTATGCTGTTAACAATATGAGCTGCCCGAGGACAAGCGGGAAATCATAAGGATCTAAAAAGTAATTCAGAATTTTGTAAAGTATTTATTTATTTTGATTAAACGGTTATTTTATGTTCAATATCTATACTATCATTTCGATCTTTTCGTTTTTCTGCCAGAACGCACATTTTAGCTCGCGCTTACTTAAATGAGGTAGAAAGATATGGGATTTCAAAGGAAGTTTTAGTTTGATTAGAGAGTGCGTGTTCCGCCTGCTGAAGGTCACGTTACTAATCCAAATTCCATGACACCAGTTTGTCTTCGGCGTTCCTTTTAATTTTGCCAATAGTGCTGGTCACGCCGGTGTCGGGTTGAGCCAACTTGTCATATATTTATTCCTGTGTAGTCATCGGCTAACGTAACGAATTAGCTCTGTTTTCATTTAAAATTGCTTAGTTTTTGATAAATGATGGCTGGTTTTGGAAACACAAGAAGTGCCATCTCTCAAATTATTTGAATTCTGAATAAAATGATCTTTTATATCCTTCTTACTTTTCTGTCGTTTATCTAGACATAGTGATAATTCGCTCAGGTGTAAATGGAATCTTGCCTTAGTGGATGCTGCCCAACAGAGTGAGACTCTGTAATTTCTTTCCCAAATTTAAATTATAAATTGAACTATAAATTTACAAGGTATTTTTCCCGCCTTCTTAGCATGCCTTCGCGGTGGAGTGATCAACACGCTCGATGCATATTCGAGAGGTCCGAGGTTCGAGTCCCGGTGAGGGTATTGCTCATTTTTCATCTCTCCAGCTTCAAAATAATCTAATGCCTCCACATTGGCACTCAAACTAAAAACAGTTGGTGAATGATGATTCTCCTTTACCAGGATTTGGTGATTGGGTCCTCTAATCCCCAGTCACCTTTTAAAAGGGAGAATATATAAGGTATTTCTCCCACCTTTTTAGCATGCCTTCGTGGTGTACTGGTCAGCACTCTCGACGCGTAATCGAGAGATCCGTGGTTCGAGTCCCGGCGAAAGCACTGCCCATTTTTCCCATCTCCCGCTTCGAAATAACCTAATGTCCCTACAAATTGAAATCCTAATCGATACAGTACATTTTTCTTGCGGCCGCACCATTGGCTCATATTCAAAACCTGGAGAAGGCTTGTATGTTTGTAACTGATATCTTTACGGCATGGGGGTACTTAAGATACACTCATGTCCATAAATTAAGGATAATGCAAAATCAGGCAAAGGAAGAGCTAGAAGCAAAACAAATTTGACTTATTTGTAAAGCTTATTTATTAAACAAAAGGTAAAGAGCAAAAAAAGATGCTATATGTTTGATATTATTTAAAAAAATAGCGATTTTTTCTCCCTGGAGCAAATTACACACAAAAAAAACCTATTTACAAAAAACCAATATTACATGGTTGGTATGATTGTTAATACATTGTATGTCTCCCAGACTATGCAATACATTCCGTACAAAGCCAAGGCACGCTGAGTAACAAATTATCGATCTGATTTTGGGAGATATTACACCACTCTAAAAGCAATGCTTTCCGAAGTTCCGATAGATATGTAGGAGGAGGTTGACGGGCTGCAACTCGACGGCCAAGCATGTCCCACACGTGCTTTACTGGATTCAAGTCCGGTGAGAATGCTGGCAAGTCCATACGGGTGATATCCTCCGATTGAAGGCATTCGCTTACGATGTTTGCACGGTGAGAACGGGCGTTGTCATCCATAAACACAAATTGTGCGAACATGGCGCCCCGAAACAAACGTACATGAGTTTCCAGAATGACATCCCGATAGATTTGGCTTGTCATGGTTCCAATTTGAACATGCAGGTCAGTTCTGAAACCCAGAAAAATTCCACCCCAAACGAGCACTCCATACACCACCGTAACGGTGTCGTTCAATGATGTTTTCTGGGTGGTAACGTGTACCTGAAACTCTTCATATGAAAGACCGGCGAGAATCAGACTGCAAGCTAAACCTGGACTCGTCGAAAAACATCACACAAGCCCACTGTTGAGGTGTCCACAATGCATGCTCTCTAGTCCAGGCTAACCGCAGGCGACAGTGAGTTGCAGTAAGTGGAACGCATCTGACAGGTCTACGAGCATATAGACCCATCTGCCCTAAGCGTCTGTACACGGTCTGCCTTGTAATTGTCGTACCAGTGGCTGAAGAGAGTTTGACGAGACAGGTCTCAGGCTGTGCTCCGCCTCTTTCTTTTGGCAGTAACTGCCAAATACCGGTCCTCATTCGGCGTTGTAACTCAGGGGCGACCTGCGCTGTAACGTCTACTCACATTACCATCATCTTGGAATCGTTGCCAAAGCCTGGAGATGACACTCTGGGCAATTCCAAGTTCGTCCGATACTTCCAGTTGGGTACGCCCACATTCCAGACAGCCGATAATTCAACCACGTAAAAAATCATCCAAATGCGTCCTTTCTGTCATAACTATTATGTTATTGCACTGAAATGATTATAAAGCGCCTGCGAACAATTTTACTTCTTTGCCTGTATTCCTTATATATCACTCTTTTACACTCTCGTCATTGTGACGTACCATCGGTGTCATCTGGTTACTTCCTGAAATTTGCCTATGATTCTTGAAGATGTGTGTATTGATTTGTGTATTGACACTACAGATATAATTGCAATAAATTGTATATTGACACTACAGATATAATTGCAATAAATTGTATATTGACACTACAGATATAATTGTAATAAAATTATTTACATTTATACAAAATTCGTAACAATACAAAATTCATCCCCGATGCATTGCTTTGGAAACTGTTCTAAGATGATTAATTCTTAACTCGGTTGTGTTCAATATGATATTTATTTTATTAAATCTTACTCATATGGGAAGTCCATAAATTAGGGATAATGCAAAATCAGGCAAAGGAAGAGTTAGAAGCAAAACAAATTTGACTTATTTGTAAAGCTTATTTATTAAACAAAAGCAATTTGTAATTTGTAAAGCTTATTTATTAAACAAAACCAGTCAAAAAGCAATGCTCTCCGAAGTTCCGGTAGACATGTAGTTGGAGCTTGACGGGCTGCAACTCGTCGGCCAAGCATGTCCCACACGTGCTCTACTGGATTCAAGTCCGGTGAGAATGCTCGCCAGTCCATACAGGTGATAGCCTTCGATTGAAGGCATTCGCTTACGATGTTTGCGAGGTGAGGACGGGCGTTGTCATCTATAAACACAAATTGTGCGCCCATGGCGCCCCGAAACAAACGTGCATGTTTTTCCAGAATGACGTCCCGATAGATTTGGCTTGTCATGGTTCCAGTTTGAACATGCAGGTCAGTTGTGGAACCCAGAATAATTCCACCCCAAAAGAACACTCCTGCACCACCGTAACGGTGTCGTTCAATGATGTTTTCTTGGTGGTAACGAGTACCTGGAGCTCTCCATATGAAAGTCCGGCGAGAATCAGACTGCAAGCTAAACCTGCACTCGTCGGAAAACATCACTCAAGCCCACTGTTGCGGTGTCCATAATGCATTTTCTCTACTCCAGGCTAACCGCAGGCGACAATGAGTTGCAGTAAGTGGAACGCATCTGACAGGTCTACGAGCATATAGACCCATCTGCCCTAAGCGTCTGTACACGGTCTGCCTTGAAATTGTCGTACCAGTGTCTAAAGAGAGTTGACGAGACAGGTCTGAGGCTGTGCTCCGTCTGTTTCTTTTGGCAGTAACTGCAAAATAGCGGTCCTCATTCGGCGTTGTAACTCTGGGGCGACCTGTGCTGTAACGTCTACTCACAATAACCTTCATCTTGGAATCGTTGCCAATGTCTGGAGATGACGCTCTGGGCAATTCCAAGTTCATCTGATACTTCCAGTTGGATACCAGGGATAAATAGAAGGGCTGGCTCATTTCTTTGTTCGACTCCTCGTCGACGCGAGCCTAATGGGGGGACGTAACAGGCAATAATCTGACGTCACTGTGATGCCACCTGTCCTGATTTCCCGCGTTTAAAACAGTATTTTCATTGAGCTGCGAGACGATTTTCTAGAGGTTACATATCCCAAATTAATTTTAATAATATATATATCTGTTTTCTAATAATGTATATATTTAAAATAATTTATATATATGTAATTTTAGTTAGTTTTTATTTTAAATTCTATATTGTAAAGTATCGTTTACGTAATATGGCTTTTTGCGCTGCAGTAACGTGCCGTAGCACTTGCAGAAGTATGAAAGGATGAGATATTTTATTTCATGGGACCAAAGGATCCAAATGAGAGTTTGCTTTTGAAGAAAGTATGGATACACAAATGTCAAAGAGAAGATTCTATTAATGTGAAGAGCGGAAAAATTTGCAGCGAACATTTTCTATGCAGTGTTTATGAAGATGATATGAAAAATCGCTTGTTTGGATAGCCACAAAAAGAAACTGTTGGAATGGAATGCTGTGCCGAAAGTAAATTATGATGACAATAATAAATCGAAATTGATGATGACAATAATGAATCAAATTTTAATGATTTTGAAATAAAACTCACAAATGAAAATGTAGATCATCCTGAATGTTTAAGGATAAACAAGAATGCATTAATAATTTGAAGAACAAAATAATATCCTTAGAAAATTGTATTAAATTGTATTAAAGTATTGAAAAATAGAGAAAACAACAATTTTAGAATGTTTGTTCAGCGACCAAGAAGGTGGACGACATCTAGACAGAAATTGGTATCAGAAATTAAAATCTCAAATAGCGAAATTTGGGGGGGGGAGCACAAATCGGAGAATTTGGAAAAATGTCTAAAACCTATTTTTATAAAGACGCAGATTAATGCATTACTGGAAAAGAAGAAAAAAATCAGGTGGACTAGTGAAAATATTTCACGTAGCATCGTCATAAGAGCTCTGTCATCCTAAAGCTATGATTTTTGGAAAGAAAAAAAATTGGAATATCTTTACCTAGTATTATCAAATTAAAGAAATGGTGTTTATTTTATTTTTTAGTGTTTTCTAAATTTTAGTGTAGTCCAAGAATTCAAAGTAATGTTCTTACTCTAAAGAAGAAAAGAGGCGAATATTTGTATTCTGTAGAAAAAATATGCGTTCTCAGTTTCGACGAAATGCATATAGATTGAAAACTCTGCTATGACTCTAAACTGGACTAAGTTGGTTCTTTTCAAAATGTGCAGTTTGTTTTAATCAGAGGTCTCATTTCGCGCTCTGCCTCAAATTACTGAGAAACCGCGTTTTAGATAGAGGATTTGTTTTAGAAGATGTAACTGTTTTAAATTTTGATATTATTAAAGAGGTTTTAAATAGAGATTGAGAAGAAATCAAATTGTGTCACAAACTAAAACTAAATTATTTAATGGTCAAGGGAAACGAGAGACAAAAAGTCGCTCCAGAGAAAACATTATTTTCAAAAGTACCGCAAAAGGTATAATCTACCCCACAGGAAATCAGAAAGCATCTGACTTCTATGAGTTAATCGATAATATCTTCGGTATTATGTGTATGTGTGTATTTAATTATGGCAAAGCACACTAGAGCTATCTGCCTAAGGGGAGGGATGCCTTCGTGGAGGACTTTCTAAGGGAAACTGGCTCGTATACACGTTACACATGGGGAAAACCACGAAAACACCCATGCAGCCAGCCCGTTCGCGGGATTAGAACCTCGGACCGAACTACCAGTGTTCAGCGACCGCTCGGCCGCTGGTGGGCCTCTTCGGTATTATGAATAGTACCAAAATAGTACCAACAAGAATAACAAGTATTTAACAAACTAATTTTGTAAAGTACTTGTTAAAGTTATTCTTATTGTATCCTTTGTAACTAATTATTGATTAGATTTGGTGCTAGATTAGCATTCTAGATAAAATATAATAGTATAAAACATCAAAGTAATTGGCATAAAAAGACCTGTTTCCTTTACTCACACTTTTGAAAAATTAAATAACTGTTTTAGGTACTCTGAATAAAGCTATTTTGTGAAAATTAAGGTAACAATCTTATATACATTTATTTAATTGTAATATAGATATAAGTATAAATTACAAAATTATTTAAAAAATATCTATTATATTGAATCGGAAGAGAATTATAACAATGTAAAATTTACAATCAGGCAAAAAATCAAACGTAGGTTAGCAGAAATGTTGCCATATATGTCATATATGTTTAAACCTATGTCAATGTAAAGTTGTTTTTTGAGTAAATTTAAATAGCTGCTATTATAGTTACCTTAGAAGCAGCATAAAAATTCTCTCAGTTAGCATGCAAATAAAGAAATTATTAGAAATAAACGTGCATTAAATAAAAAAACCTGCAAATAAAAATAAAAAAAAAAAAAAAATAAAAAATAAAAAAAAAAAAAAAAACCACGGAACTTTATGTTAAAAGAGTAGCACATTTTATCTATTATTTTAAAATTGAGTAAGCATTATTAAAATTTTTAATGGTTCAGTCTAAAATTCATAAAGCAGTAACATTGCCTCTTCCAAATTATAGCTATCTTTCACACACAGCTCATTTTAAACGCTGGTTCATAAACGCTAATTTCCAAGCTGTGAATTATATTGGCGCGCTCAGCGTCATCATGGCTACGTCATCACTTCTCACTTTCTGCTTCAGGGGGAAAAGCTCTATGAGCTAGCCCTTCTCTTCTAAGTCCTGGTTGGATACGCCCACATTCTAGACGGCCGATAATTCTACCACGTAAAAAATCATCCAAATGCGTCCTTTTTGTCATAACTATTCGGTTATTGCATTGAAATGCTTATAAAGCGCATGCGAACAATTTTACTTCTTTGTCTGTATTCCTTATATATCACTCTCTTACACTCTCGTCATTGTGACGTACCATCGGTGTCATCTGGTTATTTCCCGAAATTTGCATATGATTCTTGAAGATGTGTGTAGTGATTTAACAGGTGATATATTTATTTTAGAGTTCGATTTCCGCGTGACTCCGAATTATCCTTAATTTATGGACATGAGTGTAAATGGCGAGTCAAAAGTCTTCACGCGTAGTTTGCTGGTAGGGAGTCTTGAATTCGTTCCGCATGGGATTCTCCTTCAAAACTGGGTCGGAACTGGTTCGGAAGCCGCATTGTCACCTAATAGGTGCTCATGCCAGCGGTAGGTGCAATACTGCGATCTTCGCCATAATAAAATGGTTGGACTTATTCCGAAGTTTACTGTCAGATAAGTAACGTAAATCATAACAAACCATTTAGACACCTTTTTAATGCCGCAATTTCTCCGAAAAAAAATACTATTTTCAAAAGTGCGTTCTGCAATCATTTTCAAATGCATACATCGTTAAAAAATTTCAATGGAAATATTCACTGCGATCTTCAAGATAATTCGCATAGTGACTGCTGAAAAAAAAAATTACTAATTATTAAGCTGAAAAGCCCTTATTTGTGTCATTTTTGCTTTTTTATCATTAAAGACGATTTCATTATCTAAATCCGTCTGTATATTTCAAATCTAAAATTTTCCTTTCCTCTCTTTTACTACCTAAATGGAATTCGCCATTTACCAAAAAAAAGTTACTTAGAGAGTAATTTCGGAAAGAAGCTATAGGGTATATTTTAATTAGGAAGTTACTTTTACGTTAATTACTGCTTAAAACTTTTATTTCTTTTGCCAGCATTCTGTAGAATGCAAATTAGATTGAGTTTAAAAAGCGAGTGGATATGTGCGTGTTATTTAGGAGAGAGAGCTTTATCAAAGCAAGACTGAAAAGAAGTTTATTTCATGACACAAAGATCTCGTTTTAGAGAGTAATTTTCTGAATTTGTTAGCAACCTTAATGTTAGAGATCATGGTTAACTCGTTAGGTTAGATTATTTGAGTATATTAAAATACGAGGGACATTTGTTTAAGAGAATGTATACTTTCGTGAAGGATTTTCTAAAGAAAATGGATCGGATTCACGGTAGGCTAAACATGAGGAGAACAACGAAAAACAACCATGCTGTCAGCCCGTTTGCCTGAGTTCGAACTACCAGTGCTCAAACGTCTTCAACACTCAGCCGCATATGGGGGCCGTGCATAAGTGGCACCAAGTTGAGTAGGTATTGGAGTTACTTGTCGTCTTACAAATATTTAAGTTTTGCATTTCTAAGAGTCCTTAAATAGCGGTGAATAAGTTTTGCTACATATTATTTATATTTACAATTTATTTTATTTTTATGTTTTATCTATGTTTTTATACATTTAGCCTCTCAAGTCTATTAAAAGACGAGAATTCGTTGGAAACGGTGTCCGCCGATAACATCGCTGCAAATACATCGTGGACGAAAACGTCGCGGAGAAAACAACGCAAGGCAAAAACGTCGTGCTACAAAACATCGTGGAAGAAAACATCGCAAAAAGAAAACATCGCAGTTCTAAAACATCGTGGTACAAAATATCGTCGTCGAAAATAAAGCGGTTCAAAAACTTCGCAGTTTAAAAACATCGTCGTCGAAAATATCGTGGTAAAAAATAAAGTATCTACAAATCATCGCATGACGATAACATCGCAGACATGCTTTTTTCAGGCTTTAATAACAGTAAATGGATATTCCCGTAATGATTTATGAGCGCAAGATGGAAAGAAGGATAATTTTTACTTTCATATTTTTTATTAACTAATAAATTTTTGCTGAAAAAGTAAGAAGGAGACTTAAGCATAGAAAATTAATGCAACTTATAGTACTTAATAGAATTTTAACTAACAAACTAACAAAGTAATATATATAGTAGTAACAAAGTAATATATATAGTAGTAACAAAGTAATATATATAGTAGTAACAAAGTAATATTAATAGTTAAGTATCAAAGGTCATTAATAAATCATTTTTATAAAGTTTTTACTGGTAATTTTTCATGAAAAGTATTATCTAAAAAAGATTAGAAAAAGGATGTTAAGTAACTGCATAACCTTATTTTTAAAAAAATTGCTAAGTTAATTTTGAGATTATTTTTTTCAATTTTGATAAAATACACTTATAGAGAAAATTATTTCTTGTTTTGTTTTAGTTTATTCTTAAAATGACATTAAAATTTTCATGCACAGCGTGCAGTCAGTTACTTGAATGCTGATTTTTTAGTTATGAAGAAAGTCAGCTATATAATATTTCAGTAGATTTTATATTTATTAGATTATGCCAAAGCACACTACGGCTATCTGCTTAAGGAGTGGGATTCCTTTGTGGAGTACATTCTCAGGAACTGGTTCACATGCACATTATACTTCCCGAAAATCTTCATGCAGCTTTTTTTTTTTTTTTTTTTAGAATTTTAGAAATAATGTATACTTGCAGTGAAACTTCTTGGTGACTATCTCCCTCTAAGATGAACAGTGTTTTTGAGAACAATAAACATTGGTTTTAATCATAGAACAATAAACATTGGTTTTAATCATTACGCAAATTCACCACATTCACTCAAGATTAAAAAGAATGGAATTTTTAGTAGTCGCTAAATAGGATTGCTTACATTTACATTTATATTTAGACCGCCTAGACGGTATAGCGGTTTGAGTCGCCGAGCTGTGATACCAAAGGTCCCGGGTTCGAACTTCGGAGAAGGCAGGATTGTAACTGTCCTTCAATAGGAGGCAAATGTGGCCCACCTATAACTAGGTGCCACCGCAATAAAGTGACTATCACTTAGTAGTGGCCAAACCGAAGTCCGCTGAGGGCCGCCATTGGTAGAAGAAAACTTTTATGTTAAGACATTTCTTATAAGTACTTAAGAGTATTTTATTTAAATTTTCATATACATTTTACTCGAAAATATTGTAATTACTTATTGAACTTACAGTGACAAACTTCCTAAGACAATTTTAATGATTTTCTTTTGTGTTTCTTAATTTTCAGAATATCTAAATTTATGCACTCCAGAAATCTGTTGCGAAATTAAAATTAATATTTCTGAGAGAGAGTCTACTTTGTGGCGATTCTTTGTCCTAAGAATTCTTTACCTTTGAAGTATAGTATTTTTTAGTGTGCTGTAGTTTAGTACAACTTTTAGTGTGTTCATTGTGATTCATACTATGTATTAGTACTTGTATATACTCAAAACATATGCTTTTTTTTTAGTAATGGATTGCACAGACTCTCTCTTTTTTTTTCATTTTATTGTTGCAACATGTTTAATTCTTATGTAGTGGTGATGATGTGGGAGTGTGAGGAGCTGTATATAGTCCTTATTTATTTTAAATATTGTCCTCATTCATTTCTGTAGTCTTTATTATGTTGCACATTGTCCTTATTTATTTTGGTAATAACCATGGTTTCTTACTGATCCTGTGACTCAATTATTTTAATGCATGTTATATATTAGTGCATATTTCCCACTAAACATATATTATAAAACTCTATTAATATACGTCTTCAACATATTAAACATGTTTTGGATATAAGAAACACAATTAATTCAAATAGATGCATAAATCTGTGAGTTTTTATGAGCAAAAATTTATAATTTTGCGTGTGATATAGTGCAGAATATCAAAAATAAGGATGTGCAAGTTGTCAAAATATAAAATCTTTAAATGAAAGGAAAAATACTTTTTTTGAGGACTTAAATACATTTAACAAATGGCATTTGAAGAAGATGATTTTACTGGTTGAAATCTGAATAACTAAATACTGAAAATTTATAAAACATCTTAAATTGTTTAACCCTTTCAATCCCAATTTATCTGTTTCAACTGACTTGATTTTTTTTATGCCTTCTTGGTAATTATCACAAATGACACAAATCACACTAACAGAAATTGACAGTCTGTCACTAAGCCTCTATAAGAAGATGCGTGCAACAATTTTGTAATGGGGATGTTAAAAATGATGCCTGCTACCAGTGGGACATCAACTATGTAGTAAATTAATGCGTTTAATTCTGTCTAGGTTTCTTTAAACATCTACTGGGACTTAACCCATTGGGACTGAAAGGGTTAAGGAAGAGACTTAAATGCTGTATTTCACCGCACTTAAAATTTTCAGAATATTGATTTATGAGTTTTTTACAAAAGTTCATTTTTTAATAAATAATTACATTTCATATTCAATTATTCATAAAATGAAATTTTTTCTTTCATTAATAGTGGTAGTATATATTTGTTT
The DNA here is from genome assembly GCF_044657685.1 of Stegodyphus dumicola. Taxonomy (NCBI): domain Eukaryota; kingdom Metazoa; phylum Arthropoda; class Arachnida; order Araneae; family Eresidae; genus Stegodyphus; species Stegodyphus dumicola. The sequence continues at coordinate 3,533,495 of NC_140769.1, read as the reverse complement.
CGAAAGAGAAGTGAGAATTAGGATTTGCCTGGGAATTGTAGCAATCTGTATGCAAGATGAAAGCAATTAAGAACTTTTCGGGAAACTAACGCTTGAAGGTCTTAGTTTTGAGTATTGAGTTTAAAAACAAGCTAAGTGGCTTCCTACCACCATGGGCTGAACTCAGGGGAGGGCGGATGAATTACAGCTATTTATACTATTGGGGAAAGTCAACCATTAGTTAACATCCGTGAGAACGGGTGTTTCGTTCAAGCCTTACTCCAGGGTCCTGTCCCCTCTGGCCGCTGAAGGCTATTTAGTTAATAAAAGACAGCTGAAAATTTCGGTCATTACTGATGATGGTCCATGTAGAGACAGAAATAGCATTTCTTAACTTCTTAGTATTTGTGTGTTTTACATCTACCATGCAGTTTAAAAAGAGAAGTTTAGAGTTCAAACGTGTTTAGATCGCCCTTCCTTGTTTGTTTTTGAAAAAAGGTCCTTTGCCTCTTTTGCATATAAGTATTCATACATACAGATTTATTTAATTACTATATAATTTCATCAATGAATTATATTAAAAATTTAGATTTAATTAACATTTTTCCTTTCTTTTTTGGCCAAAGTTCAACGATACGAATAATGAATAATCCAAAATTTTAAACTTTTTCCAATAAAATTACATATCTACGTAGTTCGATTAAGGAGGCGAAACTCTACGATTATACGTATGATGAAAACATCATAAATTCAAACTTTGTCGCTGAGAATGGAAAATATTTAAAATCTGAGGAACAAGATTTTCCAAAATTAAATAATTTTTTTAATTATATAAACTTTAAGCAGTGTCTTTTCAGAACTGTGCATTATGCATTTATTTATTTATTTTTAATTTCTTTATTATTAAATACTTCTTCAGACCAATAAGAGAAATATGCAAATTTTCCCGAAATATGTTTTAATCTGTCAAAACAACTTTAAAAATTTGTTGTCCGGTCTTTAAACACAAAAATTATAAAATTTCCTTTTACAATTTAATGTATTTAAGGAATAAAACTTTAGTTTATGTAAATAATGAGAATAATATAAATACGAAGAAATGAAAAAATATAAGTGCTTTACAAGTAAATGAAATTGGTATAATGCTTTTAAAAGTACTGTGGTTTTTTTTCCAGTTCCGCTTTCCGAGATGTTTCATTAATTTCCCTTTGCTTCCGATCGCTCAACAAACGCACACACGACTGTCTTTCTTTATGTCTCGTGATCACAACGTCTGTTCTTGTACGGTTAAATCTACATAATAACAAGACCGAGTAATTCTAAATTAAAATGTAATCTTAATTATCTAATTAATCTTAATTCTAAATTAAAATGTAATCTTTAAAAAAATTTATACAAAATGAAATTTAGAATTGTACATAGCCCCTTAAAGAATAAAATATCATATATTTCACATCTACGGCCTAGAAACAGCATCTACAGCTTTACTGACTGGGAATATCATTTTACGGATTATTATTAACTAGGAGTATGATATACGACTTTAAGAATTGGGAATATGATTTGGCCTTTACGACGAACTGTTAAAAAAATAATCGACGTAACCTCTACATTGATAAGCATAATGCACAATGTTCCAAAGACCTAGTTTAAATTTATATGTGATTATGAACATAACACAATCGTATGATTAATTCTATTCACTTTAAGTATCTTTTATAGAATATTTCACATTTAGTACATTTGTATAACATATTTCATTAAACGTAAGGCAATTTTCTTATGTAAAAGCTAAATAACGTTCATTAATTTTAAAAGTTATATAAACTTGTTGTGATATTTATGATATGACACTAAATAGTTTGCTATAAGATTTGGAAAAATAAGAAAATAGCCATACATTTTCTAGAAACATTTAATTTTTTCTGGAAACATGTTTACTGGAACATTTTTTCCAGGAAAAATTTTCAGGGACATATTTTTAATACCGTGCGTAATAACAGTACCGTGTGCAATAAATTTTCGTAATGATAATTTTTTATGAAATAATACAGTTGTCCATTTATCCGCACTTCCTGTTATGTTCACTTCAAGTATACATTATTTCTAAACAACAACAACAACAACAACAACAACAAAAAAGAGCTGCATGAAGATTTTTGTGATTTTCCTAAAGTATAATGTGCATATGAACCAGTTCCTGAGAATGTACTCCACAAAGGAATCCCACCCCCTTAAGCAGATAGCCGTAGTGTGCTTTGGTATAATCTAATAAATCCAAATCCTACTGAAATATTATGCATAGCTGATTTTCTTCATAACTAACAAATCGTCATTCAAGTAACTGACTGCACGCTGTGCATGGAAATTTTAATGACATTTTAAGAATAAACTGAAACAAAACAAGAAATAATTTTCGCTATAAGAGTATAGGACTAACAAAAGTGAAGAAAATAATCTCAAAATTAACTTAGCAATTTTTTTATAAATAAGGTCATGCAGTTACTTACCTTCCTTTTTATAATCTTTTTTAGATAATATTTTTCATAAAAAGTTACCAGTAAAAACTTTATAAAAATGATTTATTAATGACCATTGTTAGTTAACTATGTCGGTTTAAAATTCTATTAAGTGCTATAAGTTGCGTTAATTTTCTATGCTTAAGTCTCCTTCTTACTTTTTCAGCTAAAATTTATTAGTTAATAAAAAATATGAAAGTAAAAATTATCCTTCTTTCCATCTTGCGCTCATAAATCATTACGGGAATATCCATTTACAGTTATTAAAGCCTGAAAAAAGCATGTCTGCGATGTTATCGTCATGCAATGATTTGTATATACTTTATTTTTTACCACGATATTTTCGACGACGATGTTTTTAAACTGCGAATTTTTTGAACCGCTTTATTTTCGATGACGATATTTTGTACGACGATGTTTTAGAACTGCGATGTTTTCTCTTTGCGATGTTTTCTCCCACGATGTTTTGTAGCACGACGTTTTCGCCTTGCGTTGTTTTCTCCGCGATGTTTTCGGCTGTAACCGTTGGAAACACAGGAAATGTTAATAGCTAATTTGGTTTTAATTTTACGATACTGAGTTGGTCTAGTTGATTATGGCAAAGCCAACTACGGCCATTTGCCTAAATGGAGGGATGCCTTAGTGGAAGACTTTTTAATGGAAAAGGGCTCGTACACACGGTGGGGAAAATCACTTTAAGATGCTGAGAATTTACTGTTAGCTTCTGCATCATGGTTGATTGCTTCTACACCTTTGAGTATTTACAGGTTAATACTGCATTTCAAATATCTAGCCGGACATCCTTTCAGTTACACCACGAAGGCAGGCAGTATACAGAGAGAATATACCTTACATTCTCCTCACTTGAAGGGTGACTGGTGGGCAGGCCTCTGTCACCAAATCCTGATGATGATTCATTTCCGTCTGCCACATTTTAGTTCGAGCGCCACCTGTAGATTCATTAGGTTTTTGAAACAAAAAATCTGAAAAATCTACAGTACCCTCCTTGGAACTCGAATTCCGAAACTCGTCATTGCTAAGTATTCCAATTACACACCAAAGGCACGCGGTAGAAAAGAAGAAAATATTTTACAACCTCAGTTATTAAGGGCGAGACGAGCAAATGTGAAGCTGAGGGTTCACTACGTAGCGTTCAATTAAAGGAAAATGACACCATTAAGCTGCCTGTTCCCGAAAATCATTTAAAATAAACTCTCCATTTTATCAGTTGAGTCTCCAAAATCCTTTGAAACAACTTTATTTCACACCTACACACATAAAAATATATGATGTGGACATGACTTGTACGGACTATTAAATTATACACATTTTTTGCTGCACTGCTTTTAAATTTATTTCCTCAGATTTCATTCCAAATATATTTACCATTCATTCAATTCAGTTTTTATTTCGCGGCAAGGTAAAAATACATAAAAACTCAAATCTTCATTAAAAATTGTAAAATATAAAAACCCTGTAGGGTTTATATTTATTTTAACTAACATTTATTTTAAGTTATCTTTCCTGTCAAGCCTTTACTTTCCCCTAGAATGCCAATGCTAGAGTATGTAAATTGTAGTAGAGCGCGCAGTATATTCAAATTTAGCAGAAGTAAGTTGAGCTTAAATAGAAGAAAAACGAGATTGTAGGTGTGCTTCTTGAATCGCGAACGGGAAGATTGCTAGGTAGAAATTTTAGAACCGCGCGTGTCGGCCTGTGTGTCTATCTCGGCAGATTTGTTGGATCTCTCAACTGTTTAATTAGTAAGCTCGCTGAATCTCAGCGGTATTGCAGAACGCGGTTAGGTTAGTTTAAGATCTTAGAGCCTCGTGGATGGTGATCTCGCTATTTATTCATCCAGTCCTTATTTTTCAGTTTTACATTCTGTTTCAGTTAAACCGCAGGGTCGGCGTAGTTTGTGAGCGTCAAGTGGATGCAGCTGTTATTTTAAAAGTTGAATAAAAAGGGCTTTAAACTCTTCTTACGTGTCTGTGTAAATTCGCACTTCGTAGCATTCACTACCACAGTTGCTGACAAGTTGGGGCCACACGATATTACAATCCTAACGCACCAAACACAGTTAAAAACAGTTTGAAGACAATTTTTACAATTACAATTAGAGTTTCTACGCCAAAACAAGAATTAGGCCGAGGGACAGAAAGACAAAATTTTCTATTGCACAAAACTGAAAGTTAACTTTAGATCCCACTGTGCCCACCCAAAAAAGCATTCAAATGGATGCCAGAGCGGTCAAAATGGATATTTTCTTTGAAATATGATAACCGAAATTTTTCGTTATTGCAATGCTTCCTGTACTTTGTACAAGGAAGTAAAAAATATATACCCAATTTGATCACAAACTGCAGAATGCCAAAGGAGGTAAAATAATAAGAAAACTCAGGCAAAAGAGACAACGAAGAATTGCTTCTCGTATCGTTATTCTCAATTCTTTCAAGAATAAGTGAAGAAGAGATTTGGAGCAAAAAACATCCCAAATTAACTTTCCAGAATCGGAAACAAAATGAAAGTAAAGAATGGTAATTGTGGAATCAAACACGGTATGGGTAAACAGTGATCAACTATTTAAAGATAAAGTATTGCTCTTCTGGTTAAATGTATCCCTCCAAGACTTACTGTTTGCACTGCCAGTTGCAATTAAAACAACATACGAGATTTTTATCAGTAACGGTTAAATTTTATGCAGATTTTCAAAGGGAATGATTACAATTATTTATCTTTCGAGGCGAATCGATACTTTTTATTTGGAAGAAAAATCGAAATGAACAACTTCGTGATAAGAATTATTTGCATTTGATATGAAAAAGTTGGGTGGGTTAAAGCTAATACTGAACTAGCTTTGTTTCGAATTTCGCACTGAATGTATTTCCTGGAAGATGAATGATAATTAGCTCATGATGAATGATAATCATTGACTTTGTAGAGTCATTAGGATTTTCTTTGGAAGCAAGCAAGATGAAAAATTAGCAACCGCCTTCGCCGAAAATCGAATCACGGACCTCTGGAATACCGGCCCATCGTGCAGAACCACTACACCACGAAGAAATACCTTATCCCCTTATATTCTATATTTGTGTGTATTACACCTTTGTAAAATTTTTGCTTATTGTCAAAACTCGCCCTTTTTGGCCCTGCACGCTTTTGTTATTTTATTTAATAAATGTGGGGCCTGGGCGGTTGTTGGGACTGTCTTTCGTGGGCATTTGGTCTGTTGGACTGCCCCCGGGTTGAATTTGGCTTTGGGTTTGGGAGCCCGGAGCGTGGCGTCTTGTGATTCCTCTTTAGGCTCTAGATATAGGTGGACGTGGTGCTATACCGATTAACCTTTTGGTAAAGGGACAGTGCCCACGTCCTCCGTTGCTTATCGCTTTTAGAGGGTGAGTGGGGTTTTCAGAGAACCCAATCGCCAAATCCTGAGTGTGGAGAAACCTCATCTAACACCCTTTTAGTTCAGGCGCTACTGTAGAGACATTAGGTAATTTCTTTTGGAAGCAGAAGAGATGAAAAATTAGCAACCGCCTTCGCCGAGAATCGAACCACGGACCTCTGGAATACCAGCCTAGCGTGCAGAACCACTACACCACGAAAGCACGCTAGGAAAGTGGGAGAAATACCTTATAAGTTTAGTGATATTAAGATAACGTATGTAGTGGAATCTCGGATCACAAACGCCTCATTTGACGAACATTTCGATTCACGAACAAATTATCTGAACAAAAAAAGTCTCGTATAACAAACGGTCTCGGATGAAGAAAGGTATGTTAGAGTTACGAAAACTCAAACCAGCAATATGTGATTTTCGAAGGTATTTTGAGGTAATCTAATCTAATCTAAAAAAATAAGCCGTACCGCCAAAATTGGCACAACCGGCAATTTAAAAGAAACAAACTGAAAGATAACTGGATAAACACTACAACATAATAAGGACTACTTATCCAAAAACTCAGCCTCCGCTGGAGATGTGTCGGCGCCGCCAACGGGTCATCTCGACCTTCATTCAGAATAGAAACCACCTATTTCTTAACATAAAATGACTAAATTGAACTCAAGACAACTGCTAACCTAAACAACAATTATAAAATACAAATATTGCCTAGCTTAACGAACAATAAGCATTTACAGTTTTCGGTAAATTATGCATTGTATGTATACAAATTACATTATAATTTATGCAATTCAACTCAAAAATTTAAGCAATTAAACAAAAGGATCGAAATATACATAATTATTCAAATTGGTAATAATTTTTATAAGTCCTAATTTAGCTTTATTATTGCTATATAGATATTTTTCATTATTTATAGATATATTTCGAAAATATTCTCCTCTAATTTCCTTCGTTAAGGCACAGTCCCAAATGTAATGTCCATTAGATGCTCCAGATGCATCCTGACCACATCGGCAATGAATAGCTTTCCCATGAAACCTTTTTAGATATTCTGGAAATTGGCCATGTCCTGTTATCAATTGATTTAGCAATCTATTGTAACTTAATCTTTGCTCTTTGACAACAGGAAATATTTTATAAACCTTTCGTCCAGTTTTGTCATAATGCCATCTTTGTTGCCATGTGTGGAGAATCTTGTCATGTAGTACACTCTTAATATAATTAAGAGATAAAGGAACCGTGATATCAATATCTGTATTATAGCATGCTTCCATGTTTTGAGGTAAACTGTACCACATAAATAACACTTCACGAAACATTTTAATTTTTCCCCATCGACTGAAAGGTCGGAGTGTTGATTGTAGGCACAAATTAAACCTTCTGTAAAATTTAAGTTGAAATATAAAGGCATGTTTAAAACTTTCATAAGCCTTTATCGCGCATTTTCAGACGAAGCGATAACTCTATTGGTAATCTAATAGAGACAGTGTGAATGACTTTGAGACACTTAAACCTTGCAAAATGACTTAAAGTACTGCTGTTTTAAATGGCCAAACTTCTATAAATTAATAGCTTAGTTAAGAAAGCTCATTTAGCCGTCTTAATACAGGGACCATTGCCCAGGGTGCACCACAAGGAGCTATAGGGATAAAGGGCTTAACTTACTTTTGATGTAGAAGACCTTGAAGGACCGATCGAAAGGACTCTCACCCATCTTTTCCTAATACCCAGACACCCGAGAGGACTTTCCTCTCGCCATTATTTTAACTGCCCTAATGCCATACCGATACTATAACACTTACCAACATCTAACCTTCTCAAGGATTTGAATCCAAACTCATAGATATTTCCTCTCGCCATTATTTTAACTGCCCTAATGCCATACCGATACTATAACACTTAACCAACATCTAACCTTCTCAAGGATTCGAATCCAGACTCGTATATATAACAGCCAGCATCGCTAACCACTATACCGATTAAGGCGGTGTGCAACGTGAATTAATTTGATAATTCCCTTTAGTTACATTATCAGTTTTTTCTCCTTCTATTCTGCACGCTGTAACTGGAAGTATGTCCGACGCGTTAACGGAAGGACAGAAGTTCGAATCCCGGCGAAGGCACTGGAGTCTTTACAAGTCTCCTGCATGGGTAAACCTAAAGACTGTACCATATCCAAATGTGTCCTTTTAGCTTTCCATCTCTGCTATTATAAAATACATAATATGTGAGTATGTAGGTTTCCGCATAGCACAAATAGATAACTTAGAAACTTTTTTTAGGGGGCGTCGATGAAAGAGTGCATCTAGAAGCAATATGTTCGAAAGTCAGTGCTTCTACATTTAATGATGAAATGGTTTCTTACACATATCTTAACGTTTAACGAACTAAAATCTCAGTTTTACTATTTGTACCACAGAATAAAGCGAAGAAGTAATTCTTTCAAATGAAGTTTATAGGGAACTTTTAACGTAATTTACTAATTTTTGGCGTATTTTCGGATTTCGCTCAGATTTTCAACCGTAAATCTATGATGGAGGCGCTAAAGCAGCAAGAATTAGCATTATTTTCATAAATCTGCTGGACTAGTTTCGAAGGTTTAAATACAGAACTTTCTTCTTCAGTTGCAGCTGAAGCTCTTCTGGAGCTGAAGAAAATGTTTCTATATTTAAACCTTGGAAATTAGTTCTGCAAATTTATAAATATTACGCTGGATTGCCTGAGCACCTCCACTCATCGCTGATCGGCGTTTTATTTTGCACCAGACAAAAATGCATCTTTTCCAAAGTTCAGAAATTTTCACAGAATATAAATCCCACTCTTTACAGTCCTTTAAAACACGAATAATTAAAAAATATTAATTGCTACATTTGTTTTAGAAATTTTTATTTTAACATGCAGCTTTCGTAGCCATTTGGCATGAGTAAGTCGCCAGATCGAAGGCAACAAGCGTCTGGTTCAAGAATAATTCACACGTATGGTCTCTTTATTTTCGTTAATTATGTTCCCTTTAGGCGACATAAAAAGAAGTTAATCCTACTCAAATAACATTGAATAGAACGATACTTCTAATAATAATCGTCTGCTTTACCTTTCATTTAAGTATTCAACCAACGCCAGCACGTGTCATTTCGTCATTTACCCACATCTTTCTTTAATTTTCTTTTCCTGCATTTGGAGAAGAGCAAGTTACCTTTACAGTCCCTTCCCCTCTTTTTTATCTTTTTTAATAGAGAGATTTCTCCGAGTCCATTTGTGAAGCGTACAGACGATATTAAATTTCGAGGCTAATCATCATTACGTGAGTACGTGATGTTTTCGAAAGCAGAAGTACTTGAATTTGTTTGGCTTTTACTCTTTTAGGTTTGGTTTTACCCCATGTATTTTGGTCGTAAGGATTCAATTATTTAAGTAACCTCCAACCAGATTTGGAGAAGAACACGTGTTTCAAGTATATCTGAGTTTCGGATGAACATTTTCGTGATTAGGTTTGTATACGTGTATACCAAATCGCACTAACTAGTATGTGAAAGCTTTAGAAAAGCACACAAGCGATTTTATACCGTGTCCAAGAAAGTTCTTACGCGGCCTTTATTTCCGCAACATGGCTTTTTTTGTACGGCGTATTAAATTATACACATTTTTTGCTGCATTTCGTTAAAACGTATTTCCTGGACATTAGGGATATATTTCCAATCCAATCCATTCAGTTATCACGTCGCGGCAAGGCAAAAATACATAAAAACTCAAACATATTCATTAAAAATTGTAAGATACATAAAACCTAAAACACCAAACACAGCTAATTAAAAGAACACTTTTTATATTAAAAATTAGAGTTTCGATGCAAAAACAAACAATACGGACAGTCTGCAAGAAAGCAGAATTTTTGTTTGACGTAACTGAAAGTTTACGTTTGGTTCCACTCGGCAAAAAGACACTGAAAATGCAGAAACTGAGTTAACTACACAGACAAGTTTCAAATGTAAACGAATACGGCTGCTCTGTTAGGCTTAGTCGCACTTAAACAACTTTTAAATTACTGATAGTTGTACCATTATTGCATACAAATGAACTAAAGGCATAAAAACCCTAACATGAACATAAGAACAACATAATTCAATCGCTTTTAAAGCAAAAAATGCACAATTTACCACCATATCACAAAAAAAAAAAAAAAAAAAAAAAAAAAAAAAAAAAAAACTCAGCTCACCTAGCCGAGTAACAGAAAGGGTATATATACATATTTATTTATAAGATTTTGGTGAGGCCGATCGCAACCAAAAATTGAGGTGCACAACTACATGTTACAACAACCGAATGCACAAAATTTCAACGTTCTGAGGCTATTTGCGTTTGAGTTATGCAAGATACATACATACGTACGTACGTCCAGATGTCAAGAAAAAAATCTCTTCTGAATCGATTTTAAAATCCGTTTTGGAAAAAACGGATTTTAAACGGAAAAAGTCCTTTATTCTGTCCTTACGTACAGATGTCATGCAAAATCATGGTTACATTGCATTCGAGAGCGGTCAAATTGCATTTTTTTGTTGAAATGCGACTCCCGAAATTTTCCGCGATTACAGTACTTAAAATGTTTTAAATGACGTAAATATTCGTGTTTCGCCATTTCTAAATTAAAAACAATTCAAGTTTTAAAAGTTACGAAGTCTAGCTTATTATACGATCTTCTCCTGCCGTACGTTTATACGTATTCTGGAAAGTAAAATCCAAAAATCTTGATAGGAGAAAACGTCATTGTACAAAACATCGTGAGAGTAATGAAAAGTAAGAGAAAAACATCGTTGTAGAAAATAAAAACGGTTCAAAAACTACGCAGCTTTAAAACATCATCATAGAGTGATAAAGAAAAAGCACCTACAAATCATAGCATGTTGAAAACATCGCCGACATGGGTTTCAGACTTTTAAGATTTTAAATACATTTTTACATAATGATTTGTGAACAGAAGACGTTATAAAGAATGTTTATACCTCGAATACTTCCTATTCTGAATGTAATATTACATTTTTCCTGAAACAGCAAGAGGGAAATTTAAGCATTTAAAAAGTGAAAACGAGTGGAAAATTAATGCTGCGAGTTACAGCTAACATAATTTTATGTAGTTAACGCTAATTTTTAACTTATAATTTTTATCAAGTTGCATTAGAAGTAATCTCTTTATCACGTCGGATTCGCTGTGCGAACAAGCCTGTTAAACTTTGAAAAATCAGAAAACATGTCTGCAATATTATCATCATGGGATGATTTATAGGTGTTTCTTTTTACTGCTATATTTTCTATGACGAGGATTTAAAACTGCGGAGTTTACAACCGTTTTGTTTTCTACTATGATATTTTATACCGCGGCGTATTAGAGCTGCGAAGTTTTCTTCTTGCTTTCCTTTCTCTCTCAATGTTGCATATATCATGTTTTCTCTTTGCGTTGTTTTCTCCGTGACGTTTTCGTCCGCAATGCAATGTTGTTAACTAACGTTCCAAATAATAATAAAGCTATTGCATTCTTTCAGAGCTGGATATTTTTTTAGGTTTTCCTATTCTGTAAGGAAATTTGTAACTACTTCTTTTAGAAAATAATATTTTAAATCTGAACTAATTTCAAATAAGCAATTTTCTCTTGCAATTTTTATGCTTTTTATTGGTGTAAATAAGTAAAAAATACTAAAATATTTAAAAACAAATTTTTGAAAGTATTATTTAAAATTCTAAATTGTGCTGCTTTTTTGAAATTATAGATGAGTATTATAGCACAATTTGTATAAGGGAATTTTATTTAAATTATATTTCATAATACATCATAGCGATAACACTTTTGACTCCTTAAAAATTTTTATACATTTAATTCTAATATTAAAATTGTATTTAACCGTAATAATTAATTTTGCTTGTATTTTATAGTGATTATTTTTTTCAATTTATTATTAGTTCTGCATAAGATTTTTTTTACTTACTGTTAATTTAATTTATTAGCCCAAAGGGGCGGTAGCCTAGAAAGGCTGTTAGTTTCGAAGCGGCATTTTGCGCTGTTTTGCTATAGATGTCCGTGTCACCTTGCAAATTGTTGTTACCAAATACCATCGCCCTGTATTATATTTAAAGAAATAAAATAATGAAGAATCTGCATAAATACATGTATGTTTCTCGCACTGTGACAAAAACGACAGTTTCTAGAGCCATCAAATTTTGAATAATGTAATTCTCCACTCGAACAGGGCATCTGGACGGCCGAATTTCGAATTTGTTTTAATTTATTTCATATTTTGTAAAACTTTAACGAATTTTTGATTAACAAGCTCAACGAGTTCAGAGCGAGCACTGTACGGAAAATAACAGTTTTATCTCCAGTGCGGAAATTCTAAAGATATGCTGTTTTCAAATGTATGTGGTTTACGGGCGAAGAACATGATATTCAATAAATATAGGTAACACACAAAACTTTAAAAAAAAGGTTCCTTTTAGGAGTAATATAAAATGAGTGCTTCTAGATTTTATTTTATCTTTTTTTTTCCTTCATTACGCTCAGAAAATGTTATGCTCCGAATTTTATGAATTACTAAAATAACTAATCCACTTTAATGTTAATAATTTAATGATGATATAATCAAATAAATATGATCGTTTTGTAATGTTATTATAGTTTTGAATATCACTGTCTGAAAATGGTCGTTAAATTAAAAAAAAATTATCAGATATTGTTTAATTTTACATTATTTATTTCAAAGCATTAGGTACTATCAATCTTATTTAATTTTACGTTATTTGTACGCAAAATTAAGTTCATAAATTTTGTACTTAGAGTTTTTACCGTTTTATCAAAGTAAAGATGTTTGTACAAGAATTACGCGTGAAAAAAATGCGCGAAATGCAGTAAAAAGTGCTTTAATGAGATATATTAAATCCTATTTGGAAAAAACTATGGCTTTCATAATCTCATCACTATACAACGCATCTCGTTTAATAATTAAAAAGAGTTATGTGATACAAACGCCATAGGTTTCAGTGTGAAAGTAAACCAGATCGTCCCTACTCTTTCTTGCCGACATGTCGGTGACGCGTGCCCCGACCACTGGGTTAGTCTATCTCTTATAAAGTCCATGACTAGAAGTCGTTGACGTCACTGACTCTTGTTCCGCTCCAAAGTTGCGTTTTTGTTTCTTTCACTTCTGTAAGTGAAGTGGCGTCACTGAATCCGAGCGTTGGGAAAATCTAACTTTGTTATGTCTACTGACCTTGAGTTAACCTTTAACCAGTCACCTCAATTTTTGTAGCACAAACGATGACTGCTCTCTTTGAAAGAGTTATTTTGATAAATCTGCGCCCCTCCTCCCAGAAGAAAGGAATACATATAACACTTGACTTAAACATTTAATCTTCGTTACTGATTCATTAAAAAATGCAGGAGATTTGCAAATGGAACAGTCTCAGAAATGGCACCTAACAAACCAAGAGTTACTCCAGAAATGAAAATGATACAGCAATTTGCGATAATAGAAGTAACTGTTCCCTAAAATAATTTTGTTTAAATAAAACGAAGTCATTTGAAGCTTTTCTAAGTAATTAAAAACAATTATCCAATTTACATTTCACATTTGGATACAATAACCCATGACAGTACTTTTTTGTGCCTGCTTTCTTATCAAATTATTAGACGAAGCTTTATTAAGGTACTGACAAGAATCTTCTCGGCCAGAAGACAGTCTTTATTTAATTTAAAGAGCGAAACTTGAGGCAAATATCCCATCTAATAAATCAATGGTAATATTAATTCCCATTTTACATTCAACAGGATCTTTTTTTGACATCTGATAGTGATCTTTTCCTGCATCCTTACACGGTTCACTGCCAATAACTAATTGCGAAGGCGTATCTTGTATTTTTTCCTCTGTAATGTTTACTCTCGAATGAGAAAAAAGTGCCTTACGCTTGAGTAACGAAAAAATTGAATCTCACGAGGGCGCTTCTCTGTTTACATGCATTCTTTGGAAAAAGAAATTCGAGATAAGTTCCATTAAGTGCTCTTTCCTCCCTCGTGGTTAGTCATGAGAGTTGCGTTTAAATTATAAATAATGAATTTTGCTTGACGGAGCATAATGATGTCCGTGTATTGTTGCTTATCGTGAAATCCTTATCTATGAAAGAACAGGAATTCCATTTCAGAAATAAGTAAAAAATTAATTATTGTAAACATTTAACGGTGATGTCTGTAGCATAGGTGGAGGAAATATATAACATGTTTTGAAAAATTTAATTTCGAGGGAGTTTGCTGGAACCAAGCATTTACTTTTATCTCAAGAAAATGAGAAAAAAAAAACTTTAAACTTTATTGATCATTATTCTGAAACAATAGCGGGGTGTGATTTTTCAGCCTAGCTGTAAGTCAGACTACATAGCATGTGCGTTGGATCCAAATTATGTCGTTCGGTTGAGTCATAGCACTGTTTTGCACGAATACAGTTGCCAAAATATTTTGAAGCACAAGGAAAAAAAAACACATAAGCAAAAATTAATTTAATGTAATAAATAAGTTATTGTGCGAAATATTAATCTTATTTCATTAATTAACGCCTTAATTAATTAAAATAACAACAAAGTTTTCATGCTCTTATTTTCACTCATATTCATAACGTACTCGTTTGTAAACATACCGTTATTAATTTTGTACACACATGGATGATTTTAGTGCAATAATTTGTGAAATTGTTGTATTTTGTTGCATAATGTAACATGAAAACTCTGAAAGGAGACAAGTTATGCCGGAAAAGTAACAATTCAGGGGCAAGTCCATTTAACATTGAGTATCTCGGTAATTTGGCGAGATATCGCCAAGCTGAAAACGGCTTTGGCGACTTATTTTGTAACCAAACGTTACGAGAAATCGCCAAAAATTGCAAAACTTGGCTACCATTTGGCGACATTTGGGTACGGTCCCTGTATCACCGTAATAAGTATTGTAATTGAATAAATGTAATTGACCACTATATTAGCTGCAACCGTCATTCGACCCTCATATTGCTTTCCAGTGATTTCGAGAAGCAGAAAGTACTAGAAATATCTCGGCAGTCGGCAGAAAACTATATAAAGCAGGTGAGAGAGCATTTGTTCCGAGTTGTAGTTGTTTAGTTCTTGTTGTTAGTTCGGCGTGAAATGATATATCTCCGGGTAAGCATTCTCTAAAAAATGCGCTTCGCATTGCTTTTAACATTTTTAGTAGTTTGAAGTGTAACATCTGATTGTTCTCTGTGATACTGCGAACACCTGTATGAGTATTTCTCTGGACAATTCCAGAACTTTGAAACGTGTGGGTATTCAATCTATTGCGAACCCGTACGGACGCTACAATATGCAATGACCACTTTCTAATGGATATAACAGATCTAGGATGATTTTGTTTAGAATGCTGAATAATTCATTGGAGTTGCTATCGGAACAGCTTATTATTTCTCACATTTTCATTTTTGTCCAGTGGGGGGGCCTCAGCTTTTTTTTATTTGGAAAAGCACGTACATGTTACCTGCCTTAGGAGCGGGATGCGTCCGAGGAGAACATTTTGAGGGAAATTGTCTGGCATCCACGTTACATATGGGGGAAAACTACGAAAACGCGCATGCAGCGAGCCTGTTTGCCGGAATTTGAATCCAAGTCGAAATACCAGAGTTCAGCGAGCCATTGCTGGGCCCAGAAGAATCTTACAAAATCAGAACTATTAAAAAAATAATTTGAAGTTCTATTTCGTAGTCCTCGAGTATCCTGGTGGAATGAGTAACTGAGAGTTTGAAATATTACATTCTTAAGTTTTAAATTAGCAAGCTCTGGATGCTTCTAAATCTCTGTCTCGTGAAGACAGCCGGGCAGTTCATCATTCCGTCATAATCACTCAAAACGAAATACCAATTAACGAGAAGGTTTAAGACAGACGTTTTATTTGTTTTTCAGTTTAAGAAGTGTTTCTGTTATTACATAAGCTGTGTAATAACATAAAGGTTCCGCTACTTCCAGGATAAACAGTACGCAAAAGTTGAGGTAAAATGTAAATGTTTAAAATACGAAATTGACACGGTAAATTTGGTCTATAAATTCTGGCTCTGAC
The DNA here is from genome assembly GCF_044657685.1 of Stegodyphus dumicola. Lineage (NCBI taxonomy): Eukaryota > Metazoa > Arthropoda > Arachnida > Araneae > Eresidae > Stegodyphus > Stegodyphus dumicola. The sequence continues at coordinate 3,517,480 of NC_140769.1, read as the reverse complement.
CGTCGACTCGCTCCAGAAGGCAAGCAAAGGCTAAAGGCTACCGTAGAAAATTTTAAATGTAGTTGTAAATAAAATCAAGTCTATCAGAGGTAACTGCTAAAAGCGCTTCTTCAAATACAGAAACACTCTTTTAAAATATTGTTACGGTTTATGTATTCATTTATCTACTTTTAGTAGAATAGAATTAAAATTGTTTTATTTCCCTGTGCAATGTAGCGCGGGACGAGTTTTAAGAGAAAGCTACGCCGAAAAAGTAAAAATACAGGAGCACGCGCATTTAACAAATAGATATCTCGCAATTTATATTTGAATTGAATAAATGCAATTGTGCGTCAGCTGTAACTGTAATTATACCTGTTTTGCTTTCCAGAAACCTCGAGAGAATACCAGAAGCTCCTCGTGACAGAGTAAAAAGCTTATAAAAGCCGAAGAAAAAAGTCTCAATTCAGTTGCTTATTAGCTGTTGTTTACTTAGCTGCGGTTAAATTTGTTGAACGGATTAGCTTCCTTTGCGCTTTGGATTGTGTTCTACACTCATGTCCATAAATTAAGGATAATTCGGAGTCACCGAGAAATCTAACTCTAAAATAAATATATCACCTGTAAAATCACTACACACATCTTCAAGAATCATATGCAAATTTCAGGAAGTAACCAGATGACATCGATGGTACGTCACAATGACGAGAGTGTAAGAGAGTGATATATAAAGAATACAGGCAAAGAAGTAAAATTGTTCGCAGGCGCTTTATAAGCATTTCAGAGCAATAACCGAATAGTTATGACACAAAGGACGCATTTGGATGATTTTTTACGTGGTAGAATCATCGGCCGTCTGGATTGTGGGCGTACCCAACTGGAAGTATCAGACGAACTTGGAATTGCCCAGAGTGTCATCTCCAGGCTTTGGCAACGATTCCAAGATGACGGTAATGTGAGTAGACGTTACAGCACAGGTCGCCCCAGAGTTGCAATGCCGAATAAGGATCGTATTTGGCAGTTACTGCCAAAAGAAACAGGGGAGCACAGCCTCAGACCTGTCTCTTCAGCCACTGGTACGACAATTTCAAGACAGACCGTGTACAGACGCTCAGGGCAGATTGGTCTATATGCTCGTAGACCTGTCAGATGCGTTCCACTTACTGCAACTCACTGTTGCCTCCGGTTAGCCTGGAGTAGAGAGCATGCATTGTGGACACCGCAACATTGGGCTTGTGTGATGTTTGCGACGAGTCCAAGTTTAGCTTGCAGTCTGATTCGCCGGACTTTCATATGGAGAGCTCCAGGTACCCGTTACCACCAAGAAACCATCATTGAACGACACCGTTACGGTGGTGCAGGAGTGCTCGTTTGGGGTGGAGTTTTTCTGGGTTCCAGAACTGACCTGCATGCTCAAATTGGAATCATGACAAGCCAAATCTATCGGGACGTCATTCTGGAACAACATGTACGTTTGGTTCGGGGCGCCATGGGCGCACAATTTGTGTTTATGGATGACAACGTCCGTCCTCACCGTGTAAACATCGTAAGCGAATGCCTTCAGTCGGAGGATACCACCCGTATGGACTGGCCAGCATTCTCACCGGACTTGAATCCATTAGAGCAAGTGTGGGACATGCTTGAACGATGAGTTGTAGCCCGTCAACCTCCTCCTACATGTCTACCGGAACTTCGGAGAGCATTGCTTTTTGAGTGGTGTAATATCTCCCCAGATCAGATCGATAGTTTGATACTCAGCATGTCTAGGCGTTTAACGGGCTGTATTGCATCGTCTGGGAGACATACAATCTATTAACAATCATACCAACCACGTAATATTGTTTTTTTGTAAATAGGATTTTTTTTTGTAATTTGCTCCAGGGAGAAAAAATCGCTAATTTTTTTAATAATATCAAACATATAGCATCTTTTTTTGCTCTTTACCTTTTGTTTAATAAATAAGCTTTACAAATAAGTCAAATTTGTTTTGCTTCTAACTCTTCCTTTGCCTGATTTTGCATTATCCTTAATTTATGGATATGAGTGTATTTAACGTTTTCGTAGTTTAAAATATAACTACTGATTATATTGCGTGATAATGTGATATTATGCGAATATCTTTGAAGAAAAAGTTCAGCATTTTGTTTTATTTCTTGTGATACGAATAAATTTTATTTGCTTTTTATCAAACTTTGTGCTTTCAATCTATTACGAATTCGTACGCACGCAACAATATGTTAATTTGCATCTTGGTGGGAGCAGGTGGAAGTAGAATTGCTACTGTAGACAAAATAATCAGACAGTCGGTTAATAAACATAAAACTCTACAACTACCAAATGCTTTCTGCGTTCGAAAATATTCCGTAGTTTCGGCGGTAGTTTCGATGCAGTGGACATACGTCTAAAGCAGCGTTTCCCAACCGGGGTCCACGGAAATTTTGACGGGGTCCACAAGAACGTATTTTGCGGTTCATAATATGAATTAGAGGTACATGATAAAATATTATTATTAAAACAAAGTTAATAATAACAAGATAACGTCATAGGAAAAGTCGAGAAATTCGCGGTTTGAAGTTATTCGCATTTTCTAAAACCTTCTTCAGTTAAAACCCTCTGACCGACAAGGCCGTATATATACAGCCTAGAATACCTTTTGTCTTTAAGAAATTATATATGCGTGTATCTTGGATTATGTCCGAGAAATTAAGGCAATAATGGCATTACAATCAAGAATGGCTGTTCCGGGAAAGCTTTTTTAGCCATACCCGTTGCCATTCCCAGAATTAATAGAAAACCAAATATTTGTGCATACAAAATTCTCGAAGCTGAAATCCTTATTTAAGCATCAAGATACAGACACATTAGGTATTTTTTTGAAAGCAGGCGAGATGAAAAATGAGCAAGCCCTCGCCGGGACTCGAACTACGGACCTCTCGAATACGCGTCGAGCGTGCTGACCACTACACCACGAACGCATGCTAAGAACGTGAGAGAAATACCTTATAAACTAATCTACAATGAGTCGGTCAGTCAGAGATAGGAGTTTCCTTCTACAGTGAGTATTCAATCGGTATCGTTGTTCTGAAGTATATTATTTGTGTTATTTAAAGTTATTTTTCTAGTGAACGATCGTAAAATCAGATTTGCTTACAAACAGCAGCGCCTTCTGGGATGAGTATAGTGTGGGAGGGGGGAGAAGCGGGCGGTCCGTACCGAGCGGGGCACTTTTGGGAAGACGTTTTTCGTGTAACTTATTATTTTATAGGGAATACTCACGTGGATCGTCGACGCAGGTGAAGAATAATGGGATTTTGAATTGCCATGCGGAATTCAATGCAGAAAAAATCTAAATTTTATTCTAGATAAAGTATATAAATAAATAACAACTAGATTTCAATAGCAGCGGATTCCTTTTTACTTCGTCGAAACGTTGAGCAAAAATTACGAATATCAACTAAATCCTGATCCCTGTGACATTAATATGAAAGAATTCATATTTAGGAAAGAAGTATTTCAGAGTTTTATTTTCCATTATTGCTAATGTTATATGGAAAAAAATTATGTTTGTATTTTAAATACTTTATTCCATTATAACTTAAACTTAACTGACTCACTGACTCACTGTGGTGCCAGATAAATTAACAAAAAAAAAAAAAAAAAAATTAAATAATTCAAAACATTCAAAATCTATTTCATAATATTCATATATCATTTCGACATTCTTATAAATATTCGTATAGTAAATCTATCAATCAATCGTATATCATATCTCAATCAATCGTATAGTGGTATAGTACAATTTACTTTTAGGTTTGCGTTGTGAGTAACCTATGTAAAGGAAATATCAATAACTCCAAACTCAATTAAACTCCATGTTTCTTAAAAGCCTCCCGGCTCAAACAAATGGAGGGACATGACAGACCACAGTAAATATACACAACATAAATACACAACTGCAATTAAATTTTAAACAAACATTTATTAAATTCTTGACTATATATTATATAATTAAATAATGGATAACTGATCAGCAATACATATTTTTTCTAAGCAAAATAACACATAATACTACACCAAATTACAGCTTATATTAATTAAGATTAACATTATCAAATTCTACTGTATCATAAGTGTAACACTAGTATTTTCTCCCATTTCATCTTCTAACTTTAAGTATTTATCATGGTAATTCACTTTAAGAACACTGATAATTTCCACATCGATTAATTAAATTAAGTAATTGCTCAAATTTCAACAAACATTAAAATGACGACTCTTGCTTGAGTATTAAGATAATTATTGAAGTAAAACAAATAAAAAAAATTCACTCACGGGGTGAAGTCCAATCTGCAACACTCACTTTACTCGGGAATACCTTCGTATACTGATTTAATAAGGTGATTTGACAGCTCCACAGATCGTCCAGCGTCCAAAGTTTACTCGAGCACCACATTATTCCTGCTGTCCTTTATTCACAAAATCATCGTTAATGGAGGCAGACAGTTCTTGCGAATTTTAAAGCTGACTTGGTTGCAACACCATTGAAGCTGTCCTTACAATAAATAAATTCCAGAGCATGGAATGATAAAAAAAAAATCGACGCAGCTGGCACAGGCAGAATAAACAGCAATGCACACCTTAGAAGGGTCCTACACGAGTCTCATTCTGGAAGCCCCGAAACTCACCATAAGCGTAGAGCACCTTTGGAACAAAATCTAATTAGGAAGTCAAAGCCGGTAAAAAACAGGAATACCGCATCAGGATGTCAGGATCACCAAGAGAATCTGCCGAACAATTCTTGGGATAAGAGAAATCGAAATTCTTCTGCTGAGCTCTATGCCTTATGCCAACGCAAATTCTCGCCAGCTAAAAGCCGAGAGAAAAATCATACCCTCTGCCGGCTGGTCACGCGGCTCGCGAGAAGCAAGACCCGAAGGGTCAAGCCCTCACTTTTCTCCTTTTACTCTTCTTGAAAATCAGAATCAGAATCAGAATGAACTCTAGCCTGGTGCAAGCACCCAGGAAAACTCGGTTTCTCCGCCTCTGTGAGTTCATAGGCTTTCAAAAAAATCATAAAATTATATCTTACCAATCCCGGAATTTTAAGTTATCTAAATTGAGAAAATGACACACCCATGACGAATCAAACCCCAGAAAATCTGACAATGAAATCCGAAAAACATCTGCATTCACATAACGTGAGAAAAAAAAAATAGACCCCCCAACTAACAAGCGAAACTAGCTTTTACGAGTATCCAATTATTTAACTTAGTACACCTCCCACTGTCTTGAAGTAAGAAACTGCCAAAGCGACAGGAAAAACGATTTCCGTTTCACACGCATTAGCTAAAAGGCGACAATACATACCCTACTACCTTCATTGTTGGAAAGGCCATAAACCAGATGTGTGTCCTCGCAACTGTCTCTCGCCTTTGTTACAATTTCCACTCAAGAATAATGAGTTAAATAAAACCTTAAGAGCTTAAGAATACTTTTTTTCCCAGATTAAAATACACATGAATACAAATAAAAATATTAGAATAATAATAATTTAAAACACATATTAATAATTTAAATTCGCTACATAACACTAAGGAAAACGAAACAGGAAATTGAATTTTTGCAGTTTATACTAAAATGCAAACTCCAGAACATAGTTGCAAATATTGTAACTCTTTTGCAAAATTTCTTCACAACTGCTATTAATACTGTCAACTGGGAGAAGAGTTTTCCAAATAAAAATCGCTAAAGAAGTATTTAAAAACTACAAATGTTTATTCTGAATTGAAGAAATCTTTTCATACAGACTACACAACAGTAACTGCAGCTATGACGTATAAATCTACAATACAATCAATGCGAACACAAAAAGCAAGCAAAATAATAACATATAAAGGCCGAAAGTCTTTCACTACTGTTAACTGTGACCAAACCCTTGATAGACATAAAGCCGACTTATAGCTACATCCAAATACAAGGGAAATTTAGGAAGGGTGTAAAACACCCTCTATTTTAAACTAAAATATAAGAACAGAAGGCACATCTGGTGTTGACCAATCAATCAGCATTTATGGCGAAAAACACAAAGTAAAAATTTAAATGTTAACCTAAATTTAAATATCTAATAGCCAAAGGCTGCACCAAGCAATCTAGTCGCGAAGCTGGCTCGGATTTCACGGCGCGAATTTAACTGTCGGCAAGACGTAATGCAACGACGAAGAAAGGAACTCTTATCTAGAATATCGAACTTAGTGGCGTGGCCTTCAAAATCCAGAAGAGGTTCTATCTCAACAATCGCAAATCCTCATTTAAATAAAATAATTTTTATTCTGGCGAGAAAACGGAAAGAGAGAAGTGGCAATAAAGATTCTAAACATACAGTACCTGCTTAAACAAATTAATTCCATTCCCCAACTGATTTTCAATCTGGTGGGAAAACGGAAAAAGAGAAGTGACAAGTAAGGATACCAAACATACAATAAATGCTTAAAGAAATAAATTTAACCTCACAAATATAATTCTAAAGCACTGGAATTAAAGTTTTTCTGGCCTATTTTATTACACCCATGTCCATAAATTAAGGATAATTCAGAATCATATGGAATTGAATAAAGTAAATATTTCACCTGTAAAAATATCGCGCACATCTTCAAGAATAATATCCAGATTACTTGCGGGGCCCACCAGCGGCCGAGCGGTAAAGTCGCTGAACACTGGTAGTTCGGTCCGAGGTTCGAATCCCGCGAACGGGCTGGCTGCATGGGCGTTTTCGTGGTTTTCCCCATGTGTAACGTGTATACGAGCCAGTTTCCCTTAGAAAGTCCTCCACGAAGGCATCCCTTCTCTTAGGCAGATAGCCCTCGAGGCATTGCCATAATCACACACACACCCAGATTACTTGCGCATTTTTCTAGCGCTTTCTACATTTTTAAGTTACTCTATTAGAATGCTTTACATCGTTTAGCGGAATTCTTGAACATGCATGTGGGTTTTCTAATTTTAGTACGTTGATAATAAAAAAAAAAAAAAAAAAAAAAAAAAAAAAAATTATAAAAACATTTTACATTGGTTGTGAATGACAAGGACGAAACACAATGTCTGAGCGACTGAGAAAATGAGATAAACTAATTCCCTCTGATGAGTCGGCATGGGATCACTAACTCTTCAATTGTTCATTTTATAAGGTATATCTCCAGCTTTCTTAGCGTGTTTTCGTGGTGTAGTGGTTCTGCACGCTGGGCCGGCATTCCAGAGGTCCGTGGTTCGATTCCCGGCGAAGGCGATTGCTCATTTTTCATCTCTCCGGCCTCCAAAAAATACCTAATGTCTCTACAATTTTTCTGTAATGTTTCAAAAATTTTCGTTTAATAATCATTTCATTTGACTTGTATTTCAACTGAATTTCGTTTACCACTACTATTAGCTAACGCTTCACAGAAACTGTCCTGTTTGCTTCCATTCTTCATTTCTTCCATTCCATTCATTCAATTCAATTTTGATTTATTTCAATACATTCTTTTTAATTTAATGAAATAATAAATTAATTTCAATCTAAAGACATCTGATCTTAAGACAACCTCCTTTGTATCTCTACTGATGCCTGCAGTATTCCGCATTAAGAAAATGCTTGCCTAGTCATCACTACTCCTTTGGATTAAAACAAGCGGACAAGATTATAAATACTACTGCAACTAACTACGCATCCTCTTTTACCGCTTGCTCTACCTTGAATATAATGTGTCTCTTCATTTATTTGCATTTTCCCTTGTTTAAAATGTAACTGTGTAAACAAAATGATAGGGTACCTATCGCCTACATAATCATGTGTGATGCAAATACTGTGTCTCCAAAATTGCTTTATCCAATAATAAAATTATATTTGAATTCGTCCGCCACCTCTACGCAGTAAACCCGTCTAAGTTATATCTGCGCAGTAAACCATTGGTAATTAAGACACCATAACACGCCGAACAAATACTAAATTCAGAAGTCAAACAACAAAAATCAGCGTTATATTTTCAAATTTCAAAGGAGTAGTTTCGATGGTTTTACCGAACCATCATCCTCAGCTGCAAAAGCGCAAGTGAACGCGATAGGATATAATGGTTAGATAAGATAAGAAAGCCTGGACAGGACATAAGCTACTGGCGCCATCTGTTAATGAAACCAGAACTAAAGCATAATTTCTTTAAAGGCTGAAGGCAAAGAAGGATTCGAATTAGGGTCGTTAACTAGAACAGAAAGATTTGTTTGATTGTGAAATGCCTCTAGAAAATCTAGTTCACCAATGGAAGATGTTTTTTGAATAATTTTGGCAGAACAAAAATTGAAAGTGTGATTTTCGGACCAACCATTTTGGGCAACAGTAGACTTTTGTGTTTTCTTTTTTCTAACATATGCCTCATGTTCCTTGACGCGAAATTTTAAGGCTTTCATAGTTTGGCAAATGTAAATTAAGCCACAGTGGCAAGGAATCCTGTAAATAGCCAGGAATTCATATCCTTAATGGGGTCTTTGAGTATGGAACTCGGAATTTTATTGATGGGAGAATAAACGACCCGAACGTTAAATTTCTGCAAAATACGGGTAACTTTATAGCTAATTGATGGAAAGAAGGGAATGACAACAGAACTTTTATGATCTCTTAAAACAAGAGCGTGCCTTTTGGTGTACTGAGATGAGAAATTTTTAACTGCTTGATTAATAATGTTGGGTGAAACTAGTCGAAACTAATCTTGTGAAAATTTGAAAATATAACGCTGATTTTTGTTGTTTGAATTCTGAATTAAACCATTGGTAGTCCATTATAGCTGTAACTTGCTAAGTTATCTCGGCTGCGATTAAGAAGTGAATTCATGTGTTCTGTAGACAAGCTGTCATCTAATATCAAGTTATCTGCAACAAAATAAATCACAAACGCACATATATATATATATATATATATATATATATATATATACCCATCCCCTTACTTGACTTAAAAGTCTTTACCGGGCGTTTAGTTTTGCAGCCGTTAATCCTAGTCATATATTACTTCCGGTTGCACACGTGAAATGACGAACATATTCATTCTTTGTCAACACCAAATTAAAAAAACAAATTTTCCCGAATAACGAAATCTACTTGTAATGTGGTTTCCCGGTTCCTACATTTATAATAGGTAAAGTTTTATACTCATTAAGAAAAAGTAAAAATACCAGAATTCCAATCCATTTTGCCTTCAGCTTTTAAAGAAATTATGTTTTAATTCTGGTTTCATCAACAGATGGCGCCAGTAGTTTATCTCCTATCCAGACATCATTATATCCTATCTCGTTCATTTGCGCTTTTGCAGCTGATGATGAGGGTTCGGTAAAACCATCGAAACTAGTCCTGTGAAAATTTAAAAATATAACGCTGATTTTTGTTGTTTGACCTCTGATAAGACAAAAAAACTGACCAGGATATTTCACATATAATTTCAAAATTTGTTATTTTTGATGCCATTTTCAACTTGCCTTGCGATTCATTAAGCTAGAATAATACAAAGAACTATGTTTAAGTGACTTGCCGGGGGGGGAATATAATTTCACAACCTGTAAAATTAAGTCACGTGGCTCCCACATCCGGATTTTTAAATAAATAATGCCTTTACATGAATAATGTTGTAAGTATATATGTCTATGATAAAAAATTAGAATAAATACGACATTAAGACTTTTATGAATACTGTGGATCCATTTCACTACATGTCACAAGATTAAAAGCTATAGACGCTGAACAAGATAACCTTTAACAAAATCCCTTTTGAGTAGGTTGAAAGTAAATGGAGTAGCTATAATACTCGAATGCTTTTTGAGTTTACCATAAAAGCTACCTCCAGAAAAGACCTATTTGAATCTCGCTGCACATCTTCTTTCCGTATTGTCCTAAAAAAACCTCTTATTTTATTCAACAGCATGATATAAGGTACCATAAAAGCCATCTCTCTCTTTTTTTCCTTGCTGTGTGCCGATGCACTCCCTTCAATTCGTTGCTTGAGAGAAAGAAAAAATCTCAGATGTCACGTGTCTCCAAAAATGACGTCATTATGGCAAATAAGATAGTCGATGAAAGTCTTCTTTTTTCAGGTTTGAGTACCTGAGCTGCTGGTACATAGTCTTTCCAAAACGCCATGGTCATATTTTATATACCTTTGCTATCGTAACAAGGTAATATAATTAATTTGCACTTATGCGTATCATTTACGTGACTGAAAAATTAATTACATGAGTGATAGTAATCATATTTTAATTACATTGTTGCCGGTGTACGAATTGGTAATAAACTAAATGCACACAGAACCGATGATAACTTAATAAAATTTTATTTTACTAAAAAGAACACCTTACAGTTTTGAATCTTTCCATAACAAGTACTCGTACAGCACTTCTCAGTATCACGGAGCCCAATAATCAATAGCTACATTTCAAATTACTAAGAAAGTTAAACACAACGCAATGCAAAACGCATATAACGCTCAATAACTAACTGTTTCTTTTTTGTTTTGTTTTCTTAATTTCTTTTGTACAACATTCTAGCTTTATTATAGTATTTGAATAGAACATGTGGCAACGATTAGATAATTATATTCTTTAAATGATATAAATTTTGTGCATTATGAGTTATAATATGAACGAAATATAATACTGTTAAGTGAACCTAGCGCCAGAGTGTCGCTATGGTAAACAAATACTAGAGTGAATTTTAAAGAATGCATTTATTCTATTGTGGCTTATGCGCTGTCGGCGAAGTAGATTTAACTCAATTAAACAAATTTAAATGAAATGCAAAAAAAAAAAAAAAAAAAAAAAAAAATGCGTATAATTTAATATTCCGTACAAGGAAGTCATGTGGTGTACACATCAGATTTTTTTCATTGTAACAGAACAAAGCTCATCGTTCACTTTCAAATAATTTTAACAAAGAACGTTAACCATATTTGACGTTATTTTCGCTTATAACAAATATGTCAAATTTCAAGACGCGCCAATATGAAAATTCACGTATATCTTAGGAACACTTGAATAAAAAATTCTCTAATTTTTTGCAAGTACGCTTAGTACGCTTATTTACTTTGAGATGATGGTAAAAATTTCTTAGGTAATAATTCAAAATGTTTTTCGAAAAATTTATAAAAATTATTAAAAAATAGAAATTTTTAAAATAAATCATAAAATATGGACGAATTTTATTTGGAATGAACCTCAATTTCGAAATGTGAGAGGAAGAATCAAATAACTTCAACAAAAAAGAGATGTTAATAAATATATACTAAATTTAATTAACATGGAGGAACTAACATTTTGAGAGCTAATTTGTTAAAAACTAATCCTGTGATGTTTACAAAACTTGGCCCTTTGACATAATTCGAGTCGTAAAATCGAAATATAGAAAAATATTGTACGTCATTTCAGAAAATGACCGATTTTGTGTCAAAACAGCTATGTTAGAAAAATGCTATGTATAAATCTTATATATATATCCTATGTATAAATCTAATATATATCCTAAATAGGGCTTTCGAGGCATGGAAAATACAAGTTAAATTTCGACAATCGGTCCGGTTTTAGAGACATTAGGTATTTTAAAAGCTGGAGATGAGAAAAATAGATGTTATAAAGCAAGATTGAGGAAAAATAAGCAACGCCCTCGCAGAGAATCGAACCACGGACCTCTGGAATACGCGTCCAGCGGGCTGACAAATACATTACAAAAGTATGCTAAAAAGGCGGGAGAAATACCTTATACGGTATTAGGGTAGATATACACTGGTGTGCAAAACTTAATCAACAATGTAAATTTTAATCAGATAGCCATGAAATTGCAGAAAAGGGATTCTTGCGATCAATACAATGAACACGCAGTTTAGTAGAAAGACGATTCGTATGCAAATATGAGGAACAAAACATCACAGGCGACGTGAGCATACGCGAAACGCGTGCGGTTGGCACGCTCAACTTCAGACTAGAATAAAAGGAAGAACAAGGACGCAATTAAAGACATTCACTGCAAGTAAGTTCTTCCGTGAAATATGGCTAGAAGAAGTCACCTGGATGACTCCACAAGGGGAAGAATGATCAGAAAGCTGGAGGAAGGGTGTAGTGTGACCAGTGTAGCTGAAGAGTTCGGAATGAACAAAAGTGTCATTTCCCGCGCTTGAAAAGCCTTCCAAACCATAGGTACAGCTGTTAGAAAGGATGGTGTGGCCGCCTCAGGTAAACAACTGCAGGTGGATGACCGATATATCGTCTTGCAGGCGAAAAGAGCCCGAACCCAGTCAACAAGCGCCATAGCTCAGCAACTTACAGCTAACGGGGAGACAAGTGTCGCGCTTTACTGTGTCCAGACGCCTTCACAGAGGTGGCCTATTCGCCCGCCGTCCTGAACGCATATAAGCACTCTGTACCGTGCTACGCTCATAGGGTTAGTGTATTTAATTATGGCAAAGCACACGAGGGCTATCTGCCTAAGGGGAGGGATGCCTTCGTGGAGGACTTTCTAAGGGAAACTGGCTCGTATACACGTTACACATGGGGAAAACCACGAAAACGCCCATGCAGCCAGCCCGTTCGCGGGATTCGAACCTCAGACCGAACTACCAGTGTTCAGCGCCTTTACCGCTCGGCCGCTGGTGGGCCCCTACGCGCATAGGGAAAAACCCATACTTGTGATTGGACTTACTTTCCGATGTCATCATTTTCTCTTGGCATAATGATGTTTAGGCGGGATTCGTACGGTTTTGTTTTCATTGAATGACGCTCATGAATGATATTAAAACGTGAAAATTATCACTTGTTTTCTTTAAAAATTTAGCTAAATCATTTAGCTGTAGATGGGTTCTTGTTTCGATCTCGATCTAAGTGTAAAACACATTGTGTGCTAGTAAATATGTTATTATTATTGTAATTTTGTTGCATTCTGTTCTTTTCACATTGCAAAAAATATTTCCATGTTAATGTCCATGTCATTTCTTATGTTCTGTTTCCATAAACGAAAGAAAAAAAATGCATTCAGTATTGTCGCTGAATTTAATACACGTGCATAAGAAAAAAAAAATTATTTTTCCTACAAACACTATTTTCATAGAAAGGTACAAAAGATGTTACACAATAAAAATGAGCAATATTCACAAAGCATTATTATTCAATTTAAAATACGTATAGCTATTTCTCTGTTCCAAGTCTATATTAGCCCAACTTCAAAAATAAATTTTACTTTTTCAAAGTGATTATAAATATTGTGAATTTATTGTGTACTATGTTAGATTCCCAACGTCGTTTTAGCTATTTCCGAAAGTCTGATGCTTTTAGAGATTGCATTTGTAGAGAATGGGTATATATAATGAACATAAAATAATGAATTAATAAACACGACACTTTTAATATGAAGGGTTTTAAATTAAAAATGCATTTATTAAAAATGTCTGCACATAATAATTAATGCACACTTAGAGAGTTAGCGCAAGGAGGAATAATACTTTTTTTTCTAGTAAAACAAGAATTGCTACATTTTTTACGTGTTGTAAGAAGTGTAATCTCATAGCAACAAAAATGCAAGGCACGTAATTATCTTTTCAGTACTGCTATCAAAATGCAAACAAATGGTATGGAGGTGTACTCTCGAGCCGAAGCAAAGTCAAAGCGGTCTTAAACGTAGAGGAAGTGATATGCTCGGAAACCATATCCAATCACGAGAAGGGATTTTTCCCTATGTGCGTGGCGCGGTACAGAATGCTTTTATGCGTCCTGAACGCTGCATTCCTTTGAAAGCTGGCCATCCGCGCTACCGTTTAGAGTGGTGCAAGGAGCACATAAACCTGGGCACCTCATTAATGGAGTCGTGACCTCTTTACGGATGAGAGTTGTTTAATTACCACAAGCAATTCTCAACGCCAGTTGATTTGGAGAGAAGTCAAGACACTGTTTCATCCCACTAACATCACGGAAAGAGACCGTTACGGTGGTCCTGGAGTTCTTGTCTGGGGAGCCACTATGCTGAACGGCTGGACAGAGCTCCACGGTTTCGACAGATGTTCTGTAACCGGAGATCATTATTGTCAGGAGGTGACCCTTTCCCATGTGCGTCTGCTTCGACGTGCGATTGGATCAGACTTCGTTTTTATGGATGGCAATGCACGGTCACACCAAACTCCTGCTAGTCAGAAGCTACTGGAAAGTGAAGATATCACTGGAATGGTTTGGCCAGCGTACTCCATTGATTTAAATCCAATAGAAAATGTGTAGGATGCTTTGCGGAGAAGCCTTGCGGCAAGATTACAGCCTCCGGGGAACACCCAACAACTGAAACAGATGTTGATAAGAATGGGCACTCTTACCTCAAGATCTGTTGGACAGTCTATTGATGAGTATGGAGAGACGGTGAGAAGCAGCCATTGCAGTAAAGGGAAGTAAAGGGAGGGCATATCTCATATTAAGGAACATCTGTTTGCTGTTCTTCCTCTTGTACAGGCAATCATGTGTGACATGACTATGAGTTCAATAAAGCTTTTCTTTGTTTGATTCCATACTGTATGCATTGCATCCATTTCTGCGCAACTATGCTTTCGTTATCGTTTAAATACAAAATGCTGCCTTTCATTTCTGAATTTCATGTCTCTCAGATGGTTTCTCGTGGAGGTATGACAAAACGAACACCTGTTGTTAAGTTATGCACGCGAGTGTAGAACTGTCCCATTTTTTGTGTTATGTGTGCTTTACAGACACATTATGTTTTCTAATTCGTAGCTGTAAATATTGAGAGCGCGTGTGTATTTTTATACGCCTTACTCTGGGAAATGAGAGCGAAATGGAAACGCAACATTTTGTACTTGTTATCTCATTCATATGCCTGATCACTCAATACCTACGTATTATGTATATAAGTATTATTATTATATCTCAGAATTACGTATATTATATCTAAGAATTACGTATATTATATCTAAGAATTACGTATATTATATCTAAGAATTACGTATATTATATCTAAGTATTATGTATATTATATTTAAGTATTATTAGTTCCATGTAACTTAGGTCAATGTTTGCAATTTATATATGGAAGACTCTTCTTGTCATGATTCTATCTAAGTATTATGTGTTTCATATCCAAGTATTGTTATATTAAGTGTTTTGTGTATCATATCCAAGTATTGTTATATCTAAGTATTATGTGTATCATATTCAAGTATTGTTATGTCTAAGTATTACGTGTATCATATCTATAAGTCTCATGTAACTTATACAAGACGATGCTTGCAATGTGTTTGTAATGTTCGTAATATCTATGCTTATACACAGGCATTGCATGCCCATGTAATATTTATATATGGAAGTCTCTTCTGCCAGGATGAATATTAACACTGTAAGACTTTTACAACAAATCCAGGCCAGCGGTCATACCGGGCGGCATTCAGTATTTTTTGTATACTGTAACAGGAAAAGTCTAAAGAGAAGAAGCCGAAAAATTAAGATTACATGGGAAAGTCTATTAGAGGCAAACTGCTATCTCGCTAAATTGGCGATGGTTTTGGCGACTAGTTTTGTAGCAAAATCTTTAGAGAAACGCCAAAAGTCGCCAAACGTGTTCACCATTAGTAACTCTTTGGCGACATTTTGGTCAGAACCTTGTATAACTGTAATTGATTCCTGTATGTAACTGTAGCAATCGTATATATGCCTTCCATGTAATATCGAGCAAAGGAAAATACAAGAGATTTCTAGGCGGCTTAAGGAAAGCTATGTAAGCTCAAGAAGAGCATCAGTTCTCAGTTTTTGTTCAAATTTGACTTCGGAGTATTGAGATCTCACTGCGAGCTTCACCTTTTATCGCGCTTTGCAATGCACTGTTTTTAACGTTCTTAGTAGTTTGAAGTGAAACTACTGATAGTATTCTGTAAAACTGAAAACATTTGCACTAGCATTTTTGTGAAATGTTCCAGAACTTTAAAGTGTTCCTTTTGGCGAAAAAAAGTTATCAAGCTGTCATCAGTTCTGTGTACATTTAACCCATTACGAGCCCTTCCGCACGTAACAATACATTTCTAACACCTCGTACTTTCCCCGATTACGAAATTTTTAACTTGTGTGTATCATAAAAGATAAGACATACCAGCTGAAATAAAGTGTATAAGGTCTCTCCCGCCTTTCTAGCGTGCTTTCGTGGTGTAGTGGTTCTGCACGCTGGGCCGGTATTCCAAAGGTCCGTGGTTTGATTCCCGGTGAAGGCGGTTGCTAATTTTGCATCTTATCTGCTTCCAAAAATTACCTAATGTCTCTACAGTGGCGCCCGAACTAAAAGGGTTGTGGATGATGACTCTCCACACCCAGGATTTGGCGATTGTGTCCTCTAAGAACCCCAGTCGCCCTTTAAAAGGAGGAGTATATAAGGTATTTCTCCCGCCTTCTTAGCGAGCCTTTGTGGTGTAGTGGTCTGCACGCTCAGCGCGTAATTGAGAAGTCCGCGGTTCGATTCCCGTCGAAGGCGTTGCACATTTTTCATCTTGCCTGCTTCCAAATATATAGCTAATTTCTCTACAAGTGCTTTAGTGACATACAGCATGAAATCCATTACGGAGTGATTTTATTTCTTTTAATTCGTGCAGATAGTAACTTTTTTTTTCTTTTTCTTGTGCATGTACTGTCCTTTACATGGTTTCTTTTACAAATGCACTTCTTGATATTTTGATACTCTCCTAGTTACATAATTTTATATTCAGACAAAAGAAGGCAGAAGAATAACGAAAGTTTCAAAACTGGAATTCTCTTTTTTTTTTCCATTTAAATTTAAATACTTCCTAAATTTTAAAACTTTTTAACATTTCTTTTTAAATTTTAAATTCCATTAATATTAAAGACTTGGTTATTGGCAATGGTAGGCATTATCTTTGACTTACTTAATGGCAAAAGCCCCGTAATGATGCTAGACAGTAATTTAAAATTTTCCGAGAAAATGTGTTATTAATTTATGGAATATTAATTATAATTTATTTCCCATCTTCTTTGGCGTACAATGTGCTAATATAAACATTTGTAGAATGAAACACGAAATGAGTCTCGCCTTTTAGAAAATAATTATTCTGCAGATATTTGGACACCTAGTATTCAACTTCGGAAAAGGTATCAAGTACGTACTCTTGCAGAGCTTCAAATTTTCATTCGCGACCAGTCTGATACAATAGGTTATTATTCTCCACTCCGGGCCTTCACTGCGAGAATTCGATCGCCGTGCGTTTCTCGAGGTGAGTGAAAATCGAGTTTCTGCCATGTATAGAGAGGTTTTTTTTTTTTAACTTCCCTTCCCTCTCCTCCCATTCTGAAAGTCTATTGTGGAAGAGTTGTTACTTTCTCGCGTTTGTAAGCCCCGCCGAAAGTGATTTTAACCAGAACTCACTCAGTGCTGCCAAGTCGACTTGGATGAGAAACAGAGAGAAGAAAAAAAACGAATAAGAGTTTGATGGATGGAGGCAATAAGGAGTGGAATTTCCTAAACAAGAACCAGAGAAATTGGTGTTACAGGATTTTCACTGAAAATGTGCTTTTGAGACAGAATTTTAAAACTCTGAATAATGAAGGGTAAACAAACCATTATTAAATAAACATATTTCGGTAACTAAAAAAAAAACCCTCTAAAAAGAGGAAAAATCGTATTAATTATGTAAGGTGCTAATCTTCAATCCCGAAACCAACAAGTCCTATCCACCTGCAATCTATTCGAATTCAATATTATTTGATGCATGTCCGAACAAAGTCACCATTAATCGATGGCGAGCTAAAACCAGCTACTGCTTAGAAAATTTAACTCCAGGTATACAAAGAATAATTGGCTTCATTTATATACTGATGGATCGAAAATGCTCGACAAAGTTGGAGTTGGTTTGTATTTATAGTTTTTTGCATTCTATTCTTCTATTGGTTCATTTCGGCCAAATTTCGATAGGGAATTGGAGACAATTAGAATTGCAACTGAACAAATTATTCTTTGAATAATCTATTTCAAAAATATCTTTTCTGCACATAATGTCGCTGAATCAAGAATTATTGAATCTCGGATAAAAGGTGTTGTTTACCTTCTAACCTGAAACGGGATGACTAGTGGATCCCGGCTTACGTGGGAATAACTAGTAATGAATGTACTGATAAACTGTCTAGAAAGGGAACAGATATTTTGAAATCCAATATTAGTGGGACATCATTTACATCAATGAAAATAATAATAAAATATGCTGTGAGAAAAAATTTTGATGTTATACTATTTGAAGAAATTAAGAATAAAAAACGGAGAGATTGGACATGTAATATACCTGACTCTGCAGATCCATCGCAGTTGCGGCGTTTCTTTTGGAGGCCGAACATGATTGTCTTGCTACACATCTGCACCGTATTGATATATATGATAGTCCCTTGTGCACTTTGTGCAACAGCAATTTTGAGATGGACAGAAATCAGAAATCATTTACTAAAATGTTCCTGGTTAAAGAAAGAAAACCATTCGAGGAACATTTAGACTAAAACTAACTTCATAAATGAAGAGATGCTTTCGTTTTAGAATTTCTAAGGCAAACTTGCTCGTAATCACATACAAATGAGAAAATATGGTATTTAAAATACTCATAATGCCAGCCTGTCCACCAGGTTTTGAGCCCAAGTTCAACTACAAATATCTGGTCGACAGCTGCTGAGCATGTTTATTGGCAACGAGATCATCAATAGGTGTGCCCCATGTTTCCACGCATATTCCTGGTTATATGCAAAACTTTATCAATTATTTGACTACAAATATTATATTGCCTATCTTTGACCATGGTGAACGAGTAAATCACGTACACGTTCTCAGTTTAATCAGATAGAAATAGTTTTATCATTTCTCGTTAAGAATAAACATGTCTGGTAACCGAAAGCTCGTAACCGAAAACAAGAGATTCGAACCTGAGCGAAAATGTGCGGCAAATAGCAATGTTAGCCGCTATACTGCTAAGAATACCCAGGTACAGGTATAAGGAGGTGGGATACCAGAATTTTAGCATAGGTTGCACAGGTACAGTCCAACCGTATTAACTGTACAATTCTGTTTACATTTTGAAGAACACTTCCCCAACGCTCCTCCTAGACTTCTTCCCTTACCACCAGCCATCTCAGAGAACTTTCGGCTCGCTGCCCACCTTCCAGCGCAGACATTATGCACTTATAAGCACCCAGGCCTTCTCCGAAGTTCAAACCCGGCCCACAGGTACAAGAGTCAGCATTATTAGCCACTAAATCGTCAGGACGGCGATCAGAACACGCAGGAGGACAGGATCCGACGGTCTCTAAAACCCTTTTACTTGTCATCGATCTTTCGAGAACACTTTGGGCTCTATCGTATTTTAACCCTTTGCGACACAGTGTAATTTTAACCCTTTGTGACACAGTCCGGTCTGGACACACCTAAAAATTTCGTTCTGTACGCACAAACAAATTGAATGAAAAACGATTTATAGGTTACTCTGAACCTTCTTTATTTATATTAGATGGCAGCTCAGCACAACCAGTCCATATATTTTAGCCATGTTTACCTTTTTAAGACCCTCATTTTTAAAGGAAATCTTCCAGATTTTGTTTAGGATATAAAAGGAATTGTTTGAAAAGAAATTTCTATGTTTCCGTTTTTGGCTGTATGCTAATTTCCTTATTCTATATTAGTTTTAAATTTTCGCCATGAAATCTTGCCTAAAATCAAACGTCGAGCCCTAGGTGTGCCCAGATCGGGCTCACCGATCACAACTGAGAGTCCGTATTCTTTGTTTCTCCGCATCTCATCGGTCAGTTCATTGACAACAGTGGTAGTTTCAGCACTCTTTTCGAAGCTATATTCAATCAGTGTGTCCACTTTGGGCACACCTACAGAATTAAAACCATAAGTGCTATCTTCACAAAATTTTACTTGTGTACTCCTCTAGGCCGACCTTTTTTTTTTAATCAAAACTCCGACTTTAAAAGGTAGCGTGGCGGAAAGTGTTAAATGCTCCCAGTTCTCCAAGAGGCTGTATACATATAAAACTACACCTAGCGCGTACATACACCTCCTCAAAATGTACCATTTTATATTTCCGTTCTATTGGGTTGATTGGCGAAACTTAATTTGCGTTTTTCATATCTTGAAAGCGCGATTTTGAGTATATATTAGATTTATATACAGCTTGTTCTAACAAAAGTATTCTTTTCTAATCGACATTCTAAATATTTACGACAGATATTCAAATCGGACTTATTCTGAAATGGACGTATAAACATTTTTCTGTATTTCGATTCAACGATTGAAACTATGGCAAAGTGTCGAGTTTTTAAAAATCGCAGAAATGGATTCTAAAATATTAGCTCTCAAAAATTTAGTTCCTCCATGTTAATTAAATCTGCTATATATTTATGAATATTTCTTTTTCTGTTAAACATACTTGACTCCTTCTTTCACAGTTCGAAATTTGTTTGAATCCAAATAAAATTTTCAGATATTTTCCGATTTATTTTTAAAATTTGTATTTTTAGTAATTTTTATAATTAAAAAAAATTGGAATTATTAATGATAAAATTTTCATTAATTTCATTAATTTTGAACTTAAGAGACTAAAAATTAAACTAAAACTAAGATTAATTTAAGAAATATAGCCAAAGCTATCAAGATTCTAATGCCGTTGGCCCCTTAAACACCAGATGACTGCGAAGCTATCAAGGGCCTGAGTACGGCCGAGCGTAATAACAGCTTTGAGAGAGAGAGAGAGAGAGAGAGAGAGTGGCCAAAAGGCAGACGCGCGTAAATCAGGAACTCTGATTCTCTCTAACTCTGTAACTTCGCGGTTTAAATACCGCTCCTCATTAAATATTTAGAAAGATTTCAAAAGTACGTTCTGGCCAGAAGTAGTAAGTTGAAGTTAAGAATTGACAGGAAAGGAACTTTAACTTAAAATTTAACTGTTAATAAAATTAACATAATCCTTACAACCTTATACTTAGTATGTGACAAATATTACTGCATTTCATGTTTCAGTCGTGAACCCTCGAGGGAACAAGTGAACATCACGTATATTATCAGAAAATATATGATTATTTAATTCAAAATTGGGACTTTTACTTCCTTGTACAAAGAAAATGTTTTGCTTGAATTATGTGATCTCGGCAAAGCCTCCACGGCTGTCTGCCTAAGGGGAGGGATGCCTTCGTGGAGGACTTTCTAAGGGATATTAGCTCCTATACACGTTACACATAGGAACAACCACGAAAACGCCCATGCAGCCAGCAGTAGTGCTTCAATGGAGAATCATGTGGTAAGAGAGAAACTACGCAGTTAGTTGCTATTTATGTTAGAAGTTTTGTGTTAATCTGATTGGTCAAGGAATTATCCATTTGCTTAATCTTCTTGCGAAGGAATTAACTGATTGGACACTGCGGATGATTACAGAATTAATTTCCAGATATGACGATTTTCAAATTAAAAAGAGGAATTAAAGGACTATTGGTAATATAAAGTATAATTTAAAGTTACATAGCTTTTATTTTACATATATATGATTTGTATTAGATCATTCCAAATCTGAAATCTAAGTATATTTTTAATTCATAAGATAAGTTTGAAAATTTTAGAACTTTACACATTCTGAAGAGTAATAAGGGAATGCATTTATGAAATAAACGCTTGTAACTATACGCTTGTAATTCGAGACCAGTTTGAGCAAAGGAATTTGGAGGCCAAAGAAATTTATACTCCCTTAAAAAACTTCAGAAAGGGTGACCCTCCAGTGGCGCATGCCACCACAAACGCAAACGTTGCTGTGAATCACGAGGCCACAAAAGCAAACCTATCATGAACCTTCGGTGGGTCATGCGGCAGTTAAAGCTAGTTTTATGGCTTAATTAAAACCCTCTGGTTTGTTTTACAAGAATTTTTGCCATATCTCTCCAAAACGTTTCATTGACTTGAGACCAAAATTAAACCAAAGTATTTTCTCAATAAAGGACTCATAAAATTTGTATTTCAAAATGGAAATTTCCAGCTGACTGATATTTTTAATTTCTTTCAAAACAAACCCATTCAAAAATTCATTCTTAACATACTTAAACTAATATCCTACCCACTTAGCAATCTATTCCGCAAATTCAATAATGCAACATGTCTTTCCACATCTGTCTAATGAGAGGCAGGGAAGAATGCCTTCAAAAGATTAAGATATTTAAAGCCATTACCTCCTACTCTGTACTTTTCGCATTCCACTACCGAGAAAATAGCAGATGGGTACCCAACAATTAGTTGATATTTAACTAACAAATCATGGTCTTCCCTATTAGCTACAGCAGCTTCTTCGTCTACAAGTCTTTAACTCGTCACGGTTTTTAAGAGGCTCTATTTTTAAAGACTTAACCATAAGAGTCACTTTCATTCAGGTGGTTAGGTATGCATCTCAAACTCCTCTTGAAGGCGAAGATTACACAATAGGGACCTATTAATCTAGCGAGAGAGATGCAGTTAACGAGGGTAATTGCCCATTCACTGCTACGGCTTGCGAGGTCAGATACTTAAGCATATTTAACACATTGATAGAGACCCAATAAATAAAACAGTGAAATCTTTAGGGATAGAGAGAAGAAGGGTCGAAGGATGAGGAATTTTTATGTTGCCTTCACACAGACGAAATATCTTAGAAGTACTGTTGCGAATTTTGTACGGATGTAAATAAATTTAGGGAAATTATGTTTAACATTGTAGTTTTTTTCTATATAACGTAACATGAAATGCTTGAAAGAGAAGATGGTCTGTCGGAAAAATAGGAAAACAGGGGCAAGACTATCTCGCTAAACTGGCGAGGTATCGACAAGCTGGCGATGGTTTTGGCTACTAATTTTTGCCTTCAAATTTGGCGAGAAATCGTGAAAAGTCACCAAACTTTGCCACCATATGGTGACATTTGGGTCCGGTCACTGTATAACTGTAATGGGTATTGTATCTGAAAAACTTAACTGATGCTTTATGTAACTGTAATCGTATTCGGGCCTCATATGCCTTCTAGCAATTTTCAGAGCTGGAAGGTACTAGAGATTTCTCGGCGGCTTAGGAAAAACTACAATACATAAGACCTGGGAGACTATCAGCTTCTGAGTAGTTGTTAGTTCAGAATCGACTTCGGAGTATAGAGATTAACTCCGTGAGATGTTAGCTCTTTAAATGCGCTTTGCATTGCGTTGTGTTTAACATTTTTATTAGTTTGAATGGTAACTATAGACTATGCTCTGTGATACTTAGAAGGGTTGTACGAATATGTTTGGGGAAAGTTCTAGCATTGTAAAGTTTCTTTTAGTAAAATAAATTTTATTAAGATGTCATCGATTCTGTATACATTGAACATACATGCTAAAATTTCATATCTAACTGTGAGATGAATTTTATTGCTATGGATTTTCGGCTCTATCATATGCTTCCGTTCATCAGAAACGAAGCTAGGGTTTTCAGCGCATGGGGACAACTGAAGATTTTTGTGTCCCCTTCTGCGTACCAAGAATGGGGAACATTTCAATCTAAACTTTTGTAACATCAATTTGGCGCCCCCTGGGTGCTGCGCTCGGGGATAGATCTCCCTCCTTGCCCCAACCTAGCTACGCCACTACCGTTCATTTCAAAGGACCTACATACTTACACAAACATTCACGCCTTCTGGTGCCTGGGCTCAACGCTATGGCAGCTGGTTAGCTTATCACCACGCCAACCTGGGTAGTCAAAGTTTACTGTATCTTGCAAGATGTTGATACACTAGGTTATTTACAGTAACAACCAGAAATATCATGTCAATCTAACAACATGGTGTTTAAATATTAGTAAATATTTGAAGCGTTCTGCTTGTATTTTTTAATTTCTGTATTGTTGTGGTACTTTGTATTTATTTATTTATTTATTAATTTTTTGTGTCGATAATTTTGGGGTTTATTTTATGTTTATCTAATTTGAGGTCACATGCCTTGCATTTAAGTGATTAATTTTGCACAGAAAAAAAACGTCTATGCCGTGGACGCAGTCAGCGGATCAATGTTTACGTCTACAGAATGTAAAGTGTAGCCATAGTTTTTTTCTTAATATTAGCTATACTATTCATATTTGGATACTAAGTTTATGAAGATATTATTTCAGCTATCAAAATTGTTATTGCTTGGTTAGTTTGGAAGCTGTAAGAAACGTTCCAAATTTTAGTTTCTTTTTTTTACCCCAAAGGGGCAATTTGCCCAGAGGAGCTATTAACTCCGTTTTGGCATTTTAATTTGATTCACTATAAACGGTGAATAAGTTTTTAAATTGTTGCCACCAAATATTAGAGCCCTTTGTTATATTTAAAGAAATTAAATAATGAAGAATCTGCATAAATGTATGTACGTTTCTCGCATTGGAATCAAACAACGGTACCTAGAGCCGTCCAATTTTGAATAACGTACGTCTAGACCCAAATATGGAATTCCTTTTATTACCTATTTCATATTTTGTAAAACATTTATGAGTTCTTTTTTTAAGAAACTCAACGATTTCAAAACAAGCAATGGAAACACTGTGCGGAAGAGAAACCTTCCTACCTAGACCGCGGGAGACTGTGTATCGAAAATTATACAGGTATGCTCTTTTAAATATTTTGTGATATCTCTGTAGAAATGAATTGTATAGTCCAAGTGCGAAGAACATGGCATTTAATAAATAATGGTAACACACAAAACGTTAAAAAAAACTCCCCTTTGGGCGTAATATATAATCTGAAAGCTTTCAGATTTGTTTTCCTTCTTCTGCCATTACGAATCGTTAACATATAAAAATTTAACTCAGTATTTGAAAACTCTGAATAATATAAAAATGTTTAATTTAATTATTCTTTCATTTGAAGCTGAGAAGGGCAATGATTTGCAAAGCAGTTTAAAATGGAATACCAAGTTTTAAAACTTTTATAGAGACATTAGGGAATTTTTTGAAGCAGAAGATATGGAAAACTAGCAAACGCCTTAGCCGGGAATCGAACCACGGACCTCTGAAATACCGGCTCAGCATGCTAACCACTACACCAAGAAGGCGGAGGAAATACATTATACTTTTATTTTGGAAAACAGGTAATTCATTATTTGTATATAATTAATATTGTGAATTTTAAGATTTCAGTAATACAATCAGCAGAATGTTACTTATTATTGTTATCATATTTTATGATGTGTATTCTCCTTACTGTCTTGATGCTAGTTTTAAGATAAGACGAATGAGATTTGACGTATGAGCTGATACGTTTGTTATTGCTTACTTAAGTTATTATTTCCAGCGTTAGGAGGTGCATCTGCATCTCAGTAAACATCATTCAAAAACACGAAGAGAAAACGTGGTCAACTGAGAAGGACGAAGAGCAAAAAAAAATACGTGTGCCGAAGACGCACTTTACTGATCAATGTTTACATTTACAAGTAATGTTTTATAAAATGACATTAAAAAATTCTGAAATGTTTCAGATCTTAACGGTCACCCAAAAGTGCCGCTAATGTTCTTTATGTTCTTGCTGAGCTCGCAGTCTGGTATTACAACCAATGTTTTTAGCCTAAAGGGTTAATTTGCCCAGAAAGGTTATTATTTTAGTTTTGGCATTTTGAGCTGGTTCACTGTAAAACGTGTTTCCCTCTTCAAACTGTTGTTACCAAATATTATTTCCCTGTACTATATTTAAAGAAATTAATGAAGAATCTGCATGAATATACGTATGTTTCTCGCATTGTGAAAAAACAAAGGTCTTAGAACCATCAAATTTTCAAATACGTAATCCTACATCCAAACATGGGCACCTGGAAGCCCGAATTTGGAGTTCCGTATTTGTTATATTATCTATTTCATATCGCTACGAAATGTCCAGGCGCGGTAAGAAGATAGCTCCCCCCTCAAAGCAGTTTTGCTGTTGCCATAAAATGGCAAGGGAAAACAGGGTTATCACATTTGGCAAGAAATCGCCCATTTGACGACAAAACTGGCGATATGCCAAGGACGGATGGAGAACCTTCTGGAACGAATTCTTACCGGTTTAGCCCAGAATATTCTCGAACACAAGTCGAAAGCTATATAAACCCTGCTGGCCCACAGTGAGTATGTGACTCGTCTAGCGAGCTGATAATCAGTCACTGAGCGAGTGTCTCGAAGTCTAGCGCCGAGTTGGCAGTCGAGTGCATCGAAGAGTTCTCTTAGTGCATCGTCGAGAGAGCGTGTTGAGCTCCGCGAACGACTGAACCGAAGTGTCGGGCGTTGTGCTCTGTGTGCCGTCGAGTGCATAGCGAGTTGTTGCGTGGAGAGTCTCGAGAGTACGTGGAGTTCAGAGAACGACCAAGCAGAGTCGGGAGCTGTACTCTGGTGCTTTGCAGTGAATCTGTCTCCACCGTTATAGCCTGGTAACCTGAAGACTGAGTCGCTGATTTTTGCAGCGAGTGTACAGTAGATCTTCGACGAATGTAAAACGTGACTTTGGAGCTGTCCTGATTAATATTGGCTAGATAAGTGTTTCGATACTTCATCAAGTGTCGTCGTTATTCACTCTAAATCTACGAACCCTTTACGAACGTGAAGGAAGAATATAACGTAATAATATTTTGTAAAACTTTAACGAATTTCTGGTCAACAAACTCTACGATTTTAAAGAGAGCTATGGCAACACTGTACGAAAAAAAAAAAAAAAAAAAAAAAAAAAAAACATTTTTCATCTCCAGCGTGCGAGACTGTCTATCGGAAATTCTAAACCTATACTGTTTTTAAATATTTTGTGATATACTTCTGAATTGAATTTTATGTGGTTTATGTGCGAAAACCATATTTGGAGAATTTAATAAATAAAGGTAACACACAAAACGTTAAAAAAAGCCTTTTTAGGCGTAATATAAAATCTGAAAGCTTTCAAATTTTTGTTTATTATTTACGTTATTGAAATAATTATTTATGTTTTTCCAAATATGGATAAAAGTTAATAAAATCTGTATCTTCAAATCTCTGAATAAGATTTATATTACATTGCAAATGAATTAGTTTCTGTTATGGATGATCTGCTGCTTCTATTCATGTCCGTTTTTAATGGAAAGGAAAGCAATGAAAAACTGGAAGTCAAATAACTAAAATATCGAAATCTTTGCAATACCATATTTGCAAAAAGATACATATTGAGATATCTTCTTGGGCAGCACAAAATTGCTTCGGGAACAACTTGTGGACCACTAGTTTGAAACCACTAGTATATGTATTCTCAGTGCGTCCTTATTATCGGTAAATCTTTGCAATTTTACAAGCATAAAAGACGCAGATCAAGGAACACAAGATATATGGAAAAGTAATACAACTTCCTTGCAATTATTTTACCTCGCAAAATCCCTACGGACGTAAGAATGCAAGAAATCCATTCTAAATACGGTAAAAACAGATAAAGCATTAAACTGGAACCACACGGCGTTTGAGACTTTATTTCACTTCAATTCGTTGTGGGGACTTTTTTTTTCATCTTTCATTTTTTTTTTGGGCTTTTTCTATTTTGTAGTGTCTTTAAAGATACAGGGAATGGAGCTGTCGGGTCAATGAACGAGTTCCATACACTAGAAGGAACTTTATTTGTGCTTCACTGTCCGACATTTTCTGTGTCCTTCGTTCGAAATTTTTCGTTCGATTTGCATGGAAGGGAACCGTTTAGAAACACGAAAGAATTCGCGAAGAGACAGGCGGACACAGAGACTGCGTTATGTGGACATTAAGTCAGCCGAGTGCATGGAGGCATTTGTCTTCTATTTACTCTCTCTGTAGTATATTTTCTCGGTGGGGAAGTACGCAAAGAAAAGTTTCTTTCTAAAATAAAGAATCTATGTCTATCATAACACGCATTTTCTTCGAGTCAGTGTTGTTTAGTAAGGAAATCATGCAAGTTAAATGTAGCTTACATTTGATCCATCTCAAATGAACATGAATCATCGAACATGAATATTGGTATGATGGTATATAAATCTTTCATTTTAAAATTTTAATTTAATTTTAAATTGTCATTAACAGTGTATCTTAATCAGAACCCAGTTCAAAATAAAACTATGAAACATAGGTTTCGAGAAAAATATTAAAAACTCTAAAAAATTACCATAAAAATTTGACTTCAAACTGTAGAAATAGCTAGCATAAGATTTCTCAAAAATTCTGTAGGATTTCATTTCACTTTCAAATCCATGACTTAGCTACTTACATTTTGCTAATAACTTTTGAGAAATTATTAAATCCTACGACTAAAGCTTTTGAATACTTTCTTTTAAATCCCAAAACAGAAATCGTAGTAAAAGAATAAGCAACCTAAAAATCCATTTTGGTTATCTAGCCAGGAGATAAATTTAATTCGGTTCACTTAAGAGAACTAAAGTAAAAATTCATATTTGTAAGATGAATTTATCTTTTTTTTCCTGGTATAAAAAGTAGACTTACATGGACAGGTTCTTCAAACAAAACATAAAAAGCTATACCTATTCATTTTTCCGTTTAGTTTTTTAAAGGTTTCCGATGATGCATAGTCATTTATTGGTAAATATTCTGATGTTTCATATTGCTTTTTATTTGGAATTTTAAGGATTCTCGCTTTCCATTCATTTATTATCCCGGCTTTGGGAAAAAAAAGGGCGCATCAAGTGCCCTAAACGAGTTTTGATATAACCCTAAGGCTCTCAATGCTCAAACCAGCAAAAAATGCCTTCATTAAAACATATATCCACTTCTCCAGTTTGCATCGTGTTTATATACGAAATGCATTTTAGGATTTCTGATTGCATCCATGAATGAGATAAAGTAAATATTCTTTTAACGCAGTTTTCAGAAATCGGAAGACAGTTTTTTTTCTATCCTCGCTAGAAAACTCGATTCTAAAGGAAATGTTTACGCGTATATTTTTCGCGCAAATCAAGGGTAATAACTAGCGGAAAATAAATCTCAATAAGGTTCCTAAAACGTCATAATATAAGGATCCATTTCTTTTAAAAAGGATGTGACTCTGTTAGTTTACTTCTGCTATTTTAAGTAATAGGTTTTTAATGCTACATGACATATGTATATATATAAATTTTGAATCAGTAAAGTTCCCTCTATTTGATTTGTACAAAAATTGAAAAATGGATTTTTAGAAGTTTAAATCCGTTTTCTTTCGCCTTATTTATGGGTTATAGCTGCAGAAGCGTGCAGCTCATTTGTTTGTCATTTAAATGTAGTAAACTGGCAATGAGCACATATTATAGTTGAATCAAAGTTTCTTAGCTCGTTAAGGGGCAATTCCAACTACGAACACGAAAAACAGAATGAGAATGTATAAAAAGTATTTATTATTAGCTTATGTGAACGGAAACATAAATTTTCGAGTATTATATATACAAAATACGTTTTGGACACTATCGAATCCATTTGAACGATGTTTTTGCCTGATATGTGTACGTACGGATAGAATAAAGGACCTTTGGCTAATCTTTGGAATATGGTAACAGGTAGTTTGGCGACATTTTGGTAAGGCGATAAAGGTTACCAGGTAGGACTTTAGCAATAATCTGAGAAGTGCACAGCTCAAATCACAGATTATTTTGTCTCAGAGAAATGACAGATCATGAGACATGTCATGGGACATTTTCCGGAAAATTCCGATCGTGATTTTAGCTAATAGGTGTAGGTGTAGGTGTATTTAATTATGGCAAAGCACACGAGGGCTATCTGCCTAAGGGGAGGGATGCCTTTCGTGGAGGACTTTCTAAGGGAAACTGGCTCGTATACACGTTACACATGGGGAAAACCACGAAAACGCCCATGCTGCCAGCCCGTTCGCGGGATTCGAACCTCGGACCGAACTACCAGTGTTCAGCGACTTTACCGCTCGGCCGCTGGTGGGCTGATTTTAGCTAATAAGCACTTAGAAACGATTTCGCTGCTAAAGTGCAGAATCGCTCACTTATTTGTTTGGCGCTTTTTACAAGAGTAAGAAGAATTGGATTTTTGTCAATTTTCTTTGACTTTTTAAGTGAAAATAGGTCGATGTGTACATGGATAAAGTCAAGCGTGTGCACAATGCCATTTTTATGCAATTCTGGGATGTTTTTTTAAGTGAATATAGGTGGACGTGTACATGGATACCGCGTATGTGCAATTCTTAAAAACGCGCGAAGCAAAGGGCGATTCTGCACTTTCTCCCAATTTCGCACCTAATCTTCGTAATGATTAAGCAGTTTTGTTCCATAAAAGTTCTAGCATAAGCGTAATTCGGCTAGCAGATTATTGGAAAAAATGTTGAGATGCCTTTACTTCGTGAAAACAAAATGGCGTCAAAAAAAAAAAAAAAAAAAAAAAAAAAAACTAGCAAATTGCTGTAGCAGAGTTGGTCGCCAAATTTTCGCCAAAAAATCGCCAAATTACCATAATCCGAAGATTTATCAGACCTTTTCTAAAAAGAGATCGTAATCGATTTCGAATGGATTCAGAAGACATTTTTTGTGACGTCTGCATATACGCAAGTATGTATGTATCTCCTCATAACCCCATAACGAATAGCCGTAGAAAGTTGAAATTTCGTATAAGGGACTGCTATAACATCTAGATGTGCACCTCCCTTTTTTGCTGCAATCGGCTGCACCAAACAAATATATATATATATATATAGACAGAGAGATTTTCAACCTGTTACACAGCTCGGTGAGTTCAGTACTTTTATTCTCATACATTGGTAAACTGCGCATTGTTAGCTTTAAAAGTTGTTGAATAATGTTGCTCTCGTGTTTCGGTTAAGGTTTTTATGCCTTTATTTAATCTGTATGCAATAGTTGCAGAATTATCAACAATCTAAACGTTTAAGTGCGCTAACCCTAACAAGCCTGCCACTTGTTAACATTCGAAACTTTTATTAGAACAGCGAATTCAGTCATTTGATGCACCAAGTTAAGTGTCTTTTTCGCCCATAGGGATCCTAAGTTAACTTTCAATTTTGTGCACCTAAAATTTAGTCTATGTGCCCGTTGCCCGACTTACTACTTTTTGTGCATAAAATTTAATGTTAATTGTGAAAATTACTTTAAAATTGTTTTCAACTGCATTTTGTGTCCTAAGTTTTGATTGTTTTGAGTTTTTGTGCGTTTTTGCCTTTCCTCCAAATGAGAACTGAATTGATTAAATGAGAAATATTAATGTAATAAAGTTCGAAGAAATAAGTTTAAATGAAGTAAAGCAAAGAATGTGTATAATTTAATATCGATTTACCGAATCGACGACACTACATAGAGCCAAAACAGAAAAATATTGATATTTTTCAGCTCGTATACGATGCAGAATCGCCAGCGATATATGATTGACATACTACTAGTTATCAGCATACGTTAGACACAATATTAAAAAGAATTTGATAATCATGTAATATTAGAAGAAAATGATAAATGCAAATTTTTATTTTCATCATAGGGACATCACAGGAGTATCATCGACCCATAGAATCGTTGTGGTGCGAGATCCATACCGGCACGAAACTGAAATTCCACAAAATAGGCTCCGCTTATAATTTTCGCCTGCGCATAATCAAGTGGGGAAAAATTGACTCAAATACCATTTTAGCGAAATTGCATAGGATTGACATATGAATGCACTGTGCACTAGCAAAAAATAGACACCGTCTGTAAGGATCGGGTAAAATTGGTCTTAAGCCTTCAAAATTGCGTTTTCCCGAAACTTCAAGAATGTCGCCAATGTGGCGATAAATCAACAAATGTCGCCAACTACACGAAGAAATGTATCATTGAGGTCTTTCAAGAGTGTTTGTTTTCCGTATTTCGTGTTTTGCAATTTAAACATAAATGGATTAAAAATTGAAAGATCAATCATTTTATGCTAGAAGTAAGGGCTTATGTCGCCAGAAATTCAGTTACCCACACGATAAAGACTAAAACTATTAACCACAAAATGCAAAAATTAAACAAATACTAAATAAATAAAACAATGCAATGTATCACAACATTTCATTAAAAATCTGATGTCTACACCACATGAATTCTTTGCATGGTTTATTAAATTATGCATATTTTTTGGCTGCATTTTATTCAGAATTTCATTAGAGATGCATTTCTCCTTCAATCAATTCAGTTCTCACTTCGCGGGAAGGGGAAAATACATAAAAACTCAAAACATCTTAATGAACTGACTTAATTCACTATGCTACTAAATTTCAAATGTAAACAAATGGTGCCTTCATTAGGCTTACTGTAACTTAAACAACTTTTAAATTGTTAATAATTCTATAATTATTGCATGCAGATTAACTAAAGCATGATACTTTAACCGAAACATAAGAACAATGCAATTCAATAACTTTTAAAGCAAAAACTGCGCAATTTACCTGCATATAAGAATAAAAAACTGAGGTCACGGAGCCGGGTAGCAAAGGTGGTATATACTTTTATTGCGGCCAATTGCAACCAGAAAGAAGGGTGCACATCTAAATGTTATAGCAGTCCCACATACAAAATTTCAGCGTTCTGAGGCTACTCGTTTTAGAACTATGAGAGATACGAACGTAAGTACGTACAAACGTCACGAAAAAATCTCTTCCGATTTCATTTTAAATACATTTCACAGTTTCTTTTAGGAAAAAGAATTTTTTATTCTGTCCGTACGTACAGATGTAACGAAAAAACATCGTTCAGATGGAATCGAGAGCAGTCAAAATGGATATTTTATTTGAAATACAATACCCGAAATATTTCGCGATTACAATAATTAAATAAAAAGCAATGCAATGAGAAACATTCCGATTATCTCAGAGGTCTGGACACTTACGTATAGCTAATGTAAACAAACTGTGCAAATGACCTCGGAGATCACGCGACTAATAGTTAATGTAAACAGTCAAGATCATTCTTCGTCTTCCTTCTTGCAGAGGGTATTAAATGAATTTAAATATTTACAGAAATTCAAAATAATATTTAAGAATGCACATGTCAACAAATATTTGGTTTTCGAATTAAATATATCGGAAATTATTTTCCCATTTCCTGCACCAATATAAAATAATCATGAAATTTCTTCGCTGTGTAAATAAATTACCAAGGAATTTATTTCCGTGTGATACTTCAAGTCTTATTTTATATAATTTCGTAGAATATGTTTCCGTTTTTACGGGATTTGTTTACTTTCATTGCATTCATTCCTAGTCCATTCATTTTGCTTCGTTGAATTTATGGATTTGAAATATGTCTAGAATATATAGATTAGTCAAGAATGGGAACTACAAAGGCTACACGTGGACGACAGCGAAGACAAGAAATTTATTAAATTTGTTCCAGATGTAAGCAATGTTATTACTCCATGTTTCATCTTTTCTTAGGAAACAAAGAAATGAAAACTAAGAACCATTCCCCTCCGTTTTCAACCCGTAGATGAAGTTCTTATTTATTTCCAGTTTCATATTTCATTTTTATTTATTTACCTTTACATTTTATTTTGTGACATCAAAGATTTTGTTTCTTACATTTATTCTTTTCTATGGTATATAGAAAATTCTTGAATTACGGATGACCAGTTTTGTAGAATTCCGTATCTACAAATGGGCGAAAAAATCCCACCATTTACATATATATATTTTCCAATGACGGTCCCTCAGCCGATTTCGGCTTGGCCACTTCTAAGGGCAGAGGTGGTTGTCATTGTGGAGGCCCCTAAAGCCCATATCCCACATGCATTAGTTTCATACGAACAACTGTTTCAGACAATTTTTCTGCCTGATTTACTGCTGAAAGGAAGAGCGTGATTTTTTCCTTCCTTTCGAAAAAATTTGCAAGTTGTTCGCTTTCAACCAATCAGATCAGCTTGCTTGTAATGCAGAACCATTTTTCCCTTTACATCTGTGGTGATTGGATGTTGTGACAAAGCAGAAAAATTGTTCCAAACAGTTGTTCTTTCGAACATCCATTTGTGGCTAATAGGTGGGCCATTTTTGCCTCCTATGAAGAGACGGACAGTTAGAGCCATGCCTTTTCTGGGATTCAAACCCGGGCCCTTTGGTATCGTAGTCAGCTTCCCTAACTGCTATACCGTCCGGGCGGCCATTTATCTAACTTATAACTTCTAAATATACTAAACTTTCGTGTAACTGATTATCTATTCTTAACATATTTTGTAGGGGTTCAGGAAATCTTTTGAATTGTATTGTTGGAGTCTCATTTTTCAAGCAGTACAAAAGTTTTGAAGCTACTAGTAATAAACTCTTCAAACTGACGTTTTATATGCGTATGAACTTTAATCATTATAAGGTGTAGTGGTCTGTACAGTCGGCGCATATTCGAGAGGTTTGTGGTTCGACTTCCTACTTGCTCATTTTTTTCTACAGTGGTGTAATTATCTAATCGTTGCCACATGCTCTATTCAAATACTATAATAAAGCTAGAACGATGTATAAAAGAAATTAAGCAAACAAAACAAAAAAGAAACAGTTCTTCACAGACGATTCAGTATTTCTCATTCCATTAATTCAGTTCTCACTTCGCGACAAGGCAAAAATACATAAAAACTCAAAATATCTGTATTAAAAATTACGAAGTAAATCTTAAACACTTATTTTCTCGAAAAAATTCCAGAAAGGATTAAGCATGATTTAATTCGCAATAATAAATGAAGGCGTTATCTTTGTTGTTGCGAAACTACGTTTCTCTAGATTGGCAACAAATCCACTACTCTGCTGTTTCAAATGTAACCAAGCAATATCCGCCATCAAAAAAATTATTAGGCTTAGCGGCACTTAAACAACTTTTAAATTGTTGATAATTCTAAGAATATTGCATACAGATTTACTAAAGGCATAAAAACCTTAACCGGAAGATAAAAGCAACATAATTCAATCATTTTTAAAGCAAAAAATGTACAATTTACGAAAATATAAGACTAAAGAAACTGAGATTACTGAGCCGGGTAACAGAGTGGATATATATATAAATATATTTATATACGTTTGGTGCGGCTGATTGCAACCAAAATACGAGGTGCACATCTACATGCTATAGCAGTCCTATGTACAAAATTTGAACGTTCTGAGGCTACTCGTTTTTGAGTTAAGAGTACAGATGCCACGAAAAAAATCTCTTCAGAATTCTTTAATTCAGTTTTCTAATTTTTGGGGCTGAAAAAGAGTTTTTTTATTCTGTCTTTACGTACAGATGTCACGTAAAAACATCATTAAATTGTATTTGATAGCGGTCAAAATGGATATTTTCGTTGAAGCTTCAGGCAGCATATTTCCGCGATTACAATACTTCCTTTTTACTTCGTACAAGGAAGTAAAAATCGTTAGTTTTACAAAATATGAAATAGATAATAAAACAAATTCGAAGTTCAAAATTCCGACTTCCAGGTGCCCGTATTCGCCAGGTCTACGTTATTCAGAATTCGATGGCTCAATGTACCGTTTTCTTTCATAGTGTGAGAAATATACATACATTCATGAAAATTCATTTTTTAATTTCATAAAATATAACACAGGGCAATAATATTTGGTAGCAACAATGTGAAAATGAACCAATGCAAAATGCTTTTTGAGACTAATAGCCCTTCTGGGCTAAAGAAATTCCAAATTCAAATTCGAACTTCGAGGTGCACATGTTTTAGTGGAGGACTATGCGTGTTTAAAATCTAGTGGCTAAAGTACCATCGTTTGCGTTTCATGAAATTCTTTTACCTTTGATTCACCCTTAATTTTAACACTCGAAACTGAATGCGCTTCAAGTGTTAAAATTAGAAGAGAACCTGCCGATGGAAATGGAATAAAATTGGAATAGAACCTGCAGATGTTAAATATTAGGCAAAAAAGCAAACTTAGTTTAGCGTAAGTGCTTGAAAAAATTGCATAATTTTTACCCCAAAGGGGCAATTTACCCAGAAGGGCTATTCATTTCGTTTTAGCATTTTGCGTCGTCCACTATGAAACGGCGTTTTACTTTTCAAATTCTTGCCACCAAATATTATCGCTCTGCATTATATTTTAAGAAATTAAATAATGAAGAATATGCATGAATATATTTATTGTTACGGTTTTTGTATAGATTTATTTAATTTGCTATTTGTCTTGCAATGCTGCACGCGACTTATTTGAAGAGAAAGCTAATCAATGCAAAAACTGTAACAGTATGTTTCTCGCATTATGAAGAGACGGTAAGTAGACACAGCCAATTTTGAATAACGTAATCCTGCACCTAAATATGGGCATCTGGAAGCCCAAAGTTGAAAGTCGATTTATTAATTATTTCATATTTTGTAAAACTTTAACGAATTTTTGATCAACAAAATCAACGATTTCAAAGCGAGCAATGCCAGCCATGTACGAAAAAGAAAAAAAAAAAAAAAAAAAAAAAAATTATCTCCAGCGCGCCTAGACCATCTATCGGAAATTTTAAAGCTATGCTATATTTAAATATTTTGTGGTATTGCTTTTGAATTAATTTTGTGGTTCAAGCGCGAAGATCATGATATTTAATAAGTAAAGTTAACGCACAATTATATACTTTTCTTGATATTTTACTAATACTAACGTCGGCTTATATATAACGCTAATTACTTGTTTTTCCTAAAAACATAATAATTTTATTCAGAACTGAATTCTTATAATATACTTCTGTTTTTGTTGGGTTACGAAAAGTCCAATTAAAATCAGTTTTCACGACAATAATAGTTAAAGGTATAGATATACTGAACACCGAATATTTTTAATTTTTGTTTTTCTGTTAAGTGTTAACATCAAAATGCCTTTCTTGTTTCCCACGTGCTGTCCATTTCGCTGCATGTGATCAGTGGGTCTCAAACTGACATTTATTTTCTAAACAACAGAACAACGCCAAGTTAATAATAAATGTTCTCGTATATTTATATCATTTTCTTTCTCAACTAATATAATCAACAATACACAATACTTCTGTGATTGCACTTGACAGGAGCCTTATGGATACAATTAGCAGAAATGTCTTCCTCATGTTAGACATAGTACAGGAGCTCAGCTGAACATGTCTGAGGACAGGGTTTCCATCTTTCTTTCCCCCTGCCTTTCCTTCATACCCACCTCCAATACCTTTATCTTCGAGGTAACCTTGTTAAGAGAGATTGGCAAGACCAGCTCTTGCGCTGGACTTCTTACTCAGAGAAGAAATCTCGCCATGACATAAAAAAAATTGTTTTTCTGAAGCAGAGATTTACAGTTGCATCCACTTTTTCATTCTCTACAATCTTCTGTTTTCAATTTATTTTGTTTTACTTTTTCTTTCAGTGATACTCTTGATTTTTTGCTTTCTTTTTCTGAAAATGTAAAACAGTCAAATTTTAATGATTAATGTTTTACAGTGTGCTGTATTAATATCTAGTGTTGTTGTTCAGTGAGTTATAATAACGTCTGATCCAATGCTTAGTAATGTGCTATAAAAACGTATGGTCCAGTGTTTAATAATAAATTAAAATATAGTCTATTGTTGTTTGATGATTTGTAATGCATTATAATAACATTTAGTATCGCCCAATGTTTTGTAATGTATTATAATAGTATCTAATGTTGTCCTATTTATCGATTGTTTAATAGTGTACTATGATAATGTCTAGTGTTGTCGAAGGTTTCGTAATGTTCCATGACAGTGTTTCCTGTGTCTCGTAATGCATTACGATGACATCTAATCTAGTGCAATGTTTAGTAATGTGTTATGATAATGTACAGTGTTGTCCCATGATTTACAATGTCTTATATTAGCATTTAATAGTGTACAATGTTTTGTAGTATATTATAATATTATCTAATGTCGCCCAGGATTTAATAATGTGCTATGATAATGTCTAGTGTTGTCCAATGTTTTGTAATGCATTACATTATTATTTCATGTTGTCCTATCCTGAGTGTTTAGCAATATGCTATGGTAATGTCTAGTGTTGTCCAATGCTTTTTAATGTTCTATGATAGCGTTTATTGTTTTCCAGAGTTTTGTAATGTATTATGATAACATCTAATCTCGTGCAATGTTTAGGAATGTGTTACGATAATGTATAGTGATGTCCCATGATTTGCAATGAATTATAATACCATTTAATAGTGCCCAATATTTTGTTATGTTCCATAATACTGTTAATTGTTTCGTAGTGTTTTCTAATATAATATGATATTATATAATGTGATGTGTTTTAATAATGTCTTTCGTTGTCCAATGTTTTTTATCAAAGAAAATTTATTTTCCAACCTACAAAGTTAAATTTCTCGGAATAGTAAAGTTATATTCCAATTTGAAAAATAAGTATACTTTCTGGTCAAAGAGAATGTTTTAAATGCTGCTTAAAGTAGATGTTCAAACGGTAAACTTCAGCATCAATACATTTCAGAGTACGAATTAGGATTGATTTCGTACTTTGCACCACAATGTCAAGGGGATCTCTGTTCACATCGCTTGAATCTAATCTCAAAGCGTATCAAGGTTACGGGGTTTACGACACATTACGATGGCGTTTGCGTCCAGTTTTGTGAATAGGTTCAGGAGATGGTTGCACGTGAACCGAGATTTATGGGTAACATTGTTTTACCGGATGAAATGCAATTATTCCATTCAATAGGCATAATTGTGCGTACTGGATTGAAGATATCCCTCACATTGCTTTAAAAAAGTCTGTGAATTTGCCTGGTGCAAACGTAACTGTGGAATGTCTCCTAGGGGTAATCATTGGACCTTTACGTTTTGAAGGTTATGCATTGGAGCATACCTAAATGCTTGCTAATTCCATTTTCCCTGATATTCTGCAATGTAAGATAATGCCATGTTTTATTACCAAGCATATGGCGCCTCTTTGCACTATCACAGGTATGTGCGAGAATACCTGGATCAAAATGTAACAGGCCAATGGATAGGACGGAGGGGACCAATCGAGTTTCCAGTGCGCTCTCCAGACCTTACGCCGCTCGATTTTGTTATGCAACACAGACAAAGAAGAAGTGTACCGTCGTAGACCCCGTAACCTTGCCACACTTTGGAATGAGAGTCAAGCGGTATGCGCAGAAGTCCTATTGGACTCTTGGGTGCGAAGTACGGAATTAGTCTTGACTCGTACTCAGAAATGTATCGATGCTGAAGACCACCATTTTGAACATTTACTTAAACACCATTTGTAACATTCAGTTTGACCAGAAAGTATACTTATTTTTCATATTTGACTATAACCCTACTTTTCCCAGAAATTTAACCTTGTCGGTTCGAAACTAAATTTTTTACAACAGTTCAAACTGTGCACACATTTTTCTGACGCACCCTGTATTCAGTATTCTCCGATATATCAATGTATTATGATATTACGCTGCTGGCCATTAAAACTGAAACACGAGGATGGAATGATCTGACGAACGTCAAAATCATTTGAAAGTAAAAAGTTGGGGCATGCAAATGATTAGTACTTCAGCCCATTTAGGCAACACAGGAGCGAGAAACGGCATCTGAAGCACTGCAACTGGTCGACACCCAACCACTGTCATGCTACTATGGATTCAATAGATTGCTCAGGGTCATACTGAACGGCATGCAGGATCTCAATACCCTTATATTACTAACGCCATAGAGGGCAGACATATTGTGAAGTCAGCCCTGCAAATCTGTAAGACCACATCCGGACCATTAGTCAGGAAAGGGACATGTTTGAAGCACTCCCAGTATTAGCTCGTAGGGTGCGTCGACGTTGCGACGACGTGGACAATCATCAGGGTGACAATGCAGCATAGACTTCAGCTTCCATTGACCAATGCAGCATAGAGAAAGACGGCGACTCTGGTGCGTCGAACGACAAAGTCGCCTTTTCATAACAGTCCCATTCTACGTGCAGTATTCTGATGGCTGTGCACGTGTCTGGAGTGTCCGAGGAGACCGTATATCGCCTGCTTGCATTTCATATTGGCTTAGGGTCCTGCATCTGGTGTGATGGTTTGGAAAGACATTGGGTACACGATGCGCACATCTCTATTTCGGATCGACGGTAATTTGAACGCAGATGGGTACATTTCTGACATTTTACGTCCAGTGGTTCTACCCTCACTTCGAGGCGCCCAAACCCCATGTTCCAACAAGATAATGCAAGACCACATGTTACACGTCGTGATCTGACCTTCCTCGATACATAGCGTATTCAATTTAATCATTTTTCATGCCATACTGTTTACGTGCAATAAATATCTTTTTCTGTATTTGCTTTCCTTCGTAGCATCGCAATTTTAATGGCTAGCAATGTATATAATGTTATCGATGTTTAGTACACTACATAACATTATATATTATCATAATACATTACTGTCACAATAATGTATAGTTCTGTCTAATATTTTGGTAATGTGTTCTAATATTGTCAACTGTTCTCTAATGTTTTGCGATATATTTTACTAGTAATGTCAATAGTTGAAATGCATTTTTGTACATATCTGTAAATATTTAAATCCTTATTTTATTGCATTATTATGATACTGTCCATAGATTATATATTTGATTTGCATTTATGGCTACATTTTTAGAAAACTGTTTGTTTCTTGCACGGAATTTGTGATCTTTCGATTCTAAGTTTAGCTACGTTTAATTTGCAAAAGTAGCTTAAGTGAAACTCGAAGTATAAGCAGTTGCGCTCACCGCGGCTCTTGGCTACCGATTCTTCCCGAAACTTCGGTGCTACACCAGACCTACGCCCGTGTTGCACTATAAATAGGGCTCAGGGAGCTCGGACGAGTGGTCAGGATGAAATGAATGCTCAATTCAGACAGCTACACATGGAAGTATTCAATTCACGTTTAACTAACAGTATACAAAAGGTGTAACAGTTATTCATTCACAATACCGTTTACAGTTACACAGGGATCTGACCAAAATATCATTAATTGGTCGCCAGGTTTGGCGATGTTTTGAGATTTCTCACCAAATTTTGTGTGAAATATTTGTCTTCGAAAGCATCGCCAACTTGGCGATATCTCACCAATTTAGCGAGATAGCCAATTAATCAGTGTTAGATAGATTTGTCTCTGTATTCTTACTTTTCAAGCAAAACCTCGCTTCTTTAGATTTTCATGTTATATACCAAAATATTGCCACAATTACACATACGATTTCACTAAAATTATTTATATATATAAAAAATTCGTAACAATACTATTTCTGCAACGAGCTCACTGAATCAAGAGTTCATAGTTCAGTGTTCGGACAAGTTGTTGTTGGTTAGTTAGTTCTTATTCAACTTTAAGATTTAGAGTTTACTCTGTAAACCACTTTGATAATTAATTGGAATTTGATGACGATATTTCTCGGGCGAAAAGGAAGAATTGTTTGTTATGTATGCCTATTTGCTGTTATTTATTGTTTTGTGTAGAGTTAATTACATTCTTTTGCAAAAGATACACAGATAATAATTTGATTAAAAAATCAAGGTCATGGTACCTGTTCACGTCTCACAATCACCCATTGAGTATTCAGATTAGTAGTTGGTCGAACCGCCCTTGGCGGCAATGTATGCTTGAATTCGTCGAGGCAAGGAGTGGTAGAGGTTCCTAATGCCATCCTGCGACACATTCTGCCAGGCATTCTTCAGCTGTCGCTCCAAATCTGCGATATTTTGTGGTGTCCGAATCTGGCGGCCTACCATGCTCCAGACATGTTCGATTGGTGAAAGGTCTGATGACCTTGCCGGCCAACGAAGAGTATCAATTGTACAGAGACAGTCCAGAGATATGAGAGCAGTATGAGGCCTGGCATTATCTTGTTGGAAAATGGCCCCAGGATGACGTGCCATGAAGGGTAATGCTACAGGCCGCAGGATGGTATCAACGTATCGTTGAGCTGTTGAAGATGTACGGAGGATGACAAAAGATGACTTGCTGTCATAAGAAATAGCGTCCTAAACCATCACACGAAAGGTTATCGTTCCCACACCATTACACCAATGGCCTTTGTAAAACAGAGGCTGATTGGGACCACTGGCCCCGTCCTCTCCAGACACGAACACGGTGGTCATCTGCTTCAAGAGTGAAGCGAGAGTCATCGCTGATTACTATACGATGCTGAATACCTATAAAAGTTGTAAAGTCATTAGGACTTTTGGAAGAAGAAAGGATGAAAAATATGCAACCACCTTCGCCGGGAATCGAACCACGGACCTCTGGAATACCGGCCCAGCGTGCTACCGTTACACCATGAAGGCGCGCTAGGGAAGTGGGAGAAATACCTTATATACTCCCCTTTTTAAAAGGCGACTAGTGTTTTAGGGGACCTAGTCGCCAAATCCTGAATGAGGAGAATCATCATCCACAACCCTTTTAGT
Source organism: Stegodyphus dumicola (assembly GCF_044657685.1). Classification (NCBI taxonomy): domain Eukaryota; kingdom Metazoa; phylum Arthropoda; class Arachnida; order Araneae; family Eresidae; genus Stegodyphus; species Stegodyphus dumicola. The sequence continues at coordinate 3,475,147 of NC_140769.1, read as the reverse complement.
TCGGGCGCCACTTGTAGAGTCATTAGGACTTTTGGAAGCCGAAAAGTTGAAAAATATGCAACCGCCTTCGCAGACAATCGAACCACGGACCTCTGGAATACCGACCCAGCGTGCTACCGTTACACCACGAAGGCACGCTAGGGAAGTGGGAGAAATACCTTATAAAGTTGTTAAATTGTTTGCTCCATGCATCCTTTTTACTATTGCTAGTCAATCATTCCTACACTTCTATCAAAAACTCGAAAAAAATATTTACAATTTATTTAAATTTAGATTTCTGTTTAATGTGCTTTATAAATTAAACAGGATAAAGTATAGAAAGTGCTGATAAATACCATAATTTGAATACCAGGAAGTTTTATATCCATAAGAAAACTAAATACTTATCACATAAATAAAAGGCTGACCGCATTTCTCATTTCAGATCCTTTAGTCCAAACTGAGTAAATAATAAGAATAATAATAAAAGCTCACTTCAGTGAGCATAGCGTACGAACTGAATATTGCGAAATAATTTTATGCAGATGTCAACATCATTAACATTCCATCTAAAAGAATTATTATACTTGAAACTTCGGTACATATAAAAATACATATTTGGAAATAGTAAGTGAATTAAGGAATTTAAAAACCTAATACCTTCAAACTGATAATGTATGAAGATTTTGAGTTGTTTGTAAACTTTGCCAGAGTAGTAAGTTTGTGAATATATTGTTATGGTTTTTGTATTTATTTAGCTAGTTTTAGTAGAAATTGTGATTAATATTGTATTATATTCCCGTGCACTGCAGCACGAGACTTTTTTGAAGAGAAAGCTAAGCGGGAAAAATTAAAACATAGGAGCACGCGCATTTAACCTTTTAAAACATAGATATCTCGTAAATGTATTCTTGCTATCCAGGAAAATTGAGAAAATATGAGAATGTTCTCGTGCGCTTAAAAAGTTTGCTGGAGAAAAACATCTCAATTAAGTTATTTCTTGTTGTTGATTGTAGCGAATACGCAGTGAGATCGGATTAGCTTTCTATGTTTTGAATTGTGTTCTGCAAAACGTTTTAGTAGTTTAAAATATAACTACTGTGAGATATTCCGATATTGTAAGCAACAATATGCTTATATTCTTGGCGAAGAGATGGACATTGCGTTTACATGCACATAAATACATATGTAACAATATAGCATATTTTCAGAACCATGCTTCCAAAGCAAGAGCGTAAAAATATATTATATATCTAAAAGTATTTAAAAATTCTTATACTGTCAGTACTATACCGTATTTTCTAGTGTATTTTCCCACCTTTCTTTACTAATGCTGTTGTCCGAAAATCGGGCAGGGGAGTTGTACTCCCTTTGGGAAAGATTAGATTTCCAGAAATAACCATTTAATTGGGAGGACACCCGGGGTTTGATCTGGACTTTCCGAGAGTCTTTGCAGCTGCCGGGGCCGTGACGCGCTGCTTTATAGCCTCTCCTATCTCAGTCTGACATCAACATCCTCGTGCCCCTCTTCCCTGGTAACCAGGTTCGCCTGGGCTGATGATCTCGAACACCAATCCTGGAGTTTAATTGGGTTGGAATTTCCGGAACGGACCATTTATGGAAGGAGATCCGGGGTTCTGCCCAGTAAACTGGCTAGACTAATGTCTAGACAGCCTCGACTTCTGGGGTAAATAATCAGTCTTCAGAGGACTAGTGCCATCATTTATTCGGTGGTTGGTTCAGGCTTGGCAGGGACCGCCATACTGGTGTTGTCTTGTCTGCCAATTGAATGTGTGGACATTACATGGGTCTCAAGGTCGAGTTCCCACTGGAGTTTATCTGTGCTAGCGGAGACAACTGAAGTAACCGACCCATCTCCAAAACCAGTTTCTTCCCATAGGACAGCATGTTGAAAAATCCGAACTGCAGGCATAGTCGACACGTGGAAATTTCTCCGTTGGCTCAGATAAAGCCCAGTCAGAAGGGCCCTTTAAGGTTGTCCGGGGTAGTGGGTCCCTCTGTCAACACCCATGGAAGTAAAAATTACTTCCTACCTCCATGGTTAACACTTGGGGATGGACGTTGTCTGACATGTGAAGTCCCCTGGGTTGGTCTAGGGCAGGGGTCGGCAACCTGCGGCTTTTTTGATGTAAAGTTGCGGCTCTCCAATTCCATACAGAAAGATTAATAATTTATTATCAAAACCCTTAAAAAATGTATATTTTTAAGTACCTAATTTCTCAATAGCTTCTATTTTTAATAATCGTTAATTACGCTTAACATGACCCTGATGAGATAAATTTGAACCATTGTTACTGTACTGTTAATTTGAACTATTGTTTATTTTGTCAGCTCCGCGGTCAGCATGGCAGCTAGTAAAAAAGAGAAGAACTGAAAAAGAAAACTGAGAATTCAATCAGGATTGGGCGGAGTCGTTTGCATTCATATGCAACACAGATGGCCTTCCGAGTTGTCTCATTTGCCACCAAAAACTAGCACACAATAAGAAGTCGAATTTGGGGAGACACTTCACTACAAAGTATATCCAATTTGCTGGTAAATATCCAACCGGGAACGTACGAAAAAGCTCTTGAAAAGCTAAAATAAATAAATAAATAAATAAATAAATAAAAAAAAATAAGGATACACAATAATGTTAACAGTAGAGTATCTGATGAGATAATGTTGCGTGCATACGGGTTGGTAATAGATTGAATGCAGGAGTCCGATAATAGGTCAATGAAAATTTATTTTGAGCAAAAGAAGTATTTCAGAACTCTGGAATTTTCCACAGAAATATTCGCACAAGTGTCCACAGTATCATACCGTGTAATCAGCAGCTATGCTTCGAACTACTAAAAACGTTAACTACAACGCTATGCAAAGCGCATTTAAAGAGAAAGCTAACACTGAAATCTTAGTTCACGCGGAACTAAACCACTCGCAACAACAGTAACTAAGCAACTAAAATCAAACGCTCTCTGCGGCCTTATATAGATTTCAACCGGTCGCGAGATGTTTCTCGTACTTTCTGCTTCTGGAAATTACTGGAAAGCAATACGAGGATGGAATTACGGTTGCAGCTAACGTAGCGGTCAATTGCATTTATTAAGTTTCAATACAAATTACCGAGATATCCACTTAGTCAATGTTAAATGCATGTACCCCTATATTATCTATCTAAATAACAGTATCATCATTTCTAGTTACCTCTAACTTAAATCTGGTTCGTTTTTATTATTGTCACTGCTATTCCTTAGGCCTCAAATCATTCACACGTCATTAGGGAAGGTGAATCCGCAGCTAGCTGTGCGAAATCATAGACTGAATGTCAGTATGTGTTTGCTTCGTTTTGATTAGTGGATTCCTATCAGTTAGTCGTTTATCGGCTTTGATTGGTCGGTTCTTAGGCTGGCATAAATTTCAACAATTAGAACAGAAAGTTAAGTCAGGGCGTAACCTTCGTGAGTAGTTTACGAAGTTGAGTAAGACGAAAGCAATCACTATTTGGACGAATCTATTTTTAAACTTAAGGTTCTCTCTCAAAGCACTGAAGAAGGGGGCCAGTCACGTAAATATTTTACATTTTTCGGAACCTTTTGTTGTAAAGGTAGTAGGGAAATGCGCGAAGGGGAAAAGTCCGCAAGGAAATTTTAACACAATTATAAAAATACATCAGAAACTAGCTGCGTGGTTTCCTGGAAATATGAGGATTCTGAGAATTGTCCCTTTCTACTTCAAGTCCCTCCTAGCCGAAACATAATGTGATTGGGACTTTAGTCTCCTGAGATGCAATTCATTAATACAGTAAAACAATTTGATCCAACTACTAGAAATACGTAAACCTTTTCTTTGACCTCATATAACAGAACTTGACCTCAAATTATAACCTTGAGCCTTCACCTTTAAATAAAACTCATTTATAAAGGAAGAATAAAAATTTATTTTGCTAACACGTTTATATATTCGAGCTCTATTATATGCCTTTGTTATCTGATTTAGTTTAAATTGAAAAATAGTTTAAATGAAAAAGAGTAAATCTGAAATTCACTTAGGGTCTATTAATATAATTATGCGATATTAATATAATTATGCGATGAAATATATCGCTGTTACTGACCAACTATGTTTCGTATTGTTTGTATAAAACAATTTTGGTTTAACAACGATAACGATTACCTAGGTAAATTATTTATATTACAAAGAATTCGGATTACGAAATTTACTGCACAACCTAATGCAATTCATGTCTTTAACAAAAATGTCATTCTCTTCTATGAATGAATTTTCCATTTCAATAGCATCATTTCATTGTCAGAACTCATCAGCAGTTAAATAGATCAAGAACTGTTGGAATCTTTTGAAAGTTAATACATAATTATACAGTATAGATTTGCGTTTATCATTGTTACATGTAAATGAGTTATTATAAAGTTTCAGTACCTATAAATCTATTAACGCACATCCATTGTCATTTCAGTGCTGGGAATTACTAATGGACTAGAACAAAAGCATGTTATGTCACAGAAAATACACTGTGCAAAGAAAAGAAATGGAGCAGCTCTGTATCTCTCATTCTACTAAGCCGATTGACGAAATTCAAATTGCGTTTTTCATTTTTCATGTCTCGAAAGCGCGACTAAGGATATATATTAGATACGACTAAGGATATATAATTTTGAATATAAGACTAATTATTTTCAGGTTGTTTAGAAATACATCTACTTGAAGATGATGACAAAACTTTTATAGGTTATAATTTAAAAATGGTTTCGATAAACGTATAAAAATTATCACAAAATGCACATTTCAAAAATAAATCATCAAAAATGAGCTAATTTTATTCGGAATGAACCTAAATTTCGAATTCTGGAAGAAGGAATTAAGTAATTTTTATAAAAGAGAGTTATTAATAAATATATATCAAATTCATTAACATTGAGGAACTAAAATTCTGAGAGTGCGATTTTTGCAAAACTTGGCAGTTTGCCATAATCTGAGTCTTAGAATCGAAATATGGAAAAACATTGACATGTTATTTCAGAAAAAGTCGGCTTTTATGCCAAAATACCCGTATTAGTGCAATGCTATATATAAATCTAAGTCGCGCTTTCCAGACATGAAAAACGCAATTTGAATTTCGTCCATCGGCTTAGTAGAACGATAGAAATAAAACTGTCACATTTGTTTTGGCGCAGTATACGTATGTAGTACGTCTCTCGCATAACTCAAAAACTTGTGGTCTCAGAAGAACGTTGAAATTTATTATAGGTAACTGCTATAACATACACCTCTCTTTTTGAATGCAATCGGCCGCATCAGATATGTATATACTCACTCTATTACCCGAATAGGTGAGCTCATTTTTTTTTTTTTTATTCTTATACGTTGATAAATGTGCATTTTTTGCTTTAAAAGTATTGAATTATATTGTTTTTATGCTCTGGTTAAGATTTATGCCTTTAGTTAATCTGCATGCAATAGTTGTAGAATTATCAACAATTTAATAGTTTTTTTAAGTGCAGCTCTTAACGAAGCTGCCGTTTGTTTGCATTCGAAACTTTTAGAAGAATAGTGAATTAAGCCATTTTCTGCAAAAACTTCAATGTCTTTTTGCCAAGCGAGACCAAAAGTAAACCTTCAGTTTTGTGCACCGATAAATCTGTCTTCCTCGCTCCTAGAAATGCTTATTTTTGCACAGAATCTCACGTCTTAATTGTAAAAAAAATTTAATGCTTATGCTTTTCTATACTTTACAATTTTTAATGATGTTTTGAGTTTTTATACATTTTTGCCTTGCCGGGAAGTGCCTCGCAATCGATAAAGTTTTAGCCAAAATAAGTTCATCGTTTAGCGTAGTTTTACGGATTTTTGCTAATGGTGAGTTATCAGTTTATAAAACTGCTAATATTAAAAATACTTTGAGATGTATCATTCCTATGCATCTTATGACTTCTAGATATTGTCGATTTGATTTCGACTGACCAATTGGATTATTAGATAACTTGAATATGACAAAGAAGTGTTATGCATAAGGAGAAAGACGTTTCGAAGAGAGTTTTCTAAGAAAGATGTTCCGAGGAGGATTTTCCAAGAGGAATTGGCTCATATTTATTTTACGCGATGACACAAAAATATCCATGCAGCTAATCAGTTTTGCTGTCGTCAATCCAGATCGAATTACCAATGTTCAGAAGTCATAACCACTGATCTATTAGTGGGGTGGCAACGGACAGCAGTTAAAACATCCAGTTAGTCGGAACAACGTGAATATTGCGATAAAATGAATAAAAAAAATCTCCCCAGATCTATATAAGGTATATTTACAATATATTCATTCTACAGCATAAAGTAATAAAACGGATTCACATCCTTATTAACTGCATACACATAGGAGTAGATTCTTTTGTTTGCATGCATCTGGAATTTTTCTTAGTGTTCCGGAAGGGTTGACCAAGCATATGCGCTCGGCATATGTCAGCATTATTTTTTATTCTATGGTTAGTCATTTTTAGCCTACGATATTAAATGAAAGATGTGTAGCTTATTCGTTTTGCTTGTTTAATGAGTATGAAAAAGTGCATAAGGATTATTTGCCTAAAGGTAGTGGATTATTTGGATTACAGGAAAGTACTCGAAGGTTATTGGCCTAAAAGGAGTGACGCTGTTGTTAAGAACGCATTGAGAGAAACAGAATCGCATTTATATCAGAAATAGAGAAAACCCTTGAAATACATATTTTATGCAACTAGCCTGTTCGTTGGGCTCTTTCGAGTTCCAAGTGTTCGGCAGTCTTACCGCTGAGCCTCTAGTGGCCTCATCTGCTTAACCCTATCATGTCCACTCTAGTAGACAAAAGTTTAAATTTCTTTATTCTTCTGTAAATGCCTTGACAGATTCCATTCCTGTGTTTATTCATTCTATATTATTAGAACTTTCAACTGTTGATCCTAGATGACTGTATAGCATTACTAAGTAAAGCACTGCTATTTGGAAAATGGCTGCTATTTCTGTTTCCAAATTAGTACCATTTCTCATAGCAAACATTATATAATATTGCTTACATTTTCTTATACTGCCATTTTTTATTCATAATTAGTCATTTTAGACATTTTATTTTCAATGTCAGTTTCAAAAAATTGCGGAGTGGGTAGATAAAGATCTACCAAAAAGAGTGAACTGAAACCCAAATGGACCCCTTATCGAGCTAAAACACCACTGGAAATGTTTATGTTGGGCAAGGAATTTCTAGAACATTTGATATTTGAATTCAATAGGTACAGGTTACAAAATCGTAGCAAAATGAATTCAATCACAATTGACGAAATGGAGGTATTTTGAGAGATCTGTGTGTACATGTCAGTTGTCGATTTACCATTTAGAAGATGGTAAAGATTCGCCGCAAACAAGGCAGGAAAGGATTTCAAATGCGATGACCGTAAATCGTTGGGAAGAGATTTGTATGCATGTACGTATATGCATGCTGTCTACTGTGAACAAACTATTGCAATTATTTAAAACGAAATTTGAATAAAATTATTTTTCTAATTATTACTAAGATTATTTTAAGTAAAAAATACAAACATTTTCGTTTAACTTTTCTAGATTATTTGTATGCAACAAAGGGTTAAGAGAATTGATGTTTTCGTGGAGGACATTGCAAGGCATTCTGGTCGTAATGATACGAATTTCCACATAGATAGATGATTTTAGTGAAATTTTAAGTAAAGCTTTTTTGTATTTTTCTGTATATGAACATCTAGAGAAATGTAGCATGTAGTGTGAACATGTAGCATCTAGAGAAATGTAGCATCATGTAGCATCTACAGAAATGTGAAGTGTAGCATGAACATCTAAAGAAACGAAGATTGCCACAAAAGTAAGAATACAGGGGCCAGTCTATCTAACATTACGTTTAACAGATACGTTTATTTCAGTATAAAGATGAAAAATGTTTGAAATATTGAGAGCATAATTGCAACTGTAAGTTATGCAGTCACGCTAAAGCCAGGGTACTTAATCGGTGAAACGGCTCAGGATCAGCACGTCATGCAGGAGGGTTTACCCCTCGCGAAAAACAACGCAAGAGGCAAAACATCGTGGGAGCTAACAACGCTTAGATACATGGCCCCTTAGTTATAACGGAGTGTCTTTCATTGCTGAAAAATACTGTTGCATGAGTACGGATCCGTAATATATTGAATGCACAAGTTCGAAAATGGGTCAATAAAAATTTATTTTTATCAAACGAAATATATTAAAACTCTGGAATTTCCCGCAGAAATATTCGCGCAAGTGTTCACAGTATCACACAGTATAATCAATAGCTACAGTTTATACTACTAAAAACGCCAAATACAACGCGATACGAAGAGCATCTAAAGAGATAGCTAAGCAACAACAGTAACTAAGCAACAGCACTCAGACGCCCTCTCTCAGTCCTTTTATAGATTTCAACGGACGGCGAGAAATTTCTAGTACTTTCTGCTTCTCGAGATTTGTGGAAAGCGACAAGAGGATAGAATAACGGTTACAGCTAACATAGTGGTCAATTACATATATTCAATTTCAATGGGAATTACCGAGATATCCATTTACTCAAAGTTAAATGCACGTGCCCCTGTATTCTTATTTTTCCGGCATAGCTTTCTCTTAAAATTTGTGTCGCGCAGCAATTGCACGGAGAATACAACAATTTTAATTATAATTCTACTGAAACTAACTATCTAAATACAAAGTTCGTAACAATACACAAGCGTATACTTTATAATTAAGCTTAGGACAAAAATATCACGTTCGTAAAATCGTTGGAACTTTAAATGCAACTAAAAGAACGCATACGAAAACGGCAACGTGAATTTACTGAAGGATTATTATGCGCTTGGTTGCGAAAGTTACATTCTGAAAATTTGGTTTTACTCTTTTACTAGGGTACCGAATAATATGCAAGTACCGAATCAAGTTGTTGTTGCTGTTACTTATACCCATCTGTCTGAGAGTAACATCAGCCAAAGACCACGATATGTCTGGTGGAAAGGCGCGCAAGATACGCCTGCCGTTGGCGCCTTATAGGTGAAAGTGCGATTCCGCCCCCAATGTTGACGGATAACCCCGGGGGGACGCGTCCGGGGATCTCCCACCCCTCTCTCCTTCTAGTAAACCACAAGAGAGGTCTTTCGGCTCGTCACATTTTTAGAGTGCGGCCATGCCGCACAGACACTATACATTTACAAACATGCATTCCTTCTCCGGGATTCGAACTCAGGCCATTGGTGACGGCTAACAACCATACCGGTTCGGCGCCAACCGAATCAAGTTGTAGAGTCATTAGGTTAATTGGAGGCAGAAAAGATGAAAAATATGCAACCGCCTTCGCCGGGAATCAAACCACAGACCTCTGGAATACCGGCCCAGCGTGCAGAACCACTACACCACGAAGGACGCTAGGAAAGCGGGAGAAATACCTTATAAAGTAAATAAAGAATAGTTACGCTAAGAATTTTATAATGATAATTTTAAATGAAGAGGAACAAGTTTCTACCTCTAAAGGACTAAAATATTAAATGCTTCAATGCTTGCACAAGAAATCAGGAAATGATTTATTTCCTAACTAATACTCAATATCTCTGATTTGCTTGAAGCAGACACACTTTCTGTCTTGTTTACCTTCAAAGAGATTCTATTTTTTCCCCCTGCAGCGTATTCTGTTTGGATAAATTCCAGTTTTTTTATTCCCTGGTCGCTATGTTTGCATCGAAAGGAATGTCCTATTTGCAGTCAAGAGCCTTAGCTTTGAATGTCTTAAGCATATTATTCTAATATTTACCTTACTCATCTTCCGAGAAATTCCAAAGCAGAGAACTATGTCCTATAATGAGTTCTGTCAATATGAAACGCAAAGAATTAAATCTGTACGAATTGGTTCATACAATCAGAATTGGTAAAAACAGTCTGACAGTTCGTTCATACACTTCAGGCTGTTTAATTCCTCACTATACTTTTAGAATTCTCAGTCATTATAATTCTTGTTTGAAGATCTATAAATACCAGCATTAAATGGCAAAGAATTTACGGTACTCTTCTGTTAGGACCGGATTCAGTAGGTACGTACGCATGTATTCGGATTTGCATGGATGTGTTCATATTTGCATCTATACGTAGGTAAATAAGCATGTGTATGTATGTGTATATATTCACACATACACACAGACGCATATATATGCGTACACAAGTGCATAAATGTATCTATTTCTGAATCTGGTTTCGATAACAGGAGAGTACCGAATTTTCTCCCATAATTTAGAATCGAAAGGTAGCATAAAATGCCTCCAAAAAAGGAATTTTTCTATAGCTCCCGTTCTAATGGGCCGATTCACGAAATTTAAGCACAACCTGATTTCAAGTATCGAAAGCACGACCTGATTTATGTATAGCAGTGTTCTAACATACGTTTTTGATACAAAATTGGACCATTTCTGAAAGGACATACAGACTTTTTTCCCATATTTCGATTCTACGATCTCAGATTATGCCAAAGTGCTGTGTTTTGTAAAAATTGCATAAGTAGTTTAAAACAAATTAGCAGTAAAAATTTTAGTTCCTCAATTTTAATTGAATTTGGTATATATATTTATGAACATATCTTTTTTTTTTATTAAACTTACTTGATTCCTTCTTTCACAGGTCGACATTTAATATCAGTTCAAATAAAATTCGCAAATACTTCCTCATTTATCTTTAAAATTTGAATATTTTAAGAATTTTTAATAAATTTTCGAAAGCCCTTTTGAATTATAACCTATATAATTTATACTATCACCTTAAGGTTTAGTTTCTTATTCAAAATTTCCCAAGACATAAGTGAATTTTATATATTGGTACGTTTTGAAATCTGGCACATTTGTTATAAGTGACAATAACGCCAAATGCGGTTTTATGCACTTTGTAAAAATTATTTGAAAGAATGAACTATGTACCTTTCATTTCCACGAGTGTAATTGTGTGTGTGTATGTGATTATGGCAAAGCCTTGAGGGCTATCTGCCTAACGGGAGGGATGCCTTCGTGGAGGACTTTCTAAGGGAAACCGGCCCGTATACACGTTACACATGGGGAAAACCACGAAAACGCCCATGCAGCCAGCCCGTTCGCGGGATTCGAACCTCGGACCGAACTACCAGTGTTCAGCGAGTATAATTGAAATGCAAGTAAAAGAGGTTAGCATAAATTAAGATTTTTGCCAAGCGAGATATTTTTGGGACAAAGTAAAAAATATGCGAAAAGATAATTTTTTAAAATTTTTTGGTAAATTTCTCTCCAAATTTTTTCAAAAATTAATATTTAAGCATAATGTGAGTGAAATACGGAAAAAAAACTGTAAGTCATATCAGAAAATGTCCGATTTTATGTCAAAAATACTTATGCCAAAACAATGCTGTATATAAATCTAATATATGCCCTAAGTCGAGCTTTCGGGACACGAAAAATGAAAAATTCAAGTTCTTCAATTTTGTCAATCGGACGAGTAGAAGAGGAAATGTAGAGCTATCCTTTTTTTTTCCTCTGCAAAGTCTACATCTACAGAAAATCAGTTGGTAATAACATTTAACACAAAATAGAAAAATAGAATTGAAGGTTGAATCATTTATGTTCTGAATTAAGTTTACAACTAGCTTACTGTGACTTTTATGCATGGGATTCATAATAATTTTCTCTTGCCTTTTCTGCTTACTTTAATATTGCACTACAAATAGCCAGTTCAGAATGAAAGGACTCATTAATAGTTAATTTTGCGCTTGTTGTTCAGTTACACAATATAGAGAGATCTCATATATTATATCCCGTAGTTTTGCAATCACAGCAGAGTTAAGTATTGCTTTTATGTACATAAATCCTTGAAATGAGACCCAAACAGAATAGGTAGGTCATTTCCGACGTAAGATTGTCATTATTTCGCATGCACAATACGAGGAAGGGCTTCTGCTTGTATAGGAAAGGATTGTCTAATCAAGTTACCCATCTAGGGATGTTGCAACGACGCGGAACAAAATTCCTCTTCGGATCCGTCAGTGGATCAGAACTCCCTCTGATTGCCTGGATATTATATTTGCCGAAATTCAAAACGGATGAACATAGATCCGTCGCTCCTTTGTGCCCTTTCGAAAGCTTAGGTCAATAAATATGTATTTCATTTGTGTTAGCATCGCTTGTGCGCTTTACGTCGTGATGGTCGCTGTTGTAATTTTGAACAACAAATATGCCATCATCTAATGAAATACTCCACTGGAAGTTGAATTGAATTTCACTAGGATAGTATTTGTTAATACACACAATCGATCAGTGACGGTTTGGTTACTTTCTAGAACAGATATAAAGAGACCAGCGGGCAAGTCCGCCAGATGAGCGGGCTGCTGCCAAAGCAAAATTTTTAAATGTGTACTTCTGAAGAACTAAATGCATAAGAAAAAAGATTTCTGAAACCGAACTTTGGAAGATTCATTCGAACTAATTTATTTCGGAAAAATGGAATTATATATGAAATGGAAGTATACCAAAAAAGAAAAAAATCTGAAAGTTTTCAGAATTTTATGTTATGCTATTTTTAACGTTTTGTGTGTTACCTTTATTTATAAAATATCACGCTCTTCGCACCTAAACCATGTAATTCAATTCAACAGTAATGTCAAAAAATAATTTAAAAAGATAATTTTTAATTTTTTAAATTATCTTTAGAATTTCCGATAGTCAGACAGTCTCTCGCTTCTCGCGGGCTGGAGATATTTTTTTTTTCTTTACGTACAGTGCTGCCATTGCTCGCTTTAAAATCGTTCAGTTTCTTAATCAAAAACTCATAAATGCTTTTCATAAATATGGAATAGATAATAAAACAGATTCCAGATTCCAAATTTGGGCTTCCAGATTCCCATATTCGGGTGAAGACGTACGTTATTCAAAATTAGATAGCTCTAGGTACCGTTGTTTTATCACAATGCGAGAAACATGCATACATTCATGTAGATTCTTCATTATTTAATTTCTTCAAATGTAATATAATATTTCGAGGCAACAATTTGAAAACCACAAAACTCAAAATAATAATAATAATAATAATAATAATAGCTCTTTAGGCTCAAATTATTTCAATATGAATGAAATCAGTTCATTTTTTCTACATCCTATTAGTAATTTTTTTTGCGAAACCAGAAAACGAAAACTTTCGGCACTTCAGGTTAATACGTCCTGACTTAAATTTAACGTAATGTAACAACTTTTGTTCAAAAATAAATAAATAAATAAATAAACTAACGTGACAATACTGTATCAGTTATCTTAACCGGAGACAAAAAAGTTGCCAACAGCAGGTAATTATTTAAAATGCCGACATTAACGAAAAATTTTCGACATGCAATGACGTCATATGCAAACGCTTTCTTTAACGCCAGAATATGACCTTTAATAATGTGTTTAATGTTTGGCAATGTGACCATTATTTCATATTTTTTAAAATTCACAAATGTTTTATTGACAAAGTGTACGATTTGAAAGCAGCAGTGACAATACTTTCCGAAATGAAGCAGATTTTTATCTTCAGCGTGCGATACTTCTGCCACTCGGAAAAATGAGGGTGAAAATTAGCGTTTTCAGAATTTTTAATTAATATCTCAGCCAATTAAAATCGTACGAAGATGAGAATGTTTGGAATGGCTTCTTAAGAATTTCTGGAATTCGGTATACTTCTCTCGAAACTCAATTCCTCGCCGTTACAAAGGAGATGATATCAGAAACACACAGACGAATGCGTACAGATTTTAATAGTATAGATACTGATATCGTTATGCATCTCATATTGTACGAGAATAAGTCTGGCAACAACTGGTATCTATGGCTACAGAATTTGTTGTGCAAGCTTTCAAAAAATAAGAGCAGTCTAGTAGAAAAAATTGTGCATCGTCTGAATGGCAACAGTAGATGATATTCCGTACATTTTGTTGCTCCAAAGGAGCAATTTGCTCTGACGGACTATCAATTTCGTTTTGGCATTTTGCGTTGCTTCAATCTAAATGTCAGATTCACTTTTTAAATTGTTGCCACCAAATATGATTGCCTTGTATTATATTTAAAGAAATTAAATAATGAAGCATCTGCAAGAATGTATGCATATTTCTCGCATTGTGATAAAACGGCGGTACCCAGAGCCATCCAATTTTGAATAAGGTATGTTTCCACCCGAATTTGGACATCTGGAAGCCAAAATTTGGAATTTCAAATTTATTTTACAATCTATTTCATATTTAGTAAAACTTTAACGAATTTTTATTAACAAACTCGACGATTTAAAAGCGCGAGCGATAGCAAAACTCTACGGAAATCTAAAGATATGCTCGTTTAAAAATTATTTTGCGATATTGCTGTTGAACTGAATTTTATCGTTAAGTGATATTTAACATGATATTTAATAAATGAAGGTAACACACGAAGTGTTGAAAAGAACGCTCCTTTGGACGTAATTTAAAATCTGAAACCTTTCATTTAAATAAAAATTATTTTATTTAATTTATTTAGTTTATTATTTTTTTTTTAATGCAGCCAATTCATTTTGCGATTCTATTGCGTTAAGAAATTTAGCTCTGGTTTGGATGAAAATAAAGTCCGCTGCGGATATTAGGAATATTTCGCAATTAGCTGCGTTTTGGAAAATGAGGACTTCTATGTTTAAATTTGCAGTATCTAAATTACAAAAGTTTTTTCAAGTTTAGAAGCATTTCGCTGTGCGTATTCTTGATGTATAGATAACCTAAATTTTATGTTATTGCGGTTACATATAATTTGCAAATATAAATGTGAATAGAATTTTATTAAATGCTTATAAAAATCTGGAATGGTATTTTAATTTGTAGATGTTGAGTATACATTCTACGTCGGACCCTGTTGCAGTCAGGTGTGAAAAGTAAGAATATTTGCTCACGACAGATATAAAAATGTATACTGAAGATTTTTATTTTAAAAATACAGAGGGTAAACCTTTACAATTGGGTGCCCATTGTTTTCTCAGCGATTCTTTTTCGACGCTAAGATCTGCACCAGGAAGGCACAATTTCAAAATGGCGTCTACACAAAACCCAAATAAGAAGCCAATTGCGCAGAGTCAGTGTCCATGTACACATCGATCCACTGCCACCTAAAAAAATCAGAGAATTGCAGAAACTCGGCACTACTCACTGCCTTGACTTTGTCCATGTACACATCGAACTTTGAAAAAGTCAGGAAGGTAAATCCAAGTTAAAATTATCATGGCAACCAGAAATGGGGTTTCATGGCCAAAACTGAACAAAATTTGTCGCCAATCGATGGGACACCCAATTCTACAGTAGAGCCATACAGAGTTTCACTCAACAGTAATTACTTATGCTCAGTTATATTTAAATACCGAGAAATATTTCCTAAATATGCAATACGTTTGTGATTTTACAATGTGTAATTTGTGCACAAACATTTATTACAGCAATATATTAAATCTTTAATACTGAAATTGCATGTTGCAAGAAGGACTCACTTAATAAGAATATTTGCATGTTATAATGCTTTTGCTACCCGAACTCTGTATATTAAGTCAACACAGCAAGTTTTCTCCGGTGAGTTCAAACTTAAACACACATTGAAAGACAAAATTAATCAAACTTAAGTTTATCAAATCAAACAAATTGCTTTACGCGCCTACGCTTTCACTTTGGAGGAAAGTTTAAGGGTGCACTCTTTTATCATCTTCTTTGATTTCCTAATTTTACAACCAGGTTGCTTTTCTAACTTTCGAAGTAAATAGCTTTCACCACAACATATAAATGCAGTTTTTGATGCGTATGTAATATAAATACTTGCAGTTATTTATATTATATATGCACACTGCGAAAAAAATAATTATATAGTTCTATATCTTCCGTTCTACTGGGCCGATAGACGAAATTCAACATACGTTTTTCATAACTCGAAAGCGCGATAGGATATGTATTAGATTTATATACAGCAATTGCCCTAATGTAGGAATTTTGACACAAAATAGGACTTTTTCTGCAATGACATGCCATTCTTTTATACTTCAATTCTACGACAAATCATGTCAGCCTACCATGTTTTATAAAAATCGCACGAACAATTTTTAAAATATTAGCTCTCAAAAGTTTAGCTCCTCAATGTTAATTGAATCTGATATATATTTATTAATATCTTTTTTTTATTAAACTTATTTGATTCTTTCCTTCACATCTGGAAATTTAGGTTGTAGAGTCATTAGGTTAATTGGAAGCAGAAAAGATGAAAAATATGCAACCGCCTTCGCCGCGAATCGAACCACGGACTCTGGCATACCGGCCCAGCGTGCTACCGTTACAACACGAAGGCACGCTAGGGAAGGGGGAAAAATACCTTAAGGTTAATTTAAATTAAATTAATTTAAAATTCGACTTAATTAATATCTCTGATTTTAGCTACTTTTTCTTCTGGAAAAAGGTGAACATCGACTTTTCCCAGGAGCTAGAAAAGTACTGTAGAAATTTTGATAACGATAGCTGTAGTAGTGATTGAGGTAATCGCGAACAAACACACAGACTTTCTTCTTTATATATACAGATTTTGGTGACGGGACAGTTACAAATTTGTACATTTTGTTCTTTATGAGAAGTGAAAGTCATTCCTTATGATTGAAAGATTTTCTAATATTTGTAGCGAGAGGATTGATAGCATTGCAAAAACACGAAAAACGTCGACAGAAAAGGTGAAGACATCGATATATGTGCCAGAAAATCCCCCCGTTTTGTTCTGAGATTCCCCAGAAAGAAGCAGAGCATATGCCAATATATATATATGGGACACATTTCCAATGAGTTTATGCAGCGCAAAATTTCAATCCCATGATGCAAATTGGCTGTGCAGAGTTTGGAATGTAGGACTTCGCCTGAACGATAGGAAGAACTGTTTTCAAAAAATGTCATAAAAAATAAATCAAGAAACTTATAGTCCTAGTTGTATTGCAATGTACCTATCATATGTTTTTATAATAATATATAATAATTAAAAAATTTCAATAAAAAATTTGCACTTTATATTAATAATTACAATATGTAAACCAATAATTTCAACAAAAATTAAATAAAAATTGCAGTAAAAATTTATGGCTTTACTAGTATGTTAACCATGTGACAGGTAAATGAAATTGAAATTATTGGTTTACATATTACCTATACGTTATGCAATATGTTAATACCAAATTATTGGTTCATATCTATTATTTCCAGTGGCAGATTAGAAGACAACTCTAGTCAGAAATACAAACAGAAGGTAATAAAACTAAAACTACAGTTAAGTCTATAACTCGTTCATCTTGTGCCGAACTCTCCAGTGTTCCTTCCGCAAGTGTATAAACATCTAATATGTTATGTTAACCAATAATTTCAATAAAATTTCAACAAACATTTTGTACCTTATATTAATCATTAGGAATATAACCAATAATTTACATAAAATGTTAATAAAAATTTTGTGTCTTGTATTAATGATTACCAATTTGTTAACATGCGAGTAACATATGCAGTGGACATTTAAATTATTACCAATATGTTAATCAATAATTACAATAAAAATTCAATAAAATTTCCAATTAAATTTTGTAGTTATATTAATCATTCCCAGATCCGTACGATGAATACGAATAAATTTCCTTAAAATGTATTCCACGAACACATTCCAAACGAAACTGTTTGTATTTTTTCTACTTAAAATAACCTTAGTAATAATTAAAAAAATTAATTTTATTCAAATTTCGTTTTAATTAATTCCTACAGTTTGTTCACTACAGTGCACAGCATACATATACGTACATGCATATAAATCTCTTCCCAACGATTTGCATTTGAAATCATCATTTGATTCAGTCATTGTATTTGAAATCATTTCCTGCCTTGTTTGCAGTGATCATTACCATCTTCCAAATGGTAAATCTACTACTGTCATGTACATACAGATCCCTCAAAATAACTCCATTTCATCGATTGTGATTGAATTCATTTTGCTACGATTTTGTAACCTGTACTTATTGGATTCAAATGTCAAATGTTCTAGAAATTCCTTGCCAAACATAAACATTTCCAGTCGTGTTTTGGCTCGATAAGCAGTGCATTTGGGTTTCAATTCACGCTTTTCGGTAGATCTTTATTACCCACTCCACAATTTTCTCAAACTGACATTTAAAATAAAATGTCTAAAATGACCAATTATGAATAAAAAAAGGCAGTATAAGAAAATATAAGCAATATTATATAATGTTTACTACGAAAAATGGTACTAACTTGGAAACAGAAGTAGCAACCATTTTCCAAATAGTAATGCTCTACTTAGTGATGCTATACAGCCATCTATGATAGATAGTTGTGTAAGGATCTTAAGTTTTACTAACGTTTATTTTATTTTAAATCTTTACTATCACTTCTTATTTTCTACTTCCGGCCAGAATTATAAGCGTGAAGGAGTTTATGCAAAGTTGTCTGGCGAACGCCAAGTATTTAAGTGTGGCCTTTTTGCCAAGCAGAAGAGAGGAAGCCGTGAGTTCGAAGCAGGCCGCTTACCTTAGAAGTTACGCAGTTGCTACTTTGCCTTCCAGGCCAGAGGTTTTAATCCTCTTGATAAATTAAACGTATTGTAGTGTTCACAGTCTCTGTGCTACATACGCTTTCTGTTATTATAAGGCCAATCTTATGCTAAAGTTAAATTAGAGTTTAGTTTTATTTTGATATCTTTTAAGTTAGACCCCGAGTGGAGGGTCATTGTATTCCGAAGCACGGAAGTCATTGTATATAAAGAAAAAAATAAAGGGTTTTGTATACCCTTCGTCTGTATCCTGTCTACTTACTACAATTAGTGAACATAGCTTTAGTAAGCTCTCTGTTCTAGTCAGGTCATTGTATGTTTCCGAAGAAGGTTAGAAGAAACATTGAACCTGATAGTGGCGCCCGACGAAGAATAACCATGGCCGAGTTTCAAGAAGAACCTGTGCTGCCTGCAGAAACAGCTCAGAATCCAGAAATGCCAGCTGCCGCCCTGGAAGGATTTGGGTATATTGTCCAGACCATGCGCGCTTCGATGAAACCAGAAGCAACGTTTAATGGAAACTCACAGGTAACCAGTTTTTTGGAAAAATTGGATGACCACTTCATGCTCTACCCCGTGCACGAGTTTCAAAAAGTTACCTTAGCTACCAGCGCTTTGAGGGGCCAAGCGCTTAACTGGTTCAAATGTATCGGCAGAAGTCTCTTGGGTCAAGCAGGAAGTCCCACCTATACCTACGAAAATTTCAAGACTGCCCTACTAAAAGCCTTCCCTGTTGTAAGGGATCGTGCGAAATTAGAAACAGAACTTTTCAGTATATATCAACAAAGAATGGAAAACCTCTCGAGTTTTATTTTAAGAAAAATTCACGTTTTCAAGCTCTTGTATGGAAACCGTCCGGATCCTGAAATAATTCAAGTGATTTTGCCGAGGCTACTACCCCAAGTGCAAGACTTTATTGAATTGAGAAATCCGACTACACTGGAAAAATTATTTGAGCTAGCAATCCAGTTTGAAAGTAGAAGAACGGCGGACGTCGAAAGAAGATGCCAATATCAACAGCGAAACCAATTTGGTACGCCAAGACTACAGCAAACTCAAGCATATGGCTACGGAGAAAAAGCGAATCAGTGGGCAAGGAAACCCGAGCATTCAAAAACAGCCGGCGAACGTCGACAGTTCAATAGCAACCCAGGAAAAAAGTCTCAAGGCCAGTGCAGAAAGAAGGAAAGCACCGAAAGAAAAAATAATTTAAACTAAAACGGATTTCTGCTGACGAGAGGGTGCGGAAATCCGAAGGCCACGAAAACCCCTCTTCCTACAAGTTAAATACAGTAATGGTGAAAAATTTAACTCTTCCGAAGATTGAAGTCTTGGTAAATAATATCCCGGCCACCGCACTCCTGGATACCGGCGCGCAGTGTTCCTGTGTGGCAGAAGTCTTTTTTAGAAAGTATTTTCGCAAATACCGCATATATAATGCGGATAATACAACAGTATTAGCGGCGCAAGGAGAACAATGTAAGTGCGTAGGTAAAGTACCTTTGTACATCCGTATCAAGGACGAACAAGTAAAGGTGATGTTTTTTATAGTAAAGAATTTGCAAGCACACTTAATACTAGGAATAGACTTTCTTTCAGACGCACAAGCTACACTGGATTTTAATGAAGCGTCTCTTAAGCTGACGATGAAACCAGTGCGTGTAGAAAAGGTTGAACCGCCAAGGTTAAATCTCGACCACCTGCCTAATGACGAGCAAGATAGAATCCGACAAGTGGTAAGTGAATTTGCTTCCTTATTTAGTGATATTCCAGGATTTACCCAGGTTACTAACCATAGTATTGACACCGGAGATGCATTGCCGGTTCGTCAAAAACCATACCGGTATGATAAGAATAAGGAAAAAATTATAGAATGGCATATTACCGATATGCTACGTAAAAAGATCGTAACGCCTATCTCAAGTAGTTATGCTAGTCCGGTGGTTTTATGTAAGAAAAATAATGATTATCCTTTGGAGCATCCAAAAAGGTGGAGATTCGCTATTGATTACCGTAAATTAAATTCCATAACGAAATATCCGGTATATCCGTTACCGATTATAGAAGAAATTTTAAGGAACATAAAATCAACCAAATTTATGACAACTTTAGACTTAACGAATGGTTATTTTCAAATAGGGATCAGGCCTGAGGACGTGCCTAAGACTGCTTTTATAACCAAGTCTGGCACTTATGCATTTTTGCGAATGCCGTTTGGCCTTTCAGGCGCCCCAGCAACATTTCAGCGATGCATGGACATTGTGTTAAGACCTGTTCTCGGAAAGTCCACATTTATCTATTTAGACGATATCATTATTACTAGTGATAATCTAGACCAACATGTACAGGATTTAAGACAGGTGTTTTCTTTATTAAATGAGGCCGGTCTAAAAGTTAATGTCGAAAAATGCAAATTTGCAGCCCCTGAATTAAAATATTTAGGTTACAAAATATCGCAAAAAGGGATCGAGACAGATGAATCAAAAATAATCGCTGTACAAAAGTATCCGACTCCAAACACGGCAAAGAAGCTCTCTTCTTTTCTAGGACTTTGTTCATATTATAGGTCCTTTATAAAAGATTTTGCGGCTATCGCTGAGCCATTGTTAAAATTAAAAAGGAAAAAGGCAAGATTCTCGTGGACGGCCGAAGCCAATAGTGCTTTCGAAAAATTAAAACAAGCATTAACGCAAGCCCCTGTGTTGAAATTTCCTGAAAAGGATGAAAATTTAGAAATTTCAGCGGATGCTTCGGATTATGCGGTAGGAGCGGTACTTTCGCAAAATCAGCAGCCAGTGGCATTTTTTAGCCGAACTTTAAATCAAACACAAAGAAACTATTCCGCGACCGAGAGAGAGGCACTTGCAGTTCTGTTAGCAGTGCAAAAGTTCCGAGTCTATTTTGGAAAGGCGCCGATAACAGTATATTCTGATCATGCGGCGGTAACTAGATTGTACTCTGGAAAAAATTTATCCCCAAGGTTAATAAGATGGGCACTCAAGCTGCAAGAATATAATCTGGTAATCAAGCATACCCCCGGAAAGGAAAATATCGTAGCAGATGCCCTGTCACGAATTAAATTAGACGAACAGGGTAATACCGTAAAAGTTGCAATGCTGACAGCGTGTACAATAAATTCCCGAGAAACTGTAATAACCGAACTGGGTAAGGATCCTGAGTTTGGAAGTATTTATGAGTATTTGAAGGATCCTGAAAATTTTAGCCACCAAGATATTGTGGCGATAAGAAATAGGGCGGCCCATTACGAACTAATAGATGGTCTATTATTTTATACAAAAACTACGAATTCCAACAACGAATTTCGACCTGTTATCCCAGCTAGTCTTAGATTAAATATCCTGCAAGAGCTCCATGACAGCCCTTTAGCTTCTCATGCTGGTATTCGAAAAACTACTCAACGCGTACGCGAGGCAGTCTACTTTCCTGAACTGCAAAAGTTAACAAGGGCGTATGTCCAGTCCTGCCCAACATGTCAAGCCGTTAATTATATTAATTTCCGCCCGGCCGGGTTTCTAAATAGTATTAAATCCGAATTTCCAAATGAAATAATCGGCATCGATTTATTGGGCCCTTTCCCAAAAAGTCAGTTAAACAAAAGTCGCTATCTCCTTGTTATAGTTGATCATTTTAGTAAATGGACCGAAATTGTTCCCTTAAAACGAGCCTCCGCGAAATTAGTTACCGATTCTATTTTAAATAAATATATTTTAAAATACGGGGCGCCCCTAAAAGTTATATCGGATAATGGTCCTCAATTTGTAAGTAATATATTTGAAGACATGTGCCAAAAACTGGGCATACGTCATTTAAAAATGGTCCCGTATCGGCCGCAATCAAATATAGCGGAACGGGTCAACAGAAATATAGTGAAAATTATCCGTAGTTATGTTAAAAATTTTCATAAAAGCTGGGATAACTATGTCAATGAATTTGCTTTCGCCCTTAGGACCGCAAAACATGATACAACGGGAAAAACTCCTGCTGAGTTATTTCTAGGCAGAAAGGTTATAACACCGTTAGATAAACTATTTTATGTGCAACAAAGAGCCCCAGAATTTAAAATGGGTGATATAGACAAACTAATAAAAGAAGCAAAAAAGAATACGGAAGTAGCACAAAGAAAACAAAAATTGTATTATGACTTGAAACGACGGGGAGTAACTTATAAAGTAGGGGATGAAGTACTAAAAATTAAGCATTCACTTTCTTCAGCACCAGAAGATAAAACTGCCAAATTTTTTCCACGCTTTGAAGGACCATATGTTATAGAAAAAATAACTCACGCTGTTGTAGTGTTAAAGGCAAGAAATGGTGAAACCTGTTCCGCAAACATTGACCAGATAAAACCATTCTATGACCGTAATAAAATGCAAATCTTTTCAGATCTTTTGCAGGATCCGGTATGGCAGACACCGCAGGTACAAGTTCCAGAGGTGGGAAAACGACAAGTACAAGGGCAAGCCAATGAGAGACAGAAGCAAGTGAAAAGAAAATTGCCCCGCGGAAAAATTGAAGGTACAAAGAAAAAGAAGCCGTTCCACCGTCCAAAAAACAGAGTGCACGAACACCCCCAGAATGAAGAAGGGAGAAGGACGACGTATGTGGAAAAGACCGGGAGAAAGGACGGCAACTATAACCCGGCTGTGAAACGGAAGATTGACTCATCCGACAGAACTCTCCGCAGCAAAAGTCGCCGAACTGCGGAAGGGCCATCAGCGGCGGAGGAAAAAGTACAAGAAAAATTTGAACGGCCAACAACGAGGTCCAAGCAGGATCACGACAGAAGTTTCCCGGTTCCACCAAGACCAGCTGCCTTCAAACGGCCAAGACCACAAGCAGAGGACAGAAGGAAGATGTTCAAGGGTGGCCGTAGTGGTGAAAAACGGAAGCTTCCAGAGGAAAGCACTGAAGGGCGAGCCCGTACAAGAAGGAGGATCAACCAAGCTACGGTCTGCAGCACCTTTAAAGACTGGGCCCAGAAAAGGATGTCTGAATATTACAAAGATAAGTAAAATTTTATGTTACTTTACAAACTTAAGTTAATCTTTCATTCTTACTGCAAGTGGCAGATTTCAAGAAGTTTTACCTCATGCGAGGTCTACCTTTATCGCCAAAAGGGCGAGAAATGAGTTGTGACCGATTTTCTTATTATGTTTTTCAATTACTCGCGCGTAAAACTAAAGTTGATGTATAATAGCGTTGTATAAAGACTTAAATATTGTAAAAAGTTATTGTATAAATTTTATTTAAAACATTCTAACAAGAAAGAAGTTTTAGTCTGAAAGACTTTTTGAAATGTAGTATTATTTCAATGTAGAAAGAATTGGCACTTGCTTTGAAAAGAATAGAAGTTAACAATGTACTACTAATGTATGTTTTCAAATGTGTAAAATTAACGGCATCTTGATATGTTCTTGTATACATGTGAACTGTTATTTTGAATGTTTAGAAATAACGTGATATGGTAAAAGTGAAAGTAATGTTAAAAAATTTGTTATTCGTGTGACTGTAAAGATTAAATCATGGTGAATATGTGTTAAAGGTTGAATGATGTAGTTAGGCTCTCTGACGCTACACTTTAGAGTTAGCCACTTTCAGAATAGTACCTCAGGGTCTAGAGTTGAAATTAGGGTGTGTTAAGAGGTCTCGTATGTTGAATTTTAACACATTAGTGTTTTGATTGTAGGAGGAAGTGTTGAACACATAGACAGAAACACATTCGTGTTTGGTGTTTTTACAACACATGTCAGAGAGCACGGGGAGAGATAATTAAAATAGTCATGAATGAAATAAGAATGTTAAGAAAAGTATATTCTATATGTTATTTGCAATGTCATTCTGTAACATTTCATTAAACTAGTTTTCCTTCCAGATCTCTGGAAGGAACCAGAATTGAATAAAGCTCCTGTTTTGATGCAGTACAGATGAAAAAGAAAAAAGATTGTTGTATATTCCGGGAGCTGCTATTGTAACAAATTTCTTTCTTTTAAAATTTTCTAGTTTCTAACTAAGTTATGATTGTAAAAGTTTGGCCTCGCGTTAGTTTCTAGAGCTAAAAGTTTTCAACAAGGTCGTTTTAGACCTCAGTTTCAAACTAATTAACTCTGGCGGGAAGTATGTAAGGATCTTAAGTTTTACTAACGTTTATTTTATTTTAAATCTTTACTATCACTTCTTATTTTCTACTTCCGGCCAGAATTATAAGCGTGAAGGAGTTTATGCAAAGTTGTCTGGCGAACGCCAAGTATTTAAGTGTGGCCTTTTTGCCAAGCAGAAGAGAGGAAGCCGTGAGTTCGAAGCAGGCCGCTTACCTTAGAAGTTACGCAGTTGCTACTTTGCCTTCCAGGCCAGAGGTTTTAATCCTCTTGATAAATTAAACGTATTGTAGTGTTCACAGTCTCTGTGCTACATACGCTTTCTGTTATTATAAGGCCAATCTTATGCTAAAGTTAAATTAGAGTTTAGTTTTATTTTGATATCTTTTAAGTTAGACCCCGAGTGGAGGGTCATTGTATTCCGAAGTACGGAAGTCATTGTATATAAAGAAAAAAATAAAGGGTTTTGTATACCCTTCGTCTGTATCCTGTCTACTTACTACAATTAGTGAACATAGCTTTAGTAAGCTCTCTGTTCTAGTCAGGTCATTGTATGTTTCCGAAGAAGGTTAGAAGAAACATTGAACCTGATAGTTGAAAGTAATAATATTAACAAATGAATAAACACAGGAATGGAATCTGTTAAGTCATTTACAGAAGAATAAACAAATTTAAACTTTTGTCTACCAAAGTGGACATGATGTAACAAAGGGTTAATAAAAACTGAAAAGAATGTGCTGGCAATAAAAATATCACTCGATTTTCGTAAATTGGAAAGTTCAAGCGACCTTACTTTCATGAAAATTAATTCCTGATCGGTTTGATTTTATTCGATTACGGCAAAGTACTCCAGAGCTATCTGCTAAGGTAAAGGATGCTGTGAGGAAAACTGGCTCATATCTCATATCCACGTTACATGGAACGAAAGTTAAGACATTTGGTTTAGTTTGGTTTGGTTTATTCAAATTGCGGTAATACACACTAGGACTATCTGCCTAAGTGGAGGGATTTCTAAAGGAAACTGGCTCGTATAAATGTTACACATGAGAAAACTTCGAAAACGTCCACGTACCCAGCCTGTTCGTCCGTATTCGAATCCAAATCGGTTCTCCCAGTGTTCACCCACTTTACCACTCGACCGCTCGTAGATCGAGGTAAGCTACGAAACGCTACGCCAGTCCGTTCGACTAGATTCGAACTCGGGTCCAACAACCAGTGTTCAGCGAATTTACCACTCGGTCGCTACACAAATTAAAAAATTCATACAATTTTTGGCATTAATTCTAGACGCTCTACAGTAGTTTCTAATTTTTCAGAAAATTTCCAAAGGCGTTTCCTCTCCAAGGAGGTGAAACACCTATGGAATTTATTTTTTTTCCAAGAAAATAAATTTCTTTGGGGTATTTCAAAAGTTATAGGGAATTTTCTCCCACCTTCCAGCAGGCGTTCGTGGTGTAACGGTAGCACACTCGGCGCGTATTCGATAGGTCCAGCTTCGAGTCACGACGAGGCCACTGCACTACACGGGATCTAATCGCTGCTTACAAATATAGAAGCAGTTGTAACTGATTCCATGGAGTGGTAATCTTGATTATAAAATACTATGCAAATATTTTTAAAATTATATTGAAAGTAATAATAAAATAAAAATATACTCAAAATGGAATCGATTCATAACAATTTAAATGTGAAATAAATTGTAAATCTGAACGAGCATCAGTAATTTCAATCTGTAATATCAATCTTTTATCGCGCCGTTAAAGTTTTATTCGGCTTGGTTCATTTGATTACGACGAAGCACGCAAAAGCTATCTACCTAAGGAGAGGAATATCTTCGTGAAAAACATTTTAAAGGGAACCGGCTCATATCAGCGTTACAAATGGGAAAAAGTTGCGAAAACGCCTAATGTTACCAACCCGTTTGCCTAAAATCGAGCCCAGGTCGAACTACTAGTACTCAGCGAATTAATGGTTCAGCCGCTGCTGAGGTTGTTTTATTCGGAGTTTCTTTCTTGTATTGTACACTGCATAGATTGTGTAACAGACAATGTATAAGGTATTTTATGTATTAGTTTGACTTAAACCGATACTATTACTTTTGTTTTCCGTTGGATCTGACCAGGATGCAAATTAGACTGAAGTGTACTTAAGGCGACGGTTTTGAATGCTTTAGATATGCAGCTTTGGGTAATGGCGCTTGCAGCTGTGTTTCTACCTTTCGGCTTTGACTGTTAATATTCTGGCTGTAGCCGTTTTGTTAGCCGACGTTAAATTGCGCCGTTTATGTTCAACCAACTTAGTAAACGAAATTGTATAGATGCTTTTAAACCGTAAAATTCGACTTCATGTTACATTACTACTCGCAAGTGTCGGATTGGTTGTCTGTATGCACAAATGGTGCCTCCTCTTTAAGTTCAACTTAAATAGAAAGTTTATTTAAAACCTTAATAATTTGTTGTATTCACGTTACACGGAGTGAAAACTCGCTTATTAGTCTACTAAGATCTGAAGAATTCTGAATTAATATTACACGATTAGCCATTTCTCGTCAATAAAATTGACGAAAAATGGCAAAAGTCGTCCATTTTGGCGACTTTTTGCCATTTCTCGTAAATTTGACGACAAAAATTAGTCACTAAAACCGTCGCCAGTTTGGCGATGTCTAGCTACTTTAGCGAGATACTGAGTGTTAAATAGACTTGCCCCTGTACTCTTATCTTTCCGGCATAGCATCCCTTCTTTTGATTTCCATGTTACATTATACAGAAAATACGATAATTTCATATATAGTTATTTACATAAATACAAAATTCGTAACAGTAATTTAAAGTTATTGAATTTATTAGTACAAAGGACGTTAGCCCAGAAGGGCTAATAATTTAGTTTTAGCATTTTGCGCCGAAAACGTTTGATTGTCCGTTTCATTTTTCAAATTGTTGCCACCGAATATTAGCGCCCTGTGTTACATTTAAAGAAATTAAATAATGAAGAATTTGAATAAATGTATGTATGTTTCTTGCATTGTGATAAAACAACGGTACCTAGAGCCATCCAATTTTGAATGAAGTGGTCTTCTATAGAATATGGGCATCTGGAAGCCCTAATTTGGAAATTTCAGGGCACGAGAATGTGTATCGGAAATTCTAAACATATGCTCATTTTAAAATTATTTTTCGATATTGCTGTTGAATTGAAATTTGTGGTTTAAATGCGAAGATCATGATATTTAATAAATAAAGCTAACACACAAAATGTTAAAAACGCGTCCCTTTGGACGTAATGTAAAATCTGAAATGTTTCAGATTTTTAAATAATTAAATCTCCTCGACGTTTAAACTACTTGCTAATAGAGCTAGATAACAAATGCGAACATAACACTTATGAAGATTCTTTCAATCGAGAAACACCTTTTGTTCCCCAATTTAATAAATGCTGTGCAGAGAAAATATCTTCCGAATGAAAGTAACTAACTTTAAACACATAATTAAATTATATTCAACTAACATTATCCTTTTGCTTAATTGCTAGACAAGGGAAAATAATTAAATTTTAATGCGATTCCGTCTGTTTGAAAAGCAATGCTTTTTTTTTCTTTTCTATTCGGAATACTAAAACAAGCAAGAACGGGCGGAAAAGAGGATTAAGTGGTTGTAAGAGTACTCACACTACAACGACAGCTTAAACGGAAGATGAGATAAAAGTCTGAATTGTTTAGCAGTTTCAGAAAACTAAAAAGCTGAAAAATTACTTTTGTGGTGGAAATAACGTAGAAAGGACGCATTGTTTAGACAAGCATTGAAGTAAGTGTATGGCATATTTTTTTCCGGGGGGGGGGAGGGTGTTCCTATGAATAACTACATCTAAAAACGAGAATTTTAGATATTACTGTTTAAATTACAATTCCGAAAATGAAATATATGACTGAGTGAGCCCAAAAAAAAGTTTGAATTAACTTTTGTTTATTGGTTTACTTATTAATTTACTTTTGCTAATTAGTTTAGTTAGTTTAGTTACTAGTTTACGATTGCTTCATTCATAAGTTATTTGAAACTACTGTTTGAATTCAACAGTGATTTTATGCTAAAATTAATTTTCAGTTTTATTTATCCTGATGACGTCACCCGTTTCTGATGACCTCAGGAAGTCCCCCTTTCCTATACGCAGATTTCATTCACGTACATTTAATATCTTCCTGATTCCTGATCATAAATGTTATCTTGCCGATCTTTAAAATTTCGCGTTGAAGAATATGAGTCATATGTTAGGAAAAAGGAAACACAGAAATCCTCTGTTGCCCAGCACTGTTGGTCCGAAAATCTCACTTTTCATTTTTCTACAGCCTAAATTATTCAAAAAGCGTCTTATATTGGTGAATTAGATTTTCTAGAGGAGTTTCACATTCAAAAAAAAAATCTTTCTGTTCTGGTTAACGACCCTAATTCCAGTCCATCTTTACCTTTAGCTTTTAAGGAAATTGTGTTTCAGTTTTCTTGTTTCATTAATAGATGGCACCAGTAGTTTAACGCCTGTCCATCAATTCTTATCGTATTCCTTTCATTTGCACTTTGGCAGCTGAGGAGGGTGGCTCGGTAAAACCATCGAAGCTAGTCCTGGAAAATTGCAAATGTAACGCTCATTTTTGTTGTTTCACTTCTAAATTTATCTTGCTGAATATTTATTATTGACTTGGGTCCAGTGCAGAAAATATTCCAGTATGTTCCCCAGGATGCAAATTATTTGCTGAGTTATTAAGCCGAAGGTTTGAAAACCTTTTGAAACTCGGTTTCAGTTTACGTCCAGTTCTGCTAAGATTATTCTGGCTTTAGATATTTTGCTAGGAGACGTTAACTATATGCGCCGTTAAATAATCGAGCCAGCTTAAATATTTGATACACATCAGAGCGATAACTCGCTTGTTTGTCTAGTACGGTCTGAAGGACATTGTTGTGTTGATGATATCTGAATTAAGTTAATTATTTTTCTTATTTAAAATAATCATAATTTTATTTAAATTCCGTGGATTATTAATTTAATGTATTAATATTTTGTTAGGTAAATTCTTATATTATGGGAAAAGCTAGTGCTTCAATGATATCTTTTCTTTTATTTAAACTTAACCTAGAAGGCTTCGTTTCCTTAAAATTCAAATTCGCCCCTGTCCTGTAAGTATTCAGGAGAGGGGCGAATTTCGCTATATCATTCTCCCAGAGTCTGACTCACTTGCTGAGAACATTCTAGAAAGAAACTTCTTTGTCTTGGTTGCTAAGTGACAGAAGTACTTGACGAGAGGTTGAAGGTTAACGTTTCACCTGCGAGGAAAAGTCACTGCTTTGGCGATCTAAGTGTCCAGTTTGGCTCTGGATTTTGAACAGATGCGCGTGCGCAGTTGGGCTGTTTCTATCCTTTGGTTGAAGAAACGGAAATTTGGTCTCTAATGAGGGAGCGAAAAACTAGTTTTATGGTAGCCTTTTTTTTTTTTTTTTGTGATAAGTGAAGGAGAATTTTGAGTACGGGTGACGCTGTACTCTCTTCGGATAAAGTAGTTTTCTTCTTCTGTTGTTAAGACGGGGGGGGGCAATTATGCTGTCTGTCCGTAGGACCCACTGGCAGTTCGAGGAATTGAATTTGCTTGGCTATCGCCGGAATTAATGAAGTGTCTAGAAATTCTGGCTGGGCTGTTGGTAGCTTTAGTTGGTTTTGACTCGGCTACGTTAATCTCTTCGTCAGCTGCTAACTTTTATTCCGCGACTGGGGACGGTGGACTACTTGGCCTTGTATGGATGTTGAGACCCTTTGGAGGCATCCTAAAAGTTTTGTTCTTCTCCTTGACGAATTTCTATTTTTTTCCCTGGAACGCCTAGCCGTTAGAAGACGTTAGGATTGCAGTTTGTCTCCCTGCAGTAGGCCGCAGTAGACATACATTGGGAAAAAGTATGAGTCTGTATTACCCCGTCGACTTACGTACCGATTGTCTTCCCAAGCACGCAGACTTTGAGATGGTAGTTACTAGCAGCCACTAGATATTCTAGTATACATATATCGGCTGCTCTGTGAAACTGCCCGTTCAGGATTTCCGACATATTGGCAGCGACCTTGATGAGAGAAGGGGAGTTGCTTAATTCACCTGCTCGTCTTCTGATGCCAAGCGGCCACGTAATGCATAATTTAAGCCTAATCAAGAGTTTTCAGGGTAGCGCCTAGTTCTCCACGTCACGATTTCTGGCACTCAGATAAGTCAATTTTTCCTTTCTTCTGGGTGATAGAAGGGCATTTTATTTAATTAGTAGACTGTAATTAAGTTAGGATGAATAGTAATTTAGGAATTGAAATCTGTAAGAGACTTTATCCGTCCCATTTCTGAAAATTATGTCTTGCTCCTGCATCCTTACTCCGGAAATAATAATTTAGGCTGAAAGCTCTACCTATTTAAGAGTGTAATATTTCGTAGAATTATATTTCGTCCTGATTTTAAACTCATGCTAAAATAAAGGAAAAAAAGTGTACATTATTCCTTTTTCAATTTCCTTAATAGCTTTTGTGTTGAAGAGTAGATAAGTATGTCTTATTTTTTAAATTTCGGTACCAAAATTTTAAATTAATCCTTTCCAACACGCTACCTTTTAAAGTTGGAGTTTTGATAAAAACAAAAAAGGTATGCTGTCTAATTAGGCCTACAGGAGTACACAAGTAAAATTTTGTGAAGACATCACTTACCATTTTAATTCTGTGGGTGTGCTCACACTGATTGGATAGAGCTTCGAAAAGAGTGCTGAAACGAGCATTGCTATCAATGAACTGACCGACGAGATGCGGAGAAACAAGGAATACAGACTCTCAGTTGTCCTAGATGATCGGTGAGCCCAGTCTGGGCACACCTAGGGTTCGCCGTTGGATTTTAGGCAAGATTTCAAGTCAAAATTTAAAACTAATATAGAATAAGGAGATTAGCATACAGCCAAACAAATAACATAGAAATTTATTTTCAAACCATTCCTTTTATACCCTAAAAAAATCTGGAAGATGTCTTTGAAAAATGAGGGTCTTAAAAAACTAAACATGGCTAAAATATATGGACTGGTTTGTGTTGAGCTGCCATCTACTTTAAATAAAGAAGGTTCAGAGTAACCTATAGTAACCTATAAATCCTTTTTCATTCAATTTTTCTGTGTGTAGGAAACTTTTAGGTGTGTCCAGACTGGACACACCGCAAAGGGTTAAATAAAAAAAAATAATAGGTAATTTATAAGAAAAAATGTGAAATTAAATATAATCATTTGAGACTTCATAAAATTTCTTATTAATCTGAAATTTATATTATGTTCTCACTTGTATATTGTATCTATCACTTATCCGATCTTTATCTGAGCACGGTCGCGGAAATTAATGAAAAATCACAAAAGTTCTTCCACGCAAATACGATCACAAGTAAATGCTCAGTTGGGAAGTTCTTATATTTCCATGTTTACTTTAGGTTTTGCTAGTTAGTATAAGTTTAATTAGTTATATTGAATTTTATTTACGAGTTCACCTGTCAGTTCTGTCACCAGTCACCTGTGTCGGTGTTTTATTACGGTACCGTCGCAAAACTGAACAACATTGATTTCAGCTTCTACACCAGTAAAATCCTACAAACTCAGTCTTTTCAATAGAATGTCATATGACGTTACCAGGAATTGTATCCTTTACAGTTTGCATTTCTTGAATGTCTTGCCAAAATCACGAATCTTCAAAACTATGATTTTTCGAAAAGTTTAATGCGTTAAAGGCATTGGGCTTGGTTTAGAGTAAAACTAAAATGTCTTATGTTCAATAATTTTGAAAAAGCATCTATTTCTTAGAATAAACGAAACATTAACTCAAGAAATGAATGTAAATGTTAAAAGCAAAATGTATAGATTTACGTTTTGTGTAATGCCTCAAATTCTACGCATTGTATACTCTACAATAATTCATTATAAAATATACAACACAATAACGTATCTTACATGAAATGCTAATAGATAACGAGACACAACTTTTTTGCCATTTCAGAAAACAAAATTGCTTATAAAATTCTGGTAAGGTCCAGTATTTTACTTAACCGCTCGTACTGGTAGTCAAAAAGACATTTGTAGGAAACTGCTTAGTTGATATTTTTTAAAATCATTATTGCTTTAAAAGAGGGCGAGGTGTTTGATTTGTATCCTGTGCAAATTTCAAAATTATCTGATAAATATGCTTTTATATGTTTGAATTTAAAGTCCTGAAAAATAAATGTTTAATGAAACTGATCCACAGTCAACAACACATATTAAGGTATAAAATAACATGAAAAGAAATTAACAGACAATTGTATGGTGTTATAGAAATTAGTATATGTTTACAATGAACACGCCGACGTGTCAATTTGGTATAAGAAAATTACCTTCAGTATGGAGTATAATCTCTCCTCTATTGTTTAATACTGAAATACGAATTTTGTGGGTGAAAACTGTGCTGCACATAACTTAAGTAAGTACATAACACTGTACATAAAAGTTTATCTGTCATCTACGCTGACGAGCTAAAACATTATGAACATGCTCACATTTTTCAATGAATTCATCTGGATGACGTGGAGGGCACGTGATTACGTGGGAATGGTATATTAACTATTGCTGGAGAAATTACTGTGCTCCACTGCATATTCGCTTCAATGCAAAGTTAACAATTTTGCAGAATATCTTGAAGAGCAATTCACTCCTAACATGGACCTGACGAATGCTACTTTTAAAAGTACTCCTGAAAGTTACGTTCATTCTTGGCTCTATATTTATTCCTACTGCTCATAATCTTCCTAAGTTTGCAATTCCCTTAGAATTTACTAACATCATTTGCTACCTTTGTAGGGTTTATATTTATTTTAACTAATATTTATTTAAGCTATCTTTCCTGTCAAGTCTTTATTTTCTCTTATTCATTTTATGGTAAATTGTAAAAATCATATATATTAGAATTTTGTAAATATAGGTAAATACTTGAAAGTTATGTAAAAGTAGAATTTAGTCTAGAAGCATAAAAGTTTAGATGTTAAAAGTAAATGCTCAAAAGAAACGAGTTCAAATCTAAGTATTAAACAGTAGATAAAATCATGCTTTAGAGCGAAAGCCTGCATGTCTAAAGATGAATGAGGGGGAATTTAGAATGAATGTGTTTTTTAGGGTTCTCCACATACACTTGAATTTAAGAATATTAAACAGAGCTCATCGAGTTTCAGTATATTGGATTAAGGTGTGTCATATTTGGTCGTTTGAATTCTAACAAATCATTGTGGTTAGGGGAAGTGTTGTAATACAAAAACACGAAGATTCCCGTTTGACACCACAAATGGTGGAGAACCAGGGTAAAGTTAAATTCATGTTTGAATATTTGAATGAATGTGAATGTAAGCAGTTAATTAAGGAAAAGAAAAGGATCGAGAAAACGAAAACTTTATCGAGTGTTAAGAAGTGTAAATCATAATGTATTTCGAATATACTGATACTTATTCCTTCCAGATGCTGGAAGGAAGAGAAAAAGATTGATTGATGAAGACCAAAGGATCCTGTAAGAAGATATGGTATTTTAATCGTCTACAGAAATGATTGTAATTTTTTCAGGAAACAGTTTGTTTTATGTAAACGGAGCTCTTGAGTCTTAGGTCAGAATATGGAAACTTTACCACAGGTCGTTTCTAGGACCTGCTTCCAAGTTTACCAAATTCTGGCAGCCGCAAATGTAGGGCTTATATTTATTTTAACTAACATTTATTTTAAGCTATCTTTCCTGTCAAGTCTTTACTTTCCCCTAGAATTGCCAATGCCAAAGTATGTAAATTGTAGTAGGAACGCTCAGTATATTTAAATTTTAGCAGAAGTAAATTGAGTTTAAATAGAAGGGAAACGAGATTGTATGTGTGCTTCTTGAATCGCGAGCGTGAAGGTTGCTAGGTAGAAATTTAAGAACCGCGCGTTTCGGCCTGTGTGCCTATTTCGGCAGTTCGTTGAAGCTTCAACTGCTTAATCAGTAAGCTTGCTGAATCTCAGCTGTATCTTAGAACGCGGTTAAGTTAGTTACGATTTTAGAGTCTCGTAGGTAGTGACCTCGTTATTTATTCATCCTGTCATTTAGTTTTAGTTTCACATTTCTGTTTTGTTAACCCGCCGGGTCGGCGTAGTTTGTGAGCGTCAAGTGAACGCAGCTGTTATTTCTAAAGTGGAATAAAAAGGGATTTAAACCCTTCTTACGAGTTTGTGTAATTTACAGTTCATAGCAGTTACTACCACTGCTGCTGACAAATTGGGGCCTCGCAACACTATACCTTAATGTTGAAACGGCTCCTGAGAAAGACCAAATCACTAACCAAATATTCCGAAATCTTCCAAGAAATATCATTAGTAAAGTTACTAGCATTTAAAATGCCTGTCTTAATCT
Organism: Stegodyphus dumicola; assembly: GCF_044657685.1. NCBI lineage: Eukaryota > Metazoa > Arthropoda > Arachnida > Araneae > Eresidae > Stegodyphus > Stegodyphus dumicola. The sequence goes on along the minus strand of NC_140769.1, from coordinate 3,439,986 downwards.
AAATTACTTTCCTGATTCTTGGAAGCAAGCTAAGATTTTTCTTTTGCCTAAACCAGGCAAAGATGTATCTAACATGGGTGTAGACCAATTAGCTTGTTATCTAACTTAGGAAAAATATATGGACGTCTCGTCCTCAAAGGATTAGAACCATATTTGCATCTTCTACCGAATGACCAATACGAATTTCGTAAAAATCTTAGCACTACTCATCAACTTGTCAGAATCGTGGAATTTATCGGTTCTGTGATCCATTACAAGCAAAGTGTAGCGCTCCTTATGCTAGATGAGGCAAAAGCCTTTACCGCGTCTGGCATGAGGGGCTCGTTTTCAAGCTCATCAATCTTGGATTACATAGAGAACTGATTCTCCTGATTTATTCCTTTCTACAACACCGACAGTTCATAGTTCCACTGGGCAATGAAACTTCTACTCCAAGACCAATAAGATCTAGTGTCCCGCAGGGCAGTATCCTCGGACCGAACTCTTTCTAAATTATTTTCGGACCTTTTCAACTTTATATTGATTTGTTGTGTCTAGCTTTTGTACTTTCTTCCAGATTATGCCTAAAATTGCTCAGCTTCTCCAAAAATTTGTTTATCCAACTTTCCAAATAACAGACTGCCTCTTAAATAGTTCTCGCCATGCTTAGGAGATGGAGCCCCAGCATGCAACTAGAACTCAAGAATTTTCCACTTTGAATCTTTAAAATGGATCTCATTCTTCACTAAGACGTACCCCGTAGGTTAAATAATCTCTGAGTAAAACTCGTAAAACTAAATACTCATTCTCACCTCATTTCACGCCATTACTGAACTTTCAGTTCTTCTGCCAGTGATGGGGAAAAGTCTCTGATCTAAGCGGCTTGAAGAGAGGGTAGATTGTAATGGCCCGAAGACCTCGGAACGAGTATCTCTGAAACTGGAGACTGGCAGGTTATTCACGATCAGGCCGTTGTTAGTATTTATGCAAAGTGGATAAATGACAAGTGGATAAATGCAAAGTGGATAAATGGTGAAACATTTTGGTGGCATGTAAATAGCGCATATATTGTACATAGCATCAAGAACTTGATTTCTTCTCTTATATCTTTTATTGTTTACTCCTGTGTAATTTTGTGCAAAGCCTGTATTCTCAGTTACTTGCCTGGAACTACCTCAGCCAGTCAGATGTCCTCAAATCTCTCGCGGGACAATTGGTCACTCTCCTGCATCTGCAAAGATGTCCTCTGGACTCATGATCATGCAATTCCTCACCTGATGTGTTCGAAGAAGTGTCCACCTTATGACAGCCGGAATACAGTTGGCATCGCAGCCAGCTATTCGCCGCTCACAGTGGAACTTGGATGGTGAAAACCAGCAGTAGACGCCAAGGTGTTGGACCTCCACACATCATCAAAGAAAACGGGCGTCGGGGACTGACCCTCTTGATGCAACAAAATCAGCTACATAAAAGCTTTTGCATTGTTTTCGGTATGTTTAGTGAACGCACGTTATTCAATTCCGACATCGGCGTTAATCCTTTTATTTACCATTAGTTTGTGTGATCCCGAAGCCCACGAAATTAGCCGCACTAATTTAGAAAAATGGAATGCGAGTTTCAAATAACAAATTTAAATTAATGCAATTTTCTCTCATTTATTTTGGAGGGACGAACAAAGAACTTTCAGTTTCTCTCACAATGATTAATTACGTATTAATGAGTTAGTTAAATGCTGTAAAAACCGCTAATGACCTGCCGTGAAACAGCGAATTAAAGCATTCTGAGAATGGTGCAAAGTTACAGTTTGCGGAATTCGTTACGCGGTTTTTGAAATACAAAATTACTAAAACATTCAAATATTTAATATTTTACGTATGAAATGCTCATTACTTTTGCTAAGACACTCAACCGAGGAAATTCTTTTTAAGGGGTTTTAACTAAAATAATGAGTTATTAATTAGTTTAATGCACATACGGCTCGAAATGCATTATTAATTAACTCGTTCTCTGCTAGGAAGTTTTTACTTTATTCTTTTAACTACAAGTTTCCTTTCGAATTTTACATGTTATCAAACTATAATAATAAATGATGTATCAATGCTATCACTGTGCATCACATAGTTTCTATAATAAATGGCAGTTTTATTAAAAATTCCTAATTGGAGAGACATGGAAATGGTATTGAAGAAAACTGCGGAGAAAAAGCATAAAGATTTGGTGCCTTTTTCTAGTTTAAACGCAGCTATTTATGAAATCTGACAGTATGTTATCAAATATTCTATTATGATATAAATACTGGAATTTAAAACAAACGATACATCAATGCTTTTGTTTCTCGCAGAGTAATAGTCCTTATATTCTTTCTCGTGATATATTTCGAAACCGACAACAAAAAAGGAATGTAAAGATGCTGCTTTTGTTAATTGCTAGCACAAAAGGGACTTTATCCGAATAGGGTATTAATCTCGAAATGGCATATTGATCCGAAACATTTAAATGTGTTTTATCACTTTTCAAATTATACCACAAAATATTATCGTCCTTTATTATACTTAAAAAAATCTGATGGGTATACCACATGACTTTCTTGTACGGAATATTATATTATACGCAATTTTCCGACATTTCGCTTAAATTTTTTTGAATAAATCGAATTTTGAGTTAAGCCTACTTCGTGAATAGCGTATAAACCAAAATAGAATAAATGCACTTTTTAAAGTTCACTATATTTATTTACCATAGAGACACTAAGGCGCTAGGTTCACTTAACAGCTTTATATCTCATTCATTTTATAACTCAGAGTGCACAAAATTATATCACTTGAATTACCGCAAGTTCTATTCAAATACTGTAAGAAATCTAAAACGATGCATACAAGTAATTAAACAACAAGCAAAAAAAAAAAAAAAAAAAAAAAAAAAAAGAGTTTTTAGCAGACAATTTAGCACTACTTACTTAATGCGCATGCGCTAAAATATTTTCATTAAAATTTGAAAGATATAGGAAAACATAAAACACCAAGTACATTTAAAATTACACTTTCTACACAAAAACAAGCTAATAACTTAAATGATAATTCCAGAATGAATTAAGCATAATTTTATTCGCAATAACAAAAGAAGACGTTACTTTGTTGTTGCGAAGCTTAGTTTCTCTGAATTGGCAACAAATCCGCTATTCTGCCAAGTTTCAAATGTAAACAAACATGGCTGCCATTCTAATCAAAAATTAGGCTTAGCCGCACTTAAAAAAAACTTTTAAATTGTTGATAATTCCACAATTACTGCATGCAGGTTAACTCAAGGCATAAAAATCTTACCCCAACAACAAAATTCAATCTTTTTTAAAGCAAAAAATGCACATTTTACAAACATATAAGAATAAAGAAACTGAGCTCACTGAGACGAGTAACAGAATGGATATATATATATATAGATATTTATATACTTTTGGTACGGCCGATTGCAACCAAAATGGAAGGTGCACATCTGCATGTTATATTAGTCCTATGTACAAAATTTCAACGTTCTGAGGCTACTCGTTTTTGAGTTAAGCGTACAGATGCCACGAGAAAAATCTCTTCAGAAATCATTTTAAATCAGTTTTATAATTTTTGGGGGCGGAAAAAGAGTCCTCTATTCTGTCCTTACGTACATATGTCACTCAAAAATATCGTTAAATTGTATTCAATAGCGGTCAAAATGGATATTTTTGTTAAAATATGATAGCCGAAAATTGTCGCGATTACAATACTTCCTTTTTACTTCGTACAAGGAAGTAAATATTAAACAATTAAGAATCTGCATGGATGTTTGTATGTTCCTTACGTTGTGAAAAAAACAACGGTACCTAGCACCATCCAAGTTTGAATAGCTTAGTCCTTCACCCGAACATGGGAAACTTTTAAGCCCGAATTTTTAAATTTTACATTTCATATTTTGTAAACTTTAATGAATTTTTAAGAAACTCAGCGAACTTGAAGCCAGCAGTGGCAACACTGTACGGATTAAGACATTGTTATCTCCAGCGCACAGAACTGTCTGTCAGAAATACTTAAGATATGCTGTTTTTAATTATTTTGTGATTTTGCTGCTGAATCGAATTTCATGTAGTTTAAGAGCCAAGAACGTGATATTTAGTAAATAAGTAAGTATAAGATATTTAGTAATATTGCTTGGCGAGTGGTGTGGCGTATTTTGCACGAGGAACACATGTACCCCTACCACGTGCAAAAAGTGCAATCTTTGGACACATGTGATTATATCTGCTGGGTAGACTTTGTGCAGTGGATGTTTGAAATGAGGAATAACGATCCACGATTTCCTGCATCAATATTATTTAATGATGAGGCAACATTCAGCAGAGAAAGCATTTTCAACGTACACAATCAACACGTTAGGTGATTACCTGGTAGGCCCTTACATCATGTCGTTTAAGCGGCGCAACAATCCGTTTCTCCTTGGAACAAGAGCTTCCCAGTTTATTGCAGGTTATTCCACTTTCCATCTATACAGACATGTAGTTTATACACGATGGAGACCGAGCATATTTTTCCGCCACGGTCAATAACTTTTTGAATGACACATATCTCGCAAGATGGATAGGACGTGGCGAACCTGTGGCTCAGCTTCCTCGCTCACCGGATATCAGCCAACTGCATTTTTGATTCTGGGGGGCACATGAAATCTTTAGTGTACGAGACGTCAGTGGACTCATCTGAAGATCTCGTGGCAAGACTCGTTGCCGCGGACAAAATTAACATGCAACCAGGGTGCGCCAGTCGCACTCTTTCGAAGAGTCCTTCTCGTTACTTCGCCGATGTCAACTGTGCAACGACACGCATGGTCGGCATTTTGAGTACTTTTTGTGCTTTCTGCGAGTTTTCCACTAAACAATAAATCAGATTACGCATCTTTTTGTCCCGTTCATTTGCTTTCACAACACTGTTGTAAGTTCAGGTTGGAATTCTAATATTCCTCTTTTCTGCCTCTCAGAGTGGAATGCGCCCTATGTCTATGGTAATTATGACTCATCTGGATGGGTACTATCACTCTTCTTAATTTGTAAAAACAATTCAGAATCACGCTGTATATATATATATGCACATACAGGGGTTGGACGGAAATATGGAAACACCTTTAAAAAAACATGTTTCTTTGCTTAATATGGTGTAGGAAACCCGTTGGCATCCAAAACAGCGTGCAGTCTTCTCGGAATGGATAAATACCGTTCCTGTATGTTTGCCAAGGGAATATTATACCATTCTTCCTGCAAAACGGTGGATCAAGTTCAGATAAAGATGTTGGCGGTGGATAACGAGAATTCACTTTCCGTTCCAATGTAGACCACAAAGGTTCGATAATATTCAGGTCTGGTGACTGTGGTGGCCAGGAGAGATGGGACAACTCATCCTCGTGTTCAGAAAACCAGTCCTGGACAATGTGAGCTGTGTGAAAAGGGGCTTTGTCGTCTTGGAAGACACCATCACCATCGGGGAACAAAGTTTGTACCATGGGATGAACTTGATCTACCAAACTGTTCACATAAGTCTTGGCAGTCATGTGCCCTGAAACAGTTATCATGGGGCTAGCAGAGAACCACGATATGGCTGCCCAAACCATAACAGAACTCCCGCCATGTTTCACTCTTGGCAACAAGCAGTCTGTATTATAGGCTTGAGATGGCTTTCTCCAGACGTGAACTCGGCCAGAAGTGGGAAACAATGTGAAAGAAGACTCGTCAGACCATATTACTCGCTTCCACTGCTCTATTGTCCAGGCTTTACGACTTGAACACCACCTTTTCCTGTTACGGGCATTAGCATCACTGATGAGTGGCTTCTCAATTGCAGCACGGCCAGCAATTCCCTGTTTATGAAGCTCCCTTCTAATTGTTTTGGTACTCACAGGGTTCGGTAACACAACATTCATTTCAGCAGTAACTTTTGCAGCTTTGGTCTTCTTATTTTTCGTCACAATTGCCCTTGATCGTCTGTCACGATCACTCAGGACACACTTTCGTCCGCGCTGTGATTTAGCAGATGATGTTTTTCCGCTTTTCAAATATGCGGAATAAATCTTCGATACAGTACCTCTTGAAACACTAAACACCTCGGCTACCTTGCTTACGGAAGCACCTACCATACGTGCTCCAACAATTTGCCCACGTTCGAAGTCTGTTAACTCTGACATAATGCAATGACAACCTCACATAACAGTACTCCGACAAGAACTGAACTGTTTAGCACATTTACGAAGTTGTATAGGTGGCGTGAGTAGTCAAAATGCCAGCGCCACCTACATAGTTCATTAAAATCAATCTTTCTTTTCAAACATGCATTTCACAAGGTGTTTCCATATTTTTGTCCATCCACTGTATATACCGAATCTGTTACCTGCCTCGGTGAGCAGTTTTTTAATTAATATTCTTATATGTGGTAGATTGTGAAGTGTTTTGCTTTAAAATTGATTCAATTATGTTGTTTTTATGTTCCGGTTAAGGTTTTTATACTTTTAATTAAATATGCATGGAACAGTTATAGAATTATCAACAACTGAAAAGTTTAAGTAGTCTTAGGATTAACAAGGCCGCCATTTGTTACATTAGAAACTCTTACTAAGATAGTGAATGAGATACATTCCGCTGGTCTCATAGATCACGTGACTTCCGTGTCTTTTTGCCGAGTGAGACCAAAAGTAAACTTTCTATATTATGCATCAAAAATTCTGTCTTCCTGGCTGCTGGCCGAATTGCTTGTTTTGGCGTAGAAACTTTAATAGTAAAAAATTCTTTTAATTGTTTTTAACTGGTAATTTAGAAGTCAAACAACAAAAATCAGTGTTATGTTTGCAAATTTTCCGGTATAATTGCAAATATAACGCTGATTTTGGTTTTTCTAAATTTATCTTTGTTCGGCGTGATATTTTAACCTAAAATTATGCATTTAACTGCATTTGGTGTTTTAGGTTTTCCTGTATTTTACAATTCTAGTGAAGGTATTTCGAGTTTTTATGTATTTTTTCTTAACTTATTAATTGAATGAGAAATACAGGAACCCATATTGTATTCACATTAGAGTTTTTAATTTTTATGGTAAATTTAAAACTTTCTTCACTTTTGTACGTGGCTAGGTACAATAAAAATGAAACATGAAATGAATTGAGACGATATTAACTGAAGACTTAAGAACTTAAAGGTATGTAATTCTAAACAAGGTCAAGATTCAAAAGTTTCGTATAACATAACTTTACTCAACAATGTATTATTTCAACAATCAAAGCTTTCCAAAGAGAGGTGGGGATTTTAAAATAAAACCACACGTTTTTGCCGCACTGCGGGGAAGGAACAAAGCAGTGAAGTCGATTACGGCATATTGTGTAAAAGCATCACGATCGCCAACGGTCAGATAACGCCCGTCATCCCTAAGTGATTCTTAGCACGCTTTTATTCCAGCATTTCCCTATTTTTATTCCCTCGGCTTCATACGTGCAAAGTTTGGCTGAGGATGGTAATCTGCTGAGATAAGGCGTTGTTCTCTTCGTGGTCGAAAAAGGGTGAAAAAGATCATCCGCAGAGCAGAAGATGGCTTAAATTTTTTATTGGAAAAAAATCTGATGCGGGCACTACATGATTTCCTTACACGAAATGTTAAATTACACCCGTTTTTCCTGCATTTAATTCAAACTTATTTTTCATTAGAGATATATTTCTCATTCAATTAATTCAGTTCTCCCTTTTCGACAAAACAAAAATACATAAAATCTCAAAATATCTTCATTGAAAATTGAAAGATATAGAAAAATATAAAACACTAAATACGGCTAAAACAATTTTAAAAACAAAATTACAGTTTATACGCAAAAACAAATAATTCGGCCAGCAGGTAAGAAGGCAGAGTTTTCGGTTCACAAAACTGAAAGTTTCTTTTTGGTCCCACTCGGGAAAATATCACTGAAAGTGCAGAAAGAACTAATTCACTAGTCTGCTAAGTTTCAAATGTAAACAAATATGGCTGCTATGGTTGCTATGGTTAAAAAAAAAAAAAAAAAAAAAAAAAAAAAAAAAAAAAAAAAGGCTTAGCCGCAAGGTTGTTGATGTGCTAATTTTATGTTTCACTTTGGCTTGTTTCTTTTCTCTCTTGAAAAGCGTTAGTCCCAAAGTCTCGCTAACGGCAGTTTCGATTCAAATAATTGTAATTGCTAACTGTTTCCTTATTTTAATTTCAATCCTTAATTACTTAATTAAGAACTTTTCAGCAATATTATCACCATTTTTATTTTAAACAATAAACATATCTTCTTAATAGTACCGCATTACCGCAGTTGTAATCTACACGTCATACCTTATAAAGTATTTCTCCCGCTTTCCTAGCGTGCCTTCGTGGTATAGTGGTTCTGCACTCTGGGCCGGTATTCCAGAGGTCCGTGGTTTGATTCCCGGTGAAGGTGTTACATATTTTTAATCTTTCCGGCCTTCAAATAGATCCTAATGTCTCAACAGTGGCACCCGAACTAAAAGCGTGTTGGATGATGATTCTCCTCGCCCAGGATTTGGCGGTTGGGTCCCCTAAAAACCCCAGTCGCCCTTTAAAAAGTGGGAGTATACAAAGTATTTCTCCCGTCTTGATAGCGTGGCTTCGTGGTGTAGTGGTTCTGCACGCTGGGCCGGTATTCCACAGGTCCGTGGTTCGATTCCCGGCGAAGGCGTTGCTAATTTTTCATCTTGCCTGCTTCCAATTATCCTAATGTCTGTACAACCTTATCAAACCCTGAATCGTTAATAAAGCAGATGCTTCAATGAAGAGTTCGAACTGACAGTTATTAGGTCTATACGTTGCTGAGTTCTCGTAGTTGCGGAGACGTATATGTAATAAACAAATATTAAAGACTAAAACATTTACAATTACAGAAATGGCAACATACATAAACTAGGAAATAAACAAATTCTGACTTACATTTCTTTTATTCATTACTTGAAAAAACATTTCAGCACTTACCTAAAAGAGACAGACACCGAAGACGTAAGATTAACAATTTCATATACGTAGTAATATTTCATACATAAATATTAAAAAATATTTATACCAAACAGAAAGGGATAAAAGGTGGTTTTACATATGAAATAACATCTAATTTGAATGTATTTCACAAAGTAAATAAATACATTAACTTTTTACATGTCTTTCACAATGTAGATACATTTATCGTTACGACGCATATGTTTAAGTGAAAGGTAATGGAATGATCTGAATCAGGACTCGGCAACCTTGTATGGTGTGGCAAATTAAACTACCAATATGATTCAGGGTGCCGCACAGTAGGAAATAGTTGAAATAATTCGATTCCCACAGCAATGCATGCAGAGATAGAGAATAAAGGTCAAGAATACGGATTTAGAGTTTTATTATATATTAATTATTTATCATTTAAAGGTACTCAATAATATAAAATAAATAAAATAAAATGAAATATAATTATTCCATTAATATAAATAAAAAAATTAATTTATACATATATTATATATCTTTTAAACATCAATTAAAAAATAAATAACATAGAATTACGACATAATAACAAAACACTTCGCACAGCATTATTCAGTTCAGTATTTTCGTCAAGAGCAACTGTAAATGCAACAGTTTTTTTGCAATCCAGAATTATGTTTCGTTTTTACATTTTCTGCTATTTCGGTTATTCGTCTTTCAATAATTCGCGTGTTTGTAGATTTGGTAAATCGCTGAACACTATTCCAACACTTTTTTAAAATGTGTCCCTCAATATATCCGCCATCTGCGAAATTTCTGCCTTTCGCAACTACACAATGAGCACTTACGAAATTTCATTCGTCGCTTTAGGTTTGGTTCCAGCTGCCTCATAAAAAATGTAACTTGTTACTTTTTATAACAACAAATTTCTGATCGGAATTCTCAAATGCGGGCTGATGTTTAATTTGAAAATGCCTTTTCATACTTAATGTGTGACATGCGACGCTTTGCGACATAAAGTACGACTCGTTTTACTATATACGAATATACTTGTATATTCATTCGCCCAACAGGCTTGAAAACCGGGAACATAAAGATAACATTTATGTGATAACTTTGTAGAGTGGTTATAATATTACATATAATTTTGTAGAGTGGTTATAATATTATATATAACTTTGTAGAGTGGTTATAATATTATATACAACTTTGTAGAGTGGTTATAATATTATATATAACATTGTAGAGGGGTTATAATATTATATACAACTTTGTAGAGTGGTTATAATATTATATATAACTTTGTAGAGTGGTTATAATATTATATATAACTTTGTAGAGTGGTTATAATATTATATATAACTTTGTAGAGTGGTTGTGTTAGAGTGTAACTGAGAATTGTACTGCGTGTCAAATCTGGCAGGCGTGCTATAGGCGTCAGATTTAAATTACACCTTGAGGTAAAAAAGTAAATATAAGTTTTAATAAAGTAAGAAATAAATGCCCAAATCTCATTATTCCTCATCGAAACACATTTCTCACCTCATAGCTTATTTTAAATACAGATTTCATAATATTAGCATACAGAGGGTGTTTACATATTTTTCTAATGATTTTGATTTTTAGCAATTGAATTTAAATATTAATTTTAAAATACGAAAATGACTGGCACCACACTGGAATAAAGTTTAATTATCGTCTGCAAAATTTAAAATATCCTTTTCTTTAAAATGTCGCTAAAGAATAAACAGTGGATCGAATGCTATACTTTTGCGCTCTCCGAAGAGAAATATATTTAATTATTGAAAAAAGATTCGAAAAGCGTGTGTTTAATATTTCTACACGTAAAATAAGTGACATAATTAATATGAAAGGAAGAAAACGTCAAAGTTTTTATCTGACTAGGAAAATGCCAAGAAACCTACCCAACAAAGATACGTACAGTTCTTATAAAATCTAAAGTCTAAAGCATCTCATGTTTTAAAGGAAAATCCAGACCCTCAAAGAGCTACAGCAAAATCTTTACATATCTCTGTAAGAACTGTGGACAAAATTATAAAATCTGATTTAAAGCTAATCAAAAAAAAAAAAAAAAAATATGGTTAATAGCCTAACGCCGAACATGTTTCTCCGCATAACACTATGTGCAGATTGCTGTACGAAAATTATTTGGCAGGCGAAAACTGGAAATATATAGCTACAATTGATGAGACTTTGGATATACTTATCTGATTGCAACAGAAAAGATCGATTTACTACCGAAAACGAGGAGAAAAAGACTTGATATGTTGGTTCAGGGAAACCTAGGAAAGCTTTTCTAAAGGTTTTTATGGTAAGTATTGGATTCTCGACGGAAAACTTAAAATAATGAAAGTAGAAAAATATGTCAAAATTAATTTGGCTTACTATCAGAAATATGTTTCAACACCTATTTTTAAAGAAATAATTCCATCTCTTTATCCAAACAATCTTCACTGTGTTAAATTTCATCAGGATAAGGCTCCAAGTCATACCTCTAAATCTACTGCTATGTTTATACCTCTAAATACCTCTAAATCTACTCTATATTTTAAAGGTTAGGTTATTTAATTATGGCAAAGCCTCGAGGACTATCTGCCTAAGGGGAGGGATGCCTACGTGAAGGACTTTCTAAGGGAAACTGGCTCTATACACGTTACACATGGGGAAAACCACGAAAACACCCATGCAGCCAGCCCGTTCGCGGGATTCGAACGTCGGACTGAACTACCAGTGTTCAGCGACTTTACCGCTCGGCCGCTGGTGGGCCTATCTTTGTGTTTTAAAAAGAGTGAGAAATGAAACCAGAATTGAAGTTATTTCCTTTATTAAATGCATTCCACCCAAGTTTCCTGATGTGTCTACGCGTTTGTATATCTACGCGTTTTCTTGTGCGTACTATTATTATCATGGCTTCATGAACTACTGTCACCACATTGCTTCACGTATATATGCGTGCCTTATTGAGTGTCCTCTCAGTATCACACGAGCTGTTTAAATAATTACGTGCTATTATGCGTCTCATAACATCATCAAGTGTTTCGTTTTTATGTGTCCACATTATTTAATTGTCTGCATCGTGTTTATCTATGTGTGTTCGGTGTTTATTTAGTTACGTGTATTTTAGTGTATCTTAGTGTACCTTTTTGTGTTTTTAGTGCTTTATGTGTTTTTTCATGTTTTTCTTTATATGTTTCCATTTATGTTTTATGTTTATGTCTTATTTTGTTCTACCTCTGTAACCATAACCTTCAGTTGTCTCACGTTCTTACAATGTACTACATGTAGTCTAGCCCTTGTGTGGCCATGTTAACTTTTAAGATCCAAGATCCTAATAAACTCCCGGGGCGGCCTCATGGGGCTCCAGGGAGTTGTTGCCTCTACACAGTGGAGGACGCGGGGTATATGCCTGTTTACCTATGTTAGACACCAGGCGCCCCCGTCCTCCGTCACCTATCACCTGATGTGTCTCCTATAGATTACTGTGCATTAGGACTTCTAAAACAAACTCTTTATAAGTGGCATCTTAAAACAGCGGATGGACCTCTAGTAGATTGTGAAGGAGGAGTAGAATAAAATTAACCTTCTTTTATCTTGGAAATCAAGATATAATTTCAACAAAAAGGGCTATCATACTGAACATATTAGAAAATAAAATTATAAGATTTGTTTATATATAAATCTTCGCAAAATCGTTACACAAATGTGGGAGCATTCTCTTGTAAGTTTGAATTTGGGTTTCACTGTCCCCCTCGAACTTTAAGCATGTCATGGAAGTAATCTTTATCGAGGCAGCGTTTTTGATGACTATATTTTACACCACGATGTTTAGAACTGGAATGGTTTCATCTTGCTTTCTTTTCTCTCATGATATTTTGTGTACGATTACTTTTCGTCTTGCTTTGTTTCTGGTTGATACTCTTCATAGAACTGCGCTGAAACTTGACCTCACCTTTCATTACGCATCTATTTTTTATAATTAAAAATTTCCATTTAATTCGCTCTTATTTCATCATGTTTCAGTTCATTTAACTGCGTGTATTCACTTTAAAGCAGCTTTAAAAACACTGGACTAGAAACAGCAATATTTAGTTTTAAAGACCACTCACTCCTTTTGCGGAAGTATATCTATTAAGTTATGCTTTTGATGACAGGCCCCTTTCTTAATGATGAATGTAAGTGGTTTTGATTTGGATGTCAGCAATCGAGAACCGAAGACGACTAGATCCTTTTGAAGAGATTCGGTTCGAGATGAGAGGATAAGATATTAGTTTCTTTTGAAATAATATCTAAGAGAAACGCAAAATTCATCTTTTAATATCGTCGTTAACTTTGGGGTTTAACGATTGCTCCGGAGGTAAATGGAAGTAAGGCAATATACTCTAGAGGTCTTTGAAAGGAAATGTTCCAGAAAATGAGAAAATTGGAATGAAACTTCAGTTTTGGTTTACTTTGAGTTATAGAAGGAAAATAGGAATTTCTAAACATACGTATTTGATGAATACTCGAAAGGTCTGTGAAGTCTTAAATTTATTTCGGGACATCTTGCCATAAGCAAATTTGCCATCAAAATAGCCACCATGCCTTATGTGGAAAGTATATGTGAGACATTTAAACTGAAAACTTTTCAAACGATAGTAAAGCTGCTTCGTTTCCCCAATTACTTTAACATGCAAAACGACACAAAGACTTAGAATTAATATCACACCATAAACACTTTTATCTTTTGAAAGGATTTCACTCCGTAATCCCTTTGAAGAAGTTAATTTAATTTAATTATAATCAGCTCCAAGTAAAACATTGAAAAGATTAATTATTAAAATTGAATTAAATCTTTCTTCATGAACAGGAATATCTGATAACCAGAATGATTAAATTGAATTGGGACCATTCTAAGGGCAACGGGATTTAAATACAAGAAATATTCATGTTATCTTATCCTGAATATAATCATGTTGTAGTTGTTGTTTTGTTCATCTTACATGGAACAATGTTTGCCAAAGCCTACTCCAAAGAGAGTTTGGACTTCTACATTCCACCCCAAATTTTGAGGGAGAACACACCTCCACCCCTCTCCCCTTCCACCAATCCACACGAGAGGATTTCCGGTTCACTGCATATTTAGAGTGCCGCCATGCCACACCGACAACACTATACATTTACAAACATCCATGTCTTCTCCGGGATTTAAAACCGGGCCTTCGATACCGTAGTAGGTTCTCCTAATCACTATACCGTTCTGGGCGACAATATAATCATGTAGAACTGTAGTAAAAATTGTGTTTTCCAACAAGCTATTCAAGCATAAGAATAATTTTTCACTTTTAGAAATGATACTCGTTCTAGAGGTGTGCTAGGGGGTTCTTTCACCACCATCTCTGACGTTCTTCTATTAATCTTTCTTCTAGTCACCAGGTTTGTACTATAAGCTAATATCTTTTAAGTTTGTCTGAGCATGTGCCACTAGAATGAAGCCAGTCAGACAGTATAGTGGTTAGGAGAGCCTACTGCGGTACCGAAAGATCCGGGTTTGAATCCCGGAGAAAGCCACTTCACCAACTGAAGAAGCGTTATGGGTAAATTTAGATTTGTTACTAAAATTTCCTCTTTTCCAATATAAGATTCGCGTTCCTTGATATGAAATTTAAAGCTCTCTTAGTTTGGCCTATATGTCTCAAACTACACTGTAAAGACAATTTTACAGTGTAGTTTGAGATATATTCCCCAGGAAATAATATTAGAAATAGAATCTTTAAGAATCCAACAATTGATTTTATTGATAGGCAAGGAATGCCTCCAGAGTTGAAGTTCTGTAAAATTCCTTCAATTTTGTAACTGATAGAAGGATGAAACAGAATGACGACGAGGTTTTTAATGTTATTTATAACAGTGTATTCTTTGACGGTAAGATGAAAATTATTTAAAGGTTTCATCAATGACCATTAGAGAAAATCCCGTCTCTTGTGCAACGGTGTTTAAGACACCCGGGTAACTGGGTGAACCCTACCCCGAATCAAAAAAATCCAAAACTTCGAAATAGTATCTTAACTTATTTACGATTGATTATAATAAAACTGCATATACAGATTTGTGCTGCTATTTTTTTCCTTTCTAATAATATAAAAGGCATTAAAATTTGTACTAGAAAATGGATAAATGGAGAGAAGCATCAGAAAGCGGTCGAGCTTGTACAATGGGCAATATTAAAAATGTGGAATCCTTCACGAGTTTGCGTGTCATCTTTGCGCAGGGGCCATGCTAATCTTCTCTGTATCATTCCAAGTTTAGTATATGTACTGCCAAAACAAGTATAGACTTGTATTCTAACCACTGAGTTGTGGTGGCTAGAGAAAATCCGCTGTCAATAGCAACTGATTTCAAACAAATGAGTTCGTTAGAAAGTATAGACTCTGATGTGCATACTTTCAGAATGCTATGTAGAAGTAGATAAGTATAAAAAGAAGCCTTTTTGGCTTAGCCAAGTGACATGTTTTAGCATGGCAAAACCAGACAGAAAAAGGTTTACGGTAAACCGTAATACTGAAAACAAATACTGCGGATTTGGAGGATGGTATGGGTATCAAAAGAGATATGTTTCAGAATCAAAAGATAACAGAATGGCTGAATTAATCGAATTTATAACACATGAAATCGGGGATAAATCTTCTTTATTACGATCAAAAAGCGCATCTACGTAGTGAATACAGAGACGAAAAGATTGTTTCTCAAATAAATTGACGTCAAAATAGTACATATAAATGTCAACAAATACGGGAGTGAGGGGATTGCACATAATTAATCCTTCAATTTGGTAATATTTATTTTGGAAAACAAAATGGGTTTGACTCGAACTTTAGTGAGAGAAGTTATCAGGGCAATCGATGGCCTCACTTGTAATATCGCGGCAATTTACCTGGGTAAAAATAATAAAGTTCAAGAGAGAAGATAAACACGCCAAAGTGAAACTTAAAATTATACAAGAGAACAACCTTATATCAACAACATCAAAGCCATAAAAAAATCTTTGCTTCTAAATTCCAAAAGCTCAACAGCACAGTCTTCTGATTCCATCCACTCTGTTAACCTTCCCATGCTAATCCCATTGTTAATATCTCTAATGCTAATCTTTTGAAGGATCAGATAAAAGTATTGAAATATGACTTCAACTTTTAAAAAACATATTTGCTTTATTTTATTCCATCAAAAGGGAAGCTTGTCTACTCGGAGAAGGCGTTTATCAGCCTGTATAAGCCCATCCGACTGTAATTACATTTTCGGCCGCAAATCCCAAGACACATCTCCTGAGAGCTACCTTTATATCAAAGGACGATCAGAACACATTGGAAGGGAGAGGAAACAGCCATGTGGCTAAAAAGATTCTGTTTTGATTGTTTAACCGTTAAGGGGCAGTTCATGTGTTGTTTTGGTCTAATAACGAAGCTTCTTTTTTTCGACGTTTTCGAAATACAATACTGTTACAAAAATACTGCTCTACTCGTTTGAAAATCGGTACATGGCAATAAAATATAATACATAGGTAAAGTAACACCTTATAATATACGATAAAATTCATTAGAAAAAACACTCAAAGCACTGATGCACCAATATATATGCATCCACATACCAACGCTACTCTACATTTATAATAATGGTACAATATTATGTTACACTATGATACTCCAATACTAATGCACTTTACAAATCTGTTGCACAGGTATTAATACTGTTATTGGGATCCTCAAATCATTACTCCTATTGAAAAGGCTTTTAAATTTAGAAAAATTTCAGAAGCAGAGAAAGATACAATCCGCCCTCAATTACTCATAACTTTAATTTCCATAATAAATCTTTCGTTTTTATCTTAACCAAAATTTAAGCAAAGTTTAATGGGAAATATTTCGAATCAAAGCATTATTATTTCCAAAGGTGTTAAATCATTGTTACAGACAAACATACATACACTGATGGACTCACGAAACTGGTGAATGGAGGTCCACTGTGCTCGATCCCTAAAGATCCTTCTACTTCTGAATTTACGAAAATTAAAACAGCTGTTAAATATTCTCATGTACTCACAAGTCGTGAGTTTAAAAAATATCACTTATTCCACCTATTGCTAACTAGGCTGGACTTTATGCTGTCCTCAAAGCTCACAAAACCGGAGTTATACTTCGCACTATAGTTTCTAAAGTAGGAACAGCATCATCTCGTATGGCCAACTTTTGGTGTTAAATCACTGTTTACAAACATTCTAGAAGAGCCTTAAGTCTTGAAACCAGACTTCGAGAATATTGTTCACCTATATCCGAAATTGGTATTGTTGAAACAAGGTTGTTCTTTTGCCTAATTTTAAATTTCACTTTGATGTGTTTATCACCTGTCTTGAAATTTATCTACGTTATTTTTGCTCAGGTAATTTCCCGCAACGTTCTACGTGGGCTAATCCATTGTCCTGATAAAAAGGTCAGTATTTAAGTATTAATACATAATATTTTACAAAAACAAAGCTCATCTATATGTTTGCAGTCAGTAGGGTTACAGCTGAGTTCCAAGTAAATTCAGAAGCCTGAAGGAAACAATATCTAGGTGGCCAAACGAATGTTGTCCAGAACCTCTCCTTTAATTCAAGAATTCTGTACTTATTTACGTCTACATAATTTAGGTACTGGTGGGAGTATACGAAAGTAGAAATGTAAGTAAAGGCAAAAATAACAAAATAACTGTTTAATAAACATAAAACCGTATGTACTATTTATTGGTCAGAATATTTGTCAGGTAATTCGAATATTCCGATGCAGGTACCAAAGAGAGTATAGTAAATTTTGAATGAACTCAAGCTAAAAAAAACGCCCCGTCTCTTCGGCAGCATCTATATAAAAAACAGAATATACAATAGACTCGCATTAATTCTGATTGATCTGCCGGGGCTTGAATTTTTCCCAGCCCACTTTAAGTTGGGGGAGGAGGGAATTTAAACAATTATAAACTCAAGAGTTCTAGTAATGTAGTTGTACTTCTAGGGCTCACTAGGTTGTCGCGGCACACTTTTAACGATTTCAGAATTTGGCAGCACACAAAGAAAACGATAAGTATAAAAAAAATATGCAGGTTTCAGATTTTAAATTACGTCCAAAGGGGAGTTTTTTTTTAACATTTTCTGTGCTACCTTTATTTATTAAATATCATGTTCTTTCCACTTAAACCATAAAATTCAGTTCAATAGCTATGCAACAAAATAATTTTAAAATGAGCATATCTTTAGAATTTCCGATACAGAGTTCCGCGCGCTACAAATAAAAAAGGTTCCCCCTCCCGGTAGAGTGTTGCCATTTCTCGCTTTGTAATTCTTGAGTTTGTTAATCAAAAATTCATTAAAGGTTTACAAAATAAGAAATTGATAATAAAACAACTTCCAAATTTCAAATTGGATCTTCCACATGCCCATATTCGTAGGAGGATGATGTCATTCAAAATTCGATGGCTCTGTGTACCGTTGTTTTATTACAATGCGATAAATATACATACATTTATGCTGTTTCTTCATTATTTAATTTCTTCAAATATAATGTAGGACCCTAACATTGGGTGGCAACAGTTTAAAAGTGAAATAGATATTTATAGTGATTCAATGCAAAATCGCAAAAAGAAAACAATAGTCCTTCAGGGAACAAAGCCTCTTTGGACTAATTAAATAGTTAAAAAAAATTAATTAATTTTTTAATAAAAACTAATTTAAAAGTTGAGGAATATTAATTGTAAATTAAATTAAATAAATTTAAATTAAAATAAGTTTATTTTAATGGTGTTTAAAAATGAATTTTAAGAAAAATTATACCGGTATTTTATAATTTAACATCTTAAACGAGAAGTAAATTGCAGACAATGGAGGAATAGGAAAAACTGTGAAAATAGAGAAAAGGTGGGTAACTAAAAGTCGTCACCTGTTTGGTGCATAACAGGACTAAAATAGAAATGGTACCAAAGTAATTTAATCTTAGTAATCCAAAGTATCTTTTTGTGGGTAATATTATCAATTTATAATGATCAATAATGAACTCAAATATGGATTTAAATAATAAATTTGTTGAATTAGCCAAGCACTTCAAAATTATAATTTTAATCCAAAAAAGAAATGTTATCTTAACCGTTAAATGATCTAATTTTTGATGTAAATTAAAGTACAAGTTAGACCTAATTTAGGCTCTACTCTTATATGAGCCCTAATATCACCAAATGTGGCGATATGTGTTCTGCGCTGGTTTATGGCGCGATTGCATGTTGTATGGCATCCCTGTTGACGTTAAAAAAACTTTCGCTGGAGTGGTTTAATTGCTCGTTGGTTCGTGTTGTGCGTGTTTTGAAATGGCTTATGCAGCAATGATAGACGAGGCGGCAAGATTTCAGTCGCGTATTTTAGGTTGTGTGGAAAGAAAATTAAGTATTAAAAGGTCCGATGTAGGAGTTGTTAACGAGTCTTTTGTTCACGGGTGTGTTTGTGAGGATCGAAGTGTATTTTTGGAATTTCTGTGGGACTTTTAAAACGGAGCCCGAAATGAGAAGCTGCTATGAGAACTCGGACGAAGAAGGGCATTTTTGATAGTTCTTGTGTGGATTTGCAGTTAAATGGTTGCTGGTAAAGTATGTGGCTGTCAGCGGAGTTTAAGATTTGGATTGTGGTTTTAGTGTAGTAAGTTAATTTTGGAGGAAGTTTTTATCATTAGTTTCGAAATTTTGAATCTCAGAAAGACATGTGATATAGCAAAATCGTGGCACTTTTGTTCACAGACGTTGTGTGACTGGCGAAATTTTATTCACGAATGTATTATGGTAAGTGCAATTTATTTTACTGTTTTCATTTCGTAGAATGTTATGTTCATTTTTTACCATGAATTTCTGTTGTTATTGTTGCTTTTTTAATTGTTTGTAATTTAGTTTAGATTATTTGATTGATTTGTGCCTAGATTGTGCAATTAGAAGATTTTTTTAAATTTTAAACAGAATGCTGTGTACATGGTTTCTTTGAAATTTATTGTTGTTATGTTAATTTATTGAAACGAGGGGCGCGTAGTTCGTAGATTCTTTCGCTGTCTAGAATGTGCAGTTCGTAGACGTTTTTTGAAGTTAAAACATATCGCTGTGCATATGGATTCTTGTAAAATATTTTTAGTTAGAAACTTTACGTTTTTGCTGTATAATTTTTTACTTTTTTTCGGATTTTTAGCTTAAATTGTGTCTTCAAAACGTGGTTTTTGCACGTGCGGAAACCGCGTTTTTGGAGACATTTTAGGCTTAAAATTCGAAATCTAGACAAAAAATTTAGGTAGTATAATGGCGGCGTGGAGTTTCTCGCCAAAATTGTTTGGCGAGAAATTTGGCAACCTGAGGGCGCATATAAGAGTAGTTCGCTAATTTATGATATAAATTTAGGTAATATTTGATTATTATGATCTTAATTCAAGGTCTAAAAATTTTATTTAGTTTCGTTTAATATTTGCTTGATATTATGCGAAATAAAGCAAAAAACGCGAAGTTTCTTATACATTTCGGTAATATGAAAACAAGTGTAAAATTCCTCTTTGTTTACCAGTACAGAAGGTGTAGCAAAGCAGCGTATAAACATTTAAAAAATACACGAATGAGCTAGTTTTTTTTTTTTTTCAAAAGTCACAAAATTAAATTGCTGTAATTATAAAAAGTTTAAATCTCACGCTAAATTTGTGCATCATATTACTTCCACGACAAAGAATTTTAATTATTAGGATACAAAAAAAAAGGTCTTGTCTTTAAAAAAAGCTTCCGGTGAAAGATAAATCTCTTAATGAATTTTAATTACATTTTTTTTATGTAAAGTTTTTTGGAAGAAATCTCTGAATTATTCAAAGCAACAGGCATTGCAGAATCATTAAGCCACGAAAAGAATGCAAATATTTTACGGGGAAAGGGTATGCGTTTTCTGAAAATGTAAAATGAAATATAATTGGTTCCTAAATTTTGTGTTTTCCGCTCTATAGCCTTTGTGATTGGCAAGAATTGTAGCGTTGTTGCCATACATATATATATTAACACTATATATTGAAATTAAATAAAACACAATTCTTGAATTTTATCCCTAATAATTATTAATTATATCCCTAATATTTTTTCCGCCGTGTACATACATTGCGAAAGAAAAGGGGGGACAGTTCTATATCTTCCATTCTAATGGGCCGATTGATGAAATTCAACTTGCGTTTTCCATGTCTCGAAAGCGCGACTAATGATATATATTAGATTTATATCTAGCAATTGTTTTCGCAGAGGTATTCTGACTTTTTTCTGAAACGACATGCCAATGTTTTTCCACATTTCGATTCTAGGACTCAAAATTATGCCTAAATACTAAATTTTGTAAAATTTGGTGAGGAATTTACAGAGAAATAAAAAAATTTATCTTGGTGCATTTTTTTCCAGTTTCCGCCAAGAATAAGTTACTAGGCGGAATTAAGTAACCTACTTATTTTCCTTTTTTTTTTCATTGATGCAAGAGAGGAAGAAAGATAAATCCTTCATTCTTTCAAACAATTTTAACGAAGTGCCTAAACCACATTTTCGTTATTATCGCTTATATCATAAATACGCCGAATTTCAAAACGCGCCAAAATATAAATTCGCGTATATCTTAGGAAATATTGAATGGAAAACAGCTAATTTTTTGCAGCTATGCTTAGAAATACATCTACTGTAAGATGGTGGTAAAACTTTTATAGGTTAAAATATTTTTCGAAAAATTATAAAAATTATTAAAAATACAAGTTTTAAAATTAAATCGCACAAAATAGGCGAATTTTATTTGGAATGAACCTATATTTCGAAATGCGAAAGGAAAATTCAAATAGGTTTAATAAAAACAAAACGAGATGATAATAAATATGCACAAAATTCAAATAACATGGAGGAGGTAAAATTTTGAGAGATAATGTTTTAAAAACGACTCGTGCGATTTTTACAAAATATGGCAGTTTGGCATAATTTGAGTAGTAGAATCGGAATATGGAAAACAAGTAAGCATGTCATTTCAGACAAAGTCTGATTTTGTGTCACAATACCTATATTAGAACAATGCTTAACATAAATACTATAATACCTATCCTATGTCGCGCTTTCGAGACATGAAAAACGCAAATTGAATTTCGTCAATCGGCCCAGTAGAACGGGAGATATAGAGCTGTCTCATTTATTTTCGCGCAGTGTTCATACTGTGGCGTTACAACAATTGAGTGTTGGTTTTACCGAGACAAATAGTGTTAAAAATATAAAAAAGCTAAAATTAACAGGGTTAGTTAATTGATTGGTTACTTATACAGCAAATTATTCTAGAGCTTTCTGCAAGGGAAAGGATGCCATCATGTGGTCACAGCTGAAAACATCGCGGACGGAAACGTCCCGGATAAAACAACGCAAGTAGAAAACGTCGTGGCACAAAACATCGCAAAGAGAAAAGATCGCGGTTCTAAAATATCGTGGTCGAAAATAAAGCGGTTCAAAAACTTCGCAGTTTAAAAACATCGTCGTCGAAAATATCGTGGTAAAAAATAAAGTACCGTTGGCTCCGTTGGCTCAGATAAACCCCAGTGAGAATGGACCTTTAAGGTTGTCCGGGGTAGTGGAGCACCTCGGTCAACACCCATGGAGGTAAGAATTACTTCCTACCTCAATGGTTAGTTACAGCCGAAAACATCGCGGCAAAAACATCGTGGACGAAAACGTCGAGGAGAAAACAAAGCAGGGCGAAAACGTCGTGCTACAAAACATCGTGGGAGAAAACATCGCAAAGAGCATCGCAGTTCTAAAACATCGTGGTACAAAATATCGTCGTCCAAAATAAAGCGGTTAAAAAATTTCGCAGTTTAAGAACATCGTGGTCGAAAATATCGTGGTAAAAAAAAAAAAAAAATACCTACAAATCATCCCATGACGATAACGTCGCATAGTGACATATTACGTAACTGACTTTCGTCATAACTAACAAATCCATATCCAAACAATTGATTGCACGCTATGCATGAAAATGTTAACTACACTTTACGAATAAACGAAAACAAAACAATATTTAATTTTCATTAAAACAATACCAAATTAAGAAATGTGAAAGAAAATAATTTGATCATTAACTAAGCAATTTTTATACAGGTAACCTCATGTAGTTATTTATCTTCCTTTTTTTAAGCATTTTTAGACAGTATTTTTCATGAAAAATTATCAGTTAAACTTTATAAAAAAAGCTTAATTTATTAATGACCTTGGTTAATTAACTATATAAATTTAAAATTCTATTAAGCATTTTAAGTGGCATTAATTTTTTACTCGTTTTCAATGCTTAATTTTCCTTCTTATTTTTTCAGCAAAAATTTATTAGTTCTTTGAAATATAGGAGTAAAAGAATCCCTCTTTCTTGTACTCTACTATCTTTATACGAACATTCATTTACAACTTTCAAATCCTGAAAACGCATGTGTGCGATGTTATCATCATGCGATGATTTGTAGGTACTTTACGTTTTACCACGATATTTTGGACGATGATGTTTTAAAACTGCGAAGTTTCTGAACCACTTTATTTTTCACGACGATATTTTGTACCACAATGTTTTAGAACTGTGATATTTTCCCTTTGCGATGTTTTGTTCCATGCGTTTCTCCTTGCGTTGTTTTTTCGCGACGTTTTCGTCCGCGATATTTACGGCGGGGACCCATCATGGACCCGCTGTCTAAGGGAAACTAGTCTGTATTGACGCTACGCTTAGAGAACACTACGAAAAACACAACCATGTAGCCAACCCGTTCACTGAATTTTTAAACTACTAGTCTTAAACACTCGGCGACTGAACCCGGGTGGAACTTCTAGTAATCAGAAGGTCTTAACTGTTCGGCCACTGATGGGCCAAAATTAACAAAAAATCAAATAATTATGTGACATCAAAATGCTTATTTAAATCACATTCTACATAAAAATGGTTAATTGGTGAAGAGCAAGCAATGTCTCTGAACTTTTGCTTTTCTTCAAGAATGTTTGAGAATTAACTCATAATCTAATTTATAAAAATATTTTAACTAATTTTAGTCACATTATGATCGTTAGCAAGAATTAGTGCGAGTACATTTTAGCACTTAATTCCTGATGAGATTCACTTTGTATTCTGCTGTGTATATTTGGTGGGTAACTATTTCGCAAGACACTATATTAACCTACATGCTACTTTATTATATACAAAGCACATCATCCTCGCTTACACACGTATACTACAGCTACTCACATTTCAGTCTTAGTTATCGTTTACAATTACTTCGCGCGCTTGCGATACGATACTTGGCACAGTGCCAGCTTTAAGTCCGATTAGGATTAAATTCTCCATATACCACATATTCAAGTAAAGTTTGTTCTTAATTAGAGTAACCCCCCCGGAGGTCGACGCAGAGCGCTCTGTGTAGTACTGGCTAGGATCAGTACCTAGTCAGTTTAGGCCACGGGGATATAAAATTTATGAACTTGGCGGTTCCCGATGGTCCATGAGGTAAGTCCTATACTCACTCTTCATGGGCCGGGAGGTGTTAGCCCCTTCCACCAGGGTATTGGTAGCCAAATAGCACCTGGGCCATTGAGTATCCAGTCACTGCTGACCTTGGTATTCCATGTAAAGCCTAAGGAAAGGGGCATTTCGCGTAGTGCTGGCAGGTAGCCAATATGAACGGCCAGTCATCGCTCCGAGTTCTCAAAGCCCACCCCCACCGTGGTCTCGGTCCGGCCGGGACGGTGGTTCTGACCGTCCCGCGTTTAGCGGTGGGAAAGAGGTAGCCTAAAATAAATTTGTTGGTGTCTCGGGAATGTGGGACCCCGGGCCCAGCAGGAGTGTTTGACCATCCTTACGGTGGCATCTGACTGATATTTCAGTCCCTGTAGTGCTATTAAGTTAGCGAGGCAGGTATAAATATAGTTAGTTATTTAGAGTAACAATGTTAATACAAAAACGTGGAACACAGTGAAGCATTTCTAAATCCGTAATCAAATTTAACATCACAGAGTATACAGGGTGAATCTAAAGAAGAGAGCAAAACTTCATAAGGTGATAGAAGGCAGCTATACAAGCAATATTCATCATAGAATATATGGTCGGAACCCAAAGGGCTAGCCGCTAGGTGGCATTGTAGACAAATGGTATAAAAAGGTCGGGCCTCGCATCCAACGCCATTTTCCGCCGTGAATTGCCGAGAGGATTACTGGTTATACGAACCACGAAATTTGCAGGGCGATGGATTGGACAAGGTGGCTTCATAGCATGGCCGCTAAGATCACCAGATCTCTGGTATTTGGACTTTTTCCTGTGGGGCCATATGAAAAGCCAAATCTTTGAGTCTTCTATTGAAACCAATATGGATCTAGTCGTAAAGATCGCCGTTGTTGCCGGCGATATTCGAGAAATACCTCATGTCTTCGCAAATATGCGTCAATACCCCCTATCCCGCAGGTGTGAAGCCTGTGTTATAGCTGGCGGAAGGTCTTTTGAGCAATTTCAATGAGTATGTTCTGTTAATAAAATGTTTTCTGAAGTATCTCCTCCCATTCTTGTGTTATTTCTTCAACTGTGACAATGGAAACTATAGCTGCCTTCTATCATTCCCTAAAGTTTTGCTCTCTTTTTTTCAGATTCACTCTGTATAGGAATCACTCTTTCGGGGGTTGACTCAGGAGAATTCCTGAGAAGAACTGGCTAGGATCTGTACGTAGACAGTCTCAACCACGTGGGTAGAAAAACAGCCTTCATGATGGTGAGTAACCTTACATTCTGCCCAAATTAAAGTGTTGTTCTAAAGGAGGAGACTGAATCTCCAAATCCTAGTGGTGATGAATTCTCATCACCATCCAGCACCCTTTTTTTTAGTTCGGGCGGTTCTGCAGAATCATTATTGAAAGAAGAAGCGCGAATAATGTGCATTTCCTTCACCGAGACTCGAGCTGTGGACGCTCCGGTTGCTAGCCAAAAGTGTTTTACCAATAACACTCCAAACCGTGAACCGAACGCGTTTTGCCAATTAGCACACCGATCGTAAGGGATAATGCGGGCGAAAAACACTTTTATGTTACACATCGGTAAAAAACGATACACCCTGAGCGACTGCCTTTTCGGTAGAATTTGATGATGGGTTCAACTACTGGTTCTTAGGGTTCTATCCCGTCTGCCACTTGTTGGCCGTACATTAAAAACTTTTAAATGAATGAGTTTATTTTAATTTATGTCTCCTATACACTGAAGTGACAAAAGTCATGGGAAGACAATATGCAAATATACAGATGGCAGTAGTATCGCGTAGAAAATGTATAAATGCGAAGTGATTTGGCAGGGCTTTCATTTGTGTTCAAGTTATTCATGTGAAGAGGCTTTTACGTGATTATGGCCGCACGACGAGAATTAACAGACTTTGAACGCGGAATGGTAGTTGGAGCTAGACGCATGGGTTATTACATTTCGGATATCGTTAGGGAATTCAACATTTCGAGATGCACAGTGTCAAGAGTGTGCCGAGAGTATCTAATTTCAGGCATAACATCCCACCATGGACAGCGCAGTGGCCGACCACCTGCACTTAACGACCGAGACCAGCGACGTCTGCGTAGAGTTGTCAGTGTTCACAGACAAGCAACACTGTGTCAAATAACCGCAGAAATCAATGCGGAACGTGCGGCGAAATCTGTCTTCCTTGGGCTATGCAGCACAAGACCGACTCGAGTGCCTTTACTGACAACACGACATCGCCTGCAGCGACTCTCGTGGGCTCGTGAGCATATCGGTTGGTCCCTAAACGAATGGAAAACCGTGGCGTGGTCAGATGAGTCACGATTTCAGTTGGTAAGAGCTGATGGTAGGGTTCGATTGTGGCGCAGACCCCACGAAGCAATGGGGGTCCAAGTTCTTAACAAGGCACTGTTCAAGCTGGTGGTGGTTCCATAATGGTCTGGCTGTTTTTACATGGCATGGACTCGGTCCTCTGGTGCAACTGAACCGATCATTGACTGGAAATGGATACCTTCAGCTACTTGGAGATCACTTACAGCCATTCAGGGACTTCACGTACTCAAACAACGATGGGATTTTTATGGATGACAATGCGCCATGTCACCGGGCCACAATTGTTCGCGATTGGTTAGAAGAACATTCTGGGCAATTCCAACGAATGATCTGGCCACCTAGATCGCCCGACATGAATCCCATCGAACATTTATGGGACATCATCGAGAGGTCAGTTCGTGCCCAAAACCCTGCACCGTCAACACTTTCACAATTATGGACGTCTATAGAGGCAGCATGGCTCAATATTCCTGCAGGGGACTTCCAACGACTTGTTGAGTCCATGCCACGTCGAGTTGCTGCACTTTGCCGGGCAAAAGAGGACCGACAAAATATTAGGAGGTATCCCATGCCTTTTGTCACTTCAGTGTATAGTTTACTGTCTTCGAAATCGTGAAGAGATAGATAAGAAATTTGAAATGAGAGGATTTATTTCTAACAACATTCCAGATATACTAAATACCGCGATTGAACGCACAGATATACTAGTATTTATACGCACAGATGTATGGAAAATTTCAATAAATTTCACATTTCTAACTTAACCTTCCAGCACTCGCGTATGCGCAACATTTACGACAAATTCAATTTTTAATGCACATTTTTCGCATATCGAAGCTGAAACGCCTGTAGGTCATTTCTATTCCTCCTTTCTACCCTTCCCCACATCATGGAATGTGCAGCCAGGAAGCCATTTGATTTTTTTAAATTGGTCTTTTGTACTACGTGGCAGCTTTTTCATAAAAGTTACGACACGCGCGTGGTCGTGTTTTAAAATTCGGAAAATATTTTTTCTCAAATATTTTGTAATTTTGTGTTATTCATTGCCGTGTATTATTTTAATTTGAATACATTTGGCTCTGTGATTTTTATATCGGTTTTAATGGCAAAAAAATATGTGCAATCTCTTCTTCAAGAATTATCTGATGAAGAAAAGGAAGACAAGGAAACCTTTGGATAGGAGAACAATAGCGATTTGCATTCTTTATTTTCTTTTATTTTTATTTTTCAAAAATAAATAAAACTTTAAAGTTAGTTAAAGTGCGTTTTTGTAACCGGTAAGAAGTCAATTTCATTGCAGAAGTAAGTAATGCTAAATTTACGTTTCTTCCAACCAACGCATTTTCCTTTTTTATTGGCTATACTTGTCTTTGATGAATATTAAAATTGTATCGATTTTAAAATATAATTATTAAATAATAAATTTAAAATTTTGTGTAATGGGATACATCATTGCATTTCCATCTCACTAACATTAAGAATTTAAAAATAATTTACTTATATTTGCCTGTGATATCATTTGTATTTTGCAATAATAAGATTAATATTTTATTTCTCAACAAATTTATTATCAATGTTCACTCATTTCTGCCGTTTTTCGTGTCCAAAACGGTAAAATAACGGATGTTGTAAAAAATACGACTCGCGCGTGCCGGAAGGTTAAGAGACATAATTAAAGCAAAGACAGCCACGGCTCACACTCGGTCTCTTTTATGAAAATCTTTTTATAAAGAAACGGGTTACATTAATTTCCACATTCTTAAAATAAAATGGACCGATAAGGACACAGAAACAGTCCTCTTTTCTAACATAAGCTACTCGCATATCGTTAAAAAGGCAGATTTATCGAGTAAAATGCCATCTTTCAGGATTTCGAATATTCGCGCACATGCATAAATGTGTAAATAATGCATAATAAGTGGAGTAAGCAGAATGCATAACTGAATAATAAATTCGTTTGCATATCTTTTAATGTTAACCATACGTTATCTATTTAAGTAAACTCCGCTAGAAGAATTTCTGGGGCGCCTTGCCATTAAACCCAAAGATATCCATTATAAAGAGTGGCAAAAGGCAAAGCTTTAATATGCGATATCGATCGGCGGCGACTATCTCCCATGAATAAAACGTAAAGACGAGCCAGAGATGCTTTGTCAGCTAAGATCTTCAGCATCAGAAATCGCTTTGGACTTGCAACTGCCATCACCGAAATCAATCCGCAAAGGCCTTTTCTGAGCAAAAGAAAAAAAAATATCGTAGGAAATTTCCTCGAGGAAAGCCAACAAAACACAACAAACTTGACACGCCGCCTGGCTGGAGTCACCGGGAAGTATCGACAGCGTCATTTATTATTAGGCAGAGGCTTATGGAAGGAGCTTTTTGTCGGCCGCAAAACACCTACGGCAGATGTTCTTAAATGCCTCTTAAAATATCGGAGTTTATTTTTTTGTATGCCGGCCCAAGGAAAAGGATGGCGACGAGTGGAGTTCTGGGATGGCTGGGGGATAATGCGAGTTTTGTGGGGTGATCGTGAGTTTCAATCTGGTGATGGAAAATGGAGAGTGTTTTGAATAGTATTACGAAAGCTGTAGCACAGAAAGTATGTTTCAGACACGGCAGCTAACAGTTAAGCTAAAAGTGATTACGCTTATCATGCAAAGTTTGATTTTTAGCTTGACTAACTTCCTATTGCATTCTTTCTTTATGTTTCTTCTTTATAAGGCAAACTAATTAATGCAGGACTATGCTATTGTATATTTAATCATTATAAAAGAAAAAACAGAGATTTCTAGAGTAGTTTGCAAGAAGTTGCAGTTGGTAGGTCTTTTCTGCGTCATTTTTTTACACAAATTTTCCTTCCTTTTAATGGGGTTGATGCACGGAGTTCAACATCATTAATATATACAGTGATGCTATCAGAAACCTCGTTTTAGAAATGCATTTCTCGCAGTACTAGTTTGAACGGGAGGACGAAATAACTAAGCTCGATGATCTGTCCGTCGTACGTACTCTGCACAGTTTAAGATGCTACGGAGAATGAAAAGAAAAAACAATTTACGAATCAAAAACGTTATTTCACCTCGGGGGAAGACCCAATAAAAACAAAAAACTCAAAGTCTTCAGATTTTATTTTACGTCCAATTTTGTTTAACGTTTTCTGTATTACCTTTATTTATTTAAATATCATGTTCTTCGCACTTAACCCATAAAATTCAATTCAACGGCAATACCGAAAAATAATTTAAAACCAACATATCCTTAGAATTTCCGATACCAACATATCTTTAGAATCAGAGTCTCCCGCGCTGGAGATATTTTTTTTTGGTACTGTGTTGCCATTGCTCGTTTTGAAATCGTTGAATTTCTTAATTAAAAACTCATAAATATTTTTCAAAATATGAAATAGATAATGAAACAAATTCCAAATTTGAGCTTCCAGATGGGCGTTGGGCGTATTCTGTGCAGAATTACGTCATTCAAAACTGGATGGCTCTAGGTACCGTTGTTTTATCAGAATGCGAGAAATTTACATACATTCATGCAGATTCTTCATTATTTAATTTCTTTAAATATATAATACAGATTCATAATATTTGTTGGCAACAATTTGAAAAGCGAAGCGCCGTTTATATTAAACCGCCACAAAATGAAAACGAAAACGAAACTAATAGCCCTTTTGGGCTGACGCCCTTTGAGCTAAAAAAAACTATTTAATTATTTTACGAAAGAAAATTCGTTTCGCCTCGTTACAGCTTTGTCTCACGTAGATCTTCACCAGTGGACTGGTCTTTGCTTTTTAAATCAACAGATCAGATATCCTGGAATCGTAGATTCAAGTAAATATTTCTTTTGATGCGCAGGTGATGGTGATAATTGGTCTGATACCGGTTTTAGACCTGATAAGGGCTATCAAAATCATTAAGACGACAAAGGATAATGGGTTAAAATAGCAGTCTAATATATAATTTGTTGAAAGTCATGATTTTTACTTCCTTGTATGAAGTAAAGGAATCATCGCGAAAAATTGTGGGTATCATATTTCAACGAAAATATTCAATTTTACCGATATCGAAAGGAATTTAACGATGTTTTTGAGCAACGTCTGTACATAAGGACGAAATAAAAGGACTATTTTTCTCCTAAACGGACCTAAATTGGATTCAGAAGAGATTTTTTCGCGACGACTGTACGTACTTACGTATATTTTGCACATTTCCAAAACGAGTAGGCTCGGAACGTTGAAATTTCGTATATAGGACTGGTATAACATGTAACTGAGTACATCCCGTTTGGGTTATAATAGTCCCATTAAGAGCATATGTAGTATATGTAAGATAAAAAATATAAAAGAAAACTTCTAAATTTAATTCACTGTAACCTCTTTTATTTTCTATTTCATTTGGGAACTTCATCTATCTGTCCTAAAAATAACGCTTAAGTCTAAACTGCGTCATTCAAATTAATCATGCGATCTTACTTAACCCTTCATGCAGATGCCTCTTGACCAATCACCCAATTGCAAACCAAAACTTTTCTCTTCGCGTGATTTTATCTTGCATAACTACGCACTTTCAGCTTTGCCCTCTGCTCTGCTAAGATGTAATTTCGCTGGCTTGCTTTCTATCTCAACATTATCAAAAATGTATATCCTCTGTGGAGAGGCAGACTAGAGTGCCAATTGAGTGTGGCCACAAATATCAATTGGAATCGTGTTCCGTATTATATACTCGGAACATAAAAAAAAAAAAAAAAAAAAAAAAAAAAAAGCCGACTACACGGAGGTGTTCGCTTTGCTACAAACGTAAGTACAGGAAGAAAACGCATTACTGGTATTCGATTTTCAAAGTCCCATTGTGTATAGTTATCAGTTTCGCTGAATATCACTCCACAGCTGTAATTCCAATTCTTTCTTTTATATGTATAATATTTAATTTAATTGACTGCGTTTTTAGTTTAATATATATGTAATATATGCTTATGTTAACCAAATAAGTAAATATTAGTCATACAATTTTCAATTTTATAAAATAAACTTTTTCATCCAATATCTTACCAGCGTAACTTACTCTGTGATGGACGAATATACTCGTCATGGCTATATTCTGGCGTCACAAAACGGTGCGCACTCTTAAACGGGAGCGGCACAGTTAACTGGTTAACTCTGCATCGGGAATTCTAAACGTGTGTCGGTATGCTGCTTTTAAAAACTGTGTGATTTTGTTGTTCAACTGCATATGTCGTAAGTGCGAAGAAAATTATGCCTAATAATAAAGCTATAATGAAAAAAAAAAAAAAAAAAAAAAAGTTACAGGAGGGAATGCAACGGCAGATTGGAACCTCTGCTAGCACAGAAAAAACTTAACAAACCCTTTTGAGCGACCATTAAAATCTGAAACCTTTTAGGTTCTTTTTTTATTATACATTTCTTCAATTTTCTCCCTGGAAAGGAATCTGACACGTTTTCTCAGGGTGAACCAGATGGATAACTTTTCCTGACCTTAAACCTATACAGCCTATCGAGGTTAGTCGCACTGTATGCGTCATATTCCTTTTCATTTTACTTAAAAATAATTTTTCAAATTGCGTTCCTAAATATTTTAACAGCCGACATCTTTTCTTCTTTATTCTAGTAGTCTATATTTCATTATTTCGTTCACTATGAAAAGTGTGGATGAAAAAAAGCAATGCCAAAAGGAAATCGAATGATAACACACGCTGTCTATTCTCCTCTCCTCTCGCGCACGTTAGCAAACATATTTTCGAAGACGATGATTTTAAACTGCGGAGTTTTTGAACAGCTTTATTATCAACAATTTTTTTCACCATGACATTTTAGAACTGCGATGTTTTCTCCTTGCTTTGCTTTCTCCCACGATATTTTGTACGACGCCATTTTTGCCTTCGTTGTTTTCTCCGCGACGTTTTCATCCACGATGTTTTTTGCCGCGATGTTTTTGGCTGTAAAAAAAAAAGAGGTTTTACAACACATTTAAGGCTTATTTTTCGATAAATATTACATTTCTTGTTACTAAAATTCCAGTAAATCTCATTCAAATTTCAAGTTCGACGATTTCTAAAATTACATTTATTAGTTCAC
This sequence comes from Stegodyphus dumicola, assembly GCF_044657685.1. Taxonomy (NCBI): domain Eukaryota; kingdom Metazoa; phylum Arthropoda; class Arachnida; order Araneae; family Eresidae; genus Stegodyphus; species Stegodyphus dumicola. Next base: position 3,407,027 of record NC_140769.1, on the reverse strand, counting down.
ATGACTTTAAACATAATTCCCGTGCACGAAAATTGCTGGAACTGATTTCCAAATCGAAACACTTAATCGCTTTAGTTTACTGAACAATTACACCGATTCATTGGTTTATTTCTAGTATTCTGAAGTATAATTTCAAGTACATTGATAAACATTTGGTAATCCTGTAACAAACGAATGGTTCATGAATTTCAATGCATTTCCTTTTGTTCAAATCCCAACGACAGTGCAGAAAACCCTCGAAGAGGGAAAGCTTATCCTACCAGCTTTAATCTGATCAAAACGCTTCCCGTTTTCAGGAAATCATTCATGTGTATATCCGTCACAAGCTAAGGAAATGTCGAATTTAAAGTTCCTAATTTTTCCGGTATTTTGCGCTCCAAGAAGCCCCTCGCCCTCCATCAGATTCCTTCTTCTCCACAGATCCGACGATTTACATGAGCAATTTTTTAAAGAGGAGAAAATTTTCTCATTCATTTTAAGTCAATGAAATGAAAACATTTTAGTCAACTTTAAAGAAACGAAGGGAAATGTTACATAGTTTTTATTGTTGGATATCATTCTATTCGTTATTTGTTACCACTTAGGAAAAAAATCTTTCCGGGATTTTTTTAATCTTATTCATTATCTGCGTATCTCCGTTTTGGAAGAGGAAAAAATTTTAAAAAAATCCCAAGAACAAATAGAGAAAGGAAATAAAAACGTTTCTACCCACAAATGATGACATAATAGAACACTTAAGCACTGAAGCAATAATGAAATGAAAGGGGTTACATTCTTCAAACTAATTTTTAGAAAGGAAAGATACGACACACATTCAAATGGTGTCTGAAAAAAAAAGCCTCATTATAGATTTGTTTCCTAGCTTAGATGTATGATACATATGAATTTTTATTCAACAGCAAAAGACCCGGGTTCGAATCCTGGAGAGAAGGCAAGGATGTTTGTAAATGTATGGTGTCGGTGCGGCATGGCGGCAGTCTAAATATGCGGCGAGACGAAAATCCTCTCGTGTGGTTTGGTAGAAAGGGAGATCCTCCAACCCGTCCCCCCGAGGGGTCTCCATAGAAATCGGGGGCGGAACTGAGCTCAATCGCAGTGTTACCTATCAGGTGCTCAAGGCTGTTGCCAACGACAGGAGTAAAATTTTCGCTCCTTGCCAAGAGGAATTTCGTGGCCTTGAGCTGACTACGTCAGACAAGTGAGCATAAGGAACAACAACAATTCAGCAGCATTTCGCAGTGAATAAAGTACAAATCTTGTAATATAACGTTCATGAAAATATTAACATTCTGCAGTCGAGGGCGTTTTTACTCCGGCCAACCAGCAACACGAAAAGCGCATATTTCTGGGTATTTGTTAAATTTCATACTACTAACTTGAAATGAATTAAAACACAATTTTAAGAAATCAAATGGTCTTTTGCTGTCTGAAGATACTTATTACTCTGGCGTCCATTCGCCGGATACAAACGGTATTACTTCGGATTCCGATTATTTATGTCTCCTTTGCTGAACCACTGCCACTTTCACAATCACTATCTATTTCTCTGATTTTTCTCCTTCTTATACTTTTTACTTCATCCTTATCTTCATTACTGCTTTCCTTCTCTCTTACACCTCAAGCAGTTTGTGCACAGAGATAATTGCAGTCTTCAGCAACAACAAATCGAACCCATAAAATTATAACGCTGTAGGATTCCTCACAGTGTAATGCTGAGTTACTGCTGAACGTGAAGAATCTTAAGAACTGCTAAGCGAATAATCGCTTGAGTTCGCGTGATAGGAAACAAAAAGATAGAAGGGTAAACTAGCCCTTTATTATTCCAACTAAAGTTTAAAAAACTCCGTCTTGGAGTATACAGTAAAGCCGACGCTTGGGCTTTGAACTTTCCGGCACGCTACCTTTTAAAGTCGGAGTTTTGATAAAAATAGGTAGGCAGTCTAATTAGGCCTAGAGGAGTACACAAGTAAAATTTTGTGAAGATAGCACTTATCGTTTTAATTCTGTGGGTCTGCCCAAAGTGGCACACTGATTGAATAGAGCTTCGTAAAGAGTGCTGAAACAAGCATTGTTGTCAATGAACTGACTGATGAGATGCGGAGAAACAAAGAATACAGACTCTCAGTTGTCCTAGATGATCGGTGAGCCCGGTGTGGGCACACCTAGGGTTCGCCTTTTAATTTTAGGCAAGTTTTCAAGGTAAAAATTTAAAACTAATATAGAATAGGAAATTAGCATACAGCCAAAAAATAGCATAGAAATTTCTTTTCAAACAATTCCCTTTTATACGCTAAAACGATCTGAAAGGTTTCTTTGAAAAATGAGGGTCTTAAAAACTAAACATGGCTAAAATGTATGGACTGGTTTGTGTTGAGCTGCCATCTACTATAAACAAAGAAGGTTTAGAGTAACCTATAAGTCATTTTTCCTTTTATTTTTCTGTGCGTACAGAAGGAAATTTTCAGGTGTGTCCAGACCGGACACACTGTGCCGCAAAGGGTTAAGAGACTAAGAATAATACAAAACTAATCTAAACTAAAGAGATACAGCCGAAGCTATCAAGATTCTAACCGAGTTGGTCCCTTAACGCAAATAGACTGCGAAGCTCTCAAGGGCCTAAAGTACGGCCGAGCGTAATAATAGCTTACGAGAGAGTAGCCTAAAAAGGCGGACGCGTGCAGTCAGAATACCTGGTAACTCTTTCTCTAAGACCGAAGAACTTCGCGGTTAAATACCACTCTTCCTCCTTATGTATTCAGACGTGATTCTAAAACTACGTTCTGGCCGGAAGTAGTAAGTTGAAGTTAAGAATCGACAGAAAAGGAACTTAAAATTTAACTGCTAATAAAATTAACATAATCCTTACCACGCAACAACTTTGAGTCCAGCGTAGATTTAATCAAGATTTCAAGTGATTTAAAGCGCAACCAGGTACAGGTCTCCCTTCGTCAGATAAAAGAAATCTGCAAACATTTCTTGCAGATTTATAATAAGAATTTCATTCTTATTTCGTAAACTCTAACTGCATTTTAAATTTACGTGTTTCTATGTTCTCTTAAAAAGTACCTTCATCTTAATAAGAAGAATACATAACACACGCAATAACATTATCCTTAGCTAGGGTATAGATACTAAAGAAAGCACAGTTAGCGTATGAATGCAGAGTCACGGAGATAGGTTATTTACATAAAGGAAAAAAAATCTTATATTTACAAAATCAGTTCAAGGAATCATCTCCAAACTTATAAAATTGTTGAATGCGAAGGGTCTTTAATATTTAAAGAGCTCTTGCTGCTTTGAATAATGATACGCAGTTAAAAGAGAATAAAAGGTATTTCTCTGACACACGCTCTTTTATTTAATTTCAACGTACTTTTAAAGTGGTATGTGATGTTATTCAAAATATCAGCCACCACTTTAAAAGCACACAGAATTTAACGCAGACTTTCAAATTGAGAAAAATCATCCGAATGAGCTTTCTCATCGAGTGTTCGTGGTTTGTTTCTTGATTTTTCATTTTAATTAGCGGTAGCGGTAATTTCTGCTCCCCCTCTTAAGCTGCATTTTAATTATAAATGAAGAATACTCCATTTATCGAAGAATTTATCCTTACAGTGTTCTCAACAAAGAAACGAAATTGAGGGAACAAATAATTTTCCTAAATAAACGTACGAAGACATTTTAAAACCTGTCTTGTTTAAGCTATTGAGAAAGCTGCCTCTTTTCTTAAAATTCTGCTAAAAATGTTAGCTTCCATAGTTTCGAAAGCGTTAAACAGAGCACAGGATGTATATTAGATACCGTATCTTCTGGCGTCTTTTCCCCACTAGTATTTTAGCTCTATGTTCTGAAAATTTTAAAAACATAATTTCCCCCTTTCTCAGTTGAACATATTTGTTTTCCTCTGGTGGCTAGTTTATTGGTAAGCCGTTTTTCATTCATTATTGTAAATTTTGTTCAGTGTATCCAGTTTGTATTTGCAGTTCTGCATTAGCATTTCAGACATTTTGTTTTTCCTTTCATTTAATATTTGAAACACGTTTTGTACAGATTCTTTGTTAATTTATCCGGATATAGCAGGCGTTTTCACACTTAAACTTTCTAAATATGCGATTTCACATTACTTCTGTTATTTACGTTCCAACTCATTCTAGCTTGTTGCTAAAGTATTCGACCTTTCGAAATGCGGGTTTCACTCTCCTTCTCTTCTCCGATATTCTTCTTCGGAACGGCTGCGAAGACTCATTCGCGCGAAGTGCCCCTGAGGCTTTAAAAGTAATTGAATCGGATAAGTCGCTCATCAACTCATTTACCGTCACACATCGGCTCAATATCCGGAAGGTATTTTAATGTTAATATTACTCTACTATAATTAATAATTAATATTTTTATTACTATAGTCTGATTAATAATTAATGTTTATATTACTATATTCTCATTAATAATTAATGTTAATAGTACTACATTTTTATTGCTAATATTATTGTATTCTAATTTTAATGTACATTTCTTTTAAAGCAATAATGTTATGAATAGTTACGCATTCCCAAACCTTCTTTTTTATTAGTTATGCTCTTACTATAATCGCGTTCTTTGGAAATTAAATTACTTGCATAATTTCTCTTCTCGATTTTCGAAGGATTAAACTAACTAAAAAAATCAAGCAATGGCCGACATGGCAAAAATTATTAGGCTTAGCGGCACTTAAACAACTTTTAAATTGTTGATAATTCTAAAAATATTGCATACATGCACAATTTACATACATATAAGAATAAAGAAACTGAGATCATTGAGCCGAGTAACAAAGTGGATATAGTATTTATATACATATATTTATATACATATATTTATATACCTTTCGTGCGGCCGATTGCAACTAAAATACGAGGTGCACATCTACATGTTATAGCAGTCCTATATAGAAAATTTCAACATTCTGAGGCAACTCGTTTTTGAGTTATCCGAGATACATACGTAGGTAGGTACGCACAGACGCCACGAAAAATTCTCTTCAGCATTCCTTTTAAATTTATTTTACAATTTTTTTGGGGGAAAGCGTCCTTTGTTATGTCTTTACGTACAGATGTCAAGCAAAAATATCCTTAAATTGAAATTCAATAGCGGTGAAAATGGATATTTGCTTTGAAATACGATGCCTGAACCTTTTCGCGATTACAATACTTCCTCTTTACTTCGTACAAGGAAGTAAAAAGGGGGAAATACGCGAAGAGGTCATTAGCATTTATTTAGCTCACTTACGATGTTATCTCTTTGCTGAAAAATTAGCCGTAGAACACTTTCCTTATAAGCTATCGAGATCCAGTTTTGCATAAACTTTGTTCGTGTGTGATTAGACAAAATGGTAAAAAGATTATTTCAAAACCGATTTAGTTAAAACGTATTTTTGCGTATAATTTTTGTTTAACAAACAAAATTAAAAAACTCAAAATTTTACAGGTTGCTCCATCGAATTCGAAACATAACACATAAACACAAAAATAATTTTTTTTTAAATTTGAAATGTGTACAAAACTATAGCATAATTTTTTTATTTTTTTGGGGGGGGGCGGATTTTCGAAAATAACACGAATTCTTTAATAACTTGATGCTTATTATTTTAAAAGCTCAACATCTAAAAATGTGTCTGCTTTAAAGGTTTGACTTTTTCAAAACGAGAATGATAAAAACATATTAATTAGGTAAATTTTTATATTTTTTAAAACATACTGCAGGCTTCGAGAAGGGAAGTTAAGGATCTTCCTTTGGCATAACGGGATTCGCTTCGAGTTCCGAAATTAGAATGCCGTTAGAAGTCACACTGTTTTACTTACTTTCTTACATTTTTCTCTAATACTTATTTATTTATATAATTATAAATCTCAATCCCTTTCCCAAGGCCTTTGTTTATACATAGATTTTGAAACACTAAGCAATTTTTCTTATTATTCGAGACATAACCGGATATCCTGAGCAAACTCCAACCTTACAAAGCGCTTTCCGAATGAGAAATCCACTTTTCTTTTATGCAGATCTCAGATGTCGTTTCTCCCTCTGCGTCGTCTAAATGGGCTGAAATACTAATCATTTGCATATCTCAATCCCTCCTTCCTTGCATGTGATTTTAACGTTCATCAGATCATTCCTTCGTGGTGCTGCAATTTTAATGGCCTGAAGTGTCCATTAAAATTTTTCAAATGAAATTAAATTCCATTAAAATTCAAATTCCCTTAAAATTCAAAGAATTTATCAAAGACAGAATATTTTTTCAGAAGGTCAAGCACACATTACTGTTAGCAGAGTAGGTCTTATAAAGATAATAAGATAAGCGACGGTTTTTGCTATTTACTTCTTAATTTTTTTTCTTATAAAAATGATTTTACTTGAAAATTAATTGGTGAACTAAAAAAGAAAAAAAAATCTGTCATACAGTTTAATGGGTAACGATATTAGATAACTCAATTTATAAAATTCATCGACAGTTTTATAAATAATTCATAAAAAGATAATACCGAAATTTTTTGCTATTTACTTCTTAAAATGTTTTTCTTTTAAAAAATGATTTTACTTCAAAATTAATTGGTGAACTAAAAAAGAAAAAAAATCTATCATACAGTTTAATGGGAACACGATACTAGATAATTCAATTTATAAAATTAGTAGACAGTTTTATAATAATTTCATAACCTCATCATCTTAAGTTAGTAAATTAAAAATTGCTGCATAATCATTCTTTACATGTGGCTTAATACCTGTCACATCTTTTCGAGCTCCGCATCAGCTGCCTTGAATGTACGCGCTGAGTATATTATCTGAGTATATTAAAGAAGACGTGCAGTTTTTAAAAATTGACATCAGTAACTGCTACCCCGTGGTCCAAGCAAGTAACCTATGTTGGTGTTATTACTTGACGAAAGATTAACATGGGAGACCCACATTACACATGTAATGTCTAATTTCCGGAAGTGTAAAGCTACTCTTCACCTCTTAATTCACCGGAAAGTTACAACAACAAGTTACTCATGTATAAGGCCATGTTGCGCTTAATTATTGCATATGCTGGTCCTATCTGGGGTTTTGTATGTAAAACCACGTTTCAGAGACTGCAAATTAGTCAAAACATTATGGTACGCCAAACTGCTCGTGCCCCCTGGTTCTATGAAACGCAACTATACACGAAGAGCTTGGCATAAAACCTATTACTGTATTTATTGCCAAAATTTCTTAAAAACAGTTAACCGAATTTCCACTATATTACGCCCAAAATAGAGTTTTTTATAACATTTTTGTGTTACCTGTATTTATTACATATCATGTTCTTTGAACTTAAACCACATAAAATTCAATTCAACAGCTATATCACAAAATATTTAAAAACAGTGTATCTTTAAAATTTCCGATACACAGTCTCGCGCGCGGGATATAAAATGTTTTTTCCATACAGTGCTCGCTTTGAAATCGTTGAGATTGTTAATAAAAATTTCATTTAAGTTTTACAGATAATAAAACAAAATCGAAATTCAAAATTCCAGTTTCCAGGGTCATGTTCGGGTGGAGTTATTTTAAGTTTTTTAAAATTTAAAGGTTCTAGGTACCGTTTCACAATGTGGGAAACATATCTACATTCATGAACATGTTCCTTTATTTAATTTCTTTTTAAATAATACAGGCGGATAATATTTAGTGGCAACAGTTTAAAGGTGGTTCAGCCTTTTACAGTCATTCAACGCAAAATCTCATTTCGAGACTAATAACCCTTCTGAGTTAACGCTCATTAGGACTAAAATAACATTAAGGGGGCTGTATACCTTAGAAATCGAGATTTTGGTAAAAAAAACTCCATTTTTTTCCTTATGCTTGATGAAAGTCTTATTTCTTGTGTTTCCAAAACTGTTTGATTTTTGTTCCTACGTTGACTTAAACCGGAGTTATGATACTTTATTTGACACATTGTCCTCGAAAATCATACCGGAAATGCACAAGTCGTAAATATTTAAAAGGCCGAAGTGGGTGTGTCAGAGTATTTACTTTTATTTTAGGGTCTTAAAACTTTATTTAATTGCATTTTAAAGACCAAACAGTATTTTTAAGATGGCAACAAAACAAAGCTATAGCATATTTTCAAGCTGTGTGTTATGAATTCACTACCGCATGTTCGCTCGTGTTTTGATTCTGTGTTTACATTGCTGATAAGCTTTTTATTTATTTATTATTGATTAATATTCATGAACACCGGAACTGGAGAGACAATGAATGGGGTCGAGTACTCTTTACAGATGAGAGCAGATTCAGTCTGAGTAGCGATTCTCATCGCATACTCATCTGGAGAGAGCGGGGAAACCGCAATCATCCCTCGAACATCATTGAAAGGGACAGGTATGGAAGTGGCCATGTTCTCGTTTGGGTAGGCATTATGCTTGGTAGTCGTACAGACCTTCACATCTTCGACGCAGGTTCAGTCAAGGGGACCCGTTATTGTAACGAGATTCTTCTTCCATATGTGCGTCTTTTTAGAGGCGCTATGGGTCCGCAGTTCCTTTTCATGGACGACAATGCACCATATCATCGCACAGTAGCTGCCGAACAGCTCTTAGAGAGTGAGGATATTGAACGTATGGATTGGCCGGCACGATCTCCGGATCTCAATCCCATCGAGCATGTATGGGATTTTATATTTGGCTATATGTATGGGATTGGCAGCTCGTACCTTACCACCAGTAACGATTCCGGAGCTTCGATTGGCGCTGCAAGACGAATGGGCAGCAATGCCTCAACAACTCATTGACACTCTCATTCTCAGCATGGGCAGACGCTGTGAAACCTGCCTATCAGTCAGGGATGATCATATTCCCTATTAAAGACCGGATGTTTCTTGCTGGACACCCATCACAAGGATGTTTTCGGCCTTCAGTCGCATTGCGCTCCATGCTACTTTTTCAATAAAGCTTCTTTTTATCCCTCTGATTTCTCTTTTAGTAAGTGTTGCTTACATTACTCACGTCCTTACGTATTGGGGATCTTACGGTATTAAATGTGTTGATTTGGAAAGCTTTTGTACAAAGTTATATTGAAAAAACCGTCTCGTCCTTAATTTTTGCACACCAGTGTACTAGATATTGATTACTACTCTGCAAACGAGCATGGAACATTTGATGTTAACCGTATCGACAATGAAAAACGACATTCCCTGATTTGGCTTTAAAAAGCAGAGAAAAATTTTAAAAGCTGGGAGAAAGCAAAAAACATGTAAATTCTGAAAACCAAGAGGGCATTAGCTATAAATCAGGGGAATTTTCAGTTTGCAAACTGATTAAAAGTAGGTAATCGAGTGTTTGAATTCTTTAAACGCGTTTATCTCGTTTTTCATTTTTCGTGTTTTAATGCTAATAAGAAACACGATATCTTTAAATATTATGTTTGAAATCTTATGCAACTTGGTATACATGTTTAGAACACTTCATGTAAGGAGACAGACTATTTACTAATTGATAAATGCATTTTTTATAAAGTTATTATGTATTAAACATGAATTTTAATGAGAAAATATGCTTTGTTATATTACACAATCTTCCTTAAAAATTTTTAAATAACTCCCTAGCTTTAAAATAATAGTCTACCTCCTCTAGAATATCATTATGATGGGTTTGTATTTTACAAAATATGAAAATATCTTATACTTTTTTAACACAGTATTCCTAATTTATTGTAAATATTGGTATTTTTTTGCTTGTTTTCTTACTTTAATCCAAAAATACAAAGTTAATGGTCATTAAACAACTCCGATTCTTTTTTGTTTTCATCATTAATTACTTTAAAGCCAAAAGTAAAGGCACAAACGTATAAATTAAAAAAAATGTTTTCGAAGGTATACAGGCCTGATCCTGCATATTTTCTGCTGAGTGTGCTAAAATTAAGCAATTATAGGCACATTTAATTCTTTATTTTCAATGGAAAATTCAATAAATTAAAAGTTTATATGAACTATTGAACAATTTGTTACAAAAAAGAGCCACCGTTTTAAATAGTTTTGCAAAAATTTATGAAAAACGTTTTGGCAACGTTTACGGTATTCTCGCTTATAAATAGTTTATTAAATTATGTCGTTTAAGGTAAGCTCGCCTCTAGGCTTTGTTGAATCTAAATAAACTTTGAAAGCGATTGTTTTAGAAGACAGGAATAGATCGTACATTAAAATGAGTTTTATTCTATTATCCTTTACTGTTTGTAGACGCTGATATCTAACAAATTGTTAAGCAAAACAACCTACAAACAAAAGGTATAAAATTCAGAATTTCAAGCCCAAACCAAAATATCGTATCGTGATTTTGGTAATTGGTTTTTAAACAGAACACAAAAAAATTGAAGTATGCGTGCTTGTCATTGTAAAACGCAATTTTAAATCATCAAACAGTTTTAGAATGTAAATGCCAAGAATGTCAGAGTTCTAACTGAATATTACGTTTTATGATACAATGAAAATGTCGAGGAAAAATAAATCTGTATTAGAAAAAATAGCAAAAAGCAGCATACAAAGAACTCAAAACTGAAATATCTTATAAAAGTAGATTAGAAACATTTTGTTACAAAATTTCATTTTATTTTGGAACTATAAATGCGAACAGAAAGCATGTTTCTAAGAATAAAATAATGCAAATTATTAACTGCAATTCCTCCAATGTTTCCTTTTACATTTTTGTGGTTTGAGTGAGGGTAAAGGGCCCACCAGCGGCCGAGCGGTAAAGTCCCTGAACACTGGTAGTTCGGTCCGAGATTCGAATCCAGCGAACGGGCTGGCTGCATGGGAGTTTTCGTGGTTTTCCCCATGTGTAACGTGTATACGAGCCAGTTTCCCTTAGAAAGTCCTCCACGAAGGCATTCCTCTCCTTTAGGTAGGTAGCCATCGATGCTTTGCCATAATCACACACATACACTGAGTAAGGGCAATCACCTGATAAAGGCTTGCGATAATCTAATACGCTAATACGTAAAATTTAAAGTAATATAAGGTAACGTTATATAGGTAAAAGTAGACTACAAAACAAAATAAACTACTTAAGCAAGCCCAAGATAGTTAACGGCGCGTATTTAAACGTTGGCCAGCAAGATGTTGAAACCGGAATAAAACTTCGCAGAACTAGCGATATGAAGTAACAGCAAAACAAGGCTGCCAGAAGTTCTTATCTAAACATTCAAAAACCTTAGCTGAAATACACAAACAAGTAATTTATATTCTTGTGAGGATTACGGAAAGGAGGAGTTATAGTAAGGGTTTAAATCATTGTAATTGGTTAAAACCCTTATACAAATACCTTATGAAGCGCTGTGTTTGTCTAATTAACATACCCACATAAAAGGCCATGAATGAAAATAAAAAGGACCTTCTAGCAATATTCGCTTTAAATTTTTTTTCTTTACAAAAGGACTATTTAGGCATTTTTAATACATTCTGAAAACGTTTTTTAAGCAATCGATATAATTAATTAAAAAGATCCAAATTGTAATATTCCAAATGCTTGAAATTTATCTCTTAAACATTTATTTTTTAACACTAGTTCTTCCATCCCTTTTGTTTTATTTACATGAAAGAAAGAAAATAAAAAAAGAAAAAGAAGAAAACAGTTTTTCCGAGGTCAAATTTTTCGCACATTTTATACATCCCTATGTCCCAATTTAACTTTTTTTCTTAGAAAAAATTGCGTAAAGATCTTAACTGTTAATTAACGGGGAAAAAAGATAATTTAATGGAAGTAAATATGCATAAAAGTGGTTATTACCAGCAATAATTTCGGGATATTTCACCCTCTTTTTTTCCTTTCAGTAGCAAAACAAATGTGCCATCTAATCCGGCAATGCATAGAATTTTAATTATTACAAGTAGTAGCTTAACAAATAAATGTGAATTAATATTACTAAAATGACATTTATAATATTACTAAAATGACATTTAAGCAGTTAAAAATAAAATGCTGCACCGTATTTATTAATTTATTTAGGTGGTTGCTGTTAATTGTGACAGACATTTTTAAACGAATAATAATTATAGGAAATTACAATGTCATCGAGCTAGTTGGTTAATTTGTCCCAATCATGGTTGCTCCATATTTAACAGTCGGAACTCGAACCTCAGACCTCTCGAATATGCGCCGAGTGTGCTGACCACTACACCACATAGGTATGCTAAGATGGCGGGAGAAATACCTTATATATAAACATACAACAATTCTGAAATTGCTTCTCGCATGAATGAACGCATTCTTGCAAATAGATGCAAAATATTAGACGAAATTTCTAATGAACTTGTAGAGACATTAGGTATTTTGTGGAAGCATGCAAGATGACAAATTAGCAACACCTTCGCCGGGAATCGAACCGTGGACCTCTGGAATACGCGTCTAGCTTGCAGACCACCACACCACGAAGGCATTCCAAGAAGGTGGGGAGAAATGCCTTATAAACTGGATATTGCTCATAAAAGTGTGCGTAAAAGTAAATGTTTTTTTTTTCCGATCAAATTCAATGTAATAAAGCTTGTGCTCAATGGGTGCCTCGTCTACTGACGGAGGACCATAAAGGGAAGCGTTTTGAAAGTGCGTTCAAATTTCTGCAAGGTTACCAAAAGGAAGAAAATGAGTTTTGGGACAAATTTGTGACCAGAGGTGAATCTTGGATTCACCACTTCTCACCTTAAACGTAGCTCCCTTGGATGGAAACATTGCACTTCCCAGACTTGAAAAATGTGTCGAATTGTTCCACCTGCGGGAAAGATGACGCTGGAGCTATTTTTGGACAGAGAAGTTTTGTTACATACAGAATTCATGCGGAAATTCAATCAATACATCTTCTTATCGTCAAACAATAAAACGATTGTCACAATCACTTAAAAATCGACGGCCAGGTAAACTGTTGAAGGATATTCTGCTTGTACATGACAATGCAAGACCGCATGCAACATAACAAGCGTGTGACCTTCTGTAAACGTTTAGGTAGGAAGTATGGAATCACCTTCCTTATAGCCCAGACCTTGCAACATGTGACTTTCATGTTTTTGGTCTCATGAAAGCAGAACTTTCAAAACGGCGACACTACTCGCCTGACGAGGTGAAAGCCGTAACCCAAGAATGGTTATCGGATTTCTTTGCAGAAGGCTTCGAAAAACTTGTACCACGTTTCGAAAAATGCTTAAATAATGGAGGTAATTACGTTGAAAAGTAGATTTTGAATGGAACTTTCCAATAAAGTTATTGTAAAATTTACATACTGTTTTGTTTTCTTAAACAGAGCAACTATATGTAAGTAATTCGTAAAATTCATGAAACGCGTAGACAAAATTCATACCTCTTTTTCCTGCTAAAGTACTCACAGTTGAACTTCCAGTTTCTGGTGATATGATAAGAAGGTGTAATCCGCATATAATCAGGATAAGTAGATGCGCCAGGGGCAGGATAAGAACTGCCCCTGGCGGCAATGCATGCTTGAATTCGTCGAGGCAAGGAGTGGTAGAGGTTCCGAATGTCCTCCTGCCAGGCATTCCTCAGTTATCGTTCCAGATCTGCGATATTTTGTGGTGCCCGAATCTGGCGGCCTACCATATCCCAGACATACTCGATTGGTGAAAAGTCTGGTGACTTTGCTGGCCAAAGAAGAGTATCAACCGCACTGAGACAGTCCAGAGGTATGCGAGCGGTATGTGGCCTGGCATTATCTTGTTGGAAAATGGCCCCAGGATGACTTGGCATGAAGGGTAATACAACCGGCCGCAGGATGGTATCAACATATCGTTGAGCTGTTAAAGATGTACGGAGGATGACTAAAGATGACCTGCTGTCATAAGAAATAGCGCCTTATACTATCACACCAGGGGTATGGCTGTAGGTCTTTGCAAAGCAAAGGCTGATTGGGACCGCTGGCCCGTCCTCTCCAGACACGAACACGGTGGTTATCTGCTTCAAGAGTAATTCAGGAGCAGAGCAGTAAATTGTGAGCTCAGTGAGAACATAAAAAACCTTATCAAACCTTCTAATGCGACGTTAAAAACTTGAATCGTTTTAGATTTAAAAATATGTTATCTCCTGAATAATTCTGTTAACAGTGTTTGGAGTATGAAGCAAAAAAAAAAAAAAAAAAAAAAAAAAAAAAAAAAAAATCTTGAAGGCCAGGCAGCGGGCGAACGGTCATGTCGTTGATTACTGGTAGTTTGGTCTAGGTTTTAAGTCCTTGAAAACGGGCTGGCTGCATGGGCATTTTCGTGGTTTTCCACACGCATAATGTGCCTACAAGCTAGTTTCTCTTAAAAAATCTTCCACTAAGGCATCCCTCATCTTCGGCAGATAGTTCTTAAATGCTTTGCCAATATCAATAAACCAAAATGCTTGAAAATAAACTATGCTTTTGCCTAGAGTCGAACTCATCTCCTAACAGCAGGCTCAGTGAGTTAGCAATTTTACTTTAAAAGTGAACGAAAGGAGGCGTTTTAACTGCTCAAAATCTAACCGGAGCAAATTCTTTACAAAAATCGGATATTTGATTCAAAATGCAAATGTGTAAATACGCTTACATATTCGAGTTTAAAAACGCTTCCGCACAAACGTTCGGAAGCGCATATTAAATTAGCGGATCAAAAATAGACAGAATTTTAACAAAGGAAGAGTAAAGATCATCAAAAGGTATCGAATACCTGCAGTTTTAAACCTAAATTTGAATATCATATAAAATAAAAACGACTTTCATCGTTGCTGTATTCTTAACTAATCCCGATAAGTTATGCAGAGCTTTAAAGCGACACATTCATTCTTAGCAGTTCTTTTCAAAAGCAAACTGCGCACTGTTCAACTCATTTTGCAAAAGAATCCACGATTTTTGCTTTTCTTTGAGTGTATAATAAATAAATGACACTTTCTTTCCATTCCTCCACCATCCCCCAAACATCCAGACGTACTTCCGTTTGAATGTTTAATTCATTTTCTCTGAATTTAAATTCATCGCAGAAGAAGAAACACGGAGGAAAAAATAGTTTGATTTACATGAAGAATAAATGAATGTATTAAAGCCCAAGAGCCCGTGAATTTTGTAGAAAGAAGAACTCTCTACACTTTATTATTTACAAAACTCGTTTTTGAAGTTAAAGTGCATCAATGGAGGTAAAAGATTTAGTTAAAAAAAGCGCATTTATATATATCCCAAACCTGCCTTCACAGTTTTTGTCGAAATGCATATATAAAGTACGTAATATTTCTAAAGTGTTGCGCAAACACTGCAACTTCTCGTCAGGAAACAATCCTGAAATTTAAAAGTCATTTTTAATACAGTTGTCGAGTATCAAAATAAAGGGCTTTGGTTCTAACTCGGCATGTATCTGAAATTGAAGTAATCATCTAATCTGATACGAAGAATGAGATCACATACGTCAATGCTCAAGTGTTTTCGTTTTTTGAAAAATATATATTTACTTTTGATTTAAAAATTTACGTACTGTAAACTTACAGTACAGTAATTCTTCATCAAGAACAAAAGACAAAATTTTTTTTGCAATAAAAAGCATAATCACAATTAGATCAGTTCCGTTCTTTTTTATTCAAACGTGCGTAATTCAGAAGCAGGTGAACACAGTTTTTAAATTACAAACCTCGAAAAATTAAAATCCATCTAGTTCTGAGAGTGGAGCACACAGCTATTGACGGCAGAATTTTCTTTTAACGATGTTAAAAGGAATTCTTTAAAGAAAATATAATATTTCAAACTAATTTTAAATTAAATTTACTAAACATTTATCGAAACAAATATGATCAGTAATAATAAAGACACAAAAAAGAATCATATTTATACTTATATTCTGTCTGAAATAAAAAGATTAGTTTTCTGTTAGAAATTTTTCTTAGTTACACTTTTTTGTTAGTTAAACGTACTGACAGATAGATATTAAAATTTCCTAACTGGTGTTTATTCCAAATAATTCTAATCTACAACGAATCAACATTAAAAAAAATATCAATGCTTTCAGATTTTATATCACGCCCAAAGTGGCCTTTTTTTAACGTTTTGTGTGCTACCTTTATTTATTAAATATTACGCACTTCGCGCATAAATCACATAAAATTCAATTCAAAAGACAATATCACAAAATATTCAAAAAAAAAAGTCTATCTTTAGCATTTCCGGTAGGCAGTTTCGCGCACTTGAGATAAAAATGTTTTTTTCCCAAAGTGTTGCCATTGCTCGCTCAGAAATCTATAAGTTCGTTAATAAAAAATTTATTAAAGTTTTGCAAAATATGAAATAGGCAACTAAAAAAATCAAGAATTCAAATTTCGGGCTTCCAGGTGCCGCTGTTCGGATGGAGGATTACGTAATTCAAAATTTGATGGCTCCAGGTACTGTCGCGTTTTCACAATGCGAAAATTATAAATACAGGGCGATAATATTCGGTGGTAATATTTTGAAAGTGATTCAGACTTTTAAGAGTGATTGAATGCAAAATGCAGTTACGAGACTAATAGCCCTTCTGGACCAACGCTCCTCCTTTGGGCTAATAATTTGTTGTTGTTGCTAATACTCATTTTTCTGACCTACCCAGCCCATGCCCATGAAATTCCTCGTAGCAAGGTGGTGTGGTGTATTTAATTATGGCAAAGCACACGAAGGCTATCTGCCTAAGGGGAGGATGCCTTTGTGGAGGACTTTCTAAGCCTCGTAGCACGGAGCGCAAGTTTACGCCTCTCGTTGGAAGCAGACCTTACAGGTGATCTGTAAGGTCTTCCGCCTCAAAATTTGATAGACAGCACTCCGGGGGAGACGGATCCGAGGGTCTCTTCCACCCCCTCTTCTCCTACCACCAACCTTTAGAGAGGACTTTCAGCTCGCTGCATATTTAAAGTGCCTTCCATGCCGCCCGGACACTATGTATTTACAAATATCCATGCCTTCTCCGGGATTCAAATTCAAGCCTTTCGGCACGGCAGCCAGCTACGCTAACCACTATAAAGTTTGGGCGGCGGGCTTAAAATGTAGTTTTAACCCTTTCCGGCATGCTACCTCATGCTACCCAGGCAATCTAATTAGGTCTAGAGGAGTACACAAAATTTTGTGAAAATAGCACTTATCGTTTTAATTCTGTGGCACACTGATTGAATAGAGCTTCGAAAACAGTGCTAAAACGAGCATTGTTGTCAATGAACTGACCGATGAGATGCGGAGAAACAAAGAATGCAGAATCTCAGTTGTCCTAGATGATCGGTGAGCCCTATCTGGGCACACCTAGGGTTCGCCGTTTAGGCAAGATTTCAAGGTAAAAATTTAAAAATAATATAGAATAAGGAGATTGGCATACAGCCAAAAAATAACATATAAATTTCTTTTCAAAGAATTTCTTTTATACCCTAAAAGAAATCTGGAAGATTTATTTGAAAAACGAGGGTCTTAAAAAGCTAAACATGGCTAAAAATATATGGACTGGTTTGTGTTGAGCTGCCATCTACTATAAATAAAGAAGGTTCAGAGTAACCTATAAATCCTTTTTCGTTCAACTTTTCTGTGCATACAGAAGGAAAGTTTTAGGTGTGCCCAGACCGGACACACTTTGCCCCAAAGGGTTAATTTAAAATAAAAAAATTACGAAAACTTCGCAAGCGGGACAGAACTTGAGAATAAATAATTACAACCTATCCTCGTTCTGTCATTTATTAAATTTTTCTTCGGCGCATACAGAAAATTACTAATATGTATATGTAAATAACTATAAACGCTTAATTATTTCTTACTAAACTTTACATTACAACATGGCCTTTTGATATTGATGAAAACCACTAGAAACTATCTTCATCATGAGATGTAGATGCTTATCTGTCAGTCTCGTTCTTATTAATTTTTAACTATATATTAAAAAAATCGTTTGAATGTTCCAAACACATTTAAACAAAGATCATTCTTATTGTAAACATTTTGAACTCGGGTATTTATCTTTTGACAAACGCAAATAAAAGCTAATCAAATCTGTATCTTCAAATCTTTGACTAAGGTTTATATCGCAAGGTGAATTAATAAGCTTCATTTGTAGACTTTCTAAGGAGTTATTCATGTTCGTTTCGATAGTTAAATACGGTACAACTGGATTCCTAATGATTAAAATCTTTAGAGTTTTCTTTAACTTTTGTTATGATAATGTTAAAATCAGCGTTATATTTTCAAATTTTCACAGGAATAGTTTCGACTAGTTTCATCCAACATTATTAATCAAGCAGTTAAAAAATTCTCATCTTAACACACTAAAAGGCACACTCTTGTTTTAGGAGATTATAAAAATTCTGTTGTCATTCCCTTCTTTCCATCAATTAGCTATATAGTTGCACATATTTTGCAGAAATTTAACTTTTGGGATGTTTATTCTCCCATCAATAAAATTTCGAGTTCCATACTCAAAGACCCCATTAAGGATATGAATTCCTGGGGTATTTATAGGATTCCTTGCCAGTGTGGTTTAATTTACATTGGCCAAACTAAGAGAGCCTTAAAATTTCGCGTCAAGGAACATGAGGCATATGTTAGAAAAAAGAAAACACAGAGGTCTTCTGTTGCTCAACATTGTTGGTCCGAAAATCACACTTTCAATTTCTCTGCTGCCAAAATTATTCAAAAACATCTTCCATTGGAGAACTGGATTTTCTAGAGGCATTTCACATTCATAAAAATCTTTCTGTTCTAGTTAACGATCCTAATTCCAATCCAAATTTGCCTTCGGCCTTTAAAGAAATTATGTTTTAGTTCTAGTTTCACCAACAGATGGAGCCACTTGCTTAATCTTTTCCAGGTTTTCTTATCTAATCATTATTTCCTGTCTTGTTCATTTGCGGTTTTGCAGCTGAGGATGGTGGTTCGGTAAAACCATCGAAACTAGTCCTGTGAAAATTTTGTAAATATAACGCTGATTTTTGTTGTTTGACTTCTGAATTAGTACCATAGGTTGCTTGCACGTTACTGCAGTGCTTACGCCATGACTCTTGTTTCGCTGCCTTGATTTGCTTGTTGTATTGCGCTAGCTCCTTCCTGAAGCGTACTATAATATTTTCTGTTCTTCATCATTCTCCGCTTGCACCTGTCTTCTTAGGGCTCGTATTTTGCTTTTTCTTTGCTTGAGGTGGTTGCTCCACCACGATGTAAATGTTTTCGGCTTAATAGCTTTAAGTTTGTAAGTATCTTCGCAGCATAATTTTAATAGCAATTCAAATTACTACAACAACTGAATATCAACACTAGGAAAATAGCTTACCCCGTAGAATAATAAACAGGACTGTAAGAGCAAAACTATTGTAATGTAAGCATATTACTATCCAGATTGTATGTACTTGATAAAAATAATATTGTAAAGCAGTTTAAATGATATTGAAAATCCAGTCAATGTGTAAATGAATCACAAGTTTAATTTGATTATCTCAGTAAAAGTATTGTAAATATTAATTCACATAATGTTTAAATGTACACATAGCTGTCATGATTTTATGTATCTATCATATGTAACTTGTACAAGACAATGATTGTAATCAACATATCTTTGCTTATACACAGGCCTTGTATGCCCATGTAATATTCATATGTATATTTTTACAAGGAGGAAATTTTCCCTTCTGCCAGGATGACTATTAACACTGTAAGACTTTTACAATAAAGTCAGGTCAGTGGTTATCTTAGGCGGCGCTCAGTGAAAAAACAGTCGCCGGAAAAACTGATCACCGACTATATAGTAAGTGAAAAAAAAGTCAACTCTATACGACTCTAACTGATTTCTATAGCTACTCGTGAAGATTTGTGCAATTTTTTTTATGCCGCACAAAAACAGGTTTCAGTGTACTTCTCCTCAATATAGCATACACGGTTACCACCCAATACTGGGTTGAACGCTTTTCAGCTTGTTGTGTGCTTGGTCATCACAACGCATCTGCTGTATATTGAGAATTTTACTTTTGACCGACGCCTTATATCTGTGAAATGAGATCCTGAAGGCTAGACATTGTACTAGTAGCAGCGTTAGCTGTAACATCTGTTAGTCCATTCCATTTTATGCCAGCAAGCCAGGGATCTAGGAACGATATTAGGTACTTCATTCCTAAAGGCCCACCAGCGGCCGAGCGGTAAAGTCGCTGAGTAGCGGTAGTTTGGCCCGAGGTTCGAATCCCGCGAACGGGCTGGCTACATGGGTAATGTGTATACGAACCTCCCTTAAAACGTCCTCCACGAAGGCATCTCTCCCCTTAGGCAGATAGCTCGCCATCCTCACACACACATTCTTAAAGTGGCCACCTCGGGCAATCGACCAAAATCGAAAGTGCTCGATGCATGACCGTTCTTGTGGTTTTCCCCACGTGTAACGCCATATGAGCCATTTCCCTTAGAAAATCTTTCGCGAAGGCATCTCTTCCCTTAGACAGATAGCCGTCCAGTGCTTTGCCATAATCAAATAAAAACCAAACTAGTCCTTCCCCGAAGGCATCTTTTCCCATAAACAAATAGCCCTCGAATTGCTTTACTATAATCATTTAGCCTACTCTAACCTAACCTGGCCAACCTGTTCCCCAGAGCACATAACTATCAGTGATCAACTATCAGGATTTCACAGGTTTCTGAAATTCTAGCGCATAACTGCAGTAGGCCCCTGAATGGGAAAGTTATTTTAATCGTGTAGTGTTAATCGTGCAGTGCTTAAAGCAGGCGCTTTAAAAACCATTCACTGCTATTTCCGCACTGTAACCGTAATATGTTTCATATGAATGATTGTAAATACGAATTACGTGATCTTCTTGCCGCCCACGGACTCAATCTTAAATAATCATTCATTGCTTTCGGCGGAAGATAAAACCAATAGGCTGTAAGGTTAACGAGAAGCCGGAAGATGACCTAAATTTATCAGAGTTACCATTCAATTCAAAGAAAGCGTAACTGCAGCTTCCATTACCATTCTTCGATTTTTCCTCCTCCTTTGTCCAATGTTTCAGAAACTCAAACATTTTTTGGAAGATAGCCAGCTCAGCAGCGGGAGGTTTAATCATACAATCAAAGAATGACAACAATATCCGCGCGAGCCCTTTCAGTTTCTTTTTATGAATCCTTTTTGTTTAAGTTATTTATTTTGTTTGCGGTTTGCTTAAAGGTATAAGAATGATGCGTAGGTCTGATAATGAAAGGGTACGTATTCGTATTTTCCAAATTATACCTTAACGGTTCCCAGACACGCGAAATAAGACTTTGACACATTCTCGATTCAGGTATAATTGATTGCAATGCTCTAAGCAGGCGCTTTTCTAAGCGTGTGAATGAAATTCTTATCTTCCATTTCCGACTTTTCGATTTAAAGTAAACAAAACAAAACACACAAGGCTCAAACTTTAAAGCACTTATGTGCATCTTGTGGTTAGAAGATATTGCGAAATTATGGCATTCAGAAAATGAAATAATTATATTACATATCTATTAAATTGTGAAATGTTTTTTGACTAATTCTTCATTTAAAATGTCGATTTCTTACAGAAAGATTTCGAAATCGTTGCTGTTGCTGTTATTACTAATCCAAATGTAATCTCGAGGCAGGCCACCTGAGAGTGGAGGGCGTGGGACATATACCTGCTTGCCTTTGTCAGACGCCAGGTGCCTCCGTCCTCCGCCACCTATCACCTGTTGTTACTGATGTACAAGACACTGTTGCACACTGTTACACTGTTGTACAGGACTGCGTCTGTCGTTTGCCACCAGCTTTGAGCATCATACAGTGATATCATACAGGTGATACTCCCACTACACCTACATCATACAGGTGATACTCCCACTTTATGCTCAGTTCCAACGTAATTTTTGAAGGAGAGAACACCGAGTGTCTGTTCAGAACATCAGATCTTCTATGTGCCGGACATGTGTGACATGCGTCAGGGTCGTAACTTCGAACACTATTTTTGATGACGACCATTGTCTATTTGTGTTCGTATTTTCTTGATTTTTCTGCTGTACTAATCATAATAAACAGGTTTCCTCACCCTGTTCATTTTCTTCCTTTCCTGTGTTTGGTGTTGTTAATACCGCGCCCGGAAAGCCTTTTTGACCATGCACTGCATTTTCCATTGTCTAGGTGTACTCTGTCTCTTCTGAAAACTTGTAACCGTTTTGTTGAAACACCCTGTATATCTACTAAGCTGTCAGCAACATAATAACGAAAACTGACAATTAACACTGAATGCATAGAAACAAATAATCTGACATCTAAGTATTATCCTCATTATGTGAGGATAAGTGTTAGCACAAGATTCTCTCTAGTCGAGAGTTTTTAAAGCGTGATATGTACTTGTTCTTTTTGAAAGAGTTTTCAGACGAAATTAGACACGCCGGTTCAAGTACTTTTCCGTTAGTGCTGAAGGTTATGTAGCTGTAGCTAGATGTTGATTAGCAACCAGCTAATCAACATCTTGCTACAGTTACACGACAAGGCTTCCTGAATTCGAAAGGTTTGGATGACAGATGAAGTGTAAATATTTAAAGTCCCCTGACACTGTAGATACATTAGGGTCATTGGAAGCAAGAGAGATGAAAACTGAACAATATCTTTGCCGAGAATCGAACCAAGAACCTCTAGAATACGCGCACAGTGTGCAAACCCCTACACCACGAAAGCACGCTAAGAAGGCGGGACAAACACCATATATACTCCCCCTTTTTTTAAAGGGCGACTGGGGTTTTTAGAGGCCCACTGGCCAAATCCTGGGTGTAGAGAATCACCATCCACGATCCATTTAGTTCGGGCGCCACTGCAGAAACATTAGGATTCAGGAAGCAGGAGACTTGGAAAATGAGCAGTTCCCTCGCCGGTAATTGAACCACGGACCTCTCGAATACGCACCGAGTGGGCAGACCACTACACCACGAAGGCATGCTAAGAAAGCGAAAGAAATACCTTATAACACTAGCCGTAAAATTATGGCTCTCGTAATCAAACGGCGGCACTACTAAGCTGCCATTTGATTACTATTGTTTCTGCATTGTTGAAGTTTACACCTCGTAATAACTCGAGACTGCGACTTCTTAAGGGACGGCTTATATAGATTTCTTATCTTTGTGTGGTCCGCCATAAATTTCAGAAAGAGATAAGTAATTATGAGTTGACCTTGGAGTATAATGCACCTGTCAATTTAGATCATTACAAGAATTTTGAGAGGTTAGGTTGTTATTTAAGTACGGCAGAGTCATGAAAGGCTATTTGCCTAATAGGAGAGATGCTTTTGTGGAAGATTGTCTGAGGGAAACTAGCCCATATTCACGTCACAGATGGGAAAAACTACGAAAAACAACCACACAGAGAGCCGTTTGCTTGGGTTTGAATAGTCAGTTCGAACTATCAGCATTTAGCTGTCTTAACCACTCTGCCACTGGTGAGGTAGAATTTTGAGAGAATGAGGCAAAAAATATTTTTCATCTGGAGAATTTTAGTTTTTAGTTACTGAACTATTTAACTTCTTTTTTTACAAAATTTTGAAGCATTGTAAAATGCTTTTGTTGCAGGAAAACAAATAAAAATGCCTCCAACATTTAGAAAATTCTAACTTAAAATTCTTCAATGCACTTCGAACGTAGAAGCTCAAAAAGTCACTAAAATGCTCCATCACGACAATAGTTTTGTACAGATAAATAAAAACTAACCTCCTTTCGAAACTGCTCCTCCATATATTATTGAAAGTATTCTTTCGTGTGGTTTTGCTTTAATCTAAACAAAGCATCGAATGTGCAATAACAATTGACAAATCATTTAAGAACGAAAGGAAAAGGTATTATTTTCAAAGGATAAAATAACAGGTACTTTGTGTGCTATTGTCTCTTTATAGAATTCTACTCGCAACGAATAAAAGCGCCAACTCAACTATTTCTTTGCATTTTGCACATTTCTAACAAGAAATTTAAATATGAAATGAAACCTTTTCACGCATATTTTAGTCTGAGTCTTAAAGTGCTTCTTTAAAATTCAGAAGCGAGCTCTGTATGAAGCTCCTTTTTACATTCAGAATGTAAAGATTAATTTTAAAGAAGGCTTAAAAGCGCAGAGAAATTCGCTTAATTTAGTGAAAAAGATCTCTAGGAACGCTATTCACGTAGTTGATTAAATTTAGCCGCAGAAATTACAGATGAAAGCTAATTTTAAAAGTGTTTGATTAACGACGGCAAAACACTCGGACGTTCTAATTCAAGGGAACAATGCATGAGTGGTAAACGTAGCATAGGAAATAAAAACCTTGCACAAAACGGTTAATAACGTTGTAAACATACGAAAGTACATTAATGTTTTTATTGTAGTATTTTTGTTTTTATGTATTGTTGTACTATTTTATATTGTTTTATTTATTTAGTAGCCCAACGGGCTATTAATTTCGTACAGAAAGTTTTGTATCGTTCCAAATATTAGAGCCCTGAATTAAATTTATAGAAATTAAATAATGTAGAATCTGCATGAATGTTTCTAGCAATGTGCAAAAACAATCATACCTAGTGACATCGAATTTTGAATAACGTAAGCTTCCACTCGAATATGGGAATCTGGAAGGCCAAATCTGGAATTTGGATTTTGTTTTATTATCTCTTTCATATTTTGTAAACCCTCAACGAATATTTGATTAACTAACTTAACCATTTCAAAGCAAGCAATAGTAACACTATACGAAAAAAAAAATCATCTCCAACATGCGAGACTCTACCGAATAATTCTAAAGATATGCTCTTTTTAAATATTTTGGGATACTGCTGTTGAACTCAATTTTATGGTTCAAGTGCGAATAAGGTACCACACAAAACGTTAAAAAAAGCCCATCTGGGCTTAATATAAAATCTGAAGACTTTCAGATTTTTAATTAATTTTTTTTTTATTTGTTGTTGCGTGAATGGTAATTTTGTGGTTTTGTAAGGTTTATTCTACGTTTTCTAACAGTTAATTTTTAGCTAAAGTTACTTTCCTGTCCATTTTTAATTTCAGATTACCACTTCCGGCCAGAACGTATTTTCAGAATCGCGCTCAAATGCAAATGAGGTGGAGAAGTATGACTTTGAAGTTCTACTGATTTCGTTAGACAGCCAGAGATTCTAAGGAGCGCGCGTTCGCCTTTTCGGAGGCTCTCTCTTTAAGCTATTTTTACCCTCGGTCATATTTTAGGCCCTTGATAGCTTCGCCGTTTCATTAGCGTTAATTGGCCAACTCTGTTAAAATCTTGATAGCTTATCTTTTTAGTTAAGTTTAGTTAAGTTTTACTTCTTAGCATTCCTGAGTTCAAGCTCAAATGGAGGCTTTGTTGTCAACGCCAAGAAGGAGTCGTCTGTTAAATTTATTTTGAATAATAAAGGGTAGTTAACCCTTCGTACGTTTACGTTTCTATCTCTCTGCAGTAAGTGATTATTCGCTTAAGTGTTTGTTGCAAAGAATTGTGCATCTTTTAATTCTGAGTGCAACAACTTTGGATTCGTAAAAAGGAGCTCAATTAGAACCTCGAAATATAGGCAATTTTGTACCTAAGGACCCTTGGCGACTTTCTAGAAGATTCGCGAAACTATATTTTTGAAAGCCTGCCACTTATTCTTCCTGAAGTTTCCAGAGCCCCTGCTACAGAATATAAATATGGGCGGAGATCTTATAAGGGGGGAAATATGGGGGGATATTATAATCTTATAAATATGGGGGGAGGGATCTTATGAGGCATTTTTTCTCTTCTTCCAGCACACCCCCGTAGGACACACGAGAGGTCCATGTTCCCGGCGAGGGCATTGCTCATTTTTCATGTAACTCCTGCTTCAGATAGTCTTAATGACTCTACAAATTGAACCATAAGGATACCAGGTCACCACCAGGAACCATCAGGATTGTGTCACCTAATCCCCATTCGCCTGATTCCTAATTCCACTGATTTACCGGGGATATCGAGCTAATATGTACATTGTGTTCCGGCAGTCTCAGATAACGTTAAAGCAACGCGGGACAATATCATTTCTTGAATGATTATTCCGAACCGGTTGAAGACTTGGAGGTAGGTAGGAAGGAGTGACCATTGACACGTCAGCAGGTGCTGGCCATTCTAATCGCGCCTAGTCACTCTTTAAGCGAGGTTCTTTCTTTCTCCTTCCTGCATGCCTTCGTGTTGTAATGGTAGCACATTCGACTTGCATTAAGAGATCCAGGTTCGAGTCCCGCGAGTGCATTGCGCATTTTTCGTGTACTCCTGCTTCAGAAATACCTAATGACTTCACACACTCACTTGTGAATTAGTTACTAATCAACTGTGAGACCTAGTGGTGAGCATTCTTAGTACATGCACATCTGTATCGCTACCGAGGAAGTGGTTTCTATAATGGACCAATGGGCTTGTAATATTTCTATCCTTTCACATGATCCTTGCCGCGTTTTAAGCAGGATGGTTGAAAATGTTTTGCCACGCTATTTCCTGTACAAAATAATTGAAGTGTCATGGATTTCTTGTGAAAATTTTCAGCGCGAAGTCAGATCAAATATATGCATAATCACATATGTGAATAGAAGAAGTCTTAGAAAATTTTTTATTGCAGTCTATATAAAAAATATTTTTATAAATTTTTTTTAAAAAATCTGAAAAGTTTCAGATTTTAAATTTCTTCCAAAGGGGCGTTTTTTAACGTTTTGTGTGTTAACTTTATTTATTAATTATCATGTGCTTTGCACTTAAACCATAAAATTCAGTTCAATAGCAATGTCGCAAAATAATTTTAAAATGAGCTTATCTTTAGAATTTTCGACACACAGTTCCGCGTGCTGGAGATACCTAGTGATTTTTTTCCCCTGTAGCGTGTTGCCATTGCTCGCTTTTAAATCGTTGAGTTTGTTATTCAAAAGTTACGTCAAAGTTTTACAACATATAAAATCGATAATAAAACAAATTCCAAATTTGGTATTCCGTAAGCAGATATGCGTAGGAGGATTACGTCATTCAAAATTCGATGGCTCTAGGTACCGTTGTTTTATCACAATGCGAGAAATATACATCTATTTATGTAGATTTTCATTATTTAATTTCTTCCAATATAATGCAGGGCTCTAACATTCGGTGGCAACAGTTTGAAAAGTGATTACCCGTTTATAGTGATTCAACGCAAAATCGCAAAACGAAAACAATAGTCCTTCAGGCACAAAGCCCCTTTGGACTAATAATAAACATGGAACAATTTTATTCAAAATGAACTTTCCTAATGTGCATTCCGACACATTTAGTGGGTTAGATTTCATATTAATAACTGCTCTCTCTTAAATGTATTGCCTGCGCAAGAAATACTCTTCAAACAGAATGAATTTATCTCATTCACATTGAACATATATAACTTTTAATGTTAACAGCAGGTATAATTAGATCATTCACAATAGATGTATATTGAATCTTACACTTTCAAAATTAAAGGAATGAAGGTTACAATGTAATAAGAAAATGCTAGATTCATTGTAATAGTTCCAGTTATTCTCCACTCTATAAAAAAATATACCTTAAATTCTCTTAATGCACAGGTCTTAGTAAATGCATAATATTCGAGGCTAGTTGTAGTCTGAGTCATTTGCTCTGTATAAAGATCAATAACATGTCACGAACAATAATCCTAACATCAGTTCCTGAGTCTCTAACGTGAAATGTCGACGATTAAATAAACTTATATAATGAAAGCATTACGAGAATTTCTACAAAAATGGTGGTAGCATTTATATGTCATACATTATAACTGCGAAACAAATAAACAATATATATACAAAATAAATGTAAACAGCAACACTCGTTTATAAGCTTAGTTTCAAAGATTCAGCGTCACATGAGCAATATAAGCTCATTGGTTCATTTTTGATGCTTCTCCCTGAGTGACGATACTGATGTGCACTTGTGAATGATGATGCTAACGGTGAGCGGAACTGGAAGTTAAGATTTAGTCTGAGAAGTGATTCAAGGAATTTTACGATTTATTTCATTGCTAAGTGGGAATTTAAATATCCGTATTTTTTCTGAGTTATTTTCACCCATTAGTGTGCCTGTGTGTACTATTTATTTGTGCATATTTTCCCAATAAATTGTTAAATTATTAATTTTTTCCTGATTATCTGGAGTCATTATTTACAGAAACATCAGCAGCTCTCAGCAATGATTGTGTCTGAAAGCCTGGAATTTTCAATACAGTTCTACATCGAAAAACTGCCATGTCTCTTCAACACACCAGAAAATGTAAAAGCTAATCCATCCATAGATGTAACACAGATATCGTTAACTGGGAATGTTTCCCCTACTTGGTTAAATAATCTTTTCATTAGGCTCCTGATTAGGGAGCGTCTTTTTTTCAATGATCCTCTTTCGTAAGTTCATTTATATATTCTACACCTGCTATTTTTTAAACTCTATTAGAGACAATTCACTCACTTGGGCGAACCAAATTTTCATGCTTTCTTGTCTAGTAAAAAGAGTTTCTTTCTCTTTTTCGTGATAATTCCCTTTCTTTCTCTTTTTCGTGAAAATTTTATAAATTAATGCTTCGTATAATAATACTATGCTTTTTCTATGCCGGCCAGACGGTACAGTGATTAGGGTAGCCTACTGCGGAATCGAAATGTCCTTGAACACTGGTAGCTCGGTCCGACGTTCGAATCTCGCAAACGGGCTGTCTGTATGGGCGTTGTCGTGGCTTTCCTCCCATGCGTAACGTGTTAATACGATTTAGTTTCCCTTAGAAAGTCCTCCACGAAAGGAACCCTCACTTCCTTGTAGTGCCTTAGTGCGGAAGACGTAAATAATAATAATAAGCAATAGTTAGCTATATTTATGCACAGAAATTTTAAGATTTACAGAATTCTAATTCCTCTGACAGATTTATGATGCTAATTTCGTGACTTCCCTAATGATCTATCAAAAGTAACTTTTTTTTTTTTTTAAATCCCCAGACCTCAAGAGTGCACCGAAGCATGTTATTTTTGCATGTTAAACAAGGAAAAGATTATTCCAAAGTTTATAGGAAGGAAATTTGAATTAATTTTATTATTTCCACTTACTTGTTACTTCTTTTCTTCTGGAGATAAGATAGAAAGAGTAAAGGAAAAGGTGGCGGAAAAAGTTCAAAACAGAAGTCATACATCAAGAAAGTCGCGAATGGAAGTTCGCTATGAAGCCAAATCAATTTTCCAATACATCGCCTAGTTTATGACATATTAATTACAGATATATATATATATATATATTGCTCTCTTCGCAGACACGGTATCGAATAGGAGTTTCTAATCCCAGCTGTCTCGGTGCGATATTGATTAAGAAGATCATATCCTTGTTGTTTATTTTCTCATATCATCAGTTGTTTTCTTTACTTAATCCACCAGCCGAAGAAGCGAAACTTTATACCTCTGGAACACCATCAATGTGAAATGAGAGCTTTGATGTTAATATTCGGGAGAACGGCTTATCCATTTAAAGAAATTAAAACATACGTAGCTAAATAGTGTATCTTAATAAATCTATGGCGAAATTCTCTCTTTTTTGTACCTGCTTAGCTTCTAATCTATCTCGAGGATTTTGGACGACACAAAATGCAAATTAATTATCAGAAAATAAGCTGCAACTTCCGGTTTGAATAGACACTTTTCTGTACCTCCGAATCGCAACATGGAAATCAGTAAAAGCACATTAATTTAGAAAATGCTACGGGGCAACAGCGTAAACTTTAAAACTTGTTTTCGATTTGTTTGATGCAGCTCCATTCATTGCTTCTGGTGAGATACTAATGTAACCCACCTCATTCAAAAGGTCTTTTTTGCAAAAAATATCAAAAAAAGAAAACTTCGTTCGAAAGACCGTTTTGGCTAAAAATATCAAGTAAAGAAAACAAATTTTCTTTTCTTGATATTTTTATTAGAAGTGGAAATATACCAGTTTTTCTGAGAAACGACAAACAATTATTGTTTACCACAGCGGAAAAGAATGTTTAAAGGGCAAATTAAAAATACAATTTTCGCGCAGCATTTCAGTCAGTCTGGAGAATTTTATTACGCATTACCTCATTTTCGTTTGATAATGTGAATAGTTGTGTATATATGTCATGTAATATTTATCTGGAAATTTTAAATGCAATATTTGATATTTTTTAATAATTTATGTTCACAACAACCATGGTAATTCTAACAGTTCTGTGTAGAATCACTTGAAATTCTTCACACAGGAATCTCTATATTATTATGCATGATATAGACTAAGAGTTAAAAATTAGTCTTTAAATGTAATCTGAGGAAAATTAAGCATTTTTGTTGTGATAATAATAAATTTTGTTCATTTTTCATCGGACTTGTGCATTCAATTCAAACGAACCCGTACGCACGCAACAATAGGTATTGCGTGCATCGTTACGTAGAAAAAAGTTAAAGAATTCAAAACGCATATAAAGAAAATTATCAAATAAAAGTAATGAATAACAATGATATAAAAATTTATGTATATTAATTTTGGAGAGTCTCTGTTAAGTTATATTTTGACATCAGAAATGAATGATGTGAATGAGAACCTCGAAATTATTTTCCTTTGATGGACGAATCTGGACGCAAATAACGATAACCCCTTAATATAGGGCAAGGAACTTAAAACGAAACGATTTCGTCTTTAAAATATTTACATGCGTTTTTAAAGTGGTATCTGTAGTGTGAGGATTTTCTGAACTCATGCGCACTTTAGTCGAACGACGCGCTTCGCCAATCTCTCATGTGACACAGCGTCGACATCGCAGAAGAGAGAAGAATGTTACCATAACGAAAGCAGCACGCTGTATGCCAGTGAAATATTACGTTTCTAACTTTATCTGAACCAAATTTGTTTTGATATAATAAAGTATTCGTCCTGTTAGTACGTATGCTATGTGAAGACGCTCACATCAAGTTCACGATAAATAAAGTACATCTAGAACTCACGTCACAAAGGATACTTCACATGGGTTAGAGCCGAAAACATCGCGGAGAAAACAACGCAAGGAGAAAACGTCGTAGTACAAAACATTGTGGGAGAAAACATCGCAGTTCTAAAATATCATGGTCGAAAATAAAGCGGTTCAAAAACTTCGCAGTTTTAAAAAAATCGTCGTCGAAAATATCGCGGTAAAAAATAAAGTACCTACAAATCATCGCATGACGATAACATCGCATATATGCGTTTTTTAAATAGCAAAGTGACATATTATATAGTTCAACTAACAAATCGACCACCAAAAAATTGATTGCACGCCATACATGAAAATGTTAACGACGCTTTAAGAATAAACGGAAACAAAACAATATGTAATTTTCATTAAAACAATATCAGATTAATAAATGTGAAAGAAAATAATTAGATCATAAACTAAGCAATTTTTATAGAAGTAACCTTATGCAGTTATCTTCTTTTTTCTATGCATCTTTAAACTGTATGTTTCATGAAAAATTATCAGTTAAGCTTTATAAAAAAGACGTTAATTTATTAACGGCCTTTGTTAATTACTATATAAATTTAAAATTCTATTAAGCTTTTTAAGTTGCATTAATTTTCTAATCATTTTCAATTTTTAAATCCTTAAGTTTCCTTTTCATTTTTTCAGCAAAAATTTATTAGTTATGAAGATTATTAAATATATGAAATATAGAAGTAAAAGAATCCCTCTTTCCTTTTTGCGCTTTATGATCTTTATACGAACACTCATTTACAACTTTCAACACCTGAACACGCATGTGTGCGATGTTATCATCGTGCGATGATTTGTAGGTACTTTATTTTTTACCACGATATTTTTAAACTGCGAAGTTTTTGAACCGCTTTATTTTCGACCACGATAGTTTGTACCACGAAATTTTAGAACTTTTGTTTTTTCTTTATGATGTTTTCTCACATGATATTTTGTACCACGATGTATTCTCCTAGCGTTGATTTCTCCACCACGTTTTCGTCCGCGATGTATTTGCCGCGACATTTTCGGCGGACACCACCTCAAATAAGTTCTAGATTAGATTAATTGGCTTGGTATTCTAACAAATTTCCTTTTAAACTAGGCTGAATGTTGATTTAGATAGAAATATCGCTGAACCATGCACAGAGAAATATAGATGCAGCTTTTAGATTTATTTTGGAACTTTGTTAGACACGGCGTGCCGTTTGTCTACCAAACAGCAACTGTCTCTTGACCAATTATAAATGCGATTTATATTGTTACGACATGTCGAGGTGCGGTAAGATAGCTTCCAGGAAAGGCGGGTTTAGGGTTACCAGAAAATGGCAAGAGAAGGCAGGGTTGCCATGTATGGTGGGAAATCACCCGTTTGGCGACAAAATTGACGGTATGCCATAGACGGATGGGAAGCCTTCTAAAATTATTTACCGGTTTGGATCAAAATGTTCTCTAAGGTTGCTAACACACGTCGGTTTGTTTCGGAAGAACATCTATTTGGAACAATTTTTCTGCTTTGTCACAACAGCCAATCACTATGGATCTCTTCGGGATTAACACAGAGAAATCTGGTTCCCCATTACAAACAAGGTGATAGCTGATTGATTGAAAACGAACAACTTGCAATTTTTTTTTTTTTTTTTTTTTTTTTTTTTTTTTTTTTTGGGAAAGGAAGGAAAAAAAGTTTCACTTTTCTTTCAATGGTAAACCAGGCAGAAAAATTGTCCAAAACAGCTGCTCGTCTGAAACAAACGCCGTGTGATATGAGCCTAACTAGCAGTCAGTGAGTGAGTGAGTCTAGTCAGTGTCTCGCAGTCTATCAAGTTGATCGCAAGTTAGTGTCTTGTCGAGTTTTATCTTGAGTGTATTGAGCTCCGAGAACTACCGCGCAGAGTCGAAAGCTGCACTCTCGAGTGCATGGCGAGTTGTAGCGTGGAGAGTCTCAGTACGTAGATTTCCGAGTAGGATTGAACTAAGTCGGGGGCTGTACTTTGGTGCTTCGACGTGAAGCTATCTCCACTATTATACCCTGAAGGCTGTGTTGCTGATTGTTTCAGTGTGCTTGTCATGGTTTTCAACCACTGTAAACGTGTTTCCGGAGCAGCTCTGAGTAATACTGGCTAATAAATTGCGTTTTCATTCTTCATCAAGTGTTGTCGTTAATCATTCCAAATCCACAAACCCGTACAGAAACGCAACAATATTTCTTAGAATTTATATAACCATCGTACTGAACATTACCCGTTCAAAAGTAAACACGTCTACGGGAGATCAAATTCGTCTAAAAATAAATCTTCTTTATTGACTAGTTCTTATTGTTTCAAAAAAAAAAAAATCTAAATATTTCTTCTACCCGCAGTATTACGAGGAAACACATTAAGATTAATAATCGCTCGTTAATTTAGTACGTACTAAATTAACAATAGAAAAAAAGAATTATACAAATCTTTGGTTTTTCTTTTTTAAGGATCTAACAAATTCTCACCAAACGGAATATCATTTATCACGCTAAAAAGCTAAAGATTTTATTTTGGAAGATTGTCGAGAACTTGTTCCTTACGCATTTGTCGGGAATGGTACAATCCGTGAATCATACGTGTAGCCTGTCTTGTCAATGTTCTTCAGTTTGCAACATGTGAGGAAGGCAAATAGTACTATATTCGTATGAGGGGATAGTACTATATTCGTATGAGGGTTCAAACCTGCACCCTGAAATTCAAACTAGGTTTCAACTGCTACTAAACAGTAGCAATAGAGGCACTAAAGGTATATTTCAAATTACAGAGTGGTAAAAAAAAATCTGAAAGTTTTCAGGTTTTATATTACGCCTAAAGCAGATTTTTTTTACGTTTTGTGTGTTACCTTCATTTACCATGTTCTTCTTCTTTATCATATTCTTCTCACTTGAACCATAAAATTCAATTCAACAGCAATATAACAAAATATTAAAAGCAACATATCTCCAGAATCTCCGATGCACAGTCTCGCGCGCTGGATATAAGAATAGATTTTCCTGTATATGTTGCCGTTACTCGCTTTTAAATCGTTGAGTTTCTTAATCAAAACCTCATAGATGCTTTACAAAATATGAAATAGATAATAAAACAAATTCCGAATTCGAGTTTCCAGATGTCCATATTCGGGTGGAGACATACGTTATTCAAAATTGGACGGCTCTAGGTACCGTTGTTTTTTCACAATGCGAGAAACATACATAGATTTATGCAGATTCTTCATTATTTAATTTTTTTTGAATGCAGCACAGGGCGATAATACTGGGTGGCAACAATTTGAAAAGTGAAACTTACATTTTAACGTTGTAAGGATTATGTTAATTTTATTAACAATTAAATTTTAAGTTAAAGTTCCTTTCCTGTCAGATTCTTACCTTCAACTTATTACTTCCGACCAGAACGTAGGTTTGGAATCATTCTGATTACTTAATGATGAGGAGCGGTATTTAAACCGCGAAATCTACTTGCAGAGTTAGAGAGAATCGGATTTGCCCGCGTCTGCCTTTTGGCGACTCTCTCTCTCAAAGTTGTTATTGCGTTCGGCCGTACTCAGGCCCTTGATAGCTTCGCAGTCATCTGGTGTTTAAGGGGCCAACGACAATAGAATCTTGATAGCTTCGGCTATATTTCTTTAGTTAATATTAGTTTTAGTTTAATTTTTAGTCTCTTAAGTTCAAGCCCAAGTGTCGGCTTTGATTGTACACTCCAAGACGGAGTTTTGTTAAATCTTATTGGAATAATAAAGGATTAGTTACTCTTCCATCTTGTTGTTTCTTGTCACACAACTTAAGCGATTATTCGCTAACTAGTTCTTAAGATTCGTCACTTTCTGCAGTAACTGAGAAATACACTAGTGAGAATCTTACAATGTTTTCAACGTAAAAATGCAAAAAAGCACTGAATAGCCCTTTGGGCTTAAAAAAGAGCACGTGAACCTTTAGCTGTCTATCACATATTGTTATTTGAAAGATTGCTCTCCAGACTGTGATGATTTAAAAAATTGAGCTCTCACGGTTACGGTGACAGCGAAAAAATTTCGAGTTACGCGCCATTTTACAAGTACATTTCATGCCAAGTACATTTCATGCCAAATAAACCAATTTAATTCATTAAGAACTAAGATCCATTTATTATATGATGAACCTTGTAAAAAATGTAAGTATTTATATAAACAGAATTCTTGTTAGCAGCACATTCACGTGCTGCTATCTTTTACTATTAAATGCAAGATATAAATAAATTTTATAGTCATATTATTAACAGTTCATAAAAATTGACTTACGAAGGCTGCTTTCACTGATGTGGCAAAAACTTTGTTGACCAGTTTAAAAGTAACATATTAGATTCTGTTGAAAGGATTGCGCATAGGCATAGAAATGAAGGCGCTGTCCCAGATGCGTAGGGGTAAGGAACTGGCTGCCAAAGCGTTTTGGGCCCCCAAGTTCGAATTTCGGAAAAGGCATTCATGCTCCGTCGCTTTTTGCAGATTCAAGAGGAACTCATACCCGCAAATCGAAGAAATTACAGATTTTTCAATTTTTTGCTAAAAAAATATTTTAATACCCTTACTACACTGAAGAACATTTTAAAAGGATCTGACGCTAAGAATTAGTCAAAATTAAAAAAAAAAAAATTGAAACTTTTGACCTGCCCTTTAAACGCCACACTCCCTCAGTTTGTTTTAAACTTCTTAATTCTTTCAGTAACTCATTAAAATTCAGTGTTAAAGAAGAGGGATGTCATTAAATATGTCTGCAACTATCACTAAACTCTGTTTACATACATAAACTAATTTATTTAAATATTAAGTGAAGTTGGAAAAATCGTTTTTTCATTTTTAAACTGGCAGGCTTTTATACATACGGGAATCACAGTATCACATTTGCTTTTAAGCAAGAGCTTGAAGAATTTAATTTTTACTTTGTTTTCAAATTTTGCAGCTCATTGCGCAAAATTCTTGCCCACACAGGTCTTTTTTAGTTTGTTCTCCTTTCTTCCTTTATATATGTTACCGTGAAACACCGAAATCTGGAGAATGTTGACTTTCACCGGTGAATGTCAACATTCACATAGTCGCTTGGTGTATGTCCGAAATATTCACATAGTCGCTTGGTGTATGTCCGAAATATTTTCCAAATACTCTTATTTCTGACTTACACCGGTGAATGTCAACATTCACCATGTACTAATGGTGAATGTTGAACATATAAGAATATTATATTTCCTTCTCCGTAATTCATTCGCGAAAAAACGCACTTGAGACTCAGAATAAGAACTTAAGAATATAAGAACTTAAAACACACAGTACATTCAAAATGAGAAAGGAAAATAATAGAAGTCATAAACTTACCAAATTATGTGATTTAAATCTAATTTATTGAACAACTTAAACTATTATGACACTTTGAATTGCACAAGAGGCCCTTTCTTTTACAACTGCATTTATTTGTGGAACACTTCCTTTTGGAATGACAGCGTGTACATATACTCCTCTCTTTTCGACCTACACCAGAGCATATCTGTGATTGTCGACATACACCGGTGAGGGTCCGAATGTACAAGAATGTAAAGAAATATTCGATCTTTCACCGACGTATTTGGTGAATGTTGACATTTTCCGGTGAAAGTCGACATTCTCCAATTTCGGTCTTTCACGGTAACATATATATATATATTCTTTAAGCATTTTAATGTGTATTTTCTGTCAATTTTGCTATGCTTCTTCAAAAACTGAAATTATTTGTTTTACGACACGAACAGAAAGTGGTCATACAATGAAAGTGATTAAGTTCCCGATTGTATCATTATTGAAAATCGTGCTGGATTACTGAAAATCGTGTGACAAAATTAGTTTAAAATGCAATATGAATACGAGACCAAAGGGCTAAAAGAAGAGACGAAATCACATAGGCTTCTGAGCGGTTTTAAATAAAATGTTTTATGTCTGTTCAAATTTTTCTTTTCGAAAAACAATGAATAAAGGAACAAATTAATATTATTAATAGTGATTACAAATATTTTTTAGGAAACATGTTAAAATTAATTCATGCATTATAATTGCTTTTAATGTGTTTTAGGAAGCAAAAAGAGGTAAAGAAAAATTCTACTTGCATTTTATGTTTCATTTGCAATATTTCTGCCCAGATAAGGTTTTATATAAAAACTTGTAATTTATGTTTATATTAAATATTTGAATAGCACTAGGTTTTATTTTATATACACATGCATTTAAATTTAGTAATAAAATTTTTAAGAAATTTGAAATGATACAATGACTGTTTAGACAGTTTACATTCTTTAAATTTCGTTTCCGCAGTTTGCATTTTTTCGATAAATCCTTTTATTTAAAGTCCTAACATTTACACAGATATGGACTTACTTATTTAATATTTTTACAGCTTGTTTAAAACTGCATACTTAATAGAAAGAAAGATGGGTTTTTCAAAATACTGAAAAGAAAAATTATTGAAAGCGAAAACATGATCGAGATTATATTTTTTTCAAAGCTTTTGCATAAAAAAGTTGCTTTTTAATTTTTTGATTAGAAAAAAAATTCATTCATTGGAAAAATCTATCTTTTAAATAATTAAGAACACTCCACTAAATAAAATAAAAAATTGAGGGAGAGAGATTAAAATTTTAGAAGGAGAAAAACATTTAAATTATTAAGTTTTTCTTCAAAAAATTTTAATTTAAATAAACGAGCTAGCAAAAAAGCTTAAAATTATTTTGTCTTGAAAAACCATTTAAGGTTAATCATAAAAGTTAAAGTTTAATCATAAAAATATATAAAAGCTCCTAAATAAAAAAATCTGATGTGTACACCACATGACTTCCTTGTAGGGAATATTAAATTACACGCATTTTTTCCTGCCTTTCATTTAAACTTATTTTCTCGAATTTCAATACAGATATATTTCTCATTCAATTAATTCTCTCAGTTCGCGGTAAGGCAAAAATGCATAAGGTCTCAAAATATCTTCATTAAAAATTGAAAAATATAGAAAAAATAAAACATGAAATATAGTTAAAATAATAAAAAAATACAATTAAAATAAGAGTCTATTTATAAACAAGCAACTCAGTCTTGAGGAAAGAAAACAGATTTTTCGGTGGAGAACAATGAAAATTTACGTTTGGTTGCACTCGGCAAAAAGACACTGAGGCTGCAGAAGCTGACTGAATTCACTATTCGGCGAAGTTTCAAATGTAAGCAAATATGGCTGCTAAAGAAAAAAAAAAAAAAAAAGAGGCTTAGCAGCACTTTAAACAACTTTTAAATTGTTAATAATGTTACAACTATTGCATGCAGATTAACTAAAGGCATTAAAAGGCGTTTTGCTAGGTAGATTAGATCTGTTTCACTGACTGTACTGCTGCAGCAAGTGCTCACTCTTCTCTAATTTCTGTACATGAAGAAATAAATTGTGTGTTTCTAATTTCTGCATGTACAGAAATTAGGGACACGCAATTTTACTCAGTTTTTTTAAACGAACTCCTTATTGCACAGACACAATGTTAAAGCTTTTGAATATTTTAACACATAAATATTTTACAATATAAAACAACACAATCTAAAAACAAAATTCGAAATCTTATTTCACCAGCTCAGTGACTTATGAATATTTTATAAGAGGTAGGGTTTTCTACTCAAAAGAAACCTTACAGCACCTCTATCACGTTGCAATTTAAATAAAAGCCATCCTTGCTGCATTTCGCTAGCAAAAACAATCCTTGATTTCGTATCAGAGCCCAAAGAAATATTTACCTTTTTTCCTTCTTATTCATAAATGCGGTTTCTTGCGCTTCGCTGCACGGCTAAATAGGTCGACAGGACGTATAAAAGATACTTTAAAATACAATTTCCAAGAGCTTAAAACATTTCTCATTCCTTCGCAACGACTCGGATCTTCGTGCACGGTTAAAAGTAAATGAGAACTGAGGCAGCGGGAACCTATTCCAAATACACAAATGAAATGGAAAAATCTGGAGACTGAACGGCCGCCATTTTGGACTCGGCAGTCAGTAGTGGGAAAAATGTTTTGGAATTCTAATCTCAAATGAATTTAATGTCATCAAATACATTAGAAAGTCGAATAAATACTGAATAATAATTTGAGGCATTTGAATCCTCCAACCGGCTGAGGGTTTGTTAAGAAATCCCAATTTTCCCAAAACTGTTTTGAAAAAGTCTTTTCTTGGTTTTAATTCCAAAATGCTCCTGGTACTTCCTACCTATATTTATACTTTATGTATGATATATTGCCTTATATTCTGACGCATACTTTATTTAATTTCGTAGACAACATGCAAGCACTTAGAGACGTCAATTCTATTAATATAAATTTTAATAATATATTCTAAACCGTACGTAAACGGCCTTGACTATCTAAAATATTGCAAACCGTATGTAAATGGCCTTGACTATCCAAAATATTCTAAACCGTATGTAAACGGCCTTGACTATCAGAGAATATACAATCTAATGACCATTCTATATTCACTATTATTACTTCCTTATTATCCCGTAGAAGCCTTAGCCCAGAGGTGCGATTAGTTTCGAAACGCATTTTGCGTCGGTTCACTATAAACGGCTTACTACTTTTTAAATTGTTGCCACCAAATATTAGCGCCCTGTGTTATATTTAAAGAAATTAAATAATGAAGAATCTCCATAAATGTAAGT
Organism: Stegodyphus dumicola; assembly: GCF_044657685.1. Classification (NCBI taxonomy): domain Eukaryota; kingdom Metazoa; phylum Arthropoda; class Arachnida; order Araneae; family Eresidae; genus Stegodyphus; species Stegodyphus dumicola. The sequence goes on along the minus strand of NC_140769.1, from coordinate 3,367,382 downwards.
ATTTTTCTCGCACTGTGCAAAAACGACGGTTTCCAGAGCCGTGAAATTTTGAATAATGTAATCCTCTACCCAAACATGGGCACCTGGAAGCTCGAATTTTGAATTTAGAATTCTTGTTCATTACCTGTTTCATATTTTGTAAAAGTTTAACGAATTTTAAATTAGCAAACACAAGGATTTCAAAGCGAGCAATGGGAACAAACACTATTGAAAAAATATATTTTTATTTCCATCACGGGAGACTGTCTGTGGAAAAGTCTAAAGATATGCTGTTTTTGCATATTTTATGATACTGCTATTGAATTCAATTTTATGTGCTGCTGAATTGAATTTAAGTTCGAAGAACGCAAGATTTAATAAATAAAGGTAACACAACAAAACGTTAAAAAAGGCCACTTTAGGCGTCATATAAAATCTGAAAGCTTTCAGATTCTAGGAATCTCTTTTCTTCAAAGAAACTGCATGATGTGAATCACGATGAATCGCAGGGTGTTCGCCGATAAATAACATCGCAGCAAAAACATCACGGACGTAAACGTCGCGGAGAAAACAACGCAAGGCAAAGACGTCGTGCTACAAAACATCGTGGAAGAAAACATCGCAGTTCTAAAACATCGTGGTACAAAACATCGTCGTCGGAAATTAAGCGGTTCAAAAACTTTGCAGTTTAAAAACATCGTCGTCGAAAATATCGTGGTAAAAAATAAAGTATCTACAAATCATCGCGTGATGATAACATCGCAGACATGCTTTTTTCAGGCTTTAATAACTGTAAATGGATATTCCCGTAATGATTTATGAGCGCAAGATGGAAAGAAGGCTAATTTGTTTTTCATATTTTATATTAACAAATAAATTTTTGCTGAGAAAATAAGAAGGAAACTTAAGCATAGAGAATTAATGCAACTTATAGCACTTAATAGAATTTTAAACCGAAATAGTTAACTAACAAAGACCATTAATAAATAATTTTTTATAAAGTTTTTACTGGTAATTTTTCATAAAAGGTATAATCTATAAGTTGCATTTAATTTTCTATGCTTAAGTTTCCTTCTTACTTTTTCAGCAAAAATGTATTATTTAATAGAAAAAAAATGTGAAAGTAAAAATTATCCTTCTTTACATCTTGCGCTCACAAATTATTATGGGAATATCTATTTACAGATATTAAAGCCTGAAAAAAGCATGGCTGCGATGTTATTGTCATGCGATGATTTGTAGATACTTTATTTTTTACCACGATATTTTCGACGACGACGATGTTTTCAAACTGCGAAGTTTTTGAACCGCTTTATTTTCGACGACGATGTTTTGTACCACGATGCTTTAGAACTGCGATGTTTTCTCTTTGCGATGTTTTCTCCTACGATGTTTTGTAGCACGACGTTTTCGCCTGGCGTTGTTTTCTCTGCGACGTTTTCGTCCGCGATGTTTTTGCCGCGATGTTTTCGGCTGTAAACGAACCGCAGCTATCCCATTTAATAGCGTATTTTCTCCGTAGCTATTTAGAGCCAGGTTTTGAAAATTTGAACAATTTCGCGTCATTTTACTCTTCCTCAACGCTTTTAAAGATTTTTAAATTTTAAAATGGATTTGACCACATAGTGATTTTTTTTGTCTTGTTAGCAAACCCAAACAGTTACAAATTACCTCCTGAGGTCACACGCTGAAATTTCTCTTCCAACTGTTTAACTTTAGGCCAGTATAATGCAAGAACCGACGTATAACAGCGGGGCAAACCCAAACTGACATAAAATCTATGATTTTGCTACGTCAAATGCATATTCATCTTCACTAATTATCTATGGGTGATTTGGAGCGCAAGAAATAGCATAGACAACAACAGGCAAGATTTAATAAGATAATAAAAACAGGCAAGATTTAACTTCTGGGGAAGATTTAACTTCAGAAGAGAATTCGGCAATATAAAACATAAAATTAGCAAAGCGAAAAGCTTGTGTTTGGCCTAGATTTTTATGAAGGCTACAGGTACAGGTCTCTCTTCATCAGAAGCAAAGAATTCTGCCAATCAGTTTGTCAAATTTCTTTGCTCTCGATGTATATACATACATCTCTCTCTATACATTAATAATCATTATATATATAATCTTAAATACTCTTAAGTCTAATAATATTAAGAGTTAAACTTGGTTGATAGATTTGCACAATAATTATAGATATAATCTTAATCAATTTCCCTCTGTTTATCTTAATAACATAACATATTTACGGACTCGCAGAATGCAACAAATATGTTAGTAATTCTAAAATAACGAACATGTATTTTTACTCTCCCGAACAAAAGAACGTGATTAGAATGTTAATTAACAATGCGCATAGAAAATATAAATATTTCCCCGGAAATAAATTTTGTAAACAACGCCGAAAACTCTTCCCCTAAGAAATGCGAAATTTATAAATTATTGAACTGTGAAATTACTGCTACACGACGGACACGATAAAATATGCATTACCATGGTAACTATGCATAGTACAAATTAATCCTACGTAGTGTTTTTTAATACTAACAAAAGGAAATTCGATTCTTAGAACAGAAAATCTCGAGAAAGAAAATACAGAAGAATAAATGAAATTCTGAATGAAAAAGAGATTGGGGAACAAAAAAATCATTAATTCTATTATCGCCTTCAAAGTACACAAGGAAGTTCGCGATATTTGATAATCCAATTCTCCCGCTTCGAAATTCGATTCAGATACAAATAACGGCCTACAGTTTATTGCATTTTTGTAATAAATTTAAATTCAAAGGAAAATTTATAACGCATTCGCTGAAGTAACTATATTTAATAAATTTACGAATTATTTGCAATATTATTTTTACCGATTTAGAGAGAAAAAATGCAAATATATTCCATATTTAATTATATTTCTCCCGATTATATATTAAATCTGAAAACTCCGAGATAATTTTATTACTTCAGTTTTCCATTCGGAAATCATAGATGGAAAATGGATAAAAAGCAAACACAAGTTTATTTTATAATATTTTAAATTCATTTGCTCTACAGTATTTCTTTTTGATTTTGGATTCGTAAATAATTATAAACACACCAGTGATTCATATAAGGTATTTTCTCCATTCCTTTCGTGGTGTAACGGTAGCACTCTCGGCGCGTTTTCGAAAGGTCCAGGTTCTAGTCCCGGCGAAGGTGTTGCACATTTTTCACGTTTCCAACATCAAAATCACCTAATGACTCTACAAAGTAATAAATTAAAGAAAAATATAACTCCTAATACTAAGATATATACATTCAAGTTTATATCAGATGCCTGGCAAAGGATCAGAATAGAAAGGTAAATAAGCAGAAATTACTGCGACACTCTTAAACTAATTTACTAATTGAAAAGTTAAAAAAATCTATAAATTTAATAAAGCACGTATTCAGGTTTAAGAACCTCAAAATTTATTCTGTAGCATCTTAAGTAGAAACTTTAATGCATGGAATTTGACAAAATGCATCTACCCCCAAAATTTTTTTTCATATCCTAATTCTTAGACGTAACATTCTTATCTTGCGCATTAGAGATGGACAAAACTGTTCTTTCATGGGATCAGATCAGAATGTTTCGCTCATTGAACTGAATCGGTCCTTTTATATTTATATTACTCACCGCTCATTAACAATAATATTGATGAATTCGATACAAACTCTAATGCATAGAATCTGACAAAATGCAACTATACCCCAAATTTGTTTTCATCCCTTAATTCTAAAAGGTAGCATTCTTATCTCGCCCATTAGAAGTGGGCAAAATCGTTTTTTCATGGGATCAGATCAGAAGTGTTCTTTCATTGAACGGAATCGGTTCTTTTATATTACTCACCGCTCATTAACAATAACATTGATGAATTCCATACAAAGTCTAATGCATGGAAGCAGACAAATTACAACTACTCAACAAATTTTTTCCTGTCTTAATTCTTAAATGTATAATTCTTATCTTGCCAATTAGAGATGGACAAAATTGTTCTTTCATGGGATCAGAACCTTTTGATCATTGAACTGAATCGGTTCTTTTATATTAATCACCGCTCATTAACAATAACATAGATGAATTTGATACAAACTGTAATGCATAGGCCCTGAGAAAAATGCAAGTGCACACCAAAAATTTCCCGCTATTTTAATTCTTAGACGTAACATTCTTATCTTGCCCATTAGAGATAGACAAAAGTGTTCTTTCATGGGATCAGATCAGAACATTTGGCTCATTGAACTGAATCTTTTTTTTTTATATTACTCACCGCTCATTAACAATAACAATGATGAATTCGATACAAACTCCAATGCATGGAACCTGATAAAATGCAATTACACAGCAAAATATTTTTCTCTCTTTTAATTCTTAAACGTGACATCCTGATCTTGTCCTTTAAATATGGGCAAAATAGGTCTTTTATGGGATCAGATCAAAATTTTGCGCTCATTGAACTGAATCGGTTCTTTTATATTACTCACCGCTTATTAATAATAAGATTGACGAATTAGATCGGGAAGAAGAAGTGAATTTTAAGATCGGTGTGCAAGAATGGAGCGAAGACCGGAAAGAATTAAGCGAGCATTGGGATCGGAAGAATCGAGCCGATTGAACCGCTATTCTAATTTATTTCTGCTGTAATTCCGAGATTCCCTAATATCTTTGTTCTACACACAACTAACAATAAAATTTTCGAGCGAAAAAAAAAAAAAAAACCTAAAGTTAGGAACGATAAAAATTAAACTCACTTTTAACATGGCAGCATAAACTTTCCTTTCTTCTCTAAAATGGCAATAGAATTTCTGTTACAGACCTTCAACAAGAACTCTCCGTGATTTATTCTAAAAGAATACCTCTATTTTCAGACAAATCAGCGTTCGTTCTCTCAGAAATATGTATCAGTTCTTTCAAGCAGTTCGCGAAATCTCTAAGTATGGAGTTATGTATTTCTTTGTACACAAGTTGTTATTCTGGCTGAAAAAGATCTTGCTCATCTTTCCTGAATGAGGAAGATATAAATCTTCCTTAACAAGTTAAATTCGTATTTTTTTCCAACTGCGCTAATTTTTTGCAACAATGTTATCAATTGGGTTATCAGAGCTAAGAAAATATTAAAATATTTCTACTCCATTCTTCTTAAAATTAAATTAATTTAATTTAAGTATTTAAAGTTATAAGATGTACAAAGTAAGAACAATGGCAAATGTTTTAAAAGAGTTAAAAAGAATAATACGCAATTTACATAACAATAAAACAAATGTATCAATCGGAATGCAAAAATAATATAAAAGCTGGAAAAGCTAATAATAAGATCATAAGCTTAAAAGCCAATAAGCTAAAATCTGGAACAGAATTTTATTGCTTTTTTTTTTTTTTTTTTTTTTTTTTTTTTTACCACTGTTTGTATTTCGTACTTTCGGTAAGTTTGGTAAGTTTAATTTTTTAAAGTTCTAAAGTTAAAAATAATTACCCTTTAATTATTCCTGCATTTTGACATAATTAAAATTTTATATGAACCCTTAATTTAGCTTTTACAGCTTGGTTATAAATTTAACTCAAATTTTACATCTTCTTGCCGACCAGCGGCCGAGCGGCAAAATCCCTGAACACTAGTCGTTCGACCTGCATTCGATTCTAGGCCAACGGGCCTAGAATCTGCATGTTCGTTTTGCGACTTCCTTTCATGCTCGTTACGAAAGCATGGAATGCTCATTCCCTTCCATCTAATGCTCGTTCCGTTTCCATTTCATGGGATTTCCTTTCATGCTCGTCCGGCTGCATGTTCGTTTTGCGGTTTTCCTTTCAGGTGCAAAGTGGATACTATACAGTTTCCCTTAGAAAATTTTACTCGAACGCATCTCTTTCTTTAGGCAGATAGCTCTCATGGTCTTGTTGTTGACTAAGCTCACTTGTCTGACCTACTGTCCAAGTCCACGAAATTCCTCGTAGCGAGGAGTGCAAGATACACCTTTCTTTGGCAAGAGCTCTGAGCACCTTACAAGTAATAGCGCGAATTAGCTCAGTTCCGGTCCCAATTTTGATGGAAAGTACCCCGGGCGGAAGGGTTCGAGGGTCTCCCACCCCTCGAACCTACAACTAATCTCTCGAGAAGACTTTCGGCTCGCCGCATATTTAGCGTGCCCACATGCCGCACGGACACTATGCATTTACAAATATCCATTACAAATATGGAACCCGGGCCCTTCGGCACGGCAGTCAGCGACGCTAACTACTATAAAGGTTCGGCTTCAGCCCTCATATGCTTTGGCATATTTAAAGCGACCTAACCTATTTTTGCCTAATATTCATAATTCTGGTATTTGGCTGACGCTGACTGTATGATTTATTTCCTATTTATATTTCTGCCTCAAAATTTTGTTTTTGCTTTTATTAAATTAATATTATAAAATGCCTATGTAAAACATTTCTTGTGAGAGAGTGAAGGGAACTCTTTAAAATCTTTCTTTCTTTTCTTACTGCTTTCCGTAATTATAGCTAACTGTATAACTTTTAGATTTTAAAATGTCACTTTGAATAGCTTGGCATTTGGAGGTAAAACAAACGTGCCGAAACAAAACCTGCTTTCAATCGATTCCAATTACGGAGGAAAAAAGAGAGACATGAGAAAACTTTTCGCAGAAGTAGAATGATAAAACAAACAAACAAATAAATAAATTAGATGCTCTCGCCCAAGAATAAAATAGCACAAACAGAAAGTATATATATATATATGTATAAAAAGGTAAGTCTAAAATGGAAACCGTTGATAATCGATATAAACAGAGCATGAGAAAGAATTAAATCTGCTCAAACTCTAGGAAACAAATTTTCTCGATCGCAGTTTTGGAACTGTAAATAGCGTTTCGAAAATACGGGCTCCTCAAATGAGGTGTGACTTTTAAAGCCTGCTCAAATTATAATCACTTCTATCAAGAAGTTGACCGTGGAAATACATTACAAGAAGTAAACTGCCTTGTTTTCCTTTATTTGAAAATTCTTAAGCACTTCTCCTTTACTTATGCAAAGCTATTAGCACAGGCTTTTAAGTTAATACTTACGGCTTAGTTGTTTCATCAGAATCAAATGATGCGATATAAAAAGTCGCTCTAGCAACATATAAGTAATCATTACATTTGTTTGATTTTAGAAAATATGCTACCAAGTGCATAGCATTGAAAAAAGAGAATATACAAAATAATGCATTTGGGAAAACAAGTAATGTTTAAAGTAATAATTTCATCAAGTAAAATTTAAAATTTGAAAACGTGGAAAGCATTAAAAGTAAAATGCAATGTTCGAAGTTAGAAAGAATTTTAAAATACAAACTAATACTTATAGAACTTATACCTAACTAAATACTTATAAAGTTTTACTCTGGTTATGCTAATGCACTCGATGGCTATCTGGTTAAGGGAGGGATGCCTTCCTGGAGAACCTCTTTAAGGGAAACTGGCTCGTATACATGTTACACATTGGGAAATCCACGAAAGCACTCATGCAGCCAGTCCGTTCGTCGGGATTTGAACACCGGGCCGAACTACTAGTTTTCGGCGACTTTATCTCTCGTGGGCTTTGCCAGAGGAAGAGCAGGGTTTACACATTTCTAAAATTGTTAATTCTCGCAGCAAAAGTGGCCAAGGGGTTAAGATCGATTTGCTTTGGTTTTGAACCCAGGCGAATGAGCTGGCTGCAACGTTAAGTTTTCCTGAACTTTTCCATGTGTAACGAGAATATTACCCAATTTCTCTTACAAAATCCTCCCCGGAGACATTCCACCTCTTACGCAGATAGCCTTGGTAGCTTCGCCATATTCAAACAACCTGCTTTAATCTTGGAACACGAAACCGCCTCCTTCGCGTTGTACGCAAACTTTATTGGCTTTGATTTCTGGCCACTTATCTTTTAAAAATTAATGTGCAAAAATTCTTAGATATGAAAATATTACAGTTAAATAATTTCAAAGTCCCTTATTGAAACTAAATATTTAAAAAATAAAGCTTTAAGAAACTACCCTTTTCGCACCTTAAAATTTGTATTTGATACTACTTTTCTTGATGTACGCAGACTTTATTGACTAACTGTATGTGTTCCTGATCAGAGGAATTTGAGGTACATAAAATAGTGTACCAGACAAATTAATGTGTGTGAAAGTGTTGAAGCTGCCTGGAACAATTACATGCAGTAAAATAATAATAATGAGGATAAGGATTCTTAAAATTCTTTTCCTTATTTCCTACTTTACTCCAAGGTCATTAGATGAGCTTTAACACGGACTACTCCGTGTTTGGTCGTTGCTTCCCATTTCACTGACCAACTACTTAACTTGCAGCTTGGAACGTCGCTGCCGCCAATGTGTTGCAGGTAGGGGTGGACACATTACTTATTAGCACCCATTTTCGTAATGTTATCACCACATTTTCCCTCAAAACATTATGATGCACTCTTTCTCCAAGATTGGATTTCCCTGACAAAAGTACGAATTTTGTGTTGCAGTTCATGTTTGAGTTGAATTTTAGAAACATTCTATGTCGCATTCATTAAAGAACTGTTTATTAAACAAATTCTCTAAATTTCTTTCCATTTTTTTATGTTGCTTCATTCTCAAAGTAAACACCTAAAAATGTTGTTCTTTAAATTTTGGAGGGCAATGTATATTAATATTGTCATGTCCAAGGAAAAAATAGCAAATATCCGTCAAATTACATATTTTGAATGTAATTTAAACAACTTGCCCCAAAACACACACAAAAACAAAAACAAAACAAAACAAAAAATCGGCTAGCGAATTAAGATTGACGAGGAAGGATTAATTAAATTATTTAAACCATGTTAAATTCTAAACGAAGGGGTATCGCTAGAAAGGGTGTAATAATATTTTTTGCTTATAAAGCCTTACTTTTTATTCTGTTATAAACAGAGATTTAACAGACAATTAAATCATACACACAAAAAGACAAATAAAACATATCCTGGATCATTTACTATACAGTAAGACCCCGCTTAACGCGGGGGATCCGTTCCATCAAAGTAGAGCTTAATGCGAAACAGCGCTAAACGAGGCTATCTTAACATGTAAATAATGGAGTTAGGGGAAAATGGATAGAAAATTGGTTAGGTATTAAATTTAATAATGTTTTTTTAATAAAAATAAAACCAAACATTTATTTCTTACAAAAATAAAAACAATATAAACGAATATATTTATAAAAACAAATAAAATTCTAAGCCAGTCAGATCATTCAGTCTATTCTGTGTTTCCAATTTTCTGCCTTTTTGTCAAGAAGGCTTTATGATAGATTGGCTTAATGGCATACTGCGTTCAATTTCGTCGTCAGTCCACATAGACAGTCGTTTTTCCACTTCCTCTATAATGTTTTTTCTAGAACGGGTAATTCTAGTTGCAGAGCTCGACGTAGTTGCAGTTGCCGATGACAGTATTTTTTCTTTATTCTTAAGAATTGTCCTTATTGTTGAAGTTGCCAAATTCAATGCAGCACTAATTTGAAATTGACTCTCACCAGAATCTAATCTTTCATAACTTGCTTTTTAGTTTTCAGTGAAATGCTTTTTCTGGTTGCTTTCTTTTCTTGTTTTTTATTATCACCCATGATATAAACTAAAGATCATAATATTTGTCACTGTATTAATCGTTATAGTATTATGTAAATTTATGCTTACAATAATGTCAACAAATGTTTCAAATGATAAAAATGCGTCCGTACAGCCCCGTGCCAAACAAGAAACACAACTACACTGTTTCGGATATGTTATTTGGAAACCTACCGCTGCGCACAATTTCGAGGAATCCCCGTAGTTCATGCAGCGAGCAATCCCGAGGTTGAAATAAAAGAGCGCTAAACCGAAACAGCGTTAAGCGGGGTCTTACTGTATATTCTTTTGAAGTCACTAGGCTTTGCGTACATTAAGATGCTAAACCCTTCTTAAAAACAAAATACGAAGCCAGTCATTCGACCATTTGTTAATATTAAATTTAGAAATGCTTTTAATGAATTTCAACAAAAACAAAATAAAAAATTCGTTTTAATATATTTATACCTTTTATTTATTTGTTAAATACTTTCCTCTTTCACGGATGATCTATGATAATTACTCCTTATCACTATCGTAGTTAATAAATATAACAGTATGTATTATTACTATATAGGCAAACAAAATTCGCAATTAAAAATTATACTTTGTACTTGCGTGTTATCCCAAACACCTTGGTGCAATCTGGAGATAATTTGATTTCTTACAGATGAATAGTAAAAGTTCCATACAAGGTAAAAGTTGGGGGGGGCGTTCGCGCTTTTTTTTTATAGATTCCCAAACTAAGAATATTTATCGTAATTCGGTAAACATTATGAACATATGAAAATAAAGCATACTTTAGCAATTGATAATAAAAATTTGAATTATTGGTAAAAGTTTACAATGGGTGCCCCTTGTTTTTTTGCGATTCTTTTTTGACGCCAAGTTCGGCGCCAGAAAGGCACAATTTCAAGATGGCCGCTACATAAAACCAAAATAAGAAGTCAAAGAATTGCACAAACTCGGTGTCCATGTACACATTAATTTAAAAAGAGAATTGCTCAAACTAGGCCACTGCTCGCTGCCTTAACTTTGTCCATGTACACATCGATCTAGTTTTATTTAAAAAAAAATCAGAAAGCTAAAACAAAGTTAAAATTATCATGGTAACCAGAAATGAGGTTTCATCCCCAAAATTTAACAAAAATTGTAGCTAATTGAAGGGGCACCAAATTCTACCCTAGAGCCGAATTATTAAATAACTATTATGTGATGCATTAAAAAACGAAAACACTTACATTTTTATTCATAGCTTTCTGCAATTCTTTTGCACTCTTCCTCTCTCGCAGTACCCAGTTTTCGCTTAAAAAAAATCGGAGAATTCCTGAGATTTAGCTTCCTGCAATCCTCAGTAACAGCGGCTATCTACGAAAAGCATATCTTCTTTGAATTCTTTAGAAAGTTTTCAGCAAAATTCTGTATTTCTGCAAAAATTTTACTTCAATTTCTTCCATTGTAGGTAAATTCCATAAGGTCATATTATAAAACTGAGTTTAAAGTAAAAAATATCACGATTTGTTTATAAAAAAAAAAAAAAAAACATTGAAACTTCAAATACATCAATAAAAGAACGCATATGAAAATGACGGCGTCGCTTGACTGAAGGATTTTTACGAGCATGACTGCCGCAAGAATAGTTATGCGCATGGTTGTCTGAGTTTGGCACATTCTGGAAATTTGGCGACTTCTACTAAGGTGATTGCAGTAATACGTAAGCACCTTACACTTTTGAATATGTCTTTTATTCTGCTTTCAGTGTCATCTAAATTTGTCAAGTGCAAAATAAACAATCACATTAGATCCCATTGAAAACATATTTAAAAAAAAATAATAGTAATGGGAAAGAATAAATCAAGGACGGATTTCTCTGGAATGTTCATCTTATTAATCGAATCGGGGAGTATTAAAATGTGTAAATGAGTATAATCCTTTTTAAACTGAAAATCAAATTCCCTGGATCTCCGAATAGTATGTGATGAGAATATTTTCTCGCTAAATTAGAATAAGCCACGAATTCGGAAGAAACGTCGTTGGGAAAATTGGATATATTTCATTTTAATTGAAAACTTATTGGAAAGGAATTACTTATCTTTTTCGCAATTCTCTTTTAAATTAAAATATAAATGGAGTCTGAAAGTAGTTAATTACTGAATTTAAAGCCTTCCTTTTCATTCTCTGTATTATCAAGAAAACAGATATTTAATTGAAAGCCGGAAGCTTGGTTTCCGAAGTCTATATTTTAGAGCGCAGAGATTAAAATACCTAAATGGGGGGGGGGGCGCTGAATACTTCTTCAAGAGTTAATTTTTGAAAAACTCGAGATGGATTTTTTAAGGTTTTGTTATTTCAAGGATTTTATGGCTTTTATTATTGCTAAACCATCACTTTGAGTATTTTTCCCACATACAGTCAATTAATAATTGAACTCCTCACCATAGAATTCTGCAATTTGGATCAGGGAGTTGTCACTGCGAGCAACATTTCTCTCTATATACGGTACACTTGATAAAATTTTAGCCCAAAATGAACGTTAGTCCCGAACGTTAGTTGAATAACTATAAACGACACATTACCTTTCAACTTGCTGCCACCAAATATAATCGCGCTCTTTATATTGAAAGAAAATAAATAATGAGGAATCTACATGAATGTATGCATGTATCTCGCATTGTGAAAAAACAACGGTACCTAGGATCATGCAGTTTTGAATAAAGTAATCCTCCACCCGAACATGGACACATGGAAGCCAAATGTGATGCATGCAGCCTAAACACCAATCTTTAGACATAAACACGGTGTTTCAAAACTGTATGTGAAAAATGTAAAAGCAGGCAGAGGGGGCCTAAGTAAAAGCGGATTTCGTATGGGAATGTGTGTGCGGTAATGCAGCGTTGAACTGATAGACAGTGCTGATGAATGCTGAGTATAAAAGCGTTGCGCTAGCTGGATTCTTCATTTCCCGCATGGATCTCGAGCACCATTAAGCTTTACACCAATGCAGAGCTTACATGCATTTCATGTATGGGGCTGCACAAGGAAATACTAGATTGGTTGCTCAAAGGATGCACGGGAGCGAGCAATTTCCCCATAGGAATCAGCCGGATCGTAGAACATTCGAGCGTCGTCACCGGGAATTAAACACGAGTGGATCGTTTTATGCATCTAGGCGTGATACTGACATTGGAAGATATCGTAGAATTCCTCCAGTGGAAGAGAGAATACTAAACACAGTCTTCATCAAGCTCCACAGCTGTAAGACGTACGTTGGGTGTGAGCCATGCAACTGTTTTGAGGACTTTACATGAAGAGGGAATACATATCCGTATCATTTACAGAGAGTGCAAGCAATGACTCCTGACGATAACCTTCTGCGTCTCAACTTTGCCCATTGGTGTACGAATGTGGTTCCAGCACAATGAAGCCTCAACTCCCTTCAGCTGGAACTTCGGGAATCATCTGGACGCTATATCTACGACCATTATTGGATAGGTAGGGGGCGTCCAGTTCCTTGGCCACCGCGTTCTCCTGATTTAAATTTGTTTCGATTTCTACTTTTGAGATCATATTAAAAGCTTCATGTACGAGAGTCCCATCACAGCTGCAGAAGGTCTTGTTGCCCGTTTGTCTGTTGCTGCTGGATATGTGCTCGATATGCTAACGTCTTTTCTAATGTAACCCGATCCATGTGCCGTCGCTGTGAATCTTGCATCATTGTTGGTGGCCGCTCTTTCGAGCTATATAAACTGTTAATTTTTTCCCTTTTGTCTTTACTTGTGTTTTCAGTTTCTGTGATTCATACTGATTCACTTGATGGCGCTTTAATGCGGCAATACCGCACACACATTCCTATACGAAATCTGTTTATTCAGGTCACCTCTACCTGCCTTTAAATTGTTGACATATAGTTCTGAGCCACCCTGTATAGAGAGACAGAGAGATATAGATATATAACGGGAAAAAAAAAACTTTAGTGAATTTGAAAATTTATTGGAAAGGACTAAAAAGTAAAATGAAATGATTTTTATTTATTTATTTCTGTCTTTTCATTCGCATCTTATATTTTTATTTCCGTTTTTCGTGTTTTCAACCCAAAGGCGCGGTAGCCCGCGAAGGATATTAGTCTCAAAACGGCATTTTGTGGCGTTTCACTATGAAACTTCGAATCACTTTTAAAATTGCTGCCACCAAATATTATCGCCCTGTATTATATTTAAAGAAAGTCAATAATGAAGAATCTGCATGAATGTAGGAATGATTTTCGCATTGTCTAAAAACGACGGTACGTAGAGTCATCGACTTTGGAATAACGTAATCTTCCAACCGAACATGGGCACCTGGAAGCCCTAATTTGGAATTCGGAATTTGATTTAATGTCTAATCCATATTTTGTAAAACTTTAACTAAGTTTTTTTTTTTTACTAACAAACTCAACGATTTCAAAGCGAGCATTGGCAACACTATACGGAATGAAACATCTATATCTCCAGCGGGTAAAACTGTCTATCGGAAAAGTTAAAGATATGCTATTTTAAAATCTTTTGCGACTTTTCTTTCGAATCGAATTTTATGTGGCGTAAGTGCCAAGAACGTGATGTTTAATAAATAAACACACGAAACGTCAGTAATAAAAAAGTTTTTTAAAGCCATGTTACTTAGAAAAACCGGACATGGATGCCATGAACTGAGAAAAGACAGAAAAATGCCATGCCAACACTCAACGCAGCATTGGGAATTCTAAACGCATACTGTTATGGTGCTTTTAATCATTTTGGAATGTTGGCGTTGAGTTGTATATGGTATAAATGCGAAGAAAATGATGCTTACTGTTTAAGCTAAAAAGAAAAATGATGCTTAGTAGGAGTGACTGCAAGAGCAGATTGGTAGACTGCAAGCTCAGCAGAGAGTAAAACATTTGCTCCTTTTGTGGGTTCAGATACAGGCTGTTTTATTTACTATTTACTTCTTTCGTTGCAACCCCCCCCCCACCGATGACGACGCATCAAAGGATGTAAATGTAATTTTTTGTTTTGGCATATTTTATCCCCGTGCAGGAAACGGGCTGACTGCATGGGCGTTTTCGCGGTTTTTGTCCCACGTGTAACGTGTATACGAAGAGCAAGTTTCCCTTTAAACGTCTTTCACGAAGACATCCCTCCCCTTAGGCAGACAGCCTTCCAGTACTTCGCCACAATCAAATAAACCAAACCAATCTTGTCCCCCTGTATGTTTTAGTTTACCACTGGCATTCTTTTTTTTTTTTTTTTTTTTTGTTTTTTGCATGTGATTTACATAGTTTATATTTTACTTTGCAATCTCTCACTCTCTATGTATATATATACAGTGTGATTCTAAATTGTTTTTACAAATTAAGAGGGGTAATAGTACTGATCCGGATAAGCAATAATTACCATAGAACATAAGGTAGCTTTCCATTCTGAAAGGCAGAAAAGAGGAATAATAGAATTCCAACCTGAACTTACGATAGTGTTGGGAAAGCGAATCAACGAGACCTAAAGTTGCACAATCAGTTTAGTGAAAAACTCAAAGTGAACAAACGGATAAAACGAAAACTTGGCATTCGAGTGTTAATTTGAGCTCAGACTTTGACGGCAAACACTCAAATGCACATCTTTGGTTCGCAACGTCTCAACCTCGCTTACGATTGTAACAAGTTAATTATCTAATGAAGGGCTGAATATTATCAACTAACTCCAACTCAAGGTAGGGTTTGATACCATCAAGGTAGCAGTTTTAGTCCCGTTCGCCATCTTCTATCCTGTCCTCCTGGACTTACTGTCCTGCGCTCATTCTACTTGAAGCGACCTTCGATGTGACACGAAGTTCTGACAGCCAGAACACAGCATGAACTTTCCATTCTAATCTCGGCAGTTGGAGTTAGTTGATAATACTCAGCCCTTCGTTAGATAATTAACTTGTTGCAATCGTTTGCGAGTTTGAGACCTTGCGAACCAAAGATGTGAGTTTGAGTGTTTGCCATTAATGTCTGAGCTCGAACTCTTTGTGAGGTTTTCACTAAGCTGATTGCGCAACTTTTGGTCTCCTTCATTCGCTCTCCTAACACTATTGTAAGTTCAGGTTGGAGTTCTAATATTTCTCTTTTCTGCCTCTCAGGGTGGAATGTGACCCTATGCTCTATGGTAATTATTGCTCATCTGGATGAGTACTGTCACCCCTCTTAATTTCAAAAAATAGAATCACCCTGCATATATGAGAGAGTGCAAAAGAGATAGATCAAAATAATATGTTAATTATCAATAAAAAATCACGTTCCGATTATTGACGACTTATCAAGGATACTTGGTTAGTAATTTTAAAGGCGAAACGTTTGTATCATTTAAACAATTACGCACTTGTGAATTAAAAAAAAAAGAGAAGAAAAATCAAAAAGAAAAATTCTATTCTCCGCTATATTAAGGAAGGAGCATGTAGCCAGTAAGCAAAAGTATGGGGTAAATAAAATATGGAATCTTTATTCCTTAATCTATCGTGATAGCTGAATATATTGCAGACATCTTTATCCTGAAATATTACTTCCGTTGACTGCCATTCTCCCCTTTTGTATTTGTATGCGATGCTTTATGTTCATCTTCACAGCCTCGAGGTGAAATATCCTTCGAAGGATTCGTACAGTGCCAGAAATGAGAAACCTTTATTCGATGAAAAAAAAAAAAAAGTAGAGGATGAGGGATAGAGTTAGAAACATGTAACACATCTTATAAGTTTAAATAAACAATATATGATGGCGTATGTTCTGAATACTCAGTGTGTATGCTTAAACCGAATAAATTCGTCAAAACTGCGGCAAATATATTCGCAATTAAAAATATTCAATGTTTCTCCAAGCAAATTTATAAACAATTAAACAAAAACACACAGAAAATCGTTGCCGAACACGAGAGTTACGTCATGAATGCATAGCGTGTATGGAAGAATAGAATTCCTCATAGTTAACTTTCTACGGAACAAATGCGTTAAGTATCACTCAAAATGAGAAAATACGTCTAATTTAAATAAAACTAAATGTTATTGCAATTAAAAGCGAAAAACAAAGCAACTGCTAATAAAACGTTTACAGTTATTTTTTGTTTAGTTTCGTTTTTTAGGGCAAAGCACGCTAGAGATATCTACCTGAGGGATGCCTCCGTGGAAGACTTTCTAAGGTAAACTGGCTCATATACATATTACAAGCGAGGAAAGCCACGAAAACAGCCAGTCCGGACCGTTCGCCTGCATTCGAACCCAGGTTGAAACTACCAGTGTTCAGCGATTTTACCGCTCGTCTGCTGGTGCACCATTTTTTTTTAAGCTAGTCATTTTTGCTTAAGATAATTAATGACTGATGCAAATCTCTGTTGCAAAATCAAAGTTTCTGTGCCTTTTTTAACCATTCATTTAACATTTTTAAGTGAAGGCGCTTTACCTTCAAATTCATTATCACGGCTTTCACTGTAGAACAATGTAATAAGACCACTTAATTCCTCATTTGTTGTTTCTGGAATAATTCGTTGGCTTTTGCCAATACCTGAAAATTGTTCGCCTCTGATTGCTTCTGTCATTCGTAAGTTTACTTTTGACTTTATTTTCAGTCAGTGGAATTACTTTAAAATTGTTGATAAATTGTGGACAGGCTTTCAGTTTCGAGAGCAAGTATGTGAATGAAATTCTAGCGTCGAGCAAATTAAATGGAAACAATTAAAATAAAGCGTATATGCGGAATCGCGTTTGCAAATACTCGGTCGATGACGGTTTGCTGTAAGTGAAACAAAAGAAATGGTACTATGATATCTATTCGTAGTTTATCAACGACAGCTTTTCATTTAAATTATGTTAATATAATCTTGTTCTTCGGAAATTAAATTATTTCGCATAATTTTAGCCTAACAATTTTCTGATCATAAAATAAAAAAAAAGCGGGTTTTTATGATATTTGAGATTTGGAAAAAAACTTCGTTTGGAAAATCGTTTAGCATTCTATCGAATGATTCAATAAAATTTTGCGACGGTTAATTTTGGTCGTTGAAGAAATATATCTAGAAAAAAAAAATTGGAAAAACGTCCCAATAAGCGTGAAATAAGGATTTACATATATATTATTTTTTAAAAAAATATAAAACGTTTCCTTACCCATAGTAAAAACTGAAAGCAACCTAAAATTGTGTAAAAATTAAGCTCGAAGGTTTATTCGACTTTGTTTCATATAATCTAAAATTCACTGATTTAAAGAGGGATAAAAGTAGTTTTTCATTATACAATCTAACGGAATTCTCATAATGTTAAAATTTTATCCAAAATAGATACCAGCCTTCCGTTTTATTGAAGTTTCCAATGACTCAACGAAGCATTGATCCACATAACCTGGAAAACTCATACATTACACTCCTAAACCATACGAAGCAGAAGCAAGAAACATCTAGGCCATCTGCATATAGAATAAAACGTATATGCTGTAAATTCGCGAGCAAGAACGAACCCGTCGAGACGCAGGTAATGTCGATAACCCGTCGAGACGCAGGTAATGTCGATAAAGTTATCGCCATTTTTCAAAAGAGAATTACTTTCCATCCGTCGCCTTCTGATGAAGTTTCTTCGAATTTAACCAATTCTTTAGGTCTCAGTATCAATCACAAATAACACAGACAGCATTTCTCTAGCATTTCTGTGAGGGTTATAGTTGAAACACCACCAAAAGATTCCCATTCACTTTATTGAAATTGCATTCCATTTCATCGAAAGCCAAGGCCATTTTCACGAAAGAAGCATAAGAATAATCTGTTTATAAAACCCTTTTTAATGAATATCATGATTATAATTTAGGATATATTGCAACATACAGAAAGTAGCGATGCCCTTCTCAAAGCTGTCATCGGCTAAAGTCGTGTTTTCACCAGTCCCAAATCCATGGGATATCAACGGCATAGCTAGAACTTTTGCCGCCAGGGTCAGCCCCTGTATTTTATCACCCCTCTAAATATACAAATGAATAACAACAAAAGATGTCGAAACAACATTAAGGAAATAAATGTAAATTCTATTAGGTTTATCTATTTCTTTTAAACTACTAGTTAATTTTAAGTTTTCGTACTTTCCTATTACTCTTTTTTCATGCCAGAATGTACACTCACTTCCACACGTTAAGCATGAAGATGTAAAACGCACAAAAAATAAACAAATACTGCTTTGATTGACTCAAAGTTCGGCAGAAAAGTAGCACATATATTTATGCATAAAACAAAATCAATAATTATATACAGAAATGAAAACAATATTAAATTTTTGCAAGTTATCAGATAATGACATACTGGGACTTCAACAGAATTATGTATAAAGTGAAAATAAACGGCATAAAATGAAACAAAAGGACCATTAATAGGGTATGTGATTCCCCCCTCATCTGTATAAAAAGTTTACACCTTCCGACCAAACTTTCAATTAGGTGGTCAACCACCGCAGAATTAAACAATCGTCATTCTTTTTGTACAGCAGTTTCCAGCTCATTCTTTTTGTAGAGTGGCTGGAGGTGGGAAACGTGAAGATACAGCACGACCGAAAGCATTACAAAGATTTTCAATGGAATTAAGATCGGACGAATATGCTGGCCACTCCATACGCGCAAACCCTTCACTCTCCAGGTAGTCATCGACGATGTCAGCTCTATGGGGACGTGCGTTATCGTCCATTAAAACAAACGTAGGGCCAACTGCTGCAGCGTACAATCTCACAGTGGGTTCTAGGACTTCATCTCGATACCGGACAGCCGTCAAAGAACCCCGTTTAAAGATGTACAGGTCGGTGCGGTATCCTAATGAAATCCCTGCCCATACTATAATACTTCCGCCTCGGAATGCGTGATGTTCGGTGATGTTTTGGGACTTATTGCGTGTTCGTTGTTCACGCCATATCCTTATACGCTTGTCATCTGGCTCCAGAGGAAATCTCATCAGTAAACACGACATTGCCCCAGTCAAATACATTCCAATTGACATGTTCCCGGCACCACTGTAATCATGCCCTTTTAATTGGATGAATACAGGAACACAATCTCGAGGTACCCGGGCGTACAGTTCACTGATATGTAATCTTCGGCGTACAGTAGCTGCAGATATCGCCTTACGATTGGACGCTGTAAACATAGATGTCACACGTGTGGAGGTCGCTCTGCGATTCCGCTTGGCTACAATAGCAATATATCGTACTTCCGCGGGGGTTGTAGCGCTTGGGCGACCGGCTACGGGCCTTCGGACAACTGTCTGTGTGGTTTGGAATTGTTTCCATAAACGTTAAACTACAGAATAATGAACGCCGAAGAAAAGAGCAACATCTGCGATCGAATGTCCTGCTTCAATGCGCCCCACAGCACTCCAGAGCTCAGAATCTTCCATTTGTCTTCTGGATCGGTCCGAGGTTTGGATTCCGCGAACGGGCTGGCTGCAAATACTGCTAAGACTGCCTTTTTTGCATATTTCTTGACATGAAAGAGCAATTGGCTGTTACCTAACATATTTGCATACTTCCATCTACATCTGCAGCAAATTGCATTCTTTTCAATTCTGATTGGCTTCCAGAAATTAGAATTTCCTTCTAGCATTTCTCTCTTCCTTTTGGCAGTGAGTGTCTATGGAATAGCGAGCGTTTATTCAGATTAAGGTAGAAAGAAGTTCTATTTAAGCAAGAGTTTTGGAAGTTAGTTTTAAAGGCTGCTTGCCTATTCCAGGGCACATTATTCCGTTATTATTAGCGATGTGATTTTGAGGCGTCGAGTGCTTCTAACCATTCAGCTTTGTCTCGCCGGTTTTCTACAACCAGAGCCTTTCCTGCGCGTTAAATTGAGCCATTACGCTAATCTTCACATCTAATCCTTCAAATTGTTCAACGTTACGTATTTCTAGAAGTGTTTGGAACCCAAGTTGAGTAACTGTTAATTCTGTGTTCGAAAAAAAGGGTCTTATACATCCTTCTTCCGACTTTGTATTCTTTCACAAAGTTAGGAGATAATTCTTCAGTAATCCTTTCAAAGTCTATAGTGTTATGTTAGCTAAGAGAACTACATTATTCAAAATTTTCGTCCTGGGTGGTGGATCTCTACTTTTGAAGAGTGTCAAATGTGGTATTAGTCTCGAAACGGCATTTTGGGCTGGATCACTACATATTGTTGCCACCAAATATTATCACCCTCTATTATATTTTAAAGAAAATAAATAATACAGAATCTACCTAAATGTATGCATATTTCTCGCATTGTGAAAAAACAACGGTATCTAGGGCCATCCAATTTTGAATAATGTAGTCCTCCACCCGAACGTGGGTACCTGGAAGACCGAATTTTGAATTTGTTTTAATAATCTATTTCATATTTTCTAAAACTTTAACGAATTTTTTAAACAAACTCAACAATTTCAATATGAGCAATGGTAACACTCCACGTAAAAGAAAACTTTTTTTATCCCCTGCGCGCAGGACTGTGTTGGAAATTCTAAGGATATAGCTTCTAATAATATTTTGTAATTTTGCTATTGAATCGAATTTTATGTGACATAAGTTCCAAGAACGTGATATTTAGTAAATAAATTAAGCCCACAAAACACTAATAACAAACGAAAAAAGAAAGACAGTTTTGTAAAGCTATCTTAGTAAGAAAACTGAACATAAATCTGATGAACCAATAAAAAACTGAAAACGACAGAAAAAATATGTGCCAACACTTAAAGAGAGGCTTTCGGCTCGCTGTGCATTTTGAGTGCTTCCTTCTGAGTGTATTTTGAGTGTTGCCACACAGATATTATACGTTTGCCAATATCCACGCCTTCTCTGGGATTGAAACCCGGGCCCATGGGTACTGCAATCACCATCACTAACCACTCTACCAGCTGGGCAACCCTAGCATTATAACAGCTGGTACTGTGCTTCACAATATCAATCAAGGACACAATATTTAATGTGTACAATCACTAGAATGTTTCGATGCCGGGAACCGAAGAAATCCACAGTGACCTCATAGGGATTCGAACTCTAGAAGAGTGTTGCCAGAAAATTTTTAACTAAAGTAACAAAAGTAAACTCAAAAAAGTCACAAAAATCGAAAATGACATCAGAGATCACGTGATTTATGTGACGTCATAGTTTCACATGCTCACATGCCCTCTGACGTCATCACACATTTACCCTCTATTGGTTCTGTAAGTTAACAGACTGTATTCGATTATTAGTCTTTTTAATTATGTATCTTAGCTTTAACGAAAATTTTAAGACTATATTGCTAATTTTCAATCGTTTGAACATCCATTTCTTCTTTAATTAATTCTCATCTAATTTAGGTTCGCATTTTAAAATTGATTTGCAGATTTCCATTCCTAGGAGATTCCTCACGTTTAGACTGTAAGCGCTTTTGTAGTAAATTTTTTGAGTTGGCAGTTAATTTTTTTAACTCATTGTCTTTTTTTGCTTAATTGTGAATCTTTAAATTGAGGAATGCTTTTCAATGAGTTTTCCGTTCTGGGTGGTGCATCTGTTTCAGATTCTATTTACTTAATGAAGCCTTGTTCTTTCACTGTTAAATTTATTTTCGTTGCTATTTAAAAAATTTGCTTTGATTTTTAAGTCGTTTCCATTGCTTAGTTCTTAGCACGAGTTTGAATTTCATTTCTTTCTCTGTTTGGGTACCCAATATATGGCACGCAACCTGCAAGTTCTTTGGTTCGATTCATTACCACCATAGAACTGGGGGGGGGGGACTTACTTAAAAACAAATCGCACGGAGTGACGAGGCTGGAGAGGGCTGTGAGAGGTCCCGAAAAAATTCTTTTGCACTTTTTTCACTTCCCTTACACCTTTCTCCTTATGCCGGCGTCAGGCTGTACAGCCTAGCCTTGTAAAGGAAAGACCATATGCAAATCAGATTGTCAGATGCCAACTTTTGCTTAAGCCTAAATAAACTGTTTTTTAATATAAATTATTTTAAACTGATGCATTATTTTAACATAAAAGCATTTTACGATATATTAAGAACATCTTTGAAATCGCAAAAAGTAGCATAAGAAAGTGATGGATATCGCAAAAATTCCGCAAAATCGCAACTACTAACATTTTAGTAGCACATGTTTGTGAAAAGTCGCAAATTTGCGCAAAAATCGTACGATCTGGCAACACTGCTCTAGACCTCCCGGAAACTAGTTAACCGCGTTTGCAGTTACACCACGAAGGCATGCGAGAAGGAGGGAGTGAATTCCTTAAAAATGTTCAAGGGCGTTACCTATCTGATGTCTATTTTCTTACGTGTTCATGAATGTCAACAATAATCTAACAAATAATTACGTGGTTTTATTGCACAATACTCCGTTCGTTTACTGTAGAAGCAGAGGGCTGTCGAACATTCTGAATCATGTCCTTGCGCATGTAACATGCCTTTTAGATGCTTAAATTTGCTGTCAGACACGTTAGCTGTTTTATTACTCGTTACTTGCGTTATTGCTGAGTGATCTTTATGTAGTTTGCATATAAATTTTAAAACCTGGAAAAAAGTCCTTCACTTTGTGGCCCGTTAAGGAAGATAACACACTCTTTTAAAGATAGGTTGTCCTGCGCTTTCATGTGTGAAACATTTGCGATAAAGATTCAAAATAACAGCCCTTGCATTGAATTTTACAGCCAGTTTCGGAATAACCGCCATAAATTACCGTTATTATCACCTCCATTCACAGGCGGGCAGTTTAAACAAAAGAGCTCACCCTTAATGGCGCTTTCCGTATCCACTTGCGAAACTCTTCTCGGCTGCTTTTCGGCTATCATCGGAAACTTTTTTAGCTTTTCGTCTCACGTCGGCCGCGAAAATAAATTCCCAAGACAGCCTTGAGGAACGGACACCCCCTTCTTCCTTAATTCCAACCCTCCCCTGCCCAAGAGGTCCGGTTCATTGAAGTTAATAGCGGAAACATATTTACGAGAGAACTGTCGAAATAGGAAGCTTGTGGAAGAGGGAGGGCGGTAACGGCGTCACAGAATATGATTGGTCCGAAGCGGAAGGTATTTTGACTCCCAGGCGTAAGAAAGTGAAATACAGCCCTCATCCGGTTTGGAATTTTTTATCGCGTGAGCCTCCCCATAACCAAAACCCTCCAACCAATTTGAGAAGGGGGACGAATGGAATTGAAAAGGTATTTATTTCTTTTCGTCGTTCATACGAAACGAGGCCGTCATAAACAAACAGCATTCTTCATGAATTTACAATTCCTCCAACTGTTATTGCCGTCAATAAAATTTTCGACAGGCCTGAAGGGGACATAAAAATAAAGCCAGGGATGGACGACTTTTTATTGTGAGAAGAGATGCAAGCATTTTCTTTCGAAATACAACTGTCTTTATTGCTGTATATGAGGTCGAGAAGCTGGAAGTGCTAAACCATTATTTAATTCTTGACAAGCAGAATCTCACAAAATCAAAATCATCGGCGACATTTTTTTAGAAAGAATTCTCTGCCCACAGGCTTCGAAAATTATGAAAATGGAAATTCGTAACTCTCGTTCCCAAAATGACATCTTAAGAATGGGGGGGTTGAGGAAGGGACTGTTGGTGACAGCTATTTCGAAACATCTTTAACTCACCTTTGTTAAAATATTGTTAAAGACAAAAGTACTTCGATATTTCTTTCTTAAGATTATAAAAAGAAAACTGAAAGGATTCAGATTTTAACGGTCATCTGATAAGGCTCTTACAAAGTTTAATATGGCTTATCAGCAGAGATCGCTTGGTGAAATAGTGAAATATTTTCTAGGATAATAGAATATACATTTAGAATAACGTAGGTAGGAATGTTAATATATTTTCTGCATATTTGGCAATATAAAAATTCTGTAAAACTATTAAATATCTGTAATTAAATACATCACCAATGAAATATAGATTATATAGATATATATAATTAGATATATCACCAATTAAATTAAGAATCAAGAAAAGAATAAAAATAATATTCTTTAGAACTGCATCTATTTCTTTTAAATAATTTTGTTTGTTAATTATTAGAACAGATATTCAGGTTGAAAGACAAATATCTTACATCTTGCCAAATGACAAATGACTAGAACGAAAAGTAAACCCACGCAGTAACTAACAGTGGAAGAAATTTAAAGTGAATCAACGAGAAATGCTTTTAAAATTAAAACTTTAAATTTACTTTAGTACGACTGTATATTTCATTTAACTGTTAAGTCATACAACATCAAACAATAAAATACAACTTTTAAGTCTTTCGAGTTTGAAATGGGTCAATCGCTTAGTAGTAGTAGTAGTAATACTAGTAGTAGTAGTATAAGGTATTTCTCCCACTTCCCTATCGTGCCTTCGTGGTGTAACGGTACCACGCTGGGCCGGTACTCCAGAGGTCCATGATTCGATTCCCGGTGAAGGCGTTGTCATTTTTTCATCTTGTCTGCTTTCAAAAAATACCTAATGTCTCTACAGTGGCGCCCGAACTAAAAGGATTGTGGATGATGCTTTTCCGCAGCCAGGATTTGGTGACTAGTTCGCCTAAAACCCTAGTCGCCCTTTAAAAAAAAGAGTATATAAGGTATTTTTTTCCACTTTCCTAGCGTCCTTCGTGGTGTAGTGGTTCTGCACGCTGGGCCGGTATTCCAGATGTCCGTGGTTCGATTACCGACGAAGGCGTTTGCTAATTTTTCATCTTGTCTGCTTCCAAATAACCCAATGACTCTACAGTAGTAGTAATACTAGTAATAGTAGTTATACTACTACTACTGTAATACTAGTAGTAGTAGTAGTAGTAGTAGTAGTAGTAGTAGTAGTAGTAATAGTAGTAATACTACTTAGTAGTAGTAGTAGTAGTAGTAGTAGTAGTAGTAGTACTAGTAGTAGTAGTAGTAGTAGTAGTAGTAGTACTAGTAGTAATAATACTAGTAGTAGTAGTGGTAGTAATACTAGTAGTAGTAGTGGTAGTAATATTAGTAGTAGTATTAGTGATACTAGTAGTAGTAGTAATTACTAGTAGTAGTAGTAGTAATTACTAGTAGTAATGCTAGCAGTAGTAGTAGTAGTACTAGTATTAGTTGTAATAGCAGTAGTATTTGTTGGTAGTATTAGTTGCGTAGAGACATTAAATTATTTCGTGGTGAAAAATCATCATCCACCACCATTTTTATTTCGGGAGCCACTGCACTGTCTATTAGATTATTTTGAATCAGGAGACACGAAACATGAGCAATATCCTAGCCGGAACTCGAACCTCTTAATTACGCGCCGAGTGTGCTACCGTTACGCCACGAAGGCAGACGAAAATACCTTAAAGTTGTAGTTATATGAGCAGTAGTAGGTGGTGGTGGTTAGTAGTAGTAGTAGTAGTGGTAGTGGATGTATACTCGGAACAACGTTAAAGCACTTGTAACACTGTAAAGGAATATCAGTATGTCTAACTTTAAAGTAGTTTTATTGTGAACAATTTTCTTATGTAGTAATGGAATTACGTAACAACATATCAATCCAGTGTATGCAAAGTTATTAAGTGGCACTACGTTTTAATTGAACAATTTTAGATATTAAATTGTTCTATGTTTAATTGAATATTTGCATAATTATGTAATTGTAGGATTTAAATTTCAAACAGTAATATGTACAAAGTGAATAGCCCTTAATTGAGTTCAAAAGAATAATTGTAATGTGCAATGAATATAATGTATTTAATTTATGCGATATTGCGTTCTAATTGCGTAATATAATTATGTAGTATTTTATGGTACAGTATTGTTTAACGGTAACATTTTCTATTATGTTCTAACTGAGTTCAAAAGAAAAATTTTAATGTGCAATCAATGTAATGTATTTAAGTTATGCGATATTACGTTCTAATTGTGTAATATAACTATGCAGTATTTTATGATACAGTATTATTTAACAGTAACAATTTCTATTAGCAGTAATATAATGAAACAAAAGTAAGTGTTTTGCTTTTAGGAGCTTTGTTTTAATGTTGCGATTGAGAATAATATGTGTATCAATATTTCAATTATGTTTTGCTTGAGTATTATGTAACTGGTATGCTGCATGAATAACCTTGCGCATTATATTAAGAGGTAATGATTAAGTATCATGTTTTATAAAGATTTAACGTGAAATTTTTGTATATAGCCATTGTTCTATGTTTTCGTATGTCCAATGTTTCTATGCAAATTCATGTTAAAATTAAGTATATATGTATACTCAGTTAATGTAAAAGCTCTGTATAGTATAGCATGCAAATATATAAATAATTGTATCTGTCAAAAGGTTTGAAAATTTATGAGTAAGCACATCGTCTTAGCCCAATTACAAAAGTCCATTTCAATGTGTGCGGTATATATGAGTGGTATTTCGTTTTTTCAGTCATTATAATGTAATATTGCCATGTGGCGGTGGTGCTATGAAGTATCACAAAGCACGCTCTCGCTCTACTTAGCAAAACGTTAACATATGTATTGGTATATGTATATGCAATGACTGATTATATCGTTATTCATTATCAATGTTTACATATTTGTCTAATATTTTCTTAATTAATTTGTATGACACAAATTAGTGTCCATGTAAGATTTTTACCTGTAAGGTAAAATGTCAAATACTAATAGCCCATTATCTGTACAAATTGTCCCTATACTTAGTAAAAGGTTAACATATGATTTGTTATATGTATATGCAGTGACTGATTAAATAATTGTAATATTTCTATGTAGCATTTTGTGCGTTTTGAATTTACAAAGCATGAATGTACTTGAAGGATTTCTTAAAACGGTAACATGTAAAAACGGTAACATGTAAAAATGAGTAGCCCATAATCAGCAGAATAATGCATAAAACTGCTGCTACTCATTATCAATAATTGCAATTTGTATTTTGCAATCTTTTACCATTTTGTATGACATAATTAAGTGTAATTGTAAGACTTATTTTTAAAAATAGGTAATACGCCAAACACGTGTAGCCCATAATCTGTACAAATTGTTAATACTCTTAACAGGAGTTTACATGTGCATGTGTTTGTGTATATGTAATGGTAAGTTAAATATTTGTAATGTATCCTTGCAGCATCATGTATGATTTGAATACATAACGCATAAGCGTACTTGTAGGATTTAAATTTCAAACGGTAATATGTACAAAGTGAATAGCCCTTAATTTGCAGAATAATGTATTAATTGTTATAACTCATATTCAATACTGATTCAGAAGTCAAACAACAAAAATCAGCGTTAATTCACAAAATTTTCACAGGACTAGTTTCGATGGTTTTACCGAACCATCATCTTCAGCTGCAAAACCGCAAATGAACAAGATAGGAAATAATGTTTAGATAAGATAAGAAAGCCTGGACAAGAATAAGCAAGTGGCGCCATCTGTTGGCGAAACCAGAACTAAAACATAATTTCTCTAAAAGCCGAAGGCAAATTTGGATTGGAATTAGGATCGTTAACTAAAACAGAAAGATTTTTATGAATGTGAAATGCCTCTAGAAAATCCAGTTCTCCAATGGAAGATATTTTTTGAATAATTTTGGCAGCAGAAAAATTGAAAGTGTGATTTTCGGACCAACAATGTTGAGCAACAGAAGACTTCTGTGTTTCCTTTTTTCTAACATATGCCTCATGTTCTTTGACGCGAAATTTTAAGGCTCTCTTAGTTTGGCCAATGTACATTAAACCGCACTGGCAAGGAATCCTATAAATACCCCAGGAATTCATATCCGGAATGGGGTCCTTGAGTATAGAAGTTGGAATTTTATTGATGGGAGAGTAAACAACCCGAAAGTTAAATTTCTGCAAAATATGTGCAACTTTATAGCTAATTGATGGAAAGAAGGGAATGACAACAGAATTTTTATAATCTCCTAAAATAAGAGTGTGGCTTTTAGTGTGTTGAGATGAGAATTTTTTAACTGCTTGATTAATAATGTTGGGTGAAAAGCCCCTGTCAATAGCTATTGCTTTTAAATAATTTAGTTCTTCATCAAGGGCTAGTTTGGAGGAGCAAACTTGAAGAGCACGGAAAACATAGGAATAAAATGAAGCTAACTTTTGTTTAGTCGGATGACATGACTTAAAGTGTGGTGGAAGGCAAACCGATGAAGGTTTACGGTAAACTGTAGTACTGAAGTTGGATGTGTTACGTGTGACCAGAATGTCGAGAAACGGAAGAGAATTGCAAGTCTCAAGTTCAAAAGTGAACTGAATAGCAGGATCAATAGAATTCATTGTTGAAAGAACTCTATTTAAATCATCTTTATTACCTTCAAACAGGGTAAAAGTATCGTCTACGTAGCGGAACCATGCCGGGAATTTTAAAGTTTCAAACAATTTTGATTCATAATAATGCATGTAGATATCAGCCAGGATGGGACTGAGGGGGCTTCCCATGGCTAATCCCTCAGTTTGCTTGTAATATTTATTTTGGAAAACAAAATGTGTTTGTTTCAAACAGAGTTGAGTGAGAGAAATTAGCTCATCAATTTCGATGCAAGAGAAATGAAATTCGCGAAGTCTGGTTTCTAGACATCTTAATGCACCCTCCACTGGGACATTGGTGTATAATGATTTTACATCAAAAGAAACCATGAGTAAATTACGAGGAGAAATGTTTTTAACCTTTTTTACAAACTCTATTGAATTATTTATGGTGTAAATGTTATTGTCTAATAGAGTGGAAAATCTAGAAACTAAATATTTAGCTAATGGATACGAGGCAGTACCTAAATTTGATACAATAGGGCGGAAAGGAATACCACTTTTATGAATTTTGGGAAGAGCATATAATCTGGCACAATTCGCAACAGATGGGATAAGCGAATGTTTTAAGTTGCTTGAAATGATTTGCGAAGATTTGATCGCAGTTTTTATTTTGGATAAGTCCGAAGGTGAAGGATCTTTAGGGATCGGATTATACACCAATGTCCCAGTTGAGGGTGCATTAAGATGTCTAGAAACCAGACTTCGCGAATTTCATTTCTCTTGCATCGAAATTGATGAGCTAATTTCTCTCACTCAACTCTGTTTGAAACAAACACATTTTGTTTTCCAAAATAAATATTACAAGCAAACTGAGGGATTAGCCATGGGAAGCCCCCTCAGTCCCATCCTGGCTGATATCTACATGCATTATTATGAATCAAAATTGTTTGAAACTTTAAAATTCCCGGCATGGTTCCGCTACGTAGACGATACTTTTACCCTGTTTGAAGGTAATAAAGATGATTTAAATAGAGTTCTTTCAACAATGAATTCTATTGATCCTGCTATTCAGTTCACTTTTGAACTTGAGACTTGCAATTCTCTTCCGTTTCTCGACATTCTGGTCACACGTAACACATCCAACTTCAGTACTACAGTTTACCGTAAACCTTCATCGGTTTGCCTTCCACCACACTTTAAGTCATGTCATCCGACTAAACAAAAGTTAGCTTCATTTTATTCCTATGTTTTCCGTGCTCTTCAAGTTTGCTCCTCCAAACTAGCCCTTGATGAAGAACTAAATTATTTAAAAGCAATAGCTATTGACAGGGGCTTTTCACCCAACATTATTAATCAAGCAGTTAAAAAATTCTCATCTCAACACACTAAAAGCCACACTCTTATTTTAGGAGATTATAAAAATTCTGTTGTCATTCCCTTCTTTCCATCAATTAGCTATAAAGTTGCACATATTTTGCAGAAATTTAACTTTCGGGTTGTTTACTCTCCCATCAATAAAATTCCAACTTCTATACTCAAGGACCCCATTCCGGATATGAATTCCTGGGGTATTTATAGGATTCCTTGCCAGTGCGGTTTAATTTACATTGGCCAAACTAAGAGAGCCTTAAAATTTCGCGTCAAAGAACATGAGGCATATGTTAGAAAAAAGGAAACACAGAAGTCTTCTGTTGCTCAACATTGTTGGTCCGAAAATCACACTTTCAATTTTTCTGCTGCCAAAATTATTCAAAAAATATCTTCCATTGGAGAACTGGATTTTCTAGAGGCATTTCACATTCATAAAAATCTTTCTGTTTTAGTTAACGATCCTAATTCCAATCCAAATTTGCCTTCGGCTTTTAGAGAAATTATGTTTTAGTTCTGGTTTCGCCAACAGATGGCGCCACTTGCTTATTCTTGTCCAGGCTTTCTTATCTTATCTAAACATTATTTCCTATCTTGTTCATTTGCGGTTTTGCAGCTGAAGATGATGGTTCGGTAAAACCATCGAAACTAGTCCTGTGAAAATTTTGTGAATTAACGCTGATTTTTGTTGTTTGACTTCTGAATCAGTATTTATTCGGCGTGTTATTGTGTCTTAATCATATTCAATGTCTGCATATTTGTATTTTGTAATCTATATCTAAACAACATGACATATATAAGTGCAATTGTAAGATTTATATTTAAAAGGCAATTTGTCAAATACGAGTAGCCGCACAAATTGTTACTACTCTTAACCAAATTTTGCATATGTATGTTATTGTAATAGACCTACTGTTTGGCGGATAACCAGGTATCTTTATTGTCATAATTCTATAATCTTATTGTGATCAAATATGTAATTGTGTGTTAACCTGTGTAAAGATTCTGCCTTTGTTTGGCACTGTACCTTTTATTCCTGGAAACAAATTAACACTGGACCCGGCATTTTGGCTTAGAGTATTCCTCGGGAGCACTTGGTCGGCTGGGCTGCTACCCAGATGAATAGGGTGCTGGGTCTGGGCGTCTGGTGCGAGTCTCACGTGTGGCCTTATTCTGGCCTTGCTCTGGATATTGGAGGACGTGGGCTAAACCAATTAACCATAACAGTAAAGGGATGGTGCCCACGTTCCCCGTTCCTAATCCTAATCCTAGTAGTAGTAGTAGTTGCAGCAGCAGCAATAGTAGTAGTAGTCTGATGACATTTATTTCTATAGTTCTCTTTCTCAGATTCTCTTAGTTACCGAAGAGATTTTTATGCAGTAAACACACTATGTTTGTCAGCAACAGCCAGCTGTGAAGCCTTTAGCTTTGAATTCCAATGTCAGGTAAAGCGTGGATCTGTGATTTCATATTATCTTTTTGAAAAATGAAGGTACTTATTATCTGTCGATTGCAGGCTGGTGGAAGAAAAAGAAGGATATGAGATCGCTTTTGCTCTGAATTGTATTCTTTCCTGAACTAGCTCAGCTAGTTCACTTTGCTGTTCAAATCTTGCTACAGTAATAAGAATTACAGCCAAGATGGTATTTGTGTTACAAATAACTGCTGTTAGCAGTTCCACAGATGCAGAGAATTTTTTAGCCACTTATTAGTTATGAAAAATAAAGTCCTCAAAATGTCTGTTGTTTTTCATAGATAAAATTAAGAACACTGCATTTGTGGACCCGTGTAGCCCATAATCTGCACAAATTTTTAATACTCTTAACAGGAGTTTACATGTGCAACAAGATTCTGCCCTTGTTTGGCACTGTACCTTTTATTCCTGGAAACAAATTAACACTGGACCCGGCATTTTGGCTTAGAGTATTCCTCGGGAGCACTTGGTCGGCTGGGCTGCTACCCAGATGAATAGGGTGCTGGGTCTGGGCGTCTGGTGCGAGTCTCACGTGTGGCCTTATTCTGGCCTTGCTCTGGATATTGGAGGACGTGGCGCTAAACCAATTAACCATAACAGTAAAGGGATGGTGCCCACGTTCCCCGTTCCTAATCCTAATCCTAGTAGTAGTAGTAGTTGCAGCAGCAGCAATAGTAGTAGTAGTCTGATGACATTTATTTCTATAGTTCTCTTTCTCAGATTCTCTTAGTTACCGAAGAGATTTTTATGCAGTAAACACACTATGTTTGTCAGCAACAGCCAGCTGTGAAGCCTTTAGCTTTGAATTCCAATGTCAGGTAAAGCGTGGATCTGTGATTTCATATTATCTTTTTGAAAAATGAAGGTACTTATTATCTGTCGATTGCAGGCTGGTGGAAGAAAAAGAAGGATATGAGATCGCTTTTGCTCTGAATTGTATTCTTTCCTGAACTAGCTCAGCTAGTTCACTTTGCTGTTCAAATCTTGCTACAGTAATAAGAATTACAGCCAAGATGGTATTTGTGTTACAAATAACTGCTGTTAGCAGTTCCACAGATGCAGAGAATTTTTTAGCCACTTATTAGTTATGAAAAATAAAGTCCTCAAAATGTCTGTTGTTTTTCATAGATAAAATTAAGAACACTGCATTTGTGGACCCGTGTAGCCTATAATCTGCACAAATTTTTAATACTCTTAACAGGAGTTTACATGTGCAACAAGATTCTGCCCTTGTTTGGCACTGTACCTTTTATTCCTGGAATCACATAGGATTACATGGTCGGAAATGCTTTCCTGGAGCTGTGGTGACGACACAAAAAGCAAAAAAGAAAGGACAAGACACAAAACATGCTTTTATTGTGTTTACTACGGCAAAAGTCTAAAAATAAGAACAAAAACAAGCAACGATCGCCATTTAAGAATGTTTTCGAAATTGCGATCCGGGACCGTCATGCAGGCCTCACATCTCCGCGTGGAAGATGTGCATCACGAATGGAAGATTCATGACGCGCGGTTCCTGCATCACGGTCCGGGTCGCGTAATGGCAGACCGCACATTGAGTTGAACAGTGTTAAGCGAATTTCGCTTACTGCGCATGCTTGATGGTGTACCTTTGGCGCGGGGAGAAATATTGGCGACTAAGTAACACTACGCTAGCTTATTCGTGATCTCCATGGCTGTCGAGTGTGTTCGAGTGATGTTTACAACTGCAATGTTGTGAAACTTTGCTGATTAGTTATTTTAACGTCCATACCGATTGCATTTGCTTATTTTTCTAATATATGTTTCATTTCAATTTGTCAATAACAGTGCATTTAATATTTAATATTTGTTAACATATGTTCGTAATAATTCGTTATTTAAATGTAATTTGTTTACATGTTATAATTCAGTAATTCTAAACTGGAGTATCTCGCTTAGTTTGTTAGCGTATATTCGCGCTTTTATTTTCTCATTTCAAAGAATTTATTAACTAGCATTAAGGAATTGTAAATTTTCTTCAGTGTTACTTGCAAGCACTTGGTATACTCTTCAGTTTTTCTTATGCTCGAATGGAACGTATGGTAAATTCTGAATTGTTTTTATTGCTTAAAAGTATAATGAATAAATTTTCATCTAATATATCCTAAATTTCAGTCTTTTTCTGAACGAAAATTTGTACAGTTCCAAAGGAATGTGCAGAATTTCATAAGTATTATATTTTACATTTTGAATGCAAACACTGCTTCACATTACTTCGCGATAATTTCAGCTTTCTAGTTGTTTGAGCAGTACAGCAAAAAATAGTATTTTAACACAGTAATTAATTTACATTTACATTATACTTTACGAAGATTTAAACGACAGATTTGTTTACAATCAGATGGCGGTACATCTACCATATACCGTATTCATCTTCTTTTCAAATCGCGCCAAACATAGTAATTACGCCAAATTGTTTTCTGTGCATGCGCAGTATGCGACATTCGTTTAACACTGTTCAACTCAATGTGCGGTCTGCCATTACGCGTCCGGGTCGTAATTTCGAACACATTCTTTGATGATGATAGTTGCCTCTTTATGTTTCTATTTCTTTTTTTTTATTTTTTTGTTGTACTCCGAATAATAAATATGCTTTCTCACTACGTTCGTGTCCGTTCTTTTTTTTTTACTTTTGTGTCGTCACTACTGTGCCACGAAAGCGTTTCCGACCATGCATTCCTATGTGATTTCCCATCGTCTAGGAATACTCTCCTGAAAGTTTGTCAACGCTGTACTGATACATCCTGTATAATTTTTAAAACGAACCGCCAATATGAGCATACAGGTAATACAAAATCTCAATTATTATGTAAGAAACCTCCTCCTTAAATTTTCAGTTATTCATCCAATGCGTCATTTACAACGATGAGTACTATGGTCGAACTCATCTAGTTGGGAGGTTTGGGTTTGTTTTATTTGGGGCAAAACATGCTAGGGCTATCTACTTCAAGGAAGTGATTCTTCCGTGGGGTGCTTTCTGAAGCCGGGGTTCTCAACCACGATGGAATTTTATAGTTTTAGGAAGAGAATGCGGTCAGCCTTTTATTTGGCTGTTAAGTATTTAGTTTTATAATATATATATATTCTAAAACTCTGCACTTTGCACCGCTGAGTGGGCTTCCGACCTAAGGTGATACCTAAAAGCCCACCCAGTGGAAATTATTTATTGAGAAGATCCTTTTTACAATGAATATTTTTACATGACTTTTACATGACAGTGAAAGTTATTTACAGTCTTCTTTGCATTTACACGCTATGTTCAGCTAAATTTTGATATACATTTCAATTTGATTTTAATAAATTTCAATACTAATTCAGAAGTCAAACAACAAAAATCAGCGTTATACCTACAAAATTTTCACAGGACTAGTTTCGATGGTTTTACCGAACCATCATCTTCAGCCGCAAAACCGCAAATGAACAAGATAGGAAATAATGATTAGATAAGATAAGAAAGCCTGAACAAGAATAAGCAAGTGGCGCCATCTGTTGGCGAAACCAGAACTAAAACATAATTTCTCTAAAAGCCGAAGGCAAATTTGGATTGGAATTAGGATCGTTAACTAGAACAGAAAGATTTTTATGAATGTGAAATGCCTCTAGAAAATCCAGTTCTCCAATGGAAGATGTTTTTTGAATAATTTTGGCAGCAGAAAAATTGAAAGTGTGATTTTCGGACCAGCAATAAAATTTCAATAGTTCAAGATTCAATGAATGTTCTATAGTTGAATAAAGTTTAGATACAAGGTTCGTGAGATATAAAGTTCTGAAGTTCTAAGTTCTTTTGATCAAAGATTTCTTACATAAAGTTCGATGTCTTAGGTCATCGTAATTTCAGAGATATAAAACATATCAGTTCTAGTTTCAATTTAGATCTTAGTCCCGATATTATAGTCTTTTTATAAATGATTTCGGAATTCAGTTAATTTTGATACACATGAAATAAATATTAAAAAGTATGTAATGGATTCAGAAAGAAATGATTTCTAATATTGTACTAAAACTAAATACTTTACAGTATATATATATACTGTTATAAAACCATTAAAAAAACATAATGTAATCATGCCTAGTTATTTCGCGCATTAAGCTCTTGAAAAATTATCAGTAAAGACATAAAGTAAGTAATTTAGAAATAATTTTTCACAAAGGTTAAAAATTCATAAGTAATAAATTTATAAAATCCTATAATTCTAAAAAAGAATTTAATACATGTTAAAACTGAAACAAGTAATACCCCAATTCAAAAAATTCATTTCAATGAAATTTAAAGAATAAACATTATAAAAGAAGAGGAATTCAATCAACCTCAATGCCACTTCGTCAAGAGGAGGAACATTGAAATCAAATGAAATCTCTCTTCCATTAAAAATCCTTGCTTTTTTGTATCCAGAATCAGCCGATGAACCATTCCAATGTACTAGTTCACCCTCCTCAAAGCAAAGAAAAGACAAAGTAAATTCTGAAACAAATTTTACCTTTGAATAAATATAACTCCATCCAAAGAATCGAATCTAAAACTCAAGTGAAACAGTAAAATACTTTTGTGAAGAATTTAAATCAAAATTTTACCTTTAAACAAAGATAACTTTATCCAAAGAATTTAAGACGTAAGCGAAGTTACAAAACATGAGTGAATAGACGTAATGTATATGTTACCGTGGAAGACCGAAATTGGAGAATGTCGACTTTCACCGGAAAATGTCAACATTCACCAAATACGTCGGTGAAAGATCGAATATTGCATTACATTCTTGCACATTCGGACCCTCACCGGTTTACGTCGACAATCACAGATATTCTCTGGTGTAGGTTGAAAAGAGAAGAGTATATGTACGCGCTCTCATTGCAAAAGGAAGTGTTCAACAAATAAATGCAATTGTAAAAGCAATGACCTCTTTTGCAATTCAAAGTGTCACAATAGTTTAAGTTATTGCAATAAACAAGATTTGAATCACGTAATTTAGTAAGTTTTTAACTTCTATTATATTCCTTTCTTATTTTGAATGTACAGTGTGTTTTAAGTTCTTATTTTAAGTCTCAAGTGCGTTTTTTCGCGACCGAATTACGGAGACGAAAATGTAATATTCTTATGTGTTCAACATTCACCATTAGTACATGGTGAATGTCGACATTTACCGGTGTAAGTCAGAAATAAGTGTATTTGGAAAATATTTCGGACATACACCAAGCGACTATGTGAATGTTTACATTCACCGGTGAAAGTCGACATTCTCTAGATTTCGGTGTTTCACCGTAACATATATACTGTACATATATAAACTACTTTTATTTAGGTTTTGGTACTTATCAATATTTTCTACACTTTTTGTTGCTTAGTTAATTATGTAATGGATTCGAAAAGAAATAAGAATAAGAACGCATTAAAAAACATCTAAATGAAGATAAAGTAAATTCTTCAACTATTGCTTAAAAGCAAATGTGATACAGTGGTTCCCGTATAAAATTTGTTAACACTATGTAAAAGTGCATTGGATTGGACTGGATTATTTAATTATGGCAAAGCACACAAAGGCTACCTGCCTAAAGGGAGGAATGCCTTCGTGGAGGACTTTCTAAGGGAAACTGGCTCGTATACACGTTACACGTGGGGAAAACCACGAAAACGCCCATGCAGCCAGCCCGTTCGCTAACACTATGTAAAAATAAACAGCAATACAAAAAGTTAAAAAACAAGAAGTATGAAATACTAAAAAAAAAAAAAAAAGAAAGAAAAATTGACAAATAAAAATTGAACGAAAAGCTCAATTCAAATTTAAAAGTTAAAAAATATTTAAATAAAGATAAATATATGCATTCATTTTTCAAATTTTGAAAATGAGAAAGGAGGAATGATATTATAGCAAAGGTGAAAGGGGTGCATGGAGTAAAAAAAGTTTGAGAACCTCTGTTCTATGGAAACTGGCTTGTAATCATGTTACAGATTGAAAAAACTATGAAAAGTCCATGCAGTCAGGCCGTTTGCCCGGGATTTGAACCCTTTAGAATGCAGCTATGTTCTTGTGAGTACTAGAAGAACTACAACGTAATAAGGGTGTCATAAGACCCTTTTATTTAAACCACTATTTACAGCAACTCCCAGCTCGGGAGTGATAACAGAAAAATAATGACTGCGCTTGAGTCTAAACTGAACATTCAAACAGTTTAAAGTAAAGCTTAAGTAGACATTTAAATAGTCGCTGTTCTCAGAGCTTAAGGGGACTCATACACCTTAAAACCCATAAGATGTTCGAATAGGTGACTGTCGCGAGAATTGGGATAACTTATTTATTTTAAAAGCAATTACTACCAACTTTTTACAGCTGAGTACATAATATAGCTGCTTTCTGAAATAGTAATCAGAAAGTTTGTGTTGCCACAAATATTTTTATAATTTAATCCGCTTTGTGACAACATTTTTCGTCATGTTTCCAACTTGCACGCATAGTTTAAAACATTCTGGTTCATAATTTAATTCCATATTTAATATATAGCTTTTATAACATTTAAAAACTACTGTGAACCTAAAATTCTAAAAATTTCATGTTAATTTTTTATTTTATTTGGAGCTGAGTTTATAAAATGTATTTTATTAAAAAAATGTGTAATGTTTCCGTCCATAAAATTTTTCAATACTAAAATATTCATCAGATTATTGGTTCAGTTAAAAAATAGTGCCCATATAAAGAATTCCATCCAATTTCAAGTATGTACCATTAGCCATTTTTAAAATATCATGCGCGCAAGATGAAAACATGGCGAAATATTTTGTCACAAAGAG
This sequence comes from Stegodyphus dumicola, assembly GCF_044657685.1. Classification (NCBI taxonomy): domain Eukaryota; kingdom Metazoa; phylum Arthropoda; class Arachnida; order Araneae; family Eresidae; genus Stegodyphus; species Stegodyphus dumicola. The sequence continues at coordinate 3,328,927 of NC_140769.1, read as the reverse complement.
GATTAAATTACAAAAATATTTGTGGCAACACAAACTTTCTGGTTACTAGTTTCCAAAGCAGCTATATTATGTAGTCAGCTGTAAAAAGTTGGAAGAAATTGCTTTTAAAATAAATAAAATATCTCAATTCCTGCAACAGTCACATATTCGAAGATCATGAGGGGTTTAAGGTGTATGAGTCCCCTTAAACGCGAGATTTGGCCTGCGTATGGTGCGTAGCAAGCCTTAGCTAAGTACTAGCGCACTTAAATCACTTCAATAAGTATTAGAGTAATAGCGCTAAGGCGTAAGAATTTAAATACTAACTAGTCTGGCGAACGGCCACCGAGCCGACGTGGTCTGAGACTAAAAGCTTTGTAACACTTGAGAAGTTTCTCACTAACCTTTAAATACAAAAACTTGGCTCCAACACAAATTGGCATAAAGCTGAATCGCGCGCTCATTCTGAAGAGAAGTTGAAATAAGAGTTTACAGGAAAGGGTAACTTAAAATAAAAAGAAATTTGGTTAGTTTAAATTAAAACCTTACAAGAATTCATCAGGATGCCATGCTGTATACTAAATGTTGTTTCTGCCTGCTTCATATAACTAGAACGTTCTTACAGAGATTTTAAAAAGATTTGTCTGTGCATCAATTATCAGTAAAAAACGCAATTAGACTAAACAATTATTCTGAGGTAGTCAGTCCAATTTTCCAACCGATTTCTTCCGATTAAAATGTTGCACGTTACTATAAGACTCTCTAAAAGCGCAATATTCAGTAACAGAAGGAAATATTTTGAGCAGAAACCTTTTACTAGGATCCAACGCGCAATCCATGTGACGGAAAATGCACTTCAAATGGCATGAGTTTCTGAGGAGATGACCTGAGATGTCACATCGTTTTTCATAATTAAGCTACTTGAATATGGAAAACCACAGCAAGACTATCTGCCAAGCGGAGAGGTGCCTTTGTGGAGGACCTTCTAACAGAAACAGTTTCATAGTCACATTACACAAGGAGAAAGCCACGAAAACCAACTCTGCGGTCAATCTCAATGTCTTCAGTTCGAATCCGGGTCAAACCACCTTTATCCAATGTCTTAACCATCCGCTAACTTGAAGGGTTATATAACTAGAGAAAAATATTATAAAATATATATTGCAATTCATATAAACAGTCTTTCAAATATAAATAAATGTAAAAAAAATAGATTCATTAACGGCAACTTGACTTTTGGATCGCATTGTATGCTTTACAATTAACGTATATACTTCTCATGTGGAAAATAAATTAAAGTTCAACGGTATAAACAACATCATTTTACTTTAAATTTCCAAAACTCTTTATGTGAATGAGTCTGTTTTATTTAAATCTATACTTTTTCAATTACTGCGTGATGTTCTTTGTATAAAAATTTCGAAACTTCTCATTATTTATCATATCATGATATAAAAATTAAAGTTGTAAACAAGAATATTCTTTTTTAATTCTCATTAAGTATTGCACATTCATCAAAATCTGTCAACGCTGAAAATTTTAATTTAAATTTTACAGCAGTTTTTAAGTACCTTATTATCTCACAGTTTTATACTTTTTTATGTTTTCTTCCTTTTCTTAAGACATGTGAACAAACACGTCGTTAATGCATAAGTGTGTTTTCAGTTTCTAGTTTAACAATAAAATTTAAATATAAAAACATTTGTCCAATTATCTATATTACCTTTCGCCACTCAGATATAATGAATTGCCTTATTTTAATTTTAATTGGAGAGATGTTAATTACAAATTTTGTTTTACTCAAAGATTTAAAAAAAAAAAAAAAATCAGCTGAAATTTAGCTTAAATAAGAATTACTTTGCATTTTTAAGGAAATGAAAATCATTTCAATATCTGATATTGAAGAAGAAAACTTGTTTGTACTTCGTTCTATGAACATAGCCATATTTTGCTTTTTTAAAAAAAAATATTTCCTGAAGTAAAATACAGTCATTGCTATGAAGATTTGCGTACCTAAATATAACTGTTTGATGAAAACGAAACTTGAATGTAGGTATTCGTAAGTCATATGCAGATGACTAGAAGACCAGCATTGCTGTGCACTGCACAATGCCACCGCACTACTTTCGTTTTCCTTGCGCATAAAAATAAAAGGTTTGCAGAGACATTTTATCAGTACTATATCTGTTACAGCGGGAAGTTTTTATTTCCTTGTACGAAGTGATGTCTGTACGTAAGGACAGAATAAAAGACTCGTTTCCTCCAAAAAAAATTATATAACTGCTTTAAAATGAATTCTTAAGAGAATTTTTCGTGGCGTCTATACGAACGTATGTACGTACGTACGTATCTCACATAACTCAAAAACGAGTAGCCTCAGAACGTTGAAATTCTGTATATAGGACTGCTATAACATGTAGATGTGCACCTCGTATTTTGGTTGCAATCGGCCGCACCAAACGCATGTAAATATATTTATGTATATATTCACTCTGTTACCCGGCTCAGTGATCTCAGTTTCTTCACTCGTATATGTTTGTAAATTATACATTTTTTGCTTTAAAAATGATTGAATTATGTTGTTTTTATCTTCCGGTTAACGTTTTTATGCCTTTAGTAAATCTGCCTACAATATGTTTAGAGTTATCAACAATTTTAAAGTTGTTTAAGTGCCGCTAAGCCTAATAATGTTTTTGATGGCGGCCATTGATTGTTTACATTTGAAACAGCAGGCTATTGGATTTGTTGCCAATCTAGAGAAGCTTAGCTTCGCAACAACAAAGATAACGCCTTCATTTGTTATTGCCAGTTAAATGATGCTTAATCCTTTCTGGAATTTTTTCGAGGAAATAAGTGGTTAAAATTGACTTCGTAATTTTTCATACAGATATTTTGAGTTTTCATGTATTTTTGCCTTCTTGCGAAGTAAGAACTGAATTAATTGAATGAGAAATACTCAGCCGTCTGTGAAAAACTGTTTCTTTTTTGTTTTGTTTGTTTAATTTCTTTTATACATCATTCTAGCTTTATTATATTAATAGAATAGAACATGTGGCAACGATTAGATAATTCTATTCTTTAAATGATATAAATTTTGTGCATTATGAGTTATAATATGAACGAAATATAATACTGTTAAGTGAATCTAGCGCCAGAGTGTCGCTATGGTAAAAAATACTAAAGTGAATTTTAAAGAATGCATTTATTCTATTGTAGTTTATGCGCTGTCGGCGAAGTAGATTTAATTCAATCCAATAAGTTTAAATGAAATGCAAGAAAAAATGCGTATAATTTAATATTCCGTACAAGGAAGTCATGTGGTGTACATATCAAATTTTTCTATTGTTTTAAGTGTATTTAGTGTTTTATGTTTTTCTATATCTTTCAGTTTTCAGTATAGTTACTTTGAGTTGTCATCTGTTATTTTTGCTTTGTCGCGAAGTGAGAACTGAACTAATTGAATGAGAAATATGTCTCTAATGCTATTCGAGGAAATAAGTTTAAATAAAATGCAGGAAAAAATGGTTATAATTTAATATTCCGTACAAGGAAATCATGTGGTGTACACATCAGATTTTTTGCCAATTACAGCCATATTTGTTTGCTTTTGAAACTTAACAGGATAGTGAATTAAGGCAGTTTCTTCTGCTTCAGTGTCTTTTTCCCGAGTGAGAGCAAACGTAAACTTTGTTTGGTGCACCGACAATCTGTCTTTTAGCCCGCTGTTCGAATTGTTGGTTTTTTGGGTAGAAACTCTAATTTGAATTGTAAAAATGGTTTTTTAAATTGTTTTAATTGTGTTTGTTTGCTATATATTTCAATTTTTAATAAACATATTCTACGGTTTTATTTATTTTTATTTTATTTACTTGTCGCGAAGTGAGAACTGAATTAATTGAATAAGAAGCGTATCTCTAATGAAATTCGAGGAAATAAGTTTAAATGAAATGCAGGGAAAAATGGGTATAATTTAATATTCCGTATAAGAAAGTCGTGTGGTGTACATATCAGATTTTTTTAAATATATACATGGGGAGAGAGAAAAGGGTAGATGGAGTGAAAGATTTAGATATCCCTTATCTACACTGTTAATCTCCACCACATGGAAAAAGAAAGTAGTAGTTTTAAATATTTTCCGACACTTAGCGTTATCAGCCGAATGACATCTAATCCTGGGCTGCAGGAATAATATCCTATTTAATAACGCCTGGCATAATTCATACGCAGATTTAAACTTTCATTTTAACATATCCTATTATTAAGGAATGTAGTCCAGTTTCATGAATTCCAAGCATCATTTTGGACATTTCTGGCAGGCTTCCCGTAGCTGTCAAATGCATCCTGTTTGGATATGTCCTGTAATAGTTGAATGTGATTATTCTGACCAATAATTCAACTCTCTAAAACCAACCAAGTGTAAAGTTAAATGATAAGTAGTCATTCTTGAATAAGAAGGCCTGATCCAATCTCGTGGAAACTTTTTCCTAGAATTTTAAAATATTTAGGAAAACGATCGTGTAAACTGAGCAAGATGAAGGGTAATCCAATACCCGCTTTGGCCTGCATTCAGAGAATCGACATTGCGTAAAATACATGTGTAGAGAGTTTTAGGTTCAAAAATATCATGTTTTTTATGCTGGAGATGTGAAAAATGAGCAATGCCCTGGACTTCTCGAATACACGCCGAGTGTGCAAACCATTACACTCCGAAGGCATGCAAAAAGGAGGCAGAAAATACATGATTTTGTCTAAATGTTTATATTTATTCTTTTCCTTCACTTTTATGTTTTAATTATTATTTACACATAATTATTTTCATTTAGTTATTTTATGTTTCACTTATTTTCGTTTGTTGAATTGGCCTGTTATGACCGTGGGACCAACTTGCTTGGTTAGGTGGGTCGTCGGGCTACCCCCGCTTCTAGTACCTCATATAATCCCTCTTTCAAAAGGAGACTGGGGATTAGGGAACCCAATTGCCAAAACCTGATGATGAAGAATCATCATCCACTACCTTTTAGTTCAGGCACCACTGAAGAGACATTAGGTTTTTTAAAGCTGGAGTAATATCGTTGCGGGACTCGAACTCGAATCTCTCGAATACGCGCTCGATTACACCACGACGGAATGCAGAAAGGAGGTAAAAAATATCTTATACACACTGCATTACATAGACATGGAGTAACCGCGACATGACGTAGAATCGACCCTACAAAAATAAGTAGTTTATGATCGACATAATAAAAGAAAATTTACACAGCCATGTAATAAATGGTGAGAAATTAACATAATCCCGTGCATAAGTTGATTTACATGAATACCGTAAAGTGCACGAGGGCTGTCTGCTTAAAAGTAGGGATGTTTTTCTGGAGAACTTTCTAAGAGAAACTGGCTCGTATTCAAGTTACACATGTAGAAAACCCCGGAAATGAACGATGCATCCAGCCCGTTATCGAACCCAGGTCGAACTCCCAGTATTCAGTGGTCTTACTCGGCCATCCGTGTATAGTCTCCATTAGTACACTATGGACAGGATATAAAGGGCATATCGGCATCCAATCTTTACTAGTAAAATGCAAACAAGGCTTGTAATTACGAATGATGCATAAACAAGAGGAAAAGTTATTGATTGCGAAAATGAGCCTTTTCCCTTAGAAAATCCTAAACGAAAGCATCCTTCCCTTTAGGCAAATATCCTTAGAGAGCTTACTCTAATCAAACTATTTTGGGGATATCTTTATAAGATCTACATCGGTATAGGATGGAAGTTGGTTTTTGAGCTGCATGTGAGCATAAACACACTTTTGTGGGGCAGAATCAGAACTGCTGACTGAAATGTTATATTAGAGATATTAAAAATGAAACTTTAAAATATCGGGTACTTTACCTGTTGCGGTTAATGGCGCCTGTGAAAGAGAAGTCAAACACACTCCGGGACCCAATGATAGCGTCCTCTGGGCTATCATTTTGTGTGCATGTGCGTGTGTGTTGTGTTTATCCCTAAACTGCTTTTATAACTAGAAATTGCTTACAATTGAAATCCCCCCCCCGAAATGCATAGCAGGTGTATAGCGGAAAAGTACCAAATATCGATATCACAGATACTTGGGCGAATCGACCTTAATATATCGATATATGAACGAAATGAGGGCTTCTTTGGCAAACAGCCATGTGTACTTTTTCTCAGTCTGTCTGTATGTCTCCCAAACTGCATCAGCTTACTGAAATTGACTACATAGCGAAATGGGAATTTAATGGGTTTGGAGATTTAAAGATATTTTTTCCTTTCCTCAAGAAAACGTAAGCAAAGATATCGATTTAAGAAATATTTTTCTCACTATTTAATTAAAGTCCAAAGTTTTCTGCATTAATTTTTTTTTAATTTTGTTTTCACCGGATGTCCACCTTGTCTATAAAGACTGTAAATCGGCTCATCTATTGAATTATGACTTTCAATGATAAGATATCCTTTTAGATATAAATTCAGGTTACGGAAATATTTTGCCCATTTAGAAGGAAGTACAGAAAACTTAGATACATGTCTTGAACGGAATACTACAGGCGCCATTTGATATGATTTAATTAGTCTACGGCTATTTTGATGAGAAAAAACTGCCCTTCTAAATAACAGTGTAATTTAATTTAATACGAATAAAACCAGAAACATATGAATATGTATTTTCACGGTATTTTCGTTACGAAAAGACAAGCAATTTTAGTGAACTTTAATGCGAAAATTCACGTATGAACTGCTTATTCATAACGTTTCTGGCATCATATGAACGACACTGAACTTCTAATCTTAATACTCAAAGTCATTTCTCGTTGAGAGAGAACATGATAAAGTAAAATTAAAAAATCTGATGTCCACACCACATGACTTCCTTGCACGGAATATTAAATTTATGCGCTTTTTGCTGCATTTCATTCAAACTTATTTCCTCGAATTTCATTAAAATATATTTCTCATTCAATTAGTTCTGTTCTCAGTTCGCGGCAAGGCAAAAATACATTAAAAACTCAAAATACCTTCATTAAAAATTTAAAAATATAGAGAAATTAAAATAAAATAACAAATACAGTTAAAACAAAAAGAAAAAAAATTACAACTAAAATTAGAGTTTCTATGCAAAAGCAAGCAATTGGACCAGCGGATAACAAGGCAGATTGTTCGGTGCACAAAAATGAAAGTTTAATTTTGGTCTCAGTAGGCAAAAAGACACTGAAGGTGCAGAAACTGAATTTACTATTTTGCGAAGTTTCAAATGGAAACAAATATGGCTGCTATGGTTAAAAAAAATAGGCTTAGCCGCAATTAAACAACTTTTAAATTGTTGATAATTCTACAGCTATGGCATGCAGATTAACTAAAGGAATAAAAGCCTTAAGCGAAAGATAGGAACAATATAATTAAATCATTTTAAAAGCAAAAAATTCACAATTTACCAACATAATAAAAAAATGAGCTGAGACTAACAGAATGGATATATACATATATTTATATACATTTGGTGCTGCCGATTGCAACTAAAAAGTGAGGTGCACAACTGTACATTATAGCAGTCATATGTACAGTATTTGAACGTTCTGAGGCCACTCGTTCTTGAGTTATGCGAGATACGTACGTACGTACGTAGAGGCGCCGCGAAAAAATCTGTTCTGAGTGCATTTTAAATCAGTTTTAGAATTCGTTTTGGGGGGGGAAGTCTTTTATTCTGCCTTTACGTACAGATGTCTTGCCAAAATATCGTTAAAATGCGCTCAATAGCGGTCAAAATGGATATTTTCGTAGAAATATGATACCCGGAATTTTTCGTGATACTTCGTACAAGAAAGTAAAAAAATCAGGGCAAAAAAGTAACGTTAATAAATGTTTCAAGACTTGCTTTTACTTTTGAAGATTTTTTTTCCTTTTTTGAAGAAAAACTTGTGTATGAGATCGACAGAGTTATATAAAATCTACAAGAAACTAAAGCTGCATTTTTTTTTTTCCCTTAAAGGGTAGATTAAAATAGAAACTAAATTGTTTGGCAACTTAATCCATTACATGGTGACATTTCGCTGTCACATGCCAGTGTTTTTAAAATCTAATCCGACCTTATTAGGCAACTTCACTCCAGCTTACAAAATTTTGTTTTGTAACATTTTGGTTACATTAAATAAACTGGTGTCATAATAAGCAAAATAATACTCCACTCTTTTCCTAGTTTCAACCTTGATAGCTTTGCTTCCCCGTCTAAACTACCTGCGTTATTTAAGAATCAATATACATAGAAATTTATTGTATTTTCGTTATGATTGAATCATAGAAATGTCTCATTTCATTATGATTGGATAAACATCAATGGAGATGATTTTATATGCGTGGAAATAAAGACTAGAAATTCTTCAATTTCATGTTTTATTATCTTCATCTGTATGCCTTAACCACAGCCGGTCAAACATCGAAAGCTGTTGAAAATTACAGCCATCGCGACTGTGCTTTGAAATTATAACACATATACCCAATCTGTTACTTGGCTCCGTGAATTCAGTTATTTTTTGTTCTTATATGCTGGTAAATTGTGCAGTTTTTTGCTTTAAAAAGGATTGAATTATGTTTTTCTTACCTTCGGTTAAGGATTTTATGCCTTTAGTAAATCTGCATGCAATAGTTGTAGAATTACTAACAATTTAAAGGTTATTTAAGTGAGGGTAAGCCTAATTTTTTTACCATAGCAACCATATTTGTTTACATTTGAAAACTTAGCGGAGTGGGACCAAAAGGAAACTTTTAGTTCCGTGCTCCGCAAAATATGCCTTCTGGCCTGCTGGCGGAATTGCTTGTTTCCCGTAGAACCTGCAATTTTAATTGTAAAAATTGTTTAGCTGCATTTGGTGCTTTAGGGTTTTCTATATCTTTCAATTTTTAATGAAGGTATTCTGAGTTCTTATGCATTTTTGCCTTGCTGCGAAGTGAGAACTGAATTAATTATGAGAAAACTATCTCTAATGAAATTAGATACGTTTAAATGAAATGCAGGAAAAAATGCGTATAATTTAAGATCCGAACAAGAAAGTCATGTGGTGTACACATCCGTTTTTTTTTTTTTAAATTGGATTTACATATTTTCTGAGAAACATCTTTCATTTACAAAGGTCTTCATACTGAGGTAAGTTTATAACTTCTCATTTGTTTCGTAGTATATTTGTATATGTCTATTTTAGCATCTCGGATTTAATAAATTTTATTTATACCTTTAGCTGCTTCACGAAATTCGTGTTCATTATCATAAACAGGCAAAATATGAAAGGAAACAGCGCGAGATTACTTCCGCAAGCTATATAACCTACTAAATCAAAGTTCTCATTAATACGTTTTCCATTAAATTTAGCCGAGAAACTTACGCTGGAAATTGAAAGGCATATAAGCATAAAAATGCATTTTTCGCTTATAATTTATAGCACTCGATGTTCCTTTATCGGCCATTTTTACGCCCTTAAAATAAAATTTAATATAAAATGCAAATAAGCTTCCACGAACATTAACATTTTGCAAGAGGTATAAAAATATTTTGAGTTCATGAAGCAAGAAAAGCTTAAAAATTCTTTAAAAGTCAAATAAAGGCTCAAAAGTTTTAAATGCGAAGAACAAAAGATTGATAAATATAAGAACAGACCATTACTTCGGTTCATTGTAATTCAACTTAATCGAAGACTTAATTTCCCTCGTGTATTTTTATCTTCTTCGCAAAATATAACATCATACTTAAATTAAAGTATAATAAAGTTCAGCATAATAAGAAGAAAATAATATACAAGAATGAGGCATATAATGTACGACAGCATGCCAGAACTACGAATCTGCATTGTCTACTTTTTTCCTATTTGCATGCATTGTTTAGGAGGCTTTATGTATTTTAGAAGAGAAAAATTCATAACTAAACGTCGAATTTTAGAAGAGAAAGAAGCATAACTAAACATCAAAATTTGCCCAAATCTAAAGTCGCGCTAAACTTTTGAAGTTTTGAATTTTTCTTGGTACACCGATTTGAAAGCTTTGCTAGACAGCCATGTTTTGCTTGGTTATATTAAGCTAGAACGCCCGGCGGTCATACGAAATGACCGCTGTTCTAGATATTATAAATTGTAATTAAAATGATTTGTGCAAAGGTATCTGCTAATTTAAACAGAATTACCCAGGGCAGGCGGCGAGTTTAGGTGAGTTGAGTTGAGTTGAGTTGAGTTGAGAGCAGAATCTGGACACCCGTGCGGCTTACTAAGACTATTCGGGTCTAGTTCAGGTTCCGCAACTATCCCGGGCAACACCTCATGGGGCCTATAAGGGCATACATTGGTCCTTGTATACATGCTTACATAGTTACATAGTTCATAATATATGCTTACATAGTTACATAGTTCATAATATATGCTTACATAGTTATATAGTTCATAGTAGGCGGCGAGGACGCCCCTTTGCTTACTGCCCCACGGGGTACCCCCTTCTACTTTCTTAATTGCTTAAAGTAGAGTGCAATGAAGGAAACCACTGGCGGTACATTTCTTAAGAGCCACCACTAGCTCACTCAGTTTAGGTGATTTAAATAATTAAATGTTAATTCACATGTCAAAGATCTGTTTGTACACAGCATTTCTTTTGTAGATCTTTCCATCATTTCTCAGTTCGCCTTGCAGAGGACCATCCATTATTTTTAACTTTACGTCCATTTTCTTTCACGAACTCTTGAACGAGCAACATAAAGTTGACCGTGTCCAAATGCAGGGGCAGGTAAAAAAATGCCAACTTAAACGTTTGGCCCTGAGACTTATGGATGGTCATAGCAAAGGCAAGTTTTACAGGAAATTGTCTACGTCTCAATTGAAACGGCAACCCTGTGCCGTAGCAACTTCAGCCCATTGGCTAGTACAGTTACGGGCAAGGGCACTGTTCATTTTTCATGTCTCCTGCATAAAAAATAGAGTAAAGTCTCCATAGTGGCGCCCGAACTAGAAAGGTGATGGATAATGATTCTTCACCACCAGAATTTGCAATTGGGTCGTCTAGTCCCCAATCGCTCTTTAAAAGGGCGAGTATATAAGGTACCAAATGTGGCACAGCCCGACCTACCTAACCAAACAAGTTGGTCTTATGGTGATAATAGGTCAAGCCTTATTCAATAAAGGAAAATAAGTGAAACATAAAATAACTAAATGAAAATAATGATGCGTGAATAATAATTAAAACATAAAAGTGAAGGTAAAAGAAAAATAGAAACAGTTAGACAAAACAAACACCACAGACCAAAAAAAAAAAATTGCCAACAAGAAACACAAACAAGAGTCACAAGAAATTAGTAAAAATAAGTACACCGAATAATAATGACATGAAAAAGCAAAAATCATCCACCGATTCCCACTGCCCGGGACTCACCGTTAATAATTTTCATAATAGATTTAGATAGATTACATGATTTTGCAAAATCTTTATAGCACAAACAGGGATTTTCAAGAATTTTTTTTTTATTGTTTCTTAAGCTACTCGTATTAAAGTAGGGACAGACTTCGAGGAAGTGCTTAGCTCGCTTTAATAAACTCGGGTTGCTATTTTTTTAACCTCTAACATAAGGCGTCCAGGAAACACTCCCGAAGTATATAAGGTATTTTCTCCTTCTTTCAAGGATGCGTTCGTGGTGTAATAGTTAGCACACTCGGCGCACATTCGAGAGGTCCAGTTTCTAGTCCCGGTGAGGGCATTGTTCATTTTTCATGCTTCCTACTTCAAGATAACCTAATGATTTTACATAACGAATGAACAAATTACGAATGCAGACGAAAATATCGTTTTGAAGTTTTAAAAGAATATAGTAAAGTTAAATTTAAATAATTCTCTTGCGCCATTGCTGCAAGGAATGAAATTTTAATTTAGCAAACGTTCTCTATTCGTAAAAAGCAAATTTAAATTAAATTTTAAATGAAATTGAATTACAAATTAATGATTAATTATTGCTGCGAACTAAATCTACAATATCATTTAAATTCTGAAAGCATATGTAAATTAAGTGCAAGTATCAAAATCTATGAATATATAATAAATGTATAATATATAATTCCAATAATTTTTTTAATCCTAAAAATTATGCATTTTTATAAATTTTGTTGTTTATAAATTTGTGAATAATTGTTGAGCAGGTAGGAGATAGACTTATGAAGGGGAGGTTGCCTCCAAACTTAACTTTCTTCTCCTCTTGTTCTTCAATTCGTGTTTCGTCATCCATGTAGGCAAGGATAAAAGGAAAATTCAAAACCAAAAGCCAAGAGTTTCTAGAGTTACGCCTTTTTGTAGGCAAAAATTTCTAAATTACTTTGGTTTTCTAAAAAAATTTGGTTTTCTACTCTTAATTGACTTTAATTATTCTAGTCTTTATTTGTTAATTTCTCTAAATTCCACTTGTTTAAATTTCTTTTTAGTAAATTACAATATTTGGTTTCACTTTTGGTTTTGAATTGTCCTTTTACCCTTGCCTACATGGATGACGAAAAACGAATTGAATAATTGATTTTAGTTAAGTTTGGAGGTAAAATCCCCTTGAAACGTCTGTCTCCTGCCTGCTCAGCAATTATTCACTTTGCATTTTTATAAATTTTTACGATCAAAAAAAAATGTATCGGAATTATATATTATACATTTATTATATTTTCATAGATTTTGATACTTGCACTTGATTTACATATGCTCTCAGAATTTAAATGATATTGTAGATTAGTTCGCAGCAATAATTAATCATTTAATTGTAATTCAATTTCATTTAAAATTTAATTAACTTTAAATTTGCTTTTTACGAATAGAGAATGTTTTGAAATTTTATATATTTCTTGATACATTAATTCTGAAGCCTTTTTAGACAGCTGGATTATGCTTTATTTCATTAAATAATTTACTTTATTATTCCGTAAATTGAAGAATGAAGAAACTATGAATATTATAATACGAGAATTCATAGTTTGCATATGAATTCATAATATATATGAATTTATAGTTTCATGCATGGAATAATACACGCATTCATAGCAAATCAAAAGCGCAAAATCAACGGCTGATTCTTTATGTTAACTAACTGTAAAATATTATTAATAGAAAATTAACGAAGAAGTTCGTCTAAGGTCTCGTGTTAAACGAGTTAAATTGTTTTCTTATCTGCCTTATTTCCATTTCCTTTCCAGAATATAAATTTCTAGCTCATTCAAATGAGGTAGAAAGAAGATAGTATTTTAGGCGTAGAATCAGAGCGTGTTCTGGGTGCTGAAGGCCACGTTACTAATTTGATTCACTTAAGAGCAGCTTTTTGCGGCGTTGCATTACTCTCGCCGTTAGGCTTGTCACGTCGTCATGAGGTCAGAGCCAACTTGCGAATTACTCTATTTGCCTAGCTTATTCTGTAAGCCCGAACAGTGTCTTCTGTTAAATTTCATTTGAGTTCAATAAAACTGTCTTTTACACTTTTTTTCAGTCACTGTTGTACTTTACATGTAATTCATGTTGCAATGTATATTTTAATTTTATAACAATTATTTTAATTTTAAAGTGCTCTTATCCTCGTTTCCACTTACAACTCGTTTCCACAACAACAGAATGAGTTTTTAGAATCGCGCTGAACGCAAATGAGTTAGAAGAAGTATTTAAGGAAAGTTCAGGCAAACACGCGCGACTCGGGACTCCCTGCAGGAATGCTTTTTTAGAGTCGCGTTCAATCTAAATGTGTTAGGAGTAGTCTTTATTGGAAGTTCAACTAATTTCGGGCGAGAGTGCTTAGGAGTACTTAGTGGTGTGTGTTTGCCTTCCGGCCAATCCACTCTTGAAGCTGTTACGCTCGGCCGTATTATTACGTGCCTTCCGATACTCGCCGGCTAGTGCTTTTGCTATTTTTTATTACGGAGTCGAAATCTATAATAGAGAAATACGATTAGAAGGAAATGAATCAGTGTATCAAGCTGAAGCGGTTGCAGTTAGAGAGTCACTGCGGTGGAGTTATAAAAACTTAAAACAGTACTTTACAATACATATTTATTCTGATGCTCTCTCGGCCCTACAAGGCTTGGCGAATCCGGAAACAAGCAATAGACTTCTTTTGGATATCAAAAACTATTTATAACAAAATAAGAGAGAAAAATGGTATATATTTTCATTGGGACAAGGCACATATACAACAGTGACTGAGGAAAGGTGTAAAAGACAGTTTTATTGAACTCAAATGAAATTTAACAGAAGACACTGTTCGTGCTTACAGAATAAGCTACGCAAATAGAGTAACTCGCAAGTTGGCTCTGACCTCATGACGACGTGACAAGCCTAACGGCGAGAGTAATGCAACGCCGCAGAAAGTGAATCAAATTACTAACGTGGCCTTCAGCACGTAGAACACGCTCTGATTCTACCCTCTAAAATACTATCTCATTTCTACCTCATTTGAATGAGCTAGAAATTTATATTCTGGCAAGGAAATGGAAATAAGGCAGATAAGAAAACAGTTTAAATTAAAAATGAATCGTTTAACACGAGACCTTAGATGAACTTCGTTAATTTTCTATTAATAATATTTCACCGTTAGTTAACGTAAAGAATCAGCCGTTAATTTTTCGCTTTTGATTTACTATGAATGCGTGTATTTTTTCATGCATGAAACTATAAATGCATATATATTACGAATTCACATGCAAACTATGAATTCTCGTATATTCATAGTTTCTTAATTCTTCAATAAAGTAAATTATTTAATGAAATAAAGCATGATACGGCTGTCTAAAAAGGCTTCAGAATTAGTGTATCAAGAAATATATAAAATTTCAAAACATTCTCTATTCGTAAAAAGCAAATTTAAAGTTAATTAAATTTTAAATGAAATTGAATTACAAATAAATGATTAATTATTGCTGCGAACTAATCTACAATATCGTTTAAATTTTGAGAGCATATGTAAATCAAGTGCATGTATCAAAATCTATGAAAATATAATAAATGTATAATATATAATTCCGATACATTTTTTTGATCGTAAACATTTATTTCTTATTGGTGTTACCGGGAATGAGAGGGTGGATATGCTAGCTAAAGAGGCAGCCCTGGGAGAGGGTGATATTTATGACGATATTAATGATTCCAGAAGAATTACCTTGAGAAAAATAAAAGCAAGTATAACTGAGAAATGGGCTCGGGAATGGAATGGTTCAAATAAAAATAAGGGTTACTTGAGGATTTTGACTATAAAAAGAAAAATGGATCTACTTAATAATACAGATACTATTCAAGTTATCACAGATCATGGTAGATTCCCGGCCTATTTAAAACGTTTCAATCTCCAGGGCAATGATCAATGCTTGGCTTGTGGGAAGTACGGAAATGAAGCTCATTTTATGGAAGAACGTAAACTGACCGAGAGTGTGATGACGACATTTGGAAAAATAAATGAACAGAATGTAATTGAAAAAAGAAAATTCTTGAATAGCTATGCAACAAAAATTATGAGGATTGTGAATGGAAACAAGACTATCATAGGAACAGAACATTAAATATTTTAATCTTTAAATTTTTGTTTGTTTGTTTGTTTGTTTGTCTGCGTCGGGTGTGCTGAGGCCGATTATTGTCGGCATACTCGTAACCTAAACTAAACTCGCCGGCTAGTTTAATTTAAGGGTCAATTACGTTGGATAATTTCGTCTAGCTTCGGCTAAGTCTATTTTAGTTAGTTTAGTTTCTTATTTTTTCTTGATTTAAAAGCTCGAGTGGAGGCTTTCCTGTAAGCCCCAGAAGGGGGCATCTGTTACCATTTTTGTTACCATAAGGGTATTTTAAGCCTTTCTCGTGTCTACGCTGATAACTTGTCTTAATTATAGTTTCGTATTTCTTATTCTGAGTCAAAGCCCGACTAGTGGCTTCGTGTAAGCCCGAGAAAGAGCCAACTGATATTCTTATTTGAGTGAAGAAAAAGGTATTTTAACCTTTCTCGAGTCTACGTATTTTTACCTCCGCTTGTATTTCAAAAACTTTTTTTAAATTCCGCAAAGTTTAGTACTCTTCCTCTATTCAAAGACTGGAGGTAAATATAATGTCATTTTTACTTTTGGTCGTTGAATGGAGATCTAAATACAACATAATTTTAGAGAGTTTTTAATTTCTTAAAGGGATAAAATACTTTGATTTGATACTTTGTTCTCTGCATTTATTTTGCTGCGATTAAATCTTGAAATCCGGAAATTCTGCTGCTTTTTAATTTATTTTCAAATTTTTACTTATTATCTTGTACCGTAACTTTATTTTGCACAAAATTCAAAATTTTATTTAGAGAAAAGTCAGAAAACAATTAACCTTACTTTCGTTTTATTTTCTGGCGAAGTTTCATTAGAATCAATGGCAACAAAACATACATTTCAAGCATTCGAATAATAAATTATGCTTTCTATTCATAAAATCTTCATAATCAAAGCTTAAAAAATGAAAAAAAAATCTGAACTTTTAAGAAAAGAACTTAAACTGAAAAACTTTTCTGAAACTCAAGAAATGCTGAAAAAGTGAAATACATCCAAAGCAAACAGAGAAAAGAATGGGACTTGTGAAATAAAACATCTTATTTTCTGCAAACAGCATAGAAATAAATTTGGCGAGAGACTTTGAAATACGAAGATAAAAAAAAAGATCGATGCCCTAGAAATATTACCGGTAGCCGCCATCTTTAAAAAATTCATTGTTACAAACCGGCCCGAAGATATCAAAAGAACGCGGTGGCAACAAGCCAAATTACGCACAATTACGGAATATTTGCAGCTCTAGAAGAATTTTTTCATTCTTTTCTCTTTTTCACCCCCTTTCCCCTTTAGCTTTTGCAGTTGGGGACATTTTCAACAAAACGGCAAGGCTACTTAGAGTACTTTCTTTTTGATAAACTTATTATCCAGCCTTCTTAAACGATGTATAAAAGAGAGGAGTTTAACACAATTAAGAACTATTTTTTTATCTTTTTTTTTTCTCTATGGATTCTTTTTCAGTTTTTATCGCCAGTGTTAATGTCAGCGAAATGGCAGAAAACTATTTCTCGAGAAGTTCATTTGAAAGCTGTAATGTCTTCTTTTTGAGAATTTCACTAATTATTTAATTTATAGAAAGCGCTGAAGAGGAAAGAAAGAAATGAGATATGATACTCTGAAAAGAAGTGAACACTCTTTCTTTCTTTCTATTTTTTATCTTCTTTTTTTCTTTTTAAACCCCCTTAGTATAGAAAAAACATTCTTTGTAAGACTAAATATTAGATTCCGAAACTGCCTACTAATGTTGAAAACGCTAAGTTTTACTTTCAATAGTTTTAATCTAGCAAATTTACTTGCAGTTTAAAGTCCATTAGCTTTATGTCAGTGACTTGAAGTAATCTCTAATTAGAAAAATACTGAAAAGTTTTGTTTACAATTTTGTTTTTGTTCAAAACGTCTTTCTGACAGAAGAGCTGCAAATGGATCTTCTGTGCGTCTTTCTGACAGAGGAGCTGCAAATGGATACAAGAATATTTCGTTTCTGGATAATCTTGAAGTGAAAAAGTTACCTTATACTTGTTAACGAAAAAAAAATATTTCTCCTTAATTAAAAATTCTAAAGTGAACTTTTAAAGTTTTTATTTAAATGCAATTCAGTTTCTTAGTACAGTAGAGTCCGTAAACTCGACATAATGTGTACTGAGAGATTGGCGAGTTTTCGAAAAGCCCAGTTTTACGAAATAAGGGGTGGGCTTTTTAGAACTTAATCTTTGTAGCATGATATTGGTCACGGAAAAGTACAGCATACAGTTAAATTAACGTTGATTTTTTTATATCAAGTTCTAGCACAATAGGAGTCATAAGAATAACAAATATCCTAAGATAATTGAGTTAAAAAACTTACATACGAAAATGAAGAAATATTTTTAGTAGTTCTTGAAAGAAAAATATCGCATGCAGGTAGATTGTCTCTCATAATCATTCTGTCATCGTGCAACTTCATCCCGTAGGCGACGGAGGTACAAAATGTCCATACTAGATACACCTAACGCCTCCGGTTACAGCCGAAAACATCGCGGACGAAAGCGTCGCGGAGAAAACAACGCAAGACGAAAATGTCGTTGGAGAAAAATCGCAAAGAGAAAATATCGCAGTTCTAAAGCATCGTGGTACAAAATATCGTCGTCGAAAATAAAACGATTCAAAAATTTCGCAGTTTAAAAACATCCTCGTCGAAAATATCGTGTTAAAAAATAAAGTATCTACAAATCATCGCATGACAATAGCATCGCAGACATGCCTTTTTCAGGCTTTAATAGTTGTAAATGGATATTTCCATAATGACTTGTGAGCACAAGATGGAAAGAGGGATAATTTTTAGTTTCATACTTTTTATTAACTAATAAAGTTTTTGCTGAAAAGTAAGAAGGAAATTTAAGCATAGAAAATTAAGGCAACTTATAGCACTTAATAAAATTTTAAACTGACATAGTTAACTAACAAAGGTCATTAAGAAATCATTTTTATAAAGTTTTTACTGGTAATTTTTCATTAAAAGTATAATCTAAGAAAGTTTAGAAAAAGGAAGCTACCTAACTGCGTGACCTTATCTATAAAAAATTGCTAATTAAGAGATTATTTTCTTCACTTTTGTCAAACTTATACTCTTATAGTGAAAATTATTTCTTGTTCTGCTTCAATTTATTCTTAAGTATTAACTTTCCTTCTTCCTTTTTCAGCAAAAATTTATTAGTTAATAAAAATATGAAAGTAAAAATTATCCTTCTTTCCATTCAAGTCATTACGGGAATATCCATTTACGATTATTAAAGACTGAAAAAACAGGTCTGCGATGTTATCGCCCTGCGATGATTTGTCGATACTTTATTTTTTACTGCGATATTTTCGACGACGATGTTTTTAAACTGCGAAGTTTTTGAACCGCTTTATTTTCGACGACGATATTTTGTACCACGATGTTTTAGAATTGCGGTGTTTTCTCCCACGATATTTTGCAGCACGACGTTTTCGCCTTGCGTTGTTTTCTCCGCGACGTTTTCGCCCGCGATGATTTTGCCGCGATCTTATCGGCGGACACCAATGCCTTCGTATAATGAGCACTCCTTCAGTGCCCTGTACTCCTTCATTATGGGTCATTATTTTAGCTTTTTCATGTTGTCTTCAACATGTCATGCCAGATGTTAAACAGTTGCCCCTGTATGGCCATGTATCCACACTTATAACTATTAAATAAGCTCCAGGGGAGGACGCGGGACATATGCCTGTTAACCTCTGTTAAACTTCAGGCGTCCCCGTCCTCCGTCACCTGTCACCTGTCTTCAACCTTTCCTTTTCTGATTCATCTTCATTTTTATCCGCACTGTCTTTCACCTGTGCAACTATTTCTGCATGTCCTAAAATTTCACAATTTTCATCTTGTCCCGTCTATTCTGCAATATCACCACTACTAACTTCTTCGAAGCCTGGAATTTTCTTAAGTAAGTCAACTATTTAACAATTTTCTGTCTCTTCTCTGCAAACGGTAAACATAACGGAAAGAGAACACTCAAATATTTGAACACAACAAAAAAATATACGCATAAATAATAATTAAGTGCACTGTGCTCAATATTTGCTCTGTTTGGCCTAGAGATCATTTGAAAAAGTTCCTAAAAAGTTGTCGAGTTATAAGATATGTCGAGATATCGGGAGTCGAGTTTGCGAAACTCTACTGTACTTCGAAGTCCTGATACGTGAAACTAAGCAAATATAGAAAATGGCAATAAAAACTGCTTAATTAGCTCAAAGGGTATTAGCCCAAGAAGGGCTATTAATTTCGTTTAGGCATTTTGCGCTGATTCACTTTTCAAACTGTTGCCACGAATTATTACAGCCCTGTATTATATTTAAAGAAATTAAATAATGAAGAATCTGCATAAATGTGTGGATGTTTCTCGCATTGTGATAAAACAACGGTACCTAGATCCATCCAATTTAAAATAACGTACGTCTCCACCCGCATACGGGCATCTGGAAGCCCTAATTTGAAATTTGTTTTATTAAAGATTTCATATTTTGTAAGACATTAAAGAAAGAAAAATGAATGTTTATAAGATATTTCTCCCGCCTTCTTGGCATGTCCTCGTGGTCTGGTGGTCTGCACGCTGGGAGCGCATTCCAGAGGTCTTCGGTTCGATTCCCGACGAAGGCGTTGCTAATTTTTCACATCTCCTGCTTCCAAAGAAATAACTAATGACTCTACAGTGGCGTCCATACTAAAAGGGGGGGTGGATGATGAATCTCAACAACCAGGATTTGGCGATTGGGTCCCTTAAAAACCCCACTCCCCTTTAAAAGAGGAGTATATAAAGTATTTCTCCCGTATTCTTGGCATGCCTTCGTGGTGCGATAGTTTGCATGCTGGGCGCGTATTCCAGAGGTCCGCGGTTCAATTCCCGGCGAAGACGTTGCAAATTTTTACTTCTTCTGCTTCCAAAAAGTACCTAATGACTCTACATGTTTTACAAAACAAAATGTATGCGTTTCTTTTTAAAGAAAAAATGTATGAAAATGTATTGAGTTCTGGTATGTATGTATTAAGCATATGGATATTTGAAGCTAATCGGAGATTTATTCATGCTTTTCCACTTTGCATTCAATAGAATATGCAGGACATCTTAATCGCTTCATATCACACAACCTGCCAGGTTTCGGCTTTCTATAAATTGTCTAGGTATTCTATAGAACGCCAGCGCTTCATACATTGTTAACATATACAAGGAAATCCTTGAATTTTATTGAAAGGAGAGAATAAGAAAAGTTATTAAAAAAATGAAATAACCAATGTATGTTATTAGTAAACATAAAATATGCAAAGAAAACAATTGCTGACGGCAATATCTCGCCATGATGCTTGTATTGAACCGTTAACGCATTATACTATGAAAGTATACTGCATTTCTTTTATGGTATCTCGTTTCTATAGAAACTGTTTACAAAAATGTTGTTATATTTATCTCATGTGCTTATTTTACAATACTTATCTTTCCGCATTTAGGCATTCAAACGTAGAAAAAGTCATTCATCTTCATTTAAATTAAAAAAAAAAAAAATTCTTTTAACGAGTTGCTTAAAGCTATAAAAACATCTTTGTGTTCATAAAAAGATTATACTTTGAGATGCAGAAGGGGCTGTTTCTTGCGAAGTTGTTTGTTATGTACAAGCGAGATGTAATTTTCCGTTTGAGGGACGAAAGAGGGAAAAAGCAAAAAACTGCAATCTTAAAAACTTCAGATTACGGTTTGCATCTCAAAGAAGAGATTACGATAAAACATTTCAATAGATGGTGTTGTTGTCTTGTCTATACATTTCAATAGATAAATAATAATTTAAAATAAAATTTAAAAAAATTAAATTTAAAAAAATTAAATTTTAAAATATCAAAAATTTAAAAATAAAAAAGTTCTGCAGCAGTCAAGTAATGGTATTAGAAATAGCTTTCACTAACCAAAATAAAGCTATAAATATATATAATATTATCAATTCAGTGTATTATAAGATATTATACTTTAATTTAGATTAATCTGATACATTATTAAAATTAAAATAAAGATTTTATTTACGAAGAAATACGCCCTGTAATTAAGATACAATAAGACGTCGAACAAGTCTTAATTTAGAAGTCAAACAACAAAATCAGCGTTATATTTTCAAATTTTCATAGGACTATTTTCGATGGTTTTAAGGAACCATCATCCTCAGCTGCAAAAGCGCAAATGGTGGTGGTGGTGTATTTAATTATAGCAAAGCACACTAGGGCTATCTGCCTAAGGGGAGGGATGTCTTCGTGGAGGACTTTCTAAGGGAAACTGTCTCGTATACACGTTACACATGGGGAAAACCACGAAAACGCCCATGCAGCCAGCCCGTTCGCGGGATTCGAACCTCGGACCGAACTGCCAGTGTTCAGCGACTTTACCGCTCGGCCATTGGTGGGCCTAAAAAGCGCAAATGAATGAGATAAGATATAGTGATTAGGTAAATAACGAGATAAACAATAATGACTTGAACAAGATAAGATATAGTGACCTGAACGAGATAAGGCATAGGGATTAGGTGAATAAGGAGATAAGAACGAGGTAAGATATAGTTACCTAACTATTATATCTTATCTCATTTATTTGAGCTTTTGCAGCTGAGGATGATGGTTCTGTAAAACCATGGAAACTAGTCCTGTGAAAATTTCAAAATATAACATTGATTTTTTTGTTTGATTTCTAAATTAAATACGCCCTGATTTTATATCTTTCAGCTGAATCTAAACCAAATCAATGAATTTTTGAGGATAAATTAAAAATTTTACAATTTTTCCGAACTACCCAGTGGAAGAGTAAATTAAAATTATTATAAGTCACGCATTGGCATGTGTGTCTGGTGCTAGATTTTTTCGCTCTGTTATATATTGGTTTCGGAGAAGTAATGATAATACAGAATTTACTTAGCCACGGCAAGAATTTATATGTTATGCTAAGTTATCTTTTCTAAAAATAGACTAAATAAACCTGGTGCAATGACGTCATGTAAATTTCTTCTCACTGTAGAAAAATTAAAATCATCAGACTATATAAAGTAATTGCACTGAGTTAATTTCTTACGTATTTTAAATGTATGCCGCTTTATTTATATTTGTCGATTTGCATTCTTGAAGATAGTTTTTGTTTTGAAGACAAGGGACGCCACTTAATCGTTTACGGTTAATATTATCGTTACTGTGATCAAGAATTCTGTTAAGATTATCAAAGTTTCAATGAATAATTTTTTAACTGAAGTAAAGTCGCCAAGTAAGGTTAAAAGAGAATTTAAATTTGACAAATATCAGAAACGTCGCCAAGTGAGTTATTATGTCGCCAGACAGTTTGGTTTCAATTTCAGTCAACCATGTAAAATTAGGCAAAAGATTTAAATAACTCTGTCGATTTTGAGAGTGGTCAGACACACATCCCTCTTCTTCACGAGCAAAACCATTTCTGGAGAATATTTCCTCCCCAGCTTCTTACAAAAATTCCCTTTAAAAATCTCCGCCAAATCAAGATTACTTTTTGGCCTAATTTAAAATTTTACATTTGAATGTTTTCTTCTATTAAATTGTAGAGTCATTAGGTTATTTTGCAGGAGGAAAAGATAAAATGCTCAATGCCCTCGCCAGAACTGGAACCTGGACCTCTCGAATACGCGCTGAATGTGCTAACTAGTACACCACGAAGGCATGATAGAAGGAGGGAGAAAATACCCGGATGTGCTTTGGGTATTAAGATAAGGCTACAGCAACGGTCAAGTAATTTCCAGAAATGTTATGAGCAGTTCATAAATGAACTATTTAGCAAAGAAATTATGAGTATTTCATTAGCAAATTTTTGCATTTTCCGAATTAATATTCTGCGAAATTAATTATTTATATATTTCTTGTTGCATTTGTATTAACTACGTTAAATTCGATTGCCGTTTTGAAGCATTTTTTTCTTCGTTTATTCTTATCAATCCGTTAATATTATCGAAATAGCGTTGACTAAATCTGATCATATTAAGTGGCTCTGTACAAGATGCAGTCTTTTGAATTCTTAGTGGCATTACATGAATTAACCGTACATGCGTTTGGGTCCCGAAAGTTCCAGCAACGGCCGAGCTGATAAGACAGGTAGATGATAGATACTCGTCACGGGCCCGTCGATATTTTTTATGTGCAATGTAAATATGAGAAAGGTTTTCGTAGAAGGTCCTCCATAAAGGCACACATACCCTTATGCAAATAATGCGTCACACTATCTTACATTTTACCGTATTTGATTGGTTTAAAAAACAAATCTGTTTAATGAAGTAGATTGGTAATAATGGTTGGTAAACACATCAATACCTGATTTTTCAACTAGTGTATGGACGTGTGGATTTTCCTCTAGACTTGCCCCATATCCGTGCTATATTATTACTTTAAAACACGAGCGTTTTGGAAAGCGTTTTCAAATAAACACTTAAACCATACCCTGACAACTTTCATTTTTCAGTACATAAAATACATGACGCTTTATCTCATGACGAAGTTGAAACCTACGATAAAACCCAAACGCGAAAATTCAAATCTCTTTTTAGAGGAAAAAAATAAAGGATTATACTAAAGAACACAAGGAAACAAAACTTCTACAAAAATCGATTTCAATTACTAAACAAAACTGGAACATTTCTCTTCTAAAACAAGCAAAACTTGTCGAGGAATAAAAAAAAAAAAGAGAAAACTCCAACTGAAATAGTTCCAGTAACATGCCCTCTGTTTTTCCAGAACAGGCAGGGAAAAACGTCTCTGTTATTTAGGGATTTTAAAACATCGGCGACGAAACAAATTGCAGTAGGGATAATTTCCTTTCTTTCCATTACAATGGGAGAAAAAGGAAAGGAAAGAATAATAAAATGAAAGTAAAAATAAAAAAAAGGGATAAAGAAGGAATCGGTTTCGATCGATATAGAAACTGACTAAGACCCGAGGTTTAAAAGTCTGAAAAGACAGCTGAAAGAAGCTTCCACTTTTCAGAAAATGCCTTTTCTAATAAGTTCATTTTTTCCTTCCTCGCGATAAATAGCTTTACCCCTGACGGTGGTTTTTATGACTAAGATATAAAATGCTATCGGCAAAACGCATCAGCTCTAAGTGTAATCGTAAAGTAGGTGCGACGTTCGACGATTTCAGATAGAATATCTCTCATTCTTTTAAATCCAATAGTAGAATATACAGCAAACCTCGCTATAGTGAACCCGCCTATAGCGAAGCTTCTATATAACATCTCGCAAGTAACGAATGAATATTTTTGTCCTGTCCAACTTCCCATAAATTTAAGCCGTACCATTAGCCGGATGAATCGGACCACTGAATACTGGTAGATCGACTTGGCAATACGAGAAGCCTTTCCTCAGAAATTTCTCCACAAAACATTCCTCATCTTAGGCAGACAGCCCTCGTGCCGCCGTCTTACTCTAACTTCGGATTTTTGAGGTAGGAGACGTAAAAAATATGCAATGCCCTTGCCGGGACTGGAACATTAACCTCTGGAATACGCGTCGAGTGCGCTACCGTAACACCTCGAAGACATACAGAAAGGAGAGTGAAAATACCTTATATACTCCCCCTTTTAAAGGGCGACTGGGGATTAGGGGACCCAATCGCCAAATCCTGAAGATAAAGAATCATTATCCAACACCTTTTAGTTCGGGCGCCACTGTAGAGTCATTAGGATTTCTGATCGCCAAATTCTGAAGATGAAGAATCATTATCCTTCACCTATTAGTTCGGCGCCACTGTAGAGTAATTAGGAATTCTGATCGCCAAATCCTGGAGATGAAGAATCATTATCCATCACCTTTTAGTTCGGGCGCCACTGTAGAGTCATTAGGATTTCTGAACTTCTTGAAAACGCGCTGAGTGTGCTAATCGTTACACTAAGAAAGGGTACCTAAAAGAAGAACCTAAAAGGAGGTAGAAAATACCCAATAACTTAACCTAACCTATCCTATGAATTTATTGTTATTTTATGCGGCTATAGTAAAAATTCGATTGTACAAAAATTGTACTATATAACTAGCTTTATGTACCATATAACGAGCTTTTTAAATTTCAGTCAGAGATACTCTGAGTGAAATTTTTTGTATTTTTCTCATTATTTTCCGGAACATCTGTAGCTTCTAACTTAAAAAATATTTACCTTAAGATCATCTTGTTTAAGATAATGAAAGGCTTTAGAATGATAAAAAGCAGCTTAATTTTTTTCCCTTCACCGCCGCCTTTTTCTGTGTTCTAAACAAAAGGCTATGCGAAGAAGATGTAGCACTAGATTCTTGAATAACCAGAACATACATGAGATCCTAATGTGCCACAAAGAACCACTGATCCATTGAAACTACTGATCCAGAGAGCGTGAATTAGGTTCTTTGATTCCATTCCAGTTCTTTGACTGAGCGATGCGAGGTAAATTGCAGAAATCAATTTTTGGGAAACTAGGGCACACAATGAATACACATTAGAAGATCCTATTCTGCCATGCGTTGTGCCAATGAACCACTGATCCATTGAGAGAATTGAGCCATTGAGCTTGAATCAGTTGAGCTTGAATCAGTTGTTTGACTGAGCGATGTAAAGCAAGTGTAGAAATCAAATCTTGGAGTCGATTCAATCACATGCTAAATCCATGAACTGATTTCGTTCAAGTGTAGTTTTTGACATTTCCTTAAAAACCTCTTACCTACACCGAACTTACAATCGAATTCTGGAACAAAAATATTTCAAGAAGATGGTAAATAATAAACTCACTTTTAAGATGGAAGGATAAACATTCTATTCTCATCTGAAATGGGAATCGAAATTTCCAGGCAAGCTTGCAACAAGAGCTCTGTTCTTTGTTCGCCAATCAGGCGTTCGCTCGCTGATTTGAGGGAATCAGTTCGTGAACGAATAGCAGATCTCTATTCCTGGCATACTTCCAATATGAGATCTCCGTGAAATATAAAAGAGCCACCACTCCGTTTTCTGAAATCGGAGAAAATGTGCTCGGTAATTCCAATCGGTTCAGTTCAGGAGAGGATCGTCCAACATAAGTACTGAACATTTCCGGCAAATGCACTGAGTTACAAATATTACGGCAATTAGAAATAACAGCAAGGTCTACACAGATGTAGATATGTAGAGATATTTTAGATTTAGGGATATACAATATGATAACAGAGCATGCGCGTAAAGATCAGTAAACAATGTAAAACATCATTACTTTCATGCACCCTCATACGATCATACAAACACAAATCATGGTACATTGGTCCAGGTTGTGCAATTTGGCACATACATCAATGGGACGTAATATGTTGATAAGTGCTCACTCATAGTGTATCAGCTGTCCAACGACGGCGAAATGAAATGAAATGAATAATGCATAAGTACAAGGCAAATTCACGATTTGTTAAAGACTTTCTTTATTCTTAGAAAAGCATTCTCAACACTCATAGTTAAACTGGCACTCGTATTGCAGCATTTTTAACATATCGCATTTCCTCGCGTGTATTTCCTCCTAGACTTTTAGCGTCAGGTTCTGAAAATAAAAAAAAAAAAATACTTGCGTAATTTCTTTTTCTTAATGCTTTCAGAGAATGCGATATCGTAAATTCTAAAACGGATTCGTACAAGTAATGATTGTGTTCGAGTTAATGGCAAACACAAACACTCACAAACTACCTGTGAAGTTCACGCCGAACCTTTTCCTCCTAACTGTTGAACGTTTTGACAGCCTAATAGAAAATCTGACCGATCACATGAAGAGCTGACGTTCAGTCTACGATTTCAGTAGGGTCTATTATTGCCAGTCAGCTTAATATTTACTTTGTCTAATTATTTATGGATGATTTGAGGCCATCAAAGACTAAAAGAAACAACAATAAGAACATGCGAGCTTCAGGTTACGTAGGAGGAGAAATGAAGATATCTTTCGCCCACATAGCATAGTGGTTAGGAGAGGGCCCGGTTCTTCTACGGTAGCGAAGGTCCCGAGTTCGAGTCCCGGAGAAAACATGGATGCTTGTAAATGTATAGTGTCTCTGAGGCATGGGAGCACTCTAAATATGCGAAGAAAGTCCTTTCGTGCGGTTTGGTGGAAGGAGAGAGAGTGGGAGACAACCGGACCGCCCACCCTGGGGCGCCCGCCCTCAAAATTGGGGTGCAAAATAGAAATCCAACCTCTCTTTGGAGTAGGCTCTGGCAAACATTCTTCCATGTAATATGGATACTTCAACAATAAATGAAGTTACCTTTGTAACGTTAATACTACTATGTGTTCTTACGCGATGTAGATTTCTTTTACATAAATAGCGAAAATACCCGATGCCAATTAAGTCAGATTGAGAGTAATGTATCTAACGTGGTGTTGATGGTGTATTGAGAATACAGAAAGCACGAGTACTATCTGCCTAAAAAGAGGGATGACTTCGTGGAGGACTTTCTAAGGGAAACTGGCTCGCATATACGTTACACATGGGAAAAACCACGAAAACGCCCATGCAGCCAGCCCGTTCGCGGGATTCGAACCTCGGACCGAACTACAGCGATTTTACCGCTCGACCGCTGGTGGGCCTCAACAGAGAGAGAACGATAGCGTTCTAATCCTTCTCTAATAACGATGCAAAAAATACGATTCATAGTTATACATTTTTCACTCTAACAATAAATAATACATAAATTTCGATAGAAAAATAAACTAATTCTCTCTCATTTTATCAGCAACAATGGCACTCAGCTTTTAATGATTTTTGTCTTTCTAATGAAATGGTTATAAAAGCTCAAGTTCCATCTAATATTTCACCTACATTCAATTTTAGTCGATTAATTGTGGCAAAACATTTATCATAATTCATCAAAAATCCATAACGCGAACAAACAAACACACAACCCTCTTTATATATACAGATTTTGTAAAACTTACAAATTTTTGATTAACAAACTCTATAATTTGAATGCAAGACGTAGCAATACTTTTCGAAATAAAGCATTTTTATCTCCAAAGCGCGAGACTCGCAAAAATGAGTGTGAAATGAGTGCCACTCGCAAAATGAGTGCCACTCGCAAAAATGAGTGTGAAAATTAGCGTTTTCAGAGTTTTTAATTAATATCTGGGCTAATTAAAGCCGTACGAAGATGGGAATAGTCGAAATGGCTTTCCACGAAGTTTTGGAATCGGGAATAATGTATATAATGCTCGGCAATGCCATTTTTATTTCATTGTAAAACTTAGAATTTTTTAATTAACAAACTCTGCGATTTGAAAGCGTGCAGTGGCAACACTTCTCGAAATAAAGCAAACTTTTATGTCCACTCGGAAAAACTCGGCGAGACTGTTGCCACTCGGAAAAATGAGGGCGAAAATTAGGCGTTTACAGAGTTTTTAATTACTATCTCTGATTTCGTTTTTTTTTTTTTTTTTTTTTTTTTTTTTTTTTTTTTGAAAAAGGTGGACGTTGTTTTTTTCCCTGGAGCCAGAAAAGAATTGTAAAAAGTTGGGTGAGGATAGTAGCGACTGATTTAATCATGAACAAACGAACACACAAATAGACATTCTTCTTCATATATACATAGATAGATATTATGATAGTTAGCAGCGTCTTATCCATCACTACTCTGCGTTTGTTATACTGTTACTGTAACCGCGTTATTCGGAACATAAATGTTTAGTATAATTTTCCTCTTTCAGTTTTCAATCTTTCAAATAAATTTTTTACCTACTTAAACTATTAAACAACCGTTAATTGTACCCATTACTCATAAAGGATACTTCAGTTTAGAACAAAGTAAAACAAATTTTTTAAATAAAACGTAATTATTACCCAAATTCTGAAAAGTGTCTTAAAAGCAGCAATAAAATGCATGTAAATCATATCATATTTAAAGTGAATTAGAAATAATAAAAATTAAAAAGAAATTCAAATGACCCATTTTCTAGTTATAAGACGTTTCTTTCTGGAACGTTTAAAAATTCACTATACAAAAAAAAAAAAAAAAAAACCTTTTTAAGGTTATTAATAACGTAAAAAAATATAATACTATGTAAATAGAATAAACCTGAAGTAATTATTAATATATTCTCATAATCCCTATAAGAATAAAAACGTGATAAATTGTCCTTTATCAACAAAATTGTTTTCTTTTCTAAAGGATGGAATTAATAATACATAGTGAAATTAATTAGGCGTATAATCGTTTCAGCTTTTTCTTTCGTCAGTAATATATATTGTTCTTTAATCCTCAAAATTTAGAGGTTACTCCATCTTTCTTTAATCTTTTTTGATGGCTGCTTCATAGCTTAGGAGAGCAAAATAATTTTAAATTTTTACCTTTTTATAAATTCGTAACTTATGGCAGTTTGTAATAAATAGAGGAATTTTTCAGTAGCCAGTTACTAGTTCATACTACTAGTCCAGGCAAGCACACAGGCCGAAACGCGGGGTTGTTCAATTTCTGGCCAACTACCTCAGCGCTCGTGAAGTAAGAACAGCACACCTTGAACTCGTTTCCTTTCTATTTAACTCAGAATACTTCCGCTGATAATTTGAATCCTTGCGCGTTCTACTAAAATTTACATACTCTGGCATTGGCAGTTCCAGGTTAAAAGTAAGGCTTGGCAGGAAAGGTAGTTTAAACTTAATGTTAGTTAAAATAAATATAAACCCTACAACTTCAAAAATTCTTGTACCAGCTAAAAGTTACAAATGAGAGCTGGAGCACTCATTTGTAACTTTTGGCAGTTGTTTCGAATTGCTTGTTTACTTCTTTCTAGGCCATGCAAAATTAAACCTATTAACTAGCTTACATAAGTTTGACTTTTCCATTGATTTTAATAACAGTGAAAATTCAAACAGTAGGGTTATATGTTTCATGAAATTATACAATTAGATAAATGAATATGTAGGAAAAATATGCATATAGTACGTACTGCTTGCATTATTAAGTAAATGAAGTAACTCCCGGCGAATTCCCTCTAAAACGACCCCCTTTGCTAAATAAACATCGAAATTGATAATTATAATAGCATTTCGTAGGACAATCTCTCTGCCTACCAGCTGCTGAGCGGTACTCTTCTCAACGGCTGTCATTCGAACTTGTGTCCAAGCAACATGGGAGGTATAACGTCTTCCATGAAGCCATCTTTTCAACAGGCAGGTAGCTCTCAACTTACTTGCCTTACATTAATTAACTTAATCTGGAAGACAATTGTTCTGTAATGCGACCGAGAGATTCAAATGTGCACTATGATAAATAATGTAATGCAATATAAGAGTGTGCTGCAACCCTCCTGGCCGGTAATAATCGGCCTCATGTTTAGCGCAGCACACCGAACACAGACAAACAAAATTGCAGTTAAAAGATTAGAACACAGATTAAGAAAAAGCATAGTCAAAAACATCAGAAAATTCCCCAGTATTATATCTATTGCCATTTATAAAATTCATCAAATCCTTTGCAAATCTAAACTTTTTATTGCGGCAGTAGAATTCCTCTATGTTTAACTTATTCATGCAAACTTCAGGACATATCTGTTTGAGCATGCATGTATTTCAGCCGTATTATTAAAACTCGTATAAAGTATCATTTAATTTTGTTACAAGTTATTTTATGTTAATTTCCCCTTTTTATTAGCCTCATTTTCATTTCCCTGACAGAATGTAAATTTCCTGCGTGCGCGATATTTAAATTAGATAGAAAGAAGGAAGCATCTAAAGGAAGGTTTCGCAGGGTGATGTCAGAGCATGTTCCACCTGCTCGAAGGCCACGTTGCTAACTTTGATTCTCTAGTTATCAGCATTCTGCGGCGTTGAGTTATTCTTGCCATTAAACATGTTTATGCTGACTTCGGTCAGAGCCAGCTTGCGCGCTAATCATACTGCGAATTTACTTAAATTATTTAAATTTAAGTAAATCCACAGTTCTGGGAATTACTTAAATATCATCAGTTCATCCACTATCTTTGATTTAAAGCCAAAGCTATTGTCTTCTATAAGCACAAGATGTTGGCATCATTTAAACTTTAATTGGATTAATAGAAGATACTTTATACTGTCTTTTTTACTTTATACTTTATTTGTCTTTTTTACTTTTTTTATACCTTTTTCTGTCTCTGTGTTACTTATAAGACAGTGAAAACTCACGAGTTGCCTTTTAGAGTTCTGGTGTAATCATATGATAATCTAAGAAGGCGAGAACTTGTCCTTTCGCTCCTAGGTAACTTTAATAATCTCTGTTGCTTTTAATATATTTTGTGTTTTACTACTGCGATGCTACTGAAACTTCGTAATTCCCGTATTCATTTGAATAAAAAAAGTACTTCAGAAAGATAATATTTTCTGATTAAACTGACCGCTTACACATAAACTAAATTGCATTAAATCGTTTTAAATTCTTGATGCGGAAAAAGTTATTTTCGAATCTAAAATGGATACTGTATTTAAATGATGCAAAATTTATAATATTTAACGAGGAACAAAAGGTACAAGTTATTTTAATGGATTTACCAGAAATACATATAAAAACTCTTCTAAGATGGATAATTTCGTTAAGAAATTCAAATATATTCATTCGCAATAAAATTTTGCCCGCTACTGGCGGTGGAAACTCGATTCCTCTACGTTTAAGCAAAAGTTTTAGAAAAATCCATCATTAAGGTTTAAACGAATTCCTAAACATAATGTAATATTTTTATTTCCTTTTTTTTTAACTTATTACTCTTCCGTGATGCATCTCTTAATTTTGAATTCAACTAAATCACTTCATAAAATTACATTCGTCCCAAAAATATCTTTCCACCGTTAAAAACGCTTAAAACTAGAAATTATTTTTTTTTCTTCTCACAGAAATGTGCTTAATCTATTTAAACGAGAAGGAACATTATTTAGTTTGGCTTTTCTAAATGGTGCCGTCGTAATCAATTATCGAGTAACGTATTTCTCACTTTAATTTAATTTGGAAAATATTCCACAGCTAAGAGAAAGTATTTCCCGCTCTTAATGGGGAACGCCTTGCCAGAAAGAACTGCCGTCACACAAGGAGTCTGCATGGTGTTTATGAGGTAGAAATTATTGGTACTTATTCGAGGGAATTCTTTTTTTTTTCTCTCCTTTTCCTTCTCAGTTTCGATCAATTAAATTCTTCATGGAAAAATTTTCAAATAAAAACTATTCGAATTCATTATTTCTACTTTAGTTATTTATTAATGCACAACGAATACAAAAAAAGCAACAATTCTGGGAATTACAGCATGTTATCTCTTTTTTTCCTACTATTTTATTCCTTTACAGGAGTTGGCAACATAAATAACAATTAGAAAGCGCAGTAAATTGCAAATAAAAACATCAGTTTCCGGAAATGGCTCAGATGAATGCTATTCTCTTAATAAAAATGTGCCATTATCAGCACTTAATCCAATTTTCAATTAAAAAGGACTGGAAATTGCAACATCAAAAAGAAAAATGGTTAAAAAAGGCGCATAGTTGTGAGAGTAAAACATTCTTTTTCAAGGCAGAGTTGTTTATAGGAATGAGTACGACATATTTTTCGCTCTTCTTCAATAAAAAGAGAAAATAAGGGTCGTAATATACTTAGCATTTTATTTATTTACATTTTTAATTAATTTAAGTAAACATGGAAACTGTTAGAACTTTCAAAATTTTATTATCAGATATATTTTTTTTTTCAAACTATCCTTGACATGCAGTCTCGGCTGACAAAGCCTGCTGTTATTCGGAAAGAATTATGACTGATTTTGTCATTTACTGAATGTTCCCTCTCGGGCATTGAAATCTTTTCGTATTTTTCAGGTATAAATTATTTTGCCGGAAAACTATTTGGAAGCTCTGCCGAAGAATAATCAAATCTGTTGGTTATGTCATCACATTTTTGGTTTATAGTCGCAGAATCGACACTGTATATCGACACAAAATCTCTTTGGCACGGAAGATCTTGTTGAACTGCAGACATATGATGGTTACTGCGGAGAATGCCACGGCATAAGATCGAGGTATGATCTCGCTGGCACGGGCAAGTTTTCGTTGATCATAATAATAGGATCGTCACTATAAATTTGACACTGTGCGAGATCGTCTCACGATCTCGCTGACAGGGTAAAATGTCTTATTGGTCAATTGTCATAGGATGGATACTATGTACTTGGCACAAGATCGACACGAGATCTTGGTGCGAAAAGTCTTAGTCATGGGTCAATGGTCATAGGTTTGGCCCTGTGTAGAATTGACCTGACACAAGATCGACGTAAGATCTCTTTGGCAAGGCACAAGATCTCGTTGATCTATTCAAAGGATGGGTACATAGTACAACTGACAAGGCATAAAATTGATGTAAGATCTGATTGGCACGGCGCAAGTTTTATTGCTCTACAAAAAAAGGATCGACGCTATATAGATTGGACACGACACACGATCTCGTTGGCAAGGCAAAAGATCTTGTCAATATGATCGAAATCATATAACTGTCATATGATCGACACAGTGTAGAATTGATACGGAACAACGCAATATCTAATTGGTCTACAGTAAAACGATCGAAACTGTGTAGAATTAGCAAGTCAAAAGAATGGCATTTCGTAAAATCGACAATGCCAATCCTCGATACAACGTAGAATCGACACCATCGTAGGACTGGTACCGTAATATGACCGAAATTAATTATCGACATATGATCGGCACAATAAAAAAATTATGATAACAGTGTGATGATGATTACAATATTAATAATATGATTAACAGTGTTAATAAAAAATATAATAACAGTATAAAAAAATAATGAAAGCTAAGAATAAAACAGTAACAGGATTGCCGCATATTTTTTACACAGTGTAAGATTAGCACATGCACAAAATCGATAGTGCGTAGAATCGATATTTTTATACAATCGATACTGACGTAGCATAGGTAAGGTAATTAGCAAAAACGCACACCAAAAGGGTAAGAATTTAAACTTAGAAAATTATTATTTTTCAAGGCATTTGAATAAGATCGATACCGACATAAAATTGACATCGGCACAGACTCGACACTGACATAAGATCTAAATCAATTTCTGAGCTGTTCTATCCGCCCAGTGCCAGCAGAAAAGCTTTCGATCTTTTCACCTACACTGAAAGTTACACCGGATTCGAACCTGAATTCAGTAGCTTAGCAGTTAGCTTTCAGTTACCAGACACTGAACATGAATTCAATAAGTTATCGGTTAGTTGATACTTCTTTTTTTAAATTTTTCTTACGAGTATAAATTTCCCTAAATGTCGGGACAGGGATCAGTGGAACGTGTAAAAAGTTAGATTTCGTATTTTTAACTTTTTTTTTTTTTTTTTTTAGTTTAAAAATACTGCTACGTATTATGTACATATTAAATAATTTTAGAGCAATGATATGCAAAATACATTGTATTTGTATACTGAACGTGAAATACTTGGAAGAGAAGATGCTCTGCCGAAAAAATAAGATTACAGGGGCCAGTCTAAGACTGAGTGAATGGCTATCTTGTTAAATTGGCGAGGTATCGCATGCTGGCGATGGCTTTGGCAACTAAGATTTGTCTCAAAATCTGGCGAAAAACCTCCAAAAATCGCCAAACGTGGCGGCTTTTGGTCCGGTCTCTGTATAACTGTATTGGGTATTGTAATTGATTATATATGTAACTGTAACGTATCCGGCTCTCATATGCGTTCCAGAAATTTCGATAAATGGAATGTATTAGAGATTTCACAGGGAAAGGGGGAAAACTACTTTTTCTTTGGAAATTTTAACTTGCAAAACAAAATGAAAACAAATTTGCTATTTTACGAAATTCTAGTATTTACTAAATTCCGAGACATTTACAGACAAAGTTCATTAATGGGATGTTATAAAATTGAACTTTCAGTTTTTTCCCTTTTTTAATTATTATTAAATTATTATTATTTTGTAAAAATGAAAATATTATTATTTATTAAATTAAGTTATTTATTTATAAGATATTTTCCTCTCCTTTCCGCATGCTTTGGTGGTGTAAATAGAAGCACATTCGACGCGAATTCGGGGAAGCCGGAGTTCAAGTCCTGCCGGAGGCATTGCACATTTCTCTCCCGTTCCTGCATCGATATAACCTAACGACGCTACACAATGTCTAATTAACATTCTTTTTGCAGAAGAAAATAAGCCGACTTGGAGTTTTTTTAAACAAAGCCACATTTTTTCTGAAAGCAGACAAAGCTATTAGCTAAGTGTTTATTAAAATCTAAATAAACAATCTGGAACATATAATTTCTAACACACATACACAAAGGAAAAAAACTGCAAACAAACTGAGCTCGAATTAAACTATTCAAACGATAATGACGTCCCAAATATTAATCCAGCATTTTAAAGGAGACACCACGTACATTATTAAAGGCGAATGAATAATGATATACGAAAACACATCCAGAAAGCACTATCTTAAAATAAAATACATGCCGTACATGCTTGCATATTTTCCCTCTAGCACTTTAGGGCCAGATTGTGAAAATTTCAAAAAACCACCGCGTAATTCCCCCCACCTTCCTCGATGCGCTCAGAGACAGATCTCCCTTAAATTTTAAAACAGATCCTTTCATGCAGTGATTAGTTTCGTCTTACTAACAAAGACAAACCCCTGAAAACTATCTGCGAAAGTCACACCCAACCTTTCGCTTTTAACTGTTGAAATTTATGCCATTCTAATATAAGAATCAACCAATCGTAGCGAAGCAAAACACGAACTGCTGTTGAAATCAGGATTTGGCTGAGCGGCACATTCATCTTCTCTAACTGTTTCTGGATGATTTAAGGCCTAAAATGCAGTACAGAAAACACTAAGAACTGGTAAAAGTCAGTTTACAGGGAAGTAGATATGAGATATTGAAGTGTTAATGTTACTATGTATTCTTATTGGATTATAGGATTCTTTGCACATCTTTAGAATTTTCGATACACAGTTACGTTCGCTGGAGATTTATTATTATTATTATTATTATTATTATTATTATTATTATTATTATTGTGCAGTGTTGCACTTGCTCGCTTTGAAATCGTGGAGTTTCTTAATCAAGAACTCATAAATGCTTTATAAAATATGAAACCGATAATAAACAAATTCCAAATTTGTCCATATTCAGGGGGAGACGTACGTTATTCAATATTGGATGGCTCTAGGTACCGTTTTTTTATCACAATGCGAGAAACATACATACATTCATGAAGATTCTTCATTATTCAATTTCTTTAAATATAATATAGGACGTCAATATTTGGTGGCAGCAATTTGAAAAGGAAACGCCACAAAATGCCAGAATGAAATTAATAGCCCTTCTAGGCTAGCGTCCTTTGGATTAATATAAACATTAATGTGAGAATAAGTATGCCTAACGTATGGGTACAAGATAAGTAAAATTGAACATTAGCTTTCAGTACCAGCGCTACGAATTTCCTTATTTAATTACATTAGAAAAAGAATTGTTTTACTCAAACTTATCGCATACGCTACGGCTAATGCGCCATTTGCATAAAAATCTATACATTTTACCGTAATGTGAAGAATCAGCAGAAAGCAGACAACTTACGCAAAGCATTCAGGTACTTTCCATTACAGTAAAGGAAGAATTCAAAGGTAGCGTAGCGTTTGGAAAAGCCGTACCGCTAATTAAATTCACTTGCTTGCTGACTTCAACAAAGTAACCGAATTAGCCACCGTCTGCTGATGCTCCATTCATGAAGATTAGAACACTGGGGGAGGGGGAGGTGATCCGAAAGCAATTCTAAACATCGCAGATGAAATGGAGGTCCATTAGAAACATTTCGACCTCCTTTCAGAACTGTATTCCATTGAAGGAGCAAAGCCAGAAGGAAACCATCCCGGTCATTAGCCCATTTCGCCATTCGGATCCTCCTTAGACCTTCTTTATTCGAAAATTCCTTACCCATTC
Organism: Stegodyphus dumicola; assembly: GCF_044657685.1. Lineage (NCBI taxonomy): Eukaryota > Metazoa > Arthropoda > Arachnida > Araneae > Eresidae > Stegodyphus > Stegodyphus dumicola. Next base: position 3,291,425 of record NC_140769.1, on the reverse strand, counting down.
CTTTACTTTCCTTCCCCCTTCTTTTTTCTGGTTGTGGAAGGCCGACCTTTTAATTAGAGCTTTTAAAAGGCGACGATATTTAACAGGTCAATTACTCTGGGATTTTGCCACATCACGGCCCAATTTGAGAAACGGTGGCCCTTTTATAAAAGTTTCTGGGAACAAAATCGTTAAAGAAGTTAAAATTTTCTTTCTTTTTCTTTTTTATCTCTACTTCCTCCTCCACTTCACAACTCAAGTTCTCTTCCCCACTTCCAGTTCCCTTCAACTCCTTTTCGGGAAGATGGGTTAGCTGCAGTTAAGCCTAATACATCTGTCAAAAAGAAGGGGAGGTGCGAAGCTTCACTCCCTGGTTCTAGCTCTTTACGTCATTCGCATTCTTCTTCTCTCAAAAGGTATTTTAAAATGGGCTTCAAGAAAGACTTCTTGTTCTTTAAACTTTTTATGGCGAAAAGTAGCATTTTAAATTCTTATGCTCCGAATTTAGTTTCAACTTTTATGATTCTACCATGATAAGATTCATGCAAAAAATCATATCAGTGTCGAATAAATACGTAAAATTAATTCGCAGAATTTTTTATTTAATATTATCCGTGCAATTTCTTCTAGTAAATAAAAAGTACTTTGAAAACGTCTTTAAATAATCTGGTTTGATTTCTTCGATTACGGAATGTATGCGAGGGCTATCTGTCTTAGCCCTTTGCGGCACAGTGTGTCCTGTCTGGACACACCTAAAATTTTCCTTCTGTACTCACAGAAAAATTTAATGAAAAAGGATTTATAGGTTACGATAGGTTACTCTGAACCTTCTTTATTTATAGTAGATGGCAGCTCAACACAAACCAGTCCAGATATTTTAGCGTAATTTAGTTTTTTAAGACCCTCATTTTTCAAAGAAATCTTCCAGATTTTTTTAGGGTATAAAAGGAACTGTTTGAAAAGAAATTTCTGTTATTTTTTGGCTGTATGCCAGTATCCTTATTCTATATTAGTTTTAAATTTTTACATTGAAATCTTGCCTAAAATCAAACGGCGAACAGTAGGTGTGCCCAGACCGGGCTCACCGATAATCTAGGACAACTGAGAGTCTGTATTCTTTGTTTCTCCGCATCTCATCGATCACTTCAGTGACAACACCCTTTTCGAAGCTCTATTCAATCAATGTGCCACTTCGGGCACACCCATAAGTGCTATCTTCATAAAATTTTACTTGTATAATTCTCTAGGCCTAATTAGCTGTTTCTAGTCTCAGAAAAAAAAAAAAAAAAAAAAAAAAGATATTTACGCTACTGAAATTTCACCAAAGTTATAATTTAAGAATTTTACATTCCTTCATTTGCATTGTGGGAAATATTATATCTAATATAAAGTTGAAAATGTAATTTAAAATTACAATATTGTCATTTATTTAATCTGATAATAATCATATTAGTTCAAACTTAAAATAGCCTCGTAGAACTATGCACACACAGAAAAAAATTCAGATATATAAAACAAATAAGTGCAATAAAGCATCAAGTTATCAAATATCAGTCCAAAACGAGCCGCAGTTTGTCATAAATTAGTTTTCCCATTAATTCCCTTTGCATTATTTTAAATGCATAGTTGGTACATTATATGAGCCGCTCTTACATAACATATAAAAAGATAATTTCATTTTAAGTCAACAATATTTCATAACACCTGCCCATTAAATAATAAAAGTTCATTTTAGAATAATTTAACTTTTTCACAAAAAAGTCCCTCATTTAGGTTTATTTGATTACAGAATACACTCAAGAGCTATCTGCCTAAGGGGGGGAGATGCTTTGGTGAATGACTTTCTACGAAAAACTGACTCGTAAACACGTTGAACATGAAGAAAGCATAAAAACGCCCATTCAGCCAATGGATTCGAAATTCGGATCGAACTACCAGTGTTCAGCGACTTTACCGCTTGGCCGCTGGTTTGACTCAAATTTTCTCGTAACGTCCGTGCATTCAGACATCGGCAGGTCGCACGAATGCCTATGTCCATTTTCCACTTGAAGCTTTGTCCCATCACGGTAGCGCGTTTTTAAATGACATGTCGATCATTCTTCTGAAGCAAATATATTCTTTTGAAGCAACTTCCCTCTCCTTTGCTTAGCGTCAACATTTTGCTATTAATCGCTTGCTCTCCTATCCGAGGGGGAACCTGAATACAGTGGATGAAACTGCACAAAGATTCTCAACAGAGAAGTAATCACTTCGTTTAAGCATGTTATTGTTTACGCTGTGGCATTCTATTTGGCAAGGGGGGTGAGGGAATACAGTAGGACAGAAACGTACATACACGGGCGTTTCAGATGTTTGAAAGGAACAGTTTTTAGAATCTCTCGATGCAAAAGATTTAAATCAATTTCCTGTTATTAAAATGCACGAAGATTTTTAATATGCCTGCTTCCTACTCTGCAAATAAAGCATATAAACATATTCGTGGAAAATAATAGTATAATATACTGAAGTTCCACTGAATTAGGTACAGATATACTGAATTAGGTACTATACTAATTTTTAGCGCTGCACAGCATTTATGCTCACGTGAGGGAGTTGTGGTAACTGCATATATAACTAGTACTATGGCTGTTGTTAATCAGTCGATTCAATTGCCAGTATGAGTAAAAACTTATGACTTAGACATCTTCGATCCGGAATAAAGAGAAAGCTTTCGATTCATGTGCCAATGAATTTTCAAATGGTCAGAGGGGGAAGACTACAGTGTCAAGAATACACGCTCCAATTACCACCCAGCTGTACCATGGCGCCAGTCATATAGTCAGTAAACGGATCTTGCAAAGCTTCCTTTATCATATGGGCTTCGGGCGTTGTACCATTGTTCAATGCATGCCACTGGGCTGCTCGTTTTGCCTAGGCAAGAGAACACGTAGAATGGATTCTAGAGGATTAGCAACGAGTAGCATCAAGTGATGAGGCTTGATTTTGGCTACTTTGCTCCGACGGGATACTGAGAATACGGCGTCAGGCTCATGAAGCCATGGATCCTGCATGCCAGTTTAGAACTGTTCACGGCCATGGCGGCCAGTCATGGTCTGGAGTGTTTTCTCTTGGCAGTCTGTGGAAGCTTTGGTGCTTGCACCAACCTCTCTCAATGTGATTAGGTACGTAGAGTTGCTTGCCGGTCATCTCTATCCCCTTATATTGTCCTGTCATTCACACGGAAATGGAGTATTCCACTGAGATTGTTGAGTTCCTCACTCTTATTCTACTAAATGAACATTAAGGAAACTAGTGAACTGTTAAGCGACTTATCGCTTTCAGATACTAAAGATGTATGCTCAAGAAGGGTTAACTACCCTTTATTTCACTCAAGATGAACAGTTGGCCCTTTTCTTGGGCTTACACAAAGCCTCCACTCGAGCTGAACTCAAACTAAGAAGTAAGAAGTAAGAACTAAATTAGAACTAAGTAGAAGAGACTTAGCCGAAGCCAACAGAAATCTAAAGTAACTGACCCTTAATTTAAACTAGCAGGCAAATATCCAAAGACACGTAGTATACGGCTGAGTGTAACACCTTCAAGAGAGATTTAGCCACAGAAAGTAAACGCACGCTGCTTAGTATTCTTAGCTGTCTCTCACAAAGTAAGCTGAACTTTCCTTAAATATGTAGAGACATCATCCAACACCCTTTTAGTTCGGGCGTCACTGTAGAGACATAAGGTATTTTTTTTTGAAGCCGGAGAGATGAAACTTAGCAACGCCTTCACCGGGAGTCGAACCACGGACCTCTGAAATACCGACCAAGCCTGCAGAACCACTACACCACGAAGGCACGCGAAGAAGGCGGGGGAAATACCTTATATAAATACTTCTAAATCATTTGCATTCAACGCGATTTTAAAATTTCATTCTGGTAGGGAGTTATAACTGGAAACAGGAACTGACAGGAAAGCACTCTAAAATTAAAGTAACTGTTATAAAATTAAATTTAGCTTACAAGATAACTGTACCTCTCACAGGTCCTGGTTGATTATTGCCTGGTTGGATGAGCATTCCTCTGACTTCTGTATCACGAACTGGCTACCTAGAAGCCCTAACTTAAATGTTACTGAACACCTTTTGGATATTTTTTGGAGAATGGTGTGAAACCACATCACACAACACTAGCGACCCTTCCTGAATTATGAACAGCTCTATCCGATGTTTAGCCAGCCATTCCCGTAGAATGCTTCCGCAAACTTATTGAATCCATGTTTCGACTTATGGCAGCCATTACGAAGGCTAGAGGAAGCTCAACCCACTATTGACTTGTTATTCCTAATTCAATGGCAGTTCAGCGAATATGTATCTTAAATGTGGATAACAGACATGAATAATAACGAAAAGAAACAATTATGAATGCTTTTAAATGCACCTTCTGTGCGTTTTTCTATTTTCTTTTGCTGTACTTCATAGAGATATTAGATAGAACTTCCGAGAGATAAATCTTACTTCATAAATGATTGTGATTTTGGCTAATACATAGGCTGTATTTTAAAGCAATATGTTGCTTTATTTCATAAATAATAAATCTGTTTCACAAATATCTAACGTATTGATTAATATATAGGCTTTATTTTAAAGCAGTATATCACAGGTGAACAAAGCCATCGTTTAATTTCTCACAAAATAATTTACACAGCGGAATTTTTTTTGCCTAGGAAAATTTCGGTACTCAACATTTTTCAGCATACAATGAACACTGTCGTGACAACTGCCGACCTTACACGATCTCTTCTAAAAGTAAACGGCATTTCTGAAAATAGGAAAATGAGCATTACTTATTATAAAAATATTTTATAGATAGCCATTTCTTGATCCCACAATTATCAATAAAAAGCCAATGCCAAAATTTTTAATTTCGCTGTAAAGTTAAAATATTTTAAATAAAATAATAATTTTAACTATAAAGTTAAAATAAACAAGAGTTAATTTCTTAAGAGTTCTAAAAATAACTAAATAATTCCTAAAGTATTAATTTCATATCCTTTCTTAGTATAACGTAATTTATCATCTAAGTTTGCTTCCAATTTTGTTCAAATGATTTATTCCAATTCTGTTCAAATGATCTATTCCAATCATGTTCATATTTGTATTCATTTTTCATTTCCTGCATGAGCAACTGACTGTGTACAAAAAATACATGTCTAAATGGCATCCATTCCAAATAAAAGTCCCATTAACGGTGATGTATTGTTTTTTGTAAAACATAAACCTCAGATCTATCGAAACCTTCGGAACTAACATCACAATCGTACAGTAACTACTATGAGAACATTTATTGATTCAGGAGAATATTCTAGAAAAATTATGAAATGAATGTGGTGCTGAATATATTAATCAGCGGAATATTTCTATGATCTAAATTTAATTGGAAAATTTTTTTCGGTGGCTGCAGCTGATTATTTGAGAGGTTTGCAGTTTTCGTTTTTTCCCTAAAATGGTTTTAATTTAGGATATTAAATATTTTTTTTCTTTTTGACGAAAGAGGGGCTTTAGTCCCGAATGGAATATTAATTTTGAAAAGACATTTTACATTTAACCACTATAAAAGAAGAACACTTTTCAAATTGTTGCCATCAAATATTATCGCTCTGTATTATATTTGAAGAAATTAAATAATGACGAATCTATATGAATGCATGCATGTTTTTTGCATTGTGAAAAACAACGATACCTAGAACTATCAAATTTTGAATAACGCAGTCCTTCACCTGAACACGGGCACCTAGCACGAATTTTGAATTTCGAATTTGTTTTATTATTTCTTTCATATTTTCTGAAACGTGAAATTTTGATTCAGTAACTCGACGATTTCAAAGCCAGAAGTGACAACATCGTACGGAATAAACAATTTCATCTCCAATGCACGAGAATGTCTACCGAAATTTCTAAAGGTATGCCGTTTTTAAATATTTTGTGATTATGTTGTTGAACCGAATTTTATGGGATGTAAACGCCAAAAACGTGATATTTAATAAATACAGTAAATACATAAAACATTAATAGCAAGAAGACAAAAAATATTCAGTAAAGCAATCTTAATAAGAAAATTGAGCATTGATATGACAAACTGACAAAAGACAGGGTTAAAAAAAATTTAAAAAAAAAAAAAAGTAAAAGTGTATGCCAACACTTAATGCTACATCGGAAATTCTAAATGTATACTGCTATTTTGCTTTTAAATTTTTGTAATCTTGCTGTTGAATGATAAATGGCGTAAGTGTGAAGAAAATGATGCTTAATAATAAAGCTAAAAAGACAAAAATAAATGGAACTGTAGAAGTGAGTGTAACGGCAGACCGGTAGACTGAGAGCTAAGCGACAGAGTAAAATACCCTAGCAAACCCTTTTGGGCGACCGTTAAAATCTGACTGCTTCCCTTCCCAGTGGCAGGCAGTAACCATTATAAATGTTGGCCACTACTAAGGCTGTTCGATCCTTCCCTGTCACCCTTGAAACCAGTAACAGTACTAGGACCTGTACTACAATACCATGAGTCTGTCGGTAGCCGTCTTCAAGAATTGTTAATTAAAGACTTTCTACGGGAGTATAGAATTAACATGAGGCATGGAAGTACCCTCCTTTGCTAGTTTAAGGCGAATAATCATGGACGAGATGAAAGAATGAGCAAGTTCTGTTAGTATCGTGTGCTCCAAGTACTCCGACGTAAAAGACTGACATTGCTCCAGAGTCTGCCTAGCATTAGCTGATCATATTGGAACGGCCTTCACGCCTAAGGTTGGCCCTACCAGTACCCAACATACTTCGCCATTCCGTCCAGTGTCGCCCTCCTCACCAAGATGAGGCTGCAAGGCTGAATTTGATTTTAGTTAAACTCACGTACCCTCAGCGGAACACGAATTTCATGAAAATGAAATCTTCTGCATACAAAATCTTCAAAGATCAAAATAACTGACTGTTAAAGTTGTGCTGAATAAATGTTTGGAAACGATTTAAATGTGTGACGAACACCGAATGAGCTTCCAAAACAAAAGGTATTTCTGGGTGATTAAAAGGCACTTTGATCTTCCCAGACGCATTAATTTTTGAAACATAGTATTCCACATAAATATTTCAATTTTACGATAGGCTGTTTCCATTTGAAACCATCTCAATAAAGAGAGGCTGGCGCCTCCCGCATAAGTGCATATGTTATTTATAATAATCTGGTAGCTCGAGCAAGAGATACGCAACTTTTGCCAAGTCAGTATTTGCGGAAATGGGTTCTCTTATATTTCATATTCAAAGGCTATCAGATTCCTCCAAAGAATCAAGCAGATTAAAAAAAGAGAATGGGACATAAGTCTTCAGCGAATGTTGAACTTCACAAGGCGACACAGCAAGCATCCTGTCTTTTAGTAATCAATGAGCTCGATGGTAAATGAAAGATTAATTACACTGCTTCGAAAATATTCTAAACATAAGTTTGAGGCTCCGTCACAGCTATCGATCGCCTTCATCGATTATTTTTAAAAAGATGGGTCCTCGAGTGCTAATGAAGTTCAAACGGTATTTCATTTATTCATGTGGAAGGTTCCGCCACCCCCCTCGCTTGCCCTCCAGTCGCCTTCCTTTTTGGAGCTGCGGGCGATGCTGGGACGACAATCATTTGGACAGGAAAAGTTATTCCGAAATTGAAAAGCAGATATTGGGAGAACTTTTCTTCGACACGTGTCGTGAGGGCAACTAATGATACCGGGGTAGAATAAAAGTCAAGCATGACTGTCACTGATCGCTGGAGATGGTATTGTTTTCATCAGAAGATCGATAAATATTTAACGAGTCAATGGCTCATTAATTTAATTTCAGGAAACATGTTGGAGATGCTTCAACTTTTTATTGGAGGAAATCAAACAGTTTAAAAATTTTTGATGTTATACAAAATGATCCTGCGATAATTATTCTTAAGGCTCCTCACAAATAAGCTTAAGTTAAACCATGCCCTCCCTTATCTTTGGTTTACGATACATATACTCGTTCATATAAGAAGATTATGCATAATAAGAGCACCCAAAAGAGAGTTTAAAATTAGGACAGTATAAGTGCAATTCATGCCTAGTGAAGTCTCGCTCTGCAACATCGGGAAGCTTAAAATCTGCAGCTACTCGTACAGGAAACCCTAGTATTTGCCGATTCTAGTTTGAGTTTGGCAAATAAATTTAAGCACTTTGTTGAAAGGAATTACTTGTATGAGAGAAATTTATTCTTGGTAACTGTAATACGATGTAGCAAGTCACCCACTTGCTAACGTTACTACCGATAAGTTTCTTGAGTTATATAGTAGAGATTTACTTCTAACGCACCAGATTAATTAAATTTTCTCACTTTGCACTAGATTTGAATTTAATAATGGTTTGGTTTAGTTTATTACGGCAAAGCGCACTAGGGCTACCTGCGTAAAAATAGGGATGCTTTCGTGGAGGACTTTTGCGAGGAACTAGCTCGTATACACGTTACACATGGGAAAAACCACGAAACCGCCCGTGCAGCCAGCCTGTTCGCTTGGATTAGAACCCAAGTCGGAACTACCAGTGATCAGCGATTATAACTGATTTTAATAATGAGAATAACTTTCCGGCAACTAATTAACAGCAGTGCATAAAGCGTACTTTAAGATTTATTTTGCTTTGGTTTGTTTAATTATGGTAAAGCACTCGAGGGTTATTTGTCTAAAGGAAAGAATGCCTTCGTGGAGGACGTTCTAATGGGAACTGGCTTGCATATAAGTTACATGTGGGAAAAACCACGAAAACGTTCTAATAGTCAGCTCGTTAGGTTGGAATGGGACCGATACTAGGTAGTTTGCAGTTATCTTATCAGTTCAGGGGGTAGAGTTACAGTTCCAACGGAAGAAACCCTTTTAATGTTTATATTTCAGTTAATCTGAAATGTATAACATAATGAGCAGAAAAATCAGTAAAATTTAATTGCTAAGGTTTACTTTGTAAATTTTTAATTGCAATTAAATTTACCTAAAGCGCTTTTCCTATATATGCAAGTAAAAGTAAAGGGAACGCAAGATAGTTACAATTTATTACCAGGTATTCTTCTCACACTTACTGGTCTTCTATTAGAGCTTCGCCAGCTAGCTGTGAAAGCAGCGGAACCCTTCCGAAGTTAATGCCGTGTTTGTGCCAGCCCACAGAACCAGCTGCACAATCTTCAGGTGGAGAGATCCCACCAATTCGGTACAACTGAATTAGAGAGGTACATGAAAGAACGATAAGAGAATCAGATTTGAATTAACTGAAATTTCATTGTGCTGACAGACTTTCAATCAATTATCAAGTTGCCCGCGGTAAACAAAGAACCATTAATAAACACTAAACGTATGGCCAGTGTCGGAAAGCCCTGCTTGGAGGTTACCTAAGAAATTCCTGAGTCAGCTTTCCTCCAGGGACCACACATGGTCGACATTTAAAACTGACTTTTTATTATCTTCGTATATTTTCGTTTCAGATATTCACATATTAAACCTTTGTACTCGATGCCTTTTTGGCTCGGGCAAACCAGCAACTCGAGACAATCTTCCGCATATATGGTGAATTTCTTACGAATAACTTAAAATGATTTAGCAGAAATCCAAAGGTTCTTTTATGTCTGAAGATACTTGCAGTCCTGTGGCTCTTTAGTCGGATGCGAAAGATAGTCTTCGTGGTCTTTTGGACTTTCTAGACATGACTGTTTCTGAATTTTCAGTTTCTTCCTGCAGAATCACTATCGCTTTCACATTTAGTATTTATTACCGCGATTGTTTGCCTTCTTACACATCTTAGTTCATTGCTGCTTTCCTCCTCTCTATGGTTCAAATACTCAAAGCACAGACGTAATTTCGTTCTTAATTAGCGAAACATCGAACTCATCTTTACTCGAATTGATTACTGCATTGTATTCCATGCTTATTGGGCTCCGTAACGTTGAAAATAGTAATCCTGTTCCAGGCGTGTGGAGTTCGAACTAGCATCGAAAACGCATGTATAACAACAAATCTGAAGTGCGTATTTACGATTTAAGATTGGCAGTTGTTTTATACGCATGTGTCGTTGAATGCACTCAAGAGGCGATATTCGCCAAGCCAAATCTAAATAAACATCATTGCCACTCGAATCATCGCGTCAAACTGAGTGGTGATCGAAAGCCACCTCTTGAGCAACTGCATCAAATCTAATGATAACCGAGAGTCATCTGTAGAGTGCAAAACGTTAAAAAGAACAAGATTTTAGATCTGGGTACGTTTATTATCATTCGTTTTGAAAGTTCATAGTATCTCTCGATGTACTCATATATTTCGTACAGAAGTATTCGTACAGCTCTTCCGAATACAACAGAGTAGTTCCACTTCAAACTGCTAACAACGTTAAACACAAGACAGTACGAAAAGCCTCAAATTTTTAAGCTTGTGCTGTGATATCTCAATACTCTGAACTAAACGAGAAACGGATGCTCTCCGAGAAATTGCCTTCGATTTCTCGAAATAGCTGGAAGGCGTATACAGTTACATAGCGATCGGATCCGTTACAGTTATATAAAAAAATCGGACCAACATGACAACAGAGGGTGGCCAACTTTGGCGCTTTTAGGTTTTTTTTTTTTTTTCCAAATTTAGAGACAAACATTAGTAGCCATACCATCACCAACTTGGCTCTAGCCATTTATCTTAATGTTAAAGGGACGTACCTATGTAATCCTTTTTTTCCTCAACGCGGGGCATTTCGGAGTCCTGTTACATGTTACATTATACAAGAAATCCCAGAATTTGTTGCGTTCTACGGGTTCGTTGATTTGCAGTGAATGGTGACGACACTTGATAAATAATCAAAGCATAGTTTATTGGTTAATATTACACAAGACAGTTCCAAAGACGCGTTATCTCGTCGAAAAACTACGACAAACACGCTGAAAATATAAGTAACACGGCCTTCAGGCTCATCAGCGGTGGAGCGGTAAAAGCTGCTGATTACTGGTAGTTCGGTTCAGGTTTCTAGTCCCGGCGAACGGGCCGGCTTCATGGGCGTTTTCGTAAATTTTCCGCATGTGTAACGTGGATACGATCCAGGTTTTCTTAAAAAGACCTCCATGGGATATCCTTCCCTTTCCGTGTAGTGCCTGAGGTCGGAGCACGTAATAAATAAAAAAACACAGGCTATAACGGTGAAGGCAGCTTCACGGCAAAGCATTAACTCAGTCGATCGCTCTCGTCCTTCCCGTTCGTACGGGGTTCGTAGATTTGGAGTGAATAACGACGACACTTGATGAAGTATCGAAGCACACTTTATTAGTCAGTATTGTCAAGACAGCTCCAAAACGCGTTTTACAGTAGTTGATGAACTACTATAAACACGCTGGAACAATCAGCGACACAGCCTTCACACTGTCAGGCAATAACGGTGGAGACAGCTTCCTGCAAAGCACCAGAGTACAGCTCCTGACTCTGTCGGTCGTTCTCGGAACTTCACGTACTCTCGAGACTCTCCACGCTACAACTCGCGATGCACTCGACGACACACGAGTGCAGCTCCCGACTCTTCGGTTCAGTTGTTCTCGGAGCTCAACACGCTCTCTCAACGATACACTAAGAGACTGCTTCGTTGCACTCGACGACCCATTCGGCACTCGTTGCCCGGCTGTCAACTCGATCGACTCCGCACGGCTCGCTAGACGAGGCACACTCTCTGAGACACACTAACTGACTGCGGACCAGCAGGGTTTATATAGCTTCCGGCTTGTGTTCGATAACATTCTGGGCTAAACCGGTAAGAATTCGTTCCAGAAGGTTCTCCAACCGTCCATGGTATATCATCAATTTTGTCGGCAAATGGGTGATTATATATACACATTTGGGGTATATATAATCACCCATTTGCGAAATAGGGCAACCCTGACTTCCCTTGACATTTTATAGCAACCCTAAAACTGCTTTGCGGGGAAGCTACCTTCTCACGCCTGTACATTTCGTAACAGTATATATAAATATAGCTTTTGACCTGTCTTCGAGAACATTCTCTGGAAAGCCGGCAAGAATTCGTTCTGGAATGTTCTTGCTCTGTCTATGGCATATGTATATTTTATCGCAAAATGGGCGATTTAACACCAAATCTGGAAACGTTGCCTTTACACTTCCTGGCAACCCTAACCCCGCTTTGCTAGGGAATCTATCTAAACGCAGCTGGGCATTTCGCATCACTATCATTTAACTCAAATTATTTACATATATACAAAATTCGTAACAATAGAAATAGTACAAAAATAAGCGAATTTAAAAGTAGGCAAGATTTTCATTAAGTATGGTGTTTCATACACAAAATAACGAAAATATTTTGCGAGCATTAAAAGACTTCTGGACGCATCAGAATTGGTTATATCAATTCCATGCATAGAGACCGTTTGTCCCGCTCGTTAAAGCCTCTGCGCGTAAAGCATCTCCTGCAAGTTTCAAAGTCAGCAACTTCAATCCAGTTTCATGCTTTTTTTCCTTAAGCCTTAATTCTATTTGAGTTAAAATTGCGCATCGAAATAATCTATTGCAATTTGGAAATTTACTGAAAAATTCTTGAAAACTGTGTGCATTTCGAAAGCGTCTGAGCTTTCCTTTTGAAAAGACAATTTGAAAGGAATAAGAATATTCATACATGTGTAAGTAAGCTTATTTTGGATTTCGAGAGTATACCCCTCGCATTGTCGAACCGAAGCACTTTCATTTTATTCGAATAATAGCACATTAATCTAAGATTCAAATATTCATCTAGATAGACTCTATTGAATATATACGGTTTCACTTATTCATGAGTATCATTTCGCTTATTCATGAGCACAAGCGTTTCTCAATCGATTTATCAGTATCTCTATTTATTGGCATTGCCCCATTTCATTCGGCAAACTACGTGCTGATCACGTATTCATTTGTCGCACTCGGCTGAGAATTTGCACGAAACCGCAGTATAAATTGTTATGTTTAAACAAGGATATGCTAAACAAAACTGTATTTCACATCTCTGTCTGCCTGCATCGATTCGATAGTTTTACTAAACCATTATTGCAGATTTGTATGCCATTGGCTTAATGCGTGTTTGTATTGAAGAAATTATGCATTTATATTCATACCTGTCATTAGAAGCGCAAGGAAGATATATTTATTGTCTGTTGCATTAAGCTTAGATAAACAAATAACGAGGCGGAATTTTTTATTTAAAAATGTTTCGCAATCTAACGTGCAAGATTCTCCACAACGCTTCATTTCTTTGACACTAGCTGTTATCCAACACGTGCTACTTAAAGAAAGTGTTTGTGTTTTAATTTTGTTTATTGAAATGCTCTTGGGTACACAATATTTCTTTCCCATTTGGTGCCGGCTATTTCACTTTTCTACCCACATCGCAACATTCATGGTGATTCAGGGCTGTGGAATGCATTATAATTTATCCCTCTTTTCAAGGACAACACTTGGATAAAGACTAACAATAATTAGCATCGTAATGGATTGCACCAGGATTTAAATCAGCTTTCAGTGTTCGTCCAGATCGAGCAATGCGTACTCGAATATTTTCCAGTCTTGCTTCCCTTTGCTCGTTTGTTTCATATGAATGGGTTTGAGCAGTACGTATCGAACGTTTGCCAGTCTTGCTTCCCTTTGAAAGTTTGTTTCTGAAGCTCGTGATGCCTTTTTTTTTTTTTTTTTATATATCGTGCTTAAGGTACAAATCGAGCAACCGAGTTTCCCTCGAGTGGCATAATTGATTTCGCAGCAAAAGTAACGCTTTGTTATTACAAATTCACTTTTAAAAGCAAAGAAAGTGCGTGTGATGCAATAACACACATGTTGCTGCGTGCTTGTTATTGCGTGAAAAATTAGATATTTTACGCTTTGCTGAACGATAACGCACTTTGAAACATTTTAATTTGGGCAGAATTATTGTTCTAAAAAAGCCGGGCTTTTATTAAATTCGAGACAAATTAATATAGTTGCGTTTTTCAACACAATTTTTTTCATGTCGCCGAGTATTCCGATTAAATTTGAAACATATATATATATCTTACGCGTTTGCAAAATTGGCGATGCAAAGCTTTCAAATCCCTGAGGTTTTAATGAGATGTTCGTTAAATGCGCGTAACATATATGTATGTTGATTTTTTTTGGGGAAAAAAAAAGGACGTCGACCTTTCCCAGGACCAGAAAAGACTTGTAAAAAGTTTGGTGATGATAGCTATAGTAGTGAGAGTGTACCGCGAACAAACACACACACACACACACACACACACAAACAGACATTCTTCCTTATATATATAGATAATATACAGCAAACGTCGGATAATCCGACATGCTCCAGGCTTATATACAGTGCCGCACTACCAAAAATGACATATTATCAGACTATTTATTATACAATAAAATTATTTTAAAGAAATAGTGTAAACGCTTATAAATCGGAAAATGTTTGTTTTTAAAAAGACCCGATTGATATCTTTTCAAGCATTTGAAAGAGCCGAACGCCCTGTGCAATGTTTATTCTTAACGGCCTCGTGAACGCACTGAGTAACATATGAATACGGTTTGAAAACAGCGAAGTATTACCATAATTTGCCCTATGCAACTGCAATGTTTCAAAATTAGACGCTATAAATTTTGCGTAACACTATACCTTGTAAAGCTGGTAGCGTCGCGAATGGTCTGCATTTTCCCCGCATAGAATCTATGGCGCAGTATAATAGTAGATCCTATGCTGCAACTGCAGATCCTGCATCATAGATTCGTACAAAGGTACGAAAACAACTGAAGAATGATGAGATTCTAGTCTTCATTCTACACATACCCATTTCATGAAGTTACCAAAGTCATGACCTTCTCTTTTCATCTGTTTTTAAAACATTTAGCACCACGTATGTACTCTTGATGGCAGTCGAGCAGTATGACCATTAATCAAGCAAAAAAGCTTTTTGCGCGCTCTGTGTGCGCAGAAACAAATTTTGTTATTGTTGTACAGCGTCGTTTTAGAACATTGGCTTGGTAAACAACCTATGCATGATTTCAGCAAGATATTTAAAGAAAGTGGAGTCCTGTACAAGGAAAAATGTCCAGCAAAAGTCCCTCCACATCAGAGGAAAAAAATGAATAATGTTCATCTCCTTATACGAGTAGCCCGAAGATGACATGAACAGAGACAGGGAAAAATGGACGGAGAACCGGAACTTCGCCTGTGGATTCATAAGTTTTGCTGTGTTGCACTGCTGTCATCCACAGGCGAAAGTGTGGGGGACACCAGAACTTCACTAAGAGAATTTAGGACAGGCTACAATCAAAGTAAATTTAATTATCGGCTAATTTGTTTGAAACGGAGCTATCGATAGTATGCATAAACAAATATCATGATCCAAGTTCTTCAATGCTATTCTTCAGTTACTTACTCCGGTTGACAGATGAATTTCATGGTAGCGTCAGCAGAAAGTTCTCGTACTGCTTTTTCAGACTAATAGCCAGACTGTGCACAGTTGAATGCTTTATTCTGCGCTCTGTGTCCTCTTATTAATAATTTTCTTGATATTCCTGAAGTGGATGTATGTAGATGTAAAACAAGGAAAAGGCAGAACACACTTAAAATTGAAATGTTAGTGCAAATTATGAAGTTACGTTATTCTTCAGATAAAGGAATTGCGTTTCGTGACAGTCTTACTTTTTATATATGAATTTGTTGTGGTTGATGATGCTAATGCTCACTTGTCTGACGTATAGTCAGCCCAAGCCCACGAAATTCCTCGAGGCAAGGAATGGAAGTTTACGCCTCTTGTTGGCAAGAGCCTTGAGCACCCTACAGGTGACAGTGCGATTTAGCTCAGTACCGTCCCCCAATTTTGATGGAGAGCACCCCGAGGGAACGCGTCCGAGGGTCTCCCATCCCTCTTCTCCTACCACAGCCTCTCGAGAGGACTTTCGGCTGGCCGCATATTTAGAGTGCCCCCTCATGCCGCACGAACATTATACTTACAAACATCTATGCCTTCTCTGGGAATCAAACCCGGGCCCTTCGGCACAGCAGTCAGCGATGCTAACCCCTATACCAGCTGGGCGGTATATATGAATTTGTAACCTGTAAGGTTTTTATTATATTTAATTTAACCAGTTATTTATAATTTAAGCCTTTACTATTATTTCTTGTTTCCGTTTTCTTCCCAGAATGCAAGTGAGTTACATAAAATTTAAACTTATGTTATTGGATTGAATTACAGAGTGTGTTTTTGGCTGCCTGCCCGTGTACGTTACGTTTAGTTCCTGCCAGCTCTGATAAGTTGTAATTATTCGGCCTTGCGCTATATCACTGCCGACATTTGATTCTGATATGCCGGTAGAGTTACTGGGCCAGCTTAAGAATATTACAAGTACATTTAAATAGTCTTTGGCTACATTCTGTGTTTTAATATAAAATTGATTATAATGTTTAGAAGCTTAACTACGAGCTGTAGCTAATATTGTTAGCACAAGAGAGTGAATTTATATTTTAAATTCTGCTTGATGGAGATACTAAGTTATTTGGGAGCAGGAGACATGAAAACTCCCCTGAGCAATGCCTCGCCGGGACTCGAACCTCGGATTTCTCGAATACGTGCCGAGTGTGCTGCTAACCGTTACATCACTCTCGAATACGTGCCGAGTGTGCTGCTAACCGTTACATCACGAAGGTATGCTGGGAGGAGGGTGAAAACACCTTATATCTTAAATAAAAAGGGTTTTTAAACCTTTCCCCAACTTTGAAGTTATTTCAGATAAAACGGTAATTAGCTTCACGTTTGCGAGAGGTTTTGGACTGATTAAATTTTACCAGTACAACCTCATAAACCGAAAGAACAAAGCTCATCTCACTTTAATCGTTACATTCCATAAATAAACATAATTTCTCTTTAGAGACAAATAAAAATTTCGACAATCATTCAGTGTAAAGTCGTTGATATGCGCTATTTTTAAAAATAATAACATACACTTTTAGGAAAATAATTTTTTGATGTTCGGTAACATTTCCCGATGGCACAATATTTAGAAAGTGTTCTACTTAGCCAATGAAAACAAGAACTTAATTCAGATAATTTTCTTCGTTTAAGAGGAAAACAAGATGAGCTATGTGTTAAAATGCAAGGCATTAACTTACAAGTTATCTGAAATAGAAAATGAATATCGCATAACGGCTGATTAGAAGTAACACGCATATTCCTATTAGTTATTCTAGTCATCAACAGCGTTTTCCAAGTGGATAACGAAATGAATTTGCTATCGCTACGCTCTAAAGAATTGTTTCCTTCTTGTAAGCTAATATTTCAGCTTTAGTTGGCAAAATCGTTGAAAGATAATCACGGCAATTAAAAGCATCACGCAAAACGTAAGTAAATATCAGTTTTTATAGTATATTTCCCCAAATGCTTTAGAACACAGCGCCACTTTGTTTGCGCCTCCACAGCAGTTAATACAGTTAATACATCACAGCAAGGAATTTCACAGCTTCAGGGACAGAATGTAAAAAAAAATGCTTTTGTCAAATTTTTGTATTTATCACTATTTTACATGGTGTCCGCCCATAACATCGTGGCAGAAACATCGCGGACGAAAACGTCGTGCTACAAAACATCATGGAGGAAAACATCGTAAAGAGAAAACAGCGCAGTTCTAAAACATCGTGATACAAAATATCGACGTCGAAAATGAAGCGGTTCAAAAACTTAGCAGTTTAAAAACATCGTCGTCGAAAATATCGTGATAAAAAATAAAGTATCTACAAATGATCGCATGACGATAACATCGCAGACACACTTTTTTCAGGCTTTAATAACTGTAAATGGATATTCCCATAATGATTTGTGAGCGCAAGATGGAAAGAAGAATCATTTTACTTTCATATTTTTATTAACCAATTAATTTGTGCTGATAAAATAAGGACACTTAAAAAAAATCTAATGCATCTTATAGAACTTAATGGAATTTTAAACCGACATAGTTAACTAACAAAGGCCAGTAATAAATCGTTTTTATAAAGTTTTTACTGGTAATTTTTCATGAAAAGTACAATCTAAAAAAGATTAGAAAAAAGGAAGGCAAGTAACTACATGACCTTATCTATAAAAAAATTGCTTCTGTAAAAAATAAAAAAAAACCTTATAAGCAAAAATTTATTAGTTAATAATAAATATGAAAGCAAAAATTATCCTTCTTTCCATCTTGCTCTCACAAGTCATTATGCGAATATCCATTTACAATTATTAAAGCCTGAAAAAGCCACTTGTCTGCGATGTTATCGTCATGCGATGATTTGTAGATATTTTTTTTTACCACGATATTTTCGACGACGATGTTTTTAAATTGCGAAGTTTTTGAACCGCTTTATTTTCGACGACGATATTTTGTACCACGATATTTTAGAAGTGCGATGTTTTCTTCCACGATGTTTTGTAGCACGACGTTTTAGCTTTGCGTTGTTTTCTCCGCGACGTTTTCGTCCGCGATGTTATCGGTGGACACTCCTGAGGACTTACCCTGAGGTCTCCTGAGGACTTACCAATTTCACATCCTAAGGACATTCATTCTGCGTTGTCCGGAGCACTTCCGTTGTCAAACATTCTGAGGATATTTGTTCTCAAATTTACCAGTTTTAATTTTTTGATATTGCACATCTGAACTTGCACATTATTTAATTTTCATATGTATTTTACTAAGTTGTTTCTAAATGCTGTACATTAAAAATATTGATATGATTGATGATTTATTCTTATTATTTTGTTATTAATTTTAACTGTTATTTTTTCTGACGTTTTTAAAAATTTATTTAGTCATGGAAAAGAATTTTTTCAATGGATTAGCATTTTCTAGAATATTTGCTAAATTATAAATAACATATATTTTATTGTAAAAAATGTATAAATTACATGTATAATTACTTACAGATTACAAACCCTAATATAAATATAGGTAAAATTATATATATAATTTAAAGCGAATATTTAAAGCGAACTGGATTGGCTGACGAGGCTGACGTCATTTCTTGGAAGCTCCGCCTTTCCAGAGGCTATAAAAGGACTCGCAAAGGAATATTGGGAGCTTTTTCTTAAATGTCACGATGCAGTAAACCTTCATAGAAAATGTTTTTAGTAGTTCTTTTTTATTTACTCCGGATATCTGATTTTGTAACTGCTATTTCTCCTGACCAATAATAAATGGATCCTGTTTTTTAAACTTATCGTCTGATAATTTAAGCTACGACTACATTTATGATTCTTCAACAATCTCTTTATTCCTTACAAAAGCTAGTACATCACATATATACTTTTTTTTAATTAAGGTACGAATTTTTTTTTTCAATTTAGGTATAGAGACATTAGGTGTTTTTTGGAAGCAGAAAAGATGAAAAATTAGCACCTGCCTTCGCCGGGAATCGAACGACGGACCTCTGGAATACAGGCCCAGTGTGCAGAACCACTACACCACGAAGACACGCTAGGAGAGCGGGAGAAATACTTTATTAATTGTATACTGAAGCATATATATGCACACACCCTTGTTTGGCCACGTCAATACCACATATTCTCCATTAATATATTTCCGATGCAGCCCTTTCAGGAAGTCGCCAGGGTTGTGTTGTTCTAAATAGGTGCGGGTATCGGACGATACCCGATTTGTCATATTAAGCCGTCCGGGTGTCCGGGCCCTGCATTCACCTGTCACCTGTAATTCCATAAAACAGTGCGAATTGTATAGTTATATATCATGTTACACGCAGTCAGCCAGCGGCGGTCGACGCGGCCTAAACGGAAAGTCTAGCCACAGATGGCTGACGCGGCTTAAACGGAAAGTCTAGCCACAGATGGCTGACGCGGCCTAAACAGAAAGTCTAGTGTCAGCCACAGATGGCTGACGCGGTCTAAACGGGAAGTCTAGCGTCAGCCACAGATGGCTGACGCGGCCTGAACGGAAAGTCTAGTGTCAGCCACAGATGGCTGACATGGTGCTCAACGTGTTAAGTATTTATATTACTAAATTTATATTTACTTAACTTTTAAATATTTCTGTTTCTAAAATCCCTCAAACAGTGAAAGGTGAATTTTGTTGATTTTTGATTTTATCTGCGAGATGAAGCTTTACGTAACTTTTACACCTAGTCGTGTCCTTAGACTTCCCAGTAAATGCAAAGACGAAAATTTGTCGGAAGTATTGGCATATTAAGAGAGTTCAATTTATTACATAACCATGTTATAATGTTATAATTCTCGTAAAACCTCATCACATTTCCTGAAGGCATCTTATGTAAAGGGATCGAGGAGATAAAGGGTGAATTTACTCTGCATCCTAGTTAAATTCATTATCGGATCTTATCACGCATAAATAAATACTCAAAATTCTATGTAAAATTCTCTTAAATGCATAACGAATTGCTGCGGGGTTCTAATAAAAATTTTACGCAAACGTTTATTTTGTCATCACTTTGATAGCTTGCATACAAACATTTCATTTCTCCCGCAATAAAAATAAACTTTTTGACTCAGCATTGTTTACGTAGAGGCGGCAGTCATTTAAGTCAATATTTGTCAGCTAGAGCATAACCGGATTTTGATACACCTATCCACTGAGAGATGCCCCAAAAGAGATAATTGAAACTTCGGTATTTTAAAATAGTCTGTCAGCTAATTGGGAATTAATTGAACAGAACATACATTGATTGAAAAGAATAATTTGATAAATATGATAATTCATTTAAAATGATGTTTTCTATGACAGTATTAGCAGTTCTAATTTTTTTCAGATTATATATTTCGTTTATCAATTACACATATCTTCATTTTTATGTATTTCATTCTTTTAATAGTTTTTAATTTTATTCCATGCATTCTAGTACTTTGTGTATTAGTATGTAACGAATTTGACAGTTTGACTGGTATTATTGTGTTAACATTTCTGATTTTCTTTTTTGTTGCGTGTTCTGCTAATTTTGCTTTATTTTATAACTTTATTTTTTATATTATTTTAAGAATTTTAGTAGCCCAAAGAAGCGTTAGACACAAAGGGCTATTAATCTCAAAACGGAATTTTGCGTCGTTTCACTTTCTGTGTTGGTTCATTTTTCAGACTGTTGCCATCAAATATTATCACCATGCATTATATTTAAAATATAAAATTATTATTAAAATATTTATAAAAATTATTAAAATATAAAGTTAAATAATGAAGAATATACATGAGTGCATGAATGTTTCTCTCAGTGTGGAAAAATAAAGGTACCTAGAGCCATACAGTTTTGAATAACTTAGTGCTCCAACCAAACATGGGCACCTCGATGTTTGAATTTTGAATTTGTTTTAGTATCTGTTTCAAATTTTTCAAAACTTTAACAAATTTTTGATTAACAAACTCAACGATTTCAAGAGAGCAATGACAAAATTGTACGGAGAAAAAAACATTTTTATTTCCGGTGCGTGAGACTGTGTATCAGAAATTCGAAAGATATACTGTTTTCCTGCTGTAAATGTGAAGGACATGATATTTAATAAGTAATGGTAACACATAAGACGTTAAAAAGAACGCTCTTAATTCGGAAAGCTTTAATTTTTTTTTTTTTTTAGTAAAAAGGGGCTTTGTCCCTGAAGGACTATTGTTTTCGTTTTACGATTTTGCATTGAATCACTATAAATGTCCGTTTCACTTTTCAAACTGTTGCCACCCGATGTTAGAGTCCTGCATTATATTTGAAGAAATTAAATAATGAAAAATCTGCATAAATATATATATATTTCTCGCATTGTGAAAAAACAGCGGCACACAGAGCCATCGAATTTTGAATGACGTAGTCCTCCTACGAATATGGGCATGTGGAAGCCCAAATTTGAAATTTGGAATTTGTTTTATTATCGCTTTCATATTTTGTAAAACTTTAACGAATTTTTGAGTAAAGAACTCAACGATTTGAAAGCGAGCAATGGCAACAATCTACGGGGGGGGGACTTTTTATCTCCAGCGCGTGGAAATATGTATCGGAGATTCTAAACATAGGCTCATTTTAAAATTATTTGCGATATTGCTTTTGAAGTGAATTTTGTGGTTTAAGTGCGTAGAATATGATATTTAATAAAGGTAACACACAAAACGTTAGAAAAATGCCTACTTTGGACGTAATTTAAAATCTGAAACCTTTCGGATTTAAAAAACAATTTTTTTTTTATTTTACCAATTCTTTACTCTTTTTTTATTATGCAACAGAGAGTTTTATAACAGTTTTAAGTGCCTAAAAGTAATAATTATGCTAAGATATTTAGCGTTAAAAATTCGAATATTTTTATTATGTTTTCTTACGTTTGTTATGAATTTTTTTATTATAGTTATTGTATAATTTTACTGTCTCTTATTATTTAATGCTGTGGATTCTTTGACGACTTTATTTATTTTATGCTCCGGATTCTTTCGCTGTTTTCATCTTTCATTTTATATCATGCATTCTTTAATTTTTACTTAGCACACTTAGTGGAAATCATTCCTTCTATTATAAAGTACTTTAAATTTATTAAAAACATTTTACAGATAATAATTGTCGTCGGAATTAAGAAAGATACAGTAACAACAGCTAATAAAACTTCATCTAATTATGTTCTTTTCATAATTAAATGAAGCTACATCCAGACTAATCGATTAAATTATAAAAATATGCGTAAGCATGCAAGAAAAATATAATTAAGATAAGCATATAATTGAATTTGAAAAATAAATATTTGCTTTGTATAAATATTTACTTTGCTTGTAAAAGGTTTTCTAATTACAAGTTTGCTCATTAGATATTCAATAAAACAGGAATAAATTTTATACAAAATAAAAGCTAGAGCTTCGCATTCCTAATCATTCATTTAAATTTTTATTTTTGTTCTTTTGCATAATTCAAATATTTAGGTGTTAATAATAGTTACTATTATATATATATTTTATACGTTTTTAATATCTTTCATGTAATAAAAGCTTTAGAAACTAAAATCAACAGAACTACCAAGTGCATATGAACTGTAAATTTCGTTTTTAAATTCGGATTAATTTATATATGGAGCGACTGAATATACTATTATTGAAGCATTTCTGAGAATACGAAGACTTTTTTGCACGGAAACGTTTAGTTCTCTCTTTTATGAATATCGTACACTTTGTGAATGCAATAATGTGCAAGTACACGGAATGGGCAAATACATTTAAATCGTGAATATAACGATAACACTATGCTGACCTGCAGTTTATGTGGCGCTGGGATTCTCAAACGTCATTCAAAATTCGACGGTTCTATGTACCGTTATTTATCACAATGCTAGAAACATATATACATTTATGAACATTCTTCATTATTTAATTTCTTCAAATATAATGCAGGACCTCTAACATTGGGTGGCAACAGTTTGGAAAGTGAGCCGGACATTCAGAGTGTTTCGACGCAAAATCGCAAAACGAAAACAATAGTTCCTCTGGTACAAAGCCCCTTTGGACTAAAAAACTGGTTAACTCTATCTCGGACGTTTGACTGTAGAATATACTACAAAATACTAACCGATAGATATACTACAATATTTACTAACATATGCAGATTTCTTTAAAACGTACAAAGACTTTTGTGAAGTAATATTTTTGTTACATTTTATTATTGATTTTCCAAAAAAAAAGTTTTAATATGTTCATAAAATAATTGATGTAGTTTTACTGAGACAAATTTACAGATATTATTAAAAACTTTCATTCTAAAATATTAATTAATGAATAAAGCAATATTTATCTGAAACTCGTACGCGTATGAACACTTTTGTGAGCCACTGTATATGGCAGCACATCTGTGCTTCAACACATCCCTACAGAATAGTCACGCTACAGTCTCTCTACTGTGGTAAAATGCAGTAAGATTAAACAGATTTAAACTATCAATAGCCACTGAACAACGAAACAAAGAACAGTTCACAATGACTGAATAATATTTATAAGAACAACAGGATAAGCATCGAAGGGTAACGAATGATAATAAAAGGGTTAAAAATAATACATAGTTCATTATTCATAGTTCATAGTACAAAAATACATAGTTCATTTGCTAATAAGAAATCATTAATCCATAAAGTTTTTATTAGATATTAATAATAGTATACCAATTCAATGTGGCACAAAACATTATCGTAACAATTAAGCTGAATAATTTTACTATTAGAGTCTGCAAATTTGTTATTGGTATTAGAGCAATGAAGGCTCTAATCTTTCTATTCCATTAATAATTCAATATTTTACATCAAAACAATAAAACGCGATATAAACAAAAGTATTAAATGTACTGAAGTCTACTACAGTTATACAAATGGTAAATATTATAATTTTGGAAAAGTCATGACCACACATTATTAAAAAAAATCTAATGTATACAGCACATGACTTCCTCGTACGGAATATTACATCGAATATTCAAGTACGGGATATTACCTTGTACGGAGTTACACGCATTTTTTGCTACATTTGATTTAAACTTATTTCCTCGAATTTAGATTTCTTATTCAATTTATTCCGTTCTCAGTTTGCGACAAAACAAAAATGAAAAAAAAATATCTATATTAAAAATTGAAAGACATAGAAAAACATAAAACATCAAATAGTAAAATCTAAACTAAACTAAACTAAACTCAGTGGCGCAAACAGCCCTAATGGGACGAGGCCTGCAGTGCCCCGAAATCTGTGAAATACAGGAAAACCATAATCTAAAAATGCAGTTAAAACAATTTAAAAAGTGTTTTTACAACTAAAATTACAATTCCTATGCAAAAACAAGCAGTTCAGCGAGCGGGCAGAAGGCAGATTTTTTCGGTGCAAACTGAAAGTTTACTTTTGGTCTCACTCGGCAAAAAGATATTGAAGGCGGAAAAATTGACTTAATTTCTTGTGGACGCTATGCTGAGTCAATATGTTGGATAATTTAGTAACATAAATGATAATTCCAGAATGAATTAAGCATATTTTAATTCACAATAATAAAAGAAGACGTTACTTGTTATTGCGAAACTTAGTTTCTCTAGATTGGCAACAAATCCACTATTCTGCTACGTTTCAAATGGAAACAAATATTGTTGCTATAGTAAGAAAATTAGGCTTAGCAGCACTTAAACAATTTTTAAATCGTTGATAATTCTACAAATCTTGCATGCAGATTTACTAAAGGCATAAAAACTTTAATCGAAGATAAGAACAACATAGTTCAATCATTTTTTAAAGCAAAAAATGCACAATTTATTAATATATAATTATCGCAGAATTCTTTTACAAAGAAAATTTAAAAATAAGAATGTTGAGTCACTATGTTATTCTGAAGCAGAAGACCTGAGAAATGTGGAATGCCCTCACCGTAACTCGAACTTGGAAGTCTCGAATACGCGCCGAGTGCGCCACCGTTACACCACGAAAGCATACTGGAAGGATGGAGAAAATACGTGATAAGAAGAGAGGGAAAAGATTTTAATAGTATTAAATCAACGTACTAGTCAAGATAAAGCCCGATATTTACATATTTTCTTAATCCCCCCCTTTTCCCCCAATGGAGGGCCCTCAGCCGACTTCGGCTTGGAAAGGACGGACAGTTACATCCATGCCTTTTCCGGGAATCGAACCCAGACCCTTTGGTATCGTAATCGGCTTCCCTATCCACTATACCGTCTGCGCAGTTCTTTATCCCATTGCTTCTGAAACAGTGAAACTCCATCAATATAAAGCAACAAGGTCACACTTCGATACAATAAGTCATTAAAGTACCACTGCATTTCTTGAAAAAAATGAAGACTGATATAAGTATAGCATATATATATATATGTGTGTGTAGAGACATTAGGATTTTTTTTTGGAAGCAGGAAAGATGAAAAATTAGCAAACGCCTTCGCCGAGAGTCGAACCACGGATCTCTGGACTACCGGCCCAGCGTGCAGAACCACTACATCACGAAGGCACGCTAGGAAAGCGGGCGAAATACCTTATGTACTCTTTTTTAAGGGCGACTGGGGATTTTAGGAGACTCAATCGCCAAATCCTGGTGTGGAGAATCCTCATCCAACACCCTTTTATCTCGAGCGCCACTGTACAGATATTAGGTATTTTTCGGAAGCAGGCAAGATGAAATATTAGCTACGCCTTCGCTGGGAATTGAACCGCTGACCTCTGGAATACCGGCCTGTCGTTCAGAACCACTACAACACAAAGGCACGCTAGGAAAGTGGGAGAAATACCTTATATATATAATAACCTTTTCATCGCATTCGTGCGAAATTCTTTGACAGTTCTGCTATGAAATATTGTGGCTTTGTTCTCTTAAGTGCAAACTCACCACGATGGAAAGACCTTGGAAAGTAGTGGAAGAGAAATGGAAATGAATACCTGTTGTACAGAAAATTTAAGAAAAGGCATTCTGTTATGGAAATCATAATGCAGAATTGTAGTCGCCCCCCCAAAAAAAGCTAGAAATTGAGCATTTAAAATACTTTTTGCATTTTAGACATTAATTAAACGGCCTCGAAATCAATCTAAAGATGTAGAAACCCTTTGTGTGTTTCTAAGGAAATATTCTTTCAGACTCATTTGCATTAAAATAATTATTTTCACTTCTATTAAGTGTTAGAGCATTTGACGTGGCTAACCTTACACATGTAATAACTCATGAGTTAACTATATTTCCATTGCCTGTAAGCAACCCTAGTTTGGGAATTTACCTAAAGATGCCCCAAGGAAGTTACCTGACCTGTGACATCTTTAAAGTCAGCAGCTAATTAGGAACTTAAGCGCGTGGAATGTATTATCGACTCGCCTGGATAATTTTAGAGAATTAATTATTCTCTGCAAATGATTCTGCCACTGACAAATGGAGCAGAAAAAAGTCTTCGTTTTTTTCCCTCTCTCCCTTTTCCTTATGGATTCTCATATTTTTTAGTGAGGGTAATAATTAATTGCGAACTTTTTTGAGACCATGAATTTTAATGAGTGTGGTGATGAAATATTGCTATCGGCTTTTCTTCTCTCTCGTGTTATAAACGACGTACTAAAAAAGCTGTTTCTTCATTTATAATTAGTTGAAACAAGCTCTAGCAATGAAAGACTTTTTTTGAAACAAAGAAACACAATTTAGAAACGTTGGAGAAGAAAAAAAAACAGTGTATTAGAACAATACCTTAAACGGTAGTTCAATAACAATGAAGGATCATTTCCTTTTATTTACACTTTTCAAAAGGAAGTTGTTAATTATGAGTTTGAAAGATTGAGTTCTTTATTAATTGAAAAGCTTTTCTTAAATACAGTTCGTTTGTGAAAGGTTTTTGTTGAGTGCTCTCTCTCTCTTTATATATATATAAATGTTGTATGATCTTAAATTCATTTAGTGCGAAAACAAGTTATTATGTAAACTAATTTCCTATCAATGACAATGATTACATGCACTTAATTTGTTCCTTTTACATTTGAAATTATGTTGCTCATGATTTAATTAAAGTCCCCGTTAAAACATTTTAACATTTTACTCTCAAGTTACTTCAAAACATCTCTGAAATTATAACTTACTAGTATGGATTCACTCTTTTAAGATAATCCTACTATAATTAAACTTAGGAGATAAAATAATCAATTAATCAATATTATTTAGTAAATAAATTATATATATATATATATATATATATATATATATATATATATACAGTGGATGGACAAAAATATGGAAACACCTTGTGAAATGCATGTTTGAAAAGAAAGACTGATTTTAATGAAATATGCAGGTGGTGCTGGCGTTTTGGATTACTGACACCACCTATACAACTTCGTAAATGTGCTAAACAGTTCAGTTGTTGTCGGAGTACTGTTATGTGAGTTTGTCATTGCATTATGTCAGAGTTAACAGACTTCGAACGTGTTAAAATTGTTGGAGCACCTATGGTAGGTGCTTCCGTAATCAAGGTAGCCGAGGTGTTTAGTGTTTCAAGAGGTACTGTATCGAAGATTTATTCCGCATATTTGAAAAGCGGAAAAACATCATCTGCTAAATCACAGCGCGGACGAAAGTGTGTCCTGAGTGATCGTGACAGACGATCATTAAGGGCAATTGTGACGAAAAATAAGAAGACCACAGCTGCAAAAGTTACTGCTGAAATGAATGTTGTGTTACCGAACCCTGTGAGTACCAAAACAATTAGAAGGGAGCTTCATAAACAGGGAATTGCTGGCCGTGCTGCAATTGAGAAGCCACTCATCAGTGATGCTAATGCCCGTAACAGGAAAAGGTGGTGTTTAAGTCATAAAGGCGTGGAGTATAGAGCAGTGGAAGCGAGTAATATGGTCTGACGAGTCTTCTTTCACATTGTTTCCCACTTCTGGCCGAGTTTACGTCTGGAGAACGCCATCTCAAGCCTATAATACAGACTGCTTGTTGCCAAGAGTGAAACATGGCGGGGGTTCTGTTATGGTTTGGGCAGCCATATCGTGGTTCTCTACTAGCCCCATGATAACCGTGTCAGGGCACATGAATGCCAGGACTTATGTGAACATTTTGGCCGATCAAGTTCATCCCATGGTACAAACTTTGTTTTCCGATGGTGGTGGTGTCTTCCAAGACAACAAAGCCCCTTTTCACACAGCTCACATTGTCCAGGACTGGTTTTCTGAACACGAGGATGAGTTGTCCCATCTCCCTTGGCCACCACAGTCACCAGACCTGAATATTATCGAACCTTTGTGGTCTACATTGGAACGGAAAGTGCGTTCTCGTTATCCACCGCCAACATCGTTATCTGAACTTGCCACCGTTTTGCAGGAAGAATGGTATAAAATATTCCCTTGACAAACATACAGGAACTGTATTCATCCATTCCGAGAAGACTGCAAAAACTGTTTTGGATACCAACGGCTTTCCTACACCATATTATGCAAAGAAACATGTTTTTTTAAAGGTGTTTCCATATTTTTGTCCGACCCCTGTATAATTGAAACAGAAATTGTAAAGCTAACAAGGAAAGAGACGTAAGACCTATTTGGTCTTAAAAATGTTTTGCGCATAATGCTGCAAAAATATATGAAATAATAGTAGGTAGAAACATTGCAGCGATCTTGCTAAAAAGTTACCAGGAGCTGTGGCTTCACGAAATAGTTCAATGCTGTGTTACTAAAATATTAACAAAGAAGAAAATTAAAAAAAAAAAATATATATTAATCTGGAAAAAAACTGTAAAAAAAACTGCTTACACGCGAAAAAAACTGTTAAAAATCAATGTTGGAAGACATGCGAATGCACGAAAAAACTAATCTGACCGTTGTGATCTGACCGTTGTGCACATAAAAATATTAATACTCATAATATTTTTTACAAAATTGTAGCAAAATGAATTCAATCCCAATCGACGAAATGAAGGCATTTGGGGGGATCTGTACGTACATGTCAGTTGTAGATTTACCATTTAGAAGAAGGTAATGATCACTGCAAACAAGGCAGGAAATGATTTCCAATGCAATGAGCGTAAATCGTTGGGAAGAGATTTGTATGCATATACGTATATGCATGCTGTCCACTGTAGTAAACAAAGTGTAGCAATTATTTAAAACGAAATTTGAATAAAATTAATTTTTTATTATTACTAAGGTTATTTTAAGTAGAAAAAATACAAACATTTTCGTTTAACTTCTAGATTTCTTGTATGCGACAAAAAGTTAAAAACATTATTCCTGTAATAGTTTTCAAACTCATTTCGAGTGGGAGATGTTTTAAATATTTTTATACATAGTTTATCTACCAACAATGCCTATTAATAAATTTCTTTCTGCGATAAAGAGAAAAGATTATCAGGTTCAATGTTTCTTCTAACCTTCTTCGGAAACATACAATGACCTGACTAGAACAGAGAGCTTACTAAAGCTATGTTCACTAATTGTAGTAAGTAGACAGGATACAGACGAAGGGTATACAAAACCCTTTATTTTTTCTTTATATACAATGACTTCCGTACTTCGGAATACAATGACCCTCCACTCGGGGTCTAACTTAAAAGATATCAAAATAAAACTAAACTCTAATTTAACTTTAGAATAAGATTGGCCTTATAATAACAGAAAGCGTATGTAGCACAGAGACTGTGAACACTAAAATACGTTTAATTTATCAAGAGGATTAAAACCTCTGGCCTGGAAGGCAAAGTAGCAACTGCGTAACTTCTAAGGTAAGCGGCCTGCTTCGAACTCACGGCTTCCTCTCTTCTGCTTGGCAAAAAGGCCACACTTAAATACTTGGCGTTCGCCAAACAACTTTGCATAAACTCCTTCACGCTTATAATTCTGGCCGGAAGTAGAAAATAAGAAGTGATAGTAAAGATTTAAAATAAAATAAACGTTAGTAAAACTTAAGATCCTTACATACTTCCCGCCAGAGTTAATTAGTTTGAAACTGAGGTCTAAAACGACCTTGTTGAAAACTTTTAGCTCTAGAAACTAACGCGAGGCAAAACTTTTACAATCATAACTTAGCTAGAAACGAGAAAATTTTAAAAGAAAGAAATTTGTTACAATAGCAGCTCCCGGAATATGCAACAATCTTTTTTCTTTTTCATCTGTACTGCATCAAAACAGGAGCTTTATTCAATTCTGGTTCCTTCCAGAGATCTGGAAGGAAAACTAGTTTAATGAAATGTTACAGAATGACATTGCAAATAACATATAGAATATACTTTTCTTAACATTCTTATTTCATTCATGACTATTTTAATTATCTCTCCCCGTGCTCTCTGACATGTGTTGTAAAAACACCAAACACGAATGTGTTTCTGTCTATGTGTTCAACACTTCCTCCTACAATCAAAACACTAACGTGTTAAAATTCAACATACGAGACCTCTTAACACACCCTAATTTCAACTCTAGACCCTGAGGTACTATTCTGAAAGTGGCTAACTCTAAAGTGTAGCGTCAGAGAGCCTAACTACATCATTCAACCTTTAACACATATTCACCATGATTTAATCTTTACAGTCACACGAATAACAAATTTTTAACATTACTTTCACTTTTACCATATCACGGTATTTCTAAACATTCAAAATAACAGTTCACATGTATACAAGAACATATCAAGATGCCGTTAATTTTACACATTTGAAAACATACATTAGTAGTACATTGTTAACTTCTATTCTGTTCAAAGCAAGTGCCAATTCTTTCTACATTGAAATAATACTACATTTCAAAAAGTCTTTCAGACTAAAACTTCTTTCTTGTTAGAATGTTTTAAATAAAATTTATACAATAACTTTTTACAATATTTAAGTCTTTATACAACGCTATTATACATCAACTTTAGTTTTACGCGCGGGTAATTGAAAAACATAATAAGAAAATCGGTCACAACTCATTTCTCGCCCTTTTGGCGATAAAGGTAGTCCTCGCATGAGGTAAAACTTCTTGAAATCTGCCACTTGCAGTAAGAATGAAAGATTAACTTAAGTTTGTAAAGTAACATAAAATTTTACTTATCTTTGTAATATTCAGACATCCTTTTCTGGGCCCAGTCTTTAAAGGTGCTGCAGACCGTAGCTTGGTTGATCCTCCTTCTTGTACGGGCTCGCCCTTCAGTGCTTTCCTCTGGAAGCTTCCGTTTTTCACCACTACGGCCACCCTTGAACATCTTCCTTCTGTCCTCTGCTTGTGGTCTTGGCCGTTTGAAGGCAGCTGGTCTTGGTGGAACCGGGAAACTTCTGTCGTGATCCTGCTTGGACCTCGTTGTTGGTCGTTCAAATTTTTCTTGTACTTTTTCCTCCGTCGCTGATGGCCCTTCCGCAGTTCGGCGACTTTTGCTGCGGAGAGTTCTGTCGGATGAGTCAATCTTCCGTTTCACAGCCGGGTTATAGTTGCCGTCCTTTCTCCCGGTCTTTTCCACATACGTCGTCCTTCTCCCTTCTTCATTCTGGGGGTGTTCGTGAACTCTGTTTTTTGGACGGTGGAACGGCTTCTTTTTCTTTGTACCTTCAATTTTTCCGCGGGGCAATTTTCTTTTCACTTGCTTCTGTCTCTCATTGGCTTGCCCTTGTACTTATCGTTTTCCCACCTCTGGAACTTGTACCTGCGGTGTCTGCCATACCGGATCCTGCAAAAGATCTGAAAAGATTTGCATTTTATTACGGTCATAGAATGGTTTTATCTGGTCAATGTTTGCGGAACAGGTTTCACCATTTCTTGCCTTTAACACTACAACAGCGTGAGTTATTTTTTCTATAACATATGGTCCTTCAAAGCGTGGAAAAAATTTGGCAGTTTTATCTTCTGGTGCTGAAGAAAGTGAATGCTTAATTTTTAGTACTTCATCCCCTACTTTATAAGTTACTCCCCGTCGTTTCAAGTCATAATACAATTTTTGTTTTCTTTGTGCTACTTCCGTATTCTTTTTTGCTTCTTTTATTAGTTTTTCTATATCGCCCATTTTAAATTCTGGGGCTCTTTGTTGCACATAAAATAGTTTATCTAACGGTGTTATAACCTTTCTGCCTAGAAATAACTCAGCAGGAGTTTTGCCCGTTGTATCATGTTTTGCGGTCCTAAGGGCGAAAGCAAATTCATTGACATAGTTATCCCAGCTTTTATGAAAATTTTTAACATAACTACGGATAATTTTCACTATATTTCTGTTGACCCGTTCCGCTATATTTGATTGCGGCCGATACGGGACCATTTTTAAATGACGTATGCCCAGTTTTTGGCACATGTCTTGAAATATATTACTTACAAATTGAGGACCATTATCCGATATAACTTTTAGGGGCGCCCCGTATTTTAAAATATATTTATTTAAAATAGAATCGGTAACTAATTTCGCGGAGGCTCGTTTTAAGGGAACAATTTCGGTCCATTTACTAAAATGATCAACTATAACAAGGAGATAGCGACTTTTGTTTAACTGACTTTTTGGGAAAGGGCCCAATAAATCGATGCCGATTATTTCATTTGGAAATTCGGATTTAATACTATTTAGAAACCCGGCCGGGCGGAAATTAATATAATTAACGGCTTGACATGTTGGGCAGGACTGGACATACGCCCTTGTTAACTTTTGCAGTTCAGGAAAGTAGACTGCCTCGCGTACGCGTTGAGTAGTTTTTCGAATACCAGCATGAGAAGCTAAAGGGCTGTCATGGAGCTCTTGCAGGATATTTAATCTAAGACTAGCTGGGATAACAGGTCGAAATTCGTTGTTGGAATTCGTAGTTTTTGTATAAAATAATAGACCATCTATTAGTTCGTAATGGGCCGCCCTATTTCTTATCGCCACAATATCTTGGTGGCTAAAATTTTCAGGATCCTTCAAATACTCATAAATACTTCCAAACTCAGGATCCTTACCCAGTTCGGTTATTACAGTTTCTCGGGAATTTATTGTACACGCTGTCAGCATTGCAACTTTTACGGTATTACCCTGTTCGTCTAATTTAATTCGTGACAGGGCATCTGCTACGATATTTTCCTTTCCGGGGGTATGCTTGATTACCAGATTATATTCTTGCAGCTTGAGTGCCCATCTTATTAACCTTGGGGATAAATTTTTTCCAGAGTACAATCTAGTTACCGCCGCATGATCAGAATATACTGTTATCGGCGCCTTTCCAAAATAGACTCGGAACTTTTGCACTGCTAACAGAACTGCAAGTGCCTCTCTCTCGGTCGCGGAATAGTTTCTTTGTGTTTGATTTAAAGTTCGGCTAAAATATGCTACTGGCTGCTGATTTTGCGAAAGTACCGCTCCTACCGCATAATCCGAAGCATCCGCTGAAATTTCTAAATTTTCATCCTTTTCAGGAAATTTCAACACAGGGGCTTGCGTTAATGCTTGTTTTAATTTTTCGAAAGCACTATTGGCTTCGGCCGTCCACGAGAATCTTGCCTTTTTCCTTTTTAATTTTAACAATGGCTCAGCGATAGCCGCAAAATCTTTTATAAAGGACCTATAATATGAACAAAGTCCTAGAAAAGAAGAGAGCTTCTTTGCCGTGTTTGGAGTCGGATACTTTTGTACAGCGATTATTTTTGATTCATCTGTCTCGATCCCTTTTTGCGATATTTTTTAACCTAAATATTTTAATTCAGGGGCTGCAAATTTGCATTTTTCGACATTAACTTTTAGACCGGCCACATTTAATAAAGAAAACACCTGTCTTAAATCCTGTACATGTTGGTCTAGATTATCACTAGTAATAATGATATCGTCTAAATAGATAAATGTGGACTTTCCGAGAACAGGTCTTAACACAATGTCCATGCATCGCTGAAATGTTGCTGGGGCGCCTGAAAGGCCAAACGGCATTCGCAAAAATGCATAAGTGCCAGACTTGGTTATAAAAGCAGTCTTAGGCACGTCCTCAGGCCTGATCCCTATTTGAAAATAACCATTCGTTAAGTCTAAAGTTGTCATAAATTTGGTTGATTTTATGTTCCTTAAAATTTCTTCTATAATCGGTAACGGATATACCGGATATTTCGTTATGGAATTTAATTTACGGTAATCAATAGCGAATCTCCACCTTTTTGGATGCTCCAAAGGATAATCATTATTTTTCTTACATAAAACCACCGGACTAGCATAACTACTTGAGATAGGCGTTACGATCTTTTTACGTAGCATATCGGTAATATGCCATTCTATAATTTTTTCCTTATTCTTATCATACCGGTATGGTTTTTGACGAACCGGCAATGCATCTCCGGTGTCAATACTATGGTTAGTAACCTGGGTAAATCCTGGAATATCACTAAATAAGGAGGCAAATTCACTTACCACTTGTCGGATTCTATCTTGCTCGTCATTAGGCAGGTGGTCGAGATTTAACCTTGGCGGTTCAACCTTTTCTACACGCACTGGTTTCATCGTCAGCTTAAGAGACGCTTCATTAAAATCCAGTGTAGCTTGTGCGTCTGAAAGAAAGTCTATTCCTAGTATTAAGTGTGCTTGCAAATTCTTTACTATAAAAAACATCACCTTTACTTGTTCGTCCTTGATACGGATGTACAAAGGTACTTTACCTACGCACTTACATTGTTCTCCTTGCGCCGCTAATACTGTTGTATTATCCGCATTATATATGCGGTATTTGCGAAAATACTTTCTAAAAAAGACTTCTGCCACACAGGAACACTGCGCGCCGGTATCCAGGAGTGCGGTGGCCGGGATATTATTTACCAAGACATCAATCTTCGGAAGAGTTAAATTTTTCACCATTACTGTATTTAACTTGTAGGAAGAGGGGTTTTCGTGGCCTTCGGATTTCCGCACCCTCTCGTCAGCAGAAATCCGTTTTAGTTTAAATTATTTTTCCTTTCGGTGCTTTCCTTCTTTCTCCACTGGCCTTGAGACTTTTTTCCTGGGTTGCTATTGAACTGTCGACGTTCGCCGGCTGTTTTTGAATGCTCGGGTTTCCTTGCGCACTGATTCGCTTTTTCTCCGTAGCCATGTGCTTGAGTTTGCTGTAGTCTTGGCGTACCAAATTGGTTTCGCTGTTGATATTGGCGTCTTCTTTCGACGTCCGCCGTTCTTCTACTTTCAAACTGGATTGCTAGCTCAAATAATTTTTCCAGTGTGGTCGGATTCCTTAATTCAATAAAGTCTTGCACTTGGGGTAGTAACCTCGGCAAAATCACTTGAATTATTTCAGGATCCGGACGGTTTCCATACAAGAGCTTGAAAACGTGAATTTTTCTTAAAATAAAACTCGAGATGTTTTCCATTCTTTGTTGATATATACTGAAAAGTTCTGTTTCTAATTTCGCACGATCCCTTACAACAGGGAAGGCTTTTAGTAGGGCAGTCTTGAAATTTTCGTAGGTATAGGTGGGACTTCCTGCTTGACCCAAGAGACTTCTGCCGATACATTTGAACCAGTTAAGCGCTTGGCCCCTCAAAGCGCTGGTAGCTAAGGTAACTTTTTGAAACTCGTGCACGGGGTAGAGCATGAAGTGGTCATCCAATTTTTCCAAAAAACTGGTTACTTGTGAGTTTCCATTAAACGTTGCTTCTGGTTTCATCGAAGCGCGCATGGTCTGGACAATATACCCAAATCCTTCCACGGCGGCAGCTGGCATTTCTGGATTCTGAGCTGTTTCTGCAGGCAGCACAGGTTCTTCTTGAAACTCGGCCATGGTTATTCTTCGTCGGGCGCCACTATCAGGTTCAATGTTTCTTCTAACCTTCTTCGGAAACATACAATGACCTGACTAGAACAGAGAGCTTACTAAAGCTATGTTCACTAATTGTAGTAAGTAGACAGGATACAGACGAAGGGTATACAAAACCCTTTATTTTTTCTTTATATACAATGACTTCCGTACTTCGGAATACAATGACCCTCCACTCGGGGTCTAACTTAAAAGATATCAAAATAAAACTAAACTCTAATTTAACTTTAGAATAAGATTGGCCTTATAATAACAGAAAGCGTATGTAGCACAGAGACTGTGAACACTACAATACGTTTAATTTATCAAGAGGATTAAAACCTCTGGCCTGGAAGGCAAAGTAGTAACTGCATAACTTCTAAGGTAAGCGGCCTGCTTCGAACTCACGGCTTCCTCTCTTCTGCTTGGCAAAAAGGCCACACTTAAATACTTGGCGTTCGCCAAACAACTTTGCATAAACTCCTTCACGCTTATAATTCTGGCCGGAAGTAGAAAATAAGAAGTGATAGTAAAGATTTAAAATAAAATAAACGTTAGTAAACTTAAGTAATAAACGTTAGTAAAACTTAAGATCCTTACAAGATCATTAAAATTAAATTAATTAATCAGTAACTTTAAAGAGTATTTAGATTTCTGAATTTTTCCTGCTATCATATTTTCTTTTCATAAACTAAAAAAAAAAAAAAAAAGGAAAGACGCTTTGTCATCACCCTTTCTTTTAAATTTTGAAAATAATAGCTAGATATTTAAAAAAACTTTGCTATAAGCCACTTATCAGATAAACTGATAAATAATTCTTCTTGGGTGATTAATGATTATTGAAAGAAAAAAGTATTAGGTTTAAAACACAAAGTTGCATCTTTCAAGCCACAGAGGTATTAAACTTTAAGGTCATTAATCTTTGATGTGATACCCTATTTAATTCAAAGTTGGTCAATCATATTTCAATATCAATTTGGATGTTATATCATCTACAATTACGTAAATGGGTTTCGAATAAACAGTTTGAAACAGATTTCTAGTTGAATTTATTGTTAAATCTGTGGCATCGCGAATCAATATTCACCTACTTTAAAATTTAGTAATAGTAGAAGATTGCATTATAACTGTAGTAAACGTAAAAATTTTGGATGTGGTCACCACATGATTTCCTTGTACGACCTATGCAATTATGCACAA
Source organism: Stegodyphus dumicola (assembly GCF_044657685.1). Lineage (NCBI taxonomy): Eukaryota > Metazoa > Arthropoda > Arachnida > Araneae > Eresidae > Stegodyphus > Stegodyphus dumicola. The sequence goes on along the minus strand of NC_140769.1, from coordinate 3,254,040 downwards.
TTTTTGCTGCATTTAATTTGAACTAATTTCTAGGAATTTCATTGGAGATATAATTGTCTTTTTGTAGAGTCATTAGGTTAATTGGAAGCAGAAAAGATGAAAAATATGCAACCGCCTTCGCCAGGAATCGAACCACGGACCTCTAGAATACCGGCCCAGCGTGCTACCGTTATACCACGAAGGCACGCTAGGGAAGTGCGAGAAATACCTTATAATTTAATTAATTCAATTCATTTTGCGGCAAGGCAAAAACACAGAAAATTTCAAAACACCTTTCTCAAACACTGTAAAATACAGAAAAACCTAAAATACAAAATACAGTTAAAGACAGTTAATTTTTTTTTTTTTTTAGAATAAAAATTAGTGTGTCTAAAAAATTAGCAATTTAGCTAGAGGGCAGAAGCACCAAATTTTCCGGGCACAAAATTGAAAGTCAGCTTTCGGCCCTACTGCGTAAAAGACACTGAAGGTGGTGCACGAATAGGCTTAATTCACTATTCTACTAAAAGTTCCAAATGTAAACAAAGTCGGTCTCGTTAGACTTAGCACCACATATTTCAAATTCTTGACCGCAACCACTCTAAAGGGAAAAATGCAGAAGTATGAAATTTAATTCCGAAAATTGTTTTTTAAGGTACATACGAAGCACTTTTTTCTAAATTCATACAATTTTAATTAAAAACACATGTTTTTGAGTAAGATGGGATATGAAACTATGAATTTAAATGGGATTTTATAGAACGTTTCATTATGTTTTTAAGTATAGGCAATATTTAGTAAAATTTGAGTGAACATTTTCATTTACGCCAGATCTCCTATAATAGATTCTAATGAATATACACTCATGTCCAAAATTATCTTTACATACATAAAAATGATATTCAATGAAATATCGAATCAATGTGATCCGTATTTGCAGGGAATGTGTGAAAACCAAGCCTAATTAGCATTATCCAATCAAAAGTAATCAAACGGTTTGTGATATGCAAATATAGGCGTTACGTCATCCAAGAGTGAATCAAGCGCTTTGCGCAAACTGAATATTTGAGTGAATTTCTGCAACATAGCCTTTGATTTCAGTGTGTAGGGACTCAAAGCGGTTTGTTATGGCTTCGAAGTATCATTTGGAAGAATCTGTAAAGTGGCGAATTATCGGCCGTTTAGAAGCAGGGCAGTCAATCATGGAAACAGCCACATGTCTGAATATTTTAAGACAGACAGTCTCTAAGCTATGGAAACAGTTTCAAAATGATGGAAGTGTTGTAAGGAGGCCTGGACAAGGTCGAAAACGAATGACAACTGCTTCTGAAGATCGGTATCTGGCATTAACTGCCCGTCGTAACAGAAAGGCTACTGCTCGCCAGTTAAGCTCAGAGCTTGCAGCCGCCACTGGAACTGTTACATCACGGCAAACAATATACAGAAGGCTTAATGAAAAAGGCCCTTATGCCAGAAAGCCAAGGGTATGTGTTTTACTGTCTTCACAGAAAAAGAGGGATCGCTTTAATTGGTGTAAAGAACATCAAAACTGGACTGAACATCAATGGTCCCATGTTCTCTTTACTGATGAGTCGCGGTTTAGTTTAACTGGTGATTCTAAACCTGTTTACATCTGGAGGGAGTCAGGAACACGAAATGATCCCTCGAACATTGTGGAACGTGACCGTTTCGGTAGTGGAGGTGTGATGGTATGGGGTGGAATAATGATCGATGGACGTACGCCCCTACACGTGTTCAGCAGCGGATCTGTGACAGGCCAGATATATCGGGATGAGGTCTTAGATCCTTATGTAAGACTTTTCAGGGGTGCATATGGACCTGACGTTTTATTTATGGATGATAATGCCCGTCCACATCGAGCAAACCTCGTTGATGAATTCCTTGAAAGTGAAGACATTAAGCGAATACCTTGGCCACCAAACTCTCCTGACCTTAACCCGATAGAGAACTTATGGGACTACCTTGGAAGAGCAATTGCACATATACATCCTCCTCCTAGAGATGTAAATGCTCTGAAGACGACATTGCTGGAAGAGTGGAGATTAATTCCCCAAACTGTGGTTAACAACGCTATTTCCAGTCTTAAAACACGTTGTGATATGTGTGTACAAGTTAGGGGAGATCATATTCCATATTAAATTCGTAAGACTTAATTCTTTTTCTGAATCATTCCTTTTTTTCTGAACTCTCTTTGTCACACTTTATTATCATTTTTATTGTTTCATGCTACAATTTTATATCATATGAGGTGATCTTCAATTTTTTCTTTTGCATTTATGTGTCATCATGTTATGTATGATTCCACGAAAATTCATTAAATTATAAGTCATACTCTCTGAGAAATCCGTGAATTTATGCATGTAAACATAATTTTGGACATGAGTGTACTTCAATAATCTTTACACAGTATATAAATAACATACTTATCTGTGTTCTGTAGCAAAGGATTTGCTGTACTTAAAAATTTTTTTTGAAATATTCGAAACTTGGTATAAAAACTCAAAATTAAAACAATAAATACAGCAGGAAAACATTTTTGTAGCCACTTTAGAGCTTTAAAACTCGCCATATTTGTATGTTAGGCCCTCTTTTACTTCATTCTTAACTAATTTTGACTTTGTTTTAGCCATTTTTCTGGATAACTTTGTTGCTTGTAGAGATTGTTTCGATTTCTCAATTCGCTGTTTGTCTATTCCCGTGTAGCTTTCAAGCATAACAGGATTAATTTATATTTATATATACCTGAAAATAGGTATATAAATATCCTAAATATCTTGAATTAAATAATTTAGAGCAATATGTGCACCTAAAAGCAATGTTTTCAGTTGGAGAATAGTTTCTTTAGATAAAATAGTCCTCAAAAGTTATTAAAACACTCATTATTGTTTGGAGTCTTCTCATGTAGGCATTTTGTCATCAAAGTGTCACACAGTGAAAGATGTGTTGCCTTGACTGCTTTTATAATGCCAACTTCCGGCATCCAAAAAATCACTTTCGGTTTATTTTTTATACTATAACTTTGCTTCTAGTTATCGTAAAAACAAAATAAAGCATTTTTGGAAACCTAAATGTATGGCCTATAAAATGAATAAATAAAAACAAAATTTCGAAAATTTTCACCAAAACAACGAATATAGGGTAGGCACATGCCTTAAAAGGAACTTGAATGTAAATCATGAAAAAAATTTTCATGATTTACATTCAAGTTCATGTTTCAAGTTCAAGTTGTTTCACGGGCCCACCAGTGGCCGAGTGGTAAAGTCGCTGAACACTGGTAGTTCGGTCCGAGGTTCGAATTCCGCGAACGGGCTGGCTGCATGGGCGTTTTCGTGGTCTTCCCCCATGTATAACGTGCATACGAGCCAGTTTCCCTTAGAATGTCCTGCACGAAGGCATTTCTTCCCTTAGGCAGATAGCCCTAGTGTGCTTTGCCATAATTAAGTAAACCAAACCAAATTTTTTCAAACTGACAAACGTTTTACGTATTGTTCATTCTTAACACCACCAGGAACACACTACGTAACCTTAATACTATTTGAAGACGGCAGAGTATTACCATTATTTGCCCTGTGCCACTGCAGTGTTTCAGAATCGGACGTTATAAGTTTTAGATAACACTATAGTTATTTGGTAATACTGTTTGCGATTACTCTGCATTTCCCTGCACAGAATACTAAAATTATTGTGCATACTGCAGTACAAGTTCTTACAAAGGTACGAACTCAACTAAGAAAGATCAGATGCTATACTTCATCTCCACCTGCTTCCTTCCTTATTTACCTTTTTAGTCTTTCCGCATTGTGAAAAACAAAACATAACAAAACTTGCTAATGAAAAGTGTACTAATATAAATAAAAGTTGTTGATTAAAATTAAACTTTATAAAACTAAGATATATTGCATTTTTCTTTTTATTAAAAATCTTTAATTTCTCTCGTGATAACAATACAAGATAAATATTGTTGCGTTTCTTACGGGTTCGGGGATTTGGAGTGATTAACGACAACACTTGATGAAGAATGAGAACACAATTTGTTAGCCAGTATTACTCAGGATAGCTCCAAAAACACGTTTACAGTCGTCGAAAAACTACGACAAACACGCTGAAACAACCAGCAACACAGTCTTCAGGCTATAACGGTGAAGACCACTTCACGTCAAAGCACTAGAATACAGCTCCCGACTCTTCGGTCGTTCTCGGAACTTAACTTACTCTCGAGACTCTCCAAACTACAACTCACAATACACTCGATAGCTTTCTCCACACAATACACATTCTCCTTGGACCAACTCGCGATACACTCGATGGACTTCGCGTACAGGAAGGTTCACACAGCTTTTTTGGCCTGCCTTCGAGAACATTCTGTGCCAAACCGGTAAGAATTCATTCCAGAATGTTCGCCATCCGTGTATAACATATCATTAATTTTGTCTGCAAATGGGTGATTTTGCACCAAATATGGCAACCCTGCTTCCCCTTGCCATTTTCTGGTTACCCTAAACCTGTATCTTACCGTGCTGCTGGGCATTGCGTAACAATGTTCCCTGCGCTGAAGACTATACTGTAGTCTGTTACTTTGAAATAGGCACATCAAGGTTCTTACGACCCTCTTTTATTTACGATTGAGACGCATAGCATCACCACTGCACGCCATTTTCTTTCTCCGCCTCATCTAAGTCTGCAGTTCATGGCAGCTTTTATTCATTTGTCCGCTTTTTACGAATCGTAACACTTCAAACAGAAATGATCGAAGTTATAAAAGTGGATCATCTTTCGCAGCTGTTGTTACGACGGTTACAAAGCAAATCGGGAAGGCGAATACTGTGTTTTCACGCGTTTCTTACCCTAAATATTTAGAGCTAGATTCTGAATATTTAATATATATTCGCGTTTTCTTCGATTCCGCTTCCTCTGTTCCACATGCTTTTCCCCTCCGAGGGTTGGTTTATTACCAAATTGTATTTCCTTGATTATTTTCATTTTTCTTCTTTGTACTCAATTTTTATTTGCATTTTTATAGTAGCATTTCATCCAGTTTATTTTCCCTTGCGTTTTTTTATTTGAAACATATTTTGTGCAAATTCTCCGTTAAACTATCTGGAACTGGCAGGTGTTTCCACACTTAAGACACATTCCAAATAAGGGCGCTTACCTTACTTCTATTATTTATGTTCCAGCTCACTGAAGCTTTATCTGTAGCTGATATGTTCCATCTTTCAAAATCCATGTAATTTATTCCCCGTTCTCTTTCATTCTCCTGATGTCCCTCTTAGAGAATGCGATCAAGACCCATTCATGTGAGGTGCCCCTGGGGTTTTGTCTGATTCAGTATTGTATTGTTAACAGTATTATGTATTCTAATTGAAACATAGGTTACTTGTAAAGTAATAAATTTGTGACAGTTATCAGTAGTTTATCCATGACTACCTTTTATTTCCTAAGTTCTTACTGTAGCCGCGTTCTTCACAAATTAAATTACTCGCATAATTTTTCCGGCTCCATTTTCGGACAACTAAATTCGTTAAAGAAAGGGAAAAATACTGTACGAATTGCACATAGAAAATGCATGCGTTAGCAATGCCTGATGATTGAGTGTGGCATGCAGCATTTCCTTCATGCTAGTTAATACTCAAACTCATTTTAATGTTTTCTGAATGGAAATGTCATTCCCAGGAAATGCTGAACGTTAGATATCTGAAAAGAGTACCTTTACATTAGAAAATATCATTTGATCCGCTAATGTCTGACGATTTCGCAATACGATCAAATAAATGTCTCAGAATTTGCACGACATGTCAGGAATGATTAAAGATCTTAAAAGGTTTACGACACGGCAGACAGAATGATTAATTGCACAACTGTCCAATCAGAATATTTTAAAGTAAAGTTCGAAGCAAATTCACAGTCCTCTGTTGCTTATCAGTTTGGATTTCGTTCTCATTAATTTAAATTGCCTTTTATTTTTCAAAAAAAAAAAATCCCCTCGTCTTACTTTCTTGTACAAAGTAAAGGAAGTATTATAATCGTAACAAATTTCGGGTGTCATATTTAAACGAAAATATACATTTTTACCACACTCAAATCCATTTAGATGGATTTTGGCGTGACATCTTTACGCACAGACACAATAAAGAGCTATATTTTCCATAACGGATTGTAAAATGGCTTTAAAATGGATTCAAGAATGATTTTTTGTGACGTCTATACGTATGTATGTAGCTCGCATAACTCAAAAACGATTAACCGTAGGACGTTCAAATTTTGTACGGGACTGCTATAATATGTAGTTGTGCTTCTCCCTTTTCTTAATCCGCCGCACCAAATATACATATATATATATATATATATATTCACACTCTCTTACGCGGCTCGGTGAGCTCATATTTTTATAGTGATTGACGACAACATTTGATGAAGGATCAAAGCACAGTTTATTTGCCAGTATTACTCAGGAGATTTCGAGGAATACGTTTACAGTCGTCAAAAAAATTCCATAAACACGCTGAAACAATCAGCAACACAGTCTTCAGACTTTCAGGTTATAACGGTGAAGATAGCTTCACGGGAAAGCGCTGAAGTACAGCTCCCCCGACTCGTTCGATCACTGACGGAGCTCAAGATACTACCACTAAACGTACTCTAGATACTCTTCACGATAAAGCTCAAGATCACTCAACGATGCATTGAGGAAACACTGCTACTCCGCGTACAGGCAAGATTTATATAGCTTTTGGCCTGCTTCGAGAACGTTCTGGGCCCAACCGGTAAGAATTCGTTCCAGAATGTTATTCAATCGTCTATGGCATAACGCCAATTTTGTTGCCAAACATTGCCAAATGGGCGATTTCGTGCCAAATCTCGCAACCCTGTCTTTCCTCGCAATTTTCTAGCAACTTAAACCCGCTTTGCGGGGAAGCTATCTAACCGCAGCCGACTATTTCGTAACAATATACTGTTACATTAATTTCTTCCTTCACGTTCGTACGGGGTTCGTGTGGATTTGGAGTGAATAACGACGACAGCACTTGATGAAATATCGAAACACACTTTACTTACCAATATTAATCAGGACAGCTCCAAAACATTTTTACAGTCGTCGAAGATCTACTATAAACACGCTGACACGATCAGCGACACAGCTTCCAGGTTATCAAGCTATCACGATGGAGATAGCTTCACTGCAAAGCACGAGAATACAGCTCCCGACTCTGCTCGGTCGTTCTCGGAACTCCACGTACTCTCAAGACTCTCAATGCTACAACTCGCGATGCACTCGACGACACACGAGCACAGCTCCCGACTCTTCGGTTCATTCTTTCCCAAAGCTCAACACGCTCTCTCGAAGATGCACTAACCGCGATACACTAACAGACTCCTTCGCCGCACTCGACGACCCATTTGGCACTCGCTGCTCGGCTGTCAACTCGATCGACCCCGCAGGGATTGACTAGCTAGACGAGACACCAACTGGACACTAACTAACTCGCACTCTAGACGAGGCACACACACTCGCCCTCTCGACGAGGCACACACACTCGCCCTCTCGACGAGGCACTCTATCTCGCACTCTATGCGAGGCACACACACACTAACTGACTGCGGGTGAGCAGGTTTTATATAGCTTTCAGCATGTGTTCGAGAACATTTTGGGCGAAGCCGGTAAGAATTCGTTCCAGAAGGTTCTCCATCCGTCCATGGCATATCGCCAATTTTGTCGTCAAATGGGCGATTTCTCGCCAAATGCGGGAACCCTGCCTTCCCTTGCCATTTTATGGCAACCCTAAAACTGCTTTACGGGGAAGCCATCTTACCGCGCTTTTGTACATTTCGTAACAATATAAAACTGAACTCAGTGACGTAAGAGCCCTAGGGACCATGGCCCGCAGTGGCCCTATATCTGCTTTCCTGACCGTGGACCCCGGGGTGCATGACCATATGCCCTGGATAAGTGGTCAGCTTTCTGCAGGACACCCAGTGATTAGTCCCAAAGAGAGATTGGAACTCATTTTATTGACCCACTCAAGTGATAAAAGGCTGGGTCAACTTAGCTCAGCGCGGTGATCGAACTCCGGACCTGTAATGATGCTGCGCCACTGGACGTTGTGGAATATATATGCGAGACATTAATTTTCCATTCTTAAAATAAAACATGTGCACGCAAGTAACAATATTTTCTATTTTCTGAAAATGCATTATTTTAGTTGACATATTAAATATGACGCTTTTATTAGGACCCCCTTTGCAATATTATATCTAAAAGTCTTTCGTTAAATATAACAGAGATATGAACTGGCTTTAAAAATACTCTTGACGGATTGGCAGCTTGCATTTTTTTTATTATTATTTCAGATCCTTAACGTTTAAACCAAAACTATATAAATGCATTTCACACGTAGACACAAAAGAATTGTGAAGTATGTTCTTTACTCTAAAAGGCGAAAGTTCTTTTAGAAAATTTTCTTATCCAGAATATATATCACAATTCCACCCCCATTGCATCTGCAATAGAAAAACCATCAAAGAAACACAATATCACTATCACTGTAACAAAAAAGCGCCTTCAAAAACCTATTTAAATTCAAATATGAAAGCCCTTGCTCTTGCAACCACATTCGAACACCTGCTGTGCGAGCGAAAGGAAGGAGTATATAAGAGAAGGGGGGAGAAAACGTTCAAAGCGGACCGTCTCACAAACAAAAGACATTATAAAGGTACTGTCGGATATCAAATTCTCTTTTTCTAGCGCCATTTTGTTCTTTTTTTTTTTTCCTTCCAATGGCAGGAAAAATTTCGAACAATTTCTTTCCGTGTGTTTTCATTAACAATGAATGCCATTGTCCTGCATTACTTTCCAATTCATTAATGTGACTTGTTTTTCTGAGTTCCGTTTTTGAAGTTGTAGGATTTTCAAGGTACGAGGTCCGGTTTTCCCCTTTCCTTTGATTAAAATGCAGCTTCAGCTGCAGCTGTTGAGACTCGTTTTCATTACCGGTGTCGAATGAAATGCATTTGTGCGCGAAACAATTCTTTTAATTCCAGTCCAACCTCTTAAATTCTCGCTTCGTCGAGACAGCATAGGTAATTAAGCAATATCTTCTTCTTCCAAGTCCCTTTCGCAAATATGCGTTAGAGATTTCGTTTAAATGAAGGATATTTTACTAAAGAATGGGAATATTTCCTAAGACTCGCAATTTGGATATTTAATTGAGATTTATTTCAATTCCAATCCTATCTGGTTAAGAAATTTCAAGTTACGATCCTATACAGATGCGAACCTTTTGCAGGATGAAAACAATTAATTTTTTTTTGTTAAACAATTTAACAATTTGTTCGTTAACCAAAACACAATAAAATATAGGCACGCGCATATTCTACGACGAAATAAATTAACATACTTAGCAATTATTAAAATCAAATAATAAATCACGGACATCAAAGATCACCAAAAAGTGCTTTCAAGATCAGAGTTAAAAGTTGTATATATTATGTTTCAAAATTCAACGTTACAGTAGTAAGCGTTACTCTTGTACGATGGTTTGAACGTTTTTTTAAACCGTGGTATTTATGTTTATGTTCTGTAGGATTCTGCTTAGGCTCTAAGCTTCATGCTTGTGCTAAATCTTTGAAGACCATAACGCCTCAGACGGCCTTTCATTCAAACGACCACAACCAAATGTTGTTTTCTTCCCTCCCCAAAGCTATACAGTAGCTGGTGCAGTTTCCCCAAATGGCATGTGTCAGTTTATTGCAAACGGCTTGTCCTAAAAGATTTATTTGTGATTTCTTATCTTTATTTGTTAGGAAATAGACAGGATGACATTTGTAATCTTCACTCTTCTTCTGGCGTTAATGGACGGGGAGGGGAGGAAATTACTGTGACTCTCGAAAACCTTTTCGGGCGGTTCGGTATTTTATGCGTACAGGTTAGCGAAAACTTCGGTTTTCAAAGAGTTCATGTCTTGCAGACCTTACTAGTCTCGAAACGAGTCATCACTTTAATCTGAAGGAATGGCAAGTTTTCAGAGGATTAAAATAAGCTTTACATTTAACTGTTAAATGAGCAGAACGTACTACCTGTGCCACAGAAAAACCTCCGCTACTTGCGAGTATTTAAATTCACATAAGCTAAACTGCACTATATGCAACGTAGTATGAAAATACACACACAGGTACAGCTGGAATGGGCGGCACAAAATGAATTCACTATCGGTCGTACAGGTTACAGTCCCACCTCATTAACTGTGTAACTCCATACCGATTTTGAGGAAGAACATGCCTTCTGCGAGATACGAATCCGGGTCCATCGGTGCCTAACTCTACCATTTTTAGAGCATAGCTCTCTGAGTATTAGACTTCGTAACTGCCGTATGGCATTAACACACAGTAACAGAAGAAGGAAGCGCCCTACCTTCCAGGACAGCACAGGTTGCAACTGAAGATATCAGGAACCTTGTCCGTAGGTTATATACACTCAGAACCGAGATTTCCAGAGTACAAATGTCATCCAGCATAATAAATGATACCCGGGAGGAGGAAGAGTGAATAATAAATTTACCAGGGTGGCCTCCGATTTATGAATCCAAATCTCAATACAGGACAGTCCAAATAGTCCAAATCTAAGTACTAGACCTCCAAATTTGACGAGAGGCTGGATAGAGGCAAAACAACATATAGAATTATCACTTGTTGAAACCTCGTTAAACACTTCCCGGGTCAAGTTGTCCGGTTAAAATTTCTTCTTGACCCACTACTAAACTAATCGGATGGGGTCACCATTCCCGATGACCAGTGAAAACAGTCGGATGCGGCTATAAACCTGGAGGTTTGACTGACCATCTTGCTCATGCCAGTGCGACATGGGCTGACTGGGGAGATGTCCCGTCTTATACAGAACCCATGCCATTTCTCCTTGTCAGCCAAGCGAGCTACCGAAGACCGAGGACCCCGCAGCACCTATACGTCATGAGGAGCCATGAGGATCGTATTTTTATATACCCGGTGCGGAGTTTAGCAGAACACAGGTCTCTAACAGTACAATAAACGATCCCGCGGGCGGCGTGAGTGTGAATGAAATGTAGTAAATTAATAATAGATTTCAAGAAATTTACTGCTCATTCTGAATAAAGATATTCACTAATAACAGACTTATTTAATAGTGAATAAAACGCATTCACTTATAAATAAGTTTGAACGCTTACTATCCTATTTCCCAGAGAAAACCCGTCCCAAGCTTCACTGGACACGCGCCTATTTGGGCAATGAAGCAGCCGATATACTGGCAAGAGATAGTGCAAATGGACAACTTGCCTCGGCCATCTCTCTCCCAATTTATCACATGTTAAATCAAGATTGGAACATGGGCCCTGTGGAAAACTAACTGGACACAAGAGCTAACAGACAGGAGGGCATTCAATTTTCTCCCGGTGCCCTTAAGGGAATTAATCACTACAGGCAGACCAATGGCGTATTTCCTGACGTTGCAGGGCCCTTTCGCAGACTATCTGTTTCGCTTCGGATTGCACCACACAGACTCATGCATATGCGGTTCAACAGGCACCATCGATCACTATATGTTCGAGTGGGAAACCAACCAAAGACCTACATTTCCGGCTGAAAATGCCCAGGTATGGCTGAAACAACTCCAAAAGAGTAAGCTACTATGAATAAAACTTAAAACTTTTATAGACTACCTGGCAATGAACTGCAAAAATCTAATAACAATCTCAAAAAAAGTCATTCAGCAAAGTCTTGATAGAGTCACTTTAATAACCACAGGTCACAAATATCTATCCTTCGAAGTAACTTTATAAATTCAGCTAAAAATTTATTTAATTTTTAATTAAATTTTAATATTCTCTAGAGATTTTTGGCTAGGCTTAGCGATAATATAATGCTAAAAATAAACGATTACTTTCATATTAAAAATTTATATTATGAATTTACAAACGTTTACAAATTTTAACAGTAAATATTTTACAAATCTATTTTTTGAGCATTTCTTAAAGTATTAAGCTCTTTACAGTAATAATTAATATTAGATTAGAGTAAGCAGTATTTCATATTTATAAAATCGGTTTTTACTGTTTAACGTAGAACTTTTATATTTTATAAGCTTTAAATTCAAAGTTCTGCTGCCCAAAGTTTCCTAAAACTAACAGAAAACAATTTTAACTTTAGCCAGTTATTTTATTTACGAACGATGTATGTTACTTAAAAAAAAAGGTTGGGAAATAAATATTTACTTGAAAAGTAAAAAAAAAAAAAATGAACTGAAACACCATATTAAATATTTATTCCACCTCAAAAGCAAATATTTAAAATCAGCTATCAAACTTAGCATTTTTCAGTTTTAAAAACTTTGCAAGGCTCCAAGAATCGAAAGCAATACCCCCGGGAGAATTCTACGAAGATAGCTTTGAAATTTATACTTGTTTAGCACAGACTACTTTTGAAATTTATATTTGTTTGACATAGTTTAGAAGTTTAAATAAAACTCGAAATGTGTATCATAAGCATTCTGTTTGTTTTTTATGAAATATATTAACCATTAGTTTTTGGTAGATAGACATAGATAAACGGAATTTTGCGTTGGTTTATTATAAAAGTCTGTAGATATGCACTTCGTAATTTGGTTACAATCGGCCGCACCAAAAGTATACATATATATATATATAATATTCACTCTGTTACTTGGCTCAGTGATCCCAGTTTCTTTATTTTTATATGTTTTTAAATTGCGCAATTTTTTCTTTAAAAATGATTGAATTGATATTGTTCTTAACTTCCGGATAAGGGTTTTATGCCTTTAGTAAATCTGTATGAAATATTTGTAGAATTATCAACAATTTAAACGTTGTTTAAGTGCGGCAAAGCCTAATTATTTTTGCCATCGCGGCGATGTTTGTTTACACTTGAAACTTAGCAGAATAGTGATTTGTTGCCAATGTAGAGAAACTACGCTTCGCAACAACAAAGATAACGCCTTCATTTACTATGGCGAATTAAATCATGCTTAATCCATTCTGAAATTTATTCGAGGAAATAGTGTTGACGATTACTTCGCAATTTTGAATATAGATATTTTGAGTTTTTATGCATTTTTGCCTTCTCGCGAAATGAGAACTGAATTAATTGAATGAGGAATACTGAATCGTCTGTGAAAAAAACTGCTTCTTTTTTTGGTTGTTTAATTTCTTTTATACATCACTTTAAATTTATTATAATATTTGAATAGTACATGTGGTTAGATAGATTGAATAGTACATGTGATAAGATTAGATAATTCTTCAGATGATATAAATTTTGTGCATTTTGAATTATTAAATGAATGAAATGTAACGCTGTTAAGGGAACTTAGCGTAGCGTCAGAGTTTCACTATAGTAAACACATACAGTGAATTTTACTATATTCTGTGGTTTATGCGCCATCGACGAAGTAGATTTAATTTAATTCAATAAGTTTAAATGAAATGAAAAATAAAATGCGTATACTTTAATATTCCGCACAAGGAAGTCATGTGGCGTACAGATCAGACTTTTTTTTAAGAGAACTGTGTTAATTAATAATTTTTAGCTTCTGAAACGTTTATTATAAAATGTGTCTGCTACAAACAAAACATATCCTTAATAGTTTTTAGAATATGCACCTCGTGTATTCTGCTTTCACTGATTTATATACGGATCCACCTTGCTCTAAATGTTAACTCCCGGTAAACACTCCTGTTAAACCTGGTATCGATAGTGAGATGACTTACCTCTTCGTCTTAATCTTTGCGTAGAATGCCCCCAAGTCAGAGGAAAGTTTAAAATAACTGCTTTTATTTTACTCGTCACACTACCAGTTATGCAATCAATTTAGTAAGAGAGAATGAAACTTCCTCTGTCTGCGGGAAAATCAGAACAAATGTTTAAGCGAAATTAAAAAGTTAAAAGCTAAGAAGAGCGCGTCTACAAGCTTTGATTCGGGTCTTAAATCCGTCATGAAGCAATAACGGCTAGCAATGCTAAAGTCTGTTCAGTGAATTCAGTTGTAAGAAGTAATAGATTGACGGTCAACAATAACTGGCAAAGGCGCTATCTCAAACTCAAGAACTATACTCTTAAATATATTAGCCAATTTGTTTCCTGGTGACAGCAAACGAAAGTAAAAGTAGAGATAAAATCATAGGATAACTGGTTAATTAATATAACATCCTATATATATATATATAATTTACTTTTTCAGGAAAAATTAAGATTAATCATATATATACAACTACCATTATCGAACATAACCACCAGCTTTAATTTAGAAAGACAGTAATTTATTTCAGTGGTATTTCTGCCATTACTACAGTTACCATATCACAGTGGTCTCACACTGGGAGGGGGGCCACCGACCCCACATTTGAATCACGCATTTGTTGCAAATATTTCGAGATTTTAAAGTCCGAGTTTACATTATTTCATTACCTTTAAAAACTGAAGTGGATTTTCATTACTATTGAATTCCCCATGGGGGGTCGAAGTTTGCGAATCTACTGGCTAGGATTTGTACCTAGGCAGTATCGGCCATGGGGATGTACAAACTATGAATCTAGTGGTACTGGAGGCTCCGGAAAAGTCACTTATTCGCCGGCCCCGGATTTGGCAAGTCCTAGAACAGATGATTCTAGTAACCCCGCGAGGCATATTTCACAAGTGCACATCAGCGTAGCCACTGAGGGAGGGGTTTCGAAAATGGACCAATGAGCTACTATTGCTCTTGTGACGCTAAATCTTCCTGTCTGTGAGCATATGTTGTTTACGTTTTAATTTGTATTTGTTTCGCAGTTATAAATGTATGGCGCAGTAGTAGAAAATCTCGTAGTACTTTCGTTTTAAGAGTTTAATGAATCGCTGTCATTTCACTTTCGCGATTTTTATCACGCATTGATATTTGGATTGATGTTCAAGGCATATTGTCGCTCTTTACATCGAGAAAAATGACTCAAACTACAATTAGCCTCGAATATTATGCATTTACTAACACCTGTGGATTAAGAGAATTCAAGTGTACAATTTTATTTAATTCTGCTGAGAAGGACTGGAAGTGTTACAATGAATCTAGTGTTTCTTATTTCAGTGCTTCCATTCTTTTGCTTTTTAAAGTTCAGAGTAATATTGCGTATGATCTGATTATATCCATTGTTAACATTAAAAGTTAATACGAGAGTAAATTGAACATACTCGTTGTGAATAAGATAAATTCGTTCAGTTCTTGTGTAGACAGTACATGTAAGAGTGAGCAGTTTTTAAACGTGAGTACCAGATACAAAATTTTAATGTTCTACGGCTACTCGTTCTTGAGTTATGCGATATACATACATACATACGTACGTATGATGTTCTCTTGAGCTAACAAGAGCAAAGTCAAGAGACAAATCTCTTCTGAATCCATTATAAATCAATTTTACAATCCTTTTTTGGCAAAAACACTCCTTTAGATTGTCCGTACGTACGGATGTCGAGGAAAAGCATCTATTAAATGGTTTCGAGAGCGGTTAAAATGGGTATTTTCCTTGAAATATGATACGCGAATTACAATACTTCCTTTACGTCATATAAGGAAGTTAAAATTCTGGCCCGCCAGCTATTTGCCCGTGGGCAATTTGAGTTTGAGATCAGTTGACATATGTTAGTCAAATCGTATTGAAGATTGCAACGTACATATATTCCTAATCTCAAAACGGTATTAAAGCATAATCCAGTTTTCTTAAAAAAAGTATTCTATGAAGCACATTCGGAATAATAGTCCATTGCATTGTTGAAAGGAAGTCGGTACTTTATTCAAATATGTACGTTATGGTTCACTTTAATATGGTTGAACTGCCAAATCTTCAGCTTTACCTGTCTTGGCGACTGTCTTTTTTCTCACTTTAACAATTCAACCAATCCAGTTTGAATTTACCATTAAATGCACAAACAATTTAATAATGAACTATTTAATTAAGCAACACAGAAACAGCAGACACGAGGGAAAACACCATACCGCTTCTCTGACAAATTTCCTTTGTCATCCTTATTTGATATTATTTTCCGCTTCCCAGGAAATTCTTCTAGCTGCCTTTCATTAGGAAAGAAATTTGGATATTTGCTTACCATACTGCTAGTACCACTACCGACTGTGCATGCTCGGGAAGACCTGCTGAGAGCGACAGGAACAAACAGAGAAAACTGGATCTCCATTACTCCGGAAATTTCTCTTTTGAAAAGGACAATAAGAGAAGCCTGCAGGAAATTCAATTTGTCTCATCTAATTGGAAAACCGGACGGCCAATCACGGCGATCCCACGGTAATTTTATTAAGTCGATGGATTTTCTCGGAATGGAATTATGATTGGGAGTCAACACCTTTATTAGACTCGCGTGTTCTCACGCATTGTTGAAAGGAAGTAAGTACTTTATGCAAAAGGCCGCTTCATTTGCGAGCTTGAAAGGTCCGTAAAACGAAAGGCATGTGATGACTGAAAACCCTCAAATAAAATTTTAATAAATTTTCGTAACTGTGTTTTCATACCCTTTCCTTGTATATACAATCAAAGAACAATTTATCAAGCGGGGATTAATACGGTTGCGAAATAACCTCTCATTATCTAAAAAGAATTTAAGATTGTTTTTTGAGCAACTATGGAAAAATTATTATGACAAATAATCAAATGAAAGTACAATTTTAAAAGGGAAGGACGGGGAAGAGAAGAAAACTGCTTAGGAAGGTAGTAGCAATTGAGGTCACTAGTATTTAGGAGTTGCTTTTTTCCACAACCAGCCTCCGTCTGGATTTTAAATGTAACGGAAAAGGGGGGGAGAAATAAAGCGATCACCTAAAGGTAACACCATATATTAAATTTTAAAACTGCACAGAATTTTACTGTGTAGAACAACCTTATCGAGAAACAAACAAACAAAAACATAAATTTCAATAAAAATGTATTTCATATATAAAACTTTACAATGAAATAAGCAATATCCCTTAATACTAATATTAATTATCCTAATAAATAAATTAACCAACTTCCCGTTGCTTTCTCTCGACAAACGTCCAGTATCCAAGAGAAACATTAAATTTAAAAACTACACATAATGATCGCCCTCATTTTTCCGAATGGCAACAGTGCGGAAATCGGCAACAATGGCAAGGGTCATATATCAGCAACAATGGCTGCGTGCCATTGTTGCTGATATAATGAGAGAGAATTATCGATCTGATGCGATTTCATCAAAAAACATAAAATTAAAAAAAATCTAATTCGAATTTTGAAAAAATTGCTTCGAGGTGCACTGGCTCTTGTCTAGATGCAGCCTATGTACCAAATTTCGTAACCCTGCATCTATTATCTTACGCGCAGCACGAACAAAAGACAAACAAAGACAGACAGACTCTTCCTTTTATTATTATTCAAAATGTAGCTCAATTTTATTGCATATAATTTGAGATACATACAGAATATAATCTAAATTAAATTTATCTAATCTAAATTATCTGCTAAAAAATAAATTACCAAATTGTAAAAATAAATTATGCGGACTATCATCTCTACATATAATAAAATAAAGAGTCTGTCTGTGTGTGTGTCTTTCGTTCGCGCTGCGCGTAGCTAATAGACCCACGGCTACGAAATTTGGTACATAGGTGCATCTAGACAAGAGCCAGTGCACTTCGAAGCGATTTTTTCGAAGTTCGAAATCGAATTTTTTTTATTTTATGTGTTGTGACGAAATCGCGTCATTTTGAGACATAATGGGCTATAGGAAATCGAGATTTTACTCTACACACTCCATTTTCACATCGTCATGAAACGTAGGCACTTAGCTATTTTACGAACTTAAAATAAATTTCGTGTTTTAATAAACCGATTAAACACGAATTTATTTAACAAAGGGAGCTTAACAACTTTTCAACGGGATTTTACTACTACATGAAAAGAAGACTCCGTACCGAGCTACAAGCGTAACTGCCGAGGAAGATTAAATATTCATTTTCATTTCAGTTGTCATTTGTGGCCACAATTCACTAGGCACTCTAATCATACCTTTCAAGAACATTTGCATTGCTGTTGCGATTGGAAGAGAGCAGCAACGCAGAACCTTAACAAGAGTAGAAACAGAAGTGCGCAGTAATCCAGTATGAAAGCTCACCAAGCGAAAGTTTTGGCTTAAGTTCCGAATTTGCTACGTCATCAACGTTATGTAAGTCATATGACATGGACTGATCCAGAAATGATGTAATGCAAAAAAAAAGCATTATTTTTTTAGAATAGAGAACGGAAATTAAGGGGTTCTTGCTCGCTTAAATTATAATTTTATCTTATATTGATTGCTTGCTTAAATTATAATTCTGATTTAGATAAGACACATGTCTGCGACGTTATCCTCATACAATTATTTGTGTCGACTTTACTTTTCGCCACGATATTTTGTACGATGATAATTTGAAATATCGAAGCTTCTGCCCCGCTTTATTTTCTGCCACGCTATTCTACATCATGATGTTAAGAATTGCTTCCATTTCTTCCAAGATGTTTTGAACATTAACGTTTTTCGCACACATCGCTTTCATCTGCGATGTTCTTTCCTCTGAACAACATTATGAAAGTAAGATAAAAATTGTGCAAGTAAAATAAATATAGTGTATGTAAATGAGTATAAACCTACCATTAGAAAATTTAGCTCACAGTAGGCTTAGTAGAGTAATATATGAACGGAAACACTATTGAATAACTTTTGAGAACACTTGAAAATATTTCAAATAAGTTACTCTAAACTAATATTATTCTAAGGGAAACATTAAATAGTAGCTTACCTCGAAATTATTTTACAAAAATTCTTCGAAGTGTAATAATATTTAATGCGCTAAACCTTCAGCAAACTTACCTACAAGAAAAAAAGTAATATTTAAGAAATATATTTTAAAACACTTTACATAAAATATTTTGTTATCATATAGACATCAAAAACGAATAACATACATAAACATTTTAATTTTCGACCCTGCAGCTTGTGTTCAATAAAATATTAAAAAAAAATTGAAAGGTTACAGATTTTAAATTACGTCCAAAGCGGCGTTCTTTTAACGTTTTGTGTGTTATCTTTCAATTAAATATCATGTTCTACGTACTCAAAACATAAAATTCAGTTCAAGTGCAATATCGCAAATTAATTTTAAAATGAGCGTATCTTTAGAATTTCCGATACACAGTCTTGCACGCTGGAGATAAAAATGTTTTTTTTTTCGTACAGTCTTCTCATGATTCGCTTTGAAATCGTTTAGTTTTTTTCATCGAAAATTCGTTGAAGTGTTACAAAATCGATAATAAAACAAATTTCAAATTCAAATTACGGTTTCCACATGCCCATATTCTATGGAAGATTACGTTATTCAAATTTTGATGGCTCTAGGTACCGTTGTCTTATCACACTGCGAGAAACATACATACATTTATGCAGATTCTTCATTATTTAATTTCTTTAAATATAAGACAGGGCGATAATCTACGATAGCAACGATTTGAAAAGTGATACAGCGTTTTAAAGTTCTCGACCCAAAATGCCAAAACGAAACTAATAGCCCTTCAGGGCAAATTGCCCCTTTGGACTAATAATTTCAGTTTTTTTTAAGATGTGGGATGAATGATATTTTTATCAATACGTAATTTTTATCTGTCCTCACTATGCAACACAGGGACAAGAAATTTCTTCTTACTTGTATGAAAATTTCATTGGTTCAAGAGAGATATTATTCGATATCTGAGTGGAAGATTCGTATTGGATTGAAATGGAGTGATAAGGGCTATATGCCTAAGGTTAGGGATGCCTTTGTGAAGGACTTTTTAAGTGAAACTGGCTCGTGTACACGTTAACCACGACCCACCCAATAGCCCATTCGCCGGGGTCAGACCTCCTGACCGAACTACCAGTGTTCAGCGGCTGTACCACTTGCCCGTGGAGGAGCTGGTCTAAGGGAAGAAATGCTTTTATATCCGATATTTTAAGGGAAACTGGGTAATACGGATGTTATACTTAGGGAAAAGCAAAAACCTGCCAAATAATCGGCCTGTTCTGTGAGATATAAAGCCGGGTTGAATTACCTGTGCTCAAACTATAACACCAATTAATGAAAAAAAATTACGATTCAAGTATGTTTGAAATTGCGATTTCTTAAATTTAAACTCAGGCAAAAAAAAAAATAATACATTACATTTAGTTGTTTATTGTAAAATTAATTTATATATTATTGAATATTTAAATAATATATTTTTATTAAATCCACCTTATTCTAACTGTTAACTGCCGAATCGTAAAGACGATAATCAAATAGAAGTGCAACATATTGCGTTGTAAAAATTAAAATTAGACAGAAAAAGCAATCTTAATTTGGGTAAAGTTTTGGGAGAAAAATAAAGCAAAAAATATTTTTGCTCCTGAAGAAAAGTGACCCGCGTCTGATCGCCTACGAAATCAACAGAACTTTACTGAAAACTTAACGCTTTGCAGATAATGTGAATGCTTTTCGTCTTGTCATAAATTTTTAAGCATGGTAACTCCAATGCAAGAGTTGGCTTAAAATAAAAAATTTTATTCAAGCGTCAATCTGACCGTTAAATGCAACTATGTAATTTCGCACAAGACTTTTCGCAGTTTAAGGTAATGCAGAGTAAAAGTAAATTTACATATTAAATTGACAAGGTTGGTTATTTGTGTTTGGTAAAATACATGAGGGCCATCTGAAGGGGAGGGATGCCTGTGTGGAGGTTTTTCTAAGTAAAATTGAATCGTATTTACGTTATACAAGAGAAAAACCCCGAAAACCAAACGTATACTTAAGTTTGAATTCGACTTATGTTCGCTTGAGTTTGAGCTCGGAAATAACTACCAGTATTTAAGTCTTTAAGCGCTCGGCAATTTGAAGGGGGCTTTACATTAATAAGGTAAAGCACTCCTACAAGCATCAAACTATCATGAGCAATTATGGCTAGAAATGCTAAAGTCGATTGAAGTTATATAGAAGCGAGAAGAAGAAGTAGTCAGAGCGATAGCAGTTGAAAGCTTTCTGTTAAGAATTCTATACTTGAATTAATAAGATAGTGATAAGAATTAATTTGAGTGAATTAGTAAGATATTGGTACCTACAATAATAAATACAATACGAAAACTGGTTCATAAATATGAATCGCTAGGTATGTAATAGTACATTTGTATGCATCTTTATTACATACAAAAAAAAATTCAGTTTCTTTCTTATTATTAGAAGGCTGTTCATGAAAATGAATCTTACAAGGAAAATAACATTCTTTCCTGTGACGAGTATATCAGGGTGTCATATTTCAATGAAAATAGCCATTCTGACCATTCTTAAATCCATTTTTACGACTTTTTTGCGCGACGTCGGTACGTACGGGCAGAATAAAAGAAACAGTTTTAGCAAAATAGACTCAGAAGCGATTTCTTGTGACGTATGTACATACGGCCCAGAAGGACTATTAATTTCGTTTTGGTTAAGTTTAAATGTCGGTTCACTTTTGAAATTGTTGCCACCAAATATTATCGTCCTGTATTATATTTAAAGAAGCTAAATAATGAAGAATCCGCATAAATGTACGTATAAGTATGTTTCTTGTATTGTGATAAAATTTACGGTATCTGAGCCATCCAATATTGAGTAACGTATGTCTCCACCCGAATATGGGCATCTGGAAGCCCAAGTTTGAAATATGGAATTTGTTTTATTATCTATTAATATTATATTTTTTAAAGTATTTATGAGTTTTTGATTAAGAAACTCAACTATTTCAAAGCGAGCAATAGCAAAACTGTAAGGGAAAAAAAAAAAAAAAAAAAAAAAAAAAAACATTTTTTATCTCTAGCTCGACAGACTATGTATCGGAAATTCTAAATATATGCTCTTTTTAAGTTATTTTGAGATATTACCGTTGTGTTGAATTTTATGGTTTGAGTGCGAAGAACATGATATTTAATAATTAAAGATAACACACAAAACGTTAAAGAAACGCTCCTTTGGGCGTAATATAAAATCTGAAACTTTCAGACTATATTTTATTGTTTTTATGTTCCAATTAAGGTTTTTATGCCTTTAGTTAATCTTCATGCAATAGTTCTATGATTATCAAGAATTTAAATGTTGTTTAAGTGCGGCTAAGCCTAACGAAGCTGCCATTTATTTATATTCGAAACTCTTAGTAGAATAGTGAATTAAGTCAGTTTCTGCACCAAAGTCAGTGTCGTTTTGTCGAGTGAGACCAAAAGTAAATTTTGTGCACCGAAAAATCGGTCTTCCTGTGCGCTATTTGATTTGCATGTTTTTGCGTAGAAACTCTTATTTCAATAAGAAGAAAAATTAACAATTTTTAACTGTATTTGGTGTTTTATGTTTTTCAATATTTAACAATTTTTAAGGTAGATGTTTTGAATTTTTATATATTTATGCCTTGCCGCTAAATGATAACTGAAATAATTAATTGAGAAATATATATCTCTAATGAAATTCGAGGATGTAATCTTAAGTAAACTGCAGCAAAAAATGTGTATAATTTAATAGGCCGTACAAGGAATTTATGTCGTGTCCTTATCATATTTTTAAATTTTGCATAATAAAATGCCATATTATACAGAAAGCAGGAGAATAAAAAAAATAAAAATAGGTTTTATAAAATGAGCTTCTGTTTAAAACTCGAAAAGTTATTAATGAATTGAAAGAAGAAAAATAATTTATCATACAGTTTCGTGAGAACAGGGCATTAAATAATTATTTTTACTAATTCCATCTTCAATTCTATATCACTATTAATAAAAGCGTAGTCTTTGATTCTTAAAGATAATGGTTTTTACTT
This sequence comes from Stegodyphus dumicola, assembly GCF_044657685.1. Taxonomy (NCBI): domain Eukaryota; kingdom Metazoa; phylum Arthropoda; class Arachnida; order Araneae; family Eresidae; genus Stegodyphus; species Stegodyphus dumicola. Next base: position 3,231,175 of record NC_140769.1, on the reverse strand, counting down.
TTTGACAACGTAATTCGATTATTAGGTTTTTAATAACCGGGCCCACGGCGCTTTCATTATTCATGAAAGAAAACTGCAGATGAATTTGGTAACGAGACTTATTTAGTATTTTGTTTTCATGAAATTATACCGTAAGTCAGTTTTCCACTTCCAGTTCATTAACTGTTTTGGGATTCACACAAAAGATTGTTTTATAAATACACGCTTTTTAACATACTTTGTTTTCATAATTTTAGTAACAATCTCAAATCTCAGCGAACGGGTTGACTGTATAGTGTAGTGTTCCTATGTACAATGTAGTTACGAGACAGTTTTCTTTAGAAAATCCTAGTTTTCTTTAGAAAATTCTCCATAAAGGCGGACCATCAAAGAACGAGTTGTAAAGTCACTGAACACTGGTAGTTCGGTCAGACGTAGGAAACTCACAAACGAGTTGGCTGCCTCGATGTTGTCGGGGTTTTCCGCATGTTTAACATGTATACAAGCCAATTTCCTTTAAAATGCGGCCCACCAGCGGCCGAGCGGTAAAGTCGCTGAACACTGGTAGTTCGTTCCGAGGTTCGAATCCCGCGAACGGGCTGGCTGCATGGACGTTTTCGTGGTTTTCCCCATGTGTAACGTGTATACGAACCAGTTTTCCTTAGAAAGTCCTCCACGAAGGCATCCTTCCTCTTAGGCAGATAGCCCTCGAGGCTTTGCCATAATCACACACACACACACACACCTTTAAAATGCTTCCACGAAAGTATCCCTTCCCTTAGGCGGATAGCCCTCGAGTGCTCTGCCGTAATCAAATAAACCAAACCAAATCTCCATGAAGGCACCCCCGCTCTTTGGCAGGTATGCCTTACGTGCTTTCTAATCAAGCAAAGCGAAGTAAACCATTTTAGAATTAATCTCACATCGATCAGATTAAAGATTGCTTTTCAGCTGAATAATTTGGATTATTTGGATTTTCAGCTGAATAATCTTTAATTTTCTACAACTATCTCACTTTAAGTGGTAAAAGAAATCGAGTAGTTTTAAAAATTCACCCAAAATCAGAAATTACTTCAAAAGTTTGACTCAAACTTCATTTAAAACGTATTATGTTCAATATATTTTTTCACTCTCTTTCAGTTGCGAAGAGCAAAATTATACGATTCTTAGTTTGTTCGTTAGACGAGTATAAGTACGAAAAATCGTTTAAATATTTAACTTTAAATGTATCTAAAAAATTTCTAAAAAATTGTTTTTCATCGCATTGCATTTTCATTCACAGACATTGCGTGTAAAATGAGGAAACTTATTAGGAAATAGTTTAAAATTCGACCCCCAAACTTTCGCCCATAGCGACAAACACCAGGAGTAAACTAAATAAAACTTTATAAAGTGAGTGTGGATAGGAGTGAGAGAGCATAAAATACAACTCAAAATTTGAATGCGTTTTACCCCCTAAGCTTGCGAATTTCCCCCCCTTTTTTTTTCTTCCCCAATGGCGGTCACTAGACATAGTCGTTGGCCACTACTAATGTCGAAAGCTGTGGTCACTATATTGTCACTTATAGCTCGGTCACTACTGTAGCTATAAGTCACCAAAATTTCTAGAATTCTTTATTAGGTGCTGGGAAAGGTTGACGTTTTCTATAAAAATAGCTAAAATATTAATTAAAAACTTTCATTTTTCTGAGTGGCAACAACATCTCGCTCGCTTGAGATATAAAAATCTACTTTTTTTCGAGAAGTGGTGTCACCGTTCGTTTTCATATTGCAGAGATTATTAAAAAAATGTGTAAGTTTTAGAATGAAATAAAAATAATATTACCAGACATTAAATACATTATTCCCGATTCCAAAAATTTGTGGAAGCCATTTCGACTGTCCCCATTTTAGTACTACTTTAATCAGCCGAGATATTAATTTAAAACTTCTAAAAGCACTATTTTTCGCACTCATTCTTTCGATTAGCAACAGACTCGCGCGTTGAAGATAAAAGTGTCTTATTTCGAAAAGTGTTGCTACTGCTCGCTTTCAAATCGTAGAGTTTATTAATCAAAAATTTGTAAGTTTTACAAAATCTATACATATATAGAAGAATGCCTGTTTGTGTGTTCGTTCGATTGTTAGCGTTATTGATTTTTGATCAATTATGATAAATATTTTGCTGCATTTCATCGATTAAATTTGAATATAGGTGAAATATTGAATGGAACCTGAGCTTTTACGACCATTTGATCAGAAAGACGAAAATCATTCGAAACTGTATGCCATTGTTGCCGATATAATGAGAGAGAATTAGTTTATTTTTCTGTAGACATATTTTATGTGAGTTCCATATCGCATCGGACTGAAAAATGTATGACTCTGAATCGTATTTTTTGCTTCATTATTAGAGAAGGATTACAGAGGTACTGTTGTTAGATTTATTACTCTCAATCTAACGTAACTGGCATCGGGTACTTCCGCTAGTAAAATACTCGAATAAAGAAAAAGAAATCAGTTGATGAAAATAACTGTTGAAATCATTTGTTATGATTGATAAAGTATTCTATTGCTTTTGAAAGTTTATTATATGAAGTAGAATGTTTTAATAGGTGTTGGTTCCATTCTTTCCATTACTGATCTGGAAGTTTATTTAAGTTATGCTGTTTTGTATATTCAAATTCAAAAACATAAGGGTCGAGATTTCCTGTATTACCATAATTACCTATGAAGGAACAGACACCCTACCTATGAAGGGACCTATTACCTGTGAAGGGACAGACATTTTACATCCATGCCTTTTCCGGGATTCGAACCCAGACCCTTCGGTACGGCAATAAGAGTCACTAAAACTTTTCTGGGCTTAGATTTGGCAATAATAAATTTCTGCAGAAATATTCCAAAATATACATAAATGAGTGCTTTGTTTTTGACGGTGTTAGTTAAGATTTAGCTGCTCGATAATTCTCATAATGATAACTACTTACCTACGTCACATTATTCTTACATGCCTAAATTCCTAACTCAAACGATAGACGTCAAGAATTCACTCCCCCCCCCATTATGCATCATCGAGTCTTTTCTCTCCGTTTGCTCAAAAGATTACGGATCCAATTACTGTTTTCTCAGACTCATGCATTGATGAATAAATTGAATGGATAGCGAGAATTGCCAAGGAGAGACTAACTTTTGAAGTTAGAAATTCCACAGAAATTAAACAAAACAACAATTCCCACTTCAGCGTTGCTGAAGCAAGGCCGAAAATGTAAATCTCCTAAAGGAACTCGGAAGTTCAATAACGAAACATTTAAATCAATCTGAATAAAACGGTATCCGATAAATAAATCCTTTGATGAACGCATACGGAAATAATATAAACATTCTTTTCAAGGGCAATAACTCAAATAAATATTTTGCGTTCTAACTAAACCTTTTATTTTCTCAGAGGTAATATTTGCTAAACTTCCTGAGACGTATTATAGAGAGTTTTCGATAAATATAGTTATTAGTTTAATTTCTTTGCGTGCTCCTAGACACGTAGTTCGAAATACAAAGTTTCTGAAAATAAGGCAGCTAATTCTAGAAAAACAGCTTCAGAAATGAGGCCATAAAACCCTCCCCCACCAGTGACCTGCGGCAGGATCCTTAACAGTAATAATTCATTCGGAGTCCAAATGGATGTATGTAAGTTTTTGTGATCGTCATAATATATTTAACTTGAGTCAGTTTTTCTTAGAAACGCCTCCACGAAACCACCCTTCCCATTACGCATATATCCATCGCGTGCTCTGACACAACGTTAAATAATCCTAACTCAAAGAGCATATCCTATGCAAAATTAAAATTTAATTTGATACCAATGGCGAATGCAATAATTCTTCACATTCTCCTTCTTTTATTTCAGAGACTACAAAGCAAAGACCCGACACCTTATCGACCAAATCCTATTGGCGACGATTCACCATCTACCATGCATTTCAGACATCATTCTAGAGATATTAGGATTTTTAATGCCAAGAAACATAAAAAACAAATGTGTACTCGACAGGATTTGAACCATGTAATCTTCCAATTTCTAACCGGATGTGCTAAGAACTCACACCATATGAACACTGATTGGTGGGACTGCGAAAATTCCTCGTTTAGTTCTTTCTAAATATGAGCATAAATATTCAAATCTGCAAGGTGATATGTGGTGAAATGTGATCTAGGTCAATTTGCTGCGTTATATCTGCACAAATTCTAAGTCCTACAGAAAGAAAAATGATGCCAAATATAGATCAATAATAGGAGAAACTAATACCATTATGCACAACAGAACCTGCAAGACGTTATCCTATCTCTGTAAAACACACTTGGTCAATTTACAGCAACCACAAACGTCCATTTTAATCCAGTTAATGATCTCGGTGAGCAAATTATAATCGACATTTTCTGTGATGTCTTACAGAATACGTTCCCTACCTACTCGCTAAATCCGACCCCCCCCCCACACCGCTCCTAGTACATAACACTCATGTGGATTGGCTAAAATGTCACGATGATGGATTAATCTCGACCCCCCTCAGTGGTATGGAATAATATCGTTGAGCCATCTACCGGGAAAGGGTGTAAAATTTAACGAGATGTTTTGACGTGACGCTCAAAGCACTGATGTGATAGATTACGCAACAGTATAAAGTTCGCTACGGCGTGCGAAAGAGGTCACCGCAACTCGAAGACAGATGGCAGAAATAAAACCGTTGAAAACATTTTCGCAGGTATAGTTGAGGCATTTCCACAGAGAGTAAAATTCTGCAGGCATGTCACCAGGAAGTTCATTGAGCCGGTATAAGTCAGAAACTGTTAAGTAGAAAACATCAGATTTCTGGAACATCCGTTATTTACAGAATCTCCTAAACATTAATGTACGACCGACTGCTCAGTTTCGAAGAGTTTAGATATCCTATTGTTATGTAGAAAGGATACTTTCCGATTTTACACAAAATAAAAAACGGTGTTATCAATTCGCTGGTAACCCACAACAGACTGTGTTTCTACAATTGTTATGGCAGCCATTTTTTTGTTACGTTTCAATGTTTTTCTCAAGTTTAATCTGATTGGAACTTCTTAGCTTAGTGATTGAAGTTTACGCGATTTGTAGTACATGTATCACGTCAGAATTTTAATTCCCGTTAATTGGCATTTGGTCCACAAAGAAGTATGTTTTGTAAAATGAATTCTCGTTTTTTTTTTTTTTTTTTTCATGATCTAAAGCGAAAGGGTAACAACTGACTGGTGTATGAATGAAGATTCAACTATTTTTGGCTATGAATGTCAAGTCTGTAGGAAAGATGCGTCTGATTAAGCTTAAGGTTCAATCGGATCGCTAGGAGTGTGTTCGTCGCGAGAAAGACGCTCGGAAATGGCGCCTATGCTAATAACATGTATGAAAGATGCATCTGGTCAAGGTTAAGAATCAATCGGATGGCTAGTGGAGCCATAACGAAGCGCGAGGTTTCGCAAACGCGGTCTTCGGTAGTCGTCGGACGACACTTTGTATTCGTACTTTGCGGAGTTAAAAGTGGCATCGAAAATACCGGGAACAGAAGAAGGAGGATCACTACCGGGACTGCATGATTTGCATGTATGTGCAGCAGTCACCCGACATAGACAAAGACATGTAGCCAAGAACACACGAGGGGAAATACTTTTGTTGTTTTTGTAACATACATTTTCCCCGTTGGTTTGGATGACAACCATCTTGGAAACACTGCATTTTGGTGCTATTCTTCATAAAAATCGACAATAATATCAAGGGCCACGGTATTGTAATCTTTTACCAAAATTTCCAACAGAAACCTCCATCAATGAAAGTCAAATTGTCATTTCTATGCTTATTCGCCATTGTTGGGATATCACATACTTTTCATAAAGCAGATAACGTAACGTTTCATAAAGCAGATTAAGTAAATGCATACTAATAGGGGGACCGGAAAGTAATGTCGCTTTCTTACATTAAATTCAAACTAATACATTTTTAACAAGTTTTTATTTTTAATCAATAATATAATCACCCTCGCTATCAACAAGCTTTTGCCATCTAATGTGCAGATTTTCAATCCCGGACGGATAAAAATCAATTGGTTTTTGAGTAAAATATCTCGAGAGGACATTTTGGACATCATCCAAATTTTCAAATTTTTTGCCACAAAGAAAATGTTGTAGGGATCCGAATAAATGGAAATCCAATGCTGCGATATCGGCGGAGTATGGTGGGTGAGTATGGCAGTACCTCCCACCCCAATTCATTCATTGTTTCCAGTATTCGTCTTGCACAGTGCGGACTTCCATTGTCGTGTTGCAGAATGACGCCTTTTCTGTTGACAATTGATATTTTTCGAATAAAGATTCGTTCACTCCATCCAATTGTTCACAATAAAGGTCTGCATTAACAGTTTGTTCAGGTTTCAGCAATTCAAAATGAACAATTCCGCGAATACTCCATCAAACACCCAGAAGCGCCTTTTCGGGATGTAAACCCTTTGTAACTCCTATTAAAACTGCCTTTTGAGTTTTGGATTATCATATAGGACTTAAGTTTTTGTCTCCACTAATCAAAGGATCAAAAAACGGTTCTGTAAGGTGCCGTTGAAGCAATACGTTGCATGTGATGGATCGGTTGGCTTTGTTCTTTTCGGACAGATTATGGGGGACTTAAACACCTGCTTTGCTTGTTTTTCCATTCTGCTTTAAATGTTCTTGGATGGTCGACCAAGGTTGGTTAAAAGTGTTTGACATGGATTTGCTTCCACTTCTGCCCTTAGCATGTTGTTGTCGACATGCACAGAAACGACATTATTCTCCGGTTCCCCTATTAAAAGTAAATTAGCCTACAGTATGCAATTTAAAAATACCAATGGCAAGGTAATCACCATATATTCTTGCATAGACACCCCCGTAAGCATTCTGAAGCTATGATCTGAAAATTTTAAAAATTATTTGCATCATTTTCCTCTTCCTCTGTTGTACGTAGTTTTTCCCGAGGGCTAATGTCATAGTAAATTGTATCTATTGTTTACTTGAATTTCTGAAGTACATTCACAGTTCGTATTTGCATTTCTCTATTAGTGTTTCAACCATTTTATTTTCCCTTGAATTATTATTTTCAAACATATTTTGTGCAAATCTTTCGTTAACACATATTCTCACTCATAAGAAACTTTCCAAACATGTAATTTGGCTCGGTTTAGTTCATTATGGCAAAGTAAACTAGTTCTATCTGTCTAAGGGGAAGGATGCCTTTGCGGAGAACGTTTCAAGAGGAACTGGCTCGAGTATACGTTACACATGGGGAAAGCCACGAAGGCGCCCGTGCAGCCAACCCGTCTGCTTTAATTCGAACACGGATCCGAAATACCAATGTTCAGCAACTTTACCGCTTCCAAACATGTGATTCCACCTTACTTCTGTTATTTATATTAGAGCTCATTGTGGCTTTATTTTCTGCTGAAGTGTTTGATTTTTTGCTGTCTGGGCTTTTCGTTCTCCCCCATTCTCCTCCTCCGTTGTCCCTCTTGGGAATTGCGGTCAAGACTTATTCGTGTGAGGTGCCCCTGAGGTTTTATAATGTAACTGAGCCGCCGCACGACGTGTCCGGCTTCGTTACCTCCTAATATCGCCCCAGTGTCCGTCAGATATGTTAATATCATTACTAGGTATTCTTACTGAAATATTGGTGTCGTTTAAAGAAGTAATATTATGATAGTTACTAGTAGTTTGTCCATAACTCGTTTTCATTTGTTATTTCTTAGTGTAACCTCGTTCATCGGAAGTTAAATTTCTCCCGTAATTTTTCCTCATCTTGATTTTGGGACAATGAAATTAGTTAAAAGAAGAGGGGAATAGTATATAACAGACCTATATTCCTATTTTCAGTAGGTAAGTCATTGCTTATAAGTAGCGATCTTCTATTTTTTGTCCCCCTAATCGACATGGCGATTAGCAGGACGATATGTCGTATTGTTTCGACCACGAATCTCGGAGATCGCATGAATATGTATAATAGTCTATCCTAGTTCTTATGGTGGCAATTTGGGTCGCCACTTGTGGTGCTGCACCCTTGGCAGTGCTCTAGCTGATAGCTAAATGACCGTTCAGCTCAAACTTTCATTATGAATTTTTAACTATAGTCAATTAATTTAAAACAGAAACTTCAGGATCATTTTTCAGCCCCAGCTTGCCTCGTAATCATGGGAACGACAGCTGCAGCAGATGGTTCGTGTCGCCAAACTATTTCTCCCATACTGTATTTCTGTTTAGCATGTTTCGCTTCATGATCAGCGCAGTGAACGGAGACGCTTAAACGACAGCCCAAAATGAAGTGGAGAAAATAAGTGTAGTGTAATGATGATGACACGCGTTACGATCGCAGATGGGGATCTGGCAACGACCTTGAAGTAATTATTTTCAAGAAACAGACATGTATTCGGCCGTTGGGTGGGAAAAGGGTGTTCCTTTTATAAAAATTTACTAAAGGTGTATTATATCATTCCACTTCAATTCCTACTCCATGCAAGGAGTTTTTTTCATTAAAACGTTCAAAGTAACAGCAATCACTTATGTACTGTTACTTTTTCAGAAATTAATGTATTAAGTTTTTAAAAATGTTTAATATTGTTACGAATTTGGTATTTAAAAAGCTAATGTTAGTTTAATTATAAATTAAATGGTTTTATTTCTCGCGCAGTGCAGCGCGTGACGAATATTAAAAGAAAGCTAAGCCGGAAAATTGAAAATACAAGAGCGCGTGCATTAAATAAATAAATATCTCTTTTTGATTTCGAGAAAGTACTGGAAAATTCTAGCGCGTGATTTTAAAATCTTATAAAAGGAGGAAAACATCTCAGTTTGTAGTAGTTGCTTAGTTTGTTGTTGTTTAGAAAACTGCTGTTGTTGATTATAGCGAATTCGCGGATTAGTGTTCTTTAGCTGTTTTGAATTACGTTCTATTGTACATTTGAGTAGTTAAAAGATAACTACTGTGAGATATTGTAATACTGCATGATAATTTGAGAAAATTTAAGCATTTTTGTTGTGATAATAAAAAGTTTTGTTTATTTTTCATCGGACTTGTGCATTCACTTCATAACGAATCCGTACGCACGCAACAATTTTTGGTGTCAGAAGTGGGATTTGAATGCCAATAACAAGAGCGATGGAAGAGCAATTAAGGCAATTGATAACAGCCTTTGCCTCGTTTAAAGAAGAAATGAAAGAAGAGATGAAATCTAGCCAAGGAAAGATGGAAGGGGCCGTCAACTCCGTTAAGGAAGAAATGAAATTGGGCCAGGAATCTGTTAAGGACGAAATGAAAGCCGTTCAAGCTGGTCAAGAAAAGATTGAAGCAGGTCAAGAAGAAATGAAAAGAGAGATTACCTGCATAATAGAAAATAAATTTGAAGCTATGGAAGGCAGAATTGACACAGTTGAAAATAAAGTTGGACAAATTGAAGAAAAAGTTTCTTTTGTAAAAGATCAAATTGAAGAAAGAGTTTCTTCGGTGAAAGAAGAAATAGAAGAAAGAGTTTCTTCTGTAAAAGAACATATAGAAGGGAGAGTTTCTGCTGTGGAGGAACGAATTGAAGGAAGAGTTTGTGCCGTCCAACACCAAATCGAACAACAAATTGATGAGAGAGTTTCTGCAGTTGCCAAAGAAATGGATACTTTAAAGAAATTCGTAGCGTCGGCAGGGAGCAGGAGTGATGATTTTAAGTTCTTACCAATGCCTGCTCGTCCATCTCTGAAGCTATCCACATATGATGGGAAGACCTCCTGGCAGGTGTATAAGACACAATTTTCTATCGTGGCGGATGCGAATGGATGGGATTCCCAAGCTAAGGCCTGTCATCTCGCCGCTTCTCTAAGAGCCGACGCAGCGGATATCCTTCAGACTCTTCCCGAAAACAAAAGGTTAGATTTCGAAGCTCTGTCCGGCGCCTTGGAGTTGCGCTTTGGGGAGAAGTGTTTAAAAGACTACAGCAGGCTCCAATTAAAATCTCGTCAACAGAAGCCTACCGAAACACTTCAGGAGCTCGCCGCGGATGTTGAAAGGCTGTCCCATCTCGCCTTTTCGGAATGCCCGACAGAAACAAGGGAAATCCTGTCCTTGCAATACTTTATCGACGGCATCCGAGATACTGAAATACAGAAAGCTCTACGAATGGCGGGTGTAAAAGATTTAAAAAGTGCTCTAGTGTACGCCATGAAATTTGAGGCAGCCCAGCAAGCCACTCGTCGAGACCGCCACCCAGTCAGAGCTGCTCAAGTCCAGGAGCCAGGGGATCAAGTCACCGCTCGACTTGACGATTTAACTAGACAACTGAACGCCTTGAGACGGAATATTGGTGAGAAGAAACCGACCGTTAAGTGCTGGAACTGCGGTGCTGAAGGACACATACGACGAAACTGCAAAACACCCCAGGGTACTGATGTTAAGACCGCTTCTAACAAGCAGCAGGGAAACTAATTAGTGGCCATCTCGCGGGGCGGAGGTTGCCAGATAATGAAAAGCCCCCGTTTAAAGCGCTTCAGATTTCTGCAATGAGAGGCGGCAGTAATGGACTTTTTATAATAGGACATATTAATGGAGTTCCGTGCAATATGACTATAGATACAGGAGCCAACGTCACCATCATCCAAAAAGATTTCGCTCAACAACTAGGAAACAAACTTATCTGGACGCCGCCCTGCGTTACTCTCCAGACTGTGTCCGGTGAGAAGATCGACATCGACGGAAAAGTAAATGTTAACATCACGTTTGGAAGTGCCGCTTACCATCACACGGCATATGTAGCAGAGATCACTGATTCTTGCATACTCGGATTGGACTTTCTAAGGAAATACAATTTTTCCTTGGATTTTAAAAATAACGAATTGCATTCTACATCTGAGGACATAGCGTTATTTCTCGTTAATGATGAAGAAGTTAAATCTGTCCATAAAATCATAGCACAAGACTATATCACAATACCGGCAAGAACAGAAATTTTACTTCCTGGATCCATAGCCGAAAATAGAAATTTCCGCTACGGCATCATAGAATATCCCAATAACTGTAATATCCCAAAAGGAGTACTAGTAGCCTCAACACTCGTCGACCTATCCAGAACGGTTATCCCGGTGAGAGTCGCCAATGTAACTGAAAAGTCGAGAGTTATTAAGAAAGGTGAAGTGGTTGCAACATGTACTCCAGTAACCAGCGTTGAAAGAAAGAGTAACATCCCAGAATCCGTGTCCTCAGAGAGCATTACATCGGAGTTATTGCAGAATGCACAATTAAACGATAAAGAGAAAAATGCTGCCGATCGCGTCATTAAAGATCTTCAAGTTGTTTTCTCCCGCTCGTCTTCTGACGTGGGTCGAACTAGTTTGACACAACATAGAATAGATACCGGCGATCATCCCCCGATCAAGCAACATCCAAGGCGTCTGCCGTTTGCTAAACAGGAAGAGGTGCGAACACTGTTAAAAGATATGGAAGAAGGCGATGTCATCGAGCCTTCAACAAGTCCATGGGCATCTCCCATCGTTCTCGTCAGAAAGAAAGACGGCTTAACAAGATTTTGCGTTGACTATCGCCGGTTGAATGAGGTTACGAAGAAAGACAGTTACCCTCTTCCTAGAATTGACGACATTCTAGACACTCTTTCTGGAAGCAAGTGGTTCTCAACGCTTGATTTAAAGAGTGGGTATTGGCAGGTAGAAATACACCCTCATGACCGAGAAAAGACGGCATTTACTACGGGACAAGGGCTTTGGCAATTCAAGGTGATGCCGTTTGGACTGTGTAATGCGCCGGCAACATTCGAACGCCTCATGGAGACTGTTTTGAAAGGACTTTCCTATGAAGCCTGTCTGATATACCTGGACGATATCATCATCGTCGGAAAGAGTTTTGAAGAGCATCTAGAAAATCTTAGACAGGTGCTTCAGAAACTGAAAGAAGCCAATCTAAAGCTGAGTCCCGCTAAATGCAAATTGTTCCGAAAGGAAGTGACTTACCTGGGACATGTCATCTCTGCAGAAGGTGTGCGCACGGATCCTGAAAAGGTATCAGCGGTTAAATCCTGGACGCGTCCCGAAAATGTCCCTCAGCTGAGAAGCTTCCTAGGGCTTTGCACCTACTATAGGAGATTCGTGAAGGACTTTTCTTCCATCGCAAGACCCCTTCACAAGCTGACAGAGAGCAACCAAAAGTTCTTGTGGACAAAAGAATGCGACGATGCATTTAACAACTTAAAGGAAGCTTTAACATCTGCTCCAATCCTGACGTATCCTCAGCACAACAGACCATTTATTCTCGACACCGACGCGAGCAATGAAAGTGTCGGTGCTGTTTTGTCGCAAGAAATAGACGGCCAAGAACGTGTAGTGGCGTACTGGAGCAAGTGCCTGTCTAAACCGGAGAGGAATTATTGTGTCACCTAGAAAGAGTTGCTCGCCATAGTCAAAGCTGTAGAACAGTTCCATCACTATCTATACGGCAGAAAATTCCTGCTCCGCACCGATCATGCATCATTGACCTGGCTTTTAAATTTCAAGAATCCTGAGGGTCAAATAGCCAGGTGGATACAGAGACTCCAAGAATATGACATCACTATCCGTCATCGTAAAGGATCATCACACGGAAACGCCGACGCCCTGTCTAGAAGACCTTGCCAAGAAAACTGTCGATATTGTTCCAGGGTGGAAGCGAAATACGAGCTGCTGACTCCGGTCGCAAGACAAATTACAACATCAACATCGGCTGATCGAGAACCGTGGAGTGATGATGAAGTCAGGAAAGACCAGCTGGAAGACCGCGACATTAAACCCATAATTGATCTAATGGAGTCGTCAAACAGAAAACCTACCTGGCAGGACATTTCTATCTGTAGTCCTACAACCAAACAATATTGGGCACTCTGGGATTCACTTCACATTCGAAACGGCGTCTTATACCGGAAATTCGAATCGGATGATGGGAAGACGTTCCGATGGCAGCTGATACTTCCAAGATCCCGCATTCCGGATGTCCTTAAAGAACTACATAACAGCCCTACGGGAGGTCACTTTGGAATAATGAAGACCTTACAGAGAGTTCGTGAGCGCTTTTACTGGAATAATGCAAAGGATGACGTGCAAAAGTGGTGCCGATCTTGCGATGCCTGTGCAGGTCGGAAAGGACCTAAGAGACGCAGCCGAGGCAAGCTGCAACGTTACAACGTAGGGGCACCTTTTGAACGAATCGCCTTTGACATCCTGGGACCTCTGCCACGAACTGCTGATGGCAACAAATACATACTCGTTGTCGTTGATTACTTCACCAAGTGGCCTGAAGCTTATCCTATTCCTGATCAAGAGGCTGTCACAGTAGCTGAGGTAATGATACAGCACTGGATTTCCAGGTTCGGAGTGCCTCTTCAATTACATTCCGATCCGGGAAGGAATTTTACCTCGGTAGTAATCAAAGAACTATGCAAACTACTCGGCATTGACAAGACCCAAACGACGCCATTACATCCCCAGTCGGACGGCATGGTAGAGAGGTTCAATCGAACCATCCTTAATAACCTCTCATTAGTGGTTTCCAGAAACCAGCAGGACTGGGACAAGAAATTATCGCTGTTTTTACTGGCTTACCGCAGTGCTGTCCACGAGACTACCGGCTATTCTCCATCACAGATGCTATTCGGTCGTGACCTTCGTCTGCCTTGTGATCTATTGTTTGGCCGTCCTCCAGATGCTCCTTCATCGTCTGAGGAATATATTCAAGATCTCCAGGCCCGGTTTGAAGTGATGCACAACTTTGCACGAGAGCGAGTCAACTTAGCGACGGAGAAGATGAAGACCCGATACGACACAAGAGCTACTGAACATCAATTCCACGAAGGAGACAAAGTGTGGTTGTGGAATCCGACTCGACGGAAAGGACTTTGTCCGAAATTACAGTCACCTTGGGATGGCCCGTACACAATTCTAAACAGGCTGAATGACGTCGTGGTTCGGATTCGCAAGTCTTCGAACTCTAAACCTAAAGTCGTTCATTACGACAGGTTAGCTCATTACTATGGCCATAGTACGTAATGTAAATAATTGTAAATAATATCAGACCATGGTCCTTTTTGTTTTTAAATGTGTATTTGATTTGATTTGTATTTAGTATTTGATTTGCATTTAGTATTTGATTTGCATTTAGTATTTGATTTGTATTTAGTATTTGTTTTGTATTTAGTATTTGATAGCATTTGATTTGTTTAAGTTAGTTATTGCATTTATTGTTCATGTTGTTTGATATTGTAATGTAATGTTTATGCCACAGTTATAAGTTTAGCTTCCTGTCCAGGGATTGTACTGCCCGGGACGTGGAGTCCTTGGGAAGGGGGCAGTGTTACGAATTTGGTATTTAAAAAGCTAATGTTAGTTTAATTATAAATTAAATGGTTTTATTTCTCGCGCAGTGCAGCGCGTGACGAATATTAAAAGAAAGCTAAGCCGGAAAATTGAAAATACAAGAGCGCCTGCATTAAATAAATAAATATCTCTTTTTGAATTCGAGAAAGTACTGGAAAATTCTAGCGCGTGATTTTAAAATCTTATAAAAGGAGGAAAACATCTCAGTTTGTAGTAGTTGCTTAGTTTGTTGTTGTTTAGAAAACTGCTGTTGTTGATTATAGCGAATTCGCGGATTAGCGTTCTTTAGCTGTTTTGAATTACGTTCTATTGTACATTTGAGTAGTTAAAAGATAACTACTGTGAGATATTGTAATACTGCATGATAATTTGAGAAAATTTAAGCATTTTTGTTGTGATAATAAAAAGTTTTGTTTATTTTTCATCGGACTTGTGCATTCACTTCATAACGAATCCGTACGCACGCAACAATATGTCTCGAAATAAATTACGATAAACGAAAAAGTTACAAAAGAGTAAAATTCTGTCATTTGCATGTCGCAATAAATACGTATTTAACCTAAAGAAAATAAACAATCTTATTATCCGAGTTTTTCAAACGTTGGATAGCTCTAATACCATTTAGTTCGGATATTGGAAGTTCTGCTTCAGATAGATCCCGAAAGTAAAATTGTTATTTTAACAAAGGTGATGAAAAGCAGGTGCTTCACCTAGAAACAGCTTCGGAGAAGAGAACCTTGAAATGAATATCTGACCACTCAACAAAAGCCTTTGAAAAGTGTTGAAGAGAATATAAAAATATCTTCTCCCTTCCCCACTGAAGTGATAATATTTTCTTTTCACTCGATCCTTATACGTTCGGGATAGCTGGAAAACATCTAACAATATTAATATCGGATTTTCCAGGCAAAGAAACATATAAAAAATCTTGGTGTTTCTTTTTGGTTTAGATTTCTTGAGACAGCTAACACTATATAGATTTCAATTGCAACATTTTTCTGTTTCTAACATGTTTTCCCTGTGTTATCTTAACGTATTGTTGCGTGCGTACGCATACAGTGGAAGGTAGCTTAATTTGGACCGCTGTGATATACAAAGACTGATGATATCTGCGAGATTTGAGATAGGCATTTTGTTATGCGTAGATGTAGAAGAGGTTAATGCAATTGTGTTTGTAAAGAAACGCCTCGTGGTTACATTGAGAGAAGTGTTATTCGTTTGGCTAAGGAGAAAGTCTGTTATTTCGACATAAGTGCGAAAGCAGTTATTTCATCTAAACGTAAGTAATTACATGTCTTATTATACAATCACAAAACTTGTTTATTTATCTACAATTTGCAATTATAATTTTGCGAGGTTATGTTAATTTATCGTTTCTGTACAATATCAAGCACTAAATATTCAAGTTTCCCAAGTTGGACCGAAAACAGTTGCCGAAATTGAACCGGTCAAATTTCGGCAACGACATTTTTTTCATGGATAAAATATAATTAACCCTAGAAAACTTACGGGAATGGCAACTATTGGTCTCCGAGACGAAGTATGCGTAAGCGTGCTTAAAACGTATTTTAAAAGCTAATTGCAGAATCCCTGTTTAACCTTCTATTAGTGATGATGATGAAGATAGAAGTGATAACGAAAATAAACGATTTAGGACAGTCTTGAAAAAATATCACAGCGAGCAAAGAAAAATTCAAATCCAACTGGCCGTTCGTCTTCTCGCAGTTCACCAATAGCCCAGAAAGCAGTGGAAATAACAAGCATACCTTACAAATCGTGGTTATACCAAACCTTTAAAAAAAAAAAAAAAAAAAAAAAAAAAAAAAAAAAAAATCAGTTCACGAAAGTTTAATAAAATGCAACAACATAAAAAAGAAACTGGTGATTCATGGTTTAGTATATTATGTGAAGAAACGAAGGAAGAAGAAATGATACAATGCATGAAATTTCACGCTTGTATACATACTCGGTGTGCTGGAGTTAGTGCTACGATTAAAAGGTTCTTTTGTTGTAATTGCTGTTAAGAAATCTTATGGTCCAATTTAGGAAACTAGCGCTCCAAATAAGGAACCGGTTTACTAAATTGAACCGATGACACGATTTTTTTTAATTCATTTTTCACCGTTATAAAAAATTTAATAAATGGTTCTATTTCAAAGGTACACTTAGTGAGTTTATTTTCTACTTCTTAATTTTTATTGGCACTTCATCCATCCTTCTATATAGTGAAAAATACAAAATTGGTTCAAATTAGGCTTCTTTCTCCTAGATTGAATGCACAAAGAACCAATCACAGCTTGATATATTTTTTTTTTTTTTTTTTTTTTTTTTTTTACCCAAAAGGAAAAATTTACAGTTCTGGAACTTTCCAGAAAATACTCCTACAGCTCTTCTCCATACCACAAAGAACATTCAGTAGTTATACTTCGCCGCCATATCAGGATAGTTATTAGCGACGTTGACTGCCGTACCGAAAGGTTCGGGTTCGAGTCCCGGAGAAGACATGGATGTTTGTAAATGTACAGTGAAGTTGCGGCGTGAGGGCCCTTTAAGTATACGGCGAAGCGGAAGTCGTCTCGAGAGGTTGGTGGTATGATAATAAGCGAGTGGAAGACCCTCGAAAACCCATCCCCCTCCGAGGTGTGGCGAGCCAAATGTTCTTTCGAGAGGTTGATGTAGGGTTGAGTCGGGACCGGTCCGGTCCTCCAGAGATACTCTCCATCAAAATTGGGGGCGGAACTGAGCAAAGTCGTGCTTCACCTATACAGGCGCAATCTTATACTCCTTGCCACGATAAATTTCGTGGCTTCCTCTGATGCTAGTATCAGATGACTGAGATAGGTCACAATAACAATAGTTGCACTTCAAACTGCTAAGCACGTTAAAGACAACACAATGCAAAGCGCATTTAGAAGGCGAAGCTCTCACGGATATCTTACTAGTATTCCGAAATCGCTCTGAACTAACAACTGCTGAGAAACTAATGCCCTCCCCCCCTCTGCCGCGAAATCTCTAGTACCTTCCACTTACAATAACCATTACAGTTATACAGGGACCGGACCAAAATGTTTTCAAATAATCGCCAAATTTGGCGACAAAATTAGTCGCCAAGGTCATCGCCGGCTTGGTGATATATCTCCAATATAGTGAGAAAGCCATTTTACGGCAATGTTAAATACACTCATGTCCATAAATTAAGGATAATGCAAAATCTGGCAAAGGAAGAGTTAGAAGCAAAACAAATTTGACTTATTTGTAAAGCTTATTTATTAAACAAAAGGTAAAGAGCAAAAAAATATGCTCTATGTTTGATATTATTAAAAAAATTAGCGATTTTTTCTCCCTGGAGCAAATTACAAAAACAAAAAAAAAAAAAAAAAAAAACCCTATTTACGAAAAAAAAAATATATATATATTACATGGTTGGTATGATTGTTAATACATTGTATGTCTCCCAGACGATGCAATACAGTCCGTACAACGCCTAGGCATGCTGAGTATCAAATTATCGATCTGATTGTGGGGAATATTGCACCACTCAAAATGCAATGCTCTTCGAAGTTCCGGTAAGCATTCGCTTACGATGTTTGCACGGTGAGGACGGGCGTTGTCATCCATAAACACAAATTGTGCGCCCATGGCGCCCCGAAACAAACGTACATGTTGTTCCAGAAAGACGTCCCGATAGATTTGGCTTGTCATGGTTCCAATTTGAACATGCAGGTCAATTCTGGAACACAGAATAATTCCACCCCAAACGAGCACTCCTGCACCACCGTAACGGTGTCCTTCAATGATGTTTTCTTGGTGGTAACGGGTACCTGGAGCTCTCCATATGAAAGTCCGCCGAGAATCAGACTGCAAGCTAAACCTGGACTCGTCGGAAAACATCACACAAGCCCACTGTTGAGGTGTCCACAATGCATGCTCTCTAGTCCAGGCTAACCGCAGGCGACAGTGAGTTGCAGTAAGTGGAACGCATCTGACAGGTCTACGAGCATATAGACCCATCTGCCCTAAGCGTCTGTACACGGTCTGCCTTGTAATTGTCGTACCAGTGGCTGAAGAGAGTTTGACGAGACAGGTCTCAGGCTGTGCTCCGCCTCTTTCTTTTGGCAGTAACTGCCAAATACCGGTCCTCATTCGGCGTTGTAACTCAGGGGCGACCTGCGCTGTAACGTCTACTCACATTACCATCATCTTGGAATCGTTGCCAAAGCCTGGAGATGACACTCTGGGCAATTCCAAGTTCGTCCGATACTTCCAGTTGGGTACGCCCACATTCCAGACAGCCGATAATTCAACCACGTAAAAAATCATCCAAATGCGTCCTTTCTGTCATAACTATTATGTTATTGCACTGAAATGATTATAAAGCGCCTGCGAACAATTTTACTTCTTTGCCTGTATTCCTTATATATCACTCTTTTACACTCTCGTCATTGTGACGTACCATGGGTGTCATCTGGTTACTTCCTGAAATTTGCCTATGATTCTTGAAGATGTGTGTATTGATTTGTGTATTGACACTACAGATATAATTGCAATAAATTGTATATTGACACTACAGATATAATTGCAATAAATTGTATATTGACACTACAGATATAATTGTAATAAAATTATTTACATTTATACAAAATTCGTAACAATACAAAATTCATCCCCGATGCATTGCTTTGGAAACTGTTCTAAGATGATTAATTCTTAACTCGGTTGTGTTCAATATGATATTTATTTTATTAAATCTTACTCATATGGGAAGTAATTTGAAATGAGAGTGTTCAGTGACAAGTGTTCGTAACAGCTTGCATCTGCGAACTGAATTACATATTAATATTTGGATATCATTGCTATTCCTTGTATTTATCTAAGAATGTTTGAATTAAGTGTTACGTCGCAAACGTGAAACTAAATTTAAAATAAATGTCAAATTTTAATTTAAAAACATAAAACTCTTAGTATTTATTTAAATGGTGTCTCTTTTTGAGAACTAAACATGCTTTACATATTGTTGCGTGCGCACGGGTTCGTAATAGATGGGATGCCTAAGTCCCATAACAGGATAATGAAACAACAGGATAAATATTCTTATCGAAAGAAACATATTAGAACGCTTGAAGTTTCCTAAGAGATATTCGTACAAGTGTTCACAATATAACACAGTATAATCAGTAGTTATACTTCAAACTACTAAAAACGTTAAAATACAACGTATTGCAAAGCGTATCTAAAGAGAAAGCTGTATCTCAATTCACGCGTAAGTAAACAACTGCAACAACAATAACCAAGCAAACTCTCTCTCCGGGCGTTTATAGCTTTCAACCGATCGCGAGATATTTCTAGTATTTTCTGTTTCTCGAAATTACTGGAAAGCAGTAAGAGGATGGAATTACGGTTACAGCTAACATAGTGGTCAATTACATTTATTCAGTTTGAATGCAAGTTACCGAGGTATCTATTTACTCAATGTTAAATACGCGTGCCCCTATATTGTTACGTTTCCGGCATAGGTTTTTCTTCATATTTGTCTCACGCTGTATTGCACGGGGAAGTACAATAATTTTAATTATAAATCTACTAAAATTAGCCATCTAAATACAAAATTCGTAACAATATATCTATTGATTGAGGTGATAAACGAAACGAAATGTAACCTCTAATTCAAACATTCTTAGACTCACGTTGCGTTTGGTCAAGGCAGAGGTTTTTTTTTTTTTTTTTTTTTTTTTTTTTTTTTTTTTTTTTTTCCCTGAATAAACCAGAGACACAAACTACTGACTGATCTCGAGAATGGGTAATATTCTTCTTATATATTCACTATTCACAAATAACCTGTTCTATTTTTCCTATACATGGTCTCTCAAAAATTTCACTCCCTTAAAGTTTGATTGCTTATATAATATTCAAAATTACCATGCAGAGTGATTAGAATTTTTTTCGAAGCCAATAAATTGAAGAAATTCGCAATGTCCTTACCGGGATACGAATTCCGGACATCCCGAATTCGTGTCGCGCGTGTTTCCACTTATATCACGAAGGCATACGGAAAGGAGGTAGCAAAATACCTTATACACTACATCCAAACTTTGTATCTACATTCAATTTGATATAATACATTAGCAGAAGTACCCGATGCCAGTTAAGTTAAATTGAGAGTAATGCATCTAGCAACAGAGAGAACGATACTGCTTTAATCCTTCTCTGATAACGATGCAAAAAATACGATTAAGATTCATACATTTTTCAGTCAGATGCGATACGGAACCCACATAAAAATTTCCATAGAAAAATAAGCTAATTCACTCTCATTATATCGGCAATAATGGCACGCAATTTTTAACGATGTTCGTCTTTCTAATCAAATGGTCGTAAAAGCTCCAGTTCCATCCAATATTTCACATGTATTCAATTTTAGTCGATTAAATGTGGCAAAAAATGGATCTTAATTGATCAGTAATCAATAACGGGAACAAACTCACTCACAAACACACATTCTTCTTTATATACATATGTTACCGTGAAAGACCGAAATTGGAGAATGTCGACTTTCACCGGAGAATGTCAACATTCACCAAATACGTCGGTGAAAGATCGAGTACTGCATTACATCCTTGTACATTCGGACCCTCACCGGTGTATGTCGACAATCACAGATATGCTCTGGTGTAGGTCGAAAAGAGAGGAGTATATGTACACGCTGTCATTGCAAAAGGAAGTGTTCAGAAGTAAATGCAGTTGTAAAAGCAAGGGCCTCTTGTGCGATTCAAAGTGTCATAATAGTTTAAGTTGTTGCAATAAATTAGATTTAAATCACATAATTTGGTAAGTTTATGACTTCTATTATTTTCCTTTCTCATTTTGAATGTACTGTGTGTTTTAAGTTCTTATATTCTTAAGTTCTTATTTTAAGTCTGAAGTGCGTTTGTTCGCGACTGAATTACGGAGAAGAAAGTATGGTATTCTTATATATTCAACATTCACCATTAGTACGTGGTGAATGTCGACATTGGCCGGTGTAAGTCAGAAATAAGAGCATTTGGAAAATATTTCGGACATACAGCAAGCGACTATGTGAATGTTGATATTCACCGGTGAATGTCGCCATTCTCCAGATTTCGGTGTTTCACCGTAACATATATATAGATAGATTTTGTAAAACTTACAAATTTTTGATTGACAAACTCTAGGATTTGAAAGCGAGCTTATTTTCGAAACAAGGCATTTTGATCTCCGACGTTCGAGATTGTTGCCACGCGGAAAAATGAGTGCGAAAATGAGCACTTTCAGAGTTTTTAATTAATATCTCGGCTGATTAAAGTGGTACGAAAATGTAAACAGTCGAAATCGCTTCCCACGAGTTTTTAGAATGGGTATAATGTATTTAATGTTTGGCAATGATATTTTTGTTTCATCGTAAAACTTAGGAATTTTTTAATAACAAAATCTACGATTTGAAAGCCATCAGTGGCAACGCTTCTCGAAATAAATCAGATTTTCATCTCCAACTTGCAAGACTGTTGCCATTCGGAAAAATGAAGGCGAAAATGATCGTTTTTCCGAGTTTTTAATTAATATCTCTGATTTTAGCTACTTTTGTTTGGAAAAAAACGGACGTCGCCCTTTTCCAGAGCCCAGAATATAATTGTAGAAAGTTTGGTGACGATAGATATAGTGGTTACTGAGTTATTAGCTAGCAAACAAACACACGAATTTTCTTCTTTATGTATATAAATAAAAAAAACAAAATATGTCGCATTTTATGTGTATGTGAACAACAAGGAACAATGGAAAAATTTTGGAAGACAGCCTGATCTCAAAGAACTGTGCATAATAGCGAAACAACAGTCACCTCACGTTATATATCCGTTGCGATATTTAAATATATTTAAAGGTTTTTCCAATTTCAGTTATTGGTAAATGATAATATTTGAGAAATTATTATGCTTTTATATTTGAGAAATTATTATTATGATAATATTTGAGAAATTATTATTATGATAATATTTGAGAAATTATTATTATGATAATATTTGAGAAATTATTATGCGAAGGCAGAATTAAAACACTGAGCAATTATGTTTATACCATGACTGGAAAGAAAATTGAAAAACTTTATAGTGTTAATATAACTTCCTGTTTGGGACGCATTTTCTAACTTCCAGTGATCCGTGCAAAAAGATGTGTATTAATTATCCAAACAAAAATCAATACGTGATGGTTAGACCTTTAATAATAGCAATTATGTATTTATAACTATCGTAAAAATTACAGCCCTATTAAATGTTTGCTATCCTTTGATGTAGTCACAAGAGGTGAGACGACCTCCTTGCAGGTGATGTGGAAGTCACGTAGTAGCCGCTTGCCCCGTTACTGATGTGAATGTAATCTCTGCGACATTTCAGGAACTAAAATTTCACAAATTGATCTTTTAATCTTAGGAATAAAACCGTGTACAGAGAGAGAAGATCAATTCCATGAAATACAATGAATGGTAAAACAATACCATCACACTCGGGTGAACAAATTAGACAAAGCCGGTTTCTGGACATGCACTGGAGGGTTTTTATGCAAGATGGGGCCGCTTATTTTGCACAAAAGCCCTACAAAATTGCATTCTAAACAGGAAGGTGATAATGAATTTTCACTTTCGATCCTTGATATTTAGTATGCATTAGGATTCAAAAGGCTGAAAAGCACCTAACCCAGTGGGCCAGCTGCTGTTTTGTCGATGGGGAAATGAAAGAAAGCATGCATTAGGACAATGACATTATAAATGAGCTGGAACAGGGAAAGTGGACGGAGCACCAGATATTCGCTTATGGATTTAGAGGTTTTGCTGTGTTGCATTACTACTTCAGCACAGTCATCGAACATGGGGTATATTGCGCCTCGTCTTGGGATCCAACTGAACAGGGAATCAATTACACAACGTGCAGTGCTCTCACCGTTCTCCTATTGAGCCGCCCCTCTATATATATCTATATAGATATATATATAGATACTTTTGCTGCGTCCGATTGCAACGAAAAAGGTGATGCATAACTGCATGTTATAGCAGTCCCATATACAAAATGTCAACGTTCTAAGGCTACTTGTTTTTGAGTTATGCGAGATACATACTTACGTACAGACGTCACAAAAAATCTCTTCTGAATCCATTTTAAATCCATTTTACAATCTATTTTTGGAAAACGAGTTCCTTACTCAATCCGCACGTACTGATGTCACGCGAAAACATCGTTTGAATGATTTCGAGAGCGGTCACAATGGATTTCCGTTTAAATATAATACCCGAAATATTTCGCGATTACAATACTTCCTTTACGAAGCAAAAACCACAGCTCCATTACTTTCATTTATGCATAACACATATCATAAATTCTTTCGCTTAGAAACATAGCTGTTAATACTGGAAACAAATTAATACTTCAGTTTTAAACGAATTGCCTATCATAGCAGTGTTGACACGACATGACTCGTTAGAGCAAGCATCTCACTTTATTGAAAGAGTCATTTACCAACATATTCTAGACGTTTATTCTACCGAATAAATCTCTAAGCGTCGTGACACGCTTCAAATAATTAATTATACAAACCCCAAGAAAAATACTGAATATATTCATGAAAGCTAATGCAAATTTCGATGATTATTATTAGTGATATCTCCATCAGTGCACTCGCTCACTAAATAACTTTTGTTTTCCCATTTATCTACTTCGCATTAAGCTTTGTTAACATCGCTGTCCTGTACTGCTGTATTTGCTCAACTACAAGGGCCAAAAGTTTCCAGATGACAGAAAGAGTTTCTTCTGTAAGAGGAAACTGCACAGACAAGAGCTCAGAAAGTCGAAGACGTAAATTAAGTTAGTGCTGAATAAATGAAGTGTGGCTTCCACATCGTCGAACTCTCCGATCACAGATCGATATCGCCCCACGTTTACGATTTATCGAATAAATTACGAACAAAGAAATAAACACGTGACGTATATGTAGTTTAAATCCCATTGAAGCTTCTACCATTTCCACCATTATGCATGCCATTGTATGTTTCGAAACGTATTTTGAATATCGGAGTGTAATTCCTTATATGTATAAGTTAATATAATTAATTGCGTATTCAACCGAAATAGTCTGAATAAACATTGTGACTACACATTCTGAAAGAAACCTACTACAAGAAACTATTACTAGTTAACGGAATTTAACGACTGAACTAGTAGAATAAGTATTAACTTACCCTGGGACTATTGGGACTTCAAATGCTCGGAGCATAGGAGAGTATTGTAGATCTCCTAACCATTACAAAGAATCATGCTTTGCCCTGAATAGTTTTAAACTTTCGCTACATTACAACCTTCTTTACAATGCAACCTTCTGCTCCAAAAATAGTTCGAAGCCAACTTCTAAATCTTCAGCAAATTAAATGTTTCATTGAACATCTTTATCATTATTCACATTGAATAATATAATAGTTCTAAGCTTATAAGGTATTTCTCCCACTTCCCTAGCGTGCCTTCGTGGTGTAACGGTAGCACGCTGGGCCGGTATTCCAGAGGTCGGTGGTTCGACTCGCGGCGAAGGCGGTTGCATATTTTCATCTTTTCTGTTTCCAAAAAATCCTAATGTCCCTACAGTGGCGCCCGAACTAAAAGGGTTGTGGATGATGATCGTCCACACACAGGATTTAGCGACTGGGTTCCCTGGGACCCTGGTCGCCCTTTAAAAAAGGCAGGTATATAAGGTATGTCTCCCGTTTTTCCAAGCGTCCTTCGTGGTGTAGTTCTGCACGCTGGGCCGGTATTCCAGAGGTCCGTGGTTCGATTCCCGGGGAAGGCGATTGCATATTTTTCATCTTTTCTGCTTCCAATTAACCTAATGACTCTATAAGGGGCGCCCGAACTAAAAGGTTTGTGGTTGATGATTCTCCTCACCCAGGATTTGACGACTAGGTCCCCTAAAACCCTAATCGCCCTTTAAAAAGGGAGTATATAAGGTATTTCTCCCACTTCCCTAGCATGCCTTCGTGGTGTAACGGTAACACGCTGGGCCGATATTCCAGAGCTCCATGGTTCGATTCCCGGCGAAGGCGGTTGCATATTTTAATATTTTCTGCTTCCAATTAACCTAATGACTCTACAAGCTGAGAATAAGAGACCGATGATAATTAAGTACACCTTGCACACACACACGAAAGAATAAATAAATAAATGGAAAAAAAAAATCTGAAAGTTTTCAGTTTTTTTAACGTTTGTGTTACCTTTATTTACTAAATAACATGTTCGTCGCACTTAAACCATACAAATCAATTCAGCAGCAATATCGCAAAGTAATTTAAAAACAGCGTATCTGCTTTAGAATTTCTGATATACAGTCTCGCGCGCTTCAGATAACGGTGTTGCCATTGCTCGCTTTGAAATCGTTGAGTTTCTTAATCAAAGACTAATAAATGCTTTACAAAACATGGAATAGGTAATAAAACAAGTCACAAATTCGGGCTTCCAGATGCCGATATTCGAATGGAGGATTACATAATTCAAAACTGGATGGCTCTAGGTACCGTTGTTTTATCACAATGCGATAAACATATATTCGTTTATGCAGTTTCTTCATTATTTAATTTCTCACACATAATACAGTGAGGTAATATTTGTTGACAACAATTTGAGTTGTGAAACGCCGTTTATAGTGAAACGCCACAAAATTCCAAAACGAAATTAATAGCCCTTGTGGGCTAATGCCCTCGAGGCTAATAAATAATTTAACCGTTCTATATTTTCCGTTCTACTGGGCCGGTTTAACGAAATTTAACTTACGTTTTTCATTTCTTCAAGAAGCGACTTAGGACATTTTCGCACTAAATGAATTTAAGATCATACAACATATATATATATATATATGTAATAAATTCTAACTCATGACCAGGAAATTGGAGGCGAAGGCAGATTAATTCTTTAGTTTTATTTTCAGCAACATGTAGCGACTACACACAAGTCGGCAAATTAAATGTGCCTGTTCCAAGAGATTTTACATTTTAGATAAGTTTGCAAGAAGAAAGGAAGAGCAGATAGACTGCAGTGCGGCCAGGCCAAAGCATAGAAAGCCAGTGCGTTAAGTTCAGGATGAAATCCGAAGTGAAACTGAGTTAGTTTTGGTTCTCAAAGCATTTTGATTGGATAGTTTCATTTACATCATCATAATTACGTAAGAATCATATGACATAGATTTTTCTCGAAATGACGCATTGCAAATAGATGTTGCTATTTTTAGAATCGCGAAGGGAAATTAATTTAGGCTGCTAATTTAATCTTTTACATATGCTTTTTCTTACATATATATATACTAGCTTTATAATATAGTGTTGTTCAAACATAGGTATTCTGACATAAAATCATATTTTTTTCTGAAATGACACACCTAGGTTTTTTTAGCGCTTATTAAAAAATGCAAACTTCAAAACTTCCATTATTCACGAATATCGTGGTAAATTTTAAATAAAAAACTATTTCTGCAGATATGTCTAGAACTGCATCTACTTTATGGTGATGGTCAAACTTTTATAGGTTATAGTTCAAAAGTGCTTTCGAAATACTTATAAAGTTTCTTAAAAAATGCAAATTTTATAAATAAAGCAGAAAATATTTGCGACTTATATTTGGATTGAACCTAAATTTCGAACTGTGAAATTAAAAATCAAATACGTTTTATAAAAAAAAAAAAGAAATGTTAATAAATATTCAGGGCGTCTCGTAAAAGTTGCGACAAACTTCTGGGGGAGAGAGAGGGCATATCATAAGGATTAAGAATTACATAGGAACCCATACCCGGAAATGTCAGGGGTAAGTGGTAACCGAGATAAAAGATGGGAAAAGAAACAAGAGTGATTAATTTGAAACATTTATTGGACATAAATAGAAATGGTGTACGACAACTTGAATGTTACAATAGATACGCTGGATACTGATACGAGACATTCTTAATTGAGAGGCAAGGGCACGTATGCTGCTCTTTGGATTACTCTCTACCGTATGCAACACACTTTCTTCCCTAACGACCGAGCGAGTCAATCGTGGCCAGCCCTCACTTGTCCTGCCATTTCTTAATCACCTGTAGTCGCACAAATTTTGATGCAGACGTGCAAACAAAATGTGGTGTGGTTGATGTGTTTATTGGCGAAACGTTCTCGATAAATGTATGCAGCGGCTCGTCCATTACCTTCAGCTATGCGTTTCATTAAATCTGTGTCCGCAAGCTATTCGTTCGTACAGCGTTCCATGGTCTTAGTATGATGCTCACCGCTCGAATGAGGCAATCTTCACTTTACACTAGCACTCTCCTGTACAGCACCCCCTGGCGGCGGCGTACAGTGACTTTTCTGGGCATGGGTTCTTAGCAATTCTTAATCCTTATGATGTGTCCTACCTCCCCCAGAAGTTTGTCGCAACATTTACGAGACATCTTGTATATCAACTTCAATTAACACTGAGGAGCTGGAATTTTCAGGACTTAATTTTTTATAAAACTACTAAGGCGATCTTTACAAAACTAGGCACTTAATTTCAGACATAAAATTGAAATACGGAAAACCATAGGCATGGCAATTCATAAAAGTTCCAATTTTGCGTCAAAATCCCTGTGCTAGAAGAATGCTATATATACGAGTAAATCTAATAAATATCCCAAGTCGCGTTTTCGAGGTACAAGAAACGCAAGTTAAACAAGTAAGTAAACTTAGAAGGAAATCATGTGGTGTCCGCATCAGATTTCTTTCATTAATATTTGCTCAAAGACAAGCTTTTGCCTAAGCTTTTCTATCGGCGTCTAGGTTCGTCAGTAAGAAGTGAGAAAATTGTTTTCCTACGTAATGACTAAAACACATTCGGCCAATTTTTTGAAGATTTTTACACTTTGGTACCTTCAGTTCGTAATTAAATTTTTAGTAAGAAGTTGTGCTACTGTTCACAGAAAAGAGCAGTTTTTGCCATTGCATATTTTTATTAAAGTCGGAGGGAAAAAACGTAAAGCTCTTTTCTATGCACCACCAAATGTAACAATATGCAATGATGTAGTACTGCTTGGGCGATGCAAAAATCTACCAAATGGCACAACGACACCAAATCTCACTACGTGTGTTTCATAGACCATTTACATGACTTTCTTTTTCAGATTTTTTGACGCAGTAATCCTTTAGATAAGTGTAAACAGAAATTAATTAGAATTCTATTCTGCTGACGCAGAGCAGCCAATAAATTCGTTATTTCCTCTTTCAAAACACATTATCATTATGTCAGAAGCGCGAACTGACAGGGTGTCAGCTGACAGTTTTAATTTATTCAGAAATCTAAAAGAAAATAACTCTAGAAAATCGACAAATTATAATTGTTAGAATCAAAAAGGATTTCAATGAGAAATATATTTAAACTTTGATAATAAGCTCAGTCTAAAGTAAAGAATAAAATATCTCTTAGCCAAGTTTTCATTGTGCTTAAATTTTTTAATATTCCTAAACTAAAAAGAAACTAAAGGAAAAACTAAAAAGAAATAAAATAAAATTCAAGTGTTTTTAATTAAAACGTTAATAGTTTTAATAATGAAACATAATCATATTTAATCTCAGCCATATTACCTTAAAAATAGCATGTGAGAAACTCCATAATGATATTTTTCATTTTCACATACACATACCAAAATTAAATAAGTAAATAAATAATAAAATGCGATTTCAGATTTATCATCGAAACATTATAGCTAATCACTTAATCAGAGAGTAGGAAGTTTGCTTTCAACCTAATAAATTAAACAAATAAAGAAGTGATAAAATATACAAACACACATATATTTGAGACATTAAAATTCAGATCTGAATAACTCATTTATTATAATTAAAATTATAAATACATGGTCTAGTAATAAAAAACCATAAGTCTCTTTTCATTATGTGCGCTTTTATCAGTATGGGCTTTTATCAGCCTGCGTGGGCTTTTATCAATGTGGGCTTTCATTAGTGTGGCCTGTTTATCAATGTGCGCTTTCATCGCTATGGGTATTTGTCGCGTGGGCAATTATCATAGTGGGCTTTTGTCTGTGGGCTTTTGTCTGGGAACCGTTTGAGAGTGATCGACCGAGTCGGGAACTGTATTTTAGTGCTTTGCCGTGAAGTTGTCTTCATCGTTATAGCTTTAAGGCTGTGTTGCTGATTGTTGCAGCGCGTTTGTCGTAGTTTTTCGACAAGTGTAAACTTGTCTTTGGAATTGTCCTTGCAATAGTGCTTATTAGCGAATAAACTGTGTATTGGTTCTTCACCAAGTGTTATCAATTACTCCACGTCCACGAACCCGTACAATGTAACAATACCATAAACATAGAATGAGAGAAGATACACCAAAAAAGTTCTTTAAAAGGTATCTAAGTATTTCCCCGTTGAAATCAATGTTATCAATTAAATATCAATTATTTAGAAGAAGTATATTGTAATTTCGATGAAAACTGGCGAAATAAAAAAAAAATTGAAAATTTCCAGCAATTTAGAAATATTCTACGTACTTACAACAAGACATTTCCATTCTAGCATATTTTTTTCCTTCCGAAGTAACGGTCTGACTTCTTCCAAGCATTTTAACTTTCTTTAAGGGCGTTCAAGTGTTTAAATAGCTTTCTCTACACCGTCAGTTTAAATCATGATAAAACACCGACTGCGGCATTGACTTAATTTATACAATTATGTATATATCTGCATAGAAGCAATTGGCTAGGAATACAGTGAAATGGTACTTTCGGTGAACAGCGAAAGATATGATAATCGCAGGTAGAAAGTTTGAAACATTTTTGACGAGACATTTATGGAGCTTTATTGTACTCCAGGCCCCTGCGACGCAGAAATAAGAGTCGCAGTTTTCCTGCCGGACCACCTCATAAAGGTTTCAAAACCTTTAAGTAACTGGCCACCGATCAAAAATTCAGAAATCTTCATAAGAGTGCCCTAGCTTTTCTTTTCCTCACACTTGTGCCAATCAATTTCAGATTTGAAATAAGTAAGCTAAGTAAAGGTGCTGATACATTTAAGGAGAAAAGCAGTTTTTTGTTTCGAGTTATTTCTTTTACTAGGATTTAGGATTGCTTTACTTACCAGGGCACTAGGACTTTGCAATAGGAATAATTACATAGTGCGTTATGTAACTAAGAGCTTACAACTGGTAATAAGGATTTCGCTCTGCACTAAAAAACGAACACTGAAAGGTTTACGAAATTACTCCTCGCTATAGATTTTTAAATCAAAAAAATGAAGTTCCGCATTTTTAAGTTGCAATAATTCCAACTTAAAAATGCGGAGTATTTTTGTCATCAGTGTATCTTAGAGCACGGGTTCTCAACCGGGAGAAAATTTCCCTAAAAAAGGAATTTCGTAGTTTCAGGGAAGGACGTGCAGTCTATCATTAATTTAGCTGTTAAATATTTAATTTTAGTTTATTAATATACAAAATAACATTTATTCGAGTTTTTGTACTTGTTAACATTTTCTTTTTTACAAAACACATTAGAAAATATTCTAAATATAAATAAATATTGTTAAGGTTTTTCTTTTCTTCTGACACTAGTTGTGACGTTATTTACGTCCTTTACGTTCGTACGAGGTTCGTGTAGATTTGGAGCGAATAACGACGACACTACTTGATGAAGTATCGAAACACACTTTATTAGCCGGTATTAATCAGGACAGCTTCAATAACACTTTTTACAGTCGTCGAAGATCTACTATAAACACGCTGGAACAATCAGCGACACAACCTTCACACTGTCAGGCAATAACGATGGAGACAGCTCCCGACTCTGCTTGGTCGTTCTCTGAACTCCATGTACTCTCGATACTCTCCACGCTACAACTCGCGATGCACTCGACGATACACGAGCATAGCTCTTCGGTTCAGTCGTTCCCGAAGCTCAACACGCCCTCTCGAAGATGCACTAACCACGATACACTAAGAGACTCCCTCGGTGCACTCGACGACCCACTCGGTACTCGTTGCCCGGCCGTCAACTCGATCGACTCCGCACGGACTGACTCGCTAGACGAGACACACTCTCAATACTACTCTGACTGCGGACCAGCAAGGTTTATATAGCTTTCGGCTTGTGTTCGAGAACATTCTGAGCTAAACCGGTAAGAATTCGTTCCAGAAGGTTCTCCATCAGTCCATGGCATATTGCCAATTCTGTCGACAGATGTCGCCAAATGGGCGATTTCTCGCCAAATGTGGCAATCCTGCCTTCCTTTGCCATTTTATGGCAACCCTAAATCTGCTTTGCGGGGAAGCCATCTCACCGCGCCTGTACATTTCGTAACAATATATACAGTGGTGCCAAAATTGTGGACACTTTTGGAAATTTTTCTGTTTTTGAACTCTGTATGCTTATAGCAAACGTTACGTTTCACAAAATGCAAACTTGTATATATCATTTTAAAGAGAAATTATTACTGAATTCAATACAAAACACAAAATTCAATTATTTGCAATACAAAAATGTTAAACGATAATAGTTATCGATATACATTAGATAATGATGATCGCAGTGAGTTATCAGTACTTAATAGGGTACCCTTTATTTTTGATTACAGCTTCACATCGACGTTTCATTGAGCTGACAAGAGTTTTAAGCTCTTCTTTCGTTATTACATGACGCCGAGAAACAATTATAGCCTCAATTAGTTCCCTTTCATTTGATGGCCGCCTCATTCGGACAAGAGTTTTCAAACGGTGCCACAAATTTTCGATAGGATTGAGGTCAGGACTGTTTCCTGGCCATGACAACAATTTAATGCTCTTTGTACGAAACTACTCTTTCGATATTTTGGCCGTGTGGCAAGGAGCAGAATCCTGCTGAAAAATAAACGAAGCATTGTTGGGAAAGAGATCTCTGACGGAAGGTAGAAGTTTTGGTTCTAGAATAGTGTCAATGTATTTTCTGACATTCAGTGTCCCATCGATGACATGAAGGCGACCAATACCATCTGCTGACATGCATGACCAAATCATAACACTAACTGGTTTCTTCACAGTTGCTTGAATGCAGTCAGGATGTAGCTCTTCTCCTATTCTACGTCTTACATATTTTCGCCCATTACTACCGAATAACGATATCTTAGTTTCATCACTCCATATAACTTGTGACCACTGATCATCTGTCCAATTAATGTGTTCCTTTGCCCACTGTAGTCTTTTTTTTTTCGTTGCTGAAAATTAAGATAAGGCATTTTTCGTGGAATTCTACCTCTCAGTCCAACATCTGTTAATCTTCGCCTGATTGTTCTTGAACTGACAGAAACACCAGCATCATTCAGATCACTTCTGATGGCCGATGATGACATTTTTCTATCTTGGAGACATAATCTTTTTATTCTTCTCTCATCAGTAGATGTGGTGCACCTTTTTAGGCCTTTTCCTTCTTTGTTTTTTTATTGAACGTGTCTCCTGATACCGTAAACAAAACTTTCGGACTCCAGATATAGTCACTGAACCACCCACCTGTGTTGCAATTTCAGCATAGGAAAGACCATTTTCTCGTAACACAATAATATTACATCTCTTTCTAGGTGTCCAATCTACTCTTATTTGATGTCATTGCTTCTTGACTAAATATTAAAAATTTTTACAAAAATTCCTTTTTGTAATTGCAGTGTATAAGAAACAGGTTCTCCTTCTACAGAACAAAGCAAAATAATGAATTGTTTCAAGTGTAAACATGATGTCAGCTTCTACTGGCAGTTACTAACATTTGATTGGTTCTCAGAACAAGAACATTGATTGGCCAGAAAAGCTAGACATTACAAACCACTTCATAACTGTGTTTTTTATTTACATTAAAGTACATATGACTTTTTTGTATTGCAAATAATTGAATTTTGTGTTTTGTATTGAATTCAGTAATAAATTCTCTTTAAAATGATAAATACAAGTTTGCATTTTGCGAAAAGTAACATTTTCTATAAGCATACAAAATTCAAAAACATAAAAATTTCCAAAAGTGTCCACAATTTTGGCCACCACTTTATGTGTATTTTTCAAGTTTTGGAAGGAGAGAGAGGCTTGATCTTCTAGCAATGGTGAAAGTTCGAGAACCGCTCTTCTAGAGGATCATCAACTTGGCCGAAGGAGCTAAACTGTAAAGGTTTTTAGAATTATTATTATTATTTTTCTCAAAACTAACTAGTTATTTTATGTTAATATACTTTTCTATCAAACCTCGTTTTCATACTTCTTCCAGAATGTAAACTTCTAGCGCGAGCGATATTCAAATCAAGTAGAAAGAAGGAAGTATGTAAAGAAAGTTTTGGAGTTAGAAGTCAGAGCGTATTCTGCCTGCTCGAAGGCTACATTGCTAATACGGATTCCCCAGCCACCAGTATTTTGCGGCGTTGCGTTATCCTTGCCATTAGGTTTATTTACACCGGCTTCCGTCAGAGCCAGTTTGCGCGCTAATTAAATCGTGAAGCGGTTAGGTTATACTTACATTTCATCACTTTATCCATTATCTTTGATTTAAAGCCAAAGCTATTAACTTCTGTAAGCAGGAGTTGGTGCCATTAGTTAAAACTTTATTTGGATTGAAAAAAGGGTCCTGTCTGATTGAAAAAAGGCCCTTTCCCTGTCTCTGTGGTAATTATAAGATACAGTGAAAACTCACAAGTTGTTTTTCAAAGTTCTCCTCTAATTATACGCTACCTAAGAAGGCCAGATATTACAGATTACTTCGAGAAGCAGTGTTCAATGAAATAATTCTTATTAAGTTTAAAATTAGGAACAAAAGCAAGAGTAGGTTAGCGTAGTTTACTGAGTATTGATCCTGAGGGCGATAAAACTAAGATTGATTTAGAATTAATATCATACAGTTACCCTATTAGGTCTAAAGTGCCAGCCAACTAAAAGTAATCTTGAAATCTAGTCAGACCAATTTTTCATCCCGAAATGAATCCCTAATTTCAATTCATATGAAAAAAGGCATGCCACTTCAGAAAAAGTCCGGTTTTGTGTCAAAATACATATATTAGAACAATGTTATATGCTAATATATAGCCTAATTCACGCTTTCGATACATGAGAAACGCAGTTTAAATTTCGTCAATCGGCCCAGTAGAAAGGGAGATATACAAGTGACAAGTGACGGAGGACGTGGGCAGTGCCCCTTTACCATAACGGTTAATCAGTACAGCACCATGTCCGCCATTATCTAGAACGGCCCAGAGGAAGAAGTGTAGAACATAGTACAAAGGAGTTTTCTAGTTTACAGTGCAGATGGCATTGTTGTGCATAATGCGCCACAGGTGTCTACAGATGCACATTACAATGTGCAAATGGCTTATTTATGCCTTGTGACTATGCTGAAGACATGATTTTTGTGCAGTACGCACTCAACTCTTATCTTATAAACACATTAGGAATACGTATACATTACAATATACGCTATACAACAGACGTTAGCCATATTTAAGCATAGTGATTATGCTGATGACTAGGGTATGCAGGATGGTTTACAGTACAGGTAACGTTATAATCACATGTTACGTTGTTACAATTACACATACATTACAATTAACTGTCCCTCTTTTTCCTTCTCTTTTTCTCTTTTTTTTTTTTTTTTTTTCTCAGGGTTCTTTTTTTAAGGCCTTACAATTATTTCTGCATCCTGAATTACCGTTGTATATTAAACATAAAACATTCATTAAAATAAAACACATTAATAAATGCATCAAGCTTTATTACAAGAAAGGATATGCATTCTTTCAGATAAATGAACATGACTGAGAAATATGGAAGTTATTAATGACAATTCCTAATTATTTTTTCGCTGTATTCCTAATTAATGTAATTAGCACTGCAAACAAAAGCATGCGAGACGCGCTTTTACTAAATATTTTTCTGAGAATAATGACATAATTGTATTTTCTTTTTTTTTTCAGATTCAGAAAATAATTTCAGAAAATGTGAAAAAGATTATTTGTCGCAATCATTTTAATGCAACATTCTTAGCAAAGTGTAGATATGCATCTACACTTTGCTAAGAATGTTACAAAAGTAACAAACGCGACACTCATTCGGCCTGTTTATTATTAATAAAAAAACTTTAAATCTTAAAACCAAAACCTGTAACTCCTCCAGCTACACTCAGAAAAGCTTCTTTCTTGTGTTAAAAGATTAGAATAGTATTCCAAATGAGTTTTATTCAGCTTTATTTAATTATTCAGCAATTTCGGAATTTAAAAATATATAAAAAATGGAATTTAAATTAAGAATTAGGAATATGTAAATATGGAATTTAAATTATTTTAAATATAGTTTCTTCAATTAGCATACATTTCAAATATAATCTGTCACGTAAAACAAATATATTCACCTACTCGTAGATATTATTCAGCTTGCTTGGTAAAATATCTTTTAGAAAGAAATAGGAAATAGGTTAGCAGGAGTGAGTACAGCAGCAGACTGGTAGACTAAGAACTCAGCGAAAGCGTAAGAAACCTTAACAAACCCTTTTGGGCGACCGTTAAAATCCGAAACCTTTCGGATGTCTTTAACCTTCTTACGACTTGGTCATTTGCTTTAGACTAACGCAGTGGTTCCTAACAGTGTCGCTAAAATTTTATAGGAAGTCTATGAAGATCAAAGAGTTAATGGGAGGTTGATGCACAGATAGTTGTTTGTCATATTCGAGATCCCACCGATTTAAAAAAATGTATTAATAAAACTGATAATTATTAGTTATTGACATAAAGATTTATCATACAAATTAAGCCAAATCTTTTACAAAACACGTGGATTCTTTGGTTTTTGGAACATAAAAATCATCCGAGAGGAATATTCCAAAATTAAAGTTGCTTCTACTATACCAACATTATTGACTTTTCCCTCTTTACACCCAGTGAAATCAAGCTTTAATCACGTAAATAACGTATTAAGGAAAACAAGAAAAAGGTTGAATATTTCTGAACGAGCGGAATTAAGAATTTCATTAAACAATTTTACGCCAAATATTGCATCAATACAAGTAGCGAAGCCATTACGTTCATTGAAATCGAGATTTTGAGCAATTAATAGTGTCTGTGATTATGTGTTTGAATTTTTTTTTATCATTTTAATAATAAAGTTAAAAATAATAAAAATAATTAAGTTTAATAGTTAAGTTAAAAATAATAATAATAAAAGAAAACAAAGCTTTCAGATTTTACAATACCCCGAAAGGGGCGTTTTTTTAGCGTTTTGTGCAATAGCTTTATTTATTAAATATCATGTTCTTCGCACAATATCGTAGAATAATTTTAAAATGACGATATCTTTAAAATTTCCGATACACAGTCTCGCGCGCTGGAGATAAAAATGTTTTTTTTTTTTTTTGTTTTTCCTATGCAGTGTTGCCATTGCCCACTTTGAAATCGTTGAGTTTCTTAATCAGAAACTCCTGCTTCATAAAATATGAAATAGATAATAAAACCAATTCTAAATTCCAACTTCCGGCTTCCAGGTGCCCATATTCGGGTGGAGACGTACGTTATTCAAAATTGGATGTCTCTAGGTCCGTCGTTTTATCACAATGCGAGAAACATACATACATTTATGCAGATTCTTCATTTTTTAATTTCTTTTAATATAATACAGGGCTCTAATATTTGGTGGCAACAATTTAAAAAATGAAACGCGATTTACAGTGATTTAACGAAAAATGCAGAAACGAAATTAACCCGCGAGCGCGCGCGCTGGGTCCAATGGATCCGTTCGGTTAAAGAAACCTTTCTGAAAACGCTCCTATTTTTCCCAAGTGGTTGTAATTCAATGTAGTCTCCTCCAAGGCCATCCTCTTTATGTTTCCGAATTTTTTTTGCCGGAAATTTTATTCGAAGTTTTGTTTTAATTGGATCGGGTCTTTTAGACCCAGCGCGCCTATTCGCATTGCTGTAAGGTAGTTCATTTGTGGTAGCACAGAAAACTGCAAACATGTCGCGCAATTTATCCTATAAGGAAGAAATGTTACGTTTGCAAAAATTATTTGATGTATCAACTGCTGAAGACTCCATTGAAGGAACTGACGATAAATGTTATAATGAATTTTTTAGTTCTCATGACACTGATTCAGAAATCGAGATGCGTTCTGAAAACGAAAATGAGAATGACATTTATTGTTTTATTGGAAAAGACAGAAAACCCAATGGTAAAAAGAAAGTATAAAGCTGATGTTAGAACTCATACATGCTCATAATATTATTACTAAATTGCCTGGAAAAATCGGTAAGGTAAAATATGTGTAGACGCCAAATGAATCGTGGGAACTTTTACTAAGTGAACAAATGTTGCTGAAAGTAGTCAGGTATACAAATCTGACATCTATTTCTGACAACTTTCAAAGAGAGCGAGATGCTCATAACACAACTCTAACTGGAATTCGCACTTTTGTAGGTGTTTTATATTTTTGTGATATAAGTCGTCTGATCTTAATGTGTGGGATCTGCTGGCAATAGACGGAACCGGCTTGGAAATTTTCCACAAAACTATGTTGTCCTACAAATGTTTTCTTTTTTTATAAAGATGTTTGCGTTTTGATGACAAGAACTCGCGACGTCAAGAACAAATCAGATAAACTTGCACTTATAAGAGATTTTTTTTGAAGATTTTGTGAATAACTGCCAGAAATATTACACTGTTGGGGAGTTCATAATAATTAATGAAAAACGAGGAAGATGTTCTTTCAAGCAGTATATTCCTGATAAACTTGAATAATAATATAATGAATTCCTAATAAATTCTATATTAATATAGTACGTTTATCTATTCCTTTAAAAAACTTTATTTCATAAAAAAATATTATAAAAATTAAAATTAAAATTTTAATTTTTATAGTTTGCATATCATAAAATTTCGGCATCAATGTAACACTTTTACCTGAAGAGTAAAATTTTTTCTTCAAAAAACAGGAGCCGGGTCTTTTGAACCCAGGGCGCGCGTGTAACTCAAAAGAGGGCGCGCGCTTCCAGGTTAATAGCCCTTCTCGGCAAACTGCCTCTTTGGGCTAAAATATTAGTCTAATAAATCATTTTATTTTCAAAACTTCTGCTCAAATACTTAGTCTAAATGCTATCTTTAAGTGAAGTATGCACGATTATTTGTATTATGATTATATTGCGTGCTATATACTATAGAGAAAAGTGTAAGGGGTTGGATAAAGAAAACTTTTCTTTTAAAAGAGGTCGATGCAAGAAAAAGGTTATTAGTCTTTGGACTAAAGATATATTTCTTTTCGCAGTATAATTGTGTTTGCAGGTCATTGATATAATCTTCTAGACATAGCACACACCTACAGGATGTTACAATGCTATTTAGGCCGGTGTAGAAGGTATTGTCAAATTTATAGAAAACTAATTTTTGTCCAGCTTTGCTACTCCTTCCTTTCCCATTTGATGGACTATAGGTTTCCATTTAATAATTAATCATAACAAAATTTTACTACGGAGTCAGTTGACTTTTCTTTACTTTCCAGGGCTTTAAACTGAGACCAGGAAACGATTTTTCTCAGTGTCAAAAGAAAAAGACAACATTTTAAATTCAGAATTTTAATCAATCAGGTCAGTTTCAGACTGCACACATAAGGTAGAGAAATGAATTCTTCGAGAAGAGGATTCCTTTAAGAGAAATTTCTGTAATTTCGTTCACAAATTTGAAACTATTAGTACAATACATGATATCCATGCTGCTGCAGATGGACGACGTAGTTCAACACGGACGGAAATTAATATCAACGTTGTTCGATATTAATAAGCTGGGTTGTCATTTGAATATGGCACACGAGTTCTAGCATCTTAGGATACTATTTTCTCCCTCTTTCCAGCATCATTTCGTGGTGTAACGTTTAACGCACTCTACACGTATTCGAGAGGTCCTGGTTCGAGTCCCGGCGAGATCATTGCTCATTTCTACCGACTCCTGCTTCCAACAGGAACCACAATTTGTCTACAGTGGCGCCCGAACTTAAAGGTAGTGGATGATGATTCTTCACCTCCAGAATTTGTTGTTTGAGTCCCCTTATACTCAGTCGCCCTTTAAAAGGGAAGCGTATAAGGTATTTTTTCCCTCTTTCCAGCATACGTATGTGGTGTAACTGTTAGCACACTCGAGGCGTATTCGAGAGGCTCTGATTAGAGTCCCGGTGAGGTCATTCTCATTTTTCATGAGTCCTGCTTCCAAATAACCTAATGTCTCTACAGTACATTTGTAGAGGAAATTTCCTCTACAAATGTATAACAAATAAGGCAAATTAGACCATATCGTTACAGATAGGAAACAACCCATACACCCCAACCACAGCCTTCAGCTACCTTTAACCAGCTCGCCACTTCAGTGACCGAGATGCGTAAGGGAAGATCCGGCAATACGCTTGGCTGTATATTTGTTGAAAACATGGAGGTAATAATGAAAGGGGAGGCAACCCCGCACTACGAGGAAAGCACTGCTCCCAGGTCTCCAGGTGGAGTGTTTTTTGTTTATATCCAGAAGGTTCCGTTTCAGCTTTGATAGTATTTCGACACACCACAGTTCCATACAAATCGAAAAACGGGAGACTGCCGCAAAAAAAGAAACATTCATTGTGTGATGGATTGCGGATCTGATGACAACTACGGTAATATTTAAATGTAAAATGGATAGTTATTATTTATTATATTATCAGAGAATTATTAAACTGGGTAAAATCGTTAAAAGAGGTATTGAGTTCTCTGCCAATATATATTTACTGGACGATTTGAATTTGATAATGAATGGATCCTAAAACGTGTTTTAATTCAAAGTTCGGAACTTGATGGCTAAATGTAAATATATAATTATACATGTTTGAATTATGTTTAATTAGGTGCATAGGTCATTCAAGGACAGTCTGCCCGAAGGGAGGGATGATATCGTGGAGGAATTTCGAAGAAAAACGAACCTTTGAGTGGGTATTAAAAATAATGCATGAAATTTTCATTCAAATTATATTTATACATATTTCTTATGTAAAAAAATTCTGGTATGTGCTAAATTATTGTAAATTACTTTACTCGTAAAATATATAATGAATGAACAAAAAGATTTCCACACGTCGAAAATGAAAAATATGATATATGTATGAAATAGATATGCTTGTATAAAGCATATATCTGCCTTTAACAAAATACATAAATATTTATTAAATTATTTATAAATGTATTTGGAAATGAAAGATTTATTCATTCATAAACTCCTGTGAAAGTTACTCTGAAGAAATCTAAATTAGTTTAATATAA
The DNA here is from genome assembly GCF_044657685.1 of Stegodyphus dumicola. Lineage (NCBI taxonomy): Eukaryota > Metazoa > Arthropoda > Arachnida > Araneae > Eresidae > Stegodyphus > Stegodyphus dumicola. The sequence goes on along the minus strand of NC_140769.1, from coordinate 3,190,485 downwards.
TTTAGTAAAGTTTAGTATAATAAATTTAATAAAATCTTTACTAAATATATCTAAATTTATAATGATTATAAATATTATTTTAATATATAATAACCTTAACATTTAATTTAACATACCTTAACATAAATTAAAATTTTCCAGACGTTTATAAAACTATTTAAGCAAGAATTTTCGTACTGGAAAGCAATCTTCTAAATGGTACTATAAAACAAATTCTATTCGATGCGTACTTAAAGAAGTAGTAAAGAGGATTTTTAGTTTATACCGTACATTAAGCAGTTTTGGAATACAATTACAAAAAGTGATTGAGCTCAATAGTTCTTTCTCTGAGCATGCGTATTACAAAATATATGACTGCTTTGTACCAGTTACAGAGTGTAGGCTCTTTCTACATCCTTTCGCCGAATTTGTGTTAAAGAATAATTCAAGAGTGGCTTCTTTTGACCATCCTGTAAAATGCACTTAAAATCTGTCTTATAGAGAATATAATTATATAAGTGTATATCTTCGATCCAATTTATCCCCTTGAAAGTGAAACAAAAGTAAACAAAAAGATGAAAGAAAAATGCCTAGGTTTCATTTCTTAGATGTTTCAGGTACATAAAGTTAAATTGTCAGAAACAGACTGACAAAGTGATCGATATTTACATTTGCCAGAGTTTTGAAAATTCTTCCAGATTTCTAAAGCATATACACTGCGCGTCCTTTGTGAAGCATTAGAGTGTTGACAAGCTATTAACGACACATTCCAGCAGAAAACAGCAAAGCCCGTATCTGTCATAAAAGCATTTTACTCTAACTACAGAATAAACGTTTGAATTCATATCGAAAGAAATGGATGGGGAGGGAAGGTGGAAAGGAAAGAAAAGAAAGGAAAAGAAAACAGTTAAAAGCTGTATCACTTAAAAATACTCCGAAGGAATGTCTGCAGCATAGAGAGAACAGAAAAGTACACCTTCCCTATAAAAGCCCTTATCCCCCCTACATTTCACGAAAAGCTTTTTGGTCGAATTTCTCAGATAAGAAATGCTGTATTAAAAGCAAAAACTCTGCTCAGAAATACTATCAAAGCTTCCTTTGGACTGTTGCCAAAACCGTGAACAAAATCTTAGGCAACGAATCGAAAGTTGAAGAAACTGGAAATTTATTTCTGCCATTATTTTCATAATTCAAGCTGACTGTGGAAAAACAAGGATTACAGTAGAATGTGTCTTTATCCATGAAATGATTTCCATGGAAGCTTTCGAAGATTGTGTTTCAACTTGCGAGTTTCGAATAGTACGGTTTCGGAATGATCAGATTAGGTAACAGACGATAAGCAAATATGTAACGTTCAAAATTTATGACCTCATTTTGCTGTCGGAAGGAATTTCAACTTGTCTCGTTTCTCACACCCATTTCAATCGAAAGCCGCCTACCATACGATTTAAGTAAATCGTAAATTTTATTCGCTTGAATAATGCTCCTGGCAAACACATCGTGCTTATTTTGGTTTTATATTTGCCGAAAGACGATTTAGAACGTGCCCGAAATGAATTTAATATCTGCCACGTAAAAAAGAGAATTTTTAATACTTTTGAGAAAATGCTAACAGAATTCAAGACATCAGATTTTTTCCCTAGTATTGCAAAAGGAATAAGTCAAAAAAAAATATGTAAAGTCCCCTTAAACTCACTTGGTGTTTTAGTAGAAATTTTAAAATTCAATTTTAAGAAATAACCGAATAATCTTCTAAAGCATAATTCTAACTTAATTGAATTTTCGAATATACTCTGTAAGCTTCACAATAAAGTTCCTAATATGCTAGTTTACTATCCTGAGTTATTTTATGCTAATTTACTGTCCTGTCGCCCTCATTTCAATTTTCCTGTCAAAATGTAAATTTATGGCTCGCGTGATATTCAGATGAGGTACAAAGAAGAAAATAATGAAAAGAAGGTTTTAGAGGATAGAACTAGAGCGTGTTCGGCCTGCTTGAAGGCCACATTGCTAAGTTGATTTTCTTGCGAATATTATTCTGCGACGTTGAGTTATTCTCGCCATTAGGCCTGTAGAGTCATTAGGTTATTTTGAAGAAGGAGACGTGAAAAATGTGCAATACCGTCACGGGCAATCGAACCTGGATATCACGAATACGCGTCGAGTGTGCTCACGTTAAAACACGAAGGGACGCTAGGAGAGAGAAAATACCTTAACACTGACCTTTTTAAAGGGCAGTTGGGAATTAGGAGACCCAATCGCCAAACCCTGGCGGTGACGAATTATTGTCCATCCTATTTTAATACGGGAGCCACTGTAGAGCCATTAGGTTGTTTTGAATAAGGAGACGTGAAAAATGTGCAGTGCGCTCACAGGGATTCGAACCTGGACCTCTCGAATACGCACCGAGTGTGCTACCGTTACAGCACGAAGGCATGCTAGGAGGAGGGAGAAAATACCTTATATCCCCCCTTTGAAAGCGCGACTGGGAATTACGGGACTTTGTAGAGACATTAGGTTAATTGGAAGCAGAAAAAATGAAAAATATGCAACCGCCTTCGCCGGGAATCGAACCACGGACCTCTGGAATACCGGCCCACCGTGCTACCCTTACACCACGAAAGACGCTAGGAAAGTGGGAGAAATACCTTATAACTTAGTCACCAAATTCTGGTGATGGCAAATTATTTTCCACCCTCATTTAATTGGGGCACCACTGTAGAGTCATTAGGTTATTTTGAAGAAGGAGACGTAAAAATGTGCGATGTCCTCGCCGGGATTCGAGCCTGGACATCTCGGATACGCGCCGAATGTGCTACCGTTACACCACGAAGTTATACTAGAATGAGGGGGAAAATACATTACGCCAACTTCAGGTCAGAGCCAGCTTGAGCGTTATTCCAAGTGTGAAGCGTTACGCTAACTTAGTTTCGTTAGTTTTTAGCTAATCCATTAACTTTAAGTCATAGCTGTTGGCTTTTAAGCAGGGGTTGGCGCCGTCTGTTAAACTTTTATTTGATTTAAACAAAAAAATAAATAAATAAATAAAATAAAATAAATTCCTACTTAGGTCAACAAAGAAAAAAATTAAAATACAAAAAAAAAAAATTTAATTACAAATTTTAAGAATTCTTAATATGTGCAAAAACGGTATTAACATTAAGTGTCATCCACTACAAATTTAAGAAAATGTATTTGAACTTGAGTGGATAAGTAAAAGGTTTTATTAACGATTGAAAATTTGAACAAGATATGGGGAGAGTGTGAGTTAATAGTAGGAACTTAATAAAAGGGTCCTTTACAACATTTTCCCTATCTCTGGGATTATGTTACAACTCGAACGCGAAATGAGCGAAAGTTTCGCTTATGTTAGTGCTAACGAAGAGTCGAAAAACGAACTGGGAAGAGAGCGTTCGCTCACTCGGTTCCTCTTGATAGAATTTGATACGAAAACTCAATGCATAAAATTTATATCATTAGAAGAATTATTTAATTGTTGCTACAGGTTCTGTTCAAATACCATAATGAATCTAGAACGATGTATAAAAGAAATTAAGCAAACAAAAAAAGAAACAAACGATTCAGTATTTTCCATACAATTAATTCAGCTCCTATTTCGCGAAAAGGCAAAAATGCATTAAAACACAAAATATCTATATTAAAAATTATTACGAAGTAAGTCTTAACCACTTATCTCCTCGAAAAAATTCCAGAAAGGATTAAACAAGATTTAATTTGCAATAATAAATGAAGGCGTTATCTTTGTTGTTGCGAAGCTTAGTCTCTCTAGATTGGCAACAAATCTACTATTCTGCTTTTTCAAATGTAAACAAATATGTCCGCCACATTATATAAAAATTCGGCTTAACCGCACTTAAAAAGCTTTTAAAATGTTGATAATTGTACAAATATTGCTTGCAAATTTACTTAAGGCATAAAAACCTTAACCGGAAGATAAAAACAACATAATTCAATCATTTATAAAGCAAAAAATGTACAATTTACAAACATATACGAGTAAAGAAACTGAGATCACTGAGCCGGGTAACAGAGTGGATATATACATAAATATATTTATATACATTTGGTGTGGCCGATTGCAACCAAAATGCGAGGTGCACATTTACATGTTATATGCAGTCCTGTATACAAAATTTCAACGTTCTGAGGCTACTCGTTTTTGAGTTATGCGAGATACATACGTACGTGCAGACACTACGAGAAATTCTCTTCAGGATTCATTTTAAAGCAGTTTTATAATTTTTCTGGAGGGAAAGAGTCTTTTATTCTACCTTTAAGTCCAGATGTCACGCAAAAACATGAGTAAATTGCATTCCATAGCGGTCAAAATGAATATTTTCGTTGAAATATGCTGCTGAAACTTTTCGCGATTACAATACTTCCTTTTTACTTCGTACAAGGAAGTGAAAAGGTAGACTTTGAAACTGTAAAATTTCCCTCAAGGGGGAATTTCATAGTTTCAGATGTTGAGACCTCTGGTTGAGTACCCCCGGACCATAAAAATACACTGTGCAATATTTTCACAAAAATATATGTTAGAACAACATTACAGGGCAATTTTATATAGAGGCACAAAAGACTTCAGGAGGACATTTCATCATTGCCATGCGCCATGGGTTAGGTATCAGAAGGGCATATTTAACCAATTTTGGCAACGAATGACATATCAGAAGAGCATCATCAGCTTGGTTAGGCAATGTTTATGTATCAGATGAGAATTTTTAACATGGTTGGACAACGAATTACAAATTAGAAGGCCGTGTTGAACTTGTTTTGGGAACGGTTTTAAAAAAACAGAAAGACTTGTTTGGTAATAGTTAATGCATTAGAAGGACGTATTTAACTTGCTTTGTCAATGAATTAAGTATCAGTAGGGTATGTTTAACCCAGTTTCTGAATGGACTAGGAATCAGAAAGACATGTTGAACCCAGTTTGCCAATGGATTAGTTTGACATGATTTGTCAATGCATTAGGTACCAGACGGGTGTGTTTAATCTGGTTTGCCAATGAGACATCTGGTTTAATGAGGGGAACAACAGATGTTCACACACACAGATGAGGGTAATTCTTGGGAACACCTGCCCCGGACCCTGGATGGAACAGTGCTTAGCTTGCCTTGTCCGGATCCAATGGTTGGACGTCTACCAGAGACTTGGCTCATATGTGTATGTCCTTTCTCTCGACCTCGAGGCTGTGATATTGCTTTGTCCTCTAAGGTACACTTGAGGATCTTTCTCGCTGATGGCTCTGAAGCCAAATTTCGGTACACCTAAAGATATTTCTCGCTGTTTTGTATATTTAAAATTAATTTTTAATTTTAAAATTAAATTAAAAATTACATTTCAACTGTGCACCCGAAGTCACAATTCTCCAAAACCATTGTTTCGATTAAAATAAGCAGGCCTTATTTGATTTTGAGAAAAACCGAATTATGTGTTCTCTTCCCCGCGTATTCATTTCATCCGCATGCATCCATAACTTTTAACATATTGTAAATAAAAAAAATAATAAAAAAAAAAAAATGTTAGGGAAAATGGATGTAAATAGAAGACACAAACTAGTAAATTTAGCTGGATGCTGGCGATATATATATTGAAAAATATATTACTCTATGTGAATAGCATAGCTTAATATATGCAGTATTTATAATTATTACAACTAAGAACATGCACTGACATTCAAGAATACATATTTTTTCTTCCAACAGTGGCTAATCGGTTAGACCGTTGCCTAAGGGGAGGGATGCCTTCCTGAAGGACCTTTTAAGGGAACTGCCTCGTATACACGTTACTCACGGGAAAAACTCCAAAAACGCCCATGTCGTGGCGCTTTCATCGATATTCGAACCACGAACCGAACTACCAGTGTTCGGCGACTTTACGGTTCGGCCGCTCGTGGGCTTCAACGTATGTTCGATTGCGAAGCATCAGGAGGGATGAATAGTTGGCTTTTATTGTTCTTCCCGTGTATAACGTGAATGGGAACCAATTTTCCTTATATTGTGCTCTAAGCAGGCGTCTCTTCATATAAGCAAATAGCAATCATGGGCTTAGCAATACTGAAATGAACTAACTTACTATAACGATCTCGAGAGCCACTCGACGCTCGCAAATATGAAAGAATCGGAATTCTTGAACCTAGCGCATGAACCTGATGCATGAACCTAGCGCATTTGCGCTAGTGGTAGAGAATTCGACTAACATGAAACAAACCAGGATCGAATCCCAAGATCATTATAAATTTTAAGGGCATGCGAAACTGGGGCCCTGCCATCGCCTCTCATTCGTGCTAATAGACGGCGACACGAGCTAGCAGCTACAATACCCGACGTCACTGAGGTCTCTCGCCCTATATGATGACTACACACACTCAATGTGTTATACTCTTTTTCAGTAATGGCTCTCTAGAGGTAAGAGCGGATAATATCACTGAACACTGATAGTTCGACTTGGGTTCAGATCCAGGCGGCGAAGTAGATGGAAAGTTTTTGGGGTTTTACCTTGTTCAACGTGAACACGAGTTAGTTTTGTCTAGAAAACTCTTCGTGAAAGCGTACTTTCGCTTAGGCAAGTAACCCTCACGTACTTGCTTTGTCACGAAGTGTCGTTTAAGATTGTATGTAACAGGAGCGTTTTCTTTGAGCTTGAAACTATATTTGTTTCTGTTTTATTTATTTCACTACGGCAAAGCACGCGAGGGTATCTACCTATGGGAAAGGATGCCCTCGTGAAGGACTGGGAAACTGGATCGTATACACATTAAACATGCCACGAAACATGCCACACGTTAAACATGCCACGAAACTAGATTTGGGTTAGTTTAAAAGCATTAAAAGTTCGAAATCGGTTTTAAAAAAAGAAATATCTCCTATTTTTTCGAAGCTTCTATTTTGGTAACAATGATAATTTAATTTTAAGTAAAACGAATTTATTATTCCACGAAACACATAAAAGCAAAAACCCTAGACCATCACGTTAAAAAGTGCTTCAGAGAGGAAATGGCGTATTTGAGAAACTTACAACTTCCTCCCCCTAACCTCACAGTTACAAACATAATTCCACCAAAATTAGAGTCGGGAGTTATCTAATTGAACGGAGGAGGATAGAAGAGTGCTCCGTAATAAATTTCTATACTTTCAACTAGAAAAAGAAAGTCCCCCCTCTTCTACGTGACTAGGCACGTGCACATTCGACGCTGGTACTTTAATTCGTATAATATACGCTACGCATCTTCAGTGTATGCTCGATGTTCTCAAGAATGCGAGCAATACCCTATGCAAATACTGCCTCTCCGCACCCACGTGATAGCTTCCCATTGTAGGGCCACGTGACCAGTTTTATTCATAAGCCCCTATTGTTAGCGCTATCCTCGCTCTTGTTGTTTACAATTGGAACCGCCGCGAAATGCAGAAAATTTATTTACTGTTTTCTCGCTCTTGTGGAAGAAACGCTTCTTTCATAAACCCTCAGTTTTCTTTTTTGTTTTGTTTTGTTTTGTTTATTTTCGGTTGTTATCTTGCATTTTTCTTTCTCATTATTTCATTTTATTTTTATTTATTTATTTATTATTTTTTTTCCTGCTGGTATCACGACTGGTTCCAGAGCACGTTCCTCGCATTCGAAACATTTCTTTTGGGAAAAGGGAACGAATGATCCTTTTTTTTTTTTTTTTTTTTTTTTTTTTTTTCTGTTTTCTTTCCCCGCCGACTGCATTTTATGTTCAATAATAGTTTTAAATGTCTCGTGAAAAAAATGGTTATTCGTAAAATGCGTCCTGATGAGGCAGTATAAACTCACGGTTTGTAATAAATTTATTTGAAGGATTTGTGAATTTACAGTTTATAGATATTTTTGTTAAAAGGTTTTACGACAGAAAATGAAAACTGCTCTGCTGAATGTCGATTCAAATTACTTAGAAGCAGTAACAGAAGTCTCTTTTGAAACACAAATTATGATGTAAGAACTGTTGTGCAATTTGCAGCAATAATTGGTGATAGCAATTCTAAAGATAATCCTACAATATCTGACACTTAAAATTACCCTTTGTGTGCCGCCCAACCGTTATAGTTGGTTAGCGTCGCTGACTGCCGACGAAGAGCACGGGTTCGAATCCTGGAGAAGGCATGGATGTTTGTAAATGGATAGTGTCGGTGAGGCATGGCGGCACTCTAAACATGCAGCGAGCCGAAAGTCCTCAGGTGTGGCTTGGTGGAAGGGGAGAGGGGTGAAAGAGCCTCAGACCCGCCCTCCACGGGCTGCTGTCCGTCAAAATTGGGGGGGGCGGAACGGAGCTAAATCGCACTCTCATCTGTAAGGTGCTCAAGGCTGTTGTCAACTACAGGCGTATCTTCCGCTCCTTGCCACTAAGAATTCAGTGAGCGTGGGCTGTTGTTACTGTCAGGCAAGTGAGCATATGTAACAACAACAACTTGCTCTGTGTAATCTTCTCGGGTAAAACTTAAAAAACCGTAGCCACCGTTTCTTGCGAGATCTTGGGATTGCCAAATGCTTAAATGCGTGCAACATACACGCGCAAGAGGGAAGAAAGAGGGTTAGTCTCTACAATAACTAATTGTACACATAAAGCGTCCACCAGTAAGCGAGAAGTAAAAATTGTTGAATACTGGTAGTTCGATAGGTTCAAATCCTTTCAAAAGGGCTGACAACGCGAAAGTTTCATCTTTTCCTCATGCAGAACGTAAATACATACAAGTTTCCCTTAAATGATTTCTCCACGAAGGCGTAACCCCTTTTAAGTAAATGTCCCCCCTTCGCTTTGTCGAAATGCAATGACTCCTATCCACTCTATGTATAAGCACTAGCAAATACCAGAAAATACACCGCTGGTCATTAAAATTGCAACACCTGGAAGGAATGATCTGACGAACGTCAAAATCACATGAAGAGAAGAGGAGGTTGAGATATGCAAATGATTAGTATTTCAGCGCATTTACACGACTCAGGAGAAAGAAACGACGTCCGAAGCACTGCGTAAAAGAAAAATTGTGTAGTGGATTTTTAACGTGAACACGAGTTAGTTTTGTCTAGAAAACTCTTCGTGAAAGCGTACTTTCGCTTAGGCAAGTAACCCTCACGTACTTGCTTTGTCACGAAGTGTCGTTTAAGATTGTATGTAACAGCAGCGTTTTCTTTGAGCTTGAAACTATATTTGTTTCTGTTTTATTTATTTCATTACGGCAAAGCACGCGAGGGTATCTACCTATGGGAAAGGATGCCCTCGTGAAGGACTGGGAAACTGGATCGTATACACATTAAACATGCCACGAAACATGCCACACGTTAAACATGCCACGAAACTAGATTTGGGTTAGTTTAAAAGCATTAAAAGTTCGAAATCGGTTTTAAAAAAAGAAATATCTCCTATTTTTTCGAAGCTTCTATTTTGGTAACAATGATAATTTAATTTTAAGTAAAACGAATTTATTATTCCACGAAACACATAAAAGCAAAAACCCTAGACCATCACGTTAAAAAGTGCTTCAGAGAGGAAATGGCGTATTTGAGAAACTTACAACTTCCTCCCCCTAACCTCACAGTTACAAACATAATTCCACCAAAATTAGAGTCGGGAGTTATCTAATTGAACGGAGGAGGATAGAAGAGTGCTCCGTAATAAATTTCTATACTTTCAACTAGAAAAAGAAAGTCCCCCCTCTTCTACGTGACTAGGCACGTGCACATTCGTCGCTGGTACTTTAATTCGTATAATATACGCTACGCATCTTCAGTGTATGCTCGATGTTCTCAAGAATGCGAGCAATACCCTATGCAAATACTGCCTCTCCGCACCCACGTGATAGCTTCCCATTGTAGGGCCACGTGACCAGTTTTATTCATAAGCCCCTATTGTTAGCGCTATCCTCGCTCTTGTTGTTTACAATTGGAACCGCCGCGAAATGCAGAAAATTTATTTACTGTTTTCTCGCTCTTGTGGAAGAAACGCTTCTTTCATAAACCCTCAGTTTTCTTTTTTGTTTTGTTTTGTTTTGTTTATTTTCGGTTGTTATCTTGCATTTTTCTTTCTCATTATTTCATTTTATTTTTATTTATTTATTTATTATTTTTTTTCCTGCTGGTATCACGACTGGTTCCAGAGCACGTTCCTCGCATTCGAAACATTTCTTTTGGGAAAAGGGAACGAATGATCCTTTTTTTTTTTTTTTTTTTTCTGTTTTCTTTCCCCGCCGACTGCATTTTATGTTCAATAATAGTTTTAAATGTCTCGTGAAAAATATGGTTATTCGTAAAATGCGTCCTGATGAGGCAGTATAAACTCACGGTTTGTAATAAATTTATTTGAAGGATTTGTGAATTTACAGTTTATAGATATTTTTGTTAAAAGGTTTTACGACAGAAAATGAAAACTGCTCTGCTGAATGTCGATTCAAATTACTTAGAAGCAGTAACAGAAGTCTCGTTTGAAACACAAATTATGATGTAAGAACTGTTGTGCAATTTGCAGCAATAATTGGTGATAGCAATTCTAAAGATAATCCTACAATATCTGACACTTAAAATTACCCTTTGTGTGCCGCCCAACCGTTATAGTTGGTTAGCGTCGCTGACTGCCGACGAAGAGCACGGGTTCGAATCCTGGAGAAGGCATGGATGTTTGTAAATGGATAGTGTCGGTGAGGCATGGCGGCACTCTAAACATGCAGCGAGCCGAAAGTCCTCAGGTGTGGCTTGGTGGAAGGGGAGAGGGGTGAAAGAGCCTCAGACCCGCCCTCCACGGGCTGCTGTCCGTCAAAATTGGGGGGGGGGGGGCGGAACGGAGCTAAATCGCACTCTCATCTGTAAGGTGCTCAAGGCTGTTGTCAACTACAGGCGTATCTTCCGCTCCTTGCCACTAAGAATTCAGTGAGCGTGGGCTGTTGTTACTGTCAGGCAAGTGAGCATATGTAACAACAACAACTTGCTCTGTGTAATCTTCTCGGGTAAAACTTAAAAAACCGTAGCCACCGTTTCTTGCGAGATCTTGGGATTGCCAAATGCTTAAATGCGTGCAACATACACGCGCAAGAGGGAAGAAAGAGGGTTAGTCTCTACAATAACTAATTGTACACATCAAGCGTCCACCAGTAAGCGAGAAGTAAAAATTGTTGAATACTGGTAGTTCGATAGGTTCAAATCCTTTCAAAAGGGCTGACAACGGGAAAGTTTCATCTTTTCCTCATGCAGAACGTAAATACATACAAGTTTCCCTTAAATGATTTCTCCACGAAGGCGTAACCCCTTTTAAGTAAATGTCCCCCCTTCGCTTAGTCGAAATGCAATGACTCCTATCCACTCTATGTATAAGCACTAGCAAATACCAGAAAATACACCGCTGGTCATTAAAATTGCAACACCTGGAAGGAATGATCTGACGAACGTCAAAATCACATGAAGAGAAGAAGAGGTTGAGATATGCAAATGATTAGTATTTCAGCGCATTTACACGACTCAGGAGAAAGAAACGACGTCCGAAGCACTGCGTAAAGTAAAATTGTGTAGTGGATTTTTAACGTGAACACGAGTTAGTTTTGTCTAGAAAACTCTTCGTGAAAGCGTACTTTCGCTTAGGCAAGTAACCCTCACGTACTTGCTTTGTCACGAAGTGTCGTTTAAGATTGTATGTAACAGCAGCGTTTTCTTTGAGCTTGAAACTATATTTGTTTCTGTTTTATTTATTTCATTACGGCAAAGCACGCGAGGGTATCTACCTATGGGAAAGGATGCCCTCGTGAAGGACTGGGAAACTGGATCGTATACACATTAAACATGCCACGAAACATGCCACACGTTAAACATGCCACGAAACTAGATTTGGGTTAGTTTAAAAGCATTAAAAGTTCGAAATCGGTTTTAAAAAAAGAAATATCTCCTATTTTTTCGAAGCTTCTATTTTGGTAACAATGATAATTTAATTTTAAGTAAAACGAATTTATTATTCCACGAAACACATAAAAGCAAAAACCCTAGACCATCACGTTAAAAAGTGCTTCAGAGAGGAAATGGCGTATTTGAGAAACTTACAACTTCCTCCCCCTAACCTCACAGTTACAAACATAATTCCACCAAAATTAGAGTCGGGAGTTATCTAATTGAACGGAGGAGGATAGAAGAGTGCTCCGTAATAAATTTCTATACTTTCAACTAGAAAAAGAAAGTCCCCCCTCTTCTACGTGACTAGGCACGTGCACATTCGTCGCTGGTACTTTAATTCGTATAATATACGCTACGCATCTTCAGTGTATGCTCGATGTTCTCAAGAATGCGAGCAATACCCTATGCAAATACTGCCTCTCCGCACCCACGTGATAGCTTCCCATTGTAGGGCCACGTGACCAGTTTTATTCATAAGCCCCTATTGTTAGCGCTATCCTCGCTCTTGTTGTTTACAATTGGAACCGCCGCGAAATGCAGAAAATTTATTTACTGTTTTCTCGCTCTTGTGGAAGAAACGCTTCTTTCATAAACCCTCAGTTTTCTTTTTTGTTTTGTTTTGTTTTGTTTATTTTCGGTTGTTATCTTGCATTTTTCTTTCTCATTATTTCATTTTATTTTTATTTATTTATTTATTATTTTTTTTCCTGCTGGTATCACGACTGGTTCCAGAGCACGTTCCTCGCATTCGAAACATTTCTTTTGGGAAAAGGGAACGAATGATCCTTTTTTTTTTTTTTTTTTTTCTGTTTTCTTTCCCCGCCGACTGCATTTTATGTTCAATAATAGTTTTAAATGTCTCGTGAAAAATATGGTTATTCGTAAAATGCGTCCTGATGAGGCAGTATAAACTCACGGTTTGTAATAAATTTATTTGAAGGATTTGTGAATTTACAGTTTATAGATATTTTTGTTAAAAGGTTTTACGACAGAAAATGAAAACTGCTCTGCTGAATGTCGATTCAAATTACTTAGAAGCAGTAACAGAAGTCTCGTTTGAAACACAAATTATGATGTAAGAACTGTTGTGCAATTTGCAGCAATAATTGGTGATAGCAATTCTAAAGATAATCCTACAATATCTGACACTTAAAATTACCCTTTGTGTGCCGCCCAACCGTTATAGTTGGTTAGCGTCGCTGACTGCCGACGAAGAGCACGGGTTCGAATCCTGGAGAAGGCATGGATGTTTGTAAATGGATAGTGTCGGTGAGGCATGGCGGCACTCTAAACATGCAGCGAGCCGAAAGTCCTCAGGTGTGGCTTGGTGGAAGGGGAGAGGGGTGAAAGAGCCTCAGACCCGCCCTCCACGGGCTGCTGTCCGTCAAAATTGGGGGGGGGGCGGAACGGAGCTAAATCGCACTCTCATCTGTAAGGTGCTCAAGGCTGTTGTCAACTACAGGCGTATCTTCCGCTCCTTGCCACTAAGAATTCAGTGAGCGTGGGCTGTTGTTACTGTCAGGCAAGTGAGCATATGTAACAACAACAACTTGCTCTGTGTAATCTTCTCGGGTAAAACTTAAAAAACCGTAGCCACCGTTTCTTGCGAGATCTTGGGATTGCCAAATGCTTAAATGCGTGCAACATACACGCGCAAGAGGGAAGAAAGAGGGTTAGTCTCTACAATAACTAATTGTACACATAAAGCGTCCACCAGTAAGCGAGAAGTAAAAATTGTTGAATACTGGTAGTTCGATAGGTTCAAATCCTTTCAAAAGGGCTTTCAACGGGAAAGTTTCATCTTTTCCTCATGCAGAACGTAAATACATACAAGTTTCCCTTAAATGATTTCTCCACGAAGGCGTAACCCCTTTTAAGTAAATGTCCCCCCTTCGCTTTGTCGAAATGCAATGACTCCTATCCACTCTATGTATAAGCACTAGCAAATACCAGAAAATACACCGCTGGTCATTAAAATTGCAACACCTGGAAGGAATGATCTGACGAACGTCAAAATCACATGAAGAGAAGAAGAGGTTGAGATATGCAAATGATTAGTATTTCAGCGCATTTACACGACTCAGGAGAAAGAAACGACGTCCGAAGCACTGCGTAAAAGAAAAATTGTGTAGTGGATTTTTATTCGGAAAGCGCTTTGTACGGTTGGAGTTTGCTCAGAATATTGTGTTATGCCTCGAATAACAGAAAAAATGCTTACCAGCAAGTGTTTGTAAATGTATAGTGTCAGTCACAGGGGCTTTCAAATTTACAAAGCGAGCTAAAAGTTCTGTCGAGAGGGTGATGATAGAAGAGTTACCCTCGATTCCGGGTCTGAATTGTAACGTTGGTGCGGCAGGGTCGTAATTGTAAAGTTAGTGCTATACCTGTACGCGTAATGGTGGAAATTCTGGTGTACAGTCCACGTCTAGCTGCGTAACTGATGATTCTTTGTTAAAATAAAATAATGAAGTTTATTTTCATACGTAGTATATTGTAGCGGATTTTATATAATTCCATGTTTATAAAGATAATTTTGAAACTTCACATAAAGACTTGTTAATCTTTAAGATTTATTTTAGCTAACAAGTTATTTTTATGTTAATTATTCCCTTAACTTCTACCTCTTCCTTCAGTCTTTTCCATAACGCAAATTATATTAAGCTTAAACAGTGAGCGAATTTCTAGTTTAGAAAGACAGCTTTGGCAATGCGTCGAAATTCATTTGCTTATAAGCCGATCTGGTTTCAGGGATACGTTTTACTTCCTGTCAACCTGTGTATATTAAGCAGTGTTTTCTGTTCAGAAAATTCGATAGTGATTTTTCGGTGAAGGAGCACGAATTAGGGTTCCCATAACACGTTTTTACTATTCTTACAATGATGTCTGTCAGTGTGTGTTTGCGTGGGATAAATTATTCGTCTACGATAGTTCTTATAAGAAACTTTCAAAAATAGCATTTGACGGTATTACATACATGAAAGAGTTTAGTAGATTTTGGGTGAAACTGGACAACCTTCCGGTTGCCGAGCTTAGTCAGAATCGCAGGCTCTCTAACGAAGACAGTAGATCTTCACAGTTAAATACTTCTCCTCATTTGCATTCAAACGCAATTCTAAAAATACGTTCTGGTTGGAAGTTGTAAGCTTGAAATTAAGAAGAGGTAGGAAAGTACTTTTTAACTCAAAATTTAACTGTTAGATAAACATAACATAATCCTTACAAAGCAATGGACGGAAGGCTATGTTTGTGCTTTTTTCGAAGAAACTTATTCGTGGCTAGTTATTAAAAAATGCTGTGAAAGACCTAATCTTTCAATATCTAAAGCAACGATAGATAGTATTGTCAAGAGAAAATTAACAAAAAAAAAAGTCAAAGTTTGACTTCAAAGAAAAATATTGTTCAAAATACATATCCAAGAAAAAAACGAAATGTTGCAAAGGTAAGAATTTTAATGAAACCTTTCACTAAATTTTAATGAAAGAAAATCTGCGAGGTCACAGAGAAAATGCTCAGTGTCACCTGTAAACAAAGTGATTATATCTGATTTGAATCTTAAAAGGGCGAAACAAACGTTATGTGCATCGACTTTCTCCACGACATATCGCCGAAAGCAAAACGCGCTGCAGAATTCTCTATCAGAAACAATTATTCGGATAAAAGTGGACAAAATGTTGTCTCAATCTTGGGTATATTTAAATGATCGCAATAAAAAGATATCCATTTATTATCATCAAAGAGAAGATTACCAAAAAAGATTACCAAACGTGGACCTACAATCCTATTTGAATTTGGGAAAGCTGTTCATGCGGGATGGGATGAAATACCTCTTTGGATACTAAACAAAAAGGACTTTTATTGTCTTTGTAATTACGGTGTAGAAAGATAGTGAAGAATAAGGTTTATCAAATGGAACATTTAAAAAAAAAGTTTAGGCCAAATATTTCTGTAAACACAGTGAAAATCATGTAACAAATGTGCGAAGAGCATTCTGTAGTTGTGGATAAATGTTTTTAAATTTTAGCTATATCTAAAAGACAGATTCTTAATAAAACTGCAAGGTTTATCTTAAGTTCTCTTTTAGTTAATGTTACTTTCCTGTCTTTCCTTAATTTCAGCTTACAACTTCCGACCAGAACGTATTTTCAGAATCTCGGTCAAATGCAAATGAGGAGAAGACGCATTTAACTGTGACTACTATATGTGACTAAGAAGTATTTAACTGTCTGTTCTACTGACTTCGTGAGAGAGCCAGTCACTCTGAGCAGGGCGCGTTCGCCTTTTAGCCTACTCTTTCTCTTAAGCTATTATTACGCTCGGCCGTACTTTAGGTCCTTGATAGCTTCGCCGTTAGTTGGCGTTAAGGGGCTAACTCTGTTAGAACCTTGATTGCTTCGGCTATATCTTTTTAGTTATATTTAGTTAAGTATTCCTGAGTTCAAGCCCAAGTGGAGGTTTTATTGTAAACTCCAAGAAAGGAGTCGTCTGTTAAATTTATTTTGAATAATAAAGGGTATTCAATCCTTCGTAAGTTTACACTTCTATTATTTTGAACTAAGGGATTATTCGCTTACCAGTTCTTAACGTTCCAGACACACTGCAGTAACTTCTAGGTTTGGAATCTTACGAAACGTTTAATTAATTTTATTACTTCTTTGTGTCTCGGAGTCAAAGCTTCTAAGTACGAAGAGGAGAATCTATGAGAAGCATATGGAAGTTAACTAAGGAATAAAATGACGTCCAAGAGACGTCATTCATTTCATGCGCCACTATAGACTTTGACGTCAAGAACTGCCATCGTCCAACGCCGCGCAGTATATTATTGTTGTATAGTAACGTAAATTTGAAAATAAACGTTCTGTTTCTAAGCTTGCACATGAGTGTACACAGGTATTCTTAGGACGCGTCGAAGCTTATTTTATTTTGTATGTCAAGGGGTTATTAGTTAATGAAATTTAATTGTAAAATTTTCATGTGTGTTTTACCAAGTAAATAAATGTAAAATGAGTATTTGCCTATAATAAATAGCTATATTTACGTGAGCTATTGCTCGCCTTCTTGAAACAATCGAACACGAATTGAAGACACATAGCATATATTTGTTAAATTTCCTCTGCTGGCCATTCACATTGAGCAGCGCAGTACAAACTGTTTACAAGTTAAGATGCGAGCAGTAATTACATCAAAGCGTGAAGGCGAAATAATTTACTCTGCACACTCGCGGTGTTGTCTTCTTGACCCGATCCATCTAATTCCACACCTGTCTGCCTTCGCATGACCGGAGAAGTCAATAGATACCCCCATGAGAACTCCTCCCAATCGCGGAGCCTTCGATCTTTTCCACGAAAGACGTTAACAAGATTCCAACACCTTCCCAATCTGTCAAGGTTAATCAAGGCGGAAAGTTCCGAAGACCCTGCATCCTCTTCTAATCCAATTGGAGCAAAGAAGCTTTTCTTAACACGACGAGGAAAAGACTTTTAAAATTTGGAGGAAGGATTCCTTAGAGGAGATGTTCTCTTGATCTACTCTTCTTCACACTAACGTTAATTCCTTACCAGTTTATAGGTCATGCAAAGTGCGAATTATGGGCTGTCGAAAGGAAACACAAATTCTGTCAAAATGGCCTCGAGCGACGCTTTGTAATCTCTGTTGAATTATTTTAATGGAGATTCCGGATGGAAAATAAAAAGAAAGTGGTACTGAAATAATTAATCAGTATACAGATGAATTATTTCATTAACACTTTCTCCTCGGTAATGGACATCGAGAAATTTATCCATGTACTGGACATGATACATGCTAAATATATAGATGTTTCCTGCGAAAATATTATAAAGTTCCTCAACGAAAGCAACCCTCCACCAGGGCAGATACACCTCACGAGATTTGCCATAATGGAGTAAACTAAATCCATTCTGCAAAAATATCCACAAAGGCAAATAGGAACTATCATACAGTGTGCCACTCTTTTGGTATGATAAAAGGGAGTCGGCTACAATATTTTACTTCCATTAAATTTCCGAAAAAGGTTGTAAAAGTACAGATATGAGTCGGCTACAATATTTTACTTCCATTAAATTTCCGAAAAAGGTTGTAAAAGTACAGATATGAGGCAGTTAAAATACTATAGAGTCAAATATCCTCTCGAATGACTGGTGATAGAAGAAAAGGGATAACAGACCCTTGGATCCATCCTCCGGGGTGTTATTCCTCGAAATTGGGGCGGATCTTCCCTTATCCCGCTGGGTCGCCCCCAGCGCTGCCAACTGATTAACTTTCTAGGTGATCAGAAGGCTAAATGTCTTGTAAGTCGGACTATACCCAGATTGCTTACGTGTATACGAGCCAGTTTCCCTTAGAAAGTCCTCCACGAAGACATCCCTCCCCTTAGGCTATTGGCAAAGCCACGAAAATCCCCAATCAGCCAGCCTATCTGCCAAGACTCCGGAAGGAATTACCAGCATTCAGTGGTTTTTATATCTTGGCCGCTGGTGAGCTATACACACGAGATTAAAATTAAAAATAAAAGCATAACGTTTTATTTTGTTTAACAGTACAATGTAAAATACACGAATCATATTGTAAAACAAAAAGCCGCATGATTAATATCTATGCAACGGAATTAGGTGTATTAGCATTTTTAGTATATAAGTTGAACGAATCATAAATTTCTTAATTAAAATTCAAAGCTACATGCAGGAGAAATTGTCAGCTTTTTATTTATTTTGGTGACTGAGAGTTAGAAAGTCAAGCAATAACAATATTATCACACTTTAATCAGTAATGTCAAACTATGCGTGGCCTTGCCGCCTAAGATGAGGGATGTTTTGAAGGTTATTCCGAACATAGACTACACCAGCACTATCTGTCTAAGAGGACGGTGCTTTCCCGTAGGACATTTTAAGCAAATTTGATTTATATTCATGTTACATACGGGGAAAACAGCGAAATTAAACCACGCAGCAAGTATGTTCGCTTGGACTTAAACCTGAGACGAACTACCAGTATGTAGCAGTCTTTAACCGCGGTCTCCCACTAATGGGGAAATGCCTTAAGGGAAAGGGGCTCGAAATCTCACCACACATAGAAAGAACACGAAAAGTAACCACAGCAGGTCCATTCATTTGGATTCGAATCTAGGTTTAACCATTAGTGTTAAGTCGTCATATCCTAACGTTCAGTTAGATCCTGAATTACACTGGAGTTTGATCAGAGTTCGGTATACTTTACAAAATTATACATATATTACCTTATAAATCTGTGAATCGTGGAATAAATATATTCAAAACTCTTTACATTTTTAACTCTTTCATATTTCGAATTTTTAATAACAGGAAATTCTATGCATTTATAATCGTCAAAACTGAGTACTGTAAAAGTGATCTTCAAAATTACATCATTGAATAAGTTGGACTGCAATAACGTACTAATCTCCTGGGCCTGACGATTTCCGTTCAACTGATAATTTTTCCATTGAATTGAGAAACTCAAACTATATTAGTTTCCTATTTTTGCATAACTAGCGTTTCGTCGTAAATTTTTTCAAAAGTATTTCGTACTCTCCATACATCTGGCGATGAGACGCGATAAAGTCCGTTTCCCTCTATTAATGCAATCTTTGCTGCCTACTTCCACTTATGAATAAACATGCAGGTAATTTAAAATCTAAAGCTACAACACAGAAAACGGAACATTAAGAGAAGGACTCAAAATCTCCTTCGCAAGCACATTCAGAATTTTACCCGTATTCTAAGTAAGCCTTTGATGTTTCAATTTCAACTTCAACTTTTTCTTACAGCAGGCATGCCGAATGTGCCTGTTTGCATTACTTGACATACTTTTCTTTGGCTCTGTTTAACCCTAGAAAACAACAATTCCGTCATTTTAAAACTTACATAAATATTTTGTCTTTTTTTTTTACTTCCTTGCACGAAATAAAGAGTATTGTAATCGAGAAAAATTCCGGATGTCGAATTTCAACAAAAATATCCATTTTGAAGACTACCAAATGCAATTTAACAATGGTTTTACTTGACATCTGCACGTAAGATCAGAATAAAAGTTTTTTCCCCCAAACGAATTATAAAAACTGATTTAAAATGGATTCGGAAGAGATTTCTTCGTGACGTTTGTATGTATATATATCGCGCAACTTAAAAAAGCGCAGTCTCAGAATATTGTAAATTTCTAAGTAAGACTGCTATAACATGTAGTTGTGCCCCTCGATTTTTGGTTGCACTAAAACAACTTCGCAACAACAAAGATAACGCCTTCATTTATTATTGCGAATTATATCTTGCTTAATCCTTTCTGGATTTTTTTCGGGGAAATAAGTGTTTAAGATTTACTTCGTAATTTTTAATACAGATATATTGAATTTTTATGTATTATTTTTGCCTTGTCCCGAAGTGAAAACTGAATTAATTGAATGAGAAATACTAAATCGTCTGTGAAAAACTGTTTCTTTTTTGTTTTGTTTACTTGATTTCTTTTATACATCGTTCTAGATATATTAGAGTATTTAAATAGAACATGTGGCAACGATTAGATAATTCTTCAAATGATATAAATTTTGTGCATTCTGTGTTATAATATGAATGAAATATAACGCTTTTAAGTTAACCTAGCGCCAGAGTGTCTCTATGGTAAACACATAGAGTGCATTTATTGTATTGTGGTTTATGTTAAGTAGTTGCTATCGTTAAAGTAGATTTAATTCAATCCAATACGTTTAAATGAAATGCAAGAAAATATGCGTATAATTTAATATTCCGCACAAGGAATTCGTGTGGTGTACACATCAGATTTTTTAATTATATAATAAGAGAATTCAGTCGGTAAGCCTAACAAAATGACAGATTTCTATTGCATGACAGCGTGCCATCACACAATTCCATTGGCTTCAAAGAACCTTTTAGAACCAGGAAGTGCTGAAATCCTAGTCATCTCCTTTATTCACCAGATTTGGCACCCGAAGACTACAATCTCATGCAAAAAGAAAGTCCCATCTAAAAATCTTTGTTTTAACAGTACTGAAGATATTCAAAACTAGAAACCTGAACAGTATTTCGTGGATGCCTTCCCAATGTTCTTAAAATTCGATTCTCTCCTCCCAATACAAGTCATCATAACCAAAGTACACGCAAAACTTTTGTAATGCCCCTTTTGTTTGTAGAGTTTTGTTCCACCGAACCCCCTTCCAATGGTACTCTGATTCAAAGATTCGAATGCCAAGTTATTACTTTTCCGGAAATATTTTGAGCTCCTTTTTTAAGTTTCTCTTTTTTGAAGATGCATAAAAGAGGCATCGGAAACAATAAGAGAATCTACTCTCTTGGAAGTTTCATAGTTTCTTGGTATGTAGAGCGCATATGTATGTATTTATGCATATCTATCTTCATTGTTTCTAATGTGAGCACATATACAAATAGATAAGGTAACAGAGGCTTTCTAAGCTTGATCGATACATTCTTCGGAAAAATATCGGGAGATTTTTACATTTCTGAAATTTAAAGATGTAGAAAGTGTTCAAATGGAACAAATGAGTAAGATGAGCAACACTAGGAACGGCAGTGTCGAATATATTTCGTTCTCGAACATTAGAATGTGATATAGAAAATATTTATGGGGCTTGGTTATCGAAATTTATTCCGTATATTTACGCAGCATTTTGAAGAATGGTCATATGTCAGGCGGTTTTTATGAAGCTCTAAAATAAGTGATTTTTAATTGTTTTAATTTTCCACATTTTCAGTTCACTTTGAAATTTTCACACCACTTTAACCAATTTTGACTTACGGTGACCGGACAAATGCCCACAGGAAAAAAGCCGACAGGAAAAATGCTCACAGAATAATGCTCACAAGTATAAAAGCTCACAGGAAAAATGCCCACATAGAAAAAGGCTCACATGGAAAAATGCTCACATAGAAATATGCTCAAATGGAAAAAAGCTGACATGAAATATGTTCACATGAACAAATGCTCACATTAACTTTCTCAGGAGCGGTAAATAAAAGCATGAAAAACTGTAGTAAAATTTTGCAGGTACTGTAATATGTTTATACCACTTTCCCTGCACAAAATTTCTTCACTGTAATTGCCAATAATTAATTTTTGCTTTTTTACTCTATTTTTGCATACTTTTGATGTGTATCTATACAAACAGATGTTTGAATGTAGTTGTTTAAGTTTAGAGCCAAAACATTTGTAAAATTTCTGCAGAAATTTAAAATTTTAGAAATTAACATTTTTAGGCACTTTGATGATGCCTCTCAATTGAACATCATTAAGCAGCCTTCAAAAAAATCTCCTAAAATCACAAATTTTTGCGAAGAATTTCATAACGTATTAAATTCATCATTTAATTATAGCCATCTCAGTATGTGGTTTTTATTTGACGGACTGAAAAAAGATTTAGCCTGTCAACTTTTGTTATTAGGTAATGTGAATACAGGATGTACTGAAGTAAAAAAAAAAAGAAAATACGAAAACTTACATTTAGTAATCGCGAATCATGTAAGAAACTATTATGAAATCGATGATAAAATTAACTATTTTACGTAATTTAAATAAAATAATAATTTCTATTTGCTTATTCTGCTAAATTCAAAACGGCCCATAATTAATAGCAATCTTATATAACAACTGAATCTATACATAAGTTATACAGTTTTTGAAATATATACCATATATGTTTTGGGTAATTTAAATAAAGTTTCTTTAGAAAATTAGAGTAGGTGTACGATACTCAAATCTATTAATTATTGGTTCATTAATGCATGGATATTTTTACGTGAATTACTTATCAGTGGGCTTATTTCCATGGGAACATATTTCTATGTGAGCATTTTTCCGTGTGAGCATATTCTAAGTGAGCATTTTTCCATGTGAGCTTTTTTCTTTGTGGGCATATTTCTGTGTCGGCTTTTTTTCTGTGAGCATTTTTACCAGTGAGCATTAATTCTGTGAGCATTATTAATGTGGGCTTTTTTCCTAGAACCTTCACTTACATATATCGCCGTATAAGGCAATTCAAAATAAAATTAAGTGCAACTATTATTTTTCACCATAGGAATGATGATAGTTTCAAACAACGTCTCATATATAAGACAGATATTTTATGAAAATTGAAATCACAATTGAATTGTGAATCGACATCACAACTGAGGTGAAGAAAAATCACCTTCTTACTGTTTGTCTTCCTTTGTATTTAAATTATTTTTAAATTTTACTTTAAATGATTTTTATTACATTGATAGTAATTTCTTGTAGATGCTCAGCTCAGTAGACGAAACAACATTTTTCAGTTCATCAGTCATTAGTGCATTATTATTGTATATATTGCCCTAAGAAAAGCACTAAAATAACAATCACAAGAATTAAAGCTTACTTTAAACGGTAGGCAGTACTTCCCCTTATAAGGTATTTTTCTTGGTTTCAAAATTAAAAAAAACTGTTAGAAAATTTAAATAATCCCTACAACGTTTTAACTATTTTTTAGAATATCATCAAAAATAAACTAAGACGTATAGTCCTAGAGATATTGTAGTGGAAACATTCTATTTTTTATAATAATTATTAAAATGAATGAAATTTTGTTGTTTATATTAAAATATTAATATAATAACGAAATGACAAGCAAATAAACTTTTCTACGGGCTGCACTTTTATGGGAGTACAAGGCTTAAATGATGAAGAATATTATTATAATTATTATTATTATTATTATAAGGGCACAGCCCCCGATCCTTCTAGTCGGCACAGGCCAGCCGTATGATTAAAAAATGGGACTGGCAGAAGAACGATGAATAATATAAGGGCTATCTCATTCTCCTTGTGCTCTTGGTGATGTGTAAGTGGTTGAGAAGTCCAGTTGGCAGTTTGAACACCGTGGATCCGACGAGGGTACAGTACAGGTGATTTATCCCTTTTCTTGGCTTCCAGTAACCTGATAATCTTTACAACTATGCCAAATAGCAACTTCATATTAAACTTAACATAGCACGTGTGTATGATGAGACTAATTTGCTAATATTATACCCCACAGCGCCCAGTTTATTAGCTGAAGAATAAAATGTTTCTTTAAATATTTTCTTGACTTTCAAAGCCAGGCGAAAGCCAATATCGGTCAACTGCACTCTTGTTTCGAGTCGAATATTGATTCAAGCAGGATCATCAATCTTAGTCTTTCCTTGTTACTTTGATTTACTGCAAAAGACAGATTGTTAGTTTCTTTTCCTTTTGCCGTATTTACGAATAAGAGAAACAATAAATTAATAATGCTGTTTGCTTTTTTTTCCTTAGAATTAGTTAATCTTATATTTTAGACATGAATTCTTTGGATATAAAAATAGAGCTTTCGAGATGACTATGCTAAGTTTTGCAAATTAACCGCAGGCATATCAATTCAGAAAATTATTTAGTTTATTGCATTCGGGTAAAGCGACTAATCTATTGTAAAAGGAAAGGTCCTCCGTCAACGAGACTACATTCGGGAAATTAGTGTTTCTGCCATCTAGTATTTTAACAATGCTTGGTTTCAGGTCAATAAATTGCTCAAAACATACAAACTCAAACCTGTTTTTGTGCGGTTCTTTTTTTTTTTTTTTTTTTTCTCTCTCTCTTTTTTTTTTTTTTTTTTTTTTTTTTTTTTTTTTTTTTTTGTGCGATATATGAAAATTTCGATCAAATTGGAACATAATTCTACGATTATATGACATCAGATAAAATCTACGCAGGACTCCAACTTTGCCATAAATTAAAATGTCATTTTCTTGCAATCGATGCCAATTCTCAAAGAACTTCAAAATTTCAAAAGCATCTTCTATCTTATATATCTGGCTTACCGAGACATATGCAAGCGTCTAGTGAAACAACAGTCGTCGCAAAAACTGATCACTGACTACATGGTAACTGAAAAGAAGTCAATTCTAAACGAGTGCGAGGCAGTATCTTCGAGTGACGAAAGCGATTTTGAACCAGTTTACTACAAGAAAGTTCGTGTATCGTCAGATTACAAAGGATAATGGTTATACGTTTTGAAAAGTTTTATATGTGTAAATATATAAAGAAAAAATTTTAAATTGTTCGCATGAGTATTTTCTAAATCAGATTCTAAAAGGTTTGGCGAGATTCCAAGTAACTGCCGAGCCTCGGGTCTTGATTTCGTTTAAAAATGTTATTTCGTAAAGTTTAGAGTTATTTTCTAGGCGAGACTTTTTTATGCGGTCACTATTCACCGCATAAAAAAATATTTTTTAATTGTGTTGCGAAAACTATTTTTGATAGCTACTCGTGAAATTTTGTGTGATTTTTTATGCAATTTTTTTTTTTTTTTTTTTTTGTGTGTGTGTGTGTGTGTGTGTGTGTAATACCTATCCACCACACAAAAACAGGTTTGAGTTTATTTTGAAATCTGGTATCGTGAAGTAATCTTTGGGTGCTTGCTTTTTGTGAAAACGGATTGGCCCACACAGTGATTTTTTAGGATAACTACCAAAGGCAGCCCTCACAAACTACCTTCGAAAGTCGCGTCGAAACTTTCCCTTCTAATTTTTGAATTTGCAAGTTAATATTAGAACCGACCAATCACAAAGCAAAACAAATACGAACTGATATTCAGTCTACGATTTTGCTGATTCGGCTATGCGTTCACAATCTCTAATTATTTATGGACATTTTGATGCCTAGGAAATAGCAGAGAGACCAATAAGAACAAGTTTGACTTTGAAATTGCAGGGAATCAGAAATGAGGATATCTTACAAACTACTGTAATGTTAATATTACTATGTGTTTTCTTTTGTTGTTGTCATGTTTAAGAATTTCGAGGAAAAGTGGTTATCTGAGCCTCAAAGAGGTTGGATTTCAAATTCCATCCCAATTTTGAGGGAGAACACCCCGGAAGGTCGTGCGAAGGTCACCTACCCCTCTCCCTTCCACCATATTACAAGAGAGGACTGCATGCCACAAAGACACTATACGTTTACACAAATCCATACCTTCTCTGTGATTCCAACCCGGAAACTTCGCTACTGCAGTTGGCTGCCCTAAAAACTATACCGTCTGGGCGGCACAGGTTTCGAATAATATTGTATTGTGATAGTTACCTGCAGTTTATCCATTGCTCCTTTCATGCTATGTTCTTAGTGCAGCCGTATCCTTCGGAAATTAAATGATTTTCACAATTTTCCACTCTCGATTTATAATATCTCGATTATTTATTTTTTCCCACTTTTGCTTGCTCCAGAAAAATAAAAATCCATGAAAACATCTAATAAGGTTTATTCTCATCTTTTTTTTTTATCCCCGTTTTATAATTTTTTATCACTTTCAAAGAAGAAACCCTCTGATTATTAAGACAAGAAATTCAGCATCGATCAGATAATTTCCAGTAATAACAAAGTTTTCATTAATCAAATAATGTCCAACGGTCAGATAACTTTTGCATTAATGGCATTGTAAACGGTTGCCTTTTCCATAAGAAAAGTTTACTTTTCCGTAATTAAAATGTCATGAAAGTATCTACTTTTATACCTTTCGGCCTACATTAATTATATATAGTTATATTTAACTACTGCCGGCCAGCCGGTAGTGTGGTTAGCTTCGCTGACTGTTATGCCGAACAGCCTGGGTTCGAATCCCGGAGAAGGCATGGATGTTTGTAAATGTATGGTGTCCGTTTGCATGGGGGCATTCTAAACATGCGGCGAGCCGAAAGTCCTCTGGGGAGATTGGGGTAGGAGAAGTGGGGTGGGAAATCCTCACGCCGCCCCCCAGGGTGTTCTTCATTAAAATTGGAGGGGGGCGAAACTGAGCTAAATCGTACTGCACCTGTATGCTACTCAAGGCTTTTGCCAACGGCAGGCGTAAACGCGCGCTGCTTGCCACGAGGAATTTCGTGGACTCGGGCTGACTATTGGTCAGACAAGTGAGCATTAACAACAACAAACAAAAAAGCCAGTAATCTTTTGAAGATAATTTTTTCCTCTTCATTTTATGTCATCATTCCGTCAATGTTATCAAAATAAACTGGGCAAATGTGGTCCCATTAAGCGGCACCAACTGTATTGTATATTTAGTACGGATACATTTAAAGGGGCGCAAATCAAAATTACTTTCAGAATTCTACAGAGGCACAGGTGAGAGGGACACCAAAATTTCTCATTTATTTGTACAGGTAGTCCTATCTGACTAAATGTGCAGCTCCACCTAAATTTTCAGGCAACCCCCTCAGGGATCGGTCCAAGAGTCTACAACCCGTCTTTCATCTACTAGATATTCAAGAGGATTTTCGAGTCGCTGTACATTTTGAGGTACGCGCACAGACATTTTAGGAATAGAAACATCCATGCCTTCTCCGGTATTCGAACCCCGGCCCATTGGTACAGCAGTCAGAGTCACCTACCACTACTACAGAGTCAGAGTCACCTACCATCGATTGGGAGCCACCAACATTCTGTCTCAGAAAATAAAAAAAAAACAAAGGTCACGATCTATAAATCCTCATAGAGACTAAACAGCCGCAACGAACTTAAAAATGGCATTTTAAACAGTTGCTTTCTGTGTCCATTGGAAAGCGTTTGATGTATCACTTGTCGAGGTGAAATACTGATATTCCTCCTTTTGCGCACCTGAATATCCTGCAGTTTCCTTTCTAAATCTTCAACCGTCTGCACCAGGTGACAATATCACTTTATCCCTTTGACACAACCGGTGAAATACTCGAGGCGCATTCAAATGCGGTGGCCGTAAAAAGACTCTCGCGGTGATCCCATCCTTGAAAAAAATAACACTAAAAATATTCCAAACACACTGAAATCCTGAGAAGAAAACAGTTTCTTGTGTATGTAAACGAAGAAGAAAAACGCGTTTCGCCGTATGCACTCGGAAAGAGTATTATGCAAAAAGAGTCGCGCAACAAAAAAACTGTATAAATTCTTACGGAGGGGGTAGGGGAACAAAGAAAGGGGATATGAAACCGAATATTCGCCACAGAGACCACCTTTCGAATTGAATAAAACATTTTTGAATAATGGCGGGTTGCCAAGAAACCTCTGGGAAAAGTAGTTTATGTTGCACTAACCCCCGAGTAGTTGCCGTCCAAAGGCAGCAACTCCGCTTTTAGGATTATTGAGATTTCTCGAAATCTGGTATTTACAGCCGTAGATGTCAGAAGTTCTCAGTCAGCTGGAAACAGGTGAAATTGGTCAAAAAGGGAAAACGTTGCGGGCAGGTAGTACTTTACGGCCACTTGCTGCGAAATGGTCCGAAATTACGTTGTAAGGACGCCGAAATCAAACTTATTGTAAAACAGTAATAAAAGACGAATGATGATCCTGCGTAGGAACGACAAATTCTTTATCCGCACTTGATCAACATCGAGAGCTCAAATACCGGTCTCGATCTTAAGTTGCTACTGATCCTGTGACAACAATGTAATTTAACCAGTCAGATTATGATTGCTGTTGATTGATCATGAATTGTTGCTAATTGTAAACCTTGTATACACAATGAAAATGTCGACTGAATACCATTGTCCATCATACACCCAGTGGATGACGTGTAGCTTTCGATTCTGTGCCCAACAATGATAATTTAAGTAACTAATTTTGATTATACGCTAGTTTATATCCACGCAGGTGTCGAATTTACACCATGCCGAAACTGTGCATTCGATCCTGCACGATCGAAACTACGACTCTAAGAAGTTTCCATTTTATGCCGTGTTCGATTCTGTACAATGTAGAAGGCCTATGAAACACACACTGTAGAGCTATTTCGAATTTTCTGAAGTCAGGAAACATGACTAAATCAGCTATGTCCTTGCAGAAATTCGAACTCAGGACTAAAGTTTGAAAAAACAAACTTCTTATGGAATCCTATAAGGACTCTTCGCTAAATGAACTGAATCGGTTCCCTTTTATGATTCAGCACTCACTTACTTATTTTGGTGAATAAGATCGGGAAGGGGAGTGAATCAAGAAAGGTATCAATTTTTAAAAAGAATTCTAGGAGATCGAACAGCTATGTAAATCGATTGCTCCGGTTTTCAAACTTTGAAGATATAATTTTCATACTTTTCTGGCTGCGGATAAAATTTAACACATTGAGCCGATTCATTTCAATATACTTTAGTCTACAGAACGTACACCCCAGTTTTTTACTCATTATACCTTATTCAGTCTGCAAGGCTGCATAATTGAGGCCAGGTTGTATAATGGCGAGACTAAATAATAAAATAGCAGCTTGTAAGGTATATTTTAATTTTATAACAGTTATTTCAATTTAGTACACCTTTCCTGTCTTGCCTAGTTTCAACTTACAACTCCTTACCAGAATGAGTTTTTAGAATCGCTTTAAATGCAAATGAGAAAAATAATAGTATTTAAGCCAAGTTCCACTGACTTCTCCAGAGACAGTTAGGATTCCTGAGTAGCGTGCGTTTGCCTCTGGGCTACGTTTTTCTAAGCTGTTATTATGCTCGGCCGTATTATGTGCCTTTTCATAGTTCGCTGGCTAATTTAACATTGCAGGCCAACTAGTTTAGAACTGTGTTAGCTTCGGCTAAATATCTTTAGTTAGTCATTAGTTAGTTCTTATTTCTTACATTTTTAATTTAAGCCCAAGTGCAGGCTTTTTTGTACGCCCTACGAAAGGAACCGACTGTTAATCTTATGTTGAGTGAATAAGGGTAACTAACCCTTCTTACGTTTACGTTCTGTTCTTAGACTTAAATGATTATTTCACTCCGTTCCTCGACGCTTAATTTGACAGAATAAAAATGAGGAAATCTATAAGCTCTTTTGAATATTTGTAAACATGAAGAGCAAGAACGTTAGCATATTACTGAAATGCAAATTCTGACTTACATATTTACATTCCCTTAGCTGGAGAAACGTTTTGGAACTTACCTAGGAGAGAAAGAAAAAACATCAAGTTAATATATAAAGCAATTTGTATTATGTATCAATATTGCTTGAGCATTTACATAAAATAATATAATAATATAAAATATTATCATACTTTAAATAAATTAACATTTATATAAAGTAAAAATATAAATATTTATAAATTATATATATATATGTATATATAATTTATTTCCTAAACAGTATTGATTTTATTGTATAAATATTTATAAATTATATATATATATGTATATATAATTTATTTCCTAAACAGTATTGATTAATTGATTATATTATCTCCTAAGTTTAATTAAAGTAGAATTATTTTAAAGCCAGAAATTAATTAGCCAGAAATCAATTAGCCAGAAATTAATTAATTTCCATTCACTAGTATTTTTAAAAAATCTTAACAGACGGTCTCTCTCAGATAAGAACTCCACAAAATACATCCCTCAAGAATTCCAAGTCCCACCCACTACCATAAATTACTTCACCCAAGTCTTACCGACTGATATAATTCAAAGCCCCTACTGCCGCTAAGAATTTTCGGACACCCTACACTGAGTCTACACTGAGTCAGACACGAAGAGAACACATTGCCAACTCCCCCACTAGAAAGAATGTAAGTTACTTAATACCTTTCTGGCCTTTATATCTTCATGTACATTCACTGATCTTATTTATATTATTTTGTATTTTATTTTTATATTATTTTTATATTATTTTTATGTTCTCTTTGATTTGTTTTTACAAAGTTTGCATTATTTATCTTTTTTATAATCTTCTATGTTTATTTCAACTTTACTTTGATTTCGATTTCATAATGACAATTTCCAATGTTTAATTTCTACAAATAATATAGTACTCAAATACATAAAGATGATAGTGTCGGGGACGGTTACTCGAGTTTTACAGGATTTCTCTACAGTAATTGATTTTTACTCCAAATTGAATTGACTAAAATGCTTCATGAGAATAAGTTCTTTGAGTAGCAACTATTCGCGGAAATATTTGGCCTGACTAGAATTGCCGGTTTGGCTTTAACTTATAACTCGAGTAAAGACGAAACACTTTCATATTTACGTATTTTTATCAATTATTGATCATTGAACGGGAGTTGGTTTGTTCCCCTTGAAAAGTCAACTAATTTCCGATCAATGACAATAATTACATGTTTTAATTTTTACTTTTACAATTGTAATATTATTCTTCGTGATGATTTAACTCCAGTCCCAGTTAAAACATTATTAACATTTTGCTTTCAAATTACTTCAAAACATCTTTATATATATATATATATATATAAATTTTTCCATTTATATATATATGTCAATTTTATAAATATTTATATTTCTAAATTATACAAATTACTATTTATATTGTAGAGTCATTAGATTAATTGGAAGCAAAAAAGATGAAAAATATGCAACCGACTTCGCCGGGAATCGAATCACGGACCTCTGGAATACCGGCCCAGCGTGCTACCGTTACACCACGAAGGCACGCTAGGGAAGTGGAAGAAATACCTTATAATATAAAGTAGAAAATTACTCAAAGCATTTACATGGAGCAGAATAATTCCGTTTTTATGTTTTATCCTAAACGAATTCTTTTACTTTTTGATAGTAAGCTGGTGACTAGCGTCGATCACATACCGATGTTGAACCATTGATGATGCCGACGTGTCGATCCGCAGTATCGACACAATAGTGTCGTTAAGTGTGTGAAATGCGGGAATGCCATGGTAATACGCATAATGCGTGAAGTGCGTAAATGCACCGTAATGAGTGGCTCCGATAATGAGTGAATGCCACTGTGACGAGATCCACACGACATAGGGGCATTCCTATGAATGTAAGAATATCTTCCAAAGAAAAGATAACAGTACGGAAGAAGTTATTTCCATAATATGTGCATTAAATCATCACTTAATTTACGTATCCATCAGTTTTCATCAAATCGTAATTTGGATACAAAAGTATTAGGTATATGCCTCAGTTTCACAAATTCTACATGTGAAAATATTACTTACTACTTTTTAGAATTTCATGAAATATTCGATTTTAGCATTAACATACATGCCTTCAGAATTGACGGTCAAATTATCAAAATCACTTAAATATCTTACGGCATTTCTGCAGATATTCGACTCAAAATTAACTACCTCCACGTGCTTGGAGTTAATTAAATTCCATAAATTAATTAAAACTAATTCCCAGAGTTATGTGCCCAAAATTAATTGTGGGTCGAACATTCTTCATCTTAGCAAGAATTTTCTCGCTGTCTTCACATAATATATATAGGTGATGTAAAAATACAGCTTGGATAAACAGTGCAAGGTTTAAAAGAGTTACAGTAATGTTTCACAGTATATAAATGCTAATTACTTCTTTCACGCCGATTTGGTTATAAAAAATTAGAGAATTTTAAACAATTAATTTAGAAGTCAAACAACAAAAATCAGCATTATATTTGGAAATTTTCACAGGACTAGTTTCGATGGCAGCTAGTTCGATTGGCAGCTGAGGATGATGGTTCGCTAAAACCATCGAAACTAATCCTGTGAAAATTTGGAAATATAACGCTGATTTTTGTTGTTTGACTTTTAAATTAATATTTTTTCGGCGTGTTAAAGTAAGCGTTGGCGAGGGCATTTCTCATTATTCATGTCTCCTGCTATGGTTTTTGGTTTGGTTTATTTAATTGTAGCAAAACACACTAGGGCTATCTGTCTAAGGAGAGGGATGCCTTCGTGGAGGACTTTCTAAGGTAAACAGGTTCGTATAGGCGTTACACATCGGGAAAACCACGAAAACGCCCATGCAGCCAGCTCGTTCGCGGGACTGGAATCTCGGACCGAACTACCAGTGCTCAGCAGCTTTACCGCTAGGCCACTGGTGGGCCTGTCTCCTGCTGCGAAATAACCTAATATCTCTACAAAATGAGTTCTTTATAGGCTCAAATACACCACGATTGATGGGCTTTGAAAAACAGTGAAAGATAAATGAAAAGGAGTATGGCTGGAAACTTTACGAGAAACCCTTCTATCATGAAAATCCCGATGCACACTGATTGTGGAGGAAAAAGGCTAAAATGCTGAGTATTTAAAAAAAAAAAAATTCTTTACATTTAAAAATTCATTAAACGGAACGGGAATCCTTCTAAAAAAGGTGTAAACACCCTCTGTATTCGTCGTTCATACATGTTACAGTTATATGTTCTTTGTTTCTGCCTCTATTTATAATATTCTAACCTTAACTATTCTTCACTAGCTCACTAAAGGGGAACTGCGTTAGACTTTGCTATTATTGCCATGTATCGCCCGAGGAGAAATTAGCTAACTTTTAATTGCGGAGAAACAATGTATTAGTCAATGAAACCGGCCAATACGTATGTTAAAATAGACATTTCACGAACTAAAACAGGAACTTAATTACAATTGTCGATTCCTTTACAACAGACCATAATTTAAGATGTCAGTAATGGAAGTCCAGTAATTAATTTTAAAGTGTCTCGATGCAAGTTAAAGGGAGGCCTAATTAAATCTAAAAGCTTTCCTCGAACATGGTTCAACATTAGGTATTAAATTTGCTCACGTTATCCCTACAAGCACTAGAACAACTACTTATAACTGAAGTAGCTGATAAAGTGTGCGCAGAAACTCCACAGTTGCTTAATACATTAAACTTAATACATTTCTTAGTTACTGAATGCTGAGCTTTGACGGTCGCCATCCACTCATAAACATGCAGTTAATTTACACACGAAGCAAAGAGTTGGAAGAACATTTTCAGCAAACTGTTAACTGAAAACAAGGTTATTTTGAAGCGATTTATGTAATGCGTGAGATATTTCCGTCCTCCCTATCCCGCGCCTCAGTGGTGTAATTGGTAAGCACGTCTGAATAAAAGTCGAGAAGGTAGGAACTGGAATCTTGCCGAGGGAATTGCGGATTTTTTTCGGTTTCTTGGCTTCGAGTGGGCGGAACGCTAGAATTTCACCATAAGTTGTACAAGCATAGTTCCACCGCACTAATTGCGCAACTCCACCCCAATATTGAGAGAGAACTTCCCGCGGAAGGGGGGGCGATCCAAGAGTCTTCAACATCTCTTCACTTACCATCAGTCATTGGATAATCGTCATACCATCGCCATTCATTTCGGTTTGCGGTGTAATTTAAGGGCCTCTTTGTCTCACAAACGTTATGCCCGCCCCATTGTCTAAAAACATTGTGCCTTGACAAACACCCATGCCTTCTCCGGGATTCGAATCCAATCAGCATCACTAACGTACAACAATCAGCATCACTAACCACACTTTTTCCCTAAGTGAGGAAAATTTAAAGTATTTTATCCCTCCTTAGTCTGTGCATTCGTGTTGTAAGTGGAAAGCAGGTCTGAGTAGGTGTATTAAAGTCTGGGGTTCAAATCCTGACGAAGGCATTGCACATTGTTTTAAGCCTCCTGCTCCAAAATAAGATGTCTAATGATCTCTAGAAATGTGTGGTGTTAAATTCCTAAATTAGAATAAGAATGCAAAAGTTCACAAAAATGACCTTTCGTCACCTTGACTTTTTGACCAAAATTGACTTTTTGACTGTTTCCATAGAGATACTTACGCTACCCGGAATTCCCTAGTTGTCTGACATATACAGCGTGTGTCAAAAGGAATATATGTATTTCGAATGCGTATATTTATTAAACTGTATGACATACGAATATGAAACTTTACACACATATGTACGAACCTCTCAAGTTCAGATTACAGATGTTACAGATGTTCAATATGTCCTCTATCAGCGACACGAACAATATCACATCGATACTCAAATTCATCCCATACTCGGGTAAGCATATTCGTCGTCACTTATGTTATGACACTACAAATCCGGTTCTTCGCCTCTTCCGGGTTCTGTGGGACTGGGGACACATAAACTGGAATCTTGCCGAAGGAATTGCGGATTTTTTTCGGTTTCTTGGCTTCGAGTGGGCGGAACGCCAAATAATAAATAAATAAAATCCCACAGAAAGAAATGACAGGTAGTTAAATCCGATGGACCTGGAGCCCATCTGAGACATGCTAAGTCGCCAGCTGCTTCACGACCAATCCAACGGTTTGGTAGAGGTCGGTCATTCAGATACTCACGCACTTGGCGACGACAGTGAGGGGGTGCCCCCTCTTGTTGAACAATCAAGTTGTCTTCGTGCAGCGTTGGATACAACGAATTTTGTAACATAGCGAGATACTGATGACCGTTAATCGTATTTTCGTCAAAGAAGAATGGGCCGTAAACATATAATCGGGATATCGCATAAAACACATTGATTTTATGCGAATCTTGTACATGTTCAGTGGCTGCATGTGAGTTCTGCAGTCCCCAAATTCGAACATTATGCTTGTTTACATGACTACTAACATCTAAAGTCGCTTCATCACTGAACACGATGCGTTGTGGGAAAGGGTTATCATTGTCAATAGCATCAATAATCTCGTTACAAAATGCCACACGTTTGCGTTTGTCATCAGGATGCAGAGCCTGTAACAAATGTAACTTGTTAGGCTTCATAACCAACCGACGTCTCAAACATTGTCACGCCAAATTGTTGTTGTAGGCAGTTGTAACTTCTGACTGGTAGGCCCAGTTGATTTTGAAAGACTACGTTGGAAAGCAGAGTGAATTCGTGCAACATTTTCGTCGGGAACAGGAGGGCAGCCAGGACTCTTTCCTTTACATAAACATCCTGTATTTACACCCATTCGGAGGATCACTTTGGTACCTCATCTTGAAACGTCTTTGCACTGTAATCACGGAATTGCACTTCGCAAACTCGAGAACACAAATGATTTCTGCTGCGGAGTAGCCATTTTAAACACGTGACGGTTAACCACGCAAAACAGAAGACAACTGACATCTAGCGTCTATTAATATAGACTACACTTTGCATTCGTTTCGTCAATAGCCGAGCAGAGGCGCATTGATCGATAGTTTGGATAAATAACACTTTATAATACGTATATTCTTTTTGAAACACTCTGTACTTCGAATTACAAAATAAAAAAATTGCGAAGAAGTTATTTATGTCATCGCATAGTTAAATTTAAAAAAAAAATCTGTTTTGTAATAATTAAGGAAATCTAAGCTTACACATCGTTTCCCTATATATTATAATTTCGTCGTCACTGATGTTATTGTGAAATGCCTCTAGAAAATCCAGTTCGCCAATGGAAGATGTTTTTTGAATAATTTTAGCAGAAGAAAAATTGAAAGTGGGATTTTCGGACCAACAATGATGAATGTTATCAAGCCATACTTCTTAAAATTTGGAACACACAGAATCTGCCTACGCGCTACAAATGTGAAACACGAGGCTTACAAAAGTAAGTAAACTAAAACATAAATTATTACATATAAATCAATAAAACGAACAAAAATAAGGAAAAGAAGCCTAGATTTTACAAGTCACACTACTTTTTTCAAGTCGTTCTGAAAGCATAATCTAGGCCCATCGAATGTAGGACAGGAGAAAATTAAATGTTTCACATCTTGCGGTACATTTTTTCGAACACTCGCATAAATTATTTGATCTTAGATTGAAACAAAACAGGTAACTTGCAAATTTACCGTGACCAGATAAAAAGAGATACTTTAATAAAGAGGAAAGACTCGGAATGCAATCTATGATAAACAGAAGGAAAGAACATTTTGTTGTCCTCAGAGAGGGGAAAGTTAAGCGAATAATTTATTTCTCAAAGAACGCGATCACAGTAAGAACATAACAAATAGAAAGTACTCAGATAAAATTACTGGTAGCTGCCGCAATATTATTTCTTGAGAAGAAGCCTACATTCCAACATAATCTAGGCTAATATTCAACATAATCTACATTGCTAATATTAATATTACAATATATGAAGGTAGATGAGTCAGACATGCTCGGCTTAGTTACCTTTTAAAGCTCCATGATCATCTCACACGAATAACTCTTGATTGCAGTTGCAAAATGAACATCGGAGAAACGAAGTAGAACAACAGACTTATAGTTCGGAATGTTTTTCTCGTCATTCACTGGGTGCTCTCATCTTAGTGAAAGGCAGGTTGGAAGAACAGAAATACGCATCTGTCCTTGCGAGATCGTGTCAACCCCTACATGCGAATTGCTTTTCCTCAGAATTATGGCATCTACCATTAATTAACACCAAGTCGGGCTACATTACCTGGCAGCTTCTTTGAGCTCCTTAACATGATTCACAGTCTCCCTCGGACGACTGCGCCGGTGGGGCGCCAACCCACCGAACAGCCCGCAGCGACTTCTGATGTTCATCGCCACAATCCATCACACTGAGGGCTGCCCGAGGAGAGCCCGCACCTAGCATAGGATGGACCTATGGTTCTAGTCCTGTGAAGTCTGATTATATACCCAACAAATCGAAGGTGTCAGGACACAAGTCCGGCCAGTGGTCTGGGAGAAACCCGGGTCTCCTCCCATAAATGGTTGGTTCCGGAAATTCCCACCAGTCGATCCCCTGGGATTGGTGGCTCAGCGTCATTAGCCTAAACGAGCCAAGGCCTGGAACAAGGCACCGTATAGTTTCCAGCGGTGCCACGAGGAGGCTGACGCTGAGCAGTGGGAGACACAAGCAGGCGAACCTGAAGCCATTCCCTCAGTCCCTGCCCAGCAGGACAATGCGAAGTGTCATACAGCTCGCAATGTACGTGCGTGATTTGAAGAGCACCAGTTTGAGTTACCGTACTTCCCTGGCCAGAAAACTACCCGGACTTAACCCTAATCACGGGTTGTCCACGCCATGTTTCCTCAACCGCATAGCGTAGCTGGCCACTGCACTGGAGTCGGCATAGCTGAACATCCCAGTGACACTTTCAAGAATATAAATGATTCTCTTCCTGCACGTCTGGCAGCGGTCCACTCTGCGAAAGGTGTTTATTCTTGTTTTTCACAGGTGTTGACATTAATGTGAATGGAGTATGTATAATAGAAGAATGGGAAGTTTGTGCAATTACTTTTAAAATTTTCGAAACGTAGCGCTAAGTAGCTAGAGCAGATAATACGCGAGGCGGTATAAAGGGCAGGTTTTAAAAATAATGCATAATAAAGAGCCTTCTGAAAAAATATAAACTCTTATAAACAAAACTAAAATAAATTTGCTTAACAATATCTGTTAGACATTTAGCAGAAGGCAGATTATGTATATCTCTTGATCCATAACATAACCCAAACTCTTAGGTTTTGTAAGAAGTAAGCATCTGTCGAGGTCCCAAATGTCGACGAAGATAAATCTTGATGGATCCATGATTCATGATTCGAGATCTATAAATCAGCCCTGGCTAAAAGAACGTCACGTCGAGAAGAAGTTTTTTTTTTTTATCATAAAACTGCATTTCCTTACCTTCTACCACTGGTGGTGACGCATTTGGAAATAGAAAATATGTTTAAAAAATCATACTAAAAATAATTACAATAATACAGAAAATTTAATATATAAATTTCATTAATAATTTAAAATTAATCTCTCGTTTCTATAATCTGGCAAGAAAGAAAAGAAGAAAAAGGTGTGTTTCTATTTATGACTAGACAAGCATAATTTTAAAATTGTAGAGGTTACTTTAAGTTTCTGATAGGTAATTTAAGTTCAAATTCGCTTTACTGTCTATTCTCGTTTCCCATCTACTATTCCCTACCAGAATGAGGTTTTAGTATCGCGTTTTATGCAAATGAGTTAGGAGGAGTATTTAAAGGGAGTTCAACTTACTTCGAGAAAGAGTGCTTAGATGTCCTTAGTGGCGCGTTATTACCTTCCGGCTACTTCGCTCTTGAATTTACTACGCTCGGCAGTATTGTACGTGCCTGTTGAAAATCGCCGGCTAGGTTAATTTTAAGGGCCAATTGCGTTAGGACTTTGGGTCTAGTCTCGGCTAAGTCTATTTAGTTTAGTATTATATTAGTTTCTTATTTTTTTCCCTGTTTTAAAAGTCCGTGTGGATGCTTTCCTGTAAGCCCGAGAAGGTGCCAACTGTTGTAATTCCTTTGAGTGAATAAAAGGATATTTTAAACCTTCTCGTATCTACGCTGTAAGTGTTTGAGCTCAGAGATAATTCGCTACTTAGTTCACTACGTTTCTCGACATTATATCTAGACAAAGTACTGAGGAACATTACAAAATTAAAAAAGAAATTAATTAAAGAAAAGTAAAGTTTAGAAAAGATAAAAAGTCAGAAATTGAAATTTTGCATATTAAAAATAATAACCAAAAAAGTCAACACTCATTCTACAATTAAATTACCACTGCAGCAATTTCAAAAAATTTAATCTTTTGTTACAACGGCCACTAAAGCTGCTGATTCATCTTTTAGTTGTTCTTTTACTGCTTCTTTTACAAAACATGAAGAGCATAAAATAAGATTGAATAACTTCAAATGGTTTATGAATAGACTTGTTACGTATTTGGTTTCTGCTTTGTTAACAAATTTGCGTTTACATTGAAAAGTGCTTCTGTGAGGTATTCACGAAAATCCTATGTATAACAAAGGACAAAAAATTATACAGTCATTTCGGTGAACTTTCACGATACGTTCTTTTATAGAGAAGTGTTACCAGTATCGGTATTTAATGAGCTATCGTACGTTATAAAACTGTAACATGTCGACATAATTCAGAACATTCTTATAGAACGTTCAAAATACTAGTAAAATGGAGATTTCGAAAAACATAGACCATCCATCGAAGAGGCTAGCCGGCGAGCATAGTGGAAATTAATCGAGTTATCCTTCGGTACTCAGTTTTCATAAATTTTCTTTCAGAAAATTCATAATTAATACTATTTTGCATTAAATTGATAATCCTGAGACATTTCGTAATCATTCAGATCCATTTCGTAAGCTCTAAAATTAAAAACCGTTATTATAGTTTTTTATCT
The DNA here is from genome assembly GCF_044657685.1 of Stegodyphus dumicola. Taxonomy (NCBI): domain Eukaryota; kingdom Metazoa; phylum Arthropoda; class Arachnida; order Araneae; family Eresidae; genus Stegodyphus; species Stegodyphus dumicola. The sequence goes on along the minus strand of NC_140769.1, from coordinate 3,150,753 downwards.
GCATACTTTTCTATTTGTATTTTACGTGCCGTCCAGATGGTACAGTGGTTAGGAACGGCGACTACGATACCGAAGAGCCCAGGTTCAAATCCCAGAGAAGGTACGGTTGTAATTGTCCCTCCCTTCATTGGAGATAACGATGGCCGCCTAATACGTGCATCCACAATAAAATGGGCACCACTTCCGGCTTTAAGAGTGGCAATATCGGAAAAAGACAAAATAGTGCACCCCGTTCGAGGTGGGGAATTGTATTTTAGGTAGACAGTTTTGTTTTACGCTAATGTGTCTTGCGAATAGTTCCTTCGTCACTCTGGAATAAAAATAATGTTTTTAGATAGGGTCCGGTTAACCCTCCTGAAGTTACTTTGTATTTATTTCAGTGGTTCTCAACCATTTGACTAGCGCGTACTATGTAGACACAAATTGAAAAACTTTAGTAACACTACTACATTTTACAATGTTTTTTTTTTTTTTTTTTTTCTCAATAGAAATATTAAAAGAAAATATTTTGCCACTTGCACAATCTATTTGTTATTTATATTGAATTCGCACGCATAAAATATTAGATTCAAAATTGATTAACATTTTTACTATCGAAATTAAAGTTATAATAATTTAATTCTAAAATTTAGTGCGAAATTTGGATCTGCTTAAGGGAGATGAACTTGTTTATGTCTGTTTGGTCTTATTACACTCAGTTTTAACCGTAAATTAGAATCCAATTTTAATTTTATTCTGTATATATTTTTCAAATATAACATGGAAAAAAAAAAACTTCCTTGTTCACACAAATAGGTTGTGCAAAAGCAGTTAAAAATTTAATAGCTTTATTATATTATATATTATTAGTTTTATTATATATTATTTATTATATTTAAATGCCTTTAACTTCTTTTTTTCGGTTCAGCCAAAATTTAACATGAGTGTTATTTTTTAAATCTTCAGTTCGAGATCGATCATAGGAAATGTTTATCAATTGTTCTTCTTTTTCGCGAGGTTTTTTTAAATTTTAAATATATTACGTACCACCTATTTTTCTCTTGCGTACCACTGGTTGTGAACCCCTGATCCACCGGTTGAGAATCCATTCTGAATAATTTAGATCGGAAAATATTTTATTCTTTTTGTATAAACTTTAATGTTAAGAAATTCTAGTGTGCGATGGAATTTAAATGTTCTTTCAGTTTTGTTTTAATTTTTAGAAATAATATAACGCAACCGATTTTATACGCAGTCAACGAAAACAAAATAATTCTTATTTTACTGAAATTTTCGTTAAGGAATCACCACCATTCAAACCGGACACTGTACAAATCCCCCCTTCCTTCTCAATCACTTAAGTGAGCTATGGAATAAATTGCCACTTTAAAAAAACCGGCTTCGTAAATAAAAAGCGACTCTTAAAAATAGATTTCTTTCTTTATTAATGGTCTCGTCTTTGGAAAGACACGCGAGTGCCACCACTGACCAAAAAACGGGGAAAGCCAATCAGAGCAAGTGCTCGACATTATTACTTAACGGATTCGGAGTCGTTAGAAGCGGTGTGTGACGAGAATGGATGCCGGCCAATTCGCTCTACCATCACGTTCTTGTATCCAACCAGCAGAGGTTTTCATCGGCAGCAAGAAAAAGTGCGTAGGAATCCACTTTACCGTCGAGGCTTGAGTCATGTTTATAGCCGGGCTCGAATTAGAGTAATTGGTACCCAAACGTGTCTGCTTGGAAATCCATGCAAAGACACTCGTAACGTACTCGATCTTCTCACCTGTATGTCTTAATCAAGCCGTAGCAACAGGAACACTTTGTAGAATATTTATTAAAGTGTGAATTAAATGCTGATGAAGCTTTCCCATACTGTTGCCAATTCGGTAATGAAAATATACACTGGATATTCTTTGTGCGACCTGTAGCCTGAAGAAATAGAGTATACATAATTTAAAAAATCGGGTATAATTCTGTATTATTTCTCCCTTTTGTTAGCTCAAAGAAACGTTAACCCAGAAGGGTTATTAGTCTCGAAACGGCATTTTACATTGAATCACATAAATGCGACACATCAATTTTCAAATTGTTGGCACCAAATATTATCGCCCTGTATTATATTTAAAAAAACTAAATAAAGAAGAATCTGCATGAATCTAGGTATTTTCCTCGCATTATGAAAAAACAATGGGACTTAGTGTTATCCAGGTTTGAATGACGTAGTCCTCCCCCCTAAGACGACTACAGACTCTATGCGACGCTGGATGGCGCATAAATAATTCTTATGTTTCGAATGACAGCAGTACTTGTCAGTGCGAGCGGAAGATGCATGCTTGGCGGCATTGCGTAACATAACGCAACTTAACAAACATAAATGTCAAAATTTTTTAAAAAGGCTACTCGAAAGCTGTTTTTTTCCATTAAAAAAATCAAATTTGTTCTCTTATATTAAGGTTATGGTTTAGGCGAGCTGTCATGTGCAGAGCTTAAAGAACTCGAGAAATATTTTGTTAAACGAAAGTTCATCCAAATATTTTGTCTTGATAGAACCCCACATCACTTTCATCGCCAAATATTTAAGAAGACAACTTATGTTTCACAAAATATGCAGTAAAAACTGTATTTTATGATTGAAATTTATGAGCATATTATATTCACTTTGTTTCGAGGAGAATTTCGAAATATCGGTAAATAAATATCTCTTATAATACTTTAAAAACGTATCTCGGTCAAACACAGCAAAAAAATATCTAATATATAATAATAAGTCAAGAATTTATAGCTTGGCTTAATGCCAGATAATGCATGGTCTTAGGTTATAGAATGAGATTATTCCACTAAGATCTATACATTTTTTAGCCTCAATGTGAAGTCTTTATTATGGAACGTGTGCGTCTGTTCTTTAAAATATGAGTTATGTGATATGTTAATGTAAAAGTTGTGTAACAGATTTACTCTGTACAGACATTAGAGAATTTAAGCTGGAGACAAGAAAAATGAGCAATATTCTCACCGCGACTCGAACCTGGACCTCTCGAATACGCACCAGAATACCTTGTATTTCTCCCGCCTGCTTAGCATGTCTTCGCGGTGTAATGGTCAGCACGCTCGGCGCGTATTCAAGAGGTCCAAGTTCGAGTGCCGAAGAGGGCATTCATGTATTTTTCATCTTCAAAAACTTCCTATGTCTGTACAGGGGCGCCCGAACTAAAAAAGGTGATGGATGATGATTCTCCAGCACCGGGATTTGGCGATTGGGTCCCCTAATCCCAAGTCTTCTTTTAAAACGGGGAGTGCATAAGGTATTTCTCCCGCCTTCTTAGCATGCCTTCGTGGTGTAACGGTCAGCACGCTCGCCGCGTATTCTAGAGGTCCGAAGATAGAGTCCCGGCAAGAGCATTGCTCATTTTTCAGCTTCCTAACATTGAAAATAACCTACAACGAAAATACGCGAATACAAAAATAATTTCGGGTCACGCATGCGGCCAGCGGGCTGCCAAGTTGTGAACACTGTCCTAAAGCACGATGTTAATTCTCTGAGAACAGCACCCTTTTTATGAAGAAATAAGCAACACTTCTAGCAACAGAACTTTTTTGATGTAAATGTTGATTAAACACTGTAAACGAAATACATATAACACTTTGTTAATCTTCCTTTGTTGCGTTTACGTGAACATTTAAACGTACATGACAAGAAGGAGTGCGTGTCTAGATCTATGAGCTGAGGAAGAACACTGCGTGCAATTTCGAGTTCCCTCACATTTATCTGGGGCATTCTCTGAAGCACATTTCTTGCAAGCACCACTGCTGACACGCAAAGGACCCGGTAAAGTTGCCGATTCAAACAACGCTGATGAGAACTTTTATGCTTGAAAAAGTCTTTTCTGCGTTTGTTTTCAATAAAACTTGAATGGATTAACTTTTTAGAAAACAAAATTTGTAACTTGTTCCGAATAAGAAATTGCCATAATTAAACATTTAAAGTGCTCATTATTTCGTACAAATACAATGAAAGCTTTGCGTCCAGTAATAAAAAAGACATCCTTCAAAAAAATTAAATTTTTAGTGTTTTCAATTTTTAGTGTGTGAAATTCACAGTTGATGCGAAACACTAAAAACTGTGAATTTCATTTCAGGTTCATTTCTAAAATTTGTGAATTTCATTTCAGGTTTAGCTGATTTTTTGTAGGTCAGGCACTCGGAATTACGTTTTAATTCACTCGCGCTCTATCACCTGCTTTCTTAAAGGCATTAAAAATTTCTATATATAACGTGATTGGAATTATATTGTAGAGACATTAGGTACCTTTTTGGAAGCAGGCAAGATGAAAACTGAACAATCGCCTTCGCCGGGAATCGAACCACTGACCTCTGGATACCGGCCCAGCGTGCAGAACCACTACACTACGAAGGCACGCTAGGAAGGCGTGAGAAATACCTTATAATGTCATCATTTTACGTTTTTAGTATTCAATGTTCGGTATAGATTTACCTATAAATTTCTATGTATTGTATGTAAAAAATATCGTCGATGTCAATTACATACAGTCCATTACCTTTAAAATAAACATTTCAAGATCATATCAATCCCCTCTAATGAATGAATGTAATGTGTGTAGTCGTCACAGCATACGGAGTTTTAGCCAATTTTGAGGATTCGACCTTTTTCCGCAAAAATTCGTTGCCGTGGTTCTGACTCATGGCTCTCTTATAAATAAATAGAGATAGGTAAACCCGCTCTTTAGTGGAGACGGATCAGAACCATTCTCTGACTAATAATGAACTTTATAGAAAAGATGGGGAAGGATGGATAAATCAAAAGCGGTTGGCGAAGATGAAAGCAAGAGCAGGAAAAAAAACGAACGGGCAGTGGGATCGGGAGTGATTACCGAAGTTGAAGCGAAAAGCTAAACGCTGATTCCTTGCAGTTATTTCTTTCATTGGTGGTTTTGGGATTCCGTACAACCTAACAATAAAATATTGAAACAAAACTTTCAAAAAGTTGCGAAGTGATAGAAATTAAACTTCCTTTTGACATGGGGGGTTTGAAACATAAACGAAAAAGCAATTTTTAAGCAAATTCTTGAAAAACAGACGATAAAGAAGGATTAGACCTAAAGTTCATTCATCAGAACTAAGAAACGTATGTAAAACGCTTCTAAAAAAAATCTAACTCATCTGTGTAAGACACTTCTTAAAAAGTTTCGACCGGCGGAAAGGCGAAGAAATGTTTATTTCGGCAACACTGATGGCCATTAGAAAAATTTATTCCTCTTCCCCCCCCCTTTAAAAAAAAAAAAAAAGAAAATTCAAAAACGAGTTTTGTTTATAGTCACTAACACAAAATTAGAAGCTATCCATGCATGAAAAGTAGATAAAAATACATTTACAGTACATGTAGAAAATACCCTAGGAAAGTCACACCCATTTTATTATATTATTTTAATACATTATATCCATTTTATTAGTCAAATCCATTCCATCCACGGTCATATCATACTTTAAGTAATATCCCAAACTGGGCCTTTAAAAAATACCGAACTACGTATTTTATTGGTAGCACAAAAAATCCATGCGGACACCACATGACTTCCTTGTACGGAATATTAAATTATGCGTATTTTTTGCTGCATTTCATTTAAACTTATTTCGTCGAATTTCATATTAGATAGTTTTCTCATTCAATTAATTCAGTTCTCACTTCGCGGCAAGGCAAAAAAGACATAAAACCACAAGATATCTTTATTAAAAATTGAAAGATATAGAAAAACATAAAACACCAAATACAGTTAAAACAATTAAAAAACCATTTTTACAAATAAAATTAGTGTTTCTAAGCAAAAACAAACAATTCGGCCAGCAGGCAAGAAGGCAAATTTTTTCGGTGCTCGAAACTAAAAGTTTCCTATATGTCCCACTCGGCAAAAAGACAGTAAAAGGGCAGAAACTGACTTAATTCATTATTCTGATAAGTTTCAAATGTAAACAAATATGGCTGCTATGGTTAAAAAATAGGCTTAGCTGCATTTAAACAACTTTTAAATTGTTGATAATTCTACAACTATTGCACGCAAATTAACTAAAGGCATAAATACCCTAACCGGAAGATAAGAAAAACGTAATTCAGTAATTTTTAAGACAAAAACTGCACAGTTTACCAACATATAAGAATAAAAACAACTGAGCTCACTAAGCCGAATAACAGAGTGGGTATATTCATAATTTTGGTGCGGTCGATTGAAACCAAAAGGGGAGTTGCTCGACTGGTAGTTACAACAGTCCTATATACAAAATTTCAACATTCTGAGGCTACTCGTTTTTGAGTTATGCGAGATACATACATACATTTACGTACGTACGTAGAGACGTATGAAAAAATTACTTCTGAATCCTTTTTAAATCCTTTCTGCAACCTGTTTTGAAAAAAAAAAAAAAAAAAAAAAAAAAAAAAAAAACAGTTCATTATTCTGTCCTCACGTACAGATATCATGCAAGAACATCGATAAAAATTGCATTCGATAGCGGTCAAAATGGATATTTTTGTTGAAATGTAGTACCCAGAATTTTTCGTGACTACAAGGAATAAAACAGTACAAGCACAAGGAAGTAGAAAAGAGAGAGCACGAGGTTTAAACTTTTAAAATTTAAAATTAATCGACGAAAAGAAAGGCATAGCAATAAATTTTTAAAATCGCTCAAAAGTAACAAAAAATACCAATTTCATTTGCTTATAATTTATTTATAAATATTATTTTCATCTAATTATTTATTTTACTTCTATTTATTTATTTTGTTCGGATGAAATCGTTGTAAACGCTTTTATTCTTCTTCCGATTATTTTTGTTCTTTTTTTTTTTTCACAAAGCCTTTAGAAATTTTTGCACAGCAGATTTTATAACGTAAATAAATGTTCCACGACCGTGCTGGGAAACTCTCGGCACATGACTGCCATGGTAAAATAGCCATAACGGGAATATTTCGGTATTCGAGGGGAACCGAGAATGTGGCTGAAATATAGCTAAATTCTGTGTTACAATATAAGCACCCTGTCGGTGCTAAGTGTGCTGTTTAGACCTAAAATGAATTGTCTTTTGACTACTAACGAGACATTATATGTCCTACTAAAAGTTTAAAAATTACTGCTGGTTCCAAGATTGCTAAGAATCTCCTGAACGTTGGGGATCATCTTCCAGTAATTGGAAAATCAAGATGCCACTGCTCTCGTTGTGCACAAACGGACATAGAGAAAGAACAAATATGAGTTGCCCAATGCGCAATGTTGAGTATGAAAAGAATGTTTTGTCCTCTACCATACGATGTAAAATCTATTATATATAAAGTTTTCCAGAATAATAGGTGTGCTTGCAGTAAGTCGATCGCTTCGTGTGGGACATATGTATCCCACGATTAACTATGGATGAGACATACGTGTCCCAGCCTTTGGCTTGAAAACAATTCGTCAAAACAATCCCAGATGCTAAATTTACCTTATTTCTTAGATACGTGAAAAGAAAACAGGGCAAACTTGTTTTTCTAATTCGTTGTCAAAGGTTCAAGAAAACTGCTTGAGAAAAGGAACAGTTTTGTATCTCCTGTTCTACTGGTCCGATGGACGAAATGCGTTTTTCATGTTTCGAAAGCGCGACTTAGGATATATATTAGATTTATATAAAACATTGTTCCTTCATAGTATTTTGCCACAAAATCGAAGTTTTTCTGAAATGACATGGCAATTTTTTTTTCAATATTTCGATTCTACGACTGAAATTATGCCTAAATATTAAATTTTGTAAATTTTTGGTGCGAAATTTATGGAGAAATTCAAAACTTTGTCTTTGCGCATTTGTTTCAGTTTGCACCGAGAATAATTCACTTGGCAACCTTATTTCTTTTCCCTTTTTACATTGTGCATAAGCGGAAAAAAAAACTGACATCGTTCTTACTTTCAAATCATTTCAACAAAGTTCCTCTAAAAAACATTTGATGTTACTATCGCTTTCAACAGATATGCCAAATTTCAAAACGTGTCAATATACAAACTTACGTATATCTTCGGAAATTTTAAATAAAACGTAGTAGTAACTTCTCATGTTCGGTATCACGTGCACGCCTGCAACACAGCTTAAGAAAACAGGATTATCTTCACACGTTCTAGATTTTAAGGAAACCTCTCAGGAAGCCATTAGAATACTGAGAAGAAATTAGGTTACTTGGTGATCAAGACTACCACTTCATAAATTACCAAATTTCGCAATTCGACGAAAATTGGGCGAAGTGGCACGCAGGGAGCGGAGAAGTCATTTTTGATGACTTTAGTGTTAGGACGTAAATACATTTTTAAAGTTATAAGATATTGCAATTTTTAGGAAGTATGCTTAGAGAAATAACGTCCACAATGACTGATGCAAGATGCTATGTCAGAGCAGATGCCAAAATCTAAAAATTAATTCATCTCCCAGAATCTATTTTAATACAAATAGTTTTCGGATTTTTGCTATTACAACGTTATGCCTATAGGGCGGCATATTGAAACAAATACCTGAAGTACTTCGAAACAAGTAATATACAGTAATATACTATTTCCCTAAGAATATTCAAAATAACCCAGCTGGATATTTTGCCTTCTGATTCCTGCTGGACAGTCAGGACTTCCAGTTATCACTACCACCCAGTGGAAAATCGATCTTGTAAACAGCATCTTCTGCCAACAAGAGTGGCGAGCAAGCAAGACCTGCCTCGAACCGTTGAATAAAGGATCGCCATTTTGTTTTGATTGGAGAATCAATCGAAGGGATCTCAGGCTCAAAGTTTTGCCGAGGTTTTTCAGAAAAAGTAAATAACAAAATGTGTAAAGTACAGAAGGATAGGTTGAGCTACATCATTCCCCTTACAGTCCAGATTTAGCCTACTATGTTTCCACAGTGTTTCGCCATTTAATAGGCCTTCAACTAAACCCTTTCTTTTAAGAAGGGATAGAACAACTACGTCAAATGATTGGAAAACTATTATACAAGGCAAAGAATTACACTGAAGCCATCTGCCCTGTAAGATCGTAAATAATCCACATTTTCAATCATCCATCCATTCGGATTGTATCTTAATACCCCGTGTAAGCCATCTTTGCTTCTCAGCAGATGAAAGACTAAGTATTCCATAACAAAGTTATACAACAGGGGCTTAAATAAGCATTTCCAGCCGCACAACCGGTATGGTAGTTAGCGTCACTGACTGCCTTGCTGAAGGGCCCGGATTCGAATCCAGGAGAATGTTTGTAAATGTATAGTGACCGTGGGATATGGGGGCACTCTAAATATGAGGCGAGCCGAAAATCCTCACGAGAGGTTATTGGTAGGGCAAGAGGGGTTGGAGAAACTCGGATCCGGCCTTGCTCTCTATCAAAACTAGGGGCGGAACTGAGCTTAATCGCACTTTCACCTGTGAGGTGCTTAAGGCTGTTGCCAACGACAGGCGTAAATTTGCGCTCCTTGTCACGAGGATTTTCGTGACTATAGGTCGTGATTTTCGTGACTATAAATTTAGTTTGGTTAGGTTTAGTTTATTATGGCAAAGCTCGCTAGGGCTACCTACCTAAGCAAATGGATGCTTTCGTGGAGGACTTTCTAAGGGCTGGTTTGTTGATTTTTTTAATGGCACAAACCCTCGAGGGTTATTACGCGCCAGACAAATGGTGAATAAAATTCAAAATACACAAACACACTGTATGAAATGAATTGATGAAATGAACCTTAAATGATGATGAAGGCATGGGGAAATGACTTTGTGAAATGCTCTAGCAACAGGTAGAGCAGGGTAACAGGAAAATAACTTCAAATCATATGGTAAAAAGAGATGCCTTTTAAAAATCTTATGACGTTGATGTGAGGGTTTCTTCCAATGAGATCTGTTAAGTTAACATTCGCAGAGTCAAAATAAAAATCACGTTTCTGACTAAAACCAGGTCGGCAGGTTAAAATGGGATTGACTGAAACGAGAACGATGCAAGTGCCACAATTAGGCTCATTATCTCCTTTCAAGGACTTTCTAAGGGAAACTGGCTCGTATATACGTTACACATGGGGAAATCCGCATAGGTCAGAGAAGTGAGCATTAGCAACAACAACGTAAGTATTCCCTGTAGGAGGGAATTATTAGATAGATAGATTCCAGTATCTATAATGAATAATATGCTTTGGTGTTCAGATTCTTATAAAACTGCACTGATCGAAATGAAACGTAAAGAGTTTTATTAAATAAATCTATCCAGTTATATATATACCTTGGAATATAGGGTTCAGTGAAGTATTAGTATTAATGCATGCTGACTTTTTAATTGCAAAAACCTCATATTTACTCAACACATGGCGGTAGCGATAAAAGCATCCTAGAAAGCAGACTGTCCCAAGAAAGTCTAAACCGGATTATAATTACTAAAATATGACCGAGGGCACAAGAGCTACTAACTGAAGGGAATGGATGCCTCCGTGGAGGTATTTCTAAGACAAACCTTGATAATATTCACGTTAACCGAGGCGAAAGGCACAAAAAGCAGTAACGGTTATGCTGCCGCCCGTTTGGTTGCAATCAAACCTGGGTTCTAACTCCCAGTACTCAGTGGTTGTAATCCCTCGACCACTGGTGAGGCTAATGTGGATCCAAGAGAGTGCTTGTCTACATTTAAAGATTTGGTCTTAATTACCAAATCTTTAAAGTCCTCTAAGCGGCAAGGCCGTATATATACGGCCTAGAATATTTATTGTGATATCTGTAAGAACGTATATATACGTGCATATTCCCTCACTATTTATCTTATTATTTTTATTATTTATCGTATGACTTTATTATTTTTATTATTATCCCAAGATTACTGACAAATATTTAGGTATGTCCTAAATTTACCCATCTGAGCGAATCGGGTTTTAGGAACTCTCATAAAAACCTATATTTAAAGAGCCTTTATTAGCCAATTATGTATATTTGCCTAGTTTAGTCTCGATTTTCATAAACTTACGCATGCATCAAGGTGGCATTTATATTATTTTGAAAGAAAGAAAGCACAATATCTTAAATTATAAGCTAATAAATAACAAGTGACAAAATTCTCATGAACGCATAAAGCCGCTCATACCACTCAGAGGGATTTAATGAACAATTCATCAAACAGAAATCTGGTAAATCTGGTTGTTCAATTAAAGAAATAAATGCGCCGCTGACAAAAACTTTAATTCTTACAAGGCATGAGCATATATTTAGAACTACTTAGCTTTAGCTTATAAGGTATTTTTCCTGCTTTTCTAGCGTGCCTTCGTGGTGTAGTGGTTCTGCACGCTGGGCCGGTATTCCAGAGGCCCGTGGTTCGGTTACAGCCGAAAACATCGCGGCAAACACATCGCGGACGAAAACGTCGCGGAGAAAACAACGCAAGGCGAAAACGCCTTGCTACAAAACATCGTGGGAGAAAACATCGCAAAGAGAAAACATCGCAGTCCTAAAACATCGTGGTACAAAATATCGTTGTGGAAAGTAAAGCGGTTCGAAACTTCGCAGTTTAAAAACATCGTCGTCGAAAATATCGTGATAAAAATAAAGTATCTACAAATCATCGCATGACGATAACATTGCAGACATGCTTTTTTCAGGCTTTAATAACTGTAAATGGATATTCCCATAATGATTTGTGAGCGCAAGATGAAAAGAAGTATAATTTTTACTTTCATATTTTTTATTAACTAGTAAATTTTTGCTGAGAAAATAAGAAGGAAACTTAAGCATAGAAAATTAATGCAACTTATAGCACTTAATAGAATTTTAAACCGACATAGTTAACTAACAAAGGCCATTAATAAATCATTTTTTATAAAGTTTTTACTGGTAATTTTTCATGAAAAGTATAATCTATAAGTTGCATTTAATTTTCTATGCTTACGTTTCCTTCTTACTTTTTCAGTAAAACTTTATTAGTCAATAAAAAACGGTGAAAGTAAAAATTATCCTTTTTTTACATCTTGCGCTCACAAATCATTATGGAAATATCCATTTACAATTATTAAAACCTGAAAAAAGCATGTCTGCGATGTTATCGTCATGCGATGATTTGTAGATACTTTATTTTTTATCACGATATTTTCGATGAGGATGTTTTTAAACTGCAAAGTTTTGAACCGCTTTATTTTCGACGACGATATTTTGTACCACGATGTTTTAGGACTGCGATGTTTTCTCTTTGCGATGTTTCCTCCGATGATGTTTTGTAACACGACGTTTTCGCCTTCAGTTGTTTTCTCCGCGACGTTTTCGTCCGCGATGTTTTTGCCGCGATGTTATCGGCGGACATCCCGTGGTTCGGTTCCCGGCGAAGGAGATTGCTCATTTTTCATCTCTTTTGTTTCAAAAAATACCTCATGTCTCTACAGTGACGTTCGAACTAAAAGGGTGTTGAATGACGATTCTCCCCACCCAGGATTTGGCAACTAGGTCCTCTAAAAAACCCAGTCGCCCTTTAAAAAGGGGGGAGTATATAAAGTATTTCTCACTGCTTTCCTATCGTGCCTTCGTGGTGTAGTGGTTCTGTACGCAGGGGCGGTATTCCAGAGGTCCGTGGTTCGATTCCCGACGACTGCTCATTTTTCATCTCTCCGGCTTTTTCAGTTAACCTAATGTCTGTAACAGCTCTTTCAAAAATTAACGAAGCAATTAAATCTGAAATTTAACTCCTACATTTGCGGGACATTTTCTTCGCAATATTCCCGAGCCCAAAATAAATACTGATCATCTAAGTCCATATGATGGAACTAAATTATATGCTGAGAAATTCTACTGCAGACTCATATAACGAAGTTGAGTTTTTAAGCACTTTGTCATCTCTACAAAATTTTTTATTAATTTAAACTAAAAGAATCATCTTAACATTTCTTACTGTAGAAAGACATATCATTAACATTTGAAGATTCTTTACTTCCGTATCTTAGTTTCCTTAATGGCTTCGCTACAAGGAGTGTAAGGTCACCTCGTTTAAGAAAACAGCTGTAAACATTTTAAAACAAACCTTTTTATTTCTTTAATTAATTACCATATAAATTAAAGGAAAGGAAGTATTGTAATCGAGAAATATTTCAACGAAAATATCAATTTTGATCGCTATCAAATTCAATTTAACGAGTTTTTGCATAACATTTTTACGTAAGGGCAGAATAAGGGACACTTTTTCCCAATACGGCAAAATGGATTCAGAAAAAAGTTTTTTGTGACGTCTGTATGTGTGTATCTCGCATAACTCAAAACCTCAGAACGTTGAAATTGTGTACATAGAACTGCTATAACATGTAGTTGTGCACCTCCCTTTTTGGTTGCAAACTATTGCACCAAAAGTGTATATATATATATGTATATATATATAGGCACTCTATTACTCGGCTCGGTGAGCTCAGATTTTTCATTCTTATATGTTGGTAAATTGGGCATTTTTTGTTTTCAAAGTTGAATTATGTTGTTCTTATCTTTAAGTTTTCTATGCATTTAATTAATCTGCATGCAATCGGCAGTCGTAGAATTATCAACATTTCAAAAGTTCTTTAAATGCGGCTAAGCGTAATTTTTTTACCACACCAACTATATTCGTTTACATTCGAAACTTAGCAGAATAGTGAATTAAATCAGGTTCTGCACCTTCAGTATCTTTTTGACGAGTGGGATCAAAAGTTCACTTTCAATTTTGTGCATGGAAAATTCTGCCTCTTTGCCCGCTGGGCGAATTGCTTGTTTTTGCTCAGAATATTGTTGTTTAATTCTCATTGCAAACATTTTTTTAAAATTGTTTTAACTGTACATGGTGTTTGTTTTTCAATACTTTTCAATTTGTAATTGAATTAGCATTTTGAGGTTGCATGTATTTTTGCCTTGCCAAAAAGTGAGAACTGAATTGGTTGAATGGGAAATATATCTCTAATGAAATTCGAGTAAATAACTTTAAATGAAATATAGCAAAAAGTGCGTATAACTTAATAGGCCGTACAAGGAAGTCATGTAATGTCCGCATCAGATATTTTATGTAAACTAAACAGAACTTGTCTTTTTCTTGTAAATCAAGCTTCGCTTCTTGCGATAGTTTTAAGGTGACATAAAAACATAATTTAAAATTAAATAGTAAGTAACTCTCGAGATTTTCAAGTATAATAGCTTAATAAGTGTTGGCTAAAACTGTAACTAGCTGTCCGAATGACAAAATGCTAGTGCAAAGCTAAAGTTGGAATGCATAATCTGAACACAACCTATAGGGGAATCTCTTTTAAACAAAAAGAAAATTTTTATTAAAAATAAAAAAAATAGGTTAGAAAATTTAAATTTCGCTAACTAGACATTTATCAGAATATTTAAACAACAATAAAAATAATATACAAAAGGAAAAGTATTTAAATTTATGTTTATTCTCTGTCTGAAATGTAAAAATTGGTAATTATAAGAGATTTTTGTTCGTTACGCTTTATAATTCAAATATACTGACAGCTAACATTAAATAATTAGAATGACATTTCTTTCAGATAATTCTAACATGTGTAATGAGACCATGAAATAACTTACCTTGCTTAAAACAAAAAATAAACTAATTATAAAACCTTTTCAGTTTTTAGAGAAAATTTACTAAACAAAACCTGAGAATAAATAATAGACAACCTAGTGTCTTTCTATTTTAAGGTATTTCTCCCACTTCCCTAGCGTGCCTTCGTGGTGTAACGGTAGCACGCTGGGCCGGTATTCCAGAGGTCCGTGGTTCGATTCCCGGTGAAGGCGGTTGCATATTTTTCATCTTTTCTGCTTCCTAATGACTCTACACTCTTATTAAAATTTTTCTTAAATGCATAAATAAAAATACACATGTTTTATGAAAGTAATTTAAAACTTTGTAAGGTATATTTTAATTATATAACTGTTATTTTAATTTTCGAAACCCTTTCCTTTCAATTCTTGTTTCCCACTTATATTTCCCTACCAGAATGTGTTTTTAGAATCGCTTTGAATTAAAATGAGTTAGGTGTAATTTTTATTGGAAGTTCAACTAACTTCGAGAGAGAGTCCTTTAGTAGCGCTGGTTTTCATTCTGGCTGATCCAATCTTGAAAATGTTACGGTCGGTCGTATTATACGTATACGTACATATTGATATTCACCGGCTAGTTTAAATTAAGGGCTTTAGCTTAGATAATTGTCTTTAGCTTCGGATAATTATAGTTTAGTTGATATTAGATTAGTTTGATATTTTCTTATTCTGAGTTGAAGCCCGAGTAGAAGCTTTCCTGTAAGCTCGAGAAGGTGGCCACTGTTATTATTTATTTGAATGAATAAATTTAACCCTTCTCGGATTTACGCCTGAGTCGTCTGAACACAGCGGTAAGTCGCTACGTAGTTCATTAGGTTCCTCGACGTTTTATGTTAGAAAAAAGGCGAGGAACCTCACAAATCCTTCATTTCTTACTATAGCTTGACACTTGATGGCAGCTACGAAAAACGCTGTTCACGTATATATGTATTCCCAAACAAAGCAATTATTCTTAGTTAATCGATTGGCTCCATTTGTAGATTTTCTGATATGTTATTCGTGTTCGTTTTCAATGGAAATGAAAATAATACATAGTTAGACTTAAAAATAATTAAAATCTTGGAATTTTCCAACACCGTATTTGCAAAAAACATATTGTTGAAAAGTTTTCGAGGGCAGCAAAAAATTGTGTCGATTCTACCAATTTGAGACCATTATTTTACAGTATTGTTACGAAACGCACAGCTGCAGTAACACAGCTTATCCGCAAAGCAGGAATAAGGTTGCCAGAAAAGGCAAGGAAGGGCAGGGTTGCCAGATTTGGCGACAAAATTAGTGACATGCTATAGACAGAGCGAGAAAATTCTAGAAGGAATTCTTAGCGGTTTCCTTGAGAATGTTCTTGAAAGTAGGTCAAAAGCTCTCTCTCTCTCTCTCTCTCTCTATATATATATATATATACCTTGTAGTAAGAGAATAGGAGAGTATCTAGAGTTCAGAGATTAGCTTAGGGCGATCGACCGAGTCAGTGTTTGCCATGAGGCTGTCTACACCGTTACGGCCTGAAGGCTGAGTTGCTGATTGTTTAGCGAGATTGTCGTCATATTTTGTAGACAGTAACGCGTCTCTGCAACTGTCCAGTGTAACTGACGAATAAATTATGTTTTGAATCTTTATTAAGTGTTGTCATCAATCACTCCAACTCCACGAACCCGTAGAACGAGAGCAATATAAACATTTATTTCAGCTATTAGATTGTTATCTGATGTTTTAAGAATTAATTTTTAAAGGGCTGCAATTAATGCAACTAACTCTTTTTAATATTGCTACAAAATATCTTTTACAAATAACTGCAGAAAATGTTGATATTATTAAACAGATTCTTTCTCATAAACTAAGCCATGATTTACAGTAGGGGTCTTCAAACTGTGGCCCACGGGCCGCTGAATGCGTGGGCCACATTAGAATTTGAAGAAAAACTGAAGAATTTTAAGAAAAATTGGCTTGTCAGCCTTTTGTCGCAAAAAAACTTTTTTCCCCTTATTCTTGATATTCAAAACATTTTATTGATATCGCCCTGATACTACATGAGATAAAAGGTTCTCAAACTGACGAATTTTTCAAAAATTTCACTTTTTCTTATATAATTTTAAAAATAAAAAAATGACTACCCATAACATCACAACCTCCCGCCAGTAATGTACGTTTTTTCTTTTATTTTATTGTAAATGCATTTCGTAACATCGTTCTGTACAATAATCTTTACTTTTTCTTCATAGATAAAAAAGTTACAAAACATTTTAATTCGATTTCCAATTAACTTTTGGAACCAATGTATATATATATATGTACAAATCTGTAACACTATCCCTTAGCTTGGAATCAGTTTTAGTCTTGCAAAACAAACCTTTCTTTTTTATATAAATTTTCTGACTACACTATTTTTTGAAAGACATGTGGCCCGCGGATCTTTATGAATTTATTGATGAGATCCTCGGGCGTTAAAGGTTTAAAACCCCTAATTTACAGTATAATTCATCGAATATATAGATATAGATATATAATATATATACATAGAAAAAAAACCTAACTCTTTTTCTCCGCTGATGTACTAACGAAAATATAAAGTATTATGAAAATAATTGTCTTCTTTTTTTTCTGAACTTCTGATGTAGTTCGATTAATAACGAGAACATCCTTTTTTTGTACATGTTGTCGTATTAATCATTGTACCTAAAACTTTTATAAAGGGTTTCTGTTTTTCATCACAAACTAAATTTAAAATCCAACTACCCTTGGGCTTAGAAAACAAGTAAACAGTCAAATGTCACAAATATCTCAAAAACAATTCATTCAGAGAAAACATTTTGAAAAATGAAATACTTTCTTTCCACGTTACAAAAGACTAAATACTACTTACGCTTACCAAATTAATAATATAGTTGCGTGCTCGAGATGTCAGTCGGGTGCATTCAAAACACAAGCATATTTCATATCAAAAGAAAAAGAATAAAAGAGAAATGCGTGCTTATAAACAAGAACCATTCTTATGCAAAAAACAGCTGGACAGCGTGCAAAGTGAGAAGCAGAAACCAGCGGCCATATCTCTCTCGATGAGAAACGCTAAAATGGCGATGGTTTGTGGTTGGAATTGGCATTTAAACACTTCAACTTCAAATATAAATAATGCAACAATTTTTGAAAGATTGTTGTAATTATTTTCTTTTAAATATCACTTTATCTTTTGGCTTATTTAACATTTTACTGGTTTCAACTTTTATAAACTCTTATATTTAGTTCACTCATGATGTTTGTCGCTGTGACCGAAAGTTTATCCTAGATTTTTTCAATACCTCCTGGTAAGTTATTGAATTCAAATTACACAGTGTGGTGAAGCGGTTCTTACAAAATATGATTTAGTTTGATTTATAATTTAGTGTTAAAATGACTTTTCATACTTATCTTCGTTTAACGAATCAACAAACATTTCCCAAATTTTTTTTTCAAAGTTGCTGAAATACTTTCGAGTATTTGATGTAACACTATTATGGGAAATAACAAAGGGATTATCAATTGTTGAAAAAGGATTTTTAAACTGAGTAATTTAACTGATAACCTGCCATTCAGATTAGAAGATTAAAGTAAAAGAGTATTAAAATGTTTGCATAAAATAATCTTTTATTTAAAACTCATAAAATAATTAATAAAATAGAAGAAAAATATTTATCTAATACTTTAATGAGAAAAAAAAACATTAAATAATTCTTTTTACAAAATTAATCTACAATTTTATATAAGGAATGATAAATATGCGGGCGCCTAAATAATGAAACTTAATAATGAAGTTGCACTGTGAAAAGTACAAGATCATTAATTATCTTTAGAAATTTATCAAAGGCGCCTTAAGCTTTTATTACCTGCGATATAAAAATGTAGTTGAATTTCTTAAAGATATCTACTTGCCATTAAACTGTTTTTCTTCTTTTATTGTAATACAAAAGAAGACATTGTTTCTCTTCTCTAGCGATAAATAATTAAGAATTTATAAATTTTTTAAAAAATTAAAATAAGAGAATTTAAAAAGAAGAAAAATAATTTATCTTTCATAGTCTAAAAAAAAAAAAATAATAATAATTTTCTTCTTTTAAATCTTTAATCATTTTATGAGTTTTAAATGAAAGCTTACTTTATAAAAACTTTTTTCTTTTATTTAGTGATCTACAAACATGTATCTTTAAAAGTTTGAGTAAGATAAACTGGAAGGTAAATTATTTCATTTCATATGGAAAAAAGGTGTACATTGGGTAAAAATGTGCAGAAGGCAAATGATGTTTTTAAAAAAGTGGATGAATTTTGCATTACAAGATATTAAATAGTTCTTTCCCAGCCATGTTTCATGTTTGAGCAATTTTCCCCGTACCGCAAGAAGCAATGTCATATTTGTTTATAAGTGATAGATATATAACAATTCAAAATTATTTACATGAATTAAATTTCATTCTGGTAATTTTAGTGTGTATGTGTGTACCTTTTTTCTTTTTGAATAAGTGTAATTAACAATTTATTTTTCCCGTTTGGTGTTACTGCCTTTAGAAGTGAAAGAAATAAATGCTGTGAGTAAAGCAAATGTTAGAAATAGATGCGGTATTGTCGTATATATACCGTGTATTGTTGTACATATACCGTATATTGTTGTACATATACCGTATATTGTTGTATATATACATATATATGTGTGTGTGTGTGCCGTGTATTGTTGTATATATACCGTGTATTGTCGTACTGCTTTGTACAAAGATCTAAAATTTATTTCCTAATTGCCACTGTTGCCATATATGTATTTCTAAAAAGAAAATAATGACTGCTAATACTAATTTTATGTTAACTTTCAAAATTCCGTAAATAGTTTTAACATTAGTTTTTAGCCCAAAGGGGCGTTAAAAACACAGAATCGCTATAGTCAAGAAACTGCATTTTGCCTTGAATCACTTAAATTCGATCTATCACTTCTGAAACTGTTGCCACCAAATATCGCTCTGTATTATATTTAAAGAAACTAAATATTGAAGAATCTGCATGAATATACTCATGTTTCTCGCGTTGTGAAAACTTTTAGAATCTTTGTTTTTAAATTTTTAAATTAAATTAAATTTTTCGTTAAGTTAAATTCGCATGAATCTTTCTAAGTAAAATCTATGTATTTTTAGCCCAAAGGGCGTAAGCCC
Source organism: Stegodyphus dumicola (assembly GCF_044657685.1). Classification (NCBI taxonomy): domain Eukaryota; kingdom Metazoa; phylum Arthropoda; class Arachnida; order Araneae; family Eresidae; genus Stegodyphus; species Stegodyphus dumicola. The sequence goes on along the minus strand of NC_140769.1, from coordinate 3,131,017 downwards.
ACAAGGGCTACTAATTTCGTTTTGACATATTGTGTTGATTTAATATAAACGAAGAATCACTTTTTAAATTGTTGCCACCGAATATTAAAGCTATGTATTATATTTAATCAAAAATGAAGAACCTGCATAAATGTATGCATATTTCTCGATAGTGATAAATAACGGTACCTAGTGCCATCCAATTTTGAATACCGTACGTCTCCACCCGAATATGGGCACTTGGAATTAGTTTTATTATCTATTTCATATTTTGTAAAGCATTTATGCGTTTTTCATTAAGAAACTCAATGATTTCAAAGCCAGCAGTGGCAGCACTGTACGAAAAAAAGAAACTTTTTTATGTCCAGTTCGCAAGACTGCATCGGAAATTCTAAAGATATGCTCTTTTAAATATTTTGTGATATTGCTGTTGAATTGAATTTTATGGCTTAAGTGCGAAACACATAATATTTAATAAATAATGATAACACACAAAATGTTCATAAAACGCTCCTTTGGATGTAATATGAAATCTAAAAGCTTTCAGATTTTTTTTTAATTTTTAAATTGTAAGAATTTTTTTTAGTATAACGAATCTGTTTTAAAAATTTTGAGATTATATGAAGTCTTTTAAATTTTTGATTTATAAAATGCTAATTTTTTAATGTTGAATTTATGAACTGTTGATTTTAAAATTATATGATCCTTTGTTTTAACTAATGTCTTGAATCTTTGTTTTTAAATGTTGATATTGTATGAATCTCTGTTTCTAAATTTTGAAATTGAACTGTAGAAGTCTTTGTTTTAAAACTGATTTTTTTTTTTTTACTGTAAGGCTTAAAATAAACTAAAATTGCATGAATCCTCGAATGTTAAATCTATGAATTAGTTATTTTTAACCTTCACGAATCTCTTTTTTTCTTTATTTTTTAATATTGTAAAGAATTTTTGTTATCGAAGTTTGAGATTTTATGAACCTTTGTTTTTAAATTTTGAACGTTTTATACTTATATTATAGGAATTTAAATCGTATAAATCTTTGAATGTTTAATCTGTGAATAATTGATTTTGAAATTGTATAAATTTTTGTTGCGAATTATTATTTATGATTTTAAATTGCAAATATCTTTACATTGCGAATGTATGAATTATCGAATTTTAAATTGCATGAACCTCTGTTTTTAAATATTATCATGAATGTTTGTTTTTCAGCTTGAGATGGAGTATCATTTGAAGTGAAATGTCAAACGCCTCCAAGCACAAACACAGAATATTTAAAAGAAAAACGAAAATTTGTAACCAGTGTAGTTAAAAAATGCGAAACAGAAAAGTGTATACAAAAGAGCATAAAAAGAAATTGATGAGAAAAGTAATAGTATCTTTCAAAGTACTACCAGTGAATCGGTTCTGCGACATCTCCTTCTCGAAAATCTCAGTCTGGCCGACCATTGGTTTCCACTGCTCAAGATTCTAGCTTCTCACATTTTCTAGCTTCTCAAACCTTAATTTTAAAGCTTTGTTTTGATACGAACACACATAACATGCTGGGTTGGCTGCAAATAAGGAAAACAAACACTTTAAACATCACACACAAACGGAAATTCAGTTGTAATAACAGTAATGGAGACATTCATACTTGGCATTTCGAACCACAACACAGCAATATTTCAAAGAAGGTTACGTAAACAATTTATCACCTTAACATTATGGGTTACGTTCTGACTGCAGACACACTTTAAATGAATTATTTTGACAGCTTAGGCTACGCGAAAAATGGCTCTGTTGATAGCAGCAGGTTCGGTTATGCAGCGTAAAAACGTAAACATGGAAAGAGGCCTCGTTTAAATTCTAACTAATATTATTCATCGTATTTATTCTTACACATTTCATTCATTTACATGCTGGAATAGTAATTACAAATTTTATTTTTCTTCGCGCTAAGATTCATTTATTTCCGAAATGTTTACGTTGGCACTTAGAATGGAAATTTTCATTTTTATCCTTGAGTGTAAATAGTGCAGATGGTGTTTACACATTTTTACTTCCTTGTACGAAGTAAAACAAATATTGTAATCACGAAAAATTCCGGGTATCATATTTCAACGAAAATATCCATTTTGACCGCTCTCGAATACACTTTAACGATGTTTTAGCGCGACGAACATAACGAGGGAATAAAAGACGCTTTTCCCCTAAACCAATTATAAAACTGATCTAAATGGATTCAGAAAGAGATTTTTTCGTGGCGTCTGTACGTATATATGTATCTCGCATAACTCAATAAAGAGTAGCTTCAGAATGTTGGAAATGTTGTATACAGGACTGCTATAGCATGCAATATTGCACCTTCCATTTTGGTTGCCATCGCTCGCACCAGAAGTATATAAATGCATATTGTTAAAAAATGTACAGGCGCGATAAGATGGCTTCCCAGCAAAGCAGTTTTAAAGTAGCCATAAAATGGCAAGATAAGACAGGGTTGCCACATTTGGCGAAAAACCGCCCATTTGGTGACAAAATTGGCGATATGCCATGGACGGATGGAGAACTTTCTGGAACGAATTCTTACAGGTTTAGCCCAGAATGTTCTCGAACAATGCCAATGATTTAAAAATTTCGGAGTGCCTATGGTTCAAAACCATTTACCTCCACATCAGAGTTACTAAAAGCGAGCAGAAATTGGAAAAATTTGGCATAAGTGATTTACTTGATGCTCAATAGAGGGAGCCACAGGCTCGAGAAAGTTTAGGGATAGAGATGAGAATATAAAAACTTAAGTATCATAATTTTTTATAAGTTTTTATAATTTTTTTGTATTTTATATTTTATACTTTTTTTTTGGTTTTTTATAATTTTTTTATACACAGTACAAACACTAAAGCAAAAAGCGGATAGGAAAGAGTTTACGATTAATAGGCTCATTGGCATGTGGCTTGTGTTGGAGAGTGCAAATAATTAATGGGATCGCCATGAAAATATTCTTAGGCAGATTTAAAATCTGCGGGAGATGTGATTCTTAAGTAAACAGATTGATAACTTTGCTTGAAGATCTTGATTGCAGTAGAAAAGGATGGAATAAGCAATTATATGGCAGCTCGCTGAAGAGACGTCCTTCCTTCATGGCGCGGGGGCTGGAACTGATGTTGAGAGGGCGTGTCTTGCCCTTTTAGATGGCGGATAGATGCCGAACTCTCGGCCAATCACGGCCCTCGGTCTCTTCTGTGAGCTGCGAATAGCAGGATCGTATGCTGGCATCTGTTGAAGTGCTCGGTTATCAATCTGTTCAATTTTAAGGAATAAATTTTGAGTATGTTTTTTGATAAGATAATCCACAGGTTTAATGTTAAGGTCCGAATGAATCACATCTGTACGGACGTACCAGGCTGCATTTAGGGCCATACGTAAGGTTTTACTTTGAAAAGATTGAAGTTTTTTCACATGAGTTTTTGCAGCAGTACCCCAGATTGTACATGCATACATAAAGACAGGTCTTATAATTGATGTATAGAGAAGAATTTTGTTTTTAATTGACAGATGGCTCTTTCGAGCTAAAAAGGGGTAAAGTTGGGCTCTAGCACCTTTCGCTTTGTTGAGAACATTTTCAATGTGAAGGCGCCAGAGTAATTTTGAATCAAGTACAACTCCTAGGTACTTGTAAGAGTTTGACCAGGGAACATAGTCATCAAAGAATTTAATGTTAATGGAAGGGTACGGGAGGGGGCTACGTTTGAAGATCATAGCAGCACATTTAGCAACATTAATTTTTATTTTCCAAGTGATGAGCCAGTGCTCAAGGCTAGAGAGGTAACTCTGAATTGTTTGGACCAAGTTTTCGAGGCGTTTGTGTTGGGCTAGGATGGTCGTATCATCTGCATAAAGTGCAAGAGTGATACTAGGTGATTTTGGTATGTCATTTATGAAAATGTTGAACAAAATTGGGCCTAAAAGTGACCCTTGGGACGCCGCTTAGTATAGGACGGGGTGTCGAAATGGAAGAATTAACTCGTACAGAAAAAGATCTATTAGTAAGGTACGAATTAATTATATGAATTAAATGGGCCGAAACGTCAAGTCGTATGAGCTTGATAATAATTCCTATATGCCAAGTCCTATCAAATGCTTTGGCTATGTCAAGAAATAAAGCGCCAGTAAGCATTTTGTTACGAAACCCTTCGTGAATGAACTCCACTGTCCTCAGCAGCTGGTGCGTAGTGCAGTGTTTTGCTCGAAATCCAAATTGTTCATCAATCAGAACGTTGTGATTTCGGAGAAAATCATTCAGGCGTTTAAGTAACACAAATTCGTATATCTTTGATAACGAAGATAGGAGGCTGATAGGTCTATAATTTTGAGGATTAGAAAGGCTTTGGCCTGGTTTTGGAATAGGCACGATAAGTGCTTGTTTCCAGCTTTGAGGAAAATAGCAATGCTGAATCATGAAATTTATAAGCATTACTAAGAAAAATAGATAATTGGTGGGTAAATTTTTAATCATACGATTAGAAATAGAGTCCATACCAGGGGCATTTTTGGGTTTGAGCTTGGTAATGTAATCACTTACCTCACTCATGGATGTATATTGTATTTCTCTCGCGAAAGGCGAGGAGAGGAAGCGTTCAACATCTTGTGGGAAAGAATTTGCGCTGTTGCAAAAATTCCTTCATTATGTGGTGTGAATTGAGTTTGAAGAGAATCCGCAATTAATTCGGATTTCTCAGCGTCTGTGTGAGCCACCACTGCGTCCGTAGCTAAGGACGGAATGTTAGATTTGTGTTTGCGTAGGCGGGCTGATGCGCGCCAAAGACTGTTATCATTGGTCGTTAGGGACTGAATGTAATTCGTGTACTGTGATTGGAAGAATTGGTCACATGATGCCTTGATCTCATTTTGGAGAGTACGGAGTTGAATTTTTAATCCAGGATTCCTATTTCTTTGCCAAAGTCTCCGTACTTTATTCTTTTCTTTAATTTTGAGTTTAATTTCTTGAGGTAATTTACGAAAATTGGGTCTAAGAGTGGGTTTTGATACTTCCTTATAAGTATCTGTTAGAATGGCCGTTAAGTGATCAACTGCCGAGTCAATATCATGGTTGGATTTAATTTCGAGGGAGGGCAAATTTTTACTTTTAAGTTTGAAACAAAAATTGTCCCAGTTTGTAGAGACGAGTGCCGGAGAATTTTGATTAAAAATAGTACAGTTAAGGTCTATGATTACGGGGTTGTGATCTGAAGATAAACAATTTTCAACAGTCACGTGATATCCAAAAGGGATGTTTCGAAAGAGTGCTAAATCAATGAATGATGGGGCACCCCGTGAACCATATCTGGTGGGGGAATCCGGCGCAATAATTTTAATTTGGGCGCACTAAGCCCATTTTAGAAGGCCACGACCAGCAGGGTTGGATCTATGACAACGCCAATGCTGATGGTGACAATTTAAATCACCAGCTATGATAAGATTATTTGAAAAATTGAGCAGTTTATTAAAATCTACCACAGGAAAATTACCACCTGGTGGGAGATAGGCAGAGATCATAACTAGGGATGGTGAATTTTGAATAAAAATTTCGATAATTGTTGCTTCAAGTTTGCTCATATTTGGGGTGTCAATTCTACGATGCGGGATGGAGTTTTTTATGTAAATACAAGTGCCACCATGATAAACATCACGTGTATTTGAAGCTTGTCTGTCATTTTTATATAGTGCATAATCTACAAGCTTGGGAGCTCTCCCTGGCTGGAGTTTGGTCTCTTGGACAAAAATGATATCAAAATCCTTCTCTTCTACATAGTCTCTAAACTCATGGAATTTGGAAAGAATGCCATTAGAATTCCAGGTGCATAGTTTAAGATTTTTCAACCCTTTCAAAGTATTGAATTTTAATGAATGTGGGAATCAGAGAATTGGAGAGTAATATAACTCTCAAAGATGTAGTAGGCCGCGTCAGCACCAGATGGAGCCACTCTGAGCTGCGGTAAGGCGTTTTTGAATGCCAGAAGTAATTTGCTCTGGTCAATACCAGGCTGATTAGAAATTCGGATAATAGCCAAAAGAATTTCGGTACAATTTAGTGTCGAATTTGCTCCTAAGGGGACCGATAAATTTGGAATAGTTTGTGGTGCTGCCTGTTGCATACCCGTAAGGGCAGCAGAGTATGAAACTCCAGGGCGAGTATTATTTGCACTGGGAATGTGTGCAGCCGGCAGTGTTGGGAATGTGTTTTGTTGTAGATTAAATTTGTTAGTGTTGTCAACGGTCTGACTGGGCTTGGTGCTTGGTTTTGGTGGCTGTCGATTCTTTGATCCTGGAAATCTCGGGCAGGATCTCCAGTTGGCTGCATGGCTCCCGGAACAGTTGGCACATTTATTCGGCTCTTCGAAGGGCTTGGTGCAGTCTTTAGCTTGATGCGGACCAGCGCATCTTACACAACGTTGGGGTAGTGTGCATACTTCAGAAGAGTGGAAGAATCCCTGGCAACGCCAGCATTGCGAGGGACCTTTCTGGCCTTTGAAATGTTCCATTGCCACTTCTGTTCCAAGGAGTTCAGTGACAGAGTAGATATCAGAGGCTTTTAGGCTATTATGGATTTGCAGGTAGAATAAAGGCATGGGCATCTTGGTTTTGAATTTTTTTAAGTTGAGAGATCTTGTGGATTTTGTAGCCAAGCACTTCCACCGCACTCTGCACAACGTTGATGGGTGTGTTGGAGGGTAATCGCCTAATGACCACTTTGAGTGGTCTGTCCGATTTTAGTGTATGTGATTTGAATTGAATGTTGTTTTCAGTAAGAAATCTAACGACTGTCCTTCGGTGCGTGTCTGCGTAACTGATTCATTAAAAAGAACCAATCAGCACGCGGTTTAATGAAAATGGGTGGAGGTGTTTGAATTTTCGGTGTTGTATTTTCTGCCGGCTGCTGCGCTATATTATCTGTATTTTCTGTAACGTTTTGAATGTTTGTGTAGGAATTTGTGATTGGAATGTTGTTAGATTTATCATTGGTGTTGGGTAATTTCTTTGCAATCAAGTGTTTGGGGGGGACTGGAAAGCCGTCACTGTCGACAGGTCTGGATCTCTTTTTATTGTCAGGCTTAGTATTTTCTTTGGGTAGGTCAGAGGATGCGGGTGAGTTAGATTTAGGATTTTTGGCTTCGGGGTCAGATGTTATGGTAGATTTTTGGAATTCTCTAATGAATTCTTCCTCAGTTGCGGGTAAGGTGAAAAGATTAATATTTAGTTTGGTGCATAGTGTATGTAAAGAAAATAAAATCTTCTCACCCTCATCCTGAAGTTGCTTCATCATCAAATCTTTGTTCGGAGTATCCGATCGCTGAAGACGTTGAATATCAAATAATAGGTCGGTATGCCTGGTCTTTAGTGCGTAGATTTGAAGAGCGCTTTTAGATAGTTCTAGAGCCGAAGGAGAAGCTGGAGGAGTTGAATGAGTGTCCATGTCCGTGAGCACTTGTAGAGATTGAGAATTTGAGAGATTGCCTGCTGGCGGCGCCGTATTCTGGGTTTCCATATTTCCATTGCGGAGCTCAGAGCTCGCACGTCCATCACTATTGACGTCCATGACGCGAGTCTAAAATCATGTGTTCTCGAACACAAGCCGAAAGTTATATAAGCCCTGATGGTCCGCAATGAGAGTGAGTGCCTCGCCTAGTGAGCTAATAGAGAGTGTGCCTCATCTAGAGGGCGAGATAGTTAGTGTCCAGTTGGTGTCTTGTCTAGCGAGTCAATCCCTGCGGAGTCGATCGAGTTGACAGCCGGGCAGCGAGTGCCGAGTGTGTCGTCGAGTGTACCGTCGAGTCTTTTAGTGTATCGCGGTTAGTGCATCGTCGAGAGAGCGTGTTGAGCTCCGGGAACGACTGAACCGAAGAGTCGGGAGCTGTGCTCCGTGTGTCGTCGACTGCATCGCGAGTTGTAGCGTGGAGTGTCTCGAGAGTAGGTGGAGTTCAGTGAACTACCAAGCAGAGTCGGGAGTTGTACTCTGGTGCTTTGCAGGAAGCCGTAAAGCTGTCTCCACCGCAATAGCCCGATAACCTGGGGGCTGTGTCGCTGATCGTGTCAGGGTGTTTATAGTAGTTCATGGACGACTGTAAAAACGTGTTTTGGAGCTGTCCCGACAATACTGGCCAATAAAGTGTGTTATTCGATACTTTATCAAGTGTCGTCGTTAATCACTCCAAATCCACACGAACCCCGTACGAACGTGAAGGAACAAAATAATGTAACAACTGGTGTCAGAAAAGAAGAACGCAACAGTATATATGTAATATTTTGGCAGGCAGGCACAGGAATGACAAAGCTTGACGATATAACTACATCAAAGTCCGGGCGTTATTGTGGCTGAGTAGACAGCTGCAAAATGACGACAAAGAAGGATTAGCTTTCAGATTCCACATCTTTATTCAATTCTCAGCACAGACCAATTTTCATTTAAATGAAATTCTCCAAATTCCTTATTCGATAGTGATTTAAACTTAGACTTTCTACGTCAATAACTATTCTAACAAAGAGAAGGAAAAGATGAGATAAGCAGCAGCAAGGTTTTGTAGCAGCAGTAGAAGAAAACATTCTGGAAGAAAAATGGCGCATACTCCGTATTTATACTAGCGGTAATATAATATGCCAAAATGTTCTCGAAAGTACTGATCTAGGGGAAAGATCCTGAAATTCGTGAAAGTCAATTATAGGTTTCGTGTTCGCGCAGAGCAAAGCCATCGTATTTTTTATATTTAACATATTCCCCCTCCCTTTAAAAACGAGAGGCTGAGAGAGCAAAGCATTATTACATTAGTGAAGCAAGAAAAATTTTAGAGTATGAGGAAAGACGTGAAGAAAAACATCCAGGTAGTAGCCTACAGGTTTTAACTATGCCCTATCATAACTCATGATCTTTATCATTATAATGGAACCTATGATTTATAAGCAAACATATAAGTTATAACTAAACATTTAATTCAGAACTATAAGGCAGTAATGCATGTAAGAATAATACCAATTTATGTATGTATGAATAATTTGATTTTCTTCAAAATGTCCATTGAAAATTGAAATTTTTGTTTTAGAGTCCTTTCACAAAAATAGTTGAAGTCGAATGAAATGTTTTTTAAAGTCTCTCGATACCAACAAGCCCACAAAATAAAAATAAGTCCATAAATGTTTTGCACTTTTTCAAAGAAGATGGTTCCACAGTATGTTTTGAATAGAATATATTGAAATTTTTTGTAGAACAGCTCTTTATATTAAAATTAGAAGATATGCCATTTATGAGAATGTACTAATTGCATTCATTCTTCTCATCGTAGGTAATTAAGAATACATTGACATATTTTAAAGCAATATAAAAATTCAGCACAAAACATTATGATATAATATATCTTAAGAGAACAATTCAATATAAATCTCCAACAATATGATGCAATATTTGATAAGAAAAGCACACCTTGAATTAAATTTTTGGCATGGCCTCTCCAAAAAATCAGCCTGACTAATTTGCTGATGGTTTGGGCGGAGTCGCTTAAGTACAAAATATCCAAAAAACCTCCGTTGCCTAATAAAAGGTAACTGGTTTTGAGCAACAAGCAAGCTTCTGTTCCAAGACGTCTTAAATTATTCACATGGAAAAAAATGACTCTTAAGGAAACTTATACACCTTAAAACCCATAAGATCTTCGAATATGTCTCTGTTGCAAGAAATGGGATAACTTAGTTATTTTAAAAGCAATTACTTCCAACTTTTTACACCTCACTACATAATATAGCTGCTTTCTGAAATAGTCATCAGAACGTTTGTGTTGCCACAAATATTTTTATAATTTAATCCGCTTTGTGACAAAATTTTTCGTCATTTTTCCACCTTGCGCGCACAGTTTAAAACATTATTTTGCATAATTTAATTCCATATTTAATATATAGCTTTTGTAACATTTAGAAACTACCGTGAACCAAGAATCCTAAGAATTTCATGTTCAATTTTTATTTTATTTGAAGTTGAGTTTATAAAATGTATTTTATTAAAAAGAATCTGCAATGTTTTCGTGCATAAAATTTTTTAATATCAAAATATTCATCAGATTTTTAGTTCAATTAGAAAATAGTGGCCATATAAAGAATTCCATCCAATTTCAAGTATGTAACATTAACCATTTTTAAAATATCATGCGCGCAAGGTGGAAACACGACGAAAAATTTTGTCACAAAGAGGATTAAATTACAAAAATATTTGTGGCAACACAAACTTTCCGGTTACTTGTTCCCAAAGCAGCTATATTATGCAGTCAGCTGTAAAACGTTGGAAGTAATTGCTTTTAAAATGAATAAAATATCCCAATTCTTGCAAGTCACATATTCGAAGATCATAAGGGGTTTAAGGTGTATGAGTCCCCTTAAGGATATATTTAATCTTATATAGCAGGAGTTCCCAACCGGTGGTACGGAAGAGAAAAATAGGTGGTATGCAAAGAAGCAAAGTATTTTTACTTATTAAATTCAAAAATTAAAACAACAAATTTCTAATTGAGGTTCTTTCTCTAACACTCGTAAATTTATGCGATCTAAGCTTTATTCTCGAGTGGTGGTGGTGGTGGTACTTTTTTGTGGAGGTACTAAAAGTATTCAATTTTTGTTTAGATGGTAAGCTAAAAAAAAGGTCAAAAGGTTGAGAACCACTGCTATATAGAGTTTATATTTAGGAAATATTTAAAACTTATTTGTAAGATTAAGTGAGCTTCGCTTCAAAAAATATATTTCAGAAATCATACTTCATATTTAAAATATATTTTTTATTAATTACAATGTGTTTCAGAAACACAAAAAACAATTCAGTTTTATTGTTATAGGATGGATGAAAAAATATTAATATGTTTAAAAAGCGTTCGACATCACTTCGTTCGACACGGCATGCAAATTTGAATTCCGAGATCATTTTAATTCTTAATAAAACGACTGATAAGATATATTTTCACGCTTACTTCGATGTTTATAGGTTATTTTTTTTTTTTTTTAGGTTTAAGCTTATATTAGGATTTTTATCCGACATTTAGAAATTTATTTTATATCTATATTTAGTAACTTAATACATTTTTAAATGTTTTACGTGCATTGAAAATACTTAATATTTTGTGCATTTCATATTTAAAATCAAATTTTTAAATATTGAAAGCATATTTTATTCGCAAAATAGGCAATTCAGTATTATTGTAAAAGAACACAACGATTGCAAAAAGAGGCGTGGCTATTTTTGAATGAGGCAGATGATACAAAGCGTCGCAAACGTTTTATTTATTATGATACTACTTTGAATCCTGATAAAAATTATTATTAGGATCTATAAATTATATCAATAAATATATTACTGTTAAAATGTGCACGGTGCTCACCAAGGTTTTTATGCGCCCTTCATTTTTGCAACCGTTGGGCATAGCCACGTGTGTGTGTGTGTGTGTGTTATGGCAAAGCCTCGAGGGCTATCTGCCTAAGAGGAGGGATGCCTTCGTGGAGGACTTTCTAAGGGAAACTGGCTCGTATACACGTTACACATGGGGAAAACCACGAAAACACCCATGCAGCCAGCCCGTTCGCGGGATTGGAACCTCGGACCGAACTACCAGTGTTCAGCGACTTTACCGCTCGGCCGCTGGTGGGCCTGGGCATAGCCACGTACTTCTATCTGCAAAATGTTTTAAATGGGGCATATATACTCGTAATGGTATTTTTTAATTTTATAAGTACATTTTCTAAAGATTAGGACAACTAGACTTTCCTCCAGTTCCTGTAATAATGTACATTAAAATGTGTACTCAATCAAAAAAAAATGAAGAAGAAGAAGAAAAAGACAAAAAAATTGAGAAATGGTGATTGTGATATTTAAAGTCTGAGATCATAATCACGAACCGCATACAAATTAAAGACCGGATAGCTTGCAATTTTACTTCACTAAAAATTAAACATCAGTTTAGAAAACAGGTTTCTCATGATAATAGATTATTAAGTGAGGAAAACTGCTATGCAGCTTATTGTCAAAATTATTAATCGAAACAGATACTTTTGAAAAAAGAAATCTTATTCACTGGATCTCAAAGAATTCGTGTTCTAGACAATGCGTAATATTTGTAACGTTTGCAGAATTTTTTGACCGAAATACAAAAACCAGTTGTCTTTTCAAATATTTATTTTGAAACTTAACGTAAGTTTTCTTCGTTAAGTAAAAGGTAAATAATTACAGAATTACAGAAAGGGAAGGACAATAGCTTCCCCGTCGCATGATGCGACTTAAATTTACTCCGGCATTTCTCAGACGAAAGTCCGTTTTTCATTTTCGTCACGGACATCCCGCGAAAGGGAGGTTGTTCTTAACGAACTTTCCTTGATCATTTTCCGGCCATTTCGGCAGACACTGTGGTCTTTTCCGAAGAGAAACAGAAAGTTTTCTAATAAAAACCTGATGTTACATACTCACATAAATTAAATACAAAAAATATTTCTAATGTAAAGAATGTTTTTGGCCTTATTATTAGAGTATGATACTAAAGCAGTAACATTCTTTAAAATATTAATAACGTACTCATAAATACTACTTAGGCAATAGGGGGTCATATATATGGTTGGGGACTTGAAGATGATATCCTAGGGAAAATAACATTTCCAAACGTTTTCCGCACCACAGACATTTAATGAAAATAACAGAAAAGGTACAGATTCACAGTGCCGTTGGATACAAACAAAATTCTGTAGCACTCTTACATATTGTTACGAAATGTGCAGGCGCGGTAGAATAGCTTCCCTGCAAAGACGTTTTAGGGTTGCCATGAACTGGCAAGGAAAGCAGGTTTGTCGCATTTGGCAAGAAACCCATTTGGCGATATTTGGCGACAAAATTGGCGATATACCATGGACAGATGGAGAACCTTCTGAAACGAACTCTTACCGCTTTAGCACAGAATGTCCTCGAACACAAGCCGCAAGCTATATAAACCCTGCTGGTCCGCAGTCAGTTAGTGTGTCTCGTCTAGCGAGTCAATCCATGCGGAGTCGATCGAGTTGACAGCCGGGCAGCGAGTGCCGAGTGGGTGGTCGAGTGCACCGAAGGAGACTGTTAGTGTATCGAGGTTAGTACATCGTCGAGAGAGCGTGTTGAGCTCCGGGAACGATAAAACCGAAGAGTCGGGAGCTGTGCTCGTGTGTCTTCGAGTGCATCGCGAGTTGTAGCGTGGAGAGTCTCGAGAGTACGTGGAGTTCAGAGAACGACCAAGCAGAGTCGGATGATTTTCAGGAAGCTTGTCTCCACCGTTATTGCCTGACAGTGTGAAGGCTGTGTCGCTGATTGTTCCAGCGTGTTTACAGTAGTTCATCGACGACTGTAAAACGTGTTTTCGAGCTGTCCTGACAATACTGACTAACAAAGTGTGTTTCGATACTTCATCAAGTGTCGTCGTTATTCACTCCAAATCTACGAACCCCGTGCGAACGTGAAGGAAGAAAATAACGTAAAAACTGGTGTCAGAAGAAAAATGCAACAACTGGTGTCAGAAGAAAAACGCAACAACTGGTGTCAGAAGAAAAGCAAAACGTAACAATATTTTAAATAGCTGCCTGGCGCCTACTCGTATATAGTTCTTCAATTACTACCTTCGCGTGGAATCATACAGTTCTATAGTTACCACCTTCGCGCGGAATCATACAGTTCTATAGTTACCACCTTCGCGTGGGATCGATATCTTAGAATCGTCATATTACCACCTTCGCGTGGAAGCGACATCGGTCCATATGTCATCCTCCTTTTCCACCTCGCTCTCGCTGCAGGCGCATAGGTGATGCCCTCTGGTGGCTGTGTAGAACTAACTGTTACCACACGTATATTAATAATGTATATAACTAACACACGTTAAACTATTCTTAATGTACAGCACATGCAGTTCCCGATTTTTACGCATATTTTTAAATTCGGCGCAAGGAGTAGAAGGTGTTTCTGACATATTGATAATTAATTGAGAATCATTTGTATTTCTGATGTGTCACGTACATCAGCTTCGCATTTTAAGATTGCAGTTACTGCCTCTTTAGATATTGTAAGATTAATAACTTAAATTTTTAATGTTAAACATTACTTAGCGATATTAAACAGAATTCCTTTTAGATTGCCCCTTTGCCTTTTTTTCTTCTAAACATGAACTAAATTTATCGTTCCATTTAACCTAGCTTCCAGTAAATCGTAATTCACTTTCTCTTACTTAGACGCTGCTCCGGATACGATCTACTTCGAAACCAGTTGGATGGATGAGAGGCCAGAGGATTTTTTCCTTCGGTCCAATAGAAAATAATCCTTTAGAGCTTAGCCCCAATAAACTGCCGACAAACCTCGCGTTCCATTAGACATGCATGTCTTCCGATATTTCTACCCGAATCCAATCCAAATAAGAAAGTGAAGAAAATCCTTCCCTTTCAGAGAAATTTTCCTAATTCAAGACTGCATCATTTGGTTCTGCATTTTCCCTTCATTAATACTTTAACAGCATAATTCCTGTAGAGGTTAATTTGGAAGGATAAATCTGGAAAAATGAGCAATGCCCTGACCGAGACTCGAACCAGGACCTTTCGAATGCGCGCCGAGTATGCTAACTGATACACCACGAAGGCATGCAGAAATGAGAGAGAAAATCCCTTTTGTTTCAGTTCATATGCAAGTCAGGTCACGATTATCAAATTAAATCTTCCATATTCAGTTTAGTGTTTTAAAGCGAGTATACGAACTTTAAAGACAAGCACCTTTTCCGTTTGTCTGACATTTGGATTATATAAACTACAGCGCTTCATATTTAAAAGAAAGCGAGAAATGTATCAAACCCCATGATAATAATGTTGCTATAAATCAGGGTTTCCTAAACTGTGGATTGGCAAAAATGTTAGCACTTTGGATATTTCTTATTATAATAATTTTACAGTTACCAAGTATTTTCACACAATGTATCTGAAAATAGATAAAGATAAGACAATACAGACAAAGAAAAAAAAACAAAACGTTTTCAGGCATTCTTTTCATAATAGAAACGTTCATTTTACTTGCTTTGCACGTGACGCTGTCATTTCGTCTGTACTTATTTAAAATTTTCGCATTCTTCTATGCCTTAAAATTAGAAATTGGAGTTAATGACCTAAAACTGCAATAGTATATTACAGCACAAGTGAAAAAATTGACAGTTTCACTCACGCGTGTGTCGGATTTGCGCAATACAATTCCCAGAAAATTTTCGTAAATATTATGGGGTCTGGGAGTTGCAAAAAAATCTCAGTGATAAAAAGGGGTTGCGACTGAAAAACGTTTAAGTAACCCTGCTATAAATGATGCATTTAAAAATGTTTTATAGAATTTTATTTATAAGTTTTTATAGAATAGCCTTCATTTAAAACTCTTAAAATAATTAAAGAATTGAGAGAAAATGTTTTTGATACAATTTTATGAAAACATGAGATCGAATAATTCTTTTTTACAAAAATCATCGGCAATTTTATATTATGAATAACAAACGCCTAAGTGCTCAAGTATAGATGTATCAGTTATTATCTTTACAAAATTTATCATGAGCGCCGTTCATGATGTAAAACTTTTATTATTCATGATGTAAAAACTTTTATTATTCATGATGTAAAACTTTTATTATTCATGATGTAAAACTGCAAATAAATTTTGTAATGAAATCTTTTTTCCATTAAATTACCATATGATAAATTATTTTTCTTATTTTAATTCATTAATTATTTTATGACTGGTTAAATAAAGGCTTATTTTTAATTATTTTACCATTTTTGAATAAAAGCTTAGTTTATAAAAAACGGTTTTTACATTATTTTATTTTCATCTTTAAGTTTTAATGACACGTCAACAAACAAATTATTCGGTTAAAAAATCAATCTTTTCTTTCGAATAGTTCTGTTACTCGAAAAGTTCGAAATAATCGAAGGTTTTTCAAAAGTTAGACAAAATTTCAGAACTTACGTAAAAATTTTCATACTAACTTCATTAAAAAAATATTTTCCCTCTGTATTCCATGATTCAAACAGTCAAATTCGAGAGTTCTAGTTTGCTAGTTAAACGAAAATTGGATAAAAAAATCCTTCCAATACTAAATTTTGGCTCACCAGCGGCCGAACGGCAAAAGCCGCTGAATACTAGTAGTTCGGTGGTCCAGGGTTCGAGTCCTGGGAAACGAGCTGACTGCACGGGGGTTTCATAGATTTCCCCATGTGTAAGTGGATACGAGACAGTTTCCTATTAAGAACTCCACAGGACCTCCCTCCTTTTCTGTGTATTGCCTAAGGGCAGACCACGTAATAAGAAAAAAAGTATTACATTTTAAAACTTCAAATCAAATTATGAAAACAGTATCGATGCATCTCATTGTATTGTTACCCGCAACGTGTGTATGTGTACGGATTTCGGAATTTATAGCTTCTCAAATAATGGCAATGTTTTGGCCGCAGCCACAAACATCATGAGATAATTAAAAATAAAAGATTATGAAAACGCGACTGGTTTAAAAAATTCTAAGATATATTTTAATATTATACTTGTTCTAAAAGAGGATGGAGAGGTTCATTTTACAATGTTCGAAAATTTCTGATCTCTACAGTGAATGCATTTTTGGATGTTAAGAGTTTAGAATAAATATAAAAAAAATACCACATTATATTACGTACCACAACAAAATTAAGAAATTATCGATTAAAATAGAATACTGTCAATAATGTATAAAAATTCATTAAATGGGAAGAATTAAAATGACGCAGTAGATTTTATTGAAAATAACTTCAAATGTTGACAAGTATCTTATTATCTTGGAGGTAATTTTTGAAACTCAGAAAAATAGGGAGATATTATGCCATCACCGCCTTGAAACCGAAGAGCGGTTATTTCCCCTTCTGATTCATAACTGTAGCATTTATTTGTATCAAAACTTTCCTTCGTTAACTTTTCTCTGTTTCCTTTCCTAACATAGTCCTTTTGTAGATTTACTAAAATGATATGATTTTTATTTTTTTCTTTCTGTCTTTTCATTTGCATGTTGTTTTTATTTCAGTTTTCTCTATTTTTAATCCAAAGGCGTGATAGCACAGAAGCGCTGTTAGTCTCAAAGGGGCATTTTGTGGTATTTCACTATGAAACGGCGAATCACTTTTAAAATTGTTGCCACCAAATATTATCGCCATATGTTATATTTAAAGAAATTAAATAGTAAAGAATCTGCATGAATGTAGGTATGTTTCTCGCACTGTAAAATTGTTGTTTGTGAAAAAGTGACGGTACCTAGAGGCATCAAATTTTGCATAAGGTAATCCTCCTGCCAAACATGGGTATCTGGAGGAAGGAATTTTGAATTTCGATTTTGTTTTATTATCGATTTCATATTTTGTAAAACTTTCACAAAAATTTCAAAAAAAAAAGACGATTTCAAAGAATTTTCGATTAACATACTCGACGATTTCAAAGCGAGCAGTGGCAGCACTGCACGGAAGAGGGGGGAAAATTCATATTGTTACGAAATTTCGAGGCGCGTAAGATAGCTTCCCCGCAATGCAGGTTTAGGACTGCCATAAAATGGCAAGGAAAGGTACATTTGGCGAGAAATCACCCATTTAGCGACAAAATTGGCGATATGCCATGGACGGCTGGAGAACCTTCTGGAACGAATTCTTACAGTTTTGGTTCAGAACGTTCTCGAACACAAGCCAAAACCTATATAAACCCTGCTGGTACGCGGAGAGAGAGAGTGCGAGATACTGCGTCTCGAGTTAATCAGTCCGTGCGGAGTCGATTGAATTGACAGCCGGGCAGCGAGTGCACTGAAAGAATCTCTTAGTGTATCGTGGTTAGTGCACCGTCGAGAGAGTGTGTTGAGATCCGGAAACGACTGAACCGAAGAGTCGGGAGCTGTTCTCTATGTGTCGTCGAGTGCATCGCGAGTTCTAGCGCGGAGAGTCTCAAGAGTACGCGGAGTTCCGAGAACGACCAAGCAGAGTCTGGAGCTGTAATCTGCTGCTTTGCAGTGAAGCTGTGTTCCCCGTGATAGCTTGATAACCTGAAAGCTGTGTCGCTGATCGTGTCAGCGTGTTTATAACAGTTCGACGACTGTAAACGAGATTTTGGAGCTGTCCTTATTAATACCGGCCAATAAAGTGTGTTTCGATACTTCATCAAGTGTCGTGGTTATTCACTCCAAATCCACACGAAAGTGAAGGAAGAAACTGCTGTCAGAAATAACACTGGTGTCAGAAAAAATGTAACACTATTTGTCTCCGGCACGCGAGGCTGTGTATCGGATATTCCAAAGATGTGCTCTTTTTAAATATTTTGTGATATTGCTGTTGAATGAATTTTATGTTTTAAGTGCGAAGAACATGATATTTAATAAATAAAGGTAATACACAAAACATTAAAAAAAAACGCCGCTTTGGGCGTAATATAAAATCTGAAAGCCTTGAGATCTTTTGATTTATTTTTTTAAATTTCTTTCTTTTCACTTTCGTCTTATTTGTATCTAAATTTTTCATACATTTCAGTTTTAAGTATTGTTCTATATGACTACTATTTTTATTTTTGAAATTAATTGCAATTAAGTATCTATCCGAGCGTCGCGGAATTAACTCACATATGTAAATTTTTAAGATTTTAAATCGTTTTATAATATGCAATGTAAAATTTTAAAAGGAATTTTTTAGATATGCGGGTTGATGAAATGTGCTTCTCGTGAATTGTTAATAGTTATAGAGAGAGGTTCCAGTTTCCCTTGATATGTCGGACTCTTTCTATGTATATAGGATTACCTGAGATATAGTTATATAGGATTACTCGAGAAGTTCTGGAAGCTTCAAGAAATTTCGTCATTTTTTAAACATTTTTAAAAACTTTTTTTAAAAACTTAAACTTTTTTAAACTTCCGAAACTTGACGTCATTTTTTTCGTCATGTTTCGGAAATACGTATCCCAAAATGTCCCCAAATATAGCAAAGTTGGTGGTAAAAATTCTCCCCAAGGCCCTAGAAAAGTTTTGCTTATCTAACTGAGCAAATTTTACAATAGAAATATTTATCAATTCCGAATCACAAAATCTACAA
Source organism: Stegodyphus dumicola (assembly GCF_044657685.1). Lineage (NCBI taxonomy): Eukaryota > Metazoa > Arthropoda > Arachnida > Araneae > Eresidae > Stegodyphus > Stegodyphus dumicola. The sequence goes on along the minus strand of NC_140769.1, from coordinate 3,111,922 downwards.
GATTAGGAAGGAAACACACTTAAGGCACAAAACCCCATAAATCCAATCAAACAAAAATACATGATTATGTACATAACAAAAAATAACAAACTTATTATATAAACTGCCCTTTATAAATAAATTTATGAATAAAAATAACGCGTATCACTATAAAAAACAAAATTCAGTTAAATAATCAAAATTGTTTACATGAACTTAGAAAAATCTAAATTAATTTCATTATGTTACCTGGAAAAGGTGCTGAATGGTGCGCTGCGTCCTGGATTTTACACTGCTTCCAAGGCCTCCAGAAGCGTTGGCAGTCGTGTATCGAGAGCCAAGGAGACTACTTTGATAACAGCTAGCATCATTACTTGGTAAATGCACTTTTTTTTTATTTTTTACGACCTTTGCCCTGAAACATTTCTCTGACAAAGGACGTATTTTTAGATTTTGAATGGGATAACAGGAAAATATACTGTAAAAACATTTTGGCATATCTTGCAAAGATATATGAATATTTCTTATCTAATTATTTTACTGCACTGCACACAGAAACAAGTGTAACCATAAATACAAATTGAAAAAACTGTATGTTTATGTATACGCTGTTCACCGTGGTTGTTGCCGTAAAGGTATTTTTTCATAATTTTTCAAAATTAAAATTATTTAGCATATCTTTAAATTAATATGTTTATAGTTAAAAAGAAACTCTTTTTTCTAAAAAAAATATATCCGAACAAGGTCGGATACTTTAAATGCACAGTTTCGTTCAAATAAATAACACACGGTAAGTCAAAAAGGTGAAACAATAACTGTAAATTCATATTTGGCGTAAAGGCAAATTATCCGAATCTTTCGACTATCCTATTGTGCTGTGATCCCAGTCAGACTGCGTAACTGGGGATCTGTACCGTACTTATTACACAGTTCTAGGTCTCATCAAATCAAACGTCAGATAAATGGCAGGCGGCGCTGTATGTTACCCTCAAAGAATTGATCATATGTTAACAAGAAATAGCAAGTGACGGTAATTGGTATCCTCATTCTTATCGTGTATGATGGCCATCAAATAAAAATAAAAGGCTCATATGAAGCTAAAAATAAAGTTATCCCATCTCGACTGAGACAGTTCGCTCAATACATGTCGTAACGACATCACTTTTACCGTACTATCGCCTTACTCTTATTCGCACCCAATAAATTTCTTTTGCACGCAGTGAAAGGCATCTCTTTCAGAAGCACGAAAGAAAATTAAAAATGAGTAGTGCAATGTAAAAGCTAGGAGCATTCTAGCAACATTCTAAGAATGTTAAATAAATTCACCTTTGTTAGATAATCAACGTTCGCATTTTTTAGTGTAAATTAATAATTACGAATGGTGTTTAGACATTTTTGCAACGAATTTGAGTTTCTCTATAAGTTTAGATGTTAAATTTAAAACACAAACGTGATCGGTATCAAATTGGAATAAGATTTACTTATGGTTCGCAGCATTAAAAGTATACTTTTCTTTAAAATGTTGCTGAAAAATTAACAATGAATCGAAGGCTATATGTTTGCGCTGTCCGAAGCGAAATACTCTTATTTATTTCTTATTTTAGTACTTTTATTCAATTATTAAAAAAATATGTAAAATGCATGGTTTTAATACTTCTACACGTAAAATGAGTGACATGATTAATATGAACGGAAAGAAATGTCAAAGTTTACATCTCACTGGGAAAAACGCAAACAACGCATACAAAACAAAGGTACACTGCGCCAGAACAAAAAGCACAGTTCTACAACTCCCGTTCTACTGGGCCGGTTGACGAAATTCAACTTGCGGTTTCATGTCTCTAAAGCGCGACTTAGGATATGTATTAGATTTATATACAGCATTGTTCTAATATAGGTATTTTGACACAAAATAAGACTTTTCCTGAAATAACATATCATTGCTTTTTCCTATTTCAATTCTACCACTCAAATTACGCCAAACTACCAAGTTTTGTAAAAATCGCACGGGTGGTTTTTAAAAAATTAGCTCTCAAAATTTTAGCTCCTCAGTGTTAATTGAATTTGGTATATATATTTATAAATCTCTCTCTTTTATTAAACTTATTTGATTCTTCCTTTTGCATTTCAAAATTCAGGTTCCGAATAAAATTCACCCATTTTTTACGATTTATTTTTAAAATTTGTATTTTTAAATAACTTTTATAAACTTAACTACAGCCCTCGAAGCATGTTCCTTCTCGAAAGGATATCCTTTTACAATTTTTTACGTCGCATCTGCAATCTTCCTCCGTTTTTTAAAAAATAACATATCACGTGCATTAATACACACTTTTTTATGGTAGAAATTTGAAATCCTAGAAATTCATCCCAGAAATTTGAATATAATTCACTGTTTTCTGTTCTGTAGAAGCAGGAGCCAAAGCTGAATAATTTTTTTCAAAATGGAAGAAAAATTACAGCAGTAACAATTAAATCATATGCTTGTTCATGAGAACTAAAGGTGAGTTAGAATCAGTCGAGGTTATGTCAGACGATTGCGCAGTTGTTATAAGTGCGCTGTGTCGCCAGGCTTATTCAAAACTCGCGTTAAATCAGGTTGTTTAGCGATGGTTTCACTGCCGATGGAATAATACGTAAGTGCATATTTACGTGTTAAGAAAAATAAAAAGCTGAATTATCATCTCTTTATGCCTAGATGTATGAATGAATGCGTAGAGAAGAAAAATGCTTTTACCCTTGACTCATTGAATTTAAAAACCATTTCAGGAAATGATTTCTATACGACGGGGCTCAGAACTAGAAAGCTTGTTAATAATGTAAAGAAAAAAATGTCATTAAATTAATTGTTAATAAGCAATAGCAGCGTGAGTAAATCTGTAAGAATATATTTTTGAAGGTAACATTGAAACTTCTTCAGTTGCAAAAAGTGAAAATAATAAAGATATACGTGCATATGTGAAAAATAACAGAGAAAAATTCGAGAATTCTTAGGTAATTGATAGGAAATGAAAGCATTTGCTCCATCTCTTAAACAAAAAATCGAAGATAAGCAGCAAAGAAACAAATTGTTTTCAAGCTGACGGAAAAATGGGATTAGAATAAATATCATTAACCACTAAGTGTTTTACAGAAACTAAGTGTTTTAAAAATATGAAATAGGTAATAAAAGAAATTTGAAATTCAGTATTCTGGCTTGCAGGTGCCCTTGTTCGGGTGGAGGATTACGTTATTCAAAATTGGATGGCTCTAGGTACTATTGGAAAGAGTTGATTTGAAAGCCTAGTAAGCATTTTCTTTTTCAGTGCGAGAAACACACGTACTTTCATGCAGATTGTTCATTATTTAATTTTTTAAAGCAATACCGGGCAATAATTAGTATTTCGCGGCAACAAATTGAAAAGTGCTACGGCACCAGATCCCGTTTCGCGACTAATAGCCCAATCGGGGTAATCGCCTTCTGGGGTAAAACAAAAGAGGAATAAAAGAAAAGAAACAGTGCAAGGCTGTGATTATATATACTAATTTGAATTGAAGTAAATTATTTAACGCACTATCAATTTAGAAATTACCAGTAATAAAGTGTATTATAGTCGACGATTGCAAACTAGGACGCCAGTGGCTCTGTTTCTATCACTATTACCCTCGTCTTTCGATCCTGATTTGAGAGTTGAAGTGATTTAGTGTTAAAAATATTTCTTTAAAAATCTATCTTCTCTAAAAGCGTGTTATGTCATCCAGACATACTCTAAACTAAAGACTTTAAACACTTTAAAAGGTTTTAATGGATGAAATTTGCATAATTAAGTGTACCTCCGTTCAACTTAAAATTGAAATATTTAATTGAAGGCTGCAATTTCGCGTGCATGTTTCCCTCTGCGCAATTTACGGCCCTATTGGGTCCGTGCAATTAGAACCGAATAGAATATTGGATTCCGATAGAAAGCTCCAGAGCGAGCAGTCGAATGAATCACATTTGTGACACAGCTAATATCTGGAATACGGAAGGGAACGCCAACTGCCTCCTTTCCTAGGACCCTTCTTTTAAAAAGTGTCTCCTAATTGGGCCATTTTGAAGATTTGAGTAACGAGCTGGGCTTACGGTTATTTTAAAGACCAATCTATTTCGTAAGGGTTCCTGCGAGTAATATTTAACCTGCCATCCAATATTGGATTTACTAACCATCAGCCAGGCCGGGGCATTATTAATTTTGGACGGAAATGTGAAAGCGAGAAATGAAATCTTTCGAGTTGTTTGTTCAACTTCTCAGATTGAGCCACCATTATTTCGAATTATTTTGCGTGCTCTCCTGCAACTAGGGTACTACTTTAATGAACGCTCTTGTAACAAACGTAGGTAAGTAAAAGGGAAATAATACATCAAGATTCTATTATAGTACCCATTACGGATTCTGTTACAATACTAGTATTGGAGTATCACATCATAAAAGTACTTAGCGTCAGTTTGATTTAAAATAAACAAGATTTCAAGCGGTTTATTGTTAGTTGAAAAGTTACGTTTTCTTTTTTTTTCCCTTCCACTGCTTTGTTATAGCAATAAATATTTCGAAAGAAAGAACATTTTATTTTTAGTCAATTAGGGTTAGATTATGGACAGAAAATAACAAAAAGTTAAGGAGAATGTAATTAATTTTTAACATTTGTCAACAAACGTAGTCGTCGACAGATTTAAACTTATTTACTGTAACAATCAGAACACTCAATGGTTGCCATTAATTTAAAAAATTAATTACATACAGCCATTTGACTTTTAAGGTCTGTTTTAATATTACATTAAAAAACCACAAAATACAGTTAGAAACAATTTTTACAATGAAAATTAAAGTTTCTAAAAGAAAACAAGCAATTCGCCCAACGGGCAGGAAGACCGAATTTTCGATGCACAAAACGTAGTTGACTTTCGGCGCCACTGCGCAAAAAAACACTTAAGTTGGTGCACCAACGCACTTAATTCACTATTCTATTAAGATTCCCAGATGCAAGCAAATGACTATCTCGTTAGGACTACCTTCACTTTTAAATTGTTAATAATTCTACAACTACTGCTCGCAGATTTACTAAAGGCATTTAAACCATAACCGGAACATAAGAAAAACATAATTTCAACCATTTTTAAAGCAACAAATGCAGTATTTTCCAATAAACAATAATAAAAATACTAAGCTAACAGAGCTGGTATATATATATATATATATATATATATATATATATATATATATATGTTATCAAACACGTTCACACACACAAACACGTTCGGTGCAGCCAATTGGGACGAAAAAGGGAGGTGCAAAATTTGCATGTTATAGCAATCCCAGGTACGAAATATCAACGCCGTACGTCAACTCGTTTTTTAACTATGCCAGACACATTCGTACGTATGTACAGACGTCACGAAAACTCTTCTGTACACGTTTTAAATCCATTTTACAATCAGTTTTGCAAAAAAAAATTCTTTAAACTGTTCTTACGTATAGATATGACACAAAAAAAATCATTCAAATGGATCCAAAGTGGTCACAATGGATTTTTCATTGATATGGGTTCCAAATGTTTTCACGATTATAATAATTTCTTTATTTCGTACAAGGAAGCAAAACGGTGAGGTTTCCGGACTGAATATTTATCTGGAAAAATCTAACTTTCTGAGACTGAAAGCAACATCGTGAAATGCAAGAAAATATTCATTGATTTAAAAACAAAGATATAAAATGCCGCCAGACGGTATAAGGATTAGGGGAGCCTCCTGCAGTACCGAAGGGTCAGGTATCGAATCTCGGAAAAATAGTGTATTTGCAGCATGGGAGCAGTCTAATACGCGATGTAATATGGCGAACCGAAAATCCTCTCGTGTCGGTTATGGTAGAGAAGATGGGTGGAAGACCCTTGGATTCGTTCCAGGGTGCTCTCCCTGAAACTTGAGGGTGGAAGTTATCTTACTGTGCACTGCTCCGTAAAATGACTGATAATGCTTATAATTCCCTAAAATTTCTTCCCCAAACCAAGCTGTTATTTGTGAAACTACAGCTGCATATAGTTTCCCTGGAAATTCAGATAAACTAAATACAAGTGCTTCTTGTAAAAAGTTAAATGTAACAGACATTGATTTTTAAAGTGAAAGCAATCGATTTGATGGCAACATGATCGTCGATAAAAATATTCTGGATTCTTTTTTTGGAAGAAAACACTGTGTGTAAGGTATGCCATGGTAAATTAAAATTTACTGCGAAAAGATCTGCACGTCTGTGTTCCAGAATGATCTTGACATGTCAAGGATGCAAAAATGTTGTGAAATCAAGCAACACTAAACTTGCTGGGGAGAAAAGGAACATTGCAGAAATTAATCGTCGTATTATTTATGCAATGCGTTGTATTGGTCAAGGTCTTGAACCATTGAAAACATTCTGTGGAATATGGATTTAGATTTTCCTGTAATGCAAAAAACTTATGACAGAATCTGTAACTTAATCAATAATGCAACAAAAATGACTGCAATTGAAAGAATGAAAAATGCAGCAGCGGAAGAAATATTAGTCAGTAATTCTACAGACATAAGTTAAGTGGTGATGGCACCTGGAAAACAAGAGGCCATACATCTCAGATTGGTGTACGTACGGTTATTGGTGCTGAGAGTGGAAAAGTTATCGACGTAGAGGTTTTATCCGTAGCATGTAAAGGATGCGAATTGTGGAAGGGTCCTCGATCTGGTGAAGCCTTTGATGAGTGGCAGAAAACCCATTCTCGCACTTGAAGGAGAAATCATTTCGGTTCATCTGCCAAAATGCAAGCTGACGGAATGGTTAAAATTTTTCAGAGGTCTCAAAGTGCAAGGGGTGTGAGATACATCAATTATATTGGTGATGGTGATTCAAAAACATTTCTTTCCATAATAGAAAGCAAACCATATGAAGGTGTGACTGTGTCAAAACTAGAGTGTATAGGGCACATCCAGAAGAAGATGGGCACTCGCTTACGTAAACTGAAAGCTGATTATAAAGGACGAAAGTTTTCAGATGGCAAAAGTCTATCTGGAAAAGGTCGACTTACAGATAGTGCAATCAGCCGACTGTCATTGTATTATGGAAATGCAATTCGCCAACATGCAGATTCACTGAAAGATAGGCGAAATGCTATCTGGCTTTGTATTTTCATACTCGATCTACAGACAGTGACCCATTACATACTTTTTGTCCAACTGGTGAGTCCTCATGGTGCAAGTACCAAATTGCTTCGGCGAAAGGGGTTGCGAATGATTTTCGCCATAAAGAAACCTTACCACTGGCAGTCATGGATGTGATCAAACCAGGTTTCAACTCACTGTCGCATCCAGACCTCCTAAAACGCTGTCTTGGAGCTCATACTCAAAATCCAAATGAGTCACTGAACTCCTTGATTTGGCAAATATGTCCAAAGACATCTGGTAGTGGCAGAATCATCTCAGAAATAGCAGTTCATGAAGGAGTTACTCTTTTTAATGATGGTAGAAAGGGTAGATTATCTATTCTGAGATACCTGAATATACACCCTGGAATTAATTGCATAACTGCACAATTCAGGAGTTACTATAAACGTGTAACTTCTTCGAAGAAACGAGTAATAGCTCGTACGATTGATGCTCGTCGCGCCAAGCGTCATGCAAAACTGCATGAAATTAAAAAGACTCATAAAGCTGAAGAAGTAACATACCTTTCAGGAGCATTTTAATGCTAATAGTGTGTGTATAATTATTATATGATGAATCTGTATTGATATATTTTGTGCATTTTTGCTGTTCGGTGTAATTTCACATCACGACATGAATTGTCGTGTTAGTGTGAATGTTGTGTAAACAGTTGAAATTTCTATCAAATACAAAATAAGTAAAGAAAACAATATCAGGTGATAAGTTTTTCATTTTATATAAAATTAAGGTGCAATAATAATGGTTATTAGGTAATATGTGGTGAAAAAACTTTAAAATCATTTTTCTCAAAACATGATTTTTCATTATTGCGCGCATCATAACAATTGAAAGATTCAATATATTCTAATGAAAGTTGTATCACAGATACAATATGTAATTTGCTACAACCTGATCCTAAAATTTGAAATTTCCATTTATATTTTGTTATTTTTCTGTTTTCTCAAAGTAATAAAAAGTATGCTATTTTCAGTAACATAAAACCACTGTTTTTAAAAAAATATAAAATTTATATATATTTAAAATTTTAAAGGTTCAAAATTATAATAAGACTATAATAAATATATTACAGGTGAAAATTTTTTGAAAAAGCATATAATTTAAGAGTAATCTTGCGCGCAAGCTGATATTACATTTTCGGATTACATAAAGTGCCATATAGTTTTCAGCATTATTAAATAATTTTTTTTCTATTTTATAAGCTTAGTCACATTTTCAGATAGAGTAGTATTTTAAGTGTCTTCTGTAAAAAATTTATTTCTTTCCTGTTTATATATTATGAGATACAGTAGTTTGAAATAGTCCAATTTACTCGACGTTTTAGCATTTTAAGGGATGTATGACCCCTTAATGTTGGATTTTGTTTTTGATGAATTACAATGCATACATTACATTACATCTATAGGTTGGCGGGAGGAGAAAAACACTAACGAAACACTTTCGAAACGTGAAGAGCTAAAATATTTCGGTTTACAAAATATGCACTGATTTAATCCATAAGTGTTAACTACATTAATATACTATTATCAGACACACTCTTCCTGAAATCACAGTTCATAATCATTTTATTTCGATCAATGCTACAATAAAAGTAGTCATGTTCAAATCGTTTTTTAAGAAATCCACAAATCCACATGTTACTTCGACACACTTCTCAAGCAAAGCACCCATGAAGATCAATAGTTCTTTAAAAGTAATTGAAGCATTGTGGTCGAATGGATTAAACGATGTTCGATACTCCCTCGGTGGATTCTTTTCTCTCTAGTATCCGGACTCTGTCGGACAGGAAAAGTCAATAGATGTTTCTCCACTTTAGAAGCGGGCAGCTTAACCTTAAGGAAATGCTTTTAGAGAGGAAGTAAAACATCTAGACTTTCTTTCTCTATTTACTTTGCTTAGATAATGTTTAAAGCTTGCTGTAAAAAGAGTAGGCCCTAGTTTCGTCAGCTGAATAACTATACGTATCTTTGAAAAAATACCAGTGAAAACGAAAAGCATTGTCTTTATTTATGGAACACTTATAAAATGTTCTTCAGAAACATTGTAATAGATTCCTGTGAAATAACTGCTGTGAAACTCTGTTCCCGAATTTAATTCGTTCCGGAAAGCCATTCGTGAACCGAAATGTTCGTAAACGGAAACAAATTTCCCACAGTAATTAAAGAAAAATAAATTAATTCGCTCCTGGATCTGGTTTTGATTGCTTAAGACACATTACAAGAGCACTTTGTGCATACGCTTGTAACTCAAAATCAATGAAAATCATTAACCATTAAGTGCTAGTTGCCATTTGTTAACATACTCATATTTAATCGCATAAATCAAATCAAAACACAAATTTTAGCTTACTGCATAGTGTAACCAATTAAGCGCCGTTCCCACTGGGGTTTATCTGAGCTAACGGAGTCAGTTCCCTGTGTCGACTAGTTCCGCTGTGCCTGCAGTTCAGATTTTTCAACTTGCTGCTCTATGGGGAAAAACTGGTTTTGGGGATGGGTCGACTACATTAGTTCTGTTTGTTAGCTCAGGTATACACCTGTAGGAACGGGCCTTTAGATACATAATGTTTACGTATATAGGTTTGAAAGTTTCAGTGTGGTGGCATCACTAACGGTATAACGGTCATTATTGTGAGTTGATGTGTAGGGTGTGGACATTACTTGTGCTTACGAATTTTGATTTTGTGTTTGTTGTTATTTTGATGTATTCAAAGCTTTAAAATTCTTTGAATAAGTTTATAAGGTATGCATTATTACATAAAATTGTTATTAAACATTTGCCTATCACATTTGTATTGCATAATATAGTCATTTGGCAAAAATTATATATATATTTTTTTTTCAAAAATTGGAATAAAAACTTAGATTTTTTAGTATTTTCCCCATTTTATTTGATATCAGCTCTAATGCATTTTTGAATTAAATTTGAAAAATAAAAAAATCATCCATTTAAGGGTTAAATATAAAACAAAAAATCTAAATACAATATTAAATATAAAATAGAAGAAATTTTAGTTTAATTTTATTGCACCTATATATAGAAGAATGCAACAGCATAAGTGGAAAATTATCATACATTTTCCACTTGGGCCGTTTAGATGTTATTGTCTGGATGCAAAACTCCCATCCCTTTGTCTCTATGAGCCACTCTGTTCTGCTTGAAGCTCACTAGGCCTCTCTTTTCACCCATTATTTTATTTATCCAAAGTGGTGTGTTGTTACGTATGTTTTAAAATATTTCTGCATGAGTCGTCGGCACTAAAATTGCACATTCTGTAGCTTTATCAGCGTGAAATCTTTACGCAAAGCTTTACACCGCATTTTTCACTCCTCAAGCAGTTCAGAGAACTAAGATTATTTTCTTTCCTCTTTGAATACGTTTCTTCCAGAATCGCATTTTGTTACCGCTTATGGAGTTGTAGTTTTTTCGTGTAGAGCTCATTTTTATGATTCTCTAGTAACTTTCTCTAGGTCTTCAATGTTAACTTCCTATTCCATGCTTTTGCTTAGAGGCAAGGTATCAAAAATATTAAGGAAAAAAAGTATCAAAGAGCTCACAGTCTTTGCCTGCCACCCAATCTGGCCATCATTTCCTCAAGGAAGAATGCATGGTCTTGCATGTCAGTTGCTTCAAGGCTTTATTAAATAGAATTAAGCAATGGAAGATATATGTAAAATATAAAATATCTATCTTTCAAATAATGAATTAATAACAGACCTTTAATTTCCCTTTTCAATCTAAAAATAACAGAGCAATAATTTCTCTAACTAAACTCCCTGCAGTTCTAATGCGCATTTATCCATGAAATCTGAACCCAACGTCTGGACATTAATCTGTCATAAGATCTGAAATGCAATTCGGTATAAAAAGTAGTTGCGTCGCAACTCCCTCTCTCTTCACTTCTGCTTCATTTTGCTGCATCGCTTTGCTGTTAGAGTATAGTTTTCCAATTTAGGAAATGTAAGATGTGTAAAATGTCCATAGCGCACCCATAGTGATGATGTGCATTATCAAGGAATAAAATTATGTCTGGAATTTATCGTTACGTCTCTCTTCGAGTGTCATCTTTCTAATTACGCAATTAGGCCTCACCATCGTCAATCCGTCGCAACTTTCTTTCACCAATTCATCTTATTACATATATGTATATAAAAACTATTAATCTCTTTTAACTAAAGCCTCTGTAATTAGTTGAGTAATAAGGGGAATACTTTACACATGATTATAAGAATTAAACTCTTACCTAGTTTTCATACACCTCGATTGGTTTGGTTTGGTTTAGTTAAGTCAGCGTACACTTGTTATCTTTCCAAGGGTAGGGATGCCTTTTCGGAGGACATTATAAGGGTAACTGGCTCGTATACATGTTACGCATGAGGAAAACTACGAAAACGTGTATACAACCAGCCCGTTTGCCTGGAATCGAACCCACGTCTGAACCGCCAGCGTTTAGTGATTTTACCGCCCGGGCCTCCTAGGCCTGTTACACCTGGAAATGTGCCCGGGAAGATTTCCCTATATTCAAAGATTAAACATAGGCAAAATGCCTTTATTAAGTATTTCCCAATACAAGACTTTTCATGAAAATTAAAACATTGGAATTAATTATTAATATTAAACATAATACGAAACACTTCATAAACTATATTTTAGTACATATATAAATGATTATCCAATTGATTATTATTTATAAAACTTTAATGATGACCACTGGGTCAGAACTTAATTAGAAGTACATATAATTTCTAATACTACATATGATTTACATCAGTTTACATTATTTACAATATTATTGCACACGAATTTCGACACTAAAAGGTTTTAGATTATTTAGATTATACGCGCAAACCTAGTTTTAACGAACCGGTTATTACTAGTAAACTTATAACTGAGACCAACGATATTGATACAGGATTTTCAATGGTTCTTTTAAAAATTAAATAAAGTTTAAAAAATTGTCTGTTAACACTACACAAAAATAAAAACATTCACATTAAAAAAAGAAAAAAAAAAAAAAAAACGTTAAAAAAAATCGGTTATTTAATTCTATACAGTAACAATTTTCTTTTCTGAGGCTGGCTTTAAAGAGAAAGAATAGAGAAAACGACACTCATATGAGGCCTAGAAACTGATGAGTTTTTAATTTTGAACAAAGAATATATTTTTGTTCTCTGAAACTTACATCCGAATTACTAACGCTGATTCAAATATTCTCCTTCCTTCGCAAACTAAGAATTCTGTACTTGGTAAGGTTTCAATAACATTGGAGCAGCAGCTGGGATTTTGATGAATGTGCAAAATAGAGCTGTGTGGAAAAAATGAAAAAAAAAAGCTGGAAGGTTATGCAAGAGAGTGCTTTTCTTTTTATCATTGGAACAGAAATTTTAGTTTGAAGAAATCTGTAAGCTATAACATAGTACGCTTTATCACACTGCTCTCGTCAACAAGACGAGAAAGTCGGTAGTGACTTCGACTGCCATACCGAAGGGTCAGGGTTCCAATCCCGGAGAAGAAAACATGGATGTAAATTGTGTGTACATCTTGCACAGAAAAGGGAACCTTCAATTTTAGTTACATCTTCTTTTTGTTACATTTTATACTATTCCCTTGTCATAAAATATTATTTCAATCGTCTGCTGCTTTACGAAGACTATACCGTTAGGTGAAAACTTTGGACTTATCCCCATTTTGTATAAGTTTCGCGATTCAAGGAATTACGAGAATTTTTCTCCTTCCTCTTCATTCTGAAGGCATTTCGTCCACAATCATCTTTTGTAACTACTTCTTAAGTTATTGAAGTTCTTTCTTGTGAAATTTCTTGTCAAGGTCCTCTAATCTTCACGTTTTCATTAACTTTTTAGCCACCTTGAGACTTAACAACGTAGATAATAATAATAAAAAAAAAAGGTTATAACAATCGATGCGGTCAAACTCTCTGCTTGCAGTCTAATCTGGTCATAATTTTTTCCAAGCTGAAAACAGGATCCTCTAAATCACTTTCTGCCAGGCTTTGTTAATGAGAGCTACGCAGAGAGAATTCGATGGAAGATCATTATTTAAGTTGAAAACTGGCATGCTGTACTTGAAGTAAGCAATGAGTACTTTCTGTGTATGCTAATGTGTGGCAGAACCGTCCTAGTTCATGATATTCATTTCGTTCTTTGCTAGACATGCACATGCTTAGTTCATTTTCAAAATACCGGTAGAATCCAATGAGTGTACAAGGGAGGAGTAGTGCGCTGTTACCTTCTTTTGGAGAGAACTTCGTGCGAAATATAAATGAAAGGACTGTTTATGGAAAGTGTTTATTGCATAAGCCGTGCGCATGTGGATCGACAAATTCACTCAAGGCCATTTCCGAAGTTCGTGATGAAAAGCGAAGACTGATTCGGACTGATATAGACTTAGTGGCACAGGCGAAAAAATTGATTCGAGAAATGTACTACACATTACAATAATAACCGCATCAGTATCACTGTTGGGCCACTTAACCCATTAACCGCCAAAACTACAAGGAATGCTTCTTTTCTCATGAAAATAATAGCAAATATTAAATTAAGCATTTATGACATAAATTTACACTGAAAGTAAAAAAAAATGCTCTTACCTGTGAAAAAAGCGAGTGTTGCGTTCGCGCAACGTCAGCGGAATAAGACTACGGATGTTTAGTGAGTAGGATTGTACTCGTGTGATGTTTCTTTTGAGTGGATCGCAGGATTACTTTTTAGCTGTATAACGTTTTATAAATCTACAAATCACTTGTAATTCATTTAATATTAAAATATTCATTGTATTTCTTTTACAAATACAGATTATTTCATTTGAAAGATTCAAGCATGAAGAGCTTGATTACAATCATGATGTACTACAAAACGTCTGGTTATGGTACTCTTTACAACAAAGTCTTTTGTTATCAACGGACTTTACGATAAAATGTCCACCATCTCCATGCAATGGTTTTTGAATACTGAATTTACTAGGTCTTCCTGTTGCTGATCTTTTTCTGGCTAATTCTACACTCTCATAAAAATGAGTTTGCAAAAGAAGTAATGCATTCTCGCATCTGGAATCTAAAAGAGACTTTATATTTTCAGTAGTAAAAAGTGGTGATATTTAGTAAGTTTAGATACGGTCTCACATCATATAATTTATCAGTATTGTCCATTTGACTATTGTCAAATGCAAATTCTGCTTCATATTCCTGTACTGCAAACGCGATATCGATTCTCGTACAACAGGAACAGAAATGTCATTATCAAAAGACCAATCCATTTTTTCTTGAGGTAAAGAATGATATCCTGTAAGCAATAATATTCCAATAAATCTTCTCATATAGGCTTCAGCTGCAATAAATTCTGGGCAATTTTTTTTCTGAGTGTATATATTTGTCTATTCAACAAGAAGAGAGTAAATGTCTAGACCAAAAAGAAAATCGAAAATCTGTGCACTAGTTTTTACCTTGTGTTTTGTCTTTTATAATTTCTCTGCTATCTCCTTCTTCATGTTCTTCCTGAGACATAACTAACAGTTCCTTTTTTATCCACTTCAAGATCTCAGTCTTCTGCTTTTGAAACTTTTTAGTATGACTATAACTGCTTTTAGAAGGCTGAAACTTACTTCTTACGTGAATTTCAACTTCTCCAGCAGTATCATTTGGTAAAATATCATTATCATTATTTAGAACATTGCCATTTCTTTCTTCTTCGTCACTAGACTCTGCAATTTCTGGGGGAACAACAAAAATATCAGTTTCCTTCTGGTCATTATTAACATTATCATCATCTGTTTCTTCATCAAAAATCTTTGAAGGGCTTCTTCTAATGTAAGATACCTCTTTCTACGCATTTTTAAACAACCAGAACATGAACCAGAACATCGAAAGGAATGAGTGAAAAAGGAGATTGACTACCCGTTTCCTGCTGACGTTGCGTCAACGCAGCACCTATTTTCCATTCCTTCCCAACACAAATATAAACATCTGACTGATGTAATGTTCTGATAAACGGTGACCTTTACTAAAAATAGATCACTCATAATGACGGCAATTCTTTTGTTAAATATTTTCAGCAAAAATACCCGGTCGAAAATTTTGCTTAAAGTATGAGATTAATTATCATAAACAAAATGATTGCTGAAGGGAAATATTTTTTTACAGAAATAATCTTCATAATATTCCCCACACGAAATCATCTGCTGGTATAAAATATCTTAGGTAGTTATATTTATATACGCATTTATTTTGACCGTTGCGTCAACGCAACACAGCGGCTAATGGGTTAAAAGACAACTTGGAGGCAAACACTTTACATATAATAACAGATGATGTTCCTGTGTGGCTGAGACAGTAATCCAAAGACTTTTCTGCAGCTGGTGTCATGGTAACAGTGTTCAAGATGATATCCCTGTGTGGCTGAGACAGTAACCTTTAGACCTTTCTGCAGCTGGTGTCGGAGGATAATCATCTGTATCCAGAAATTGCACTTTTTGCACGTGGTAAGGGTGCATGCGTTTCTCGTGTAAAATACGCCACAACCACTGGCTGAGAAATAACTATTTCGTCTGCCACCGCTCGCTTACTTGTGAAAGGAACTGCTTCAAATCCAGTTAAAACTCGCTGTTCCATTTCTGGGGTTCGTGCATTTCGCGAACATCCTGCATTGCATTTTGAGATGGCAAAAGAACCGGTTTCTCGCAGTCTTCAGTTAACGCTGAACAAGGTTGAATGACTTGGAATTAGACGAGCTGGAAACCGCTGTTCGTATAATCTTCGTGCTTCGCGCTCATCATTTCCTTTTGCTTGACCATATGTGAGTGAATACCTGTTAGTTCCTCATACGTATACTCCGCCGTAGCAGTCACCATGTTTTCCCCATGTCCCCATAAAATTCCCCAAGTGTTGGACCGTGTTATCAAGGTAATATTCGAAGCGATGATGTTGTGCCGTTTTCAAGGACACCGTTTGCTCTGATTGGCTTTCTCCACTACCAAGTAACAGCAAATGCTGCTTCTTCTCAGTGTAAATTTGCATACGGTTAATTCTTGATAGTCTTAAGTGATAGTCTCTTTGTTCTTCGTCGATGCGTTCTATTTTCCTCTTTTCTGTCTCTCAGAGTGTAATGTGACCCAATGTTCTATGGGAACTATTGCTCGTCTGGATGGGTATTATCACCCCTCTTAGTTTGTAAAAACAATTTACATTCACCCTGTATAAATTGTGTTGGAAAATGATTATGCTATAAAATACAGTAATCCAAATACACGTTTTCATGTGAGCATCTCTTCGGTTTATTTTGTAACTGCCTTTTGTGATTCACTTATTGATTTTCATTCGTATTTACATGATGCTTTCAGAAATCTCTGAGGGCTAATTATGTGGTACTTTTTAAAAACTTTGTAAATAATTTTTATGTAAGTCGCAACTCGAGACACCGTTCGTTATCCGAGGCATTTTTGTTCAGACAATTTTTGTTCGCGAACCGAATTGTTCGTGAAAGTTGTCTTTCGTGATATGAGGTTCTACTGTACTTCAGAGACAGAGATGAAAGAAATAAAAAGTGTGGTATACCATTCATCAAGAGCTAGACTATAACAGCAGTTGGGAAAAAAGAAATCTTTCAACCTAAGACTTATAAAAAAACTGCTTAATCCTATGAAGTTTGCTCAAGCTAAAACAAACTTTTCGGACAAAATATATACCTTTTCTTTCTTCTTAGAAAAATCCTTAATTATATTTTAGCTACTGTAACAAGATCTATAGGTTTGTTTCTGCAAATTATATCTTTTAATTTGATCTCCGTTTATAAATTTAATACCCTGCTTTATGCAACACTCATCAGTTTAATTTTGATACAAGTTAAAATCTATTCTCCTGCTATTTAGACAGTAAGAATAAGTACTAAAGCGAGGATTGTACAAAACAAGAGAACAGAACAAATTTGTTTTTTATGCAAAAACCAAATTTAGCGTCTCAAATCGTTGGCCACTAACTCCGAGAGCCAAATTTGGAGTGAGTAAAATCTGTTTTTGTATTGGGAACAATGCCAGATCTTAATGAAATCAAACTTTACAAACCACTAATTTCCCTAGACGTTTCATAGTTCAAATAGAACTACAGTATTAATACGACAGCAACTTCAACAAAAATGTTCATTGGATTACGAAACGAAGAAAAGAGGAGATAGGCTTCGGAAACTCAGTTGTCTTCCACGGTAATCGCATACTAAACTACACTTAAATTAATGTATTAAAGCGCTACAGTTTATATCTAATTATACGTAACATCATTTAGATTCAACAGTGTGGGAAACGATCGTGTGTATGCTAATTATAATTTTTGAAATGTTTTGAGTGTCGCTAACGACATTGCAATTACAGCACTACTTAACGCAATGGGCGTTACCTTATTTGATACAAAATGAAGTTAATTATTGAGAAACGAGTGGAGTTAAGAAACAGTTCAGACGACTGCTCCAAGCGAATGTATTGTACTCAAAGATTAAAGCTGCGGCAAATAAGCAGCTGCGTATACTGGAACTAATTAGAGACTCGCAGTGTTGCAATTTGAAACGAACAATCTATTGTATAGATGTATGTAAAGCAATGCACTTCAATTAATGCAAATGCGATTTCATAATTTAAAAACAAATAACTCGAAAGAATTTATATTCGGAGCTACGAGATAGTAGGTTTAATTTTAGGTGATAATGCTGTATTCCAAAGAACGTAATTTAAGATTCACATTTTGAAGGAGGCCTGGTTTTAAAATTCCCAATATGATTTGAGCATGTCTCATACTTGTCTCTGTATTAGAAATAATGTTTAGAAAATACATTTTAAAACATTTTCATTATTTTCAAGAAATATGGAAATTCGGAAATAAGAACACAGTTTTAAAACATTGATCTCTCAGCTTTTGTTAAAGGATACCTTCAGGTCAAGGTTTTCGCAGAAGTTCAACTTGCGCGAAATGCAGTCACGATAAAAATGCAAAATTAGTTCTTGTAGATTCTGTGCAGAATCTTTTGCTTTTTCTTCTCCCCCCAAAAAAATATATATCATGCAAATTTATATGAACACCGCTATTTTTGCAAGAAATCACATAACATCATGTTACTAGAAATTTTCATTTTAGCACCTTAGGCAACTTCACTATCACAAAACGTGTTACCACAAAATTTCTAAACAAATAATGCAGAGTAAATAATGCAATTTTTTAAATACTAAATAATATATAACAATAAATAAAATAATAATAAAAAATGTGAAAGATTTCAGATTTTATATCACGCCGAAAGGGGCCTTTTTTTAACGTTCTGCGTGGTACCTTTACTTACTAAATATCATGTTCTTCACACTTAAAAGATAAAATTAAATTCAACAGCAATATCGCAAAATGATTTAAAAAGAACATATCTGTAGAATTTCCGATACACAGTCTCGCGACCTGGAGATAATTATCTTTTTTTTTATTTTCGTATAGTTTTGCCATTGCTCGCATTCAGATCTGAGTTTCTTAATCAAACACTCATAAATGCTTTACAAAATATGAAATAGATAATAAAACAAATTCCAAATTAGGATAGCCTCAAATGCCTTTATTCGGGTGCATACGTTGTTCAAAATTGGATGGCTCTATCGTTGTTTTATTACAATGCGAGAAATATTTATACATTTATTCAGATTCTTCATTATTTAATTTCTTTAAATATAACGCAATATTGATGGCAACAATTTGCAAATCGAACCGACATTTCGCCATTTTCCTGTCGAATTTTATCTGGCATGAGTGAAGAAAAATGATATTTCATGATAACCTTAAAATGGAGAAAAAGCTGTGTAGCTCATCGTTTAGAAAACTGAACGTTGATATGATGAACTTGAAAAGAAATTCGAAAACTAGAAAAAATGTATAGTAACACTAATACTCTGTCAGATATTCTAAAAAGATGCTGTTTGTAAAATTTTACTGTTTAATTTTTAAGTGCGAAGAAAGCGATGTTTAATAATAAAATTAAAAAGAAAAAATATTTCTGTCGACAGGAGTGACTCGAAGAGCAGATTGATGAATTGCAAGCACAGCGATTGAAAACCTTAACAAACCCTCTGGTGCAACGTTAAAATTTTAATACTTTCAGATCTGTTTTCTTTGCGTTTAATTATATGACAATTCTCCATTGCAGCAATGAATCTAAGAATTTCATTATTTGAGGAAACTGCCCATTGCAGAGAATTCTAAAGATTCTCTCTGAGTTCAAGTATTCCATTTCAGAATTCGTTGTAGGAGACTTTCATAAATTTCTGAACATAAGAAAATGGCTACATTTGAAGCATCTAATTTAAATTCAGTTCCTATTCAGCTATTTTTTTAACTTAATTTTTTTAACTATAGTTACAGAAGCATTCTTCCAGTTTGCAGAGGTATTCCTTGCACACACACCAAAAAAATGGGACAGTTCTGTATCTCCCGTTCTACTGGACCGGTTGTTGTAATTGGACTTGCGTTTCCCATGTCTCGAAAGCGCGACTTAGGATATATATTAGATTTATATATAGCATTGTTCTAATAATATAGGCATTTTGACACTAAATCGGACGTTTTCTGAAAAAACATACCAATTGTTTCTCATATTTCGATTCTACGCCTCAAATTGTGGCAAAGTGCTAAGTTTTATAAATAATCGCACGAGTAGTTTTTAAAAAATTAGTCAGATCCTCATGTCTGATATGGGGGAGTTCTCTACAAAGTTACCTTTTTCTGAAGTAGACAGTCTTAAGTGTTTTCCATTGTAGAGGCATAAGATTATTTTGAAATAGATTACAAGAAAAATGATCAATGCCCTCGCCAACACTCGAACCTGGATCTCTCGAATACGTGCCAAATGTGCTACAGTTACACAACGAAGGCATGCTGGAAGGAAGAGAAAATACCTTATACCCTAATAACATAACATTATACTTTCACCCCAAGCTAAACTGCACTTTCTAAAACGCATACAGATTTTAAAATCAATAGGAAAGTACAATTAAAAAAATGAACTATAAGGTAACGTACATTAAACCTTACATAATTAGAGTTTCCGAAATTGATTCTTCAAGGCAATGCGTATAATGTCGCCCAGACTGTATAGTGGTTAGGGGATCCTACTACGGTTGCGAAGGGTCCGGGTCGGAGAAGACGTGGATATTTGCAAATGTATAGTGTCGGTGCGGCATGACGGCACTCTAAACATGCGGCAAGCTGAAAGTCCTCTCGCGTGGATTGGTAAAAGGGGAGAGGGGTGGGAGACCCCGTATCCCCCCGGAGTGCTCTCGCTCAAAATTGGGAAGTGGAAAATAAGAAGTCCAACCTCTCTTTGAAGTAGGCTCTGGCAACGATTGTTCCATGTAATATGGACAGGACAACAACAACAACAATGGACGTATAATTAAACTGAATTTAAATAAAAGTATACATATATATATATAGAGAGAGAGAGAGTAATCGTCATTTTAAATCTGTTCTTTCTGTGCGTAATAATTTAAGAAAATCAAATCCTAACCCGTTAGGCTCATGTTCCACCTATGTTGCCAATTTGGAACTCAATAAAGGTTTAAAACTTCCAGGAAGAGAAAAATGTAGAATCAGGTCCGTGAAATGGGAAAAATCTCACCATTCTCCGCTGTTTAATAGGCAGCTTTTCCCAACGCGTGCTGCAGGGGGAGGGTTAGAACGAAATGATTCTTCGTGCAGGGCTCATGTTATCTTCATTTTATGCGAAGCTGATTATGGAAGGCCCCAGCCGGAACATTCGAAAGAGCGCAATTCAGTAGCCACGTTACGTATCTATTTTCTCTTCTCTTCTGGGAGCATGGAACATTATACGGGTCGTCTGCGCCGGTGCCGACGCAAAGATAAAGCAGAAAATGTTCTTCTGAAACGCTTTATGTTTGCCCATTTCGGATTGTTTATTCGCAGGGGTTAGCGCGCGGTTTTGGAATCCGAGTGCTCTTAAGGAGCAAGAAAAGAATTTTAGGTTATAATACGCTGAAGAAATTTTCACCTACCACATCGTAGGAGCAGTTTTTAGTGCAAATATTTTCTCCATTTTGAATTTTTTTGCAGTTTCTTTAAAGGGGGTCAACTGGAAACCAAATTTATATTGTGGCATATATACATTGTTCTTTCACACACAGTTTTATTTTTATTTAAGTCGCAATACATTTCTTTCCTATATTATTTACTACTAGGCGCTACGTTGTAAGCCTTCGTCTCGCTTTTAAATGTACCGTAAAAATGCATAAAGGGAAAACCAAACATTAAATTTAAAAACTGCGCAGAAGTTTTACTCTGCAGAACAACTTTATCAAAAAAAAAAAACATTAAATAAAAATGTATTATATATAAAAAACATACAATTAAATGAGCAATATCCCTTAATACAAATATTAATTATCCAAATAAGTAAATTGACCAACTTCTCATTGGCTTCTCTCGACAAACGTCCAGTATCCAAGAGAAATATTAAATTTAAAAACTGCATAGAATTATCGTCCTAATTTTTCCGAATGGCAACAGTGCTGATATCGGCAACAATGGCAACAGTGACATATCGGCAACAATGGCTGCGCGCATCCTTCCCCGGTATCATTCAAAACAGCTACAATCACTAAAATGGTGGAAAAAAACCTCAAAATACAACAAAAGAAATGCAGGACTCTCGGGAGTAAATTAAAGTCTGAAAGACGTTACATGATCCAATCAAATGTATTGCAAATTTTTCAAAGAGAAAAGGCTCTTTATAAGTGCATGATTGTGCAGGCAAAAATTAACTCGATTTTCTGTAATAAGTTATGATAATAATGTGAATATAATTACTGTATACACTTTATTTGTAAATCAGCCACAATATATGGCAATGTAAAAATTTTAGAATTATTAATAAATAATAGACAAGGGCGAACGTGGGCAGAACCGATTAACCGTACTGGTAGAGGGATGGTGCCCTCGTCCTCCGTTACTACTACTACTACTACTACTATCTTACGATCTTTATTTGTTATGAAATCTTCGGTCAAGATGCATACTTTCTAATCCCTCCTAATACCCATGGGTAATTCGACAACAGAATTCCAGAAATGTAATCCACACGATATTACTACCTTCCCGATTCCGTAGAAAATCTCATTTATTCAACTTAATTTACTACCCGTCTTATTGGAAATCTACATTTTTCTTATATTTCGGTTTTGTAACATTTACTTTTGATGGCATTTACTTGAACTCCTTATTTCAAATTCGGTGAATCGCGATTTTATATATAAATGAACTGATGTTAAGAGGAGTTTATTTAATGATAGACTGAAAATAACTATACCAATATAAAGGTTTTATTTTTATTTAATTTTAGGTAAGGATTATTTAGACGATGCCAAAGAACTGAAGCACTATATGCTAAAAGAGGGGCCTGTCTTAATGGAGAACATTTATTGATACTGGCCCATATGTACGTTACACAAGGTAAAAGCTTAGAAACCTTCCATGAAATAGTCTGTCGTCAGGGTATGAAACTCGTTGAATTTCCTAAGGCAAGGAACAAAGTCGCTTACCAAGCTCCAAAAACAAAAGTTTCCTCAAAACTTCATACATAATTTTAAATGATATAATATTCACAGGACATATTTACAAATTATAATTAATTAAAAGATTTCAAGGAATTAAGATAGTAACAGGAAACAATTTTAAAATTAATTCCATCGAATGCACTTTCCTTAAATCTAAATTCTGTACGAGTTGAAAATAATATATTGTTACGAAATGTACAGGCGCGGTAAGATGGCTTCCCCGCAAAACAGTTTTAGGCTTGCCACATTTGGCGAGAAATCGCCCATTTGGCGACAAAATTGGCGATATACCTTGGACGGATGGAGAACCTTCTGGAACGAATTTTTACCGGCTTAGCCCAGAATGATTTCGAATACAAGCTATATAAGCCCGCTGGTCCGCAGTCAGTGAGTGTGTGTGCCTCGTCTAGCGAGCTGATAGTCTGTCACTGAGCGAGTATCTCGGAGTTTAGCGCCGAGGTGGTCGTCGAGTGCATCGAGAGAGTCTTTTAGTGCATCGTCGAGTTTTGTCTTAGACTGTGCTGAGTCGAGAGCAATACCCTTGTGTATCGTCGAGTGCATCGTGCGGAGAGTCTCGAAAGTACGTGGAGCTCCGAGAACGATCAAGCAGAGTTGGAAGCTGTACTCGGGTGCTTTGCAGTGAAGCTGTCTCCACCGTGGTCGCTTGATAACCTGAAAGCTGTGTCGCTGATTGTTCCAACGTGTTTATAGCAGATCTTTGACGACTGTAAAAAGTGTTATTGGGGCTGTCCTGATCGACATTGGCTAAATAAAGTGATTTTCGATACTTCATAAAGTGTCGTCGTTATTAACTCCAAACGTTCGTACGAGGTTCACAAACCCCGTACGAACGTGAACGAAGAAAATATGCTCGTTTTCCATACTTTGAGAAAAGTTCGGAAAGATTTTGATAAAACGAAATGTATGAGGAAGTTTGATGAAAAACAAATTGGTTAAAAATCGAAATTGTACTTCTAGAATACTTTCTCTTCCACTTAAAGGAACACTGAGCAGGTGGGGACAAATTACCGTTTACCAAATTGTAATTCGTGAGTAAATGTAGAATCAGTAAGTTGTCGAAGCAGGAAGCATGAAAAATATGGAAAGCTCTCATCGGCCTTCAAAATCCTTACATCCTTATTGCTAGCCAGACGCGCTACACAGCAAAAATAAACGTAAGGAGGGGGAAAGAAACATTACAAGCTTTCTTCACTATCGTCTATTGATTTAGAAGCTGAAGCTTGCGGAGCAGCTGCTTTTGGTCCTTTATGTTTCACTTTCAACCTTGAATTCAGTGGACGAAAAACTGAAGAGTTGTTCTGTTGGGTTCTAATACCTCATAATTGTTGTTCCATTGTTATTCAAAAGGAGCAGTTTGCCCAGAAGAGCTGTTAATTTCATTTTGGCATTTTCCGTCTTCCGCTATAAAATGGAGTATCACTTTTCAAATTACTGCCGCCAAATATTAGAGCACTGCATTATATTTAAAGAAATTAAATAATGAAGAATCAGCGTGAATGTATGTACGTTTCACGCACTGTAAAAAAACACAACGGTACCTAGAGACATCAAATTCTGAATAACGTAATCCTCCACTCAAGCATTGGCATCTGGAAGCCTAAAATTGGAATTTGGAATTTGTTATATTATCTGTTTCGTATTTTGTAAAACTGTAACGAATTTTTTATTAACAAACTTAAAGGTTTCAAAACAAGCAATGGTTTCTAAAAAAAAAATAATAATCTCCAGCGCGCAAGACTGTATCGGAAATTCTAAAGATATGCTCATTGTAAATATTTTGTAAGCTTGATGTTGAATTGAATTTTACAGTTTAAGTGCGAAGAACAGGACATTTAATAAATAAAGGTAACACACAAATGTTAAATAAAGGCCTCTTTGTTTGAATATAATACCTGCAAGATTTAAGTTTTTTTAGGGGGGTATTGGGGGGTATTTTTGAAAAATAATCTGTTTTTAACATTTTTTAGAATTAAAATAAAAAGCCTAAATTGCATATGAATAAAAATATATTCATTAAACTCAAAGCAAAAAAGCTGAGAGGCAAAGTAAAATGAAATGTTTAATTTTGTATTTTAAACTTATTTTCTTATTTTTGAGAACTCATATTTAGAGGCAGTATTTTATTCAGCGATGAATATTCCAGCACGTCATAAATTGCATGTGGGATTAAAGTACACAGAAATGAAGAGTGAGTTGATATCAAAAGCTAAAAAGCTTTGCATTTTATACCGCATTATAAAGCAAACGAAATGCTATTCGACTGTACCATCATTTTGTGAGCGTTTTATTTGAAGTGAATAAGGTACTTTTCGCAAGAAATAATGGAAATATAATGTGGCTCTGTACTCCCACATGATTTAGGAAAATGCGAGTTAATAATAAGATACACGATGAATTGATGCTACATAACAAAAGAGGTGCTTCTTAATATATACGCGTCGCATAAAAATGTTATTAAGTTACCAAAATTTAACTGAAATTACACATCTTATTTCCCAAGAATAAACCCACGTAGTTTATAAAATCGTCATCGGAGAAATTTCGTGCAACATTGTTATTCATTTCTTTTTCCAACGTAAACTATCTTAAGTGGGCAACACGTGACTCCATTTTACGGCCTGTTAAATTATACACTATGTTAAATTATTAAATTATTAAATTATTAAATTATACACTATGTTATTATGTTAAATTATGCTGCAATTCATTAAAATTTATTTCCTCGAATTTTATTAGAGATATATTTTTCTTTGAATCTATCTGTTCTTACTTCACGGCAAGCAAAAATGCATGAAAACTGTAAAACATACTCATTGAAAATAGTAAAATGCAGACAAATCTAAAACACCAAATAGAGCTAAAAATAATTTTAAAAAATTTACAATTAAAATTAGAATTTTCTAGCCTCCCCCCCCAAAAAAAAAACACGTCAACATTTTTGGTTACTTATATGAGGCTTATTGTAACAAGTACTGAAACTATAATATTTCTTCCCGTATTATGTGTTACATCTAATTTATAAATAACAAATAAGTAATCGCATTTCTTCAGTTCAACATACAGTGGATGGACAAAAATATGGAAACACCTTGTGAAATGCATGTTTGAAAAGAAAGATTGATTTTAATGAAATATGTAGGTGGCGCTGGCGTTTTTGACTATTGACGCCACCTATACAACTTCGTAAATGTGCTAAACAGTTCAGTTGTTGTCGAAATACTGTTATGTGAGGTTGTCATTGCCATTATTTCAGAGTTAACAGACTTCGAACGTGGGCAAATTGTTGGAGCACGTATGGTAGGTGCTTCCATAAGCAAGGTAGCCGAGGTGTTTAGTGTTTCAAGAGGTACTGTATCGAAGATTTATTCCGCATATTTGAAAAGCGGAAAAACATCATCTACTAAATCACAGCGCGGACGAAAGTGTGTCCTGAATGACCGTGACAGACGATCATTAAGGGCAATTGTGACGAAAAATAAGAAGACCACAGCTGCAAAAGTTACTGCTGAAATGAATGTTGTGTTACCGAACCCTGTGAGTACCAAAACAATTAGAAGGGAGCTTCATAAACAGGGAATTGCTGGCCGTGCTGCAATTGAAAATCTACTCATCAGTGATGCTAATGCCCATAACAGGAAAAGGTGGTGTTTAAGTCATAAAGGCGTGGAGTATAGAGCAGTGGAAGAGAGTAATATGGTCTGACGAGTCTTCTTTCACATTGTTTCCCACTTCTGGCCGAGTTGACGTCTGTAGAACGCCATCTCAAGCCTATAATACAGACTTCTTGTTGCCAAGAGTGAAACATGGCGGGGGTTCTGTTATGGTTTGGGCAGCCATATCGTGGTTCTCTGCTAGCCCCATGATAACTGTGTCAGGGCACATGACTGCCAAGACTTATGTGAACATTTTGGCCGATCAAGTTCATCCCATGGTACAAACTTTGTTCCCCGATGGTGATGGTGTCTTCCAAGACGACAAAGCCCTTGTTCACACAGCTCACATTGTCCAGGACTGGTTTTCTGAGCACGAGGTTGAGTTGTCCCATCTCCCCTGGCCACCACAGTCACCAGACCTGAATATTATACATTGGAACGGAAAGTGCGTTCTCGTTATCCACAGCCAACATCGTTATCTGAACTTGCCATCGTTTTGCAGGAAGAATGGTATAATATTCCCTTGGCAAACATACAGGAACTGTATTTATCCATTCCGAGAAGACTGCAAGCTGTTTTGGATGCCAACGGGTTTCCTACACCATATTAAGCAAAGAAACATGTTTTTTTAGAGGTGTTTCCATATTTTAGTCCAACCCCTGTATCTCGAGGACTTTGCTTTTTAAAATATTGTACATTCCGAAGAAATTTTCGACGTAAGATATCAGTTTCTTTTGACTGACATAGGTACACATCTGCAGTATCTATAAACATATTAAATTAAATATTCAACTTTTTTTACATTACCCAGCTTTTATGATATATCGAGAAAATACATCTCTTTTCAGTTACTGTCAAATAATATTACTTTTTATATAATAGTGTTCCGTATGTATGCGCTCGTAATACTAGGTTGAATGCGCACAGACCCGATGATATTTTTAAATTTATGTTAAATAATGTTATAAATTAAAATTTATGTTACCATAAAACGCACTTCACTGTTCTCGAGCTTTTCACAAAAATACTCGTATAGCTCTTCACAGTATCACACAACCCAATCCGTAGTTACACTTCAAGGCCACTAAGAACGTTAAACACAACGCACTGCAAAGTGCATCTAAACAGCGAAGCTAACTAGGAGATATCTCAAAACTCCGAACTGACGCTGAACTAAAAAACGAGAAATTAATACTCTCTATACATTTTCTAGCGGCCGCAGAGAGATCTCTAGAACCTTCCACTTCTCGATATTACTAGAATTCATGTGAGGGTCGAACACGGTTACTGCTACATGTAGGAATAAATTACATTATTTCAATCACAATATCAGTTACAGTTATACAGGGACTGGGCGGAAACGTTGCCAAATAGTCGCCATGCTTGGCGAAATTAGGTTATTTCGAAGCCGGGGAGATGAGAAATGCGCAACGCCTTTACCGAAACTCGAAATACGAGTTCTCTTGAACACGCGCCGAAGGTGCTGACCACTACACTACGAAGGCATGATAAGAAGACGGGAGAAATACCTTATATACTCCCCCCTTTTAAAGGGCGACTGGGGATTTGGGGACCCAATCGTCGAATCCTGGTGGGAAGAATCATCATCCACCACCCTTTAGTTCGGGCGCCAATGTAGAAACATTAGGCATATTTTAAAGCAGAAGGGATGAAAAATGAGCAAGTGCCGTCGCCGGGATTCAAACCACGGACCTTTCGAATATGCGCCGAGCGTGCTGACTACTACACTACGAAGGCATGCTAAGCAGGCGGGAGAAATACCTTATATGGTGACTAGTTTTTGTCACCAGAACCATCGCCAGTTCGGAGATACCTTGCTAATTTAGCGAGAGAGCAATTTACTCTGCTCAATATCACAGACACACTTGCCTTATTTTTTTTTTCAGCGAAGCGCCGTCTCTATCGAGCATTTCATATTATATTATACAAAAAATACTAGAATTTCACATATAATTTTACTAAAGTTATTTTCATACACATAAAATCTGCAACAATAGTTTCCGAACTGTGCGGTGTAGTTACCTCATCCTTTAACTACGCCACAAATTTTATGTAGCATAGCTGTTTGCTTAGCAAGATTTATGTTTATAAGATTGATAAAACGTGGAAAAACTTGACAAGTTCGGTATTACTTTTGAATGCTTTATTTTTATGCTTTACATATGTATGTTTTGTGCAAGTACTAATTTAATGAACAGGCTTTCAATAAAGGCTTTTCTACAAAGTATTTCTATCTCAGTACTAATTCGTCGTGTGCTTTGTCGTACCTGATAACACTATACTAAATTGAGTAAAAGGTAATAAAACTAAACTTCCAAGCTTCCATTTCAGTCCAAAGGGGCAATTTGCGCAGAAGGAACTATTAAATTTCGTTTTGGCATTTTGTTTCGGTTCATAAGAAAAGTCGGTTCACTTTTCAAATTTTTGCGACCAAATATTAGAACGCTGTGTTATATTTAATAAAGAAATTAAATAATGAAGAATGTGCATAAAAGAATGTATGTTTCTCGCACTGTGATAAAACAACGGTATACTGAGCCATCCAATTTTGAATATCGAACGCTTCCACCCGAATATGGCAACCTGGAAGCCAAAATTTGGGATCTGGAATTTGGTTTATTATCAATTTCATATTTTCTAAACCTTTAACGAATTCTTAAATAACAAACTCAATGATTTCAAAGCGAAGAATGGCAACACTGTACGGAATAAAAAAATTTTATTTCCAGTAGATAAGACTGTGTATCGGAAATTATGAAGATATGCTCATTTTAAAATTATTTCGCGATATTGCTGTTGATTTCAATTTTATGGTTTAAGTGCGAAGAACAAGATATTTAATAAATAAAGGTGACACATAAAGCCTTAGTAAAAGCCCCTTTTAAAATCTGAAAGATTTCAGATTTTTTTTTTCATAAATGTACATTGCCCCCCCCCCCGAAAAAAAAAACCTTTCTGAAAGGTTTCAGATTTTAAATTAAATCAAAAAGGGCGTTTTTTACCGTTTTTTGCCTTACCTTTATTTATTAAATAGCATGTTCTTTACACTTAAACCATAAAATTCAGTTCAATTGTAATGTCGCAAAATAATTTTAAAATAAGCATATCTTTAGAATTTCTGATTCACAGTTCCGCGGCGTTGGAGATGGTTTTTCCCCCCGTAGAGTGCTGCCGTTGCTCGCTTTGAAATCCTTGAGTTTGTTAATCAAAAATTCGTTAATATTTTACAAAATATGAAATAGATAACAAAACAAATTTAAAATTTGGTCTTCCACACGGCCATATTCGTAGGAGGATTACGTCATTTAAACTCCGATGGCTCTATGTACCGTTGTTTTATCACAATGCGAGAAATATACATATATTTATGCATAGTTTTCATTATTTAATTTCTGCAAATATAATTCAGGACTAATATTGGGTAACAATAGTTTGAAAAGTGAAACGGACATTTATAGTGATTCAACGCAAAATCGCAAAACTAAATCAGGGACAAAGCCCCTTTGGACTAAGAAAAACTGAAAGCCTTCAGATTTTACATTATGCCCAGAGGGGCGTTTTTTAACGTTTTGTGCGTCATCTTTGCTTAATATCAGTTTATTTGCACTTCAACCATTAAAATTCAGTTCAACAGCTATATCGACAAATAATTTTAAAATCAACATATCTTTACAATTTCCTATGCACAGTCTCGGGCGCTGGATATAAAAGATGTTTTTTACCTGTCCAGTGCTGCCATTGCTCGCTTTGAAATCGTTGAATTTGTTAATCAAAAAT
The DNA here is from genome assembly GCF_044657685.1 of Stegodyphus dumicola. Classification (NCBI taxonomy): domain Eukaryota; kingdom Metazoa; phylum Arthropoda; class Arachnida; order Araneae; family Eresidae; genus Stegodyphus; species Stegodyphus dumicola. The sequence continues at coordinate 3,081,673 of NC_140769.1, read as the reverse complement.
TCGTTAAAGATTTACAAAATATGAAATAGATGATAAAACAAATTCCAGATTCCAAATTTGGGCTTCCAGATTTTCATATTGAGGAGGATTATGTTATTCGATATTGGATGGCTCTAGTTACCTGCGTTTTGTCACAATGCGTGAAACATACATACATTTATGCAGATTCTTCATTTTTTAATTTCTTTAAATGTAATACACGGCTCTAATTTTCGGTGGCAACAGTTTAAAAAGTGAACCGACATTTATACTTAACCAAAGCGAAATTAATAGTCCTTCTGGCAAATTGCTTCTTTGAACTAAAAAGAGAATGGGACTGTTCTGTATCTCGAGTTCTACTGGACGGATTGATGATTATGAAATTGCCTTTTCCATGTTCTGACAGCGCGAGTCAGGATATATGTTAGATTTATATATAGCACTGTTGTAATATAGGTATTTGAACATAAAATTTGACTTTTTCTTAAATGATTTTTTTCCATATTTTGATTCTACGACTCAAATTATACCTAAATATTAAATTTTCTAAAACTTAATTCGAAATTTAAATATTTAATCTTGGCGCATTTTCTTCAGTCTGCTCCAAAGATAATTCACATGGCAAAATTCTTAATATATGGCAAACCATTTTCCTTTCCCTGTTTACATTGCGCATGAGCGGAAAAAAAAGATCACATCGTTTCGACTTTCAAATAATTTTAACAAAGTGTCTAAACCACATTTGATGTTATTTTCGCTTTCAACGAAGATCCAAATTTCAAAACGCGCCAATATATAACAGTAAGCGAGTTTTATATAGAATCTGAATTTCGAAATGTGAAAGGAAAAATCAAATAAGTTTAAAAAAAAGAGAGATTATAAAATATATACCAAATTCAATTAACATTGACAAGCTAAAATTTTGAGAGCTGATTTTTTGAAAACTACTCGTGAGATTTTTACAAAACTTCGCAGTTTAGCATGAGCTGATTCGTAGAATCGAAATATGGGAAAACATTGGCATGTCATTTCAGAAAAATTCCGATTTTTTGTCAAAATACCTATATTAGAACAGTGCTTAACATAAATCTAATGCATATCCTAAGTCGCGGTTTCGAGACATGAAAGCCGCAGGTTGAATTTCGTCAATCGACCCAGTAGAACTCGAGATACAGAGCTGTCTCATTTTATGTTTTTTGCGCATTGTACACATTAATTTGACATAAACTGAATCGTCGAGTTAATTAATACCAGGTGCCGTGCCTAAGAAATTAAATCATATGTTCTTAAAAACATACCAAAAGTAATATATTTTACTTCCATAACATCAAAGGGAAACAAAAACAGGTAAATGTAATATTTTTTTTTCTTTTTAGTTGATCTTCCTTCCAGCTGTTGATTCCCAAGTAGAACCAGAGCTAAAGCAGAAAATCTATTTTCCAAATCGATAAACTTCGATGGAGCTGTAGGATTCTAACTGTAACAATCAAGAAACTGGATGTGTTTCAAAAGCTACGGGAAGTATAAGTATTCTGGAACATTATTTTTACCTTTCTTGCGAACTTTCAGTGGGAAATCCCAAACTAAATGGATACGGGTCTAAAAATAAGAGCAATAAGCTTGGTGGTCCTAATAAAAATCTCCTATTCCAATTACATCTTAGGTAATCACATACTCCGTTTTCAAACCCAATGCCACCGACACGCATAAGTGGACAAATTAGGACAGTTAATTACTACACGCCCTAATTTAGTCACTCTTCTTGATTAAAACATTTACGACTCACTCGAAAACTAGAAAAAAGCAAGATGGCTGATTCCAGAAGTATTTTGAGAGTCTTGTTTCTATTCCTGTTGAAAGGTTGATAAAATATTATCCGGCTTTGGGAATAAAAAGCGTTTTTACTTCCTCATACAAAATAAAGGAAGTATCGTAATCGTGAAGCATTTCCGGTATCATATTTTAAAGAACATATCCATTCTGGCCACTCTCTAATCCGTTTGAACGCTGTTTCTGTGTGACCATATGGACGTCCGGACAGAATAAAGGAGTGTTTTCCAAAATGAATGTAATATGAATTCAGAAGGCATTTTTTTTCGTGACGTCTGTGCGTACGTATGTATGTATCTCGCATAACTAGAAACGAGTAGCTGTAGAACACAGAAGTTGCAATCGGCCGCACTTAAAAGTATGTATATATATATACAGGGTGATTACAATTAAAGTTTAAGTTTCAAAACGCTATAAAAAAAGAACCACTGATGAAAATGATGTGAAATTTGAAAGGAATGTTATTGAAGAAGGCGGAAAGCGTATGGCAGAAGAAAAAATTTAGTTTCAAAAGTTAGCAACAGATGGCGCTGTAAGCGGCAGAATCACGACGAGAAACGAGAAATGATTCGTAAAACAACGGCTAAGGTGGAAGTTACACATTAAAACGCATTGAAAAATTAGAATTGTTGAATAATTTTATTTGCATGACTGTACATATCACATCGAAAGGGACAAATCGGTTTCAAGAGTTTTGCGGCGACATACCGCATAAGAACCATTCATCAAAGAAGTTCGGAACTGTCGCGAGACTGGCACAAAACATGTTCAATATGGTGTCCACCGTTGTGTGCAACAAGTTGAAAGCGACAAACAGCATGTTCCACAACGGATCGCAGTGTCTCCGGGCTGATGTTCAGAATGTGTTGCGAAATGCGTGCCTTTAATTCCGCTAAATTTGCAATTGGAGCACGGAACACAGCATCCTTCAGATATCCCCACAGCCAGAAATCACACGGAGTAAGATCAGGCGATCGGGACGGCCAGGCTGTAGGGAAATGACGGCTGATAATTCGAGCATTTCCGAAATGGCGCCTCAGCAGCTGCTTCACGGGATGTGCAATGTGCGGAGGAGCGCCATCTTGCATAAAAATGATTTCATCCACACATCCACGCTGTTGCAGAGCTGGAATCACGTGGTTGCGCAAAAGAGACGCATACCTCTGACCAGTGACGGTTGCAGTAACAGGACCGGAAGCACCCGTCTGCTCGAAAAAATATGGTTGTAGGATGAATGATGCCGTAAAGCCACACCATACCGTGACCTTTTCAGGATGAAGTGGTACGGGGTGCGTTGCCAGTGGATTTTCTGTTGCCCATATTCGACAATTCTGGGTATTCACGTATCCTGTCAGATGGAAATGGGCTTCATCTGTCCACAAAATTTTCCACGACCATTCATTATCCACTTCCATGCGAGCCAGGAATTCTAACGCAAACGTCTCCCTAGCTGTCAGGTCAGGCGGAAGCAACTCCTGCACATGGCCAATTTTGTACGGATAGCATTGCAGGATGTTTCGTACAATTTTCAGCACCGTGCTCGTAGGCCTGTCCAATGTTCGGGCAATTCCTCGTGCACTGCACGGTTGCACACCACCGGCCGACCCCTCCTGTAATGCTGTGGCCACTTCTTCAACTACCGTCGAATGCACTCGTTTTCTCCCTCTACCAGATTGCACATCAAACGAACCTGTCGTTTCGAATTTTTGCATCATTTTCTTTAGACCTACGACACTCATTGGACCAACGCCTTCTTTTATACCCTTCAGTGTCCTGAATTTTTGCAGAGCTACTTTTGCACAATCATCATTCTTGTAATACAGCTTTACAAGCAGAGCGCGGTCCTGCAGTGAAACACCCATGGCAAACGTCTGAGACGCGAAATGAGGAACAGCCTGGTACCTGGCGGCTTTAAAACACTGAAATTTAATTAACATTTTAATTTGCCTTCTTCCGCTTGCAGCGCCATCTGTTGCTAACTTTTGAAACTAAATTTTTTCTTTTGCCATACGCTTTCCGCCTTCTTCAATAACATTCCTTTCAAATTTGGCGTCATTTTCATGAGTGGTTCTTTTTCTATAGCGTTTTGAAACTTAAACTTTAATTATAATCACCCTGTATATATATATATGCACTCTGTTAGTAGACTCGGTGAATCAATGTTTTTATTTTTATATGTTAATAAATTGGGCATAATTTGCTTTAAAAGGGATTCAGTTATGTTCCTGTTAACCCATTAGCCGCTGGTGTTGCGTTGACGCAACGGTCAAAATAAATGCGTATATAAATATAACTACGTAAGATATTTTATACCAGCAGATGATTTTGTGTAGGGAATATTATGAAGATTATTTCTGTAAAAAATATTTTCCTTCAACAATCATTTTGTTTATAATAAATAATCTCATACTTTAAGCAAAATTTTCGACCGGGTATTTTTGCTGAAAATATTTAACGAAAGAATCGCCGTCTTTATGAGTGATCTGTTTTTAGTCAAGATCACCGTTTATCAGAATATTACATCAGTCAGATGTTTATATTTGTGTTGGGAAGGAAGGGAAAATAGGTGTTGCGTTGACGCAACGTCAGCAGAAAACGGGTAGTCAATCTCCTTTTTCACTCATTCCTTTCGATGTTCTGTTTCATGTTCCAGTTGTTTAAAAATGCCTAGAACGAGGTATCTTACATTAGAAGAAGGCCTTCAAAGATTTTTTGAAGAAGAAATAGATGATGATAATGTTAATAATGACCAGGATGAAACTGATAATGTTGTTGTTTCCCCAGAAATTGCAGATGCTAGTGACAAAGAAGAAAGGAATGGCAATGTTTTAAATAATGATAATGATATTTTACCAAATGATACTGCTGGGAAAGTTGAAATTCACGAAAGTTGAAGTTTCAGCCTTCTCAAAGCAGTTATTCATACTAAAACGTTTAAAAGGCAGAAGACTGAAATCTTGATGTGGATGAAAAAGGAACTGTTAGTTATGTTATGTCTCAAGAAGAACATGAAGAAAGAGATAAAAGAGAAATTATAAAAGACAAAAAACAAAGTAAAACTAATGCATAGATTTTTCGATTTTCTTTTTAGTTTAGACATTTACTCTCTTCTCGTTGAACAGACAAATATATACGCTCAGGAAAAAAAAAAAAAAGAATTTATTGCATCTGAAGCTTGTATGAGAAGATTTATTCGAATATTATTGCTTACAGGATATCATTCTTTACCTCTAGAAAAATGTATTGGCCTTTTGATAAGGATATTTCTGTTTCTGTTGTACGAGAATTGATATCACGTTTGCAGTACAGGAATATGAAGCAGAATTTGCATTTGACAGTAGTCAAATTGGCAATACTGATAAATTATATGAGGTGAGACCGATCTAAACTTACTAAATATCACATTTAAAAATTATCACATTTTACTACTTACTAAATATCACATTTTACTACTGGAAATATAAAGTATCTTAGATTTCAGACGCAAGAATGCATTATTCCTTTTGAAAACTCCTATTCAGTGTGTAGATATAGCCAGAAATAGATCAGCAACAGGAAGACCTAGTTAATTCAGCATTCAAAAAGCATTGCATGGAGATGGTAGATATTTTATCGTAAAATCCGTTGATAAGAAAAAGACTTTGTTGTAAAGAGTACCATAGCCAGGCTGTTTATAGATGCAAAGTATGTAATGTAGCTTTACATCATGATTGTAATCAAGCTTTTCATGCTTGAATCTTTCAAATGAAATAATCCGTATTTGCAAAAGAAATACAATGTATATTTTAATATTAAATTAATTACAAGTAAAGTGATTTGTAGATTTATAAAACGTTATACAGCTAAAAAGTAATCCTGCGCTCCACTCAAAAGAAACATCACACGAGTACAATCCTACTCACTAAACATCCGTAGTCTTATTCCGCTGACGTTGCGCGAACGCAACACTCGCTTTTCCACAGGTAAGAGCATTTTTTTTTATTTTCAATGTAAATTTATATTATAAAAGCTTAATTTAATATTTGTTATTATTTTCCTGAGAAAAGAAACATTCCTTGTAGTTTTGGCGGTTAATGGGTTAAGGTTAAATTTTTATACTCCGGTTAGGGATTTTATGCCTTTAGTTAACATTCACGCAACAGTTATAGAATTATCAACGATTTTAAGTGCTAGTAAGCCTAACAAAGACGCAATTTGCTTACATTTGAAACTTATTAAAACAGTGAATTAAGTCAGTTTCTGCATCTTCAGTGACTTTTTGCCCAGTGAGACCAAAGGTAAACTTTCGGTATTGTTCATCGAAAAATCTGCCTTTTTTGCCCGCTAGCCTAATTGTCTCTTTTTGAGTAGAAATTTTAATTTTAATTTTTTTTTGTTTTTAACTCTATTTGGTATTTTAAGTTTCTTTATTTTACAATTTTTAATGAAGATGTTTTGAGTTTCATGTATTTTTGCTTTGCAGCGACGTGATAAATTAATTGATGGAATGAGAACTATGTCTCTAATGAAATTCGAGGAAATACGTTTAAATTAAATTCAGAAAAAATGTGTCTAATTTAATAGACCATAGGAGGAAGTCATGTGGCGTCCACATCAATTTCTTTATTTTCAGAGTTATATTTACTGTATTCGAAATCTAACAATCTGGATAGCTTATTTACAGGCAGCAGCCAATTGAAACAACTATGGAATTACTACATAATGGTAATTATTAAAGCAGTGTTTATTTCTTTTTCTCCCAAAGAGGATATGCACGAGAAGTGGACGATGTTAAGCATATATTTTATTGTTCTTGGAAACGAGGACGCTATTGAAGATGGTAGAACTTCGCCCAACCCAACCAGTTTCGGATATAATGACAGAACACGATCTGATGTTCCGTACTCTTTTTCTACCACTCATTATGGAACATTTCCACATCGAAAGATTTTTATAGGCCTTTACTTCGCGTATATACATTGGCTACAAATAACTAAGGCATATGGGATTCAAATCTAGTAAAATAGCGTGACAACCGCGTCACTGAACACACTATTAAACGGACGTTTATGTATTTGTAAGGATAATTTAAATTAACACATTTATGTTAATTCTTTCTAACATTTTACTTTGCAGAAGTTCTTAGCTTCCCAAGAAGAGTTCATTAAATGTTTTGAAGAAGGAAGCATGGAATATCAACTGCGCTTTTGACGAACTTCGAACCACGAATTTTTTACTCAGGAGCTACATGCACTAACTATTACATCACAAAAGCATGCTCGAGGAAGTGACATAACGTCTTACTCACTTAACCCCTTCAGGACGGGCGTCTCATACACACATTCCCTGAGACTGGGAATTAGGGAACCCAACAGCCAAGTCGTGGTGGTGACGAGTTATTGCCTTCCACCTTTTAGTTAAGGCGCCACTGTAGGGTCACTAGGAGTTTTGATGGTGTGTATTTAAGTATGGCAAAGCACACTAGGGCTATCTGCGTAAGGGAAGCGATGCCTTCGTGGAAGACGTTCTAAGGAAAAGTGGCTCGTATACACGTTACACATGGGAAAAACCACAAAAACATCCATGCAGCCAGTCCGTTCGCGGGATTCGAACCTCGGACCGAACTACCAGTGTTCAGCGACTTTACCGCTCCTAGGAATTTTGAAGTAGGAAACATGAAAAATGAGCAACGCACTCGCTGGGGCTTGAACCTGGACCTCACGAATACATGCCGATTGTGCTACCATTACACTACGAACACATGCTGGAAAGAGGGAGAAAATATCGGTACTTTTCCTTTTTACAGGCGCAAGCGATACCAAACGGAATATCCTCGCTGGTAATCTTTCACGCCTTATTTTCAAAACAAGTCGCAGCCATTTCTTATTAGATTGATTGTTTCTTTCAAAACTGGTATACAATTACATAGAATTTTTACCCGGATAGTTCAATTTTATACCCTAAGGCCATTCGCAGTAATAAAGTCAATTAGGATGCAATCACACTACTCATCTGAAGGCGAAAATATAGAAAACGCAAAGTCAAGGGTTACATTCATCCATTCTAATGAGAATGAACTAGCGAAGCAAATCACTGCGGTTTTGCATAATTTCTGAGTAAGCTATTCGTACGAATTGAAATAATTCCTGCATTTAAACTTGTATTCCAAATTAAGATTTAACTACAAATTAATGTAGATAATTATCGAAAGAATTAGATTTTTGTAGCGTAGGTTACGTGAGATAAGATCACTTGGGGTCACGTCATGAGAAACTGCGAATCAGGGTGTTGTATCATGAAAGCATAGTAAATTCTTAAATTAATGTTTTTTACAAATTTATTGCCATTTTTACAAAATTTTAAGTGATAATAAAATAAAACATTCTTAGAACTAACATTTTTTAACATTTTTTATGCGCGCCAATAAAATCTGCTTGGCGAAATTTGCGCCGGCGAAACGGAAAAGTACCAAAATATGTTATAATGTATCTGAAAATCTATCATTTGTATGACTTTTCGAAACTTCTTTCCAAAAATGTGATACTGAGAATAAATATTAAGTTGCTATTTTGAAATAACAATAATGATAACATGCAGTTTCTATAAATAAAATATATCAACTATGCAATGTGGTTTAACAGATAAATATTCGGATTAGCAATAAAAGAAATTTTCGCGTTTTTCGTTATATAAAACATTTTAGTGCGCTTAAAGGTAGAAGTGTTATTTTGAACAATACAACAACTCTTCTGCATTTAAGAATTTAGAACTATTTACTAATTCCTAAGACCTTTTTAAGTTTCAACATTTCACAAACTGAGTGTTGTAAAGAGTGAAGTAGTGGGTGCTGCTTGGCAGTAGCGCAATGCATGTAAGTAGAAACGAAATATCGTTTTGATTAGGCAATATGATTTCTGTGAAGGTAGTCCGCCTAACAATAGGACAGTTGTAAATATGTAAATATAACGGATAATAAACAGCATTAGAAAAACTGAACCACCGGATGCTTTGTGTTAGCTCTTCGGGCCGCCATGGAAAAATGCAGGTTCGTTACAATGGTGCATCTTACGGAAAGTTTGGATTTGTTAAAGTGAACTTCACGAGGAAGTATGTGTCCAGACCATGCCCTATGTAAGAGCATGATGATTATTAAATTTTGAACTTGTTTGATTTGAATTTTGATAATTTGCAGTCTTAGGTACATTTGTATTAACGCGAAAAAATGGCAGAAATAGATAGATCAAAACGAAAGAGAACCGCATTGAGAACGGTAGTATCTAAACTATTAAAGAAAGTCGAGGATAGCTTACCAAAAAATATACAGATGAATTATGCGAAGTGCATGAATTATTAATAGAAAAGAAAAGTAATTTGAAGGAATTAGACGAGGCAATTCATTCCGTAATTGAGATAGATTCTCTAGAAGCGGATGTAGTTAGTTCTGAGGAATATCAGGAAAAATGTTCTCGAGCTATTAAACGAATTAATCGAATGTTGGAAGAGGATAAAATAAGTATTAAAGATCCTGAACAAAACTTGGTTAGACTGCAAAATGTACAGCATACTGTAAAACTTCCAAAACTAGTTTTAGAGAAATATTCAGGTGATCCTGAAAAATTTACGGGTTTTGGAACAGTTACGAAAGCACTATAGACAAAAACGAAAGTCTTCGTAAGATAAAAAAATTCGCATACTTGAAAACATTACTTACAGGTGCTGCGAGTAATATAGTATCTTCATTAGAATTAAATGCAAAAACTTACGATGAGAGCCATTGTAATGAACCTGCATTTTTCCATGGCGGCCCGAAGAGCTAACAGAAAGCATCCGGTGGTTAAGTTTTCCTAATGCTATTTATTATCCATTATATTTACATATTTACAACTGTCCTATTGTTAGGCGGACTACCTTCACAGAAATCATGTTGCCTAATCAAACGATATTTTGTTTCTACTTACATGCATTGCGCTACTGCCAAGCAGCGCCCTCTACTTCACTCTTTACAACACTCCTCACCTGTGAACTCTTTAAGTTCACACAAACCGAATACAAAATCAACCAGTATTTATAAATCAAACACAACATTTGAATACTATATAAACTACATGAAATTGCAAATAACAATTAAGTAATGTTTAAACACATTAAATCAACTTATAAAGTAAGACGACATTCAGTTTTCCGCTTTAAGTCTGATACATTAATTTCTTCATTTGGGTTTTTCCTTCGATTAAATTCCAGAACGATCTCTTCTGGAATAGCTTTCAACAAGACAGGTATTAATAAATGACCAAATGAACCTTTCGTAACTCCTTGCGCTTTCAGATTCCGAACTGCAATTTCGATTTCATCATATAACCTACGTAAAGCTTTAATATTATTTGAATTCTTTACTGGTTCTAAATTTAACAGTTTGTTCATGAATTGACTAATTATTATTTCGTTTTTCCCGAATCTATCCTTCAAAGTTTTTATACTGAGGAAGGAGTTTAAACAAAGTCTTCTTCCTCAGTTTGTGAAATGTGAAAACGATGAAAACGATACGCATGCCTACATCAGAATAACGAAGCAAAATTCTATAATATTACAGCTAAATGATAGAAAATTAAGCACTTATTTCAATCCATTGACAGAAATATGCATGAGAAGCAATTTAAGAAGCTTAAGCATTATAAAAATGTGTGAAGTTTCTTATCTGGAAAAATTTATGTCATTAGTAAATTGCTTTGTGTTAACAGCACTTCATAAATCTTTTCATCAGGGATTTGAACTGTATATTTGTGAAAATTGTTTGCTTCAAAAATTGTTACAGATCATTCAGTGTTTAAAAATAATTACTACAGATCGTAAAGTAGCGAAAGGAAAAATGATTGAGAAACATTTGCGATCTTTAAAATAGAAAACTTTCGTACTTATTAAATATGAATAAATGAATAAATATTTTAATTCCAATTACTCTTTTAGAAGAACGCAATAATTTTATTTATTTGTTAAAAATTTACAATACTTCGCAAACCTAAATCATTAAAATGCAGGAATGGTTTTAAACAAATTATTAATTAGCGATGGTATGCGTGAGAAATGTCAGACAAATTCGGTTGCACGGTTTTCTTTACGAATATTTTCCGCAGTGTGAAATTTATTTAAGCAATTATGTATTTAATTATTCCAATAATTTGATTTGGAAGGGAAACAGCTATTTTCATTAATTCGGAATAAATTAATAATTAAGACACAAAATTGCTGAATGTATCTTCGGATGTTAAATTAAATTTTTAACAGATGTACAAGACGTTACATATGTTTCATCTTTAAGAAATTATTTGAAGTTAAGGATTTAATAATTCAACATGCAAAAGTCTTTATTTAACTGATTGGTATCTTTACAAAGTTTTACTGCGTGGTGTTAATAGTCACATAATTTGTTCAAGAGTTTTATGAAACTGGTTTCCCCAAAAAGAGATAGATATATTAATTTTAATTACTTAAATTCAACTGCAACCATTTTAAATTCCAATCTCATATTTTGCATTGAACGCAATTAGAACTAAAGTAAAATTTAGCAGCAAGCCATGAAGTAAAGTCTCTTTACTGAAATAAAATTTAATCCAAATCTAACTCTTGATGTCTACTTCAAATAAAAACCGCATACGAATTTCATCAGACCAGGAACTAAATTTGTTTATTTTTTTTTTATCTTAACGGCTAATAAATGCAAAACTGATTCGTGCATAAACAAAAACAATGAGCGAAGGAAAGGGAAAAACACATGTCTTAATAATGTATTATATTTTTGACGAAGTCCTGAAAACCCGTTCTTGAGCAAAATAGATCATCATCTTTACGTAAATTGCAATTCTATGCCATTGTCTCGTCATGATACTCGCTACGAAGCTTATGGAAAATTTATGGCTAGTGGCATAATTCAAAATAAGGCTAGAATCTTGATCGGAGCTTGTTGGAACTTCAGCGATTAATAGTTGGCTTTCTGTAAACTGCAATCCTATATTCTTATCTAGTCATGATTCTCTCTACGAAGTCTATGGAAAATTTATGGCAAGTGGCATAATTTAAAATAAGGCTGGAATCTTGAACTGAGCTTATTGCACTTCAGCGATTAATAGTTGGCTTTCTGTAAACTGCAATCCTATATTCTTATCTAGTCATGATTCTCTCTACGAAGTCTATGGAAAATTTATGGCAAGTGGCATAATTTAAAACACGGTTGTAACCTTATTGGAACTTCGTACTTGATCTTGGCTTACTGAAACTTCCGCGATTATTAGAACTTCTGACATGAACGAGTATTAATTCAATCATAAAACTTTTTATCTCTCATATTAGTTTAACTGAAATACTGTGAAAATAACCAGTACATATTTTATTGTCTTCTGAATTTATTAAACAAATAAGCTTTTATAAAAAGTAAAAATCTGAAAGTTTTCCGATTTTATATTACGCCCAAAGAAGCTTTTTTTTTATCGTTTTGTGTGTTACCTTTATTTATTAAATATCGTGCTCTTCATCCTTAATTCATAAAATTCAATTCAACAGCAATATCGCAAAATAATTTTAACATATGTTTAGAATTTCCGATACATCGTCTCGCGTGCTGGAGATAAAAATGTGTTTTTTCCGTCGTACAGCGTTGCCATTGCTCGCTTTGAAATCGTGGAGTTTCTTAATCAAAAACTCATAAATGCTTTACAAAATATGAAATCGATACTGAAACAAATTCCAATTTCGAGCTTCCAAACGCCATATTCGGGTGGGGACGTACGTTATTCAAAGTTGGATCGCTCTAGGTACTTTGTTTTATCACAATGCAATAAACATACATACATTTATGCAGATTCCTCATTATTTAATTTTTTAAATATAATGCAGGACTCTGGCGGCAACAATTTGAAAAGTGAAACGCCGTTTATAGTGAAACACTACAAAATGCCAAAAAGAAATGAATAACCCTTCTTTGCTAAAGCCCTTTATGCTAATAATTATTAATTTTATATGCATCAATTTGTCTAACATCAAATGGATTTTAATTGCATATAAAATAGGTAATATTGTTTCAAAAGAATAAATTGAATTTAAATACAAATTTAATTAATTCTTTGCGCCATTGCTGCTAGGAATGAAATTTAAATTTTAACAAACATGTAAATACGTAAAAAGGAAATTTATAGTGAAAATAAATTAAAAATGTTCAAACATATAAAAGATTTAATTTTCGAACTAATCTACAATATCCTAATATTAATTAGTTCTTTTTAGTTTCTTATTGGTTTATATAAATTATGTCTAGTTCCTTTTTAGTTTATTTTTTATTGATATGCATATTCGTGTCGGGGAGGTTTCTGTAGACAAGGGTTTCTAAAATGCATTGGTTTCTAAATTAATTTTTCTGAAAATTTTAATTTAAAAAAAATTTAATTTATTACTACACTTTACATTGCTTTCTCAAAATATTTCATTATTGGTATTTTCCTTTGTGACCTTTAATTTTTAATTGCTAATTTCTCAGGGTACCACTTTACTGGTATTTCTTTTTGGACTTTCTTCACTATGTATTTACTTTTACCCTTGCCTGCATGAATGACGAAACACAAATTGAATGATTGAAGACTTAGGTTTGGAGGCAACTTCCCCTTGATAAGTCTGTCTCCTGCCTGCTCAACAGTCATTCACTTACGCATTTAAAAAAAAAAAAAAAAATTAGATGAATTTTAATTTGCTAAATTGGTGAATTTATTTTCGTTGTTTGGTTTTGCACTTAATTTACTTATGCTATATGAATTTAAATGATATTGTAGATTAGTTTGAAAATTAAATCTTTTATATGTTTGAACATTTTTAAATTATTTTAACTTTAAATTTGTTTTTTTACGTATTTACATGTTTGTTAAAATAGGTAATATTATATAAAATTACATAGAAACAGGCATAAGTAGGTAAATTACGTAAATAAATAAAATAACAAAAAAGAGGCAAAGTAATATTTAATAAAATAAATAAAAATAGGTAATATTTGAGCTCTTAACTTTATTTAATAAAATAGCGTATTATTAATTTGCTCTAAACAAAAGCAAAATATGCCCGACGCCAGATTTCTCATAGTGCATGCTCAGCATGCATAAATTAGTTTTTCTCTACGTAATTAATCAATGTTGCCTTTTTTATATCGTTATAATAATAACAGCATAGAAACCAACTTCGATTTAGAACAGACATTCAGATGAAGATAATATAGAAAACAGGACAGGATCCTTTACAGAAGCTATTCTGGATGCAACACGAGAAAATCTTTATTAAACGGTAGGACCCTCACCCTCTAAAAAATGCCAAAGCTAATGTTAGAAAAGAAAACCATAAAAAATTTGATTTATTAGAGATACATTTTTCAAAATATAGCGAAGCTGACAGAAGTTTTATGATAGATGAAACAAAGTTGAAGATTATTTCCAGTGATGTAACGTAAAACTGAAAAAATACTTCAATGCTAGCAAGAAAGATTTTACACAATAAGTCTTTTTCGAGCTGAAACGAAAGGAAATGTACTAAGATAGATGATATACATTCGCGAAATGTTTCTTACAACATGATGAGAGACAGAGACAAATAAATTTCAGTAGAAATGGAAATTTTGTTCCGAAGGTATAACATACGCTTCCTTTCAGTCTACAGGTAAATGAATTAACAGCATTTTTTTATCTAAATTTATTGCAAGCTTGTGAATATTTGGATGGCCTTAAAGAAACATATTCTTACGAATTTTGTACTTAGGTAATTTTACAAGAATTATAAGTAAAATTATTGTATTTTTCTGCGTAATGTAGCGCGAGACAAGTTTTAAGAATGCCGAAAATTATGAGTACAGGGTTAAGTGCATTTAGCATTGAGTAAATGGGTATCTCGGTAATTTAGCGAGATATCGCCGAGATGACAACGCCGGTACTTGTATCACCGCAATATGTATTGTAACTGCATAAATGTAATTGACCATCGTGATAGCTGTAACTGTAATTCCACCTTCGCATTCCTTTACAGTAATTTCCAGCAACAGAGAGTATTAGAAATATCTCGGCGGCCGGTTGAAAACTGTTACGGCCGAAAAGAGAACAACTGCTCTCAGTTGTTTAGTTGTTGTTGCGAGTTCGAGTTCCTCTCGAACTGAAATAAATGCGAGTTTGCTTTCTCTTTAGATGTGTTGCGTTCTGATTAACATTCTTAGTAGATTGGAGTGTAACAACTTTTTATACTGTGAACATTTTAACGTATATTTCTGGAAAAAATTCCAGAGGTCTGAAATATTTCTTGGATATAAATAAATTTTTATTAATCTATTATCGGACTCGTGCATTCAATTTGTTCCGAACACGTACGCACGCAACAATATTTTACTTTTAAACCTACCTAGTAGAGATTCCGAAACTTATAACAGATATTAATGTTAAATGCTTAAAATTACACCTCTCTGCAGGAATAATTGCGCGGTAGAGATTAGATGACGGATCACTTTTCAGAATTATAGGAAGTAAAGATTATATCAGAAGATTATTGCGTTGCTATTTTTAGAATGAAAAGGGGAGCATGCTCAAATTTTAAAAAAAAAAAATTAAAGAGCTATTGTTAATTTATTATTAGAATGGTAGCTATTTTATATCGCAGATATTTTATTTTTTCTTTTTGCATATATATATATATATATATATGTAATGTCTTTAAAATGCGTAGATGAAAACAGTGGAACTTTTAACAGCTTAGATACTACGTAGATGACCGAGACGACCGTAGTAGCTTGAAGGTGGCAGAGTGGAAAGCAATTTAGCACAACGTATCACAATCATTATTTTATGTATATGAAACCATCCTTTTTCAGATAAGATTATATTTGGATACATAAGTTCCAATTTGAAGTACGACGTCATCTTAAGCAGCATAAACGAAAAGCGTCTTGTCGGCAGGAGAGCTTATGCATAAAAAAAGAGTGTCATAACATTTCAAAGGAAGAATGTTGGGAAGCGGAAAAGGTTCAGTTCAGAGTTTTGGTTTACAATTAATTTGATTGGACAAGAGGTATCTGCATTAAAACTTTAAGTAAGATAGAAAATCCTGGAACCTGTGAGAAGAGATGAATTTAGAGCCGGATCACCAAATTTAGAATGTTAATTTTGAGGTCTCGAATTATGTTTTTAAAACAGATATCATATTTGGTTATATCTTACATATATATGTATATATTTATTCAGATAATAGCGACGAACAGTTTTTTCCTATTGTAATTTACTATAGCATTTACAGAATTAGTTTATAGATTTTCATTAACAATCAGGTATAGTAATTTTTTTCTGTTAAAAATTCCAGTTTCATAGCTTGAAATAATTAAAGTTCGTTCTAATAAGTTGATGTATTCAGTACATCTAAATTATTAAGGGGACTCATATAAAAGTAAAAGCATTTAGAGCGTGTTCAGAAAAATAGATTATAGTGAATATATTGCTCTAAATTATAGAGATAACTTACATATTGTTATAGGCAGCAGACAGTATTAGAAAAACAGTTTTACATCCTGGATAAAAAGGTTTTGTAGCTTTATAGTTAAAGAAGGGGGTTGAAATTGTTCTCAAGAAATTCTGAACCTTATTTTAAGAAAATTTGTAACAAAAAATACACTTTCAGGTCGCAGTTATCAGACATAAACTACGCGAATATATGTTTATTAAAACTGCATTTTTTTTCAAGTCCTTCAGTTTGTTGCAATATAACACAGAGTAGTTTTAATATTAGAGATAAATTATTAAGGACACTTTGTGGGAAGATTAGCTTTACGTGATTACGGGAAAATCTCGAAGGCTATCTGCCTAAGGGAAGAGATGCCTTAATGGAGGATTTTCTAAGGAAAACTGGTTTGTGCACACGTTCCACATGGGGAAAACCACGAAAACGCCCATGCAGCCAGCCCGTTAGCGAGATTCGAACCTCAAACGGAATTAACAGTGTTCAGGGACTTCAGCGCTCGGTCGCTGGTGGGCGCCAGAAGGTCAGGAAATGGCGCGCTTATAACTGATAGTTATACACAGCTGATGCAAATTTCATTGATACAGTATTTAATTTTGTTGCTGTTCATTTGTTGTCGTTCAATACTGTTATAGACAATCAAATGAGTGGTCGTTATTTGGTTGTCCATAACAACACGAAACGCAAATAAGAATAATGGTCTGTAAATATCTATGTAGGTAATCCTGCAGCCATTCACAGCCTATATATTGAGAGCAGCAAGAAATCAATGTTCACAAATGGATTCCTAAAAGGAATATCCCGAGTCGTCCTAAGTACAGCCACTTAGTCTTTAAGTTAAAATCGACAAGAGATTTAAAGAGTGAAAGACTTTTAGGTAACATTTAGATTGCTACGTGACCACTGCCTCCTTGGTGGTTCTTTTTACAAGTTAAAGATATATTACCTACAGATAAAAGCTATATTATTAGCCCAAAGGACGTTACCTCAGAAGGGCTATTAATTCCGTTTTAGCATTCTGTGTTTAATAAAAGCCTGAATCACTTTTAAAATTGTTGCGACCAAATAATAGTGCCTGTATTACATTTACATATATTAAATAATGAAGAGTCTGCTTACATCTATGTATGTTTCTCGCATTCTAATAAAACAACGGTACCTAGAGCCATCCAATTTTGAATGACGTACATCTCCACTCCAATATGGGCAGCTGGAAACCTAAATTTGGATTTTTTTTTTTAATTTTTGCAAAGCGTTTATGAGTTTTCGATTAAGAAACTCAATGATTTCAAAGCGAACCATGGCAAAACTTTACGGGGGAAAAAAAAATCTGAAATATTTCAGATTTTAAATTAAGTCCAAAGAGGCGTTTTTTAACATTTTGTGCGTTACCTTTCTTTATTAAATATCATGTTCCTCGCACTTAAACCATAAGATCCAGTGCAACAGCAATATCGCAAAATAGTTTTAAAACGAGCATATCTTTAGAATTTCCGATACAGAGACTCACGCGCTGCAAAGTTTTAAAAAATAGGAAATCGATCATAAAACAAATTTCAAATTTCAAATTTGGTCCTCCACATGCTCATATTCGTTGGAGGATTACGTTATTCAAAATTCGATGACTCTATGTACCGTTGTTTTATCACAATACGAGAAATATACATACATTTATGCAGGTTTTTCATTATTTAATTTCTTCAAATATAATGCAGGACTCTAACATTTTGTGGCAACAGTTTGAAAAGTGAACCGACATTTATGAGTCCGACGCAAAATGCCAAAACAAAACTAATAGTCCTTCGAGATTCAAATCCCTTTGGACTAAAAACTTTTGTTAATCTCTAGCACGTGAGATTGTGTATCGCAAATTCTAAAGATATGCTCTTTTAAAATTATTCTGCGAGATGGCTGTTAAACTGAATTTTACGTTTTAAGTGCGAAGAAAATGATATTTAATAAACAAAGATAACACAAAAAATAAACACCCCTTCGGGCCTCAAATAAAATCTGAAACCTTTCAGGTTTTTTTAGCCCAAAGCAGCAATTTGCCTAGCATGGCTATTAGTTTCGTTTTGGCATTTTGCGTCGACTCACTATAAATGTCGGTTCACTTATCAAATTGTTGCCATAAAATATTAGAACCCTGCATTATATTGATCTCGCACTGCGGAAAAATAACGGTATCTAGGAGACATCCAATTTTGAATAACTTAGTCCTCTACTCGAATATGGGCATATGGAAGCTAGAATTTCGAATTTGTTTTACTATCCATATCATATTTTTTCAAACATTGAAGAATTTTTTATTAATAAACTCAACGATTTCAAAGCCAGTAATGGTAACTCTGTACGAAATGAAAACAGATGTTTATCTCCAGCGCGGTGTTACAGTGTATCGAAAAGTCAAGATATGGTATTTTTGTTGTTGAAGTGAATTTTATGCATTAAGGGCAAAGAACATGATATTTAATAAATAAAAGTAACACACAAAACGTTAAAAAACTCTCCTTTAAACATAATATAAAATCTGAAAACTTTCAGATTAAAATGTTTTTAATATTTTTTATTTTCAGCTGTTATTATTTTGCCACAACCAAAGAAAAAACTTTTCTGGATCATTAATTGTACAGTTTAGCTAATTACGATAAAATATTACGAACTATAATTACTTTAATGCTGTATTTTACTGAAAGCTGGTAATTATTTGAAGTAATCCTGAAGTATCCTGTCTGAGGTAACTGTTAATCTCCTCTGATATAGCGAATTACAGTTTGCTTTTGCTTGAACATAAACTTTATGCATTCTTTTTTTTACTTTTTAAATATATCTCCATTACTTCGGACCCAATAAAATGTTAGCGTTAAATTCCTCAACTCCACTCCCTGCTCATTCACTGGAATAGTAGCAGTGAATATCTTCGCTAACAAGTTCAGTCCCCGCCATCAAAGGATATCGAAAACAAATTTGAGTAGCAGACCGTGAGAGCGAAGTGTACGGTCCACCACGACGCAATAGCGAGATGCAAGAGGGCTACAAGATGGATGAGGCAACGTTCTAAATACTTTAACTATTGAGTCCTTCTAACCAATGTTTACCTCATCAATCAAAAATCACTTTGACGGCAGATGATGTGCGCCGGAGTCATTTTCACGGCAGCTGCATCAAGATAAAATCAAGGAATTTCCCCTTCTATCTATTAGATTTATTTAGAAACATAGAAGTTAAGTTTTCTGAAACGTAAGGAAAAGTTTTAGCAACATTTAGTCGTTTTTAAAGGTTATCATCTTACTGATAATACGAAAAAGGTAGAGGTATAAAATCTGTAAAGGAAGAAAAAAATTAAGTACCGAAGACGAAGTAAGGGAGGAGAAATACTACAGCGCACTAAGACGTCTCGGAAAATAATTCCGTGTATCTCCAAAAATTCGAAGAAAAAATTATTCCGTAAAAAACGTTCAATTACGCGGCTTCGATTTCTGGAATCGCAAGAGGTGGGGAAAATACTGGACTGCATTAGGCACCATTTTTGACCTCCAAAAATTAGCTAATTAGAGAGAGAGACAGAAAAACTAGAACTTAAACAAACTTCTATTGAGTGTTTGATAAATATATACATGCGATCTGTTCCAATGCAAAATATTAAATAAATAGCTCTGCTAGTAATGCGAAGCATCTTAAACATCACTTGGAAGAAATGAGAAAATCAAAAAATAATAAGAAGAAAATATATGAGAGTTTTCAGATTTTATATTTCGCCCAAAGGAGCTTTTCTAACGCTTTGTTTGTTATTTTTATTTATTAAATATCATGTTCTTCGCAATTAAATCATAAAATTCAATTCAGCATCAATCACAAAATAGTTTAAAAACAGCATCTCTTTAGAATTTTCGATAGATAGTCTAGCGCTTTAGAGAAAAAAAAACGCTTTTTTTTTTAAACACAGTACTGCCACTTTAAAATCCTTGAATTTGTTAATCAAAAATTGTTTAAATTTTACAAAATATGAAATAGATAACAAAACAAATTCCAAATTATGGCTTCCAGATGCATGCCTCTATTCGGGTGGAGGATTACGTTATTCAAAACTGGATGGCTCTAGGTGTCGTTCTTTTATCACAGTGCGAGAAACATATATATACTTATGAAGATTCTTCATTATTTAATTTCTTTGAATATAATACAGTGTATTTATAATATTTGGTGGCAACAATTTGAAAAATTTTTCAAAGCATTTGCGTTTTCAACGCAAAATGACAAAACGAAACTAACAACCCTTCTGGACAAAATTGCTGCTTTGGTGTAAAACCATATATGTCTGAATTAGGATCTCTAGGAACAGATAAAGTTATAGAGTATTTACGAATATAAGGTGACCAGTGTACAAGGCGAGAACTAAATATAGGATGCAGCGTTCATAGTAGGATGGTAAAAACACACCATAAGGCAGTAACTGTAATTTATTTATTACCTCTTATGTCAATCAATAGTGAAAGGTATGCCATTTACTAATGTGTAAGTCATTGTCCATTGCATAATGCCCCCTCTGCACAACACATGCGTCTAGGCGGCGTTGGAAGCTTGCCATAACTCGGCAATGTAACGTATTTACAGTATTCTGAGTAAATACTGTAAATTCATAACAATGATTAGTTATAAAGTTTTATCTTTAAAAAATGTGTATAAAATGAAGGTGCGTCTTATACGTCGGCAAATATGGTAAATAGTGGCTCTTTGAGATTCACTCAGTCCCCAGTCCCATAAGTCTCCTATCTGCATTGATTTGGGTCCAGAGACATTGACAAATGCATTTGTGCAGCGATAGAGAATTTTCACTTAAAACAGCAAATTATCTTTTAAAAACACCCCCCATAACTAACATGCAGGTATGGATGAAGGACACGAGCAAGAATAAATATGCGCCGTCACTGCTAAAAGCATTGTTAACAACCCTGATCGCATTAGCAATTTGGAACTTTGATAAGCCGACCCTCGAACCTCAGATGTAAAGGATTGGTTGAAACATGTCGGCTTATGCGCCGAAATATACGGTAATGCATTTTACATACTGAATACAAAACAGTTTGCAGTTTGAGAATAACGAGAATGTTTTGCGATTAGAATGAAAAACACTTTCAATGTCGATAGTTTTGAAAAAGGGAATAAAAAGAAAACATATTCCGAACTGCGCGGCAAACTATAGTACTATAATTTTTAATTATTAAAAAGTATTAAAAATAAAGCTTTAGAGAACGAATACTTATCCTGAGACCGTAGAATCGAAAACGAAATTTGAAGACATGAATTTAATACTGATTCTGAAAACTTAAGGAATGCATGATAAAGATTTTGTGACATACACTCTGCACATACACACACACACACACACACACACACAAAAAAAAAAAAAAAAAAAAAAAAAAAATAGGACAGTTCTATATCTTACGTTTTACTGGGCTGATTGACGAAATTATTTGGATAAATATTTATAAAAATAATACTAGTAAATATACTGCTAGTAGGCAATTTGTTTACATTTAAAACCCTTAGTAGAATAGTGAATTATATCAGTTGGTGCACAAACTTCAGTGTTTTTTTTTTTTTTTTTGTCCAGTCCGAGCAAAAGTTATCTTTCAATTTTGTCCAACCCCCAGAAATTTAATCTTTCTGCCCGTTAGACGGATTGCTTGTTTTTTGTTAGAAATTATAATTTTAAATTTATTTGTAAAATTAATTTTTAAAATATATTAAAATAATAATTAATTTGTAAACACTGTTTTTTAACTGTTTTAAACCGTATTTGGTATTTTAGGTTTTTCACTATTTTACAATACTCAATCAAGATGTTTAGAGATTTTATGTATTTTTCCTTCCTGCGAAGTGAGAACTGAATTAATTGAAGGAGAAATATATCTATAATGAAATTCGAAGAAATAAGTTTAAATTAAATGCAGAAAATAATGTGTATAATTTAACAGGCTGTACAAGGAAGTCATGAGATGTCCACAACAGATATTTTCCTTACAGCCAACATACTAGAATGCTAAAGATATAAGATGAAAAGGTGTTCCAGATTAATGTTTACTCTCTTTGAATGCTGCTATTAAGGTTCGGTTAAGTTAGGTTATTTCGATACGGCAAGCCATACCAAGGTTGCCTGCCTAAAGAGAGGTATGTCTTTGTAAAGGACCTTATAATGGGAACTGGCTCGTACTTACTTTGCTCATGGACGAATCATCGAAATAAATCTATGCAGCCAGCACTGACGCTTAGGTTTCAACCGGATTGCACGACCAGACTTTAAATATTTTAATAACTCGACTACCGACGGGTCGTTAGCAGCAAAAATACTAATAACAATTATTATTGTTACGGTTTTATATTTAATTAGCTATTTTTAGTAGAACTGTAATTAAAATTGTTTTATTTCCCCGTGCACTATAGCCCGTGACGAGTTTTAAGAAAAAGCTTTGCCGGAAAAGTAAAAATACAGGAGGAGGCGAATTTAACGTTTAATAAATAAATATCTCGAAATTGAACTCTTTTGCATTCCAGAAACCTCGTGAAAATACCAGAATGTTCTCGTGCATGATTAAAAAGCTTATAAAAGCCGGAAGAAAACATCTCAGTTCAGTTGTTTACTTAGTTCTTGAGGCCGCCCAGACGCTATAGTATTTAGGAACGCCTGACTGTGATACCGAAGGGCCTGGATTCGAATCCCGGAGAAGTAACTGTCCGTCCCTTAATAAGAGGTTATGGTGGCCCACCTATTAGGTACCTCCATAATAAAGAGACCACCAATATTTCACAGTAGTTATATTTTAAACTACTAAAACATTAAATAGAACACAATTCAAAGCAGAGAAAGCTAATCCGATCTCACCGCGAATTCGCTACAATCAACAAGAAGAATCAAGCAAACAACAGAACTGAGATGTTTTCTTCCAGCTTTTATAAGCTTTTTAATCATACACGAGATTATTCTGGTATTTTCTCGAGATTTCATTAAAAAAAAGAGTACTATTACGAAATATCTATTTATTAAATATCAAATGCGCGTGCTCCTGTATTTTTAATTTTCTGCGTAGTTTTCTCTTAAAACTTGTCGCGCGCTGCATTGCACGAGAAAATAAAACAACTTTAATTACAATTCTACTGAAAATAGCTACATAAATACATAAACCGTAACATTATAAATTTGTTTTGATGTCACACATCATACAGTTACAGGTTAAAAACGATTGCTATTGGAAGCAGTATTTATGGTCAACAGCGCTACCGATGAAACCGACAAATAGCGGTTATGTTTTTATTATTTGTATAAGCATCTGTCGACTCAGTCACATGCTTCATATCATCCCGATGTGTCGCTTTAAACGTACACGTTGGAAGTATATTGGTACACACCTGTACTACATTTCATCTGTCATGACGAAAGAAATGTTGACGCGGTTATCTTATATCGGTAACTTTTTCTCTAGATCAGTCATAATTTTCTTCGTCTCCAAAATTATCACGTAAGCTCATAACTGTAGTAGACACCAAACTTCGTTCACGTTTGTCTTAGCGGCTGGCATACATTCTCAGTTTTGCGACAACACTTTAAAATTCACGTTTCTTAAAATGAAATGTGTTTACAATTACTATTCAGAACACATTTATAACTATCGCTTAACCAGTATATTGTTGCATTCTACGGGTTCGTAGATTTGGAGTGATTGGCGAGAAAACTTAAGGAAGAATCAAAACACAATTTATTCGCCAATATTTCACAGGAGATTTCCAAAGACACCTTTACAATCGTCGAAAAACTATGATAAACATGCAGAAACAATCAGCAACACAGCCTTCCGGCTACAACGGTGAAGACAGCTTCCCGGCAAAGCACTAAATACAGCTCCCGAACTCGGTGGAACGCTCTCGGAGCTCAACTACCCCAAGATAATCTTCACAATAAAACTCACGATACACCGCTACTCCGCGTACAGGCGACGTTTATATAGCTTTTGACCTGCCTTCGGAAACATTCTGGGGTAAACCGGTAAGAATTCGTTCTAGAATGTTCTCGCTTCTCTTATGGCATACCGCCAATTTTGTCGCCAAATGGCCGATTTTGCGCCAAATCTGTTAAATTTGCGTTTTAATGCCATTTTCTGGCAACGCTAAAATCACATTGCGGGGAAGCTATCTTAATGCGGCTGGGCGTTTCGTAACAATATTTTACGGAATGAAAAACAAAAGAATGTCTTTTTGCGCTCTAACATACAACAGAGGCACTACAGCTTCAAATATTTTTTTTTTTTTATATCTGTATATTATCTGTGATTTCTGTGATGTCTGCATATTAAAATATGCCAAAGAAATTAAGGCAATATCTCAAAAGAAAACGAATCCAGGTATGAAATATCAGGAGCGGTTTTACTTTAAAATTAAAAAAATAATAATAATAATTTGTTCTCATAGTAGTTTGGTAAAAATTGCGCTTTCTTAGCGAAAACTCTGACCTCTCAGAGGGTTAATAGTTTCTTTTTAATTAATGTTCCAAAACTGTATTTTGAGACACTAAACATTTTGCATGGACGATATAGTACATAAGATAATGACAAACTTATCTTATCTCATATCATGAATAAAAATATCCCCGCGAAATGTAAAAGACCAGAAAAGTTATATCCAATGAATTAATAAAGCAGTTTTCTTACGCATGTGTTTCGAAACTGACAATAAGAACGTTTTGTTGGACATTTTTATCGATATTTATTACTGATGGCTCATTGCTGAAACCAATAAAACCTCTAAAATTTCCTTAAATGTTTGTATCCCTAAAACACGATATTCTAGAGTACATAACTAAATCACTCTTTTTTTAATTAAGCTCTTTCTTCAAAGATTTTTTTTGGTTATCTTAGTGAACTTACAAGCGATCGTACTTAGTCCTCCGAATAGAAACCTTCGGTGGAAAAAATAAAACAATTGCTTAAGTGCAATTAAATACCTTAACTCAATATGACCTATATAAAAATATCCCAGATATCTTTTTTCTTATATTTTACTATTAAGCAAAACTGGTGATCAATCAAAAAAGAACCAGAGAGTAATTTAAAAATGCATTCTAAACAACACATCGAATCTAATTATCCACCATGTAAAAAATGGGATTTAAACATGATGATGCGAGTAAACATCATATTTAAATCCCATCCAAGACAACAACAGCAACTTAAAGAGCGTCCTCTAAATCCAGAAACTTTATGAGCTATCGTGCTGTTAAAACACGAACAAATATAGAATTTAGTAAGATTTATAACTCAAATTTGTGCATGCCAAGTAAAGGAAAGACTTGGTAATGTCTACTGAATAAACAGAATATATCTGGTCTCCTTGTGGGACAGCTGTAATTTCATTTCGTCGTTTGACTGGACAGGATTGCCTCTATGCGAGACTCTTGAGTTCTCCAATGATTTTCCTTTGTCATTCTGCAGACCCTATGGATAAAGAACATTTAAACACAAGTTGCGCCCTCAATAGTTTTAATTATGTCACTTAGAAGCACTAGAAGGCGTTAGTGCCATAAGCCACGGATACTTTAATGTAAAAATAAAACTTCTTTAGGAATAGGTTACATATTACAGATTTCTTCAAAGTCTTTCTAACCTTTCTGCAAGTGGTTGGTTAAAAGGTGACTAAATACCTTTATTTTTAATCAGTTACTATACTCCGTTTCTATACTGATCTTATAACTGTCAAAATGTATTTCCAGTATTTTAAGAGTCATTCAGGCAGCTATATTTGGTAATAAATAACGATAATGCTTAAATTACATGTATCCATACTTTTATTAAATGCCATCTTAATCAAAATTATTAAATACCATCTTAATCAAAAGATGGTATTCTTTTGTCTATTGAGATCTCTCAAGATGTATCAACAATGATTCGTAACGTCATTCTAATACTGAAAGAAAAGCTACAAAGGCAGAAAAGGTCAGTGTACACGGACGGACGTTCGGTCAATATTTGGACTTTATCTGTTCCATATCGGTAGCTGAAGAACAGAGCGATAAATGATGGCAGAAATGATGTACGAGCCATTCGCTACGTCACAGTCAAGTTATCTCACCATGATTCGGAAATGTGTATCAATGGATATTCGTGGGAGATACGGGAATGGTGTCATTTTATGCGAAACACATCCAGCAAATTAGCGATAGCGAAAAGAAGTAACACAACTCATACTAATGTACTTTCGAAGAAACGTTATTTATCACTTATTTTATAATGTTTTAGCTCCTTAAAGAATATGTTGTTAGAATTCTATTCGGTTTGGTAGAAGAAAAAATATCTGATGTGGACACCACATAACTTCCTTCTACGGCCTATTAAACTGCACATATTTTTTGCTGCACTTCTTTCATATTTTCTCAAATTTCATTAGAGATATACTTCTTATGCAATCAATTCAGTTCTCCCTTCACAGCAAATTCGCATAAAAACGTAAACCATCTTCGTTAAAAATTCTAAACCAAGGAAACATCTAAAACACCCAATAGAGTTAAAAACAGTTTTAAAAAAATTACATTCAAAATTAGAGTTTCCGCGCAGAAACAAACGATTCGGCCACCGGGCAGAGAGGTAACATTTTCGGTGCACAAAACTTAAAATTAACTTTTGGTCCCACAGAGCAAAAGGCACTGAAGCACACAAATTGCATTAACTCACTCTTCTGCAAAGAGTTTCAAATGTAAACAAGTGGTAGTCTCGTTAGGCCTAGTGCCACTTAAATTTTAAATTGTTGATAGTTCAAAAAACTATCGCATATGAGATTCACTAAAGCCATAAAAACCTTAAGCGGAACATAAGGACAACATAATTCAATCATGTTTAAAGCAAAACATGCAAAATTTACTAATATGTAAGAATAAAAAACTGAGCTCACCGAGCAGGATAACGGGGTGGTAACATGTAACAAATTTCAATTGCCGACACAAAAAAGCTTAAGTGGACATTTTTGTCAACTATAAAATTTTACACTTTTAATATTTACTCTACAACTACACCTTTTCGTCAGGTAGGATAATCAGGATTTTGATTCCTAATGTGCTTAAACAATATTTATGTATGTTTCTTGCGGCCGTTACAAAGAAAAAAGGAGATGCGCAACTAAATGCTACAGGAATTCCATACACAGAATTTCAACATTCTACGGCTATTCGTTTTCAAGACATGTGAGACACATGCACAAGTACGTACAGACGTCACGAAAAATTCTCTTCTGAATCCACTTTACAATCCTTTTTGGAAAAAGAGTACTTTATTCTGTCCGTACGTAGAGATGTCATGCAAGCAAAATCGTTCAAACGGATCCTGCAGAGGTCAAAATGGATATTTTCGTTGAAATACGATACCCCAAAATTTTCTCGGTTACAATATTGTTGCGTTTTTCTTTTCTGACACCATTTGCTACGTTATTTTCTTCCTTTACGTTCGTACGGGGTTCGTGTGGATTTGGAGTGAATTACGACGACAGCATTTGATGGAATATCGAAACTTACTTTATTTACCAATATTAATCAGGACAGCTCCAATAACACTTTTTACAGTCGTCGAAGATCTACTATAAACACGCTGGAACCATCAGCGACAGCCTTCACACTGTCAGGCAATAACGGTGGAGACAGCTTCACTACAAAACACTAGAGTACAGCTCCCGACTGGGCTCGGTCGTTCTCCAAACTCTACACTCGAGACTCTCCACGCTACAATTCGCGATGCACTCGACGACAAACAGAGCACAGCTCCCGACTCTTCGGTTCAGTCGTTTCCGGAGCTTAACACACTCTCTCGACGACGCACTAACCGCGATACACACACTCTTCTATGCACTCGACGACCCACTCGGCACTCGCTGGCCGGCTGTTAACTCGATCGTCTCACCACGGAATAACTAGATGAGACACACTATCTCGCATTCTAGACGAGGCACTCTCTGACTGCGGACCAGCAGGGTTTGTATAGCTTTCGGCTTGTGTTCGAGAACATTCTGAGCTAAACCAGTAAGAATTCGTTCCAGAAGTTTCTCCATCCGTCCATGGTATATTGCCAAATATCGCTAAATGGCAACCTTGCCTTCCCTTGCCATTTTATGGTAACCCTAAAACTGCTTTGCAGGGAAGCCATCTTACCGCGCCTTGGCATTTCGTAACAATGTTTACTTTATTTCGTAGAAGAAAGTAATAAGATAGCTAACTTAAATTTCGAACATAAGAAAATTCTAGCCAATGATTTCGCTAACTAATCGATAATGTTTGTTTTTTTTTATCATAAGAAATTAAATTCTATTTATTTCAAACTTTTACATTCTTTTTATTGTATTTTATGTGGCAGGAGTCGACAAATTGTCTTGCACGCAAGCTTCAATTCAGCTATTGTTGTTTTGTTTAAATTAGATGGGTAGATAGATAGATATTATAGAACTTTGAGTATATTTCCGCAGGAATGTAGCCAGTTTTATTTAAAAGGTGAAGCAAAATAATTTTAGGTTTGTATTTTAGTTGTAGAAATAGGCTTTTTTACAATTTTAATCTAGTTTATATATGACGATTTTGACATGGGTGTTTTATTATCCTTACTACAAAATTTCAAGTACGCTCAAAAGCATACACGACACGCTACCGAACGTTCAAGAAAGTGATGAAGGTAAACGTTTTGTTATTTACTCATATCTTCCTTTTGAGCAGATTTGAATAAGGAGACCTACATACCAGAATTAAATCCGAAGCAGTGTTTGAATGGTCTTTATTCATTGCCAAATATAAATTAGCCGAATGAAGTTTAAAATACTGGAAGTCCTTCCTTTACATTCTTTTACATTAAAACGATTAAGTGCGGAGCACGTGTTTAAATGCTCTTTATCTTCTCTAGAGTGACAAAGCAAAAACACTAGACAGTTGATGAGTCTAACATGGAAGCAATTCTGTCCAGTCAAAAGACGACCATATGTTTGGTCATAATCAATACAACTATACAACCCTGCGAGATACGTTAAAAGCAGACATGTCCTATTCGCTCGCGATTGATTCAAAGAACTGATTCAAATTCCTGTGCGAGAGAAAGCTTAATTATTAAAAAAAGAGCTATAACTCTTTTAGAATTCTCCCAAGCAGCGCCCAGGTTACGAAAGTGCCAGAAAAATGCGATTCCCGTTTTAAGAGGAAAAGTATCTTTATCTTCCTATGGTAAAAATGAGTTTAATTTTTAACATTTCATAAATTACATAATATTTTTATTCTAGAATTTTATTATTAGTTGCACGCAGCAAGGAGGTTTTAGAGAATCTTAAAATTGTAGTTGAAAACAACCAATTCAGGTAGTTAGCGGTTCAATTAAGACAATCTTCAACTATTCGTTAGATCCCTCCTCCTCTTTGTTCCATCGTTGCTCAATGCTCTTGATTCACTCCCCGATCCCGAACTCATTCATCAAGGTTCTTGCTAATGAGCGATGGGTCGTAAAAAATAAACCAATTTAGTTCAGTGAGCGAATAGCTCTGATTTGATGGCATAAAAAAGAAGTTTTTCTCACCTCTAGTTGAAAGCTCCGGCAAGTGCGGGTCTTATGTACGTATGTTGAGAAAAGATGACGAACAGATCTGCATTCTTTGTGGACAGCAAGATGTTTCCAATTACGGGGTGTGTCTTAAATTCTGTAAACGGAAAAAAATCCCTCATAAAATAACAAAAATGTAATTTGAAAACAAGGCAGAAGACATTGTTGGTTTTGGAAAAATAAGAAACAGTGGAATTCTCATCAGAACATCTAAAGAAAACTAGCAGATATTGCGAATGCATTTTCATGGCATAAAGTTCCAGCAGAATGACGACAAAGCAAAAAAATATAAGCTAATTTTACGTTTCTTTTGGGTTTCACTCTCCTCAAGCACTTTTAAGACATTACTATCATATTATTATAAAGGAATTCGACATAAACTTGCTAAATTAACTCTCTACAAATTTAAATTTGAAAAAGTGAACTCTTATTTCTCTAAAGTTATCTTTGGAGCTTACCTTTTTAGTTATTTAATGTTTTTGTTTAGTTGTAGGTATCTGAGTTTAGTTCGTGTGCTGATTAAATACAGGTATTTTATTTAATACGATAATTACATATACAATATTTTCTCGCGTATTTCCCTTCGCGTTTTTCAGTAAATTTATCGGCTGAAAATCGAGAGGGGAAATTATGCCAAATATCTGATTTCCGAAGAACGCGATTACAGTAAGTTCATAGTAAATTAAATTTAGTTTCTAATAAATTAAAGATTGATGCCACAATATTATTTCTTGAAATGAAACGATTTCGGTAAAGCTCCGAGGTCTATCTGCCTAAGGGGAGGCATACCTTCTTTGAGGACTTTTTTAAGGGAGCTGACTTGTATACACATTACACATGGGGAAAACCACGAGAACGCCCGTGTTCTTTGGATTTGAACCTCAGACAGAACTACCAGTGTTCCGCTTGCAAGCAGTTGTAAGATACGGAGTTTAAATCCTGACGAGGGCATCAAAGATATATCATATTTTCATTACAAAAAATTTAAAAGACCCTACACAGTGTTTTCCTTTCAAGAGTTAATATATTGCTGCGTGCTTATGAATTCGTAATCACTTGAATTCGTAATCACTTGAATTCGTAATCACTTGAATTCGTAATCACTTGAATGCTACAGAACCGATGATAGCTTTATAAATTTTATTTTACGAAAAGAAACAGTTTTCATTTCTGAAACTTTCCACAAAATTTCTGGTACAGCTCTTCTCAGTATCACAGAGCAGAATCAGTAGTAATACTTCAAACTACTAAGAATTTTAAACACGCACACAGCTTCGTTTCTTCTAAGCATTTCGCATTACATTATGCAAAAAATACTACAATTTGACAAGTAATTTTACTACTTATATATATACAAAAATCGTAACAATAGCCTAAAGCCATGTATTCTTGATTTTTTTTTAAAAATATTTCGACTGTCCTCAATAAATGCAGTTTTCTGTCGAAATTTCCATAGATTTAAATAATTTTCATCAGTTACCCAAAACGTGGAAACAAATGGCAATACAAAGCGAAACAGTATGGTTTGCACATTTCCAGAATGTAGCATATATATGTAAGATAAAAATGTATGAATCAGAATAACTAAAAACATTAATTCTTCCTCTTTATTCTAAAATCGTAATAACTTATCTGCATTGCGTCTGCAATTACCTCTGTACAGTTGTTCCTTTTACCCTCTTAATGCAAGATAATGTTGGAGGCTCTCATTTTATGAATGCATGTAAATTTTTTATCTTATTATTATTATTATTATTATATTTTTTTTTATTATGGAATGTATTAGTGCAGTTCTCAAAGGCCAGTTACCTTAATGCAAGGAACGGATGCCTTTTCAAGCAACTGCCTAGGCACCCTGGGCCACCAGTGCATAGAACACACTGGTTAGCTCAAGAGGACAGCCCTATTGATGGATATGTTTGTTTAGAAGTATTGCGAGGCTTCCAGTTTGGTAAAATCAGGAATTGTAAATGAAAGATGATAACGATGAAACCATAATTTCTGAAGCTTACTCCTATTATTATATGGTATTGAAATATAATTTATCAATATGAAAATTAATATCATAAATATTTATGTGCATTTAATTATAAGTAATGATTATGTAAAAGTTTTTGTGATATTCTGCGATAACAAGAACCTTCCCTGAAGAATTATGATTATGTGAACTCTCAAACAAAAAGACTTTTGGACTGAAATGCTGAAAAATGCAATAGGACTCTAAAAATTAAAAATTTATTTTAAAAAAATTGATATTTATAAGTTATACTTTTATAGAATCAAAATTTTATGATTTATGTTTGTTTTTTATTTGCTAGTGCTTTAACTCTCTTTTTAAAAAGGCTTCTCTGTCGCTACGCCTTTTTCTTTTGAAGGGGGGAATATGTAAGATAAAAATGTATGAATCAGAATAACTAAAAACATTAATTCTTCCTCTTTATTCTAAAATCGTAATAACTTCTCTGCATTGCGTCATTTCTAGATCACTCTATGGCCCGCGCAACTCTGATGACGTAATAATTAAGAACTGAAACTGACCTTGTAAACCAAAACTTTTCTCTTCGCGTGCTTCCATCTTTCATAACTACGTACTTCAGCTTTTGCCCTCTACTCTGCTAAGATGTAATTTCTCTGGCTTGTTTTCTATCTTAACAATATATAAAAATGTAAATCTTCCGTGGAAAGGCACGACTAGAGTGCCAAGTGATTGTGGCCACAAATATCAATTGGAAATAAAAATGGAATTAAAACTGCCTCGACTGCCAAGTTCTTTAAATACTACGCAATCAAAATCTTCTTCAATATGGGTCTAATCAAGCATCGACACTGCTCCGTCTCATTTTTCTTTGTGCTCTTATTATGACATATATACAGGGTGTCTCAAAAGGTCGTTGCCAAACTTACCATGACAAACAAGATTTACACTGAAACTCGTGTCCGAAAATGCAGACAGCGACCACTAGGGGGCAAAGTTCGCAGGCGTAGAGGGGGAGAAAGAAATAAAGTTCAAAAAAGTTTTAATATGAATTTTTTATTACAGAACATGGTTAAATCCCAGAAGATGTTCAAAATTCCTTCCATTCGCCACATTTACGGACTCGTTCAAAGTGGGCAGGTGTGTCAAGGATACGTGCCGCCGCTTCCACGATAGTGGCAACGAGATCTAGGTCTGATGTTCTGGTCGTCTCGTATACCATGGAGTATCTCCACAGGTAGAAATCCAAGGGAGTTAGGTCGGGGGATTGCGGTGGCCCTGCGACTGGTCCGCTTCTGACAATCGAACGACCAAGAGATGTCTTATTGAAGTATTTCCACATAGTGCTCCTAAAATGTGTTTTAGTTCGGCCACGAACTTTTGAGACTCCTTGTATATGGAATTTTTCCTAAAGTATAAGTTATTTAATAGATTCCATACTGCTTAAAACGGATTTGGTTTTTGAGATATTTGCCGCTCTCAAATTCAGGAATAAATTCTTATGTCTAACTCTTACTAATAAGAAAGAAAGCACTAGGTCTGATGGTAAACGTACTAGAGCACAAATAATTATATAAAACTTACTAGATATAGTATGATGGAAGAAACAGTGATTATTTGCAGGAAGTAACAGCCCGTCTAAATATTTTATATTTAACTATGAATGCATTTGAATTACAGTGTGCAGCTAATTGAAATTTTTTTCAAATACCAGCCTTTCAATTTCAGATTGGAGAAAAGTACAATTTTAATTTTCGGATACCAGCCTTTCGATTTCAGACAGGAGAAGATTATAAATTTCAATTTGTCCTTTGTGTCATTATAATTACTGTTTATGCACGTTTTAAATACACTAATTTTACCGTTGCAAAGATTGCAAGATTGCGTCGGGTCCATGAATATACCATACCTCTTCGCCTACCACCAAAATACTCAAGAAGGCTTTCTCTAGCCGTATATTTGAGTGTCCCATGCCGCACAACCGTTATGCATTTACAAACATCCCTGACTTCTCAAGATTCGAAACCGGTCCCTTCGGTACGGCAGTCAGCGTTATTAATGACTGTCCTGTCTGGCGGAAGCACTAAACGTAGCGGCATTATCTCTGCTTGGATTTGATAAAGAAAGAGCCTCGTCCAATACCCCAGCGGGTGCAGATTTCAGTATTCAAATTGCGAGGAGATAAGACAATACGTTTCACATCAGATGTGCTTTCGATAGTATGTGGAATAAGACAATGGACCACCTAGAATCGGATTAAGTCTTTAAGGATTAGAATACAGGCCTTACCCACTTAACAATCTGATGTCCCCTCACATTTATTCATGTCTTATGTTTCCTTGTTCCTTCTCTATCTGTCTTAGTTTAACTTATAAGGAGACAGGTGAATGCAGGGCCCGGACACCCGGACGGCTTAATGTGAGTTTAACTTATAAGGCATTTCCCCCCTCCTTTCTGCATACTTACGTGGAGTAACGGTAGCACACTCTGCGCGTATGCGAGAGGTCCAGGTTAGAGTCCCGGCGAGACGATACGATTGTACATTTTTCACGTCTTCCTGCTTCAAATAACATAATGATTCTACAGTTGTGCCCGAACTGAAAGGTGGTGGATGATGATTCTTCATCATTAGAATTTGGCGATTGCGACCCCTAATCCCCAGTCGCCCTTTAGAACGGGAAGTATATAAGGTATTTTCTCCCTCCTTTCTGCATACCTTCGTGGTGTAATGGTAGAACACTCGGCGTGTATTTCAGAGTTCCGGCGAGGCCACTACTCCTTTTTCACTTCTCCAGCATCAAAATAACCTAACGTCTCTAGAAACTGTAATGAAAAAGTCTGATGTGTACACCACATGACTTCCTTGTACGGAATATTAAATTATACGCAATTTTTCTTGCATTTAATTTACACTTATTAGATTGAATTAAATCTACTTCGCCGACAGCGCATAAACCACAATAGAATAAATGCATTCTTTAAAATTCACTCTATTTGTTTACCATAGCGACACTCTGGCGCTAGATGCACTTAACAGTATTATATTCGTTCATATTATAATTCAGAATGCACAAAATTTATATCATTTAAAGAATTATCTAATCGTTGCCACGTGTTCTATTCAAATACTATAATACAGATAGAATGATGTATAAAAGAAATTAAGCAAACAAAACAAAAAAGAAACAGTTTTTCTCAGACGACTGAGTATTTCTCATTCAATTAATTCAGTTGTCATTTCGCGACAAGGCAAAAAAACATAAAAATATCTGTATTAAAAAATACAGATATTTTTATGTATCTCAAAATATCTGTATTAAAAATTACTAATTATTAAAAATTAAATTATTAAAAATCAAGTAAATCTTAAACACTTATTTCCTCGAAAAAATTCCAGAAAGAATTAACCACGATTTAATTCGCAGTAATAAATGAAGGCGTTATCTTTGTTGTTGCGAAGCTACGTTTCTCTAGATTGGCAACAAATCCACTACTCTGCTGTTTCAAATTTAAACAAGCAATGGCCGCCATCAAAAACATTATTAGGCTTAGCGGCACTTAAACAACTTTAAAATTGTTGATAATTCTAAACATATTGCATACAGATTTACTAAAGGCATAAAAACCATAACCGGAAGATAAGAACAACACAATTCAATCATTTCTAAAGCAAAAAATGTACAATTTACAAAGATATAAGAGTAAAGAAACTGAGATCACTGAGCCGGGTAACAGAGTGGATATATTCATAAATATATTATATACGTTTGGCGCGGCCGATTGCAACCGAAATACGAGATGCACATCTACATGTTATAGTAGTCCTTATGTACAAAATTTCAACGTTCTGAGGCTACTCGATTTTGAGATATGCGGGATACGTACGTACATACGTTCGTACAGACGTCACGAAAAATTCTCTTCAGAATTCATTTTAAAGCAGTTTTATATATATATATATATATATATATATATATATATATTTTTGAGGAAAAGAGTCTTTTATTTTTTCCTTACGTACAGATATCACGCAAAAACATAGTTAAATTGCATTCGAAAGCGGTCATAATGGATATTTTCGTTGAAATATACTGCCTAAAACTTTTCGCGATTACAATACTTTCTTTTTACTTTGTATAAGGAAGTAAAAATAGGTAATGAGGTTCCCCTTGCCTTGATGCCTTAAACACGGTCTCATTCTGCTTAGTCTCATTCTCCTTATTCTGCTTAACACAGTCCTGGTACCATTTAGGCATGACTAAGCTACAAATGGTGTTCACACAGAGATATATTAAAATGCTCTAAGCAATTATTTCTATCTATGTAGTCTGTCTATGAATCTCTATCTATTTATTTTTATCAACTGTTTCTTATCTTTCTTGCTTCATTTTCAATATTTATTCCTCAAACAATCTGTGATAATTTTCAGTTTCATTATTTTCTTGAAACTCCCTCAAAAGTTTCCACATTCTAATATCATGAATAATCTGAAAGATTCTGAAGAATTTCTAACTTAATTTCTAAACATTTTGAACAGTTTTAATTAAAGACTGCACGAAGGAAAAACACAACACGCAAAACATATTTTCGGTATTCAAACACAAAAGTGCGCTTTTAAATGAAAAGGAAACAAATTAGGAAAATAATTCTGGGTTTTAGCTGTTGGTGGGTTCGTAAACTTTCTAATTAATTAGAAAATTCGCGAATCCTTAATTAAAAATAACTTCGCATTTCAATTTTAAGACCTTTTATTTCTGAAAAGCAAATTAATAAAGTATATGCAAATAATCTCGGCCGAAATAATTTCTTAAAATCTTTACGAGCTCCTTTACAACATGAAAATCGAGAAATTCTTTCTTTATCGGTCTTCTTAATATTGAAGCAATTTCCAGACAGCTCATATGTAAAATAAGTGTTAAAAAGTTATAAAAAAAATAATAGGTAAATGAGAAGACTGAAATTGAAACTACGCCTCAGATATTAGTTCGGGTCATATAAAAGAGAAATTGTCGTCTTATAATTAAGGGTGCATGATATGAAGAAATCGTGAGGACGTTTCTGTTGTTATTTCCTAAGCTGAATTATTCTCTCTTTTTTTTTTAAAGAAATGTGTTATTAAAGTGCTTTTTATTTTCTATTTTTGCCATCTTTATTTCTTATAATTTCCACAAAATTAAGGAAAATTGAAATCAAATAAAAGAAGTGATTTTGATCTTGTATTTTAGCGCAACGAGCTAAATTTAGAATGAAATATAATAAAAACGTACAAGTTAAGAATTTCTCTTTTTTTTAAAGAAATGTGTTATTAAAGTGCTTTTTATTTTATATTTTTGCCATCTTTATTTCTTATAATTTCCACAAAATTAAGGAAAATCGAAATCAAATAAAAGAAGTGATTTTGATCTTGCATTTTAGCGCAATGAGCTAAATTTAGAATGAAATATAATAAAAACGTACAAGTTAAGAATCTGTAATCGAAGGGAAAAATAAAAAAATTTCTATTAATTCATAAATTTAAAATGTAAACAAATTGAGTTATCATTCGTTCTTAGTGATAATAGGCAGATCGTCTTCTAGTGCTTTGCCATATTAAATAAAACAAGTCAAATTGGCTTGCTTCATTTGATTATGGCAAAGCACTAGAAGGCTATCTGCGTATGGAGAGTGATGCTGTCGTGGAGCACTTTCTAAGGAAAAGTGTCTTTTATACACATTAAGTATGGGAATAACCACGTCCATGCAGTCAGCTCGTTCGACAGGATTTGAACCCGGCCGAGCTACCAGAGTTCAGCGACTTTACCGCTCGGTTGCGGGTGAGTCTATCATATAAGTCAGATCATTTTGGAGATTTTCAACTAATGCACGCTAAATGCATTTCATAGTTAAATGTTGAGAGCTGTTCTCTTCAAAGGAAAATAATTTTGATAAACAGCTCAAAGGATAATTCACACTTTAAGGATATTATAATAAACACAAGAAATGAATACTTCCAATTATTAATAATTAAAAAATTATTATTTGTAACGACTTTTGTAATAACTTTATATCTATGCAAAAGGTTTTAGACTTTTATGAACTAGAGATTCATGCGTATAACATTGGGTGAACTTTAATAATGAAAGTTATTATATCTTTCTCACGTAAAAACCTGATGGTATCTGAATTAAATAATGGATCCATTCATCGAGTAAATTCTAATGGAAACCGACAAACATCTACGTAGCGCATAGAGAAATATTTAAAATCACATTTAGAAATCCCTATAAGGTATTTCTCCCACCTTCTTAGCATGCCTTGATGGTGTAGTGGTCAGCAAACTCAGCGGGTATTCGAGAGATCGATGGTTCGAGTCCCGGCGAGGGCATTGTTCATTTTTCACCTCTCTTGATTGGAAATAATCTAATAATAACCGAGTTAGCTGTCGGCTATTAGTGTTCAGTTATCTTTACCTCTCCTCGATAGCTAAACGTGTTGTTAGTGGCTTAAAGTAAAAATTGAAATATTAAGGAGTTAAAACATTACACGCGTTTGGTATGGTCAGGTTCGGATTAAATGTCTAGCTCAAAGCAACAAACACTGTTCAACATTATAGCAAACAATATGTGTTTTTCTGATTGTTACTTACCTTCTGTTCTCTTCTATATTCACATCAGGTCCATGAATTTATCATGGTCGAAAGAAGGAAAATTTTATCAATGACCAAGACCTTGCGCAGCTTTTAAATATGACAGACAGTCCAACATCCGCTTAGCTTTGTCACAATTTTGATGGAAAAAATCCTACTTTTTACCAACACGTTTTCGAGAAAACTTTAGGCTCAGCATTATTTCAAAAGCCACCATGCCTAAAAAATCCTGTAGATTTACAAATATTTATGTCTTCTCTGGAATTCGAATTTGGATCGGAAGATATAGCAGCCGACAACACTAATAATCATATACAATTAGACGACAACGATATTTGCAAAAGACTGTAGGTTTTATGCCAGTTTTGACTACAAAAATGAAACAAACAACATTTTTACTTCCTTGTACGAAGTAAAAAGGAAGTATTGTAATTGCGAAAAGTTTCAGGCAGCATATTTCAACTAAAATATCCATTTTGACCCCTATCGAATGCAATTTAACGATGTTTTTGCGCAACATCTGTACGTAAGAACGGAATAAAACACTCTTTTCCTACAAAAAATTATAAAACTGCTTTAAAATGAATTCTGAAGAGAATTTTTCGTGGCGTCTGTACAAACGTATGTACGTACGTATCTCTTAAATAATTTTGATTGCAATCGGCTGTACCAAACGTATATAAATATATTTATATATACATCCACTCTGTTACACTCCTCAGTGATCTCAGTTTCTTTACTCTTCTATGTTTGTAAATTGTACATTTTTTGCTTTAAAAATGATTGAATTATGTTGTTATTATCTTCCGGTTAAGGTTTTTATGTCTTTAAGTAAATCTGTGTGCAATAGTTTTAGAATTATCAACAATTTTAAAGTTGTTTAAGTGCCGCTAAGGCCTAATAATTATTTTGATGGCGGCCATTGCTTGTTTACATTTGAAACAGCAGAATAGTGGATTTGTTGCCAATCTCGAGAAACTTAGCTTCGCAACAGCAAAGATAACGCCTTCATTTATTATTGCGAATTAAATCATGCTTAATCCTTTCTGAAATTTTTTTCCAGGAAATAAATGTTTAAGATTTACTTCGTAATTTTTAATACAGATATTTTGAGTTTTTATCTCTTTTTGCCTTCTCGCGAAGTGAGAAGTGAATTAATTAAATGAGAAATACTGAATCGTCTGTGAAAAACTTTTCTTTTTTGTTTTGTTTGCTTAGTTTCTTTTATACATCGTTCTAGCTTTATTATAGTATTTGAATAGAACATGTGGCAACGATTAGATAATTCTTTAAATGATATAAATTTTGTGCATTCTGAGTTATAACATGAACGAAATACTGTTAAGTGAACCTAGCGCCAGAGTGTCGCTATGGTAAACAAATAGAGTGAATTTTAAAGAATGCATTTATTCTGTTGTGGTGTATGCGCTGTCGGCGAGGTAGATTTAATTCAATCCAATAAGTTTAAATGAAATGCAAGAAAAAATGCGTATAGTTTAATATTCCGTACGAGGAAGTCATGTGGTGTATACATCAGATTTTTTTTCTTAGGGTAAGCAGGACGTTCACATTAGTTTTGCATTACCTGTAAAAGTACAGCATTGATACATCGTACCCCTATTTATAAGGAAACATTTTATTTCATCTACTTTTTATTTGACCTATTGCAAGGTTATCGCCACAATATCCAGATAAGCGCTGCTTATTTATGTTAGTGTAAACCGAATCCTCAGAATTTTTTAGGATTTACAGAAAGGGTGTGGTAAACTTCCTTCCGTTTACTGCCAGGTACTTAAAATACTTACATATCCATAGCTTATTCCGGCCCACATTTTTTCCGTTTTCTAGGCTAACGAGCACCAGAGTGGTGGTAAAATTGCTAAATGCAGTTCGACTCGGGTTTAATTCTTGACAGAATGACTAACGGCGTGGGCGCTTTCGTGGTGTTTCACATACGTAAAGTGGATACGATCCAATTTCCCTCAGACATTCCTCCACGAAGGCTAACCTACTTTTCGGCAGGCAACCCTTGAGTGATTTATCATAATCAAACAACCCAACCCGTTTTTTGTATTTATATTAATGTGACAATTAGCGTAACAGTCGGGAGTTTTTTGGAAGTATATGATATGTTCTTTAACAACTTTCCCCAGTCAGCTAGGATAACATTATCTTGAGGTAATATAGAGATGGTTAATTGAAAATTCATTTTAAATTAATAACGCGCTATTTTAAGTTAAATCACTTTTATATCAAACCTCGCTTTATTTTTCTGCCAGAATGGAAGAATTTTCAGCGCGCGCGATACTCGAATTAGGTAAAATGGGAGAATTATTTAAAAGAAAGTTTTGGAGGGTAAGATCAGGGCGTGTTCTGCCTGCTTGAAGGCCACGTTGCTAACTTTGATTCTCTACCGACTGGAGTTCTTCGGCTTTGAGTTATTCTTGCCGTTAGGTTTGTTAATGCCGACTTCAGTCAGAGCCAGCTTGCGCGCTTGTTAAACTGTGAAACCGTCAGACTATACTCAAACTTTATTGAGTTTATCCATTATGTTCGATTTTAAACTAAAGTGTCTGCTTTTGTAGGCATGAGTTTGCCGATTGTTAAACTTCATCTGAGTTAACAAAAGTGTCCTTTATGCCCTCTCCATGTCTCTGTGGTATTTGTAAAACACAGAGAAACGCCACCAACTCCTTTTTAGAGATCTGGTCTAATTATATGTTTCTGAAGGAGAGCGGATCCTATAAGCTGTTTTACTAATATTCAGAAACCGAAGCTTGCTGCATTTTACAGCAATCACATGGGAATCATTCGACGACAGGTTGAGTGGACTGCAATCTCATTTTTGTTGCGAAACTCTGGGAAGTTAGTTTGTTTAATCGATTATGGGAAAACACGGGAGTGTAACTAAGGAAAAGGTATTTTCATGGAAACATCTCTGAAGAATTGCCAGTAATTACACCCCAGAGGTTCAGTGCTTGGCTAAGGCGCTGGACTATCCTACGGCTGCTTGTATGATAAACCATTCCTTTCCACAGAATGCTTAAAGGAATTCAAGTAATCCCAGAGAAAATGCACTTTAAATATTATCTCAAAAGTCTAAATATTTGTGGGCAAGACAGGAATTAAACAAGCCACAGGAAAAGCATTTCTCGCATTCAGTTTTAAG
This sequence comes from Stegodyphus dumicola, assembly GCF_044657685.1. Taxonomy (NCBI): domain Eukaryota; kingdom Metazoa; phylum Arthropoda; class Arachnida; order Araneae; family Eresidae; genus Stegodyphus; species Stegodyphus dumicola. The sequence continues at coordinate 3,039,995 of NC_140769.1, read as the reverse complement.
CTCACTACTCTGTTTGGCTTAGAGGCAACTGGTTACGAATTGCCTTGAGTAGATTATTGATAACATAAGTGATATTGCAAAATTTAGTATCTTAGTAGAATTGCAAAATTAGTATCTTGCTAAAATTGCAAAATTTAGTATCTAGGTAGAATTGCAAAATTTAGTATCTTAGTAGAATTGTAAAATTAGTATTTTAGTAGAATTGCAAAATTTAGTAACTTAGTAGAATTGCAAAATTAGCATCTTAGTAGAATTGCAAAATTAGTATCTTGGTAAAATTGCAAAATTTAGTATCTAGGTAGAATTGCAAAATTTAGTATCTTAGTAGAATTGTAAAATTAGTATTTTAGTAGAATTGCAAAATTTAGTATCTTGGTAGAATTACAAAATATAGTATCTTGGTAGAATTGCAAAATTTAGCATCTTAGTAGAATTGCAAAATTTAGTATCTTGGTAGAATTGCAAAATTTAGTATCTTAGAAGAATTGCAAAATTAATATTTTAGTAGAATTGCAAAATTTAGTAACTTAGTAGAATTGCAAAATTAGTATCTTAGTATAATTGCAAAATTTAGTATCTTGGAAGAATTGCAAAATTTAGTATCTTGGTAGAATTGCAAAATTTAGTATCTTGGTAGAATTGCAAAATTTAGTATCTTGGTAGAATTGCAAAATTTAGTATCTTGGTAGAATTGCAAAATTTAGTATCTGAGTAGAATTGCAAAATTAGAGTATATTAATAGAATTGCAAAATTTAGTATCTTAGTAGAATTGCAAAATTAGAGTATATTAATAGAATTGCAAAATTTAGTATCCTACTAGAATTGCAAAATTTAGTATCCTACTAGAAGTGCAAAATTTAGTATTAGTAGAATTGCAAATTAGTATCTTGGTAATTCAGTACTTAGTAGTACTATAAAACATCTAGTAATCTCGAAATGTCCTCGACTTTGGTGATATTTCTCTAAAATTGGCAAAATTAAAAAAATATATATATATATATATATATATATAGCTTTAATTCAACCAGAGCTTTGATTTACTTGATTATTGCAAAGCCTCGAATGCTATCTGCCTAAGAGGAGGGATGCCTTCTTGGAGGACGTTCTGAGAGAAACCGGCTCGTATCCATCCACGTTACACATGGTAAATCCACGAAACCGCCCGACAGCTAGCCAGTACATAATGTTCTTTGCATAAAGGTTCAATAAATTAATTATATGCGTAAACAAAACAACAAATATGTATGCATATCAACAAAATTTATAACCATATGTAGGGTTTTCAATCTATTAGCATAGCATATTAGTTACACAATACTGATAAAAATCAATAAAATATTTCCTTAACTCTGACTGTTGAATATAATCATACTTTATATCAGGTGTTTGCAACCCTGGGGGTAAATGATATTTTAAACTGGATGAGTGATGTTCGGGGAGGGACTGGGGTTCGAAAGCCGAATCCAAAAAATATGGGCTATTGGTCGATATCATAAAGATCTCATATTATTGCAGGAAAAATATTAATATTAGAAAATAGATAACTAATATTTTATTGATATAAAATTGTATAATTTAAAAGGGCGAAATAATACAAAATAAATATAACGGCAAATTACTTCATATATTTTTTAAATGAATAATCCCTTTTCAAAATATACGAATTTTTTCCATACAAGTGAAATGTAAAAAATTAAAACGCAAAAACACGAGAAAAGACAAATCAACAAAACTCGAAAAACGCAAAACTGGTATGGAAATCAAGAAACAAGTAGAATATTTTTGAATGGAGAGATTTAAAAATTAAATGAAGCAGTTTTATACCGAGCACTAAAAAAACTGCATTAATGCATCGTCATTATATTAATTAAAATCGAACTTCTGTGCAATTAGAATCAGTAAATTTGTTGTGAAAAATCTAGTTACATTTGTGAAATTAAAAAAAAAAAAAATGTGATACAAAATATAATAAATCATAAATCAAATAAATCACTTATTTAAAAACCTTCGTTCAGATTTTTAGTCTAATTATTATCTTTAGGTTATTTATGTGCAGTTACTTTATGTTCTAAGCTGCATAATATAGAAAAAAATTGATGAAAAAATGAGAATTCAAAATGAAGAAAAAGTCATTCCTATAAAAGGGGTTGATGCAAGTAAACGTTTGGGAATCCGTAATTTAAATTATAATAAATTACGCATATACATTAAATATACATGTTTATTAGTTATAAAGAACTACAAATTCACGTAAGCTTTTACAAAGTACCAAAAATAATTTACAGGTTTCAACATATTATTTGAAATTCTATACATAAGTTATTATTCTACACTGACGCTGTTATAAGTTAATCTATAAAATGGACACCGTAAAATAAGAAAACTGCTTGGAGAAATAAGATGATTCTCTGGCTGGTGGTAGGAAAGCAGGAAGTATGAGCTACATATATAACAATTGATATACGATGTAGTAAATTTGATATATTATGGCATATTACTGAATTAAATGCAACTGTAATGAATGCGTGTTGGAAAAATATTGGTTTCTCAAAGAACATACCCTACACTTTCACTTACAGTAATTTAATAATCTCATAAAAATAAAGACTATAATCTGTTTAAATATTTAAGTTAACAAACAATTATAAACACGTAAGTAAATTTATAACTACTAGCTCCTTTTAAAATGGTCTCAAAACAAGAACAGTGACCGGGATAACTGCTAACTGAACTACTGCTGTATAAAAATTCATAAACAAATCAAAGAAAAAGTTGCTAGTTGAAGGGCGATAAACTCATTAAATTTCCTACTACCTGCAATATATGCAATTATGAAATAAATAAATGAAAAAGAGAATAGTTTGATTATTTAGAGTCAGACTTGCCATTCTTGGCGAGATAGCGCCCCACGGTCTGTGACGTCAAGGGTAGCCATAGCAACTAATCGGCTGTTACTACCACCATAGGAACTCGTCGCCAAATTGATTTGCGCGCTCGCCATTTGCTTCGACATAACCACTTCATGTAAACAGTCTCAAACATTAGATCCGGCTTCTGCTTTCGAATGCGAAGTGGCGAGAGGTGGGAGTGAAATGTTGGTGGTGTTGGAGGTCCAGTCTAAGAACCACTAACTGTGACCGCCTGGTTGACTGCTGAGATAGGATTGTAGAAACGTTCAATTCCAAAGAAATCGAAGGATAGCTAGATAACGAGAAAAATTTTAACCGTACATACGGCGGAATACTGCTGCATAGGTATTTTATTAAAATGGTCGTTTTATTTAAATACGTTGAATAATTTACAATAAGTATCAGCTTAACCAATGTTAAAATTAAATTCATCTAATAAACTAAAGCTGTTGCGAACTCTCCGTCCAACTAGGACGTCTCAATGGAGGATTTTATAACGAAACTGGCTCATTGTTGTCGAGACTTATCTCACTTGTCTGACACTAAAGTCAGAACTGCACACAAAATTCATCGTGACCAGGAGTGCGAGATTGCGCCTGACGTTGGCAAGAGCTCTGAGCACCATATAGGTGACAGTACGACTTTGCTCGGGTCCGTCCCCCGCTTTGATGCAGAACACCCCGGGGAACGGGTTCGAGGATCTCCCAAACCTCTTCTACTATTAACCTCTCGAAAGGACTTTCGGCTCGTCACATATTTACAGTTCCCTCATGCCGCACAGACACTATACATTTACAAACATCCATGCCTTCTCCAGTATTCGAACCCGTGCATTCGATACTGTAGTCAGCGTCCGTAATTAGTATCCGTCTGGGCAGCAACAAACCGCCTCACTCTTAAATTATTGCAAGAAATACCCGAAAACTCGCAAATTACCATTAGACTTCATACGGGCATAATGGCAGTTCTTCTACAGATTTAGCAAGTCAGCCTCTTTTGTGCTTTAGCAAATCCAAGAAACCCTATTTTGCTATTATAATAGGTGTTTGTATAAATGTAATTAGAAACTGGATATTCTGTGGCCTACTACTTCTATAATAAAACATTTTGTAAGTTTAAAATGTTCTTAAATCACACTCTCAGCGTGATAATGTGTAGAGTTGTTTGATATGACAGAGTAAAACAGAATTGCATCTGTCCATGTGAAGAGATGCCTTTGTACAGGACTTTCCGAGGAAATTGGTTCTGCATTTACTTTCTCCACAACGTGAAAAAAAAACTATTACGCACAAAATTCCTCGCAAAATGGAATCCAAGCAGAACGGCTACTGTTGCATGATTTTAACGAAAGTTATTTTAATACAAGGTCTGCTCTTTCCGATCGGACGTCTTTGAGCGCGAGACGTCAGCGACTCATAGTGTGCTTAAAGCTTACTGCCTTGCGGAACTTAATGTAATTGTGTCTTTGCTTCTCACACTTCTGTAAGCGAAATGACGTCACTGAACTCGAGCGTTGGGAAGAGCCTTTACCTTCTGTTGTTTCTTTTCGGACCCTAGATTTCACTGCTCAGGTGCTATTAGGGTTTGAATGAGACATATAGTTTAATGATAAATAATTTTATAAAACAGTAAAGTTATGAAAATAAATTTAACAGATATGGGTACATATATAGGTGTTTAATATCAAATGATACGTTTTATTTCGGTATACGTACTTTTTGTATGTTTCGGATCCATACTCAACAAACAGATATATTAAAGGTATAGCTTTCTTTTATGGAGTGTAAGGAATGTTACTTATTCTATGGCTTCTCACTATCATTATCGCACAGAATATACTTAAGAGCTCAGAAACATGATTTAGTAATGATTAATGCTGTGTGATATGTCTAGCTCTAATTTCATTTGATTTATAAGGTATTTCTCCCGCCTTCTTAGCATGCGTTCGTAGTGAAGTGGTCAGCACGCTGGACGCGTAATCTAGAGGTCAGTGCTTCGATTTCCGGCGAAGGCGTTGCTTATTTTTTATCACTCCTGCTTTAAAAATAACCTAATGACTTTACACTGGCGCCTGACCTAAAACGGCTGGTGGATGATGATTCTCCACACTCAGGATTTGGCGAAGGGGAAGTATATAAGGCATTTCTCCCGCCTTCTTCGCATCTGATGTAGTAGGCAGCACGCTTGGCGCGTATTCCAGAGGTCAGTGGCGTTGCTCATTTTTCATCTCTTCAGCTTCGAAATAATCTAATGTCTCTACAGCACTAAAATTAAGCTGTTTGGTCTGCTTATTAGTTTTTGGTCCATCTATACTAATACATATCGAAAAGGTTTCCGAAGATGGTTACAGAAGGTAAGTAGTCAATCAAAGACATAGTTGTCTATCTCAGGTGACCACCGTTACAGAACATCTAACTTTTGGAACATTGACCAAACTGCTTAACGTTTTTAGTTCCTATATAACGAGACTGTTATGATACATATACAACATAGAAGATGCGAAGGAATGGTTACAGCTGAAAACATCGCGGACGAAGACGTCGCGGAGAAAACAACGCAAGGCGAAAACTTCGTGCTACAAAACATCGTGGGAGAAAATATCGCAAAGAGAAAACATCGCAGTCCTAAAACATCGTGGCACAAAACATCGTCGTCGAAAATAAAGCGGTTCAAAAACATCGCAGTTTAAAAACATCGTCGTCGAAAATATCGTGGTAAAAAATAAAGTATCTTCAAATCATCGCATAACGATAACATCACAGACATGCTTTTTTCATGGAAAGAAGGATAATTCTTACTTTCATATTTTTTATTCACTAATAAATTTTTGCTGAGAAAATAAGAAGGAAACTTAAGCGTAGAAAATTAATGCAACTTGTATCACTCAATAGAATTTTAAACCGACATAGTTAACTAACAAAGGCCATTAATAAATCCTTTTTATAAAGTTTTTATTGGTAATTTTTCATAAAAAGTATAATGTATAAGTTGCCTTAAATTAATTAATGCAATAATTTAACTTTTTCAGCAAAAATTTATTAGTCAATAAAATGCTGTGAAAGTAAAAATTATCCTTATTTACATCTTGCGCCCACAAATACTTATGAGAACCATATTTCCATTTACAGTTATTAAAGCCTGAAAAAAGCATGTTTGCGATGTTATCGTCATGCGATGATTTGTAGGTACTTTATTTTTTACCACGATATTTTCGACGACGATGTTTTTAAACTGCGAAGTTTTCGAACCGCTTTATTTTCGACGACGATGTTTTGTACCACGATGTTTTTAGGGCTGCGATATTTTCTCTTTGCGATGTTTTCTCCCACGATGTTTTGTAGCACGACGTTTTCGCCTTGCATTGTTTTCTCCGCGACGTTTTCGTCCGCGATGTATTTGTCGCGATGTTATCGGCGGACACCGAAGGAATATGCCTCCATAATGATAACAAGTCCTATGAATGTTGCTTACATGACATCAGATATTGTTAATTTTCTCTCCTTAAATTTATAACAAGTTACCATTTGCATGGTCCCGTAACAAAGGTGGTCAACTCCTCATGGTAGCAATTGAAAGATCCGTAAATCAAGTCCTGATGAATTTTTCACCTTTCTTAAATTTGAGAACCTTTATCATCTGTACAGTAACTCCAAAGTAAAACTGTTAATAATAATTCGTCATGACCTAGATTTAGTCGATTCGATTTTCTTCTTTCCACTTGATATTTAAATGGAACCCAATATAAGGGATTCCAGTTCTACCGATGTAAGTGGTGAGCATATTGTAGAGTCTTCTTGTGAGTTTCGGAATCATGAATTGGTAGACCCTACTAATAGATGAAGTAGCGAATTCTCACTATGTCTTAAAAGAACAGACGACAGCAGAAGAAGGTTTTAATAACCTTTTTATTTTTTATTAAACTGAACAAAACTGGACTCACTCGGTGCTCACAATTTGACCACTCGATGCTCACTCGGTGCTAACCACAATTGGCTCACAATTTAACCTTTTTATTTTTTATTAAGCTGAACAAAACTGCACTCACTCGGTGCTCACAGTTTAACCACTCGATGCTCACAGTTTAACCACTCGATGCTCATAATTTAACCACTCGATGCTCACTCGGTGCTCACTATTTAACCCCAATTGGATCACAATTTAACCTTTTTATTTTTTAATAAACTGAGCAAAACTGCACTCACTCGGTGCTCACAATTTAACCACTCGATACTCAATCGGTGCTCACTGTTTAACCCCGATTGGCTCACAATTTAACCTTTTTATTTTTTAGTAAACTGAACAAAATTGCACTCGCTCTGTGCTCACAATTTAACCACAAGTTCTACTGCTCCGATTGACGAAATTCAACTTGCACTTTTCAATTTTCAAAAGTGCGACTTAGGATATGTATAAAATTTATATATAGCATTGTTGTAATATACGTATTTTGACAAAAAAATCGGATTTTTCCGAAAAAACATGCCAAATGTTTTTCCATATTTCGATTCTACGACACATCTTATGCCGAACTGCCGCGTTTTGTAAAAATCGCACGAGAAGTTTTTAAAAAATTAGCCCTCAAAATTTTAGCTCCTCAATATTAATTGAATTTGGTATGTATTTATTAATACCTCTTTTTCTATTAAACTTATTTGACTCTTTCTTTCACATTTCAAAATTTAGGTTCATTCCAATTAAAATTCTCCCAATTTTATGATTTATTTATTAAATTAGTATTTTAAAATAGTTTTTACGCATTTTTCGAAAGAAATTTTGAATTATATCCTATAAAATTTTACCATCATCTTAAATTAAATGTATTTCTAAGCATATCTGCAAAAGTATTAGAGTTTTTGTACTCAAAATGCCCTAAGATATACGTGATTTTACATTTTAACGCTTTCTGAAATTTGGTCTATTTATTATAAGCGGTAATAATGAATATGTGGTTTACGCAATTTAATTTTAAAATTTAAAATTATTTTAAAATTATTTGAAAGTAGGAACGATGACTTTTTTTCGCTCGCGGACAATGAAAAAAGGGAAAATAAGTTGGCATAAATTAAGAAGTTCGCCAAGGGAATTATTCTTGGCTCAATTTAAAAAAATGCGCCAAGATAAATATTTTAATTTCTCCATAAATGTCTGAACAAAAATTAAAAATGTAACATCTAGGCGTAATTTGAGTCGTAGACTCGAAATATGGAAAAACATCGGTATGTTATTTCAGAAAATGTCCAATTTGGTAGCAAAATACCTATGTTAGAGCAATGCTATATATAAATCTAATATATATCCCAAGTCAATCTTTCGAGACATGGAAAACGCAGTTTGAATTTCGTCAATCGGAATAGTAGAAAAGGATACATTGAACTGCCCCCTTTTTTTTTCTGATGCAGTGTATAATCAATATAAAGTAACGAGTAGTTACACGACTGACTCCTTCTTTATCTAAATGCTAAATCGGCTGCACACAGCAAAACCGAGCTTGAATATCAATTTAATCTAAAGAACGTGGATAGCACCAACTATTCAACTATAAGGTTGCAAAATCAACCACGCAGCATAAACTCAGAACTAATTCTCCTACTCAGAACTTTTAAAACGGCTGCTTAAATACTGTTCCCAACTCACTTAGATTTGCATATATGTCTTTAACCCGCGAAGACGCGCGCTGCTTTTTGCTACGCGAGAACGCGCGTCGGGATCCATAAGCCCGAAGTGTTTTTCTTAACAAAACAAAAATAAAATTGCTTGTGTAATTGAAGAAAAACAAATAATAAAAACGGAGTGTATAAAACATAGAAATATACTTTTAGTTTAATAAGTCCAATAAAATTGTATTTTAAGACTGAAATTACTCATCATTAATAACAAAAGTTAAACTGATTTCTCTTTGAGCGCAAATGAAATTTAGTACTAATTTATGCAATATTAAATTTTTACAGCAATAATTTCAAAATAACACTTAGATTTCACATTTGTTTTTGCAAATAATCGTGGTGTGTTTACCACAAGCATTTTTCTCGCACATTACGCAGCAAATTGGTGATTTTCGATCCGTTACGCCAAGACTGTAAACGTTTTTGCAGTTTTCAACGAACTTTTCAAAGGCATATCTTATCGGAGCCAGTTTAGTTTCCTTCTAGAAACGCGATCTCTTATGTCATCAAAGCTCAAACATCTTATTGGAAATAAAAAAAAAACTTTTAACTAAACTTCGTTAGACATTGTTCGATGACAAATGTCAAGCACTGTTCCGTCAGTCACCCAAAGGTCGAGAACATTTATTTGAGAAGCCTTGTGGAGTCCTTCAAAATAAAGAAGACCGATAAATGCTCTGATTTCTGTAATATTTGTGGATCGAGCATCTCTCGATCTTTCAAATTTGACGGCGATGGATTCGATATAAATGTTTGCATAATCTACTAGAATTTTTACTATTATTTTCTCCATAAGCAGTTGCTAAGAATTCATAGGGGAGGACACAAAATTTGTTTAACAAACATTTCCGAGCAATTTTCTCACAATGTTGTGAGCAAGAGTTCTCACAGCAAGTCTTGGTTCTTTTTTATTTCATTTTGTCACATTATATTTGCCAAGATAACAATTCGCTGAGGGACACAAAAGTACCTAATTCATTACTAGATTTATGGCTTGAGTCTAGCCTTTTCAGAATTCGACTGGTGATCACTAAACTGTCCTTCACCAACTATTTCTTCGTCCTTTTCATTAATTGTATCTTCATCAGTCAACACTTCGGCTAATAGTTTCTGTAGTCTTTTCATTTCATCGTCATAGCTCAAATAGCAAGATCTTTTTGCAACTGTTGATCTCTTTCACAATTTTAAATGACAATGCGAGCGCGCGCCTCGGGCCTGGGAAGCCCGGTAACTCAGTTTCTGAGAAAAGATGAAGGGATAAATTACGGAAATGCTTGTGAATGATAAGTACATGACCTTAAACGCAGCTACTGAGAAGGTCGAAAAATTTTACCAAAGGGAGAAATTTTTGTGTTACGTTTTTGTAAAGACCGGGCTTGCAGGCCCGACGCGCGTTCTCACGGGTTAAATTTACATTCTAGCAGGAAATTGACTGGTTAGAGTAAAATGAGTTCTTTACAATATGACTCCAACAATAACAAATTCCGTGGTTCGAACTCCGGATAGGGCACAGGGGATTTCTTGTATTTCCTGGATTAGAGAAATTGAATGGCCGGTAAATGTGTGAGCATTACGGAAAAAATCAGATATTCAGGAACACAAACGGTCATTTTAAGTCATAAAATATACTTTGTACAAAAATACTGTAAATATTTTCAAGAAAAATATAGATATTTAAGCAATTGCAAATTATATTTTTTCAATGATTCCAAATATTTAATAGTTAATCTTTGTTACATTTTCTTCCTTGAAGAAAATGAGAAAAGTCATTTTCATATTAATATAAATACTAGTTATTAATCAAATATATTTCTTTGAAATAAAACTTATTCCCGACTCACAAAAAATATATTTGTTAAATTTATTAAATTTAAAATTAATTCCATATGTATAATTAATTTATGGTAATACTCATGTATGCAGAAGTAATAAAAAGCGTTTTAAGTTATATCGAGTTAAGGATTGCCAACTTAAATCTTCCAAGTAGGGTAAAAGAACTAAAATACAATGGTTAAATTCTCAGCTTACGAGGAAAAAACGACGTAAGTATATTTAGCTAAAGGAAATTAAATGTCATTCTATGTTTTTCTTTGTATTTCAATACCTTTGAACTGAACCAATATTGATTTTTTTAAATAGGATAGAAATCTTACACTGGACATTAGATTAATTTAATGAAATTTTCGAAACTAGAAGGAATAACCTTGCAGTAAAAAACACACCTCTTTGCTCATTTAAAATAACACATACACACACAAAAAAATATTATGCACCAATTTATTTTTTCAGAATAAATTTTCTTCTTCAAACCCGATTTAAATGAAAATGAAATTAAGATTATTGGCAAATATTTGCTGACTGTGTAGTCAAGTTGATTTGAGGTAAAAAAATAATAATTTACAGTCATTTGCCACCGACATAAAAGAATATCTTTCTGCCAGTTAAAGTTAATTAGATATGATTCGGTAACGAATATTAATAGAGACGGCATTATGTAATAATGTTCTCGGATGAAAATTAATAAAATTAATGTATTTTTTCTTATACTCGTCTTGTTTAAATTAAATGATTTAGTTATTTGCTAATCATACGAAACTGCGTATATATGTTATTGAACTTTTATATTGGAATGGGGGCACTCTTATATACGTCATCTACTCAAAACGACAAGTTACAATACAAACATATAAAATAAATTATTATTCGTATATGCACGGTAGGTCTCGGAATGTATTCAAAATTCACTCAATAGGGTCTGTTACAATAACTGAATCGAAAGTTAACATTATGATAGTTGAATCGGAAAAACGCAATCCTGTATCGTAACCAGATCATATTTTAAACGGTTATATCAATTTTTACTAACTTTTTGCATGACGTGTGTAAGTAAAGATAGAAATAAATAATATTTTAATTCCAAAATGGATTGTAAAATGGATTTAAAATAGATTGAAAATGAATGTTTTTGTAACGTCTTCCCTTTTTTATTGTAATCGGCAGTTCAAACATATATAAATATACGCCAACATAGCGTCGGAAGAAACTTTCTTGAAGATAATGTCCACTGTAAAATCTTAAACCGCTAACACAACTGGTTTAAAGTTGAGGAAACATTCAGGTTTTAAAAGACAAAACTCTTCAGGTAATCGGAATACAGCATGTCTTAGAAACTAGGAGCCACAATTTAAGTAAACGTAAAGTTTGTTGGGCCTTTATATTCTCACGCGTTGGTCGAAGTCGTGTACTTAAGTGGCTTTGTTTAAGTGGCTTGTATGTCCGCATACCATACTGTAAGACCTCTGCTTCGATACAGTTGGTGAGTACACAGTTTATTATTTTCATTTTTGGCTTCAGGAAAACTCAAATATTTCATAAAGAAGGAATTTATAAGTGAGCAGCATTGAAAAATGGTTGCCATTGCCTGAAGAGATTGGACTTTCGTCTTTTGATCCCAGGAAGGTATTTCATTTCTCTTCTACCACCCGAAGGAAGCATTCCCCTACCGCCATCTTCAGGACGCGCCCCCTGGGCTTAACAAGGCACCCCCTCAAAGAGAAATCTATTAAAAAAGACCATCAGGTATGTGAGACTGATGCAAACAGAGAAACCACAAAGAACATTACTAGACTGAGAACTCGCCATTTTAAAGGAATGAAAATTAATGAAGATGGTACCAGATCATATAGAACTTGTACAAAGTGCCCCCGAGACGGAATTTTCTCCAGAACATATCTACACCTGTCCGGCAATACTTGCAGCCATGAAAGGCTTGGGGAAATTTCCTTTCCAGAGAGGGCTGCATAGTGAAAAGATATGGAACTGGCAAAAGCGGTCATTTCCAAGCATAGGTCCATTTGATTTCTCAAAGGAAACGACACCAACAAGTGAGTAGCAAAAGTGCACTTATAAAGGGAACAAGACGTGGGTAGGAAAGGTGCGTTATAAGTGAATACCAAAGGTTGTAACGTGAGGAGTATGAAGGTAAGTATATTAAGGGAATAGTAATATGGGTAAGGGTTGGAATTCAGAATTTTTATTTAGGTGGCATAAATATTCATTGTATCTTAAACTGGATTTCAAAGTAATTACTCGTAATTAATAATATTTTCTAAAGTTTTATATTAAGCGATTGTTATATACGATCACACGGTACATCATACTTAAAGCTGAAAAGCATATTCCAATAGATTATACAAAATTAAATTCAGTTTAGAATTAACAGCGTTTCGTGCAATTGGAAACATTTACTGTAAAGCTCGTTTTGTGGCATAGATACTACATGCACAGGAAAGATGTGTGGTCTCTGAACAGGCGCAACTAAAGAAAAGGTTACGTTGATGTGCAGATAAAAACTCTGTATCAAAATGTATTCTACGTAAAAAAGACGATTTTATTCCAAGTCTTCAAATGCTATATTACCAAAAGCACGTTTGAAAAAAAAGTTATTTTATAATAAAAAAATGGCATCTTAAGCAGATTATTGAAGTGAAGCCTTAGTTAGGAACCAGTTACAAATCTCTAAATTAGTTAGTAATAAAATCTGCATAAAGTACTACTCAGGATTAGATATTTGAAGCCTAAAAAACTGACAAAATTAACTGTGCCAAGCGGACTTTATTGGCGAAAATACACAGCATACACATAAATAATTAGTTCTAAGATTTGTTTTTATTTTGAAAGCATAAACATTTTAACATTATTTAAAATATTGTAAAAAGACAATAAATTTATAAAAAAGACACTAATAATTTACTATGATCTCATGGTTCAACATCCTAATTCATCTGTTTATATCACATGACCCCAAGTGATCTCATCTCACGTAAACTACGCTACAAAAATCTAATTCTGTCAGTAATTATCTACATAATTTCAAGTCAAATCTTAAATTAAATCTTATGGAATACAAATTTAAATACAAGAATTATTTCAATTTGTGTATTTAAATTTAGCTTACTCAGAAATTGTGTAAAACCACAGTGCTTTACTAGAGCATTCTCATTAGAATTAATGAATTTAACCCTTGACTTCGCTTTTCTTATATTTTCGCCTTCGGCTGAGCGGTGTGATTGCATCCTAATTGACTTAATTACCGCAAAAGCCGTTAGAGATAGAAATTACTTAAATGGAAGATATATTTTAAAATACACTAGAAAGAAATAAGCAAACCACAAATGCCCGTTACATGTTTATTTACTTGGCTAACTAAACATGTAACGTGCATTTTTGGTTTGCTTATTTCTTTCTACTATATTTTCAAAATATATCTGCCATTTATGTAATTTCTATTACGTTATCAGCCCGATATGCTCTAAAGAAGTTTATTTAGCAGAAACGAAGACGAAATTTTGATTTTTCCGAAAGAAAAAGAAGCAAAATCCACAGCGCTTGCGAAGCTAAGCCTAACACGTTGAAAGTAATTTCTATCACTTACGGCATAAACTAGAACTATCTGGTAAAATTTCTATGTAATTTTATGCCAGAAGTGAAAGAAAAAATCTATTCGATAAGAAATTGCTGCTACTTGTTTTGAAAATCAAGCGTAAAATGTTACCAGCGAGGATATTCCGTCTGGCATCGGTTGTACCATTTCTCGCAACTTTATCGCCTGCGCCGGCAAAATGGAAAAGTACCAAAAAATTAAATCTCAAAAAATACTTGATAATTAATCCAAGGCGGTTAGTAGTACTTCAACATCATTTCCTAATTATCAAAAAATAATTTTTACCTTCTTCATTTCAAAATTATATATAATGAATGCGCTATTCTTCTCAATTTATAAATCTAAGATTAAAAAATATTTTAAGAATTATGGTATAATTATACTATAAGGATTATGTTATTTTGATTTTATATAGTTGCTTTTTCTTAATATATATATATAATTTATTTGATTTTATATAGGGGCATTCTTTTACTTTTCGCCTCAGGTGAAAAAGTATTTAAACTCGCTTTGCTTACAGAATAACGCAGTAAGTCCTTACATTCCTCCTCTTTACTTAGAGGGAGACTAAGGAAATACACGACAATCGGATTATCATTCCAAGTGGTCACGATTTATAACGTATCCCATTTTAATTCGCTTGCAATTTTGTAAAAGCTTGAGTATTTTTCATCCGGGAAACGTCACAAATTAACTGTTCTCTAAAATGCTAAATTATAAAAACTATTGGAAAATATATTACTTCCACGGAAAAGGTTATTGAGAATTATGATATCATATAACTCGTGAAAATAGAGCAGATTCATCGACTCGTCTAAACTGAAGAAATCCGCTGTGACCTCACCGGGATTCGAACACCGAATTTCCCACCTGCCAGACGGACATGAGCTCCAATTATACAACGAAGGCACCCAAAACGGAGGGAGAATATATCTTATTATACTCCCCCTTTACCCCTTATAAAAACGAATCCTTCGCTAACATGTATGGTTAAAATACCGAAACGCACATCTTCGCCCATTACCCATCTCCTCTGTTTCCTCTCCTCCTCTCCATTAACCCAAAAAGAGGTGTGGAGATTTTAAATGACATCCTTTCCACTTTCTAACAAAGAAGCTTCCATCAGTCTTTTAGAACAACCTGTCTGCAATAAACTCTTACAATGCATTTGGTGAAACTGTACCTGCACCTGCTATGTTAGGGTGAGGGAAGACAACAACATTGCAATATCGGCCATTTCGGGTGGTTGTGGTCGTTTGAATGAAAGGATGTCTCTGGCGTTTTAGCTTTCAAAGGGTTCATTATAATAGAAAATAGGTGATTGAAGATGAGCGGGCTTAAACGCCAAATCGTGCTAGCGACAAATTATCATTCACCCCCTTTTCTTCTTTTTCGGTACGAGGGCGATTGTGGAGACATGGAATTTTTCGATGTCAGGAAACGGAAGAAATCCATAGTGCCTTCTCTGAGATTCGAATACCGATCTTCCCGATTGCTACGTGGACGTACTGCCCATAAAGCTCCTTTATGTTAAATAGACTCATACACCTTAAAACCCATAAGATCTTCGAATATGTGACTTTTGAAAGAATTGAAATAACTAATTTATTTTAAAAGCAATTACTTCCAACTTTTTACATCTGAGTACATAATATAGCTGCTTTCTGAAATAGTAATCAGAAAGATTGTGTTACCACAAATATTTTTATAATTTAATCCGCTTTGTGACAAAATGTATCGTCATGCTTCCACCTTGCGCGCACAGTTTAAAACATTCTGTTACATAACTTAACTCCATATTTAATATGTAGCTTTTATAAAATTTGGAAACTATTATGAACCAAAAATTCTAAGAATTTCATGTTAAATTTTTATTTTATTTGGAGTTGAGTTTATATAACGTATTTTATTAAAAAAATCTATAATGTTTTCATGCATAAATTTTTTTAATATTAAAATATTCATCATATTTTTAGTTCAGTTAGAAGATAGTGCCCATATAAAGAATTCCATCCAATTTCAAGCATGTACCGTTAGCCATTTTTAAAATATCATGCGCGCAAGGTGGAAACATGACGAAACATTTTGTCCCAAAGCGGATTAAATTACAAAAATATTTGTGGCAACACAAACGTTCTGGTTACTATTTCCCAAAGCAGCTATATTATGTAGTCAGCTGTAAAACGTTGGAAGTAATTGCTTTTAAAATAAATAAAATACCCCAATTCTTGCAACAGTGACATATTCGAAGATCATAAGGGGTTTAAGGTGTATAAGTCCCCTTAAGTATTTCCTGTTATTTCAATTTCGTCCATCAAGTTTCATCAGAATGCAAATTAGGAGTTCAAATAGCAAATTTCTCATCCACCTGTGTGCTGATTTCGTGTGGTGAGTTTTTAGTTATTATATAGGGTTAGATGTTTGGTAGCTGATGTGGATTCGTTTAGATATAAAAATTACTTGCATTATTTAAATTGAAAGTAACTTCCATACCATTGCAAATATTTAAATATTTTTATGTCTAAAACCCTTCAAATAGTCACTGATCAATTTCGTTAAATTTTAGTTGTATCTAAAAAGCATATCTTTATAGTTATTCAGTTTGTCGAAGCAAGAGACATGAAAAATGCGCTCAGAAGTATGGGAAGGAATTCCAACTGGTTGAACGTAACTTAATTGGTTAACCTTAAAAAATACCAGCAATCTATGGGAAACATCTAAAGGTGTTTAGAAATGTGAATGGATACTTTACTGTCAGTAGAACAGTTTTCTTTTGTGTTGATTACAAGTTAAACGTTTTAAAGCTACCTGATGAGATCATAATGTAAGGAACAGAGAAACATATTCACTTTTATATCTGAAAAGACAAAACAATTTCCATTATAGTTTTAACTTAAACAAGAAGAAAACACCCAATTTCCTAAAGAATCGAATCATGCTATAAGTTAAAATGATCAACCCATGTACCTCTGACCTCGTACAGTCAATTTGTTTCAATTTTGTACAGCCAATTCAATTTTTGTTTTTGTCTCCAGTGATGCGCGTTTTGAATAATTTTTTTATGTGTTAGTACTATTTGATGTTAATTCGTCGATAGTGAGAAGGGATTTGAGTGATTTTTGAGTTTTTTGTGTGCTCAAAGATTTCTCTCAGAAAGTTTTTAATTATACTCTTTTTCGAAACTATTTCTTGTAAACGTAAGCAGTGAGGTTCAGCTCAGTGCGTCGACGCCACACACAATTTTTTTCCCTCTTCGCTTTTCTGAATTCTATTACTGAAATGTTGATGTTAATGTTAATGTTGAAGTACAAATAAATTATAATTAAATTAAACAATAATTAAAACAGGCAACTCATGCCTTGAAGCTAATTTGCCTGGTCATATTTTAAAACTAACATCAAAATAGCTCGCAGAATGTAAATCGTAAAGTTAGATCATAATAAAGAATGAGTCCTAACATTTAACTGATTTTAACTTACTGATGGAATCGTAAATCTCACAGGTTTAAATGTATAAATGTATAAAAATAGCATCTTACTTCATTTCCAAAATACCAATTTTAAAGCGTAGGCTTCCATTTTAAATGGCTTTAAAAATAAATGCTATCCTTGGTTTGAAAACAAAATATAATTAGGTTAAACATTTTGGTATTTTTCAGAGTTTTCAAATACCGAGTTAGCTTATTTTGTGCGTTATTATTTCGTATAAACGCTCTTAATGAATATACTAGCAGAGAAAAATATTAACCAAAAACAGGGAACTCTTTTTTTTCCAACAATAAGCAGTAACAGATTTTACAGGTGAAGATATCCAAAGCAAAATCACATATCTTCATCATCCGAATACATTCATCAATTTACATTCAAAATACAAATAGTATAGCGAATATAAAAAGAAGCACGGCAACACTTAATACTCTGTAAATGCGAATACTGATAAGCTGACAGCATCTACGTCAAATAAACTTTTTTCTCTTCGCTTTTTCTAGAAAAAGATAATTTTCGAGTGATCCTTAAAAAATGTGCTTAGTTAAGACTTAAAAATAAAATTTCCAGAACCGAAATGCACTCTTAAGACATAAAATTTAATTTCCGAAACCAGCAGACGGCAAAATTTACACGCTGTTAAAATGAGTTCCAGATTTTACGAAAATGTATACTTCAGATGAATTGCTTTTAAGTAAATAAACGAAAGTGACTCCCAAATGTGAAGTTAGTTTGAAATTAATGCTTACTGTTTGTGTCTGAAGAAAAAAAAATGCGAGAATTTTAACTTAAAACAAAATGGTAATTATGTTTATGAAACCGACGGGGAATTTCTGAAGCCTTCACTTTCAAACTTTTGCATTTTTCCTTGTGCCGTTTTCCTATTTTTCCCTTTCAGACTTGAAAGGAGCAGCTAGCCTATTTACATTTCAAGCGGCGTCGTGTATATCTATACATGTGTCAATACGAATTCTTTCTCTATTTCTTCTTTTAGTTTTGCTTCGTTTTTCTTTCGCGCTAAAACCTCGTATTCAAAGTCGCCGTTTTGTAAACTGCCGAGTTTCCATATTTTTAGATGGAAAAAGCGCCTGTCTTGGGATTTTCTTCTCGCCTACTTCATCTACATATACATGTTAGGATTCTGTTTTCCTTTTCCGCAATTCTCTGTGAAGACACACAAAAGTTTGTTCTGACATCTGCACTAACAAACGGACGTATTCGGATATGATTTAAAGTCGAGAGAGATTGCTGATAGCACATATTTTTGTTACGGAGGAAGTTTTATCTATATGCAAATTGCATGATCTTGGAAATAAAAAGAAAATATGCAAACTCCTTGTCATACTGCTGCAGAAAATGCTTATCAGAGAATCTGAAGGAAAGGATGTATTCTGTTGATGATTCCCTACGGTACAGAGGATGGAATGAGTGATTTTTTTGCAACGGTGATTTTCAGACGTTTTTGTGAAAGAATTTTGTAAGGAAATGTAATCAGCATGGATACCCCTGAAGATGTACATCGTAAGCAGTTTCCGATTCGGAGGTTTTGTAGTGAAATAAAAAGTTACCTTAATTTTACAAAGAATGCTTAAGTAAGAAAGATTTCTGTCACATTTTACAACATGCTGTTTATGGAATGAAAGTATAACAGTATGCCCCGCTTTGTGTGATCAAGTTTGTTCAGGTCTGGTTTGATAACATTAAGGTAACAGACCTCATTCTAAAGACCGATTGCGGCTAAAAATCTCAATTTTAATTTCATATTTTTAAAGGCCATACTCTGAGCTATCAAAAACAACTTTTCGTTTCTTGATATGTTTATTAAGTGGAGCTATACCAGTTTTTCTGCCACAGGACAAACCGGAAGTTATTATTTGCAACAGCGGAAGTGAAAGTTTAAAGGGCAAATTAAAAATCTAATTTTCGGCCATTTTAGCCGAAAGGTCTTTAGCTCATAAAGTCTGATAATTTCGTTTTGGCATTTTGCGTTGATACACTAGAAATGGTGAATCACTTTCCAAATTCTTGCCACTAAATATTAGCGTCCGGTATTATATTTAAAGAAATTAAATAATGAAGAATCTGCATGAATGTATGTATGTTTCTCGCATTGCGAAAAAACAACAGTACCTACAGGCATCAAAGTTTCAGTAAATTGTCCTCCACTAGAATATGAGAGTCTGGAAGCCCGAACTTGGAATTTCACAATTGTTTTATTATCGATTCGTGTTTTGTAAAATTTTAACGAATTTTTGGTTAACAAATTCAACGATTTTAAAGCGAGCAATAGCAATCACTGTACGGAAAATAATATCTCCAGTGCGCGAGACTGTGTATCGGAAACTCTATAAAGATATGCTATATTTTAATTTTTTGATATTGCTGTTGAATTGAATTTTATGATTTAAGTGTGAAGAATATGATATTTAATAAATAAAGGTAACATGCAAAAAGTTAAAAAAAAAGCCCCTTTCGGCGTAATATAAAATCTGAAAGATTACATTTTTTTATTTGTTAGCTACACAATTTTATGCATTTTAATTAATTAATCTGGAGAATCGGACAAAGCATTTTATTATGTGTTTCCTCATATTCGTTTCGTAACGTGAGCAGTTGTGTATATATGCCACGTAATGTTAATTTGAGAAATTTAAATGCGATTTTATATACACTTTTTTTATGATTTCTGTTCACAGCAACTACGATAACTCTAAATGTTCCTTATAGAATCACTTGAAATTTTTCGCAGAGTTTTTATATTATTATGCACGACGCAGAACAAGAGTTAAAAAATGAATCGTACAGAATTTAAATGATATCATTTTCCTTCGCTACTGTATGCATATTTTTAAATTTTTGTCCGTGTTGATTATTATGTTTAGCCATATATTACTGGCGAATCAATGTTTTCCGATTATTCTACTTCATTGCATGCTCATGGTTAATGTACGTAAAATAAAGTTAAAAATGTGTTTATGTCATCGCTACTATTTTCTTGCTAAGGATGGTTTAGGTTTTTGTTAATGTCGATATAAAATTTTCAGTGTTTTTGCATAAATCTCACAAAATAATGAATTTTTAACATTTTCGAGGTGATTATATTTAAGCATGAAAGCACTCCAATAGAAAATCTCATAAATACAGAAATATAACAAATATTTTGAAAAAAACAACCGTCGAACGAAATCGGTTACAGATAATAATAATATGCTCTTCAAAATGGCAATGGAATTAATTTAAACTAACTATAACTAGAAGAATATAAATAGGTACACTGAGAAAGGGGGAGGACAGTTCTATATCTCCCGTTCTACTGGGCCGATTGACGAAATTCAAATAGTGTTTTTCCTGCCTCGAAAGCGCGACTTAGGATATGTAGTAGGATATATAGCATTGCTCTAATATAGTAGGTATTTTGACACAAAATGGGACTTTTTATGAAATAACATACCGATTGTTTTCGATATTTCGATTCTACTACTCAAATTACGCCAAATTAGAAAGTTTCATAAAAATCGCACGAGTGGTTTTTAAAAAATTAGGTCTCAAAATTTTAGCTCCTCGATGTTAATTGAGTTTGGTATATATTTATTATTCTATCTTTTTTTTTTATTTAACTTATTTGATTTTTCCTTTGACAATTCGAAGTTCAGGTTCATTCCAAACAACATTCACCCAATTTTTATGATTTATTTTTTAATTTTGTATTTTAAAATAATTTTCATAAATTTTTCAAACAAAATTTTAAATTATAATCTATAAAAATTTTATGATCATCTTAAAGTAGACGTATTTCTAAGCATACCTGCAAAAAATACAGATTTTTATTCAAATATTCCGAAGATATACCTGAATTTATATATTGACGCGTTTTCAAATTTGCCATATTTGTTGTAAGCGATAAAACATCAAATGCGGTTTAGACTCTTTGTTAAAATTATTTGAAAGTATAAATAGAAACGATATAACTTTTTTCCTCCTCATGCACAATGCATGTCTTATTGCTGGAATATTGCTTTCTGGTGCTCACATGTTATAACATATGTCGGCAGGATATACAACAAACCAGCTAGGCGAAAATGGTTTAACTGCCATCTGAGAGGATTTATTTGGTTTATTGAAATTACGGCAAGCACACTAGGGCTATCTGCCTAAGGGAAGGGATGCCTTCGTGGAGGAGTTTCTAAGGGAAACTGGCTCGTATACACGTTACGCATGGGGAAAACCACGAAAACACCCATGCAGCCAGCCCGTTCGCGGTATTCGAAATTCGAACCGACCGAACTACCAATGTTCACCGACTTTACCGCTCGGCCACTGGTGTGCGCCATCTGAGAGGATTGCAGAACAAACCGATTTATCCCAGAGTTTCATTAGCGTCTAAAATGAATGTGGTAATACCTGACTGTAGATAAACTACTACTTTCTGACATCATCATTGTAGGCGGAGTTAAGGGTGGTGCATATTTGGGCTACCATTGGCTATAATCAAGGGATTGTCGGAACAATGTGCAATTTGCTTATATGCTACACGGTCTTACTTCCACTATTAAGTCTTCAAAGAACGACTCTCGTCGGGATTAGGGGCTGAGGCTTTCCACGATGATTCACTACCACCTCTTGGCTTTCACTGTCCGGTACTCTTTGTCCATTCCATAACTTTTTTTTTACTTTTACACTGCTAAGGAGGACTACTGACCGGGAACAAGCCCTTGCAGTATTTATTAAGTCTAAATTAAAAAAAAAAAAAAAAGAGTACAGAGTCACATCTAGATAGGGAATACAAAGGACTACCTTGAATACATATGACATTCCTGATAGTATAGGTTACAAAAAAAAATAAATAAATAATAAATAAAAAAAAAAAAAAAAACTTAGAAGTACAAAGCTGCATTGATACAAAACTGGTAAAGGTAAAACAAAAACAGTAAAATTTAAGACTAACATTGGAATTTCAAGCCTGCAGTTATACATCACACTGACTTACTATTATACACTTACTATAATTCCGCACAT
Organism: Stegodyphus dumicola; assembly: GCF_044657685.1. Lineage (NCBI taxonomy): Eukaryota > Metazoa > Arthropoda > Arachnida > Araneae > Eresidae > Stegodyphus > Stegodyphus dumicola. Next base: position 3,017,478 of record NC_140769.1, on the reverse strand, counting down.
TACAACATATTATGCAATATATTACTATAAAACTGAAAAACACACTAACATAGTAAAACTGATACTACAAATAAAACACGCTATATACACTGTTCGTATCAGAAAAGTACACACTGACATAGTAAAGCTGATATTACAAATAAAACATAGTAAAGCTGATATTACATTCCATAACTGTTCCCTCGACCCCCGGATTTATTGCCGAGCCATATCTGTATGACCAAGAATGGTACTGAGTCTCTCATCACAGGAAATCGTTTCGCCGGGTAAAGCAACTTGCTTCTGTTTCTCAAAGCTTCTATATTTTATAGATCGGAACCACACTTGTGTTACCTCCAATAAAAAGAAAGAAATTAAAATCGTTTGCTCAATATATTTCTCGCTTTTAGAATATTCTGCGCCCTTTCCCGATTTGATAGTTTCCATAAAATCATACTTTAAATTTTCCGTTTGATTATTTAAATGCATATTCACAAGTGATTATTAAATTATTAAATGCATATTCACAAGTTATTACTTAAAAGATTAAAAAAACTGTTATAAACATGTTCTTCCACTTATAAATTTAAATAAATGAGGAAATGTAGATTATCATTATGATTAAACGTCGCTCAAACGACATAGCACACTCGGTTAATGCTTGGTCGTTTCCTAATTATTACTCTAAAATTAAAAAAGGCAAATATTTAATTGGATCTAAAGTTAAATATTAATCTAAAGTTAGAATGCTTTATCATTAAATCAGAGATGATATTAAAAATAAAATTTTGCATTAATTTTATATGTATAAGCTAACACTTCAAAAATATTGACTTTTAACTTGCGAAACAACTGTATCTCCTAATTATGTTGTTAAATAAGTAATGTCTTTCACATAAACATGATCTATATTTAACTGTCGTTAACTATCTTTTCTATTAAGACTAACTATCGTAATTTTGCGAGAACTAACCTTAGAGATAATTTAACATGAGTCGCGAAGCTTAGAATAAAAGAAGAGACACGTTAGCTACCTCTACGATAGAAAACGTAATTCGTTTATCTCCTATATGGGATCAGAAATGTAATTGGATGAATTAAAAGTCTCGAGTTTGATTACGTATTTGAAATATGAAACTACTGGATGGAAAATTAAGAAAAAAATAACTTCGTCTATCTCCAAATACTTTTCGATGTTTCTTAGAAAATACGCTTGCTGAATATTCAATCCGGTCTTTATTAGACATATTCTGTTTCAAGCATTATTGAATTTTTGATACTTAAAACCGGCATTCATTTCAAAGATTCGTAGATTTCGCTGAGATCATATTTATTTAAGTATCTACAAATTTAGCAAAATTCTAATTGGCAGTTCAAACTTTATATGTAGAAAAAAACTGAATTAATTTTCCTTCATGAAAAAAATGTATGTTTAATATATACTCATGAGTTAGGATCCAAAAATGGTATTTTCTTAAAAGTGCACTTAATGCAATTCTCTTTTGAAAATTTTGTAATTTAACTTTTAAATTTAAAATTAATTTTGAAACGTATATTACGTAGCGATTAATTATAATTAATTGCGCAAATTCATACCATCTTTGAGAGAAGAAATTTATTAGTAGCAATCAAGAATCTCCGAATTTCCCAGTTATAATACAGCACGCGAAAAAGGAGTTTTTACAGAAACATATGAGGCAACTTTGCTCGTTGGTCACTTTTAAATTATATGCGCTGTTCATACCTCTGATAAGCCTTTTCTGTTTCCAGAGCATGTATTATGAACAAAATGTTTATAAAATGTATTATTCTATTTCACTCTTTATTTGTTTAAATAGCTAATATAAGACAAATATTTATTACATTATATATTTTTTTCAATGGCGGGTACTTGCCTATAACAGCATTGGTATACTAAGGCCAGAAGTGGTGGCCATTTTATTGTGGAGGCACCTAACTAAGCGGCCAGCGTTACCATCCTATGAAGGGACAGAGAGTTTTACATCTAATGCCTTCTCTGGGATTCGCACCCGGGCCCTCCGGTGTCGCAGTCAGGCTGCTCTAAACACTGTACCATCTGGGCGGCTATTTATTACATTTAAAACTATTTTACTACAATCAAAATGGTCTGGCGATGAAAGTTCGTTTTTTCACTGGAACTATCAAATTAGCAAATGCACCTTTCTAGAGAAAATTAGCTTCAGTGTTTGGATCTTCTCAGGGTGTCGACTGGGTGGTACCCTGACGTTGTGGCTAAGACCTTAGAAAGATTCCGTTCCTGGCGAACATAATCAGTCTTCATAGTGACTAGAACCACCGAATCTTCGGTGATAGGTTCAGGCTCGGCAGGGACGGTACTGATACTGCTTTCTTTGTCCCTTGGTTTTGGGGTCACTACATGGTTAGATGTCCAAAGTGTCCTTAGGTGTTTAGCTCCCCTTCGTCAATATTAAGGGATGAACTTTGAACTGTCTTCGTTTTCGTTTTGGGTGACAGGCTCGATCCCGCTTGCCATTGACCTGCATTCTAGAAAATTTGACTGTAAGTAATTTAGTCTCCCTGGGTTGACAGGGGGAGTTATGCCTCCTTGGATCGCCTCTGAAGGGTGAGGTGCAATTAATCGTGGTAAGGGCTTGAAAAAAGTCCATGTCCTGGAGTCTTCCTCTTTGGTGTACTGACCCTACCACTAATGACCAATGATGGAGACACCCAAAAGGGATAATGGTTAGTGACACTGATTGCCATAGTGAAGGACATGAATATTTGAAGTCAAGCATATTTGTACGCGTATAGTGTCTGGCACTTAAAATACAAAGGAAGCTGAAATTCTTTCCAAGCATTGATGGTAGAAGAAGAGCGGTTGGAGACACTTGGACCAGCGCCCGGAGAGTTCTTTCTTTCATTTCTAATGATTTGGCACGGGGCTGAAGATTAGCAGTTAGCAAGCTCGGTCGAAGCCACATATGTCTGCATAGATACTTAGGTGGTGACCTAGCTTCCTGCACTTGTCATTTGATCCAAAACGATTCTATTCAAAATTGATTCCATGATTTATTAGATCAGTTATCGCTTGGAAAGGTATTTTTTGTTCTTTTATAGTGTAGTAATATTTTGAGTGGTTTTTTTTTTTTTTTTTTTTTTTTTTTTTTTTTTTTTGTGTTAAGGCAATTGTTATAACTAACAGTGGTTAACTCTTAAATTATTTAAATGATCTTGGAAAATTGTAATATTTTTATATAATTTTAACCCTATCACGATTAAAGCGTCCAAGACGGGATTCCATTTGAGCATCTCAGACCGCTTGCTCTAGTTACCCTTTCCCCAAAGTGCATAATAATCTAAGGTGAGTTATATCAATCATCTTCATTACTGATAGTCTTGTCTTAAGATGATTCTTTCGTGGTTCATTATCTTTAAGCGAAATGTGATTTAGTACACACTCGGCAAGAGGAAGCTCCTTTTTTAAGAACTAGAAACGATATCACTTGAATCTTTCCAATCTTTTTGTTCGTTAAATGAACTGGGGGGGGAAGAAATTGTTGTGAATCTGAAATGCAATTAAAGGCGTTTTGGTTACTTAAGTAGACAGGTTATCAAAAGATTTGGCCTTCTATGGTTTAAACCTATATGCATATGTAAGGTTTCAATTATATCTAGAACTAAATTTAAGTCCTACAACCCTAATAGCCAAAATAGTGGGTTATCTCTACGTCCGAAAAAATATATGATAAGGAAATATCTCAAGATTTTAAATAACCGTGTTGTTTAATCTGAATTTGTAACATAAAACGCACGACTTGTGCTTCGGAAATACTCGTGAAGATTGAAAATTAAACAATAAAAATCAAATAATTTTAAACTCTGATAACTTAGTGTAACAATAACCATTACATGAGTGAAATAACTCATGTAATTTTACTGGGGCGTACGTTTAAAGACTCGGCTGTGAGAGAATATAAAAAGCAGGAATAATCACTTAGCTAGAGTTGGCGAAATTCTAACAGCGCTGCGCTACAGCCAGAATCTCTCGGCTTATAAAATCTAAACGCTAATCCGCATTCTGATGTTAAATAAGGAAGGAAAAAGAAACAATAAAGATGAAAATCACAACTGGTTACTTAACGTAAAGTGTTGATGCACATACGAAAAGTTTACTAAATGCGAAATATATTTTTATATAACACGAAATGAGGAAAAATTTGTATAATTCTTATGCTGACAATAAAATCCTCAAGTGTTCTGGTACAGTTCGGAAGGAGATCTGAAGAAATTGTAATGTAATCCTGAGAAATCCGTAATCGTAAATGATGAGAAGACTTTTCATGTCATGTACTAAATAATAGTACGATGAGTCTTAAAATGGAAATAACATGAAATCCAATGACACAGACTAGAAAGTGAATTCGAAGACAAATGCAATAAACGAATGGAGTAGCTCATGTTGACAAATTAAACAACAGACAAAGCAGCTTTCATGGATATATTTGTCTCTGAAAGCGCTGGGTAAAATCAAGCTTTGCAATGTTTGGCAAATAGCCGTTTCATTTAAATGACTTTCTTTATGCATTAGTAGTGTATTGGTTCTAAGCTACAGCTGGTAAAATCTGTGAAGTTCGCCTCTGACAAAAAACGATTTTTCTATAGTTTTGCTCATGAATATAATTCAATGATTTAATTGTAACATTATTAAAGAGTATTTTCTTATTTTGAACACATGTAATTACCTCAGATGCACCACAGATGTACAACACAAGGCTTACAAAAATAAGTTAACTAAAACATTAAATATCACATGCATACATGAAACGAACAAAAACAGAGAATAGCATTATGGACTTCACGATGTAGAGTTATTAAGGTTATTTGGAAGCAGGAAGACGTTAAAAATCAGCAAAGCCTTAGGGCGAAATCGAACCCTAGACCTTCGAATACTCATCGAGTACGCTTCCAATTACACCCCGAAAGCATGCTGGAAGGAGGAATAAGATACTTTATATACTGCCCCTTTTTATGAAGGGTGATTGGGAATTGGAGGAGCCAGTCGCCAAATCCTGGTGGTGAGGAATCATCATCCATTACCTTTTAGTTCGGGCGCCAGCATAATCGTTAAGTTATTTTTAATCCAGCAGACGTGAAAAATGTACAATGCCCTCACCGGCACTCGAACCTGGTCCTCTCGAATACGCGCCGAGTGTGCTACAGTTACACCACGAAGACATGCAAGTGACAGGTGACAGAGGAGGACGGGAACGTCTGCTGTTTAACAGAGGTAAACAGGCATATGTCCCGCGCCGGTCCCTATCTGGTGGCAGGAACTTCCAGAAGCCTCATGAGGCCACCTTGGGAGTTTATTGAAGAATTTTACATAATCGCGCATGGCCATACAGGGGCGTATTAAGAATACATTAGTTTTGATCGATAGGTGAATGATTTGTTACATCTTGGTTTGTTAGACACCAATTACAGCATATACAAACACATACACTTACACTAGCACATATCAAAACACGCGTAAAACATATATAAAAACACATATATAACACGTAAGCACAATATAGAATAATAGAAATTAGATCTTAGTTTGCACAGACAAGTAAAACATATACTTATGATGAAACATAATTAAACTAATATACTCGTATATTATACACTTGCACATTTAAAGACACATAGATCATATGTAAAATTCGCGTATAAATCATACATAAAGAATGCAGACACACTGTAGACTATTCAATTTTGTTATTAGATTTCTTGCACTTGTATAGGCAATATATATATAATGCTTATACACTTTGTGTAGTTAAGCAGTGCTTATATTAGATACACGATGCTTATAGGTAGTTACACAATGCGAACTAAGATAGATACACAATGCAAGATCAGATACACTATGCTTGTAGATATTAGATATTATATTACAGATAATTATACAAACAGAATAAAACACTGTACAACAAAATACAGCATAGTCTTTACGTGCAGCACCATGCAGGTTGTGTTGCGTGATGTTGCCAAACCCAATAATTCTATGTACAGCTATTAGATTAAACAAGTAATGCGGATACAATGTAGACACATACAGTCCACTTATGCACTATATACACTGACTACCAATAAGTATTTGGACACCTATGCAAATGACGATATCTGCGGTCCTAAGGTACGTCACGGACTCCGCCGGTATATATCGTGTAGGAAACAGCATCGGCTTTAGTCGCATGCAAGATGCCTCGTAGTTCGGAGCTCTCTGATTTCGAGTTGAGTTGAGTTGAGAGCAGAATCTGGACACCCGTGCGGCTTACTAAGACTATTCGGGTCTAGTCCAGGTTCCGCAACTATTCGGGGCAACACCTCATGGGGCATATAAGGGCATACATTGGTCCTGTATACATGCTTACATAGTTCATAACATATGCTTATAGTTACATAGTTCATAATATATGCTTACATAGTTCATAGTACATGCTTATATACAAGTAGTTCATAATACATAGATCTTTCATAATACTTGCTTACATTGTTCACACATATACATGCTTACATAGTATCTCTGATTTCGAGAAAGGTATATCTATCCGGTATCACAAATGTGGCCGATCCTTAAGGGACATATCTAGCGATCTGAAGTACCCAAAATCGACAGTGGCCTATGTGATTAAGTGAAGGGTGAGCGGTGATTGTTGGAATGTGCCCGAGTCGGCAGACCAACGAAACTGGGAGATAGAGACCGACGAGTGCTGTCCAGAGAAATTCGGAAGAACCGCACCCAACCGATGGCCGTCTTCCGCGAGGAGTTTCAACAGGCATCCGGGAGTAGTGTTTCAATGAATACCATCCGTAAGGAAGCACATCTGCTTGGTTTTCATGGTCGTGCTGCTCCCATAAGCCATAAGCCATTGATCACAATATCCAACCGCGCTGCTCGGTTAATGTGGTGCAAAGCACATCGAAATTGGACCGTAGATCAGTGGAAACGGGTTCTATTGAGTGAGGAATCAAGGTTCACCCTTTACCGTTCGGATGGCAGGGTCTGGGTCTGGCGTCTACCTGGAGAACGTCTCCTGCCAGAATGCATTGTGACAACAGTCAAGTTCGGCGGAGGTGGAATTATGCTCTGGGGGTGTTTCTCCTGGTATGGGCTGGGACCCTTGGTCCCCATTCATGGTAAGCTCAACTCCGATGGCTACTGCACTATTTTGGATGACAATGGGCTTCCTGCATTGTGGCAGTTTTAAGAGTTGGACCCCTGTTATTTTCAGGACGACAATGACAGTTGTCATGTTTCGACGTTAACAAAGGCTTGGTATGGTGCCAATGGAGTTCATCAAATGGACTGGCCTGCCCAGAGTCCAGACCTGAACCCTATCGAGAACCTCTGGGACGAGTTGCATTGCCGAATTCAGGGGTGCACTACCCGTGCAAAATCGGTTAAGGAATTTCTATGTGTTCTCCAAACCGAGTGGAAGAAAATACCACTAGCTGTCATACAAAGACTTGTGGAAAGTATGCCCCGGAGGGTCCACGCTGTAATTTTCTCTCGTGGAGGCTCTGCCAACCATTGATTTTGAAAAAAGTTAGTTTTTCTTTTCTATCACAGGTGTCCAAATACTTATTTGTAGTCAGTGTATATATATAAGAGGTAAAATACAGACAGGTTATATAATGCCGTTAATGCGTGCACTGCGTTTAATAATTGCAGATGAGATTCTTTGCTGCACTGCATACAGTGCTTATTAGATACTGTATTAGGTACACAATGCTTATAGAATTAAAATATATACACAATGCTCACAATGTATATACCACAGTGCTGAATCAGTTACACGCTGCTTGTTGTATATTAGACAACGAAGGAATAAGGAAAGGAGGGGTTAAATACAACAGATAATTTCACTGGCTAAGCCACGCGCAGCATTTTCAAAGCGTTCTGCAAGCACAATCTATGGCCATCAAAAGGAGGGCATGAAAAAAATAAAACGTTCCACATCTTGAGATACTTTTTTAATATTCATATAAATTATTTGATCTTAGATCGAAACGAAACAGGTAGCATGCAAATTTACTGTGACAAGGTAAAACCTGAGATATTTTAAAATTAATAGAGAGGTATGATTCGGAATCCAGTCTATAATTAGTCCTTCCCAAATAGAAAGATGGAATATTTTGGTGCTCGCAATATTACAAGATGGAATATATTCCTCATTTCACGTAGCTAAAAGCTTCTGATAATGAAAGAACTTTCAGTAGCTCTTTGGAATGCTAATATTGATATCTATGGGTAATTTAAGAACAGTATTAAAATGTACATTTTAGATTACTCATTTCCAACAGTAAAATTACTTATTGTGAATAAATATATCTAGCTTAAATTATTCAAATATGAAAACACTAAAGTAATTTAATTCTGTGCTTAGAGTTTTAATATGAAAGATTTAAATTAATTTCTATGAAGCTTCAAAAGTAAAACAAAAATAAACAGTAAAATTATATTTTCTAGCTTGAATATATCCAGCTTATTTTAGTAAAATATGAAACCCTCAAAGTAATCTAATTCCGAGACACAAAATGTAATATATGAAAGATTTAAACTAATATCTACGAATTTTCAAGAGTATAATAATAACACGCAACCTAAAAACTTTATTATAAAATTTTATTCAAATTGTAAGCCAAAACTTATAACAGGAAAGCAAATTTAATAAAGTTGTAACTAAAAGAATGGATGAAAATCTCATTGTTGAAATTAACATGTTTCCTGAAAGCTGTCGAAGACATAAAGCAATAGAAAGAGTCGAATATATAATTTATTTAAGAACATTTCATTCGCATAAATGAATGAAAAGCATAAAAATACCTCTGCAAACAAATATGCCTCAGAGATGGCTATAGTCTCTTGGGTTAAAATACCAAGATAATGTTTTTAATCGTTTTGATATTGCATGTAAAAATACGGAATTTTAAAACAGAAAAAGCACTTTTGAAGTTGGCTTAGATCGAAATAAGGACTGATTCTGAGAAAATCATCGGATTTCATTGAACTGAATACTTAGGGAAAATACACTAGCAGTTGTCTGCTTAAAAAAAAAAAAAAAAAAAAAAAAAAAAAAAAAAGAGTGCATTTTTTACATGATTTTCCTCGGATAACTGAAACATATGCCTTCACTGAAGACTTCATGAAGGAAATATATTCGCGTACACGGCATGAACTGGGAAAAATCTACGGAATTCCCCATGCAAACTGTTATTTCAACTGTATGAGCCAATGCCAGGAAGAATTATCAGCTTTCAATTTTCTTTTCAATTGGCTTCAAGCATACCTAGTTTGTTTTTAGAAGTCTCAAATAAGATATAACATTTATGAACATGAAATGTAAGACTTATTTTACCTTCCCAAATGTTTTCTGTCGTTTTTGTCAAACGGGGCCAGGTACAATGCATGAACCATGTCAGATACTAAGAAACTATATCTGCCTTTACTATATTATACAGGGTGTCTCAAACGGTCCTTGCGAGACTTAAAATGCTGGACTGTCATACCATAACAAACAAGATTTACAAGAATGCGAAAACGGCGAGCACTAGAGGGCAGTTTTCGCAGGTCTGTGGGAGAATGGGAAGAGACATTAGTTTAGGCGAGGGCGTTGCAGGAGAAGGATGAATCGTTCCGTTAATTCCGTTCTTTGCGTGAGATTTGTGAGAAGATTTTTGCCGGATCTGATAGTTGAAGTTCCAGGAATTTACGCGCTGAAACGTCTGGTTTCAGCATGTTGGAGGGCCTGCACATTTTAGCTGCAGTGTGCAGGTATACCTCGATAACAAATAACCTGATCGTTTGATTGGCGCAGGAGGACCAGTTGCATAGCCAACGTCATACTCTGACATGACTCTTCTGGATTTCTACCAGTATTAATACATGACGTCAACGGTGTAGGAAATGACAGGAACATTAGATATGAATTCCGTCGCCAGGTTCGTGGGAGTAGCGTCACGGTATGTGACATACCTGCCCATTTTGAACGGGTCCATGAATCCATGTGTCGACTTTGCAAGACATGCATTTAGGCGAAAGAATTTTAAACACCTTCTGTGATATATGTATGTTCTTTAATAAAAGTCATAATAACAGCTCTTTCTACATCCTTTTTCTTTCTCTGTGCTCTTAACGCGTTGAGTGCCACGCGTATAATTTAGGCAATCCCGTTCAGGCCACGCGCTTCGCTTAAAAGCGCTGGTATTGTAGGGCCAGTTATTCGTATCGCGGTAGAAGATAGCAATAAGTTGTGAAAAAGAAGACATTCCGTCGAACAAAATTGCAAGAATATATAGAAAACAACAACATAAACTCCGTAGGAAACCGGGAAAAGCCTCTGAAGTACAAAAATATTATAAATTATGTTATGATAAAAATGCTGGTAGAGTAATGGCCAGAAAAAAGACTAAAAGAGTGTTGTCACATTTTGTAATAGCTCTAATGGAGAACCGTTATTATATTTACCGTGTTTCAATGAAATCCAATGAATCAAAATCAAATCAAGAATCAAAATTAAGTAAATTTAAAAGAAATTTTGTGTAATTTCATAAAACAGTGTAAATTTTATAGTTATATATCATGTTACACGCTGTCAGCCAGCGGCGGTCGACGCGGCCTAAATGAAAAGGTCTAGTGTCAGCCACAAATGGCTGACGCGACCTAAACGGAAAGTTTAGTGCAGCCTCAGATGGCTGACGCGGCCTAAACGGAAAATCTAGTGTCAGCCACAGATGTCTGACGCGGCCTAAACGGAAAATCTAGTATCAGCCACAGATGGCTGACGTGGCGCTTAACGTGTTAAGAACACTGCCGTTTAGCGATCGCCGTTAGCATTTTTAGACACAATTTCTTATATAAATCTTGTTTGCCTTGGTATGACAGATCAGCGTGTTAGCTTGGCAATGAACGTTTGAGGCACCCTGTATAAATACATAATGTAATTGTGCAAATGTGCATGCACACGGTACTGCCGAAATTTGAGCTACGACATTACAGCAGTACGAAAAAACACATTTGCGCAATTACATTGTGTATTTATTGTAATTGTGCCACCCCCAAGCTATAAGTCCCCCCCAAAAAATCAGGGCAGTGCAAGAAATGAAAATTGGAACCACTACAATGTAAAATTTACTATATGCTATTTGTTATAATTTTTCGACATTCGGACATGGTTTAAGGGCTAACTCCTATGTCAGAGTAAAAAGAGATGGTTACTTAACAGTTTGATCAACCATCCAGACAGTTTGTGACCCAGAAACGTTGTTTTCTATTCAAACTGTAATTTAAAGTGTGTCAGATGTTAATTGAAGCATAATTCGCATTTAGAAAACAAGAAAACAAAATTCTGCGTGAAGTTATATGCAGATATAAAATATCTGGCATTTTAAGAAATTGGAATCAGAATTCAGTTATCTTCAATACTACTTTGGAATCGAGAGAAAGTACATTAACAGCAAATGAATAATCCTGATAATAATCTAAAAACCAGAAATAGACACCAGAAACGTATGCATGAGAGGAATGTCCTGTAGTGTATGGTACGATGGTCTAACACAGCGGATATCAAACGATTTTGTCCTTTGCAGCCCTTCAACACTGGTTAGATCAGCGATCTCGAAACATTTTTTAACACGTTCTCCTACGTTGATTACAGCAAAGCCTCGAAAGATATTTGCCAACGGATAAGGATGCGTTCGTGGAAGACTTTCTAAAGGAAACTGCTTCATATACCCGTTATACATGGAAGAAAACCACGAAAACGCCCATGCAGCCAGCTCGTTTGCGGGATTCGAACCTCGGTCCGAGCTACCAGTATTCAGCGACTTTACCGCTCAGCCGCTGGTGAGCCCTCCTACCCAATATAATGTAATGTAAGGAATGCTTAACATGCAATTAGAGAAGCTCCAAACTCGTGTGATACACGATCATACACGTTCAAGTGAACATGAGGCTACTTCTTTCTGGTATCCCCAAGTACCATTTTGCTCAACCCCACTTTAGAATCCACTGGCTTAGGTCATTTACCTCTCCCTCCTTTCTAAAACTCTGTTCATAGATTAAAACTAAATATTCAAGAAGTAAATAAAAAAACTGGCAGCATCCCTCCTTAAAATTAGAACCCTGCCCCGGATAAGAACCCTGGTCTAGCATATATTATTGGCAGATTGGGACTGGATACCTTGATTATGGAAGAGCACACGAGGACTATATGTTTAAGAGCAGGAAAGCTTTCGTGGAGGAATTTTTTGGGATATTGACTCGAATTTCCATTACACCTGTAGAATAAAACTACAGTGCATCCAGGTTGTTGAATGAAATTCAATCCCGGATAAAACAATGATTATTTATCAGTTTTGCTCATCCGCAGCTTGTAGGGGTTTACTCTAGAAAAGCATAAAGGAGCAAGAAGTGCTAAGAAGTGAACGCATGTCGCACCAGAATTAGCGGAATTTTAAAATAAAGAATAAAAGATTCTAGTTTCAAATTTTATAATATTAAGTTACATACAGATGGTTCTAGCAAAATATTCAAAATTTAAGAGAGAGACTATTAGTAAACAAATATTATTAAAAGTTAAAATTTTATACGAAATAAAATTAATTGAAACAACTCCTTACTTGTGTTTTAATTTACGTCAAAATTATAAATAATAAATTGAAATAACAATTTTAACAGACACAATAGGCTCTGTTTCAAATTTTTATCAGACAACTACATAGCTCTGCGCACATTTACATGTCATAATCAAAAACGAGCAATTATTATTTATTAACAACAAATTCTTAAAGTAACGCCATTTTGTTCATATAATTCACAAACGAGATATCCACGAAACAGCAGCACAATCCGCCTGGAAATTGAACTTTTTATTTAAAAACAAAGTAATGCAGACTTAATTTACTATTCAGTCCGGAAAAAAAATAAGAAATAAAAATAAAAAATAAAAAATAAAAAAACACCAACAACAAGCGATTATGTTACCTTCTTTAACTGTAAAAATCTACCAATGCTACGCAACGAAAATACTTAATTTATATCAGTATGTCCCCTTCTTACCACTTGTTAGAAAATTTATTGCGCGGAGCTGGGAGATATACGATTCTACAAACAACACACAACTTGACCGCGCGGAAAAATATCGTTTTTTCCTTTCCGCTTTGATTAGAGGCCACACTAAGGAAAAGGCCCTCGCCTGTCCCCTCGGACAATTCAAACTGGACAGCGCAGCTCTAGAAAGACCTAGTGAGTAATAACAAGGAAACCGCTCCAGCCTTTCCCCTTTGTGACCCAGTAAAGCATGCGAGTTGGCATGACACCGAGAGAGAAGAAATTGTGTTATTGATTGGGCTCTGAAGGCGAGACTTCTGCGACATACATCACTTGGGTGTAGCGTATTTTATAGTTTGCATGGCAAAGGAATCGGGTGACTGTACCAATAACAACTGAAGCCTTGTGGTTTAATGCCTTAAAAAGATTAAACAAAGTGCAAGCTGACAAGAAACATAGAAGGCTTCTCGAGACTTAATTTGGTTATTTGCGCGAGAAGCATAGTATTTTTCATGTTTTTTATGCTTCGGGTTACATTGAGAAAAATAAGAATTATGTAAAGACTGGTGGTGAAGTTTGACACAAAGCGAAGTTCAAGATTGTCTTCTAAAGCATATAGAAGAGGCGGAAGAAAACATCAAATGTAAAATTAGAAATTCCATGACATTAATATAATTTCTATAAAATATATGGCAAATTAAATTTAGTTTTTTTTTTCTTAATTATACACTGTTTTTGAATTCGAACTGGTCATAATAGTTTCATATGCTTATAGAGCAAAAATTAATGAAAGTATTATGGGAAAATAAATGAATGAAGAACTTTGAAGAATTCTCTAGATCCATGTCGGATAGCAACCAAGGGGTTTTCGATTTTACAGATTTGATGAGACCATTATTACACAGCAAGAGAAATGAAAATTGTATTTGGTTAGTTTTTAATCGCGAGTTTAATCGTGGCAAATTTATGCGAGGGGTATTTGCTAAAGGATGAGGTTCCGCTTGTGAAAGAAAACTTATAAATCATATTAGGTTGTTGTTACCAATCTGACTTGTCTGACAAAGCTTAGCACAAACCCCCGACATTCATTGGGTCAAAGACCTATAAGCGCCTGTCGTTGCCTTGAATGCCATATAGGAGACAGCCCTACCTTAGCTTAATTCCGCCCCCAATTTTGAGATAGAGCACCCCGTGGGGGACGGTTCCGAGGTCTACCACCCACCTTCCCCATATCGCAACCTCTCTAGAGGACTTTCGGATCGCTGTATGTTTAGAGTGCCTCCCTGCCGCACGAACACTATGTCTTTGAAACATTCGTGTCTTCTCCGAGATTTGATCCCGGAGCCTTCCGGTACGGCAATCAAGAGTCACTAACCACTATCTTGGCAGAGCTGCAAGAATCATACTCTACATGGGAAAAGCAGCGAAACCTTTATGTTGGTCACAGAGAACAGAATTTGACCAGACATTTTCCTGTTTCCATTTCGAGATTAAGCCAAATTGTGCAAATATTATATCGCATTATGTTATTTTTAAAGAAATTAAATAATGAAGAATCTGCTTGCATGAATGTATGTATGTTCCTCGCACTGCAAAAAAATGACCGTATCTAGAGCCATCAAATTTTGAATAACGTAGTCCTCCGCCCGAACATGTACACCTGGGAGACCAAATTTTGAATTTCATTTCATTATTTAATTTATATTTTGTAAAATTTCATGTTTATTAAAAAAACTCATTAATTTGAAAGAAAGTAGTATCAGCCCTGTTCGAAAATAAAACATTTCTGTCTGGATCGCGTGAGTTTGTTGTCATTCGGAAAAATACAGCTTGGTAAAATTTATTTTCACAAATGAAATACTTTATAGTTCCAAAACTTTCCAGAAAAGCACTCGTACGGCTGTTCTCAGTATAAGAAAGCACAATCAGTAGTTACCAATTCAAACTACTAAGAACGTTAAATCCAACACAATCCAAAGCGCCGCTAAAAGGCAAAGCTCTCACGTAGACTCTCAATACTCCCACCTGAAGGCTGAGCCGCCTATACGGTATTGTTCTTAGAGAAGGGCTACTGTGATACCGAAGAGTCAGGGTTTAAATCACGGAGAAGGCATGGATGTTTGTAAATGTGTACTTTATGTGCGGCACGGGGGCACTCTAAATATTCGGCGAGCCGAAATTTCTCTTGAGAGGTTGGTGGCAGGGGAAGAAGGATGACAGACCCTCGGACCGTCCCCCGGGGTGCTATCCTTCAAAATTGGGGAGGAAAATAAGCAAAGCCGTACAAGGCTGTTGTCGATGACAGGCGCATTCTTGCTGTCTTTGCCAGGATGAATTTCGTGTGTTTGATTTGATGTTACTGTCAAATAAGTGAGTTAAGTTACAACGACAACAACTCACAGATGAACTAAACCAACTAAGAACTGATGCTCTCGCCTGTCTTACATAGTTTCCCCCGGCCGATGAGAAATCTCTAGTACTTTCCATTTCTGGAAATTACTGGAAAACATAAACTAGGTTAAAGTTGTATCTAAGGCACGGATACAGTTATACATAGGGGTCAATTTCAGGTATTCAGTTACAATACCAATGATAATTACACAGGGACTGCAGCAACATATCGCCAAATAGTCGCCAAGTTTCGCGCCTATGCCGATTTCTCGCTTACTTTGGCGGTAAGTATTAGTTGCCAAAACTATCACCAATTTGGCGATATCGTGAGATATTCATTTACCTCAATGTTAAATAGACTTGCCGCTGCAATCTTATTTTTCCAGCAGAGCTTCGGTTTCTTCAGACGCATCATAATACATTATGCAAAAAGATATTAAAATTTTACGAATAATTTCACTAAAATTATTTACATATATACGAAATTCGTAACAATATATTGAAGGAACGAGGCTGAAGTATAAGTAAAAATACTGCATACAGGTATTTCTATATACTATAATGGCAATGCCCATGACAGGACTGCATTTATATTATATTATAGCTGCAGACTTTTCTTTTACATGAGAGCCTCTGATACTCTACTCTGACAATCTCAATGATAGCACAAACTTCGGAAATGGAAGGCACAAGACAAGTCACACAACAGAAAACATGCAGAAATATATAGCTTGTCGTCAAAATAATGTAACATTTGGGGCTATTTGCCGAAACATTATGAAATGGTTGGTGCAATTTTTGGCATCTATGAATCCCCAGAATAAATGCAGAGTGGTGTCTTTTTCTCAAAATGCTTAAACGGAGCTACGTCTACATTATAGCTATTTATTCAAAATTTATTCATTTTAAGAATGCAATAAAAATATTGCATATTTGTTTAGCAAACGGAATCAAGACACATTAAAAGATATCCACAAGAATACGTACATTTCAGTTTTAAAATATAAAATTATATTTTTAAAATACATATATATTTTTTAAATTTTGAACAAACCATTTAAGCAACCGTAGACAAGTATTTACAAAAATGCGACGAAACGACACGCATATTAGTAAAGAAAAGAGATTAATAACACCGTTTACATATCCTTTTCTAAATATCCCCCGCATCCAACAATATATTTCGTTCCTAAATAAATTTCTTCTTAATTATATAAAGTTTTTTAGTCCAAAGGGGCTTTGTCCTTTAAGGACTATTGTTTTCGTTTTGCGATTTTGCGTTGAATCACTATAAATGTCCGTTTCACGTTTCAAACTGTTGCCACCCAATGTTAGAGTCCTGCATTATATTTAAAGGAATTAAATAATGAAAAATCTGCATAAATTTATGTCTATTTCTCGCACTGTGATAAAATAACGCTACATAGAGCCATCCAATTTTGAATGACGTAATCCTCCTACGAATATGGGCATGTGGAAGGCCAAATTTGAAATTCAGAATTGGTTTTATCACGATTTCCTATTTTGTAAAACTTTAACGAATTTTTGATTAACAAACTCAAGAATTTCAAAGCGAGCAATGGCAACACTGAACGGGGGAAAAAACATTTTAACTCCTGCGCGCGGAACTGTGTATCGGAAATTCTAAAGATAGACTGATTTTAAAATTATTTTGCGACATTGCTATTGAACTGAATTTTATGGTTTAAGTGCAAAGAACATGATATTTAATAAATAAAGGTAACACGCAAAACGTTAAAAAACGCCCCTTTAGATGTAATTTAAAATCTGAAACCTTTCAGATTATTTGTATTATTATTATTATTTTAAAAATTACGTGCATTTACCTATAACGGCTTTGGCCACTTCTAAGGCCTGAATTGGTGGCCATTTCATTGTGGAGGCACCTAATAGGCTGCCACTGTTACCTCTTTTGGAAGAAACACACAATTTTACAACCATGCCTTCTCCGGAGTTCTAACCCAGCCCTTCGGTATCGCAGTAGGGCTTCCCTAACCACTATACCGTCTGGGTGGTTTAATTATATAAAGTCCTTCTTTCGACCATTCTTCTGAACTGCAGTACACTGGTAGGCTGCAAATACATATTTGTGTTATGGATATTGAAACTGATTCCATGTTAATGATCTTTCACACTTTCTCATCTTTATTTGAAAGATTTATAACGTCAGACACCACTTTACCATTAGGAGTTGTGATTTATCTCCCTTGTATGACAGTAACATCAGAACAAGCTCACGAAATTCATGGTAGCAAAAAGAACAAGACTGTGCCTGTTGTTGGCAAGAGCCTTGTGCACCATACAGGTGGCAGTACGACTTCGCTCAATTGTGCTCTCAATTTTGATAGAGAGCACCCCGCAGGAGGAGAGGCCAGAGGGTCTCTCCCCTCTTCCGTTACCATCAACCTCTCGAAAGGAATTTGAAATCCCCGCAGAGTGCACCTTGCAGCACATGCACTATGCTTTTACAAACATCCATGGCTACTCCTGGATTCAAACCCAGGTGCTTCGGTACCACAGTAGGCTAACCTGACCACTACACCCTCTAGGCGGCTTGACCATTATGTTGTGCCATAAAGCTACTACGAAGCTGTCAAAGTCAAACTGGATTCTTTTCTGTCTGAGTAAACTGCCTTTCCTGTCTGAGAACTGTCTAAGTAAAGAAGCTTACATAATTGGAAATTACATATGGGCGGGCATTCCAAAATTTCAACTTGTCTATCCTTAAGATTTAAGTTCATGTTTGATAGATTGTGTTATGCACACGCTAATAAGAGTTCATAGGGAAGTTATAAATGAACACAAAATGTAGTATTTCAAGAACTGATAGAAAAAAATCAACAAGACTTTTAATAAATCTATGAAGGTATGATGAAATATAAAGTATATTAAAATGCATTTGAAATAAATCACAATTTCTCAAACTTGTGTAATTAATAAAAGTTTCTCTATTACAATAAAATTCTTACAAAATTGTTCCCGTGAACAATGTAACAATGTTCACGTTATTTATTTTTGCTCTATAAATGAAGTGGATACGTATGAAAAACACCAGAAAAAATCCACAGAATCAAGATAAATAGTTTGAATATGCAAAATGCTTTCAACCGAAATTTTAAGAATCAGATAAAATAAAAAAAAATCATCTCAGCTTTATTTAATAAAATAAAATTAACTGAGCTCTTTCTTCTGCATATTTCTCCGCCTTTTTGCTTTTTATCCAGAACAAGAAAATCTTTTCAGAACTGCCTTTCTTTGAACTCAAGAAAATGGGAAAAGGAATAATCTAGACATTGTGTTATCAGAAGGGACAGTGGCAGTTTTATTTCCATCGTTCTTTTCTCGGTTTCCTTAAAAGCCCTTACAGTATACATCAGCATTATTCTGTCCCACATCTTGTGCCCTTACAACTCTCTCTTGTTTTCTTAAATAAGGTCCGATTAAATTGAAATATTTGGTGGAAGCTTAGTACAAGGAAATCGATAGAAGCAAAACGTCTGCAAACCGAAAGAAGCTTTCTAATCGTTTCGATGGTGACACAAGAAAAATCAAAATGAACACCTTTGTCGATGGAAGAAGGGAAACGAACAATCCGGCGACAAATTCTCCAAATGAAACAGCTCGACAGGAACGTTTACTACATTAGGGACAATAAAAAGGCATTCAGCCATTTGTCATTTTTCTTCTCTCTCTCTCTCTGAAATTATTTGCAAACATCGGCGAAATCGTCATTTCTCTTTCTCAAACCCCCTTTTACTCACTTACTCCCACATATGCGACGATACATCATAACACAGAATGATGTTCTTGGGGGAGGGTTGCGGGGGTACAAGCAAAAAGGAATTCTTTTTCCAGCTTGTTATTTTCCATGGCACCAAAATGGCGACACAGGTCATTTGCGGGAAAAGCAGTGCATTCATGGAAAAATCAGTGTTTTCCTTTGGCAGTTCGGAAATAACATTAGTACTGGTAAATTAAGGTCCTTTGTGCCTTGTGATGTACACGTAGGGATGAGGATGCAGTTAATTATTTTTAAGAAATATGTTCCTAATTATAGGCAAAAGCATGATAAGTACTACAAACTCAGAGGTTATTAGAAGATACAGAAAGTTCCGTTTGATAGCAATAATTATATGTGTTTTGGTCCACGGGTAAACTGGCATTCATAAAATGTTTCGATATTCTGTTTTTCAATGTTTGATAATTTCGTGTACGTTGTTCTGTTTTTACATTTAACATAACATAGCTGCATTCAACCTCCTGGAACTCTTGGGCTTTATACCTCAACAAAATCTACGAAGAACCATACTGATGGTAAAAAATATATCCAAGTGTGCATGCAGAATTTGACATTTGTTAACAACTGCAATGTAATGATAATATCGCGTTTGATTAAATTACTTATAAGGGTAATTCAAAAGTAAATGGTTTAAAATAAAATATTATTTATTCCTGTATGAAGTGAAAACATGCAAACATATC
The DNA here is from genome assembly GCF_044657685.1 of Stegodyphus dumicola. Lineage (NCBI taxonomy): Eukaryota > Metazoa > Arthropoda > Arachnida > Araneae > Eresidae > Stegodyphus > Stegodyphus dumicola. Next base: position 2,997,524 of record NC_140769.1, on the reverse strand, counting down.
GGCATAAAATGAAAACTCAGCTACCTAAGTTTCATCGTAAATATTCGATAACCAATGCGAAGTATGAGAGAGAGAGAACGGAGGACGTGGGCACTATCCCCTTATCAAACGGTTAATTAGTATAGCACCACGTCCACCACTATCTATAGCACCCCTTCAAAATGCATAATGCCACTTGAAAGGTATTCAACGACAAACAAAATACAAAATAATATGTTACAGAGTTACAGATTAATATTTAAGATACATTACTGGTACATTACTGATGCAAATATGACAGATGCAGAACTGATAAAAGACTGATATAATACAGATATTAACACTGATTAATACTGCTACAGTACTGATTCCTTGATATGACACTGAATATTATTACGGATTAAATGGGAATGATTTTGCACAAGTCGGTAAATAAATCCACGAAATAATACGTTACGGAGACTCAAAAAATTGCGAATTAAAATATCACAGATCAATGTTCTACTGTTCCATTACTTGTACATTACTGATGAAATATAACTGATACACTACTGATACAAGGCTGATATAATACTGATACAATACTTTACTGATGTAAGACTGTTTTTATTGCTCATGCAATATATACATGAGCAATATGCATAAACAATACTTTACTAGTATTAATACTCGTACAATACTTTACTGATATTTATACTCATACAACACTTTTACTAGTATTAATACTCATACAATACCTTATTTTAATACTCATACAACACTTTTACTGGTATTAATACTTATACAATACTGACTAACAGTGATTAATTGTAAATGGGAATGATTTTGTACAAGTCGGTAAATAAAACCACGAAATAACACGTTACAAAGACTCAAGCTAATGCGAATTAACAGAACAAATATGCATTATCGACACATTGCTGTTGCATTACTGGTATATTACTGATGCAAATATGACTGATACACTACGGAAACATTACTGATATAATACTGATACTGATACAATACTTTACTCATGTACGACTGCTACATTACTGATACAAATATGCATATACAATATTTAACTGTTACAATACTGATACAATACTTTACTGGTATTACTACTGACACAATACTGGTACTATACTTTGCTAATGTAAGACTATTATATTACTGATACAAATTTATTTTATTGCGCAAGCCATACTGAAATTACTTAAGCTTAATTATTGAATATACTCTAAACTGAATATGCTCAATTACTCAATATACTGAATTAAAAATTACGCAAGCTATGAAAGTTGGATTTAATTAGAAATGACGCAGTGCAGAAACGTTATTATGATTTTTCGATTTTCAGATTGGAGAGGGGATTTTAAGGATTATCGCTAACTTATAATTTTGGTTTATATATATTTTTTATCTTATATATATTTATTTATATATGTGACTGCTTTAAAAATAATTGTCAACCTGAGAGAAAAGACAGGAAGGAGAGATATATTTATTTTCGATAACATTTCATACATAAGACTCTGCGCCTCCATATCTGTTCCGCGAGCTAAACATCATGAATGATACTTGTTTATGTACTTAGACTGCTCAACAGAAGGTCTTCCACCTTCGCACAGCAAATGTTTGGACTAAAACATTTAGACATACGTTTTGTATGGTACAACAATCAACATGCTAAACCATTTCATCCAAGGAATCATATTCGACTGCATGGAAGAGGATAATTTATTTTCAATTTTTTTCTCGCTGCTAACACTAGTTTGACAACCACAATTAAAACAAAATTTAAAATATCTCTACTGCGGTTTTAGAAAAAATCTGATGTGTACACCACATGACTTCCTTGTACGGAATATTAACTTATACTCATTTTTTCCTTCATTTCATTTAATCTTATTTCCTCGAATTTCGTTAGAGATACATTCCTCATTCAATTAATTCATTTCTCACTTCCTGGCAAGGCAAAAATACATAAAAACTCAAAATATCTTCATTAAAAATTGAAAGATAAAGAAACATAAAACACCAAATTCAGTTAAAACAATTTAAAAAAATTACAATACAAATTTCAGTTTCTAGGCGAAAAACAAGCAATTCAGAAAGGCAAAAAGGTTGATTTTTCAGTGCACGAAACTAAAAGTTTCCTTTTGGTCCACTCGGAAAAAAGATTCTGAAGGTGCAGAAATAATTAATTCACTTTCTGCTAAATTTCAAATGTCAGTGGCTGTTACGGTAAAAACAATTAGGTTAGCTGCACTTAAACAACTTTTAAATTCTTGATAATTCTACAACTATTGCATGCATATACAATTATTGCATGCATATACAATTATTGCATGCATATACAATTATTGCATTCATATACTAAAGGCATAAAAACCTTAACCGGAAGTTAAGAACATAATTAAATTATTTTAAAAGCAAAAGATGCAGAATTTACGAGTTTATAAGAAAAAAAAAAAAAAAAAACTGAGCTCAATGAGAGTACTGAGAGTTCTCAACTGAGAGTAATAGAGTGAGTGTATATGTACTTATATACCCACTCTGTTATAGACTGTATATTCACATATATTTACAGGTATTTATGGTGCGGCCTATTGCAACCAAAAACGGACGTGCACAACTACATGTTATAGCAGTCCTTATATGCAAACTTCCAACATTCTCAGGCTACTCATTTTTTATTTATGCGAGATACATACATTACGTACGTACAGACGCCACGATCAATTATCTTCTGAATCCGTTTTAAATTAGTTTTATAATTGGGTTTGTGGAAAAAGAGTCCTTTATTCTGTCCTTACGTACAGATGTCACGCAAAAACATCGTTAATTATCATTCGATAGTGGTCAAAATGGATATTTTCGTTGAAATATGGTACCCGGAATTTTTCGTGATTACAGTACTACCTTTATTCGTACAAGGAAGTAAAAATGAGCTGTTTTCGGGGAGGGGATAAACTCTGTTCCGGAAATTGATACATTTTTATTTAATTTATTTTTCTAAAAGCTCCATGTTGTGATTTAGGAAAACTTCAAATGCAGATTCAGCACAAAAATATGAAATTTGAATTTAAATGAAATGTTGAAGTTATAAATTGGAGGATAAAATAAATCCAAGAGCTACTAGTTTAAAAATGATCGTATACCGAGAAATTTATTCATAAGTCGCGATTACCATTTCTTTGCTTCATTGCTTTTGCATTTCAAAAGCAGGCTGGTTGCTTTTAGTAATCTTTATTTAAATCAAGCGAAATGAAATAGTGTGGGGGCGGAACTTGCAAGACTACTTTAAATTTCTATTTAAATAACTTTAAAAGAAATTTTGACATATTTACATAAAGTAAGATTTTCTTCCGTTATAAATCCATTAGTCGTATTTTTTCTTTAGTGTATTTTTTAACCTAATCGCATTCGATTTATAATCAGTGTCTAAAGATAGTTCTGAATCGAGAAAATAACAGAAACATTATTCTGAGTTTCTTTTTTTTTTTTTTTTTTTTTTTTTTTTAATTTTACCTTTAATACAGGAAAAATTATAAAATAGTTATCTTGAGCTTAGAAACTGAAATTTAAAATTATTGATTTGAATTACAAAATTGTCCTTGAAAGTATTTCTGCTAAAAATCTGTTAATTAATAAACATTTTTTATTCTACTTTTCTCTCCGCATCTTTTTGTCGAGAATGTCCCATTTGAGAAGGATGCAGAAAAGTTAACCAAATCTTTTTCTTAAAATATTTGAATAAGTTTTATATCAAAAAATAAATTAATTACCTTGTAGGGATATAAGGTACTTTTTGGAAGCAGGCAAGATGAAAATTACGCAATGCCTTCGCCGGTAATTGAACCGCGGACATCTCAATTACGCGCTGAGCGTGCAGACCATTACACCACGAAGGCTCGATAAGAAGGCGGGAGAAATACTTTATATACTACCCCCTTCCTTTTAAAAGGCGACTGGGGTTTTGGGGGGACCCAATCGCCCAAATTCTGGGTGAGGGAAATCATCATCGAACACCCTTTTAGTTCGAGCGCCACTGCAGAGACATTAGGTTATTTGGAAGCAGGACAAATGAAAAATAGCACACATCTTCGCCGGAAATCGAACCATGGACCTCCCAATTACGCGTTGAGCGTGCAGACAACCACACCACGAAGTCACGTTAAGATGGTGGTAACCATGGTTGTATGTTATATGTTGGTAACCTGTGCATATTTTGCTTTAAATGTGACTGAATTATGTTGTTCTTATGTTCCGGTTAAGGTACTTATTCCCTTGGTTAACATGCATGAAATACTTGTAGAATTATCAATTTACAACTATTACAATTTAAAAGTTGCTTGAGTACCACTAAGCCTAAGGAAACTGCGATTTGTTTACATTTGAAACTTTTATTAGAATAGTGAATTAAGTCAATTTGTGCACAACTTCCGTGTCTTCTTAACGAGTGAGACCAAAACTACACTTTATGTTTTGTGCATTGAAAAATCTGTTTCCCTGCTCGCTGGCAAAATTGCTTGTTTTGTCGTAGAAACTTTAATTTTAATTGCAAAAACTGTAACATGTTTTTTAACTGTTTTAACTTCATGACGTATTTTATGTTTTTCTGTATGTTTCAATTTTTAATAATGATAATTTGAGTTTTAAAGTATTTTTGTCTTTCCGCGAATTGAGAATTGAATTAATTGAATAAAAAATATATCTGTAGTGAAATTCGAGGAAATAGGCTTAAATGAAATGCACTAACATTGTGTATAATTAGGAGATATTTATATTAATTGTTCTCGTAGATTTTTTTTTTTACTAGAAACTACAAAAAACTTAATTAGGAAGTCAAAATATGTTTTAAAATATTTAAAAACTGCGTTTTTGAATAGTTCCTTGTAATATGTATACAAATTTCAAAGCTGTTTCAGAATTATGGTTTATTAACATTCTGTTTCATCATTCGTACTTTTTATTAGTACTCTTTTTTATACGTTTCTATAAAACTACATGAACGCTATAAAAGAACACATAAAAAATCCAATTTCACAGAGGAGATAACAAACTTAATTAAGAATAAAATTAATATAAAAATAATATCAACTGCAATATGCAAAAAAGGATATGAAGTGATTACTTAAAGAGCTATCAACAAGCCGTAGCTCGCAATAATATTAAGGCATGCTCATATTCTTATACAATACTTAAATGAAGCAATTTTTCCACTTTTTTATGTTTTGAATTTATTTTCCACTATGAATTTATATAAGTTTACTTTAATTTTATTAACATTGTAGAGACATTAGGTATTTTTTGAAAGCAATAGAGATGAAAACTTAGCAATGCCTTCGCCGAGAATCTCGGACCTCTTGAATAGAAGGACCTCACGAACCACGGACCTCTCGAATACGTGCCGAGTGTGCTGACTACTACACCACGAAGGCATGCTAAGAAGACGGGAGATATACCTTATATACTCCCCCCTTTTAAAGGGCGACTGCGGATTAGGGGACCCAATCGCCAATTCCTGCTGGTGGAGAATCATTATCCACAAACGTTTCTAGCTCGGGCTCCTCTGTAGAATGATTGGGATTATTTCGAAGCTGAAGAAATGAGCAATGCCTTTGCCGGGACTCGAACCACGGACCTCTCGTATACGCGCCGAATGTGCCGAAACCACGAAGGCATGCTAAGGAGGCAGGTGAAATACCTTATAACATAATGTTTATAAATTCAACTGCAATACTTTTATTTTCCCGCTACTCGGAGTACTTCCATCGCAAGCCATTATAACAATATTTCACAAAATAAAATGTTATTTTTTGTAACTTACAGATAATTTTAAAAATGAAATTAATCAAAGTAAAGCGTAATTTTTCTGTAAACGTAAAATCCAACGAAATGTATTGAGATTAATTATGTAGAATCGTGAAAAGCTTGGATGTCCATAAATTTAGTGCATCTTTCTGATAGGGGGGGGGCAACCAAAAGAGCGTCGAGCAGAGGGAAGAGCAGCTTGAACTTCTTGTGGAGAGAAAGAGCTTCAACATCTTGTAGTTGAAAAGAAAAGCAGATGACTCTTGATTTCGGCCTCCTGGGTAATCTCTATCAAAACTGGTATTTGGGATTCCATCAAAACTGGGGACTGGCTTTGGCAACCCTTGCCCAAAGTCCCTGTCTTTTTGGACACGATAAAATTCCCTGTCTTCTTGGCTACGATTCTCTGAATCCCGATTCTCTTGAATACGACAGATCCTCTTTCCCTCTTGGACAGCACAAAATTCGCTGGACTGATTTGGTACGTGATTCAAGCTCAAGAATTGCTTTTGAGCCCTTTTACTTTGAGCAGTTCTTCCAGGCATAAACAGCGTTTGGCACTCTTCCCCAATATCATGTCTTAGATAAACATTAATAATTAAAGCCGAAGAATATATAAAAAAAGTTTCTAAAACTTCCAAGTTAACCCGCGAGCTCGCGCACTGGGTCCAAGGGACCCGCGCGATTAAGCAAACCTTTCTCAAAGCGCACATATTTCACGCAAGTTATTGAGGTCCAGTGAAGTCGTGTCTGAGGTCGACCTCTTTATGTTTCCGAAGTTTTTTCGTTGGGACTTTATTTGGAGTCCTGATTTTGATGCTATTGGGCCTTTTAGATAAAGCGCGTCTATTCGTATTACTATTTCATTGTTGATTTCTAATAGTATAGAAAGCGGCAAAAATGTCACATTATCTATTATGCAACGAAGAAATATTGCAAAAGTTATCAGAGATATCAATTCGCGAAGAATGTATTGAAGAAAATGAGGATGGAAGTGATCATGAATTTTTAATTCACATGATTGTGATTCAGACAGTGATATAGATTCTGAAAACGAGTGTGAGAAAGACATAAATGTTTTGGAGGGAAAAATTATCGGAAGTCAAAAAAAGTAAATAAAAAATGCATCGTTTGTCCAGGAAAATAGTACAAAAAAAATGAAAACGCGTTTCGCCGAAAGTGAAAAGTATTTGTAATTTGGAGCACACGAAAACACTTTCTTCAATGTGCTGCTCACATTTGTTGTTGCATTTTCATCTGTGTCTATATAGTGCTAATAAAGAAAATAAGAATCGACACAGAGTAAAAAGTATCGATACAGTACTCTTTTTGTTTCCTGTGCTAATAAATAATTAGATTTTCTATTACTTTAAGAAATATTGTTTCATAAAAGCATTTCGAGAAATTAAAATTTTTAACTTGCATACTTTTTTAAATTTTATCATAAAATATGTTATTGACATAATTTTATCATATGTTATTGACACAATTTTATCATATGTTATTGACATAATTTTATCATATGTTATTGACATAATTTTATCATAAAATATGTTATTGACATAACACATTTTCTTCAAAAAATAAGAACTGGGTCTTTTGGACCCAGCGCGCGCGCTCGCGGGTTAAAACAAAACCTTAGTTAGGTAACGAGCTTTAAAAACATTTAAAATTATAGCATCATCAAGTGATCATTCCTGTTGGTGTTTCCTGTCGGCGTCAATCATTTATGTCCGCGTTAGTTGCAGTTGACATAATCTAACAAAGTGAAATCCTAGGTACCAGAATCAAATAATGAACCGTTTAGCTATTCGAAAAAGAAATCAAGAACAATTTTGAAAGTTTCCACTTTCTCTCTGAACGAACTCTTTCTCGCTGAACGATCGTTCATTGAAGGAACATATCGAAGATTTACCAGTATTAAAATTATGATTTTATTGTGGATATTTTGAGCTGAAGACCGTACAATAATAGATGACGCTTTGGGTTTGTAAGAATGGCGATTGTTCATCATTAGACTGCCATTCTTGGAACTCTGGTGAACATTTTTATGCTGTCGTGTCGTTAACCGGAATGTACGGAAACGTCTTTTATTAACTGGAAAAAAGCTGGAAATATTGATGAAATTATTAATTGGATATATATTTAAAACTAAATGAGTTTGAATTTGCGTCAAATAAATGCAAAGTAAATTAAAGATTTAAAATACTGATAAATATTCTTTTGGCGTTTAAATCCCACAGAATGTCCAAACTGAATAATTAGGCTTTGTTGTAATAGTTAAGCTTAGATAATTAACCATTGTTATGTAGAAAAAAAATAATATATTTCATTTAACTTTTATCTCTTTACAACTGACTCCTTGGTACCGCGACAAAAAAAAAAAAAAAAAAAAAAAACAACAAACTAACTACTACTAAAAACTACTAAACTTTGTAAGTACATAATCAAAACTTTTAAATCTAAAAGACATCAAAGAAAGATATCCTCCCTGGTGTTTTGATAGAATCACGATGAATTATGCACATCCACAACAAAATCTTTAACAGGCTATCTCTCACTAAATTAAAACTAATTTATATCTCCAACCTGAAAACACATAAAATTCAATACTAAATCCAGAGATAAGCTTAAACCTTGAACATTTCATTTATCACACAGAACTCTTCAAAACACCGGGGAAAGATACAATCACACAATTAAGAAGTCTACTCAACCAAATCAAAATAAATTCAGTGAACAGATCGTATAGTCACCAACACTAAAACTGATTTTTTTTTCTACTACCGCAATATAATTACCCAGGTTCGGTTGATAAACCATGTTTCCGTAAGGACCACATGGGTGACCTACAGTAGACCACAATTAATACACAAAAAAAAAAAACATACAATATTTAAGATAATAAACACATTTATTGAAAATTCCCACACATTATAACTAGATAGCTGGCCAGACTACCCCTACAAAAATCCTTTAATGTTATTCATAGTTTTTTTTTTTTTTTTCAAATCAATCTCATATTTAACATTAATCCATTAATACAAAAATCATCGTGAAACACTTCACAGTTCTTAATCATTTTAAGCAGGAACTCAAGAATATTAAACTCATTTAAAAAAACTAATTTAGAATAAAACATATTGAACATAGCACTTAAACATTAAAACAAAGATTCACTTCCTCCAATTAGTTCAATTAATTTCTGACTATTAAACATTAAATAAAAAATTAACTATCTCAGCTAGAAATTTGGTAAAAATATTCATTTTTTATCTACTTCACATGTCAACTCTTTAGTATTAAACATTTCCAAATTTAAAAGGATTATGCATCAAAATAAAACACCAATGAAAATTAAAAAGTCACTCACGAAATCGGCGTACCACCTTTGAGAGACTCAGGGAGCTGCCCGATCTAAATTACAAATCCCGAAACAATAACAGCCTAATCTTCATCGTTGTTTTCCGGAACCGGAGCCTTTTCATAGTTCCAGTTTAAAGTTTTCAAATTCTTACGTTAAGCAGCACTTTCACTCAATCAACTTCCCGTTTCCGAAGTTCCACTGAAGTTTCCATATTTCCATCTTTTCGAAAACAAAATAGATACTCCAGCACGAACGAGCAGTTCAGACTGTTCCACAAATGGGAAAGAAATCTCAGCGACGAAATTGAAAATAATAGGCCGCAAGAATCGCCGCCGTCAAACATGTCGAGCACCCACACTGTCTCGGACACTCCGTACCCAGAAATCTCGGAGATAAAAACTTAACTGTATACCGCGGTCGACCACCGAAGAACCGCCGAGTTTTTCCTCCGCACCATCTCCGCACTTCACTGACCGCGGCCGGCCCCCTATGGGCCGCCGTCAAAGTAGCAAACCCCTAAGGCTCCAAAAACCTCTTAAAAGTCTTCTCTAAAAATCGCTTTTTTTTTTTAGTCCAAAACCTCCCTCCTGCCTTCCGTGCAACGGCTTAAGAAACCTCGGTTTACACACACCAAGAAACGCCTCAAAATTACTATTGGTTCAAACAACACTAAAATTAAAAATTTAGCCAATCTTAAGGAAACTTAGAATCCCCCCGGGGAGAAAAAAAAAGAATAAAGGTTATAGTAGTTAATTCTTATAGTAAAGTTTTATAGACATTTCTAATAAGTAATTCTAACAACTAAAATAGTTAATAGTGATTGAAATAATTTAATTAGTTGAATTAAAAATTTTGTAGTTGAGTAAACTAACCTAATTCTAATGAAATCATTTTGTTGTCCATAAAGTAAATTATTAGATTGGCCAAGGAAATATATCATTATTTAAATTAGTTAATTGAAACTGTGAATGTAAATTAGTCAGATTTGTTAAGGAAATTTATTCTTCATTAAATTATTTAATTGAACTTGTGAATTTCTTTCTTGGTGAAGATTGATTGGTAAAGGTGTCATTATTTGAGCTTCTTTGCTCCTCTTAGGGATTAAATTGCTTGTAGGATGTAATAGCCTGATTTTAATTAACATATTACCCGGTTAAATCATTCTTTTGAAAATAGAAAGTTACTATGTGCAATAACCTGAATTACATTGGTATTGATTATTCTGAGTTAAATTGCTTGTAGGATGTAATAGTCTGATTTAATTAACATATTACCCGGTTAAATCATTCTTTTGAAAATAGAAAGTTACTATGTGCAATAACCAGAATTACATTGGTATTGATTACTCTGTGTGAAATGTTTTTTTTTTTGGAATGTATAACTTGTTAATTATTCTTTTTTTTTCTCCCCGGGGAGGGTATTGTTAATTTATCCAAAGTTTTATCTGATCATATTTATCTGAATGTAATAGCAATAATAGTTTGATATTATTGAGTCTAAGATAGAAGTAATATTACTCTGTAGATGGTATGCATTTTGTAGAAAGAAATACGAGTATTTTACAGTTCAGCTTGAATATGATTTGCTTACTAAGTTATTCTGCACTGTGTAATAATCAATATGTTAACAGTTCGGATTGAATATTAATTGCCTACAAATTACTGGACTAAGTAACTCTTAAAAATTTTAATAAATAGGCTCACTTTTCTAGATCAGTCAATGTTTATTTATTTCTTTTTGTGTGTGTGCTCAATGATTTTCACCCGTCTCATTCTCAAATTGATTTCAGGGTTAATCCGAAAACACAACGCAAATGTACGGGGCTTATTGATATTAGTATATTTATGTTAAAAAATTTTAAGTGTTATGTCAACAGAGTAGGAAACCTTTTAGGTACCAGACCCTTTAGGAAACCATAACATATTGGTGCCATTTGATTTCACCATAACATATTGGTACCATGATAACTAAGGATACATTATGCACAGTAAAATAATACGCAAAAATTATACACAACAAAAAAATACATAAGAATTTTCCATAACACCATACAAGGAACCTAGTGGATGGTCAAATACAGGTGTTAACGTTTCTTGCAGTTGTAACATATTCCTAAACTTACGAATTATCAATGATGCTTGCAAATTTTTTGCCTCCTTTATCCTTCAGTTTACGAGGGATTATCATATATTTGGACTTTATTTTGGCACAATTTAAGGAATAATCTGGTAATCAAAGAATAATTCTGATGGCGGTGATATTATTCCAGGTTCAATCAAAAATATAAATGATACTAATAAAAAATAATGAAAATGCGGCTATAACAGGATTGAACTGGATTTATCTGAAAAACGAAGAAGTAAGCGAGGGCGATAGGGTTGAGGGGCGTATTGTCTTCCCGAAGGGCTTTCTAATAGAATGCGGCTCGTGTTCACGTTACACTTCAGAAAACCCCGAAAATTCTCATACAGCAAACCCGTTCTCCGGGATTTCAAACCCGCTTCCAATGACCGCTCGGCCGCTGGTGGGCCAACTACTTCAAAAACTTCGATTTCAGTGCAAATCTTAAAAGTGTAGACATTATAGAGCTGTTACAGTGAAACATCAAAATCTGGAGAATGTCGACTATCAACAGTGAATGTCAACATTCACATAGTCGCTTGGTGTATGTCCGAAATATCTTGCAAATACTCTTATTTCTGACTTAACTGGTAAATGTCGACATTCACCATGTACTAATGATGAATGTTGAACATATAAGAATATTATATTTTCTTCTCTGTAATACAGTCGCGAAAACACGCACTTGAGACTTAAAATAAGAACATAAGAACTTAAAACATACAGTACATTCAAAATTAGAAAGGAAAATAATAGAGTTAAAACCTTACTAAATTATGTGACTCAAACCTTATTTATTGAAACAACTTAAACTATTATAACACTTTGAATTGCACAAGAGGTCATTGCTTTTACAACTGCATTTATTTGTGGAACACTTCCTTTTGCAATGACAAACCGTGTACATATACTCCTCTCTTTTCAACCTACACCAGAGCATATCTGTGATTGTCGACGTGCACCGGTGAGGGTACGAATTTACAAGAATGTAATGCAATATTCGAACTTTCACCGAAGTATTTGGTGAATGTTGACATTCTCCAATCTCGGTCTTTCACGATAACAGAACTATATCAAATGAAGATTTTTTATTCATTCTGAAATTTAGGAATTTTCTGCACAATAAAATAAACACTTTTGAAAAAAAAAACGATTTAAGATTTAGTCATAATTATTTTTTTCCAGTTAGCTACATCATACACAACATACTCTGTTCAGCAACAACAATTAAAAAATGGACAGTTTCATATCTCCTGTTATACTGGGCCGATTGAAGAAATTTAATTTGCATTTTGGATGTTTCGAAAGCCCCACTTAGGATATATATATATATATATATATATATATATTATTGTTTTAGCATGCGTATTTTGACACAAATTGCACTTTTTCTGAAATGACGTAACGTTTTTTTCCCATATTTTTATTCTAGGACTCAAATTATGCCTAAATATAATTTATTTTAAAAATTGAACTTATCGTGGCGCATTTGCTTCACTTTGCGCCAAGAGCAATTCATTTGGCGAACTTCTCGAGTGGAAAGAAAAATTCATCGTTCTTTTTTTACAAAATCTTAACAAAGTATAAAACACATTTCGAGTTATTCTCGCTCATATTAAATATGCTAAATTTCAAAATACGCATATACATAAATTCTCATATATCTTGAGAAATTTTGAATAAGAAGCTCTTTTTTTGCGGGTTTGCGTAGAAATACATCTAATTTAAGGTGATGGTAAAAGTTTTGTAGGTTATAATTCGAACGTTTTTCGAAAAATTTACAAAATTACAAATTTTAAAAATGAACAAGAAAATATCTGCGGGTTTTATTTCGTCTGAACTTAAATTTCGAAATATGAAGAAAGGAATCAAGTAAATGACAAATTCAATTAACATCGAGGAGGTAAAATTTGTGAGAGATAATTATTTAAAGAAAAAAAATTGTGCGATTTTTACAAAACTTGGCACTATTGCATAACTTGATTCGTAGAATCGAAATATGGAAAAATATTGGTATGTTATTTCAGAAGAAGCTCGATTTTGTGTCAAAATACCTATGCTAAAGCAATGCTACATATAAATATAATATATATTTTAATTAGGGCTTCGACTCAGTGGAACGGGAGGTGGAGAACTGTCACTTTTGGGGGGGCGGGGGGTACAGTGTATACATCATACGTGACAAAAATCGTACCTGGATGTTAAGCCTAAAACAAATAAGTAGAAAATCTTTGCGAAGAAACCACGACTAGCAATTTTACTTTTCTTAATTCAAGAATTCCTTATTCAACACAAGATACAATTCCGTAATGACCGAGAGCACACCACGAGCTCATTATAGGAAAGCTACCCACTTTCTCATCATAAATCATCTCTCACAAGTATGAAACTGCTACCGAGCTATTTAATAGATATGCTCACGCACTGAGCAAATACGATAGTTTTAATCAGAAGGGCCGAATAGCATCGCGACTGAAAATTAATAGTTCATATCCTTTCTTTATTAGAAAAAATATCAGATCATTCTAATTCTCACATATGGTTATTTTCTATTACCATTTATACATTATCTTTCTCTGAATATCAACATGATTTTAAAATAAGCATTAACACGTTGAGCGCCACTTCAGCCATCTGTGGCTGATACTAGATTTTCCGTTTAGACCGCGTGAGCCATCTGTGGCTGACACTAGATTTTCCGTTCAGGCTGTGTCAGCCATCTGTGGCTGCACTAAACTTTCCGTTTAGGTCGCGTCAGCTATTTGTGGCTGACACTAGACCTTTTCGTTTAGGCCGCATCGACCGCCGCTGGTAACATGATATATAACTATAAAATTTACACTGTTTTATGAACTACGCTCACTCTTTCCCTGCCTACAATTGCTAGCTGTAGAACTTTCTTCAATTGGCAACTTTTGTTAAAAATATATTGCGTCATCATCAAAATTGTGGAGTGCAGATTGACCCCATCGTGATGTGCCATGCCATAAAGTAACCAACAAGCAATAAAGATAGATCTGGATTATCAAGTGATTTTATGATTCTTCAAACGTTCTCGACACCTTCTACGTTATCCATATTTTCAGTGATTTAACTTCAATTCACTCGTGACTGCAAAATAATGTCTTCCCTAGTCAAGCACTGATCTCGCGTCACACAATTACTATAACGAACTAAAATATTTCATCACATATATGTGTGTATATGTCATAATAAAAGCAAAGGAAATAACGGAGCAGTGTAGATGCGTGATTAGACCCATACTGAAGAAGAATTTGATTGCGTAGTATGCTAGTAATGCTAACTTGGTAATATCTAAAGAACTTGGCAGTCGAAGCAGTTTTAATTCCATTTTTATTTCCAGTTGATATTTGTGGCCACAATCACTTGGCACTCTAGTCGTGCCTTTCCGCAGAAGATTTACATTTTTTATATTGTTGTGATAGAAAGCAAGCCAGCCAAATTACATCTTAGCACAGTAGAGAGCAAAAGCTGAAGTGCGTAGTTATGCAAGATGGAGGCACGCGAAGAGAAAAGTTTTGGTTTACAAGGACAGTTTCAGTTCTTAATTATTACGTCATCAGAGTTGCGCGGGCCATAGATTGATCTAGAAATGACGCAATGCAGAGAAGTTATTACGATTTTAGAATAGAGAGGAAGAATTAATGTTTTTAGTTATATTATAATTCTGATTCATATAATTTTATCTTACATATATATATATATTACAGAACTATTATATTGTATCTCAGCAAAAGATGACTATTGAACAACATGGTAACAATTAAAAAACTAGAAATAGAAGTTAAAATAGTTGAAATCGCTGTTGTATGGAGACGGTTACGTTTTTAGTAACTAACTCCAGAAATCAATTTTGCTCTCTTCGGGATTCGAATCACGATTCTTCCAGAACCGCTGGACATGTTACAACTTACACCGCGACAGCTAACCCGGGAAGAGGATGTAATTTCTTTAATTGAAAATAAGGAAAAGAAAATCAATCTCTAAGCACGAAATGAAAGAATTTGACTTTCAAACCCAGAAATGACTTGGATTGCAAAAGTGCAGAACTATTTATTACCATAAAACGGTAGCGACTATAAAACGGGACAAAACCATAATTTACACCAAGAATGTTTTAGTATAATTTAAAATTATTTTACATTAATGTGAAAGGCAACTATTATTGAAACTTTTAACAGTTTCATCTAATATTCACTCTTGAAAATTATTTTAGTTCTGTAATGCCTTTAATGCTTCACACTATTTCTCCAATTAAGGATATCGAAAACAAAATAAGATATTCATAACAAGCTAATTTTACTGACACATAACCCAGGCAACATGCTTCCAAATATATGAGTTTAATTTTGGCGAAAGAAGGTTATTGTAAATTTTGCACGTTATTTTTACGTAATTTATACGAAGCCAAACGTACTGATAAAAATTACGAAAATCATACTAATATTCTGTTTTCTGAGTTCTTATTCATTACGTTTACTAATATTATACGAATTCTAAAATCCTTAAATAAGTCTATTATTTAGAGTATCTGTTAATTTCTTTTCCTTTTTTTCCATTTTGCAGTTTTCCTCCCTTCGAATAAGAAAAAGTATGTGAAAAACGCTTTCAACATAGTTTTAATCCCATACACTACTTATTTTCATATTTTAATTAGCCTAATAACTCTACGAATTTGAGAACTTTAAAAACATAATTAAAGGGAGAAAGGTATGCTTGTATGCTCAGTACAAAAAATGAGAACATTTACGTATATGAGATAAATATATGTAAATGTTTACCAAAAATATATGCAAATCCCAAAAGTTTCGTAAATTGTAAAATATACTAACAGAACGTAATCATCAGCATGAAAGTAGATAATAAATATACGTAAATAATCTAATGTTTTTCCGGACACATTTTATGATATTTTTACATTCATGTGCGAAGTTTATCTATTTAACTTAACTAATAGTTTATTTTTAAGTTGATTTTTAAGTTTCGTAAAGCTCTCATTTCACCCATGCTTTTCATGTTATAATGTAAACGAGATAGCGAGAGTTTATTCAGAGTAAACTAAAATAAAGTGCTATTTAAGCAAGAGTTTCGCAAGTTAGTTTTAGAGTATGTCTGCCTATTCCAGGCCATCTTGTGCGTGATTATTAGCTACTTGCGTTAGCGGCGTTGAATGATCCGACCATTAACCCTTTGCGGCACAGTGTGTCCGGTCTGGACACACCTAAACATTTCCTTCTGTTCTGAACCTTTTTTATTTATAGTAGATGGCAGCTCAACACAAACCAGTCCATAATTTTTAGCCATGTTTAGTTTTTTAAGACACTCATTTTTCCAAGAAATTTTCCAGAATTTTTTAGGATATAAATGAAATTGTTTGAAAAGAACTTTTTATGTTTTTTTGCCTGTATGCTAATCTCCTTTTTCTATATTAGTTTTAAATTTTTACCTTGGAATCTTGCCTAAAATCAAACGGCGAACCCTAGGTGTGCCCATACAGGGCTCACCGATCATCTAGGACAGCTGAGAGGCTGTATTCTTTGTTTCTCCGCATCTCATCGGTCAGTTCGTTGACAACAATGCTCGTTTCAGCACTCTTTTCAAAGCTCTATTCAATCAGTGTGCCACTTTGGGCATACCCACAGAATGAAAACGGTAAGTGCTATCTTCACAAAATTTTACTTATGTACTCCTCTAGACCAAATTAGACTGCCTACCTTTTTTTTATATCAAAACTCAGACTTTAAAAGGTAGCGCGCCGCAAAGGGTTAAGCTTACCTCGCCGGTTTACTACAAACCAGAACTCTTCCTTCCTTACAGTATTTTGTTAGGCTAATCTATCACACCTTGAAATTAGTGTTTGTTATATTATTCTATTAAACCGGAAGTGCGTGGCTTCTTGTTACCCAAGTTGGGTCATTGCTAATTTTATGTTTGAATAAAAGGGTCTTATATAACCTTCTTCTGATTTAAGTTTTGTTTTATAAGGCTAGAAGATAATTCTTCAAGCATTCCTTCAAAAATTTATGTTCCCAAACAGACATAGACTTTACACATTTTTAAAGTTTTTTTTTATACGAAAGGCCTTTCGTAAATTGCACGTATTTTTCATGTGTAATTTACGAGTCATGCAGCCTGGGTATATAGTAAAATATTCTAATAATTGGGGACATTAGGACGATTAGAATATTCCCGTAACCATTGCGACAGCGGAAATCCATCACGATATCTCTCTTAATTAACTTAATTAAAATGAAGCCTCTCTAAGCACGTAATTAAAATGATATCTCCCTAATTAAATTAACATAAAAAAGTATAACCTTGTATAACACAAGCAGCCATTCATTTGAATATTTACGAATCTTAAAATTAATGACCTCGTCAGCTACAGCGGGAGCTACCTCCATACGACAGCAAAATAACGTAACATAAAGGGGAAGACAGCAACAACACAATACTGGAGACTGTTGGCATAAATCCCTCCGCTGAACTTCACATTCCACAGCTTTGTCATCATCATCCGACACAACTAAAGAATGACTCGACCTTGCAAATTTCATAGCTTTGCTCCGAAATGCGACTCCGACTCGCTCAGTGTCTCTATATTTCAACCGCAAAATGCGTCTCGGGAAATACAGCCTCTAACTGTAACAAATGCGAGAGGCAGCATCGCGGAACGTCGCTCGTTTATTCATTTCAGAGCGTTTACAGTGAAATGAGCGCGAATTTCTAGGACTAATTTGGGAGCATTATTGTTGTATAAACTAATGTAAGCGGTCCTTGTGTTTCCGATTTCAAATGGCGCTGGGTCGTTCTGCGACTGCAAGCATGAATACTAAATTCAAGAACATGGCTTTGTTTAGAGAAACAGGCGAAATGGGAGTTTTGCAAAACACGTAACTGCTTTTTGTTGTATTGATTAGACGTCGTTTAATGACACCGCTTAATATTATCACTGTTAATGTTATCATTCGGATACTGTTATCGATGTGCCGCTGTGGGTGCCCTCCCCTTTTGTATACAAAAACATCGAAAATATCTCTCTTATTGTGATCTATCGAAAATACATTTCCTATTGTGATCTATCGAAAATACATCTTTTATTGCGATCTATTGAAAATACATCTCTAATTGTGATCATCGCTTAATACATCTCAGTCTGATGTATCGAAAATACATCTCTTACCGTGATTTATGGAAAATACATCTCTTATTGTGATTAACAGTTCTGTTAATATAAACAAAATATTAGAGAATGATTTTTTTAAACTGAAGAAAAGTCGTCAGATAAAATAAAAACTGATTTAAAAAATTTGAAAAATCAAATTTGGAATATAATACAATCAAAAAATCATAACATTTGGAAAACAAAATCATAAACTAAATGTAAGGGAACAGACAAACAAAAAGTATTTAATAATTTTTTTAAAAAATGATAATTTTCTAAATCATAAATATTTTATGCAAAAAGAGCAATATAAAAAGAAAAAACACAGGAGCACAATAAAAAAACTCCGACGAAAGCAAAACCTCCTCAGAAAATATATTGTTACGCACAAGATGTTTGCAAAATTTTTTAATGTTTGCTTCTAAGAAAATTTGAATGATAGACGGATCAAAACGTTGAGTCGCAATATGCTTGATCTTGACACTATGATGCAAGGTGTAATTACATTTAAGAAGGATGTTCAATTCCCCAATGGTATTCAAAACACGTATGTACTCTAAATTTTGGAATTTAAAAGCTACGCAAAAAAAATTATCCTGAAAGAGAAGTTGTTACCGAACACCATTATCAATGCCTCACTCTCCTTTCTTAATAGAACGCTTCAATCAAGTGTTTCGGAAAACAACTGAAGTTTTTTAAAGAGGTAATTTAATAACTGAGCAGTTTACTATCAAATATTGAAACAAATTGCATCAATATACCAAGCGCAGTCATCACAGCAATAATATCGAATTTTAAGCAATTAAAATCTTTATTTTGTTTCAGAAAACTTATTTGTATTTGGCCCCCTTATAAGGTATTTCTCCCGCCTTCTTAGTATGCCTCCGTGGTGTAATGGTCAGCATGCTCGGTGCGTATTCTAGAGGTCCCAGGTTTCAGTCCCGGCAAGGGTATTGTTCATGTTTTCGAAATAACCTAACGACTCTACATTTCTGCCCGAACTAAAAGGTGGCGGACAATAATTCGTAGGTATGGAGAGAAGGTGCGTTTTGAATTCGTGGTCAAAGAAGGAAGTGAGAGCGTTTATCCGCTATGAATGGGCACGTGGAGTATCAGGAACAGAAATTCATAACCGCCTCTTGGAAGTCTATGGGCCAGGTGTGATGTCGAAGCAAATGGTGTGGAGATGGTGTCGCACATTCAGTGATGGACGTCAGCAAGTGGAGGATATACCGAGAGCTGGACGAACGCGCACGGCCACTACAGATGCAAATGTCAGGAAGGTGGATGACATGATTAGAGCGAACCGGCGTATCACCATCGATGAAGTAGCGGAAGATCTTGGAATCTCACGAGCTCGAAACATCATCCACGACATTCTTCGATACAGAAAAGTGTCAGCACGATGGGTGCCCCGGCAATTGACCTCGACACAGAAGGAACAACGCATGGGGGTCAGCATGGAACATCTCGTGCGTTACCATGAAGATGGCAATGACTTTCTGTTTCGGATTGTGACGGGGGATGAAACGTGGGTCCACCATTTCACGCCAGAATCGAAGGCCGCATCTATGGAGTGGAAACATCCGTCATCAACTGTCCGAAAGAAGTTCAAGACAACTCCCTCTGCGGGTAAAGTGCTCCTCACAGTTTTCGGGGACGCCCAAGGAGTTTTGTTGCTGAACTTTTTGGAGGTTGGAACCATCAATGCTACGCGCTACTGTGACACCCTGTCGAAATTGAAAGAGGCGATTCGGAAAAAGCAGCCTGGCCTTCTCACATCTGGCGTTCTGCTGTTGGATGACAATGCCAGACCACATTCGGCGACGGCAAAGCAAAACCATATTGCAACTCTTGGTTGGGAGCGCCTACACCATCCGCCATACAGTCGTGATCTCGCACCAAGCGACTTCCATCTGTTTCCGGCTTTGAAGAAAAATCTCGCGGGATGGCGCTTTGGAAATAATACTGAAGTGAAACAAGCCGTTCAACGCTTCTTCCATATGCAAAGCCCTGATTTTTTCCTGGAGGGCTTTTTGAAGCTTATCAAGCGATATGACAAATGTCTCAATGTACTTGGTACCTATGTGGAAAAATAAAGGTATGTCATATCTTTAATGTCTCATTCTATTTTTGACTTTCATACACAACTCTGACCACAGACGACAGGGGAAACTTATTTTTCAACTTACCCTCGTATCTAATAATAAATGCAGTGAGAAAGTTTTCCTACTGGCAGGCAAAAGTCATCATATATAGACATTGGCCACTACTAATGCCAGAAGCGGTGGTGACTTTATTACCTAAATGAGGAAATTAAAATGGACAAAATGTTAATACAATGATGCAAATGCAAACTGAATACACTAAATAATAACCAAAGGAATGCATTTACCAATAAACTGGCCGTCAGAGGATTAAACTATGTACAATGGAGGAAGGAGAAAAATTATGCGAATAATTTAAAATAATTCAGAACCCAGCTCTAAAAAGCTAGGGCAAAACGGCTTGAGGAAATATGATACGTTATACATATTTAGGTGCGCGTGCAATATTTAGTAGATCTTCCTGAAGATTCTCTAGCAATTTATTGCGAGATTCCAGTGTTGAGAAAAACCGCGAGAAGATACTTTTTTTATATAACTGCAACCGAAACTTGGCTCACCTTTTAACATCCAATAAACTTGAGAGAAAAATTTTTTTTGAAACAGAGCTACCTAAGCATTATTTTGTAGATTAAACAGCTGAATTATTTTACGCCGCAGATTCGCCTAAAACAGCACATGTGGAGTCTTTCATCTCTAAAGAAACAAGTCAATGCAGTCGGAAATTTATTCCGTGATGTTTCAGCGTTCGTTCAACGCATCCCAGTGTGTCTCGCGTGATGGTGGAATTACTCGCTGCGGGAATAGAACTGCAGAAGCTTTGTAATTAAACAACATCCTGGAGTAAACGGTTAAATTGGTCTGCAGTGCGAGCTAAAATCAAATTTTAAATCTTATTAATGCGGCCTGGTGTCCTTCGCAGCTGCACTGAATTGAAATGAGGTAGAGATAAACAGCAGCATTAATTCAAAAATGCCCCGGGCGCAACTGAAAAATTCTGTTTAGATAGTTAACTATGTAGCTTAATGTTCCTATTATTCCTTATAGCGAGGAAAAAAATAGCAAGTAGAAAGGGCAAATTACTTTAATTGTTTTTATGTGCACAACAGGTGCAATTAGAGGATTCACGATTTTATATGAACAAAGAATTTATATTTCAATCCTGGTGATCCAATAATTTAATTTATTATACGTCTAAGAATTATCTAAGAACAGAATGCCAGTACCTATCTCTCTTATAACACGATTTCCTGCAACGCAGTTTTGTTCTTACACAGCAAGAAAAATATCTTGATACATGACTTCATGTATCAACTAATGTATGACTTGATACATGACTGGACACTACATAGCTTCCTTGTAGGGCCTATTAAATTGTACACATTTTTTGCTGCATTTTATTTAAGCTTATTTCCTATGATTTCATCAGAGCTATATTTCTTATTCAATTAATTTACTTATTACTTCGCTTATTTCATGCAACAAATGGTTAACTTTATATCAGTTTTTTTCACTTCTTTATCCAGCTGTAAAATACAATACCTATATCCAGCCATATGCAGAAGGCATGCGCTTAATTTCTGTATTATTGACATCAAAGGAAAATGAAAATATTTTCTCAAGTGTAAAACCAAAACGTTAATATAATATTCATATTTCCCATTTTGGCGCACAGAAAGAAACGTATAAACAATGCGCATATTCTCAAGTATATAAATCTAAATGTATTCAAAAATACCGGTTTTTCATTTTCTTCCGCTAACATTTTGAAAGCTACCTGAAGCGTTGAAATATTGGCATACGTTTTTCATGAATACGTTTCAGGCCTTGATGTTAAAATAGCAGTTCTTTAAGATATTCAAATTTCAAGTAACATAAAATGCCGAACTTGTCTTCAGTGAATAATTAAAAACAGATAGATGGTATTAAAATTTTATTTGTACCAGTACATTATCTGCTTATTCCAAACATGTGTATTTTAAGGTTCCTTTCACTTTTTAATCCGTTATTTTAAGTTAAATGACTCTCCTATCAAACCTCATTTCATTTCCCTACCAAAATTAAAATTTCAAACACGAGCGATATTCAAATTAGGTAGAAAGAATTATTTAAAGGAAGGGTTTTTGGAGGGCGAGATCAGAACGTGTTCTGCCTGTTTGAAGGCCACGTTGCTAATTTTGATTCTCTAGAGATTAGAATTCTGCGGCGTTGAGTTATTCTTGCCATCAAGCTTGCTTACCCCGACTTCGGTCACAGCCAGCTTGCGCCATAGTTAAACTGTGAAAGTTATAGTTAAACTTCATGAAACTTGAGTTTTTGCATTACCCTTTGATTTAAACCTTCCAGCTCGCGCGTTTGGCAATTTTGTATGAGCACGCGCGAGTCGTATTTTTTACGACATCCGTTATTATACCGTTTTGAGCACGAAATACGACAAAAATGAGTGAATACCGATAATAAATTTGTTAAGAAATAAAATATGAATCTTATTATTTCAAAATACAAATGATATCACATTTAAATGTAAGTAAACTACATTACGTATTTGTTTACAAAAACGCACTTTAAACTAACTTTAATGTTTTTATTTATTTCTAAAAAATAGAAATAAAAGAAAATAAGAACTGGAAATCGCTATTGTTCACCCATCCAAAGGTTTCCTTGTCTTCCTTTTCTTCATCAGAGCTGGCTTTCAAAAACATATCTGATCGAGTCATTTCATTTGGTAGGCACAAATAAGTAACTTTAAGTTTTATTATGGCAAAGCACACTAGGTCTACCTGCCTCAGGTGAGGATTGCCCTTGGAGGGCACTTTCTAAGGAAGACTGCCTCAGGTGAGGATTTAACTACCTCAGGTTTCTAAGGAAGACTGCCTCAGGTGAGAATTGTCCTTGGAGAGCACTTTCTAAGGAAAACTGCCTCAGGTGAGAATTGCCCTTGGAGAGCACTTTCTAATTAAAACTGCCTCAGGAGAGAATTTAACTGCCTCGGGTGAAAATTGCCTTTGGAGAGAACTTTCTAAGGAAAAGTGCCTCAGGTGAGAATTTAACTGCCTCAAGTGAGGGTTGCTCTTGGAGAGCACTTTCTAAGGAAGACTGCCTCAGGTTTCTAAGAAAGACTGCCTCAGGTTTCTAAGAAAGACTGCCTCAGGTGATGATTGCCCTTGGAGAGCACTTACTTAGGAAGACTGCCTCCGGTGAGGATTGCCCTTGGAGAGCACATTCTAAGGAAAACTGCATCAGGTGAGGATTGGCCTTGGAGAGCACATTCTAAGGAATTCTGCCTCGTGGAAACATTACACTTGTGGTAAACCACATAGACGCCTATGGAGCCAGCCCGTTCGTTTGGATTCAAACCCAGGTCGGAAATACCACTATTCAGCAATTTTATCGCTCTGCTGTTAGTCGGCCACAAATAAGTAAAACTACAAAAAAATAAATGATGTGGGACTTGTGCCGAGCCTTAGGGTGATAAATCAATGTTAATAATGGCATATTCAGGAACACGAACAATAAAATTGTATTTGATGCTCAATTAATGCTAACTCAAATTACTGTTAGCAAGAATATATGACCAAGATTGACAAATCGGTTTAAATGTGTTACGAAACTGAATATTATCTGTGTAATGTATGCTAATTCAGTACACATTCTAAATGCAAATAGCGTTCATTATTGGAGAATCGTAAGTCACGAATAGGCTGACAGTCTTGCATAAATTCAACTAGTTCTCAGCTGAAACTTTAATTCAATTTGCATCGTACGTATGTAAATGCATTTGTTTAAAAATCTGAGATATCGCCCCTGAAATGCGTTTTGTGGATTACCGGCAATTGCGGAACTGGTTTCGGGGTGTGGAACAAACATGTCTTAAAATTCCAGAGAGGTTACTTCTTCGGCTGCATGGAAGATGTCCTTCTAAGAAGCTGCCAAGTGAGGACAATATTTGCTGAGTGATAATGAGCGTTTAGTGCTCCTATACCTTGATATATACCAGTGTTTTGCGTTAATTAACCCAGTCTAACTTTACCGCCCAACCGGTATGATGATGAGCGTCACTGACTGCCGTGCCGCAGGGCCCAAGTTCAAATCCCGATGAAGACATGATTGTAAATGTATAGCGTCCGTGGGACATGGGCCACTCTAAATATGTGGCGTGCCGAAAGTCATCTCAAGATGTTGGTGGCAGAGGAAGAGGGGTAGGAGACACTCGAATCCGTCCCCCCGGCGTGCTACTCTCAATCAAAATTGGGGGCGGAACTGAGCTAAATCGCACTGTCACCTGTAAGGTGCTCAAGGCTGTTGTCAACGACAAGCGTAAAACTTGCGCAACAAAAACAAGTTTTCTTTTACATGCATTTGAATGACTTGCACAGAAAGGTTTTTGGTGCAACGTGGTGTCGAAATCCACAGATAAAAACAGATAGCCAGACATATTCTTTCATGCTTTTCTGCAACTCTAACAGACGCTCAACTAGCTTTACGAGACATTTCTCACTGAGGGTTTCTCTAATTGGATATAATAAATAATCTCAGCTTTAACCAATCGGCTAATGCTTATTTCTATTTCACAATTAAAACACTCACAATCTGTATAGTAGCTTTGATAAATTTAACAAATTTATAAATTCGTATGAAGTATTCCAAAATGATTGCAACAACAGCAATTAAAAAATCTGATGCGTGCACCACATAACTTCATTGTACGGAATATTAAACTATATGAATTTTTTCTTGCATTTCATTTACACTTATTTCCTCCAATTTCAGGAGAGGTAAATTTCTCATTCAATTATTTCAGTCCTCATTTCGCGGCAAGGCAAAAATACAGGAAACCTCAAAATATCTTCATCAAAAATTCAAAAATACAGAAAAACATGAAACAACAAATGCAGTTGAAACAATTAAGAAAAAATTTTTACAAATAAAATTAGAGTTTTCAAGAACAAGAAATTCGGCCAGAGGGCAAGCAGGCGCATTTTTCGGTACACAAAACTGAAAGTTTACTTTTGGACACACTCCGCAAAAAGACACTGAAGGTGGACAAATTGACTTAATTCACTATTCTATTCTGCTAGGTTTCAAATGTAAACAAATATTGCCGCTATGGTAAAAAAAAAATTACGATTAGCCGCACTTAAACAACTTTTAAATTGTTGATAATTCTACAAATATTGCATGCAAATTAACTAAAGGTATAAAAAACTTAACCGGAAGATAAGAACAACATACATATTTCAATAATTTTTTAAGCAAAAAAGGCACAATTTAGCAACCTACAAGAATAAAAATAACTGAGCTCACGGAGCCCAGTAACAGTGTAGGTATAAATATGTACATATTTTTGGGGTACAGACGGGAATGTAACATAAAATGGGAGACGAAAAACTACATGTTATAACAGTCCTACATACAGAATTTGAACGTTCTGATGCTACTCGTTCTTGAGTTATGCGAGATACATATATACGTAAGTACGGACATCACAAAAAATTCTCTTCTGAATTCATTTAAGTCTTTTTTGCAACTTGTTTTGGGTAAAATAATCCTTTACTCTGTCCTTTCGCAAAGACGTCACGCACAACATCTCTAAATTGCATTCGATAGTGGTCAAAATGAATATTTTTTTCGAAATATAATACCAGAAAATTCTGAGATTACAATACTTCCTTACTTCGTACAAGAGAGTTAAAAAAACCTATTATATTTCAAGATTGGATTAAAACTACTGTTTCCTTACATTACAAACCCACAAAATCTTAGAATGCATTAAAAATCTTGCAAAAAGTGCCTTGCCATGGTAATTATTTAGAATTTTTACGATTTGCAAAATTCTAATAATTTTATTTTTATCACGTTTGTATGTTTTTTTTTTTTTTTTTTTTTTTTTTTTTTTTCTGGCTTTAAAAATTATTTACGTTAAACGCGACGCGCCTTACTTTATTGCCTTGACCTAAATGTTAAAAATAGACTTCCATAATGTTAAAAATAGAAATCCAATGAGTGAGCGCTAGAATTTGTAGAAACATTACGAAAGTTGATGTCGCGTTCTGTGCCTCATTTGATTTATTACGTCCTCCATGACAGGCAAAGATGATGAATATAGAAAGCACCCCTAGAGATTTTTCAGGATATAAACTTAAGTACCTTACAGCTAGTACGCCCTGCTTCTACAAATCCCGAGGCTCAACCGTAAATCTTTTCCACGCTCTTTCCTTAAGAAAGGAGATTTTTAAGACATGCATTTTCGAGTATCGAGCTGTGACAGTTGTCCAGCAGCTTTTTATCTTTCAACCCTCCTTGCCTCCAAATAAAGCAAACACAAACATTTATAATGTATGAGAATACAAGAAAGATTACCTATGTAAATCATTGTTCTAATGGTGCTGAAAAATTTATGTAAATATGTACGTTACATGTGTTACATTAAGTGTCATCGGAGAAATATTTATATTTACTTTCCTAGTTTTTATTAAATTTTTGAACAGTTTCAATTTTTACTTTATGTACTTTTATTCCCCATATTTTTTACTTTAGGTACTTTTATTCCCCAATTTTTTTTTCTGTAGGTAATTTTATTCTCATTCCCAATTAACCTTTTCCAGGGGGCTGGGGCATATATGTGTCCCTCACTTTCACTACTTTAAATGTGTCTCAAGAAATTTAAGTAAACTATGGAGATTTAAAATTTACTCCTTAATATGGATTGGGAAGTGCAAGACCCTGTCGATTTGTTTTTCTGTTCCTTTCATAAGTGACTAAATGGCCATAATACGTTCGAAATTGGCCCCTATAGTCCACGGAAAAAGTTTAATAATAGCAAAATCTTTGAAGAAATGCTAATTTCAAGGATAAAATCTTTTTTTTTTTTTTTCTTACCTTGTAAGGATTATGTTAATTAAGAGTTAAATTTTGAGTTAATCCTTTCCTATCGCTTCTTAATTTCAACTTACCACTTCCGGCCAGAACGTAGTTTCAGAATCACGTCTGAAAGCTAATGAGGAAGAGCGCTATTTAACCGCGAAGTTCTGCAGTCTTAGTGAGAGAGATACCAGATTTTCTGGCTAGCACGCGTCCGCCTTTTTAGGCTACTCTCTCGTAAGTATTATAACGCTCGGCCGTACTTTAGGCCCATAATAGCGTCGCAGTCAATTAGCGTTAAGGGGCCAATTCCGTTAGAATCTTGATAGCTTCGGCTATATCTCTTTAGTTTAGATTAGTTTAGTTTATTTCTTAGTTCCTTAAGTTGAAGCCCGAGTGTCGGCTTTATTGTACAACTCCAAGACGGAGTTCTGTTAAACCTTATTTGAATAATAAAGGATCTTTTAACCCTTTCCAAGTTTATTTATTGTCTCACGATTTCAAGCAATTATTTGCTTGCTAGTTCTTAAGATTCTTCACTTCCAACTGTAACTTAGAATTACATAGTGGGGAATCCTACAACCTGTTATACGTTTTAGATATTTTAAATAATACTTGCTTAATCGACTTTATAATTATCCGAACTGAGATATAGTTTTAATAATCCGAATTGAATGCGACCAGGATAGAATCGGATAACTGAATTTAATATTTAAAAAGTATTATTGTATAAAGCGTTATTTAAAAGTATTTATTAAACGGTGTAAATGACCCTTTTATTTAACTCCAATAAAAGCTAACAAATGGCAGCCCTCGTGCTTACAGAAGCCAACAATTATGGCTTAAATCAAAGTTAATGGATTAATAAATCAAAGTTAATGGATTAATAAATCAAAGTTAATGGATTAACAAAAACTAAGAGAAGTAACGTATCCTAACGGCTATACAATTAGAAAAACGCGCAAGCTATCTGTGAACTAAAGACAGCGTAACAAGCGTAATGCCGAGAAAAACGCAACGCTGCAGAATACTACTCGCAAGAAAATCAAATTAGCAACGTCGCGTTCAGCAGGCAGAACACGCTCCAATTCTACCTTCTAAAACCTTTCTTTAAATATCGTCTTCTTTCTACCTTAGTTGAGAATCACGCGAGCTAAAAATTTAAATTCTGGTAGGAAGACATTAAAGTAATTTAAGATAAAATAACTAGTCAGAAACTAGATGTAAACTCTACAAATTTAAAGACAATAATTAGAATAAGAATACGAACATAAGTTTGGAAAAAATGGTTTATTAGCGTTTATGTCTTGTTATTTTTCATATTACTAATATTTTTAATTTTACAAATATTAACAAACATGTTTTTATAAATAAAAATAAGGATTCTAATTACACATAACTTCAGTTTTAATTAACGTGAGGCTGCGCTTGATGTATTGATGCAATGTTTTCCGTATAGGGAGTAAAAGTGCTTAATTTCATTTTTTAATCACCTCGTTTGCGAATATTCAACCATTTTTTTTTTATTCTTTTACTTCCATTCCTATTCTGAATTCTTCATATTTCTTTGATTGTGTTTTCTTGTGCACTTCCGTTTTAATTTCTTATACTGCAATTATTACACAAAAATGTATATATTTAAAAAAATATTATTGATCTTTTAAAATATATTAAATATTTTTTTTATATTTATTCCCTTATATTTATTTTATGATTTCTTTCTTTTTTTATTGTGATACAGCTTTATATCAATAAACAGTTAACTCCTCATCAGATATGAAAACCTGAAATTTTAATTTCACTTATTTTTTAAACCTGAAGAACAGAGCCTGAAGACCTGAAGCAGGAAAAAAAATTGATTTTCTCAGCGATATGTGCTGAAACTTTAAAAAAACTCGTGAATTCGCTCTTTTTTTTTTTTTATTTCCGAGGCGTCTTGCTGTAAATGCATGAAACGCATTGTTTTTAATTTAATAAATAATTATGAACATTTTGTAGGGTTTCTCTTAGTTAACTAACTATTATTCAAATGTTTGTTATCTTTCCTGAACTCCTCAACTTCCCCTTGCATTTCCTCGCCAGGATGTAAATTTGAAGTGAAGCGAGTATTTAAACGGGTGAATCTTGGAGTTTATTCAAAGCGTGTTTTCGCTAGCGGGCGCACGTTTCGCTTCTGATCCTGCTCATACGCTAGTACGCTCCTTGTCCATTTCGAATAATTGTCATGCCTGTTAGGTTTTTTCAGTCAACCTAAGCTAGCCGTAACTTAACGTGCTAATCCAGACTAGTCTACTTACAATGATTTATTTAATAACGTTTTTTATCGGTGTTTCACTGCAAGTTATCGGTGTTATTGTAAAGCACGAAGTACGTGGCATTCGTCTTCATAGTTAGAAACAATAAAGAGTTATTTGCCCTTTTCTTCTGTGCTGGCATTACTTCCCGCTTGTGCGAGAAGTTGCCAGGTTCATTTGCAGCACCTAGATTAGTTTGTATGGAAAAGAAGAGATATATCTTTTAATTTTACTAACTGATATTTTGTTGTACGCGGTCATCTAAAAGTTAATTATTTTTATTTACAAAACTCTTCTTTCTACACTGCAGAAACCATCTTCATAAAACTTTTCATTTTAGGAAGTATCGTACGAGGAACGATATTTATGAAAATAGATCCACATAGCACAGAAATGTCCTTGGGATATCCTGAGGATGATTCTCGCGGGATATGCGCACTTCCTCAGGACATCCCGGAATATCCCTCCAACTACCTAAACACAGGTAGTTGTTGTATCCCAGAATATCCTTAGGACATCCTTACAAAATCCCATCGACAGCGTACGGGATGTTATTAGGATCTGAAATCCTACTTACTACATCCTCAGGACATCCCGGGATATCCCACTAACCTCCTAAACTCATCCCCTAAAATCATCATTTAGACGCCTGTGTAGGCATATGGAGTACACATCAGAAACTGCTTTTAGCCCAAAGGGACGGTAGCGCAGAAGGGCTAGTCTCAAAACAGCATTTTGTGTATTTCACTATAAACAACGAATAACTTAAAATTTTGCCACCAAACGTTATTGCTCTGTATTATATTAGAAGAAATCAAATAATGAAGAATCTGAATATATACATGTATGTTTCTCGCATTGCGATAAGCCAACGGTACCTAGAGCCATCCAATTTTGAATAACGTGATCCTCCACCCGAAATGGGCACCAAATCTTGAATTTCGATTTTGTTTTATT
This sequence comes from Stegodyphus dumicola, assembly GCF_044657685.1. Taxonomy (NCBI): domain Eukaryota; kingdom Metazoa; phylum Arthropoda; class Arachnida; order Araneae; family Eresidae; genus Stegodyphus; species Stegodyphus dumicola. The sequence continues at coordinate 2,966,855 of NC_140769.1, read as the reverse complement.
ATTTATTTCATATTCTATGAAACGTTAACGAATTTTTGGTTAAAAAACTCAACGATTTCACAAGGAGAAATGCCAACATTGTACGGGGGAAAACATTATCTAGAGCACCCGAGACTGTTTATCGGAAATTCTAAAGATATGCTATTTTTAAATATTTTGTGGTATTGTTGTCGAAATGAGTTTTATGTGGTTTAAGTACAAAGAACATGATGCTTAATAAATAAAGGTAACACACAAAACGTTAAAAAATGCCAGTTTGGGAGTAAAATAAAATCTGAAAGCATTTCAGAATTTTTTTAGCTTTTTTTTTTAATACTAAATTTAAATATTTTTAGACTGACTAACTCAGAATAATGAGAATGAAAGGACATAGAAACATGAGATTCTTAAAACTCAAAATAAATCTTGAAACAAAATAAGAAACAAAGATAAAATGCGTAATCATTGCATAATATCAAATTTAATGAAAGCAGAGTATGCAAAGGATTATGTATCATCTTTTTTGTTATTTATTAGTAATTATTTCTATATTATTAGTTGCAAGAATATGTGCTTTACTCTTCCTAAGTAATAAAAATTTTATTTGATGTACATACATCTTATAATCCCTTAGAGAGAAACAAACAATTTTTCCCAGCTCAAATAAATTTAAGGTACGCCCTAATGTGTTTAAAATTTTAATCTTTGAAACTGAAAATGTTGTGAAATTCAAGTAAAATTTGAAGAAAATTAATGCTCAGATAATGAGTTTTATCTCGTATTTTATTAAATCATTATTTTTTACCATCATTTTAGTATATATTTACTTTTAAAGACTATAAACATCATGTGTACTACATTAAACTGAATGGCTCATGCATTAAGCTGGAATTTATGAAGAAATGGAAAACCATCCATTTTCTGCATCAAAAAATATTAATAATGTAAATGCGGTTTTCAGTTTTTTTTTTTTTAGAAATCTAAATTTATTTAACCGATCACGTTTAAATAAATTAAAGATTAAATTAGCTGATATGTAATTTAAAATATAAAAATAAACAAGATTTTTTTAACTTGTGTAAACTTCTGAAGTGTAATAAATGATTACCTCTTAGAAATTTCTTATAATTGTATTTAGCAATGAAATTAAACATATAAAATCTCCACTTTTTGTAAAGCTATTAGTGTAATAAGTAACTAAGAAAATATATGTTTAAAAAGTATTTTCACTTATTCCGTTGATTAGGACATTTTTTTGATAATTTATATGCGTACAGTAAATAATATAATCTTTTAAATTCAGAAAAGGTTTGTAAAGCGACTCAGAATGCTGGAAAAGGTAAATTAAAAGAAATTATGTAAGAATCTAAACATTAACAAATTTATTAAATCTCAATAGAAAGAATTCTTTTAATCGAAATAAAGCACAAAATTTTCAACTTGGTACAGAAAATTCATTAAGTAGTCCAGAATTTCTTCGACGAACATTCACTGATTTGTTTTTATTCCAACAAATTTATGGCTTCGAAAGCCTGTAAGGAGAAAGAAATTAGAAATAACACCAGGTTGGTTTGGTTCGGTTTATGTGATTACTGCAAAGCCTCGGGGTCTATCTGCCTAAGGGTATGGATGCCTTCGTGGAGGATTTTCTAAGGAAAACTGGCTCGTATTACACGATACACATGGGGAAAAACACGAAAACTACCATGCAGCCAGCCTGTTCGCGGGATTCGAACCTCGCGGACCGAACTGCCAGTGATTCGCTGACCGAACTACCAGTGTTCAGCGATTTTACCGCTCGGCAGATTGGTGGGCCGAATAACACCAAGAGATCGAAAAAGAATTTGCGTATAACCTTGCAATGAAAATAAAGCGAAATTAATGAAGAGTTCATAAAGAAAGAAAACAAATGTTATGATTACCAGTTATCTTACAAGGTGTTTTATGTTAATAAAACAATTTTTATAACTTGAATCTTTACTGTAACTTCCCGTTTCCGTTAGTACTCACCAGCAAGAAAATGAGTTATAATATTTAAGGGGGTAATTTTGAAGGCTTAAAATAAAATTTTTCCAGCGACACTCGCAGCTTTACTTTGTTTAACCCAGTTCTGCCATCTAATATTCCAGCATTAGCCATTTGGTAGAAAACGTTGCACCTCGTTATTAAAGTTGAGCCAGTTTAGGTAGGTCAAACTTGAGTAGTCTGGGTAAAATTGTAAATTTAAATTTGTTATTTTAATACAAGTTGTGTTTTCTATTTAACTCAAAGAACCTTATAAAATAAAGCTTATAGACCTTATAAAGTGTTTCTCCCGCCTTCTTAGCATGCCTTCGCGGTGTAGTGGTCAGCACGCTCGGCGCGTAATTTGGAGGTCCGGGGTTCGAGTGCCGGCGAGGACATTGCTCATTTTTGTCTCTCCTGCTTTCAAAAATACCTAATGTCTCTACAGTGGCCCCGAACTAAAAAGGTGGTGGATGGTGATTCTCTACCACCAGGATTTGGCGAATGGGTCCCCTAATCCCCAGTCGCCCTTTAAAAGGGAGAGTGTATAAGATATTTATCCTGCCTTCTTAGCACGACTTCGTGGTGTAGTGGTCATCACGCTCAACGCGGATTCGACAGGTCCGCGATTCCAGTCCCCGCGAGGGTTCTTCACATCTGCTTTCAAAAAACACCTAATGTCTCTACAACCTAACGGAGGATATGTTTCAATAAAACGTGCCTCCAACATTATTTAAATTACACCATGATTTTATAAACTTCCTGGGTAACTGATACATCAAATTATAACTGTTTTTATTGCTGCTTCTTATTTATGTCACGCAATTCCAATTTTCAGTAATTAAACATAACACAAAGTAAGCGAAACACTACTTCGAATAAAATCATTTATGCTCCAGTTCTTTTCTTTAGGACTGCTAACCAATCCGAAGCGAAAATTTAATCAATTACAAACGCAAAGTCTGTACGCGTTTGTGCTACCGAATTCGTAATTAATACTTTTAACGTATTCTAAAAGTTCTGAGCCCTCTTTAATTCATTCCCACCGCTTGGTGTATTCCCACACAGGAGCGTCAATTCACCTCAGCTCGAGGTAGGCGCCCATCTGGAGAAGCTTTGTTGGGATTGAAGCAGCTTTGATTCGGACTCAGAGTCCGTGCTCTGAGGCTAATAGAGAGGCGACTAACGAGCCGGACATGTTTGAGCATTGAATTACAAAGCCTGTCAAGACGAGACATCACAATGGGGGAAAAGGAAATGGTGCTTTCTCTACAGCGCCTCGACCGTTAAATCGACCCTACAGAAATTACAACGGTTCAGAAGACACAGAAACGGTTCTTCGAAAGGATGTCACATGGAATTTATGGAATTATCTGATAGTTTTTATCATTCATTGTGCCGCCTTTCGATAAAATGTGTAATTAATTATCTTTAATAAAACATGTACTGCCGAAGGCAAGTTAAGAACACTGTGAATGTATTTCAAATTTAAGGAGAAAATGTTTAGAAATATGCTTTTGAACTTGTACACGTAACTGTGGGTTATCTTGCAATTAATAATATATCTTTAAATTAGGAAAAGGTTTTACTTAAAACAATTTATTCGGCTCCAGAAACTTCAGCAAGTCTGAATTCAGAGAAGCTACACAAGCGCGTCTAGAACATTTTATCTCGCAATAAACTGACACAGAAAACACACCATAACACTTGCCCAATCATACAGGCCATGCGACATTGAAAATTAGATTTTTAACTGTATAATCAGTGTAAATTTAGAAAAATAAACATCAAGTAATGGAGAAGGGATGTTTAGTTTCATAAATTTAACGTTTTGTTTATATTCATTTTGATAAGAACATGATATATAAAAATATTAGATGAAATATAAAAATTTATTTTGATTAGAAGAATTAGCATTTTGATTTTCTAAATTCAAATTTTGAATAAATAGACTTTTTATAGTCTAACCGAAACGTGCAGTAGTTTTTAAACTAATATCCCAGCCTCCCAATCGGGATAGTGAGCAGCGATGCTGACTGCCATACCGAAGGGCCCGGGTTCGAATTTCAGAGAAGGCATGGATGTTTATAAATGTACAGTGTCTGTGTGGCATGGGAGCACTCTAAATGGCATGGGGGCATGGATGTTTATAAATGTACAGCGTCTGTGCGGCATGGGGGCACTCTAAATATGCGGTTAGCCGAAAGTCCTCTGTCATACTGTGCTCAAGGCTCTTGCCAACCACAGGCGCAATCTTCCCCTCCTTGCCACCATGGATTTCTTGGGCTTGTTCTGACGTTACTGTCGAACACAAGTGAGATCAACCACAACAACTAACTATATTCCACAATTAGTTTAGTCCCATAAGTTTTCAACCAAATTATTAAGTCAAATTTAGAAAAATAGACATCAGTTTTTCATTTAGATATTTTTATTAAGTGGATATTATTAAATAAAAAGTTTTTTTTTTTTTTTTTTTTTTTCTGTATTTAATGAAAACTCAGTAAAATATCCTCTCACACTGCGTAAAGTACCTCGAACAGTTTCATTCAGTTGATTTATCAACGAAATCGTGGAATTTATCTTTTAGTTTCAGACATTAAATTAATTATGATTTATACTTTCATACTAAGGATTACGAATATGCAAAAACAAAGTATCATGATATTTAGGCTGAGCAGAAAAAGTAAATCTATGAAACGTATGGTTTAAAGCAAGTGCATGAATCGATCTTCAAACTGTTAAATCAAACTTAATGATAAAACTTAACGATAAAACACCTAAATATTGTAGACCCACCAGCGGCCGTACGGTAAAATCTCTGAAAACATAGTTCGGTGTCTGGGATTCGAATCCAAGCGCATGGGTGTTTTTGTAGTTTTCTCCATGTGTAACGTGTATTCGAAACAGTTTCCCTTAGAAAGTCCTCCACGAAGATTCCCACCCCTTAGTCAGATAGCTCTCGAGTGCTTTGCCATACTTAAATAAACCAAACCAAACCCGAGTACTTTAATTCCATGCGAGTTCAAATCCCTGCCAGCAGGTTGATTGCGTATGAGTTTCTTTGTTTTTCCCCCATGTGTATAGTGAATACGATCCATTTCCATTGCAAAATCTTCCACAAAGACATTCCTTTATTTAAGGCAAATAGCACTTGTTAATTTTGTAGAAATATAAAATGCCATTACAATCAAATTGGTATTAAAATCATATAGAGTTCATAAATTTATTGCTTCTTACTAAATTGTAATTTCATTTTCAGCGAGCAATTATCCTTAAAAAGAAAAAGTTTAAGTAAGGTATGTGAGACATAATTAAGCTTTGTCAATTGAAATAAAACATGCAGAATTTCCGTGAAATGCAAACCAGTATGGGAATATGCTAGAATGAGCGCGATAAGAACAGATTCTGAGCTAAAATGTAGTTTTGTACATTTTTCAGAAGGATTTAACGTTTTTCTTAAGGTGTTGGGATTCATTTAACTTTTCTAACATTTTATTTTTATTTTATTTTAAAGAAACTTTCTTTTGGCTCTTTTTTCCAACCCTCGCTTTCTTGTCAGAAAGTTAATAAGCTAGCGCGCGTTTATTCAAATGAGGTAGAAAGTAGTAGTATTTAAGGGAAGGTTTCGGAAGGTAATTTTAAAGCTATGCCTGCCTGAAGGCCACTTTGCTACCTTGCATTGCCATCTATTATATTTCTGTGCCACTGAGCAATTCTAGCCATTAAGCTTGTTTACTCCGACTTTTAAAAGTCAGAGCCTTCCTGCGCGTTAAATTATCCTGTAAGTAGTTAGGCTAAACTTACTACCTGTTTGAGGTTAAGCCAGAAGTGTCGGCTTTTGTGTACGCCCAAGTGGGGCCATCTGTGAACTTGAATTGAGTTAAAAAAAAAGGGTTTTCTTTACACACTTTGAACTCTGTCATATTTAAGACCATGAGGATAATTCCTCACAGAGTCATTTAGTGTCTTGTTAGTTTATGTTACTAAAGAATACAAGGCGCTGTAAAGTATCAAGTAATATGTTTTCATAAGGGCAAGTGCAAGCTATTATAGTACATTTGATTATAATTTTGACATAGATAGTGTCAAAATTATAATCAAATGTACTTGTGAACATAATGTTTTAAACGAATGAACTACTATCATGCGGTATGTATGCAATGCAAAACTTTGTTAATGGTTTAAGAATGACTCAAATTAAGGAACACGAAAATAAGCCTTTCGATAGGTTGCTGTTGCTTTATATATTTAGTTTTGATTAGTAGTAACTATTGCTATAAAGCACAGGTTAACAGAGAAGCAAAGAGTGCAACATTTTATTAGTCCAAAGGGGCTTTGTCCCTGAAGGACTATTGCTTTCGTTTTGCGATTTTGCCTTGGTTCACTATAAATACCCGTTTCACTTTACAAGCTGTTGCCACCCAATGTTAGAGTCCTGCATTATATTTGAAGAAATTAAAAATGAAAAATCTGCGTGAATGTATGTCTATTTCTCGCATTGTGATAAAACAACGGTACATAGAGTTATCCAATTTTGAATGACGTAATCCTCCTACTAATATGGGCATTTGGAAGACCAAATTTCAAATTTGGAATTTGTTTTATGATCGATTTCATAGCTTGTAAAACTTTAAAGAGTTTTTGATTAACATGTTCAAATATTTCAAAGCGAGTCATGGCAACGTTGTACAGAAAAAACATTTTTATCTCCGGCGCGTGAGACTGTGCATCGGAAATTCTAAAGATAAGCTTAATTTGAAACTATTTTGCGATATTGCTCTTGAACTGAATTTTATGGTTTAAGAGTGAAGAACGTGATATTTAATAAATGAAGGTAACAGACAAAATATTTATAAAACGCCCCTTTGGACGTAATTTAAAATCTGAAACCTTTCAGATTTTTATTTTATTATACTTTATTCTTTATTGATTTCATTAAGGTAATAAAGATAACACTAAACCCTATTAGTAATATATAGCAATAATCTAGTCTCGTAAACATTATGACAGTCGGAAACCTAACCCAATTACGAGTTGAACAATTAGTGACGGTAATAATGTAAAATAAATTAAAAAAAATAAAATCCGTTTAAAATCCATCCTACATTCAATTCGGAATAAATATATTCAAAACCTTGAATGTCTTTAATGCAGCTGAATTAGACAATTTCTGTTAATACTCTTATATTAGTTTTAATTTAGATTAGACTATCTAATAATCATATACGTGCCTTATTAACAAAATTAGTCTATTTCCGCTTTAAAGTCTCAAGGTAGCCCGCTTGAGTGAGTTCTATACTCTAACATTTGACAACTTTGACAAATTTTCATTTTCAGAAAACATTTGACAAATTTTCTGCTTTTATTCTCTTTTCGAATACCTGTAATTTACAACATATTTGCAAAATTCCTCTTTTGCATTCTATACTATTTCTCATAATTTCCTCACTATTATTTAGCTTCTTGGAATTTATAACTTCTTTGCAAACATTTTTTTTTTTTTTTTTTTTACTTTTACGGAAAAAATGTACGCAATGCACTACTATTTTCTACCTCTCTAAATTAAAATAAATAAATACAAATAAAAATATTTAATTTTGTATTTAACATTACAATTTATTCTATTCTGTAAACAAAACACTACAACTTGTTTTATTCGTTTACCTGAAGCGAACTGATTCTTCACTTTATCTTAAATTTACCGTTGTTAATACTGAACTGCATTTCTAATTTTTAAACCAGATAATTCAATTATTTTTTCTTTATACTTTTATAATTTTTTTCATTTTTGTTACATCTTTTTCGCTAAGCATATTTAATGTTACATTGGAGGTTTTTCTTAATTATTTTTATTATGAAACAATTTGAAATTCGTACTCTATCTAAATCATTTACTTAGCATATCACAGGCTTTGCAACAGTAATTTGCTACCAAAAAAGAAAGGATACATATATTTTTCACTAATTTTGGAGGGGTGTGTTCTAAAGTTAGATTTTAAGAACTCGCGCCACTTTTTATTTATTTATTTTTATAATTTCAGTTCAATTTGTTGGCCTTGCTTGTGGATTCTATGAGAGAATTGAATTATAAAAAATCTGATGTGTACACTACATGACTTCCTTGTACGGAATATTAAATTATACGCATTTTATTTCTTGCATTTCGTTTAAACTTATTGGATTAAAATTAAATCTACTTCGCCGACAGCGCATAAACCACAAGAGAATAAATGCATTCTTTAAAATTCACTCTATTTGTTTATCATAGCTACAATCTGGCGCTAGGTTCAGATAACAATATTATATTTGGTTCATATTATAAGTCATGCACAAAATTTATATCATTTAAAGAATTATGTAATTTTGCCATATGTTCTATTCAAATAATATAATAAAGCTAGAAAGATGTATAAAAGAAATTAAGCAAACAAAACAAACAAAAAAAAAAGTTTTTCGTCACAGACGATTGAGTATTTCTCATTCAATTAATCCAGTTCTCACTTCGCGACAAGGCAAAAATACATAAAAACTCAAAATATCCGTATTAAAAATTAAATTACTAATTATTAAAAATTAAGTAAATCTTAAACATTTATTTCCTCGAAAAAGTTCCAGAAAGAATTAAGCATGATTCAATTCGCAATAATAAATAAAGGCGTTATCTTTGTTGTTGCGAAGCTAAGTTTCTCTAGATTGGCAACAAATCCACTATCCTGCAGTTTCAAATGTAAACAAGAATTTGGCCGCCATCAAAAAAATTATTAGGCTTAGCGGCACTTAAACAAATTTAAAATCGTTGATTATTCTAAATATATTACATACATATTACTAAAGGCATAAAACCTTAACCGGAAGATAAGAACAACATAATTCCATCATTTTTAAAGCAAAAAATGTACGATTTACAAACATATAAGAGTAAAGAAACTGAGATCACTGATCCGGGTAACAGAGTGGTATATATCTAAATATATTTATATACGTTTGGTGCGGCCGATTGCAACCAAAATACGAAGTTCACATGTACATGTTATAGCAGTCCTATATACAAAATTTCAACGTTCTGAGATTACTCGTTTTTGAGTTATGCGAGGTACGTACGCACGCACAGACGGCACGAAAAATTCTCTTCAGAATTCATTTTAGATTAGTTTTACAATTTTTTTGGGGGAAAATAGTCGATTTTCCTGTCTTTAGGTAGAGATGCCAAGGAAAAACATCTTTATATTGCATTCGATAGTGGTCAAAATGGATATTTGCGTTGAAATACGTTGCTTGTTACTTTTCCGCCAAGTCTTAACATGCAACCATCGGAAGTTCATCTACTTGCCACATCGCATTTCATTTGATAGCAGCACCTAACTAAAATCGAAGTTAAACCACTTTTTAAAGCTTGTAAGATATATTTTAATTTTATAACATTTATTTTAATTTCAAGGCCTTTCCTATAAATTCTTGTTTCCCTCTTACAACGCCCTACCAGAATGAAATTTTAGAATCGCTTTGAATGCAAATGAGTTAGTAGTAGTATTTAAGGAAGGTTCAGCTTACGTAGATAGAGAGTGCTAGGAATCCTTAGTAGCGCGTGTTTGCCTTCGCGATGAGTCTCTCTTGAAGCCGTTACACTCGGCCATATATGACGTGTCTTTTGATATTCGCCGACTAGTTTAAATTAAGGACCAATTATTTTGAGTTTAGCTTCGGCTACGTCTCTCTTAATTAATTATAGTTTAGTTCCTATTTTGAGTTCAAGCCTGAGTGGAGGCTTTGTTGTGTGCCCGAGAAAAGGGGCCAACTGTTCATCTTATATTGAGTGAAATAAAGGGTAGTTAACAGTTCTTGAGTCTACGTGTTTAGTTATTTGAACTTAACGATAAATACCTAAATAGTTCACTAGGCTTCTCGCCATTTACTTTAGCCAATATGAGGAACCCTACAAGCTAACGTGCATGTTTCTAATCCCTCAGTATAATTTTTTTCGTCTTATTTGTTGAACGAAATCCCTTTACAAGAGATATTAAACAAAGGATAGATAAATAAACAAATAAGTGCATATGTATCCAAAATAAGATTTGTATTACGTGTACAGCAGAGACTCCAACCACACTCCAATTTCGAATTTTCATTCCATCTCCCCTCACACCACATGCTGCGTCTAAAACTCTGTGTGCCTGCGCTTCCACAGGGTAGAAGGACATGGATAAATCATTAGAATTTATTTTCATCGTCGCAGACTGCGTGCGAGCAGCTTTCGAATCGCGGTCATCTTCTCCGCGCACACCCTCCCTATTTCTGAGATGGAAGAACGAGAATTGAAATAGATGGTAAACATTTCCGCCCTGATCTCGAAGTTTTGCAGTCCTTCCGATACTCAAGTCGAGTCCTCCACTTTAAGAGATAGCGGCGCCGTATTCTGGAAGGGAAAAGCTTGTACCAGGGAAATGAATAAATTGTACAAATGGGAGGCCGTTAACATTCTCCGAGCAATGGATGCATCGGGGCCGTTTGTGTGTCTTTCGCCAGATGCGAACAATAATTCCCAGCTTGTAGAACATTTCCAGAGATAAAAGCCCAATACGAGAATAATGAACGTAACAGTTTCGAGCTGCGCGCACCATTGGATAAAGATGGCATTTAAATCATGCAGGATTTGTTACGGGGACGTAGAATATAAAAATTTCAATTTGGGGTAAAAAAATAAAGTAGACTGAGACGATTCCTCAAAGATATAGCTTACACATGTTTCGAAATATGAAGACCAAAATCTTTCATTAAAAAATCCGTTGTCGACCCCACAAGACGTCCATTTCTGGACGTATTCCTGTAGGACAATTCAAAAAAGATTGAAAACGTCTCAGAATTGTGTTCTGCGCCAGATAACAAACGCTCCGTGGTACACTGTGGAGGAAAAAAAAAGGGACATCTTTATATCTTCCGTTCTACCGGGCCAAGTGATGAAATTCAAACTGTGTTTTCCCTGTCTCGAAAGCGCGACTTGGAATATGTATTAGATTTATATATAGCATCATCATTATAATATAGGTATTTTGACACAAAAGCGGACTTTTTTTTAAATGACATACCAATTTTGTTTCCGATATTTCGACTGTACGACTCAAATTATACTAAATATTTAATTTTGTAAAATTTGGTGCGAAATTTACAAAGAAATTAAAAAATTTATACTGGCGAATTTTTTTTATTAGTTTTCGCCAAGAATAATTTACTTGGCGAACTTCTTAATTTATAGCAACCTATTTTCCTTTACCTTTTTTCATTGTAGACGAGCGGAAAAAAAGGTATCGTCCATACTTTCAAATAATTTTAATCAAGTTCGTAAACCACATTTGGCGCTATTATCGCTCAAAAAAAAAAAAAAAAAAAAAAAAAAAAAAAAGATGCCAAATCTCAAAACGCTCAGTATGTAAATTCATGTATATCTCAGAATATTTCGAATAAAAAATTCCAATTTTTTGCAGGTGTGCCTAGAAATACATCTGCTTTAAGATAATGTTAAAACTTTTATATGCTATAACAGAAAAATGTTTTCGAAAAATTTATAAAATATATTTAAAAATACAAATTTCAAAATTAAATCATCATAAAAATGTTCGAATTATATTTGGATCAAGCCTAAATTTCGAATTCTGGCAGAAGGAATCAAGTAAGTTTAATAAAAAAAAAGAGATATTAATAAATATACGTCAAATTCAATTAACTTTGAGGAGGTAAAACTTTGAGAGCTAATTTTTTTAAAATAACTACTCGTGCGAATTTTACAAAACTTGGCAGTTTGGCATAATTTGAGCCGTAGAAGGGAAATATGTCATTTCAGAAAAAGTTCGATTTTCTGTCAAAATACCTATGTTAGAATGATACTATATATAAATCTAATATATATTCTATGTCACGCTTTCGAGACTCGAAAACGCAGTTTGAATTTCGTCAATCGGCCCAGTAGAACGGGAGATATAGAAATATCCCATTTTTGCGCAGTGTTCATATTATTTGTGAATTGTAACAAAGGTGCTTGTTTAATATGTATAGTAATATCGTGTATGCATTAATGTAATTAGTAGGTGCTACCTATTAATAATGTAAGTAACAGCAGTTATTTCCATGTAGGTAGGATTTTTTATGTCTTTGATATGTCAATGTATTTTGATGCGTAAGTTATCTGTAGGTAACACGAATGTGTACTGGGCCCCCCCGGGGGTCGACGTAGAGAATTCTGCTAAGCTACTGGCTAGGATCTGTACCTAGGTAGGCAGTCTCGACCACGGGGGTATAAAATTTATGACTTGCTGGTTCTGAATGCTCCGGAAAAGTTCACTTATTGGCCGACCTCGGGGTCTAACACGTCCTAGCGCGACGTGGAACTACTAGTAGCCCGGGGATTTCCCCCGGGAACGCTGGGTAATGACCCGCGGCGACGGGCACCCCGAGCGACTGGTGGGTAGCAAATAACGACCCGTGCCGTACCGGGTGACTACCCGGGCGGTGCGCCTCCCTCTCTGAGGGGCCAGAAAGGTGGTTAAACCTCCGAGTCTGGTTCCAAGGAGTGTTTAGACCTGTAGTGCTATTAAGTTCACGGATCAACCAATTATTGTTGTTGTTGTTGAATGTGTACTGGGGCATTTAGTGTCATGGAATAATATCCGCATGGTTCATTACACCATAGGACATTTAACAATAATGTGGTCTACATTGTGCCGAATTGACTTAGCATCCAGCGACTTTCAGCACGGTACATTTTCCTCTTTCCAGCAACTTTGTTATTAATTACCTTAACTTCGATTTCACATTTAGAATCTGAAGTGTACACAAGACTGTGATTCCTTTAGTTGATGACGTTATTTCTATGTTTTTGCTCTTTTTTTTTTAATCCTTTTCATAGGTTCACTGCTGTTCGTTCTGTGGGTCCTCCCGGGGAGGCGGCGCAGCAGCAATAAACGGCAACTGCAGAGAGGATGGCAATGCTGTACGGATAGTTATAGCTATAGGGCCAGAAGTGCTCTTTTTGCAGTGTAACTGTAACTAAAATTTGCATTTAAGGCAGTATTTTATAATAATTTTCTTTAAATTATTTTTGAATGCATTTGGATTTTGAATTTGAAATTTTTCATATCTTTATGTTGGCATCATTCTTGTACTGTATTTCTATCGCGTTGCCAGCAAACCTGATGTAGAGTTTTTATATTACTTGGAGTGGTTTTGTTTTGAAACCAAATTTATGTTTTGTATTGTAGTTATATCTCAGGTTCAGTGTATTTTATAATAATATTGTTCAGTTATCAAAGTTATTGGTTCTTAATTCTGAATTCATATGAAGAAATTTTATTTGGAAGTTTATTTTTTTCTTAGTTTACCTTTATGCATTTTGTCCAAATAGAATGGTTCTTCTTGATATTGTGAATCTAATTGAAATTAATTGTGTATAATACAGTAATGGATGTATTATATTTGTTTGTACCATAGGTTTTTATTTAAATTAGTTGGACTCAGTTTTGAAAGTATATCGTATTTGCAGTTCAGATTATGAAAGTATACTCGGTTCATTGTTTGAATGCTATAGGTAATACTTGTAACATGCTTTCTTTAGGGTTTATTAATGACTATGTCACTTATGTCCTTGTGTTCTTGAAGGCCTTGTATGCCACTGTAAACTTATTTTGCTTAGTGATAATAAATAGCTTCTGGAGGCAGGGGCTTTAATCCGTGTAAGGCAGACATCATGTCAGCTAGGTAAGGGAGCCCCTGTTCTCTGGTTAACAGTGTAACTGTAACTGTATGTATTTAAAAATATAAAGCACCGAATAGTCCCTAACTGTCCTTGTTTCCAAATATCTGTCACCAGCTCGATAACTCTCACACTGCGATCGAACTGGAACTGAATCTATAACTTCTCTTCCGATTAACTTCTTCGTCTGATTTATATCCAACTTATATTATTTAAATTTATAAGAAAATTAACATTTAGAATTATGTAATAGCTCACTCTTTGATTTCAGAAATCTTATCAAAGTCCTTTGCCTTATGATTTGTTCGATAAGGAATTGAACCTTGTAGCCCAGATAACACTCGCGAGGGAAGAAGTTTATATTGAAGACCAAAAAGTGTAGCCATTTATGTTTGCTTTTATAGCAATTTTATACTTAAATTTTAAAACGTATTGTAATAACGTTCTCAATACAATTTGTATTTATTACGGTACTTTTCTGCTACTGGGACCATATTCAGAACTGTATGTATGTATCCACGTGCGTATACGTATGTAGATATACACATACAAACGTTCGTACATACATACATATATGCACACATGAACAATACATCCAAGCATACATGCATACACTTCCGATTCTGGTTCCAATAACAGAATGCCTTTGTTACTCTTCTAGGAAGATTGTTTTAAAATAAAAACACCACTGACCGGAAATGTCTTCTTAATAAACATATTTTGGTTGATTTTGATCCACAGCAGTGGTCGACGCCTGCTTTAGGATGATTTTTTCTTTCATATGTGATAAAGATTTTGTGCATTTTTCTTTTAATTTCTATTGTATAGTAAAATAATATTCAACGTTATTCGATGAAAGGGCCATTCATTTTCTTTATTAGTACAGATTAGATTTATGTAATAAGTTTATTAAAGAATGATTATGCTTTGAGATGTTAATGTATATATGGATTTATTGTACGAGCTAGAACTAGATTTAATGTACGAGCTAGAACTTTACGGCTTTCTTCAAGACAGATTCATTCAAGACAAACTCATTCGTTGATTTTAAAAATGTCATCAGTAGTTTTGAAAGATTTTAATAATTCAAAAGTATCAAAAGGCCAATGGTTGTTACCTTAAATACCAAAATTATTATATATATGTGTATAATCGGTTCTATTAGAGTTATAAGCTACTGGCGACACTTTACAAATCGAAGAGTCTGTGGCTGGAGAAACGGTGAAAAGGCGAAAATAGTCATTTTGTCATTTATTTAACAATACAAAAGTAAAACGCACACATGTTTAGAAACGTATGCTTTGCTACTCGACAAATAGTTAATTATCTTTGACCTCTTCTATCTATCAAATAACTGGCAAAACTTCCTTGTGATTGCAGACTCAGATAACTTAAATGTTTTGCCTGAAGGCAGGCAGAATTAGATACTTGAATACTATGCACAAATTTTGCAATATATGAGCAGAATGTGTAGTGAATGTATAGTTAAACCTAAAAGCGTAATTATGTTTCATGCGTTTTTGTAGCTATATTAGTGAAAGCAAAAACCTAAAAAAATTGAAAAGTTTATTTACTTTAAGTAATCACTCATTAAAAGCTGTTTCAGTAAAATATAAAAACGCAAATGAAATTGCAGATACGTACGTATTGCTCGGAAAACATCAAAACATTCGTGATTGATTTTTATTCATTCCCTTTGACCGACAACCTTTATAAGTTGATAAAGCAAGACATTTTGCCTAAAATGATTTGAATAAATATTTTATCCTTTATGCTACACAAAAACTTTTTTTATTCTTCAGAAATTGTCTGAATTTTAATTACATGTAATCTATCATGCGGAGTTATTTTGATAAGACAGCATATTTTACGATAAATTCCTCATATAGAAGACGAAAGTCCATTGACACAGTAAAACGTTTTTTTGGTTTTATAAAATTTTGTGACATTAAGTAAACTGCAGAAAATTTGTGTTTACTTCAAATAGTTATTTGGATAACATACATTTCTTTTTCCTGAATCTTGTTTCCAATTAGTCAGCAGTAAAAGTTTCTCAAAAGTCTACGAAAGATCTAGTGAAACCTCCGATGGTTAAATTCTTTCCAAGGCATATTTTAAACCGCAAAAACCTTTGCAGGGAATCTAAAGATTCCAGAGCAGTAAAATATACGATTATGAGAACTGGAAGAACCTAATATTTATTCTCATCTCAGTATCGGAATTTCACACCTTAATCCAGTTAATATTTCCCCCCCTCTCCCTCAAAGAAATGTTTATTTCTGAACAAAATAATTTATTGGAGTCTCGGTTATATCACGCGTGTTTGTGTGTTGAAGACAATAATGGTTACTATTTTATTTTTAACGTTGGTTAATTGATTGAAGTAAGGCATGCAACAGCTAGTTATTTAAAGGAAGAGATATTTTCATGGAGAATTTTCGAAAGGAGGGATTTTCTCTTTCCTTTCCCTCGTGCTTTCATGGTGTAATTGAAAACGCATCCTGTTGGCATTCGAGAGGTTTGGAGCTCGAATTCCGACAAGCGTTTCGCAAACTTTTTTTATTTCATACTCCAACAAATACGTAATCGATTTTACATCTCGGCTTTTCTTTACACATTGGAAAATTGAGAATACATCGCAGAAATTGTTTATCTTGGAACCTGCTAGTAAAGACTTCAAAAGTAATCGAGCTGCAAGCATATAGAGGGTTTATCCATTCTGCCACTATTAGAACAATTTATAGCTTCTGTTGAAAAACGTTTTGTTCGCTTCCAAATAAAGTTTTTTATTATTACTAAGAATAATAAGCATTCGCTTTAAATTTTTTTTTATTATTATTATTTTACTTCTTTATACTAAGTAAAAGAAGTATTGCAATCGAGAAATATTTTGGTATAATATTTCAACGCAAATATCCCTTTCGACCGCTCCTGAATTCGAATGATTTTTTTGCGTGAAATCTGTACATACGAGCAAAATAAACAAACATTTTCCAAAACCTATTGTAAAATGGATTCAAAAAGGATTTGTTTCTGCGACATCTGTACGTTCGTACGTATTTCGCATAACTCAAAATCCATTAACCCTAGAACGCTGAAATTTTGTATACAGTACTGCTGTAATATCTAGCTGTGCACTTCCATTTTTTATTGCAATCGGCAGAACTGAAAGTATATATATATATATATATATACTTCATCTATCTGTCCTAAAAATAGCGCTTAAGTCTAAACTGCGTCATTCAAATGAATCATACAAACCTACGTAACCCTTTAATGCAGATGCCTCTTGACCAATCACCGAATTGTAAACCATAACTAAAACCTGACTCCCTCCCTTCTTTCTATGAACTAAAAACTAACTTCTTCTCTTCTTTCTGTGAACTGATGCGTCACATTTCGCTTAAGCTTTCTATCTGGACAGAAGTTTGCTCCTGGACAGAAGTTTGAGGCTGCATCCTTTGTTTAGGGAATATGTGCTGATCTAACAAAAATGTAGAGCGCATTGTCCGTATGTGAACCAAATATTGCGATTCCCGACTTGCTTTTTTCAATAATAAAGTTATCTTAAATTCGGACATGTTTGCCTTGCCAAGTTTCTTCGCTAATCGTCTGTTACGCCACCGCCAAGCTCCAAATCATTCATTTTATATGATGATATTTTTAGCCGGACAGGATGTGTACCTGCTGCCTAGAACTCCAATGGGAAAAGTATCTGCAAGTTCATCGTTCTTGATTGCTCAAAAGACTACGAAAGATAGATATCATCGAGTATCCAAATATGGTACTTACTTCATTTTGCAAATTCTTCAGAAAAAGTGCGTGGAACTAAACAATATCATTTAAATTCAGACAACATAAGTAAATCAAGTGCAAAACCAAACAATGAAAATAAATTCACCAATTTATCAAATTAAACTTAATCTAATTTTTTTTTAAATGCATAAGTGAATGACTGTTGAGCAGGCAGGAGACAGACTTATCAAGGGGAAGTTGCCTCCAAACCTAACTCTTCAATCATTCAATTCGTGTTTCGTCATTCATGCAGGCAAGGGTAAAAGTCAAAACCAAAAGTAAATACATAATGAAGAATGTCCAAAAGGAAATACCAATAAAGTGGTACCCTGAGAAATTAGCAATTAAAAATTAAAGGTCTAAAAGGAAAATACCAATAATGAAGTATTTTGAAAAATAAGCAATGCAAAGTTTAGTAAAAAATTAATTTTTTTTAAATTAAATTTTCAGAAAAATTTAGAAATCAATGCATTTTAGAAACCCTTGTTTACAGAAACCTCCCCGACACGAATATGCATATCAATTTAAAAGAAACTAAAAAGGAACTAGACGTAAATTATATAAACCAATAAGAAACTAAAAAGAACTTATTCATAATTTATAAAAAACAAATATATACTTAAAAATATAATTACATATCTAGAAAATACTTAAATACTACATAAAAATACTTAATATATATATACATATATATATAATGTTGTATGGTCTTAGATTCACTTAGAGCGAAATCGAGTTATTCTACTACTTGCGCAATTGCTACCCATCTCTTTACCGGTCAGAAGCCCTTACAAGGTCTTCATCTTTGCAATCGGGGTCGTAGGTGCAATTGTGGTGTTTCCAATTGCAGAACTCTCTTAATTAAGGAAAATATTCACATTTAAAAAAAATAATTAAAAAATAGCGAATAATGTGTTTAATGTTGTCTTACTACTTTTGATGTCATTTTTAACTTTTCTAGACGGATTCGAGAAAATAAATTTAAATGAAGTGCACCAAAAAATGTGTGTAATTTAATAAGGCGTACAAAATAGTTACGTGAATTACACGTCAGATTTTTATGTTTCAGAATTTGCCTCAATGATGCGATCGTGTTATCGTTTAGTGGAGATTTACACGGATTCACCATTTGAAGGATGTGTTGCCACTGCTCGCTCTTAAATCGTTGAGATTGTTTATCAAAAATTCGTTAAACGAATATTAAATTAATAATAAAACAAAATATTAAATACATAATAAAACGGATTCGAAATTCAAAATTCAGAATTTCAGCTGCCGATGTCCCCGTGGATGACGACATTATTCAAAACTGGATGGTTGTTTTTTCTCAAATGGAGGAAGCATGCATACATTCATGCAGAATACTCATTATTTAATTTCTTTAAATATAATAGACAGCGATAATATTTGGCGGCAATAATTTAAAAAGTGATACGTCGTTTAATGAGATTAAACATAGAATGCAGTTTCGAATTTAATATCCCATTCGAGACTAACGTTTTTAACGGAGTTTTTAATTAATAGCTCGGCTGTTTAAAGTCGTACGCACTCGGAATGGCTTCCCAGTAATTTTTGGAATCGAGAATAATGTATTTAGTGTTTGGCGATGCCATTTTTATTTCATTGTAAAACACAGAAAAATTTCATTAACAAACTCTAAGATTTGAAAGCTTTATTTTGAAAGTGGCAACAACTTTCAAAATAAAGCAATTTTCATCTCCAGCTTGCGAGATCGTTGCCACTCGGAAAAATGAAGGCAAAAATGAGCGTTGTCAGAGTTTTTAATTAATATCTCTGAATATAGCTACTTGTCTTTTGGAAAACAAAATGTCGGCCAGGACCCAGAAAAGAATCGTAGAAAATTTAGTGACGATAACTATAGTAGTGACTGAGTTATTATCGAACAAACAAACACACCTTCTTCTTTATATTATATATAGATTACATCATAAAGTGCAGGTCATATATTTCATACTATTACGAATTTTGTACTTAGATAGGCAATTATAGTAGAACTATAAATAAAATTGTTGTATTTTTCTGTGTAATGCAGCGCGAGACAAATTTTAACAGAAAGATATACAGGAAAAACACGATTACAGGGGCAAGTGCATTTAACATTGAGTAAATGAGTATCTCGGTGATATGGTGAGAAATCGGCTTGACGACCATTTGGCGACATTTCGGTCCGGTCTCTCTACCACCGTAATACGTATTGTAACTGAATAAATGTACTTGACCGCTATGTTAGCTGTAACCGTAATTCCACCTTCGTATATCTTTCCAGTAATTTCGAGACACCGAAAGTTCCAGAAATATCTCGGCGCCTAATTGGGAACTATAAAAGTATATCAGCTCTCAACTGTTTAGTTATTGTTGTTGCGAGTTGTTTAGTTACGCATGAACTGAGAATTTCATTTAGCTTTCTCTTTAGATTAGGTTTGCATTGCATTGTGTAACATTCTTAGTAGTTTGATGCGTAACTACTGATTGTATTCTGTGATACTGTGAACTCCTGTACGAGGAAAATTCAAGAGTTCTGAAATATTTTTGGCACAAATAAATTTTATTAACCTATTATCGGACTTGTGCATTCAATCTGTTACGAATCCGTACGGACGCAATTCTGCATCAATCAATACTTCGTGAAATGCATACTTTATTGATAGTATACCGATTGAATCCCTGACTAATTGGTATAGACAGCGAATATGTAAATGCTGTTGACTGGTTCTTAGTATGTGCAAAGCAGTGGAATGCTGCGTTAGAAGCATACTGACTATGACGATAATTATGCTTAACCAATATAACATGTACGCAATGGTCGTGATACTATAATTAGTCAACTACCAGATTGTGTGCTGCCCAGATACGCTTGTACTAATCTAAATCACTGATTCCAAACTGCAGGCACGAAGCAGTTGGCAAGCCGCAATTCCTTTCTTATCAAAATGAGAAGTTTTTTAAAGCACACACACAAAAAACATTCTTAGGTAAATGTTTTTATTAAATATTTATCAAAACCTACATAAACAGCAATAATAATGACTCAAAAGGAAAAAAAATCATTTCAGTTTATTTTCTACCTGAATCTAAACTCGCAAAACATTTCTGTTGGTAACATTTTATAATTAAAGTGTATTGATAGCTAACCGATATTTATTTGCAAACCGATATTTATTTCAAATGATTATAATACTGTTACGGTCTTTGCATTTATTTTAGCTTTGTTTAATAGAATTAATTAAAATTGTTTTATATCCCCGTGAAATGCAGCACGAGACTTAATTGAAGAGTAAGCTTCACAGGAAAGTCAGAATACAGGAGCACGCGCATTTAAAAAATATATATCTCGTAATTGTACTCTTTCGCTTTCTAAAAACCTCTAGAAATTACGAGAAGCTCCTCGTGATAGATTAAAGAGCTTATAAAAGCTAAAGGAAAATATCTCAATTCAGTTGTTTACTTAATTCTTGTTGTGATTGTAGCGAATTCGCGGTGAGATCGGACTAGATTTCTCTGTTTTGAATTCTGGTCTGTAAAACATTTTAGTAGTTTAAAATATAACTACTGTGAGATATTGCGATATTGTACGATTATCTCCGAGGAAATACAAGAATTTTGTATTTATTCGTTGTGATAAGAATAACTTTTATTTTTTTTTGTCGGACTTGTGCATTCAATTTATTACGAACCCGTACGACGCAACAATACGATGAATAAACCACAAAACAACTGCAAAAAAATAAACAAATTACGAAATCTTTCCACGTCTATGTTGAGAATATACAATGAAATCTTTAGAATCAACAGTAACAACCTATTCTGTGTTATTTATTAAACTTTTCTTTAAGCTATAACATATATTTGTATTTAAATAATTATGAACTTCTTTGTTTCTTACTACAGCTTTTGGCTACAACACCTTTTCAATTTTTATAAAGTTTTAACCTTGAAGATTCGGTTTAGTTTGTTTGTTTATGGCAAAGCACACAAGGGCTATCTGCCTAAGAGGACGGATGATTCCGTGGAGGACTTTCTAAGGGAAACTGGCTCGTATACATGTTAAACTTGGGGAAAGCCTCAGGAACGTTTATGCTGCCAGCCCGTTCGCCGGAATTCGAACCCCGGACCGAACTACAAGTGTTCAGTGGCTTGAGAAAAACGACAAGAAAATATCTTCAGCATGAACTGTAGATATTCATTGTCAGACCTAATTAATTGTTTAGACTCAATTTTCAACCATGAAAAAGTACCTGTTCACAATATGTACAAAGCCCAAACAAAGCGATCGTTCTTGTTATAAAAATTCGTAATTGAGGATATTTATCTTTTGACAAGTACGAAAGAAAGTTAATAAAATCTGTATCTTCAGATCTTTAAATTTAACTTATATCGTAGGGAAATTAAATTTCTCCATTTGTCCACTTCTGGAGCATTACTCAAGCTAGTTTTCAATGATATTGAAAATGATGTAAAATTGCTTACCGAGTATTTGAAACCATAAAGATTTTCTTCAAACTGTAATCGCTTTCGGAGCCGCATGCATTACGTGGCTCTCCCGTCAGAGACTAGTGCTCTTAAACTTATATCTTTATAAAAGCTTGAAAACTCAGTTTGGTTTATGTAATTAACGTAAAGCCTAGAGGGCTATCTATTTAAGGGAAGGGATGCTTTCGTAGAAGACTTTCCAAGGAAAGCTGGCTTGTATACACGTTACACATGGGGAAAAACACAAAAGCACTCATACAGACAGCCCATTTCGCTTGAATTTGAATCCCAGACCGAAATACCAGTGTTCAGCGATTGAATCGCTCGGTCGCCAGTGAACCCCGTACTGTGCAGGGAGACTAACGGAAATTTTATTGTAAGAGTTGCGATGATAATGTGACACAGATTCTGCAGAAACGATTGGCGCAATTCTGGCAGGATCTCCATCACCTTGCATGGCTTAATGGCAGGAAGCTCTCACAGTCGATGGGATAATACGAAAGTACCAAAATACGTTTTATTTTATTAATACAATTTTTCATTTTGTTAAAAAAAATTCCGAGCCGTCAGCTGTTTTCATATAGTGCGCTCGGTCCGCATCCAATCTGAGCGAACTCTGTCCTAGCATATCACGTACTACAACCGAAAATAACGACATAGCCGAAAGAAACCATTCCATTTGTTCCAGTTATTTAGAATCGTTCATAATATAAGATCTGCTGCGCAGTTAAATCTAACTATATTTCAGGAAGAATTTAACATAAGTGATACTGTTTTCTCAGCTTTCAAAAATCCCATTTATCCGTCTGAAGAAAACAACAATATATATCTGAAAATAGGTCGCAATATGATTTGGTGCAAAAGAAAGAGACGAAAAATGTTTTGACTAATCTGTTGCATTCATTTAATGAGTATTCCTAGAATTCTGAAAGATATTATGAGGTTCCCCCCCCGCCTTCTTGGCATGACTTCGTGGTGTGGTGGTCTGCTCGCTGGGAGCGTATTCCAGAGGTCCGTGGTTTGAGTTTCGACGAAGGCGTTGCATGTTTTTCATTTTGCCTGCTCCGAAAAACTACCTAACAATGAATACGTATATTTAATGAAATACACATTTACAGAAAAACAACTATTGATTTTTGGAAGTTGGATATCTCAAACATGCATATTATGTTTCAAATTGATATTTTCGGCTTTTAACGTTCAAAAAATAAAAAAGTAAGCATTTTTATCAAAACGAAGTATACAGTTCAGAATGATAGTTAATAATATCTAAATTCCTTTAAAAGGAGAGTTTTATGCGATAAATAAAATCGAAATTGCTCAGCAACAATTCATGTTAGGATTACTGAAATTCCTTAAATATTAACTGGCTAATTAAACTTGACGGAATATCATAACAAATTAAATACCATGGGTTTGTATAACAAGCATTTTAAACTACTACTCACTGCTTAATTCGAGATTGGAATTTTAATAATATGAATTCCAAAACATTTATTTTTTAATTTATTAGGATTTCTTGTTTTAATTTCCTATTTGATTTCAAATTTACTTTAAAATTTAACACAAAAAATTCTAAAATTGTTTCTTGATATATCATTATCAAAATAATTATGCTTCATTAGGATTGGTTCATTAGGTTCATTAGGATTTACTTGATTACGGCAAAGCACTTGAGGGCTATTGGCCTGTCTTCGTGGAGGTTTTTCTAAGGAAACAGGCTCATATGCACGTTACACATGGGGGAAACAACGAAAATGCCCCTGTTCGCGAGACTCGAACCTCGGACCGAACTCCCAGTATTCAGCGGCTTTACCGCTAGGCTTCTGGTAGGCTATGCTTTATTAAGAACAACATATGTTGCTCTTCAAGCTTACATGCTAACTCTGGGCAGTAATTCGTATTAAACTTCTTTATTATATTTAATTTAGTAATTTTCTCTTACTGAGAGCCAGTCATCGAATGCGAGCCAAAGCTCAAAGCGTAGTAGCCCGTTTAATATCATGTCATTGATAGCTGTGCAATATTTAATATGAGCAAAGCCGGATTTTTGAAGCATCAACAGATCGCTGTGTACATGGGTAGTCCCCATTCTATTTTTACTTAACCATTTAACTGTGGCCCCCTCGTTTAAGAGTGCGCATGGTTTTGTGTCGCCAGAATGGATCCATGACGAGTCTATTCGTCCATCACAGAGTAAGTTGCGCTAGTAAGATATTGGATGAAAAAGATGGGTGTTTATAATAAACTTGAATTTTTTATGACTTATATTTACCTATTTGGTTAACATAAGCATACATTACATGCATATTAAACTACAAACGCGATCAAATAAATTAAATATTATACATATAAAAGTAAGAATTTAAATTCCTGCTGTGGAGTGATAATCAGCGAAACAAGGTACTATACACAAAGGGACTTTGCAAATCGAACACCAGTAACGCGATTCCTTCCTGATCTTACGTTTGTAGCAATGCGAACACCTTCGCGTAGGGCTGTTTTTATCCGATCTTTCGGGTATATAATCCGGAACATGATTCCCACCTAATTGGCTTATATTAGGTCTAAATGGCCGAGTTTATGTCGATTTATTTCTTTCAATTGGATACGTTGCTAAAGTGTATTCCATAAATTTGAGCAAAAAGTTGATACGCGATCATGTTCCCATATTTTTTTTTATATAATATGAATGCATTCAGATACACAATGTCTAAGAAATGGAGAAATATCGTTTTGCAGTACCTTTTGAGTCTTTTTTTTCCCTGTGGTAAATGATGACGCTAAAATTCCATCGCTCATATCCACTCCACCCATTTTTTTATTATAATCAATCACTAGCTCCGGTTACTTTTTTTATTATTTTTCTTTTATCTGTTTCTATTACGTTGTCATTATGTACAGTATTTACTAAATAAACCTCCCTCTTATCTTTCCATTTCATTATACGCATGACGAGTAAACTCGTCAATACACAAAATCGTGCCACTTTTCCATGACGAGTATACTGGTCAATCAGAGTTAACTGGTTAAATATACATCAGAGAACGAAAACAATATTGTCGTGCACACTTTCGATACCGCGCGCACATGAAACTTTCCTTGAATCTTTACACATCATAAGGGTAGTTTCTATCTAATTAGATTTCAAGCCAACGTTTATGTTAGGTACTGTCCCCGTGAACAGAAATGTACCCTTAATTGTTTCTATGTTTACCATTTGACATTCTTTCTGTATTTCTGACATTCGTTCAAGGATAATTAAATTTATTTTAATACGAATAATATAATACAGGAAATACAAACATAATACAGGAAAAATAATATAATACAGGAAAAATAATATAATACAGGAATAACGAATAATAAATACAGGGATTTTATTTTAATACGGAATTGATTACATTAATTTATTAAGATGAAGTAACTCGAGAGTTATCTGCCTATGGCTTTATGTTTCTTCGTAGGAGATATTTTAAGGGTTCGAATCAAACTTGCACATTAATTCAGAATGTAACCAATCTTTGCGAGTTACGGGCTATTATAGACTAATGTATTGTCGCCGCTTATGTTCTTCAAATTGAAACCAAATTCACATATTTAAATTTTAATTTTTTTGTAGTCACGAAACTTACATTGTTTTGTTTTGCCTTTAAAATTCATTTAAAAATCATTCAGAAAGTAGTTTTGTCGAGAAATAGATAAAAATAATTTCATTAACAGATAAACCCGATTTTTTTCGTTGCAATTCAGTACCCATCAAACAATTTTCTACAAAAAAGTTGTATGCTCCAACGGTGCCTAGTCACCTGTAAAATTATACTTGGTATTTTATTCTTCACGACACTGTTCTTGTTTTCAGAGTAAATAGTCTCAATAGAATATTTTAAAGTGTTTCGTTTTATTCACTTTTTATGAAATTAATTTGAGTGATGTATTTCTCATGCATAGAAGGCATACCAACCAAGTATTAATAGCTCAATCCGGGTTCAAAATCCTGCAAGCCGAGCGGTAAAGTCGTACACTGTTAGTTCGATCTGGTATTCGATTCTCGGTGAACAGTTGGTTGCATGGACGTTTTCGTGTTTTTCGCTATGTGTAACCTGGATAAAAGCCCGTTTACCTCACAAAGTATTTCACGAAGGCATTCTTCAACTTAGGCAGACAGTCCTCGAGTGCTAGCCATAATTAAATAAACAAAACTAAAAGCAAACCGAATCCTGGCGAAAGGGCTGGCTCAGTTGGAGTTTTCGTAGTTTTAAAGTATTTGTAACGCGGATATTATCTAGTTTCCTTAAAAAGTTCTTCACGAAGGCGCAACCAAAATGAATTCTTCAGGAATATATTATCGCTGGAAAGCTCAAGGTGCAAGTATGTATTTCTCTAGATGAGAATTGTTTGCCATATGTTGTTTTTGGTTTGGTTTATTGAGATTAAGGCAAATCACACTAGGACTATCTGCCTAAGGGGAGGGATGCCGTCGTGGAGGACTTTCTAAGGGAAACTGGTTCGTATACTCGTTACGCACGGGGAAATCCACGAAAACGCCCATGCAGCCAGCCCGTTCGCGGGATTCGAACCTCGGCATGTATTGTTCTATCTATCTATCTATCTATTGATCGAGAAATCAATAGAGAAATATATTTCGATAAAAGAGAATTATTCACATTTACTTCATTTTTGCTGCAAATTATTTTTAATTAGATAAACCGTATATTCATATTTGAAATCTACACTGATGATTTGATCTACACTGATGCGAACACCTTCGCGTAGGGCTGTTTTTATCCGATCTTTCGGGTACATAATCCGGAACATGATTCCCGCCTAATTGGCTTACATTAGGTCTAAATGGCTGAGTTATGTCAATTTATTTTTTTCAATTGGATACGTCGCTAATGTGTCTTCCATAAATTTGAGCAAAAAGTTGATACGCGATCATGTTCCCTTATTTATTTATTTATTTATTTATTTTGTATAATATAATTGCATTTAGACACATAATGTCTAAGAAATGGAGAAATATCGTTTTGCAGTACCTTTAGTGTCTCTTATGCTAATAAAACAGGTGTGATTCATTTTAAATTTCGCTGTTGCTTATTTTTCAGTTATAAAGTCTACCTTCATGCGAACACTCAACTTATTCTTCATAGCTAGAAACATTATCATTGCACATGCCATGTATTTTTATTGTGTAAGCTGAATTGCAAGAAAGAACAAAATCTGAGGTTTTATTCAAGAATGGGAAAACTGAATTTCGATTAAGGGAAACCTTCTCGTTAAATACAGATTTATTTTTAGTCATGCTTTATTCCTTTTATATCATTTATTAACAAAGTCATACTCGTAATTCCTCAATTAAAACCGGCTGTGCCCGTTTGCAAATTAGAGCTACAGTCGCCAGTTCCAGGACAACTCCAGTTCTGCGAATTCCGAAGCTAAGAGCGAATGCTTCCGAGCCAGGCGATTTATGCGAACTAATCAATTATGACGACAGTCAGATATTCCGTGCATTCCCGGCAGCGCTGTGTCGGTTCCCATTTAAGCACCCTTTTCCCATTCCGCACCCATACTCGTAGTAAAATTTGAGTTTGCATTTGAACTGGCGGGGCGAGAATTACCGAATGAAAGATTGAAATGTGTGCTTTCGAGTATTTCCAGCTTCTCGATGGATGGCAGGCAGTTCCGGGAAATGTATTTCCGTGTATTTAAATGGCTCACTTTGCGAATGAGACATCGATAGACCTCTTTGGGGCCGCCGTGTATCCGCTCGATGACGATAAAGAAACTATTAGCCTCCCGATGAAATGCATTTATCAGACGATTCCCTCGCGATCAGAAGAATACAAACCACAAATGACGGATTGCCAAAGCTTCACTGGCGACTCCCATTTTAATTACTATTCGGGACCACTGGTTCGTAAATGACTAGTAAAACATGTTAATTGGATCTTGGAACAGTTGGTCCATTATAAAAAACTTTAAGTGTTATCGGCCTAAATGGTAAGGTTCATTCATATAGACCTTCTTAAAAGATATCAGGTTATTGTTTCTGTTGGGTAACCTGGTTTTGAAACGAACTGGTAATCTTCTGCGTGTGTAGTTAATTAGTTACATGGGCACTGCTTGTTCCCCGAAATCTTTGGAAAATATTGCTCGGTGATGGGTTGGTTGGCTAAATGATTAAGATAACGCATTCGAAAGCCATACGAAGTACCTGTCAAAAATATAAAATTAACAGAAAGCTGCGAACCCATCCCATATTTAACCCGGAACTAACTAACAGAATCAAAGTAGAGAAGCGCAGAGACAACCACCTTGACTTCGATTCGACATTTTCTGGGTTGAATTTGGGATGCCTTTCTTTATTATTATTTAAGAGTTCCGTCCTAAGGCAATACATGGAAGGGAAGGATGCCTTCGTGAAGTAACTTTTAAGGAAAACTGGCTCGTATTAACAAGTTACACATGGGGAAAAAACACAAAAACACCCATGCAGCTAGCCCGCTGCGGAGTTCGAACCTCGGAGCTAACTACCAGTGTTTAGGGATTTTACCGCTGTTTGGCCAATGGAGTTGCTTTGAAAGCTTTTAAGAATTTAAAATTTATTTTGCTTCTGAGTCAGAAGTTGTTGCAGCTATCAGCGCATAACTAGTTTACATTTCGAACACCTTTTAACTTTGTATTTAATCATTATTGTTAAAAATATAAAAGTAAGTAGAAGAAATCGAAACAAGCAGATTTTATAATGGAAAATTTATGACAAAATGAAGCGTTGATATGATTTTAAGTGCTCTTGTGTTTTGCTGGCGTGAATTGTCATGTTCGTGGGATACGAAGTAAAGAAAAGTATAGGGAAAAATCTCGGGTATCAGTTTCAAAAAAATATCCATTTTCACCGCTCTCGAATCCATTTGAATGATTTTTCTGCATGATAACTGTAGTTAGGTACAGAATGAAGTATTAATTTTTCGAAAATGGATTGTAAAATGTATTTAAAATTGATTCATGAGGGATTTTCTCGTTAAGTACTATGTATCTCGCAAAATTCAGAAATGAGTAGTCGTACTAAGGTCATTACTAAGGCCAGAAGTGGTGGTCATTTTATTACGGAGGAACATAATAGTTAGCCACCGTTAGCCCCTATGAGGGGAAAACTATTTACATCCATGCCTTCTCCGAGATTTTAACCCGGGACCTTTGGTGTCGTAGTCGACTCCACCTTCAAGTACATAGCACGCATTTTATGCACAGTTTGTTTCCTGAAATCGTAACAACAGTTTCGAAACACTATATCGCTGTTTCTTTTTATTTTCACAGTTTCGAACTATTTTATCGCTACGTTAGCGCTAATATGTTTGTAAAACTCATTATTTTGACACTTGTATTAAATTTAAAGTAAATGTATATTACTAGCATCACTTTCCAGCTATGCATGAGTTCTAGCAAGTACAAACAAATTTCTGTATCACGAATTTTCCTGAAAGAAGGTGAAGTTCAATCAGACAGATCCATAAAACCGAACCCTGCTTCATATCTTGAAAAATATTCAACATTTTAAGCTGATGGTAAAACGAGGTTCTGTGTATATAAAAGTGCTTGAAAGATTTTGTAAATGTTAATATCTGTAAGCACACAGCTCTGGGTTTCCATTAAGGAGAAATTTCATTAAAGAGTACAACTCATTTCTGTAGCACTAAATCGCAGTCGTAAAAAGGCAGCCAGCTCAGTCCTTCACCGAGTGCCGAACTTTAGCCGAAACTGCTAGTTACTTATGTTTAAGGGACATAGCTCTTACTAACATTTCACAGGTTTGGGATTTCAGTTCATTATGGCAAAGCACATTAGGGCTATCTGCTTAAGAGAAGGGTTGCCTTCTTGGAGGACTTTTATAATTATTACTTAGCGAAACTAACTCGAATACACCTTACAGATGAGGAAAACCACGATACCATCCATTCAGATAGCTCGCTTGCTGGAATTTAACTCAGGTCAGAACTATCAGTGCTCAACGATTTTACCGCTCGACCGCTGGGGGCAATATTCGAACGTAATATATTATTCGCATTTCTCGCAGAAAGCAAGAGTATAGCCTCCTATTTCTTACCAATTTTTTTTTAAAAGATAAGTTTTTCCCTTATTGGAGAGTGAAAGGTTCGTCAAATAGATGTAACTTTCCTACTTTAAATATCACCGTTAATTTATTTATTACGAAAACACATACGCCTTACCTAACACATTCATATTCTATTCTAAATTCGTATGGTAATGGAATATTTAGGTGAATAATTAATGCAGATAAGCTAAGAGTTACTTAAAACTTTTCCATAAAATATTTAAATTGATAATGAAATTACATGGATTTAAGCGTAACATTAATGTATGGAAAATCTATTTAATGAAACAGGTAGTGGCAAGTTAATGAAAGAGACTCACCTACAACAGCCGAGAACAGAGGCAACTTTTGTGCATAATTTGTAGTTACTCAGTGGTGGTAGAGGTAAAATTAATGTAGTTGAATTTTCCTTTCAGGGCTGACTTAATCGCAATTTTACCAGTGTTTCAAATGCACATACGCTCTTTATTATCGATTAATCTTGTCGACGTTCATTCTAATTTTTTATGCACTTCTTATAATAAATATGGATTATTACTTAGCTATTTCGGTCAAATTTGCATTCAAAACACGTTGAACCTAAATGTACGAGTATATAACTCAAAAATATATTTAAGCATTTATTGATTTTTTTAATAATAAAGAATTGTTCTTAAAAGAACTCTTCTGTAAAAATGTATCAAAATATTTTGCTTAAAAAACCTTAAAATCATCAGTTAATCAATTTCAAAGCAATGTGCTTAAAAAAAATAAATACACAGTTTCAATGTGTCCAGAAAACAGTTTTTCCTTAACAAAATCCCTACGCTACTTAAGGTTACTCTATAAAAGGTTTGCTCTTGTATGACGTCACTGACTCATGGTCTGCTCAAAAGCAAGTGACACCTTTGTGGTTTTCCCCCCTAACTTCTTTAAGTAACTGACGTCAGCGTTGAGTAGAATCTAACCTTATTTATCTACTGACCTTGTTATTTTGTTTCCCGTACATATAAACGCTTTTAATTTTTAACAAATTTGGGATTTATTATTAAAAGAAAAATTTTCTTTGGTCCCCCTTTCATTGCCCAGTTTTTATGCGAGAAGAATCTCAGTCACTTAGTTTTAATGATGTTTCTCATTTTTATTATTGTTCGAAAATCGAGAAAGGAACATTATGTGAATTATTTAAATTCCGAAATATCCTCTTACTATGAGAATATAACAAATATAAAGCAATCATGGATAAACTACAGATAATTAATTAGTTCTTTGCAAGAATCCTACATTCCAATAATAATACATAGTAATATTAACATTATAATATCTAATAAGGTACCTTCATTTGTATGACCTTGTAACTTGAATCTCATCCGTTCTTATTATTGTCTCTGCTACGCCTTAGGCCTCAAGGTCATCCATAAGTAATGACAGATGAACGTGCAGCTGATTCAGCAAAATCTTAGAATGAATGTCAGTTTATGTTTATTCGCTCTGATTGGTCCCTTCTTGTTTTAGACTGGCACAAAAATCAACAGTTAGGAGGGGCCACCCAGACGGAAAAGGTAGTTACTTTGGTAAGTGACTCTGATTGCCGTACCGAAGGACTCGCTTTCGAATCCCGGAAAAGACGTGAATGTTAACTGTCTGTCTCTGCATAAGAGGTAACGGTGGTTCCCTATAAGGTACCTCCATAATAAAATGATCATTGCCTTTGGGTCCTTAGACGTGGTCAAAGCCTAAAATGGCTAGTGTCCGCATTTAAAAAAGGAAAAGCAGAAGGGAAATGTTCAGTGTGACATTCGTAGATAGTTTGCGAAGTTTTGTTTTTGTCAGTAAGGCATAATAATCAATACGCAGATGAATCCATTTTAAAATTTAAAGGAGTTCAATTCTCTGAACGCACCGAAGAAAGAGAAAACCACACGAATATTTTTTTTTTTTTTAATATTCAGAACCCGGCGCTAAAACGCTAAGGAAAGGATATGGTATAAATTTTGATTCCTTTCCTTTATAGACACATTTGATGTTTACATAATCAGCCTACGAAGCGCATTAAGTCGGAGCTCAACATGAGACTACGAGGACTAATAAATTGTTTACATATGTCAATCACATTAAACAAAATTAATTTTAAGTGATAACGGGGTTAACATATTCAAAAGTATTCGTCTAAAATGTAAAAGTTGCACAGATTCATGATCCGTGTTTACTACACAAAGAGAGCTAAAGTGAAGGCAGAAATTGCTAAATAACCCTAATAACACAATAAATTGTATTTTTCAATCAAAATGCATTTTATATATAGTACGTTTGGGCAAAAAATTTATTTTCATGTGTGTACAAGAAATAATTGCCCTTAAATTATTTCTTGTTTGTCCTCAATCTTCTGAATATCGAAATTTCATTTGTTTATATCGAAAAAAAGAGTGCAGATTACAGGCATTCGAAAATTAAGAGGTCGCATATTACCCGAATTCAGATTTTGTGTTTAAAATAATTAATTTTTTCTTCAACATTTTCTTGCTTGTACGGTGTATGACAGTACTGCTAATGAAATGTTTCTGGTTCTCTAGAAAAAATATAAGAACAATATAAAGTTATCCTAGAAGGTATGCGAGTGCTCTTGGAAAAGGTTCTGTTGGTTTTCTAACTGATTATTTCGTATTCATTTAGACTCCATTTGGCTTTGGATGGGGGCGTATTAGGTATCACATAGGACATGCGAATATTATCCGCCCAGGAAAGATGCATTTCGGACTTTTTGAGAGTACATGGGAGGAAAACCTTCAGTGTTTGGGGGGAATAAAAACTTCGGTTTAGAAAACTTCAGTGTAGATAGTTCTTTCAGAGGGATTTGATTTCATGTCGAACTACTAGCGTTCTGCAGCTGAAAATTAATAAATAATTTTTACAATTAATTATTATTTACGATTTACCTACATATCAGAGAAATGTTAAAACACAGATTTTTATTACTTTCAAGATTTTCCCTTTCATTTTCATTACGAAATGCACAGACACGGTAAGATAGCTTTCCCGCAAAACAGATTTAGGGCCATGGACGGATGGGGAACCTTCTGGAACGAATTCTTACCGGTTTAGCCCTGAATGTTCTCGAACACAAGCCGAAAGCTATACAAACCCTGCTGGTCCGCAATCAGTTAGTGTGTGCTTCATCGAGAGGGCCAGTGAGTGTGCCCCGTCTAATCAGTATCGAGTGTGTGTGCCTCGTCTAGAGTGCGAGTTAGTTAGTATCGAGTTGGTGTCTCGTCTAGCGAGTCCATCCACTGCGGAGTCGATCGAGTTGGCAGCCGGGCAAGGAGTGCCAAGTGGGTCGTCCAATGCACCGAAGGAGTCTCTTAGTGTATCGCGGTATGTGCATCGTCGAGAGAGCGTGTCGAGCTCCAGTAACGACTAAGCCGAAGAGTCGGGAGACGTGCTCTGTGTGTCGTCGAGTGCATCGCGAGTTGTAGCGTAGAGAGTCTCGAGAGTCCGTGGAGTTCCGAGAACGACCACGGAGAGTCGAAAGCTGTACTCTGGTGCTTTGGGCTGAAGCTGTCTCCACTGTGATAGCCTGATAACCTGAAGACTGTGTCGGTAATTGTTCCAGCTTGTTTATAGTAGTTCATCGACGACTGTAAAACGTGTTTTACGGCTGTCCTGACAATACTGGCCAATAAATTGTGTTTCGATACTTCATCAAATAGTGTCGTCGTTATTCACTCCAAATCCCCACGAACCCCGTACGAACGTGAAGGAAGAAAATAACATAACAACTGGTGTCAGAAGAAAGAAAAACGCAGCAATATATTCAGCTTTTCAGTACTTAGAATATAAAATAACTACTTTTATTAAAGCTTTGGTACTTATAAATATTTTCTACACTTTTTATAGGTTGATTAATAAAACACGCTAAAAATAATCCAAATCTAATTAAATGTATATGTCTTTTTCAAGTTTAGAAAAAAGGGGGTATGAACTTATAGCGCTGGGGAAAAAGGTGTAGAAGTCATCGAATGGTGAAAAAATCTTAATTATGCAACACATATGTTACTTTTATTACTTTTTATTAATAGAAAAATAATTCGAAGTGCATTTAATAGTAGGAAAGTGAAAATTTGTTAATTAAATATAAAATTGTAGTAAATTGAAAATAACGTGAATAATGTTTATGAAGTATAAAGTGTAAATGAAGAGAAACAAGCAAATACGGAATTTATAATTAGAAAAAACGTAATCTTAGACTGTCTTAGATTTCGAATTAAATTCCTGGACTTTGAGAGAAATAAGACTGCAGCAAAGATTATTCGCAAAACATTTCCTCCTGAAGAACAGGAACCTATGCATAATCGCTCCCAAAATGTACAAATATTTATATAACAGGTACGCCAATCAAGATTTTTGCTTAATTTTAAAATACACAGTAGAGTGGCCTACAAATGTGGACATCTGTAGGACACTCTACGGACACTGTGCAGTTTCATGGGCATCCTCTAAAACTTCTCTCGAGAAAAGTAGTAATATTTTATCCACTAGAAAGGAAAAAAAGTTTAATTATATTTTTAAATATGTGCAATTTCATGGGGAATCACCTAGAACGTCTCTCTCGAGAAATGCTGAAAACGTTTTTCCACGAGAAAGAAAAAAGGTTTAACTTTAAACATAAGCCTTAATCTAACAATGATATTTTCTGTAATATCCTCATTGCCCTTGTCAACAGACACATAATAAAACGTTTCACTTTGTTTATGGTTTTAAGTTCTTTTCTGTTTTAGTCTTTGGTTTTTTTAGTACAATTTCATTGTCAGTTTTCTGAAGTTACTTTCAGTTTGACGTGGCGGACATTCAAATTATTTTCCACATTACACAATGCTTAACTAACTGGAGAAATAAAAAGAATCGATGTAACAGTAAATAATAATTTGTTTCGGTACTTTTCCGTTTCGCTGGCGCAAATATCGCCAACCAGACTTTATCGACGACAATATACCGTATGCAAGTATACACATTAAAAATGTTAACAAATGTTAGTTCTAAGAATTTTTTTTTTTTTTATTTTGAAGGCATACACACTTTAATATCGTTTAAAATTTTGTGAAAAGCCAATAAAATTGTAAAAAGACATTAATTTACTATACTTTATATTACATTTAATTTACTATACTTTTTATGTTTCAACATCCTGATTCGCCGGTTCATACCACGTGACCCCAAGTGATCTCATCTCACGTAAACTACGCTACAAAAATTTAATTCTCTCAGTAATTATCTACATTAATTTCAAGTTAGATCTTAATTTGGAATGCAAGTTTAAATGCAAGAATTATTTCAATACGTACGAATAGCTTAGTCATAAATTATGTAAAACCGCAGTGCTGTACTTCACTAGTGCATTCTCATTAGAAATGATGAATTTTAACTCTTGACTTTGCCGTTGCATCCTAGTTGACGTAATTACAGCGATGGCCTTAGGGAATAAAATAGCACTATCTGGTAAAAATTCTATGTAATTGTACGCCAATATTGAAAGAAACAATCCATGTGATAAGAAATGGCTACGACTTGTTTTGAAGCTGAGGCGTAAAAGGTTACCAGCGAGAATATTCCGTTTGGCATCAGTTGTAGCATTAATGGCGACTTTATCGCCTGCGCCGGCTGAACGGAAAAGTACCTTTGTTTCCTTAATACAATGTGTCTATGAATAATATAGTATGTATAATCAACATTTATAAATATTTGCATCAGTATTACGTTTACTGAAAGGTGCTCCTATGCCATATATCATGCAATTTAGAGCAGAATAATTGTTCTGGAGACATTTAACGATGAATTTTTAAAATGATTAAAATTTGAAGAATTAACTTAAGCGTGCAAATGAAAGCATAATAAATTCGTCAAATTAAATCATAATAAATCTCTCATATTTATGATACATTCTATTAAGTGTAAGCGTACTTTAAACTTTTAAATTGAAAGGTTAGTTACAATATGAAAGAACGTTTTCGTTAATCAAGTTTGAAAGGTTTCAAATGCCGCTCTAATTGTTGATATATTATATAAGAATATTTTAATTTCAGTCTCGTTTAAAAGTATTCACAGAGCTATTGTACACATGTTTACATCGTATATATGTGTATTATTTTTAAACTATTATCTCTCTATATGTTCACATCAATAAATTATATTCAGCTCAAAAGCACAGCAACGTTGAAAGAAGTACGGTATTCATTAATTAATATACAGTTTCCTTTTCAAGGATAGAAATGTTTCTCTTGTATAAGCACGATCTTTTGATCTATATTGTTGCAATAAAATACAATAACTTAAAACATATTTTCTGCGAAGTAACTGGATAATACTTTCAGTTTTTGCTCTCACTCAAAAGGGCTTTTTTAAAGTTTAATATGGTTTATCAATAGAGATTAACAAAGATGGACTAGTTGGAGTAGCGAAACATTTTACAGAATACTAAATATATATACATGGGCGCGTTATACATCTTCTGCATATTTGAAACGGGAAATATGTATAACGTAATTCTGTAAAAATATTTTATGTTTTTAATTACTTACATCACGAATTAAATCCATTTTTATCGATATCAATCCGATGAGCTACATATGTTGATTTTAAGTAGCTCACTTTATTAATAACAGACAAACTAAATTTGAAAAATAATATATTACATGGGTACACTAGCGCCCGAGCTGAACACTGATTGTTCCATACGGGGCGCATATTTCGCAACTGCACGTGTGTATCGCCACTGAGAGATCGGCTTCTAGAATGGACCAATGGGCTTCCAGTAATAATTCTGTCATTTCGTATGACCTTTGTAGCGCATTAAAAGCAAGATGGTTAAAAATGTTTTGAAACACAATCCCCTGCACAAGATATTTAAAGCATTGTGGATTTCTTGTGAAAATTCTCAGTGCGAAGTTAGATCAAATATAAGCATAATTATATATATAAATAAAAGAAATCATAACATCTTTAATTGCAATGTTTATATGAAAAAGATATTTTATAATAATAGTCAATGCACAATTTTATTCAAAGTAAATTTTCCTAATTTGCATTCCTACACATTTAGTGTGTTAAATTTCCCATTAGTAAGTGCTTATTCACAACGAATATATATAATTTATTCATATATAACTTTTAATGTTAAATATAGGTATAATCAGATCATTCACAATATGCATTTTGAAACTTACGCTTTCAAAATCCAAGGCATGCAAACATTCAGATATGAAAATATTTGATTCATTGTAACATTTCGTTATTCTCAGCTCAATAAAAAAAATTATACATTTGAAATCTCTTAAGCCACAGGTGTTAGTAAACACATAATATCGAAGCTAATTGTAGCCCAAGTCACTTTCTCGATATAAAATGCGATGTTATACCACGAAAATTAATCCAAATATCAGTGTGCGATACGTTTCGTGAAAGTGAATTTTGACGATTAAATAAACTTATAAAATGAAAGCACTACGAGATTTTTAACAAAACTGATAGCGGCATTTATACGCCATATATTTATAACTGCGAAACAAATGCAAAATAAAATGGAAGCAACAACATACACTCATATGCACAGTTTCAAAGATTCAGCATCACAAGAGCAACACAGGATCATTGGTCGATTTTTTAAACTCCTCCCTGATGTGGCGATACTGATGTGCATTTGTGAATTATGCATCCGGGGCTGGTATCCCGGTAAATGGACTTTCTGCACGGCTGGTTAAGTGTAATATGAATACGAGAACATTTCCCTTAAAATGTTCTCCCACGGAGTATACCTTCCTCTAGCACTGTCCGCCACTGTGTAATACTAATACCACTGCGTATATGTTACCGTGAAAGACCGAAAACGGAGAATGTCGACTTTCACCGGAGAATGTCAACATTCTCCAAATACGTCGGTGAAAGATCGAATATTGTATTACATTCTTGTACATTCGGACCCTCACCGTCGACAATCACATATATGCTCTGGTGTACGTCGAAAAGAGAGGTTGTAAAGTGTCATAATAATTCAAGTTGTTTCAATAAATAAGATTTGAATCACATAATTTAGTAAGTTTTTTTATTACTATTATTTTATTTTCGCATTTAGAACGTACTGTATAATTAAGTAAGATTTTAACTTCTATTACGTTCCTTTCTCATTTTGAATATACTGTGTGTTTTAAGTTCTTATATTCTTAAGTTCTTAGTGCGTTCTTAAGTCTCAAGTGCGTTTTTTCGCGACTGAATTACGCAGAAGAAAATATAATATTCTTATATGTTCAACATTCACCATTAGCACATGGTGAATGTCGACATTTACCGGTGTAAGTAAGATAGTATAAGATTATTTAGAAAATATTTCGGACATACACCAAGCAATTAGGTGATTGTTGACATTCACCGGTGAACGTCGACATTCTCCAGATTTCGGTGTTTCACAGTAACATATACACGCTGTACTTCTAAATACTACTGTATGCGGCACTCTAATAAAATAAAATAAAAAAAAAAACTTACATTTTGCCGAATCACAATAGATTTGAATGAAAAGTGAAAGAACACATTTTAACGTTAACACATTTGAACACATTATTTAAAGCAAATAAACGTAAAACCATGTTTCGATATTAGTAGCTCTTTTAGTCTAAAAATAAACATTTCACTTTGAATTTTCAAATTAAAGTGGCGGAAACAATTTTTTTCCTACTTAAAATTTAGAGAAAATGAACTTTATAATTAATATTAAAGAAGATTAGAAATTAAAATAATATTTTTCTCTGATCAGCATTTTACAATACTAAAACCTCCGAGACACTGGAAACCTATAAATTGTATTTTGCATATTTTAACTAACTAAATCCATTAAAATATAATGTTATTCTTAATAGCCAAATTTAAGACACTAAAATGTATAAAAACATAAATTAACTATTAGTTTAATGTTATTATAAAGATCTATAACAACATGAAATTAATATTTAATTCAATGGCATTATAAAAATTTATGACGAAAAACTTCTGTTTAACTTAGTATAATAACATACAATTTATTAATAATAATATTGGGATTTTAAAACTAAACAATTAACAATGTTACGTCGTCGTTAATTGCAATACGTAATAATAATTGAAATATTTTCGAACAAGTATGTTCATAAATTAATCATATTATTCATTTTATAAAGAAATAAATTTTACGGCTTATTCAATATAAAATAAATCTTCCTATTCCTGTTAAAGGAAGTTTAATAATTTATAAGAATAATAGAATAATAAGTTCGTCATAAGTAAATTTAATTAACTCAGATAAATGTTAATTAATGAGGTACTCGAATGCTCTGTTTGCATTGGCAGATTCGAGATGAAAAAAACCACATAATTCGTAGCTATTAATATTTATTATCAGGATTAATGTAATTTTGATTTGCCTCTGGCTGTCCTTACCCATTTCCTATCTTCATTTAAAATTCATATTACAGATCAAAAAACAAGAAAATATGAAGCAGCATAACTGTAAATAGCAGAGAAATTTCCTTAAAATTTTTGGTACTTCTTTGTTATAACAGACCCGAACATATTTGGTGATTTTAGATTTGCGCCAAGATATCAGCTGTAATTTCGCCAAGCTCGTGAAGTGCGAATGCAAAAATAAGTAACACAATATATAATAACAATAATGCTCACATGTCGTTTCTTAAGGATTATTTTTTATAATCATTATCCTTTATTATTATTATTATTATCCTATCGCATGTAATTTTTACAGTCAACTGCAGCCACTTTCACACATATTAAGCTGTTTGTTACACCATTATATGGACGTCAATTTCTCTGTCCAAGAATACATAAATCTAGTAGCAGTGACGGACGATATTCTGCAAACTCTTAACCAATTTCCAACACAGAGACCTTTCTTTTTTGTACATTTT
Source organism: Stegodyphus dumicola (assembly GCF_044657685.1). Taxonomy (NCBI): domain Eukaryota; kingdom Metazoa; phylum Arthropoda; class Arachnida; order Araneae; family Eresidae; genus Stegodyphus; species Stegodyphus dumicola. Next base: position 2,926,804 of record NC_140769.1, on the reverse strand, counting down.
AACACTGCACCTCCAAATAGTTTCGTCGTTAGCATAATTTCATGTTGTGGCCATTTTCGTATACTCCTTTATCAGGTAAACGATTTCTGTTTTGAAATAACGACATGGCATCTACCTCACTATTCGGTAAATTAAAGAATGTTAACTCCATATTCCCAAAAAAGTAATGAATATATTTTCATATAAAAAAAGTGAATTCGAAAACTTGATCAAAAATTAATAATACAACAACACGCGGCGAGATCAAAATGCAACACTGCTGTGCTTATATACGATTACGGCCAAGTCTCAAAATGCATATGCAGTTTAAAAGTTGATTTTATTCTCTACATTTTAATTTTCCTATTCTCATTCCCGTGCAATTCATATCGTAGTGAGTTTCAAGCTTTTGACCATTCGATTAGTTAGAGAATTGGGAGGCTCGTAGTAATTATGATTAGTTTTAAAACGTAAGATTTCGGGACTAATTGTCCTCGCTCTTTCCTGAAATGATAACTTAAAACGAAATAGTTAAGTCAATGCTTTTTATGTCCCCTTTTTCATTTGAAAATCAGATGCAATACCGAAATATTAGATGTGTGCAGGTCTACCAGTTTTTCAATCCAAAATGAAATACCAAGGACACAAACGAAAATAGCTATGGTTTGATATTATTGCTACCATTATGTATATGACCTCTGTTCAGTATAGCAAATTTATCCCACTTTGATAAAAGTCCGAGTTTTCGAGTCCAAAAATCTTGATTTTTTTTAATTCTCCTATTCATCGAAATTTCGAGAGTAAAAGCTGAAATCGACGGTGAAATGGCTGCAATGCTGAAAGCGACGGTGGCTGAAATCAATGGCTAAAAGCGACGGTGAAGAGAAATAACTGGATAAAGTAACTTTTTCCCACCAAATTCTAATAATTTTACTAACTGATTAATAATTTAATAAGTCGGGCGGCGTTATCATGATGAAAGTTGCATTTACAAAGAGTGGTGGGCGCTAAGATGTCAGATGCACAACAGCTGATAGTACAGATCAACATTTTATTGCTCAGTTGCAAACCAGTAGAATATATTCTTGATATATCACGAATATAATTAACAAACTCATTTTGAGATGCAGTTTTCCGTTTGCGACTGATGGCATAGTTTTACGATTAGGTATAAATCCTCAGTGTTTAACAAGTTAATTGTAGCGCCCTCTTTTTAGAGTGAGCACCGTTTTGTGTCGCCAGAATCGAGCCATGACGAGTATATTCGTCAATCACAGATTAAATTGCGCTGGTAAGATATTGGATGAAAATGATCGTGTATGGTGTATTTAATTATAGCAAAGCCCACTAGGGCTATCTGGCTAAGGGGAGGGATGCCTTCGTGGAGGACGTTCTAAGGGAAACTGGCTCCTATATATACGTTACACATGGAGAAAACCACGAAAAGACCCATGCAGCCAGCCCGTTCGCGGGATTCGAACCTCGGACCGAACTACCAGTGTTCAGCGACTTTACCGCTCGGCCGCTGATATTGGATGAAATAGATGGGTTTATTTTATAAAACTGAAAATTTTATGACTAATATTTACGTATTTGGATAACATAAGCATATATTTCATACATATTAAACTAAAAACGCAATAAATTAAATATTATACATATAAAAGTAAGAATTTAAATTCCTGCTGTGGAGTGATATTCAGCGAAACAGAGTACTAGACACAATGGGACTTTGCAAATCGAACACCAGTAACGTGATTCATTCCTCATTCCTCATCTTACGTTTGTAGCCATGCGAACACCTTCGCGTAGGTTTTTTTTTTTTTTTTTTTTTTTTTTTTTTGATGTTCCTAGTATATAGTCCGGAACATGACTCCCGCCTAATTGGCTTATATTAGGTATAAATGGACGAGTTTGTGTCGATATATTTCTTTCCACTGGATACGTCGCAAAAGTGTCAGTAATTTTGAGCAAAACGTTGATACGCGATCATGTTTCATTATTTTTTTTTATATAATATGAATCCATTCAAACACATAATGTCTAAGAAATGGAGAAATATATTTTTGTAGTACATTTTGAGTCGTTTTCTTGCTGTGGAGTACGCTATGATAATTCCATCGCTCCTATCCAGCCTAATTTGGAGTTTGTTTTATTATCGATTTCGTATTTTGAAACACTTGAGCGAATTTTTGATTAAGAAACTCAACGGTTTCAAAGTGACAATGGCAACACTGTAACGAAAGAAAAACATCTTTATCTCGAGTACGCGAGACTGTGTAGTGGAAATTCTAAAGATATGCTCATTTTAAAATTATTTTGCGCTACTGTTGAATTGAATTTTATGTTTAAGTGCGAAAAACATGATATTTAATAAATAAAGTAACACACAAAACGTTTAAAAAACGCCCCTTTGAGCGTAATGTAAAATCTGAATGCTTTCAGATTTTTTTTTCCTGCTTTTGTACCTGGTATGCTAGATTTTAACGAGACAGACTTTAATGTGTCTTAGTTAACGATAATTCAAACTTCGTTTTCCTGAAAAATTATAATGCCTTTCTCTCTTTTCTTTAAGTATAGTTTTCTGTTAGAGATAAATCTTTATCCGTTACAAATAAATATTCCAGAAATTTATTTAACTGTATTGTAAATGTGCTAATTTTTTTAACGAAAGAAAGTAATCCATAAAACGCGATTTTACGTATATTTCTTATTAAAAATTGCAATAATTGCTGTTTTTAATGCAATATTTTTGATAATTTAAATGCATTTCTTGTAATGAACAAATAAATATGGATTAAATTGGACGACACGGGAATAAAAATTTCGAAAATTTAACACATTAGCTCATATAAATTATACATCGAAATTTTAGTAGATGAATATTAATTTTTCGTAATAAAATACGCTGCTACAACAGTAAAAATTCTATTTAGAATGAATGGTTAATGACATAAATTGTGTCCGAAACTCGGGGCCATTTCGGTTGGTACAATGGTAGAAACCTTGCAACACTAAGCAAAATCTTGCACATTTTACAAGGCTATAGTTAATTTAGAAGTCAAGCATCAAAAATCAGCGTTATATGTTCAAAGCGCTAGTTTCGATGGTTTTACCGAACCATCGAAAACCATGTGAAAATTTGAAAATATAACGCTGATTTTTGTTGTTTGACTTCTAAATTAATATTTGTTCGGCGTGTTATTGTAGCTTAAAGGCTATAGTTGTCTGATGTTACAAATGTGAAATGTCTCTTGTATGTTATTTTAACCAACGGTTGTAATTGATAATCAACTTAGGCCTTTCAGCACTTAAATTTGAATATTTAGAGAAGAATATACGGAACTTGCATATTAACGCAACCACCTTAGCGCACTTTGGCGATTTTTTACAGACGGAAAGGTTAAAGTTACTTATCGGATTCGAGTTGGTGGTTTCCGGCTTTTATTTTAATCACGATTTGTTTAAAAAGTCATTGGAATTCGAAATCGAACAAAAAACACACACACGAAAATTGCGAAGTTGCCTGAGTAAGGATTGTTATGATAATGTCTGCCTGAAGGATGGTTACTCGCATGTTTGCCAGGGTTTGACAAGTTCTGAAAATTTCTCGACTTCTAAGGTGGTTCGGATAACACGCAATTAACCAATATAAATGCTAAGAATGCATTATATTGTGCACAAAATGTACTTGGCATACATTACTGAAATTTTTTCAGTATGTAAAACACGACTGAACAAACAATACGAACACATGGAGTAGTAGCATCGTTACGTAATTTTAACAAAGCACTTATGGATATTTTGTATAATTTTCTTGCTGAGTAATAAATTTACGTAGCTACGTTTACTACCCATTTACTGTTTACTCAGTTTCTGAAATTGAAATTACCTGAAAAAATTCTTTTCTCCATAAACCGAAATAGTTTACTAATCTTTAATGAATAATATTAGTTACTACTTCCCAACACACGACTCATTCGCAAAATATCAAAGCCTTCTTACATTTCGGTTTGAGAATTTTTCTCCCTTTTAGAACAATTCCTTACAAGACTTCTATATTAATCATGAGACTTAGAAAATGAAATGTACGAATTTTTCGCGAGTATTAAATTCAAAATTTCCATGTATTTATATTTTTGCATTTGGACTACGTTATTTAAATAGATATAGCAGAAAACTAGCTAATCGTTTTTATATTTAATTGGCTTTTTACATTTGAAATAAAAACTAGTATAATTTTGCTTAAGAAGAGAAGTAATTCCAAAATCCAGCCAAAATCAAACCAAAATGTGGAAGAAAATCTTATAAATGCTTTGCTTTTCTATGTTACAGTGATAAATAATTTATTCAGATATTTTACCGACAAAATCCACGTTAACTCTTAAGTGTTAAATTCTTTTAAAATATACTATTTCATTATTCTGCATTTATCTACAGACCAACATGAATGTTATTTTCGCCTTCTGTGTCGCAAACGATGTTTATTTAACTAATATCGGTCACGTAATTTATGATTTTAATTCTTAAAAGTAAAATACAGAGTTTTTCAATAATTCAGGAAATGGAAGCTGAATGATTTAATTAAAATTTAACGATTTCTTCGAGCATCGAACTCTTTACAAAATGCAAGCATTTTCTGATTTTACGTATGTTTATTTAACTAATATCGGTCACGTAATTTATGATTTTAATTCTTAAAAGTAAAATACAGAGTTTTTCAATAATTCAGGAAATGGAAGCTGAATGATTTAATTAAAATTTAACGATTTCTTCGAGCGTCGAACTCTTTACAAAATGCAAGCATTTTCTGATTTTACGTACGTATATTATTTATTATATAGAAGAACCGTAAAATTACAGCAGGTAAACATTTTTAAAAATCAATATATAAGCTGTATATTTTTATCATTAATTCTAAAAAAGGCAAATAAATGGACAAGTTTACAGTTCAGTTTAACAAATTTAGAATTCTATTAAGAAAATTTGCTCATATGTTAGTTATGTTACATAATGTTATAGAGTTAAATGTTTTTAAGTATGTTACCTAATTGTAAAGCCAATTTTCATTATAACATCTTAATAATATTTACGGCAAAAATACGTGAAACAATTTGGAATTACTTTTAAAACGAATGGTACTGTTTAAACACTCCTTAAAGCTTGAGGTATTAAACTGAATTGTTCAGTTTTTAATTTTTATACTATTTAATGGAATTAAGGGACTATTAATGAAATGCAGCATAGTTAAATTGGGAAAAGAAGAAATGTTTTTATCAGACAGGACATCTTTTATCAGATAATTTTAGCCTTCAAATCATACTTCACGAACGCAAATATACCTAACGTAAAACTGTGCGCCATGACCTATTTTTAAATCTGGGGAGTATCATGTATAACTGGTTTAATTTTGCGAATAATTACATATCTGGGTTTAAAATAGAATGTAATGGTATTTGCAAGTCTGTTAGGTACAAAAAAAAAAGTTATACCACCTGGGATTTAATAATAGGAAAATTGCAAAATTTTACACATTTGTATTTATTTCTTTTAAAGCTGCGACAACAAATTACATCCTGTCCTTTTTAAACATTCAAAAAACACACCGACTATAAAAATTATAGTCATAACCGTTACAGTTAATTTAACAATTCCTTTAACTCTATTCAGTTGCGAAATATCGCACGAACATTAAAAGGCTTACAATAATCAAAATACCAAAGAAATATCAACTAATTCAACAGTTTTGGAAAGTGCGAACATTAATCTATGAACCATATGCATATTTCAGAGATAAATATATATATATAAATAAATGGCTCGATATTTTAAACCCAAAATTATTAACTATTATTATTTAATCAGAATCTTAAACTGTAAAAGATTATAATAAGAACTGCTTTATATAAATCAGAATTAAGTTATCAAATTATATGTGAATACTTTATATTGAAGAAAGAAATACAACGTCAAGTCATCCAAGTATTTTATATAAAATATGCAAAAGAGTTTTTTAAGGAGATGATTCAAATTTGGATTGGGAATATAAGTGCAGATTCTAACTATTTGGAAACTAATAACTTATGAAACAGCATTTATTTTTACCATATTAGTATCGCGTAAGAATTCAAAATTTGTTATTTCATATTCTTTTTAAAAAGCAAAAAATTAAAATAAATTCTGAACAAACCTTTCGGAACAAATATGCTAACTGAAAAAGAGTATAGAATTTTTATACTCAGCACTAATCAAGAAAAACTTAAATTACAAGAAACAAGTAGGAAATAAAAATAATTTAGCATTATTGCATCATATAAATTCATGGTGCTTGTTTAATTTAGAAGGTACCTTACGTTATAGCTGATCCATTACACAAGGTTATGATTAATGTAATTATTCTCAATATTCTAAATGTGGTATTTAATAATAAAGCTGTTGGAAGAATTACGTTTACCCCTAAAACAAAAAGATATTGTTCTAATTTATTTTAAATTCCAAAGTATATTTGTCTAAATTATATATATATTTTGAATTTTTCATTAGTTGAATCGGCGTTTTTTCCACAATAAGTTGGATAAACATGTCTCAGTTTCATACCAAATTTCAACAAAAAGTGTTTAGAATCTAAATTGTTTACATGTTTTCTTTAACCCTGATTACTTTTGAGTTTAATCTATAAAACTATTATTAAATAAAGTTAATAAAAATTGAAATTTTTCATCAGTATAATCTGCGTTTTTTCCACAATAAGTTCGATAAATATATCTCAGTATCACACCAAATTTCAACGAAACTATTTTAGAAACTGAATTGTTTTTTTAACCCTGGTTACGTTTGAGTTTAATGTAATTTTTAATCAGTAAAACAGTTATTAGATAAAATTCATAACGATAACGAATTATGGTTAATATCGTTTAGTCATTTTAAAGAAATTTCTGAAAATAGGAAAATTCGTTAAGAAAACTTTAATAATGGAAACAATATTTTTATTTCAGCGTTTCTAGTACTTAAACTCATCTTCATTTTCAAAACCCTTTACAGATTTCTAATTATTATGCTATAGATTAAAAATTTTGAATATGGTAGTCTGAATACTGAAAATGTAAGAATAGTTTTATCGTAAATACTAAAATGAGAATAACATGTTAGTTGTCAATGAACCTTTATTTTAACGCGATTAAATTTTAATCTTCACTTAAATCATATTTAGAAAGAGATAAAAAAAAGGTAATTTTCGAAACTAAGCCGTTTTTTGTTAGCAGCACAAAATCGCTTTTCATTTTAATTTCAAAACCTTGAGTGTACCTATATTGAAAGAACCATCCAATAAATAAAGACGGAAATATTACGTTAGCAAATGTGTCACACACAGAAAAAGAAACTGTTCATAAGAGCAACAAACTTAATTCCAATGTAAAATAACGAAATAAATGTCTGCAGTTAAATTTCTTACCTTTGAATGAACTTCTTCACTTAAACTTCCTTCGATTACCAATAAGAGAAGAAGTTACACAGTTCCACACAACTCCCAATAGCAAGAAAATTTTACAAAAAAGTTTTCCAAAAAGGAAAGTTCGAAAATTCCTTCTTCCACACCTGTTCTTTCAGAATAATATGGAGCAGAGAAAAGAAAAGAACGAAAAAAAACCAATAAAAGTGTTCGGTCACACAAAATGCAAATGCACTTCTCTCTAGTTCGTCATACGATACACAATTTTCACGGAGCAGACGAAACTTTCCCAAAATCGTCTGCCTCTTCCGCCAGTCCGACCCCGACTACCACGTACCATAGCGCCAGCGATGTGTTCCACCCCCACACCTTCCATTACGCCCCTCGTGCGAGGGCTTTTTGGCGCGCTTGCATCGGTTGCCCTGGCGACAGTAGCGGTTTGGCGTCGCAGGGCAAATGGTGTGCGGATCAGTGGACTGTTGTCCTGCTGGAAACTTGAGGGGGTGCAGTGAGGAACAAAAATAAAGATTCCACGTTTCTGGATTGGTTTGGAAAATGGTTTCGAATGATCCACACCACGTTGCTAAATCGAACGGCAAATGTCCTCGAAACGCTATCCTTATATTTTATCGGTTTTCTGTCTTCAAGGAAGACTCGGACACATTTGACAGAAGTCGGACTATGATGAAAAATTTACGGTATCGATAACAGTTTGCGATTGGTTGCAATGCTCTGCTTCGATGGGATACTTTCAATCGCAATTTTTTCTTGTTTGCTAATTCCCCTTTGAAATTTTGTAATGGTATGAGTTCTAGATAATTAATTAATTAATTGTGTTCTTAAATTCAAGAAAAATTTAACTATGCACTGGCTCTGGTTTAAAAAAAAATAAATAAAAAATAAAATAAAAAAACTCCATGTACACTTTGGCGGAGGTAGGCTTAGAGTCTGTCTTCTTCAAAAAGCATGAAATTGTATTTATTTATGAATACTTTGAGGTTTATTTCTGCTTCTCGGAGAAGAACTACCTGAGGCGTGTCTTCCTCGAACTTGATGTCCTTAAAAATCCTGTTCAATGGTCAGTTGGCAGTCGCTGACTTTTGATTTAGCATAAATTTCAAACTACAGTAGAACTCCAAATATCCGAATCAATTCGGACCGGACCCGATTCGGATAATTGGATTTTTTCCCGAAGAAAAGGTCTACGTAGGCTTTAATTAATTACTATATGTGCAAGTAACCCTCGTATAACACGGTAGACAGGTTCCTAGAAAATGACGTGTTGTGTGAAACCGTGTTGTAGGACACACAGAGGCCGTATAAAAAGGGGGATTACGTTCCGAAAACTTATCAAAAACAAACGTTTTTTTTAATTATACATAAACGACTTAATTTTTTATTAAAAATATATATGTATGTACAACACAAAACAAAATGTATTGCATATTTTAATTTAACGTAACTTTAATTTAAGAAATTTATTCGTTGTCACTGCTTAATATAATCAACAGAGAAGGTTTTCTCGGTGGAATGAGATCGCTTTCATTTTTAGAATTTTCTTCATTTAAAGTTCTGGCATTTTCTTCCTACTTTAAAAAAATGTAATTTTACTTTGCTTACGAGTTCTTACCGAGTCATTTTAAATTTCTCGATATAGAGCTAGACAGTTTTGCAGCTCCCTTTTGAATTTTCAGCTTATTTCAGCGGAAGGGTCTGCACTCACAAATAATAATAATAATAATAATAATAATAATAAATAAAAAAATCTGAAATGTTTCAGATTTTAAATTACGTCCAAAGGGGCGTTTTTTAACATTTTGTGTATTACCTTTCTTTATTAAATATCATGTTCCTCGCACTTAAACCATAAGATCCAGTGCAACAGCAATATCGCAAAATAGTTTTTAAACGAGCATATCTTTTTTAATTTCCGAGAATTTCCGATACAGCTACTCACGCGCTGGAGATAAAAATATTTTTCTACGTTGCCATTGTTCGCTTTGAAATCCTTGAGTTTGTTAATCAAAAATTCGTCAAAGTTTTAAAAAATAGGAAATCGATCATAAAACAAATTTCAAATTTCAAATTTGGTCTTCCACATGCTCATATTCGTTGGAGGATTACGTTATTCAAAATTCGATGACTCTATGTACCGTTGTTTTATCACAATACGAGAAATATACATACATTTATGCAGATTTTTCATTATTTAATTTCTTCAAATATAATGCAGGACTCTAACATTTTGTGGCAACAGTTTGAAAAGTGAACCGACATTTGCGAGTCCGACGCAAAATGCCAAAACGAAACTAATAGTCCTTCGGGATTCAAATCCCTTTGGACTAATAACTCGAGAGTTTCAGCTAAGCTTAGGCCTCCTTTTAAATTTTTTAATGTTAAATTATTAACTTCACAATCTTCATCAGTGGTAGTGTCCTCACAATCGATTTGATTTACAGCTTCGGATGCCATTTCTATCAAATCTTCGTCAATGGTTTCTTCCTCTAATAAATCTTGAATGGCCTGAATAGCCCATGTTCACAAAACTTTCGCCTCCGATTGATTTAGCAAGTTCTAATATCCTACCAATATCATTATCTGACGATTCACGCACGTTTTCTGTTTCAACTGAAGAGGCTTATCTTCTTCTAACATACATTTAACGTTGATTCTTTCAGTTCTTTCAGCGACAAAGATACGATGTTGATTCAGTTCTTGATTGAAAATGTCTACCAAGTTTCCATTGCATTAATCGATTTTGAATTGGTTACTTAAAATATTATACTGAATTTAAATCTACTGTAATGCTCTTCTTATGTAATATGTTTTAAAGGCATAAATAATACCCTGATTCAATGGTTGGAGCAACGAAGTTGTGTTAGATGGTAGGAACAGTAGACATTGGGATGATTCAAATCTTGTGGGTGACATGGAGCATTATCTAAGAGTAACAAGCGCCTTGAAGTTCAGATTTTTCTGCCTTAAATAACGTTCAGCGTCTGGCGCAAAAGAAATTAAAAACCAATCTTTAAATATATTCCCAGCTACCCAAGCTCTTAGATTTGCTTTCCAATATACCGGTAAGGTGTTTCTATTTACGCCTTTAACTGCACGAGGATTTAAAGATATATAAACTAACAAGGGTTTTGTCATAAAGTCTAAATTCATACTGCACAAAAATAGCGTTAGACAATTTTTAGACACCTTAAATCAGGACGCAGTTTTTTTTTTCTTTTCGATATAAAGGTTCTACTGGGCATTTTTGTTTCACCAAAGCCCAGTTTTGTCGGCATCGAAAACTTGAACTGCTGTGTATCGTTGTTCTTCAATACTATTTTGAAACTTTTCAGGAAATGTCTTAGCAGCTTCATAATCAGCCGATGTAGATTCTCCTTGAATTGTTATGCTATGAATTGCAAAACGCTTTTTGAAATTTTCGAACCAACCTTTACTTACCAACAAATCTGGGTTGACAGAGGGTTCTGCATGGCCTTTGAGGTGCTTGAAAATTTTGAGTGCTTTGTGTTTAATGATATTACCATCCAACGAAATTCTTTTTTGACAGCTATCATCAATCCAAAATTCTGAGTGCCTTTTCCATCTTTTCAGTTATTGGCGCCCCGGGGGCGAACTGCACGTTTGGCGGATGTCGAAGATCCTTCTGAAACTTCACTTATTTCTTTTTTATATTTCTTAATAGTCCTGACTGTTTCTTCATTCCAATTAGAACTTTTCCCAAAGTAAGATGCCTTTTCTCCTTTAAAAAGACTGTCCCAGATTTGTATCTGTACTTCTAAGGAAATGAATTTCCTCTTAAAGGTTGTTCTTTTATCTTTATCGGACATGTTTGGGGGACTGAAACCTAATGTCTTGAAGACGAAAAAGTTATTCTTTAACACACCATGGCTCGACGCAGACTGCCGACCAGCAGCGTGAGACACTTTTGTTTTCAGGCCATAGAGACGAGTATTAGAATTTTGGAAGCCGAACCTGCAGGTTGTGCGTTTTAGAGCACTTATTGTGACCTCCTGTTATTCACCTGCGATAGTGAGGTTTCTTCATTGTTATCTAGGGACATTTCTTTATACAGATCATCTGAGGACATTTGTTCTTACGGGTACCGGATCTTGGAAGACAGCTGGCAGAACTTACGAAACAAGGATTCTTATGGGGTTAGATGTCAACCACATTCTTCAAGGATTCTATAGTGGTTAGGCGACACCAAAGGGTCTGGGTTCGAATCGCGGAGAAGTCATGGTTGTAACTGTCTATCTCTTTATAGGAAGCAAAGGTTTTAATAGGTGCTTCCATAATAAAATGACCAGCATTTCTGGCCTCAGTAGTAGCCAAGCCGAAGTCGGATGAGTTCCCGACATTGGTTAAAAAAATTATTTTCTTTGTTTTTGTTAGTCCAAAGGGCTATTAATTTCGTTTTCGCACTCTGCGTTGAAAACTTTAAATATCGGTTCACTTTTCCAAGTGTTGCCACCAAATATTAGAGCCATGTATTGTATTTAAAGAAATTAAATAATGAAGCATCTGCATTAAATGTATGCATGTTTCTCCCATTGTGATAAAACAGCAGTACCTACAAGCATCAAAGTTTCAGTAAATTGTCCTCCACTAGAATATGAGCATCTGGAAGACTAAATTTGGAATTTAGAATTTGTTTTATTATCGATTTCATGTTTTGTAAAACTTTAACGAATTTTTGATCAACAAACTCAACCATTTCAAAGCGAGTAATGGCAACGTTGTTTTGCAAGTAATGGCAAGAAGAAAAAACATTTTTGTCTCCAGCACGTGAGACTGTGTATCGGAAATTCTAAAGATAGGCTCAAGTTAAAATTATTTTGCGATATTGCTGTTGAACTAAATTTTATAGTTTGAGTGGAAAGAACGTGGTATTAAATAAATAAATGTAACACGCAAAACGTTAGAAAACGCCTCTCTGGGCGTAATGTAAAATCTGAAAACTTTCAGATTTTTTTTCCTTTGTTGTTTAGTCCAAAGGGGCTTTGTCCCTGAAGGATTATTGTTTTCGTTTTGCGATTTTGCGTTGAAGAAATTAAATAAGGAAAAATCTGCATAAATGTATGTATATTTCTCGCCTTGTGATAAAACAACGGTACATAGAGCCATTGAATATTGAATGACTTAATCCTCCTACGAATATGGGCATGTGGAAGACCAAATTTGAAATTTGGAATTTGTTTTATTATCGATTTCATATTTTGTAAAACTTTAACAAATTTTTGATTAACAAACTCAACTATTTAAAAGCTAGAAATGGCAACACTCTACGGGGGGGGAGGAAACCTTTTTATCTCCAGCGTGCAGAACTGTATATCGGAAATTCTAAAGATATTCTCATTATAGAGAATATTATCAGGTATATTTTTGGAAGCAGGAAAGATGAAAAATAGCAACCGCCTTCGCCGGGAACCGAACCACGGACCTATGAAGTACCGGCTTAGTGTGCTGAACACTACACCACGAAGGCACTCTAGGAAGGCGGGAGAAATACCTCACATACTCCCCCTTTTAAAGGGCAACTGGGTTTTTTTTAGGGGACCCAATCGCCAAATCCTGGGTGTGAAGAATCATCATCCACAACCCTTTTAGTTCGGGCGCCACTATAGAGACATCAGGTATATTTTTGGTAGCAGAAAAGATGAAAAATAGTGACCGCCTTCGCTGGGAATCGAAACAAGGGCCTCTTAAATAACGGCTCAATGTGCTGACTACTACACTACGAAGGCAGGAGAAATACCTTTCAAACTGAATTTTATGGTTTAAGTGCAAGGAACATGATATTTAATAAATAAAGGTAATACACAAAACGTTATATAAATGCCCCTTTGGACGTAATTTAAAATTTGAAATCTTTCAGATTTTTTTTTTATTATATAATGTTTATTTATTGATTTATTGTTTTGTTTTTGTTTGCGTGTGTGTTGCGAAATAAGGAGACTGTTATTTTCTGCACATGTTAAATATTATTAGTCCAAAGGGGCAATTTGCCCAGAAGGACTCTTAGTTTCGTTTTGGCATTTTGCTTTTGTTCACTACAAATATCGGTTGACTTTTCAAATTCTGTTGTCACCGATTATTAGATCCCTGCATTATATTTAAAGAAACTAAATAATGAAGAATTTGCATGAATGTATGTATGTCTTTCGCACTGTGATAAAACAGCCATCCAATTTTGATGAAATGTACGTTTCCACCCGAATATGGGTATCTGGGAGCCCTAATTTCGAGTTTGGAATCTGTTTTATTATCTATTTTATATTTTGTCAGACATTAAAGAATTTTTGATTAAGAAACTCAATGATTTAAAGCAAGAAATGCCAACACCATATGGAAGAGAAATAAAATAACCACTAGCGCACGAGACTGTGTATCGGAAATTCTAATGATATGCTCATTTTAAAATTATTTTGTAATATTGCCGTTGAGCTGAATTGTATGGTTTAAGTGCGAAAAACATGATATTTAATAAATAAAGGTAACACAGAAAACACTAAAAAACGGCCTTTCGGACGTAAAATAATATATCTGAAAGTTTTCAAAATTTTTACTGTTTTTTTTTAAATTTTTATTTATTTTAAGAAAGTTAATTTTTAATGAAATTATTGAAAATCTGAAAACAATAACAGGTCAATTAAAAGCGAAAAAGGTACAGTAAATAAAAGCAGACATTACGAACGATTAATTTATTTCCTCTGCAATCGAATTAAACAGGGAAATTATTTCCACGTTTTAAAAGAAAACTGATTTTATTAATTGAATCAGCAATGAAAAATATACTTTTTATATTAAATTTATCTACTTTTGCATCGTAAATATTTAAACATATCTTTGCATTCCTTGGACGTTTTCCACACCTGCTTTTTTTCCTCTCTGCATTAGGTAATTAGCTCTTTTTAATCCATTTAAACTTAATATTTACTTTCAAAGCGTGCAATAATTAAGGGATCTTTTTTAATTTCTGATAACCTTTAATGCGATTATTGTAATGTAATTCAACCTATTTCTGCAGCAAAGGGCAGCTAGCTACATATAGTTCAGACTTCTCAAAAAAGAAAATATATGATTGAAATGGCTCGCACTATAGAAATTAGCCAGATGTTTTCGCAAGATTATCCTAATTAAATGAGGGAATAAATATTCCCAGATTTTCATCTTGTCTGATGATTGTAAACACATTTATATTTTTAGAACTGCTCACGAGAGCTGGGAGACAATCGTATTCTGAGTAATATATTTTGATTGGAATAGACTCTGATTTTCTTTCGTGACTATTATGAGATGAGGAAGAGGATCAGTATCTGCATCAAAATAACTAAAATCCTTTAAAGGATCACATCAGGTAAAATTTACTGAACCAGGCTAGTTTAAAAGATGTGTTAAATTATGCACATCACTATCTATTTCAGGAAGATTAAATTTATAACTAACGTCTGAAATACGTAAGGATAGGGTTTAATGTCTGTAGTTATATCCTTAATATTCTTACGAATTTTGTACTTAGTTAGCTAATTTGGCTAATCTTTAGAATATGGTAACAGGTAGTTTGGCGACATTTTGGTAAGGCGATAAAGGTTACTAGCTAGGACTTTAGCAATAATCTGAGAAGTACACACTTCGAATCACAGATTATTTTGTCTCAGAGAAATGAGAGATTAAGTTTGCTGCGAGCTTTTTGTCTATATACAGTTCCTCCTCCAAAAAATATCCTTCAAACCTTTCATCATTTTGTCAACACAAGTTTACTTTGTTAATGAAATTGGAAGTATAATTACTTTGAAAGTAATGTAAGTCCACTTTCCGTAATATTTAGTTAAAAAATTATTCTACATAACTTCTGTACTTCGTTTTTTATATGTGGCAGCACTGTTAATGACATCAAAATTTTCTTTCGTCCATTGGAATTTCGCAACTTCGCCCATTTACTGTAGAGTATAAAATTTAGTAATGTTTGTTTACGTAACTTGAAGTAAATAAGTACGATTACCTCAAAAATTACTAATTGTTAATTTTATTGCAAGTGTGTATTTTATATTATATACTAATATTCGAAATGAATTGTAAGATTATCTAAACATAACCGAAATGTATTTTTTGTTGCTGTTGTTTTATTAGATTAAGGCAAAACACACTTATGCCTATGGGGAGAGATGCGTTTGTGGAAGACTTTGTAAAGGAAGTTGGGTTGTAATATACATTACGCATGGGGAAAACCATGAAAATGTCTATGCAGCCAGCCCTTTCACTTGAAATCGAACCCAGATTAGACAACCAGTGTTCAGCGGCTTAATCGCTTGGCTGATGGTGGACATTAACCGAAATGATAACAATGAATGGAAACATTTCGCAATTATGGATCCTGCGTATGCATCTTTTTAGCTTAGAGCTTCACACACCTATATGTCAAGTGGCGTAACTCTGATTAGAATGGTTCAGCTGACTGCTGTGTATTCCTATTCGCAGCATCTTTACGATTTATTTTTGCCATGTGTAGCCACAAAGAACAAAGACTGAAGTTTAATTTTGCTTTTTGTTGAACGAAACTGTAACTGAGACCGTTGTTATACTTCAGCAAAACATTAAACGGCAGTTTATCTGCGAATCACACGTGTACGAATGGCTTCTCGGACTCAACAAAGACTTGAGTTAAAATAATACTTCAGATTGCGATTATTGGACGTTTAAGGCAACAAGAATCTCCATAATATTCGTAAGTTTGCAGGGCTTATATCGAAGGTTTAAATAGAGAATATCCTTCTTCAGCTGCAGAAATGTATATGACATTAGAAAGTCCTCTGCGCAGGCGATAATAATAAAAGGAAGGAAGCCAAGATACTGGCGTCATCTATTGATGAAAAATGAAAACAACTACGAAATAATTTCATTCAATGTTGAGGGTAAATAGGGACTGGAAATGGGATCGTAAACTCGAACTAAAAGTTAAAAGTTTTTTATGAATGCAAAACTTTTCTTTAAAATTTAAGTCGTCAGCGGAAGATATTTTTTTAATTTTTTCGGCTGCTGAAAAATGGGAAATATGATTCTTCTGACCAACAGTATTGGGCACTAGAGGATTTATATGTTTCATTTTTCCTAAAATATGGCTCATGTAGCTCGAAATTTTAAGGCTCTCTTATTTTAACGAATGTAAATTAAATGTCATTCGCAAGGATTCATGTAGTTTATAGCGTAATGTGGTCTTTAAGCATGGAACTGCTAATTTGATTGTTTGAGAAAAAGGACCCGAAATTTCAATTTCTCTAAAATAAGTGTAATTTTATAGCTAATAGATAAAAAAAAAAAAAAAAGGAATGAAAACAGAATTCTTATAATCTCCTTAAAAGAGAAGGTTCATTTGGTGTGTTGAAATGAAATTTTTTTAACCGCTGGTTCAAACATATTACGTGTGATGCATCTGTCTGAGAAACTGAAGAAAACGATCCTATATTTAAACCTATGAAATTTAGGACTACTACTCTGTTTTTTTATGTCTTATCACCTGCAATAAATTAAAAATGTTTCAACGTAACCAAAATAAATACGGAAAATGTGTGCCATGATATTAATGAAAATGCCTGAAAAACCATTCGAAGAACTTCATGCTGGTTGTTGAAGAACAACATGTTACATGCGTTTCATTTACGCTGCTCATCGGATCTTCCCTCAGTGCGAATGTTTAGCCCAAAAGGGAGTTAACCCATTAACCGCCAAAACTACAAGGAATGTTTCTTTTCTCATGAAAATAATAACAAATATTAAATTAAGCATTTATAACATAAATTTACATTGAAAATAAATAAAAAATGCTCTAACCTGTGAAAAAAGCGAGTGTTGCGTTCGCGCAACGTCAGCGGAATAACACTACGGATGTTTAGTGAGTAGGATTGTACTCGTGTGATGTTTCTTTTGAGTGGGGCGCAGGATTACCTTTTAGCTGTATAATGTTTTATAAATCTACAAATCACTTTACTTGTAATTAATTTAATATTAAAATATACATTGTATTTCTTTTACAGATACAGATTATTTCATTTGAAAGATTCAAGCATGAAAATTTCATTTGAAAGATTCAAGCATGATTACGATTATGATGTAAAGCTACATTACATACTTTGCATCTATAAACAGTCTGGCTATGGTACTCTTTACAACACAGTCTTTTGTTATCAACGAATTTTACGATAAAATGTCTACCATCTCCATTCAATGGTTTTTGAATGCTGAATTTACTAGGTCTTCCTGTTGATGATCTATTTCTGGCTAATTCTACACTCTCAGTAGGAGTTTGCAAAAGAAATAATGCATTCTCGCGTCTGAAATCTAAAAGAGACTTTATATTTCCAGTAGTAAAAAGTAGTGATAGTTAGTAAGTTTAGACACGGTCTCACCTCATATAATTTATCAGTATTGTCAATTTGACTATTGTCAAATGCAAATTCTGCTTCATATTCCTGTACTGCAAACGTGATATCTATTCTCGTACAACAGGAACAGAAATGTCCTTATCAAAAGACCAATACATTTTTTCTTGAGGTAAAGAATGATATAAGCAATAATATCATATAGCGTCTCATATAGGCTTCAAATGCAATAAATTCTGTTCTTTTTTTATTTATTTTTTATTTTTTATTTTTATTTATTTAATTATTTATTTTTGCTGAGCGTATATATTTGTCTTTTCAACGAGAAGAGAGTAAATGTCTAAACCAAAAAGAAAATCGAAAATCTGTGCACTAGTTTTACCTTGTGTTTTGTCTTATATAATTTCTCTTCTATCTCTTTCTTCATGTTTTTCCTGAGACATAACTAACAGTTCCTTTTTTATCCACTTCAAGATTTCAGTCTTCTGCTTTTTAAACTTTTTAGTATGACTATAAATGCTTTTAGAAGGCTGAAACTTACTTCTTAAGTGAATTTCAACTTCCCCAGCAGTATCATTTGGTAAAATATCATTATCATTATTTAAAACATTGCCATTCCTTTCTTCTTCGTCACTAGCCTTTGCAATTTCTGGGGGAACAACAGCACTATCAGTTTCATTCTGGTCATTATTAACATTAGCATCATCTGTTTCTTCATCAAAAAATCTTTGAAGGGCATATTATAATGTAAGATACCTCGTTCTAGGCATTTTTAAACAACCAGAACATGAATCAGAACATCGAATGCAATGAGCCAAAAAAGAGATTGACTACCCGTTTCCTGCTGACGTTGCGTCAAGGCAACACCTGTTTTCCCTTGCTTCCCAACACAAATATAAACATCTGACTGATGTCATGTTCTGATAAACGGTGACATTGACTAAAAATAGATCACTCATAAAGACGGTGATTCTTTCGTTAAATATTTTCAGCAAAAACACCAGGTCGAAAATTTTGCTTAAATTTTGCATAAAGTATGAGATTAATTATTATAAACAAAATGATTGTTGAAGGTAAATATTTTTTACAGAAATAATCTTCATAATTTTCCCTACACAAAATCATCTGCTGGTATAAAATATGTTAGGTAGTTATATTTATATACGCATTTATTTTGACCGTTGCGTCAACGCAACACCAGCGGCTAATGGGTTAACCTGAAATTGCGTTTTTACGTTGTCGACTACAAACAGCGAATCACTTTTCAAATTGTCGCCACCAAATACTATCCCTCTGTATTATCCTTAAAGGAATAAAATCTGCATGCATGTATATACATTCTTCGCGTTGTGAAAAAATGACGGTAGCTTGAAACATTAAATTTTGAATAACCTTCAGCAGAACATGTGCACCTGGAAGAACGAATTTTGAGTTTCGAATTTTATAATCATGTTTTGTAAATCTTTAATTAATTTTTGATTAAGAAACTCACAGGCTGGAAAGGAAGCAGTGGCAACAATGTAAGGAATAAAATATTTTTTCTCCTATGCGCGAGACTGTCTGTCGGAATTTCTAAAGATATGCTATTTTTAAATATCTTGTCATCAAAAATTCATTCTCCATTACTACCGTAAGCTACGAACCTTAATTCGTTTCTTCGTCATTTTAATTACGTATCTTAGTTCTGACAAAAATTTTAAAACTGTAATGCTACTCGGGTTGGGCAAATATATGGAAATGAAAATATATTGCTGTGACTAATACGGTGTAGGAAAACTATTGGCATTCAAAAGAGCTCACAGTCTTCTCGGAATGGATAAACAGAGGTCTTGTTTGCTTTGCAAGGGAATCTTCCTGCACTATTCTTCCTATAAAACATTCGCAAGTTCAGTTAACAATGACGGCGGTGGACAGCGCTCACACAGATTTCTCTATAAAATACACCACACAGGCAAAATAATGTTAATATCTGATGACTGTGATGGGCATGGTAGATGTGAAAGTTCACCCTCGTGCTCAGACCGGTCCTGGACCATGTCAGCTGAGTGAACAGGAACTCTGACGTCTAGGAATATGGCATCACCATTGATGAACAAAATCTGTACCTTGTGATGGATGTGATTAGATAATATGGTCACATAATCCTCGGCAGTAATGTAACCATGCAAAATAGTCATGGATCCCATGGAATACCATAATACGGCTGCTCATACCATGATCAAATCCCCGCCATGTTCCATTCTCGGTAGCAAACAGTCTCTATCATACGCTTGGGACGAAGTTCGCTAAACATAAACTCGTCCATGCGTCGAAGACAAAGGAAAGCAAGGCTCATCTGACCAAATGACAGAATTTCACTGCTCCAGAGTCCAGGTTTTATGGGGCCACTCTCTCCTCTTACAGGCATTTCGAGTATTGATGCCTGGCTTTTGAACTGTAGCTCGCGGTCAGATAGCCTGCTTGTGGAACTCCCTTCGTATTCTTTTGGTGCTTCCTTCGTATTGTTTGCTTCAATAATCATCTATCATGATTACTCAACATACATTTTCGTCGACTCTGTGATTTAGCGGGTGCGGTGTTTCCGGACTTCCTGTTTCAGTTAAAATTTTAGGTACTTTGTGCCTTGAAACACTAAACACTTCAGCTACATTGATTACGGAAGCACCCACCATTTGCCGACGTTCGAATTCATTTAGCTCCGACATGATGCACTCAAAACTGCACAGAATAATGTCTCGATAACGAATGACACTTGCGAAATATTGAGGGTGTTGTACAGGTGCCACTAGTGAGCAAACACATCAGCGCGATCAACAACTTTTGCAAGAACAAATATTTCAGTTCAAAAATGCATTTTACGAGGTTTTGCCATATTTTTGCCCAGCACCCTCGTCGGGACTCGAATCCCGGACCTGTCGAATCCGCGTCGAGCGTGATGACCACTACACCACGAAGGCATGCTAAGAAGGCGGGATAAATATCTTATATACTCTCCCTTTTAAAGGGCGACTGGGGATTAGGGAACCCAATCACCGAAACCTGCTGCTGGAGTATCATCATCCATCACCTTTTTTTTAAGTTCTGGAGTCACTGTAGAGACATTAGGATTTTTAAAGCAGAAGACATGAAAAATGTGCAGTGGCCTCGCTGGGACTCGAAGCTTGGACCTGTCGAATACGCCCCGAGCGTAGTAACAACTTAGAGAGACGTGGCCAAAAGAAGAACGTGCGCTAGTCAGAAACTCTAATTCTCTTTTCCGAAGTCAGTGGACGTTGACTTAAGTACTATTCCTTCTCATTTGCATTCAACGAGATTCTAAAATCACATTCTGGTAAGGAATTTTTAAGCTGAAATTAGGAGAGATACGAAAGGAGCTTTAACAGAAAAGTAATTGTTATAAATTTAGGATAAACCTTACACAGTTAGCAGTTCATTTTCCTAATTCATTATTTTCTGCCTTATTTTAACTCATAATACTTTTTAGTGAGTTTTAATTTCTACTCGGTTACTTTATCAGATTATGATTGCTAATAATATCCCCGTTCTTTCATATATTATATATATGTATGTATACATAATTTCATTTTCCTAAGCAAAATTTTTAGCATGGAAAATCAAAAAATTATTAACATATATGCTAAATTAAATGTATAAAATTTGTCCTTTGTACTTAAAGTTCTATAAAACAAAATTCAAGGTTAAGAAGAAAACAATCCAGTGTTCCAATGATATCTTAATTCGAAGTACGGATTCTAGGAGTTCCATAAACATTTTAATTGGATGTTTAGTTTCGATCAATGTGACTCTTGAAAATACACTTTCTATAGCTGCACTCCTTATTGGCAAATTTTAAGTATTGTAAGAATAAATCAATCAAACACATGGAACACATTAAACTCTTTGCACCAGCTCCATGATCTCAGGATTACCAGATGCCAACTTCAACAAATATAGAACTGCCTTCCTTTTTTTTTCGCAGTGTACATTACGTTAAAATTTCGCAAAATCGCTTAGACACAAATTTTATTCGCAGAGGTTCGTCCAACGTGGCAATTTTGCAAAAAACTGCATGATCTGGCAACACTGCTTGCGTTGTCTTGATCCTTAATAATGCTTTTCTTTGCGAATATTTTATTCCGACAGTTTTCGTCACACGTGTATCTTTCCAACGCCATTTATGGTATTCTAATGAGTTGATCTATTTGCGCAGGAAAAACGTGGGTGTTGCCATTCGCACTTTACGAAATTTTTAATCATAATAGCCTGTTGCTTTTAATCGTCACAATTTCAAGTGTTTAGCTTCAAATGACCAAACTGCATTTCGACTAGTTGAGCAGATAAGCCGCTAGGGGGGGTCAAAAACCGGTGGAGTGTTTTTATGACCACCTTGTATAACATAATAGCTTATAAAGTGTTCCACTTACTTCTCAGTACCCCCTCGTACGTGATATGCCCAAACCTATCTGCGAAAGGTTAACATTTCACATTCTGTAAATGCCTGAATTTCCTTTCAAAATATCTCTCTTATTCTGACATATATATGAGACTTAATTTTTATGTACTGTCACGAAGCAACTGAACATTTGAAATTAAGCTCTTAATATATTCGTAATTTTTATTCCAGATGTTTCTAGAAAGTTTTCAGCACACTCTGAGTACTTAATTCAGATTGTTCTGAAGGAAAAGGCAATGTTTCCAAGCATAACAATTGATTATAATTGTACTTACATAATGCCGAGAGATAAATGGCGATACTGCATTTGCATTTCAACAAAATTATTCATTCTTTATTTGCTTGGGACAATGTTCATTAGCTTCGTGTTCACATCTACAATTGCCATAACGTAAATTTAACTGCTTTCATGGTTAGTGAGCGAAAGAATAAATTGTGAAGACATTAGTGTATTATATTCAAGCATAAATAATAGTTACACATTTCGGTAGTAATTTATTCTATGACGTCTATCTCCTATAATTTTATTAGCAGATGTAAAGTACAGACTTTGGGGACTTTTCTCGATTACAGTTGGAAATAACGTATAAGGTGTATTTTCTAGCTCCTGAAAAAGGTAAAACGAGGTAAAACGGCTTCCTGATTCTTTGTTTTTTTCCTAATTATTTTGTTGTTGTCAACAATCTGACTTGTTTCACAAAGGTCAGCACAAGTCCTAGGTGGCAAAGAGTCATATGCGTCTGCTGTTGGCAGGTGACAGGTGACGGAGGACGGGGACGCCTGGTGTTTAAGGGAGGTAAACAGGCATATGTCCCGCCTCTCCCCTATATGTTGTTGGCAGCAGCCTTAAGCACCATAAAGGCGACAGCCCGACTTTAGATCAGTTCGGCCCCCAATTTTGAGAGAGAACATACCGACGGGAACGGGCCGACGGTCTCCGATACCTCTTTCCCTACCACCAACCTCTCGAGAGGACTTCAGGCTCACCGTATAATTAGAGTGGTTTATACTAATGAAATATTGTTTATAATAAATTTGCTTAAGATTTCCCCATTGTAAAAAAAAAAAAAATTGCTCTCGATTGGTTCGTAAGGTAAGATGAATTATTAGCCCAAAAGGAGCTTTAAACCAAATAGGCTATTCGTTTCGAAACAGGATTTCGCCTTGAATCGCAATAAAAGTCTGTATCAGCTTTGTTTTAAAGAAATTAAATAATGTAGAATCTGCATGTATGTATGTTTCCCGGACTGTGAAATAACAGCGGTACCTAGAACCATCAGATTTTGAGAAACATAGTCCTCCATCCGAACACGTGCACCTGCGGAAGCCTCAGTTTTGAATTTCGACTTCAAAACTGAATTTCAAAATTGTTTTATTATTTATTTCATGTTTTCTAAACTTTTAATTAGTTTTTGAAGAACAAACGCAACGATTTGAAGGCGAGCAGTTGCGCAGCACTGTTTGAAAAAAATATTTTTATCTTCAGCGAGCGAGATTATTGCAAGTCGGATGGCGTGTATTAAAATTTTGGTGGCTGTAGACTTTCGCTATTTTTTAACATTATGAGGAACATACATATACGCATCGAATTCTTCACTGTTTCATTTTTACTTCCTTACTATAAATTAAGAATTCCACCAAGTGAATTATTCTTGGTGCAAACTGAAAAAAATACGCCGAGCTAAAATTTTAAAGTTCTCCATAAATTTCTCACCAAAAATTAAAGAATTTAATATCTAGGTATAATTTGAGTCGAAATATGGAAAAACATGGTATGTCATTTCAGGAAAAGTCCGATTTTTGTGTCAAAATACCTATGTTAGAATAACGGCAATGTATAAATCTACATGACACTATATAAATCTACATATATAACATATATCCATGGACGCTCTTTCGAGACATGGAAAACGCAAGTCAATCGATCCAATAGAACGGAAGATATAGAACAGGCCCCCCTTTTTTTCGCATTGTAACTGTGCATAATATCTTCCTCTCGGTCATGTTTCCTATGGTGGCTTCCCAATTTCTTTCTAATTTTTCTAATCGATGTCTCTTTTGTTGGAATAAATATTTTAATTCTTCTCCTAATGCGATTAACATTTTTACAATACAAGAACCGATCTTTATTCCTAGAGCTAATGTCCTAAAAAATGTGCTTCAAAATGTATACTATTTATTATGGATTATTCTGTTCTTTTCCTAAAAACGTATTTGAATAAAATATAGCATGGCTTCCATTTATGTTATTAAATTCATATTAAAGGCATATTGATTCAGGTCTTTTTCTCGTCATTCTGTCGAAGATAGAGTTGTTTAGCAGAAAGGAAAATCCTCGTGAATATTCTCAACCATTTCAGAATGATTTATCGCAAACTTCCCTTCCTCAATTATACCGCTCGGTTTTATTTATTCTGTGCCATTCGGAACGTTTTGCGTTTTTTCAAATCGAAAAGCGTTTTTTTTTTCTAATTATTTTGTTAGCCCTGCTAACGAATAATAAAATATTTACTCCTGATAAGGAGTAACCTTGACACTAAGGTATAAAGCAGCCTTTTATGCTTACATTGCTTAATTGCAGCATGTGCTGTGGATTAGACTTTATCCACTGCGCTACTAAGAATGGAGAACCAAAAATTCAGATTCTCGTAATATTACGTTCAATTATTAAAAGAAAACTGATGTGAACACCACAGTATTTCCTTTTACGGCCTATTAAATTATACACATTTTTTTGCGACGCTACATTTAAGCTTATTTTCTCGAATTTCATTAGAGATACATTTCTCATTCAATCAATTCAGTGCTCACTTCGCAAAAAGGCAAAAATACATAAAAACGCAAATATATCTCTATTTAAAATTGCAAAACATAGAAAACCTGAAACACCAAACAGAGTGAAAACAGTTAAAAAATTACAATTAAAATTAAAGTTTGCATGAAAAAACAAACAATTCGGTCAGCGGACAGGAAGACCAAATTTTCGGTGCACGAAATTGAAAAATAACTTTCGGTTCCACTGTGCAAAAAGACACTGAAGTTGATGCAACAATCGATTTAATTCACTAAGTGTTTCAAGAGCAAACAAATAGCGGCTTCTTTAGGCGTCTAGCGCTACTTAAACTTTTAAATTCGTTATAATTCTGCACTTATTGCATGCACTTAAAGGCATAAAACCCTTAACCCGAATATAAGAACAACATAGTTCTATAAATTTTAAGACAAAAATGCACAGTTTACCAACATGTAAGAATTAATCGTTTCACTAAATTACGCCTGAAACGGCAAAAATTCCTGAATCATCTTGACTTTTTACTTAAATGTAAATGTAAAAAATTGATCCCCAATTTTATTCAAATCAAATCTAATCAAAAACCTTCGAGTCGCGTTTCAAGAATTCTGTTAAATTGCAAACTTGCCTTACTTCGGTCCGTGATAAGGGATACACGTCAACAATTGTCCAAAATTGAACATGAACTCTATAAGCTTCATCTGGAACTCGCTAAAACATATCGAAAATTCACTGCCCTTGAACAAAAGTCTTGGTCTAGAACGGAGAATGCAGTTAACCGTCATAAAAACACCCTTGCAGTTAAATTCGAAAAACTTCTTTTACAGTCTTCCAGTTCAAGTAGTTCAAAAAATCTTCCCATTGTAAACATTAAGCCAATAGTTAGTATTTCTAATGTTAGTCTTTCAGAAGAACAAGAGAGAATTCTAAAATATAATTTTAACTTCTCACAAACCTGTAAACCCTCGATTCCAAAGATTTTGGCTCCTATCGAAAAAGCTTTCAAGTTCAGTAAAGTTTCAGATTCACAGAAAGAAATGATTAGGCATCTTATCGCTCATAATGTGAAATTCAATAATAAACCTTTGAAACCAAATCTAACTGCGAGAGAAAGAGCTACAATGCGCGAGATTCATTCTAACCCGGATATTGTCATTTCAAAGGCCGACAAAGGTGGCCAGATAGTCGTCATGGATAAGAACACTTACATCGATGGTGTCACTAAACTCTTAAACGAAGAACCATATAATCCGATCCCTAAAGATCCTTCACCTTCGGACTTATCAAAAATAAAAACTGCGATCAAATCTTCGCAAATCATTTCAAGCAACTTAAAACATTCGCTTATCCCATCTGTTGCGAATTGTGCCAGATTATATGCTCTTCCCAAAATTCATAAAAGTGGTATTCCTTTCCGCCCTATTGTATAAAATTTAGGTACTGCCTCGTACTAAAATATAATTTTAACTTCTCACAAACCTGTAAACCCTCGATTCCAAAGATTTTGGCTCCTATCGAAAAAGCTTTCAAGTTCAGTAAAGTTTCAGATTCACAGAAAGAAATGATTAGGCATCTTATCGCTCATAATGTGAAATTCAATAATAAACCTTTGAAACCAAATCTAACTGCGAGAGAAAGAGCTACAATGCGCGAGATTCATTCTAACCCGGATATTGTCATTTCAAAGGCCGACAAAGGTGGCCAGATAGTCGTCATGGATAAGAACACTTACATCGATGGTGTCACTAAACTCTTAAACGAAGGACCATATAATCCGATCCCTAAAGATCCTTCACCTTCGGACTTATCAAAAATAAAAACTGCGATCAAATCTTCGCAAATCATTTCAAGCAACTTAAAACATTCGCTTATCCCATCTGTTGCGAATTGTGCCAGATTATATGCTCTTCCCAAAATTCATAAAAGTGGTATTCCTTTCCGCCCTATTGTATCAAATTTAGGTACTGCCTCGTATCCATTAGCTAAATATTTAGTTTCTAGATTTTCCACTCTATTAGACAATAACATTTACACCATAAAAAATTCAATAGAGTTTGTAAAAAAGGTTAAAAACATTTCTCCTAGTAATTTACTCATGGTTTCTTTTGATGTAAAATCATTATTCACCAATGTCCCAGTGGAGGGTGCATTAAGATGTCTAGAAACCAGACTTCGCGAATTTCATTTCTCTTGCATCGAAATTTATGAGCTAATTTCTCTCACTCAACTCTGTTTGAAACAAACACATTTTGTTTTCCAAAATAAATATTACAAGCAAACTGAGGGATTAGCTATGGGAAGCCCCCTCAGTCCCATCCTGGCTGATATCTACATGCATTATTATGAATCAAAATTGTTTGAAACTTTAAACTTCCCGGCATGGTTCCGCTACGTAGACGATACTTTTACCCTGTTTGAGGGTAATAAAGATGATTTAAATAAAGTTCTTTCAACAATGAATTCTATTGATCCTGCTATTCAGTTCACTTTTGAACTCGAGACTTGCAATTCTCTTCCGTTTCTCGACATTCTGGTCACACGTAACACATCCAACTTCAGTACTACAGTTTACCGTAAACCTTCATCGGTTTGCCTTCCACCACACTTTAAATCATGTCATCCGACTAAACAAAAGTTAGCTTCATTTTATTCCTATGTTTTCCGTGCTCTTCAAGTTTGCTCCTCCAAACTAGCCCTTGATGAAGAACTAAATTATTTAAAAGCAATAGCTATTGACAGGGGCTTTTCACCCAACATTATTAATCAAGCAGTTAAAAAATTCTCATCTCAACACACTAAAAGCCACACTCTTATTTTAGGAGATTATAAAAATTCTGTTGTCATTCCCTTCTTTCCATCAATTAGCTATAAAGTTGCACATATTTTGCAGAAATTTAACTATCGTGTTGTTTACTCTCCCATCAATAAAATTCCAACTTCTATACTCAAGGACCCCATTCCGGATATGAATTCCTGGGGTATTTATAGGATTCCTTGCCAGTGCGGTTTAATTTACATTGGCCAAACTAAGAGAGCCTTAAAATTTCGCGTCAAAGAACATGAGGCATATGTTAGAAAAAAGGAAACACAGAAGTCTTCTGTTGCTCAACATTGTTGGTCCGAAAATCACACTTTCAATTTTTCTGCTGCCAAAATTATTCAAAAAACATCTTCCATTGGAGAACTGGATTTTCTAGAGGCATTTCACATTCATAAAAATCTTTCTGTTCTAGTTAACGATCCTAATTCCAATCCAAATTTGCCTTCGGCTTTTAGAGAAATTATGTTTTAGTTCTGGTTTCGCCAACAGATGGCGCCACTTGCTTATTCTTGTCCAGGCTTTCTTATCTTATCTAAACATTATTTCCTATCTTGTTCATTTGCGGTTTTGCAGCTGAAGATGATGGTTCGGTAAAACCATCGAAACTAGTCCTGTGAAAATTTTGTAAATTAACGCTGATTTTTGTTGTTTGACTTCTGAATCAACATGTAAGAATAAAACCACAGAGTTCACCGGGCCGGGTAAGAGATTTGGTATGTTACTGTAAAAGACGGAAATTGGAGAATGTCGACATTTACCGGTGAATGTCAACACATACCAAATACGTCGATGAAAGACCGAATATTTGGTTATATTCTTGTACATTCAGACCATCACCGGTATATGTCGACTGTAAAGATCGTGACTTGTAAAGATCATGACTTGTAAATATCGTGACTTAAAGAGAACGTGAAATATAAATAATAGGACAAGAACTTGCATTTTACGGTGTGGCAACAAGAAGAGGATTCGGAAGATTTTTATATATTTTGTTTAGAGAGTTTAATTTTTTAGTATTTTAATAGTTGTAAGAGTTTAACTGTAGTAGTTGAGAGTTTAAAATTTTGATAGTTAAGAGCTGCAGCATTTATTTTTTTTGGTTCTGTTTTAAAATTCAAATAAAAGTATTTTGTTCATTCTGAAAATTTAGCTTTGTTCTTCCTAAAATGTTCAATATCCGTTATATTGAAATAAGGAAAGGATTTTTACATCGACAATCACAGATATACTGTGGTGGAGGTCGAAAAGAGAAGTCGAGTTCAACAAAGGGCGAATGTCTGTCGCCAAATCCTTTGCTCTGCTGCGATTGAAGTTATGTAGCATGTATTTGTTATAATTTGGAACACTGTTTGTCAGTCTTATGCTAGGTTTGATGGTACGCGCAACGTTTCTTTAATTTTTTTTTATCCAATACCCTAATTTATATTGATTGGATAATGCAGTGAATCGTGAAGTTTTCCCTGAAACCTTAAATGCATTACTTGCGAGTTAAACGAGAAGACAATTGTTTTTATTCTTCAAACGCAGCTTTAAAACACATCTCTCCTCATCGGGATTGATTACACCTTGTGAAGCTATATTTTGCATTAAACCAAGAAGAGGCACAATATCTTTCTTTTGCCTGGCGAACAAATCGCAAATATTGAAACCAAAGAACAACCCTTAAGAAATTGCTAATACTTTTGAAACCGAAGATCAGCCTGAAGAAAGTGTTAATACATTTGATGAAAATATGAGCAGTAGCCATAAATAAAATCATATTCCAAAGAAAAATATTGAAGAAGACCTGCAAACTGCAAAATCTGCAAAACGTCTTCGTATCGAGCTTGGACTGAACAACACGAGTTAATTCTATAAAAAGATCGGCCGCGAAAAAGAATCTTCTACTGCAAGCAACGAAAATGTTACGATCATAAAAAAAAATAAAAAAAAAAAAAATTCTTTTTTCCTGCATAAATTGGTGATACCATACGAATACAAGTCCCTGATGTCAACCGGGGTCGTAAAGATAGCCGAAATGTGTTGGAACGACTATGCACCAAGCGACTATGTGAATGTTTGAATGTTGACATTCACCGGTGAATGTCGACATTCTCCAATTCTCGATCTTTCACAGTAACATATACATACACACACGTTTGGTAAGGCCGATTGCAACAAAAATGAGAGTTGTACAACTGCACGCTATAACAGTGCCATATACGTATTTGTACAAACGTCACGAAAAATTACATTCTGTATTCATTTTAAAGCCACTTTTGGAAAAGGTCCACCCTTTATTCTGTCCATTACGGGAAAAAAATCATTTAGGCGGATTCTAGAGCGGTCAAAACGGATATTTTCGTTGAAAAATGGTACTCGAAACTTTTTCACGATTACAATACTTCATTTACATCGTACAAGGAAGTAAAAAAGAAACAATGATAGTAAAACTTCTGGTGAAATTTGCTTTGTACAATGGGCAAGAAAGAGGTGTTTCTTATGCAGCAGTTCGAAGGGGCCTTTGAGAAGCTTTAAATGTGAAAATTGCAGCCTGCAAGATGGTACTGTTCCGGATGACCTGTAAACGAGGACCTAATCGAAAGAAACTATCGATGAAAATCCGTGTTATACAACTACCAGACAGACTAAATATTTGAAACACTACAGCGCGTTATGATATGAAGACTTGTTGTATAAGCCTCTACAATATATAGGTATCCCATATATTAATAGAACAGAGTATCCTTGCTCGAGTTTCGAAATGTGATTCTGTGCGGAAAAGAAATAAAGAATCTCCTTTTCAAAATTGCTCCTTACAGGATATGAGAAGCTATCGTAGAGTAATGTTGCAAGAAAAATATCATGGGGTAAGTCAAAACACAACACATTAGTAACATCGATAAGGGAGCTGTGTCTTCAAAACTTAATACTTTGTGTATGGAGGGACTACGAAAGATTTATATTCTATGAATTTTTGTCAACAAATCGGAAAATAAGTTCGGAAAAATAATGTTTCCAATAGCGGCTTCAAAAGAAGTGACCAATGGTCGAGGTGTTGTCTTCTATCATGGCATTGCTCGACCACATATTTCGATGGCTGTCAGAAAAAGACTTATTGAAAATGGCTTCGATATTTTGCGTCACTCCTATTACTCATCAGATCTTACCCCCTAGGATTATCATCGCTTTAGAACGATTTCAAATGTCTCTCAACGACCTGGAGTTAGCTGATTCAATGATCTTCTTATTATCAAACGCTTGAGTGGCCAACCTTCCTCAGACATGCATTAGACCTGGCGAGTTGAGCGTGTTGGTAGTTAAATAAGCTAGCTTAAAAAATATAGATAACATTCCTGATTAATATTTTTTATCGTTGGTATTTTAAATGAAAGTAAAAAATCTATTTTAAAATCTGCGAAAATTTCTAAATTTTGTAACAGTTAGGATTTTGGATGTTGGAAGTTTAAAATAATCCAGCTGAATTGGTAGGAAAAAAATCGAACCATTTTTAAACATTGCCCGGAAACGGTAAAATATATTAGAAATTCATAAAGAGAACACATGTAATTAAAATGATGAAAAGAACGTTTAGGTATTAGATAAAAAAAAGTTAAAATCGAATTTTTGAAAAAATCTCTTCGAGTTTCATAACTTCATCCCTCGGATATCTATGCGCGAAGAACTCCCCTTAAATTTCTCATTTTATAATAACAGACTCAACCTGCATTATATATATATATATAGTTTTAATTTTTCTGAATTGTATAACTATATTTTCAACTGTCGTATTTCTCGCTATTTTGTAACTAATGATTTTTATTTATATATTAAAGCTCATTCTTTTTGAAATGTAATTTTTTGAAGTTTCAGAAAATGTTACAGAAAAAAAGGTAAAAATATGTATAAGCTTACCATTTTTTATTTAGATACTATCATTTCTGGACTATTTTATATTCTCAGTTTAAATTGTTGACATTACTTCCTTTTTATTTCTTGATCTGAGGAAAACTATCTAGTATTTCCTTTCATACTTTTAAATACGTGTATTTTGTTTTCCATTCAAGGATATAATGTTAGTGTAAATCATCATTTAGCTTGTTTTATCTGCCTTCTATATTGATGTATAAAATACTGATTTGGTTCACTGGAATCTCCTATTCTGAAAAATTAATGCGTATTTATACGGAAAATTAACAAAACCTACTTTAGAAATACTGCCTGGGTATACAAGCACATGTTTCAACATGATTAAAAATTCAATATCCATTTGCTTGAATCACCTGGAAAAGTCATTAACTTCAAAATCCGTTTCCATAATTCAGAAATAGAACTAACTCTTTTTATTCATTATAGAGGACTTTTTATCACATCCATTAAACTGTATCCACCTTCATGCAGCAGATAATGGCCGACTTCTTTGAATCGATTATTTAAAAACCCCTGTAATTTTTAACGATCAGCTGAAAGGAAAAAATTCGATTTTATGAAAGCAATGGGACTTTTAAAGCTAGATTTAAGAACGATATATGCATTACCATGGTAACGACAGTACTTCCTTTTATACTGTTTCTTTGCTTGGATACTATTAAGCACAAAAGCTAAACTATTTTCTTCTGTTTATGACGGGAATGACATTAACGGTTAGTTAATTAACGAATGTTTAAAGAGGCTACAGTGACTATTTTTTACTCGTGATTGCGTTAAAATTTAAATCCTTTCAATGCATTTCCAGTCAGCTCTGGGTTTTTAAATTTTTTTTCAGCGTCGTAACATATTACAAGAGTTGATTTTTAGTTTCTGCATTAACTACAGAAAGAAATACTCTTTCTCCAAATAAGTTCTCATTAGCATTTCATTTTGAACACTGATTTAAAATGAACTAACATAACGGAACTGAAAATGTATTTTAAATAATTTATATATCGGTTTACAGACAAGATAAAAATGTTACATCCGACAATGAGCATTTATTATTTTATATAATGAAGTGAATTTAGATTATTAAAACTAAATTGTTTTATTCAATTTGTGTCATTGAATATTTATAGTAACTTAGAGTATACTATTCATGTATTGCATTATTAGAGTGTTTAGGATATTATTTACAAATTTATGTATGTGTAGCTATAATTGCTTACGTAAGAAAGGTAACATATATGAAAATTTTTGAAAGCGTAATTATAAGATTTATTAGAACTAAAAATAATTAATTTTTGCTTTCTTTTTTTGTTCTAGTTAAACATATTGTTATACATAATTTATTCACAGGATAAATATGCCTTTTAAATAACACAGAATAAGGGATACGAAAGAAGAAAGCTGATTGAATTTTGTTCAACACTTCAAATAATTAGCCGAAAGGGCTATTAATTTGGTTTTGGTATTTTGCATCGAAAACTTTAAAAGCCTGAACCAATTTTCAAATTGTTGCCACCCAATAATATCGCTCTGTATTATATTTAAAGAAATTATATAATGAAGAATCTGCATAAATATATGTATGTTTCTCGCATTGTGAAAAACAACGTTATCTAGAGCCATCCAATTTTGAATAACATACGCCTGAATCCGAATATAGGCAGCTGGAACCCCGGATTTGGAATTGGTTTTTATATCGATTTAAAATTTTGTAAACCTTTGACGAATTTTTTATTAATGAACTCAACGATTTCAAAGCGAGCAATGGCAACACTGTACGTAAAAAGAAGAAACATTTTTATCAACAACGCATGAGACTGTGTATCCGAAATTCTAAAGATATGCTTTATTTAAAATTATTTTGTGATATTGCCGTTGAATTGAATTTTATGTGTAAGTGCGAAAAAAATGATATTTAATAAAGGTAACACACAAAACGTTATAAGAACACCCCTTCGGGCCTAATCTGAAGTGTTTCAATTTTTTTTTTCTTTTATGTTAATACACGTCAACATAAGACCCATTAAACCCTCGAAGAATATACAGTTTGTACTCGATTTTACTCCAAAAGTTATCAAGCATTCGTGAAGATATAAAGTTGTTTCTGTGATGATTCGATTTCTTAATTCTTCCATGCAGTGAATTTCTGCAGCATAAATTCGGTTTTACTCCAAAAGTTATCAAGCATTCGTGAAGATATAAAGTTGTTTCTGTGATGATTCGATTTCTTAATTCTTCCATGCAGTGAATTTCTGCAGCATAAATTCGGTTTTTCAGGTATCCCCCAGAAAAGAAGTCGAATAGTGTGAAATCCGGGGAACGGGATGGCCATGAAATTCGTCCATCTCTACCAATCCAACGATCTGGGAACGTTTCATTGAGGAACATATGCACATGTGTAGCCGAATAACAGGGAAAAACATCCAATTAGGAAAAAGAAGAGTTCAGCTGCCTTGTAATTGTGTTACCGAAAACAATCTCAGCATATCGGAATAATCAGCCGAATTAATTCACTTTGTTAGGAGATAGTTCGCATCAAATCTTAACTTAAAGGTTTTATGACACCCAAATCCTGCAGATACAGTAAGACCCCGCTTAACGCGGGGGATACGTTCCATCGAAGTAGAGCGTAATGCGAAACAGCGCTAAGCGAGGCTATCTTAACATGTAAATAATGGGGTTAGGGGGAAGACGGATAAAAAATGGTTAGGCATTAAATTTAATAATGTTTTTTTAATAAAAATAAAATCAAACATTTATTTCTTACAAAAATAAAAACAATATAAACGCATATACTTTTAAAAACAAATAAAATTCTCAGTCAGATCATTCAGTCTATTCTGGGTTTCCAATTTTCTGCCTTTTTGTTAAGAAGGCATTATGATAGATTGGCTTAATGGCATATTGCGTTCAATTTCGTCGTCAATCCATACAGACAGTCGTTTTTCCATTTCCTCTATAATATTATTTCTAGAACGGGTAATTCTTGTTACAGAGCTCGACGTAGTTGCAGTTGCCGATGACAGTATTTTTTCTTTATTCTTAAGAATTGTCCTTATTTTTGAAGTTGCTAAAATTTATGCAGCACTAATTTGAGATTGACGTTCACCAGAATCTAATCTTCTAATCACTTGCATTTGAGTTTCCAGTGAAATGCTTTTTCTGGTTGCTTTCTTTTCTTGTTTTTTATTATCATCCATGATAAAAACTAAAGGTCATAATATTTGTCACTGTATTAATCGTTATAGTATTATACAAATTTAAACTTATAATAATGTCAACAAATGTTTCAAATGATAAAAATGCGTCCACCAAGCAAGAAACACAACTACACTGTTTAGGATATGTTATTTGGAAACCTAGCGCTGCGCACAATTTCGGAGAATCCCCGGGTTGAAATAAAAGAGCGCTAAACCAAAACAGCGTTAAGCGGGGTCTTACTGTATGTCGATAAACCCTCTCCTCAAATATGAAGTTTTACTCCACTGAATACGATTGGCTGAAGTAATTAATCATTATTGTTGATATGCTCAAAAATATCTACAGAAAAATCCTTACGAACGATTCTATCATCAGTTCTGATTTGTTGACAAATCTATAATTTACATCCTTTTCAGGACATTTTTTTTTTTATTTCTGAGTTTACAGTACTAAAAAAGAACAAATGTTGTTTTCACCTTACCTGGTATGTATTCTTACTTGCACTGAAAAAAAAAAAAAAAAAAGAGGAGGGGGACAGTTCGATACCTCCCGTTCTACTGGACCGATTGACTAAATTCAAATTGCGTTTTTCATATCCCGAAAGCGCGACGGAGGATATGTATTAGATTTATATATAGCATTGCTTTAACCCTTAGGGTACGGAATTATTTGAAAAAACTTGACTTTTCACAAACAACATTCACTCGTACTGGAAGAAATTTGTTTTCGTAACTGATATACCAATCATTTTTGCCATGAACAAGAATGTACACGTTTAATTTTGTCCTCGCTTGAATGACAATTATGATTCATTATCCATAACTTACGCAAAACAAGTGCATGACATGTCTATGTCTTCAAATGTACCCAAAGCGTGAATATAAGTATTTTAACACAAAATCGGACTTTTTCTGAAATGACGTGCTAATGTTTTTCCATATTTCGTTTCTACGACTCAAATTATGCCAAACTGCCAAGTTTTGTAAAACTCGCAAGAATACCTTTTAAAAAATTAGCTCTCAAAGTTTTAGCCCCTCATATAGCCCCCTTTGATATATATTAATTAATATCTCTTTTTTATTTTTAAACTTACCTGATTCCTTCTTAGAGAATTCGGAATTTAGGCTTAATCCAAATAGTATTCGCACATTTTTTTATGATTTATTTTTAAAATTTGTATTTTTAAATGTTTTTTAAAAATGTTTCCAGAAACCTTTTGTATTATAAGTTATAAACATTTTAAAATCATCTTGAAGTATATATATTTATAAGCATATGTGCAAACGAATAGAGTTTTTTATTCAAAATTTCCTAAGATATACGTGAATTTACATTTTGGCGCGTTTTGAAGTTTGGCGTACTTAATATAAGCGATAATAACGAAAATGTGGTTTACGCACTTTGCTAAAATTATTTGAAAAAATGAACGATAGACCTTTTTTCTTCTTGTGCATCAAGGAAAATAACAGAAAGTAAGTATATTACTATAAATTAATAAGTCCGCCAAGTGAATATTATTGTCTCAAACCGCAAAAAATGTGGCAAGATAAATTTCTAAATTTCTCCATAAATTTCTCACCAAAAATTATAAAATTTATTATCTAGGCATAATTTGAGTCGCAAAATCAAAACATGGAAACAAATTGGTATGCTATTTCAGAAAAAGTCAAATTTTGTGTCAAAATATCTATATTCGAATAAAGGCAATGTATAAATCTAATATATATCCTAAGTCGCCCTTTCGAGACAGAAAACGCAATTTGAATTTCGTCAATATATAAAGTATTTCTTCCGCTTTCCTAGTGTGCCTTCGTGGTGTAATGATTCTGCACGCTGGGCCGGTATTCCAGAAGTCTGTGGTTCGACTCCCGGCGAAGGCGGTTGTTCATTTTTCATCTCTCCGGCTCTTCCAAATTTCCTAATGTCTCTACAGTGGCGCCCGAACTAAAAGGGTGTTGAATAATGACTCTCCACACCGAGGATTTGGCGACTGTGTCCCCTAAAAACCCCATTCGCCCTTTAGAAAGGGGAGTATATAAGGTATTTCTCCCGCTTTCCTAGCGTGCCTTCGTGGTGTAGTGGTTCTGCACGCTGGGACGGTATTCCAGAGGTCCGTGGTTCGATTGCTGGCGAAGGCGGTTGCTCATTTTTCATCTCTCCGGCCCAAATCTCCTAATGCCTCTACAAATCGGCCCAGTAGAACAGGAGATACAGGATTGAATCTTTTTTTTTTTTTTTTTTTTTTTTTTTCTCGTAGTGTACATGACATTGGCCATGTTTTCAAGCAAACATACTAGGTGGGAGGTCTGTACTAAGCAACACACTGTTCGCACTGTTGTCGAATTCGTTAAGGTGATACAATGGTTGTTGACTATGTGCAAAAATGAGCATTTACGTTCTGCGTTAAGCTCGAGAAAACCCCTGGTGAAACGTGGAAACATGATTAACCAAGAATATGCAGTCGAGGCACTTTCAAAAAGTCATGTTCTCGAATGACACAAAAGGTTTCGTGACATGGACCTTATAAGAAATAGACCAACCCAAATGGGTTTTCTCCCTCGTCTGAGGCGTTGCCGGCTGTCACCTTGATCACATCCGGAGGAGTAGGGACGACTTGCAGAAATTTAACAGTGGTTACCTATTGCAGCGTGAATAATTGTCAAGAAAAAACTGGTTGTAGCTTCTCATTTCACAGATTAGAATTTCTCCATACTTTTTATTTTGGAAACTGAGATTGATTTTTAACAATTTAGCATTTTTATCAAGCATAATTAGCGTTCCAAATAATTATAAAGCTATCGCATGCTTTCAGAGCTGGATATTTTTTTAGCTTTTCCTATGCTGTAAGGAAATTTGTAACTACTTCTTTTAGAAAATAATATTTTAAATCTGAACTAATAGAAAATTTCAAACAAGCAATTTTCTCTTGAAATTTTTATGCTTTTTATTGGTGTAAATAAGTAAAAAATACTAAAGCATTTAAAAACGAATTTTTGAAAGTTTTGTTTAAAATTATAAATTGTGCTGCTTTTTTAAAATTATAGATGAGTATTATAGCTTTATTAGATGAGTATTAAACTTGAAGAATAAGAGATTCGAAATCAGGAATTTCCGATTGCAAGCCGGATTTGCTTCCAATTATACCACGAAGCCACGCGGTGGAGTATCAGAAAATTCCTTACAAAACAAAAGAGAATGCGGTAAATAAGTGATAAAAGGATATTTTGAAATCTGCCTAATAAAATCATCTTTTCAAATACTTGTTTAACTTTTGAATTCCAAGAAAAATGATGCCTGAAAATGTTGATGCCACAACAGAAGCTGGGGAAAAATTTAATTCAGAAAGAGAGTTATAATATTCTGCACTTTCTCATTTTCCCTGTTTTAGATTTTTATTCCTCCACAAATTTTTGACGATATAAACTTTTCTTAAGCGAAATATAAAATACGCAGTTATGAAATTATTTCTGAATAACTCTGGGATATAGTTCTGTTTAAACATCCTTAAGAGAGAAACTGATATTTTTGTGTCTCTTCTTGCATGAAATGAACATGCCTTTAGTTAAACGAGGCGCGAAACGAGGAGGAACATTTTTAAACCCAGGTTCACGTATTGTGTAACCAATCATAGCTCTTAGAATAATAAAAGCATTAAAAAGAACTTAATGATGTGAGCATATCTTATTTTCTTTGCAGCCATGTATTACGAGAGTTAATAAATTAGCGCTGTTACGCCTCTTATTCCCTAAATAAACATATTTCTTTTTGGTATTTCATAGATAGGAGGAATGGTTTTAAAGTCAACAAACGTTGTTGTTCCAGACGCCGAAGTTCGATGATAAGTGAACGCAAAAAAGCATTGTCATAAACTATACTTTCTCGCTGTAAATGGATTATAAATTTAGAGCAGCATAAATTCTTTCTAAAACATCCCGAAAATTAAATAAAACAAATGAAGTACAAAAATAAGTATTTATCACTAACAACAAAGAAATAAAATACGTTACACATGTTACAAGATCTTAAAGAAGCTCGTTAAAATAAGAATAAAATTTCAGAAAAGAATCCGAAGAAAATGATTAAATATGCAAAGCCTAATTTAGCGTATTTGATGTAAAATTTCCAATTTATAGTTTGAACAAAGTTTCCCAACGAAGTCGATATTGAACTCTTGGAGGTCGATGAAATTTTACAGGGGGGTCAATGATGATCAAAAGGTAGATAACAAAATATTTGCAGGCAAATAGTCGGCATAATCAAGATTTGAGAAATAAATTAATATAATTGATAATTAATTATGTATTAATTTAAAACTGCCCCATGTAATAAGGAAGAAACCTTACAAAATAATTAAAAGAATAGAATAGAAATATACACTAAAATTATTTAATGTGTGTTAAAACAATAATGTTTTTAAATATATATTTTCCATGTAATAAGTGCAATCCAAGAAAGAAAAACTCAAAACCACGAGGAAACATAAACGCGCACACACATGTAAATTGGAAAACAAGGTGCAAGATGAATATTTCTGAACAAGGCGATTTAAAATTTAGATTAAACAATTGTATGGCAAATACTAATAAATTGCAGAAGTACATAAAGCAACGATCACATCAATTAAAATTAGCATTTTGTGTAATTAGAATCTGTAATTTTGTTTCTAAAAACTTTTTACATTTGTAAAATTAAACATAATGAAAAAATTAAAACCCCAAACTAATAATATATTAGATTTAATATAAAATAGTTTCTATACAATAAGCTTTTATTTAAAATGAAAATGGTAGTTAATGCTCTAAAAAATGAAAATAATTTATGATGTATTTTCATGCAAACAACATATTAAATAACTCTACTGACAGAATTCTTCTGCAATTTAATTTGTGAATAATATTAAAAGCATGGGCCGCCTTTGATAAAACACAATGGCTTATACAGATTTTGTTATTTAGGCGCCCACGTGAAGGTGCTTCGGAACACACAGCTCGGCGAACCCTATTGGAGATGGGACGTCCCACTCGCGTGCTTTTGTTGAGCAAGCGTCATTTGGTCAATTACGCCTACAGTGGGCCCGGGAACATCGAAACTGGGCCATGGATAGGTGGAAGACAATTACTAGATCTAATAAATCACGATTTTTCACCACGTTGAAAGGTAGGAGTACCGTTGATGCCGCCGCCGGTGGCAGTACTTGTAGTGCTCACTGGAGTCACAATTTCCATCACGACTCGAGGAATGATGCCAGAATGTTTTCTAGTTAGTGTGCGGGGCTAATACCTGCTTAATTAGGGTAAATATTCGGTGGCCTCTCTCACTTCTACATAACATAACATAACATCACTTCGGTGCTCATGTCAGGGTACGCCGTCTTCCAGGCTAACTGTTGCTCTCCTCATGTACAGCAGATCATATACAGATTGGTGGTGGCAGTATTATGCTTTGGGGGGCGTTCTCATGGGCGACTCTGAGACCTTTAGCTGTGGTTGAACAAATCATGAAAGCTGCGGACTATCTGACATAATTGAGGATCAGTTGCACCCTTACATATCGTCTGTCTTCCCAACTGGAAATGGAACCTTTCAGCAAGACAACACCCCATGTCACAAGCCTCGAACTGTGTCAGAGCGATTCGAGGTGGATAAGGACGAATTCCAGTTAATGTCCTGGCCATCTTGTAGAGATATTAGGTATTTTTTGGAAGCAGGAGAGATGAAAAATTAGCAACGCCTTCGCCGAGAATCGAACCGCGGACTTCTGGAATACTCGCCCAACGTGCAGACTACGACACCACGAAGGCGGGAGAAATACTTTATATATTCCACCTTTTAAACGGCGACTGGGGTTTTTAGGGAACCCAATCGGCAAATCCTGGGTGGGAAGAATCATCACCCACCACCCTTTTAGTTCGGGGCCACTTGTAGAGACATTAGGTAATTTTTTGAAGCAGGAGAGATGAAAAATTAGCAACGCCTTCTCTGAGAACCGAACCGCGG
Organism: Stegodyphus dumicola; assembly: GCF_044657685.1. Taxonomy (NCBI): domain Eukaryota; kingdom Metazoa; phylum Arthropoda; class Arachnida; order Araneae; family Eresidae; genus Stegodyphus; species Stegodyphus dumicola. The sequence continues at coordinate 2,885,819 of NC_140769.1, read as the reverse complement.
AACTTTGGAATACGCGCCCAGTGTGCAGACCACCACATCACGAAGGCATGCCAAGAAGGCGGGAGAAATACCTCGTAATCAAACTTTCCTGATTTTAACCCGATACAGTACATTTGAGATGTCATGGAGCGGCAGCTCAGAGCTCAAACATCAGCATGTCGGAATATTTCGACTTTGCATGACCGCTACTTGGACATTTGGTACTACTTGTCTCCAGTCATCTCCCAAGAACTTGCGGCATGCATGCCAAGGCGAGTTGCAGCTGTTTTGCAGGCCAAAGATCGCACAACGCGTTGCTGAATGGGTAGTCATAATGTTTTGGCTTTTCAACGTATACAGTCTAATATAGCAAAATTCTGAACTAAAATTAAGTATTTTTGTTTATTTAATAAGCAAGCAGTCAAATTTCTAAATGAAAGAAAATGTTATTCGGTTTATAGGAGAAGTACCGTGACTTAAATTAAAAGCCTCACATTAAATAAAAATATTTTGTTTTAAATTATGTCTGAGTATTCATTCTTAAGCTTTTCGTGTTAAATGTTAGTCTTTCAATGAGTTTTTATGAAATAAATATACATTTTCAACTGTTTAAAACTTTTCCCTTTAGAAAGGGAAACAAAAATGTTTTTTCAATGAATATTTGGAAACTTACTCTCATAGTCATTGGTATATATTTTGGGAAGCTGCGTATTTCATTTATAAGATGTTATAATTTGTTAGTTTAAGTTTTTATTTCAGCCATTCTCTCATATATTCTTTCTTTGAAAAATAATTTATTTCCGATTTTTGAATACACAAGTCACAATAACAAATTAATAAGCAAGCGACTCTTCAAATTTATTGACTAGTTCTGTCACAGAAATACATGTGGAAACGACAAAACTTTTATTTCATATTTCAAAGAGAAAAAGGGGGAAAATCAAAATTTTCTAAGAATAAAACATTGTTTGCGAAACAATCTGATTTGCTACAAGGTATTAAAAATATATATATATATTTCTACAGATCCCTTCATTTTATTCCAACGAAAACTTAATAAAAATTTTCGTTATATCAGACTTTTAAAATGCTTTGGAATTTACTGCCGTACTTTCTTCATTTTGAAATAATGCTTCTCTTTCAATTATTAATTTATTCAAAAATTCTAAGTATTAAGATTGACTATTAAATATCGATAATGAATTGTGTGATTAGGATTTGGAGCTGACTTAAAATTTTACATTTTAAAAAGTTTTAAACTCGATTTTTCTAACAAATCAAATTAAACACTGAGAAAGTAATTTTCTTCTATTATCAATATAAAGCCATTGTGACACAGATTAAAAAAAAAAACGTCATCTATTTATTTATTACCTGTTCATTTTAAATGTATTAACGCATTTATTATGTTTATAAATAACTTCACCTAATAATTTTATGTCAGATTTCCTTCAATTCTTTTGGGTGTTTCGAGTACGGACGAATGGGCATCTGCTGCTCTTGTGACTTTGAATCTACGAAAGTTACTGTTTACATTTTATTTCGCTCTTTGACACACTGTCATTATCCTTTTAATTCCGCACCCATTTCTGTCATTATTCTATAAATTTGATGACCAATGTATTTTATTTCACCAGGAGGAAAGGTCGTCTGATAGACAAGCAGTAGACAGGTAGTAGTAGTGATGTTTTGTATTTTATACGAAATAAAAATGCAGTTGATTTGATGGAACATCATTTTAATCTCAATACTGGGCCAACTAACTCTTGGCAGTTCCTTTATTGATTTAATATTTACCAGGTGTATAACTGATGACATCTTAAACTATGTATTTTAATTTTCATATCTTGGACCAATTTTACATAGGGTCATTTTAATGAATAAATGGAATTAAAAAACTATACGTGTGTGTAAAATCGTTTGCTTGTTTTGTTTGTTCTATATCATCCCTTTCGGATAGTAATCCTATGTATTAAACAGCAGTGGCTGTTTAAACTAAAAGAGAGAGCCAATCGTCAATTTTTTTTCTTTCTTTTTACATTTAAAATTACCTTGTGTAATTCCAGTTGGCGATTTGGATCATCCTCTAAATAATCCGCGAAGTATTCTTGGTCGATATATTTTCAAATCTAAACCATCAGATACCCCGAAGATTTAAGGGAAATACCTAATTGAAGAAAAGATATTTCATCATCTATCCTTATACCTTATGTAACTGTATACCTACATTTGCAATCCCAAGTATAACTAATTTATACAGAAATAACAGTAAATAAAAGCTTTAGATGTCATCTTGAGCGAATATGTTGTGGATTTCTGTTAGTAGTCTTTTGCCGAATTATTTTATGTTACATATAATTGACACTTTTATTATATATAATAAAATAAATCTATCACAAGCTTCCTTTTAACCAAGTATACAGAGAAATTATGTTTGTAATGGAATCAAATAATTTTAAGAAAGTAAAATTATCTTACTGAAAAGCTTTTTTACGTTTCCACGATACAGTGCATTTGGAATATGCCGTGCATGAATAATGTTTATATTTTCTACGGTGAACCGCATTTTAATCTGAACTCACGCGATGCATCTGGAGGATATTTACTCACGTAGGTGCAGAAAACCGCTTTTATTCTACTTATTTTTAGTTAGTTAAGAAATATGCTTGAATACGAAGTAGGGTATTTTTAAAAAATGTACCTTTATGCAGATTTATTCATTCAATGGGCTCAATAAACACTTCGTAGGAGTTATACTTTATTTAAATGCAGTATCCATGTTAAAACTGCAGATCTAGAGAAAAAACAAAATTCTTTATTTTGCTGCAAAAACGGATACAGTTAATTGAAAAATCTCTTATTCGAGCATGTTTAAATATTTACTTTGAAAAGGTTAGGCGCCATGAGAATCCGTTGATTCAAATGCAATAAAAAATTTTCTTTGTGTATCCCAAAATGTGTTTCGTTAATCCGTCTTATAATATTTATAATATAATGCTAAAGATTATATTATGAGTGAATGTATTTTACTTATAATGGGACTATTCGCCGTGGCCGTTTCGCCGTCAAGACAGATTTTTCTTTACACGACTGTATTATATTTTTTCGAAATGTCAAGGCGCGGTGAGATGGCTTCCCCACAAAGCAGTTTTAGGGTTGCCATAAAATAGCAAGGGGAAAGCAGGGTTGTCACATTTGGCGAGAAATCGCGCATTTGGCGACAAAATTGAGGATATGCCATGGACTGATGGAGAACCTTTTGGAACGAATTCTTACCGGTTCAGCCCAGAATATTCTCGATCACAAGCCGAAAGCTATATAAACCCTGCTGGTCCGCACTCAGTCAGAAGTATTGAGAGTGTGTCTCAGAGCGTGTCAGCGAGAGGGCAAGTCCGTGTGCCTCGTCGAGAGGGCGAGTGAGTGTCTCGTCTAGAGAGCGAGTGTCTCGAAGTCTAGTGCCGATTTTGTCGTCGACTGCATCGAGAGACTCTTTTAGTGCATCGCCGATTTTTGTCTCAGACTGTGCTGAGTCAAGAGCTATATTCTTGTGTATCGTCGAGTGCATCGCGAGTTGTAGCGTGGAGAGTCTCGAGAGTACGTGGAGTTCCGAGAATGACCAGGCAGAGTCGAGAGCTGTGCTCTTTGCCGTGAAGCTGTCTCCACCGTGATAGCCTGATAACCTGAAGACTGTGTCGCTGATCGTGTCAGCTTGTTTATATAGTTCATCGACGACTGTAAAACGTGTTTTGGAGCTGTCCTGACAATACTGGCCAATAAAGTGCGTTTTGATACTTCATCAAGTGTCGTCGTTATTCACTTCAAATCCATACAAACACCTTACGAACGTGAAGGAAGAAAATAACGCAACAACTGGTGTCAGAAGAGAAAAACGTAACAATGTTTTGCCATATTATATAAGTTGACATAGTTTAGTTTAATAAATTAATTTAATAAACATTTAATATAAAATAATATATAAAATGTTTTTGCGTACGATTTTAAACAAATACATCGTTTCACACGACATATTAATTTTAAGAAAATAATGTGCTGACAAGATTCCAAAGTAATTCCGTTTTCCATTCAGATTTCATACAAATGTGAATTGAGTGATTTCTCTTAACCAGCCGATTACAGTTTAAAAACATTTTGACGAATCATGTATATAATGTGCCAGCATAATTTTAAAATCGATAATATAACTTATGTTATATCAAAGGTTTAGCCTCAGTTCTCTTTATTAAGTATACGTTATACAAAAGCTAAAGAAAATTATTAAACGAAATAAATTTAATACGAGTATAATACGGCAAGATATAATACAGTCATGTAAAGGAAAACATGTCCTGGTGGCGAAACGTCCGGACGGCGAAAAGGCCAAAGTGAAATGCCGACTGCGAAACGTCCTACACCCCCATATACTACATTTTTTTAACTTATTACTAGGGGCAAATCAATAATACAAGATAAAATTAATTAAAATAATAATCTCATTCAATTCCCTGATCTTAAATAAATTTATATCTCTCTGAGGTTGGACCTTGACATTTTAAATATTCCAAATTAAATGTTGTTTTTACTGATTCTATCTGGATTGGGTTACAGCCGAAAACATCGCGGCAAAAAAATCGCGGACGAAAACGTCGCGGAGAAAACAACGCAAGGCAAAGACGTCGTGCTACAAAACATCGTGGGAGAAAACATCGCAGATCTAAAACATAGTGCTACAAAATATCGTCGTCAAAAATAAAGCGGTTCAAAAACTTCGCAGTTTAAAAGCATCGTCGTCGAAAATATCGTAGTAAAAAATAAAGTAGCTACAAATCATCGCATGACGATAACATCGCAGACATGCTTTTTTTCAGGCTTTAATAATTGTAAATGGATATCCCTGTAATTATTTGTGAGCGCAAGATGGAAAGAAGGATAATTTTTACTTTCATATTTTTTATTAACTAATACATTTTTGCTGATAAAGTAAGTAGGCAACTTAAGCATAGAAAATTAATGCAACTTATAGCACTTAACAGAATTTTAAACTGACATAGTTAACTAACAAAGGTCATTAATAAATTATTTGTTTAAAGTTTTTACTGGTAATTTTTCATGAAAGGTATAATCTAAAAATAAAACTGAAAAAAGCATGTCTGCTATGCTATCGTCATGCGATGATTTGTAGATACTTTATTTTTTACCACGATATTTTCGACGACGATGTTTTTAAACTGCGAATTTTTGGAACCGCTTTATTTTCGACGACGATATTTTGTACCACGATGTTTTAGAATTGCGATGTTTTCTCTTTGCGATGTTTCCTCCCACGATGTTTTGTTCCACGACGTTTTCGCCTTGCGTTGTTTTCTCCGCGACGTTTTCGTCCGCGATGTTTTTGCCGCGATGTTATCGGCGGACAACTTTAGGGTAAACCAGATCCATGAGTCCAAAGAGCCGTCAATATTTTCAATACGAAGGTAGGTCTTTTCAATAGTTCCTATTAAGTCCCAAATAGGTAAGAAGATGTCCAGGAATGAAATGAGCACTATTGCATTTCCTATAGACAGGGTAGACCTTATTTCCCCGGCCAAATTTAAGGTGTCCACTTAGGAGCCTCTTTAAAGTAGTTTGCTAAGCACGATTACCTTCAAAAACAATAGGAGAATACTAGGAAAATGTAACAGTATATTTAATTCTCGAACAGATCTCCAAAAGGGTCAGGATGCCAGTGGCCATTACCACTGAGACCAATATGCGAAGGGTGAATTATATGCAGATGTAAGCCCTCAAGTCCTACTAATTGGCGAGGGGGTGACATGGGCGGAATGGGTGAAGTACGTCCGGAGTTTCTCCTGGTAGGTCCTCTCTAGGCGTGAAGGCCATTCCTCTTAGCCCAGCTAAAACTAGTAGGCGAAGATATCCTTCTATCTTTTGGTGCTTCACGTTCCTTGACGAACAGAAGTTGTACCACTCTCCTTATTTCATTTCAAAAGAAATAAATCGATTAATCTAAATACTATTCGTTATTAAATAGTATAATAGTAAAAGTACAAAACCTTTCTTGTATTCTGCAATTTGTGAACAGGAACATAGGCAAAATTAAGTATCAAAGCTCCTTTACAGTTTGTAGGAACAAAAGTGCAAATTCCAAGTTCCCTGTAAGGAAAAAATACTATAAAAAATTCCTCCCCTTTCTTATTGGTGTAATTGGAAGCACGACCGGCTAACAAACGGAAGGTGCGGAACTCAAATAGCAGTCAAAGCAGACCTAGACTTTTGTGTTTCCCCAACTTCAAAAAATACCTCATAGCTCTACAGCATTAGCTCAGCGTTTAAGAAATTTTACTCGGTGTCTCTGCTAAAAGATTTCAAAAGTTGATAAACGCTGATAAATGGAATTGAACATTTCAGTGCAGGCGCCTTGCTATGTCCTACTCTTTCTGTCTGGCTTAATCAGCTGTCAAAAATAAGCGTAGTTACTGAAAAATCGCTGAAAGAAGGGCAGTTTCGTACTTCCGACTATTTATTAACTATGAAGCTACTCCTAGTGTTTGATCGTAAATACTAATTAAGTGTAGCCCGCCCAACTGGTATAGTGGTTAGCGTCGCTGACTGCCCTGCGGAAGGGCCCGCGTTCGAATCCCAGAAAAGGCATGGATGTTTGTAAGTGTATAGTGTCGATGCGGCATGGCGGCACTCTAAACATGCGGTGAGCAAAAAGTCCTCTCGTGTTATTTGGTGGAAGAGAAGATGTGTGGAGACTCCCGAACCTGTCCCGCCGGGTTGCTCTCCATCAAAATTGGGGGCAGAAATGTGCTAAATCGCACTCTCACCTGAAAGGTGCTCAAAGCTGTTGCCAACGGCAGGTGTATTCTAACGCTCCTTGACACGAGGAATTCCGTGTTGGTCAGACAAGTTGAGCATAAGCAGCAACAACAATTAAATCGACAACTTCTTAAAATACGAGCAAGCTTCAAGAGAAAAATAAAAGTATCGCAGATCTGTAAAAACTTTAAAAATGTCAGAAAGCTTTTGTAAGGCATTTCCACCCTTCTTTCTGTATGCCTTCGTGGTGTAACGGTAGCATACTTGGTACGTATTAGAGAAGTCCAGGATTCGAGTCCTGGCGAGGACACTGCACATTATTCTCACCTGTTTCATCAAAAATAAATAAATAAATAAATAAATAAATAATCTGAAAGTTTCCTGGTAGTGATTGAATAATGTTGATTTTCAGTGACTAATTAATTACCATTCTTTGAGCTTTACGTAGCAGAATTAACATAAAACATACATTTATAGTTATTTAGTTGATTTTCCCCGCCAGTGTATATGTCAAAACACAAATAGAATACTGAATGATATTACATACTTCAGGTGCAATGTTTTAAGAATAAGAATTAAAAATAATACTTATAGCTTTGTCAAGCAAAGCTATGTGTCACAACGATATCTGTTTCACAATTATATTTACGTATATGGCTTGCTGCCATGTACTTTTTGCCAACTTTCCGATAAGTAGCGTGAATACAAACCAGTTTCTATTTCTCCAGAAACGGATTTCGTTTGTCCATGATTAAACAATTCAATTTAATTTTCCCCCTACCAAAAAATAGCTTAAATTCTGATATTGAAATACAGATAGTGTTTACATATTTTTAGAGAGATTTCGAGCCTATTAATATATATTTAAAATGCAAAAATTACTTTTTCTTAAAGTACTATCTGACAACCTTTTTCTGAATTATAAATCTGCATCATTGTTTCTATGATAGAAAGGCCTTTCGATAAAACATAAATATTTATCGAAAGATAATACATATAATATATAATCGATAAAACATAAATATTTATCTTTCGATAAAACATAAATATTACATAAAAGTTCTTGGGATTAGGGATATTGATTTTCATTCCTCTTCCACCACTTTGCAGAGTCCATCGCTCGTGGCTGATTTGCGCTTCGAAAGAGCTTTCTCGAGAGACCAAAGCCACAAAAGTCCGTAGCTGCGTCAGAAATACGCTGAAAAGGTTCACGTGCAGTACCTATATCAGTCTTCACTTTTTTCAAAGAATGAGTAATGCATCTAAGTAAAATAGATCCCGTGGCAAAAATAGAAATTGCACTAGCTTTAAAATATTCTAAATTATGTTTATCTTTTTTGATTCGATTTCAGGGATAAAAAGGTGCCCCTACCAGTGGCGGCGCCCATGGCACGTGCCCTGCCTACCATACCTTAGATACGCTATTCCAAGGAATGCATAAGCCTGTAGCATAAGTTTTGCAGTACATTTCGAAGTATGATTTGTTGCTTTGTCTTGATGAAATTTCACTCTTTTATAATAATTAGAATAAAGAAATGGAATTACTTATGCAAATATCAGTTGTAAAATTTTCTCCTTTTAGTACGTTGAGTTGATTTTAACACATTTTTCCCACTCTTCTTATTTTTGATTTTCCATTGTAAGAAACTCGTGAGACAATCATAAACACCTTGCTGAAACTTTCTTTGTATTGACGGAACCAAGTTCGTACATTTTATTCTTTTTGTTTCCAATAATAAACATAGTATTTTTTGTTGCAGTCGTTTAGGTAAATTCATGCTACACCAGGACTTGCAGCGTATTTCCATTTATCTCCTGTTTAATAAGTTTCGTACAGATTCTGCGTACTGTTCTGCATTGAGCCATACGTCTCGGCAAAAGCTGAAAAACGCTATGTGTTTTAGCTTAATGTGTTTTTATGTTAAATTGTAACTCTTGGTTTATTGCTCCTACAGATGTATTTAAAGACTTTGCAATTGATTTCTGCATCGGCGGAGTTTCTTTCGTTACGAAAGATTGAGCTATAAAAATATTGCAAACATTACGTACTTTCCTCTATTTGCTTGGAGATGTCTTCCCATGTAAAAGTAATGATTAACGGTTTTTCTCTTTTCGATCAATCCCATTGCTTATTTTGCATTTATAAATTTTAAAACCATTTTTTTCAAAAGATTTCTGAATTGTGGAATAGGACTACTTCTCTCCGGAAAACTCAAAAACACATCCTTCAAAGCACTGCTTGATTACATGCGACATTTTGAATAAAGAATAAATTTTAAATTAGCAGACGATATTTCTCATTTCGCATAATGAGCTGTTCGCGAGAAAGGTTATTCCAAAACATTTGTTCATTTGTTTTTCTCAATTCGTTCTAAAATTATGTAACACCCTCCGCGGCACAAGTCTTGCAGCAAATAACCATATGGTAACAATTTCAAAAGACTTTTCGCCTAGAATATTCTCAACATTAGTGTTTGGCATAACCCGATTTATCGTAAAATGATAAAAGATTCTTTACGAAATATTGCAAATGGTTATTACAATTTACTGAAACGTTTGATACTTTCATCTCAGTCGCAATTTTGAAGCAATTCGCTTTAATACAATGGGAATTTTAATCGATAATTCCATCTGTGAATTCCAGTATTTGAAGTCATTTCCTCGCGAAAGATTTATCTCAATGTTCATAATTTTTTGCAAAGAATATGTATCGAGTTGCCATCACTGGTTTTCACTAAAAAATATTTATCTAAATCTAATTAGTAAAAGAAAAGTAAATGAATGAATTACGATCTGGATGATCTAGTAATATTTTCCCAACTGTTTCAGTTCCCTTGTATAGAAAAATAAAAACGTTGCACAGTGAATTTTATATTTTTTTTTCACTCTTCTATTTAAAATAGTTTAATTAACTTTTGCTTTTGGTTGCTTTATGATAAGTATCATTCCAACCGTTATTCTTTATTGTGATAAAATAGAACTTTTCATTTAAACATTTCTGTATAGATCTGTTTGCATAGAATCTTAAATTAATATCCTTCAGTTCCTACTATACCAGGGGTCCTCAACCTTTTTGTCTCTAAGAGCACATTCTAGAATATCTGTTGGGCGGCGGGCTCCATTTACTTTTTCAAGGTGAATTTATAGTTGGATAGAGGTAATAACGCATGGACATAAATAAAAAAAAAAGGATTGGTCTCATTTCGTTTGTGCTGGTATCTGAGTTGGATGCAGTTTCTATTTCATTAAAAATGAGAACTTTCGCATACAATGTTTTTAAAATAATTTTATTGTGATCACACATCGGCGGGCACACGTTAAACGATGAGCGGGCGCCATGGTGCTCGCGGGCATAGGGTTGGGAACCCCTGTTCTAGGCTCACAAGCGAGGCTGAATAAATTGGCTGAATCAAAATTACAATGTATAAAATAAGCTTCTTATTAAAGCTTTAAATTTAACACCGACACATTATGCACAGAACAGAACATTATGCACCGAATTATGCACAGAAAAGAACTCTTGTCTCTTGAGAGCATTTAAAATAACATAAATTGAAATTCAAATTTAAGTAATGCAGTCGGAGATTACACAAGGTGATCTACTACTTAAATTCGCCCATATAATTTACGGCGCGCTTTCTGCTGGCAAAACGGCTAAAGCCGGAATAAACATTGCCTGAGCTGACGTAGGACATGAACTGCAAGTGAGGCTGTTACAAGCTCTAACATTCGAACCGTCGGCTTAAATACCCTGCAAGTAATTTGAATTCTGATAAGACTACGAAAAGTAGAAGTCTTGTTATTTAATTAACTTAAAACTCTAACATTTTCTTTAATGTTTTGTCTACAAGATGGGTGATGTAGGAAAACTGCTGGATCTCTAAACGAAATTTTAACGTAATTTGAAGAAATTTTGTCGCGAAGATGACGTATGCTGTTATGGCAAAGCCTCGAGGCTTTCTGCCTAAGAAAAGGATTGTCTTCATGGACGGCTTTCTAAGGGAAACTACATACAAGTTACGCATACGGGAAAGCATGAAAACACCCATGCAGCCAGCCCGTTCGCGAGACTTAAACCTCGGACCGATGTTCACGACTTTACCGCTCGGCGGCCACATTCGAGCTGCAGATTTTGTGATTCGAAATAATAAAATTTAAGCTGATAAACGAGTTTAGTTTTACAATGCAGAGATATATGGCTTTAACAAAAATTTATATCACTACAGCGGCATCATTGGGCGATTTTTTGCTAAATTGGCAACTTTTTGGAAGTTTCTGGAAAATTTATTATTATACTTCTAGCCCTGTTTATCCTAAAGTTTCCTGAAAGTTAGGTTATCCTATATATAAGACTATGCTAAAGTCGTGACTGTTTCAGTTAATTGAGTGAATCAAATCAGAACCACGAAATTATATTAATGATTATTGCTTACTGTGATCTGTAATTTGCAATATTTTTGAGTTTTAAGAAAATTCTGCCGTACGTCTGTTGTTCCCTTCAGCTATTTACACCTAAAATATCTTTATTTGCACTTTTGAAGCTGAGGATGATGGTTCGGTAAAACCATCGAAACTAGTCCTGTGAAAATTTGAAAAATATTACACTGATTTCTGTTGTTTGACTTCTAAATTAATACTTGTTCAGCGTGTTATTCTATCTTAATTATTTATGTCTGTTTACTTTTCTATGAACTGCTATTTATTTTAGTAAAGTGTCCGTTCCTTCCTGCTCAGATGCCTTAGTTATTAAAAACGCATTACAAACTCCTAGCGCGGAAAAATTTATTGTTTAGGAAATTCCAAGTCATTCTCTCACTTTATATGCTATATAATATTTTCATAATATATAATATTTTCATAATATAATTTTTTCAAGTTAAATATTATAAACATAGTTATTTAATTTTAAAGTCATTATTTAAAGTTTAAATATTTACATTTAAGTAAGCTTATTTTATCTAATTTTAAGTAAATTTACTTCTAAAATAAATTCGTTTGCTCAAAAATGTTTGACTAAAAAATAAATTTACTTTTGATTTGCAATAGTTGCTTTTGATTTAGAAGGTTTCACATCAATTTTGAATTTTCTTTGGATAAAAATTTATTTCAATATTTAATTATATCTTTCTTTTAATTTAACGATGGTTTTTTTGGTTTCTTAGTTCGAGAATCTGTTTCTTTTTGCAGTATTTTTTTGTTTAGAGGCGCCTCACCTCAGATTATAAATTGATGATTAATTAAAACTTTAAAATAAAAAAAAGATTTTTTTATATTTTATTTCACTTTTAAAAGAATTTTAATAATTTTAAATCTTAATTAAATTAAGTTTTATTTGGAACTTTCTTTTGAATTATTTCAAGAATTTAAAATCATCCTGACATAATGCAAAAGCACGACCCTGATAAAATATTTGGAAAATTAGGAGATTTTAAACAATGTGTTAAATTATTTTTATTATGTTACTTTATTGAACTGTTGTATTTTTGTTTTAGTTTTGATATATGTACTTCCTGTTAGACTATTAGCGCTTTTTACTTCCTTGTACGAAGTAAAAAGGAAGTACCCTGCTAAAAATGCCCCGTAGAAACCCATAAAATTTTTTTACGGGGAATTGGCCTACGGGTACCCGTAGGCCAAATCCCCGTAAAAACCCACAGACAGAAACCCGTACGGTTGTACGGGTACCCGTAGGCCAAATCCCCGTAAAAACCCATAGAAAGAAACCCGTACGGTTGTACGGGTACCCGTAGGCCAAATCCCCGTAAAAACCCATAGAAAGAAACCCTTACGGTTGTACGGGTACCCGCAGGCCAAATCCCCGTAAAAACCCATAGAAAGAAACCTCTACGGTTGTACGGGCAGCCATAGGCCGAATACCCGTAAAAACCCATAGAAAGAAACCTGCACGGCTGTATAGGTACCTGTAGGCGAAATACCTGTAAAAAACCTGTAAACAGAAACCCGTACGACTGTACGATTACGATCAGGCCAAATCTCTGTAGAACTGTAGGCACTATAAACAAAATCCCAGTAAAAACCCATAGCCAAAAATCAAAACTTTATATGTATATCCATCCATTGGCCAAATTTCAATTAAAAAAATGGATATTCCGTAAGTCTATGCCTTGTAAAAACCAGTAAACAAAAGCATGTACACCTATACAGGCACCCATACGCCAAATCCTGTAAAAACCACTACACAAAAATCCACAGACCAATAAAGGTACCTCTTGGAAAAATCGCTGCACAAAACCCATAAATAGAACCAATAGCATTATACCATAGTGGAGTATCCATACATAGAATCGTACATAGAAGAGGGTATCCATATACAGAATCCCTATAAAAAACAATACACGAAAAATAGAACTGTAAATCAAATTTCCATAAAAACATAAACCAGCAGAAGTACATAATTAGCACTGATGAAATGTACAGAACTAAATTGCGGAGAAAGCATGTAAAGTAATTTTAAATAAAACTCAATGCGAATAAATAAAAATTTTAAAATATCTAGAAGCCTACGAGCCCGTCCGTCTTAATGCACGTCAATATCTATAAACATATTACAAAATATTTCTATAAATTCTCCTTACAAAATTTTAAACTACCTTTATATAATTAAGACACAATAACACGCCGAATAAATACTAATTCAGAAATCAAACAACAAAAATCAGCGTTATATTTACAAAGTTTTCACAGGACTAGTTTCGATGGTTTTACCGAACCACCATCTTCAGCTGCAAAACCGCAAATGAACAAGATAGGAAATAATGATTAGATAAGATAAGATGATTAGATAAGATAGGAAATAATGATTAGATTCTTTTCCAGGCTTTCTTATCTTATCTAATCATTATTTCCTATCTTGTTCATTTGCGGTTTTGCAGATGAAGATGGTGGTTCGGTAAAACCATCGAAACTAGTCCTGTGAAAACTTTGTAAATATAACGCTGATTTTTGTTGTTTGATTTCTGAATTACCTTTATATAATTCTGAAAATAAAATGAATAGAAAGATAATAAGTCATGATTCACAACCATCAAATGATATATGTACATATATATATATATGTAAGAAAAATAAGGAATATGCAAAACATTAAATTAGCAGCGTAAAATTAATTTTCCTTCTCTATTCTAAACACAGTAATCTTTCTGCACTGCATCATTTGGAGATTAATTCATGTCATATGACTCTTACATAATTTGATGTTGTAAAAGAAACTAAAACTCAAACAGCCAATAGTAATTTTACAACAGTATTAACTATCAAAGACGAGTAAAAGTGCATCGAGAACCAAAATTAACTCGGTCTGAATTAAGATTTCACCCTTAATGTAACGACGCATTTGCTTTTTACGCTTTGTATTAGCTGGATTGCAGTCTGTCTGCTCCTTGTTTCTTACTACATATTTATCAAAAATGTTAATTTTTGGAATAGGCATAAATAATGTGCCAACTTGTTTGTGGCTGCAACATATTTTCTGAAAGAAAAGTTGAATTAAATCTACCTTGACTGCCAAATTTCTTATTCATTGTGGATTGGAGTTTCAACATCTCTAAGCCATCAAAATTCTTGCTGTTCATTACGGATTCAGCTGCTTGTATTAGACTACAGAATCTATTACATATATATATATCATTTCATTTGATGGTTGCGAATCATTACTTTGACTGTATATATATATTATTGATTTCATTATAAATATATACATATAGTACTGTACCTCACTGCATATATTTGTATTTCAGTTCTTTAATTGGGAAATTAAACAATTGTATTTAATCACATCAGCTTGTTTAACAATTTGATACCTAATGAGAAATGTATTGCCAAAGGATGGTACTTTCTAGCATCTGCTTAAATTTTAAGTTACCTACAATGCACTAAACCAAATTAAAAAACAAAACTAGAAGAAACCCAAATTTTCAGGAAGAGAAACATTATTAACAAGCAAGCAAAAAGAATACGGGACTTGCAAATTAGAAACTTAACATAGAGTTCAAATTTAGCATACTTGCTATCCCCTTAAAGCTCGCTTACCAATGATAGTAACACCCTGCAGCTTTTTATGACATGCATACACATAGATGTTTTGCGTGGAAGAAAGGATGAATCCAAGAATATAATGTAGTGAAGAAATAATAATATACAAACACTGTGTCGACCCCTTATTACAATACTTTGAATGTTACCTGTATCTCTCAAAAGATAAATGAAACATGAAGATAACATATAATAAACTTAATAGTACCCAAAATACAATAAATTATATTGTAACAAAATGAATTTAAAAAAAATTACAAGTTTCAACAAATACCAATTCTCAACGCACAGTTCGAGAATTAAGAAAATATCTCATAGCGTATAATGTTTTATTCTGTATCTCACTTTTAGTGCTATATAATCTTCCACAGATTTTATATAAACAAAATCTATAACATAATGGGTATTTATAGTATATGTAGTTCTTGATGTAAAAAAGATAAACTTTCGTACTGTAAAAATTCCATCTATGTGAATAAGTATGAATATACTCATATACACATAATTATACTAAATAACTAATTTAATGAAACTAAATTTCTATAGAAAAATGGGGAAAGTGTAGAATCGCCCACTGCTTGCCGTGTTTTTAAGAATTGCACATACTCGGTATCCATGTACACATCGACCTATTTTCACTTAAAAAAACATCTCAGAATTGCACAAAAATGTCATTGTGCACTCCTTTGACTTTATTCATGTACACATCAACATATTTTCACTTTAAAAGTCAAAAGAAAATTGACAAAAATCCAATTCCTTTTACTTTTGTACTAAGTGCCAAATAAATAAGTGGGCGATTCTGCACTTTATCCGAAAAAATATATAAAAATACTATTTACCTATATATATTAATAATTTATTATTACACAAGGTTTTTCATATATCATCTCAAGGGAACATAAATTTAATTAAAGCGATGCATTATTGGAATAAATTTGAGTCAGTGTTTTAGGTGCAAATTATTTAGATTTCTATTGTAGAAAGAAGACTTGAAATAATGTATAGAAATATTATTTTGAACCATAAAAATTCTGAATAGTAAAATTTAAAGTACTGAAAAGGTAGCTATTGTTTTTGACAGTAGATTATATAATATAAAAATACCTCATGCTGAGCATTTTCTGAAATTACAATGCTAATTGAAATTGATATAGTGCAGTATTTAGCAATAATAACTTTTTGTAAACAAATGTGGCTATATTCGCTTAATTGTAATAACAGTAATTTTAACTGCATTTCTATAAGGATGTACAGAAGGTTTATTTATATGAGTTTTCATCCGCAGAGAACAACCGGATTCCCTGTGGAAGTGATTCCGAAAATAATGTTTAAATATTACTCTAATTATATTTGAAAGCAATGCTATAACAGTGCCCTTATAAGACTCATGATCCGAAAAGCTTTAGTTTTAAATGTCTCGTAAAAACTTTCCATTACTTCTGCAAAATTCATACCCACGTAAAAATTACTACACCGAAGTCAATTGATTATACAGCAAAACGTTCCTAAAACAATCAACTCCACAATTCGAGATAATGCGAGTTTCCTGTAGCCTGACAAAACTATGAACGATTTTTAAGTCCTGTTATTTAATTATTGTCCTGACAAATGTGCCATTATCAGAGGTGGTCATTTAAGAAAATAACCACTATATGAGGTTTCAACTAAATGTAATTTTTTTCAAATAAATAATTCACTTTTTATACTCCCAAGACTAGTACATTTAATATTACATAAATCTTATTCACAAATCTATTTCTATTTCAAAAGCAATTTATGAAAAACACATTTGAAATTTTCTTCATCAAACTAGTAATAATGAAAATAATTAAAGTATGCATAAAAATGATTATATGTGTTTTAAGAAAATAGCACAAAATATTTAATGTAAAAATGTGGTTCTAGTCTCATACTTGTAAAGAAAAATAGACCAAAAAGAAAAAACAATGTAAACTACTATGATCATCTAAATTTTCACATAATTTTAGTAGTGGAAAAAAGATTCCTTAAGCTTGTATGTCTTGTCTACCCCATTCAATAAGTAATAAACACATTAAATACTTCAATGTTTATTTCATTAATAAAACTTACCTTTTTTGCTCGCGAAATATAATTAGTACATTTTTTTAAAACATAAAAAAAACATTCTTTTTGCTCAGACACGTCACATTAGTCGAAAAATTCAAAATTGAATCATGCAAGATCATTTTTAAGTAAGGTATGCTCAAATTTATTAGTACATAATATTCAAATGATAAAGCATCTACATGAACAAGCTTTAAAAAAGTATTTCTAAACTGTAATCAAAAAAATAAATTTTCCAAAATACAGTTTCAGTAGAATGCAAAAACTACATTTCTGCATCTGCACACTGAAACAAATTATCAAGCCTGAAATTATCACTTTTCAGTCTTTAAGCACATTGTTTTTCAGGATAAAAGTAAAGATGGAAAATCAATTTCACGCTCAGAAACTCCATTTCACAACTAGTCAGTTATCAGCAACGTTCTCTCAAACATTAGACACGATTACACGTGCATGGCTTTAGTGGTATATTCATGGTCAGTGCTGGTATTTTATTATTTATTACTAATTTCTAAACAGTAAAACATAGTAAAATTTGTAATACAGTAAATCCTAGTAAATAATATATTGCATTACTACAACCACGAAGAAAATAACACCACCATCACACAACAATAACTAGAGCGGCGCCATATTGCTTGTTCGGGAAACTTCTGAGAGTGGAGGAGGGAGGGGGAATTTTTTTTCCTCACGTCAGCGTTAACAGGGAGAAAAGTTTTGCGATTGTGAATGAACTTGTTCGCGTTAAAGAGATGTTGGTTGATACCGGTGTTTATTTGTAATATCAGAAATGTAAGTGCTTATGTGTGTGTATTCAGAGAACCAACTGGTAGCAAAAACCACCTCCCTAAGACGACCGCCTCTGAAAGAGACCAGTATTTCTGAAAACATAAGTATACTTTGGTATTGAATATTCCCTCTGTAAGGCGACCATTCAAAAAGAAAATTCTGCAAGTGTGTCTGGTCGCCTTAGAGAGATTCATTCCGTAGATGCAATCTCCCTAAGACGACCACCTCTAAAAGATAAACGTATCTCTGAGAACGTGAGTATCTATTGGTATTGAGCATCACCTCTCTAAGGCGACCACTTGCAAAGATGAATTTTTATTTGCGGCTGGTCGCCTTGGAGAGACCTCGTTGTGTGTGGTGTATATGATTACTGTTATTGTTTCCGAAAAAAAAATAAATAAAAAATAGCATATTTAGTAAAAACCCTCTCTAAAACGACCACCTGCGTTTACAGGTTACTCTGGTGGTCTCAAAGAGATCATATTTTCATTCTGTTAATTTTATTGTTTACAAGAAGTATATTAACGTCAGATAAAAAAAATAGCACAAACCCATATAAACCAACAGAAGATTTATTATTATATTGATACCAGTATGAAAACCAGCAAAAGTCAATATAAACCTATACAAACCAGTACAAAGTTCTGCCATTGAATGTTGGTTGTATGGGTGTCAATTGATACCAGTAAGAAAAACCCACAGAGATCAATAGAAACCAGTAAAAGTCAATAGAGACCATCAAAAATTCTATAGGTTCCAGTAGAAAGTTTTACTGGTTTCTATGGGTCATTTTGAAACCAGTAAAAAAACCCACAGAGACCAACAGAAACCAGTAAAAGTCAATAAAAACCCATAAAATCTTATGGGTACCCATAAAAAGTTTTACTGGTTTCTATGGGGCATTTTTAGTAGGGTACTGTAATCGCGAAAAGTTTCAGGCAGCATATTTCAAAGAAAATATCCATTTTGACCACTATCGAATGCAATTTAACGATGATTTTGCGTGACATCTGTACGTAAGGACAGAATAAAAGACTCGTTTCCTCCAAAAAAATTATAAAACTGCTTTAAAATTAATTCTGAAGAGAATTTTTCGTGGCGTCTGTACGAACATACGTACGTATCACTCATAACTCAAAAACGAGTAGCCTCAGAACGTTGAAATTTTGTATATAGGACTGCTATAATATGTAGATGTGAACCTCGTGTATTTTGGTTGCAATCGGCCGCACCAAACGTATGTAAATACATTTATATATATATCCATTCTGTTACCCGGCTCAGTAATCTCAGTTTCTTTACTCTTATATGTTTGTAAATTGTACATTTTTTGCTTTAAAATTATTGAATTATGTTGTTTTTATCTTCCGGTTAAGGTTTTTATGCCTTTAGTAAATCTGTATGTTGTAGTAAATCTGTAAAGTTGTTTAAGTGTAGCTAAGCCTTTTTTTGATGGCGGCCATTGATTGTTTACATTTGAAACATTATAACTCATAATGCACAAAATTTATATCATTTAAAGAATAGAATTATCTAATCGTTGCCACGTGTTCTATTCAAATACTATAATAAAGCTAGAATGATGTGTAAAAGAAGTTAAGCAAATAAAACAAAAAAGAAACAGTTTTTCACAGACGATTGAATATTTCTCATTCAATTAATTCAGTTCTCACTTCGCGAGAAGGCAAAAATACATAAAAACTCAAAATATATCTATTAAAAATTACGAAGTAAATCTTAAACACTTATTTCCTCAAAAAAAATTCAAGAAAGGATTAAGCATGATTTAATTGGCAATAATAAATGAAGGCGTTATCTTTGTTGTTGCGAAGCTAAGTTTCTCTAGATTGGCAACAAATCCACTAGTCTGCTGTTTCAAATGTAAACAATCAATGGCCGCCATAAAGAAAAGGCCTAGCGGCACTTAAACAACTTCAAAATTGTTGATAATTCTAAAAATATTGCATACGTTCCTGCAGTGAGTCATTTCTAGATAAGCTTATGTCACATGACTTGCATAACGCTTACGGCGCAGCTAATTCGGAAACTTAGAATTTCGAGAACAGAAACCTGTCTATTATTAAGCAATTTAAACCAAAACCTTCTCTTGGTAGCTTCCGTACTGCACTCTTAGAACTGCACTCTTAGCTTCTGCTTGTCTTCCTATTAACGCGGTATCGCTCCAAATGAAGTCGAATATTTAATCTTACTCGGCTGCCAAGTTTCCTCTTAAGTATGAATCTATATTGTGCGCCACCAACATTAATACGGTTTTCGCATCATCTATATAAGCTACTGTAGAGTCATTAGGTTATTTTGAAGCGGGAGACATGAAAAATGTGCAATGCGCTCCCCGGGACTCGAACCTAGATCTCTCAAATACCGGTGTGCCACCGTTACACCACGAAGGCATGCAGAAAAGATGGAGCAATTATCTTACACACTAGCCCTTTAAAGGGCGACCGGGGATTAGAGAACCCAATCCCCAGATCCTGGTGGTGGCGAATTTTTTTTCACCACCATTTAGTTCCGGCGCCAATGCACAGTCATTAGGTTATTGTGAATAAATGTGCAATGTCTTCAAGGAATGTAGAATGTATTATCAAAGAATGTGAAAATGTGCAATGCGTTCGCCGAAACTCGAACCTGGACCTATCGAATACGCACCGAGTGTGCAACCGTTACACCACGAAGGCATGCGGAAAAGAGGAAGAAATAACGTTATAATATAAAATATGAAAACAAACTACTTACTTTAATTTGACAGAAGTCCTTTTATTTCTCATTTCAGTTTGGCTGTCTTCTCTTCCTGTTCTAAAACTACTATCTATTTATAAATGTGAATCTAAAGTGCGTCATCTCAGAATTAATCCTCATGATGCAAGCTTATGTAACATGAAGCATTGCAGATGTCTTTTATCTGAACATAGATGAAAATTTCAACAAAGAACCGACTCTATATCTCCCGCTGCTGCTGAATGCATACATACTTTGCTACTTTCTCTTGCTTTGTTAGCACGTGTCACTAGCCTCTTTGTATTATCCATTGTCAATAGATGTGAAAAGCTACACAAATGTGTGCGTTACATATTGCACACTTGATGATGTTAGAAGAAAAATATGTGTATCCGAAAGGAATTCCCCAGCAAAAAATTATGTTTTGTTTCTAACCATCCCTGCCCACGTCATTTATGAATCTAAGCAGAAAAGCCTTCGGCCAAATTTTTATTGCGCCATCTTCTCCAATTTCTTATAGTCATTGCCCAGTAAATATATCGGTTTGGCCTAGAATGTTCTCGAAAGCAGGGCAAAAGCTACATAAACCCTGCTTGTACGCGGAGTAGTTGTATCGCCGAGTTTATCGTCGAGGGAATCCTGAGTCTTGTCGTGAAGTGTATCTTGAGTGTGTTGAGCTCCGAGAGCGATTGACTGAGTTAGGTTGAATCCGAGAGCGACTGACTGAGTCAGGTTGAGTCTGAGAGCGATTGACTGATATTTAGTGTTTTGCCGTGAAGCTATCTTCACTGTTGCAGCCTGAAGGCTGTGTTGCTGATTGTTTCAGTGTGTTTATCGTAGTTTTTCGACGACTGTAAACGTGTTTTTGGAACTGTTCTGAGTATTACTAACAAATATATTGTGTTCTGATACTTCGTCAAGTGTTGTCATAAATCACTTCAAATGCACAAACCTATAGAAAGCAACAATACACACACATATATATATACACCTCTTTTATTTTTTTATTTCATTTAGGAAAAAACCAAAACTGAAAAGTGAAACTTTTGACTCCCTCCCTTCTTTCTACGAACAGATGCGTCACATTTGCTTGTGCTTTCCTCTTGGCCAGACGCCTTTCGGCAGTCATGTGTGTGCTGCTACATTCGCTTCTATGGCAATAATATCAAAATTGTTAATGTTCTTTAATAGGCGCAAGTAGAGTTTTAAGTGAATTGTGGCCACAAAATGAGAATTTAAATAAATAAAAGGAATTTAATCAAGCTCGACTGCCTCTTCTTCAAAAATGGATGGACGCTCTAAGCTTCAAGTATCTAACGCAATTTTGGAGGCATTGAAATACGAACGCTTAGACGTAGATGCGTAGAAATCTACGTCTAAGCGTTCGTATTTCAATGCCTCCAAAATTGTTCTGCAATTGCATTCTTCGGTCAGTTCTAATTATGAAGAAATCTACATGGGTTTGTTATTCTGTATTCACAGTGAATCATGGGAAAAGTCCAGTTTCAACGAAAATTTTAATGCAAGTTTGTGCCGCATCCGTAATCTAATCTTTCATCTCGTGTCATCGAACCACAATTTCATTTTATATATATATATATATATATATACATATATTTTACATTATATCATATGACTAAATAAACGGATTATACCAGAAACAGAATCTCTTAGTTTTAGAATCAACAGCGAAACGAAGCAAGCATATCCTTACCAAAAAACAGCAGGGCAAATATTTGAGCATCTAACAAGAGGAAGTAGAAAAATATGAAAACTTCTTATATTTTTGTATATTTCCTAGTGGAGCGAATTGCATGCTGCTTTTTTTCAATCTGACTTTGAGTATTCCAGGAAATGAAACATTGTAGGCCTCAGAGGGATACCGGAAAAAAAAATGAATGTAAAAGTAAATTCAAAAATGTCAACTAACATCCGGATATGACAAGAGGGTTAACGGCAGTGGCGGGTTTGGCCAATCACTTGTTTGCCATGGTCAGTGACAAGGGACAAAGAAAAACGTGATTGTGTTTACTGAAAACAGTTTCCAACGATTGGAATAACATCCCCTTAGGATTCCCCCCCCCCCGCAGTTTAAGTTGGACATCGTTGAATTGTATTTTTATACGCATTTTGAAAATTTTCCAAAGCTTTGTATCCTTTTCCAAATAATTTTTTCCTTGAAAATTATTTTTCAAACAGTATTATGTCTTAGGGTCCAAATGAATTTTAAACTTGTTATACTCTCTAGGGCTGTTACATTCTTTTTAAATCATTGGGGTTTTGTTTATGCGTTTAGTTCAGGAGGGAAGAATATTCTTTTGGAATATTATATATGGCAGTATTTGGAATAAAATACAATGTTCATACACAACGTTACGAATTTAATTTCTTAACATCTCACAAATTTAAACAGTATATGAAGTTAGTTATGACTTGATGTAATTCAAATAAACTTTTTGAATTCGTTTCTGTATGCACAGGTTTCTGCGTATGGTAATATAAAGAGCCATTCAGAATGGAGTGTACCTGAGTTAGCGTTACGCGTCAAGTCTAGATTCTTCAACTGAGGAAAACTAGATTTTCCGTACGGTGGGGAGCTGCCTCGACTGTGCCAGATGTCTCCGTTAGTAGTATAAATAAACCGTAGTATACACAGCCCTAACTATAATATATTTGTACTAGCGCGGAAGTACCCGATGCCAGTTGAGTTACATTGAGAGTAATGCGTCTAACAACAGAGATAACGATAGCGCTGTAAGCCTTGTTTAATAACGATGTAAAAAGCAAGATACATAATTGTATATTTTCAGACTGATGCCATATGGAACCCACGCAAAAAAATTCGATAGAAAAATAAGCTAATTCTTTCTCATTATATCAGCAACAATGGCCCGCAATTTTAATTATTTTCGTCTTTCTAAACAAATGGTCGTAAAAGCTCGAGTTCCATCCGAAATTTCACCTCAATTCAATTTTAGTCGATTAAAATGTGGCAAAACATTTATCATAATTGATCAGAAATCCACAACGCAAACAAACACAAAAACAAATATTCTTTATATGCATAGATCTTGTGAAACTTACAAATTTTTGATTAACAAACTCTACGAATTGAAAGCGAGCGGTAGCAACACTTTTCGAAATAGAGCATTTTATCTCCAACGCGCGAGGCTGTGTTGCCACTCGAAAAAATGTATGTGAAAATTAGTTCTTTCAAAGTGTATAATTAATATTTCGGCTGATTGAATTCGTACGAAGATGTACGCAAAGTCATACGCAGTGCTGTTTTTATTTCATCGTAATTGTTTTATTAAAAATCTCTAGGATTTGAAAGCGAGCAGTGGCAACAACTTTCGAAATAAAGCAGATTTTCATCTCCAGCTTGCGATACAGCTGCTACTCGGAAAAATAAAATGAGGACAAAAATTATCGTTTCTCCTAGTTTTCAAGTAATATCTCTGCTTTTAGCTACGTTTTTTGGGAAAAAAGTGGACGTCGACCTTTTCCAAGACTCAGAACAAAATTGTAGAAAGTTTGGTGACGATAGCTTATAGTAGTGACTTAGTTATTAGCGAACAGACAAACACACTTTCTTCTTCATATATATAGATTTAAAATCAGAAGTTTAATTTTAACACACCGTCGAGCACACTCATATATCACATTACATTACCATCAAGTTTAGATTGAATGTACTATCATTTCTTCAGATGTAAAAATTAACTGCAATCTTTTCTGTAATTTGAATTACGGATCTTCTAATTTCTCCCTAGTTGCGCTAACTCTTTACTGCATGTATGTGGTATTTATTTACATCCTTCTCCGGTGAAAATACGACTAGGGAGCGGTACGAGATTCAGTCGTTAAAATCCAGATGAAGACGAGTTATCATCTACCGCATTGTAGTTCACGAGCACCACTTTTAAGATCAGCAGATTTTTTTATTTATTTTTTTAAAGCAGAAAACGTGAAACACAGCTTGTCTTCCTCGGAATGGATAACCTTGGATCTTCCATTTGGTAGCTGAACGTTCTAACCACGTACACCACCGAAACGCGACTGAGGAAATGAGATATTTCTTTTTAACGAATGAGATTATTTAACTTCATCTTATACGTGTATAAAGCAGCTGAGCATTATAAATTATTGAACTATATATAAATATGAATTTGGTATACGTGAAAATAATTTCAGTGAAATTACATGCAAATTGTAGTCTCCCTTGTCTAGTGTAATATGAAAAGACTTCGAATGTGAAGCATCGCCGGAAAACGCGATTACAGGGTTGAGGCCACTTAACATTGAGGTAATTGGATATCTCACCAAACTGGTGAGGTAGGGGCAAGTTCGCGATGATAAGATCATTTGATGACACTTGGGTCCCATCCCTATGTAACTGTAACTATATTTGGCTTTGTATGTTGCCTTTTGTAAATAGGATGTTATTTTTATTTTTCCTTTATCCTTCACTTTTCATTTATTCAATTGCAAGTTTTATGTTTCCTATGTTCTTGCAAATCGGGCAATCTTGACCTCGTGATATCAGCCTTGGCCATAATCACGTGACCCGTCATTTGCAACCTCCATATGACTCCAAACAGCGCCATAGCAAAGCCTGCACAACTGTTATTCCATCAGACGAGGTACGGCAGATTTTCTACAGACGTTCTTAGCTCTTTTCTCTCTAAAGAGAGCTAATACACTATGACAAAGGGTCACACTCTTCTTTCTAACTCTTCAAGCTTCCGATTTTACGTAATTCAGAATCAAGATCCATTCATTGCCAAGTGCCGAAAGGCCCAACCTTCATGTGAACTACAAAATTTGCGCTTTGCAAAGCAGACCAGCAATAAAGTATTACATTCGTATCTGCATTCAGTTATCAGTTTAGTTAAGATTCGGTTTCGATTTAGTTGATTATGGCAAAGCCCGCTAGGTTTATCTGTCTAAGGGAAGGGATACCTTCATGGAGGCCGTTCTAAGGGAAAATTGCTCTTATACACGTTACACACAGAATTACAAAAAGCCCATGCGGCTAGCCCGCTCTCCTGTAATCGAAGCCAGGTCAGAACTACCAGTGTTCAGCGATTTTACCGCTCCGCCGCCAGTTTAGTTCAGAAATGAGTTCACAGTTTAGCTCAGAATACTGACGGATTTTCCGTTTGAGCTTGCTCATGTGAGGCATTTTGTATTGCGCCGTATTCAACGTTCTTAATAGTTTAAAATGGTAACTACTGATTGTGCTCTGCCATACTCAGTAGAGGTGCATTTTTGTCTGAAGAGCTTCGAAACTGCAACATGTTTATAGTGTTCCTCACTTTTATGCTGTTAAGTGAAATGTGAAGGAAACTAGCGAACTGGTGAGCGAATTATCGCTTAGTTCAAAATAACAGGAATCATAAACTAAAGAAGGATTACTTATCCTTTATTTCAATCAAAATGAGATGAACAGTCGGCCCCTTTCTTCGGGCTTGCAACAAATCCTCCACTTGGGCTTAAACTCAAAAATAAGAAATAAGAATTATCTGTATCTAACTAAGAGATTTAGTCGAAGCTAACACAATTCTAACGTAGTTGGCCCTTCGTTTTAAACTATCCGGCGAACTGTCAAAGGGCACGTAATAATATGGCCGAGCGTAAAAGCAGCTAAAGCGATTTATTCCAAAGGCAAATGCTTGCTACTCAGGATTCTCAGCCCTCTCTCACGCAATCGATGATAATGTCGATGATAATGCAATGGGATCAAGCGATTTTTTTAAAAATTCGATTTGGATTTTTACTTCTTTGTACGAAGTAAAAAGGAAGTATTGTAATTGCGAAAAGTTTCAGGCAGCATATTTCAACGAAAATATCCATTTTGACCGCTTTAGAATGCAATTTAACGATGTTTTTGCACCATATCTGTACGTAAGGACAAAATAAAAGACAATTTTCCTCAAAACAAATTATAAAACTGCTTTAAAATTAATTCTGAAGAGAATTTTCCGTGGCGTCTGTACGAACGTATGTACGTACGTATTTCGCATAACTCGAAAACGAGTAGCCTCAGAACGTTGAAATTTGGTACATAGGGCTACTATAACATGTAGATGTGCACCTCGCATTTTGGTTGCAATCGGCAGCACCAAACGTATATAAATATATTTGTATATATATCCACTCTGTTATCCGGCTCAGTAATCTCACTTTCTTTACTCTTATATGTTCGTAAATTGTGCATTTTTTGCTTTAAAAATGATTGAATTATGTTGTTCTTATCTTCCGATTAAGGGTTTTATGCCTTTAGTAAATCTGTATGCAATATTTTAAAAATTATCAACAATTTTAAAGTTACTATTTCAGAACTCGAACAACAAAAATCAACGTTATATTTACAAAATTTTCACAGGACTAGTTTCGATGGTTTTACCGAACCACCATCCTCAGCTGCAAAACCGCAAATGAACAAGATAGGAAATAATGATTAGATAAGATAAGAAAGCCTGGACAAGAATAAGCAAGTGGCGTCATCTGTTGGTGAAACCAGAACTAAAACATAATTTCTTTAAAGGCCGAAGGCAAATTTGGATTGGAATTAGGATCGTTAACTAGAACAGAAAAATTTTTTTGAATGTGAAATGCCTCTAGAAAATCCAGTTCTCCAATGTAGTAGCTCTTTCTCTCGCAGTTAGATGGTGTCACTAAACTCTTAAACGAAGGACCATATAATCCGATCTCTAAAGATCCTTCACCTTCGGACTAGTCAAAAGAAAAACTACGAACAAATCTTCGCAAATCATTTCAAGCAACTTAAAACATTCGCTTATCCCATCTGCTGCGAATTGGGCTAGATTATATGCTCTTCCCAAAATTCATAAAAGTGGTATTCCTTTCCGCCCTATTGTATCAAATTTAGGTACTGCCTCGTACTAAAATATAATTTTAACTTCTCACAAACCTGTAAACCCTCGATTCCAAAGATTTTGGCTCCTATCGAAAAAGCTTTCAAGTTCAGTAAAGTTTCAGATTCACAGAAAGAAATGATTAGGCATCTTATCGCTCATAATGTGAAATTCAATAATAAACCTTTGAAACCAAATCTAACTGCGAGAGAAAGAGCTACAATGCGCGAGATTCATTCTAACCCGGATATTGTCATTTCAAAGGCCGACAAAGGTGGCCAGATAGTCGTCATGGATAAGAACACTTACATCGATGGTGTCACTAAACTCTTAAACGAAGGACCATATAATCCGATCCCTAAAGATCCTTCACCTTCGGACTTATCAAAAATAAAAACTGCGATCAAATCTTCGCAAATCATTTCAAGCAACTTAAAACATTCGCTTATCCCATCTGTTGCGAATTGGGCTAGATTATATGCTCTTCCCAAAATTCATAAAAGTGGTATTCCTTTCCGCCCTATTGTATAAAATGTAGGTACTGCCTCGTACTAAAATATAATTTTAACTTCTCACAAACCTGTAAACCCTCGATTCCAAAGATTTTGGCTCCTATCGAAAAAGCTTTCAAGTTCAGTAAAGTTTCAGATTCACAGAAAGAAATGATTAGGCATCTTATCGCTCATAATGTGAAATTCAATAATAAACCTTTGAAACCAAATCTAACTGCGAGAGAAAGAGCTACAATGCGCGAGATTCATTCTAACCCGGATATTGTCATTTCAAAGGCCGACAAAGGTGGCCAGATAGTCGTCATGGATAAGAACACTTACATCGATGGTGTCACTAAACTCTTAAACGAAGGACCATATAATCCGATCCCTAAAGATCCTTCACCTTCGGACTTATCAAAAATAAAAACTGCGATCAAATCTTCGCAAATCATTTCAAGCAACTTAAAACATTCGCTTATCCCATCTGTTGCGAATTGGGCTAGATTATATGCTCTTCCCAAAATTCATAAAAGTGGTATTCCTTTCCGCCCTATTGTATCAAATTTAGGTACTGCCTCGTACTAAAATATAATTTTAACTTCTCACAAACCTGTAAACCCTCGATTCCAAAGATTTTGGCTCCTATCGAAAAAGCTTTCAAGTTCAGTAAAGTTTCAGATTCACAGAAAGAAATGATTAGGCATCTTATCGCTCATAATGTGAAATTCAATAATAAACCTTTGAAACCAAATCTAACTGCGAGAGAAAGAGCTACAATGCGCGAGATTCATTCTAACCCGGATATTGTCATTTCAAAGGCCGACAAAGGTGGCCAGATAGTCGTCATGGATAAGAACACTTACATCGATGGTGTCACTAAACTCTTAAACGAAGGACCATATAATCCGATCCCTAAAGATCCTTCACCTTCGGACTTATCAAAAATAAAAACTGCGATCAAATCTTCGCAAATCATTTCAAGCAACTTAAAACATTCGCTTATCCCATCTGTTGCGAATTGGGCTAGATTATATGCTCTTCCCAAAATTCATAAAAGTGGTATTCCTTTCCGCCCTATTGTATCAAATTTAGGTACTGCCTCGTATCCATTAGCTAAATATTTAGTTTCTAGATTTTCCACTCTATTAGACAATAACATTTACACCATAAAAAATTCAATAGAGTTTGTAAAAAAGGTTAAAAACATTTCTCCTAGTAATTTACTCTTGGTTTCTTTCGATGTAAAATCATTATTCACCAATGTCCCAGTGGAGGGTGCATTAAGATGTCTAGAAACCAGACTTCGCGAATTTCATTTCTCTTGAATTGAAATTGATTAGCTTATTTCTCTCACTCTGTTTAAAACAAACGCATTTTTTTTTCCAAAATAAATATTACAAGCAAACTGAGGGATTAGCTATGGGAAGCCCCTCAGTCCCATCCTGGCTGATATCTACATGCATTATTATGAATCAAAATTGTTTGAAACTTTAAACTTCCCGGCATGGTTCCGCTACGTAGACGATACTTTTACCCTGTTTGAGGGTAATAAAGATGATTTAAATAAAGTTCTTTCAACAATGAATTCTATTGATCCTGCTATTCAGTTCACTTTTGAACTCGAGACTTGCAATTCTCTTCCGTTTCTCGACATTCTGGTCACACGTAACACATCCAACTTCAGTACTACGGTTTACCGTAAACCTTCATCGGTTTGCCTTCCACCACACTTTAAATCATGTCATCCGACTAAACAAAAAGTGGCTTCATTTTATTCCTATGTTTTCCTTGTTCTTCAAGTTTGCTCCTCCAAACTAGCCCTTGATGAAGAACTAAATTATTTAAAAGCAATTGCTATTGACAGGGCCTTTTCACCCAACATTATGAATCAAGCAGTTAAAAAATTCTCATCTCAACACATTAAAAGGCACACTCTTGCTTTAGGAGGTTATAAAAATTCTGTTGTCATTTGCTTCTTTCCATCAATTAGCTATAAAGTTGCACATATTTTGCAGAAATTTAACTTTCGGGTGGTTTATTTTCCCATCAATAAAATTCCGAGTTCCATACTCAAGGATCCCGTTCCGGATATGAATTCCTGGGGTATTTATAGGATTCCTTGCCAGTGTGGTTTAATTTACATTGGCCAAACTAAGAGAGCCTTAAAATTTCGCGTCAAGGAACATGAGACATATGTTAGAAAAAAGGAAACACAGAAGTCTTCTGTTGCTCAACATTGTTGGTCCGAAAATCACACTTTCAATTTTTCTGCTGCCAAAATTATTCAAAGATCATCTTCCATGGGAGAAATGGATTTTCTAGAGGCATTTCACATTCATAAAAATCTTTCTGTTCTAGTTAACGATCCTAATTCCAATCCAAATTTGCCTTCGGCCTTTAAAGAAATTAGGGTTTAGTTCAGGATTCAAGAACAGATGGCGCCACTTGCTTATTCTTGTCCAGGCTTTCTTATCTAATCATTATTTCCTATCTTGCTCATTTGCGATTTAGCAGCTGAGGATGGTGGTTCGGTAAAACCATTGAAACTAGTCCTGGGAAAATTTTGTAAATATAACGCTGTTTTTTGTTGTTGGATTTCTGAATTAGTATTTATTCGGCGTGTTATTGTGTCTTAATTTTAAAGTTGTTTAAGTGCCGATAAGCCTAATAATTTTTTTGATGGCGGATATTGCCTGTTCACATTTGAACGTGCACATTAGTGGATTTGTTGCCAATATAGAGAAACTCAGCTTCGCGACAGCAAAGATAATGCTTTCATTTATTATTGCGAGTTGAATCATGCTTAATCCTTTCTGGAATTTTTTCGAGGAAATAAAATTTTAAGATTTACTTCGTAATTTTTAATACAGATATTTTGAGTTTTTATGTATTTTTGCCTTGTCGGGAAGTGAGAACTGAATGAATTGAATGAGAAATATTCAATCGTCTGTGAAAAACTGTTTCTCTTTTGTTTTGTTTGCTTAATTTCTTCTATACATCTTTCTAGCTTTATTATAGTATTTGAATAGAACATGTAGCAACGATTAGATAATTCTTTAAATGATATAAATTTTGTGCATTCTGAGTTTTAATATGAACAAAATATAATACTGTTAAGTAAACCTAGCACCAGAGTTTCGCTATAGGTAAACAATGTGAATTTTAAAGAATGCATTTATTCTATTGTGGTTTATGCGCTGTCGGCGAAGTAGATTTAATTCAATCCAATATGTTTAAATGAAATGCAATAAAAAATGCGTATAATTTAATATTCCGTACAAGGAAGTCATGTGGTGTACACATCAGATTTTTTATTTTAAAGTTTAAATGATTTTTTTGCGCATAGCTTCGCTTAAAGAGTAAACGAAGAAAATCGGAATTTTACTGTTTATATCAATAAATAGTGCGGAAGAATATTTTCTCAGTGAAAATTGTACGAAAAATGTAATTTAATTTCCGAATGTTTTGCGAATTTTTGAATATCGCTCTAAATTTTATATCATTTAACGTTTCTTATTTTAAAAATTCAACGTCTAAAAATGTATCGGAAATAAAGCTGTAAAGTTTTCAATCACTGTAAAACAAACTTTTCGCTGCCGCTTAATATAAGAATGGCAGAAAAATATTAATTGAGGAGTTTTTGATATTTTATTGATGTATTGAAGTCGGATATAGACGGGAGAAAAATCATTTTGATTTAAAAAAAGTACGGCTAAAAAAGCTATTTATATAACAAGTTTCATAATAATTGATCCAGTAAAAGGATGAAAATAATTTATAATATAGTTTAATAGGAATAATACATTAAACAATTCTACTAACACAATTCATCTACAATTTTATATCGCGAATAATAAAAGCGTAGGGCGGCTAAATAACAAAATCTATCAATTTAATTGCATTGTCAAATGTCTAAGCCATTATCTTCTCAAATTTTGTACCAGCTTAATTGCATTGTTATTATGTTTTAATTTTTTTATTTATCCTGGGTGTCCCAGTGTTTTATTATTCGCTATGTGATATTGCTGATGAATTCTGTAAATAGAATTATTAAATCTATTATTTCCATATCACAAATTATTTACCATTTTTTAGAACATTAAATATCATATACATTTTAAATAGTATTTTGTTAGCTATGTATTGATTTATTTTTGAACTTTTATGTATTTGCTCAATGCCAACACATAAACTCGGCATTCATATGTCTTAATGTAGGTTAGTTAATTTGTGACGCAAAATTTTAAAGCATAATCCGAATTAAACCCAAATATTACCCATTAATCGTACATTTTCAATAGAAAGTAACGTGATGAAACAAGATCTATATCCCACTTAAATATGGTTGATTACATAACATTTACGCATGCTTGAACTAATCGGCTGGTTGTCTTGTTTGTCCCCAGTCCTCCTTTAAGTGGTGGGAAATAAATCTGAAATGCAAGTCACGAATCAATATCGGTCTTGTGCCGGTCTCGATCTTTTTCAGAAACTCTCATAAAATGACAAATGAATCAAATTCTTAAGCTCTGGATTATACGCCATCGCTAATACTTTACTTGATCTATTAAAGTAACGATTATATGCCGATTTCGAGCTTACGCTCTGTCAATAACGTACTGGTGTCAACCTATGAAGTTATGATTGTATGTATGCATAAGATGACTTCACTAGTTTATGCTGATCACGTTATTCATTAAAATGTTTTTTCGTCGTGTCAATCGTAAGGTGGCACCTAGAGTCGATAGATTGCTGGGACTGAGTCCCGGTGTCGCTTCTACGACTTCTCAAAGCTTCGACGACCGTCGAAAGGAAATGATTAACACGTTGAGCGCCACGCGTATGTTTTAGGCAATCCCGTTCAGGCCACGGGCGCCGCTTAAAAGCGCTGGTATTGTAGGGCCAGTGATTCTTATCGCAGCAGAAAATAGTTTACGTTCGGGACGGGATTCCTATAGACATTCATTCAACACGTTACGCGCCAAGTCTGTTTTGTAAATAGTTACATTCTATACAAAGATATTACGAAGCAGAAAATTAACATTACTGAAGTCCGGAAAGAATTAGCGCTATCCCTTACAAGTTGTGAAAAAGAAGACATTCCATCGAACAGAAATGCAAGAACATCTAAAAAACGACAACATAAACTCCAAAGAAACCCAGGAAAAGCCTCTGAAGTACGGAAATATTGTAAATTATGTTATGATAATGCAACAGAAGCTGGTAATGGGCAGAAAAAAAGACTATGTCACATTTTGTAATAGCTGTAATGGAGAACCGTTCTTATATTTACCGTGTTTAAATGAAATCCATTAGTCCTGTAATGAATCAAAATTAATTAAATTTTAAATAAATTTTCTGTACTTCCGTAAAATAGAGTAAATTTTATAGTTATATATCATGTTACACGCTGTCAGCCAGCGGCGGTCGACGTGGCCTAAACGGAAAGTCTCGTGTCAGCCACAGATGGCTGACGTGGCGCTCAACGTGTTAAGCATAATACCGTTCGGAATCCAATGTCGATACTTTGCAGTTCTATACAATTTCGATTCTGTGAATGTAAGCCTTCCCAAGAATGTGCTGTTATTGTTGTGACTTATCTCTCTAGTCTGACAGTAACTTCAGAACAAACTGGCGAAATTCATCGTGCCAGGGGATGCAAGATTATGCCTGACGTTGGCAATAGCCTTGACCACCAACAGGTGACAGTAGGACTTTGCTCAGTTCCGACCCCAATTTTGAAAGAGAGCACCCTAAGGGAACGGGTCCGAGTGTCAAAAATTGATAACGCTGTAGGCAGTGCCTATATAGCCTATATAAATGGAAACATAGCAAAGGAATGGAAGGGCCGTCTGGGCGCACAGAACTCAGTGTTCCAAGCGGAAGTAGTTGCCCTCACAAAGGCAGTGAAATGGGCAATTGACACACGGCAGAGTAGAGCTACGATATTTACTGACAGCCTGTCAAGCATTTATGCTATCAACAACCCTCTCCAGCGCTCCGCACTAATCTCGCACCTGCAAGAAATCCTCCGTCTACAAGAAAAGTCAATGAGAATCCAAATTTCCTGGGTGAAGGCGCACGCCGGAATCCAGGGAAATGAAGCAGCAGACGCTCTTACCAAGAAGGCTGCCCAAAATGAGGAAACGGAGCAGATTCAGGTGCCCCTGCCCCGGTCATGCCTAAAGAGGCAAATAGAAGAGTCTGCCATTGGAAACTGGCAGAATGAATGGGACCAAATCCCGCAAGGCCGCAGAGCATATGAGTTCCTGCCCAAGGTAGAGGTGGACCGGCTCATCTCAGCGCCCTACCTCACGCGATATATAACAGGCCACAGCCCCTTTCCGACGTACTTTGCTGAAAGGGGTTTAGCAACAACTGATATGTGTGTTTGTGACAACGTGGGCTCACCAGACCATTATGCCACGGAGTGCCCCTTAACCACAGAATGGCACATCAAATTCCCAACTACCAATGTTCTGCCTTTCAAACGCCTTCTCATAAAACATCGCGGCACGCGGCAAAAGCTTAAAAGCATAATGGACAAACTAGAAAAAATGGGCATAGACCTCTGCAGGCCGGAATAGGGCATATGCAATAAACACAATTGGCATAAAATCGTCTTACAACTGTGAAGTCTCTGGATGGTTGCAGGGCCAGGCTAATACCCGAGTAGTCATAGAAAGCCGTCCGGGTGCTCTGTCCTGCTGTCACCTGTCACCTGTCTCCCGTTCCTGTTCCCTTACCACCAACCTGTTCGGAGGACTTTCCGCTCGCATCATATTTAGAATGCCCCCATGCCGACCAAACACTCTACATTTCCAAACATCTGTGCCTTCTCCTGAATTCGAACTTGGACCCCTCGGTACAGCAGTTAACCTCACTAAACACTATTGCGATTGGGCGGCGTCGAAGAACGTATTTAAAATAAGTCCGTTAGTTAAAAGTAATATTAATAAATAATTTGGTTAGTTAAAGTAAAATATTTTCATGTAAATGTACTGTCGCGAGTTACAGTTTGTGTGTAGCTTTTTAAACAGTCGCTTCAGATGTACAACAAGAAACTTTAAATGTTTTTATAATTGATAACAACACACCAAGATATCTATAAATATCTCAAACAGAACGCATTTATTAGTCAAATTATCTTAGCACATGAGAATCTCGTAAGTTACTGATATAACTCTCAAAATAACCTCTGAAATGACATTAAGCTAATTCTCATTAAACCGCTGTCTTTCAGAAATCACACAAAACTGGCCCAAAACGAATTGATTTAGTCTTTCGGAGAATTACTTGTATCGTGTTGCATGAGATTCTTGAAACCTTAAGAAAAACCGCTCTTAAAACTCCAAAAATGCGTGTTCCCGAAACTTCGAAAAATTGGCGAAACTGGCGATAAATTTCAAATATCGAAAGCGTGATGGTAATGTGTGTGGCTAAAGTCCATCAGGCGTGTATTTCCCAATATTCTGCCTTCTAAATCAGCTACATTCATAGTTTAAAAGTTATAAGACTCAGAATCACAAAATATGTACAAGAAATACTCTGCACAAGAAATTAATATTTATATAAGAAATATGTAGTCACATATCCAATTCCACACAAAAGCACCGCCTAAATGCATTTATTTAATAAACAAATAAATAAATAAAACAATACACAGTTTTGCACTGATGCAAAAAAGACAACTGTGCGATCAAATGCAGTTAAATATATACAGAAATTTACAGCAATATACACATTATCTTAACAATGTGAACCCGAAGTTCTGAATTCTTTCCATGACACGTAAAGATATCTGGGACTTATTTAAATATGCTCTCTTAAATTAATTATAATTATGTAAAAATGCGAAAAGGGAAAACAATTATTTGATAAAAAAATTTCTTGAATCAAAAAGAGACTTTGAAATAATAAATACTGATTTACATTATTAACGAATATTTAGGAATTTATTTCTATTCCCTGGAGTATTTTAGTTACGCCAGTTTAAATTAAGTGTTCATAAGCATAATTAAACTTCGCTCAGTTGTAAAATAAGAAACAAAAATAGCAAAAAAAAAAAAAAAAAAAAAAAAAAAAAAAAAAAAAAGGATAAATGTTTTGTTTCTCTCTGTGAAATTTATATATATATGTAAAACATGGATTTTTTTTTCTGATCTGAAACAATTAAAAGTGAAGAAACATTAATTACTTAATTATATTTTACCACAAGTCATATCAAATTAAATTATTACATATCACATTAGAGTTAATAATTGCCTGGGAAATAACTTGTAGTTTAATTTTGATTTAGATAACAGAATTTTTCAAATTGCATCCAAATTAATTTCTATTACAATGGGAAGTGAAAAAAGATTTATATCTGTTTGTATTTTGAAACAAACAATATACTCTTAAAAATTACAAGACACTTGCAGATAGTTAATTAAAAATATTTCATATCTTCATTTGCCTAATGCCTTTATAAGTTATGCGTTTCCCACGGAGATACTTTTGTTTATTATTACTTATGATTTATATTTTACATACCTAAACATTGTAAATTTCCATTTTAAGCAATTATTTTTCAGGATTTAGATTTAAAGCAGCAAATAAAATACTATACGCTAATTTAATGATTAACTTAAGCATTTAATATAACAAAGAGAATTAATATTTTATACCGCGAAGTATAAATTATTAACTCGATTAAATTATATTTATACTTTTTTCTCGCTTTGTTAAACGACACCTTGAGATATCGTTTCCGAGCAAGAATTTTAACTCGAGAATAGGTAGGAACAATTACAGTTAAAATATTTTAATGTAAATTCATTAAATTCAGTAAGCCTAATTTTTGATTTAGCACTTGTTCCTTATTTATATTAACTGTATCTAAATTTATTATTTTACGTAATATTTGTAGAGATATTAGGTTAATTGGAAGCAGAAAAGTTGAAAAATATGCAACCGCTCTCGCCGGGAATCCAACCACGGACCTCTGGAATACCGGCCCAGCATGCTACCGTTACACCACGATTTCACGCTAGGGAAGTGGGAGAAACACCTTATATACTCTCCTTTTTAAAGGGCAACTAGTGTTTTAGGGGACCTAGTCGCCAAATCCTGTGTGCGGAGAATCATCATCCACAACCCTTTTAGTTCGGGCGCCACTTGTAGAGTCATTAGGTTAATTGGAAGCCAGAGAGATGAAAAATATGCAACCGCCTTGGCCGGGAATCGAACCACGGACCTCTGGAATACCGGCCCAGCGTGCTACCGTTACACCACGAAGGTACGTAAGGGAAGTGGAAGAAATACCTTATATATTTAAAAGTTATATATATCGGGGTTTAGCGAAAGTTTCTCGCCACCGCAAATATCATCTGCCCAAGCAGTTCGTTGGAACGTTTAATCATACTTTTCTGACGATTTCTGGCATTTTAGAGGAAGATACTTGTTGTAGAACACCGTGTTGTGCTATATATATATATATATATATAAAGTATCCTTATCTTAATTACAAGAGGTCTGTAATGGAACTATCACGCTGCCAGATGAGAACCATCATTTACTTCCAGTTCTGTTGCAAAAAGTCAGCTACGGAATGTCTCCAAATCATGTGTACGCAGCTTTAGATACTAATGTTGTATCATATGACATTGCGAAGGCTTGATATCTAAAATTCCAAAATAAGGACTATGGCATTCAAAACGAAGATCGCTTTGGCCGGCCTAGTGTTGTTGATGGGCCCGTCTGCGCGAACTTTCGGAAAAAACCTCAGTATGTAACCACTGGAGAGCTTGCTAAGGCGTTAGAACCATGTCCATTAGTCGAGCTATGCAAGGCAAAAACCTGACGTACAATCGCTGGATTCCGCATGAGAAGGACAGGCGTGTTCGAGCCTGCACTAATCTGCTCGAATATTAAAGCAAGAACAAACTTTTGGACCGGATCGTCAACTGTGATGAAAAGGGGATTTACTTCAACATCACAGCCCAAAAAGGAGGTTGATCTGCGCCCAGTAACCCCGTCGGCAATGCCGTGGTATCACAAAGAGTATCTAGAAAATTAAAACCTCGAGAGTAAGGTTTACTGCGAGATCCTAGTCCTTGTTCACGCTGATATCAAGGAAAACATCAAACTGCGTTTCGGAGCAAAACGGTAATGTTCCATCAAGATAATGCAAGACCACATATGTCTGCATTCACCGGTTGGATTTTGTAACGACTCGAATGGGATCTTTTCCCAGAACCATCACATAGCCCGACATCGCTCCTTCGGACTTCTACCTTCTACTGCATATTGGATTCACAATTAATGAGATTTACGGATATAAGTTCGCCAAAAAATTTACAAAGTAAAAAAAAAATTACAAAATATTTTGCCATCATAAAACGTTTTTTAGAGAATTCGCTCATTCGGAACAGCTTTTTGAAATATTTATCTTTGATCCATTCGCTAAAAATGTGTTCCTGTTAATTTCAGATCAATAAATCCGCACTAAATAAAACTGTATTTTAAAATTTATTAATAACCAAAAATATCTAAAAGACTTTGTAATTGGTTATTGTAATGCGTTATACGATTTTGTAGGAAATGCTATTTTCAGAAATGCCGAATCAAAACTGTTGCCATTTAGTTTTAATATAATTCTTTACAACATTTTATTGTATTTCTTCGTAAGAACTTTATAAACGTCTTTTTCGTGTAACCACTGTATTCGAAAAGCTAATATCTTGGCTAAATTCTACATTTCCATGTAAGGAAATAAATGTATTTCCTTGCAAATTTATTTGTTAGAAGTTACTACTTTATGAGATTATTACACTCGACAAATTCTTAGGAAATATTTTATCCTTAGTTAACGAAACTTGTCTTTCGAAGATCGCATTTTTCACAAAATCGGATTATAAGATCATAGGATTTACCGACAAAACACGACGGAGACATGAAGCTTTGCCTTCCGTAAAGGAAACATCTGTGGATATACAACATTATTCTTAAGTTATTCGGTAAAGTTATTTAAAAAATCTAAACCGTCAGCAAAAGTTTAACAAAAAAAGAAAAAAAAATACGTCTTCAGGAGTAGGTTGAAAAGCAAAAGGATAGTTTATCTCGTGGTTTTCTTAGTTCACTAAATTCAACTTAAAAAGATCTGCAGATTTGAAATGCAGAATGTAAAAGAATAAACTGAATGATCGGAAATTTGAAAAGTACTTTGTAATTGCATTCTGGCAACAGTGCAAGCAGAAATTGTCTGTATACTGTTTCCTGAAAATAAAACATGTGTTTTATTATTTAAAAAAAACATTG
This sequence comes from Stegodyphus dumicola, assembly GCF_044657685.1. NCBI lineage: Eukaryota > Metazoa > Arthropoda > Arachnida > Araneae > Eresidae > Stegodyphus > Stegodyphus dumicola. The sequence continues at coordinate 2,846,680 of NC_140769.1, read as the reverse complement.
ATGTGGACCACCACAGCTTTGATGATTGGTGATTAGCGTGTTTATTTTGAGTATTATGATGGTCCATAACATCACCCATTACTTCACTCATTTTTATTGTATCACATATGTCTGCAGAAAGTATGTCATTTTTCCAATAGCTGGTAGCATTTTCAACAGCATTTTCCAATAGCTTCCTTCCTAAAGTAGGATCAACAATTACCTTTATTTCCTTCCCCTTGTTTTTTTATTATTTTAATCTTCCTAAAATCGAGAAAGGAAAATTAGGCGAATAATTTGATTTCCAAAGGGTGCGGCTACAGTAAAAACGTAATGAATGAAAAGAGGTCCCGAATAAACCCCGGGTAACTAGAACAATATTACTTACTTTTAAAAAATAACTTATATTCCATAAAGAATACAGACTAATATTAACATTGCAGTATCTAATAAGGTATCTTCACCTCTCTGTAACTCGAATATCGCCCTCTTATCTCTGTTACTCCTTAAGCCTCAAACCATGTAAAAATAATTAGAGAAGTCGAATGCGCAAAGTCGTCGAACTCATAGATCTAATAATCATAATTTCATGGAGAAAAATCATCGACTGAATGCCAGTTCGTATTTGCTTTGCTGTGACGGATCGATTTTTGTATTAGACTGACGTGAAGAGTGAGCAATGTCCTCGCCGGGGCTCGAACCACGGATCTCTCAAATACGCCCCGAGTTAACTGATCGGCTTCTTAGCACGAAGTCATGCTAAGAAGGTGGAAGAAATACCTTATAAGTATCTGAACGTAAGGAGGAAATGAAAAGTTGCAGGCAGAAGCTGAAGCTAAAAAAGATAGGGAAGAAATATTTGGTTTGTGTGATTACCGGCATAACCTCGAGGACTATCTGCCTAAGAAGAGGTATGAACTTGCTAAGGAAAACTGCCTCGGATGCAAATTAAGCGTAGGGAAAACCACGAAAACGCCCATGGAGCTGGCGAGTTAGCCGGATTTCGAAGATGATTAATTTGCAAAATGTTAACCACAACATTAAGAGAAATTTTTTTGTCAATATCCGAAGGGGCAGATACAAGTAATTATTATAATACTTGCACAGCGGTCAACTATTATGCGAGACTGCCATCGATTACAATCTAATTTAGTGAACAAAGATGCAATCAAAAACAGAAACTCCAAAAAAAAATGCTTTGAAAACTAACATAACTTCCGATACGGAGGTCGTATTTTAAAATAATGCGAATTACAACGCAATTCGCTGCAAATGAGAAAATTCATCTTCCCCTTTCGGAAAGAAGAAATTTAGTTCCTTCTCTGAAAGTATGTTTTTTCATAATGAGCTTAGTAAAGTTATATGAAAATTTCGTTTCCAGGATGCCCTTTCCCAATTTTTCCATTAAATCAGAAAAATAAATTGCTCAGCAGATTCGTTAGTGCAGAATATATATGTGTATATACGTTGGGTACACTTTAATACATGTACGAATATAACAAATCGCAAGTTTTTAGCTCATATCGAGAATAAAGCAGATTTTCCTGGAAGCAATAAAAATAATTCATAGCTAGAACTCAGAAAGTTTTTCAAAGCTGACAGGAGCTCGTAATTTGTAACCGCCTTGAATTTAGTTTCTCATGAATAGCTTTTAATTCTAGGACATAATAAACTCCCTTAACGCAATATTAATTCCCCCATCAGCAATCGTATTAAGAGAGTACAGAAAAATAAGAACTTAACGTAAGATTAATTGTAATTAAGTCACAAGTTAATCTGCAAGGCAGTGGTCTCAAATTCAAATTGCATGCGCGATCTGAAAGCAGGTGATGGGTAGAAATTTGCGTTAGAAAATTTATATACATTTTAAATTTTATTTATTAAGTATTTATCAAAATGTACATAAACATTAATAATAACGACGCACGAAATATCCGTTTTATGTTTATTTTTTGTCTGAAAACAAAAGTTTGGTCGTTACAAAAAATTTCTATTGTTTGTGCTATATAATTCAAACGTATTGACAGCCAAATATTAAATTTTTAGACTAACATTCATTTCAAATAATTTTATCGCATTGAATAATTCGATAAATAACTTACTTAAACTACAAATAAACAATTTAACTCATATCGAAAATAAACCAATCGCAAAATTTTTCACAGAGAGATGAAATTTGAGAATAAATAATGACAGCCCGTTCTTATTCTTTGATTTTGTTAAATTATTGTTTGAGACATACAAAAAAAAAAAAAAAAAAAAAAAAAAAAAAAGATACACACTGTTACGAATTTTGTAAATAGGTACGTGATTTTATTACAATTAAATGTGAAATTCTTGTATTTTATTTGTGTAACGTAACGTGAAACAAATTTAAAGACAAAGAAATGCCGAAAAAGTAAGAATACAGTGTCAAGTGCCGCTAACATTAAGTAAATGGGTATCTCGGAAATTTGGGGAGATATCGTTTAGCGGACAACGATTTTTGGCGACTTATTTTTGTAGCCACATTTGGCGACATTTGGGTCCGGTCCTCGTATCATCGTAAGAGGTACTGTAATTGACTAAATGCAAGATATTTCCGGGTAATCTCTCTCTTTAAATGCGCTTTGCATTGCGTTGTGTTTAACGTACTTAGTAATTTGATGCAGAACTACTGATTGTACTGTGTGATACTGTGGACATCTGTACGAGTATTCCTGCGAAATATTCCAGAAATGTGAAGTGTTTATCTTGATAAAATAAATGTTATTAACCTATCTTCGGACCTGTGCGCATTCAATCTATTAAAAACCCGTACGCACGCAAGAATACATTTGTATAGAACTTATATAATCTCTAGAGACCCCTTACTCTCCTAGGTAGCATACAACATGGACTTTACAGAGTCCATGAAGAGTCCATGAAGTAGTCCAAGACGAAGTAGCGAACACTCGCTATGTCTCTTGAGAATAAAATTTCAAGCCGCAGAAGAAATATACTCACATATAAATGTATACTCAAACAAAGCGATTACTTTTATTACAAAAAAATTGTAACTGAGGGTATTTATGATTCGATAACAAAAGAAAAATATTAATTATCTTAATAATTTGGATTTATGTCAAAATGTCAATTAATTAGCTTCATTTCTAAAATTCCAGAGGGGTTAAACAACTTTATTTTTAATGGTATAAAAATAGCTTAAAATTTAGAGTTAAGATAATGAAAATAATGTAAAATTTACAGTTAAGTCAGTTTTAAAGACTCAAATCATTAAAACATTAAACGTTTACTTCACATTCTTCTCATAACACACTCGTATTAAAAAAAATATGACAGTTTGCAGAGTATGCCGAATTTCTGTTCCTGTGGCATTTGATATCACTCCAGTTTCATGTTCCATGATGGTTCTCGGAAACGAATGGCCAGATGAATTTCGATCCCAAGAGCCTCCCAGACATGTTGTATAGGGTTAAGATCAGGACACATGGCTGGTTAATCCATGCGGCAAATATCCTGACTTTCCAAGCAATCGTCGATCAACGTATCCCTATGGGGACGAGCGCTGCCGTTCATTAACTGGAATACAGCGCTAACTTCGGGACCCCAAAGTCGAACATAGATCTCCTCTCTATACCGCATAAGAGTTAGAGAACCTCCCCAAATACATGCTTGCGATCGGCTAACACAATGCCTGATGAAACCGCGTTGTAGAGTCATTAGGTTATTTTGATGGATGTGTGAAAAATGAGCAATTCCCTCTCCGGGACTCGAACCTGGACATCTCAGATACGCACTGAGTGCACTACCATTACATCACGAAGGCAAGGAGAAAGAAAATACCTTATAACCCTATATTGACGTGGCTTGTTATGACCGTGCCTGTTGAACTGGGCATGACCTGTTCTGACTATAAGAACAACTTGTTTGGTTAGGTGGGTCGGGCTGTGCCCATTTCTGGTACCTTATAACCCCAATGATCCTTTTCGCTGATGACGAGGAGATGGTACCGTGTTATAACACTTCCTTTTATTTACTTTCCTTACATCCGTTAATACTAATACCTTATAATCCTTAACGGTGATCGCTGTTCACTGGGAATCTGTGGATGATTTTTTTTTGCCATCACTATTTGGTCTACTTATTTTTACTATTTTTTTCTAGCCATTGTTTATGTTTGGCTGTTCGCGTTTATTATCTTTGGTGTTTGCTTTTGTATAAATGTTGGAATTTGTCCTCTTCCTTCACATTTATGTTTTCAATTATTACTAACACATGACTATTTTCATTTAGTTATTTTATGTTTTACTTATTTTCATTTGTTGAATTGGGCATGGCCTGTAATGACTATAAGACCAACTTGTTTGGTTAGGTGGGGTGCGCCCAGTTCTGGTACCTTATCACGTTAACGACCCTTTTCCCTGATGCCGAGGAGGTGGTATCGTGTTCCATGCTCTGTTAAATTGCAGGTACGCCTATAATCAGTGACTAAGCTGAATCTAGACTTATCTGTAAAACGCGCGATGCTTCACTGAAGTCTGATCCGAGGTTCATGTTTCCTGCACCATGCTAAAAACACTGTCTTATGTATTGCAACGAACAAGACTTCTGGCATACAGCTCTGTCTCATGAAGCTTCGGAGAAATGTAGAACGTGAAATTAGGAATCCATTGCCAGCATACAGTTCACGGGAGAACTGTGAAGCTGTAGCAGATCTGCGTCGCCTCGCTGTAAGTGCCAAATAATGATCCTCATTCATCGTTTTGGATTTTGGTCGGCCATGTTCAATTCTTCTCGATATGGATCCAGTGTCCTGAAACTGTTACCGAAAATTGCAGACGACACTGGATATTACTTTGAGTTCCGTAACCACTTGTATTTGCAATTGGCCTGCCTCCAATCTACTGACAATCTACTACTTCGTCTCATTCCGTTATTCGTACGTTCGCGACTAATTTATCCTGATGCCTTATAATACTTTTCCAACTATTGCAAGAACCACTGTGAATGTCGTAGAGGAGTGCAAACACACAAATCGGTGATACTTTGATACTTTGTTGGTTATTCTGACATGCAGCGAGAGATACACTACTCCTGCTCTTTCCAGATTCCTGAATGAATCATCTTAGGATTCTGGCGTATGTAAAAGTCCAAAGATGAAGCTTCTGCAGCTGAGATAGTCTTCTAAAAGAAAAAGAGAAGTGAAGCCCTGAACTTCAGTGATCAGGAAGCCATGTCTGGGCCAGCTGCAGGAGAGCGGGGAGGTGGGGAAAGCTAGCCAGGAACACGTGATGAGGCTTGTCGAATCCGAAACGTGATGAGGTTACACACTTTTGTCCAATACTAAAGAAAATATATGCATGCAGAAACATTAAAGAACAGCAATGAGAAAACAGCAATTGATTGGTAGTGATTGCTTCTTGAGAAAATAACAGGAAGAAATAATATAAATCGGCGAAAACTGTGTGTTCCACAAGACTATGTATGTCACTGGCATGTGAGCACCACATAGATGATGCAGCGGCTCTCGTGAGTCCTGCCCCGATTTTGAAGAAGGACTCTCCGAGGGACTAATTCAGAAGTCTCGCACCTTTCTTCCTATAATAAACTCTAATAATTCCCTTCCAAAATAATATAAATTTGGACTTCAAGTAACTAAAACCTTGAAACAAACAAAGCATTTGCAACAAATACAAAATTGAAATATCCTGGTGATGGGTAGCAAAAGATTGTTACGAGGGCCTCCAGTTTGAGAACATTATGTTATTTTAAAGTATCCTTCCGACATGGAAGCACATATAATACACGGAAAGTTCTTCTCCAGAGATTTAGCAGTAAGGAATGAGGAGATTCTTTGATCCCGGCCACAGGGAATTCTCTCTCAGGACTGAGACGGTTGTGAGTAACTTCGGACTATCACCTGTGCCAACGACAGACGCAGCTGTGTGCTCCTCGCCATAATAAAATTCATAGACTTTTTGGGGTGTTACATTTAGGCAAGAGAGGTAAGTCTCAACCACATACACTTGGTCATCATAGTTCAGTATAGCTATTTCTAAAAATGTATAGTATCGGTTACACTAGGCTATTAAAAAGAATTGGGGTAAAGATGCATGGGTAGTGATTCACGTTTTTCTATTGCCTTGCAAGGAACGATAGTTTCCAGTTACTTTATAAATATTTTGTTGTAATTCGAAGCGTTGTTTGGTATCACAAACAAAGTTCCCTCTGTATTGTTGCATGCTGTCAATACGCAGACATATCTCTAAGCAAGTAAGGTAAAAAAAAAGGTCTTCATAAGACAGATAACAGAGAGATAAATAGCCAAAGAAACCAAAAATAAGAATAAAAATTTAAGAAGAAAAGAAAAGCGAGAGCCAAGGCGAAATTTTCTAACCCACGATGAATATAGCAGACCACAAAAGTCACCTACACAGTGAAATCTAATGGAATACCATATTTCCTCGCGCATTTCCTTGTTTTTTTAACTAACTTTATCTTCCAAAAATCGACAGGTGAAAATTATGCGAATAATTTAATATCCGAAGAAGGCTGTTACTGTAATAATATAACAACTGAAAAATAGTCACATTTAAATTACCAGTAGCTATCAAAATATTATTTACTTCAAAAAACCTACATTTCAATAAAAATACATAGTAATATTAACATTACAATATCTGACGGATATTAAGCTAGAAGCGTAGAGCCCAACGGTCACTCACATGAAACTATCGATAAAAATATCCACAGTTTCCTAGAGGAATATCTGAAGAACGAAGGGAAAGGGAAGGGAACAAAAGATCCCGAATTCCAAAGATCGAACACATGAACAGTACACAAAGGCTACAATGAGGTGGAATCTTTATAACAGAAAAAGGTGAAATAACATGTTTTGAAAGTTCCTTTACGTGTAAAAATACCGTCCAGGAAGCTTAATGAAGAATCTCCACAAATACGTTTCAAAGAATTTATGCATGAGAAAAGTAAAATGGATTAAATGCTAATATAAAAATTCAAATAATAACTGAACACACTAAATATGAATCAAAATAATAGAATGAATATAATTTACCATTAAACTAGCCTTCAGAGTTTTAAAAAAGAGGAAGGAGAAATTATGCTAATAATTTTAATATTTTCAAAACACTAAAAAGTGAAGGAGAGAAGTACATAAAGGGATATGTTAATTACTGAGCAGAAACTCATTTTAGTAGTATGATTATCTGTTATGTAATTATCCGCTCCTGAGCAGTCAATCTATACAGGCAGTACATCCGAAGCACCTCTAGAAGCTTACAGAAAAAGTGACTCTTGAAACTTTGGAAATGTGTTTCCTGAAACCTTCCAGAATGTCACCTAATTGACAAGAAATCGTCAAATCTCAACAAATTGGGGATAGATATTTTTGTTAAGGAGCGTATGGAGGTTTCTCTTCATACGTCTGTCTGTAAGGCTCATTTTATGATGAAAAGCTTCCATTCTGTAGGGTTATTTTATGTTAATTCCCTTTCCTATCAAATCTTGCTTAATTTCCCTGCAGAATGTAAAATTTCTGACTTACGCGATATTCAAATTCCCTAAAAGAAAGATTTTCAAATTCCCTAAGAAAAAAGGGAACCCTAAGGTTTTGGAGTGGGAAATCAGAGCGTGTTCTGCCTGCTTGAAGACCACGTTGTTAACTTTGATTCTGTAGGGATTAGAATTCTGCTGTGTTGAGTTATTCTTGCCATTAGGCTTGTTTACATCGATTTCGGTTCGAGCCAACTTGCAGGCTAATTAAACTGTGAAGCCGTTAGGCTAGACTGAAGCTTTATTCATTATCTAAGTACCATCCATTATCTTTTAGTTATTAGTTTATCTATTATCTTTTATTTAAAGCCAAATGTTTTGGCTTCTGTAAGGACGAATGTGTAAGGTATCTATTAAACTTTGGATTCATAAAAGGATCCTTATAGCCCTTCCACTGTGATGCTAACAAGACATAGCGAAAATTCGCATATCTTCTTTTAGAGCTTTGGATTTAGCTTATGTTACCACGCATCATCAGACTGCATAATCTTTTTCTAATTAAGCTGTTTTTACAATTCGAAATTTCAAAGTTCAAAATTATAAGAATACAATACGACTTTCAAAATAAGTAATTACAAATAAAATAACGTGGCCATAATTCCGAATATACAGGAATACGCAATAAATTTATGATGCAAGATACACCAAATAAACAAGCAAATAGATTCAAACAGAGCGTAGCACATGTAGATTTCTCCTCTTTGTGAATGCTAAGTTACTGTTGAATGTAAAGAATCTTAAGAACTGATAAGCGAATAATAGCTTGAGTTCGTGTGACAAGAAACAACAAGATGGAAGGGTAGATAACCCTTTATTATTCAAATAAGATTTAACAGAACTCCGTCTTGGAGTGTACAATAAAAGCCGACACTCTGTCTTGAACTTAAGAGGCTAAGAAGTAAACTAAAACTAATCAAAACTAATGAGATATAGCCGAAGCTATCCAGATTCTAACCGAGCTGGCCGCTTAACGCTAATTGACTGCGAAGCTATCAAGAGCCTGAGTACGGCCGAGCGTAATAACAGCTTTGAGAGAGAGTAGCCAAAAAGGCGGACGCGCGCTATTCCGAATCTCCGATTCTCTCTCGCCCAGACAGTAGAACTTCGCGGTTAAATAACGCTCTTCATCATTATGTATTCAGACGTGATTCTAAAACTACGTTTTGGCCTGAAGTGGTAAGTTGAAGTTAAGAATTTGATAGGAAAGAAGTTTAACTCACAATTTATCTGTTAATAAAATTAACATAATCTTTACACACATACAAAATGCATAAAATGCATAAAAGATTATTTTAAAAACAAAGAAATTACAAATACTTTCACAAATTAATCGCAGTATGTTATTTATATCGAAGAAACTGCAACAATTCTAAAATAAAATTAACCTAAAGTTTACGGTGCCTGTCGAGGTTGTACACTTATCGTACCAAATTTCAGAAAATGCAAAACCAACATTATAATTTGTAAAAAACAACATTTAAATTTTTCATAAACAGTTAACACGCAACAAAAGTGTCCGGATAGTAAATGTCTCGAGCGTTAAAGCTGCATTAATCAACAGAGGTACTATCTCTACGAACATTGCTCAGGGACAAAACATTAGAATCCATCACTGTCGACGAAATAATCACAAATGTTTCAAATTCCGCAGAATATGTCACACTCCAGTGTACAAGGAGCAATTGCAGCCCCTGCAAATACAGATCAACTTTCGTTTCGGCTGAGAAACAAATTTTTCCAATGTTTATTTGGTCTAATTAAGTAAGTTTTTTATGCCAGTTTAATCGATTTTTCGTTCCAAGGTGTATTTTTTTAGAAGGAATACAGTTATGTAAAAAGAAATCAAAGGACAAGAAGAAGACTTCCAAGATTCTTCTTCGTAACTTAGGAAAGTAGGACAGATAAAAAAAAATCGTGTTTTTGAGGTAGACTCGAAGCTTTAAGGTAGTTTGATGAGAATTACTGAAGCAACATTTTGAAAAATACTTTCGAATAGAAAAAGAATGTTGTTGCACACTTTCCCGGAAAATGTTACTGAATTATTATGGTAATTAGTTTTCTCCTATAACGTCCTTGCTTTCCATTTGCTGTGTTATCGTTTTGTTTTTCAGCATTATTTTTTAAACTTGATGAGATTTTAAAATTTATAGTCTTAACTAAATTGGATATTGCATTCTAAATTACTATCAGACATTGACGTTAAATTTTTATCATTAAATTTTGAATTAAAATTCTGACGTTATTTGATAAGGATAGCTTAGGAGATTGCTTGTGCTTTAATTAGACGAAGGAGGCACCATAAAAATATTTCACATTTTTTTCCTTATTTAAACTAATATTTTCTATTGTCATCTCATTAAACCTATATGCGTTTCTAATAAAGGTAAAACTAATAAAGGTAATAAACTCATAAATAAATAATGAATTGATTTTGAATTCGGTAATTTATATGCTAATATAGAAAGTTGTTATTACTTTTAAGAATGCGAAGGATACAGGTAGGGATCTAAACATAAAAATTCTGCAATCCAAGCTTATTGCAGTATATTCTGGCGTATAACGGGAACTTAAAAAAATGAAATCAAAATTTACGGGTGTATCTTATGCGCCGAATATAAAAACGATAGATTTAAAAATATGGCTAAGATGCGAATACAAAAATTTGATTTCTAACTCTACTTAAAATGCTATTACTAGCTTATCAGGAGATTTTCTAGAACCCAGTGTGTAACGCTTGTTGGGGGGAGGAATCCGAGGGTATCCAACCACCCCTTCTTTCCCTACCATCAACCTCTCGAGATGACTTTCGACTCGCAGCATATTTAGAGTGCCTCCTTGTCACACAAATGCTATACATTTACAAACATCCGTATCTTCTCTTGGATTCGAAACCGCACTCTTCGGGACGACAATCAGCGTCGCTAACTATACCGGCTGCGCGGCTTGCAAAGCTTTCTTCTAAGACGCGCCATTCTATTACTTCTTTCCGCAAAGCACATTGATTCTTTGGCATATTAATTATTGTGACATTATTTTTCTTTCATTCACGTATGGGGTTTTGACCAACACAAAACGCACTTGCCGCAGCACGATTTCCATTTCCCGAAAACTTAATGAAAACTGAATGTTCGAAAACTGAATGCCTTTGCAATTGAAACCAGCAGTATGGTTGTTTCGCTTGAAGCCAAATTCAATACTAAAAGGAGTACTAGATCAAAGATATTTCAGCTAAAGCAGATGCAATTTATTAAAGTTTTCTATGTTCATTTCAGATGACTACAGAAAAAAAAATAAATAAATAAAATAAAAATAAAAAAATATCTGAAATTTAGTGAATTCATTCGTATACCAAATTATTTCCTCCTTTTCTCGAACCCCTACAGTAGCATTCTTGTGCACACCTGCAATGAATACCTTTCCTTCTCTTTTCGGAAATATTTACAACCTCAAGCATCTCCTCTATTTATAAATTGTTCCCCTTATCGCTTGTCAAATCCTTATACCATTGTCTGAAAGCCTTCGAAAAATCTTCGAATGAACGACTTTAGAAGATAAGTGACAGAGGAAGCGGGCACACCCATCTACCATAGCGGTTAATTGGTATAGCACCGCGTCCCCCCTTGTCTAGAGCACCCCAAGATGGTATGACAGGATCTAGAAGATAGCATCTTCAGAAAATAACATGTATCTTTTAAGCTTCTTCGTAACGAAAAGGATATTCACCTAAAATACGGCGAATATACCTATACATTAAAAAATGTAGTTTAAAATTACAGGTGCTTGAATACACGTTATATCTATTCCGGGAAAATTGTTACCAACTGCATTAATGGTATAGGCTGTTAAGCTTGTTAAAACTACTGTTGATAACTGTAAACTTATTAAAAAGCACATACGAGAAAAGTTCAGATATAAACAGGAATTTTCACACTCCGTACTTGCAAGATGTTCAAGGTAGTCATGACTCATTCAACAAATGAGTCACTTTGAACTTGTCGATAAAATTTCTGTTTTTTCTTCCTTCATCCTGTTAGTTGCAAACAGCACTTCGGCGCAGGTAGCTCACAAGAATGCTGCGCGGGGAAGGATCATTAGAACTGGTTTGTTTAAGTATGGCAAAGTAAGCGCGGGCTATCTGCCTAAGGGAAGGGTTGTCTCCATGGAGCACTTTCTGAGGGAAATTGGCTCGTTTACACATTACGCGCGGGGAAAACCACGAAAACGGCTTTGCAGTCAGTTCGTCTGAAATCGAACTCAGGACGGAACTACCAGATTTCAGCGACTTTATCGCTCGGGCGTTGGTGGGCCTGTCACTATTAGGACATTTGACTAGCAAAGGCGTCATGTCATCTTGGATCCACTTGAGACATAAAAATCAGTTCAGAGGTTAGAGCGATTTCCAGTCTAGAATGTATGATTGTTGCAAGTTCTTTAAAAAATGCCTGGCTGAAAGATTTAAATGGACATTATGTTGTTCGTCAAAACATCTTTACAACAAAGACCAGCCCCCTGACATTGATGCTAATTGTAGAACTATCGCTAGAGGTACTAAAGAAATTTAAATAAGCTTTAATAACGTGGAAGTGTCAATTAAAGACTGTCGTAAAATACGGATTTTGAGGAGAAAAGGTATTCGGTCTAATGAGCAAATTATAGGTACTGTGCAAGGGTTGGTCAACGTGAATACATATGCTATTAATGCTTCTTTTAGAATTAAGAATTAGAAAGGATTAAAAAAGATTAAGAAACTCCTAGGTATTAAGCAATTAAGAAATCCCTAGGTGTTGAAGCAAGTGCATTGAAATGAGAGGTAACTACACAAAACAAAGATGCGCAACCCTGCGTACAATAAATACAATTAAGCGGATAAATTTGTGCTCGTATTAAAGTTTCCTTCTGTTGTCCTGGATTGATTTACATTTTCGCATTCGTAAGCAATGCCCGAGAGCAGTTTTCAAACTATGTGAAAGATTTTTATTGCACGTGGTTTGAGAACTACTTCGTTTTCACTTCGAACTGATCTTCGCACTTAAACCACATAAAACACAATTCAACTGCAACATCACAAAATATTTAAAAACAGCACATCTTTAGAATTTCCGATAAACAGTCTCGTACGCTGGAGATAATTTTTTTTTCCTGTACATTGTTGCCATTGCTCACTTTGAAATAAGTTTGAGTTTGTTACATATAAATTCGTTAAAGTTTTACAAAATAGGAAATAGATAATAAACCAAATTCCACATTTGGGTTTCCGAATGCACATATTCGAGTGAAGAAGTGCGTTATTCAAAATCTGATGTGTCTAGCTACCGTTGTTTTTTTTACAGTGAGGAAATATATCTACAATCATGCACATTCTCTTTAATTTAATTTCTTTTAAAATAACACAGGGCGATAATATTTGGTGGCAACAACGTTATTCAACGCAAAATCCCGTTTCGAGACTAATAGCCTTCTGAGTTAACTCTTCTTTAGGATAACAAACAAACAAAAACAAAAAAAAATGTTGTCAGTGGTTAAATAGGAAACCATAAGATCTCCCTCTTTTCCATATGCTTTCGTGGTGTAACTGGAAGCAGGCTCGACGTGTATTCGGGAGGTTTGGAATTCGAATTTCGGCGAGGATTCTGCACATTTTTTACGTTCCTGCATCGAAATAACCTAATGACTCTATAAATTTAAATACACTCATGCCCATAAATTAAGGATAATGCAAAAACAGGCAATGGAAGAGTTAGAAGCAAAAAAATTTGACTTCTTTGTAAAGCTTATTTATTAAACAAAAGGTAAAGAGCAAAAAAAAGATGCTATATGTTTGATATCATTAAAAAATTAGCGATTTTTTCTCCCTGGAGCAAATTACCAAAAAAAAACTTATTTTCAAAAAACCAATATTACATTGTTGATATGATTGTTAATACATTGTATGTCTCCCAGATGATGCAATACAGTCCGTACAACGCCTAGGCATGCTGAGTATCAAATTATCGATCTGATCTTGGGGGATATTACACCACTCAAAAAGCAATGCTCTCCGAAGTTCCGGCAGACATGTAGGAGATGGTTGACGGGTTGCAACTCGTCGTCCAAGCATATCCCACACGTGCTCTACTGGATTCAAGTCCGGTGAGAATGCTGGCCAGTCCATACGGGTGATATCCTCCGATTGAAGGCATTCGCTTACGGTGTTTGCACGGTGAAGACGGGCGTTTTCATCCATAAACACAAATTGCGCGCCCATGGCGCCCCGAAACAAACGTACATGTTGTTCCAGAATGACATCCCGATAGATTTGGCTCGTCATGGCTTCAATTTGAACATGCAGGTCAGTTCTGGAAGCCAGAATAATTCCACCCCAAACGAGCACTCCTGCACCACCGTAACGGTGTCGTTCAATGATGTTTTCTTGGTGGTAACGGGTACCTGGAGCTCTCCATATGAAAGTCCGCCGAGAATCAGACTGCAAGCTAAACCCGGACTTGTCGGAAAACACACAAGCCCACTGTTGCGGTGTCCACAATGCATGCTCTCTACTCCAGGCTAACCGCAGGCGACAGTGAGTTGCAGTAAGTGGAACGCATCAGACAGGTCTACGAGCGTATAGAACAATCTGCCCTAAGCGTCTGTACACTGTCTGCCTTGAAATTGTCGTACCGGTGGCTGAAGAGAGCTGACAAGACAGGTCTGAGGCTGTGCTCCGCCTGTTTCTTTTGGCAGTAACTGCCAAATACCGGTCCTCATTCGACGTTGTAACTCTGGGGCGACCTGTGCTGTAACGCTTACTCACATTACCATCATCTTGGAATCGTTGCCAAAGCCTGGAGATGACACTCTGGGCAATTCCAAGTTCGTCTGATACTTCCAATTGGGTACTCCCATATTCCAGACTGCCGATAATTCTGCCACGTAAAAAATCATCCAAATGCGTCCTTTGTGTCATAACTATTCGGTTATTGCACTGAAATGCTTTTAACGCGCCTGCGAACAATTTTACTTCTTTGCCTGTATTCCTTATATATCACTCTCTTACACTCTCGTCATTGTGAAGTACCATCGGTGTCATCTGGTTACTTTCTGAAATTTGCATATGATTCTTTAAGATGTGTGTAGTGATTTTACAGGTGATATATTTATTTTAGAGTTCGATTTCCACGTGACTCCGAATCATCCTTAATTTATGGACATGAGTGTATTATCAATTCAGCTATTGTAGATTTAACGGAGTCTTACCCATAAATATTTTTTAAAATATCTGAACAAGAAAACAGTGTTTTAAGAATAAATACTATCATTACACTTAATAAGCCTTTCAATAACAGTTACGAATAACGCAATTTTACTTAGGTACCAATTTTCTATATTGCCTCCACAAGCACAATCACAATACCATTCATAACGTGCAGTTTACGTCAAAGCTTTTAAAGGTAGAGCAACTATTAATAATAATGAGAGGGGCACCTGAGCTGTGCAATTAATTCCAGTAGTATCTGATTCGAATGCTCGTTTAGTAAACTATCGAAATGTTTGGCCGGAGTGCTCTTCGAAAAGGTAACCTCAAACAGGAGACATCATCAGTCAACTTCAGCTCCCTTTGGACTCAAGCTTCGACAACAAAGGCCAGGTGAACTCTCACGTAACTGAAGCACGTGATTTCAACCCCGGCTTGAGAATTGGTCAAAGGCCGACCGAAATATTCGAAATGTTTGCCGGGCTGTTTGGATGACGAATGTTTCCCGTGTATATTCTAAAGGAACAATGAATGACTTCGTTGCTTCATAATGGTGTCTGCCGTTAAGAGCAATGGTCCTAATGAGAAGAATTTGGATCTCTCCCGTTACCGAAGCGGTTTTGTTGAAACACAAATCTCAGGAGAAATTTCAACGGAAGCAAAGTCATAATAACCTTTGAACGAATTTAATCCTGCATCAAAGTGGCTGAATAATTTTCGTGAGCTGTAAAAGAAAATTTGTTTGAATTTACATTTTCTCTATGTTTGATGCAGGTATGCATGGTGACTGCCATACCGAAGGGTGTGGGTTGGTTCGAATCCTGGAGAAGGCAAATATTTTGTAACGTTAGAGTGTCTGTCCAACATGGGGGCACTCTAAATATGCGGAGAGCTGAAGCTCTTTTAAAGGAGTTGATGGCAGATCCTCGGACCCGTCCTTTCCCTGGGGTGCTCTCCAACAAAACTTGGGGCGGAACTGTGCAAAGTCGTGCTGTCACCTGTATGGTGCTAGACTATTGCCAACGACAGGCGCTATCTTGCACTCCTTGCGACTATGAATTTGTGGGGTTGTTCTGATGTTAGTGTCAGAAAACTGAGATAAGTCACAACAACAACAACACAAATTTTCTGACGATTAGTTTTTGACAGTCATATTTTTCAGCCCTCTCTTTCGGAATTCAAACTGGAATTTCAAATTTCATCTTGTTTATAAAAATCGTTGAAGCAATCTTTATGTTTATAACTTACGACCGTCGACACATATTTCCTGTGACAAAGGGCTGCAAGAAACATATTCATGCTGGAGCAATTTTAAAATTTCAAAAATAAGTTCTGTAAGAACTAGGAAATGTAACAATTTATATGTCCTTAAGGTAGCTGTAGTCGTATTTAGTAACAGTTTATTACATCCCTAATAATAAATTAGAAAGCAATAAACAACCATATCACTATATTTATTTTAAAATAGCAGATAACTTTCAAGACCGGTGAAGAATGAAATATTCAAATTTGTACATCACTAATGAAATATCACTTCAGAAACATATTTCTGAAGTCTTATATTAAATGAAAAGCACTATTTAGCAGACTGTCGTAAAGCATTTTAATCAACAAAAACTTTCCAAAAATGCTAAAAAAATTTTCTAGTCAGATAATTATTTTTGTACGACTATGCAGACATCAAGTTAATTTGAAGCAATAGAGATGAAAAATGTGCATTGCCCTCGCCGGGACTCGAACCTCGGACTTCTCGAACACGCGTCGAGTGTGCTGACGATTACACCACAAGGGCATGCTAAGAAGGCGGGAGAAATACTTTATAAACTCTCCCTTTTAAAGGACGACTGGAAATTAAGAGAATCAATCAGCAAATCGTGGCGGTTGAGAATCATCACCTACCACCTTTTTTAGTTAGGGCGCCAATGTAGAGACATTAGGTTTTTTTCGAAGCAGGAGATGTGGAATATGCGCAGTGCCCTCGCCGGGACTGGAACCACGGACCTCTCGAATACGCGTCGAGTATGCTGACCATTACACCACGAAGGCATGGTAAGAAGGCGGGAGAAAAACCTTATGCGACTACTAAATTACGAACCTAAAGTAATAATACTGTGTGTGAATATCATTAACAAATTCTAGGATTAAAAATCTTCTTGATTATACGCAAATGCTTTCGATGTACCAAATGTAATAAAATTAAAGAGTATTATGCACTCTTAATCCGTAAAATGTGACTGAAGAACAGGAAACGCCACCTGGGGTAACCAGCCTTTCAGGTAAATATAAAAAAGATGGCAAAAATCCCTAAATTTTTTAATATCAAAGAAGACGACCAATTGTTGTCATTCTTGAGTCAAAGGACTTTTTTTCTCTTTCTATGACACGCACGTAAAATTTTACTAAATATATTTAGATATAACTGATGGAATGTATGAAAGTTTAAATTTTCTTACTTTTGAAAAATTAATTTTTTAAATATAGAAAGCTTCAAAATCTGCACATCTGCAACATCCAACCCCTTCACCGTTTCCCCTGAAAAAGACTCATGCAGTGTAAGGTTGTCATCAGGGGTCCAAAATGAGACACGTTCGCGGTAGTTAAATGCGGCCTAAACCGTTGGTCCCGATAGAGACGCGTCGCTTCGTGTTTATCAACCCAAGAATGTGACGAAAAAAGGAGATTTTCAGCCTGATTCGTCGTTCTCCTCTCCAGAGTGGGGTTGTATCAGGATCATTCAAAGGAAAGTTCAGTTAAAAAGTATGGAAATAGAAATGATCTTCTCCCTCCTTTCTATTGCTCATTTGAAAGCGTGCTTTTAGGGGAATCCCACCATTAATTATCAGATAAGGATATAGTAAAAATAAGAGGATAGCGGGTCATAAAAAAAAAACTTTTCTCTTGAGGTTCTACAATATCTTTCAGCGGCACAAATAGGTGGTTTCTTAAAAGCGGCTAAAAGATGGAAAGAAACATTTATAAGGCCAGTTTCAGAGGCAAAACTTTTTAATTTTGGAGGCAACTAATATGAAAATATTTTGAGTTTTTCTCGACAATAAAGTGTTAAAGCAGTTTTGTAATTGGAAATGCATGTATACGAATGATATTTGAAAAAAACATGGTTATATAAGGACATTTAATGCCAAAATGTAAAACCGTATTTTTTCAAACTTCTCTCATAGCGGAACATTTCTAAGGAATACCTTTCAAACACCAGATAAAAACTTTGAATTTTTCAGTTGTAATAAATTATTACGCAAATATATTAAATCAGTAAAAAAATTATTGAAAATTATATTATGTATTTATAAAACTAGCGTTTCTCAATATTTAATTTACGAAAATGACACATAAATTTAACTAACCATAATTACATTAAAAATGAAATAATTTTAGTTTCTATTGATTTAGGTGTGTTTGAGTCTTCGAATTACAAATTCATTTGATGTCAGACACAAAGTTAGGTACTTGAATTTTTAAATAAGTTCCAGCATCAAGTTGGTTTTCACATTTAGATTTCTATTGCAGCGCTAATGTGAGAACAATGCGTTGTCGCCACGCACAAATACGCTGTTGCAAAAAGAAAAAAACAAATCTGATGTATATACCAAATAACTTCCTTGTACGGAATATTAAATGATACGCTTTGAATTTCATTTAAACTTATATCTTAGAATTTCATTAAAGATATATTTCTCATTCAATTAATTCAGTTCTCACTTCGCGACAAGGCAAATATACATAAAAACTTGTAACGTTGCGCGCCTCCAACTTGCACGCAACCAAGAGGTGACTGTGAAGACTGGATAAAACACAGAGTCTTGTGAAGGGTTTAAGGGTTTAAGTCCCTTTTTATTCAACGTAAAAATTTACAATTGCGTGCTCTTGACGCTCACAGACTGCGCCAACTCGGCGGTCAAATAAAAATAATAACCTGAAAAGAAACTAAAGACAAGACTCTAACTACGAGGCTCTCTCAAAAGAACTAACTCACCGCGTTTTACAATACCGCTGCTAATTCAGCAGACTTGAAGCTCACTTGAACGATTAACACTACTTCCCGCCAAGCACATAGGCCGAAACGCGGGGTTCTTCAATTTCTCGCTAACTACCTCCGCGCTCGTGAAGTAAGAACATCACACCCCGAACTCATTTCCTTTCTATTTAAATCATAATACTTCCGCTGATAATTTGAATCCTTGCGCGTTCTACTAAAATTTACATATTCTGGCATTGGCAGTTCCAGGGGAAAGTAAGGCTTGACAGGAAAGATAGTTTAAACTTAAAATAAATGTTAGTTAAAATAAATATAAACCCTACATTTGCCGCTGCCAGAATTTGGAAAACTTGGAAGCAGGTCCTACAAACGACCTGTTGTAAGTTTCTCTAATTCTGAACTAATTGGCGAGAACCTCGTTTACACACACAAAAAAAAAAAAATCTTATGTAACAAATTGTATACTAAAATTTGTGTTGATAGTTATAACTTTCTCTTCTTACAGCAACTTTTCCTGGACTTCATCAATCAATCTTGGTCTTTCCTTCCAGCATCTGGAAGGAATAAGTATCAGTATCTTTCTAAATACATTATAATTTACACTTTCTTGACACAATAAATTTTTGTTTTTAAACGATTCGTTTTTCTTAGTAATTGCTTACTTCACATTCATTCAATTTTTCAAGCATTAATTTAACTTTACCCTGGCTCTCCACCGTGTGTGGTGTCAAACGGGAATATTCGTGTTTTAGTCTTACAACACTTCCCCTAACCACCATGATTTGTTAGAATTCAACGACCAAATAGACACACCTTACTCGACATTCTACAACTCAATGAGCTACTTTAATATTCTTAAAAATTCAAATGTAGGTGGAGAACCCTACAAAACACATTCATTCTAACTTCCCCCTCATTCATCTTTAAACATGCAGGCTTTCGCTCTAAAGCATGACTTTATCTACAATTTAATACTTAAATTTTGACTTCATTGCTTTTAAGCATTCACTTTTAGCATCTACAATTTTATGCTTCTAGACTAAATTCTACTTTTACATAACATTCAAGTATTTACGTACATTTACAAAATTTTAATACATATGATTTTTACAATTTACCATAAAATGAATAAGAGAAAATAAATTTTTACTTTACTCATTCTTCGCCAAGCTGGCGGCACTGAAACTAAAATTCTTATTAATACAAGAATACGAAGTTATTTTTATCTTCGGCCAAATTTTGGCTTTAACATAACAGAATTAGTCTTTCGACCAACAGAAAATGCTTGTTTTTAGCTTTTACACTTAAAGAAAATAATACTTTTGCCTTAGCTAAATAAAGTAAAACAAAACTAAGTCTCAACCGAGACATATTGACTTTCGTCAAAACATAGAACTTCGTACTTATGCATAACATTTCGGAACAAAAGAGAAAAAAAAAATTATAGAAGGTTTTAACTTATCTTTGAGTTTTTGATGCTTGAAACTCCGTCATTCGTTTTTGGCAATATTGGTCCCAAGTTAGAGGTTTCATGGATGTTAATCTTCTCCTTACTGCCCTCCGAGCATCGTCCACATTACTTTTTCTTTTGCGTCCTCTACATGCTGGCCTCTTGGCGGAGTAAACGGAAATGCCAACCTCTTGGCGGTGGTTGGCATTTCCGTTTTTCCCTGGGACGGCTGGTCTTGACGTCCTCCGGTCTGGAGTCCTTCTTGAATTTCTTCTGTTCCTCGTATTTTTGTGCCTCCTGTTGCCGTTTCAGTTTCCGGATCGGCGGCCTTGCTGGCACCTGACTCTGTGGCCGTGTGCGCGTTCTCCTTGATGTATAATTTCTCCTGCAATCCTTTGTAGGTGGTGTTTTTCTCTTTACCATGGTTTCTTTACGCGGTGCATCTGTATTTTTGTTTTTCTTAAATGCTGGAGTCTGAAAGTTATTTTTTCTTTTTGATACCGACGTCCGGGTTGTAGAAGGGCTAGGTCTCTCTTCAGTTCTCTTTCTTGGGTGGTGGAATAGTTGTAGTTATCTCTGGACCTTCTACTTCGTTTAGACTTGAGTCCTGCAAGAAACTTTTAAGGATTTCAAAATCATTTGGATTATAGTATTTTTTCACCTGGTCGGGACTTGCTTTACAGATTTCCCCTCTCTCGTTCTTAAGATATAGTACTACTCCTTTGATTTCCTGAATTACATAGGGGCCTTCAAACTTTGGAGCAAGCTTTGCCGTAAAATTGTCTGGGGCACTTGATAAAGAAAATTTCCGCTTCAATACTTTATCCCCAACTTTAAAATCTGCTTCACGGCGTTTTCTATCATAATATATTTTCTGCATATTTCTTGCCGTATCCGAGCTTTTAAGCGCCTGATCAATCAGCCTTTGCACATCTTTTTGTTTAAACTCCTGCTCTCTTTGTTGCACAAAGAATAATTTATCTAAAGGCGTAATTAATTTTCGGCCTAAGAATAATTCTGCTGGAGTTTTTCCCGTAGTATCATGATTTGCCGTTCTTAAAGCATAAGCTAATTCATTTATGTAGCCATCCCAGCGCTTGTGATGTGTGCTCACGTAACTGCGAATTATTTTTACTATATTTTTATTAACTCTTTCTGCTATGTTAGCCTGTGGTCTATACGGAACCATTTTGATATGGCGTATGCCAAGTCCATTGCATATGTTTTCAAATATTCGACTAATGAATTGTTTTCCGTTATCGCTAATGACTTTTATCGGTGCACCGTATTTTAAAATGTATCTGTGTAAGAATGCATCTGCGACTGTTTTGGCTGACGCGCGTTTAAGTGGAACAATTTCTGTCCATTTTGAAAAATGATCTACTATTACTAAAAGAAAACGATTTTTATTTAACTCGCTCTGGGGGAAGGGACCAAGAAGATCTATGCCTAAAATTTCATTCGGAAATGTAGCGCGAATGCTATTTAAGTACCCGGCCGGGCTGTAATTAATATCATTTATTAACTGACATTGATTGCAGGACCTGACATACGCCGTTACTATTTTGTATAATTGCGGGAAATATACCGCCTCGCGTACCCTTTTTAAAGTCTTTCTGACCCCTAAATGGCCCGCTGTTTTTGCTTCGTGTTATTCCTTCAAAATGCTTAATCGAAGCGAGGCTGGGATGACTGGTTTATACTCAAGATTTTCGTTTGTTGTTTTCGTATAAAATAATAAATTATCTATTATTTCATAGTTTTTTGCTCTATTTCTTATCGCATCGATATCTGTGTGCTCAAAGCTTTCGGGGTCTTTCAAATAAGCATAGATATTTCCAAATTCAGGATCAGCTTTCAGTTCAGTAATAACCGTATCTCTAGAATCTAAAATTTTTGAAGTCAACACAGCGCATTTATGTTCATTTCCTTCATCGTCCAGTTTTATACGAGAAAGTGCGTCAGCTACATTGTTTTCCTTACCCGGTTTATATTTTATTGTGATATTATATTCTTGGAGTTTTAAAGCCCATCTTATTAACCTGGGCGTTAGGTTTTTCCCCGAGTAAAGTCTACCAACAGCCGCATGATCCGAAAAGACTGTTACTGGCACTTTGCCGAAATAAACTCGAAATTTGTGTACAGCCATTAATACGGCTAATGTTTCTCTTTCTGTAGCTGTATAATTCCTTTGTGTCTGATTCAACGTTTTACTAAAAAAATGCCAGAGGATGGTTATTTTGCATAAGAACCGCACCCACCCCATAGTCTGACGCATCTGCTGCAATTTCCAGATTTTCGTCCCCCTCCGGGAATTTTAAAACAGAGGCATTAATGAGCGCTTCTTTTAATCTTTCAAATGCTGTGTTAGCTTCCGCTGTCCACGTAAATTTACCCCTTTCTCTTTTGATTACTAAGAGTGGTTCAACAATATTAGCGAAATCTTTTATGAAAGATCGATAGTAAGAACATAACCCAAGGAAAGAAGAAAGTTTCTTGGCGGTGTTGGGCGGTGGGAAATTCTTAATAGCTTTTATTTTTGAATCTTGCGTTTCTATACCCTTTTGCGAAATTTTATAACCGAGATATTTCAGTTCTTTAGTTGCGAACTTGCATTTTGAGGCGTTAATTGTAAGACCGGCCTCTTTTAATAATTTAAAAACTTGTTCTAGATCATTAATGTGTTGTTCCAACGTACTACTCGTTATAATTATATCATCTAGATAAATTAAAGTTGATTTTCCTAGGACAGGCTTTAGAACAATGTCCATAGCTCTCTGGAATGTTGATGGGGCCCCACAAAACCCAAAGGGCATGCGTAAAAATGCATAAGTGCCCGATTTTGTTATAAACGCAGTTTTATGTATATCTTCGGGTCTCATAGCTATTTGATAGTAGCCAGACGTTAAGTCCAAAGTAGACATATATCTCGTCGATTTGATCTGTCTAATGATCTCGTCTATAACCGGCAAAGGGTAAACTGGAAATTTGGTAATACTATTTAGTTTTCTGTAATCAATAGCAAACCTCCAAGCCCTTTTATCCGAAGGAGGAAACTCGTTCTTTTTCCTACATAGTACGACTGGACTCGCGTACTCACTATTTATGGGCGTTATTATTTTATTCTTTAACATCTCCTGAATATGTTCTTCGATGATTACGTCTTTTCGTTTGTCATACCGATAAGGTTTAGTCCTACAAGGTTTTCCGGCATTTAATTGAATCTTGTGCGTGACTATTTGGCAGTTTCCTGGTTTTTCTGTAAATAAATGAGAAAAATTACTCACCACTTGCTGTATTGCTTTCCTTTCATGGTCATTCAGATGGCTAAGGTCCACTTGCGGTGTCTCCACAGGTTCCGCCACCCTCTGGTCCATCTCCAACACCACGAAACTATCTTGAAAATTTAATTTGGCCCTCGCGGCCCTTAAAAACTCCATACCTAAAATAAGAGAATTTTGCAGATTTTTCACTACAAAAATTAATACTTTGAGACTTTCCTCTTTTACCTGTAAGTTTAATGATAGTTTCCCGATGCAGTGACATGTTTTTCCTTGCGCCGCTATAATTTCCGTATTTTTGGTTTTAAATAATCGTACCCTATAAAAATTCTTTTTGAAGAAATTTTCACTCATAAAATTTCCTTCTGCTCCTGTATCGATGAGGGCTTCTACTGTTACATCGCCAACCAGGACTTGTATAATTGGTAGCTGTGAGTTTTTTACGATGACCGTATTTAAATGTCTATTTGAGGGTTTTTTTAAAACTTCCGGGGTCTGGACCCTCCCTTTCACAGGCCCCTCTACTCGTTTAAATCTTTCCTTTCAATCTGTGCCTTCTGGGTACGCGGATGTTTATTTTCAAATTTTCTTTTTGGGCCTTGACCTTCGAGTTTCGTTGAGTTAGCTTGATAGCTCTTTCCCCCATAAGAGCGATTTCCATTTCTGGTTTCCTCATTTGAAGATTTCCTTCGGGTACTTTGAGAATATGTTTCCCCTCTCGCTTTTTCCGCTATTCTGCGATTTTGAAACTTCACCGCCAATTCGAAGAGTTCCTGCAATGTGCTTGGGTTTCTAATTTCAAAGTAGTCTTGAACAGCGGGTAACAATCTTGGCAAGATTATTTCAATAATCTCCGCATCGGGTTTCTTCCCATACACCATATCCGTTAGCTTAATTTTTCGTAGAATAAAGTCCGTCAATTCTGCTATATCCCGTTGATAGAAACTATATAGTTCGGCTTCCAG
Source organism: Stegodyphus dumicola (assembly GCF_044657685.1). Taxonomy (NCBI): domain Eukaryota; kingdom Metazoa; phylum Arthropoda; class Arachnida; order Araneae; family Eresidae; genus Stegodyphus; species Stegodyphus dumicola. Next base: position 2,822,226 of record NC_140769.1, on the reverse strand, counting down.
CCGAACTATATACCCATTTAAATCAGTGCGCGATCTTTCACTATGGGGAAGGCCTTTACTAACGATTTTTTGAAATTTTCAAATGTATATGTCTGGCTTCCAAATTCCCCTAATAAAAATTTGCCTATATTTTCCACCATAGCGCGGCCTGTCCTCTTAGTGCTAATGTGGCGATGGCAACTTTTTGTCTTTCAGGAACAGGGTAGAGCTGAAAGTGGTTTTCTAGACCTTCTAGAAATACCGCCACCGAATTTTGTCCGTCGAAATGGACGTTTGCCTTGATTGACGCTCTCAAAGTCTGGACCAGGTATCCAAATCCTTCCAACTGGTTTGTCATTTCTTGGTGTTGTCCAGCGGCTTCCATCCAATTTTCGGCCATTTCAGTTCGATAAGTGTTCGGGCGCCAATGTAACGTTGCGCGCCTCCAACTTGCACGCAACCAAGAGGTGACTGTGAAAACTGGATAAAACACAGAGTCTTGTGAAGGGTTTAAGTCCCTTTTTATTGAACGTAAAAATTTACAATTGCGTGCTCTTGACGCTCACAGACTGCGCCAACTCGGCGGTCAAATAAAAATAATAACCTGAAAAGAAACTAAAGACAAGACTCTAACTACGAGGCTCTCTCAAAATAACTAACTCACCGCGTTTTACAATACCGCTGCTAATTCAGCAGACTTGAAGCTCACTTGAACGATTAACACTACTTCCCGCCAAGCACATAGGCCGAAACGCGGGGTTCTTCAATTTCTCGCTAACTACCTCCGCGCTCGTGAAGTAAGAACATCACACACCGAACTCGTTTCCTTTCTATTTAAATCATAATACTTCCGCTGATAATTTGAATCCTTGCGCGTTCTACTCAAATTTACATATTCTGGCATTGGCAGTTCCAGGGGAAAGTAAGGCTTGACAGGAAAGATAGTTTAAACTTAAAATAAACGTTAGTTAAAATAAATATAAACCCTACAAACTGAAAATATAGATATTGAAAATTGAAAGATATAGAAAAACATAAAACACTAAATTTTTTGTGCAGCGCACTTAATTTGTTGTGAACGCTACGCTAAGTTAATATATGGGATGATTTTATAACTTAAATCATAATTCCAGAGCGGATTAAGCATAATTTAATTGTCAATAATAAAAGGCCTACGACGTACAAAATTTCAGCGTTCTGAGGCTACTCGCTTTTGAGTTATGTGAGATAAATACATACGAACGTACGTACGTACAGATGCCACGAAAAAAATCCATTTTGAACCCATTTAAATCAGTTTTGTAATTCGTTTTTTCACCAAACGAATTTTGGTGAAATTCACCAAAAATTTGGTTATTTTTATTCTGTCTTCTGTCCTTACGTACAGATGTCAGGCTCTCTTGGTAACTGCATTCAGGTCTCATTCATGTGGGATACTTCTGATGCTTTACAAGTTAATTAGCGACGTGTTCGGCTCATTTACCGTCAGATATCGTCTGAACATTCGCCATAAATTGTAATGCTAATAATTCTATGTATTCTTAGTGGAATGTAGGTTTCTGTCAAAGAAAAAAAAATGTAATAATTATCGGTAGTTTTTGCATGACTACTTCAATATCAGTTGCCTTCAATATCAGTCAAATGGATTGCGATATTTCAAGCAATTATTCTTCCTGAGTATGTGAGATACCTGTCAGTCCTAAATTTTCAATACGACGTGTGTTTGCTCGCGCCTACTATGGTAAGTAACTGGAATGCGAGCTGCGCTCGTTGAAAGGTGAAATATTATGACGATCAAAGGAATTCATTTTTCAGAATCAACTGCGTTCATATCTATTGGCTTAGCTATCGTCATGAAAGGATTTCGAAACCTAGAATTGTTATCCTAGCCCTGTGGAAAACACTTAGGTACTTCTATGCTTCCAAGTACTAAACAGAAAAGCTAGCAGAAATGTATTGTTTTCTTCCTGGATTCCAGAGTATTTTTTCCCTACCTTTTTAACACAAAATTCTGAATATGTTAAAAATATTCGCTTAATTTTCCCATTTATGTACTTTACATACATTATCCTCCGAGGATTAGTATACTGGTAACTTTTACTCGCTTGATTGCTTTTATTTTGTATATCCAATTTCTATTTGCATTTTTGTAATAGCACTTCATTCATTTAAATTCTCATTGCATTTATCCTGTACCGAATTTTTTGTTGTTCTTCATTAAGTTACCCAGACGTTGCATGTGCTCTCACACTTCAAAAACTTTCAAAACATGCAATTTCAACTTACTTCTATTGTTTACTTTCCAACTCACTGCAACCCTATACTCGATAAACTATCTTCCGAAATCCGGGTATTTTGTTCGCACCCCCTTCTCCTTCATCCTTCCGATGGCTCTCTTCTAACTGCTGCCAGGACTGTGTGGGATGCTCCTGAAGCTTTACAAGTTAATTAGCGACGTATCCGGCTCAATTACCGTCAGATAAAGAAATACTGTCAAAGAAAAACAATTGTAGTAATAATCAGTAGTTTTTTCACAACTACTTTTCAACTGTTATTTTCTTACTGCAACTGCGTTATTCGGGAAAGAAAATGCGATATTTCATTAGCAACGTAAGCCATCTGGTGTCATTCTGCATTACTAAATTTAATTCTCCCGCAATGCAAACTTACTTTCATTTATGTTTTCTCTTTAAATTTAGTTTCAGAATTATTTTAAATTATCTTAAATACATAGAGGTATAAAATGCTTCATTATATATATATATAAATGTACCTAAATTTCATAACTTTTCATGTAACATTTATTGAGAATTCTGGGAACACAACTGGGGATACGCTGGTGTAAAATTTGCTTGATAAATTTATAATTACCCGGTTATTCTCTGATTCAGTAATGGGTAACATTTCCAAATTTAATTACGTATTTCTGCTAGAATATATTCCTTTTATTTTTCTCCTAATAAGCTCGCAAACTCTCTTAGCTAAGAAACGTGAAAAATGAATGTGTACAAATGCAAGTTAGGTATGCTTTGTAATATCTTTCACTACGATAACAAGCGTACGAAATAACGATGATTCCTTGTATACTAGTTACATTAAAATGAAAATCACACAGCCACGATTAAAATTCTTGTAGCAACACAAACACTCTTAATAAACACACTTTAATTTGAAAATGAAGAATTCTATGAAATTTAATGTAAAGCGATGAGGATTTTTGTTTATTACGAACTGACTTGTTTTGCATTTATTTAGATACGCTAATTTTATAACTTTAATTGTGTTTTGTTAGTCGTATAAAAGCCACTTCATTCGAAATATTTTGGGGAGATGTCAAGTACCATTTTCTTACGAGGCTAGTTTTCATCGAAACAAAAAAAAACGACTCATTCTTGAAGAAATTCGTTTTCAAAATAAATTTTAAATTCTTATACTGAACTCAATGCTTATTTATTTAAATCACCTAAAAGGAATATTATGCATTTCTAACAATACAAAGAAAATGTCTCCTTCTCATAGATGGTGGTGTGGTGTATTTAATTATGGCAAAACACACGAGAGCTATCTGTGTAAGGGGAGGGATGCCTTCGTTGAGGACTTTCTAAGGAAAGCTGACTCGTATACACGCTACACATGGGGAAAAACCACGAAAACGCCCATGCAGCCAGTCCGTTCGCGGGATTCGAACCTCGAACCGAACTACCAGTGTTCAGCGACTCTAAGGCGAATTTACATTATGTAGATCCTATGCTAGCATCGATCCTATGCAGTGTGTTTTTCCCTAGTCCAGTGTCATCTCTACATCGTGTCGATCCTATGATTGTGCCGATTATACGCATCGTATCGATCGTATGATTATGTCGATTATAAGTGTTCTTTGGCGGTTTAGATCGTATACCAGTATCATTTCTACACAGGATCCGTTTTAAACTTGTGTCGATCCTAGTCCAATGCCAGTGTCATTTATAAACAAAGGCTGTCCTATGACTGTATCGAATCTGAGCACTGTAGATCCTATTCAAGTGTCGTTTCTATGCCAATATAAATTCGAGTACTAATAAATTCTATTATTGTCGATCCTATGCAGTGTTTGTCCTATGTCAGTGTCCAGTCAGAGTCAGTCAGTGTCAGTCTTACACCGCGTTGGACCCTTGCTACTGTCTATTCTAGGCAGAGTCCGTCTTAGTATACCTGCACCTCTTTTACCCAGTGTCGAATGATCAGCGACACGAAACTGTTGTTTTTCGTCTTAGTACTTGTACCTGCGTTATCCTACGCCGGACGGTATGATGGTATCCTACCGCGGAATGACGGTGTCGATTATTTGCAATTTTTTTCATACCGAGTAATGATTCTATTCAGAGGACAGATATGCATTAGTAATTTTACTCATTATTAAATCATTACGAATGTTTCTTTTTTGTCGATTATACTATGACGGTAACTAGCGTTGATTGTAAGACGGTGTCGATCCCATGTTCTGTCGACATTATATCTAATTGATCCTATGCAATGTCTGCCCTGTTCAGTGACTGTGATTGTAAGGTTTTTTTTTTTTTTTTTTTTTTTTTTTTTTTTTTTTTTTTCACTTCAGTTATACTGTTTACATTGATAATTTATTTTAAAGCTAGTGAGTAATTATTCTGCGAAGCTTTCAGTCTTTTTCTAGTGCATTGAGTTTCATTCAGTCAAGTGCGAATTTGCTGTTAAATTTTTCATATCATCATTTAAAGACTGGATTAATGATGGAAAGAAAATGAGAAAAAAAGAGAGACTGACATAAGAATGAACAAAATGCTCGTGGAATGAACTTCATCATTTAAGGCTGGTGAGCTTGGATAATTTATGTTTTTAGCATCTTTTACGGGCGATTAAATCGCTTTCTTTATCGAAATACTTGACAAAAATATGATTCACTTACTCTCTAGATGTTGTTCAGTTTAATGTCGTCCTTCTCTTTCTATTCTTTCCGTTTCAATTGCTATTGTATTTCAGTATTTGTCTGATATTTCACGCCTAATTGATTCTTATATATCTCTTGCCATATGGTGTTTGCTCTTCATACGGAAAGTATGAGATATATGTAGCAAAAGAGGCATAAAAACTAATTATCTGTAAATGTTTGTTTATGCTTCGATAGGTTTTGATTACAAATTATAGAGCTGGAAACTGAAATTAAAACTAGCAGCCTTTTCGTTAGATTTAACTTTTATCTTATTTTTAAAATCCGACTAGTTATTTATACATTTTTGGTTTTACACTTAATTTAAGAGATATTATATACTGTTGCTTCTTTTTTACATTTCGTAAAAACATTCTAACATAAATGAGGGCATTAAATTCCCATGATATATAAATATATAATATATTTCTTCCGCCTTCCTAGCGTGCCTTCGTGGTGTATTGGTCAGCACACTGAGCCGGTACTTCAGAGGTTCGTGGTTCGATTCCCGACGAAGGCGATTGCATATTTTTCATCTTGCCTGCTTCCAAAAAAATCCTAATGTCTCTAGTATAATATCTAAAAAAAATTTATAGATTGGTATTTATGAGAAAATCTCAAGACACTGCTTAAGCAGAAACTACTGGGAATAACTTTATGTTGAAACGATCAGAATTTAACGCAATTAATCAGGATAACGCTTAGAGTCTGCAGTTATCAAGCTAAATAATCCCCACGCCACTAGCTAATTTATGATACAGTAGTAAGGCTTGTTTTTGTACAGAAATAAATGTAAATCTGAGTGTTTATTTCGGCTAGTAAGAGCGTGTATTAATACGAAATAACTTTGGACAAGAAAGGCTTTCTAAACTATAGAAAATGTTATTTTTACATGGTATTCAATACTGTAATGTAGGTAATTCAGTATTTAATTGCTGTTGTTGTCTGCGTATTTCATAGAGGAATGGTTGCCGAAGCTTCAAGAAAATTCGAGCTCTACTTCCACCTTAGTTTTGTGGGAGAGCGCTGATCCGAGGGTCTTCCATCCCTCTTCCCTACCACACAAACCACAGGAGAGAAATTTCGGTTCGTTCGCCACATATTTAGAGTGCCCCCATTCTGCAAAGATACTATACATTTATAAACATCCACGTCTTGTCCGGGATTCGAACCCGGGACCTTCGGTACCTCAGTAGGCTTCCCTAACCACTATAGCGCATAAGCGGCATTCAGTATTTAGTAAAATGTGTATAGTCTTTCATTATTAGTATATAATAACAAACTTTAGTGCAATTACATAGTCAACATGGACATTAGTGCTTTATATATGGATTTCTACAATTCACTGTAGATTGGTTTAATTAGAATATTTTAATAATGTTGTTATTTTTACGCAAAATTATTATTATTAACTACAGTGTTTTTTAAGATTTATGTACTTCTTATGTTTATAACAGTTTTGCATTGTTGCACATATATTAACTAAAAGAACAGCAAATTATATTTCCTCATTCTGTCATTCTCTCGTTAGTAGGTTAGTAATAGTTGCCTACATACTGTACCGATAGGCTACAATTAATTTTATTTTGTGTTTACTCGTCCCTTACATTTCTCTTCTATATGTCTCTTGCTTCAATGAATATGTGTTTACCATTTTATCGCTCAATATATTGGCTTCGTACGCATAAATAAATGTATTGGACTCCGCATTCGTTATGCACTTTACTGTAGTTCTTATATGCATATTACTGTATATTACTGTAACATTTTGTATGTATTTATCATTATATGACACGTACACTTCTTTTCTCTTATTGCGATTTGGAATTTTATCTTCAGTCTTAGATTAGTCATAAATATTAGTGAAATGTACATTTAGCGTTTACGTTTCATTCCTTACTGGTAACTAGGATAGAATAATTACTTCCCGGGAATTGGACATCTTGTAGAAATTAGTATCATTAAGTAATAATTATTTCTTTACTGTACAAGTGAATACTGTATTAAAGTAGTAAGCAGCATAGTATATAGCAGATAATACATGAAAGTCTTTTTGTGAATATGTTTTAACAAATTGGTTTTAATTGTTAAGCAGAGTAATATTTCGCATTTGTCTGCTTATATATTGTTGCATTTAAACGGCTTCGTGGATTTGGAGTGATTGACGACAACACTTCACGAACAATCAAAACACAATTTTTTAGCCAGTATTTCCCGGATGAGTTCGAAAGACAAGTTTAAAATCGTCGAAATACTACGATCAACACGCTGAAACAATCAGCAACACAATCTTCTGGATATAATGGTGAAGACAGCTTCACGGAAAAAGCACCAAAGTACAGCTCCCGACTCGGTTCAGTCGTTCTCAAGCTAATCTCTGAACTCAAAACTCTACTACCGAACTCAACGTACTCTCGATATTCTCCACGATAAAACTCAAGATATACTCACGATAAACTGCTAGTAAGCGTACAAACAGGGGTTTTATAGCTTTCGATCTGCCTTCGACAGCTTTCTGCGGTTAACTGCTAAGAATTCGTTCCAGAATGTTCTCGCTCCGTCCATGGAATATCGCCACTTTTGTCGCGAAATATCACCAAGTGGGCGATATAGCGCCAAATATGGCAACCCTGCCTTTTTCATGCCGCTTTCTGGCAACCCTAAATACGCTTTGTGGGGAAGCTAGCTTGACATATTGCAACGATATGTATTACGCATTTATATGTAATCACGTTATATTCGCACTTCCATAATTATTTTGCAACATGCCTGTTGCATCAAACTGAGTTTAGCTGATTTTATTTATATTTGGGAAGGGAGTTAGAAAGAATCTCTAGTACGGATGACTAATGCTAATAGGCATCCGCGCACAATTTATTTTGCAACGTAATTTCTGGCTATAGAATTCACACTCTTTAATTATACTGCTCAAAGTTTGGGGATCATTTCTATTTTACATGATTATTTTTTCATCACTGATTTGTTCACATGTCGACGAATGGTAGATTTTCCTGCTAGGAAGGTATATAATTCCCTCTGGTTCACCTCCGTGGTCAGAAGCCACCTCGGCGGCACGTTCTCTCACTCACAACATATAAATTCGTTAACTAACGGGTTTCTTTAAATTATAGAACATACACATCACTTTAGCATTTTAGACATACAAAGGTCACTTTGACATTTTTTAGATAGACATAGATTTTTAAAGTTTTACTTACAAATCTTTAAGAATGTTGAGTATAATCTCCTCCGGCGCATTGTGTTTAATATTAGGAATCAATAAACTTGATTAATTGATACCCCACGATTTAATTTCAGTTAATTAAATTTAATTTAATCTAGATAGACATAACTTAACACTCTTATTGTTTGTTACTTTAAATTTAACTCACATATAGAATTAATCAAATGAAAAAAAAAAAGAAAGACTGGGCTAGCATTTTTAAAATTATTTGTATAAGACCCCAGAGAGAAACTGGTTCTTTCTTTCGTGACAAAATTTCCCTCATTTTTTACGTCGTTTCCTAAATACTAGTGGTAGGATTTTTTTTCTCAATGTCCGTGAGTCAGAGAAGGGAAAAGAAGAAGAGACGTATTTTCTCATTTGTAATAGGAAAACGGTTGAAAAAGAGGTTAATGGTGCAATTTGCCAAATCGTCTTGTTCTTTCGATTTGTCATCGGTTAACAATTTGCATAAGATTGCGAACTTCGTTGACCTTCTTTTTCTAGAGCTAATGACGCTCTTGTAATGAAAGCTGTTTTCGCGCGAATGAGATTACATTCCGAGATAAGATCATGTTTTGTCAATCAGATAATTATACTATTAATCCTTAAATCCATTGCAGGTATATTAATGCATTTTTTATTTTTCATTCCAAGCTATCTTGGTAACAACCGCCGCCGAACGGATGAACAGATGAAACCAACGGATTTTACATTCACGTACGAAGAATTGCAATCCCGAAAAATTCCGGGTTTCATATTTCCAAGAAAACAATATCCATTTTGACTGCTATCGAATGCAATTTAACGATGTTTTTGCCTGACTTTCATATCCGTTTTCCATATTTTTCAATCTCTACTTAAAGGCAGAATAAGGGACTCTTTCCTCCAAACGAATTATGAAACTGATTTTAAATGGATTCAGAACAGATTTTTCTGTACGTACGTACAGACGCATGTATATATCTCGCATAAATCAAAAACGAGTAGCCTCATAATTTTTAAATTTTGTATATAGGAGTGCACAACATGTAGTGCACTCTCTGTTTTTCATGTTGTGCACTCTCTTTTTGGTTGAAATATATGGCACCAAAAGTATATTGAAATTTTGTATATAGGAGTGTATAACATGTAGTTGTGCACCTCCCGTTTTGGTTGAAATCTATCTCACCAAACGTATATAAATATATATACACTGTGTTGCTTGATTTAGTGAGCTCAGTTCCTTTATTTTCTTATATGTTCGTAAATTGGGGGTATTTTGCTTTACAAATGATTGAATTATGTTGCTGTTATGTTTCGCTTAAGGTTTTTGTGACTTTAATTAATCTACATGCATTAGTTGTAAAACCATCAGTAATTTCAAATTTGCTTAAGTGCGTCTAAGCCTAACGGAGCAGCGGTATTTCTTTACATTTAAAACTTAACAGAATAGTAAATTAAGTAATTTTCTGCATCTTCAGTGTCTTTTTGCTTAGTGGGACCAAAATTAAAACTTTCAGAAAAATCTGCCTTCTCGCCCGCTGGCCGAACTTTTTTTTCTTTTTTTTTTTTTTTTTCTTTGAGTAGAATCTTTAATTTTAGTTGTGGAAAGTTTTTAAAAGAACTATTTCTACAATTAAAATTAGATTCTACAATTTTAACTTCTAATTTCTACAAATTTAACTGTATTTGGTGTTTTAAGTTTTCCATATTTTTCAATCTTTAATGAAGATAATTTGAGTTTTTAAGCATTTTTCCTTTACCGGGAAGTGAGAATATTAATTAAATGAGAAATCTATCTCCAATGAAATTGAAGGAAATAATTTTAAATGGAATGCAAGAAAAAAGTGTGTATAATTGAATAGGACGTACAAGAAAGTTATGTGGTGTACATATCAGATTTTTTAAAATAGATATTAGATGTTTTCGGAAGATAATAGATTGATATGAATAACATACCCTAAATTGCTCCAAATTGCAGAAGAAAAAACACAGCTTTCATTATTCCCTTAAATTTACAGAGTGAACCCTTGTTACGAAGAAGTATTAGATATGCTTTAAAATTAGTTCTTTAAGTGCTTTTTAATTCACAGTAAAAATCCAGTATGTTGAGAATTTCTGTTCTAAAAGGTAAGTAGCAATGTTATAAGGTATTTCTCAGGTCTTCCTAGCGTGCCTTCGTGGTGTACTGTTTCTGTACTCTGAGCCGGTATTACAGAGATCCGTGGTTCGATTCCCGGCGAAGGCGATTGCTCATTTTTCATCTTTCCGGCTTTTCCAAAAAAATGCCTAATGTCTCTACAGTGGCGCCCGAACTAAAAGAGTGGTGTTGGATGATTCTCCCAACCAGGATTTGGGGATTGTGTCCCCTAAAAACCCCAGTCCCCTTCTAAAAGGGGGAGTATGTAAGGTATTTCTCCCGCCTTCCTAGCGTGCCTTCGTGGTGTAGTGGTTCTGTACGCTGGGCCGGTATTCCAGAGGTCCATGGCTCGATTCCCGGCGAAGACATTTCCTCATTTTTCGTCTTTCCTGCTTCCATAATTATAATAATGTCTCTACAATGTGATGTATTTAGCATTAGATTATACAATTATTTGTAATATATTCTATATTTATTACTATCAAACTTTATACTACATTGTATATTTAACGAACTTAACAAGATGATTTCTAAATAATTGCTATAAAGTCCAAAAGTGGGTAAAAAATGTGATTCTTTCTAAACAATAAAATAGAAACTATGTTAAAATGTGAAATGAAGTGATAAGGCGTCCCTAAATGCTTAAAAAGTTTTTAATTGATTTAAAAGCATTACTCACAGTAGACTTATGCTAAAAATAATAATGGAAACTAATGTATAAGTTATCTCCTGAAAATGACATTTAATTAATTATAATAAGATAAATAAGCAACTCGAATAAAGCTGGGATAAATATTCCTGAGCAATTAAATAAATTACTTACGAAAATTATGTTAACATGTTTTTTTTTACTTCATCTTTTTACCCGCTTATATTATATGCGTTCATGCGTGGGTTTAATAATTAATTCAAAAAATGCTTCACGTTCTTATTCAGATATCATTCAATAATTGCTTGATTTTCCTTTATTATTTAATTACAAATTTTCAGTTTCAGATGCCTTAATTGCAGTTTCTTATTAACACCCTGGCGGCTCTATACATGCGGCTTAGAACATTTTTTGTGACGCCTTTAAGAAACTGCATATGCGACCGTCTTGAAATATGTCCGAGAATTTAAGGCAATTTATTAAATGTACATAAATCCAGGTATGAAATACCAAGCTCACTTTAGCATTAAGGGGGCTCATACACTTTAGACCCCTTAACAACCCTTCGAATATGTGACTGTTGCAAGAATTAGGATATTTTATTTATTTTAAAAGCAATTACTTCCAACTTTTTATAGCTGACTACATAATATAGCTGCTTTCTGAAATAGCGATCAGAAAGTTTGTGTTGCCACAAATATTTTTGTAATTTAATTTGCTTTGTGACAAAATATTTCGTCAGGTTTCCACCTTGCGCTCACGATATTTTAAAAATGGCTAACGGTACATACTTGAAATTTGATAGAATTCTTTATATGAGCCCTGTCTTTTAACGTAACCTAAAATCTGATGAATATTTTAATATTAAAAAATTTTAGGGACGAAAATATTACAGATATTTTTAATAAAATACATTTTATAAACTCGACTCCAAACAAAATAAAAATTTAACATGAAATTCTTAGAATTTTTTGGTTCACAGTAGTTTCCAAATGTTATAAAAGCTATATATTAAATATGGAATTAAATTAGGCAACAGAATGTTTTAAACTGTGCGCGCAAGGTGGAAACATGACGAAAACTTTAGTCAAAAAGCGAATTAAATTATAAAAATATTTGTGGCAACACAAACTTTCTGATTACTATTTCAGAAAACAGCTATATTATGTAGTGATCTGTAAAACGTTTGAAGTAATTGCTTTTAAAATAAATAAATTATTTCAATTCTTGCAACACTCACATATTCAAAAATCTTATGGGGTTTAAGCTGTACGAGTCCCCTTAAAAATCAGTAAAATACCTCTTTCTCATGGGAATTTTTAGAAATTTAGCCTTTCTTAGCGAAGCTCCGAGCTAATCACAGAAAATTACCTAAAAATAAGTATTATATATTATAATGTCAGGATCTAGGTTTTAGCCGAACGGTGATTGCTATAGATTCTTCTCTTTGCGTCAGTCTCTTTATAGATACATATATATTGTAAAATAAAAATGAAACATTTTATTTTTACGAATTACGTGTTCTGTCCTTAGGCACTACATGGAGGTCTCTTTAAGAGAAATTGGCTCGTATCCTCGTTATACATGGGGAAAATTCCGAAAACGCCCATGCAGCCAATCTGTTCGCCGGGACTCGAATCCCGAACCGAACTACCAGTGTTCATCTGCTTTTACCGCTCGGCCGCTCGTGGGCCTAAAATAAAACAGTGAAATCCATCACCTAATCAAACCGAATCAAACTATTGAAGATAAATGTACAAGTGTTTGCATAACAACAAACATGATGAATATATTTTTATCATTATTTTTAATCATTTTACATTATTCCCATCAGTAGTTGCAACTATCAGTGTATAATTGGATTAGATCTTGAACTGCTTTCTAGATTGCATTCAGTCATTTTATAAATATATATCTTTTTATTTTACGATTATTGCGTCAAAATTTCATTTGTTATTAATTTTTCATATGTTAGATAATTTCTGTTTGCATTATCTGCTTGTCTACTCAAATTTAAAATATTTTTATTAGATTTTTAAGCTTTTTAAGTTCATTTGTAGTTTTTATGTTAATTTTGTAATTCTTTACAACGGTTTACATGGTATGAAATTTTCTAAAGCTATTTTTTACCCTATGTTAAGATTGCTTGTATTTACATGTTTTGTTTTTTTGAACTCGGTTTAAGCTAAGATTTTGATGCTGTAATTTCGCAATTTTTTGCTCTACGGCTTACAGGGATAGGACTGGCAAAGGCACAGATTACTTTGATTAAATTTTTGAGATTATCTTAAATATTTAACTCTAATTTTTAATTTGTGTTCTTGGCGATGGCGATCCCCACCGATGGCGATCCAGCGGAAGATGTAAATTACTTACTTACATGGCTAGTGTCGTAAATTTCAGCAAATATAATTTTAAAACCGTAAATAAAGAGCATTTTAGGAAAACTGCAAACACTTAAATAGTATAATAGGTAAGTATGAAAACAATGTTCCTGTTAAAATACAGTTTCAGCGAAGCACTTTCTTTTAATCAGATGATAAGTATGTACCTAATGTTTATTAGATTCATAAAAACGACATACCGGAATCATTTGCATGATATTTTACTGCAAATATGTGCATAATGCATGTGCTTTAATTCTAAAGAAGATCTCCTACTCCTATTCTAAAAAAAAATTTCATAGTAGAATTTCTTGCCACTCGATTCCACATGCATTCTTGAATGAGCGAACCTCGTTACGGAAAGAAACAGAAAGGAAAAAATTAAATAACATTCCATGTGTAAAACGTAAACATAAATGTCACAATGTTTAATTGAAGGTATTTTCTACACGTGTTTTCCAGTCACCTTGAAAGAACCAATAGCTGAATAGATAAATCAGCTGATAAATGAGAACTCTGTTAGATATATCCCAACAAAGGGCTGTCTGCAAATTTTTTTATATATATTCTTCTTAATCGTAGCACGAATGGGAGCCAGGTTTTCACAGGAAGATTTCCACAAAAGCATCCCTCTCCTTCGTCCCTTCTAATATGCTTTACCATCTCAAAATAATCCTATTCCAAGCAGCTTAAGTAATCTGCTCAGATTAAATAAAAATAACATTAGAATTTAACTTTTCCTGTTAATTGTACAACGGATTTTGATTTTAATAACCAGATAAATGCATAGTTAAATAAATACAATAAAAACCCTGAAATGTATGTACAGGATGATCCTAAATTGCTTTTACGAATAGTACTCATCCAGATGAGCAATAATTACCATAGAACATAAAGTCGCATTCTACTCTGAGAGGCAGGAAAGAGGAATATTAGAATTCCAACCCGAGCTTACAACAGTGTTGGGAGAGCTAATGAACAAGATCAAAAGTTGCGCAATCAGTTTAATGAAAAACTCGCAGAGAGTGGACAAAACAGGTAAAACCGAAAACTTGGCGTTCGAGTGTTAATTAGAGCTGAGACTGATGGCTAACTCTAACTCAAATGCACATCTTTGGTTGGCAAGGTCTCAACCTCGCAAATGATTGCAAGAAGTTAATTATCTAAATTATTAGGGGGAAATTATCTATTAACAGGAACACCTACCTTGATATCAAGTATCAAGATGGCAGTTGGTTTCCTCTTAGCCATCTTCTATCCTGAATTCCTTGACTTACTCTGCTGCGCTCATTCTACTTGAAGCTCCCTTCTAAGGAATACGAAGTTCTGACAGCCGGAACGCAGCATGAGCTTTTCATGCTAATCTCGGCGTACAGCGGACGTTGGAGTTAGTTGATGCAATCGTTTGCGAGGTTGAGGCCTTGCCAACGAAAGATGTTCATTTGAGTGTTTGCCATCAATGTCTCAGCTCTAATTAACAATCGAACGCCAAGATTTCGGTTTTATACGTTTTGTGCACTCTCTGGGAGTTTGTCACCTAACTGATTGTGCAACATTTTGTCTCGTTCATTCGCTTTCCCAACACTGTTGTAAGTTCAGATTGGAATTCTAATATTCTTCTTTTCTGCCTCTCAGAATGGAATGCGACCCTATGTTCTATGGTAATTATTGCTCATCTGGATGAGTACTGTCACCCCTCTTAATTTGTAAAAGTAATTTAGTATCACCCTGTATAGTGACTCACAAAAGTGTTGGTATACTTACAAGTTTCAGTGAAATATTGCTTTATTCATTAACAAAAATTGATACCTTACAAAAAATGTTTCGATAACATATATAAATTTCTCTTAGCAAAACTGCATTAATTATTTTATGAACATATTAAACCTTTGTTTTGCAATGATAAAAAATAATAAATCAATAATAAAAAAGTAACTGAAAAGTTACCTCACAAAAGTTTTCGCACGCTTTAAAGAAATCTGCACATAGTAAATATTGTAGTATTTCTGTTCAGTTAGTATTTTGTAGTACATAATGCAGTATTTATGACAACTCTCAAATGCCTGGGCATAGAGTTCACTTTTTTTTTTTTTTTTTTTTTTTTTTTTTTTTTGTGATACCTGCAGCAATGTTCCTCCGTTACTGTTTTTAGTTCGGTTTTGGTTTTAATGTTGTGTCTTCATACTCTAAATCTCTTCAGATGGGTTTAAATCTGGTGACTGAGGTGATGGTTTCAGAACTGGTGGCCAATTATAGATACCCAAAAGGCGAGCGTTGAGGGCTGTGTGCTTAGAATCGTTATTCTGATAAAAAATAACGATTCTAAGCACACAGTTGTTTCCCATATCCAGATTTTGGGCGGATAATCTTAAATTATCTTTTAAAACATTAAAGAGCATGGTTCATTGTGCCATCAATAAATGATAAATTGTTTAATCCTGATGCTGACATGCACCCTCACACAAGAACACCTCCACCGCCATGCTTTACTGTACCAACCAAGGTCTTGGGATTAAACTCCTCATTTGGTTTCCTCCATACATTATATCTCTCGGAAATTATTATATCTCCGTCGGAATAGAAAATTTTAAATTTGCTTTCATCTGCAAATAAGACATGATTCCAAAACGCTTCGGTCTTATTTACCATTGATTTGGAGAAGAAAAGCCTAAGCTTTCTACTTTTTGCCCCTTCCAAAATGTTTTCTTCGAGTAGAGGGTCTATGTAATACAGCTGATCTGAGTACTCATCGAACAGTTTTAAGCGAAATTGAAGTAGAAAATTTTTCCGCAAATTCTGTAGAAATCTATAAAACACTGAAACGTGGATTTTTCACTGATTTTCAAACTATAAACCTCTTATCACGTTGAATCATATCGAGTCCTCTTTGCAGGACTACCTCAAATTATTTTTATATTATTTTGTATCCGATTTTCTTCTTTATAGCCTTTTTTACAAACTCCACTGTAGAATGAGATAAATTTACTAATTTAGCGAAATCCCTAATCGAATTTCCCTCCTCATGATAAAAAATAATCAATTTTCGAATGCTGTTCTTTGTTTCCTTACGACTAGGAGCCATCTTTAAGCCTTAAATAAAATATAACGAATTAAGCGAGCAAAAAATAAAGCCAAACAATTTTTTAAATGTCACCAAAATGCAAGAATATAAAAAGTGGTAGACGATAATTTTATTTGTGAAATTTGACGAAAATGTTCTGGTGTGCGATCACTTTTGCGGCGCGTTTTATCTATGCCTCCTTACATTTTGAATTTTAGAAAAAGAAAATAATCAGTATTACAAATTAAGAGGTTTGGTTTTATTCCGTCACTTAAAGATGATATGAAGAAATATTGGGCTTTATAATTAGAATTCGATTGCGGATTACAGCGCTTTTCCTGCAAATTCTTAAAGTGCGAATACTTTTGTGAGGTATTGTACGTAGGAGTCTGCGCTAAAATATTGTTCTTACGTATAGGCCACAATAAGGGTAACTAAGGAAATATATATACGTATTATTTCTTCCTCGATTACCTCGATTTTTTCCCAGTAAATCACATCAATTTTAATTCTTCGATATAACTAGATGCTTATTCTGATATGAATTCATATCAGAATAATCTATGCCCTTAAATTCCTTTCCCCTATGCCCTTAAATGAAGGAAATTTTCAACCTTTAATTTTGACCTTGACTAAATTAGCATCTCATTCTTGCAGTTCAACATGAGTGTCAACCAGCGGTGATGTAAATGACCCACAACATCTGTATTAAGTTATCTGCTTTGACATCACGAAATGTAGCCGAACCGCTAAGCCTACTTTCTGCACTTGGCTATTCATAATAATTCAGTAATTAAGTTATAACGCTTCTGCCTCAGTTGCCAGATGCGGAAATGAGAATTCCCATCACACTGAAGGGGGAAAAGAATCTTTCCAATTAACGATTAGATTCCGCTCTTTTGATTGGCTAAACGGGACGAAATGATTTGGGCAGTGATTCTCTTTCTTGGTTGCGGAGTGCAGAGAAGGGGGGGGGTAGCAGGAAATCTAACTAAATGAAGATCCAATCTGAGGATGTTCGTCTTGATGACTGCATCGTTGACTCCAATTGAGATCTCCACGGTATTTAAGAATTAATTGGTGGTAGCCGGTCGTTAACGGATAAAATGTTGAAGTCTGCCAAATTTAGGGCAAAGACTTATGTCAGTCAATCCAAACAACTAACCGTGAAAAATGCTAATCTATTACCGACGGAATCACCCTTAAAAGTGACAATCAAGCGCTTCAAGAATGACGGGCGCTTTTAAGAAATTAGTACTGGAAGACAGTTCATTGCCAGAAATAATACATTGAATACTAGACAGATATCATCACATAAATGCTAAGTAGTTGAAAGTTCAATATTCAGAAAATTATTCAATTATAAGGTGTCAGAAATGGGCTCAGACTGACCCACCTAACCAAACAAGCTATTTTCTCCCTTCTTTCTGCATGCTTTCGTGGCGTAACGGTAACACCCTCGGCGCATATTCGAGAGGTCCAGGTTCGAAACCCGGCGAGGGCATTGTACATCGTTCGAGTCTTCAGCATAAAAAGTAACCTAAACCTAATGAATCTACAGTGGCGCCCGGACTAAAAAGGTGATAGATGATGATTCTTCACCACCAGGATTTGGTGTTTGGGAACCCTCATTGCTAGTCGCCCTTTAAAAGGGGGAGTATATAAGGTAGTTTATCCCTCATTTTTCTATGCTTTAGTGATGGAACGGCAGTACACTCGGCGCGTATTTTGAGTGGTCAAGGTTCGAGTCCCGGCGAGGACATTGCTCATTTTTCATATCTCCTCCTTCAAAAAAAAGGAAAAAAAAAAAAAGAAAAAGAAAAAACCTAATGATTCTATACAATGACTTTCATTTTTCTTAATGAACGACGGGTATCTCTAGAATATATTAAATAAGTACAAAATCTTTTATTTTTTACATTGCGTAAATAAGTATAATTTATCTTTATTAGAGGACATTAAAACACTTTGTTTATTTTTTCACTTTTAGCGGTAATTGTTAATTTAAGATAATTTATTAGTGGGTCGAATCACACATCACAAGCACAGAAGGAATTTAAAAAGCATAAAATTGATTTTTAAAATATATTATAAGGTATTCTCTCCCCTCTTCCACATGTCTTCGTGCTGTAACGGTAGCACCCTAGGTGCGTATTCAAGAGGTTTAGGTTCAATTCCTGACCAAGACTTTGCACATATTTCACCTCTCCTGCTTCAAATAACCTAATGACTCTAAAATATAATACTACAAATACAGTTTTTATAAAAGGCACAAAAGTATTAAAAAGGATACTGTGAAAGGTGAACGAAAATAAAACTGAATTCAATAAAAAAATGCGTATAGAGGAGATGAGATTGTTAAAATGAAAGAGATATGCACAAGAAATAGAAAATTATGGCCAAACGTGGCACGAATAAAGCCGATGTGGATCGTATGTGCGTGAAAAAAAAATGATATCATGTTTAATACTAAATTTAAGGGAAAATCAAAAGAAATACCACGTTTAAAATTTTACACCGCTTACTGAAAATTACGAAGAAAGAATAGATATTTTAGAAAAAATTCCAAAATTGTAAGAATTACCTTAGAGGTTTAGAACCTTAATGTACTTGTAGTGTTCCTCTCTTTTATCTATTAACTAAGTGCTGAGGAACCTAGTAAACAGCTAAGCAAATAATTGCTTAAGTTCAGAAACAGAAAGGAAGACTCAAGAAGGGTTAGTTATCCTTAATTGCAGCGGTTCTGAACCTTTTGAATAAAGCGTATAAGGTATTTCTCCCATTTTCCTAGCGTCCTTCGTGGTGTAGTGGTTCTGCACGCTGGGCCGGTATTCCAGAGGTCCGTGGTTCGCTTCCCGGCGAAGGCGTTTGCTATTTTTCATCTTGTCTGCTTTCAAAAAATTACCTAATGTCACAAGCGTACCATCTAAACAAAAACTGAAACCCTTAGTACCACCACTACAAAGTACTACTACCACCACCACTCTTGAACAAAGCTCTGATCGCATAAATTTACGAGTGTTAGAGGAAACACTCAATCAGGATATTGGGGTTTTAATTTTTGAATTTAATAGTTAAAAATATCTTGCTTCTTTGCATACCACCTATTTTCTCTTGCGTACCGCCGGTTGAGAACCCTTGCTTTATTGCTCGAACTAAAAGTGCACAGACGGTCCCTTTCTCAGGACGTACAACAAAGCCTCCACTTGGGCTTAAAAATATAAGAAATAAGAACTTAACTAATGACTAACTAAAGAGACTTAGCCAAAGCTAACGCAGTTTCCAACTAGTTGGCCATTAAATGTTAAATTAGCTAGCGACGTTATCAACGGCAAGTAATACGTCCAATCGGTGTAACAGCTTAGAGAGACGTAGCCAAAAGGCAAACGCGCGGTAGTCAGAAATTCTGATTCTCTCTCTCTCGAAGTCTGTGGAACTTCGACTTAAATATCACTCATTTTCATTTGCATTTAACGCGGTAATAAAAACTCATTCTGGTAAGGAATTGTAAGCTAAAGCCAGAAACGATAGTAAAGATGCATAAATTTTAAAATAACTGTTATAAACTCAGGATTGCATACTAAATTAATTTCCGATGCATTTGAACGAAACGAGCAAATATTGACATTTTGGAATTTATGACGACTATTTTAATCTTCAAGGGAATACACATGGGATAAATTAATGCAACAGATTTAAATTGGATTTTAAAGATTTGAATTGGATACAGCGTGGTTGAGAATATCGGTATCCACAGAAGCGCCAAAAACCGATCTAAAAACATACGCAAGAGAGACTATACAGAAGAAAGCGTGGGAAGGTAAAGGACCGCTCGGAAGAAACCTCTCACGGATAAAATCTTAACAAGCTTAAGGGGACTGATACACCTCAGAACCCATAAGACCTTCGAATACTTTGACGGTTGCAAGAATTGGGATAACTTGTTTATTTTAAAAGCGATTATTTCCAACTTTTTACAGCTGACTACATAATATAGCTGCTTTCTGAAATAGTAATCAAAAAGTTTGTGTTGCCACAAATATTTTTATAATTTAATCCGCTTTGAGACAAAATGTTTCGTCGTGTTTCCACACAGCGCACACAGTTTAAAACCTTCTGTTGCATAATGTAATTCCATATTTAATATATCGCTTTTATAACATTTGGAAACTATTGTGAACCCAAAATTCCAAGAATTTCATGTTAAAGTTTTATTTTTTTGGAGTTAAGTATATAAAATGTATTTTATTAAAACAAAATCTGTAATGCTTTCGTGCATAAAATATTTTAACATTAAAATATTCTTCAGATTTTTGATTCAGTTACAAATAGTGTCCATATAAAGAATTCCATCCAATTTCAAGTATGTAACATTAGCCATTTTTAAAATATCATGCGCGGAAGTTGGAAACAAGGACGAAAAATTTAGTCACAAAGCGGATTAAATTACAAAATTATTTGTGGCAACATAAACTTTCTGGTTACTTGTTTCCAAAGCAGCTATATTATGTAATCAGCTGTAAAAAGTTGGAAGTAAATGCTTTTAAAATAAATAAAATATTCGAGTTCTTGCAACAATCACATAATTCGAAGATCATAAGAGGTTTAAGGCCCTTTAAAATGAAAGCTGAACTAATAAGATTCTACGCAGCTAAATGAGCTTACGTAATTAATCATTATAACTACATAATTAATTTGAATATAGCTGCATTTGTGATTCTTTAAACATTATCTGCTAATACGTTAGTTAATGAAAAACCACTGTACCTTTTACATAAATCAACTTTGCATTACGTATTTTTTACATAAACCAACATTCATGAATGTGATGTAGATTTTCATGTAAATGGAGTTTCTTCTAATGGGTTTTTTTATATGCGATATTTTGATGTGGACGTTCATCTTTTTGCTTGAAATTATTACATAAAAGACTGCAATATTAAAATTCTAACAGGTTTTGTAAATAATTTCCTCGTATAAACTTTAGCCAGCCAGAATCTCAAACTCTTCACCCCCATGGAGAATTAGTTCAGTTCACCTTCTGAGAGTCTATAGAATTTCGTACCGTGTAATAAGAAAAGAACTTGTAAGATGAAAGGGAAAGAAGAAAATGGTTAAGATAGGTTATTTGAAAAATGGGAAAGCTATGGGGACTGTGTAGGAGGAAGGACTACTAAATGCAGGAGGAAGGATGCTCTCTGAAGGACATTCTGAGGGAAATTGGCTCGTGTTCATTAACACATGAAGAAAACCAAAAAAAGGAGCTAACCCAAATCAGGTCGATCTTAAATTAAGTCGAATTACCTGTATTCAGCTGTCTTAACCTGTCATCTGCATCTATAGTGAGAGGAATAACTTTTCATTTTTACTCAGCTGAGTCGATTTTATTTGTCCTGAAACTAATTTTGAAAGGGCGAAGATTTAATTCGAAGTACACGTTTCTTTGTTTTGTTGTACGAAACACAGAGTGCAGGCCATGATTTTATTACAGAGGAACAACACATTTGTACTCTTCACCTAAAGGCACGTTAATCTTCAGAATTTTTAGTTTCTGGTGGTTTTTGTGTAGTTTTTCTGAATGTTTACTGATAATGACAACACTATACACGGAATATATATTTTTGGTACTTTTCCATTTTGTCGGCGCAAGCGATAAAGTCGCCAAAAAGGGTAGAACCGATGCCAAACGGAACATCCTCTCTGGTAACCTTTTAAGCCTCATTTTCAAAACAAGTCCCTACCATTTCTTATCAGATTGATTGTTTCTCTCAATATTGGCATACAATTATATAGAATATTTACCAGATAGTTCGATTTTATGCCCTAAGGCCACTCGCGGTAATTAACCGTTTGACTGCTACGCGACGCAAAAGGGCTGCTTTCATTTGTCTCGAAAATCACGACACAGTTAGTTACTTTAGAATGCACTCGTATTACAAAGTACGCGTGAGGTCAGACTACGTACATTCACACTCACGAAGCAATAAATACACACTGAAACTCGCAGCGCAAAAGTGCTGCGTCGCGGGTTTCGAGACAAACGAACGCAGCGCTTTTGCGCCGCGTAGCAGTCAAACGGTTAAGTCAACTAGGATACAATCACACCGCTCACCCGAACGCTAAAATATAGAAAAGGCAAAGTCAAGTGTTAAATTCATCCATTCTAATGAGAATGCACTAGGGAAGTAAAGCACTGCGGTTTTACATAATTTCTTAGTAAGCTATTCGTACGAATAGAAATAATTCTTGCATTTAAACTTGTATCCCAAGTTAAGATTTAACTTCAAATTATTGTAGATAATTACTGAGGAGGTTCAAATAACGCGAACGGGCTGGCTGCATGAGCGCTCTCGTGGTTTTCCGCATATGTAACTTGTATACGAGCCATTTTCCTTTAGAAAGTCCTCCACGAAGGCATCCCTTCCCTTAGGCAGGTAGACTTAGTGTGCTTTGCCGTATTCGCAATACACCACCATAATTAGTGAGAAAATTAGATTTTTGCAGCGTAGTTTACGTGAGATGAGATCACTTGGGGTCACGTGATATGAAACGGCGAATCAGTATGTTGTACCATGAAAGCAAAGTAAATTCTTAAATTAATGTCTTTTTACAAATTTACTGCCTTTATTTATTGTCTTTTTACAAAATATTAAAATTTATTATTATCATATTACAATATTAAAATGTTTATTAGTTCAAAATAAAAAAAAATTATCAGAAATGACATTTGTTAGCATTTTTTATGTGTATACTGTATGTTGTAGTCAATAAAGTCTGCTTGGCGAGATTTGCGCCGGCGAAACGGAAAGGTGTCATATTTTCCTAACCCATCCTACATTAAAATGTTAGAGAGGTTTTCTTGACATCTGGGTTGTAAGTCACTTTCTTATTCTTGTCAAATTTGGAAAACACCGATTTGTAGCTTTCCAGTATTGCATAAATAAAAGTACAGAGTCTTGCATGTTTTGAGTTTTCATAAACAACATAGCCACAAATGTAGCCAAATTACAGCCATTTCAAAAGCACTAAGTGTTAATCGAATCTAAGGTAAAGAATATTTAATATTTATTTTTCTACAACATTACATGGTTTTACTACCCAACTAAACGAAAGCAGAATGCTGATACAAATAAAGTGAGCTATAACTCTATTTGCAGAAAAAAATGCTTTAAAATTAATCGACAAATCCTTGAAGGGTGGATGGATAACAGAAGTTACAGGATAAATTAAGAATCTGTGTAATTATGGAAACTACTGATTAGCGTCTGAGAATTTCTGATTTCATATTTCAGTGGAATGTCACCTCTGAAAAGTGGCAAAAAAGCGAAACTTTGATACACATTTCTGTTGCGCTCATACGGTTTCGTATTAGACTGAATGCACACATAATCGATGACAGCTTGATAAAATTTATTTTTACCAAAAGAAACATTTCATAGTTCTAGAACTTTCAAAATAACGTACTCGTACAGTTCTTTTCAGCATAACACAGTACAGTCATTTGTTGCACCTCAAACTACTAAGAACGTTAAACAAAACGCAATGAAAAGTGCATCTGAAGAGCGAAGTTCGCATGAAGATTTGAATACCCCGAAGTCTACTCTGAACTGAAAAACTGATGTTCTCTCCGATCTTACACAGTTTTCTCTTGGCTGCATGAAAAATCTCTAGTACCTTCTCGAAATTACTGGAAGGTATATGAGGGCCAGATACTGTTAGATTTATATATAAGGATCAGTAACAGTCATTCATTTTGAGATATATATCCACAGGACCAAACTGTCCCCAAGCTTGGTGACTTTCAGCAATTTTTCACCAAATTTGGTGACAAAAATTAGTTGCCAAAACTATCGCCAACTTGGCGATTTCTCGCCATTTCAGCGAGATAGCCATTTACCTGTGTGGTCTTGCGTTGTCGTCCTGTAACAGGAAAGCATCACCTATTGCCCCGGCATATGGGCGCACATAAACATTAAGGATAAATATGAGCATTCACGGTTCCCCTTGGAAAGACATGGAGGCCTGTGCGTCTACCCAAAGAGATGCCACCCCAAACACAAACACTGCCCCTTCCGTATGCATGTTCACGGATGTTTGACGGACGATAACGGGTTCTAGGTTCTCTCCATATCAAATAACGCGCACTATCGCTTTCTAGACTAAACTTGGACTCATCCTTGAAGAGAACTGCCCTCCATTGATCAGGCGTCCAGTGCACATGTCGTGCTAGTGGAAACGTTCCTCCTATGGCGTGACGTAAGGGAGGATCTAAGAAGAGTCGGAGGAGCGGTTCTATTACTGCGTGCACATAATGTCAAATATCGGTCATCGACGCTCGTTGTTACAGTTGGACGTGTTTGGCTGAATTTCCTAGATGCCGAATCTGGCGTTTGAAATTGCCTCCAAAGTCTGAACCACAGAAGGACTCACATTTAGCCATCTGGCCACTTCTGTTTCACTTTGTCCTGCCTCTAGTCTACCAATTGCTCTCCATCGCTGTTCTGCAGGCAAATGATGCCTGGAGGTCATTGCTACGAATTGGCTATCGCAGATTTCTGATGTCACTGTCACAGTGAAATACAATGGTGGCCAAAATTGTGGACACTTTTGGAAATTTTTATGTTTTTGAACTTCGTATGCTTATAGAAAACGTTACGTTTCACAAAATGCAAACTTTTATATATCATTTTAAAGAGAAGTTATTACTGAATTCAATACAAAACACAAAATTCAATTATTTGCATTACAAAAAAAGTTAAACGATAATAGTTATCGATATACATTAGATAGTGATGATTGCAGTGAGTTTATCAGTACTTAGTAGGGTACCCTTTATTTTTGATTACAGCTTCGCATCGACGTTTCATTGAGCTGACAAGAGTTTTAAGCTTTTCTTTCGTTATTACATGATGCCAGGAAATATTTATAGCCTCAATTAGTTCCCTTTTATTTGATGAGCGCATCATTCGGACAAGAGTTTTCAAACGGTGCCACAAATTTTCGAGTACCAATGTATTTTCTGGCATTCAGTGTCCCATCGATGACATGAAGGCGACCAATACCATCTGCTGACATGCATGCCCAAATCATGACATTAACTGGGTTCTTCACAGTTGCTTGAGCCCACCAGCGGCCGAGCGGTAACGTCGCTGAACACTGGTAGTTCGGTCCGAGGTTCGAATCCCGCGAACGGGCTGGCTGCATGGGTGTTTTCGTGGTTTTCTCCATGTGTAACGTGTATACGAGCCAGTTTCCCTTAAAACGTAGTCCACGAAGGCATCCCTCCCTTAAGGCAGATAGCCCTCGAGTGCTTTGCCGTAATCTAATATACCAATACCATACCACAGTTGCTTGAATGCAGTCAGGATGTCAGGATGTAGCTCTTCTCCTATTCTACGTCTTCATATTTTCGCCCATCACTACCGAATAACGATATCTTAGTTTCATCACTCCATACAACTTGTGACCACTGATCAACTGTCCAATTAATGTGTGCTCCTTTGCCCACTGTAGTCTTTTTTTTTTTTTTTTTTTTTTCGTTGCTGAAAATTAAGATAAGGCTTTTTTCGTGGAATTCTACCTCTCAGTCCAACATCTGTTAATCTTCTCCTGATTGCTCTTGAACTGACAGAAACACCAGCATCATTCAGATCACTTTTGATGGCCGCTGAGGATATTTTCTATCTTGGAGACATAGTCTTTTTATTCTTCTGCCATCAATAGATGTGGTGCAATTTTTTCGGCCTTTTCCTTCTTTGCTTTTTATTGAATTTGTCTCCTGATATCGTAAACAAAGCTTTCGGAATCCAGATCTAGTTACTGAAGCACACACTTGTCTCGCAATTTCAGCATACGAAACACCACTTTCTCGTAACACAATAATATTACATCTCTTTCCAGGTGTCCAATGTACTCTTTTATTTGATGTCATGCTTCTTAACTAAATATTAAAAATTTTTTACAAAAATTCCTACTTATAAGAAAAAGGTCCTTCTTCTACAGAACAAAGCAAAATAATGAATTGTTTCAAGTGTAAACTTGATTAAGACACAATAACACGCCGAATAAATACTAATTCAGAAGTCAAACAACAAAAATCAGCGTTAATTTACAAAATTTTCAATGAACAAGATAGGAAATTACAAATGAACAAGATAGGAAATGATTTCCTATCTTGTTCATTTGCGGTTTTGCAGCTGAAGATGATGGTTCGGTAAAACCATCGAAACTAGTCCTGTGAAAATTTTGTAAATTAACGCTGATTTTTGTTGTTTGACTTCTGAATTGTAAACTTGATGTCAGTTTCTACTGGCAGTTACTAACATTTGATTGGTTCAGAACAGTGATTGGCCAGGAAAGCTAGACATTACAAACCACTTCATAACTGTGTTTTTTATTTGTATTAAAGTTCATATAACTGTTTTTGTATTGCAAATAATTGAATTTTGTATTGAATTCAGTAATAAATTCGTAATAAAATCTCTTTAAAATGATATATACAAGTTTGGATTTTGCGAAACGTAAAATTTTCTATAAGCATACAAAGTTCAAAAACATAAAAATTTCCAAAAGTGTCCACAATTTTGGCCACCACTGTATGTGGGCTTGCTTTCAACATGGACTTTTATACTCGTCGCAGATGACGTATTCCGAAAGCAGCGCCACTAATATGCATATCGCAGTTTTACTCAGCTACTCTTACTTGGCAACATATTAAAATTTTACACGGTTTGGCTTATTTTTGAGGGAGTTATCGCTATTTTTGTGATTTTTCCTTAATTTATGATAACCAATGTAGAAGGAAGAAGAACTTATGACGACTTCAACAGCAGTTGATGATATCCTCCAACTTATAAAAGCAGATGCAATTTTAAAGGTGTCGAATGTTTGAAAAATCACATATCCTGTTAAGAAATATAATGCTCCGTTATAGTTTCAAGAAATTAACCTTTAGTTTCTCTCAATTACTTATAAAAAATTAGTGTTAGGGTTTATCTCGCTCGTCTGACCTAACCTCAATAAGTCCATTTTATCGTGTCAAGGAGATTACGTCTGTCGTTGCATGGTTCTTGAGCACCATGTAGGTGGCATTACTAACTGTGCATATCTCCGCCCCAATATATATGAAGAACACCCCATCGCATAGATCCGAGGGTTTTCATCCCGTCTTTTCCTGGTGGCCGCCGATAACATCGCGGCAAAAACATCGCGGACGAAAACGTCGCGGAGAAAACAACGCAAGGCGAAAACATCGTGCTACAAAACATCGTGGGAGAAATCATCGCAAAGAGAAAACATCGCAGTCCTAAAACATCGTGGTACAAAAACATCGTCGTCGAAAATAAAGCGGTTCAAAAACTTCGCAGTTTAAAAACATCGTCGTCGAAAATATCATGGTAAAAAATAAAGTATCTACAAATCATCGCATGACGATAACATCGCAGACATGCTTTTTCTATACATGCTTTAATAACTGTAAATGAATATTCCCATAAAGATTTGTGAGCGCATAAAGAAGGATAATTTTTACTTTCACATTTTTTATTAACTAATAATTTTTTTCTGAAAAAGTAAGAAGGAAACTTAAGTATAGAAAATTAAATGCAACTTATAGATTATACTTTTCACGAAAAATTACCAGTAAAAACTTTATAAAAATTATTTATTAATGGCCTTTGTTAGTTAACTATGTCGGTTTAAAATTCTATTAATTGCTATAAGTTGCATTAATTTCCTATGCTTAAGTTTCCTTCTTACTTTTTCAGAAAAAATGTATTAGTTAATAAAAAAATGTGAAAGTAAAAATTATCCTTCTTTCCATTTTGCGCTCACAAATCATTATGGGAATATCCATTTACAGTTATTAACTCATGTTTGCGAAAAGCATGTATGAAAAAAGCATGTCTGCGATGTTATCGTCAAGCGATGATTTGTAGATACTTTATTTTTTACCACGATATTTTCGACGACGATGTTTTTAAATTGCGGAGTTTTTGAACCGCTTTATTTTCGACGACGATGTTTTGTACCATGATGTTTTCGAACTGCGATGTTTTCTCTTTGCGATGTTTTCTCCCACGATGTTTTGTAGCACGACGTTTTCGCCTTGCGTTGTTTTCTCCGCGACGTTATCGTCCGCGATGTTTTCGGCTGTAACCCTTTTCCTATCACCAAACCATTGAAGAGGACTTTGAAATCGCCGTGTATGAGTACACCAAAGACACTAGATTTACAGACATCCACACTTCCAGCTGAATTTGAATTCAAACCGAGCAAATGATGCAACAGATCGGAACAATAACCAGTCTACCGATCATACCGGTGAAAATTACTGGGATTTACAAGCATTTACAAAATCCATTTCCACTGGCATTGAATTTAATGTAAAATCAAGGATGAGATTTGCAATCATTATGTTATTCTGCAGTAGGAAATGGAAAAACGAGCAATGCCCTTCCGAGACTCCAACATGGACCTTTCTAATACGCACCGAGTGTGTTACCGTTATACTTCGAAATCAATTAAGTTAATCAAGAAATTAAATAATATCATAATTAATTAGTTGATTAGAAAGAAATGAAAGCTAAAAATAACAGAGAGGAAGGTAACGCCATCAAAATAAGATTAAACATTCTGGAAAAATGTAGAAAGCAATGAACGAATAATTTTCAAGGAAGCTTTGCATTTGGAGAATCAGTTAAATAAAAACATGAGCGTTTTCATTATTGTCAAGATTAATCAAGATGGGGCGGGTG
Source organism: Stegodyphus dumicola (assembly GCF_044657685.1). Lineage (NCBI taxonomy): Eukaryota > Metazoa > Arthropoda > Arachnida > Araneae > Eresidae > Stegodyphus > Stegodyphus dumicola. The sequence goes on along the minus strand of NC_140769.1, from coordinate 2,793,111 downwards.
TTAATCAGTTATATCGAAGTGGAGACACCGGCGAATGCTATTGGGAAATCGGTCTGAATGGAATTGGGATGTAATTACCTACCTCCTTATTATTCTCATTAGGAGGATAAGATTAAGCTTTGAATAGACTGCGTCGTTGCCATTGTTAGTTTAATTACCTGTGAATATCTGTTTATTGACCCTTTAAACTGTGATACTGAAGTTAACAATGTGTAGTTTGTTACTCAGTAACACAAATTGACATAAATTTCTTGTGAAAAATCTCTGCATACCTACATGAAGTTACAAGGTCATGCCTTTATTACTTCTTAGTACCAAGTAAAGGAAGTATTGTAATCATGAAAAATTCCCGGGTACCTTATTTCAACGAAAATATCCAATTATACCGCTCTCGAATGCAATTTAACAATGCTTTTGTGTGACTTCTGTACTTTAGAACAGAACAAAAGAATTATTTTCCTCAAAATAATTATAAAACTGATTTAAAATTGATTAACAGGATATTTTTTCCTGACGTCTGTACGTACGTACCTATGTATCTCGCATAACTCAAGAACGAGTAGCCTCAGAAATCTAAAATTTTGTATATGGGACTGCTATAATATGTAGTTGTGCATCTCTCTTTGTGCTTGCAATCGGGCGCGTCAGAAGTATATATATATATATATATACTGTGGTGGCCAAAATTGTGGACACTTTGGAAATTTTTATGTTTTTGAACTTTGTATGCTTATAGAAAATTTTACGTTTCGCAAAATGCAAACTTGTATATATCATTTTAAAGAGAATTTATTACTGAATTCAATACAAAACACAAAATTCAATTATTTGCAATACAAAAAAGTTATATGTACTTTAATATAAATAAAAAACACAGTTATGAAGTGGTTTGTAGTGTCTAGCTTTCCTGGTTAATCACTGTTCTTGTTCTGAAAACCAATCAAATGTTAGTAACTGCCAGTAGAAGCTGACATCATGTTTACACTTCAGACAATTCATTATTTTGCTTTGTTCTGTAGAAGGAGGATAGGTTTCTTATACACTGCAATTAAAAGTAGGAATTTTTGTAAAAATTTTTTATATTTAGTCAAGAAACAATGACATCAAATAAAAGAGTAGATTGGACGCCTAGAAAGAGATGTAATATTATTGTGTTATGAGAAAGTGGTCTTTCCTATGCTGAAATTGTGAGACAGGTGGGTGGTTCAGTGACTACATCTGGATTCCAAAAGTTTTGTTTACGATATCAGGAGACAAATTGAATAAAAACCAAAGAAGAAAAAGGCCGGAAAAGGTGCACCACATCTATTGATGACAAAAAGACAGTCTTCAAGATAGAAAAATGTCATCAGCGGTCATCAGAAGTGATCTGAATGATGCTGGTGTTTCTGTCAGTTCAAGAACAATCAGGAGAAGATTAATTTCAAAGGAGAAGATTAATAACAGGTAGAATTCCACGAAAAAAGCCTTATCTTAATTTTCAGCAACGAAAAAAAAGACTACAGTGGGCAAAGGAACACATTAATTGGACAGTTGATAAGTGGTCACAAGTTATATGGAGTGATGAAACTAAGATATCGTTATTCGGTAGTGATGGGCGAAAGTATGTAAGACGTAGAATAGGAGAAGAGTTACATCCTGACTGCATTCAAGCAACTGTGAAGAACCCAGTTAGTGTTATGATTTAGTCCTGCATGTCAGCAGATGGTATTGGTCGCCTTCATGTCATCGATGGGACACTGAATGCCAGAAAATACATTGACACTATTCTAGAACCAAAAATTCTACCTTCCATCGGAGATCTCTTTTCCAACAATGCTTCGTTTGTTTTTCAGCAGGATTCTGCTCCTTGCCACACGGCCAAAATATCGAAAGAGTAGTTTCGTACAAAGAGCATTAAATTGTTGTCATGGCCAGGAAACAGTCCTGACCTCAATCCTATCGAAAATTTGTGGCACCGTTTGAAAACTCTTGTCCGAATGAGGCGGCCATCAAATGAAAGGGAACTATTTTAGAGGCTATAATTGTTTCCTGGCATCATGTAATAACGAAAGAAAAGCTTAAAACTCTTGTCAGCTCAATGAAACGTCGATATGAAGCTGTAATCAAAAATAAAGGGTCACCTACTAAGTACTGATATCTCACTGCAATCATCACTATCTAATGTATATCGATAACTATTATCGTTTAACTTTTTTGTAATGCAAATAATTGAATTTTGTGTTTTGCATTGAATTCAGTAATAAATTCTCTTTAAAATGATATATAAAAGTTTTCATTTTGTGAAACGCAACGTTTTCTATACGCATACAAAGTTTAAAAACATAAAAATTTCCAAAAGTGTCCACAATTTTGGCCACCACTGTATATATATATATATATATATATATATATACCCACTCTGTTACTCGGGTCGGTATGCTCAATTCTTTTTACCCTAATATGTTGACAAACTATGCAATTTTTCGCTTTAAAATGATTGAATTGTGTTATTTTTAATCTTCCGGTTAAGGTTTTTATGCTTTTATTTAATCTGCATGAAATAGTTGTAGAATTATCAACAATTTAAAAGTTGTTCAAGCGCACCTAAGCGTAATTTTTGTTTACCATGGCTTCCATACTTGTTTACATTTTAATCCTATCAGAATAGTGAATTAATATAGTTTCTGCACCTTCAATTTTTTTTTGGCACCGAAAAATCTGCTTTGTTGTCTGCTCGCCGAATTGCTTGTCTTTACGTAGAAAATCTAATTTGAGTTGTAAAAATTGTTTTTTAATTGTTTTAACTGTATTTGGTATTTTATTTTTTCTATATTTTTAAATTTTTAATGAAGATATTTTGAGGTTTTATGCATTTTGTTTTTGAAATCGACTCGAAAGTTTCCGTCAAGTGGTGTAACTAGCTGGCTTTTGTCACACTCTGCGATTCCTGCGTTTGTTGACCCTGTTGACAGGCGTGCAAATAACTAAAAAAATTATATATAAAGAAATAAATTCAGATTCTACACTGAACGAGTTTTCTGAACGAAAACTTATAAATAATTCCAGTATTTAAAAATTGTATTAATTTTTCCCTTATTTCTTTGTTACCAAACCCCTCGATGATATTATAGATATCCAATTGATTGCTCCAGTTGCTAATATGTAGACAGTATAGAGAGATTTACTAAACGTAAAACAGACATTTGTAAATCTTAAATATTTCATAAACGATTTTTATTACAACTGGCAGAACTTCCAGACATTTTAAAGAAAGTTTGCAATAGTGCTGTAACATTTAAAACTGTTTTGTGAAAACAGTATTTTAGAATAAACTGAAGTAATTCAAAAGGCCGCCATTGTACGTTCCTGTTTGATTTTCCCCAGCAATAACGAAAATAAAATTCTAAAATACACATTTTTTAACGAAGGATGTTTTCTCATTAATGTCTTCCGGATGGTAATTTAGTACTGACAAGTTTTTACAACGTGTAACAAAATATGTAACAAGAATATTTAGATGTTGAAAATCTCGTGATGGAATACATTGAATCTTTTGTGTACAGTAAAAACTATTTTTTTCACAATTTAATTTCGTATGGCAGTTCAATATCTCATTATTCCTCACTTGCCTCAATGATGCACATGACTAATAAACAGGTGTTTCATGTAAAAAATGCCGTCCACAAAAATATATTGATGGGGTGGACAGCCTTCTCCAGCCCCCTCTAGCCGCGCCTCCGGTTAAACCAGAGTATTGCTCCACTATAAAAAAATGCAGAAGACAATTTCCTTTTACAGTTTTACAAACTTTCTTCTTTTCCTTTAGAGATAACAAATATATCTTTATGATCCGCGCAACCGATTTTTGCTAGTTCCATATTAAAGCAAATATTTCTGTTTTTGATTAGACAGTAATTCACGGAAGCTTCTTCAATTTCGTAGACTGCAAATAGATTTCAGAGTGCTAGTTACTGTATATTAACAACGGTGCTTTAGAACCGTATACAACTAAAGCACATCCAGTGACAATAAATTCTGATAGCTGAATGTTCATACAGAACAACGTCTCAAATGAGGACATACGGAATTAATATATGACGTGCATTGTTCGAAACATTGCCCTCATAACAAAATCTACTATGGAGGTTATTGGAAGAGTTAATCGGTTATACTGTTTCCTTGTTGGCGGAATTGCAATGGTCTTGCCTGATTCCGCCCCATTTTTCTTCGTAATTATGCGCGCTAGAGCTTTTGTGAAGGGAAAGTATTCGTTAATAAACCAAGCATACTGGAAGTTAATAAACCAGACGTACGTCTATTCAACAGAATCAGATCAATATCTCAAGATACTGCGTTATATTCACTTCAGATCTTCTAGGCGGGTTGTATAGGAAAAAATACGAAAGTATCGATTGATTTAATTTTCTTTTGTATCCAACGTTTTGGAGAGCTAACAGTCATAGAAGTATCAAAAAAAATATGATCTGAACACAGATATATTTCGCAGTAAATTAATTCAGTTCTCACTATGGGGAAAGACAAAAAATTATAAAAACTCAAGCAAATTTCATTGAAAATTGTAAAATACAGAAATACATAAAACACTGAATACAGTTAAAAGCAGTTGAAAAAACAATTTTTGCGATTAAAATTAGAGTTTCTATTTAAAACCAAGCAATTCGAAAGCGGGTAGCATTTTTCGGTGCACAAAACTGAAAGTTTACATTTAGTCCCGCTCGGCAGAAAAACACTGAAGTTGGAACACTAACTGACATAAATCACTATTCTACTAAGAGTTTCAAAGGCAAACAAATCGTTGCCTCGATAGGATTAGCACCACTTCAACTTTTAAATTGTTGATAATTCTACAACTATTGTAAGCAGATAAACCAAAGCATAGAAACCTTAACCTTAATATATGAACAACGTAATTCAATTGCTTTTAAAGCATTAAAGCAAAAACTGCACAATTTATCAACATATAAGAATAAAAAACTGAGCTCAACAAGCCGGGTAACAGAGTGGGTATATATATATATATATATACTAGAAAGCTTGGAGTTCATACGAAATGACCGCTGTTCTAGATATTATAAATTGTAATTAAAATGATTTGTGCAAAGGTGTCTTGCTAATTTAAACTGAATTACCCATTAGTTGCCGCCAGGGCAGGCGGCAAGGCCGGCCCTTACTTACTTCCCGACGAAGTTTCCCCCTTCTACTTGCTTAATTGTTAAAGTAGAGTGCGATGAAGGAAACCACTGGCGGTACATTTCTCAAGAGCCCACCGCTAGCTCAGTCAATAAAGCTGATTTAAATAATGAAAAATGTTAATTCACATGTCAAAGATCTCTTTGTACATACTATTTCTTGTGTACATCTTTCCATCATTTTTAAGCTCGCCTCGCAGAGGACCATCCATTATTTTTAATTTTACGTCTGTTCTTTCAACTCTTGAACAGCCAATATAAAGTTGACCATGTCCAAATGCAAGCAGGTTAAAAAATATCATCACTCTTAAGCGTTTGGCACTGAGACTTATGGATGGTCATAGTAAAGGCAAGTTTTACAGGAAATTGTCTACGTCTCGATTGAAATGGCAACCCTGTGCCGTGGCAACTTCACCCCATTGGCTAGTACAGTTACGCAAGCAACCAATAAACTGTCGGCGACAAACAGACGCTTAAGCCGCATATATACATGGGGTGAAGTAACATCATCTCCTCCGAAACGGCTGGCTCCCGGGCTTAGCGAAGCACACCGTTGATTCCGCAGGTCCGTGGCACGCCATTGTGACCATTCGCGTCTTCTTGGGACTTTAATTAGCCGAGATATTACTTAAAAACTAATTTCCCCCTACTTTTTCCCTATATCTTCCACTTTCTTTCTTGGGTTTTCCCTATTACAGGGATTTGGCTACGTGCAAAATTCTTTTTTTCTCGAATATCTACGGAACGGCGCCGAGATGAAATTCGAGACACGTATCCTCGGATTCCAAAAAATTCTCCGAATCCATCGATACCGTTCGTATCTCCGTACGACATTAATCGGCCGAGATATTAATTAAAAACTGCAGAAACGTTAATTTCCGCACTCATTTTTTCGAGTGGCAACAATAAACTATCGGCTACACACACTTTAGCCACTTATATGTATAAAGATATTGTTACGGATTTGAAATTTAAATAGCTAATGTTAGTTGAATTATAAATTAAATTGTTTTATTCCTCGTGCAGTGTAGCGCGTGACGAATATTAAAGGAACGCTAAGCCGGAAAATTAAAAATACAAGTGCACGTGCATTTAACATTTAATAAATAAATACCTCTTTTTGATTTCGAGAAAGTTCTAGAAAATTCTCGTGCGCGATTAAAAATCATATAAAAAGGAGGAAAACCTCTCAGATCGATGAGTTAGTTAGTTTGTTGTTGTTTTAAGAGTTTGTTTAGAAAACTGCTCTTGTTGACTGTAGCGAAATAGCGGATTATCTTACTTTAGCTGTTTCGAATTGAGTTTTCTTGAACGTTTGAGTAGTTAAAAGATACTACTGTGAGATTTTGTAATATTGCACGAATATCTGAGGAAATTTAAGCATTAGTTGTTGTGATAATAATAAATTATGTTCCTTTTTCATCGGACTTGCGCATTCATTTCGTAACGAACCTGTACGCACGCAACAATGCATATATATGCAAACACGCTTGTTTGATGGGTCCAATTGCAACCAAAAAATGTATATGCACGATTAGATGTTATAGCAGTCCCATATACAGTTTCTTAAATTTCTAAGACTTTTCGACGTTTAATCAATTTTGAGTTATGCGGGATACATACATATGTGCTACGTATCGACGTCACGAAAAAAAAATCTGTTTTGAATCCAATTTACAATCAGTTTTGAAAAAAGTATTCTTTGTTCTGCGCTTACTTACAAACGGCAGGACAGGCAAAAAGATTGTTCAAATGGATTCCAGAGCGGACGAATTGAATATTTTCGTTGAAATATGATACCAGAATTTTTTCCCCGATTTCAATACTTCCTTTACGTCGTGCAAGGAAGTGAAAACTGGAAACGGTTGGAGTTATATTAATGTCAGACAAGTCAGAACATAATTACATGGGTGTTTTAAAAGGTTTCCATATGCATGAAGAAATACTCTTTCTCAACAAAGAACTCCTCCCTTTACTCAAACAACTCTAGTGGGCTTTGAAATAATTCAATCCAAAGCAATACAAATATACTCCATATAGTATTTCATAAAATTATGAGTGGTGCAGGGATAAAATTAGGCAGAAGAAAATAAGAAAACGGTACTATTCGGTTTTGAGGGCCGTAAAAAATCGCCAAACTATTTTTGATACCAATGCTGCCAAAAATAATTGCGGCAAGAAAGGAAATATAATAGTAAATAACTATCTAAGATTGACATTTTAATTTATATTAAAGGTTAATTTCATATAATACTCTTTTATTATTATAATTTATATAAAAATAGGCTAAACATACTGAATAGAAGCATAAGAGTAAATAACTATTTCACATCATTATTATAATTTATATAAAAATTGCTAAACATAACTGAATGGATGCCTGCATCGCTATTTCGCTACCGAGTTATCGCTAAAGCATAATTTCATCTCGTTGGTTGCTCAAACATATTTTTCTATAATGATGCCGTTTCTTTGCAAAAATTCTCGGTAAAGTGCACAATCGCCCACTTATTTGTTTGCCGCTTTTTACAAGGGTAAGAACATTTGCATTTTTGTCAATTTCCTTTTACTTTTTAAGAGAAAATAGGTCAATGTGTATATAGATAAAGTCAAGGGTGTGCGCAGTACCATTTTTGTACAATTCTTGGATTTTGTTTGGAAAGGAAATCGATCGATATGTAAAATGATACCGAGTATGTGCAATTCTTAAAAACGCGTCAAGCAGTGGGTGAGTCTGCACTTTACCCAAAACTATATTGCAGACTTTTCGTCATGGGCAATTCCCAAATTGTGAAATCCATAGAATATCCAAAAAGGAGTTAAAAATTAAACTAGTATTTCGATGGCGTCTTAAGAAATATAGAACTACATAAACTTACGTAATCTGAAATCAGCGCGTACGCAAGATTTGGCGCGCTGTTAAATGGGCGCGTCTGCTAGATTTGGCGCTTTTGCGCATACATTTTCGCTGCAATTTTTTACGGTCCTCAAAACGGAATAGTACCAAGAAAACTTTTATGAACTGAAACTAATACTGCAATTGAAATAGGCGTCAAATAATATACACGGTTCTTCACGGGTCTCGACAGCAGCAGCAGCGGCGGAGAAGGAGGAGGATTAAAGAAGATTAAAATAGTTAAGTAGATTTTAAAGTAGTTACAAGATTAAAACATGAATTTTTATCTGAGGTACAAATCCAACATAATTGAATCTTTGGACAGCAGGATGTAGTTACTAGTAACGTTTAGTTATATTCGCAAACTGCAATGTAATAAAATTTATGCACTTGGTTTTATTTAAATTGCACTGGAAATTTAGAAACCTATAGAGTAAATAATTGTGAGACGATATTTACGCTTTGGATATCATTACAGTTCTAGCCTTTTGCTATGAGAAAGAAATTTAATAATTTTAATTAGGTTAGGAACTGTAGATCTGAATGCCAACAAGTTTCCTGGCAAGAGAGAATGATGTAATTCAAATTATGTAACAATGAAATTATGTTCGACACATACGAGAATAAACGGAATAAGAGCTATAAATAGATTATGAAATGTGGGAAAGAAGGTAAATTAAACCATTTATTCGCTTATCCCGTAAATAGCACTTATTGCATAAAAGCTAGTGAATAAAAACAAAGATACCTCTCAATCTCCAATTAAAACAATGTTTTTGGAAATATTTTTATTAAATCTCATTTGTAATACCAAGAACCTGCTTCATTTAAAACATATTATGTGAAAAATGTTCAGTAAATAGCTAACGAAATATCTATGAGATGCCTGCATGCAGTTTGAAGAAGTGAACCTACACCAAAATAAAAAACTTAAATTTAACTGAACATGCAATTTTTTCTAAGATGTGCATGTATATATGAAATATTAGGATATGAAATGGTTACCATTCCACTAACAATTAGTTTCGATAAATTAGAAAAAGCTCATCTATTTGCGTCCTGTAAAATCGCCAAAGCTTTTATTTCAATGAAATTTTGATGAAATCTTATTGTAATCATGACGGAAAATCTTCGTGTGTCCATCTGTTCTACTTTATATATTAGTGCATTATCGTTAATCACTCTTTGTAGCAATTTTGAATAGAAACGGTAAAAGCAGAGCATTATATGAACATGAATTATATATTATGACGTTTTTTGTCATAAAAGTTTTCAAGAAAACACAAGAAAAAATAAAATTATGAATGAAATGATGATTAATATGGCTAATACACACTAAAACGATATCAGTCAGTTAATTTTCGAAGCGGTACCATATTGGTTGATATTTTGGAAATAACATTATGAATACCTATAATGAAAACATTTTTTCAAATTAAGGTATCCTTCAGTTCTTTGACCAATTTGTATACGTTAATTAACTTTCTCTTCCTCCTCGTTTCTACTCTTCCTGCCACAATATAAATTTCTATCTCGTGTGGTATTCAAATGAGGTAAAAGGGTGATATTATTTAAAGGACGGTTTTACAGGGTAGAATCAGAGCGTGTCCTGCCCTCCGAAGGCTACGTTGCTAATTACGATTCTTCTGAGAATAGTATTCTGCGGCATTGCGTGTTTTTATCCATTAGTTTTGCGCTTACTTTACTGGCCAATAAAGCTAACTCATTATTATAGTTCGGCCGTCTCAAGCACAACCCTGGTTGGCATTCTGCCAAAACACATAGACTCGTCCAAAAGGGGCGGTATTACTTGCTGCGACGTGAAGCGATAAGCGATAAGCAACGGAGGACGTGAGCACTGTCCCTTTACCAAAAGGTTAATCGGTATAGCACCACGTCCACCTATATCTAGAGCCTAAAGAGGAATCACAAGACGCCACGCACCGGGCGCCCAGAGCCAAATTCAACCCGGGGGCAGTCCAACTGACCAAATGCCTACGAAAGACAGTCCCAACAACCGCCCAGGCCCCACATTTATTAAATAAAATAACAAAAGCATACAGGGCCGAACAAGGGCGAGTTTTGACAATAAGCAAAAATTTTACAAAGGTGTAATACACACAAATATAGAATATGCATAAGCTAAAGTACAGTCTGATGTTGGGCAGCCCAATAATATACAATGAGTAAAATATAGACAGTAGAATTAGACTTAATGACAATATAACATAAAAACAGAGAACATAGTGACATAATGAATGTAAATGATTACAGCAATACACAGAGGATATACCAAAAGAAATAAAAATAAAAGAATACAATAGCCATCAGTGTGTGACTGGAAGTACTGATACATGGGAAATGCGTAAAGCATTCAGAAGACTAACAACTGGATCGGGATACATTGCATAGCCAAGTACATATATTTGACAAAGCAAACATATTGAAATTCAGTGTAATAAACTAGATATTCGCTATGACAAAGTCATGTTACAATACCGCAGGTAGTGATGTGTACAGAAGAAGTAGGTAGCGTACAATATAATTTGATCTCGGTACGCATTTAATCCCTATAGTACAACAATAGTTAGGGAAAAGGAATATGTTATACAAAATATATTTAGCATGCAACTGTGTTTAAGATATACAAAGGTCGATACATTGGTTACTACCAATTATGGTACAGGACTCGTACCACACTTAGTAACAGAATGCAATAGCGGTACAATACAATTGATCACGTGGCATTGTGGAAAAAACATGCAATAAGGCTAATTATACGATTATGAGGAATAAAAATAATATATTTAGCCTGCATAAAAGTTAACGAATATAGGACGTGAACGGTCACCTCTTCTCCGAAAAGGGCTATGCTGGAGGAAAAGAAAATCCCCATCCTTCCAGCCTATTTTGAGAATAATTCGAATGGCGCATGCGTGTTTGCGCTCATGGTCGCGATTGAGGCGATCGAACTATACCTAGTCAAGTCAAATCCTTTATCTTTGATATAAGCCATAATTGCTGGCTGTATTTTGTAAGCACAAGTGGGGCCTTTTGTTAACTTGAGTCAAATGAAGGGTTCTGCACACCTTTCTCAATCTCTGTGGTAACTTACGAGGCATAGTAATAATTCCCATAAAGTCTTGAGACGTTTTGCGCATTTTGCGTTTCGAAAGAACACGAAATGTTATTAAATGATGCCTTAGATGCATAGCAATATAATGTCAATAATGGTCGGTTTAACATTTTGTTATTCTTGATAAGGCATTTTTGACATCTACAGTTACCGATACAAATGGGAGGGATACCAGAATTTCACCACAGATTGCTCAGTCAGAGTCTCACGCAGCACCTGTGGAGCTGCGCATCTAATTTTAAGGCAGAAAATCCCGAGGTTGGGGCGGTTCGAGGGTCTTTCAACTTTTTTTTACCACCACCAACCACTCGGCCCGCCTCGTATCTTGAGTGCCAGGTTGCTGCGTAAACACTATACATATACAGATCAATGCCTTCTCCCGCATGCGAACCAAGGCCCAGCAGTTGGCGTCACTCTTCAAAACTTGCATTTGCACTTTTCAGAAATTTAAAAAGTTTGCAATAATCGGAAGATTAAATAGGAGACAAAGAAGGTGAAAAGAAACGAGTAGACTACATTATGAATGTTACTTACGTTAACCTTTTATTTCTATTGGCTAATTAAATTTATTTTGTAAAATTTGCCATGACTATTGGTCAAAGACATTTTTGCATTGTATAAGTACACGCATCATGAGAGTTATGTAAAAATCACATCTCCGGTATAAACTGTGAAAAGATACCCTTCAGAGAGGTTTGTTATTATAAGCATGTCACTCTTCTTAAGATTATTTATTAAAAGCATGTTATTCTTTTTAAGGTAGAAAGGAATCAAATTGAAAGCGAGATTTTAGAAGCTGTAGCAAATTGCAGTTAGACTTTTGTTTTACACATTCTTTATTTTATTTACATATTATGGTAATCTAAGATGAAAAGAAATACTTTTCAGTTAGTTTCCTGACGGCAAAAATTTCGAAATGTTTAAAGTAGCGAAAAATATAAAACTGAATTATATTTGATGCTTCAGATTTGTAACGCATTTTCTTCTATCTCAGAGTGTGCCTTTGTCGTTTAATTGAAAGCCTGTGCGACTGGTACGCGGCAGATCTAGAGTTTGAATCCGGCGAAGGCATCGTTGATTTTTCATCTTTCTCGTCTCGAAAACAATTCTAAATCTTTCTACCAGTGTGGCTCGGACAGCCATCTGGCGAAAGATAATTCGTCACCACCAGGATCTGGCTATTGAGTTTCCGCTTCCACAATCGAACTTCAAGTGGAGGAGAATGTAAGATATTTTCTCTGTCTTTAGCATGTGCCCTCATGGTGTACCTAGAAGCGCATCTCGCTAGCAATTGGAAAGACCGAAGTAAGAATTTAGGCGAGGGCATTACAGATTTTGCAAGTTTCCTGCACCGATGGAAACCAAAGACTCTACTGATTGATTCTCAGAATGAATTATTTCATACAGTACTTCTATAATATCGATACGAAATTTATATTCTATATTTAGTTATTTTCCAACAAAATTTTGGCTACCATTTTGGAAACACAATTCTGTTAAATATGCTATCAAAATATGAGTGCTTTTCTCCTTAAGATATCCTTCATTGAAAGGGTCACCGGCAACCTTTTGGTAAAGTCTCTGATTGCTGGTAGTTCCATCTGGTTTTAATTCCTGGCTGTATGTGTCGTTTCGTGCTTTTCCGCATGTGTAAAGTATATAAGAATCAGTTTTCCAAAGAATGCCCTCCACAAAGGCATACCTCCTCTTTGGCAGATAAGCATCGCGTGCTTTGCCACAATCAAATAAACCAAACTAAGGTCTTCTTTTGAAACGAAACGTAAAAGCACAAAACAAATTGAGAGACACACTGCAAAAAACAGTGAAAACTTGCACAAACACTCGCTCAAAAACTGGAACCTACTTAATATCATTAACAGATAGCACATACGTTAACATATTTACTATATAAAGTATTTATTATCTCAAAGCTCGTTAGCCCAGAAGGGCTATTAATTTCGTTTTGCATTGTGTGCACTATAAACGAGTTTCACTTTTCAAAATGTTGTGACCAATTATTATCGCCTGTATTATACTTATAGAAATTAATTAATGAAAGAATCTGCATACTTGTATAAATGCTTCTTTCACTGTCAAAAAAACAACGGTACCTAGATGTATCACATTTTGAATAGTTCCCATAAAGTCGTGAGACCTTTTGCACATTTCGTGTTACGAAAGAACACGAAACGTTGTTAATTGAATAAGTAGTCCTTCACTCGAAAATGGGCATCTAGAAGCCCAAATTTGGAATGTGGAATTTGTTTTATAGTCTATTTCATATTTTATAAAACTTGAACAAATTATTAATTAGCAAATTCTACGATTTCAAAACGAGCAGTGGCAACACTGTGCGTAGAAAAAAAAACACATTTTTATCTCCATCGCGCGAGACTCTGTATCGGAAATTCTAAAAATATGCTCTTTTAAATATTTTTTGATACTGCTGTTGAACTGAATTTTATGGTTTAAGGGCGAATAACGTGATATCTAATAAATAAACGTAACACATAAAAAGTTTTAAAAAAAAGCCACTTTGGGCATAATATAAAATCTGAAGGCTTTCAGATTTTTTTTTAGTTAAAATTCGAAGATTTTTCTTTTATTATAATTAGTATTATATTTTATTTCGAATTTCTAATGATAATGAGAGGAACTGTTTTTTAATATGTAATAAGATATTTCAATAAAATTTTATTACTGAATGAGTAGTTCAAATATTCCTACTTGTGTTCTTATGCTGCGTATCTCGAAAAAAATGGATTCAATCCTTACTTAACAAAGTGCTTCTTCGTTAAATGCAAGAAATCACCCGGTAATATTTAATCTTCATGAACTGTTTATTATAGTGAACTTAAATTTTTTCTTAGCGAAGAGACACAGTAAAGAAATCCATCGGGTTTTTTTAATTGAAGAATATTTAGTAAATCTCTTTTTTTTTTTTTTTTCCTTAAGCATTGGAGTTCTTTTAATTGTGTTTAAAACAAAGCTAATGATCAGTTAGATGACGTTGCATGTATATCCACCCCTGTCTTTATTTCAATGCTCAAATGAAGCTCTTTGATTTCTTTTCATTATTTTTATGTTACGTTGATTTACTTTTTTGTTCCCGATAATCTTAAAAAAATTAGTTTTCGATACAGCTTTTGATTTGCTTTTCTCGATTTAATTTTTCTAGTGCTCTAAAAATACCGGGATTAGATTACATAGCAATTAACTGTTTGATTATGAAAACATTAATCTATACATTTTTAAAAACTTATTTTAATGATGTATAGATAATTATTACCTCCTCAATAAAAGTTATTTCTTTTAAGTATTTAAAAGCAAAACAACATAATGGAATTTTTCATTGGAAATTAATGCCTCTTTATCATGCTCAGGAAGAGTGATGTTTTTTAGAAGCATATTCAAACTGCTTTTTAAATGTGATACATATAATTCTGCAAATTCTATTTATTGAACTGTTGTTTAGGAAAATTTGTTATTGTCAAAACTCAGCGAGGGTTTCAAACCTACGTTGTGATAGACCCTCTTAGAAAAACTGTATACACCCAATCACATTGCATTATGTGATTTCTGACTTATCATTTCTGGCGTTTAGTTTTATAACTTTGTAGAGACATTAGATTATTTCGGAAGCAGGAGAGATGAAAAATGAGCAATGCCCTCGCCGGGACTCGAACAACGGACCTCTCGAATACGCGTCGACCGTGCTGACCACTACACCACGAAGATATGCTAAAAAGGCGGGAGAAATACCTTATATACTCCACCTTTTAAAGGGCGACTGGAGATTACGGAACCCAGTATTCAAATCCTGGTAATGGAGAATCATCATCCACCATCCTTTTTAGTTCGGGCGCCACTGTAGAGACAATTAAGTATTTTTTGGAAGCACGATAGATGAAAAATGAGCAATGCCCTAGCCGGGACTCAACTACGAATATGTGTCGAATACGCGTCGAGCGTGCTGACCACTGCACCACGAAGGCATGCTAAGAAGGCAGGAGAAAATACTTTATAACCTCAAGTTTGTATTTGATTGCAAAATAATTGCTTTCCCTTCGTTTAGCAATGCTAAATTTAGTTTAGATAATTTGATTTGATTATGGCAAAGCATACGAGGGCTGTCTGCCTTAGGGGAGGAATATCTTCTTAAAGGAGGTTATAAAGTGTTTGATTTAGTATGGTTTATGTGATTACGGCTAAGCCTCGAGAGCTATCAGCCTAATTGAAGGAATACCTTCGTGGAGAACTATCTAACGAAAACTAGCTCGTATACATGTTACACATGGGAAAAACACGAAATTCGTATTACACGATACATATGGGGAAAAACACGAAAACTACCATGCAGCCAACCCGTTCGGGGGATTGAAGCCTCGGACCGAACTACCAGTGTTCAGAGACTCTACCGCTCGACCTCTGGTGGGCCACGTTATAAAGGTAAACTGACTGTTATTTATATTACACACAGGAAAATCTACAAAACCAACAGCGCATCCAGCCCGATCTCCTAGGATTGAACCTACACCAAACTGCCGACATTTAGTCGTTTTTAACTACTTGGTAAATTTAGTTTAGTCTCTTTTTGAATAGAAAGAAAAGAAAACATTCTTTTCAATTTGCTTCCAAATTAAAAGAATTCAATGCATCTCAACAGTCAATCTAACTCCTATCAGAAATAATTATTAAATTGGCTCTCGAAGGCTTCGAGCCTTTTCGTACGATACGAACATCGAATAGTTTTGAATTTCGTCCTCGTTTAAAATTTAATTTTCCCCCGTATTTTATTGAATACAACACATTTTTTTTTTACTTACGAAGTTGGTCACACGTTATAACAAATATTACAGTATGAAAAGCTGCATGCATAAAAAATTATCTTACTTACAGCTTACACATATATCTAACCTTACCAAAATACTTCTGAAACCTAGATATTTAGAATCCAACATGATGAAAACTTTTAATAAGTTTCAAAGAAAATAAATTAAGAATTTACCTGGATAGCAAGCATAATGTGATATAAGAGGTATCTTATAGGATATACCCAATCATACTGCAGTTCGACCAATTAGACAAATCAAATTACTTGTGTCGCATAGTTACATAGAAAAAGGATAACAAAGCTTATAAGAACACCAACAAAGAAACCAAACATAAACAAAACTTCAAACCTTTACGCGAAAAAGTTATGCATTGTTTCTTATGTTTCTAGAGATAATCATTCTTCATGAAAGAAAATATGTCGACGCATAAATCAATTGTAAAGACTATAAATACATTTGTAGCAATATTAAATAGGCCCACCAGCGGTAAAGTCGCTGAAAACTGGTAGTTCGGTGCGAGGTTCGAATCCCGCGAACGGGCTGGCTGCATGGGTGTTTTCGTGGTTTTTTCCATGTGTAACGTGTATACGAGCCAGTTTCCCTTAGAAAGTCCTCCCCTTAGGCAGATAGCCCTAGTGTGCTTTGCCATAATTAAATACGCCAACACCAACACACCAATATTAAATATTGCGTTGAAAACCGTTTGTCAAAAAGATCCCAACTGCTAAATTTACCTTATTTGTGACATAGTTTGTTTACTTAGATAGAAGCTGGGTTAAAATAAAACTTATTTAACTCGTAGTCAGATGGTTAATCCTTTACATCGCGATATTTCTATGTAACTTGTTAGATTTTATAGTGCATTTTAAATTTACTAGCCAAGGACGTTAGCCCAGAAAGCTATTAATTTCGCATTGGCATTTTATGTTGGTTCACTATAAATGTCGGTTTACTTTTCAAATTGTTGCACCAAATATTAGAGCCCTGCTTTATATTATATTTAAAGAAATTAAATAATAAAGAATCTGCAGAAATGCATGTACAGTGGATGGACAAAAATATGGAAACACCTTGTGAAATGCATGTTTGAAAATAAAGATTGATTTTAATGAAATATGTAGGTGGCGCTGGTGTTTTTGACTACTGACGCCACCTATACAACTTCGTAAATGTGCTAAACAGTTCAGTTGTTGTCGGAGTACTGTTATGTGAGGTTGTCATTGCATTATGTCAGAGTTAACAGACTTCGAAAGTGGGCAAATTGTTGGAGCACGTATGGTAGGTGCTTCCGTAAGCAAGGTAGCCGAGGCGTTTAGTGTTTCAAGAGGTACTGTATCGAAGATTTATTCCGCATATTTGAAAAGCGGAAAAACATCATCTGCTAAATCACAGCGCGGACGAAAGTGTGTCCTGAGTGATCGTGACAGACGATCATTAAGGGCAATTGTGACGAAAAATAAGAAGACCACAGCTGCAAAAGTTACTGCTGAAATGAATGTTGTGTTACCGAACCCTGTGAGTACCAAAACAATTAGAAGGGAGCTTCATAAACAGGGAATTGCTGGCCGTGCTGCAATTGAGAAGCCACTCATCAGTGATGCTAATGCCCTTAACAGGAAAAGGTGGTGTTTAAGTCATAAAGCCTGGACTATAGAGCAGTGGAAGAGAGTAATATGGTCTGACGAGTCTTCTTTCACATTGTTTCCCACTTCTGGCCGAGTTTACGTCTGGAGAACGCCATCTCAAGCCTATAATACATACTGCTTGTTGCCAAGAGTGAAACATGGCGGGGGTTCTGTTATGGTTTGGGCATTCTGTAAATACCCAATGATAACCGTGATACCCAATGATAACTGTGTCAGGGCACATGACTGCCAAGACTTATGTGAACATTTTGGCCGATCAAGTTCATCCCATGGTACAAACGTTGTTCCTCGATGCTGATGGTGTCTTCCAAGACGACAAAGCCCCTGTTCACACAACTCACATTGTCCAGGACTGGTTTTCTGAGCACGAGGATGAGTTGTCCCATCTCCCCTGGCCACCACAGTCAGCAGACCTGAATATTATCGAACCTTTGTGGTCTACATTGGAACAGAAAGTGCGTTCTCGTTATCCACCGACAACATCATTATCTGAACTTGCCACCGTTTTGCAGGAAGAATGGTATAATATTCCCTTGGCAAACATACAGTAACTGTATTTATCCATTCCGAGAAGACTGCAAGCTGTTTTGGATGCCAACGGGTTTCCTACACCATATTAAGCAAAGAAACATTTTGTTTTAAAGGTGTTTCCATATTTTTGTCCAACCCCTGTATATTTCTCGCATTGTGATAAAACAACGGTACCTAAAGCCATCCAATTTTAAATAACGTCATCTTCCACCGAATATGGGCATCTGGAAGCTTTAATTTGTAATTTGAAATTTGTTTTATTATCGATTTCATATTTTGTAACACTTTTATCAACACACTCAACCATTTCAAAAGCAAACAATGGTAATACTGTACGGAAAAGAAAATTATCTTTAGCGCGCAAGACTGTGTATGGAAAATTCTAAAGATATGCTCATGCGATATTGCTATTGAGTTGAATTTTATGGTTCAAGCGCGAAGAACATGATATTTAATCAATAAAGGTAGCACACGAAACGTTAAAAAACGCCCCATAGGGTGTAATGTAAAATCTGAAAGCTTTCAGATTTTGTAAGAATTTAATTTAATTTAGAGACTTTACTTGAATTTAAAAGGTTTAATCTATAACATTTTGATCATATTAACCGACACGTGGATTACAATAAGCGACGTATTTTCCACGTTTCTGTGTACAAATGATAGGGACCTTGGAACTTGGAAAACAATATCGAAATGATAACTTTGTAGAGTTATTAGGATATTTGGAGCAGGAGAAGGGAAATGTGTCCAATGCCCTCGACGGGATTCGAACCTGGAACTCTGGAATACGCGCCGAGTGTGCTAACCGTTGCACCACGAAGGCATACAGAAAGGATGGAGAAAATAACATTAACCGCGATAACAGTAAGTAGGGTCTACCGTATATGTAAATTTTCATAGAATATTCTGAAGCACTTGAGGTCTTGGTCATACAAAACACATTTGGCTACTTATATATTTTGATTAGAATACGTATATGTTCACCATATTAGCGAGTATTTTGTTTCCTCATATTAGAATGCATCACTTAATATTTTCTAGTTTCTCTCTAAAGTCAATGTTTTCATACATGACGCTTGGAACCACCAAGAAAGAAGCAAAATTATTAACATCCTATTTCAAAAATATTTTGTCACGTTATTTCTTGGCGACTTTCCCGACTAAAACATTTAAGCTTCTTAATAGCTCACATCCTATTAAGCCACTCAATCAGCATTTTATTCCATTCCTTCATTAATTACTTCTTATTAAGACCCTTTCTGCCAATTGAAGTGATGCTCTTTAAGGAAAAAAAAAAAAAAAAAAACTGTTGTGTTTTTATCAACCTAAGACTCCGGAACCTTGATAAGGACAAATACAAACTTAATACGACATTAATTGGTGCGCAGTCTCTAATTAAAACAGTCCCTCAACCTGGGAGGCCATATCGCCATTGTTTCAATGAAAACGTTCAATTGTTCGATGTGATTCTGTAAATATAGTCAAGGGTGGCATCGTTTGGGTGAGGGATGGGGGTTTTCGTTTCCTTTCGCTCGAAGAATGTGCTCGAGAATCTTCCAGCAGTTTTGTTTCTTCTACAAGAGAATTCCTTTAATTACTATAATTAGACCAAAAAAATGTTTCCATACTGGAACTTGAATAGAAAAATGGTTCTTTGATTTAATTAATGCAAATATTCTTTTTCATTACCAGATTGTGCAGCTGTTTTAAGCACATACCAAATTAAGATGCATGAATTAAGAAACGCATTTAAGGATTATATTTAGCTTGCATATGAGTATCTCTTTCCCCCTCTCGCTTCCACCTTCCCAGTGCATATATATATATATATATATATATATACAAATGAAAAATTATTTTCTTGGAAATATGAAGCAAAATTTAGGTATTGTTGCATGCGTACGGGTTCGCAAGAGATTAAATGCACACAAAACCAATTATAGATTGATAAAATTTATCAAAAGAAACTTTTCAGAGTTCTGGTACTTTCCACAGAAATACTCGTACAGGTGTTCACAGTAATACAGAGTATAGTTAACAGTTACACTGTACACTACTGCGAACGTTAAACACTATGCAAGGAAAAAGCATTTGAAAAGAGAAGCTTTCAGTACTACAAAGCCGCTCTTAACTAACAGTTCGCAACAGCAACTCAGAACAGATATTCTCTCTGGCCTTACATAGTTTTTACCCAACTGCCGAGATATTTCTAGTACTTTCTGCTTCTTAAAATTACTGGAAGACGGTAGGAAGGTCGAGTTACGGTTACAGATAATATAGTGATCGATTACATTTATTCAATCACAATACTTATTACGATGATAGTGGAACTGGACCAAAATGAAGTCAAACAGTCGTCAAGTTAAGCGACTCTGTCCAATAAAAAAGAAGAAGTACATTTATTAAGTCATGTAAAGAGAAAATGCAATAATAAAAATTACAATGCATTAAATTCGAAAGGTTTCGCGATCGGAAATTCATTTAATTTCTTTTAATTTAAATTAAAAATTTTAATTTGCAGGTAAAATAAAATTTAGAAAAGTGAAAGCCCGAAATACAAAATTATATTAAATATATAGAGTCTGGTCTGTTCTTTAAGGGAACAGCCCAGCCTAGATAAGGCTTCCTGTGATAAATTTTAAAAGTTTCGTGAGACTATATTTCTGATCAAATATAAAGTAAAACAGAGAGCGTAAATTCGAGGAGCAAATTTTGAATACGATTAAAAAATAATGATTTATACAAACTACTTTATATCCGCTGAACTCAGTCTGTTCTTTTCAAATTAAAGTTGTTATTTAAAGAAAGCAACGCATGCTCGCCACTGGCACAGCAAGAAATACAGATAAATTCATTGAAAATTATATTTAATTTTGGAAGCAAAAATAAAACTCTACGCGGTTCAGCGGATTAAGCAGCACTGAGAATATTTCTTAAAAAATTTCTTAAAATAATTTTGAGTTTGAGAATCACGTGTTTTTATATTTATTAAATGTTTTTATGCATCATAAATGATTTTACGATTTCAGTCTTAATCTTCAGTTTCAATATACGTTTATTCACCTTAAGACATATACGGCTCCTATTCTCTTCCAATTTTTTCACTCACTCTCCTTAGTTATTTCCTTAAATATTATATTTTTTAATTTTTATATTTAAGACATCTTATAAAACACTTAACGTTTCTTACTTCAGTGGTAGCACTTAACTCTCCTTCCTGTTTTTTTGAATGGCCCACCAGCGGCCGAACGGTAAACACGCTGATAGTTCCGTCCGAGGTTCGAATCCTGCGAATGGCCTAGCTGCATGAGCGTTCATATTTTTCCATGTGTAACGTTTGAGTGTGTACGTGCCAGTTTCCCTTAGAAGGACTTTCAAAGGTATCCACGAAAGTATCCCTTCTTGTAGGCAGATAACCCTCGAAGGTTTGTCATAATCTCACAAAGCAAACCAATCTTCGAAACATAACGATGAATTTTTTATGACGCACCGCATCATTTTTTCGACTTCGTTACACTCACGTGGAGGAGGGCGACAGATGAAATCCACAGTAGTAGAAAGAATAGTCCTAATTATACTTCCCGGAAATTTCAAATATTTTAGATGAATTTGAACCCCCCAATTTACCAATAAAAGCTAAGATAGCAGTCTTTTTACCGCCAATGGTATTTGCTCCTTCTTTTCTGCAAGCCTTCGTGTTGTAACGGTTAGCCCACTCGTTGCGTGCTCCAGAAGTCCAGCTTCGAGTCCCGACGAGAGCTTTGCTCATTTTTCATGCTTCCTGCTTCAAAATAACCTAATGAAAATGCGGTGCTGCTTTGGGAAACGGTTGCACGGATTTTTGGCGATTTACGTTGGCGTAACTGTTGGCGCGATTTTTACAATCGTCAGCCATCTTGGAAAATGCTGTTTTTACGTATTTTATGCATCGTAAAGTATTCGAAACTTTAAAAATATAAATATCAATAAAATGATGGATTAATTTTTTTGTTGAAAATATCGTTTTTGAAGATGGCAGGCAAATGTAAATAAATACATTTACTATGAGTATAAAATACTAAAGTAAGGTTAAATTATTACTTTTATACAGCAAAGATATAGAATAAAAACACCGCTATAAAAATATTGCGCCAACGTTTAATTGGATTAAAATATTACTTAAATTGAATATCGAATTAAAAACATCATACCAACGTTTAAAAGAATTAAAATATTACTTAAATTTAAATCCTTTAAAATAAGTTTTATAGGATATAATTATTTAACATTAAAACATATGTGGCAATAAATATCTCGGTAATTTTTTAAAACAGTGAATTAACTGTTTTAATAAAAATTGAAGTATACAATTATAAAGTAAAAGAAAAATATGTACTTACATTTTTTTTTGAGTATTTAACCGCGGTTTTGGTAAGTACCACAAAAAAATCGGAATCATAATTTAGATATCAATGGAAAAAGTTTAAAAAATGTAATATATTTTTTAAAATGTAATCCAAGAGGAAACATGTGAAAAAAATTGAAAAATGTAATCTAATGAATTTGAAGAGATGAATAATAAAATATTAAAATGGTGCAGTAATGCACCAATTTCAATATTCAAGGAGCAGAATACATCCCGAATAGAATGCAAATTATTTAAATAATCATACATAATAAAATAATTTTTAAAAAAACGCAAAATTTAATTGTATTTTAATATTTAACAGCCATAAATAATGTTTAAAACGTTAGATTAAATTTATAGATATTAAAACTAATTACTTTAAAAGTAATGTGATGTCATTCATTACATTATCCACAACATAAAATTCCATAAAATATCATAAACAATAACATTTTTATTTCAAATAAAAATGCAAAATTAAATTGATTTTTAATATTTAGAAGCCATAAATAATATTTAAAACACGGAATTAATGCATAATAAAACGCATTATTTTTTTATTTTTTAAATGAAATGACAACAAAGTATCGGTTATCATAAATAACTTGTCTAGCAATGGGTTTATTATAAGTCGTATCCCTCGCCAAAAAAAAAAAAAAAAAAAAAAAAAAAAAAAAAAAAAATTATTTCCAAAATCCGTGCAACCGTCTACCAAAGTAGCACCGAAAATGCAAAGCCAGAAACTATTCAGAAACTTCAAGTAAACAAACATCGAGGTTAACACAAGGCAACACATATAACTGAAAAAGTGTTCTCCCTAGAATTACGTCAGACAAATTTGCAATTGAAACCAATTGCTCGATTTCAAAAGTCACTCCCATGATTGCGATACCAGCGTGCACTTGGGGCAATTGCCCCCGGGCTATATGTTCCTGTGTAAAAATGATTTATCTTTTCATTCCTAATCCACTTTTAAAGTTTGCCTAAAACTTTTAAATATCTTTAGATCATTGATGTTGTCAGCAGAAGCGGGCACAAGAATTTCTAAAGTAAGCTACAAATTAATTTTAATTGGCTATAATTGTAATATGCTTTTCCCTGTCGCAACAACAAGTGCGAATTTAATCTCTTCAGAGATGATCTTTTCGTCCAGAGTTTAATTTAAAAAAAATATCATATATTCTTTCAAACTAAAAATCCAAGACATACGCCTCGTAGACAGTGTTATCCTAACAATAATACACTCGTCTTGTATACATTAACGACTAAGCGATACAATTATAAGCATACAGTTTCGGTAGTGGACACATAAAATCTATCTCGCTTTCATATCTCTTACGCTACTATGATTATTTTACGGATCATACCAAACATAGCATTTTCTCTGGAGTTCCAGCCTTAGAGAGATTATTTTAGCAAACTAGACAGCTAGAAATCACGACATTAATACATCTGTTTGGGAGAGCCCTAGTTCCCTGCTCTAATTCCGTGAAATTGGCTATCGTTTCAAAATGCGAAAGGCCTGAAAATTCCAGTGGAAACTAATTTCGCTCTAAGTTTAATGAAATCTATTTATCCGTTGTATAAACTAATAGGTTATTTCCAACTCTGATGTAGGTAACGGAGTTAAGGATTCATTCCGTGCTCTGGAGGTTATGTTTATTCCCATCTAAAATTATCAGATTTTTTTCCACTTCTGTAAGCATTTTCGCTGCTTCTGTTAAATTAAATGTAATATAAGCATTTAAATTTGAAGATGTGCATTTGAAATAGAAATGCAGAGCGATATTTAAAGGTGCATTTTGTCGTAATAATGCTTCGAAGTGTTTTATGTTCTTCATGTTATTTTGTAGAGTCATTACGTTAAATGAAAGCAGAAAAGATGAAAAATATGCAACCGCGGCACGCTAGGAGAGTGGGAGAAATACCTTATATACTCCCCTTTTTAAAGGGCGACTAGGGTTTTAGGGGAACTAGTCGCCAAATCCTGATCCGGAGAATCATCATCCACAACTCTTTTAGTTCGAGCGCCACTTATAGAGTCATTAGGTTAATTGGAAGCAGAAAAGATGAAAAATGTGCAACCGCCTTCGCCGGGAATCGAACCACGGACCTCTGGAATTACGGCCCAGCGTGCTACCATTATACCACGAAGGCACGCTAAGGAAGTGGGAGAAATACCTTATAATTTGTTTTCCAAACTTCAATCCGATTTGTGTGTTCATTTACGAAAACAAAGTTCTGTTTGGTATGCATTAGGTTGGACTATTTCGATATGACGAAGAACACGAGATATGTGACTAGAACTATGATTACTTCGTGGATGACTTTCTGTAAGAAACTGACCTATTCACGTCAAACGTGGAAAGAATCAGGAAAATCGCTTATACCAACCATCCTGTTTGCCGATATTTGAAGTTTTCTGCAGTTTTAATTACACAAAGCAAGAACTAATAAAAGCTGCGTGTCCAAGTCTTGCACAGAGTTACGAAAAGCGAATGGTACCATTTATATGTATCCTCAAAGTGGCAGCAACAATGAACCTGACCAAAACCTCAAATAAATTTCTCGTCCAGTTTCACCCATCAGCTGCTTGTTACACCATTTCATGGACATCAGCTCCCATAGCCCGCGCAATGATCTGTATTAAAAGACACAGTAACATCCAAAATTGTAGGTTGCTTCTTTGTTTATAGCGGTCCTCAACCACATTTAGGGATTTTAGATTACGTCAAGATCTCAGCTATATTCGCCGAGCTCATGAAGCGCAAATGTAAAAGTAAACAACGCAATATATATAACAACAATAATAATACTCAGATATTATTTCCCAAGAATGTTTTTAAGAATCCTTATCCTTATTGCTATTATTTTATCGCATGTAATTGTTCCAGTTAACTGCAGCACTTTCACACATAGTAAGCTGTTTGTTACACCATTTCACGGACGTCAGCTCCTCCGCCCAAGCGCACATAAACCTAATAGCAGTGACAAACAATATTCTGAAACCGCTGAATCAACTTCAAATACGGTATTGCCATATTCCCAAAGAAAAATCAATAAATAGTTTAAATAAACAATGCGAATTTGAAACCCTCTTCAAAAATGAATAATATAAGGGCACACGGCAAGAGCAAAAATATAGCACGATGTATAATTCTACGATTACGTGGCGAGGTACAAGAGCACACAACATATAACAAACAATTAATTTTGACTATTACTGTGCATTAATTTTGGTTAGGGTATTGGAATTTGTCAACGCCCATGAAGGCTATCTCTCTAAAAGGAAAGAGGCCTTCGTGAAGGATTTTTCTAAAGGAGTGAGTAAGAGTTTATTTGCGCAAAACCAAAAATGATTATAGCGCGCCAAACACGAGATGGGATAATTACAACTGATGAAATTAAAATACAATAAATAAAAACAAGTGGACAAATGTACCAAATCCAGAGGAGGAAGTCATATAAAAACAAGGTAAAAGCACACATTAAAATCCAAGACACAATCTTCAGAACAAATTAGGTAATAAAAGCCATTCTCTTTTAAATAATAAAATAAATTACAATTGACCTCTCTTCCTATTAAACGGTCGAGAGGTAAGTAACAGCTATTAAAATATTTCTGACGAAGACTATTAAAACATGGACACTCAATTAAAATATGACGGACAGATACACAAACATTACAGTTTAAACAAGTAGGCTCATTTTCAGCTTTCAGAAGATAGTTATGTGTCACTTTAGTGTGACTAATTCTGAGGCGAGTCAAAAGAACTTCCTCCTTACGATTTCCAGCAAAATCCCAATGCTCAATTCTAGGCTTTACATTTTTTAACTTGTTGTGAAGCTGAATGTTCCAAATTTGCTGCCATTTTTTCGGATCTTCCCCTTGATGACGCAGCAGATGTCTTTAAAAGGGATAAGGCGATTGGACAGTTCAACAGCAGATTTTGCTGCGATATCTGCAAGCTCATTTCCCTTTATTCCCGCGTGCCCAAAAACCCAGCAGTACAGGACTTCATATACTCGAATCGTTACGTTTATATGAATCTTGAGATTTTTCAAAGGAAAACGGTTCTTATTATGAAAGCTAATCACGTGGGGTTGGCTTTCATAGTAGAGTTAAATCCTTTCGTCTAGGTTCGATTCCGAATCGAACCAATATTCAGCACTTTTATCCACCTAACCACTAGTAGAGCATCAACTAAACGTAAAATGAGCAAAACAAAGGAGACAGTTCTGTATTTCCCGCTCTACTGGGCCGATTGAGGAAATTCATATTGCGTTTCTCGTGTCTCTAAAGCGCGAATTAAGATATATATTAGATTTATATATAGCATTGTTCTAATATAGGTATTTTAACATAAAATCGGAGTTTTCCTGAAATAAGATACCATTTTTTTTTTCCATATTTCAATTCTACAACTCAAATTATGCCTACATATTAAATTTTGTAAAATTTGGTGGGAAATTTACGGAGAAATTCAAAAATTTATCTCGACTCGTTTTTGTTTTCAGTTTTCCTCAAGAATAATGCACTTGCCGAGCTTCTTAATATATGTCAAGCTATTTTTCTCTCCTTTTCACATTGTAAAAGAGCGGAAAAAAGCCATGTCGTTCCTACTTACAAATAAATTTAACAAAGTGCCTAAATCACATTTGATGTTATTATCGCTTTCAACAAATATGTCAAATTTTGAAACGCGCCAATATATAAATTCGCGTATATCTTCGAAAATTTTAAATAAAAAACTTTACTCTTTTACAGGTATGCTTAGAAATGCATCTTACTTTAAGATGATGATAAACATTTTATAAGTTATAATATAAAATATTTTTCCAAAACGTTTTAAAGATGCAAATTTTATAAATAAATCATAAAAATGGGTGAATGGTATTTGGAATGAACCTAAATTTCGAAATGTGAAAGGAAGAATCAAATAGGTTTAATAAAAAGAGAGATTAATAAATATATACATAATCATGTTAACCGAGAGGAGCTAAATTTTTTAGAGCAAGTTTTTTAAAAACCATTCGTGTGATGTTTACAAAATTTGGCAGTTTGGCATAATTTGGGTCGTAGAATCGAGATATGGAAAAGTATTGGCATTCCATTTCAGAAAAAGTTCGATTTTGTGTCAAAATACATATATTAGAACAATGCTGTATATAAATCTAATACATATCCTACGACGGGCTTTCGAGACATGAAAAATGCAAGCTGAATTGCGTCAATCGGTCCAATAGAACATAAGATACAGAACTGCCTTTTTTTTTCTTTGCGCAGTGTACACACTAGGCCATACTGGATATCACTGTAAAAATGTTTTGTCATGCTCTCAAAATACTAGATTTAGGATTTACAAATTTTGGATGGCGACGATGTCGTTACGTTTTACAGCTGACTACATAATATAGGAGCTGTTTTGGAAACTAATAACCAAAAAGTTTATGTTGCCACAAATAATTTTGAAATTTAATCCGCTTTGTGACCGAATTTTTCGTCCTGTTTCCACCTTGCGCGCATGATATTTTAAAAATGGCTATTGGTACATACTTTAAATTGGAAGGAATTCTCTATAGGGGCACTATTTTCTAACTGAAGCAAAAATCTGATGAATATTTTAATATTAAAAAATTCTATGCACGAATACATTACAGATTTTTTTTAATAAAATACATTGCATAAACTCAACTCCAAATAAAATAAAACTTTAACATGAAATTCTTAGAATTTTTGGTTCACAGTAGTTGCCAAATGTTATAATACTAGTTATATATAAATATGGAATTAAATGATGTGACAGAATGTCTTAAACTGTGCTTGCAAGGTGGAAACATGACGAAAACTTTTGTCACAAAGCGGATTCAATTAAAAAATACTTGTGGCAACGCAAAATCTCTGATTACGATTGAAGAAAGCAGATATATTATGCAGTCAGCCTATAAAACGTTGGAAGTAATTGCTTTTAAAATAAATAAGTTATCCCAATTCTTGCGACATTCACATATTCGAATGGGTTTAAGGTGCATGAGTCCCCTTAACATACGTCGATATTCTCATGACTGCAACATGTGACGTATGACAATGAATGAAAGTAGCCTTGGAGAACCTTTAAGCACATGAGTAGAGCAGGAAATCGATTATACTGGAGGTCCTTTATGTATCTTACAGTGCATATATATTTTCTGACAAACCCTATATTTTGGAAGGATTCCTTTACAGACGTTTCCATTATCAAACGATATTGTTGCAATAGAGTGTAGATGCAGATCCATAATGAAGAGCAAACTGGCAGCCGAAGCAGTTTGCTTCATTTTTATTTCAGTAAACGTGTTGCGACCACAAACAACTTGGGAAACTACTCGTGCCTACTTCGAAAAGTTTACATCTTTGATAGCTCTGCATTCAGAAATACAGAGCTATGAAAAATGCATTTGACGACAGCACTAGGTAGCAATCAGCTACGCCGAAGTGTGGAGAGCAAGTGTAGTTTCAAGCTGTTTAAGATGAATAAAGCAGAAATTAAACTAAACAAAACTTATTAATTATAAATGGTGAATAAAATTTGAGTTACAGTGCGCTTACTCAAGACATTTCAAATTCAAATTACAGAATCAACTGCGTTAGATGGATTTAATTAAAGATATAATAAAAATAAAAATCGAAAAACTCAGTAAATGCTCTAAAACCTTCAAGTCAAATTGGAAAAACGTATAGATATCAACAGCTGAAAGGTATTTGTTGCTGTTGTCGTTGTTTCTAATGCTCACTTGCCTGACCTATCGTCAGCACGAGCCCACGAAATTCCTCGTGGCAAGTAGCGCAAGTTTACATTTGTCGTCGGCAGCAGCCTTGAGCACCTTACAGGTGACACTACGATTTAGGCAATTCCGCCCCCAAGGAGAGCACCCCGGTGGGATGGGTCCGAAGGTCTCCCACCCCTCTTACCCTACCACCAAACTCTCGAGAGGACATTCGCCTCGCCGCATATTTAGAGCGTCCCATGCCGCACGTACACTATACATCTACAAAGATCCGTGCCTTCTCTGGGAACCTGACCCGGGCCCATCGGCACGGCAGTCAGGGACGCTAACCACTATACCGGTTCGACTGCGAAAAATATTTAAAAATTGCTAGTATCAAGCAAGCATTAACATCGAAGTATTTCGCGCGATTTTAATTTTTATTAAAACAAAAGCCGAAGAAATGTTGCGTTTTTAAGGGTACTAAGAAATGGACTTTCTTTTTTCACCATCGGCGGAACAGCTGGCCCACTGGGTTAGGTGCTTTTCAGCCTGTTGGATCCCGTCGATGGAATTAAAAATAAATACATGAATAAACATAACTAAAGAGCTTAGTACTGTGTTCTCCGAGGATTGGCCATGAAACGAGGAACATTGAAGTAAGGACCAGAACATGGAAAGAAGGTGCACGGTGGGAACTGCTGAGACTAAGCGGAACACTTTTCATTATTATCGTACATGTTAGGCATACAGTTATATTAAGGATGTGCTATAAAAATCAGGTATAGACGTGAAGATGACCAAATACATTACAAATTGTGGAATACATTAAATGAGTTCTGGATTAATCATAATATGGAAAGGACTAGTCAAGAAATGGACTAGTCAAAAAAACGCTATCCCGGAAAGGAAACGACTAGGCGTCTGATTCAGTTCTACATGGGAAATTTTGTAATTAAATATTTTCTCGCCATTGAATTTTTTTTCTGATATTCTTCGTATATAAATCTTTAAATGGACATCAATTGAACAAATATTCTTATTCTCTCATAACTATCTATTTATAAAAAGTTAATATAAATAGAAGAGGCTTACTATTACTGAGCGACCACAACGCTTCATTTGCTTTTCTGTTCCGATGTTCACGAGTCGCTTTTCGACGACATACCTTTTCTTCGAGCACCATCGCCAACATCTGGTTCGAGTCTATCGAACATCATCTGCCGTCAGCACACCATGCTCGAGCTGAAACGTTGATGTGCTGCTGCAGTGATGAGGAACTACGACCCCGTGTCCAAAAATGCTTCCGATTAGAAATTTCCAATTATGACTCTCATTCGGTATCGTGGGGAAGGAGAAGGGAGTCGAATCTGCCTAGAATTGCATAGATTGCATCGAGATAAGATGCAAGGAGAGAGAAGACTGACTGCAGGTACTCTAACGAGAATTTTGCATTCCAAAGGATGATTTCCTGCCTTGATTCTAGACGTACCCGCTCCACCCCTCCCAGCGTGGTCGGTGTCGTGTTCTTGTCAGCATAATTCGCTGAATTCTCATTAAAATTGTATCGTGGGCGGGTAGGGGGTATGTTGCAGGTGGATTCGATCCCGTCTAGCGGAAGAGTGGTGGTCTGCTCTCTCACGTCAAGAGACGGCAGAGTTTATCCGTTTTCGATCGTGATTTGCAATTTTGATTTAGTCGCAGAACTTTCCGCAATCATTTAAAGGCGTAAAATATAAACAAAAATTGAGATCTGGCTCGTGATTAAATTTGCAGTTAATATCGGAGAGTTCTGAATTTCGCTGGAATACTTTCGTGTTTATATATAATGCATAAAAATACTTTAAACCAAATTAGTTACTTAACTGTCCCATATACATAAGGAAAACCGTTAATTTAAACAAAGTATTTGTCGGAATTTGAACCCGGGTAAAATTACAAGTATTCAACAGTTTTATCCGCTCGGGTGCTGGTAGGTCGAATCATTATCCGTTACATAAATTATTAATAAAACCAGATCACACAGAGAATGTATTTGAAAATATGATCATTGGGTTATCTACCTGAGATAGATAAAACCAACATTAATTTATTCGGAACTAATATTTATAGTATTGTTTGATTTAAAATATAAAATTAGCATTACGTTTGTTTCTCGCAAAATAATGAAATGGGTTTCAAAACAGAAGTGCATATTTTCTAGAAATAAATACTCTTTCCTGCTACGGAGGCAGATGAAAAAAAGTACTGAATTTCATATGAAATCATCGCTGCAAAATTTAGCAGGAAAGCATCTAGGATTTAACTTGAGTTGTTAAAATATTTTTCCCCCTTTTGTACAATTTTGTAAACCAATAGAAGACAAACTACAGTTTTACAGTAAACAAAGGCTGACATATGCTAGCAAAGCGGAAATTTCAGATTTAGAAAACCTGAAATATGACTATGACTTTACCATAGATGGTGTTGGTGTTGGTGTATTTAATTATGGCAAAGCTCACTAGGGCTATCTGCCCTAAGGGGAGGGATGCCTTCGTGGAGGACTTCTTTACCATAGACGACCACAAACCTGATTCTTCCTGGAAAAGGTTTTCAGTGTTTAGTCATTATGGGAAGATACTATACCGTACTAGCTACAAGCAATTTAATAAAACAGACCAGATAACATTTATTTCAATTTAGGAAATATTTACAATTACATTGAGCATATGAGAAGTATTTTACCTCGTGCGTCATAAATGGATAGAATAAAAATCTCGATCTGTGATGCTTAACCGAATACCATTCAGCCGACGAGACACTTAGCTGACAGTAGTTAGTCGACAGATATATTTTAACCCACACGGATGGTTAGCCGATAGGACATTCAGCCGAAATGGATATTTAACTGACAGGACACTTAGCGGACAATGAAATTTAGCCGACAGAATATTTAACAGACTTTAAGCCGAGAGAATATTTAGCAGACAGAACAGTTAACCGACATGGACATTTAGACGACACGATATTTAATCGACGTGGCATTTAACGGATACTGATATTTAACCGACGAGGCATTTAAACAACATAGACATTTAACCGACATGGACATTTAGACAACAGCACATTTAGCCGACAGGCGCGTTTAGTCGACAGGCACATTTACCCGACAGATCATGTCATCGACACGGTCATTTAGCGTATACGACATTTATTCGACAAAATATTTTAACCGACAGTAGGTATAGTTGACAACACGTACATATGGACACAAAAACATGCGACAATGTCTTAGTAAAATTTGTCCATATTTATCTGAAAAGAAAGCAGTTTCCAGTGTACCCAACGAGAAGATTTATGAATAGCCACAGTTTTCACTTTAATGTTACAGAAACCCTGGATTTTAAAATTAAACAGGAAAGTAAACTTATTTTAGAGTAAATTTTTAAATCAATTTCGAGAATAATCAGGCATAAGTTTCTGTATTTTCGTTTGGTTTGGTTTACTTCATTATGACAAAGCAATCGAGGGTTATCTGCGTAAGGGAAGGGATACCTTCGTGGAAGACTTTCTAGGAGAAAACCGGCTCATGTACATGTTAAGACACGGAAGCGACCATGCAGCCAAACCGTTTGCAAAGATTTGAACGCCGGACCGAACTGGCAGCGTTTAGCGACTTTACCGTTGTCGGCTGGTGGTCTCGTTCTGCATATTTCAGAAGTGGGATAGAAAATTTGAGCAGTCTGAAGAGCAAAAGGATTTTATATTTAAAGTAATGAATAGAGCAAAACCAATACCTGATTTGTCGCAGAAAATAACAATGAAACGTGAAAACACCATATTACAAATTTGAAAGCTTTGAAAAATGGATGTCATTTACCACAGAAGAGAAATTTTGTTAATGTGAAAGCATTCAAAAAGAAATCCTATATAGGTTACATTTGTTTTCGCTTTGCTCTACTCATTCTTTCCATATAAAATTATTTCACTTTTCCCATTGCTGAAATTTTCTTTAATGCTTCTGAAGTATGGAGGCTTATGTCCAAATTGATTTCCAAATCTGCGCCAAAATAAGGTGTCCAATTTTAAGATCCATAGTTTCTTTAACATTAAATTTAGTCAAAAATACGGTACTTATTCATACACCTTCTCATTAGGTACCTTGGAAACAGCCCTTTTTTTCGATAAATATTTTGCTAAAACATTGCCGCATGTTTTTTGTCTGTATGTACGCGTTGCCAGGTAAACGTATTTTCGGTTAAATGTCCTGTCAGCTAAATTACTGCATCGCTTAACTGCATGTTTAACGCTCTGTCTGCTGAATGCTCGCGTCAGATAAGCGTCCTGTAGGCTAAATATCAGCGTCAGCTAAATGTCACTATCGGCTAAGTGTCCTATCGCCCAGATGTCTCTGTCGGCTGAGTATCTTGTCGGTCAACTGTTCGTGTCAGCTAAATATCCTGTCAGCTACTGGCTATGCCGGTTAAATGTCCTGTCAGCTAAATGTACGTGTAGGTTAAATAGCCTGTCTGCTAACTACTGCAGGCTAATTGCCTCGTCGGCTAAGTGTCTGCGACCATAACAATCCGTGTTGCATAAATCCATGATTATAACCATGATTCTTATGTTCAGAATAGCCATGTTACATAAGTCCATGATGATACTCATGATACATAAGTGCATGGTGATGCAGCTATGATATGTCCATGATATATATGTCCATGAAAGATATATTGTGTCATCTAAACTGATATTATCCTGCTCAAAAATTCTATCCAGAATAGCTCTAACTCTAAGCCCACTAACAAATACATCCCGCAACATCGTATTTAACATATTCTGATAATGTATCGTATTTAACATATTCTGCACACGGTATGGCAAGTGACTTAACTCTGCCAGATATACACTGATTGTTTCCCCCCCTCGTGCTGCTTTCGATTTAAAAAAATACATGTCTGCTAGAAATTATAAGTGGCTTAGGATTTAAATGATTTCTCAATGTTGTTTATAGCACATCATAATCTTTATCGGAAAGATTATCAGGAGTCACCAAGTTTTTTAAGAGACTATACGTTTTTCCGGACAAACTGGAAATCAGTACTTTCCCCCGCTTGTTCTGTGGAACATTTTGTATATCTAAATAACTTTCGAATCTCTCTAGAAACGAATCAAACTGTTCTTCGCGTTCATTATATTTTCAAACTGAACCGAAAGTTTCGAATTGCCCACTTGTGGAGTAGTGACTGAAGTAAGTCATTCCATTAGAGCTCTATTCTGCGCTATTAACTCATTTACAAGCTGCTCCATGATCTTCCGAAAGAAAAATGATTATAAAAGCTTTACCTTGAGCAGTCTTCGAGGAATCCCCTAATCCTTTATTCCGTTTGCATTACGCTTTTATTACCATAAATCCGACATCCATCATCGCCAGTTACCGTGTATCCTTTAGTGTGTAATTATTACACAAGACACACACTTTTACTCTATATGCTACTTTATAATACTATCTATAAAATATATCATCATTCGCATACACACTTATATCTACAGCTCCTCATAACTACAGCTATTCGCATTCCAGTCATTTTCTTATTACTGCGAACGTTTCGATGCCTGGCGCTGTGCCAGCTTTAAGTCCGATTATGATACCCTCATAATTTTTCCCTTTCGGCGTTTCTTTTAATTTGCATTTGCATTTTTTCATTGGCATTCCGTGCCTTTCCACTTTCCCTTGTATTTATTATTAAAAACGCATTTTATGCAGATTCTTTGTTAAGCAACCTGAACGTGGCATTTTAATTCTCATATCTAAGTAATTGTAAAGTTATTCGGACTTTCGTTTTAAAGCAGGAAACCTGAAAAATGTGTAAGCTCTCAACGGGATTCGAACTTAGATCTCGAACATGGGCAATGCCGTCTAGGAGACCCGAACCGGGGCCTTTGAAAACGCGCGGAGATGTGCTAATGTTACACCAAGAAAACATGCCGAAAAGAGCGAGAAAACACCTTATAAAATTTTCCAAACATTTGATTTCCCTTTACTTCTATTATTTACGTTCCAGGTCAATATTCTTATCAACTGCTGATGTATTCGATTTTTCAAAATCTGGGCCTTTTGTTGCCCTCCTTGTCCATTATTCCTCGCCGATGAATTGTGAACCGTGGTCAAAATTCATTCATGTGAGGACCCCCTGGGGTTTTACATTGCCTCAATATCCGTGAAATACTCCGAAAGAATTCCGATAGAATATTATTATTCCCAACATCCTTATCGGAATTTATATTCCGATAGAATGCGCAGTAATTTTAAACTTACTGCGCATTCTATCGGAATATAAGTTTCTTTTAAAGACAATTATGATGGTTCCCTGTAGTTATCCTGTTTATCGACGATTCCTTTTCATCTGTCATGTCCGCGTTCTTCGAAAATTAAATTACCTGCAGAATTTTCTCCCCCCCGATTTTCAAACGATGATATTAGTTACAGAAAGAGGGGACATGCGAAGAAATAAGGTTCGTACTAATTTACTATAGTGTAGGTTAACATACTCAAATTGCTTACAAACAGGGTTCTTTTGTGTGGAATTATTCCTAATTTTAATTCGTCAGAATTTTAATTCAATATGTTTCCCATTGTTAAAATTAAACCTCTTTCCTTACAAAATTATTAATTCTTTACTTTAATGGGAGACGAAAGAGACCTAAAATATAACTTCAAATGCTGCTTTTA
Organism: Stegodyphus dumicola; assembly: GCF_044657685.1. Lineage (NCBI taxonomy): Eukaryota > Metazoa > Arthropoda > Arachnida > Araneae > Eresidae > Stegodyphus > Stegodyphus dumicola. The sequence goes on along the minus strand of NC_140769.1, from coordinate 2,757,029 downwards.
ATTAAAAATGTATTTCTTGTCGTACTGCAAACATGAATTCCGTTTGATGATGGATAATTACAGGCAACTGCCGATAATCGAACCGAATAACTTATTTGCATACTTTTAATTAATTATTCGCAAAGAAACCTTCTTGAAGATTACTTCACAGTCACTCGTTTGGAAGATCATCGCTTGAATAAAATATTCGTCAATTAAGTAAGGACAGAAATTATATGCTTTTTCTTTTTTTTAATTGACTAAAAGTTTTGAATAAGAATCAATCTCGCCAACTAATTCAATTTTCTGAAAGTATAGTATACATGTTGGTAAATGTACTGAGTACGTTACATAACCAAGATAAGGTATCTTAAAATTTAATACTTTAAAACTTTTCACTTGATGTAACTTAATGTGAAGTGTTAACAAACGCTTATTTAAATTTAGTGCAATATTTTCTTTTTCAGTTGCATTTCAAATCAGCAAAAATTTGCTTATTTAAACCTTTTTGTTTTTTGTTATTATTAAAAAAAGTGTCAAAATTCCCACAATGATATCCTTTATGTAACCCTTGTAGAGACATTAGGTATTTTTGGAAGCAGGCAAGATGAAAGATGAGCAAACGTCATCGCCGGGAACCGAACCACGGACCTTCTGAATACCGGCCCAGCGTGCAGAACCACTACACCACGAAGGCAAGCTAGAAAAGCGGGAGAAATACCTTATGTACTCCACCTTTTAAAGGAAGACTGTGGTTTTTAGAGGACCCAATTACCAAATCCTGGTTGATGAGAATAATCATCCAGCATCCTTTTAGTTCCGGCGCCACTGTAGAGACATTAGGTTAATTGGAAAAGCCGGAGAGATGAAAAATGAGCAACTGCCTTCGCTGGGAATTGAACCACGGACCTATGAAATACCGTCCCAGCGTGCAGAACCACTACATTTTTAAAAGGTGACTTGGGGGTTTTTTGGGGACCCAATCTCCAAATCCTGGGCGCGGAGAAACCTCATCCAACACCCGTTTAGTTCGGGCGCCATTGCAGAGATATTAGGAAGCAGGCAAGATGAAAAATGTGCAAACGCCTTCGCCGGGAACCGAACCACGGATCTCTGGAATGCCGGCCTAGCTTGCAAAACCACTACACCACGACGGCGCGCTAGGAAAGCTGGAGAAATACCTTAAACCCTTTGCAATACGATTTAATACTGAAAACTTTTACATAGAATAATCATTTAATTTTTACTGAAAACTTCGTCTCGAAAATTTTCTTCGAGGAATATGATAACTGATAGAACGATGAGATGGAATGTCAGCTATACTACTACCATATTTCTAACTGTATCCAGATTATCTACTAGCCAATATTTTAAATACTTCCATTCCGCAAATATATCATACATTTACAACTTTCTAAACCTTCTACTAAATTCCGGCCCGAAACTAATCTTATACAGAAAGTGTTTTTCGAAACCATTTGGGCTAACGTACACATGGGCTAAAATTATTTAAAAACAGCATATGTTTTTAATTACTAATAGACAGTTTCGCGCGCTGGAGATAAAAATACTTTATTCCGTACGGTGTTATCAATGCTCGTTTTGAAATCGCTGAGTTTTTTAATAAAAAATTCGTTAAAGTGTCACGAACTACGAAATGAACAAATATGAATCGAATTTGAGCAAATATGAAATGAACAAATATACAAAATATGAACATGGAAAAAAAATTCCAATTCGGGGATTCTAAGTGCTCGGGTGGAGGTCTACGTTATACAAAATTGGATGGATTGGAATTTCTTTAAGTATAACACAGAGAGATAATATTTGATGGCAACAATTTGAAAAGTGATACAGCCTTTATATTAGCGAACCAACGCAAAATGTAGTTTCGAGAGTTTTTTTTTTTTTTTTTTTCAAGCAAGAGAGAGGAAAAATGAGCAAACGCCTTTGCCGGGAATCCAACCGAGGACCTCTGGAATACCGTCCCAGCGTACAGAACCACTGCACCACTAACGCACCCTAGGAAAGAGTGAGAAATACCTTATAAGGGAAAAAATGTCAGTCATTATTTCTGCACCTAAAGAAGACTACAAACAAAACAAACACCCCAAAAAGCAGGTATCGTTTCTAAAGTTAAACCGTTGGTAACAAGAGAAAATTCGCGGATGCAGAAATCAATTTCAAAGTCTCTAAATACATCAGTAGCAGCAATAAACAAAACAATAAACCAAAATTTACAACTTAAAAATGCTAAAAAACATAATGTTCACCAGCTTTTACCGAGGCAGAACTCAAGGAAGAACTATTTGTAGAACCCTGTAGGAAAACTAAGCAAGATATAAACAAATTCGAATGTTGGTTCAAGTGTTGAATAATACCTGAAATTTGTACATCCTCTGTCCATAAAAAGAAAATTATTGCTCTTCGCATCTTTCATAGTTGTAAAGCAGTGCTACAAAAATATGGCTGTGTCAGTCAAGCAACGGGAATGGGACTACTCAATATCACACAGGTTAGCTGCATGAGCACGTTAAAACTCGTCTGTGAACGAAGATACTGGTACGAATTTCGTACATAGATAGATGATTTTAGCGCAATTATATGCGAAATTGTATTTTTGAGTGTAATGTAACGCAAACAATCTAAAGAGACAAGCTACAGCGGAAAAAGTTATATCACAGGGACATGTCTAACACTGTGTAAATAGGTGTCTCGTAATTTGGAGAGATATCACCAAGTTGGCAAAGCTTTCGGCGGCTAATGTTTGCCGCTAAATTTGCCAAGCTTGAGGACATTTTGGTCCGGTCCCTGTATCACCGTAACAGGTATTGTAATTGAATAAATATAATTGATCACCTTATTAGCTGTAACCGTAATTTGATCCTCATATTGCCTTCTAGTAATTTGAGAAGCAGAAAGTACTAGAAATATCTCGGCAATCGGGTAAAATCTACATAAAGCCGGAGACAGAATCTGTTCTCAGCTGTTGTTGCTTGAGTTCGGAGTACTGAGATGTCTCGGTAGATGAAAGCTCTTTAGCTGCGCTTTCCATTCCCTTGTGTTTAACGTTTATAGCAGTTTGAAGTGTAATTAGTGATTGACTCTATGATATTGTGCAGAGTTGTGCAATTATAATTGTGAAAAGTTCCAGATCCTCGAAGTGTTTCTTTTGATAAAATAAATCTTATGGTACTATTCGGTTTCGAGGGCCGTAAAAAAATTGCAGCGAAAATGTATGCGCAAAAGCGCCAAATCTAGCAAACGCGCCCATTTAACAGCGCACCAAATCTAGCGTACGCGTTGATTTCAGATTGTGTAAGTTTATATAGTTCTATATTTCTTAAGACGCCATTGAAATACTAGTTTAATTTTTAACTCCTTTTTGGATATTCTATGGATTTCACAATTTGGGAATTGCCCATGACGAAAAGTCTGCAACAGAATTTTGGGTAAAGTGCAGAATCACCCACTGCTTTACGCATTTTTAAGAATTGCACATACTCGGTATCCATGTGCACACCGACCTATTTTCACTTAAAAAGTAAAAGAAAATTGACAAAAATCCAATTGTTTTTACTCTTGTAAAAAGTGGCAAACAAATAAGTGAGCGATTCTGCACTTTACCGAGAATATTTTCAAAGAAAAGGCATCATTCATTATGGAAAATTACGTTTGAATAACCAACGAGATGAAATTATGCTTTAGCGATAATTCGGTAGCAAAATAGCGATGCAGGCATCCATTCAGTTATGTTTAGCAATTTTTATATAAATTATAATAATGATCTGAAATAGTTATTTACTCTTATGCTTCCATTCAGTCATGTTTAGCCATTTCCATATAAACTATAATAATAAAAAAGTATTATATGAACTTAACCTTTCATCTAAATTGAAACATCATTCTTAAATAGTTATTTACTATTATACTTCCTTTCTTGTCGCAATTATTAGGGTTGCCGCTATTATTTTTGGCAGCATCGACATCAACAATAGTTTGACGATTTTTTACGGCCCTCTAAACCGAATAGTACAAATCTTATCAACCTATTATCTGAGCTGAGTACATTCATTCTATTATGAACCCGCACGTATCAACACTATAAATTTTGGAATTAAACTACACTTCAGTTCCTAGAACTTTAGAAACACCCTACGTACTATAACGTACATATTGCTATATTTAAACACGAGTACTGGCAGTCCGACGGCGGCATACGTTCATTTACAGCTCGTCACATAATATTAATAAGAAAATAGTTTTGCAACCTATTATCTACTATATCATATTGCTACTGTTATAAAACCAAACTAAATGTAAACAGTGGTTACTAGTGCTGTTATTTACTACGCTGCATACAAATATTCCTCACTTTCCTCGCAAAACCCCGGCAAAATATTTAATAACATGTTTTAAAACCAAAAAAACGTGTTGAACAAAGTAAACAGAATTATTATCCTGCCATCGTTAATAACAGAAAAAATATTGTATTAAAATATGCACAACCTCATTTAAACAACAGCGCATTCTGTTCCCTTTTATGGGTCGACATAAATGTTAGTTACCTTAAATGAGAAACAAGTAAAATTTTTCAAAACAGTTTTTATAAGCAATGAAACAAACGACAGTCAAGTCATTACTTGAAGTTGTTAATGAAACGTAACTCGCCATTAAGTGCAGGAAACTCGCGAAAGTGGAAGGGGATACAACATAAATAGTGTCATTAATTTGCATATGAAACAGGGTTGTAAAATTACAAAGCACAGCTAAGGTATTTTTTCTCTTAAAAATCATATAAAATGACCGAGTGTCTAATGGAAACTTAACTGGGAATTCATCACGTTCAAAACAAGCCATCATTATTTATATAAATGGATCGTAAAATATACGTCCATCCCTAATCAATCAGTTTTTAAATTTCACTAAACTAGACGGACGTTCTAAGGAAGTTTTAATCATCCTTCTTCGTATGAGTGTATACAAACAAATCCTACAATTATCACACACACGCAATTAAAAATGAAACTGAGTGAGATGGTATTTTTACTCCAAAGGATCAATTTGCCCAGAAGGAATATTAATTTCGTTTTGGCATATGCGTCCATTCACGATAAGCGTTGTTTCATTTTTCAAATTATTGCCGCCAAATATTAAAGCCCTGTATTTTATTAAAAAAAATTTAAATAATGAAGAATTTGTATAATAAATGTATGTATGTTTCTCTCATTGTGATAAAACAATGGTACCTAGAAATTCAAAATTTGAATAACGTAATCTTCCAACGAATATGGGCATGTGGAAGCCCTAATTTGAATTAAAATTCCTTTTATTATCGATTACATATTTTGTAACACTTCAACGAATTTTTGATTCACAAACGAAACGATTTCAAAGCGAGCAATGGCAACATTTTTATCTCCAGACCGAGAGATTGTGTATCGGGAATTCTAAAGATATGCTCATTTTAAAATTACTTTGCGATATTGCTGTTGAATTTAATTTTATGGTTTAATTGCAGATAACATATTTAATAAATAAAAGTAACACACAAAAAGTTAAAAAACGCCCCTTTGGACGTAACTTAAAATCTGAAACCTGTCAGATTTTTTTATTCATTTCACTTCTTAAGATTGCTAAATAAATGGGAAACGTAATATAATAAACTGTCGCTTAGTTAATACATAAAACTTCAAAGCAAACCTAGTCAGGATACATAAAGTTATAAGGTATTTTCTCCTTCCCTTTCTGCAGGCCTTCGTAGTGTAACGGTAGCACACTCAGCGCATATTCGAAGATCCAGTTTCGAGTCCCGGCGAGGACATAGCTCGCCGGGATTGTTGCCACTCAGAAAAATGAGTGCGAAAATTAGCGCTTTCAGAATTTTTAATTAACATTTCGGCTGATAAAAGTCGTACGAAGATGGAAATAGTCGAAATTGCTTCCCTGGAATTTTTGGAATATGTTTAATGTTTGGCAATACTATTTTTATTTCATCGTAAAACTTAGAAATTTTTATTAACAAACTCTAGGATTTGAAAGCGAGCAGTGGCAACAACTTTCGAAATAAAGCAGATTTTCATCTCCAGCTTGCGAGACTGTTGCCACTCGGAAAAATGAGGGCAAAAATTATAGTTTTTCCGAGTTTATAATTAATATCTCTGATTTTAGGTACTTTTGTGAAATATTTTATAGCCTATAATAGTTTCTAATATACCAAAAATATTTCTTGAAAATTTCGTGATGATTAGTTAAGTAATGAAGGCGTAAAAGCGTAACAAACAAACACAAATAATATTAGTTAGGATTACGATTGAATACCTCTAATAATTAGTTGTACTGAGAATACGTCAAAGCAAATGAGGGCTATCTGCCTAAGGGGAGGGATGGCTTCGTGGAGGACTTTCTAAGGGAAACTGGCTCGTATACACGTTACACATGGGGAAAACAACGAAAAGGCCCATGCAGCCAGCCCGTTTGCGGGATTCGAACCTCGGACCGAACTACCAGTGTTCAGCGATTTTACCGCTCGGCCGCTGGTGGGCTACCTCGAATAATGTAGCAGTTATTAAATTCAATTATGCCATTAATCATGCTCTCATACGCTACTTAGAAACCGTTTCAGTTTCTACAGTTCGCTATTGTTTTAGATCGGGTTTGCGAACTAGTCGATCACAGCGTAAATTTGAATCGATCTCGAACTTTCTAATTGTAGCTTTTTTAAGTGGTTCACATTGTTTTCGCGTACCAGTAGGTCGTGACGTCACCAGACAAAACAATTTTCGGAATGATTGCAGAAGTTATTCGATTCCATAACTATTTCAAGATTGATTTATCTTTTTCTTCTTCACTACTTTCCTCATGCGCGGGAAGATATTATTTCGCCATTATTTCAACATTTTCTCAGAGAAGACATCGTTTAAATCTGAAATTACAGTAAGACAATATTCATGTATTGTCAAAAGTGCAATGAGATAAATTCTTATCAATTGTCAATGGTGCAGATGACAAAAGAGATTACGTACCGATGGGATTTATTACGAATTATGGGTAATGTTTAAATGGAGAGATATAAATAATGATCAGTGTTCACTATGTAAGATTTTAGGGACATTAGGTATTTTGTTGGAAGCAGGCAAGATGAAAAATTAGCAAACGCCTTCGCCGAGAAACGAACCTCGAACCTCTGGAATACCGGGCCAGCGTGCAGAACCACTACACCACGAAGGCACGCTAGGAAGGCGGGAAAAATGCCTTATATACTCGCCCTTTTAAACGGTGACTGGGGTTTTTAGGGGACTCAATCACCAAATCCTGGGTGAGGAAAATCATAATCCAACACCCTTTTAGTTCGAGCGCCACTGTAGAGACATTAGGTATTTTTTGGAAGCAGGCAGGATGCAAAATTAGCAAACGCCTTTCGCCGAGAAACGAACCACGGACCTCTGGAATACCGGGCCAGCGTGCAGAAACACTACACCACGAAAGCACGCTAGGAAGGCGAGAGAAATACCTTATAAGATTAGAACGGTCTGCTGTAAGTCCTGTAGGGTGTAATTATCTGGATATCTAGTGTGGCTGGACATTAATCACATTGCCAATGGTTAAACTATGGGTGTCTACTACACTCCTCCATATCCATATAAATAGACAGGCAAATTTACATCCTTGCCATCTCTGAATTCGAACCCGGGCCCTTCTGTATAGCAATCAGGCTCTGCTAACCACTATACCGTCTGGGCGACTTTTGTTCGAAAGTTCGAAGTTTTAACTTTATGCCGACTTGGTATAAGAGTCGACCAATCAGAATGGAAGCGCGAAATCTATTGAGCGGGAAAACGGAGCCGGCAAGCAACAGATGAATTCCTGCATGCGCAAATTTAGCTTCTCTAATAGGCTGCGGCTTAGACCCTGTCTCCCAGATGTGAACGGAACTCCCGCATTATGATTATGTCTCTGTGACATTTATACCTCTATGCGAACGGAGCCTTACAGTCCCTGTCGAGCCTGCATGAACCACCGTAGAACCGGGGATAGGTTTATGACATTGTGGTGGCAAACTAATCTCCCCCATACTGCCCATTTTCATCGCACGGGCATTAAGAGTTGCAAGCTAGGGGGGAAGAGGCCAGCCCGATCAGCCGCATAAGTGACAGAGCTCACAAATGCCACGTACAGAAAAGCTCCTTTCGGAAAGAACCTAAAATTGCAGTTGAAATAAATCAGTTCGCTGTTTTAGAATTTGATTGAGTCGATTCTTTAGATCTCACGGTTTATTCGATTCTTCTCGCTCTTCGCTCCATCCTTGCTAACCGCTCTTGATTCACACTTCATTCCGGATCTTTTTCATAAGATTATTATGAGCGAGCGGTCAGTCTTAGAAAATGATTCATTCAAAATGCGCACGGTTCTGGTACAGTTCCACAAAAGAATTGTTTCATCCATCGCTAAACAGAACATCTCACAAAGCCGTAAGGTAAGATAAAATCAAGAAGAAAATTGTGATAGCAAAGTGAAATTTTTTCTACTCATAAAAATTAATCAAACTTGAATGACTGTTATTTTCTCGGTACAGAAGGAAAAATATCAATCAGTTTAAATATCGTTATCTACAAAAATATCTCTACTATAAAGACAGCAACAACTAATCGTTTTATTATTGCAGTTAGAAGAGTGTACAGATCAAAATATTTCCATTTCCCACGTCATGTTACATTTGTAGCGTTTCCGGCAGCCAATCAAATGCTTGCACCTTAAAGCAGTAGAGATATCGGAATACGTTGCAGAGGATATTTTTTTTCAATGACATTGCAACATTTGACTGCCACGTAGCGATCCACGATCAACACATCGAGAACTCGCACTTCCCGTCAGTATTAAAAAATAGACGGTGACACAAGCAAAGCATCTAAGACTGAAAAGTCTCGTTCTCGAGTCACACGTCTCGTGACTATACCACACATTTGTTACCTTAAACATCCACGTAGCTTCTGAAATTCCCAGCTCTTACAGATGTCACATGTTAACAGGACATATGTAAATCAACGTTTCTGGCAATTTGACATTTCTACGATGATATCCAATCTTGTAGCTAAGCATGTTTTTATCCATCTTTCCAATTCTCAAATACATGCATATTTTGGGACCAGCTAAACAATTGTAAACAAAATACGTACTTCTTAATAATTTTAACATTTGCTTCACTTTCAGCTATACATCTCTGATACGATTTTTATAATACTTTTATATAATAATTTTTTATGATTATTAACGTAATCCTTAAAATCGCATCTATTATCATACATTATGAAGTTGATAGAATATAAATTGTGTTATTTAAATCTACGTTTTAATAGTGCCTCTTGAAAGCGCAAGTATTATAATGACACGGTTAGGAATTTTAAAGCGCTGAGAATTCACAGTTAACTGACCGCATTATATACCGCAAAGCGCAATGCTTGAGACTCTGTAAGCATAATCGACTTGAATGACTGTTTTTGAACAGACAGATAAGCGTTAGGTGCTTTGCTATAATAATATAATCTACATATAATCTGAAAAAAAAAAAAAAAAAAAAAAAAAAAGAGAGAGAGAATCCCCCCCCCCAAAAAATGTGAAAGCTTTCTGATTTTTCATATTAAGCACAAAGGGATTTTCTTTTTAACGTTTTGTGCATTACCTTCATTTATTAAATATCATGTTTTTCGCACTTAAACCGTAAAATTTAATTCATCAGCAGTATTGCAAAATAATTTAACAAGACCATAACTCTAGAATTTCCGATACACAGTCCCGCGCGCTGGTGAAAGTTTTTTTTTTTTTTTTTTTTTTTTTTTTTTTTGTACAGTGTTGCCATTGCTCGCTTTGAAATCGTTGAGTTTCTTAATCATAAACTCATAATATGAAACAGATAATAAAACAAATTATAAATTTGGGCTTCCTGTTGCACATATTCGGGTGGAAACGTACGTCATTCAAAATTGGATGCATCTAGGTAAAGTTGTTTTATCACAATGCGAGAAACATATATTTATCTGCATAAATATGTTAACATATAGTTATGCAGATTCTTCATTATTTAATTGATTTATATATAACACAGGGTGATAATATTTGGTGGCAACAATTTAAAAAATAAAACGCCGTTTATAGAGAAGCGATACAAAATTCCAAAACGAAATTAATAACCCATCTGAACTAATGAGCTTTGGGGCCTAGTAAATTTTTGAAGGATTAGATTATATTTGGTTGATCAGAGTTTATGATTATCTCTGCAAGCAAAACGCGGTTGATCTCAATATACGATTATTTTTTTTATTTCCCCCGGAAGAAAAAAATATAATTTCATTAAATGTTTTAGATGTTAATTTCCCACGTGGTTTTGTCTGCAGCTCTAACCTTGTTCGAAGTGTGGAAAATTAAATTATATCCTCATGGAAAATAATTAAGAAAGGAACAGTTCTTTCTTAATCATTTTCCTTTTAAGTTGCTTTCAAATTTCAAGCAATCAAATCACTATAGCTTCTGTAATTAGGCGTAACATTACTTTAACATTTCTATTTTGAACCATTTTTATTTCAAGTTATATTTGCTCTTTCTTTTTTTTTTTTTTTGTCTGCATCACATTTGTTGGCGAAATTTCTCTTTTGATAATTTGTTAAATATGCTCGCAGTCCAATCCTCCTCTTCGTGCTACGAAAAATAAAATACAGAATTCGAGAAAAGAGAGCTTTTAATGGACTCCTACTTCAAGACATATAAAGCTGTCTGTCTACATTATGTAGGAGTATGTCCATAAAAGTTCTCCCTTCCTTTTAACAGGGATTAGGATTTTCTTTCCATATAACTAGCAACAAAATAACAAGCTATAAAATAGGTTTGGAAATTTTCTTGATATAACACGAAGCTCAGAGTAAAAAATAGAAATTGCGCCATTTCCGCAAGTCGTGATATACAAAACTCAATTTGATTCAACTAGATCCACATGCGTCCATAAATTTTTATTGTTCATAAATAAATTTTTGAAAAAGAAAACATTTCACTGTTTTAAAAATAAGGAAGTTACAAATGATTTTTTAGCCCGACAGGCAAGTTAGTCTCGAAAGGGCATTTTGCGCTGAATCACTATAAACGGCTGTATCACTACTGAAATTGTCGCCGCAAGATATTACCTCCTTATATTACATTTAAAGAATTTAAAGAAAATAAATAATGAAGAATCTTGGGCTTGTTTCGCGGTTTGTGAAAAAACTACGGTACCGAAAGCCCTCAGATTTTGAATAACGTGGTCTTCCACCCGAACATGGGCACAAAAAGCCCAAATTTTTTGTTACGCATCTCATATTTTATAAAAAACTTTAACGAATTTTTTATTCAATAACCCAATGATTTCAAAGCGGATAATGGCAGCACTGTACGCAAACGAAAACTGTACGGAATTAACGAGCATTTAATTAAACTCAAAGACATAAAATCGGGCCAGTCTAATAAAGGAACCTTCCTATGACAGAAAAGCTAAATAATAGTCAATCTACGATTTCATCGAGTCAACTAACCGCACAGTCACCTTTTTCAACTATTGATGGATAGTTAGAAGTCTACGGATTAGCAGATACTATAAATAAGAATGGCCGAGACTGTAGTTATAGGGAATCAGAAATGAAGCCATCATATTGTAAATAGCTACATGTAGTTTATTCATGATTACTTTTCATTTATATTGTTCTTATTTCCAGCACTTCCCTCTAAAATTAAATTATTTGCATAATTTTCGCCTGTCGATTTTCGAACGATAAAATTAATAAAATAAGGAAGAAAATACGCAAGGAAATACAGTATTTTGCATTATTTATATTTAACCTTTCTTGTTTCTCCCTTCTTGCACGTTAGTTTTCCTGAGTTTTTACAACTATTAAGATATTTAAAACTGGAATAATTTACATTCCTTTAAAATTTCTATGTTATTTATAAGGATCCTGTCTGTCCTTCGTTTTTGATTACACGAGACGGTCGGAATACGATATTAGGACTAGATTTTGCTTTGGCTAAGGGCGTCGGGTCCTAAGCCCTTAAATAAAAATCTAATTTGAAGCTTCTCATCAGGTTTTGTGATCTTATCTCGCCGCCTGCCCTGGGTAATTCAGTTTGAATTAGCAGACACCTTTGCACAAATCATTTTAATTACAATTTATAACATCTAGAACAGCGGTCATTCTAGTTGATTATAAAGAAATATGAAGATTTTATCTACTTAAAGTGTGACGAGATACCTTCGAGTAGGATTATCTGACAGAAACTAGCGCTTATTCGGATTACTCGTAGCGTTACTGCACGAGTTAACGTTTCCCTGCTACGAATAAGTAACCCGTAACGTTACTTATTCGTAGCAGGGAAACGTTACAGCAGACAGTCTGTGCCTCAATATCTGAACTCCAGTAGACTTTAACATTCTCATCTACTCGTCAGCTAGTAAGTTAACAAATACGCAATGCAAAAGTTTTCATTTCTTTGGGAAGTAAATAATCTGTACGATTTTACTATACGTAACCAGTTATTATGAGTTGAATCTGTACTATAATTTCTTCTTTCCATAATCCTCACCAAAACGCAAATTATGTATTGTGTATTGAAGACGAGGCTGAATGTTTTAGAGCTTTTGGAAGTTCCGTCTTGCTGTTACTTAACAATTGCTACTCTACCGAAGTCATTTCGACTTTAGAATCTTGCTACATAATGTTTAAATTATGCGACATTCACTATCTTGATCCGACTTAGGTAGAGTATTGTGTGTAGTCTCAGACTACGCTACCTACATTGGAATTTATCTTATTTTATCTTCATCTTTATCTCATTTAATTTAAATACCCCCGAATAGCATATATTAGGTTTACCTGTCGCACCTAGTGCCTTTCTATTCATTTAAGATTTCAAAAAAGAAAATGTATTTTATGTCAATCTTAAATAAAGGAATTATATACAATTTTGCTTAAAGAAATTATACACCACAAAAGTGATTCACCGCAAAAGCGAGGATAGGCATACGTTATGTACGTTATATGCGATTTCCGAAAAGCAATCATTTGACATGATACACTTCAGCATTACAAGCGTTTTAAAAAAAAGTTCTAAATATTAGAGAAGTAAGTTAAAAGCATTATAATTATCACTGATAGATACCTTACAAATCTAAAGCATTTATTGTCAAATGATTGCTATAGAATTTTTAAAAGCTAAAAATTTTTAAGTAAAAATTACGAAGAAACGAATTTATTCAGAAGAAAATAATTAAAAGTAAAATAAGTAAGAATTTAAAATTAAATACGAATAAACAGGAATATTGATCCGTTTTAAATTAAGGAATATATTTCATCTTAATCTAAAGTATGAATTTAGAACAAAGAAATGTATCCAAATTCTGGTGACTCTAAACCATTTTAATAAATTAATCAATTAATTGCGAGTTCACTCTTCAAATGGTGCTAAAATAACCGTGAGGGCTACCTTTCTAAAAGGAAATATGCTTTCGGGAAGCGTTTGATAATAAAAAAAATCTGATGTGTACACTACATGATTTCCTTGTACAGAACATTAAATTATACGCTTGTTTTCCTACATTTCATTTAAATTTATTTCCTCTAATTTCATTAGAGATATATTTATCATTTAACCTCTGTCATGTAGAGAAATTATCTGATAGCGTTATAAAGAAATTAGGTGAATGATTTTATGATTTATGGAAATTTAAATTTTATTTTGATTCTGAATTATTTAATTTAAGGCTTTAATTGTGGGGAAAAACAGATGCTTCTGGAAATATTATTTAGTTTAAAAGAGTATTATTTATTTTCCTCTATTTGTAAATCTTGTACAAACTTTTATTCATTGTGAAAGAAGCAGGGAAAGGGAGGCAATTTTCGCCAAGTCATGATTTCGCGCGCTTTAGAATGTTCGAGAAAGAATTTTCATTGTTAGTTGACCTTAAGAGAGGAAAGTACGTTTAAAAGAGTATTATTTATTTTCCTCTATTTGTAAATCTTGTACAAACTTTTATTCATTGTGAAAGAAGCAGGGAAAGGGAGGCTATTTTCGCCAAGTCATGATTTCGCGCGCTTTAGAATGTTCGAGAAAGAATTTTCATTGTTAGTTGACCTTAAGAGAGGAAAGTACGTGACGGAAAGGTCAAAGGTTGCTACTTGTCTTTCAATGTAAGTCATTGAGGTTTTTGGCGATTGAGGGTCCGGTTGTTGGCTAAGTGAAGAAGGGCGCGCATGCGCGATCACCCTTATTTCCGCATTCTGGAGTTGAAAACGAAGATTTTGCCATAATTAAGGGGGCGATAAGTGAAGCCATAGTGGGAGCCCGTTTTGGGAAGGAGGCGAAGGAAATTCGAGTTGGATACACACTTACTCTTGGACTCGCTTAGGCACTCACGCTTGGATTCGCTGACTTTCGGGTTTGCTGGTCTTGTGGACGTTGCTCTTGAAAACTGGCTTGAAGAAAATTGGAGTTGGATTCTCTCCCTTACTGACTGGTGGGTGGAATTTACTTGGGTCGTTACTCGTGAAGCTTGCTCTTGGGATGAGTAAGAACAGGCGAGCTGAAATGGCCTAGAAAAAAAAACGTTTCTGACCTGAGCCTGAAAACCCTCTTCCTTGCGGCGTGCTGGTAAAGAGGCGAAATTTGAACGAGTTACCTGCGTGTGGACATAGGACTTTCAGGACCAAGCGGATAGCCGCCCTGGGCAGCAGTGCTCCTGTTTCTGTTCTACAGTAGTGAAGTGGAGTCTACATTTTTAGAACCTGTGTCAAGATGAGCCCGGCCGACATCAACTCTTGATACGATAAGAGTCCTCCGCTTCAAGATGTCCCCTCAAGCTAAGTTGTATTTTTTTTTTTTGGTGTGTTTGAACCCTAGGCAAGTTTTTTCAAAAACGTCCTTAGCAAAAAAAAAAAACAACGTCGAATCTAAAATGTAACTCTCAGGCCTTAAATTGTTTCCCTTCCGTTCTTTTAAATCACCAGACAAACCTTAAGTTTTTTTTTATGAATTTAAATGAACAGACTCTCAGATAAGGTTAAGATTTTTCTTATTGTGTTGTAATTGAATAAACTGATATTTAATCTGGAACCTCTTACAGTATGTTTTTTTTATATATTTAATATGAACTTTTCCTTTATATATGTGTATATGTTTTTTTGTGTTTATTCGATCCTCTCACGTGAAGAAAATTTAACATTGGTGCCGTGACCTCTGCTTAGTGAAGGATCGAATCAGTAACTTATTTTTGAATTTATTTACTTTGTATAACTTACTGTTTTATGAAAGTGTTAAATTTATGTGTGAGGACTAATTAAGGTTTTGCTTTGAATTATGTTTGCTTACTGGTTACTGCAGGATATTAATTCTCTAATTTAATTTAAGACTTGAATTTAAGATTAGTTAAACTGCTTTGGTATAATATTAACCAAAAAGATAGTGTTTTAGTACGTGTGATTCAATGATTTCATACTGTGCATGTTAGGTTGTTTACTAGTACAAAAGTATTAGGTTTTAAGAAGGCTTGTGAATTTCAAATTTTGAGGCTTTCGAAATACTCAGTATGTTTTAGATGTAATGATCGATACTTATGTTTTCTGTAAAAGTACTGGAGTTGTCAATGAGTGGAGGTTCTTTTAAGTTTTGCGCGTAACTGGCAGCTGATTAAATTAGCTTGACAATTTGGAAACTTTTTGAATGATTCAAGACTATTAGAGGGCGATATGTCGAAGAAAACGCGCCGTTCTACTAGACAGCCTGACCCATCAGTAGAGATGTTGGAAGAGACAGCCCCGGGCGTAAAAGGTACTTCAGTTTTTGGCTTGGACCCACTGGAGTCAGTTCCTATTTTTACGGGAGGAGAAAATAGCATTAGCCTAGCTGATTTTTTAGATAGACTCGAACTGATAGCATCACATGTAGGATGGACGGAGTCAGATAAAGTTACGGTAATTCGGGTTAAACTTGGGGGGGAAGCCGCGGAATTTGTTAGGAATAATCCGCGTTTGAGGAGCGAAGC
The DNA here is from genome assembly GCF_044657685.1 of Stegodyphus dumicola. NCBI lineage: Eukaryota > Metazoa > Arthropoda > Arachnida > Araneae > Eresidae > Stegodyphus > Stegodyphus dumicola. Next base: position 2,740,996 of record NC_140769.1, on the reverse strand, counting down.
TGATTTTTCCTACCTGGTAGGTGCCTTGAAGGACAGGTTTACAACAGTTCAAAGTCTACATTCCCATATTCGCTCCCTTATACAGGCATTTCAAAAGCCGCGGGAGTCAGTCAGACAATTCGCTGCGCGTATCGAGGCTTTATCTTATAAAACAGTGCCAGTAGAAAGGATGGGCGATCCGGCAGCAGAGACTCAGAGACAGGAATTGCTATTATCTGTTTTTCTAGAAGGATTGCATTTGCACCTTAGACGTCTGCTTTTGCCCCATAATCATAAATCATTTGTAGCAGCGAAAAACCACGCAGTTTTGGAGGAAGAGATGTGGATAAAAAACCATGCTGAGGCAGATTTTCAGTCAGCGGAAGTTAAGGCGGTCCATACTACGGGTACGGTAAATTCCAAGGACACTCTTTGTGTTTCGGGTGATAATGTAGAGCTTGTAGAGGCTATTCGATTGCAACAACAGAACTTAACCCAGTTGACACAGATGATGAATACTTTGCAGAGCCAAATGCAATCTTTGATGGTGCATAATCCTCGGTCGAGATCCTTACAGCCTAGATGTTTCCGTTGTAACCGGGTAGGACACATAAGCAGAAATTGTTATGTAAATGGCAGGTCTAATAACGAGCAGGGTAGATCAGATCACAGATTTCGACAAAGAGAGGCAGGAACGGCGAATACACTTAATTCTCATATGGCACCCGAACATTTGAAGGTAGCATCTCAGGATCGAGGTGCAACTGGTAGCAAATTGAATCACCAAGCTCAGACATTTAATTTAAACTAGAAAAGGGTGGGGAGAAACACGCTTCCATTTCTTCCTCGAATGCCCTTTTGGAGGTGCCATCCGTCTTTGTAGTCACTACAGGAGAGTCTTCATTACCAATAGTAGAGGGTTCTATATTACAGGCAGAAATTAAATTTTTGATAGATTCGGGGGCAACGGTTAATATTATAGAGGAAAAATTTATTGCAAGGTTAGGGGATAAAGTTTCATTTTCTCCTTGTAAACTTTATTTAAAAGGAATTTCTAATCAGAATGTTCTAATCACACGAAAAGTTTCACTTCCCGTAGTATTGCAAGGCAGGATTTTTCCTGTTGAATTTCTCATTAAGGACAAGGATATTTCTTTGCACTATGGTGCAATTTTAGGAACACAGTTTTTACTTGATAATGCACTCATGCTGGATTTTAGCACTAAACAATTACTTGGGCAAAATTTTGCTTTACGTTGGTGTGACAGTTCAATTTGTCTCTTTCCGAGACCGATAGATTCCTTGGATTATTGCTATGCAGTTCGTAAACATAAACTTTTGCCGTTTTCTGAGAATATAGTAAAGGTAATTGCTCCTACGTTTAATGATTCGCATGACACAGTCCTATTAGAGCCGATTGATAAAAACTCTCATAGTAAATTCTCTGTGGCAAGATCAGTTAATTTAAATAATGATTCTAAGACTTTTAACGTTAAGATAGCAAATTTTACTCCACAGACTATTCATATTAACAAAAGAACTAAGTTAGCATCTATTCTTCCTGTTACTGTGTCTTCAATAGAAACTGCTTGCGTGAATAACACGACGACCATGGAGAAAGGAGAGGATTTTGAGTCGTGGGGGGGAGAATTTGACCTTTCTCACTTGTCACCGGATCAGCAGCAGCACCTGACTAAGCTTTTAAGCCATTACAATGACATTTTCGCTTCTTCTGTAACTCAGCTAACGGGGTGCGATACAATTCTACACAATATTAACCTTAAGGATAGTATTCCGGTTCGACAAAAGCCATACAAAGTGCCTTTTCATCTTCGCGAGGAATTAGATAGGCAAATAACAGAATTATTGGATTCCAATATTATTCAAGAAAGCGATAGTCCATATAGTGCGCCGGTTCTTTTTGTAAAGAAAGCTGATAATACGTATAGATTAGTGACGGATTTTCGGAAACTTAATGAAAAAACTGTTGAAGATTCATTTCCTCTTCCTAATATGCTCGAGCTTGTGGAACAATTGGGTGATGCGAATTTGTTTTCAACGTTGGACTTAACTTCGGGATTTTTCCAAATGAAGATCCACCCGGATGACACATTTAAAAGTGGTTTTTCGACCCCTTCCGGGCATTACGAATGGCTTCGGACACCTTTCGGAATGCGCAATGCACCCAGTTCCTTTCAAAGGCTCATGTCTGTTGTCTTAGCCAATCTGTCCCCGTTAAAAATAGGCATATACATAGATGACATTGTGATAGCTTCGAGTACTTTTGACGAACACCTTGAAAAGCTTAAAATAGTTTTTGACAGACTCAGAAATCATAATCTTATGTTGAAACCGTCCAAGTGTCATTTTCTAAAAAGCCAAATAACTTATCTAGGATTTAAGGTATCAAAAGGTATCTTACAACCAGATGACAGAAATTTAAAAGTTGTACAAGCCTTTGTGCCTCCTCGGAATAGAAAAGAAGTTAGAAGGTTTCTCGGGCTTGTGGGGTTTTATAGAAGATTTATACCTAATTTCGCACAGAAGGCTCTTCCTCTTACACAGCTAACAAAAGACAAAGTTGTATTTAAATGGACCAATGAAGCTCAAAATTCCTTTGACACTCTTAAAAATGAACTTTTAAAGGAACCTATTTTAACTCTACCCAATTTTTCCAAACCGTTTTCGCTTTGTACGGACGCTTCCAATTTAGCCTTAGGAGCTGTTCTTTGTCAGGAGGATGATACTGGGTTCTTGCATCCAATTTGTTACGCAAGCCGGAAGTTAAAAGATCCGGAGACCAGATACAGTACAGTTGAAAGGGAAGTTTTAGCAGTAGTTTGGGCTACTGCCTTCTTTCGCCAGTACCTTTTAGGGAAAAGGTTCACAATTTATTCAGATCAGGCTTCGCTGTCCCACGTACTAAAATTGAAGGATCCCACTTCTCGGATAGCTAGGTGGATTATGGGCGTGTCCCAATTTGACTATACAATAATACATAAACCAGGGAAATTGAACGTAACAGCCGATTTCTTGTCTAGAGCAGTAAATGTAACGCACCTTGTTCAAAATTCTGTCAGTCCAGACTTATTACAGACGTTCAAAGAAGAGCAGGGTTCAGATATGCATTGTAAGCAGATTATTTCAGATATAAAAAAAAATTTGACTCCTAGTCCTCGTTTTTTGAAATTTTTTATGCGTAATGGCATTTTATATTGTGAATATGCTAAGCAACGTACCCGTTGGCAAAAACTGCACAGGTTGGTTGTTCCACGATCTTTAGTTTCACGTATTCTGCAAGAGCACCACAATTCGCCGGTGGCGGCGCATTCCGGGTTCCATCGCACACTGCAACGTATTCAAAAATCCTTTTATTGGAAAGGCATGTATAGGGACATTCATAATTATGTAAAATCTTGTCACTCCTGTATCGGAAGGAGGGGTCACCAGCCTTCTCACAAGGCTCCTCTTCTGAGAATGCCTGTGGCTTCCCGTCCGATAGAAAGAATAGCCATGGACATTGTTGGTCCCTTACCCATTACTTTACAGGGAAATAAATACATCTTAGTTATCACTGATTATTTTACGAGGTGGCCCGAGGCTTATCCTTTGAAAGACTTTACTTCTGAATCTATCATAGAAAAACTGGAACTTTTTATTTCGGCTCACGGTGTGCCTTTACACGTAGTTACTGACAGGGGCTCGAATTTTATTTCACATGCAATAAAAGAAGTATATCAGAAATTAGGCATCACTAAGCACACCACCACCAGTTACCACCCGCAGTCTGACGGAGTCGTTAAACGCTTAAATGCTACTCTAATAAATTCTCTCAGCCACCTTGTGAGTGAAACGCAGGAAGATTGGGACAGACATTTGCCTTTCGCACTTTTAGCGCACAGAACTGGACGGCATGGCGCATTACTGGACTGCCCAGCATTTTTTCTTTATGGAAGAGATTTAAATTTACCTATTGATTTGTTGACACAAACAGACTTTAAGACTTATCGTGACACAGACACTTATTCAAGGGATTTAATTTTAAGACTCCGCAGGGTTTTCTCTTTAGTAAATAAGAACTTAACGGAAGCGGCCGAAAGACAGGAAAAGATTAGAGACAAGGTTGTTTTTTCAAAAAATATTAAAATAGGGGATATGGTGTATCTTTATACTCCTGTGTTGCGGCCTGGATTGACTAAGAAATTTGCGAAGTTTAATAAGGGTCCATTTAGAGTGGTCGAACAGGTCACCAAAGTGAATTTTAAAATTGAGTCAGTTACGAGCCCACAGCAGTCGCAGGTAGTACATGTGGATAGATTGACAAAGGTACCTGAACGTATAAACTTTCCTTCATTGCAGGCGGGCAACTCTGATGCTCCAGAGAGAATTCATAATCAATGTGCTGATATTCCTTATAACCTGAGACGTAGGGATTCGCAGGGTTTTGTTGCTTACTAATGTAGGGCTTTGCAAACATTTATTTTTGGACTCAGTAAATCAGACTTTAGCGAAATATATACATATAGATATATATATTTTTTTTGTTGTATATATTTTGACTTTTTCAGTTTGGCCAAACGTTATTTTGTATATGCATTAGGTTGTATTATTACTATTATTTTTGTGTGTCTTGGATAAAATTCTAATTGGTATTTGCACAGCGTATTCTGGATGCTATTTTCGGAATTGATTTTGGTTGGATTGAATTTTGGACAATCACGTTTTCTTTCTTTCTGATTTTTTTTTGTGTGGGGTATTTTCGGCTGGTTCCGAGGTTCCTTGTGTTGTAACGTTCTTTTCTTTTCTAATGCTTGGCCCTGATCAGGCCGCTTCTGTTCTTAGACGTGATTGTTTGGGATTCATTCTTGGAAGTTATTTAATTTCGTAGTACTTAGGGGGATCTTTACTCTTTGTTTGAATACGTTCATGTGACATATTTTATTTGGAATTGTTTGAATTATTAGTGTGTTATTTTCTCAGGAATGTATTTTATGTATCTGCGGCGCGTTAATTATCTTATTTTTATTTATTTATTTTTTTGGTGTGAACAATTGGATTAGATTATTTCTTTCTTCGGGTGTGAGTATCCGAACACATTCAGTGGCTTATCTATCGTAAGGGGAAAATTGAAAGATAAAGTCTTCTTCAACTTTGAAGGAGTGATTGTTCTTCCTTGGTCGAAGGTGAGACGTAGGGGGGGTGAAATCTGGTTTCTTTTAAGGTCAAGTTCCTCTACTAAGGAGTATTGTGGTGCTGAGTTCACATTCCGGGGTTGGTTGCTTTCATTTTCTCGCGTTGAAGGCTGCAGGGGGGAGTTGTTAACACAATGATTTCTAACTACAGGGTTTTCCCTCGATTGCATTGACAACTCCGTACTCATTTAATGTACTCCATGATTGTGCTCAGCAGAAATTGTCGCAATAGTAGAATGTGTTCGACCTCAGGTGAAATTGTTTACATTAATGGACTGAAAAAGAGAATGAATAGATAAATAAACGTACAGGAATGTGGCCACACAGAGACTGCAACACTAGTGTGATGTAATGAACTGGAAAAAAAAAAGAGAAATTCTTTTGCCATTATTGATTGATCTTAGACATATTTTGTTTGTGATTAACGCCTTATTTTTATTTTTATTTTTGTATGTGTTCTGAATATTTCTAGGTAATTAATTGATTTAATTGATTTTTTTGATTAATTATTTTTGATGATTTTCTTTGAGTATTTTAATTAGTAATTGCTTTGATTAATCTTGTTGTTTTACTTGCACATTTTGGACTTGAAATTTAATGTGTCAGTAACGTCACTGTTACCAAGGAGTCGTGTGAAATATTGTTACAGTATGTTATCCTTTAGCCTTATTGCACAGTATGAGTCATGGTATTTCAAGAAGTGTCTGTCTGCTAAATTTTGGTAAACCAAAATTTAATTCCTTAGGGGAAAGGAATGTTATGTAGAGAAATTATCTGATAGCGTTATAAAAATTAGGTGAATGATTTTATGATTTATGGAAATCTTAATTTTTATTTGATTATGAATTATTTATTTTAAGGCTTTAATTTTGGGGAAAGACAGATGCTTCTGGGAATATTATTTAGTTTAAAAGAGTATTATTTATTTTCCTCTATTTGTAAATCTTGTACAAACTTTTATTCATTGTGAAAGAAGCAGGGAAAGGGAGGCAATTTTCGCCAATTCATGATTTCGCGCGCTTTAGAATGTTCGAGAAAGAATTTTCATTGTTAGTTGACCTTAAGAGAGGAAAGTACGTGACGGAAAGGTCAAAGGTTGCTACTTGTCTTTCAATGTAAGTCATTGAGGTTTTTGGCGATTGAGGGTCCGGTTGTTGGCTAAGTGAAGAAGGGCGCGCATGCGCGATCACCCTTATTTCCGCATTCTGGAGTTGAAAACGAAGATTTTGCCATAATTAAGGGGGCGATAAGTGAAGCCATAGTGGGAGCCCGTTTTGGGAAGGAGGCGAAGGAAATTCGAGTTGGATACACACTTACTCTTGGACTCGCTTAGGCACTCACGCTTGGATTCGCTGACTTTCGGGTTTGCTGGTCTTGTGGACGTTGCTCTTGAAAACTGGCTTGAAGAAAATTGGAGTTGGATTCTCTCCCTTACTGACTGGTGGGTGGAATTTACTTGGGTCGTTACTCGTGAAGCTTGCTCTTGGAATGAGTAAGAACAGGCGAGCTGAAATGGCCTAGAAAAAAAAACGTTTCTGACCTGAGCCTGAAAACCCTCTTCCTTGCGGCGTGCTGGTAAAGAGGCGAAATTTGAACGAGTTACCTGCGTGTGGACATAGGACTTTCAGGACCAAGCGGATAGCCGCCCTGGGCAGCAGTGCTCCTGTTTCTGTTCTACAGTAGTGAAGTGGAGTCTACATTTTTAGAACCTGTGTCAAGATGAGCCCGGCCGACATCAACTCTTGATAAGATAAGAGTCCTCCGCTTCAAGATGTCCCCTCAAGCTAAGTTGTATTTTTTTTTTTGGTGTGTTTGAACCCTAGGCAAGTTTTTTCAAAAACGTCCTTAGCAAAAAAAAAAAAAAAAAAACAACGTCGAATCTAAAATGTAACTCTCAGGCCTTAAATTGTTTCCCTTTCCGTTCTTTTAAATCACCAGACAAACCTTAAATTTTTTTTATGAATTTAAATGAACAGACTCTCAGATGAGGTTAAGATTTTTCTTATTGTGTTGTAATTGAATAAACTGATATTTAATCTGAACCTCTTACAGTATGTTTTTTTTATATATTTAATATGAACTTTTCCTTTATATCTTGTATATGTTTTATGTTTTCGATCCTCTCACGGCGCGGTCCCGGAATGCATTTTTTTCACAACGCAAAAATGCTGTACACGTTTCACTATACGATCACTCCCTTTAACGGCAAGTAGTTTCATATTTAACATTTAACAATATAGGAATTTCAGATATAACATGGTACCTAGAAGTAAAAACTATTTAACCATGGTCGCGAAAAATTTTTTCTTCTAAATTTAACGCCTCTTCGCCGTACGTTTCACGTCTAGCGCGTTCAAGTGAAACTTCCGCAGGGCGGCCGTATTGCGCCTCAAGCGTTCTTCTACATTTTAAAACTTTTAAACGTTTAAAACGCTTTCGAAATGTTTACATGTTTGAGTTTTTATTTTTGTTTGTTCTAATTCTCCTAGAGGGTAGCACTCATCAGGCATTCTATTTCTAATTGAATTTGCTCCGTGTTTTATGAATATTCGCGCAATTTTACATAAGATACAAGACAGCGAGAGATGGCTTCAACGTCTACCCAGCAGAAAAACAAAAAAAAATGAGGTTGTGAGTTGGAAAGACAAGAAAGATATACGTTTGATGAGTACAGTCCGGAATAACTCGATGATTGACGTTGGAACACGGTAAAGAACTGTAAAAAAACAATAATTGTAGAAGATTACAACAACAAAATGGGAGGAGTGGACCACCTGGATCAGATGGTATCCAATTATCCTGCTGTTAAAAATAAGCAGAGATATTATTATTTTTCCATTATGCTTTATTTCCTTATAATTTTACTCAATATTCATTGACATTCATCCACTACGAAAGTCGTGTATGGAAAGTTATGATGTACAGTGAAAACAACATTACACGCTACGAAAAACAGACGGCCGCTGGGGGGAAATTTTCGCGGACAGGAGAGGACGGCGAAAGGGTTAATTAGTTCAGTTCTCACTTCACGACAAGGCAAAAATACATAAAAACTGAACATATAGGTATTAAAAATTGAAAGACATATAAAAACATAAAAACACTATACGGTTAAAACAATTAAAAAACTTTTTTTTTACAATTAAAATTAAAGTTTCTACTCAAAAATAAGCAATTTTACCAGCGTGCAAAAAGGCAGATTTTTCCATGCACAAAACTGAACGTTTACTTTTTGTTCGTACTCGGCAATAAGACACTGAAGGCGTAAAAACTGGCTTTATTTGTTGTGGACGCTATGCTGAGACAATATATGGGATAATTTTATAACTTTAATGATAACTCCAGAATGGATTAAGCATGACTTAATTAGCAATGATAAAAGAAGTCGTTATTTTTTTTTGTTGCAAAGCTTAGTTTCTCTAGATTGGAAACAAATCCACTATTCTGTTAAGTTTCAAATGTAAAAAAATATGGCTACCATGGTAAAAAAATTAGGCTTAGCCGCATTTGAACAATTTTGAAGTTCTTGATAATTCTGCAACTATAACACACAGGTTAACTAAAGACATAACATTTTCAAAGCACAAAACGCCCAGATTACCAACATATAAGAATAAAAACCGAGCTCACATACCCAGTATGTTAATCGTTAACAGAGTGGATATATATATATCCACTCTGTATATAGTATATATGACATAATAAAAGCAAAGAAAAGAAAAGCCGAAACACTGTCGATGCGTAGTTATCCAATACTGAAGAGGAATTATTCTGATTAAGTCGTAAGCTAATGTGTTGACTTCGTAAATAAAACTTGGCAGTCGAGGAGATTGTAATTCCATTTTTATTCCTAATGGACCTTATGTGGCCACAGATCACTTGGCACCCTAATCGTACCTGTTCGAGAACATTTACATTATTGATATTATTGCAATAGGAAGCAGCGTAGCGAAATTGTGTCCAAGCACGGCACAGACAGATGCTGAAGCACGTAGAGATGGAAGCACACGAAGAGAAAAAGTTTTGGTTTACGATGGTCGTTTCAGTTCCCAATTATTACGTCATCAGAGCTGCGCAGGCCATAGAATGATCTAGAAATGACGCAATCCATAGACGTTATTGCGATTTTTAGAATAGAAGAGCAGAATTAATGTTTTACCGTTAGTTTAAATTATAATTTTGATTCACATATTTTTTATCTTACACACACACGCACACACACATACTTTTGGTGCGGCCGATTGCAACTAAAATAGGAAGTGCACAAATACATATTATAGCTGTCCTATATACAAAATTTCAACATTCTCAGGCTACACGTTTTTGAATTATGCGAGATACATAATACATACGTCATACGTACGTACAGATGCTACGAAACAATCCCTTCTGAAGCCATTTTAAATCAGTTTTATAATTCGTTTTGGGAAAAAGAGTCATATACGTACAGATGTCACGCAAAAACATCGTTAAATTGCAGTCGAAAGCGGTCAAGATGGATATTTTGGTTGAAGGTACCTGGAATGTTTCGGGATTACAATATTTCCTTTACTTCGTACAAGGAAAATCTACGTTATGCATACAGACACACATAAAAAATGATAAAAATGGAAGAGAATTGAAAAAAAAAAAAAAAAAAACAGAAAATTATCTGGTGTGATATATCAACTACCAGACTGCTAATGGATGAAAGAGCCCATTTGGAATCTGTACTGTCACTTCTCTCTTTCCGTTTTTCCGCCAGAATACAAATGAGTTCGTGTGTATTATAGGTATGTTTGAAGACTGTTAAATTACAGCGTGCTCTGCCTCTTGACGGGGCACGTTACTAGATTTGCTACTTTACGATAAAAGTTCCTGTCTTCGGACTTGCATTTAGATTGCCGATCGTTTAATTCACGCCAGTGCAGTTTTGAGCCAACTTCGGGTTAAATTTCTGTGTTTAGTTCTTGGTTATTAGTTATTTACATTTAGCTTTGCATTTGAATTTCAATTTCGAGTTTCTCGCTTAAGTGCAGGCACACTTGTATGCACTAGGTGTTCCATCTGTTCATCAAATTAAGTTTAAAATAAAATGTCTTTTATACCCTTCTCAAATTTCTGTTGCACCTCACACATAGCAAAAATTCGAGTAACATCTACCAAAAGGTTTGTCATATTATTTGTGCAGGCAAGCCTCCACATTATGCAGCGTCAGGTGTGCTAACCGCAACCGCTCAAGGACAACAACGAAAAAGATTGCAACAACCAGTTTCTCCCTCTTCTGCTGCTGGCGTTCGAGGGTGTAGGACGGTTTTCGGTCTGTCCTCTCCCTGGCCGACGCGATGTGCCATTTTTTCCTGCTTCGCTTTCCTGTTCCTTCGATGCTGTCTGCCATACATGAAAATTCTTTTAGCGAGATTTTTACATGAAGATTCAAGAAAATAATTACTCCTGTTTCCTGTACATCATTGCAGAAAATAAATTTTGTTCAGCTTCTTCCTCCTTTCGAGAACTCTTCATGCGCACGTGTTTGTGAGATCTGAAATTTCCTCATTTAAAGAAGAAAATGCAAAAATACCAGGATTGATTAAGTATGCTTAATGACTGCCATCAAAATTTGATTGTTCCTTTTACAAAGACTTTGTTTCGAGCGGATCGAGAAAGATTGACTTTATTTTGAGTGCAACGTTAATTCTGGTGATGTGCATCACTCGTGCTTGATGTTCAAATTTATTCGTCTGCCTGGTTGATAATTTTATTTATATTAATGCTTATTTCAATATCAAAGATGAAGAATAAAATATAATTGATTTGGTAACATACAGTTGCCATACTTTGGGGTAAGTACTGATTGATTTCATATTTGCTTCTAGATCACACATTTTGATCTGCACGTGAGTAAGTATTTATGGGTTATTGCTACAGAACGCGATTTACTAATTAAGCAATTCATTTGATTTGCATTTGTTAATCCTTTAATTCAACACAGCATTTATTATAACAGTATCCAATAGTGAAAACAATAAAACCTTATCTTATAGCTTTAATGCATTGCATGTGGGGCTATGCTTCCATGTAGAACCTCTGGTTAGGTAGAGCATTACAGTTATTTATACTGCATAACCATAGAATCTTTATACGTTGAAAAAGAAATGTGCAAAAATAATTTTGAGAAAGAATAGGATTCAAAATCATGAAAACCACTAATAGCCTGAATGGAAAATCTGACAATACAAACTCTCATAAAAATGTAGATATTGCAATATCGGAGTTCATTTTACTTCATTTTTGTCATCCAGGGAAATTCATTCTCCTATAACGACTAAAGGAAAAGAAAAAGATGGAACGGGAATAGCATTACGAATAGCAGATTACTTCAAAATACCTCACGCAGCTTTTAAAAGGAGATAGAAAACATGTTGCAAAGGCCAATCGCCCGTCGCTTTAGATGCACCTTTTTTCTCTTCGAAAAGATTGAACCTGTTGGAACAAAGAGATTGAACAAGCCCACATTTCTTTTTTGGCTTGGAGGCATGGGAATTCTCAAAACAACACATCTGGAAAATATCAGCGGATATTCGAGGGTTCTACCGCTTGGGATCTGCGCAGAAAAAGATGTTTTTCGCTAGAACAATGATCGGCAAACTCATTAATCAAAGGAGCCAAAGATCAGCAACACAACGATTACATTTCTTTTGAGAGCCAAGTTTCATTTCTTGGACCATATTTTTAGAAGGCGGTTTAAACTACCTACTAAAGGAAATGAATGAAACCAGATATCATAACAGTAATATTACTATTTGCTGACAGAAAATGTTTTTACATTAAAATAAAAGTATTACAGAACACACATTTGAAATGATCTCATGAGATAGGTTTATATACCATTGCTTTTAATTTAAAGCAGAATTCCAGGTCCTTCTCAATAAGATGATTTCTTAATTTAGTTTTGATATGATTTATGCTTGAAAAATATTGTTTGCATGAATATGTAGAACCTATAAGTTATTTCTCCCGCCTTTGGAATGTAATGGTCAGCACGCTCGGCACGTATTCGAGAGGTCCGAGTTTCGAGTACCGGTGAGGGTACTGCTCATTGTTCACCTCTCCTGCTTCGAAATAACCTAATGTCTCTACAGTCATATAATGGTATAATGGCCCACACATTCGGCGCGTATTCGAGAGGTCCGAGGTTCGAGTCCCAGCGAGGACACTGCTCTTTTTTCACGTCCCTCAGCATCAAAAATCCTAATGTCTCTACAAACCAAAGAGTAAAATAAGAGTAATAGTTTTTTCAGCTGCTCGTATCAGTCAAGAATACTATTCCAAATGTTGAAAAATATCACTTAGGATATGTATTAAATTATACATAGCTTCATTACACAGCGTAAGTATTTTGACACAAAATCGGGCTTTTTCTGAAAAGACATATCGATGTCTTTCCATGTTTCCATTCTACGACTCAAATTATGCTTTAATATTAAATTTTGCAAAATTTGATGAGAAACTTACCAAGAAATTAAAAAATATATCTGGATGCATTTTTTTCGATTTGCGCAAAGAATAATTCACTTGCCGAGATTAATTCATAGTAACCTATTTTCCTTTCCGTTTCATTGTGCACAAGCGAAAAAAAAGCGCCTCCTTCCTTCTTTCAAGTAATTTTTAAAAAAATGCACAAACCACATTCGGTGGTACTCTCTCTTATAAGAAATATGCCAAATTTCGAAACGCGCCAATATGTATATTCACGCATATCTTCGAAAATGTGGAATAAAATATTTTATTTTTTGCAGGTAAGCCTAGAAATACATCTACTTTAAAATGGAAAAAAATTGTATAAGTTATAATTCAGAATGTTTTTCGAAAAATTTATAAAATCACTAAGTTTCTATTTTGTTATAGGATGAACGGGGGAGATTAGAAAAACTAAAATGCCGTTGAAATGGTTTTAGTTCACTTCTTCGCTTACAGGATATATGAAATCGAAACCCCGTACCATCACTTCCATCTGTACGAATGAAGAGGCTATTCACGACTTAATCTCTCCGGGATGCTTTTACGAGACTCAGTTTGCAGAACGAGTCTCATGAAATCATTGAGAATTGATGACTATCGATTTCAATATTATGCAGCCATGCGAAATCAGTTGGAACCGTTGAACGCTGCAGAAGAACGATCTTATTACATGCCTTGTTGTGAAAGAAAAACGATCTTGGTGCATGCAACAGTTGGCCTTCGATAACCTTGGATAGACACAGAACATCTTTGAATGAGACAAAAAACGCCTATCCAACGACTTATCGTTGTTAGCACAAGAAGAACCTTTAAACGCTATAGAAGTACGATCTTATTATATGCCTTGTTGGGAAAGAAGAACGATCTTGCTGCATTCAACAGTTGGCCTTCAATAACCTTGGATGGATGTAGAACATCTCTGAATGAGACAAAAATATCTATGCAACTACTCATCGTTGTCAGTACAACGTCAATACAACATCGATGCACATCTGTGAAACGACAAAAAGCTACCTGCATTGATGTAAACTGTTGGCAATGCAAGCCGTGTCCGTGTGGGTGTCCAGACGAGCACGGCAAGCCGATGATTGCATCATCGTGTTCTTTCATTCGCGTGCCTGCAATGGCATATCAGGAATTTGAAGTTTGTGTCTTCTGATTGAAGCAGTGCGCGAAAATCATACCGACATTACTTCAGATCTGCCACATACACCTTATAAATTTTGTCCTTATTTCTAAAATACACATACTAAGAGTTTACTATGAAGATAGGACATAATAAAATTTAAAAAAAATCATCAATGCAATTAAGAGACCTGTAAGCTAAAAACCAGGGCTAATATAAATGATTTGAAAGGCTGTATTTTCAAAAGTATTTCACTCACACAATTGAAAGATATATGAAAAGAACCACAACCTCACCAAGTTTATACACCCTGCACAAATATTCAGTACGTGCCACTTTGGTGACACGACACACGTCCAGACGATAATTCAGCTCATTCCATACATTTTGTTGCATTGTTGTCCAGATGCTCATATCCTGTCAATTAATCAGATGTTCGGAATACCACAAAAAACTAAGTGGAATATTTTACGTCAACGATTGCATTCCAAATCGTACCATGTGTAAGCTCCTGCAACAATTAAAGCCGGAGGATTATTCCCGTAGACTAGATTTTTACGTCAATACGCAGGAAGTATTGGGAGAAGAAGATTTCGTCACCAAGTCGATATTCAGAGATGAAGCAACGTTTCACTTATCCGGAAAACTTGGTGAAATAGTGAAAAAAAACTTGGTGAGTTTGTGGTTGCCTTCATATATTTTCGTATGCGTAATGCTTTTGAAAATATAACCTTTCCAAACTGAATGAAGCATTTATGCTGGCCTCGTATTTAAACATCTTAATGAAAATTTGAAAAATACATAAATGTAATTTAAAAAAAATACTTACCGACTTCTTCCGTGTATGTAAAAATAATTTTTGTGATTTAGATTTCGAATTCCCTGTTATTGGAATTTTATTAATGAGCTCTAATTACTTTCATTTAGGACAAATTAACGACGAAAAGATTTTGAATAAAACGTTTTTGTTTACTGCTTGAACTAGTGTAATTACCATTTTTCCTTACGTATTTATCCCTATCTGCATCATTAATATTAATCTGCTTGAAGAACGCATTATATAAACACTGGACTAATGAAAGAAAATTAACCCTAAATCACAAGGGGATATGGAAAACGCTACACATTCTTTCAGAAATATTACGTATGCAGAGCATCATAAAATGTTTTTGAAGAGGTAATTTAATAAGACATCTTTCGCAGACAAACAGCTAAAGCAATAAAATCAAAATATTTGCGTCCTCGGTAAAAAGCAATTTCCACTTTTTCTAATTAACTATGAAAAGTATTATCTAATTAAATAATATATCATATATGGCTTATTTTTTACTTCCTTCCCACAAATTTTTATTGAGGGCACACAAATTATTTTAATTTTGTAATTATAAAGCCTTCGAAAATCGGTGCTAATATATACGAGTATAGTTTCGGGAAAAAGAGAACGAAAAACACGTTTTTCTCTTCTGCGGATGAAAAAATATGCCTATATTAAACGTAAAGAAGCAGTCTTTTCTTTCATTAAATCTATTCTCAATTATTCAATTATACTTGAAATTAAAAACTACACTTTTGTGCGTATGGATAAATAGATTGAATAAATAGATTGAATGCAAATGTCCGATAATAGGTTAATAAAATTTATTCTTACCAAAAGAAATATATCAGAATTCTGGAAATTTTTTCATAAATATTCGTACAATTGTGCACATATAATCAGTAGTTATATTTCAAACTGCTAAGAACATTAAACACAATGCAATGTAAAGCGAATCTAAAGAGAAAGCTAACTCGGAGTTCATGTGAAACTAAATAACTCGCAACAACCAAAACTAAACATCTGAACTCAGACACTCAGGGCTTTTGCAGTTTTCAACCGGCCGCCGAGAATTTTCTATTACTTTATGTTTCTCGAAATTAATGGAAAGCAATAAGAGTGCGGAATTACGGTTACAACTAACATAGTGGTGAATTACATTTATTCAGTTTCAATACATAATACGGTGATACAGGGAACAAACCAAAATGTCGCCAAAACCTTTGTCAGCTTGGCGATATCTAGCCAAATTACCGAAATAACCATTTACTCATTGTTAAGTGCACGTGCCCCTGTATTCTTACTTTTCCGGCACACCTTTGTCTTAAATTTTGTCTCGTGCTACATTACACAGAAAAATACAACAATTTGACAAAATTCTGCTAAAATTACCTATCTAAGTACAAAATTCGTAACACCATGTAAATTCCAATACTCTTCTGATAAGAAAATTTGAATTTATTTTATTTTAGTAAATCTGTAGTCTGCAATCTTACAATCATTAACTCGGTGTTACTTTTGTAAATATTTATTTTATATTTTTATTTGTTTAGTTGTGCGTTGCAGTTATATAAAGCACTATCACAGGAAATTAATGGCAAAATGTAATCAAATACTGACAGAAGATTGTTTTGTTAAAATTTAATTTGAATAAATTCTTATGATGATACAATACATTCAGGGTCAGCGATGTACACTTTTCTACACACTATGATTTTCCGATTCATTCTTAATCCAGGCAAAGCTTACAAAGATGAAGCTTTACAATGTCTATTTATTTTATTCTTTAACCCTTAAAAGTATCTATCCGATTATTAAATTATTTTCTGCTTTAATTTCCAGCTATACTCTAAGCACATTTAAACAACTTGTACAGATATTTTAATAAATTCGACCTTTCAGCGAATTGCAATTAATGTCTCAGAGTTGAATGAGGACGTATTTAATGTGCAGAGTCTCAAAGTCATTATCTCATAGATATGCCACAGAGAAAATAGGTCTTAGAGTCAATTAAAAACATGTTTAGTATTCTCGGTGTTAACAGGCTGATTAAAAACGTGTTCGTATTATTGTATCAGACTTGTCTCAGAGTTATATCATACAAAGTGTACGTTCTCAAAGCTAGTTAATGAACGGAGATTCATACTATCTATCTGTACGTTTTGTAATGCGCTGGGATGTCTCCGGATTAATATTCTCATTGTTATGCCCCAGAGAGTATATCTCAGAATTAATTATAAACATATTTACTGGTTCAGTGTCTCCTATTAATATTCTCACGGTTATGCCACAGAGCGGGCATGTCTCAGAGTCTCAGGATGTGTATAAAAGTTAATTATGAACATGTTTAACGTGTGAAGTACAAGAGCTAACGAGTATATCACAGAAAACAGAAAGTGGTATGTCTCAGAGTATATCACAGAAAGAGTATGTCCGAGAGTTAATTTTGACCGTATTGCTTAAAAGACTCAGACTTAACTGTCTCACAGTTATATCACAAAAAGTATTGTTGCGTTTTGTACAAGTTCGTGGATTTGCAGTGATTGACGACGATACTTGATGAAGAATTAGACGCAATTTATTTAGTCAGTATTTCTCAGGACAGCTTCAAAATCACGTTTACAGTCAGGATAAAAGGGTGAAGATAGCTTCACAGCAAAGTACAGCTCTCTACTCTGTTCGGTCATTCTCGGAACTCGACGCACTCTCTAGACTCTCAACGCTACAACTCACGATGCACTCAAAGATATACTCGGTAGGTTCAAAGATGCACTCGCTAGACTCTCGATGACCAACTCGACACTAGACTCACAACTGACTGACTGCTACTCCGCGTGCAGGCAGGGTTTATGTAGCTTTTGGGTTGCCTTCGAGAACATTCTGGTCCAAACCGGTAAGAATTCGTTCTAGGTTTTCCATCCATCTATGCCATATCGCCAAATGGGCGATTTCTCGCCAATTATGGCAACCCTGCCTTCGCCTGCCATTTTCTGGCAACTCTAAACCCACCTTGAGGGGAAGTAATCTTACTGCAGCTGGACGTTTCGTAACAACACGTTACACAGTTATATCTAAGTTATGTTAGGTATATGAACATGTTTATGAGCAATTTTAGTGTTCAGGGTATCAGAGTTAATTGTTTCACAGTTATTTCAGACAGAGTAGGATTCAGAAGTAATTATCAACATGTTAGGAATACATGTCAGAGCTAATTATTAACATGAGCTGCTTAGACAGGAAAGCTGTTAGTGACACTGACTGCCGTACCAAAAGGCCCGGGTTGGAATCCCGGAGAAGGCATGGATGTAAATTGTCTGTTCCTTCAAGGAGGCAATGATGGCCCTCCTATTAGGTGCCTCCATAATAAAGTGACTAAAGTTTTCAGCGTTAGTAGTAGCCATCGCCTATAACGGCTAGTCTCCACCATTGGAAAAAAAATAGTATTAATATGTTTGTTGTTCAATGACTCAATTGTGTCACAGTTATATCACAAAGAGAACACGTATCAAAGTATATGAGCTATAGTGTTATGAATATATAACAGTACGTTTAGTGTTCAGTGTCTTAAGTTAATTGTTTCAGAGTTACATGGCATACTGTGTGGTACTTAAGAGTGCAAACATCTTGGCGCATTTTGGCGAATTTTTACGGATATAAAGGTGATTGGAGGAATTTTCGGATTGTAATTTACAATCTAAACGACCACCTTATGAGGTATTTTTCCCACCTTCTTGGCATGCCTTCGTGGTGTAGTGGTCTGCATGCTCGGCACGTATTCCAAAGGTCCATGGTTCAATTCCCAGCGAAGGCGTTGCTAATATTTCGTCTTACTTGCTTCCAAAAAAAAATCTAATGTCTCTACAGTGGCGCTTGAACTAAAAGGGTGTTGGATGATGAATCTCCTCACCCAGGATTTGGCGATTGGGTCCCCTAAAAACCCCAGTCGCTCTTCAAAAGGGGGAGTATATAAGGTATTTTTCTCGCGTTCTTGGCGAGCATTCGTGGTGTGGTGACCTGCATGCTGGGCGCGTATTCCAGAGGTCCGCGGTTCGATTTCCGGGGAAGGCATTGTTAATTTTTTATCTTGCCTGCTTCCAAAAAATACGTAATGTCTCTAAAACCTAAAGAACTGTTGGAAAGTTAGGCAACTTCTCAAAATTTGGCGTCTTCAAGGTGGCAACCACTTTAATAGAAGGTGAACCTTAATAGAAGGCGAAGGGAACATTAATAGATCTACCACCTTCTATTAAGGTGGTTGCGATAATGCGTAAGTATAGACAGAATATGGCTCAGAATTAATTATGAACATGTTTAATGTTTTATGTCGCAAAGTTACCTGTCTCACAGTCATATCACAGAGATAATTTGTAACCCATTTTAGTTCAAGCTATTAATCTTAAGAACTATTGTAAAGTGTATTCCTTCTAAGCGGATTTGTATGATGTAATATTCTTTTCGACTTGGTCATATCAGTGCCAAAAGCTTTAAAACCACTGAGCACGAGTAGTTTCTTTCTTGGTTTAACTCAAAAATTTGAACTAGTTCCACATATGATTGTGATAGTCTGAGGTTCATTTCTAATATGGAATTAATAACGGGAATATAAAAATCATAAAATCTAAGCATCATAGTGTTTACACTGTCAGACAATTTATGGTCTAAGTTTCAGCCATACTTACATGTTACTTTTAGCTAAGATTTTTGGCACATTCCAAATCAGGGTGAGTTTATTTCACTGGCAAAATATAAACTTTCATTGATTTATATGTTATTCACTTCCCTGAAAGACTGTGTTGCTACTATGGCGAAACTTCAGATGATTCTGTACAGTAATGTGATAAAATTAAAGTATTAGATATGTTGCAATCTCTGTTGAATGCAAAGCTTAAATCAAATATAGGTGGAAAAACTATAACTTTTCGCACAGGTCAAAAGCGACATCACACACTCAAGCGATGTCTGCGACTGGTCAAGTCGCAGATATCGCAGATACAGTCATAATATACTTGATTTAAATTGAAATGACACCTTTTGAAACAGAAATTTCATGCCACATTTGAACAGACTAGAGAGGTCTCATTGACAGTTAATGAAGTATCAGTGAAGCGTGAGTTTCGTGCATGTGTTCCGTACGGTGTCTCGCAAGAAATTACATTGCCCATATTTCTTCAAAAAAGAAACTGTGATCGATGGCTCATTTCGAGGACATGTTCGAAACCTCGTTGTTACCCTAGCTGAACATCAATTATGATGATTACATTTTGCAAATGGATGGTGCTCGGCCCCATTTTCAGAGGAATGTACGAGAGTTTCTTCATCGTATTCTTCACCAACCTAGATTGGACGGGCTGAAGCAGCAGACAAGAACTTTCTCCCCTTGCCATCCCGTTCAACAGATTTAACACCGTGCGATTTCTTTCTTTTGGGGGTTTGTTAAAGACCGAGTTTATGAACCGCCAATGCCCTGCCCCTTGAAGAAGTCTGTCATCGGTTAAAACATGCACTGCAGACCATGACGGTGGACATGCTACGCCTAGTATGGGAAGAAATTCATTACCGTGGGAGCAAGGGTACACATATTGAAGGACTGTAATTAATGCATCAAATATATTGCTACGTTTTTCCTATTTTTCTAACACCAGTTGTTACGTTATTTTCTTCCTTCTCGTTCGTACGGGATTGGTAGATTTGAAGTGAATAACGACGACACTTGATGAAGTATCGAAACACACTTTATTTAGCCAATATTAATCAGAACAGCTCCAATAACACTTTTTACAGTCGTCGAAAATCTACTATAAACACGCTGGAGCAATCAGCGACACAGCCTTCACGTTATCAGGCTGTCACGGTGGAGACAGCTTCCTGCAAAGCACCCGACTCTGCTTTCCGGAGTACAGCTCCCGACTCTGCTTGGTCGTTCTCGGAACTCCACGTACTCTCGAGACTCTCCACGCTACAACTAGCGATGCACTCGAGGACACACGAGCACAGCTCCCGACTCTTCAGTTCAGTCATTCCCGGAGCTCAACACGCTCTCTTGACGATGCACTAACCGCGATACACTAAGAGACTCTTTCGATGCACTCGACGACTCAGTCGGTACCCGCTGCCCGGCTGTCAACTCGATCGACTCCGCACAGACTGACTAATTCGAGACCAACTACCTCGAATTTTATGCGAGGCGCACATTAAATGACTGCGGACCAGCAGGGTTTATATAGCTTTCGGCTTGTGTTCGAGAACATTCTGAGCTAAACCGGTAAGAATTCGTTGCAGAAGGTTCTCCATCCGTCCATGGCATATCACCAATTTTGTCGCCAAATGGGCGATATTTCACCAAATGTGGCAACCCTACCTTCCTTTGTCATTTTTATGGCAACTCTAAAACTGCTTTGCGGGAAGCTTTCTTACCGCGCCTGTACATTTCGTAACAATACAGACAGTTGTAAGGGTTGTGAGGTTGTAATCAAGTAAGTAATTCGATCGACTGAGTTGAATCGTTTTCGTATTCAGATGGTGTTTTTTTTTATTACGTTGTAATATTACTGAACTTATATTAATCATATTTGGATATCCGGACACCGTTTACACGCTTTTATTTTCTTTAAGCAAGCGGAAAATATGTCAAACGCATTTTCTACAATTCCATTTTATTGTCATGTAGGTAAGATAAAAACCTTTCAGCGCTAGCTGTAAGAGGAAATTTCCTGCGACTACACAATTTCGTGCCAGAGTTCCGGTATTTTAACTTATTCTAAGACTTTCTTTCCCTGAACGACAAATTTTACCAAAATTATGACACAGGTATATAGCATGAAGAAGCCTTAACAAGATTATGACGCAAGGAAGGGGTAAACAACTTCATTTAAAATATATTTACTCCCCTTGAGACGAGAACTGCAGAAATTTTCTTTCCTTTATTCAAGTGGAAAGGAAAAATTTATAAGGTGATTTCACGAAAGAATGTCTTAGACCGTTTTAACAGTTTACGACTAGATTATGTAATATTCTCCAAAATTTAATTAGAAGTCTTGTGTTTTCCAGCTTCATATTCCCACTGAATTAAAAGATTATAAGCTGAAGCGCGTAGCTTCGGTTGAGAATTTAAAGGATCTTTATAAAAGAATTCAAAAATGCGAAATTGGTAGTGTATAAGAGCGGGGTTTAAAGCTTATTTTACAAATATTCTTTTTGAATAGTTTATTAAACAATCCACACGTGGATAATAATAACTCAAACTGTACAAATTCGTGTTCTCAAATGTGAAGTTTCACATATACAAAGAGGCTTTGACAAATTGAAGTCAACGCCATAAAACATAAGGTATACATTTTTAACTTTACACAGCGGTAAGGTAGACAGTTTTATTTATTATAGCGTTGTCAGTCCTTTTTAAAAATTTCTTATTGTTTGAACAATTTACAAATGATCTCCACAAGTGACAGGTGACGGAGGAGCCTGGTGTCTAACATAGGTAAACAGGCATATGCCCCGCTTCCTCCACTATCTAGAGGCAACAACTCCCTGGAGCCCCATGAGGCCGCCCCGGGAGTTTATTAGGATCTTAAAAAAAAGTTAACATGGCCATACAAGGGCTAGACTACATGTAGTACATTGTAAGAACGTGAGACAACTGAAGGTTATGGTTACAGAGGTAGAACAAAATAAGACATAAACATAAAACGTAAAAAAAACATATAAAAAAAACATAAAGAAACACATAAAGCACTAAAAACACAAAATGGTTTACTAAGATACACTAAAATACACGTAACTAAATAAACACCGAACACACATAGATAAACACGATGCAGACACATAAAACCGAAACACTTGATGATGTTATGAGACGCATAATAGCACGTAATTATTTAAACAGCGCTGTGATACTGAGAGGACACTCAATAGGGCGCGCATATATACGTGAAGCAATGTGATGACAGTAGTTCATGAAGCAATGATAATAATAGTACGCACAAGAAAACGCGCGGATATACAAGATGCAATGTAAGGATTGGATTGGATTATTGTAATTTGGCACAAAACGTGTCAAGGTTATCTGCGCCAGACAAATGGTAACAATGCAATTAGTCATTTGTAAAAACTTCCAGCTTAGGTAAGAGACAGATTACAGTCTATGATAAGAGCTGATATCTTTTAAAAAAACAGGTTAAAGTCTATTATAAAAGCCAATATCTTTTAAAAACAGAAACAAATTACGATGATGTGCTTTTCCAATTAAATTTCCTAATCCAGTTCTGAACAATTAAAATGTTTTTGGCGAAAATAATTAAAACTCTGGCATTCCACCAAGATATGATAGACTGTCAGATCTGCATTGCAGTTTGGGCAGCTGGGTTTCTCTTCTCCCTTCAGAAGATACTCATGGGTCAGGCGACAATGGCCAATTCTCAGTCGAGTCAAGAGGACATCTTCCTTTCTATTAGCCATACATGACCAGTATCCAATGGTGGGTTTTACATTTCTGAGCTTTTTATATACTTTGTCATCCCATTGCTTCTGCCATTTGCTGAGGATTTTGCTTTTGACAAACCCTTTGATGTCTGCTAGTGGAATCTGAAGATTGTACATTGTGGTTGCAGTTTTAACTGCAATATCTGCCAATTCATTCCCCTTAATGGCAACGTGTCCAGGGTCCACGAATATAGAATCTGGTATCCCCGAATTTTTAAAGAATGATTCAACTTTAGGATTCTGATTGCAACTGGATGAGTACATTGAGCGTGATTTTTCAATGACATTAAGGCACTCATGGTATCTGTGTAGATAATAAATTTTATGTACTTTTGTTTTGAAAGGTAAGTCAAAGCCAGATAGATTTCAGTAAGCTCAGAAGTAAGCACAGAGCACACTGTATGTAATCGAACCCCTACTATTGTTTTTTCTGTGACGAAAGTAGCGCCAACATGATCCTGGGATTTTGATCCGTCTGTATATAGAGGGATATATTTCCTATATTTGTTTCTATGTTGAAAAAAAATCTGCTTGTAGATGATTTCATTAGTTTGTGATTTATTCCAGTGTCGAAAAGTATCCAGAGAATTCTGGATTCTCCAATCCTCCCAGGGAGGAATTCTAAAAAAAATCCTCCATCTGTATATCTATATTAGACAAATTATACTCCTCCACCAAAGCACTCATCCGAAAGCCGAAAGATGGGATACATGATGGTCGTGCCTGATATAAACGGGAGTATTGGTCATTAAGCAATTTTGACCGCGTAGAATTTTCGGTTTGTGATAAGACTTTGAAATAATGCTTAAAACAAAGATTTTCACGTCTTAACCGCAGGGAGGTCTCGTTACTTTCCACATATAAGCTTTCCACTGGAGAAATTCTAAAGGCACCAGTGCATATCCGAAGTGAATGGTGATGTATCGGATCAAGTTTGGCTAATACTGAAGGCCTTGCCGACCCATAAATGATTGATCCATAAACTAGTTTCGAACGAATGAGAGCCCTATATATAAGAAGCATTGAGCTTCGATCAGCACCCTAAGAAGTATTTGGCAGTACTTTCAGAATATTCATAGTTTTTAAACATTTCTTTTTTAGATAGGTAATATGGGGGAGGAACGTAAGCTTATGGTCAAATATCATTCCTAGGAATTTTATTTCCTTTTCTACAGGAATCGGCACATCTTGCAGATAAGGTTCGGGGTCAGGGTGAGGAATTTTCTTTCGACACAAATGTACACACACAGTCTTTTGAGTATAGAATCTAAAACCATTTTCCTGTGACCATTTAACAATTCTATTGAGAGAAGTCTGCAATTTACATTCGATGTCTTTCAGGTCTTCTCCCTGGCAACTGACTTGCAGGTCATCGACATAGAGCATACCCTGGACTGCTGAAGGCAGTTGTTTTAAAATAGAGTTAATTTTTATACTAAATAATGTAACACTTAATACACTTCCTTGCGGAACGCCCTCTTCTTGATGGAACATGTCAGAAAGTGTATCGCCTATCTTCACATGAAACTTCCGATCATGTAGGAAATGTTTGATGAATATCGGCATGTTTCCTCGTAAACCATTGTTATATAGGTCACGAAGGATACCGTATCTCCAGGTGGTATCATAGGCTTTCTCTATATCAAAGAAAATGGAAACATAATGATTTCTTCTAACGAACGCTCTACGGATACCTGTTTCTAAGAGTAGGATATTATCGATAGTTGCTCTTCCTTTTCTAAAACCGTTCTGATAAGGGGAGATACAATTATTTGTCTTTAAGTAATAAACCAGACGAGTGTTGGCCATCTTTTCAAAGAGTTTGCAGAGGCAGCTAGTAAGGGCGATGGGACGGTAATTCGACGGATTAGTAGGGTCTTTTCCCGGTTTAACAATGGGGATGACAAAAGTATTTTCCAGGCATTTGGAAAGACTTGTTCCTTCCATACTCTATTAAAGA
Source organism: Stegodyphus dumicola (assembly GCF_044657685.1). Lineage (NCBI taxonomy): Eukaryota > Metazoa > Arthropoda > Arachnida > Araneae > Eresidae > Stegodyphus > Stegodyphus dumicola. The sequence goes on along the minus strand of NC_140769.1, from coordinate 2,715,947 downwards.
GAAAGAGGATGGTTGCCAATGACTTGGAAGGAAGATGTTTCAGCATAATATAGGCAATATCATCTGGACCAGGACATGAATTTTTTATCTGCAACAGAGCTCTTTTCAGTTCAAGCACAGTAAAATCCTGATTATATGGTTCAGTATTGGGAGAGTTGAAATTAATTAGTTGTTTTTCAATGCATTTTTTTGCGGAAAGAAATTCAAGAGGGTAGTTACTACTGTGTGAGACGGCTGAGAAACTCTGTCCAATAGCGTTGGCAATTTCTTCCCTACTAGTAACTGTTTCATCACTTGTCTTTAAAATGGAAAGTGTGTGCTCTCTGTAGATACCGGACGCTTTTCGGACTCTCTCCCACACCTTCTTACTCGAAGTTGAAGAGTTAATCGAAGACACATACGAGATCCAAGAATTCTTCTGACTTTTCCTTCGCACCTGCCGAGCTTTTGCTTTAGCCATTTTGAATATTACGAGATTTCATTCTCAAGGATATCGCTGAAAAATGCTCCAAGCTTTCCTTTGTTTTCTGATGGCGTCCTGGCATTCAGGATTCCACCAGGGCTTTGGGTATTTTGGCTGTTTTACCGACGTTTTTGGTGTACATATATCAGCTGCTTGAATAATTTTATCTGTAATGATCTTCACAGCCTGATCAATGTGCACATTCTTTATTATTTCTTCAGTAAAAAGAGCATAAATTAAGAAAGAGTCCCAGTCGGCTTTGTCCAACAAAAAGCGTGGTGTTCTAGGTATAAACACACTCCTATTTCCTGTAATACTTATGATAATAGGAAAATGATCACTATTATATAGATAATTCTCGACATTAAAGAAATAAAAAGGCAAAAGCTGTGGAGAAACAATAGCAAGGTCAATGGAGTGGAAGGTCCTTGTTGGCTGATGAAAATAAGTGCTTTCTGCGTTGTTAAGGATACAGAGACAGTGGTCGTGGAGTAGCTGTTCAATTTGCTTTCCTCGTGGGTTTGTGTCTTTACTACCCCACAAGGGATTGTGTCCATTGAAATCACCGACTAGAATAAACGGAGCTGGTAGTTGGGCAATTAGATCCTCTAAATATCTTAAATTAATGTTCTCATTAGGCGGGATGTAAATACAGCAGACAGTAGTCAGTGTTCGAATGCTCAACTGTACTGCAACTGCTTGGAGAGGAGTATCCAAAGGGAGAGCACTCGAAGGGCAATTAATTGAGGTGAGTAGACAGACACCACCACTTGCGCGCTCACTGAATGTCTTATCCTTTCTTGTCGTCGAGTATCTACGTAGCTTTGCAAAATTACCAGGTTTGAGGAATTTCTCTTGTATCGCTATACAAATAGGTCTATATTTATTAATAAGTTGCTTAATGCCATCAATACCCTGATAGAAGCCCCGGCAGTTCCACGAAATGAGAGTAGCCGTTAGGAATGTTTATTGCTTCGATGCTGTTTCTTTGTTTTGTGAGGTAGAACATTTTTCGAGAGATCTCTGCCTCCATCTGTTTCCATCTCAGATTCGATAAAGTCTGAAAAGGTCCCTTCAACAGAGCTTCGGCTTGAGCTTCTCTTTTCTGAGCTTTTGATTTTCTTTTTTGAACTCTCTATTTCTTATGTTTTTATTTCTCGACTTTCTATTGTCTGTTTGGGAGGAGGTAGAGGAAAGACTTTTTCTTTGTCATTTGTTTTTGGTTCAGGTATCTTCTTCTGTGTGCTATGCGATGTTTGTGTACTTATTGACCGATATGATTTAGTGGCTTGTGCATAGGAGACATTTGCTTTTGACTGACCCGTGCTAAAATGTTTCTTAGCTTCAGGATAGGAGATTTTTCTTGTAGTCTTAATATGCTGTATTTCTTTCTCTTCTTTCTACATAGTTTCGTGAGTATGCTGGATGATTGGCATGACAGTTTGCACATTTTGGATCAGCTACACAATCTGACTTTCGTGACCACCTGTAGAACAGCGAGCACATGCCAGGTTTCCCCGGCATGCGGCCTTCGCATGGCCAAACCGTTGACACTTGAAGCAGCGCAGTGGGTTCGGCACGTAAGGTCTGATGGGGCAATTCAGGTAACCTGCCTTAATGGCTTTCGGTAACTCTGGAGAGGAGAAAGACAGAATAAGATGTTTTGTGTTGACGAGTTGCCCGTCTTTACGGACTTTTATTCGGCGGACGCCACCTACATTTTGCTCGGCGAGTTCTTTTGAAAGTTCATCCTCAGAGACTGATATCAAGTCTATTTTCGAAATGACACCTCTTGACGTGTTCAAAGACTTATGTGGGGATACAGTAATAGAATGTTCCCCCATTTTGGTCATTCTTAGGAGAGAGGAAGATTGTGCATCAGATGTAGTCTCGATGAGCAAAGATCCTGAACGGAGCTTTTTTATGTGTTTTGGCTCGCCTGCTGAGGCCACAATATGCTTATGGATGAAGAATGGTGATAGATTTTCTAGCTCACCAGTGATAACTAAGAACTTTGGACATTTGTTTGTGCTAATTAAGGTCGAAGTACAAATTCTTTTAGCAGCTCCAGAATTTTTCGTATTCATATGGTTAGGAGAAGAAGTTAAAGTTTTCATATTGAAAAGAGAGAAGGTTTCGGGCCCGACCACCCCACCCACCATGGTGCCCAACAAGGGAACACAGATCCCTGTGTTAGGGCTAGCCGGGCCTATACGCAAACTGAAGCCCCACAGTCGGCTTTCCCAAAAGCGGAGACTTCCGAGAGCTTATCCCCTAGCCACTGACCAATAGGACTAGTGGCCAGCCGATTGACACTAGCGGGGACAGCTAAGTGCCTCCCGTTTTAAGTAGAAGCAGAGGACAAAGCAGTGTGTTGGGGACAGTACCTCGCCCCTCAACTCCCAGGATCCTCCTTTCCCACCCTACGGGTCACCATGCACGGCAAACGCATAGGCGGTATTCTCACCATGGTGGAACAGAAACTAAGAATAGTAGCTGCATCTCACAGTGAGCCCCAACCTCCAGTAGAGGAAACCACAAGGGAGAAAATTAGGAGAGAGAGCTAGACAAGAGGAGAGGAAAGAGAGAGGAGGAAAGGTCACTGAGGCCCCGGGAGTGTGATACCCGATCACCAAGACGGCAATCCCTGAGGGTTCTTCACCTGCTATGCTTTAGCTGGGCATGTTGGAACGGCCTTCACGCCTAGGGTGGCCCTACCAGGAGCTATGCTCCCGACGTACTTCGCCCGTTCCGCCCAGTGACAGCATAGCAGGACTTTGGGGGGATGCAATGTAAGGACTAAGGTACATGATACAATGATATACATGATGCAATATAATGGTAATAGTACATGATGCAATAAAGTTAGCAATTCACATAACAGGTAATAGTCCACACATGTGAACACATGTGACAATGATCTCCACAGCTTGGACTCTCTTTGCACTATGTTCACTAGCCTCTTCGTCGTCCGTAACGCGTCTAGCGCGTTCAAGTGAAACTTCTGCAGGGCGGCCGTAACGAGCTTCAAGCGTTCTTCTACATTTTAAATCGCTTTCTAAATGTTTACTTGTTCGAGATTTTATTTTTGTTTGTTCTAATACCTCCTAGAGGGCAGTACTAATCAGGCATTCTATTCCTAATTTAATTTCCTCCCTGGGTTTTATGAATATTCGCACCATTTTACATAAGATACAGGACAGTGAGAGATCTTCAACATCTACTTAGCAGAAAAAGAGAAAAAAAATGAAGTTGTGAATTGGAAAGACAAGAAGGTTATACGTTTGATGAGTACAGTCCATAATAACTCTATGATTGATGTTGAAACACGGGAAAGAACTGTAAAAAAAAAACAATAATTGTAGAAGATTACAACAACAAAATGGGAGGAGTGAACCGCCTGGATCAGATGTTATCAAATTAATCCTGCTGTTAGAAATAAGAAGAGATATTATTACTTTTCCATTGTGCTTTATTTCCTTATAATTTTACTTAATATTCATTGACATTCGTCCACTACAAAAGTTATGTATAAAAAGTTATGTATGTACAGAGAAAACAACATTACACGCTGAGAAAAACAAAGGGCCGCTGGGGAGAATAGTACCCATTTTTATTATTTTGTGAAAACTTGTTTTCTTCACTTGGTATTAGTTTTGTCAAAGTAAACAATTTCCTTTCTTCTGCAAAACAATCATGTTGCATTGGAAGTACAGCAACGTCATGTTACATGGGCTGAAGCACTCGCGTTTTCTACAACGATGAAAATCGTTATGCTAAGTCTCAAGCTGGTTTCGTAATGGCGGTTACCGAAATATTCTGGAAATCTCACGGAATGAAACGGACATCCGCTAAAGTTAATTATAATTTAAATGTCGTTAATTTTGCGAGAGAGCATTATTTTGATAAGCCGCCTCGTTTGTTGTGGGGTAATGAGAGGATAAAGTTTTCCGCATTGAGTACGAGGTAAATGACCGACCCGTATATGGTAATTATTTTAAAACCTGAAGAACATACGCATATTTGTACGAAAGGTCAGAACCTGCTGTCATTCACCCCAAAAAATATTGTAATTTTTCAGAATTATATGAAGCGTTTAATAGTTGGCCTAAATGGCATTAGAGACGGTTCTGTTGATCAGATAACTTATATAAATGAATTTTTAAAAGACCATATCTTTTTTAAAGAACATAAAATGTCTCCAGGTCTATAATCATTTACTTCGCGAAGGTCTATAGTAGATGCTTTGAAGAATAAAAGTTGCCTTTTATTAATTATTAAATGAACTGTACTTAGCTCAGAAAATGATTATCTTCATCCGGGTTTCTCTGTGTGAAGAGTAAATTTTTGAGTTTGAAGAGATATGAAAAGAAGACCAATTCAGAACCACAATCAAGGAAACGTAAAAAAATAAAAGAATAGCTCCGATTTTCTGAACAAACACTGTTTTCAACATCAAAAATAAAACGCACTAAAATACAAAGTGCACAGTATTTCATGCCTAACAAATGTTTAGGAAGCACAAAAGATATTTGTGACCCGGCTTCGAGTCTCCAACTATCACTATATGCCGAAATTAGATTGCCTTATGCAAGCTGTTTTTCAGCTGTTTTAATGTATTGTGCTTCGGTGAGCACTTGATGTAGATTGATGTAAATCCAGAAGAACAGCTTGCAGATAAGGAAAGGGGTTGACCAAGGTCACATAAGCAAGGTGAGACTTCCTATTAGCTAAGCAGATTCCAGATTAGAAGATGAAATTTACAAAATTTCATGAGAAAAAAATAATGTCATAGTAAATAATTAGTTTATGTCATAGATTCTATTAACAGGTTGAGCGCGGTGCCGGTCCCTGGGGACCGGCAGTGAACTTTCCTTGTCGCCGGCGCCGGTCCCTGGGGACCGGCAGTGAACTTTCCGTGTAACCGGCGTCGTTCCCTGGGGACCGGCACTGGAATTTTGGTTCGGCTGGAGTCGGTCCTCGGGACCGCCAATATTAAAGTTAAAAAATAAATATAGTCTCAATGAAATGTGATCAAATTTAGTTTTAATGAAATGTATTGAAACATTCTAAACAAAAATACGGCTTAGCTCGCTGCAGGCTGAACGGAAAGGACAACAAATTCGGCGCCGCGCTCAACGTCTTAAAAAAGGTTACTTGCGTTCGCTATATTTTTTTTTTCTTCGAAAACTTATTTGCAATTATTTTAGAAGTTAATCTAAAACTAGAACCAGAAATAACTTAATAAAATTTCATATTTATAAGCCCAAAGCGAGTTTCCAAAAGGGCTATTAATTTCGAATTGGTATTTTGCGTGAAATCATTATAAACGTCGTATCACTTTTTAAATTGTTGCCACCAAATGTTAGAGCCCTGAATTATATTTAAAGAATTTAAATAAGGAAGAATCTGCATAAATGTATGTATGTTTCATTGTGATAAGCAACGGTACCTAGAGCCATCAAATTTTGAATAACGTACGTTCCCACCCGAATATGGGCATATGGAAGTCCGAATTTGGAATTTGTTTTATTATCGATTTCATAGTTTGTAAAACTTTAACGAATATTTTATTAACAATTTCAACGATTTCAAAGCAAGCAAAGGCAACCCTTTACTGAAAAAAGAATACATTTTTATCGCCAGCGCGCGAGACTGTGTATCGGAAATTCTAAATATCGTTTTAAATCATTTCGCAATATTGCTGTTGAATTTAATTTTATGGTTTAAGTGCGAAGAACATGATATTTAATAAATAAAGGTAACACACAAACGTTTAAAAAAATCCTTTGGGAATAACACAAAGTCTGAAAATTTTCAGTGTATTTTTAATTAATTAATTAACTAATTTAGTATTCATATTTTTTGTTATTTATTGTTTCATACTTATTTTTAAAGTCCCTTTAGGAGAATTTTATAAGTAAAATAGAAACTATTAAATGTCTTATGTTTTTTTATCAAATAAATTTGAGAAATTTAGTAATATAATATTTTCGTTTACAATATGGCAAAGTCTCAAATTTATATACAAAGTACCATTTCTATATTTCAAGAGTATATTATGACTATGCATCTACTTCTTCATATGACAAAACACAGTTTTGTTGCAATTATTTTACAAGATTTCAGTAGCAATCGTTAATTAAAAGTAAATTACTTTTAAAGAAACTACATAATAAATAATACGTTTTTGTTGAGAATGCCGAATATTTCTCCCAAAAATTTCAGTCACTTAAATGTCGAATTATTATAAAAATTAGTAAAAAATAAAATCGTTATTAGTATAAATAAAAAACTATTTGATCTAAAAAAAGTTGTTTTCAAATACAAACGGCAATAAAAGTACTTTACTTCAGTAGCAGAATGTAAAAATTAAAAGAGTGTAATATATGGGAAAAACCGCAAGTAATAAAACGCCAATTTAAAGAATGGAAACATTTTCAGGAATCATCTTATTAGCCTTCTGAAGAAAACTTTAGAAATTTAAGCAATTCTCTTTGGACATTCGTTTTTCTTTTAGTGAGAATTAACGTTCTTACCTCATAAGCGTTTAAAAATTCTTTGACAAGTTTTAGTTTTTTGTCTAATTTGTCATTTTAATTATCCATATTCATGTTACTGGTTTTACTTACGTAATTTAATTATAATGCTAAACAAATTATTTATAGTGATATTAATATTAAAACTAGTAACTCAGTTAACTGAGTGGATTTGCAACGTGGTATAATTAACTGTACATTAACCGTAAGGAAGCCTAGAATTACTTAAAGCAATCAGTTTAACTCGGTTCGTCTGAAATATTTCGAAATTTTTTAGTTCTAGCTGGCATTTTTAGAACGCTCCTTGAATTAAATACATTAAATAGTTGTCTCTAGAAAATGCAAAATTAGACTAAAGCCATCAAAATTTTCAGTTTCATGAACACTGAAATATGCAGGAGCCTGAGAGCTTCTTATACGAATTCCATTTTATGTTATTCTGATTTTCGAAATATTTGAAAATCATTTCAAACTTCTGATATAATATACCATTTCGTTTATATACCTTGAGATAATTCGTTTGTCGTAGTAACGGCTTCTGCAGTTCTTGATGCCGAACCGAACTTTTGGTTTGATACTTTAAGTCGTCATTTTATGATAGAAAGTGTCCAAATATCGGGCCTCGAAACTGGCAACGCAAAAAGCGATATCGACCATCACTGGTGCCATCTGTCCGCAAGTTTTTCTATTATCATATGCAAAGCAGCATTCTCCAGCAACAAAATTATCCTAATTATCAAATGCAAAAAAGAGCTAAATGACAAAACCGGATCACACGGCACTAACACTTGCGCAAGAACACAGAACACCACCTACTAACCTTAAAAATGAAGTCAAATTATCAAACCATTTAAATCACATCCATTTAGTCACTTAATAACTGTTTACTTATGGATGACCACTTTTCTGATAAATTATAATGTGTTGATGAATATATAATGAGGATCAAAAATAGAACTTCTGCAAGAATCTTCGATATATACCGTGAAATAGGGCGGTTTACAATTTGCCAGAAACTCTTTGTCAGTGGCCTCATGCAGTCTCAAAACAGAAAACTCACAGAATTTAGTTTCTGTAAATATGCATTGCCATTTGGGCGAAAAGTGAAGCCTTGTGACTACATTTCAACTAGCAGCTGAAAAATAAGGCAAAAAATATGAAATCATGCCCGATTTTTCTGTTCGACATAAATGCAATTAAAGTTTTATGTACGTATGAAATTTACCAAAAAATATCGCAATTTCATGCATTCTAAAAAATGAAGGCTTTGCCATACGTTGTAAATTCATTGACTGAATACTTTTGCCCGAATGTATGGATTCTTTTAGACTTCGACATCTCATTAGGAACTCCAGTAGATGAAGCTATCTATGAACGAGACAGCAATTAGGCATGCCATGATTCTTGCGTAATTTCGAAAGATGCTGAAGCATTGTATATGCTTGTTTGTTTAAGTGTGTAAAATAACATTTCAGTTAGATAGTATAAATTCTTTTTAGACTGATTTTACTGGTTCTGATCAATCAACTCGCTTCAGGATTTACGTAGCAGTAACGTTTGTATTAAGCGCAGAAGAAGCTGTTCCAGATTGTTTTGGTTCTGTTTATGCGATTAAGGCAAAGCCTTGAGGGCTATCTGCCTAAGGGGAGGGGTGTCTTCGTGGAGGACTTCCTAAGGGGAACTTGTTCGTATACTCGTTACACATGCGGAGAACCACGAAAAGGCCCATCTAGCCAGCCCGTTCGCAGGACTCGTATCTCGGATCGAACTACCAGTGTTCAGCGACTTTCCCGCTCGGCCGCTGGTGGGTCCTGAAGCGGTTCCAGAAATTTTAATCGAAGCGAAACCACAAGGTAAGCCCTTAATGCACTGAGTAGGCTTTTAAGTCTTAACTTCATTATGAATTGTATCGCAAGAGTTTTATTCTTAACGGATAATGTTACACCATACCTCTATGCACCTGTAATATTGGCAGGAAAAAGAAGAAGAAGCGAATTGGCATAGAAAAGGCGTATTGTATTGGCATAAAAGACGAATATTTTGGCACAGAAAGTGAGAAAGCAGTATATTGACGTGAAGAAAAGGAGAAGAGACGCCAAGTGACATTCTCCAGCGGTACTGTAATATCAGACTGTGTGTCGCGTGTAACAGCTGTCCTTGCTAGACGCGTATGTGCTCCTGCTTGTGCAAAGTACAGCGGTACATCGATATACGTCCACTATGAAATACGGCCAACTTGGCATACGTCCTATATGGTCTTGGAAATTTTCGTTTGTATACCCTCGCCGGGGCTCGACGTAGAGTACTCAGCGAAGTACCTGCTAGGATTTGTACCTAGGCAGTTTCGGCTGAGGGGGTATAAAATTTATGAACTTGGCGGTTCCCGATGGTCCATGGAATGGGTCTATACTCACTCTTCATGGCCCGGGAGGTGTAAGTCCTCATCCACCAGAGTATTGGTAGCCAAATAGCAAACTGGACCATTGAGAGTCTGGTCACTGCTGTCCTTGGTATTCCATGTAAAGCCTAAGGAGAGGAGGTTGCCCGTGTAGTACTGCCAGGTAGCCATAAAGAACGCAACACTCGCTTTTTCCACAGGTAAGAGCATTTTTTTTAAATTTTCAATGTAAATTTAAATTTATGTTATAAATGCTTAATTTAATATTTGTTATTATTTTCATGAGAAAAGAAACATTCCTTGTAGTTTTGGGGGTTAATGGGTTAACGCAAGCACCTTGACGTAATTTGGCAATTTTATACAGATGGAAAAAATAATCTTACTTAAGTTACATATCGGGTGCGTTTTTGATTTCTGAGCCTTTTTTTTAAGAAAGATTCTCAAACTATCGATATATATGGTAGGTAAACATCATCAACATATGAAAAGAAAACAATTGAAAGTAAAAATTTTATTTATTAAATACGGATTATGTGATACATTAGAAAGTAAACTGCATACATTCTTCTTCAAAGCATTCTGTAATTTTTTGCGCTTTCTCCCTAAGTACACAGCGATCTGTTTTCACTTAAAAAATTGCGGAGACTCCGGTTCGTGTAAAATTTGGCTAACAACGGCTATCTAGGAAATGCATTTTCTTGTTGTTTCCTTCAGAATATGCTCAGCGAAATTCTGTATTCCTGCAGAAATTTTGCCACAGTTTCTTCCACTGACGCATATTCAATAAACTCATATTTTAAAACCAAGGCCAAAAAGTATGACAATTTCGAATTTCAGGGTTCAAGTCAAAATTTCAGGGTAAACCGACCAATCGAAATACTATTGTCTCCAAACCCGTCCCATCTTGTCTGTGTCCAGAAAAAAAGCTACTTTTACCTCTAAAGTATTCATCTTTTTTGTTCAAGGTCCATTATCCATATCATTTTATTTTAACTTACATAGTTCTTTAATATAAAAAACTGATTAAAAATTCTCAACATTCTCTACAAGTCATAGTTCCATTTCGTGGAATACCTTTTTTTGTGAATTACTAATCAAACATGCTTGCTATTCGTGCTCATAATGTTACAGAAGTGGAAAGAATTATTGTCCAAACTGATGTTCGGACTGTCTGGGAAACATAGACGTGGCAATAATGTATGCTTATTGATTTATCGCTGCAGAATATTAGCAGACTAATACGACAGACGTGAGTTATGTAGAGAATACTTCGGATTTTTGTTGTTTATCTACTAAAACGAAAAGCGAAGGTATAGGTGGATTTAGTTTAACAAATTTCCGGTCTTCCTGACGGTAACGGAAATAAATAGGCTCGTCAACAAAGATTTATTACCCTTCTTCAATATTTAAGTTCGTAAGTGTATTCATTTTTGCATCCACTCTATTATTATGTCTAGAAATTTTGACTTACCTATAAATTATCGATATTCACATTAGGTATGCGTTTGGATTATTTCGAAGAGATTTATATTCACATTGTTAAATAGGGATTCTGCGAATATGTTGTAAATTAAATATGATTCGAATCCTATTGCTTTTAGGGAATGTCATTTATTATTAACCGAACCGTACAAAAACAAACTTCCCACCTCTACAGCAGCGGTAACAAATTAGAGATACTGGCTATCGCTGGCTTACGAAAATCAATGTTATCACTGCAATTCTAATGCAATTTATAAAATCTAAATAAAGTAATATTATGAGCTACTGTTTCGTTCAAATTTCTTAAATTATGAAAGGTTTCAGATTTTAACGGTCGTCCAAGAGGTTTGTTATGGGTTTTTGCTCTCTCGCTGAGCTCGCAGTCTACCAATCTGCTGTTGCACTCACTGTCATTAACCCTTTTTTGTGTGTCTTTAGCTTCGCTATTAAGCATTTACCCTATATACAGTTCAAAAGCAAAATTACCAAACTTTTAAAAGAAGCGCAGCAGTATGCGCTTAGAATTCCCGATGCAGCGTTAAGTGTTGGCATATAGTTTTCTGTTTTAGTTCAGTCTTTCCTCGGTTCTTCATATGGATGTTCAGTTTTCTTACAAAGATGGCTTCCCCACACCCTGATTTTTAGTCTAAAGGGATTTGAGTCCCCGAAGGACTATTATTTTCGTTTTGGCATTTTGCGTCGGACTCCTATAAATGTCGGTTCACTTTTCAAACTGTTGCCACCCAATGTTAGAATCCTGCATTATATTTGAAGAAATGAAATAATGAAAAATCTGCATAAATGTATGTGTATTTCTCGCATTGTGATAAAACAACGGTATTTAGAGCCATCCAGTTTTGAATGATGTAAACCTACTGCGAATCTGGGCATCTGAAATACCAAATTTGAAATTTGGAATTTGTTTTATTTTCGATTTCATATTTTGTAAAACTTTAACGAATTTTTGAGTTACAAACGCAACGATTTAGAAGCGAGCAATGGCAATACTCCAAAGGGGGGGGGAACCTTTTTGTCTCCAGCGCGTCGAACTGTGCGAAGATATGTTCATTTTAAAATTATTTTGCAACATTGCTATTGAATTAAATTTTATGGTTTAAATGCAAAGAACATGATATTTAATAAATAAAGGTAACACACAAAGCGTTAAAAAATGCTTCTTTAGACGTAATTAAAATTCTGAAACATTTCAATTTTTTTTATTTAATTTATTTATTTATTAATTATTTTTTTTTTGGTTAACGTTTTGTGTGTTTACTTTATTCACTACATATTACTTACATATATCCACATATTTACTCCACATAAAATTCAATTCAACACCAAAATCACAAAATGTCAGTATAATATAAAAACAGCATATATTTAGAATTTCCGACGGACAGTCTCGAACGGTGGAGATAAAAATGTTTTGTTTTTCCTTACGGTGTTGCCACTGCAAGCTTCGAAATCACTGAATTGTTTAATTAAACATTCGTTAGATTTTTCCAAAATATCAAAAATTCTAAGTTTTACAATGAAATAAAAATATCATTGCCAAACATTAAGTACAGTGTCTCACAAAAGTGATGGGACACTTGTGCTTTACGAAAGGAAATTGTAGTAAAATAAATTTTAAAAACATGTAAAAATTTTTTGTGGAATGTGTTTCATACTTAAATTTAGTAACAATTATTACATAACATACATTTTCTCAAAATATTAAAATAGTAATTTAATAAAAATAAAATTGTTTAGAACAAAGCAAAAAATGGCTCATATAAGTGATGGGATACTTACTCTATGGGATTTAAGTCTGGAGATTGTGGTGGTATTTTTATTATTTCAGGACAGTTATACAGGAGCCAGAGTCTAACGTTCAAAGCAGTGTGCTTGGGGTCATTGTCCTGGTAGAATTTAAAATCGTTATGAAGGGTCAATTTTCGTGCTGAAGATTTCAAATTTTGATTTAAAATGTCAATATACTTGTATTGATCCATTATACTGTCAATAAAAACAAGATTACCAACTTCAGCGGACGACATACACCCCCATACCATAACTCCTCCTCCACCTTGTTTTACTGTTGGCACACAGTTCTGTTTGCGAAATTCTTTCCTGGGTTTTCTCTACACCAATATTCTACCGTCAGAACCAACTCTCATCAGCAAATATAACTTCATTCCAGTAATCAGAGTTCTTATTTATGTTGGATTTTGCGAAAGCCAGTCTGAGTTTTCTATTCTTTTCACTTACGAAGAATTTTTTCCTGGCTGCTCTACCGTGATATCCAGCAGATCGAATTTCTCTTCTAATAGTCTCAGGATTAACAATTATTCCATATAATGCTTGTAAATCAGCAGCAACTTTAGGAGCACTCATTCTTCGATTTTTTTTTATATTTTAAACAATAATTCGCTTTATTCCATTGGATAGCTTTGATTGTCCGCCAGGTCTTCTTTTATTCTGAATCATATGATTCTTTTTATATCGTTTAATGATATTGAAAACTGTTGAATGACTCATGTTAACTGTTTCAGCAGTTTCTTTAATAGATTTTTCACGTTCAATATGCAAATTAATAACTAATTTTCGAATTTCAGGCAAAGTTTCTTTTCGTTTAGCATTCATGGCTGCACAGAGCTAAAAAACACAAAAATTCCAAAACAGACTGGAAAGAAAGACTGCAGACGATTTTATAAATTATTGCCAATTGCTTTTGAGTAAAAATAAAAACCCCAAAAATATTTTTATTGTAGTACGTAGTAGTATCTAATGGTGTCCCATCACTTATGTGAGCCATTTTTTGCTCCGTTCTAAACAATTGTATTTTTTTAAATGATTATTTTAATATTTCGAGAAAATGTATGTTATGTAATAATTGTTACTAAATTTAAGTATAAAACACACCCACAAAAAATTTTAATTTTTTTAAAAATTTATTTTATTACAGTTTCCTTTTGTCCCATCACTTTTGTGAGACACTGTACATTATTCCCGATTACACAAATTCGTTGGTAGCCATTTCGATCATTCCCACCGTCGTACGACTTTAATCAGCCGAAATATTAATTAAAAAACTCTGAAAGCGTTCATTTTCGCCCTCATTTTTCCGAGTGGCAATAGTGTCACATTAGCTTATTTTCTATCGAAACTTTTCATATGGGTGCCATATCGCATCAGACTGAAAAATGTATAACTATGAATCGAAACTTTTGCATCGTTATTAGAGAAGGATTACAGCGGTATCGTTCTCTCTGTTTCTAGATGCATTATTCTCAATCTAAACGTAACTGGCATCGAGTACTTCCGTGAGTTGTTATCGGTACGCGAATGCGACTTGACATTCTTTAATTTTCGCAAATGTACGAATGACCTGCGATCATCATCAACAGTTTCTTCTGTATTAGTACTCGTATTTAAGACTAAACCTGAAATAAGAATTTTCTCCATCTACCATTATTTTCCTCAAAAGAGAAAAAAATATATATTTCTGAGATTTACTGTACTATGCCTGGGAAGCCTAAGCATTTAACAGCTTTTCGATTCGATTTCAAAAGAGTAAAACAAACGGTTCCCCACAGACTTTATCCCAACCCTTCTCCTTCCTTACTTACTAAGTCATTGACACTGCAAGTCACGTGTTGGGAATTTCCAACTCCCAGAAGCGAAGAACTGAATACGAATGGAAAAGAAACAATTGTGATAATCAATGAATCATAAAAAAGACGAAACAAAACTCCAATTGGAAACCACAAGGATAAATTAAATGGGCCAATAGTGGTTACTGGCAGGGCATTGTTGCGGAACAACATTTTCAGTGACAAAATCACTGAATATGACTGAGACGAGCTCTTTTAATTGAAATAAAAATTATCTATTATTTACTGTGTTTTTGATTTCACAGACAAAGAAATTTAAAGAAATAAAATTTACAGCAGATTGCTATTGAATTTATAGTTAGAGATTTTAAATTTAGTACTTGATTTAGATAAATTTTCAGCAGTGGTGCATGTCTGATCATGACTTACAAAGCATTTTCATTATTTGAGTTTGCTGTTTTGTGACATTTTCTTAGCCTTCTGGGTTTATCTAGCAGAGGCTACTTTAATAAATATTGAGAAGGTTGATTGTTCATCAATTATTATTAATTTGAGCACGTTTTTGAGAAATTAATTTATAGATCCATTAGGTTGTTTCAAGAAGGAGATGCGAAAAATGAGCAAATCTCTCGCCGAGACTCGAAAGTGGACCTTTCGAATACTCGCCGAGTGTGCTTCCACGAAGGCATGCAGAAGAGAGAGAGAAAATACTTCATAAATTATTATTCTTATTGTGCGGATATACGACAATAGTACATATGCGCAACTGCAGTATGTATATTCAAGCAAATAACTTATGTTATCCTATAACAAATGGTTTGAAATTTGGACAAAATAAACGGAATTCGCAGAAAGATAATCTTCACTCAAAATTATTTTTAGCCCAAAGAGCTAGTAATTTCGTCGGAAACTTTAAAAGTTTGAATCACTTTTTATATTGTTGCCACCAAATATTACCGCCCTGCATTATATTTAAAGAAATTGAATAATGAAGAATCTGCATAAATGTACGTATATTTCTCGCATTGTGATAAAACAAGGGTACCTAAACCTATCCAATTTTGAATAACGTAATCCTCCACGCGAATATGGGGCAGCTGGAAGCCCTAATTTGGAATTTGTTTTATTATCTATTTCATATGTTGTAAAGCATTTATAAGTTTTAATTAAGAAACTCAACACTATACGAAGCACTATACGAAGCAGCACTATACGAAGAAAAAAAATAAATCTCCAGCAAACAAGACTGTGTACTGGAAATTCTAAAGATAAGCACATTTCAAAATTGTTTTGCACTTTTGCTGTTGAACTAAATTTTATTGTTTAAGCGCGAAGAACATGATATTTAATATATAAAGTAATACACAAAACGTTGAAAACGCCCCTTTGCGAGTAATATAAAATCTGAAAGCTTTCCGATTTTTTGTATTATCTTCAGATTTTCTTTAATAAATCTTCTGAATGTAACATAAAGGCGATACACTAATATACTATACTGCTGGTGTATAGTATATTAGTGTATCGCCTTTATGTGCATTGGTGTATTGTATCTATCTTTTAGTGTACAGTATCTTATCTTAGTGTATAGCATTATGTACATTGACGTATCGTGTCATTGGCGTATTGTGTCTATAAATGTACTCTAGTATCATGTTGTCATGTTTCAAGATCTAAGTGCATACACAGTAACACCTGTAGTAGTATAGTGTATTATTAATATTCACATAAATTCAAAATATGTCGAACTTACGCAGTGTCTATGTGTACCAATACTTAATTTTATATATATCGTAATATAGTGTGTCTACGTATCTTAGTGTAAGTGTCTACACATATCAGTGTATCGTAATCATGTGTAAGTTATTATAAAATAATAGAATGATTTTATTAATGTGTTTTTATGTGCCTATGGTACTCACGTATTAGTGTCAACCTATATTAGTCTATATATTAGTGTGTCGCATTTTGTAGTATATCGTAGTATTAGTGTGTCGCATTTTGTAATATTAGTGTGTCGCATTTTGTAAAATTAGTGTGTCGCATTATAGATAGTTGCAGGGTCCGGATAGCACCCGAGTAGTCATTGTAAGCCGTCCAGGTGTCCGGTCCTGCTGTCACCTGTCACCTGTCCTCGTCGATGATATGGAATGAAATTAAAAAATCTTTTAACTATAATCTGCCGGTTGATCAAAGAGAGCTGCTGCGGAGTGAGTCTAAAGTTTTCACGAAATATATTATAAGACATTATTTTACATTTCTCCTGCACACCGTTAGATAGCAACGTCAAATTTTCAAAACCAAAATAATTGATGTTCACGAAATTATTGGAAGGTCCTGTATAAGATAAAATAAACGTTGCTTGGTTCAAAACCCAAACTTAGAATTCATTATCAAGCGTTTCAATGCAAGAAACCTCAGAAATCAACAGTGATGACCTTGCCGGATTTCGAACACAGATTTCCTAATTATCAGTCGGATATGATGACCACTTTGCACTACCAGAAAAGGAAAGAAAAAATGAGATAATATTCTGCTCCACTTATGGGGAGAACTATCTGCTCCACACGCGGCGTCTTTTGCCAGATCCATCTAGTGTCACGTTATCATCCATCACATTTTAGTTTAGGCGTCGTTGTTTATCATTAATTTCCAAATTAGAAAATATGAAAAGAATAGCCTATATCTTTGTTGAGATTCTAAGAGAATCTTAAACATTTACACCTCAAGACACGTATAGAAAAATAAAATAACTTTTCATAAATTTATATTTGGGTTTGAATAAAAAACTGTGCTTCATATGACATTTAAAAGCGTAGTACTGAAGATACATTTATATACTATATAAGCTTTCTGCAGTGTACTAAAATGTTAAGAACAAGCAGGCATTCAAATCAGCTGCTGTCAAGCAGTTTAGATTTTTTTAATAGTTCTAGTAGTGGAACAAGCATACACTTGACAGCAGTAGGAACTACTAAGTGCCATTCGATTCCTAAACGTTTCACATATCCCTCAGACAATATTTTACTCCAATTGAACAATAAACAGAGCAGGTGTTGCTACGAATACGCTAAGACATCCACATAACAGGCAGTCGATGGTACAAAATGTAAAGGTAACTGTGTAGACACATTAGGTAATTTTTGGAAACAGGCAAGATGAAAAATTAGCAACGGCTTCGCCGGGAATCGAACCATGGACCTCTGGAGTACCAGCTATGCATGCCACGAACGCACGCTAGGAAGGCGGGAGATATGCCTTATCTACTCCCTCTTTTAAAGGGCGACTGGGGTTTTTAGGGGACCTAGTCGTCAAATCCTGGGGGGGGTGGAGAATCACCATCCACCACCATTTTAGTTCGGGCGACACTGCAGAGACATTAGATATTTTTTTGGAAGCAGGCAAGATGAAAAATTAGCAACGCCTTCGCCGAGAATCGAACCACGGACCTCTGCAGTACCAACTCAGCGGGCAGACCACCACACCAAGAAGGCACGCTAGGAAGGTGGGACATATACCTTATGACTGGAGTCTTGAAATACTCATTTTAACTGAACTGATTAGAATTCATTTATTAAAACGCAAAAAGACTACATGATAAGTTACGAGAAGTATTTTCTCTCTCCTTTTTGCCTGCCTTTGTGAAGTAGCGGTAGTACACTCGGCGTGTATTCGGGAAGTCAAGGTTCGAGGTACTGCGAGAGCATTGCTAATTTTTCACGTCTCCTACTTCAAATAAAAACCTTATGTCACTACAATATGAGCCGAACACATTTCATTATTTTTTTGACAACAAACGAACTACGAACTACTGTTGCCACACATATTCAAGTAAATAATTTTTTGGCGCCCCTTCCGATGCAAAACACAAATGTGGAACTTACAAAAAGATTACTCTATATATTAGCGTGTCGATCGTACACTACGATGCACCGTTACACCACGATGCTGTAGAATCATTTGTAAAGTTTCTGTTTAAAAGACAAATTTCTTAGCTTTACTCTCTTCTTTCGGATACGAGTTTCTCATGAGTGGCATAATCAAAAATGCAAAGAAGAGTTGAAGGAAAAGAAAATCTAATTCCCCGTAGAGATGTTACACGAAAGATGCAACTGAAGGTAACAACACGGAATTCGGACATTAAAATACAGAAATAACCTCTCAAGAGAAAATCGATGCACGGAGGAACTAAAAAATCTCCATCTCTAAGCAAGGGTGCAAATTTAAGTAAAACAAAATGCTGCATTACAATAATTATGAGCATTTTGGGAAAGCTTCATCATGAGACTTTCAACGGAAGCAGCCGGCGTCCACCACGAAGAGCACCAAGAAGATAATGGATTTTTTTTTCCTTTTTTTCCTTCTCTTAACAAGGGAGATTCGATCTTGGTTGGGAAGAGGAGAATCTACGATCTTTCTTTCCTCTTTGAGGCTATTATTTTTAACGTAATCTGCTATTTGGATAAATATATGCAAGAATTAATAAGCTGGACTTTTCCTAAACTAAAAAGAGAAAACAATTTTATTTTGCCGAGAGTAATTATTACCAGAACGTTTTTATTAACCGAGAGAACAAGAAATAAAGTATTCCATTTGTTGTCCAACGTTCGGGCATCGTAAAATTTTGACAGGATTGTTTTTCACTCGCCTTACCTGTGCGTAAAATAAGTAATTGGTGCAAATTATGAGTTATTATTTTTATGGTTGAACATTTACGCAATTAATCGTTCGTCACAAAAAGTAAACATTGTAATCAGTTTTCGGCAATAATTTTGTATAACAATATTTAATCCGGCTAATTGAACGGATTGTGGTATGTTTGAAAAACTGGATTTTGTAACTTAAAAAATTAAAATATAATTGGACCAAATTTAAAGAAAGGTCTAATTAAATTTCACTTACACCTTGATAAAGTAGGGAGGTGACTAGTTAATTTATTGCCATTCGTGCTAATTGATAACTAATTTTTAATTTTAATTCGCCAATTTTTTGGCCACCAGCGGCCAAGCGGTAAAGTCCCTCAACACCGTTAGTTCGATCCGCACTTCGAACACCGGCAAACGGGCTGGCTGCATAGGTGTTTCCGTGCTTTTACCCATGTGTAACGAGTATACTACCCAGTTTTCCTTAGAAAGTCTTCCCCAAAGGCATCCCTCATCTTAGGCAGATAACCCTCGAGTGCTTTGCCATAACTAAACAAACCAAATCGCTAATATTTCATTCATTTCATTTTTTCAGCGAATAAGAATATCACATCTGAACTACTACAATGTTATCCGTCTCTAATATGTTGTTTTCCAGCTTAATGGGATGCTAAATATTACTTTTATCAGCATCTTTGATTAGAGAGTATAAAACCCGTTTCCTTTGCAGAGTCATTAGGTTATTTTAAGCAGGAAACGGGGAAAATAAGGGATGCCCTCGCCGGGACTCGAACCTTTACATCTCGAATACGCGTCGCGTGTGCAAACCATTACACCTAGAAGGCATGCAAAAAGAGAGAAAACTAGGATCAAGGGACACAATCGACAAATCCTGGGTGTAAACAATCGTCACCCACCACCTTTTTTAGTTCGGGCGCCACTGTAGAGACATTAGGATTTTTAATGCGAAAGATTTGAAAAATATGCAATGACCTCGCCGGGACTCGAACCTGGACCTCTCGAATACACGCCGAGTGTGCTAACCGTTACACTACGATGGCATGCAGAAAGGCGGAGGAAAATACATCTTTTAATCCATAGTCGTATGGCAACCTTGCTGGATGTATAATTATTATTATTTTCTTTAGTTGATTATACTAACATTTTTAGTTACTCGGAATGTGGTGTGAATGGGTCGCCCCCTTTATGGACCATAAGATCACTTTGTGATCAGGCGGGTTGGGGCATTCTAGCAAAAACAAAACCTCTTTTAATCCCTCTTTCTCCCTTCCCGATTGGGGGTTAACCCAATCGCCAAATCCTGGCGGTGAAGAATCCTCATTTCCCACCTTCTAGTTAAGGAGATACTGTAGAGTCATTAAGTTACTTTAAAGCAGAAGAATGCGATGAATGTGCAGTGCCCTCGCCGAGACTCTAACATAGGCTTCAAGAATATGCGCCAAGTGTGCTACCCGTTACATCACGAAGGCATGCTGAAAGGAGGGAGAAAATACCGTACTTAATAAAAACTTGTAATTTTATCCTCAACTGATAAAGACCTGGAATCCCATCGTCGAACTTCCTATCCACTTGTTAGTTCCTATCCACTTGTAAGTTTGATCGTCAAACATCTTCTTTACTTGTAAAAATCTAGGTTTATATCTTTGGACATCCGCATCCCGTGGAAAAGCTTTAGGTGCTGGCAGAATGATAAAAAAAATTAATGATCTCAAGATTATTTCTTCTTGACTTGTGAGGGATTTGATTTAATAGAATGATATAACCATTTGACTGGATGCAATCATCACAAAACTCTTTTCGTGTTGAAAATACATTGTTGGCCACCGTAAATGCAACACCCTGAAGGAAACATACAAATAACATGAAATTTACAAAATGCATTAGTGGAGGTGAGATACACGCAAATGATTAGAATTTCAGCGCAGGGCGCACATTACGCACGCCTGTGGCCCCTCTTCAAAGCGCTATTTAAGGCTTGGAGTTTTAGTCGATTTCAAGTTCGGCAATTGTAATTTTCCTGCAGTTAAAAAAAAAAAAAAAAAAGATCAATTATGCCTCGTAGTAAACAGCGATGATCGTTTGATCAAGTATCCGAGTTCAACAGATGAAGATTAGTGGTCTACCGAGAGTGTGGATTATCTTTCAGGGAAATCGGTTATCGTGTTGGACGAAACCAAACAACTGTAATGCGGATATGTGACCGTTGGATGCAGAACGGTACGACGGACCGACGTGTTCGATCGCATCCACCTCAGTGCAACACTTCACGTGATGACAGAAACATTGTGCGCATGGCAGTGATGGATCGCTCAGTCACATCACGAACCATAGCACAGCACATTCAGTCCGTAACTTTTCATCCAGTGTCTGCGCGTACCATTCGACGCCGTTAACAGCAGAGTGGTCTCTAGGCAAGACATCCATTGCTTCGTCTACCCTTGACGCAGAACCACAGACCTCTCCGCCGCCAATGGTGCGACGAAAGAAGGATGTGGACGGCAGAATGGAAGGAAATTGTCTTTACTGACGAGTCGTGCTTCTGTCTGCGACACCACGATGGTCGGATTCGAGTCTGGAGACAACGTGGAGAGAGGATGCTGAACAGCTGCATTATGCACCGCCACACTGGTCCTGCACCGGGTATTATGGTATGGGGCGGTATTGCATATCACTCTCGCACTTCTCTAGTACGCATTGCCGGTACTTTAAACAGCCAGCGTTACATCTCCGAGGTTTTGGAGCCAGTTGTCCTTCCATCAGGGCTTTCCCACAGCCATATTTCAACAGGATAATGCACAACCACACGCGACACGCATTGTCCAAGGGTTCTTCGTTAATCGCCAGACTGAACTGCTTCCGTGGCCGGCTCGCTCTCCGTATCTTTCCCCGATAGGAAACATGTGGTCCATGGTTGCTGAAGGATTGACCTAGATTATACCCCACACTGCCACACCAGATCAACTCTGGCAACGTGTGGAAGCTGCTTATCTTTCATTGCCCACTAACCGCCAACCTACACGTCAAAACCCTACTCAAATGGGAATGGAGTTTAAAAGATTACTAATCAACCATCAACACACCTACAAGAACATTAAACTAATCATAGACAAGCTACAACAACAAGGTAGAGAACTATGACACTCATAAATAACAAAACGGACGTAATGATGAACACCTAGCAATCGAAGTGCCACCACACAGCTGTCCAAAGAATCATGACTGTTTGCTCACCTCCACTGAAGAACGACACCTAATCTGCAGCTTCACCATTTAACTTTTCATGGAAACAATCTAAGGTACTCATATGATTCAAATATGATATTCAATAGGGAGTGCTCCTATCCTAAGTCATCACTATTTATGTGAGTGATGATTATCAACTACCAGTGCCTTCAAACTGCCAAAGCGCAGTACTTTGAACTTTACACTATTATCTGATGCTCATTATACAAAATGCTCTCCATGCTGCTGCACACTATTCTGTGCACATTGAAATCTATGCACAATGAACTCTGTGCAAAGTAAACTCTGCAAAATCTGTGCACAATCACACAACGATACCACCAACACAAAAATAACATAGTATTATAACTCACATCACATCCATTTCCCAAATGCTAAGGCATTCCTCCAAGCACACCAACAAATGTCAAACTGCAACACCTAATTAATTGTAACATGTTATCTCCATATTGATTCCTGCATACCAATATATCTGTACCTCGTTTACCTGTACCCCAATTTATCTTTATAATTGTTCTTCCTATGTAAATAACTTGTTACTTTAATGTAATTTATTATGTCAACTGCGTAATGTAATGACTTGAAATGTAATCTTTTGTCTTAATAAATGCCAGAAAAGGTTTGTGCAGTGGGGAAATACCATTTTTGTTTATGACGATGTCGTGGTGCCCCTTGAACGTTTTCCTGTCCTGTCCTGTGAAAGCTGCTTGGTCTGCTGTACCCCAAGAGCACATCCAAAGTCTCTTTGAATCAATGGCGAGGCGTGTGGCAGCGGTTATCTCCAACAATGGCGGCTACACTGGCTACTGATTCTGGAAGGAACCACACTTCACAGAAGTCTATAAATTTAATTTGATACTTGGTCAACATTTGTGAGCTGAGGATTTTATTTTACTTGTAGTAGTGGTATTTCATTTTACTTGTATTTTATTTTACTTTTTGATGTAGTTATTTTGTTCTGCTCTAACCGGGGCTTTAAGTAGCAAAGTTAAAATTAATATTGCTGTCAGATTATAATTATTTTCTATTGCATTTTTAACTATAGAATACCTTATTACGTGCGGCCTTTGTGTGACCTTCTGCAGGTTCTTTTACTTTTGGGAATTCCCCAATGGACCTTTGAGGTGCTTAGTTATTTATGTTGTTTTATGGTTTGAAGCGAGTTTTATTATGTGACAGAAACTGCCTCTCTGTGAGTGTTTTTGTCAGTGATTGTTTGATTGTGTAAGTGTTTGTTTGTGTTTTGTGTCATTTTCTTATCTTTAGTTTTCCTACTAACCCTTCTTTATTTTTGGTTGGTTATTTTATGTTTTCTGTGATGTTTTATCAGAGTGGTTTGGAGGAGGGTTGACCTATTTTTAATCGTATGGTCCCGCTGGGACAAGGCGGATTGGGTCTCCCTCGAATAGTTTACGAATAGTTCACTTGGTCAACATGTTATCTACTAAAAAAATTTTGTTGTGATATCTCTTGTGTTTCTTGGTGTTGCAATTTGGGTGGCCAGCAGTGTATATGAGTCTTAAGTAACATGGATACTTTTACGCTGGAAAAAGGATTTCTGCGGTCGTTACAGCAGTTATACTTTCCCGTATAGCTACTGTATTATCACAGGTGCTCAATTTTGGGAAGGGGCGGATTACAAAAAAAAAAAAAAAAAAATCAATTTTTCAACAATGTGCCTCCCTGTAACTTAATCATCAAAAAAAAAGGAAACAAATCCAAAAATATTAATTTTCTTTTCCGAAAATGAAATAGCGACTTTGAGGTAATAGTGGATAGCAGTTACATATTAAGTCTAAAGTAATATTTTTGTTCATAGAATTGTTACCGCATAATAATATCCACCCAAATGTCATTCATACATAAGAAATACACATGTAGCTGTGCTTCTTTGTAGTATTGATTTAAAGTACAAGACAAGAGAAAGTATGAAATTGTGGTCAATACCCAAACTGCTCAATATTTTGTTGCAAATTTTATTTTGTCTCACGAAATTTACTAGAACTAATAGTAAAGCAGATTATAAAATTTGAATTTGGAACACAGGACTTAGGGACTAATGGAACATTGGTTTTAAAAATTATTCTCATCCACCCTTACCAGGCAATAACAATATCTTCTGATATTTCGCCTGAAATGTTGTTACTACTAACAGTATTCTCAAAATAATTTTGAATCTATTATTACTATAACGTGGGATGAAAATAAAGTAGAGACTGATTTTTTCGATACTGGACTAAAACAAATGTTCATATTCAGCAAGTTGTTAAACGTAAATTTACACTAAAGAGCCTCTGGATGTTGGGAAAGAAGAAAGAGAAAGTCCTGATCTTACCATAACACAGGGAACTATTCGACATCATGGATTAGAATCGAAAGTGTATTTGATGAACATATTATTTCGAAAGGCATACGCCCATGAAGATATCTTGGCTTAAGCCCAACCAATAATCCGTATGGGGACCATAAACTTTGTGATAAACCTCTGATACGAACCATAAACCCTAAAAGCTTCTTGGAAAACAAATGTTTATGCTACCTTGTGTAAACCATGCAAGAACTGAAAAATAATTTCGATTTGAACTGCAGTGCAGAGACAATATCTTGCAGACTAATTTTGCAAGCTTGGTGCTTCGCGTTCAGCTGTACCTCTGCAGTTGTACAAAGCAAGGATAAGGATAAGGAACGGGGGACGTGGGCAATATGCCTCTACCATACGGTTAATTAGTATAGCACCACGTCCACCATGATTTAGAGAACCCTTAAGACAACACTAATTCAAATACATGAGTACATTATTAAAAATGAATGATTGATTACAAACAATTGTGGTATACCTTGGCAGTAAAATTGTTGCATTTGTGTAAATAATAAGTTGCATTTGTGTAAATAACAAGTTGCATTTGTGTAAATAACAAGTTAGGATAAAGACAAAGATGTAGTGAAAGTCTGTAAAGTGCTAACGATTAGTATTCCAGTTGTTGCCATTAAAAGAGGATACTTCCTGCTGTAATGGTCACTCCAGGGTCATTTATTCAGGGTTGTACTAAGGAAGTATTTTCAGCAACTCCTCTAGAAATATGCATCTTATAGTGCACCGCAAGTAATCATACATACATGTTAAAAATTTAATAAACAGGCCTTTCAGAAACTGGTAATTTTCTTGTGTCTGGTTTTGAAACTATCACCGTATATAGTGACGTGGCTCCCTAGTAGCATATATGATTATTGTGGCCACTGTAAGAAAATCAAAATATTGTAAATTTCCTTAGCTGAGTGTCATATACGAGACTCTTTCCTCGAATTCTTTATAAGAAATTGCTTCGAAACGGAGTTAGTAAAAGTTATATTCATTCCAACGTACAGTTTGCACAAAGGAAAAAGATATTACATTACGCCGAAATGGGCGTTTTTATCATTTTGTGTGTTACCTTTATTTATTAAATATCATGTTCTTCGCACTTAAACCATAAAATTCAGTTCAAGAGCAATATCGAAAAATAATTTTAAAATGAGCATATCTTCAGAATTTCCGATGCACAGTCTCGCGCTCTAAAGATAAATGTCTTTTTCTCCATACAGTATTGGCTTTGCTCCCTCTTAAATCGTTGAGTTTATTAATGAAACATTCGCTAAAGTTTCACAAACTATGAAATCGATAATGAAACAAATTCCAGATGTCC
This sequence comes from Stegodyphus dumicola, assembly GCF_044657685.1. NCBI lineage: Eukaryota > Metazoa > Arthropoda > Arachnida > Araneae > Eresidae > Stegodyphus > Stegodyphus dumicola. The sequence continues at coordinate 2,689,879 of NC_140769.1, read as the reverse complement.
ATATTCGGTGGAGGATTACGTTACTCAAAATTGGATGGCTCTAGACACCGTTGTTTTATCAATATTCGAGAAACGTACATTACATTTATGAAAATTCTTCATTATTCTATTTCTTTAAATATAACACAGGGAAGTAATATTTGGTGGCAACAATTTGAAAAGCAAACCGACATTTGTAGTGAACCGACGCAAAATGCCAAAACGAAATAATTAGCCATTCTGGGCTAATGCCCTTCGGGCTAATAAAATCAACCGAAAGCTGCCTTAAAATGATGTTTCTCTACGTCTATTTAATAAGTTTTTTTTTTTTCCAAATGTGTAAAAAGAGCATTAAATCCAGACTTCGCAAAAGTGCATTCTTTTATGCATTAACAAAAGCTACATCACCTTTATTTCAAATAACCTTCATCCCGTAACTTAAGAACAGGTAATGTATAATATTGGATTATCTTACCAATGATTTACTTTTCTGAGATGTAGTTACTTTCTTCAGAGTTAATTCCTTATCTTCAATCTCTATTGAGTTAATCGCTGATGGCCATCCTTTACCGTTTTGAGTTCCATTACATTTGGATTACAAGTTGGGCACTTCATTACCTATTCAAGAAGCGTAGTAAACAACGGAGATTAGATGATAAAAAAGTTAATGAAAACCCAAAGCAATGCCGTCAAGTAAAATAAACCCTTCAGGAGCAGAACTTCACACCTGAACGGCTGAGCGAAATGATGTCCATCAAATGTGTTTACTTTAGAAATTCAAAGGAAACGAGCTACCGGTTTTACCTAAATAGCCATCCACTTAGAAAACTTGAATTCTTTTTTTTATTTTTTATTTATCGCTTCTAAAAAGAGCTCTAAGTTGGGAAATGGGAAGAAATACGAAACTAATTTTGGAAACAAAAAATACTCTAACTGATTAACTCGCAAAAAGGAAAAAAGAAAGAATAAACTTGGAAGTATCGCGCAAGAGGACAAGAAAAGAACTGAAATGCTTTTACCATCTGCCTTCTCTGCCATAAAACAGACGAATTTCTCAGAGTATTACAACAGAAGAAGAATAAAAGTTTTCCGTTTGAAAAAGTTTTAATCTTGATTTTTTTCCTTCCCATTTTCCTCCTTGGCTTCGGGCAGCAGAAGATACCTGGTAATCATGCCGCTTTAGAATTCGATAGTGTTCGGAAAAGGGAAGGCATAGAGAAAATAAACAAAACAAAGAAGGATTCCAATTTGAAGCATCATCGGACCTCAAAGTAATTACCTTAAAATTCGATTGGGATGCTGGGAGAATGTGATTTTCAATCCTGTTCGTCGATATGCTTTGTTTGTTCCCCTCCCCCCTACAACGAAATCAGGAACGCTGGGATAGAATGCACTCCGCACGCATTCGCCATCGATTATCTGGATATCGATAGACAGTATTTCGTGAGAAATAACAAAAAGCGATTTGATATACACGTACCTACAACAAACGTAGATTGGGAATAGATTTTACGGAAAATGAAATGAAAGTGGAAGAAGAAATCAAACTTATTGTTAAAATGCATGAGGCAGAGCATTCGTATTATATTTCTGTTAGTAGAAAAACGATCCTATGTATGTAATATTTCAACACGGTTTTCCCACCTACATAAAGATAGCACATAATCGTATAGGGAGAGAAAAAAGGAACGCGGAATAATGTTATCACTCCTAACAAATGAAAACGTTGAGTGTCTAAGAATTGGTTTGCGGCATAATTGTATCAATCAAAGGAATCACACACGTGGAACATCATTCACTCTCTATTTATATGCACTAAAAACGTTAAATATTGGAACAGTAATTTTATCGCTGCCCTGGAAGGCAAAATTCGCTTTGTAAGTAGGAAACCATGGAGAATTTTTCACGGCCTAGGATTTACACTAAGTTTTTCCCAAAACGTTCTGGCATCGAGGACTTGTATTAATTTTTAGGTTGGTCTAATTATGGCAAAGCCTTGAGGGTTATGTGTCTAAAGACAGGATGACTTCTTAGAGGACTTTATAAGGGAAACTGGCTCGTATGCACGTTACACTTGGTAAAAAGCACGAAAACTCCCATGCAGGCAGCCTATAGGCGGCATTCGAACCTCGGACCGAACTACCAGTATTCAGCGACTTTAACAGCTCGGCCGCTGGTGGGGCCATTAATTTCAGAAGGACGGTGCATGTCAGAAATGAAACAATAACATACATAATCACCATATAATGAAATGGTATATTCTATGCATTTTAAATGAATTTTTTGCAATCGATTGCTGGAAATGTATTTAATGTCCTTATTTTAAATCTATATTATTGTTTAATTGGACGTCATATTTATACATTGCACTGCACTTAACCATCGCTAAGCAGCGCTTGGAAAAAAAAAAGGGGGGCGGCGCGAGGATCATTCGACTTCGAAAATTTTTTCAACACGGTAATGGATGGCGTCATCACGTAAATTCACGAAATAATCGTTTTTCGAATCCTTAAATTCCAACAGATCTCAAAAGAATGCAGATTTCAACCTTCTATTTCAGGCACGTGAAACTCAGTATCTCATGTGAGCCATGTAGTTATCAGTACACAACAGCGCGACTGCAAAGTATGGAAGACCCTCTGACCGCTCCCCGAAAACTTTACAGTCAGAGAGGTCCTGCGACACCTTACATATACAAACTAGAATTCCCTGGGGCTGGCCCTGTTTCAAACTGCACGTATCTGCTTCACTGTCGAGTATTTAAAGGCAGGTGAATCGACACGGATAATACATGCCAGCCCATGATCCAAATGGAGAGTCACACGCCATGTAAAACAATATCTAACTAAGGAGATGACATCGAGGATCTAGGCTCTACGTAGTGAATATTTCAAATGGTACACAGGGAAAGGAACGACTTCAGATGGTGATTCCGTATAAGGTATTCAGATACGTAATGACACGAATTAACGTTACTGTACTTAGGTCAGTTAGTACTTCGTTCACGGATGTTCGCGTCATTGTACACAAATCGGCTTAGACAAGACAGAAAACAGCCACCGATCTTATCGCTGCTACATTTGGGACGCCATTTGATCGATGTCATCATCAAAAGCAAAAGACACTTTTGTAAGTAATATTTAACAAAGGGAATAATAAGTAAAAATTGTCAGGATAAAAGTATATTTACGGGTACCCCTTGGCGAAAATTGGCGATTTTTGGTGGTACATGGATACCGAGTTTGTGCAGGCGAGGGTATTGCTCATTAATATTCAATTAAATTAGTAGGGTTTAAACATGTTTGAAAACTAAATATGTAATGGATTACCTTTTTAAAATTTTATTTTATCTTTTAACTGTATTTTTGTTTGTTTGCGTCGTGTATGCTGCGTTAATCATAAGGCCGATTATCATCGGCCAGCAGGGTTGCAGCGTACTCGTAAACTAACCGAGCTTGTGCAATTCTTTGACTTATTTTGGCTTTAAAGAATTGCACAAACTCGGTATCCATGTACACACTGAACTATATTGAACTATTTTCACTTAAAAAAGAATCACAGAATTGCACAAACTAGACATTGCGCACACGCTTTATCCATGTACACGTCGACCTATTTTCACTTAAAAAACATCAGAGAATTGCGCAAAGTTGGCATTGCGCACTCCCTTCACTTGGCAATAAGTGAAACAACAACTTCGCGATAATAAAAGGGGTACCCTTCAGTCTACTCTAACCATTGACTGCAGTGTCTCTCTTTTGAAGTGTTACTGGTGTTTAATGCGTATGGTAAGGTAGATTTTTAATTTTATAACAGTTACACTAATTTAGAAGCTTTTCCTATCAGATTTTGTTTCCACTTACAACTCCCTACCAGAATGAGTTTTTAGAATCGGGTTGAATGCAAATGAGTTAGAAGAAGTATTTAATGAAGATTTCTAAGGTACTTCTCCCGCGTTCTTAGCATGCCTACGTAGTATAACGGCGAGGGTATTGCTCATTTTTCATCTCTCCTGCTTTCCAAAAAAACCTAATGACACTACAAGTTCAACTAACTTCGACAGAGAGTGCTAGGTATCCTTACTAGCGCCTGTTTGCCTTCTAGCTAAATCACACTTGAAGCTATTATGCTCGGCCGTATTATTACGTGCCATTTGATAGTCGCCGGCTAATTTAATTTAAGTGCCAAGTACATAAGTGTGTTTAGCTTCGGCTAAGTCACGTTTAAGTTATAGTTTAGTTTCTTATTTCTTGTTCTGAGTTCTCGGGCTTCCTGTAAGCCCGAGAGGGTGCCGACTGTTCTTCTTATGTTATTTACTGTATTGCATGAATATTGCATTATACATATTTCTTTGTTTGCACTTCTCGTATCTACATTGCAACGTATTCAATCGCAGTATGTGGATTAAGTTATATGTATGTACTCCCAGTCCTCGGCATTTAATGTATGGTATGTATATTGTATAGTATATCCTTCATGATATTCAATGTATGGTATTAATATTGTATTACATATATTTCTGGCATTTTTATGTACAACTTATGGGTATTAAGTATATATATGTGAGCATTCCCAGCATTGGGTATTTAATGTATTGTATGAACACTGATTGTTATTTACTATGTAGTATGAATCTTTTCTTATACATATTTCTTTGTTTGCACTTCTTGTATCTACATTGTAACCATTCCGTCGCAGTAGGGGGATTAAGTTATATGTATGCACACATAGTCCTCGGCATTTAATATATTGTTTCGTATATCCCTTATGATATTCAACGTATGGCATTAATATTGTATTACATATATTTCTGGCATTTTCATGCAAAACTAATTGGTGTTAAGCTTATATGTGTGCATTCTTAGTGTTGGCATTTAATGTAAGGTTTGTACACTGATTGTTATTTACTGTATGGTATGAATATTGTATTATATATATATATATATATATATATATATATATATTGTTTACACCTCTTGTCTCTATATTGTAATGGTATGGGGAATAAGTTATAGGTACGCACTTATAGTCCTAGGCATTTAACGTAGGGTATACATATTGTATAGTGTATACTTCAGGATATTCAATATATAATATTATTATTGTCTTGTATATCTTTTTGGTATTTTTATGCACACTTTTTGGGTATTAAGTTTATATGTGTGCATTCCCAGTCTTGGGTATTTAAAGTCTCGTATGACTATCGTACTGTGTACACTTAAAGTATGGTATGAATATTATATTATATATATTTCTGGTATCCTTCTGATTTCGTATTATATATTTTTCTATATATTCCTTATTGTTATTTTAATGCATAATGTATTTAACTGCAGTCTATGTATTCTTTTATATGTATCAACCAGGAAAACAAACACCTCCGATCTTTTCGCATATGTATCTTTATGTGAACCACAATGTTTCTCTGCAATGTACTTATTAATATAATAGGTATATTCAATTTATGCGTATTGTCTACATATGTATACTCCTATTATTTTTGTGTATTTTATTGATAATGCATACATATCTGTATATTCATCGTTCTGGTACTTACCTACTTAAGTGTTGTATTTGTTCACCGCATATTCACTGCAAGTACTTGTTGTATTTGTTCACCGCATATTCACTGCAAGTACTTGTTGTATTGGTACCACCTGCAATACTATTTGTATCTGCACCAAATATATATGCTTTAAATCACTGTGTAAATAATAGTATATATATATTGCTTATTGTAAAAGAATATATTACATCAACATGGTCTTGTACTTACAATTTTAAATATATCCTCACTATGTTTATACATTGAAACTTTTGTTTTAGTACACACATTACCTGCATTGTATTTTTAATTTATTATTTCTATTGCATGTTGGGCTTCGGCGCCGGGGGGCTCTCATGTGTAGATCTCCTCTTTTTGGTGATGTCTCTAGACAGGGGTGGACGCAGTGCTATACCGATTAACCTAATGGTAAAGAGACAGTGCCCACGTCCTCCGTCACTTATCACTTGTTCTTCTTATGTGAATGAATAGAAGCGTATTTTAATTCCTCTCGAGGCTACTTCATAATTCTTCTGAACTCAGTGATAAGTAGCTAACTAGTTCCCTAGGTTCTCAGACATTCGAATGTCTATCATCTTAGGCAAAAAGATGCGAGGAACCCTACACGGTTGCTAACGGAAGTGTGAGGATTTTATAGAACTAAAACAAAAGATTTTACACACACATCCGTTTTATTTTTCATTTCTGGCATTTATTTATTAAAAATTATCCTATGTAAAATGGGTCGATGACAGGAGAAATAGGACACATAATTTAACCCTTTCGCCGTCCTCTCCTGCTCGTGAAAATTTCTCCCCAGCGGCCGTCTGTTTTTCGTAGCCTGTAATGCTGTTTTCTCTGTACATCATAGCTTTCCATACAAGACTTTCGTAGTGGATGAGTGTCAATGAATATTAAGTAAAATTATAAGGAAATAAAGCATAATGGAAAAATAATAATATCTCTGCTCATTTCTAACAGCAGGATAATTTGATAACATTTGATCCAGGGATCCACTCCTCCCATTTTGTTGTCGTAATCTTTTACAATTATTGTTTTTTTACAGTTCTTTTCCGTGTTCCAACATCAATCATCGAGTTATTATGGAGTGTACTCGTCAAGCGTATATCCTTCTTGTCTTTCCAATTCACAACTTCATTTTTTCTCTTTTTCTGCTGAGTAGACGTTGAAGCCATCTCTCACTGTCTTTTATCTTATGTAAAATGGGGCGAATATTCATAAAACCCTGGGCAAATTCAATTAGAAATAGAATGCCTGATGAGTGCTACCCTCTAGGAGGTATTAGAACAGACAAAAATGAAAACTCAACCAAGTAAACATTTAGAAAACGTTTTGAACGTTTAAAAGTTTTAAAATGTAGAAGAAAGCTTGAGACGCGTTACGGCCGCCCTGCGGAAGTTTCACTTGAACCTGCTAGACGTGTTACGGACGACAAAGAGGTTAAGATGCGTGCAGTTATATTCCTAGCAAATGATTAATCTTTAAATGAACTGCCAAGCGTACTTGGGTAGTAATTTCACATCCTATTGTGAATAACATGATACTTCATGAAATCAAATGCCACTTCATTTCGAATAAAACATAGCAAACATCATCCACATGGACTGTCTACCAGACGACCTTGCCACGCACACGCGGTCGCGCATCCGCACGGAGATTTGTCTTCACCAAAACTGCGCTATTTTGACGCGTTATTGCGCGTATACCCTTTGTTCAATTTTTAAATTTATTTATTTATTTATTTATTTATTTGCTGTCATCTATTTAATGATATATTTAGATTGATCGTAACGTTTGTAGTTTCGAAGCTATAAGTATTTGCGCACGCCTCAAAAAGGCGGTCTTAATTTTTGCTTTACCGTCAAAAAGCCACTATGTTCGCTTATGGTTATGATTTTATTAATAAGCTATCTGCTTTACTGCGTCCTATATAAACAGCTGATAATGGTTTCGCGTATTCGTGACGTCATCACTTCACGAAACAGTCTAGGATTAAAACCCCTCCCAATCTGAGATAGTAAAGAAGCTCTTATCATAATGAAGAGACTTCCCAAACTTAAGAGTCATTTTCCTTCATAACTGCATAAAACGTTTCCACTGGGCATTTAATGTGCTTTTAATTAAATGTGCTTTACAAATTTTAAAAACACAAATATCATTTTCCATATGATATTTTACTTCATTTTGTTTGCAAATATTGATTTTTGGCTGCCATCTCGCTGTTCGATTACGTTGTTAAAATTTTTTAATATCATTCTAATGGGAAACGAAATCATTTAAAAACGGGAAATGAAAATAAAGTCAATTATATATCAAGTTTGACTCAAACGCACAAGCACATTTTATAATTTTATTTATTTTCTGACTTTGATAACATATTATTTGCAGTTTATGTCATCAGCAGTTATAGAAAACAAAAAAGGGGAAGATATAGATAATGACTTTCTCGGAAGTAAAATTAGAGATAATTTTCCTTGAAAGATTTAAAGTGAAAATAAAAATGAAACATATTAAATAACATTAAATTAAAAAAAACTCCTGTTTTTCTTTGTGTGTTCACTGAAATTGCAAATCAAATGTAAACAATGGTATCTCCTGAAATTAAACAATCCAGATGGACTATACATTTTGACATATCTTAAAATATTAAATTTGATATATTATATATATTTTTATACATTTTCGAAAAGTAGATAATAAGGATGCCATTTTTATAAACCTTGAAATTTTTATGCAATTATCTACTAATTCTTTATTATTAAACTATGTTTTACCCAGTCAGCTTCTTCTGTGTCTTAGCAACAAAAATATTCTCTAGGCCGTTACCTGTATTTTGCTCTTTTTATTAAACTCGAGGCGAAAGATATTAAACACTAAATAAAAACCGTCTCAGATGTAGGAATGCTAGTCAGCAGTGGCAAAAATAATGCACATTTCCAAATCAGTTTTCTGCTATTTTTAATTTATTTAAAAGAAGCTTATGACGTTCTTATAAACAATAACTTTCTCAGCTGTTAAGCTAATCGGATATTTCTTGAAAGTTAAAAACTAACTCAAATGGCATGGTAGAAGATGGAAAGACAAATGGCTAATGCTTGCAACATGCATTGTATATCTCATTTTAAGGCCCATGCTCGTATCATGCATGTTTGTCCCACTTTTGAATCTGAATTTTCAATCTCAGTGCGAGACAAGTACAGTAGAAGTGGGCAGGACATGAGGATTAGTCATATAGTTGGTCACAAAGGTGAAATCTCGTCGCACTAAGTAATCAGTTCCATTCCTGCTTTGAAGAATACCCCGAGAGCTGTCTGTGGGTCTTCCACACGTTTTCTCTTTCCACCAACCTCTCGAGAGGTCTTTCGGCTCGCAGTGTGTTTTTGGTGCCTCTTTGTTGCACAAACACTACACGCTTTCAAAGATCCATACTTTCTGCAGGATTCGAACCGGGGCCTAACGCCACGGCTTTCAGCATCTCTAACGCTAAACTGGTAGGGTAGAGAGAGTGAGAAAATTAACTGAACATAGGAATAGTTTGAACAGAGGTCAAAAGTACACTGGTATCCAAAAGTTAAGCATAAATTGTAAAATGCGAAAAACATGGAGTAAATATTCGTAAAATTATTCCAAATTTCTTGCGGATAGTAATTGGGTGAAGAAGAAACAGTGGGTTTATGCAAAACTTTTCAGTCGACTACGTCCTGCGTGAAACACCTGCGCATGTCGGAACGCAGAGAAACCGATTCACGCATCATAGGCATTTCAAACAAGTTTCGGGCAACTGCTGTGCGAAAGAACGTTGTTAACCATCAAACAAGGTGAATGATGGCACAAAGACGCCAATTGGAGATGTTTGCAAAAGGAAGAATCTTTGGAATGCTGGAATCCGGAAGATCACAAACCGAAGTGTCTCGAATTCTGAATGTGAACCAGTCTGTGATCCCAAGACTGTGGCAGAGGTTTCAAAGAACGGGATGTGTTACCCGACGACCAGTATCAGGTAGACAAGAGTCACAACCCCTCGCTAAGACCGATATCTGGTAATAAGTACGCGACGTCAGAGGGGCAGTACTGCCAGAGCATTGGGTTCGGCGCTCACAGTCGCCACAGGAATACGAATTTCGAGACAAACTATTTACAGGAGACTCAATCATGCTAGCCTGTATGCCAGAAGACCAGCAGTTTGCATTACCCTCACGTCTGCGCAGAAATGCGCTCGTTTGAAACATCAACATTGGAGTGTGGGATAGTGGGCCAATGTGATGTTCAGTGACGAGTCCCGGTTTAGTCTGAGTTCTGATTCTCGTCGGGTAACGATATGGAGAGAACGTGGAACACGTTTTGAACCAAGAAACATATCGGAAAGACATAATTTTCCATCAAGGGGAGTAATGGTATGGGCAGGCATCATTATGGACGGCCGCACAGACCTCCATTTCTTTGACACGGGGTCTGTGACTGGTCAAAGATACAGAGACGAAGTTCTTGAGCCTTATCTTCGCTTGCTTCAAGGTGCTGTCGGTCCTGACTTCATATTAATGGATGATAATGCGCCATGTCACCGAGCGGTGCTGGTTGTTGACTTCCTTGAAACGGAAAACATCCAGCGCATGTCGTGGCCTGCGATCTGCCCTGATTTAAATCCTATCGAGCATGTATGGTATATACTAGGGAGACAAATTGCAGCCCTTTCGCACCCACCAAGCTCCGTTAAAGAACTGAAGAGAACTCTCCAAGAAGCTTGGAACCGTTTGAGCCCACAACTCATTCATCATCTCATAGGAAGTATGGTAAATCGCTGTGCAGCGTGCCTGGCTGTCAGAGGTAACCACACGCCTTATTAAACTGCAGCATCAGTAGTTTATTTAACGTTTTCTTTCTTTTTTTCTTTAAAGTGTGAACTTTGCTTCTCTCAGTTTTCTTTCAAACTGCTACTTCGGATAATAAAATTAATTTTTATCGTTCTTGTGATTTGCTTCCTTATTTTACAACCATTTTACACTCGCATATCACGTTTCCCGCCGTTCTGATTTACAGTTCCTTCTTTATTCACATAATTATCAATTATGCTTAACTTTTGGACACCGGTGTAGATTATTGCACATTAATATACTACGAAATAAACATACTGTTGCATCCTGCACTAATGCGCCAAAACATTATGACCACCCCTAAATGTTTCCATAAACTCTTCTGGTTGACGTGGAGGGCACGTAATTAATTTGGAATGGTATTCAACTGATTCTGGGCAACGTGAGGATTCATTATTGCATTTACTTCTGCGAGTGCTGGAAAAAAGAGTGCTGATCTAAGAGAATTTGATAGAGGGTAGATTGTAATCGTCCAAAGACTCGGAACCTTCCTCTCCGAAACTGCGCAACTGGCAGGTTTTTCACGATCTGCTGTTGTTAGTGTCTATAAGAAATAGATATATGACAGTAAAACCAGCAGTAGGCGCCAAGGTGTTGTATGTCCACGCTTCATCAAAGAAAAGAACGTCGAAAACTTTCCCGCTTGGTACAGGAAAATTGGCGCCAGACAGTGGCTCAGCTGATAGCCCAGGACAATGCTGATCCAAGTGCAAGTGCTTCGGAACATACAAGTCAGCGTACATTGTTGAATATTCGTTGATCAGTTGCCCTTTTACATCGCGTCCGTCTTCCTAATTGGAAACGGAATCTTCCAGCAGGACAATGGCCTATGTCATAAGGCTCGACTTGTGTTGGAGTAGTTCGAAGAACATAAAGATGAATTCCAATTAATGTGCTGGCCCTTAATCCGTTCCATTTGGGACGTCATGGAGCTCAAAAACCACCACGGTGAGAATAACTCGACTTTGCGCGACCAGTCATCAACCAAGAACTTATCCATGGCAAAGTGATCTGCTACTGTATTGCAGGAAGTTCGTGCAAAGCGTTATTGAGTAGGTTTGGCTCTTTAGTGTATATAAGCAGCTGATGGCAGATTTGGATATTCGTAAAGAAAAATCATTAAAGGAATTATGGTGATTCATATTACTTCTGGTCTCAGAGTTATATAAGCTTTAAATATATCATATGAAATATATATGCACAGTCGGAAAGAAATAGAGAAGGGAGAAGAAATAAAATTTAATTTCAGGAGCAATAGTTAATTTCATTTAGTTATTAGATGAATTAATTTCATTTAATTGTTAATGAAAGGGTAGTTAAATCGCATTCACATTTACTTAAATCTTAGCTCAAAAGAGACGGTAGTCCAAAATGGGATATTAGTCTCATAACCGCATTTGAAGAATAAACGGCGCATCCCTTTTCAAATTCGTGTTACCAAATATTATTGTATTATAGTTAAAAGCATTAAATAATGAATGCACTAGTGTTTCTAGCATTGTGAAAAAACATGGCACCTAGAGCCATCCAATTTTGAGTAACGTAACTCTCCACCCGAAAATGGGGACCTGGAACCCCGAATTTGGAATTTGGAATTAGTTTTATTAAATTCTTGACTAACGAACTCGACAACTTCAAAGCGGGCAATGGCAACACTGTAAGGAAAAAGCAATTTTATCTCCTCCGAGGAAGACTCTGTTTTAAATTCTAAAGATATGTTGTTTTTAAATATTTTGTAATTTTGCCGTTGAATCGAATTTTATGTGGCGTGGGAGCCAAGAACGTGATATTTAATATATAATGTAGATCACTAAAAGGCTAATAATAAAAGGACAAAGAAAAAAGTAAGCTATCTTAGTAAGAAAACTGGACACTGATATCATGAACCCTGAAAAAAACAGAAAAATGTATGCCATTGCGTAAAAAATGTATTGCCATTGCATCGGGAATTCTAAACATATATTGCTATACTGCTTTTAAAATTTTTACAGTTTTGCTGTTCAATTATGTATGGCGTTAAGTGTGAAGAAAATTATGCTTAATAATAAAGCTAAAAGACAAAAAAAAAATGGGTTAACATGAGTGAGTCTGACAGCAGACTGGTAAAATCCGATTTCAGCGAGGGCATAAAAACCTAAAATAACGGTCGCCGTTAAAATCTGAACTTTATCAGATTTTTAATATTAATTTTTATTAACGTTTCGTTCAAAATTTCCCTAATTTAACCAGAAATCTTTGCTGGATACTTTTCTAAAACCGTACCATCCTCTCATTTTATTGTTATCCGTTAGACTTCGCTGTCCTTTTTAAGTTTGTATTCTTCTTTCACGTAATAAATAAATATATCTTTGTTCTTCCAAATGACTCACAGAAATATTAACCAACGGACGTGTGTATTGTACTTAAAGTCCCTAGGTTTCTTAGATAATAATGAAAGAACATTCTTTGAATGGCTATTTTGAGAAAGAGTATGACCTTCGTCGAAACTACTTTTATTCGCTCTATAAACAAAAAGATTCTATTCTAGCATTTATGTCTCTAGCTGTGTGAGAATTCACTTTGCGCATAAAGGGAACATACCAGCACTTAAAATTTAGTATGCAAAGTAACCTCATTTCTATGCAAATAATATAAGTGAAAGAGAAACGTACGAATTTCCAAACAAAACCTTAAAAACGAAAAATGAAATAAAAATATGTAATGAGGACACCACATGACGTCTTTGTACTACCTATTAAATTTTACGCTTTTTTTTTTTTTTTTTTAGTCCAAAGGGGCTTTGTCCCTGAAGGACTATTGTTTTCGTTTTGCGATTTTGCGTCGGACTCCTATAAACGTCGGTTCACTTTTCAAACTGTTGCCACAAAATGTTAGAGTCCTGCATTATATTTGAAGAAATTAAATAATGAAAAATCTGCATAAATGATTGTCTATTTCTCGCATTGTGATAAAACAATGGTACATAGAGCCATCGAATTTTGAATGACGAAATCCTACTGCGAATATGGGCATCCGAAATCCCAAATTTGGAATTTGCTTTATTATAGATTTTATATTTTGTAAAACTTTAACGAATTTTTGATTTACAAACTCAATGCTTTAAAAGCGAGAAATGGCAACGTTATATAGAAAAAAAAATACTTTTATCTTCAGCTCGCGAGACTGTGTATATCGGAAATTCTAAAGATATGCATAATTTAACATTATTTTGCGATATTGCTCTTGAACTGAATTTTATGGTTTAAGTGCAAAGAACATGATATTTAATAAATAAAGGTAACACTCAAAACGTTAAAAAAACGCCCCTTTGGACGTAATTTAAAATCTGAAAAATTTCAGATTTTTTATTATTATTATTATTATTATTATTATTATTATTATTATTATTATTATTATTATTTGCTACACTTCATTTGAACTTATTCCTCGAATTGTAAATTTTATGTAAAAAAAAAAAGCAATTCTCCAAAGGGCAGGAACACCAAATATTTGGTGCAAAATCTGAAAAAAGTTGAAAAACAGTCTGAAAAGTTGTCTGAAAAAGACAGTTTGAAAAGTTATCGTACCGACTTAATTCACTTTTCTGCTAAGAGTTTGAGATGCAGACAAGAGGCGCCTTCGTTAGTCTTAACGCCACTTACACTTTTAAATAACTGATAATTCTAAAACTACTGCATGCTGATTCAGAAGTCAAACAACAAAAATCAGCGTTAATTTACAAAATTTTCACAGGACTAGTTTCGATGGTTTTACCGAACCATCATCTTCAGCTGCAAAACCGCATTTTGTTGTTTGACTTCTGAATTAGTATTTATTCGGCGTGTTATTGTGTCTTAATTACTGCATGCTGATTAACTAAACTCATAAAAACCTCAACCGGGTCATAACAACAACATAATTCAATAATTTTTAAAGCAAAAAATGCATAATTTACTAACTTATAAGAATGAAAACCTGAGCTCCCTCAGTTGACTAACAGCGTGTCAATAAATATATTTACGTTTGATGAGGTGCGAAAAAAGAGGTGCACAACCGCGTCTTATAGCATTGCCATATACAAAATGTCAACGTTCTTCAGCTACTCGCTTTTCACTTATGCGAGATACATAAGTACATACGTACAAACGGCACAGAAAAAGTCTCTTCTGAATTTATTTTAAATCCACTTAACACTCCGTTTTGAGAGAAAAATAAAAAAAAGAGTTCTTTATTCTATCCGTACGTGCAGATATCACGCAAAAACATCGTTCAAATGGATTTGAGAGCGGTCAAAATTGATATTTTCGCTGAAGTTTGATACCCAAAATTTTTCGCAATTGCAATACTTCTTTTTCTTCGTGCAAGGAAGTAAAAGGGGTATAGTGTTCGGAAATAGTGAAGAACTTGTACAAGCAGTATGTATGTGTATGTGTGTGTGTGTGTGTGTGTGTGTGTATGTGTGTGTGTGTGTGTGTGTGTGTGTACGTGTGTGTGTGTGTGTGTGTGTGTGTGTGTGTACGTATCGTATTCGCAGATAATACTTCCGAAAAATCACTCGATTACTGTGAATAATACTGATATTCGTGTAACCATATTCACATAACGTAATCACATATGGAAAAGTTTCATTTATAAACCACTCAGAACAGCATACTTTCCATAATAAATAGTGTAAATTTGTAATTAAACTGCATTATAAATTATATGGTCACTTTATCTCTCTTGGTATTTTCTGTGTTATTCGTATTTGAAAAAAAAATGGATAAAAGCGTATAACACCGATAATTTGCACACGCTTCCAATCCTGCCAAACAGGTAGTTGAATGGATTTGTTAAGGTTTGCCACTCATTTGTTTTAAAGCCATTCACGAAAGTATTCTTCCTGCTACATACAGTCATTATGTGCTTTACCATAATTAATAAACCCATCAAAGAGTTCTCTGGTACTTTCAAGTTAAGAATTTTAGCGATTTAACCTAACTTTGCAAAAAAGGATCTGCAGCAATAAAATTGTTGTGTAGCGAATTTAATTTAATTAAGTGATTCATAAAAATCAAAATTTTAATTTGTAATTATTCAAAATTTGAGCTACACAAGATTGGTTATATTCTTTTTGGGCCTATTAATTCTAGTGTAATATATTTTGGCTTTCCGAGTTTACGCGAACTGCGTCTTCATTCTTGTACACGCAAACAATGGATAAGTATTTTCTTTTCTACGTAATAAACTCAGTTTTTCATGTCAAAAATTAATTTGATTTCTTAGTATTTAATATCATTAGTTGCAGAAAAATTAGCTCTTTAATTTGGCATAACTTTCATTTTTCTAACTTTAATTGCATTTCAGTTATGAGCTTTAATTAGTAGATTTTTCTTCATTTCGCTTGTGATTTAGTTAAAGGGGGATGAAATGCCTTCTTTCCGGTTGAAAAGTCACTTTTTGCGAGTTTTCAGCGTTCTTTCGTTGGGACCCTTGCAGGGTTGTTGAAATTCCTAATCTCCCCGGTCGCAGGTGGTGTTTATTTGGCGAGGGTTTGGCGACATAGATTTTCCGTTGAGGTTTCAAAATAGTGGTTTTGGCGAGTTTGATAACATGAGGGTATGCTGTGGTTGCAACTATTTCAACTTTCGGCGAAAAATGGGTTGCGCCAACTTGGCAGTCCGGCGCTCTCCCTTTTAACGGGTTGTTTTATGGGACGAGCTCACTTTGTTACACTTTTTTGCACTTTCAACTTACCATCGGATGCTGTCTCGTTGACTGCTGAATTTCATTTCGGAAAATGCATTTATCCGCCTTTGGATCTACGGGCCTCTTGCCCTGGAGTTTTGAACGAGGGACTTAGTTGCACGCATTATGACCTCGACTAAATTATAGGCTCCTCATTGCCGTGCCCTAATATGTAAGTTACTCAAAGATAATTACAATAGAAAAATGCTAAGAAGGGTGATGCCTAGTTCTAGTGCCGTTAAGAAGAAATTTCAGTCTCTCCTCCATGAATAGAGTTTTCATCTGCATCGCTAGTTCCTGTGTTGCTATTACTTAATGCTACACTTCAATATTCTCCTCCATGAATAGAGTTTTCATCTGCATCGCTAGCTCCTGTGTTGCTATTACATAATGCATCACTTCAATATTCTCCTCCATGAATAGAGTTTTCATCTGCATCGATATTCCTAATCTTTAAGACTTAATTGCCGCCATCAAGAGTCTTCTGCATCGCTAGCTCCGGTGTCGCCACGACAAAAATGCTGACTTCAATATTGGATTGGACATCAAAGAGAACCTCCGTAGTGCTTCTTAAATCAATAGTAATTGCTGGACTTTTTGGAAAACTATCCACCTATGAACTCTTCTCATTTTCTACTACGCTCAGCAGCCGTCCTCCTTGGCATCTTGATAATTTTTAAATATGAGGGCATTTCTCCTCCTCCTGTTCACCTGCAGCCTGTATTTCATCAGATAAGTTTTTTTTATTTGTTTTCTTTTATTTGTTGGTCTGATATTTAAAAAAAAAAAGAAAAAAATTTATAATAGTTAATTCTTATAGTAAAGTTTAATAGACATTTCTAATAAGTACTTATAACAACTAAAATAGTTAATAGTGATTGAAATAACTTAATTAGTTGAATTAAAAATTTTGTAGTTGAGTAAACTAACCTAATTCTAATGAAATCATTTTGTTGTCCATACAGTAAATTATTAGTTTGGCCAAGGAAATATATCATTATTTAATTAGTGAATTGAAACAGTGAATGTAAATTAGTCAGATTGGTTAAGGAAATTTATTCTTCATTAAATTATTTAGTTGAACTTGTGAATTTCTTTCTTGGTGAAGATTGATTGGTAAAGGTGTCATTATTTGAGCTTCTTTGCTCCTCTTAGGGATTAAATTGCTTGTAGGATGTAATAGCCTGATTTTAATTAACATATTACCCGGTTAAATCATTCTTTGAAAATAGAAAGTTACTATGTGCAATAACCAGAATTACATTGGTATTGATTACTCTGTGTGAAATGTTTTTTTTTTTGGAATGTATAACTTGTTAATTATTCTTTTTTTTTCTCCCCGGGGAGGGTATTGTTAATTTATCCAAAGTTTTATCTAATCATATTTATCTGAATGTAATAGCAATAATAGTTTTGATATTATTGAGTCTAAGATAGAAGTAATATTACTCTGTAGAGGTATGCATTTTGTAGAAAGCAATATTTTACAGTTCAGCTTGAATATGATTTGCTTACTAAGTTAATTCTGCACTGTGTAATAATCAATATGTTAACAGTTCTGATTGAATATTAATTGCCTACAAATTACTGGACTAAGTAACTCTTAAAAATTTTAATAAATAGGCTCATTTTTCTAGATCAGTCAATGTTTATTTATTTCCTTTGTGTGTGTGCTCAATGATTTTCACCCGTCTCATTCTCAAATTGATTTCAGGGTTAATCCGAAAACACAACGCAAATGTACAGGGCTTACTGATATTAGTATATTACTGTTAAAAATTTTTTAAGTGTTATGTCAACAGAGTAGGAAACCTTTTAGGTACCAGACCTTTAGGAAACCATAACAATTTTGGTACCATTTGATTTCTCTATAACATATTGGTGCCGTGACATTTTGTCACATAACATAGTGGTGCCGTTAACCTTCGAACCAAATTTTAGCACTTAACAATTTTTGTTGTGCTGTTTATTTTTGCATCACTTTTGGCTTGCGCTTATAGTGGAACTTAATTTTGACTTGAGACTGGTGATTGTCATGCGTACTATTGCATATTTATGTGAAAGTTTTCTTCCACATGTCTAGGCTTTTTACTGAAACCCTACTCGATAGTTAGTTACAGTGACAGGCCTATACAGTGGTCGTATTACTGTGCTTATTTTATACTTATTGTTTGAGGTTGCATACGAGATATGTACTACTGATACACATTTGGACTTTAAAACTATTGTATCCAACACAAACATTTTCACGCAGTACCTGTTTAGTTAAGTATTTTCTTGTTGTGCAAAATTTTGTATTGCATGTTTACATATTGATTTTGAGGATTACTGTTTCACACTTTTGCAACTGTATGTTTGCAACATAAGGTTAAAAGGCACGCGTGTTAATCACACATTGGGATACATCCCTATTTATGTGCTTGCAATTACTGATATACATTTATCATCTCTTTTAAGTTTTGGTGAGAATTGCATTTGTGTTAATGAATTGATTTTTTTTTTTTTTTGCTTATTGCATTTTGAGTGATTATTTTGAAGAATTTTAATTTTAATTAATTGAATTAGTGTCAGAGCAGTATTTTTGTGTTCAGGAATTAGTAATTTTCTTTTAAAACCTCTTGAGATGTGTTATTGGATTTGTTTTCCATGGAATCAATCTGAAATGTTTGTTTCTTAAAGTAAAATTTTGGTTAGAGTTGTAAAGTTGTGCGGGACCAGTGATTGTTTATTTAGGGATTGGTTGATTTTTTTTTTTTTTTTTTTTTTTTTTTTTTTGGAAGTTAATTTTCAGCCGGAGTGAAGTTTCTTGTTTAGCTTTCTGAATTTGAGTAATTGAATTTCTACTTAGTTTGTGAATTTTGTGAACATTTATTGCTGTCTGAGAAATGTGTAAAAACTGTAAGATAGAGAGTTTTGCATATTACAGCAATTTTTGAATTGTGAATTTTGGAGAAACAAAGCTTTTTTTTGAAAGGTAGAGTGGTTTTGTTTGAAGTTTGGAAATTTAGTTAAAAGATATTATTCGTACTCATAGATTTGGCTTTTCAAGTAGTTTTAAAGGTTGATTCATAGTGAGGTTATTTGTGAGTGGTCTAACATTGGTTTTAACAGTGATTTTTTTTTTGGTTTGTCAATTTTTGAGCTTAATAGCTTATTGTTTTGATTTTGAATTTAATTTTTTCTTTGGCTGAACTTGTTGCAGTGTTGCAGTAAATTTAAAAGTGGATGTGAAATGTGTTTTGGGAATTTAAACTTTGATACTAGTGGAAGTGAAAAATTGTTTTGAGAAGTTAAACTTGATTTTGTGGTATTAGAAATTACTTATGTAACTTTAGTGTGGTGGAGATTTTGAGAAGAATTGTGATTTGGTTTTGAGATTTGTAAGAGTGATTAACTCCACTGAGTTTTGCAATGAGTTTCTGTTTTCAAGTTGGTTGTCTTTCAAAAACTTTTCTTTTCTGGTTTCTGGTTATACTGTGTGGTTACTAAAAAAATTTGTGATTGCTCTTGAGGCTTAGTGTATTTCAAGGAGTTTGGTTTCGAAGTGGTTTAAGGAGAAATATAGAATTGGGTTTTGTGAGATTTATGGATTTTGAGATTTTGAGTTGAGATTTTTTTTTTTGTGTAAACACTTCCCTCTTGTCTGCTTTTGCATTTTTGTGCCTGCAGTTTTGTAGTTTTGTTGTGAAGTAGTCATGCTTACGATTGCTACCTAGAGTGCAATGCATACTCTTCATCTTCTTTAATTACTCTCCCGGAACTAGACTTTGAGAACATTGGGGCAGCATTGTTTTCTTTAAAAATTGTGGCAAACCTTTTGTTGGGCACCTTCTTGTTTACGTGTAAATTCTGTGTGTAACCTGCTTCAGTTCTGTTTGTTGGATTCATTTTGGCTATTTTCGGAATTTGATTTTTTTTTTTTTTTTTTTTTTTGGTTTGAGCTTGAACTGTTTATGAATTTGATTTTTTTAAGAGTGTTAGTTTTGTTTTCTTGAAAGATTAGTAAAGGTTTTTCTCAGTATTTTACAACTGGTTTGCTCTAGGAGTTGTCTGTATTTGGTGAATTTCTTTTAGTTTCGGTTTCGAGTTCTTGACACAATAGTGTTTTGTTTTTAAGGATTTTTTCGGCTGGCCCGAATTTTAATTTCCTTGTTTCCAAGTAAGTTCGTCTAAATTATTTTTCCCCTTTTGCTTCTAGATGCGTTCTAGTTTTTTTTTTTTTTTTCGGCTTAATTTTTTTTTTTGGTCAAGTTTTCTTTTCCGTTCCTAGGGGTGTTCTCCGTTTGTTTCAACTTCTGGTTCAGTTCAGTGTGTAATTTTTAGGATTTTTTTTGTGTCACTGTTGGTTGACTGATTTGTTAAGGTGTAATTTTCACTCACTTGTGATTTTTTTTTTTTTTTTGTGGTTTCTGTACTTATGTTAACTTGTTCTGCAAATTGGATTTTTTTTGACACTTCACTCCTGCTGCGGTTTAATTGGTTATTCGAGTTGGAATTAGATTTTGAATTTAATTGATTTAAACTTTGTGCTTTGTAATTGAATTTTAATTTTTTTTTTATCACTGCTCTCCGTGACAACTAGCTTTGAGTTGATTATTAGTTTGGCGATTAACATGTGGTACCATTATGTACTGTTTTTTTTTCCCTCTTCGTATTTAGTAACTTATGTAAAACTTTTCCATTGTCTGTGGGTCCTAAAAGAGAAATCAAATGGCACCAATAAGTTATGATTTCCTAAAGGTCTGGTACCTAAAATGTTTCCTACTCTGTTGACATAAAACTTAAAATTTTCTAACAACAGTAACATACTAATATCAATAAGCCCTGTACATTTGCGTTGTGTTTTCGGATTAACCCTGAAATCAATTTGAGAATGAGACGGGTGAAAATCATTGAGCACACACACAAAAAGAAATAAATAAACATTGACTGATCTAGAAAAGTGAGCCTATTTATTAAATTTTTTTAAGTGTTACTTAGTCCAGTAATTTGTAGGCAATTAATATTCAATCAGAACTGTTAACATATTGATTATTACACAGTGCAGAATTAACTTAGTAAGCAAATCATATTCAAGCTGAACTGTAAACATATTGCTTTCTACAAAATGCATACCTCTACAGAGTAATATTACTTCTATCTTAGACTCAATAATATCAACTATTATTGCTATTACATTCAGATAAATATGATTAGATAAAAACTTTGGATAAATTAACAATACCCTCCCCGGGGAGAAAAAAAAAGAATAATTAACAAGTTATACATTCCAAAAAAAACATTTCACACAGAGTAATCAATACCAATGTAATTCTGGTTATTGCACATAGTAACTTTCTATTTTCAAAGAATGATTTAACCGGGTAATATGTTAATTAAAATCAGCTATTACATCCTACAAGCAATTTAACTCAGAATAATCAATACCAATGTAATTCAGGTTATTGCACATAGTAACTTTCTATTTTCAAAAGAATGATTTAACCGGGTAATATGTTAATTAAATCAGGCTATCACATCCTACAAGCAATTTAATCCCTAAGAGGAGCAAAGAAGCTCAAATAATGACACCTTTACCAATCAATCTTCACCAAGAAAGAAATTCACAAGTTCAACTAAATAATTTAATGAAGAATAAATTTCCTTAACCAATCTGACTAATTTACATTCACTGTTTCAATTCACTAATTTAAATAATGATATATTTCCTTGGCCAAACTAATAATTTACTTTATGGACAACAAAATGATTTCATTAGAATTAGGTTAGTTTACTCAACTACAAAATTTTTAATTCAACTAATTAAGTTATTTCAATCACTATTAACTATTTTAGTTGTTAGAATTACTTATTAGAAATGTCTATTAAACTTTACTATAAGAATTAACTATTATAATTTTTTTCTTTTCTTTTTTTTTTTTTTAATATCAGACCAACAAATAAAAGAAAACAAATAAAAAAAAACTTATCTGATGAAATACAGGCTGCAGGTGAACAGGAGGAGGAGAAATGCCCTCATATTTAAAAATTATCAAGATGCCAAGGAGGACGGCTGCTGAGCGTAGTAGAAAATGAGAAGAGTTCATAGGTGGATAGTTTCCCAAAAAGTCCAGCAATTACTATTGATTTAAGAAGCACTACGGAGGTTCTCTTTGATGTCCAATCCAATATTGAAGTCAGCATTTTTGTCGTGGCGACACCGGAGCTAGCGATGCAGAAGACTCTTGATGGCGACAATTAATTCTTAAAGATTAGGAATATCGATGCAGATGAAAACTATTCATGGAGGAGAATATTGAAGTGATGCATTATGTAATAGCAACACAGGAGCTAGCGATGCAGATGAAAACTCTATTCATGGAGGAGAATATTGAAGTGTAGCATTAAGTAATAGCAACACAGGAACTAGCGATGCAGATGAAAACTCTATTCATGGAGGAGAGACTGAAATTTCTTCATAACGGCACTAGAACTAGGCATCACCCTTCTTAGCATTTTTCTATTGTAATTATCTTTGAGTAACTTACATATTAGGGCACGGCAATGAGGAGCCTATAATTTAGTCGAGGTCATAATGCGTGCAACTAAGTCCCTCGTTCAAAACTCCAGGGCAAGAGGCCCGTAGATCCAAAGGCGGATAAATGCATTTTCCGAAATGAAATTCAGCTGTCAACGAGACAGCATCCGATGGTAAGTTGAAAGTGCAAAAAAGTGTAAAAAAGTGAGCTCGTCCCATAAAACAACCCGTTAAAAGGGGGAGCGCCGGGCTGCCAAGTTGGTGCAACCCATTTTTCGCCGAAAGTTGAAATAGTTGCAACCACAGCATACCCTCATGTTATCAAACTCGCCAAAACCACTATTTTGAAACCTCAACGGAAAATCTATGTCGCCAAACCCTCGCCAAATAAACACCACCTGCGACCGGGGAGATTAGGAATTTCAACAACCCTGCAAGGGTCGAAAAATCTACTAATTAAAGCTCATAACTGAAATGCAATTAAAGTTAGAAAAATGAAAGTTATGCCAAATTAAAGAGCTAATTTTTCTGCAACTAATGATATTAAATACTAAGAAATCAAATTAATTTTTGACATGAAAAACTGAGTTTATTACGTAGAAAAAAAAATACTTATCCATTGTTTGCGTGTACAAGAATGAAGACGCAGTTCGGGTAAACTCGGAAAGCCAAAATATATTACACTAGAATTAATAGGCCTAAAAAGAATATAACCAAACTTGTGTAGCTCAAATTTTGAATAATTACAAATTAAAATTTTGATTTTTATGAATCACTTAATTAAATTAAATTCGCTACACAACAAAATAAAATATCCCCTGTTCTGCAAAATATCATATTCGATTTCAAAATTGTCTTCATTTGACATCTGACCGCTGCTCATCATTGATAAGAAAATACACGACTGAGTGTCCTGAAATACACGATAATAAAATACACAATAACCAATATTTTCCAGATGATTAGCATGGACATTTCTCCTTCAGGCCTTTGTTTCATTAGATCCATCCCACATTAAACACGTTCGGTCCATGACCTCAAAGAGACTACCTCACCATACCACATCAACTGCTGCAAAAGAAAAATATTAATAATATGTCAAAACTTCATGAACTAATTGATTTCTAACATCTATCTACCACCTTTTCCTCTCTCGGCCAGTCCTTGTTGTAGCAGTTATTGCTATATCTGTAGTGCTATACGAGATTTTAATGCGTCTTAAGTCACTTGCCAATATCAAATATGGGTTCTATAAGTCTAGCGTTCTTGCTTTTTATAGGTTCTGTAAGTTATGCAGTTTTATTTGTTAGCATTATAAAGGAACTAAATCGCTTATTGTAACTATAGCATAATTTTTAACTTCTAATAAGAACAGCAACTATACATTTGTACAGCAAAATAACTTACGTCTTCATAAGCATATCAAAGTCTGCCAACTATAACTAACACAATCTCGCGTTTCATAATAGTACTGCACTTATGTGCCGAAAAGAATCGACTAAACAGCTAATTTCTTGTCTCTTTAATTGTGTTCCAGTGTTAATTATAAGCTGCAGCAATATCAGCCAGTCTCAGTTCTGTGCCGAGTCAATACCATGGTGTTCTCGACACGTCGCTGTGTCGCTCGTATGCTTTGACGACTATAATCAAGCACCTGCTAACGTACCCAATTCTTTATGCAAACGTATTAATGCGCATAAATCCTTGTACTAATTGTTTCAACATTATCAAAAATTTTTATCGAATCGATCGTAACTGGTAAATATCGGTCGAAGTTAAAAAATGTTTGATGATAAGCTTCTCAGCCAAATTTGACTTACTTTGAAATTCACGTAGGTGTGTAATAATCACATTCATTAATCTTCCACGAATTCTTAGGCCTGCTTAACGCTAAATCGTGAGGTCTCCAACTCTGCTAACAGCTGAAAAACTGTCCTTTTTGTTACGTGCTGCTTAGCAACTCTGTCCTTCTGGCATTGTAATAGCTAAGTATAGTTTTACACAAGAAATAAGAACACGATTCTTTCGAATGTAACACAATAGGTGGTATGCATTTTATGAGAGGTATGCCTGAGTGAAGAATAGGTGGGTGGTTGGAGAGGGTCCAATTCCCAACTGAGAATACTCCCGCCCGTCTCATTCTGCGCGCGATAAGGAGGCTCAATTTTCTCACGTATTTGCTTTATTATCTCACTTACTTCTGGGAAAAGAAACCGACGGTGTTGCGCCCCACCCAGTAGCTAACTCTCTCTCATGGCATGAGGATAAAAAACACAATGGATACACGTCTCACAGAAAACCATTTGCAACAAAAGTGGCTTAAGTCTGAGGAGACAATGGGCATTGATTTAAAAAAAAAAAAAATACCGATTCCAAATTTAGTCTTATTCCAACTGAATCTAAAGCACTTTATTCTTTAGTTTGATGCCCACATTATATTTTCTAAGGCGAGAATATAACGAGAGAATAACGATATTTTTTCAGTTTATAGGTAGAGGTATCCTTCCTATAACACGGTAGACAGGCTTCTAGAAAATACCGTGTTGTGTGAAACATAAGTGTACGAGACTGACGACCGATACACAATACAGTGATGCAATCTGAAAAGTTTTAAAAGCGAAATATTTTTAATGGATCTCATTGTTGCCTCATTTAAATTCAGAAATTTTGCAATGTCAGATATCTTTCTTTTTAACAAAATATTCAATTTCTTTTTCTGATACAGTTTGCGTGTCAAATATAATTTTGCAGTAATTACTTCTAAAAACTGTACTGCACACGATGGTGTGCAGGCAAGCCTCCACATTTATTCAACATCAAGTTTGTTCACTGCGACCGCTCAATGACAAAAAAATTGACGGCTACAACCGGTTTCTCCTCCTTCTGCTGCTGGGCTTCGAAGGTGTAGGACGGTCTTCTGGCCGTTCTCACCTTGGAGAACGCTTGTATGCCATTTTGTTCTTTTTCGTTCCTGTTTTGCCTGCCATCTCCATATTGTTGTAGAGTAAATGCATTCCTCCAAGAAAATAGAAATTGGTGCTGAAGATTCAACTAAAATTATCTAGAGGAACTTCATGTGCGAAACGAACGAAAGGACTTCATGCGCACGTGTTCCACTTTCCTAATAATACGAATATTCGCCTTGTGTTTCTTCAAAAATATATTGGAATAACCAGTTAACTCAATTTCCTCCGTTATAAAATTTGATATTTTTATCATGAAACTTTGTTTAAAGACGATGTACTGAGATTTACTTTGATTGGAATATTACGCATTTCTTGTACGAAAAGTTAGGTTTCAAAATGGTAGGACTGTTTTCTTCTGCCGCTCTATGATCACGATGGCCAATTTTCTGTCTGGCGATATTTACTTAATTTATGCTGGTATTAATTCAAAATTTTATTGTGTCAAGATATAATAAATGTTACTTAATTCACATTATTTGAAGTGTCATCCTTTGGAGGTAAGTTACTTTAATTTTATATTCCTTTATAGATCACACATTCCATCATTACATTCGATATCACTATATTTTTATTACAGATGCCATAATATATAATTTGTTAAAAGTTTTACGCAAATTCATTAAAGTGTTAAAATAAAACTGTGTTGCCGTGCTATACAAGGCTTTCTGCAAATTTCAAGAGGGAAATCGTGTTGTAGGAGACTTTGCTATAACAAAGATACTTGCATAACAATTAGAAAAATACATTCTGTTTAATAAGCCTAGTTTGCTGGCTTAAAGGCTAGTCTGCTGGTATAATTGTGCCCAGGAGGAACTCCTACAGATTACGTAATCAAATCGTGTGATCCGTCAAGTATACATTGTTCTCGCTACTTCGTTTGTAATGGCATAGAAAAGGAATTTTCGCTGTCAGATGCGTCAAAAGTAAAACAACACACATTGATCTTTTTTTAGGTTAGTGGTTTTTATTGAGAATGTATTTAATTAGAGTATCCAACTTTGTAGTAGATGTAAGGAACATAAAAAAGAATTTATTGGAATAAATGGACCACAATGAACAAATATGCTCCAACGTAAATACTTCAGTAAATGTAGAAAGTTAGCGAAAATAAAAATACTCTGTTGAACTAAACAGTTTTATGTGCATGAATCGCAATATTTGAATACCACAACTGGATAGAATTGAACTGCAACCAGATTTGGATTTAAAATAAGGATTTACGGGGCTCGAAAGGCATAAACCGCTACTACGCTCATCACATTAATACACTGCAATGCCACATATGTTACACAATACATTGTAGGACCATTAAGTTATATCGTTGCAAGAGACGTGAAAAATGTGCAGTGCCCTCGCCAGAATTCGAAAACCAGATCTTTCGAATACGCCTCGAGTGCGCTTCCAATTGCACCACGAAGGCATGCGGAAACGAGGGAGAAAATAGTTTAGGTACTTTTCTTTAAAAGGATGACTGGGAATGAAGAGACCCAATCGCCAAATCCTGCTGGTGACGAATTATCGTGTGTTAGCTTTTAGTTATTGCGCCACTGCGGAGTCATTAGGTTATATCGGTGCTGGAGACGTGAAAAATGTGCAGTGCCCTACCCGGGATTCGAACACCTATAGAATACGCGTAGAGTTTACTTTCAGTTACACCACGAAGGCATGCGGAAAGGAGGGAGAAAATACATCATAACACTCATGTATTTGGAACGCTAACTAGTACAACTATAAATTGCATTGCGAATGCATAAAATATGACAACACTTAAGAGCTTGTAAATTTGTGTATCGATCAGCTGACTGCGTCCGTGGTATCCACAGTTTTTTCTCTTTGCCTTTTCTAATATAAGATGTTTGGAAAGTTAAAAGAATTCTCAGTGAAAACATCGCAATAAAATAATGCGACAGGAAGGTGTAACAAAACACAGAAAATTAAACCAATCTTCGTGCAAAATGTCGGGCTGAGAAAGAAGGAGTCAAGAAGATTTCGTAGTTTCAAACATCATCGTACAAAACTTCGAGGTACAAACAAACAGCAGTAAAATATCGTTGAAGTATATATTTTGTACGCCATCTATTAAAAATAAGTTTTGTTTTATCCTTAGCTGAACTTTTTAAAATGGTTTATCAAAACGTTTTGCGCAGCGATTTTTCAGAATTCCGAATTCTTGTCCTTGGTAAGGTAAATACGGATTGTAGTCCATTGACGTAATTTCTGTGCTTTTAGACAACATATTTCATATTCTATGTGATTTTATGGAAGGTTTCCCATTCAATACCTGCAGTAAATATAGCAATAAGGAGTCATAAATTACTATGCGTAAAATGGAAAATACAAAGATTATATTATTACACGCGGGAAATAGGTAGCACTGTTATCAGAATTAATAATAAAGTTATTTCAGCTTTTCTCTGAAACGGATTTTTGCAGGTTAAGATAGTATTATAATTACAGTTGAGTTCCTGATAATCCTATTTTAA
Organism: Stegodyphus dumicola; assembly: GCF_044657685.1. NCBI lineage: Eukaryota > Metazoa > Arthropoda > Arachnida > Araneae > Eresidae > Stegodyphus > Stegodyphus dumicola. The sequence goes on along the minus strand of NC_140769.1, from coordinate 2,661,791 downwards.
ATTGCTCAGTTTCGTTTCACAAAACAACTGAAAGCAGCATCCTCTGTATATACCATTCGCTATATACAGACGATGATTCTACTGACATACGTAACCGATTTTATATCGTATCGAAATAAAATCGAAGCTAATGCAAATATTAATTTTCTAAAGCTATTTCTCTAGTAAATCACGCATTGCGCATCACATGGGCTTCTACCTGGACAGGGTTCGACATCAATAAATTTTAAAATAACTCTTCACGATAAATGCATGCTGTAGTAGAATGGTTTGAAGAAAATCGCTTCTGCTAGCCCGCAAAGATGTATCCTCTCCCTAAGCAAAATAACAATATTTTAAAAGGGAATAGGATATAGATTTCTGACTGCATCATTTCGGGCCAAAAGTCGGTTCGCCAAGGCTTTAAAATATTTGAAATTACGAATTTTGAGGTTTTATTCTGTATTCTTTCTTTGAACGATTATCGCAGATTCGGGGTATGTTCCATCGCTTTGCACTTCTATGTTAAGTTCATTGGATTTACTTTTACTAATGAAAAGAGGCAGAAAAGCGCCTATTTTTTACACTAAAAGTAAATCCATTCGAGGACTTACTAGGAAAAATATTGAAATTACCAAAATATTACATTTTAATATTCAATATGGGAACTTGATACTACGCCCTTAATTTAATATTACACATACAGGCGTCGCAAAAACTCAGAGTTTGGTTGCATGAAATTTTGTAAAGCTTAAATTATGCAGGAAATACAAGAACAGTTTATAATTGAGTAGCGATTATTTATCAATACCCTTGCTATTAAGAACTTCCGCAGACAAAACACCGAGTGTCATATCTAAGCGAACAGACTACTGCATGAGAAGTTTTGTGGGCTTTGCTATTTGTAACGTAAACATGACCCCGTTTGCCTCAGGTTTGGTTTGGTTTGGTTTATTTAATTATGGCAAAGCACACTAGGGCTAGCTGCCTAAGGGGAGGGATGTCTTCGTGGAGACTTTCTAATGGAAACTGGCTCGTATACATGTTACACATGGGGAAAAACACGAAAACGCCCATGCAGCCAGCACGTTCGCGGGATTCGAACCTGGGACCGAACTACCAGTGTTCAGCGACTTTACCGCTCGGCCGCTGGTGGGCCCTGTTTGCCTCAGAAAATCCTTCACGAAAGCATTATTTTCTTAGGCATACAGATGTATACAGATGTAGACACTGTGATGTTTATCTGCTTGTTTTTAACTAATAATTCGTTTTAAGTTTGACTACTTTCCTATTACTCTCATTTTACCCACGCTTTTCATGCCAGAATGTAAATAAGATAGCGAGCGTATATTCAGATTGAGGCAGAAAGAACTGATATTTAAGGAAGAGTTTCGGGAGTTAGTTGTATAACTTGTCTACCTATTCCATGCCACGTTGTGCTGTGATTATTCGCGACTTGAGGTAGCGGCGTTGACTGTTTCTAGCCATTTCGCTCGCCGATTTACTACAAACCAGAGCCTTTCTTGCGCGTTAAAGTATTCTGTGAGCCGTTACGCTAATCTACCACACCTGTTATTTGTTACGCATTTCTGTTAATCAGGAAGTGTTTGGCTTATGTAAACCTAATTTAGGTCATTAATAGTTAATTAGGTCATTAAGTTGTATTCGAATGAAAGGGTCTTATACACCCTTAATATGATTTCTGTCTTGTTTCGCAAGGCTAGAAGATACATAATTCTTCAATAGACCTTTTCTATAGTTTATGTTCCAAAAGAGAAATAGACTTTACAGTGCATTGCGGTAATATAAGAAACTATTAGTGTATTATGGTGTACTTTAAATATAACGTTTATGATCTTAGAGGGGCTTATTTCGGACATTTTTTGTCCTCAGATTTTTTGAAATTTAGTTAACAATGGGGAAAAATCTGAGAATTTAAATGATATTTTAGCGAATTTGAAATTTATCATTGATAACTGTGCACCTATCATACAGGAACTTAAATAAAAGCGACTCCTGGCAAGCTTTGTATTATTCATTTTAAGATTATGCGTGGGCAAAGAGAGTACAACGTATCCTTCAGCTTAAATATTCACTCTAAAATTTTCAGAGTTTTAAACCTTAGTCGGTGTTTAGTATTGAGGAAATGTTTGCGCATTTCCAAAGAAGTTTACGTGCTTCGTTCTACTGTTTAAAAAAGCGTAAATATTTGACGTCATTTTTTATCAGAATTTCTTCGCGTAAATAGACGATGGAAACTTGGATAAATGAACGAAAGAAAGCAATACTATTTATTGGGGAAAGAAAAATTTTGAACATTATGAGGCTTTTAAACGTTATGGGAAGAAAATAAATATTTACTGAAAAATAATATATATACATAATGAATATATATAATATATATATATATATATATATATATATATATATAAGATAAAATTATATGAATCAGAATTATAATATAACTAAAAACATTAATTCTTCCTCTCTATTCTAAAATCGTAATAACTTATCTGCATTGCGTCATTTCTAGATCACTCTATGGCCCGCGCAACTCTGATGACGATGACGTAATAATTAAGAACTGAAACTGTCCTTGTAAACCAAAACTTTTCTCTTCGCGTGCCTCCATCTTGCATAACTATTTACTTCAGCTTTTGCTCGCTACTGTGCTAAGATGTAATTTCGCTGGCTTGCTTTCTATCTCAAAAATATCAAAAATGTAAATCTTCTGTGGAAAGGCACGACTAGAGTGCCAAGTGATTGTGGCCACAAATATCAATTGGAAATAAAAATGGAATTAAAACTGCCTCGACTGCCAAGTTCTTTAAATACTACGCAATCAAAATTCTTCTTCAATATGGGTCTAATCACGCATCTACAGTGTTCCGTCTTTTCCTTTTCCTTTGCTCTTATGACATATATATATTCATTTAGTGTGTTTATAAACTTTTCTTACGAGCACAGAGGATTATAAAAGAAAAACTCATAAATACGAATTTTTTTAATACAACTAACTTCAGTGATGTATTTCCAAAAACTATGATGTGGATACCACACGGCGTCCTTGTATGGCCTACCCATTTTTTCCTCCATTTCATTAAAACTTATTTCCTCGAATTTTATTAGAGATACATTTATCATTCAATTAATTTAGTTCTCACTTCGCGCCAAGGCAAAAATACGCAAAACGTCAAAATATCTTCACTAAAAACTGAAAAATATAAAACACCAAATGCAGTTAAAACAATTAAAAACACAATTTTTACAATTAAAATTAGAGTTTCTACTCAAAAGCAACCAATTCAGACAGTTGCCAAGAAGGCAGACTTTTCGTTGCACAAAACTGAAAGTTTACTTTTGGTCTCACTCGGCAAAAAGACGTTGAGAGTGTAGAAGCTGACTTAATTCAAAATTCTGCTAAGCTTCAAATGTAAATAAATATGGCTGCTACGGTTAAAAATTAGGATTAGCCGCACTTAAACAACTTTTAAATTAAGATACAATAGCACGCCGAACAAATACTAAATCAGAAATCAAACAAAGAAAAGCAGCGTTTAATTTGAAAATATAACGCCGATTTTTGCTGTTTGACTTCTGAATTAGTAACTTTTAAATTGTTGTTAATTCTACAACTGCTGCATTTAATTAATTAAAGGCATAAAAACTTTAACCGGAAGATAAGAACAACATAATTAAACTCTTTTCAAAGTAAACAATGCGCAATTTACCAGCATATAAGAATTAAAAAAAAAAAACTGAGCTCACGGAGCCAAGTAACAAAGTGGGTATATACATATATATATATGCAAGATAAAAAATTGAAAACAAACTTCTAAATTTAATTGGCTATAACCTCTTTTATTTTTATTTACTTTGGAGACTTCATCTCTCTGATTAGAAATAGCGCCACAAGTCTAAACTGCGTCATTCAAACTAATAATGCGATCTTACGTAACGCTTAATGCAGATGTCTCTTGCCCAATCGCCAAGTTGTAAACCAAAATTTAAAACTGAAACTTTTTTTTTATTCCCTCCCTTCTTCCTCTGAACTGATGCGTCACTTTTGCTTGTGCTTTCCTCCTGGACAGACGCTTTGCAGCAATCATGTATGTGCTGCTATGATCGCTTTCATCGCAGCAGTATCTAAATTGTTCTGGAACTAGGCACGATTGGAGTGCCAAGTGAATTGTGGCCACAAATGAGAATTTAAATAAGCATAGAATTTAATCTGCCTGTACTGCTTCTTCTTCAAATGCTCTGATAATCAAGTATCTTGGCAATCAGCATTTCTACGAATCTATATCTCAGTGATCTTACATCAATGCTTCCAAATATGTGCTTTTATTATGGTCTTCGATCGGTTCTAATTATGAGGAATTCTATACGGGTTCACAGTGCATCATAGGAAAAGTCCTGTTCCAACGAACATTCAAATGCAAGTTTGTGCCGCCTTCATAATCAAATCATTCATGTTGTGTCATCGAACCGCATTTTATTACACATATATATATTTATATACGTTCGATGCGGCCGATTACAATCAAAAGGGGAGGCGCACAACTACATGTTATAGTAGCCTTATATACAAAATTTCAATGTTCTGAGGTTACCCGTTTTTGAGTTTTGTGAGATACATACTTACATACATACGCACGCACGCACAGACGTCACGGAAAAAATCTCTTCTGAATTCATTTTTCAAATTTAATCCATTTGAGATTCATTTATTCTGTCCTTACGTACAGATGTCACGCAAAAACATCGTTAAATTGCATTCGATAGCGGTCAAAATGGATATTTTCCTTAAAATATTATACCCGAAAATTTTCGCGATTACAATACTACCTTTACTTCGTACAAGAAAGTAAAAATTATATTTTAAGCCAGGTATCATCAAAAGAATATATCTGGATCCAAAAATGATCCAAGGACTTTTGAATTAAGCCTAAAGCTCTTTTAACATTTGCTTTAAACGTGCGAATTAAAAATAAATCTTCTTCGTACTGTTTACGAGTTCATAATCTAACAACAAACAGTGTCCAGATCGAGTGAACACTTTAATTGACACGAGAAAAAAAAAATCCTAACATTCTTTCACTTGAAATGAAACAAACTGATAATTGCTTCTGAGAGAATTTAATTGCTTTCGATGCAAATGACTCTGAGAAATAGAAAAGAAGTAAATATTTCAAAAATACAACGGAAGTAAAATAATACACACCTTCCAAGCATCATTAAATTTATTTTCAGATATCCTCGAAGCATTAATGATTAATCCATAAACAAATTTCGAAGTGATAATAAACGAATCAACGCTTAAATAGTTTAACGAAAAAATAAGACAGCAGATGAATTTAAGTAGAAAATTATATCCTTTTAACCTTCGACAGGTTAATGGAAAATGTTTACCAAGTCAAAAGAGTTATCACTGCTTTAAAGGTGGAATATTTCTAGCGAAAAAAGGGTAAATTACTGTCAAAATCGATTTGTCTTGAGAGTAAATGTGTGTCCAATACCTTAGAGATTTCAGACGCTTTTATTTCCGTTATTGATAAGCAGAAGGAGAAAAAAAGGCGCATTCAAGGAGTTTATAAAGTTGTTTATAAAAAATGTAATTAATGTCTTCTAAAATTTATCCAGTAACTTCTGAAAAGTTGATACTCATTAAACTAAGCAAAATTTTTGTTTTGTCTTTTTTTACAGCTTCTCCGATACAATGTAGAAGAATTTTTTTTCTCGTGACCGTAAGGCAAAACAGTGCTTGGAATTCAGGTTCCCGCGCAGGCAGCGCTACCCCAGAAGAGCATGTCGCCGAATCTGGAACGTATAAAGTTCATAAAATACGTCAGATGGCCTAGATACAAAGTGTAGCTAGCAAGTACAGGCAAGAATTCATAGTGGCTGCTTGAAGCGTTGAAGGATGTTAAGCCGATAGAGACTATAGCTAGGCCAGACTGGTTTTAGTCTGGAAGGTCGAGTAGAACTACAAGCAAGGGTAAGTGCAGTACAGTGCGGTGAAAGGTAGACCTTAAAGTAGATCTCGTAATACAGGGTTACAAAGATTTGCATATGGTCTAAACGCTAACATACACAATAAATACAGAAAATAATTTTTTGGCTGTTATTTTAGTTTAAATACTTTTTTTGGCATAATTATTATGCGTTTTTGTATAATGCACATATACATACAATGTATATATATGTGTGAAGTTTTTTTCCATACTTTGAGTTTTGATACAGACACATAAAAGTAGAAGTACACATAAGGTAGGCGCCTAAGAGCCGCTAAGGGCCTTTTCCGGTTAGCATGGCTATCGTAATCATAAATGAGAATTGGAATTGTGGAATTTTGAAACTTAGGAATAGCAGTGAAAAAATTTTCTGCTAGCTTAGCAATATAAATATAGTTCAGGTATTTTGTACTCCCGGTGAAATGCCGAGTTTATAATAAACCAGCGACAATTCACCCTTTGACGAAATACACCATTTTGTGCAGTTTGCTTATTGAGGTAGTGCAGACAAAGTCCCAGAAAGGACAGGCGCAAGTGAACATAGGACTTGTCAATGAATATTTTTTTCTCAAATGCTTCAGATATGCTGATAGTGGAAGACTTATTTGGTAAACACATTTTCCGAGGTATCCAAGTAAGAGTACTGTACTAGTATTAATAACTAGTAATGAATTAAGCATAAATAGCTTGTATACTTGTACTGCATAAAATTCGGCAAAGAAGCAACCTCCAGTTTCGCATATATTTAAAAAAGTATCTTGTTTGTAAACCAAGAGACTTGAAACTTTATTCAGGCAAAAGGTACCTTTAATCCAGTTTAATGATTTAAGATCCAGTTTAATGATCATAATTTAAACTGTTAAATCCTTATAAGAGCAACATATGGAACTTGTTAAGGCAATAAATTATGTTGATATAAATGAAGTGAAACTATTAAAAGTCCAAGAAGAAGAACGAAGATAAGGTGATATTCTCCTTAACATATGAGAAGAAATTACATCAAAGAGTTGTTCCGTTATAAAGATTGTACTTTTATATGCAGGATGATTCAGTAAATCGGTTACAAACTTTCAGGAGAGATAGAGTACACCTAGATGATGGGAAAAACACTGAGCAATTGCATGGCCGGAAACGCTTTCCTGGCGCGGTAGTGACGACGAAAGCAAGAAAGGACACGAGCAGGGTGAGAATATATGCTTATAAAGTTTACTGCAGCGGAAACCAAGAGATAACAACAGAACAAACGATCGCTCACCACAGACTGTGTTTCAAAAGTATCTTTAAAAGGGGATCGACAACTGTGGTCCGCTCCATGGGCAGCAAGACCTCACTTGCATCGACTACTTCCTCTGGCAGTACGTCAAGACACTTGTGCACGAAACCCCGTTAGAAGTGCTGAGGACTGTTGCACCCATCGTAACCAGCTACTAGAAATGCCCGGTATTTTAGAGAACATCATATCTTCCATGTGCCGGAGATGTGAGACCTACATCAGGATCCGGGGTCGTAATTTCGAACACATTCTTTGACAACGATCGTGGACTGTTTTTGATCTTTTTTTCTTAATTTCTCCAGTTACTAAGCCCAATAAACATATTTTCTCACCCTATTCGTGTCCTTCCTTTCTTGTGCTTTATGTTGAAATTTTCGCGCCAGGAAAGCGTTTCCGACCATGCATCGTTGTGTGATTTTCCATCATCTCGGTGTACTCTCTCTAGAAAGTTTGTAACCGATTTGCTGAGATACCCTGCGTAGTTTCAGTATTTGGAAAGTAAAAACATTTATAAGAATTAATGAGAATGTAAAAATATTCCTGCATCTTACGCAGATGAATTCCCTTAGGTGCCTTCACAATTAAATGGCTAAAATAGAACCCGCCATTCGGGGTTGACATAACATCCAGTTTAATGTTCATAATTTAAACTGTTAAATCCTTATAAGAGCAACATATGGAACTTGTTAAGGCAATAAATTATGTTGATATAAATTAGCTTACTTTTAAAAGGCAAAAGGCGAAGTTTCAAATACTGCATTTGCTGAATTAAGGCTATCTCAGTTTGATCAAATAAATACTATTAAAATAAGATTAAACCACACTAGCAAGGAATCCCGATGAGTTCCTATCCGGAAGCGCAATAGCAAACCGCACATTGATTGGGACAATGTTAACGAATTTTGCTTACTGCGCATGCTCAGTGGTGTACGGTTGGCGTGGGAAGAAATACTGGCGATTAAGGGGGGGGGGGCAAAGCAACCCTACACAAGCCTGTTAGTGATGTTGGTTTTACTGTTTACAATTGCCCCAATAGTATGGAAATTTGTTGTGTGCTTATTGCATGTGCTTCTGTTTCATTTAATTTTGGTTTATTTTGTTCATAAACATTACATTTAATATCAGTTACTTGACTTTAATTCAATAATTTAAACTGGATTTATTCCTTAATTTGTTAAAGAATATACAAATTTAACTTAAGGTAAATAATCAGTTGTTTTTATTACTCAGAAGTATAATCAATAAGCATTCGGCTAATTTATCTTGCTATGTTTCCTGTTTTGTAATCCTTCTTAAACGAAAATTTGCGTAGTTTACAATCGATATTTACACTATAAGTAATGAAGCAACTTACAACCTAACAAGTTTTAAGACCCCGAACGGTTTGTGCCCACGTAACACAATATCAACCACATACCGTATTTATCTTCTTTCAAAATTGCGCCAAATTCTATTTTGGGCATGCGTAGTAAGCGAAATTCGTTTAACATGAATCAACTCAATGTGCGGTTTGCCATTACGCCACCGGAATCGGGCTCCGGTGAGGTTCTGGACAATTTAAGCTCTGGTGACACTCATAAATTGTAGAAAAAGCCTGTTGTAGCAGATAGGAGTAATAAATTACATAATCACTTCTGCGAATAGGACGCGTCAGCCTAGTAGAATGAGCTTATAAGAGTTGAGACAGCATTATTTTAAGAGTAGTTTATTTTTCATATTGATTACGATAGAATCCGCTTAATATGATAGTAGTTAATGTATCATTCGGAAATTGTTATCCAGTTGCCGAAACCCCTCAATTTTATATACGAAACATGTAAGTGACAGTAAGATTTTCACTAAGTTCCACCCCCCCCCCCCATTTTGATGGAGATCCCTCAGGCGGGATGAGTCAACACCTCCTTATAGAAGGAAGCCAGGACACTGAAGCGAGAGGAAGCTCTGACGTCACAGGCAGTCGTCTGACGAACTTCGCTCCTTTCAACAAGCTCAAAGCCCCGTAGTACTGGCGAGAGCGATGAACGTGTGGCGAGTCTTTTGAATTTTTATATTAACTGTTCTCGTGATGTTATAATTTCGTAGGATGAAATACGACGTTCAGCGACGTGTCGTGAAAATGATCCAAAAGAATCTTTTGAACCTTCGAAGTGAACTTTAACGTAGAAATAAATAGACAAGAAGTCTTCAAAGCAAAGATGGATACTAAGGATAAAAAGTAAGTCAGATTTTGTTGCATTTTTCATGTTTTTTTAAGTCTTTACTAGTTTTTTTATTAATTTTATTGATACATTTGTGGTATTTGTTTTCGTTATTAAATTTGAGTTTTTTGACAAGAAGTTTATGGTTAAGTCTCGCCAATTGTAATAACTTCAAAGAAATATTTTCCTTCAAAGCTAACAATTTTAATCATGATAATTGTAATATTAACTTCCTCTAATTTCTTATATGGGTACAGATAAATGTGAATGAAATAAAATTTCACTTAACAGGAAGAATTCTCAATGTAGTAGTTATATAAAAGCCAATTTATGTGCCAAAGAAAAGGAGCTAACAAATAATATTAGGTTTCATTTTAAAATGTTCATATTGATTTATATAAGTTTGGTATCAATGTATTTAAAGTAACTGATTATATTCAACACTCAGTGTTTGATACTCCTAATTATTTGCCAATGTTATAAATTTCTTTAAATCTAAATAAATTGTAATCATTATGATGAGCTTTCTAAACATTACAAATTACTTAAACAATTATATTGATTAAAATGAAAGCATTTTAAATGGTATTTAGTTATCTAAGTACTCGTTTAAATCATAGGGCTTACTGACTTCTGTTACTAAATGTTTACATATACGTAACTATTATTACGACAAGTTAATTTTAAAATGGCATTGTAATTGGTATATAGTTATCAAAGTACTCATTTAAATCATAGCTCTCCTTGACTTCTGTAACTAAATATTAACATACATGTAACTATTGTAATCACAACAATTTAATTTTAAGCTATTTTGTTTTATAGGTGTGTGACTTTCATTTTTGAGTGGATGAAGAAGCACAAGAAATGGAAATGTATGATGAGGAATAAGCAAAACCCATTCAAATCCCAATTTCTCGGCCATTTTTCAAAAAATAATGTGTTATCTCTCAATTTCCTGATGGCGCATCTTACATGTTATTAAAATCTGTATAGAGAATGTCGTCTGAAAAGATGATAGCTCGTTTATAAGAGAAAGCAATAGAAGAAAAATTATAAACAAAAGAAAAGTATGATAATGAGCTATCAATTACCTAGAACATCAAATCTATAAACATTTTATACGACTCTGCATACTGAAAATTCAACTATGTTAAATGACATTTTAAGTGACCCAGCTCCAGAAATTCTGAAGTTGGTAGTAATAAATGAGGATTGTTTGTGTTTTTCCTCTACAAATGTGCTAATGTGTTTTCCCTTTAAGAATTAGTAATTTATACTCGTAAACATGTTTTTAGAAGTACTAAAGGAATTTGAAAGTCTGCCTTATAAATTTCAAAACAGAGGATATATTCAGAACTTACACAAATTGTGGATGATATGCTTTCAAAATTGAAAAGAGTATTATCTGAAAAAGAATCGGAACTAAACCGATTTTTCCGAGCAAGTACATAAACTAAATGTACACAAAGAAAAATATCGATATACTCCAGATTTACTTGTTTTAAGTTATGTGCTTCAGCATGCCGACAATATGACATGTTTGTAATAACTGCTACTTATATAGTGAGAATTGGTCATTCTTATTCTGTTAATAGGGACATTTACTGACATTTTCACATTCAGATCACTTGAATAGTGATAATATTGAAAAATTTATTTCTGTGCTCTGAATTTACTGTCGGGTAAAAAAGTATCTGGGGCGACTAATTTTATTGTATGAATATCATTCAGTGTCAACATATGGTAAAATGTTTAACCATGATAAAAAGTGAAGTGTTTCAACAAGTTTATAAAATGACATGTTTATAATAACTGCTACTGTTATAGTGGGAATTAGTCATTCTGTTGATATGGATCTGTTGATACTGAGTGTTTCATTTTCAGATACTTGAAAATTGATAATGTTAAAAAATTAATATCTCTACTCTAAATTTATCGTGTAAAAAAGTCCACAATTAATAGTTCTTAAACAATTATATTAATTAATAATCAAAGCATTTTAAATGGTATTTAGTTATCTAAGTACTCGTTTAAATCATACGGCTGACTGACTTCTGTTACTAAATGTTTACATATACGTAACTATTATTATGACAGGTTAATTTTAAAATGGCATTGTAATTGGTATATAGTTATTAAAGTACCCATTTAAATCATAGGACTCCTTGACTTCTGTTACTAAATATTAACATACATGTAACTATTGTAATCACAACAAGTTAATTTTAAAATTTGGCTTGTGTTTTAAGTGGCGACTAATTTTATTGCATAAATATCATTCAGCTCATTTGGTAATATGTTTAATCATGATAAAGAGTGTTTGCGTGCTTACAAAATGACATGTTTGTAATAAGTGCTACTGTTATAGTGGGAAATAGTCATTATGTTGATATGGACATTTACTGACTGTTTCATATTCAGATCACTTGAAAAGTGATAATATTGAAAAAATAATTTCTGTGCTCAGAATTTATTGTTGTGTAAAAATGTATCTGTGTTGTGTTTTAAGTGGCGACTAATTTTATTGCGTGGCTATTTAATTGTGTACAAAGTGCTGTTATAATATTTAATTGTTTATGGTCGAGGAATAACTAATGGGGATAATAATAATTTTAATGGTCATTTAATATGGGAATAATAATAATTTTAAATATTAATAATAATAATTTTAAATATTAATTCATTACGCATGAGGGAAATTGTTTCAGTTTATGAATAGGAACATATTACATTTATGAACCAAGGTTTTACTGTATTTCAATAACTGTTACATGCTGTCTGTCTGTCGAACCAAATCTCACAAAATTTTTAAACATGTGAGTGCTCACTCGTTGCTCTTTTTTGATTCTGTCAAGAGCATAATGTAACAGGTATATTGCTTTAGAATATTTCTTTCCTGATAATGCTTATTTTTTTCTTAAACATAGTTTCTTATTATTGAGTTGCAGATAGAAAATCCTGCATGAAACTTTAATGTATGCTCTTCATGAACACTTTTATAATTCAATTGAGTATTACTCACAGTCCTCCTAAATTTAGCTGTCGTTTTGGTTTTATGTGTTAAAATCGTTTCTGTGGATTACATTTATATACTTCATAATGATGAGAAAATTAATTCAGAGCTGTTTAGTATATGAATTTGTGTTAGAATTATGTATGAACAGTGTATTTGATAGTTGCAACGTTTTCCATATATTAAAAATAAATTGAGTCAACTCGACTCATTTTTTTCATATATGCAAACGTATTTTGATTTTTTGCATTAATTCAGCTAGCTTATTATAAGATTATTCATTTAATCTTAGTTCAGAGATCATAGTTCCTCAATAATTTGAATAGCTGCTGCTTTTATATTGTGAATTGAGTATTAATTAATAGTTTTAAATTGTGGTAAAATGTGCTATCCTGATCATTTTATTGTATCTTGTGATTATGAATTTATTTGAAATGGCCAGAGATTTATTGCTTTAAAACTTTGTAGAGTGTGTTTAAAAAGATGTTACTGGTATGCTATAACTTCAGTGTTACTTTGTTATTCTGACTGTTTGCTTAGATCTGTAAATAAAAAATTATTAATTTTCATTTGTGAAAATTCATTTTCAAGTTCTGATACACAACTAATATAATACAATTAAGTATATATGCAACTAATATTATTGGTTTTATGGATTTAAGTAATAATTTTAAATTGCTGTGTTGAATTATTTGATAAACAAACCTCTAATATATTAATTTCTTTGAAACTTGCAAGATACACAGCATATTATATTTAAACTTTGGTGCATTTTTATAATATTTACTTTTAAAGACAAATTACTGGTCTGAAGAAAAATGAGGTGGTAAGTAGTTACTTGTGTGCAAATATTCTGGAAAATCTCTTTTTTTTTTTTTTTTTTTTTTTTTTTTTTGCGTGAATATTAGAATGAATATTAGAAAAATATAGTGCAATATTAAGAATGGCAACTTAAAATATTAAATTATGAGATTAAAGCAGAAATTCCTTTTTGAGTTAGTATTGCTGATTTGAACTTATTAACTGCTATGTTTAACTTGGATGTGTAAATAATTCATTAGTTAGCCTAGAAGTTAGAAGCAGAAAATTATTAAATTTACGTAAAATTTTATCGTGTTAAACTTTGAAATAATTTATTCATTGTGTATAATACTAAAATATTTCTTCTGCCTAAATAAAAACAATCATATATTTCATAATGTTATGTGCTACAGTAAGATATTTTTCCTTACAAAAATGTATTTATCATAAAAATTATAACTACAGAAAATTATGAAAAGAGGCAACTAGTAAGATATTTTTTCCTTACAAAAATGTATTTATTATAAAAATTATACTTAAAACTACAGAAAATTATAAAAAGAGGCAATTTTTTTTTTTTTTTTTTTTTTTTTTTTTTTTTTTTTAAATTTTGGAAGTGTTACTTCATACCATTTAAACCATGAAATAGAAAGGACGATCTTAAGGAAATACTTATCTTTTACAGAATGCCTGCAATCCTTTTTTTTTTAAATTTAATTATTCTTTAATAAGCAGGGAAGTAGATATTTTGATAGAAATTAAACCATATTCCAATAACAACTGTCTTCAGGCACAATATGTTTGTTAGTAGATTTATAGGAACAAGTTGTTTTATATTTCACAATGTTTCTCTGTGAAGTAATTTTTTTATAATTTAAAATAGTTTTGACGGTAAACGTCTGTAGTTAAATCATGGTCAATATTATTTATGTTATTTTTGAATATAACCTACAAGGTACGAATGTTTAGCATTTATCTTTGGCCAAAGAATTTATAAAAATCTTATTTATTTATTTTCTTAATATATTAAAATCCGAGAAATATTAATCGAAAATTGAAATCGTAAATTCGAAATATTAATCGATCGATATTAATCGTTTTGCGTTATAAACGACAAAAGTGTTGAATCTTTGAATAAAATCCAACCCAAATATCTATATCAAATAGTGAAAGCAATGTTAAGTGCGGCACTAGCGCGTAACCTATTTCGTTTCTTTGCCTTCTCGGAGTTTCGACTCAGACGACTACTTGTGACGTCACAATCCAGTGTCCTGGCTTTCTTCTGTTAGGAGGTGTTGGATGAGTCAGATAGTCTCCCAACCTTCTTTCCCTACCAGCAACCTCTGGAGAGGACATTCGGCTTTATTTAAAGTGCCGCACGGACCGATGACCACTACACCGGTTGGTCGGCGGTTAATATGATCGAAGTATTGTAGAATGAATCTTTCATTCTGTTGCCAAATAGTACAAAAAATTATTATACAATTTGCTAAGTGACAGAGAAATGTCGCCAAGAAAGGGATTAAATCGTTAAGCAGAGGTTTCGATTTTCGTCAATCATTTACAAGATGAAAAAAAATGGCTTTAGTTTGATGTAAAGTTTACATAACACTATAGCTTTTGAAGGCGATCAGCCACAGGTGCCTCTTCTTCAGGAACAAAAACGTTTCCGCAACATTTTTTCCCTTGAAACATCTAGGTCAAACTACGTTTCTTTTGTATTTAATTTTTACTTTTGCATTGACAATCTCTCTTCCAACGAGGAATGTTCCCCGAATATTAAGATTAGGGGTGCAGCATCAATCAAGAAATTTTCAATAAAGTTGTAGAGGCATTAGGTTATTTTGATGCTGGAAACGTGAAAAATGAGCAATGCCCTCGCCGGGACTCGAACCTGGTTCTCTCGAAAACGCGCCGAGTGTGCTAAAGTTACACTACGAAGTCGTGTAGAAAAGGAGGGAGAAAATACCTTATATACTCCCCCTTTTAAAAGGCGATTGGGGATTAGAGGAAACAGTCGTCAAACCCTGGTGGTTAAGAATCATCGTTTGCAACCTTTTATAGTTCGGGCGCCATTGTAGAGTCATTAGAGTATTTTAAAGCAGGAAACCTGAAAAATGTACAATGCCCTCGCCGGGACTCGAACCTGTACCTCTCGAATACGAGCCGAGTGTGCTACCGTTACACCACGAAGGCATGCAGGAAGGAGCGATAAAATACCCTATTACGTTATGAACAGCTCATGCATGAACTTTTGCCCTAAAGACATAATTAACAAATCCTATGCAAACTTTGTCATTTTCTTAGTTAAAATTCATTTAAAATATCTATTTATATTTTTCTAATTATGTTGTAAAGACATTAGGATTTTTTGGAAGCCAGAGAGATGAAAAATTAACTACGCCTTCGTCGGGAATCGAACCACGGACCTCTGGAATACCGGCACAGCCTGCAGAGCCACTACAAAACGAAAGCACGCTAGGAAGGCGGGAGAAATACCTTATAATGTTTATATTAAATAAATTACATTGCAGATTTAAAAGATATTATTCTCATCGTTTAATATTATCAAAATAGCAGTAGATAAAAGTGATCACATTTAGGTTTCGCCTACCGTACTAAAATGTTGCTCAAAATGCTACGAAAGGCACAAAGAAGGAAATACTAAAGAAAATGCATAACAATGCTTATGTTATCGGAATCCGAGTCTTTATCTTAAGTTTATTATGATATAGAACAATGAATGCCATGCAAAAATCGGGACTTAAACCACTTAGCTTCGTGGCTATTGCGTGTCCAGAGCCATCATCGCTTAATAATTTATTCATCCGATTCAAAGAAAGGAGGACGAGATAAACGACGTAAGGACTGGAGATGAAGACGGTCCCAAGAAATGAATGGGCGAACTGTCGTTGGGGGGATGGGGGGAAACGCCCTGGACCGAGATTAATCGCCGAACACATGCACGGAACGTGGAACTGAAGATAAAAGCCCTGGCTTCTGTGCCTGCTACTTTCCTTGTGTGAATCATGTCTTTTCTTCTTTCCTTTTCTTTTCGGTCTTTTCTCCTTTTTTTTATAGTGGGTGTGTACGATCATCGGTTACACCGGCTTAAGAAGTTGGATAAAATGATCAGATGGGATCCAGCTATACGAATTGGCTTTTAATTCCTTTTAGGCAATTGCATTCCTTTGATCAAATCTTTCCAGAGAAAGTGAAGAATTTTGGATGTTTGGGAAGATGGAATATGAATAATATGCGTATGCGATGCAAAAACTGTGTAAAAAAACTACAATATTTGAGCAAGTAAAAATTATTATTCATACAAAAATTGTTATCAGTTATTCGAAATGATTATTCTGAGTAAAAGAGATTAAAACTCTTGATTACGAATAATTTCGTATAGTGCCTAGTCCTAGCAGTTGACCAGACGTGTCGGTTTCACTATGATATTCCTAATACGAAAACACAAGAAAGGTTAACAATCAGCAACAATAAAACATACTACACTGGTCATGGGATAATGAGAATGCTCACATGTTAACGTTGCAACCAATGCCCTATATTTATCTATGTTAATTATATACAACTGAACACAAACTTGTACTTCAGTGGATACGTTAACGCCGGAAATATGTAAATTCGGTGACTGGTAATGTAATGCGCAAAGGACACATGTTGGAATTCCGGTCTGTAGTGCTGTTTAAGGTGAATGGGGTTTCTTAGTTTGATAAGCATTCAGTACTTTAGGTTCAAAGGCATCATTTAACTGAAAAGTGGAGAATAATTGGTAGAATCGATGGTGGTTAAATACAAATGGTGGAATCGCCCAAGATTTCAATATCCCTCAAAGTGTCATATAAAGAGTTTGGAAACGCTTTTTAAACAATGGGCAATTCGATAGAGAGCTCGGTCTAGGACCACCAAGAGGAAAAACAGTCCTAGAAGACAGCTTTCTGTCGTTATCGGCTCGAAGAAACTGAGAAGGGACTAAGATTTGGTTTTGGTCCTTCAGGCTGCCACAGAAACTCAATTTAGCAGCTCTACTGCCGAGCGAAGGCTTAAAGTGGTTGGACTGTATGCGAGAAAAACCAAACGAGGTTTGTGTCGCGCTGACTCCAAATTCCAGATGGGCCCTTTGCAAGTGGTGCCGTTGTCATGCTCAATCGAGCCAAGACGACTGAGCTCGAGTATTACTTATTGACAAGTCCAGGTATACTCTGAACAGTGATTCTAGACGTGCTTTGATCTGAAGAGAGAAAGAAAAACGCAATTTGCGTTTCTTTGTCTTTGAAATATCCCGTTTCCGTGATGTAACGGTTTCAGGATGAATCATGACAAATGGCCACACTGAGCTGCATATCTTTCAAGCAGGTTCTGTAACGAGAGGCATGTATACTAGGTATTAGGATCCCAGGTTAGACTGTTTAGTGGTGCAGTTAGCCCAGAGGTGGAATTGAATGACAATGCTCGGCCTCATCGAGCATATGTGGTGTCAGAATATTTGCAAACAGAAGATACCACTCCAATGGATTGGACACCTTATACACCAGACATGTACACCTTATACACCAGACATGTACACCTTAAACACCAGACATGGACACCTTACACACCAGACATGGACACCTTACACACCAGACTTGGACTCGATCGAGCATGTGTTGGATTCCTTAGAGCACCTAATTCCTTCCCAAACCCTCCAGCAGTTGAAATGTGCACTTTTAGAAGAGTAACGTGCAAATCCACAAGACTTGATCAGCACATTGGTAAAGTCTATGAAATCAAGGCATGAGTATGCATATCTGGCAGAAGTGACCATACATGATATTAAAGAAAATTTTTTACACGACAGGTGACTTAATTTTTCGAACATTTTCCAGTTTTCATACATTTGGTTTTAATTTCAGTACTTTGCGAATAATCAACTGCGAAACATTGTATGTGGCCTATTTAAAGCTTTTTTATTCTTTTGTATTAGTAGAAGTTCGATTACTTATAGGTATTTTAAAACAAATTCCAAATAAAATTTCGCTCTAGAACCAAATTTATGAAAAAAAAAAATCTGAGTTTTTGTCACATATAAGCTTTGCTTATACCACTATATATAAGCTTTGCTTATATAAGGGGGAGTATATAAGCTGTTTTCTCCTCCCTTCTAGCAAGCCCTTGTGGTATAAAGGTAGCACACTCAACACGTATTCGAGGGGCCCAGATTCGAGTCCCGACATTTTTCACACCTCTTACTATAAAATAACTTAACGACTGGACAAAGCAATCATACCATACATGTAAAAAAGACTCATACAAGTAGCCTGTGTCGCTTCTAAGAATAAAACCAGAACAAAACTACGGTGGCGGTTTAACTTAACTCTCTTGACCGCTAGTGGGACCATAATGATATCTGCAAATTGAAGTTTTATGAATAAAAGATTATGTAAAAGACATTTATCGTAGAAAATACTGGATACGAGAAAAATGTTTATTGCTGTGGTTAATCTTACTTGTCTGACCTAACAGAAAACCTCATAAATTTTATCGCGGCAAGAAGTACAAGACTATATCTTTCTTTGGCATGAGCCTTGAACACCGTATGCGTGACAATACGATTTTGCCCAATGACCCCCCCCCCCCCAAGTTCTGATGGAGAGTTCTTTTTGGAGACGGATCCAAGGGCGTCCCACCTCTCCTCTCCTACAACCAAACAACTTGAGAGACGTTCGGCTCACCGTTTGTATATTCCACTCAGCCGTTTCCCTGGGTGTAAGGAAGTTTTCCTGATATTCACCTCGAGGATACTAGCCAGTTTCTTTTGGAAAGTCCTTCGAGAAGACATCTCTTCTTTTAAGCCCTCGCGTGCTTTGCCATAATCAATAAATAAAACAAATAAAACATACGTGATTCGAACTCGGACCTTTCGGTACGCTAATCAGTGTCAGTAACTACTATCCTGTATGGACGGCATCAAGAAAACTGTTGGTGATATATATCATGCTGAAACCTTATACTTCGCGCAAATACTGAAGATGAATATTCTGATTATTTATGTTTTCCAAAGAGGAGAAATTATAAAGTTTTCTCAATAATAACCGTCTTAAAGTGGCGATTAATGTACGGACTGTTTTAGGAATACTAATCAGTAAATAAAAACGCTTAAAACAATCAGTTGTTGTTAACTTTGACTCAAAGTTAATTTCGTTAAAAAAATATTGAGTTACTTTTTTTCATCAGCTTAAACGGTTTTGAATCCTTTGATATGTTGGAGAAATATGCCCGATTCCTTAGAAGAAACATAGCTAAGAATAAAAATTTCTGTACGCTTAAGAAACAATACAGTAAACTAATATTATCGATTTATAGCCTTTATCACCAAGAATTCCATGCTGGCATCGTACCGCATATTTTCGTGTGATTGATTCACCACCTTAGCAGATTTATTCACCATCTTTGAATAGATGTCTGAATCTCAGATTGATTATTATTCTTACAGCAGGCAGTGGATAAATGGATGGTTGCTCTTTATTCTATCTTTTACAACAGTGACAGACAACGGATGAAATATTTGAGATGGAGATTGATTGATTGAAGTTGCAGAATCGAATGTTAAGAATAAAAGTGCAGATTGATCATTTATTGTTTCCGCTATTCTGCTATCACGGAATCAATCGAGTCTTCTATCCTAAACTCTGTAGGGCACTGATAAATTCACTTATTTTATGATAATTAATTGCGAATGGTCATTGGTTTTCACTATTAAATTCACCGTGTAATTGATAAAATTGTGAGGATGATGGCATCCGAAGTTTTATCGTTTCAAAAGAAAGCATACTTCCTGAAAATATGACAATAGTATGAATAATGAATGAAGTCTATACTGCTCCGTACGGGTTTGCATTGATTTGTGTGATGTGCAAGTACGAGTATCTCAGATTAAAGTTCACAATAATTCACGAAGTCAGAATTGTGGTATGAATTGTGGTATCGTGGTGTGAGTGAAATGAAGGTTTAAACTACCCTTCAAAATAAGATTAACAGTCGGCCCCTTTCTTGGGCTTACAACAAAGTCTCTACTCGGACTTGAACTCAGAATAATGATCTAAACCGTAACTAACAAAAAGAAACTTAGCCGAAGCTAAACACAAGTATCTAACGTAGTTGGCCCTTAAATTTAAACAGCTTTAAAAGAGACTTAGCCAGGGGGCAAACACGCGCTACCCAGCATTCCTAGCTCTCTCTCAAGAAGTAAGTTGAACCTTCCTTAAATACTTCTTCCAACTCATTTGCATTCCAAGCGATTCTAAAAACTCATTCTGGTAGGAAGCAAGTAGAAACAAGAATTGATACGAAAGGGATTTTAAAATTAAAATAACTCTTATAAAATTAAAATAGACCTTACAAAGGTATCGACAAAATTTTGAGTAACAAAAATTAACTTCAGCATTTCTGTGAGCTCTGTCTATAAATTTGCTCCAACAATGATAATGATTCGTTTTGCCCAGTCGCCATATTGCTTCTCAGAAATACCTCCTCAGATTCAATTAACTCTGAAATTCTGAAATGACAAACTGCATTTCTCAAATCTCCACGCTCCGTGCATGATGTATGTATATATACATGGCAGTGTAATATCGCTTATTTTAATACACCTAGCTATATCCAGATACCTCAGGCTGATATACTAAGCAGGCCGTCAGCAATACTTATAGCTAATTTCATCGGGATATCCTATCAGTATCACAAGACTCATTGAATCCAAATGGCAGATCGGGCTTTTATATGACCTTCAAATAAACTGAATCGAGCATTAAACCCGTTCTGCCGGAAACCGGATTTACGAAGGCAGTATCCACTCTCACATCCGGGAATTCTGCTTCGGTTTAACGGTTACTGCTCCGTCCATCTCTATTAGCACGCAATGTATAATTCCAAGCGGGGTGGAGAAGAACGTAACAAATAGTCATCTAACTTCAGCAAGGTCTCTCCAAGTGATATGTAGTCCTCGAAGGCAAGGAAATGATTGGCTAATACTGCTGCGCAATGTTTGGCTAATACTGCTGCGCTTCTCAACCCGGTCTTGTTAATTACAGTCCAAGTGACTATAACAGTTATTCGTATATAACCGCAATTCGCCCATTCTGTGAAAACACCAAGAACTTTGACTAGGTAGAAGAAAGGGGATCAACACACGGATTTTGAAATATTTAAAGAATACGACAAATTTCAAGTCCTTTAACTAGCTTATTTATAAAAGCTCTCCATGTAGGATACATACTGTACATGTATTATATAGGATAAATTTATTATTAGAAAAGTTTATATATATATATATATATATCATCTTCAAAGAACATAAATTTAATTAATGAGATGAATTGTTAGAACATCTCCAGAATGCTTTTAAGTTTATAAAGTTTTACAGCGAAAACTTTACTTTTAAGTTTAATTTGTGCATATCTCTATTGTTTTCAAATATCTTTTTTTTGTACATATTTCAATTACTAACCCAAAGGGACAATTTGCCCAGAACGGCTATTCATTTCATTTTGATATTTTGCTTCGGTTCACTTTTCAAACTGTTGCCACCAAATATTACAGAGGAGCATTATATTTATTTAAAGAAATTAAATAATGAAAAACCTACATAAATGTATGTATGTTTCTAGCATTGTGATAACTTAACGGTACCTAAAGCCATCCAATTTTGAATAACGTTCCTCTCCACCCGAATATGGCCATTTGGAATTAGTTTTATTATCTATTTCATATTTTGTAAAGCATCTATGAGTTTTTGATAAAGAAACTCAACGATTTCAAAGCGAACAATGGCAATACTGTACGAAGAAAAAAAATTTTTATCCATTTTTATACTGTATCGGAAATGCATTTTAAAAATTATTCTATGATATTGCTGTTGAATTGAGTTTTATCGTTTGAGTGCGAAGAACATGATATTTAATAAATATAGGTAACACACAAAACTTTATAAAAAAAGCAGCCTCTTTGGGCGCAATCTAAAACCTGAAAACTTTCAGATTTTTATTTATGTTAATTAGTACAGTAATCAAAAATTTTTTAAATTATTTTTGCTATACTGTGAGAGTATTGAGTAAAAGTCTAAAGTGAGGAACTCAATTCAAAGTGAGAATTAGAATTTTTTAAAGTGAGAATCTCAATTCAGTGCTTAAGGGGACTCATACACCTTAAAACCCATAAGATGTTCGAATAGGTGACTATCGCAAGAATTGGGATAACTTATTTATTTTAAAAGCAATTACTACCAACGTTTTACAACTGATTACATAATATAGCTGTTTACTGAAATAGTAATCAGAAAGTTTGTGTTGCCACAAATATTTTTATAATTTAATCCGCTTTGTGACAACATTTTTCGTCATGTTTCCAACTTGCGCGCACAGTTTAAAATATTCTGTTTCATAATTTAATTCCATATTTAATATATAGCTTTTATAACATTTAAAAACTACTGTGAACTTAAAATTCTAAAAATTTCATGTTAAATTTTTATTTTATTTGGAGTTGAGTTTATAAAATGTATTTTATTAAAAGAATTTGTAATGTTTCCGTCCATAAAATTTTTCAATACTAAAATATTCATCCGATTGTTGGTTCAGTTAGAAAGTAGTGCCCATATAAAGAAATCCATCCAATTTCAAGTATGTACCATTAGCCATTTTAAAATATTAAAAGCCATTTTTAAAAGCCATTTTTAAATTTTTAAAATATCATGTGCGCAAGATGGAAACATGGCGAAATATTTTATCACAAAGAGGATTAAATAAAAAAAATATTTGTGGCAACACAAACTTTCTGGTTACTAGTTTCCAAAGCAGCTATATTATGTAGTCAGCTGTAAAAAGTTGGTAGTAATCGCTTTTAAAATCAATAAAATATCTCAATTCCTGCAACAGTCACATATTCGAAGATCATGAGGGGGTTTAAGGTGTATGAGTCTCCTTAACAAGTTAAATCAAAAAGAAAATCTTGCACCTTTAAATGTAAAATTTTAATTCTGCTATTTCCATAAATCTTAAAAAAGTATTTTTACTACTACAGAAATCTAAATTATTAATACATAAAATACTAAATTACTTAAATTTATTGCAACAATTCATTGCATACATTTATGTTCCTTCCAGAAAACATATAAAAAAAACTTTTCTAATAATAAATTATTGATTTATGACATTGATTTATTACTTGGCAGCTTCAGCGCAAGTATTCGACTTTTTAAATTACTCATAATTATTATATAAAATAGATGTGCATATCATATTCGTATCAAATAACAGAATTTCGAATTAGATTATAGGGTAGCTATAATCTGACACGAAATCAGATTTTTAAAATAGTCAATTCTTTGAAAATGAAACAAAGAATACCTTTTTGGAAGAGAAATATGCTTTGCAGTTTGAAGGACACCGATATAGACATTCTCTTTGTGAGTGCTTGAAAATGGTTGCTGCAACTGTGAACGAAGTTAGTGAATTAAATGTCCAGTGAATTAAATGATGTGTGTGCTCAAGAAATGGAAGCAATGTAAGAGCGAAAACACTGGAACCAAAAATGCCTTTTTTATGGAAGCCAGAGAATGCTGCTCAAAAATAGGGGAAGCACAAAGTGCTGCTTTATTTTTGAGGGAAAGCTGATAACGAACTGACAAGTACTTTTTTTGAGTCTTTAACAGAAGCGTTTGTCTAGCTAAATCATCGATAAATTATTCGTATTTTTAACGATATATAGAGTACCAAAATATATGATAGTCAAAACTTTTATGCTTCCTTTCATATTGTTACGAAATGTACAGGCGCGGTAAGATGGCTTCCCCGCAAAGCAGTTTTCGGGTTGCCATAAAATAGCAAGGAAGGCAGGGTTGCCACATTTGGTGAGAAATCGCCCATTCGGCGACAAAATTGGCGATATGCCATGGGCGAATCGAGAACCTTCTGCAACGAATTCTTAACGGTTTAGCCCAGAATGCTTTCGAACACAAGCCGAAAGCTATATAAACCCTGCTGGTCAGCAGTCAGTTAATGTGTGCCTCGCATAGAATTCGAGGTAGTTAGTTTCGAATTAGTCAGTCCGTGCGGAGTCGATCGAGTTGACAGCCGGGCAGCGGATGCCGACTGGGTCGTCGAGTGCATCGAAAGTCTCTTAGTGTATCGCGGTTAGTGCATCATTGAGAGAGTGCGTTAAGCTCCGGGAACGACTGAACCGAAGAGTAGGGAGCTGTGCTATGTGTGTCGTCGAGTGCATCGCGAGTTGTAGCGTGAAGAGTTTCGACAGTACATGGAGTTCTGAGAACGACCGAGCAGAGTCGGGAGCTGTATTCTGGTGCTTTGCAGTGAAGCTGTCTCCACCGTTATTGCCTGACAGTGTGAAGGCTGTGTCGCTCATGGTTCCAGCTTGTTTACAGTAGATCTTCGACGACTCTAAAACGTGACTTTGGAGCTTTTCTGATTAATATCGGCCAATAAAGTGCGTTTCGATACTTGATCGAGTGCTGGTCGCCATTAGTCACTCCATGAAAGAAGAAAATAACGCAACAATTGGTGTCAGAAAAACGCAACAATATATTTAATCCTTGTAAATAAAGTTGTAATTTGTTTTTCATAGCAGGAGACATGAAACATGAACGATGCCCTCTCAGGACTCGAACCTGGACCTCTTGAATACATATCGAGTATGCTAACCGTTAAAACCACGAAGGTATGCTTTATGCACATGTTACGCATAATAAGAATACTAAATTAAGAAAGAAGGTAAAATTATAATTAATGAATGCCTGTCAAACAATCAGAAAATGGACCAAAAAATTTCAAGAACACCTAAAGAATTTATTATTTAATTTGTTGCTGCTACAGATGCATTTAAAGCTTTTCCAACTGATTTCTGTGTCGGTGAATTTTTCCTTGTTAATAATAATTTAACTTTGGAATCGTTAGACATAGATTTTTAGGGTATTCATTTGGAGTCTTCTTTCCATGTATTGAAAGTAATGATTGACGGTTTTCCTGTTTCCTGTTAATAATGCCGCTTATTTTACACTTGGAATTTTAATACCATCCATTTCAGAAGGTTTTAAATTATGGAATAGGAACATTTCTGTTCTATAAGCGCTAAGACATATCCTTCAGTCCACCATCTCGTTTACTTGCGACATTTTAAAAAGAAAAAAGGAATAAATTAGAAAATAGCAATCGATATTTCTCATTTCAAGCAGTAAGCATTTGACAGAATTTTTTATTGAAAAACATACACTTTTTCTTAAAATTCTTTATGAAAAACATTCTATGAATATCTGGACATCCTCTGTATTGTCGAGCTAAACATCATATATTAGGTCAGTGCCTTTCAAAAATTTTAGCTTTTAGACTTAAATATGTATAGTTTTTATTTATTGTGACCCGCATGGATGTATAGGAAATGCATGCACATATCTATACAAATAGTGTAAAAAAGGACACTCCTAAAAAATATTGTTTAAAAATTAAGTAATAACTTATAAATATTAGAAAATGTTAGCAATTAACTGAAAATTCTAAACTAATTCTTAAATATAATAAAATGCAGCATGAAATACTCGAAAAGTTTCCACGACCAATAAAAACTTTCTCCCAATCCTTTAATGCACGGATTCTGAAACGTTTTAAATTGTGTGCCAAATAAGTAAGAATAAAAATATATGTACTATCACAAAAGCATTTTCAGTTTAAAAATTAAATAAATGGATTGTTTATAATAAAAGAAGAAATCATTTATTTTTTATTATTCAGTTACATTCATCAATGGAACATTTACATTATAGTAAAATATTAATAGTGGGTAACAGTATATGCTGGTGTATAAGACGGAATTTTTCTTTAAACATTTCGTGTCTAAAAACTGGGTGCGTCTTATGAAAAGGTTGAGCCTGCAGCAACGGAAACGCCAAACCAAAAGTGAAAAATCATCCACTACGCATACGGAGCATGCGCATGCGGGGCTTTCGCTCACCTGGGTCTTTGAAAACACGAAATGTTTGAAATTCTGTTTGAGATTCACGACAATTTCTTTCTTCCCGTTCATTAACGAACAAAATGCTGTGAAGGTTTCAAATAATATCGTTTCTAGAGCCTAACAAAGAAGCTGCTTTCCCCCTGAGTGTGTACTATATCTTCTTTAGTAAAGTGATAAGGAATCGCAATTGAATCCTTTTAGGAAAAGACTGTCTGCAATTAGCCATTTCTTGCATCATGTCCATTCTAGTAGACAAAAGTTTAAATTTGTTTATTCCTCTGTAAATGCCTTAACAGATTTCATTCCTGTGTTTATTCATTCTATATTATTAGAACTTTCAATTGTCGATCCTAGATGGCTGTATAGCATCACTAAGTAAAGCATTGCTATTTGGAAAATGGCTGCTACATCTGTTTCCAAGTTAGTACCATTTCTCTTAGTAAATATTATATAAAATTGCTGACATTTTCTTATACTTCAATTTTTTATTCATAATTAGTCATTTTAGACATTTTATTTTAAATGTCAGTTTGAGAAAACTGTGGAGTGGGTAAATAAAGATCTATCGAAAAGAGTGAATTCAAACCCAAATATACTGCTTATCGAGCGAAAACACCACTGGAAATGTTTATGTTTGGCAAGGAATTTCTAGAACATTTGAATCCAATAGGTACAGGTTACAAAATCGTAGCAAAATGAATTCAATCCCAATCGACGAAATGAAGGTAGTTTGGGGGAACTGCATGTACATGTCATTTCTCAATTTACCATTTAGAAGATGGTAATGATCACTGCAAACATGGCAGGAAATGATTTCAAATGCGATGACCGTAAATTGTTGGCAAGAGATTTGTATGCATGTACGTATATGCATGCTGTCCACTGTAGTGAACAAACTGTAGCCATTATTTAAAACGTAATTTGAATAAAAATATTTTTTTATTACTAAGGTTACTTTAAGTAGAAATAATACAAACATTTTCGTTTAACTTGTCTATATTATTTGTATGCAACAAAGGGTTAAGATGAACTGATACAATGAATCTGTTTAAACTGCACCTCAGGCTATTGTTAGGTTTAGGGGATACACAGATGATCTGCTATTAATGGATGGGAGTTCCGAAGTGACGACGAGTAGTATACTAAATAAACGTCCATTTTAATAACTCCATGTAATATTTTACTCCTATTAATCCATTTTATCCCGATTTATTTATTTTGTTCAAATTTGAAAAGAATGGTATTTTCTAAGGTAAATTGAACCTGAAGAAACTAAATATAACAAGATTAGAATTTTTTTATATTTTATATAAGAAATCTGGCCCGTCCTCTAAATAGGACACTGGGATAAAATTTGCACTTACATGTTTTTAGCGTTCTCTTCAATGATAAAATGTAATTTCCGTGTACAAATTTTACTTCATTTGACTAATACTTTCTTATTTACAAGATAGTTCACTTTTCAGATGAATTTCATACTAATCTTGGTGGAAAGGTCCAAAGCAAGCCTGACAAAGTGTTTTGTCACATTTGCCACAGTATGCTTTTGGTTTTCCTTTGCAACATTCTCTTTGACAACGACGCTGTTTTTCTCGCTTTAGTAAAAAATGACCAACACTATGTTTACGGATGTCTTCTTTTGCATCAGAAGGTACAGTCCAGATCCTAGGTCTAGGTTTGTTCTTATCACAATTTTTTTTTTAATTAACTCTCAGCTCTTCGGAACTCCTTCAAGTTTAGAGCTTCATTTTTGTTCAGAGTTTTGTGAATTATCCAGGGGTTCACCATAGCCATATCCAGCGAACGTTTCAAAAGTGGCCAGTACCACCTTTTTCCACGAATTTTAATGGAATAAAGTCCAGCCAACCAATCGTGGTTATCCGCACCGTCCATATGTTTGTTGTAAGAATTAATCAAGTTTGGCATCTTCACGTTAAGGGGTACGGGTCCTAGGGTCTCCCTCTCCTACTACCAACCTTTCGAGAGCACTTTCGGGTTGGCATCTTCACGTTAACTTTATCTTTGTGTCCTCTCACTCGCCTTTTCTCATCAAAGAATGGTTCTAAAGTGCTGAAATTTGTAGCACCACTGACAACACTATTATCATTCCATCGCACCAGGAAAATCTCAGATTTCTCGTCAAATGCAAAATCAGACGTGCCTCTTTCTTTCTTCTGCATAGACTTCGATTCTTCTAAAGGACACTCGTGGTTTGTCCGATTTTCTCGTATGGTTCCTGTAGCTCGAAAACCCTGTTCACAAGACTTTTCAAAAGATCAATGCTAGTAAAAAAAGTTATAAAAATATAAAGTCTAGCTTGAAGGATTCACAGTATTCTCTGTTAGTTTCATCAGAACTCGAGTACCAAGAGGAGTATCATTTTTTTCATCAGATTCGTTACCGCAATAGACAGAAAAAGTGTAACAATATCCCTTGCTCCCACAGACAGCCCAAAGTTTATATCCAAAACATATAGGCTTGCCTCGGATAAACTGTTTCAGAATATTCCTACCGTAATACATGACGATCATTTCATTAATGTTTAGATTTGCAGAGAAGTGTCCAAATTTCATAAAATTATTATTGAGTACGGCAAACAAAAGTTTTACTTTGAAGGATCGATCCTGGGCATGTTGATTGACAGTTCCATTGTCCACAAAATGTAAATAAGATTTCAATTTTTTGAAGCGGTTTCGTGACATGGCATTTTTCACCAGGGTAATACCAAGGTCTTCAGCATCTGGCCAGTAGTCACGTTCGCAGGTATTTGAATGATAACCAGTTAGAAGCAAAAATTCCGATAAAAACACGTATTTCGTTAGCAGTGGCCAAGAAATCGTGTTCGTTTTTTACATCTGTTGCGTATCGCACAGTTTCTTTTACAATGAGATCGTAGACTTCACTGAAATAAAACTGCTCAAAAATCTCTGATGGAGTTCTATCTTTCGATGCAGTTTTCATCTGCTTGAGCAAGATACTTGCAATTTATTCATCCTATGTTTTCCATTTTGAATATTGTGGTGATTTATTATTTATCCAAGATGACTGGTGTCTTTTAGCTTTTTTCTACTCTTTGTTGTGGAAACACTAGAGCTTGTGGACGGTTCAGACTGGAAACTATCTCCAGTTGTAACCTCCAGAGACCTAGGAACATCGTTTACAATAATCTAACTAGTATTTACTTCATTCTCATCCCCTTCATCTTCGTCAGTCAGTTCACTGGCATCTGGTGGTAACGCAGCAATTTCAACGTCGCTCTCATCTGACTCCAAACTATTGAATAGTTCTAATGCTTCCTCTAACTTCAGAAACCTTTGCACTGACATAACTCAGCAGGGGTGAAACACTAGAATTTTTTTTTACTCTTATTTATAAAGAGAGAACGAACGCTTCAATTGCATACTTATCGTCCCATTGTCCTATTTAGAGGACAGTTAAAAAACAATGCGCTAAAACTCACCCAATAACAATATAGCTTTCATTAACCACCAGGATGATAAGAAAAGAGTACTTTTACATACAAAATGCCCAGCCGAGTGTCCAAAGTAAACTGAAAACGAATTCTGCAACCACAAAGAGATGATAGAAACCACGCCCACTAATGCGATGAGTAATCAAAATGTCCAGAGGAAGGAGGAGGAGACGAGACACATAACTCACACTAGCAGATGCTAATACATATCCCTACATATTCCAGCTCGCAAAATATTCTCACCAAGCAAATACTGATTACTACATGCTATATTTCAACTGTCCTTTAAATAGGACAGTGGGATAAAATGGGTTAAATTGAATACTGCAGGTCCGTCAACCTAATAATTCTTTATTTCCTTCACTTTTTTGCGTCCCAAAATGAAGGTATGTCTTACACAGGAGGTAATACGGTAATGGCAAAGTTAGGATTTATTATTGGTGAAGATTAATACAACGCATGAGACTATTTCATTTGTAACCAATTTCGATATGGAGGGCTTTATGTTCGTTATATTTATCCGCCTCGTCTATCTTATATCCTATGATATTATCGTTAAACTAATCCTTTCGTGATATCTTTCGATGTTCTCCGAGGCAAATTCCTCAGGTTTCGTTGAACAGATAGAGGAAAAAGAGGAATTTTAAGGCTGAAATAATATTTATGACAATTAGCTACAAAACGACTTCTGCGCCCCCAATTATCGATTTCTTCAATAAAAACGGAAGTAAAAGATCACGCAATCGATATTTGAGCTAACATTAATACCAGCAGTATGTATTGCAAAACAGAAAAGCATGCTCAAAATAAAATGTAGATGAGAAGATCTGAAGGAAACAAAAAGTCAGGCATTTTTTCACTGTCCTTGCTTTATTGAAAATCAGTATGATGCAGTGAAAAACAAAACTATTTAAAACATTTCTATTTATTGTGCAACATCGCATTTCTTTTTGATTTATTAGATTACGGGAAAATCACTCGAGGGCTATTTGCCTATGGTGAGGGATGCCCTTCGTGTAGAACTTTCTAAGGGAAACCTGTTGCATCTCAAGTTTGGAATTGTTGGGCTGGAACGATCGATTAGTGTAATGTAAAAATCATTACCTTAGTTTATTATTTAAATTATTAAATATTTGTTTGAAATTAGATCGTTCCAGTGAAATTCCAGGACGTAATGTCCTGGAATTTCACTGTATCCATATATATACATATTCACTGGTCATTATATACTATATATACATATTTACACAAAAAAAATTACAAAAATTTATTACAAACTAATATATTACAAAAATTTATTTCTTAAGTATTGTTATTTAATATTTGTATTTAGATAGTTAATTTTAGAAGAATTATAGTCAAAATTGTATTTCCCCGTGCAATGTAGCGCGAGACAAATTTTAAGAGAAAGCTGTGCCAGAAAAGTAAAAATACAGGAGCACGTGCATTTAACATTTAATAAATGGACATCTCGGTAATTTGTGTAGAATTTGAATAAATGTAATTGACCACAATGTTGGCTGCAACCGTAATTCCATCCTCTTATTGCTTTCCAGAAGCAGAAAGTTGAAAACTATAAAAAGCCAGAGAGAGAGCATTTCAGCGCAGTTGTTTAACCCTTTGTTGCATACAAATATTCTAGAGAAGTTAAACGAAAATGTTTGTATTTTTCTACTTAAAATAACCTTAGTAATAATAAAAAAAATTAATTTTATTCAAATTTCGTTTTAAATAAGGGCTACAGTTTGTACACTACAGTGGACAGCACGCATATACGTGCATGCATACAAATCTCTTCCCAACAATTTACGGTCATTCCATTCGAAATCCTTTCCTGCCTTGTTTGCAGTGATCATTACCACCTTCTAAATGGTAAATCTACAAGTGGCATGTACTTACAGATCCCCCAAAATACATTCATTTCGTCGATTGCGATTGAATTCATTTTGCTACTATTTTGTAACCTCTACCTATTGGATTCAAATGTCAAATGTTCAAGAAATTCCTTGCCAAACATAAACATTTCCAGTGATGTTTTGGCTCGATAAGCAGTCCATTTGGGTTTCAGTTCACTCTTTTCGGTAGATCTTTATCTACCCACTCCACAGTTTTCTCAAACTGACATTTAAAGTAAAATGTCTAAAATGACTAATTATGAATAAAAAATGGCAGTATAAGAAAATGTAAGCAATATTATAAAATATTTACTATGAGAAATTGCATTAAATTGGAAAAAGAAGTAGCATCCATTTTCTAAATAGCAGTGCTTTATTTAGTGATGCTATACAGCCAGTTATGATCGACAATTGAAAGTTCTAATAATATAGAATGAATAAACACAGAAATGGAATTTGTTAAGGCATTTACAGAAGAATAAACAAATTTAAACTTTTGTCTACTAGAGTGGGCATGGTGCAATAAAGGGTTAATTATTGTTGTCGTTGTTTAGTTCTTGAACTGAGATACCTGAGTTATCTTTCCCTTAAGATGCGCTTAAGTTGTATTTAACGTTTATGGTAGTTTGAAGTATAACTACTGATTATACTGCGTGATATTTTGAACACTTGTACGAATATATCTGCGGGAAATTCTAGAGTTCTGAAATATTTCTTTTTATAAAAATAAATTTTTATAATCTATTATCGAACTTGTGCATTCGATCTATTACGAGCTCTTATGCACACAACAGTATCATTTAGCTACAACACCTTATTTTTGTAATTCAGCATTATTCTAATAACTACTCTAATTCTTTTTGATATTCAGTCCACTAATTTTTGACATTAGGTGTAGAATAAATACCATGTAACTTGCATAATTTTCAAAGTTCCTTCAAATTCGATGGGTGATGGTCTTTTAGTTCACGTCGTAAGTTCTCAAATGGAATTAGTCTTCTGTGACTAACGGAAAATATATGGCAGAATACCCATCCTTTTTTGTTTGAATCAACTTTAGTAAATGCTTTGTATCATTATCCTGTCGATAACTGCATTTCAGTGTCGTCATTTCTTTGTAACCATGGCAACATTGAAAAGAAATATGGCTGAAGTTAATTTCGGCTTAAAAAATAAAGCGAGGAAATTTATAAATATTGTTCCGTTTGTACGGGTTCGTAATAAATTGAATACTCAAATCCGATGAAAAGTAAATAAAATTTATTCTTATCACAACAAATAAAACAAAATGCTGAAATTTCTTCAGAGATATTTGTACAATATCGCAGTATATTACAGTAGCCATATTTTAAATTACTAAAGCTTTTTATAGAACACAATTCAAAGTAGAGAAAGATAATCCGACGTCACCGCGAATTCGCTACAATCAATAACGGCACTTAGTAAGCAACTCGTAAAACAACTGAATGGAGATGTCTTCATCCAGCTTTTATAAGCTTTTTACATCATGCAAGAAAATGTTTTCGTATTTTCTCGATTTTTCTGGATAGCAAAAGCAGTTACGATATATCTATTTATTAAATAGATGTGCTCCTGTATTTTAATTTTTTCGGCTTAGCTTTCTCTTCAAATAAGTCTCGTGCTGCATTGCACGGGGATAGCAAACTATTTCAATTACAAATTCTACTAAAAATAGCTAAATAAATATAAAATTCGTGAAAATATTAATAGATGCTGTAATTATGGGTATAGACTACAGAAAGATTTATTTCATCTACAAAGCACAAGCAACATATAGAGTGAGAAGTTCTCCAGTGTTCACCACCTTTTAGTTTGGGCGCCACTGTAGAGTTATTACGTTGTTCTGAAGCTGGAGACGTGAGAAATGAGCAATATCCTCGCGTGGACTCGAACCTGGACCTCTCGAAATACGCGCCGAGTGTGCTACCGTTACATCACGAAGGCATGCAGAAAGAGGGGAGAAAATACCCGATAAACTTTATAAAGCACAGACGAGCTGGCTAGAAGAATTTATAATTTTTAAGAGTGATAGTTCGAAGGTCTGTTGTAAGATAAACATGGCAGTGATAAAATTTAAACTTATCTTCAGATTTCAAAACATCCTCGGGTCAAAAAACCTAAATTTTACAATCCATCAATATGTCATACTTCCTGTATATTAACTCTAGAATGAAAACTAACATTCCCTATTTTATCTCTTTTTGAAATAAAATGTGTGAATTCCTTGCAGACCGAAAGATAAGACAACACTTTATGATTGATACGCGATATATACTTGATATACCCAACATCTTTCGACAGAATTTATATCACGTTATAAATCTGTGTATTTTCTTAAGCTCAAGGGACATGTAACAGCTTTTTGCATTGTAATAAATCACAGATTCTAGCTGAAGTGGATTACCGATTCTTTGAAAACCGTCACAGATGTCGACAAGCAAATTTAGCTGTCTTGGTTATGTTTTTAGCTTATACAACTGAAAGAAAATAGATGTATCTAAGAAAGGAGCTCTTGTTACGCAGAAAAATAAATGTATAACAATAAATATTTCAAACAGACAGCCCTTAAATATGAAGTTAAAAATACAAAATTTTGAGAAAAGGGTTTTGGAAATAGACATAATGCATAATAGGGTTCGTAGTAGTAAATATCGGTAATGAGAATTGAAACAAATTATGAAACTAATAATAAAAAAAGTTTTTGGAGCAATGGAAAATGCTATTTAAATTGGAAATATAAAATCTAATCCATTAGGAAAAAGGTGACCCACCAGAGAGTGACGAACTGATTAAGACAGCTGAGTGCTGGTAGTTCGACCCGCTTTGGGTTCGATCTCAGGCGAACTAGCTGACTGCGTGATTTGCTTTTATGACTTTTCCATTTGTAACATGTATGCGAGTCAGTTATCCTCAGGAAGTTCCCCATGAAGCCAATCGCCCTCTTGTGAATTTGTTACATTCTAATAACCTTTTTTTTTTTTTTTTTTTTTTTTTTTTTTTTTTTTTTTTTTTTTAAATGGCCAGGCGTTTTGTTTAATAGTTATTAGCTCCATTCCCCTATAAGGGCCAAAAGTGGTGGCCGTTCATTATGGAATCACCTAAGTGGCCACGTTGTCTCATATGAAGGGATAGACAGTTACGGCCATTTCTTTTCCGGGATTCGAACCAAGCCCGTTGCTATGCAGTCAGGTTCACTAACCACTAGACCGGCTGGGTAGCACATTCAAATAACCTCATCTTACCTAACCGTTATGAAAAATATTTGTTTCCTTTTCTAGGTAGAATGCAACACAACCATAAAAAGTAAAAAAAAAGTAATACTACAAACGACTTTAAAACATACAAAGTGATACATAAGAGACACATAAAATGCAATAAAATAAAAATATATAAATCAAAAAATATAAAGGGGAGGTAATACAGCAAAACGCACTTAGCTGAACATACTTGAATAGAAATACGCGTAAAAATAAACGCCGGAGAAGGAAAATTATATCGCACTAAATCAATAATTTGAAAAACCTTTTCAAAACAATTCTTTAAATGAAATTTTTTTAAACTGTTTCTTCATTTAGAAGAAAATACTTAATTTCCGGTGAATACTTTTTAGATGATTTAGATGATATAAAAATCAGTAAACTGTGTTTTTAAAGTTTCGTCTAGAGTTTTAATTCAACCGACGCTATACATTTACAAACATCCACGGATTCTCCGAGATTCGAACCCAGGCCCTTCGGTACCGTAGTAGGCTCCCCTAACCACTATACCGTCTGGATGATGACATCTGAGCATTTATGCTAGCCAAGAAGACTAGACGTTACGAAATTATTAAGCTAAGATATTTTGCCGTTAAAAATATAACAGACATGTAAAGTATAATATATAATAATGGAACATTTTTGTATAGAATATGACATGTATAATACAACAAACATAAAAGAGCTGTATAATGCAGCAAATGTTTTGCTTAGCAGTGTTTCACAGGCAAATGTTATCCTAACTATCGAATAAGCCCTTAAAAAGTATAATAAATACACACGCTTACTGTTTTTGGAATAAACATCGTGACTTATGAGAGTCCCAAGGGGAAATTCGCTGTACACCGGTAGTTCAGCTCGGGTTAAATTTCCCGCAAACTGTCTGATAGCATCTGTTTTTTCGTGGCATTCCCCATGAATCCAAACCATACAGTTTGCCTTCGAATGCTTTACGAAAGCATTCCTTCTCTTCTGTCGAGTGCCTTGCCATAATAAAACAATGTAATCTAAACTATTCATTTAAAAAGGCTTATAGTAATCACAGAAAATCAGCTAAAATCCTGTTTTCCATGTGTCTTTGAAGTACCCTTAATTATAAAATTAATTCCTACGAATAGATTTTTAATTTAATATCTGACAGCAAGAAGTGTGATAATTCCAAATTAACATAATTTATTTATGCTATAAAATATTAAATTGCTGTAGAACTAATATGTTCTCACAGTTTCAGATAAAATATTCATGCTTTTGTTTCAAATTTTGCACTCTCTTAGGAAATGAAAAAATACAGTTAATAATTATAATCATTTTTTATGACATTAGGTTATTTGAAAGTAGGAGACATGAAAAATGAGCAATGCCCTCACCGAGACTTTAGCCACGGATCTCTCGAATACGCGCCGAGTGTGCCGACCATTACACCACAAAGGTATGGTAAGAAGGCGGAGGAAATAGCTTATATAATCTCGCTTTTAAAGGGCGACTAGGGATTACGGGACTCTATCATTATATCGTGGTGGTGGAGAATCATCATCCACCACATTTTTCAGTTCAAGCGCCACTGTAGAGTCATTAGGATGTTTCGAAGCAGGAGTCATGAAAAATGAGCAATTTCGTCTCCGGAATTCGAACCTCGGACCTCTCGAGTACGCGCCGAATGTGCTGACCCTTACACGACGTAGGCATGCTAAAAAGTTGGGAGAAATACGTTACAATTTTAATGCATAAAGTTATATCCTTTACATTAACTGAAGAGCAGTTACTTGGAACAAAGCACTGCAAACATACCAGCCATAATAAGACAATTTCGTTCAACTTTCCAAATCAAAATAATTGCTTTCTGAAATGAAAACTGCTGCTACTGTAAAAATTTAAACTAAATCTAAAAATTTATCCCTTGAAGTTTCAAGTTAGTTTGCTAAATAATTAAGACTTAGCTGCTTGGTTATTCACCTGGTGCTGCTCCTAAGCCGTGAGCTGTGACATGCATCCATTATGCAATGTCTAATTAACCCAGTATCAACAAAGCCCCGAAATTAAACCAGGAACACAGCAGATTACATTGTCGGTCAACAACGCAAAATTAGTATATGAAACACGTACAAAAATTTGGACTTGCAGGTTTCAATTTCTTGAGCAATTTTAATTAAAAATTAAAATCCTCCAAGAAGTGGAAATAAGACGCTAACTAAACAAAAATAATCTTAAAATAGCTGAAACTTTCTTAATGTACTCCGTTTAAAACTCTTTTAGTGATGAATTTCACCTTTAATTGACAAACAGAGTAATCTATCTATCCTTT
The DNA here is from genome assembly GCF_044657685.1 of Stegodyphus dumicola. Lineage (NCBI taxonomy): Eukaryota > Metazoa > Arthropoda > Arachnida > Araneae > Eresidae > Stegodyphus > Stegodyphus dumicola. The sequence goes on along the minus strand of NC_140769.1, from coordinate 2,624,546 downwards.
ACATACGTAAGTATCTTATAAAGCAGCTTTTACTCCATGACATTATTGAATATAAACATCTTGGCAAACAAAATACGTTAATAAATCTAATTGTAAAATTTCCAGTAGAGATTTCTTACGAATTTTGTACATATGCAAATAGTTTTAGTGAAATAATATGTAAAATAGCAGTGTTTTTTCAGTCGAAAAGAGACCTGAAGGACTGTTGTTTTCGTTTTGCGATTTTGCGTGAATTCACTACAAACGGCGAATCACGTTTCAAACTGTTGCCACAATGTATTATCGCTCTGTGTTATATTTAAAGAAATTAAATAATGAAAAATCTGCATAAATGTATGCATATTTCTCACATTGCGATAAAACAACGGTGCATAAAGGCATCAAATTTTGAATGACGTAATCCTCCTACGAATATGGGCATGTGGAAATCCAAATTTGGAATTTGTTTTATTATCGATTTCAGATTTTGTAATTACTTGAACAAATTTTTATTAACAAACTTAAGGATTTCAAAGCGAGCTATGGCAACGCTGTAGAGAAAAAAACATTTTTATCTCCAATGCGTGAGTCTCTGCATCGAAAATTCTAAAGATATGCTCGTTTTAAAACTGTTTTGCGGTATTGTTGTTGAACTGAGTTTTAGTGTGAAAGACGTGATATTTAATAAATAAATGTAACACACAAAATGTTAAAAGTGTTAAAAGAACGCCCCTTTAGACGTTATTTAAAATCTGAAAAATTTCAGTTTTTTTTTTTTAATGTAACATGAAAATCTAAAGCGAAGCTTTGCCGAAAAAGTAAGATTACAGTGGCAAGTCATTTTAACATTGAATAAAAGTCTATCTTGTTAAACTGGAGAGATATCACCAAGCTAGCGACAGCTTTGGTGATCAATTTTCGTCGGCAAATTTGGCGAGAAATCACCCAAAGTCACCAAACTTAGCGACTATTAGGCTACATTTTGCTCCGATTCCTGTTTAACTGTAATAGGTATTGTATTTAATTGAATAAGTGTTGGAGGAACATAAAAAAAGTAGAACAAGTTCTTATTGAATATCCGTTAAATTTTACCCTGTCAATACAAGGGGATAATAGAGTTATTTTTAAACAGTTACATTTACTTACATATTTGAATCTCCGTCAAAGTATTCTCCACCACCATCGATACAATTTCCCTAACGTTTTGACGATTACTGGAAGCATGGAAAACATTGCGAGCTTCTTGACATGGAATTTATTCGAGAGATGCACCATATATTGTTACGACTCTTGTTATACCACTGAATTCCTTTTCCATCGAACTACTTTTTTAGAAATATCTTTATTAGTGGAAAAGGAAAAACGTCGCCCTGAGCAGGAAAATTTGCTTAGTAGCTTAAATGAGATACAAGTACAATGTTGTTCTTCTTCAAGAACTTCCGGTCAGAAATAGCTTCTTGAAAATTTTGGCGAGTGGATTCTCGACAAACCTTCGAAGCCCAACTACACCCGAACCTGTTTTTGAGCGGTTTTTATTTATGAGATTATGCGGTGCCAATTCACCGCATGAAAAAAATACTTTTCAATTGTGTTGCGAGAACTATTTATTATAGCTACACTCAAACCTGCTTTTATGCGTTAAATAGAGACCGCATAATCGCACAAAAAAGACCCCATAAAAACAGGTTTGAGTATATCCCAGCTGTAGATTTTGTCCAGAAGAGCAAAACTTCACTCACTTCTTTAACTTATGTAAGTCGCATATCTCAAAAACGGCAGGATAATCTGAGCAATAAATTAGTATAGTTTCACTCATTAATTAATCATATGAATTAGTCAGTTCTAAAAGAAACTCCTCTGTTCAGCTCCTAGAAAGCAAGTGCGGAAAGTTCTAAGCGGAAATGGCATAGAGATAATAATATGTCAAATAATTCAAACAATTTTATGCGGGGGAGGCACTTCTACATATTTAGAATAATCTAAAATGTAAAGCCACTTTCCTCCCATTTATTAAAATTTGAATTGTCCGATTGCAATTCGATCTATTTTATAATCTAATTAAATCCAGTTTTCCATTATGATGATGAAAACATTCTTGAGCGAAACAAGAGATGGCTGGAATGCCATTTTCAGAACGAAAAAAAGGACAAAAGATATCGATGCTATATTTATTGCCTGAAAGAAAGAGATCTTCATTATTTAAAATTAAATAACTCTCGTATATATTTGCGAAGTTGCAACAGAAAAACTGATACACTGTTACTTATTCCTTCATATTAAATTAAATCCGCATTTCGCCACTAAGTAAATTGAACCAAATTCCAGTATCGTAGAATTCAAAAGTGGTGAATTTTGAAAAAGAAAAAGAATAAATAAACTTCTAAATGGAAAAAATTCTAATAAAACATTTAAAAAAAATTCTAAAGTGGAAAAATGGTCCAAGAGAAGCTCTCTCTTCCCTCGAATAAAAAAAGGGATGAACCAAACAAACTGTTTAAAAAAAAAAGCAAACAAAGAAATAAAAAACTAATTCTGCCGGCGAATTCGCTTGAGAATTTAAATATTCAGCGTCGAAAATTGAACCAAGAATTTAAAACTGCCGTTTGACATTCCCAGTGGATATTGGCAATGCACAAAAACGCAAATCTAAGTAGAGACGAGGAAAAAGTTTTAGTAATTTCGTGTACCACAAATAAAATGAAAAATAAACACTGGTCTAGACGCTATCCCTGTTCAAATGAAAAATAAACGACGAAAAAAAAACGATTTACCCCATGTGATGATAAAGAAGAATAAAAAATATTTGCTCAAGTATTAATTTTATAATACAGACCAACTTTTGGTTTTGTTGAACGAAAAGCTGATTTTGTTATTGAGAAAACATACTTTCGAATGCTGAAAAAAATGCTGAGTAAAAAAATACCTTAAATCAAATTAGAATTCATTTGCTTTACAACAGAAAATTGGATACTTCTTTACGTAAATACGTTCAGATGACGGAATTTCATAACTCTATTGGGAATTGTTGTAAAAATCTTTTGGGAATGACTCATGGAGAATTTTCCCATCGCATCAGAAATGAAAACTAGACGCTACTTTTATGTCGGATATATATTTATTATATATAACGTTTCCCTCCCATCTCAATAATAAATAATTAATAAACTTTATTTAAAAAAAAAAGGTTTTCTTATTACAGTAAGCTTTTATTCAAAATGTATAAGAAAATCAAAGAACTAAAAGAAGAAACATAATTTATCATATAGTTTAATGGTAATTAACAGATTAAATAATTATTTTTACAAAATTTATCTACAATTTTATGTCGCGAATAGTAAAAGTATCGAGCACCCACGATAAATTAAAAGTAATAATGCAATATTTTGCATCTGGCAATACAATCAAATTGTTAGATTTCGTTATAGGCACCCACGCTTTTTATTATTCGGGATATAAAACTGTAGATGAATTCTTTAAAGAGATTTACTTAATCTATTATTTCCATTAAATTATATGATAAATTATTATTCCTTTTTAGTACATTAATTATCATGTCCATGTTAAATAAAAGCTTATTGTATAAAATTTTATTTTCTGTTTTTAGGCGCAGTTGCACGTCATCAGTGATGAAATTTTTAATCAAAGTTAAAGCGCAAGAAATGAATCATAAGAAAATTATAATATAGAGGAAAATGACTGAATGACATTCAGATAAAGAACAAATGTCACTCCAAATATTCAGGTTCGGAAACTGATGCAATAGCAATGTTACAACGGGCATTTAACTTGAAAGTAAATTGAAAAAAAAAAAAGAGTATCGCCAATCCGTCGTTAAGATTAAGATGGCAAACCTAAGAGGTTACCAAATCTAGCGACAGTCCCTGCTAGACGCGACTTTTCTGAAAAACAAGATTCTGGTAGCACTGGTTTAAAAGGGAGGATTCCTAGAAAAAAGAGCTCCACTGGAAGCGAAGTCCCGCCTAGCTACGGTAACGATGTACAGGCTACGCCGGATTTTTTGAAACCTCGTCGAATATTTTTCGGCTGCAGCTCTGTCCCGCGTAGAGATAAACCAACAGACGAAAGTTCTGCTTCTGAAGGATCACAGTACTGATTTAGCACCTAGACAATACGATCACAGTTATGCAGATCGACAATGGCATAACTGGAACAGGTGAACTCTACTGTATGTATGAGCTTTGATTTAATCCATGAACTTTTCATGAATTGTCAATGAACTGTGAACCATCTATGAACTGCTACACTGTCCCCAAAACATCGCATTAATATCACTATAACTTAAGCAAGATAACAATGTTTAATGTTTTTCATTCAATTCTATTTGTTTATTTGTGTCTATTTGTGTACATATACTTATATTTATATTTTACCACCAACTGCAATGTATGGTATTGTATTGTAATGTCATTGTCATCAGCAACTGTATCTCCCGGCCATGCTCTGTACCACAAGTTCTCTATGCCCTAATGATAACTTTTCAATTAACACCGATGCGTGGCGTAAGTACGCCCTGTGGAGGTGTTCTTCTCAAGACTGTTAGTGTGAACGAGCGACACCAGTTCTGCCAATGGCGATGTGTTGGTGTTTCTCACACTTAGTCCTGTCCTTCTGAAGGATCATGTGATCCAATCTGAGCAATGATCGATTACTGTTTGGCGTTCAAGTCTTGTAGTAAGTGAAAATGGTAACCTAGCTACGTGGGTTTCCTGGAAATGTGCGGTTTCTGAGAGTCGTCCCTTTCGACGTTAAGTACGTCGTAGCGGAAACATAATATGATTGGGACATAAGTCATTAAATGCGCCCAAGAGAAATATTTCCCTTTTTCTGCCACTGCTTCAAAGTGCAAACGCACCTTTTTAAATAAAATACAGAAAATCACTCTCCAGTATTCATTTCCAATCCTCTTGCACTACTTTTCAAAGTCCATCAATCGCGGTGGGTTTCCGCTTAGAAAAACCTCTTTTCAAGAGACCAAAGGCACACTAGCCCATAGGTGAAATGTGGGGAGACTTTGCAGAAGTACGTTGAAAAGGTATGTACGTGCAATTCAAACTGTATCGGTCTTCATTTTATCAAGGAATGTAATGGACGTTTTAGTGTATGACTTGCTATTTTGTCTTGATAGAGTTTCATTCTTTGAAATTCATCAGTATAAAGAGATGGATTTTTTTCTGTAAATACTGGACATAAAATTTTCTCTGGATAGTACGTGGAACTGATTTTAGAATTTCGTCCACTCTTCTTGTTTTGCATTTCCCACAGAAAGAGAATTTTCTGACAGTCGTAAACCCCTCATAGAACCTTCTGTGCATTGACAGAACCAAGTTCCTATATTTTTTCCTCTTCATTTTTGAAAAAAAAATATATATTACACTTTTTTTTCCCAAATTTAGGTAAACCCATTCTGCATCAAAGGCAGCGTATTTCTATCTGTGTATTGTTGAATAGTTTTCATACATGGTTCCACAAATTGCTCCGCGTTGAAAAGCTGGTGAGCTTTATGTTGTTTTAGCTTTATGGCTTTTTTTAGCTTTTTCTTTCGCCAATATTGGTCTATTATTTCATTTATTGTTGTTACAGATGTATGTAAAGGTTCTGTAATTAATTTCTGCTTCCGCGCATTTCCTCTTGTTACCAGTGATTAAACATTAGACATACACTGCAACTGTACTTTTTTTTTTTTTTTTTTTTTTTTTTTCCGCACTGTAACATACACTGCGGAAAAAAAAAAAAAAAAAGAAAGAGACAGTTCTATTCTCTCTTTCTACTGGGCCGATTCACGAAATTCAAATTGCGTTCTTCATGTCTCGAAAGCGCGACTTAGGATATATATTAGATTTATATATAGCATTGTTCTAATATAGGTATTTTGACACAAAATCGGACATTTTCTGAAATAACTTGCTATTTTTTTTTTCCATATTTCGATTCTACGACCCAAACTACGCCAAACTACCAAGTTTGGTAAAAATCGCACAGGTAGTTTTTTAAAAATTATTTCTCCAAATTTTAGCTCCTTAATGTTAATTAAGTTTGGTATATATTTATTAATCTCTCTTTTTCTATTAAACTTATTTGATTGTTCCTTTTACATTTCGAACTTCAGGTTCATTCCAAATAAAATTCAGCCATATTTCATGATTTAGTTTCAAAATTTGTGTTTTTAAATAATTTTTATATATTTTTGAATTATAAACTGTAAAATGTTTACCATCATCTTAAAGTAGACGTATTTCTAAGCATACCTGCGAAAAATTACACTTTTTTTATTCAAAACATCCGAAGATATACGTGAATTTATATATTAGCGCGTATTGAAATGTAGCATACTTGTTGAAAGCGATAAAAGTCAAATGTGGCTTAGACACTTTTCCAGAATTATTTGAAAGTAGGAACGATTTGACTTTTTCTGGTCTCGCACAATGTAAAAAGAGAGAAACAAAGTGCCCTTTTTTCCGCTCCGGCATAATGGAAGAAAAAGGAAAATTAGTTGTTATAAATTAAGAAGTTCGTCAAGTGAATTATTCTTGGCTCAAACTGAAAATTTGCGCCTAGTTAACTTTAGAATTTCTCCGTAAATTTCGCACCAAATTTTACAAATCTTAATATCTAGGCATAATGAGTCGTAGAATCGAAATATGAAAAACGAATGGTATGTTATTTCAGAAAAAGTCTGATTTTGTGTCAAAATACTCATGTTAGAACAAAGCTATATATAAAACCTAAATTTCGAAATGTGAAAGGAAGGCTCAAATAAGTTTAATGAAAAAAAAAGAGAGAATAATAAATACATACCAAATTCAATTAACATTGAGGAGCTAATGGTTTAAAAACTACTCATGCGATTTTTACGAAATTTGGCAGTTTGGCAGAATTTAAGTCGTAGAAGCGAAAGATGGAAAAAAAATGGCATGCCATTTCAGAAAAAGTCCTATATTGTGTCAAAATACCTATATTAGAACAATGCTATATATAAATCTAATACATATCGCAAGTCACGCTTTCCAAATTTTAATACCATGTATTTCACAATCTTTTTGATTTATTGAATAAGAATCTTTGCTTCTTAAGGAGTAAAATATGACGAAGCACTACATGACTTCCTTCTATAGCCTACTAAATTATAGATATTTTTTGCTGCACTTCATTTTAACTTATTTCTTCGAATTTCATTAAAGATACATTTCTCATTCAATTAATTCAGTTTTCACTTCGCGGCAAAGCAGAAATACATAAAAACTCAAAACATCTTCATTAAAATTATAAAATACAGAAAAACATAAAATATCATACATTTAAAACAGTTAAAAACATTTATAATTAAAATTAGAGTTTCTACGCAAAAAACAAGCAAAAGGCAGATTTTTCGGTGCGCAAAACGGAAAGATTACTTTTGGTCCCACTCGGCAAAAAGACATTGGAGATGCAGAAACTGACATAATAAACTGCGGATTTAAAATGTCTGAAACGATCTCCGCTTTAGGACGCTGCTGTCACCACATTAATTTAAATAATAACCTAATTGGTTACGCTGAGTGCCGCGCTGATTCCGTACTGTCCGATAATTTTATTTATCGAGTTTCAAATGTAAACAAATGTGGTTAGTTAAGCTTAACTCGCCACTTAACCTTTTAAATTGTTGATAAATTCTACAACTATTGCATGCAGAATAACTAAAATCGTAAACCTTAATCATGAAATAAAAACCACATAATTTAATCACTTTTAAAGCAAGAAATGCACAATTTACCAACATATAGGCAAGAAACGAACCAAGCTCTCTGAGACGGGTGACAGAGTGAGAATATATATATATATGTATGTATATATATATGTAAGTTTATATATGATTGGTGCAGCCAACTGCCACGAAAAAAGCAGGTGCAGAACTACATGTTATAGCAGTCCCATGTACAAAATTTGAATACTTTAGCGTACTCGTTCTTGAGTTACCAGAGATACATACATTGAAGTGACAAAAGTCATGGGATACCTCCTAATATTTTGTCGGTCCTCCTTTTGCCCGGCGAAGTGCAGCAGCTGGACGTGGCATGGACTCAACAAGTTGTTGGAAGTCCCCTGCAGGAATATTGAGCCATGCTGCCTCTATAGACGTCCATAATTGTGAAAGTGTTGACGGTGCAGGGTTTTGGGCACGAACTGACCTCTTGATGATGTCCCATAAATGTTCGATGGGATTCATGTCGGGCGATCTAGGTGGCCAGATCATTCGCTGGAATTGTCCAGAATGTTCTTCTAACCAATCGCGAACAATTGTGGCCCGGTGACATGGCGCATTGTCATCCATAAAAATCCCATCGTTGTTTGAGTACGTGAAGTCCATGAATGGCTGTAAGTGATCTCCAAGTAGCTGAAGGCATCCATTTCCAGTCAATGATCGGTTCAGTTGCACCAGAGGACCGAGTCCATGCCATGTAAAATCAGCACAGACCAGTATGGAACCACTACCAGCTTGAACAGTGCCTTGTTGACAACTTGGGGTCATGGCTTCGTGGGGTCTGCGCCACACTCGAACCCTACCATCAGCTCTTACCAACTGAAATCGTGACTCATCTGACCAAGCCACGGTTTTCCATTTGTTTAGTGACCAACCGATATGCTCACGAACCCACGAGAGTCGCTGCAGGCGATGTCGTGCTTTTAGTAAAGGCACTCGAGTCGGTCTTCTGCTGGCATAGCCCAAGGAAGACAAATTTTGCCGCACTGACCTATCGGACACATCCCTCGTACATCCCACATAGATTTCTGCGGTTATTTGACGCAGTGTTGCTTGTCTGTGAACACTGACGACTCTACGCAGACGTCGCTGGTCTCGGTCGTTAAGTGCAGGTGGTCGGCCACTGCGCTGTCCATGGTGGGATGTTTTGCCTGAAATTAGATACTCTCGGCACACTCTTGACACTGTGGATCTCGGAATGTTGAATTCCCTAACGATATCCGAAATGGAATGACCCATGTGTCTAGCTCCAACTACCATTCCGCGTTCAAAGTCTGTTAATTCTCGTCGTGCAGCCATAATCACGTCAAACCCTCTTCACATGAATAACTTGAACACAAATGAAAGCCCTGCCAAAGCAGTTAGCATTTATACATTTTCTACGCGATACTACTGCCATCTGTATATTTTCATATTGCTATCCCATGACTTTTGTCACTTCAGTGTATATACGTACGTACATACCGCCGTCAATAAACAATCTCTTCTGAATCCATTTTACAATCCATTTTACAATCATTTTTGGCCAAAACAGTCCTTTATTCTGTCTATAAGCACATATATCAAGTAAAACATTCATTCAAATGGTTCCGAGAGCGGTGGAAATGGAAATTTTCGTTGAAATACGATACCCGAAAATTTTCGCGTTTACAATACAACGAACATATCATACAAGGACCTAAGAAACATATCTTTCAATCCACACCTTGCTTACATTTTGAAACAAGAAGAAATTTTAAACTAGCAAAGGCCGTTTCTTATTTCAAATAATTAGCTGCTGCCAAATATTTTTCATTCTAAAACATTTTCTTCTTTTATATTCTTAATAAAAATCGTTTAAAAGTATGTAAATCCTTTTGTGAAAGCTGAGAAATAGGCAAAAGCCAATACTATCTCGAAGAGTAAAATACTGTAAAAGCTCCATGTCCACCAAAAACATGGAAAAGAAAATAACATAATGGGTTTTTCCTTTGCGAAATTGAAGTATGTTATGTATGTACAAATCACCACACTATGATAATGACATCCCAAACATGACTAAAAAAAATAAGTGAAATTTTTGTGCAATTATTTGTGAGCAACAGAAGAAATAAGTAATACATATTATTTATTACTTATTTTATATTATATATACTTATTTTACATTGTACCTCGATATTTTATATTAACCAGTAAATTTTTACTGAAACGCAAGGACGAAACTTAAGCATTCAAAATCTGGAAATGATTACTCATTAATGCCATGCGTAGCAATTAATAGAATTTTAAAATTTCCAATAGCCATTTGTGCGCAGAGATAAAGATGTATTTACTAATTTTGTTTACTATGATGAATTTGGCTTGCAAACAGGGACAAAAAGGAAAATGGTTGGAAATTAAATATATAAATTCACTCGAAATAAAAAAAATTAATAAATATTAACAAATTTCATCTATACCATACAATATTTCCTTGTGCACTTTTCACCTTCGCCCATTTTCCTCCTATCGTTTTAGCTTTAAGTTCCAAAAATTTAAGAAAATATTCTAGTAATTTTCTCTTTCCTATATTGGACAAATTGTTTCTCTCTGAGAACTAATTTAATGGTAATTTGAATTTCTTTGATTATTTTCCTTTTAAACTCAGTTTTACTGAATGCGTATCTGTATCTTTGCATCCGCTTTTCATGTATCTTATTTTTCTCTGCATTTATTACTTAAAATGTATTTCTTACGGTTTCTTTGTTGAGTCATTAGGATTTGTTGGAAGCCAGAGAGATGAAAAATTAACAACGCCTTCGCCGGGAATCGAGCCACGGACCTCTGGAATACCGGCCCAGCGTGCATAACCACTACACCACGAAGGACACTAGGAAAGTGGGAGAAATACCTTATATACTCCCCCTTTTTAAAGGGCGATTAGGGTTTTAGGGGACCTAGTCGCCAAATCCTGGGTGCGAAGAATCATCATCCGCAACCCTTTTAGTTCGGGCGCCACTTGTAGAGTCATTATGATTTTTGAAAGCCGTAGAGTTGAAAAATTAGCAACCGCCTTCGCCAGGAATCGAACCACGGACCTCTGGAATACCGGCCCAGCATGCAGAACCACTACACCACGAAGGACACTAGTAAAGTGGGAGAAGTACCTTATATCTTCATTAAGCTACCAGGATGTGGCGATGTTTTCATACTTAAACTTCCCAAACACGTGATTTAACTTTTCTTGTATTATTTACGTTGTAGCTCATTGTAGCGTTATCTGTTGCTGCTGTGTTCTTTCGGAATCTGGGTCTTTTATTCACCTTTCTTCGTTCCTCTGATGCCCCTATGGGAAATGAGGTCCAGACTCATTCATGTGAGGTGCCTCTGAGGCTTTACAAGATAACTGAGCTGCGTGCTAAATTTCCAACTGAGTTATCGTCAGATATGGGCTCGATATCCATCAGACATGGTAATGTTAATATTACTATGTATCCTTACTGGAATTCAGGTTTCTTTGAAGGAAATGACGGTACTTGAACCACATTAAGATATCGGGCGAAAAATTCGAAGCTTAAAAAGAATCGCCATAATATTTATGATACTTTTTAGTCGAAGAAAAATCAAAGGGAAAAAACATATTTGTAGAAATGAAACACATATTTGTAGAAATGAAAATTTTTAATGTAAATTAAGCAACTTGCCAAAGAAATTACAAAAAAAGTGGGTTAAAGAATCTAGTGAATTAAGATTAATGCGGAAACATGAAACGGCGGATTTAAAATGTCTGATTTCCGCTTTAGGACGCTGCTGTCACCGCATTAATTTAAATAAGAATCTAATTGGTTCCGTTGAATGCCGCGCTGAAGGCTGTTTCTCACTGTCCGATAACTTTTCAAAAGTTTGAAAATGATAAGTATCGGGATCGATAAAATTATATTTATGAGTTAACGCAATAATGTTCAAATCTGGATGTTCATATCTCCATTCCGGTTCTTCTTTCGAATTGAAGCAGAACTTCATTTTATGGTTTTTCATGCACTTTCTTTCTAAAGTGAATGAATCCTGGTTCCTGAAGAAATTGTAAGGAAGATATTTCATCATTAGTTAAGTCCCAAATTTTCAAATCCACGGCAAATACAAGAATAATAAAGACAAAAATGACCGTTACATCTTTAGAATTTGTATTCTCGTTGCCAATTTTGAAATGCGTTCTTTTACTTTTTTAAAACGTAAACACTATTTTTTTTCTATTTATTTATTTATTTATTTATTTTGAAAAATACACTTTTAAACTAAACTACGAATGATGAACTAAAGAATACAGAAGTAAACATTGGCGACTTCATAAGAACCAATCTCTTGGCGAATTTAGCAAAACATTTGGCGACAACTCCGGTTCCGATAACAGAACAGTACCGAAATGGGCATTGTGATAGTTACCAGTATTTTGCCTACTTTTCAGCTGTTAGGTTACTGTAACCGCGTTTTGGGGATACTAAATTACTTCTATCATTTTGCTTTTTCGTTTACGAACGATGATATTGGTTTAGAACAGAGGGAAAATACGCGAGTGAATACGGTATACATACGTTTTAATTATGTAATCCTAACTATAAATACAAGTTTTAGAAAGCATTTCAGTGAGCACCTTTAGCCAGGAGTATCTCACTTTTCGGTTATCTTTCTTTTCGTTTGAAATGAACAAATATCCCACCAGAAATCGATCCTTTACTTGGTTCGTCGAGTAGAAAAAAATGTTCTTTGTTGATTTAACTAATGAAAAGAGATACCTAACCACTGCAGAGACTGAGAACATGGCCGGCATCTAATGAACTTTTCTTCAAATCCTATTCAAAGACAGAAGTTGTTTCTCGATTGGAGGCTGACAAGACGGGGAATACTACAGCACAATTCCCTCGAGTTTGTTCTCCACTTGTTGTCAAAGATTGAAATGTTTTGCAAGAGTGACAAAGTAGATCGAAAAATCTTTGTTTCTTTCGATGCCGGACCACATATCTTAAGAGGATATTCGTGCTGCCCTTTTACCTTTTCGCTAAGCGTTGTACTTTATTTAAAGCATGCCGTATATTCCGGCGTATAATGCAAACCTTTAGCATCCAAAATGTGATCGAAATTTACCGGTGCGCGGTATATGCCGGATATAAAAGGGATAGATTAAAAATATGGAAAAAATCAGCATAATCAGAAAATCTCCAAATATCATGTAGGAGAAATTGATTTCGTTTTATTCCAATTATTTTTGGTTTAAATTTACTTTGCAGTAATTAATTCTTTCATCACGTATCTCGTCGCAGAAAAAAAAAAGAAAGCAAGGAAATTTAATTAAAAAAGCTATGTTATCAAATATGTAATAAATTGAATGAACATTACCGAGATAAACTTTTTAGTATAATTTTTAAAAACTCGCCATTCAAAAAAAACTTGACACTGTGACATATTGAAAATTTAAAACGTAAAATTGAAAAACGGCAAATATTCGGCATGCCATTAAAAAAAAAAAAAAAAAAAAAAAAACTGTTTGGACATCATCCCATGACTTCTTAAATTATACAAGTTTTTTGCCGCAAATCGTTTAAACTTACTTTCTGAAATTCATTAGATGTGTATTTCTTACGCATTTAATAAACCTAAAACGCCAAATACAGTTAAAAAGAGTTTTAAAAAAATACACCTAAAATTAGATTAGCCACGCAAAAACAAGAAATTCGGCCAACGGGCAGAAAGATGAGGTGATCTATTACGAACCCGTACGCACGCAGCAGTATGTTAATATCACACAAACTATTCTAATTATGCAATATGTTTTTTATTCGGAAATTGACCAGGTTGTTCAAAATGAAAATGTTCATGTTTTTTACTAGCGAAACTATTTCATTCTCATCAACAGTGTCATGAATTCGTTTCTATCAAACCAAATAAATCTCTCTTTCCCTCTCTATATAAAGAAGAATGTCTGTTTGTGTGTTTGTTCGCGATTAACTTAGTCACTACTACAGCTATCGTCACTAAACTTTCTACCATTCGATTCTGGGTCCTGGAAAAAGTCCACTTTTATCCAAAGAAAAAAAGCTAAAATCAGAGATATTAATTAAAAACTTTGAAAACGCTCATTTCCGCCCTTATTTTTCCGAGAGGCAACAGTCTCGCACGCTGAAGACAAAAGTCTCCTTATTTCAAGATGTGTTTCCACTACTTGCTTTCAAATCGTACAGTTTTTTAATAAAATATTTCGAAGTTTTGCAATGATATAAAAATAGCATTGTTAAGCATTAAATGCATTATTCCCGATTCCTAAAATTCGTGGGCAGCCATTTCGACTCTTCCCATCTTCATCAGCCGAGATATTTATTAAAAACTCCAAAAACACCACTTTTCGCACTCATTTCTTCGAGTGGCAACAGTCTCGCGCGTCGAAAATAAAAATTGCTTTATTTCAAAATGTGTCGCTAATGCTCGCTTTCAAACAGTAGAATCTGTTAATCAAAAATTTTTAAGTTTTACAAAATCTATACATATAAATAAGACTGTCTATTTGTGTGTTTGTTCGGATTATTGATTTCTGATCATTTATGACAAATGTTTTGCCACATTATTGACTAAAATTGAATATATCATTGCTGATGTAATGAGAGAGAATTAGTTTATTTTTCTATGGGTTCCATATCGCGTCAGACTGAAAAATGCCTGACCTCGAATCGTATTGTTTGCATCGTTATTAGAGAAGGATTAAGGCGGGATCGGTCTCTCTGTTGTTACATGCATTACTCGCAATCTAACTTGAACGATATCGGGTACTTCCGCTAGTTATTTATAAATATAACGGCAGGAAGAATCTAGTTGAACCTTGCTGCATCATTCCAAAAACGCACGTTAAACGTTTTACACATTTTCCGAAAATATACGAATATTTTCACAGCCATCCTACTTGAGAGTTTAGTTGAAACATGCATGCAATAATGGAAAAATCAGCAATATAAGAGAGTGCCGTTTCCTAGTTTAGGGTTCAGAATGTTCAGTATACACGACTAATATGCTTAGCGTTCCATCGCATGGGAGATACTTTGTAAGATTTCACATTTTTGCATCATTATATTTTGCAAAATGCATGGACGCATTTATAAAAATGGGCTAGTTTTCGATTTTTACCCTTTCTCCTCGAGATGATATTCAAAATTTCGATCTAAGGAAAAGTTGGGGGAGGGGAGTGGAAGTTTCACGTCCGAAAAAGCTTAAAAAGATGGATACAATAGATTTTTTTTTTAAATTCCTCCTTTGGTGTACAACTCGCGTATAGACGTATTTTCACAAATAATATAAAGAAGCACCGTTTCGACATCATTAAAGTCGAACGCTTACATTTACTCTCGACGAATCGCATGTCTAAATTCTGTAGACTTACTGCCCGAGGGGGAGAAAGATCATAAAGGATTGAGTTCTCCCAGATGCAAGCAACAGAGTATATTCTGCGTGGAGCAGTATAGCTATTACGGCCGACCTCCTTCTCTTACATTTCTCCTATAAACGAAAAAAAAAAAAAAAGTTCTGAATTTATCCCTAGAAATGCATCTGGAAATGCAGACAGGAATTCGATTTTACCTTTTATAACAACTTAGCCTTAAGAATGACGTAGCATTCGAGATCTAAAAATCTTAGCTTCGATTTCTTTTCGAAGGATACTGAATAGATCCTTACGTAACAATGCCGGAATGGGTATTGAGAGAATTGGATTCTTTTTCTCAAGTTAACTTTTCCACGAGACCCTTAAAATATGTTGATTTCTTCTATAAAACTATATTTTGTGGAATATATTTCCTTTATTCAATCAAGAATGGTCTATTTCAATAGCAGATGACTTAAATTGGAAAGATACTTTTTTGCGGTACCGTTGTTGAAAGCACTAAAAGTTAAATCGGTAGCTCTTTCTTTGAATCCCGGGCGCTGAATCCTAGATATTGTGTCTTCTATTTGAATCCTGGACTGTGTTGACGTATAATTCCTTCCAGAAAAGAAATTTATTGAAAAGATACCGTACGTGAGATAATATACGTACACAACGTAATATTTTAATTTTAATCTACAGTAACTCCATATTTTCTATTTAATTGGGTTACATCCCATTCGTAAAATTAATAAAGAAATGTTTTTTCAACTTTCTACTTGACTTTTTATCTCGACCAAACAGTTCAAGTTTTTTTCCAAAGAAGGAATGGTATAACGACCGACATCGGTGAAAATCAGAAGGTGCGAGGTCTGGTGAATAGGGTGGATGCGTAGAACATCCCAAACGAGCTCTAATAACTTTTCTCGAGTGCCGCCCAGTCGGTAAACTGGTTGGGGGAGCCTACTGCGGCACCAAAGTGCCGTGTTCGAATTCCGGAGAAGGCATGGATGGACAGACAATTATCTATCCCTTCATGAGGTAACGGTGGTCGCCTGTTATGTGCCCCCCATAATAAACTGCCCACCGCTTCCCGCCTTTGTAGTCACGAAAGCCTAAAAATGGCTAGTGCCCGCCGTAAGTAAAACTCACATATTTAGTAACTAATTATGTACATACTACCTAACTATTTATACTATAATAATTAACTAACTATTTATAACTCACGCAAAATTTTTCTCGAGGCCGCGCATTGTCCTGATGAAACACGGCGCCTTGCAGTTCAGTATTTCTGAAGTTTTTGTTCAATTTCTGGATTTAATTCGCCTAACTGAGAACAATACTTCTCTGATTTCTATAGTCTTTTTTTATATATATATATATAAAAGTTCCTTTTTGATACAGAGTTTTTGTTCTTTGATTTTTTCCCTCCTTCTTTGCTATAGAGTCCGTTTATGTTCCCAACAGACCCAGGGCATGACATGCTTCGGATGAACACCGGCTTTTAGGGTTTATTTCGCTTTGGCTAACATCTTTTCCGTTCAATATTATTATAACTTGTTCAATTTTTATCCCCCATTACTACTTGCTTCAATAATGGTATCTCCTCGTTGCGCTTAGAGAGCGGGTCGCAAATGGAATGCGATCCATCAGATACTTCTCCGTTAAAGCGTGGGGAACGCATACATCAGAACGGTTCATGTGTCCTAACTTCACAAAATAGTCGTGGTTAGTGGATTTTGACATATTTAACATTTCTGCTAATTTACGTGTCGTATAGCTAGAGGCCTACAGTATCTAACTCTCTTTAGCCACATAAATTAATCTAGATCCTGTAAATGCACCTGGCGACTTCTCGCCAGAAGCGTAAAATAATACCAGTACAGATGAAGGGTGAAAATGAACCCTTTATTTTTATCAACTAGGAACAAAAAGGCAAGTACCTCGTGCTTTACAAATAGCACCGACAACTTGCTGTGGAACTTAAGCATTGTTACATGAATCAATTCAGGTCTAAAAAGAGTTTTGGACTAGCCCTTTAAGTTAAGGCTATCCTAAAATGACTCGACAACCTAACAGGCTTGGTAATTATTCAAATGGCCAAAATGCGTATCAGCAACTTCGTGTAACAGCAAGGTCAGAAACAAAAAGTGCGCTGGCTAGCGAAGTACGCTCTGAATAAACTCGAAGATTCATCCGTTTACATACTCACTTCACTTAACCTCAAATTTATATCCTGGACACGAAATGCGAAAGGAAATTGAGGAATTCAAGAAAGATAATAAAAATTTGGAAAATAGGTTAATTGAACTAAGGAAAAGCCTACAGGCCTAACCGGGGATTCTCGATAAAAAGGGTGAAATTTTCAGCTTTAAACCTAGAAAACCACTTCCAGACAGTTATTTCAGCTGCAGCACCTTCGCCATAAACAAAAAATATCTTTTTTGCCGGTTAAAGAAAAACATTAAATTCCTAAAATTCACTTTGTTTTCTTCCATATTAAAAGGAGAAAAAAAGTGATAAAAATTAACGTACGTAAACAATTTTTTTTTTCAAATATGCTTGAAATGTCGTCTTTAAGGATATGTACGAATGTCATTTGTTTTCAGTCGTTCTGATATATTCGAACTTGTCCTTACGCCACCTGCCAAAAAACGGGCACATTACATGTCCTACATTAATTTTCAAAACAAATTAAATCAACACAACTACAGTCCCTTTACATGGAATTAAGCGTTCTCACTCGCATAGCACTGAAAGATCCGTTGTTTGATTCCCGCCAAGGGCACAGATGATTTATCCCATTTTAAGGCTCTGAAATGTCTCTCTAATGAATCTCAAACGAAAATGTGAAGGATAAGAAACATTATTCTACCCGGATTCGTTCAATTGTGTCTCAGCCTAGGCGCAGTCGTACTTTAAAGTGAAGCAGAAAGTAAAGAAGTATCGCATCTCATTGTGAGCACTTCCGTAGTGTAAGCGCCCAGCTACCAGTATGAAGATTTTTGGTTCTGTCGTTAGATTTATCAAATGGACTGCTAATAAAAACTTAAATGTTTCCTCTGCTGGGAGATGACCTCATCATCTCAGCGGTCAGGAATTACTGAATTCTCAATATAAGGAACTATTATTTCTATCTTCAACATCGTGCTCTCTTGGCAGTAAGTCACTACTTTTAAGATACCATTCTAAAAGTTTTACTTTATGAAAAATTTAAATACCCGTAAGTATTTAAATTTTTCATAAAGTAAAACTTTTTTCATAAAGTAAAACTACAGCAATATTTCAAAAGTATGATCTTACAATTATTTTGTACGAGGAACAAATAAGTAGCAAAAACTTAAAAAGAAATGTAAATGACTTTAGACCATTCAAACTAGCAGGGATCATGACTGAGGAACATAGCATCTATGGCAAGGGTTGGAAGTTGAATTCAGCACTCAGTCATCCGTCGCTAACAGAAAGTTCGTTGCGGAATGCAAGCATTCATGTAGGAGCTTTTGGGTTCAGGGTGATACACGCGACCCTCCTGCGAACTCTGGCACGAGATACGAGAAATATATACAGTGAACTTTACATGCCCAGGAAAATTACTTGGATTTTGCTGGGGAGAAACAGATTAGCGTCACTAGTAATTGTACCCACAATGACATCTGTAATCCATATGTTGTAAAGTAGGTCGGCAAAATAAATTTAAAACCCTGGCTGGCCAAAAATGTTTCAGTTGCCATATGGTAGTTTGCAGAGTAAAAGAAATCTTCCAAAACATTCCAATCTTAGTTATGATGTCCATCATGAATGGAGTTTCTTAGCTTTTACGGAACCATTCCGGCAATGACTGAGCGTTAATAAACTTCAGGTCTTAAGACATCATCGAAGTCTGGCACTAGACACGATAAATATGTAAGAGAACTTTATATGGCCAGGAAACTCACTCAGATTCTGTCACTGAGAAACCAGATTAACGTCACTGCTAATTCTGCCCATAATGACATTTGTAATCCATATGTTACAAAGCGTGTTGGAAGAACAGATTTCAAACCTGCTGGCCCAAAATGTTTCAGTTGCTATATGGAAGTTCGCACAGCAAACAGTCTCTTCCGAAACATTCCAGGCTTTTTTATGATGTCCAACATGAATGGGGTTTCTTAGCTTTTTCAAAACAATTCTGGTAATGCCTGAATGTGAATAATCTTCAGGCCCTGTTACATCATCATTTTCGGCGGAGTTAAACGATGATGCTTATTTGGGCTGCCACTAGTCAAATCCCAGTTGTTGTCCCAACAGCGTAAAGTTTGCTTGTATGCAAACGGAAACCAGAAGATACAGGTCGACTCAATGAATCATTGCCATTGTCAGTGAAGGGAATGTTGATCATCTCTTTTATATAGGTAACTTCTATGGACTTTCCAAGAAAATTTCGTGCTTCCCCTCATAACCATTGGCCGCAGTAATATCATCTTCAGCTCGACGTCAAACAGAAATACAAAACTCTGGCATTATTAAAAGAAATATTATTGAAAATACTCAAATTCTGGTCTTAGAAGTTCTAATTAAATTAAAGCAGAGCACGCATTCTAGATGAAATTATAGACTTAAAAAATTCAGAAAATCAGAGGCTCAGGAATCAATAACTTTTGAATAATTTAGAAATTAGTTAGTCGAGTCATCAAGTTTATAGAAGCAGAAAGTATGAAAAATAGGAATCGCCCTTTTGAGAGATTTAAATTTCAGATCTGCCGATTGTTAGCCAGATGTGTTTCCAATTACACAATAAATGCAAGATAGAAGGAGGAAGGAAATACTTTACATTCTTCCCCATTTTAATGGCGATTGGACAAACAAGGACTTAATCGCCAAATTCTGGTAGTGAAGAATTATCGTCCATCACCGTAGGCAAAAATTTCTGGAAGCATGGATTAAGAAATAAGAACAAGAATAATGAGAAATGCCCACGGCGGGATTCGGACTCCAGTTTTCTCGATAACTAGAAGTGCTTCCAATTAACTAACTGCTTCCAATTACGCCGCAAAAACAGGAAGGAAAAAGGAAGAAAATAGCTTACAAATTCGCTAATTTATAAATGCAGATTTTATTCACTCTATCATTAAATTTGTTTATACGACTAGAACTTTGAACAGCATTAAAAATAAGACAGTTTCTGTTCGTTCTCATTCCAAGCTATTCAAGTTCAAGTATAGACATACCCATATTTCAGAATTTTGCGTATTTAAATAGTTTAAATAATAAAGGAAAATGTTTTCTTTGTATACTGAAAATATGTAAGCAAAAGTTATATTTTAATCAAAATTATTCGAGGATTTCCGAGAGGTATTTTTAATTTTCTAATAGAAGAGTAAAGAGCAAAGTAAAACTGTTTCTGAATGAATAAAAACGCTTTTATATAACATCACATTCATTTGTAATAAATTAAAATTTATAAGAATCCGCTGAAATATTAGAAACTTTCTCCTTAACTATTAAATGTTCGGATTATGAGCATAAAATGTTTTAAAATTAAACGCTATTACTATAAAAACTATATTTTAATAATTACTAAAGTGAAAACTAAACAGAAGAATAAACTCAGCGTTAAAGAATTACAAGAAAATATACCGTAATAGTTGTGTTTTTCTATATAGAAAGTTAAACAAATTTTAAGTTAATATTTTATCGTTTTAAACATGTCATTACTACGAGGTGAGAATGTAACGGCGCATTATTTAATTGCGTTACGACATATAAGCTGAAGATAATTAAACTTAGATTAAAATCTTATCAAATTTCTGAAAACTTAATTTATTTCCAGTTAAAGAAAATAACGTCTTCTTTTCATGAAAAGAAGAACAATTTCCTAAGATCATTACTTTCTGAGGGAAAAAATCAAATTCGTTTTGCAATAGCTTTCAAACAAACACTTTCCTTTTTCTTTTCCTTTTTTACAGTTACTTAAAAGCTAGGTAACTGATTTTTTAAATATTTATGCAAAGAAATATTATGTCAAAGAAACGTAGATACATAGGAAATTAACCCTCTAAGCGGCAAGGCCGTATATATACGGCCGTATATATACTAGAATATTTTTTGTGACATCTGTAAGAACGTGCATATTAAAATATGTCAAAGAAACTAAGGCAATATCTCAAAACTACACAAATCTAGGTATGAAATACCAGGAGAGCTTTTACAGTAAAATCAAAAAACTAATTTGTTCTCATAGTAGTTTTGAGAAATTTGTGCTTTCTTAGCAAAAACCCTGGCCGCTCAAAGAGTTTTAAAATACTGAAATAATGTTTCTAATGTAGTTACGATCTTGTGTATCATTGATCAGCGAAATGTATTTTGTGGACACTAAGAGCTATACAAACCAAAATTCGAAATATTTTTGACACCAATTCGACCTCAAAATTCGCACAATTTACCCTAATTAACCAATTATCATGATTTGAAATTTTACTAAAACTTTTTCTAACTTCCCTAGTTTTTTACCAGAATAAGAATTAGTTATCGCGTATTTAAGCCGATGGTCTTACAGCTTTTGGCAGCCTAACTTGCAGTTCATGTTCCATCACCAGCTCTGTCAAAGTTTGTTCCGGCTTCAGTCATTTTACTAGCCTACTTTAAAAGCAAGCTATGTATTCCCTGATTCATCTAAAGCAAACCTCTTAGTGTAGTTTCCGACTATATTACTTAAATTTGGATTTCAGTTTAGATTATTTTAAATACTGGTAAGTTGCGGACGATCTAAAGGACATTCTACTAAGCTTATATTTTAAAATCCTTCATTTTTTTCCTGCGTTTATTTTTATCTAAAATACTACGAAGTAAGTCTTATTGTATTAATAATGAAATGCAGTCAGATTTCGTTATCCGGAGTGTATGATCCACTTTGTAGATCAACCGCACCTCGTTAAAGAGAATGTTAAAATTATTAAGCGCAGAACGTTAGAATAGTTAGTCTTTCAAATTATCAGCATCAAACGAAAGAATCTACAGAAAATTTGAAAAGGAAACAAAAAAGCGTCTAATTTAAGGTGATGGTAAAAACTTTATAGGTTATAATTCAAATTTTTTTCGAAAAATTTATAAAAATGATTTAAGAATACAAATTTAAAGAACAAATCATTGTGAAGGCTACGTTACAGTTGAACGTGAAGAATCTTAAGAACTGATAGGTGAATAATCACTTGAGTTCGTGTGACAAGAAAAAAAAAGATGGAAAGGTAAATAACCCTTTATTATTAAAATAAGATTTTACAGAACTCCGTCTTGGAGTGTACAATAAAAGCCGACACTTTTTGGGCTTGAACTTAATAGGCTAAGAGTTAAACTAAACCTAATCTAAACTAAAGAGATATAGGCGAAGCTATCAAGATTCTAATCAAGTTGGCCCCTTAACGCTAATTGACTGTAAAGCTATCAAGGGCCTGAGTACGGCTGAGCGTAATAACAGCTTTGAGAGAGAGTAGCCAGAAAGGCGAACGCGCGTTAATCAGAAACTCTGATTCTTTCTCACTCAGCAAGTTGAACTTCGCGGTTAAATACCGCTCCCCCTCATGTATTCAGACGTGAATCTAAAACTACGTTCTGGCCGAAAGTAGTAAGTTAAGAATTTGACAGGAAAGAAGTTTATCTCAAAATTTAACTGTTAATAAAATTAACATAATTCTTACAAAGTTTAATAAAAAAGAGAGAACAATAAATATATACAAAATTCAATTAAGATTGAGGAGCTAAAATTTTGAGAGCTAATGTTTTAAAAACTAATCGTGCGATTTTCACAAAATTTGGCACTTTGGCATAATTTAAGTCGTAGAATAGAAATATGTCCTATTTTGTCCGAAATATGTCCGATTGAGAAAAATTTGTTTTTGTGTCAAAATACCTATATTAGAACAATGTTAAAAGAAAATACCTATTTCGTACGCGAAAACGTTTCTGAAATACTGTGGTTCCGTGAAAAAATTAACATAAGCAAAATAAGGTGCAATGAAATGTGTTACAAAGATAAGTGTAGCAAAGAAAAGTGTTACAATGTCGAATGACTTTGAATGTGTGTATCACTTTTCAAATCCCGTTTTGAATTCCAAGTGAAAAAAAAAACCCTTTGAGCGTAATATAAAATCTAAAATCTTTCAGATTTTTTTCTTTAAATTGTTGTTTGAAATTATAACAGTACATTGCTTAACTAACTGGGCTATTCGAAAACAAATATACGTGCAAATTAATAACCTACATATTTATCATGCTTTTAATATTATTCCTGATTGTTCTAATTTATAGCAGTTGGATTTATGATACGACTAATTGATGTTACAGAATTATTCTAATCAGTCAAGTTTTATTTTCGTGGGACATATATTACGTAGTTCTGTACAGAATAATTGCTTTTTTGCCATCTAACAGACGTATTTCTTATCCATTGAATATTCAGGCGTTTCCTCACCTAACTCGCTTTGCCAATAAAATTATTTGCCTGATCCAAGCCTCTCCGGAATACACACTTCAAACCGTCGCTTTAAGTGATTATTCAGACAGAGACCATCAGAAAGATTTGCGTCCACTACCTTTTCTATAGCGATCTCGCCTCGCATTGGGCGTAAGAATTCCAACGATACAAATGGTGCCATTTCCCTAGCGTACGCTTCTCTTGACTAAAAAGAGAAAATCCCACTGACTTGGCGGAGGCGGATCTTCTCTCTTGTATTGACCAATTTGTAAGTGGACGGCGGTCATCTGTTTCAGCGGGGTAGGAAAAAAGGGGAGTTGGGAAGTTTCCGAGGCACTGAACCGAAATCGGGAGGATCGATTGTCCGCGATGGGATTCGGAAGGGAGGATGACCCTTGACTAACATTTGTTTGCCGATCACCGAAACCCTCTTTGTTGACAATCGGAGATCATGTTAGGATCCATCAGATCACGGCGTAAAAGTTATTTCTAATGAACGTGAAATTAGAGCATTCTGAACAATCCTCGAACTTCAGCAGTCACCTTGTTCGAAAGCATTGCTTTATTTATTAAATATCGTGTTCTTCGAAATTAAGCTATAAAATTCAATTCAACAGCAATATCATAAAATATTTCAAAAAAGCATATCTTTAGAATTTCCGATACACATTCTCGCGTGTCGAAGATTATTTTTTTTTTCTCCCGTACAGTATAGCCGTTGAGTTTGTTATTAAAAATTTTGTAAAACATTTTAGATAATAAAACAAATTCCGGATTCTAGATGCCCATGTTCAAGTGGAGGTCTACGTTATTCAAAATTTGATGTCTGAATGTAACATTTTTTGCACAATGCGAGAAAACATACATACATTCATGTAGGTTCCTCATTATTAATTTCTTTAAATATAATGCAGGACTCTAATATTTGGTGGCAACAATTTTAAAAGTGAAGCACCGTTATATAGTGGACGATGCAAAATAACGGAAAAAAATTTGCAATTTACCTTTCTGGGTAAATTTCAAATTTGGAGTAAAACCTGAAGTAATATCTTGCAGTTCTTTTTTTCTAAATTGGTAAATGGATTTTAACAATTTGTGTTGGAGTTACGGTTTGTCAGAGCAAAGCTGTATTAAAAGCTGACATTAAGAAACTCTACAATAAATTAAAGGATTGAGTGCAAGCTGGACATACATCAAGCAACCATAATTTTTCAGCATAAATTTGCAATCAAAAGTATTTTTATGCAGTTACATGTATTATACATACTTTATAAAATGAGGCTGCATGCAAAACTTTATAAATTAAGCTTGCATGCAATACTTTATAAATTAATGTTGCAGAAACATCATCATTCATCGTTAATTTCACTATTTTCAAAACGGCTATATACTTCAATTTATAGAAAAACATAAAGCCTACTTTATCAGACTTCCAAGTTTTCAGTAATTCCGTAGGAATATTACTGCAGATCCCATACAAAAAAATTGAAATTGTAAAATAATCACATCTCATAAATAAATTTTTTTAGAGCGGGAATAATATATTTAACCCTGTTGAGTATCTATCTTCAAATAAAATTATAAACAAAAGAAAAGCAGAAGAAAAAAAAAATTCCCTATATATATTCTACACTCATGTCCATAAATTAAGGATAATGCAAAATCAGGAAAAGGAAGAGTTAGAAGCAAAACAAATTTGACTTATTTGTTAAACAAAAGCTAAAGAGCAAAAAAATATGCTATATGTTTGATATTATTAAAAAAATTAGCGATTTTTTCTCCCTGGAGCAAATTACAAAAAAAAAAAAAAAAAAAAAAAACTATTTACAAAAAAAAAAAAACAATATTACATGGTTGGTATGATTGTTAATAAATTGTATATCTCCCAGACGATGCAATACAGTCCGTACAACGCATAGGCATGCTGAGTATCAAATTATCGATCTGATCTTGGGGGATATTACACCACTCAAAAAGAAATGCTTTCCGAAGTTCCAGTAGACATGTAGGAGGAGGTTGACGGGCCGCAACTCGTCGGCCAAGCATGTCCCACACGTACTCTTATGGATTCAAATCCGCTTGAGAATGCTGGCCAGTCCATACGGGTGATATCCTCCGATTGAAAGCATTCGCTTACGATGTTTGCACGGTGAGGACGGGCGTTGTCATCCATAAACACAAATTGTGCGCCCATGGCGCCCCGAAACAAACGTACATGTTGTTCCAGAATGACGTCCCGACAGATTTGGCTTGTCATGGTTCCAATTTTAACATGCAGGTCAGTTCTGGAACCCAGAATAATTCCACCCCAAACGAGCACTCCTGCACCACCGTAACTGTGTCGTTCAATGATGTTTTATTGGTGGTAACGGATACCTGGAGCTCTCCATATGAAAGCCCGGCGAGAATCAGACTGCAAGCTAAACCTGGACTCGTCGGAAAACATCACACAAGCCCACTGTTGCGGTGTCCAAGATGGATACTCATCTACTCTAGGCTAACCGACAATGAGTTGCAGTATTGGAAAGCATCTGACAGGTCTACGAGCATATAGACCAATCTGTCCCAAGCGTCTGTACACGGTATGCCTTGAAATTGTCGTACCAGTGGCTGAAAAGAGCTGAAGAGACAGGTCTGAGGCTGTGCTCCGCCTGTTTCTTTTGGCAGTAATTGTCAAATACCGGTCCTCATTCGGCGTTGTAACTCTGGGGCGACCTGTGATGTAACGTCTACTCACATTACCATCATCTTGGAATCGTTGCCAAAGCCTGGAGATGACACTCTGGGCAATTCCAGGTTCGTCTGATTCTTCCAGTTGGGTACGCCCACATTCCAGACGGCCGATAATTCTACCACGTAAAAAATCATCCAAATGAGACCTTTCTGTCATAACTATTCGGTTATTGTACTGAAATGCTTATAAAGCGCCTGCGAACAATTTTACTTCTTTGCCTGTATTCCTTATATATCACTCTCTTACACTCTCGTCATTGTGACGTACCATCGGTGTCATCTGGTTACTTCCTGAAATCTGCATAGGATTCTTGAAGATGTGTGTAGTGATTTTACAGGTGATATATTTATATTAGAGTTCGATTTCCGCGTGACTCCGAATTATCCTTAATTTATGGACATGAGTGTACATCGTAGGATTCTGGTATGTCTAGAAGCTTATCTCAGTACCTCATAAACCCTAATAATTTTACAAGCAAGTTATGGTTCTATCTTGAATTCAAATGATAAAATCTTCGAGAGGTTATAAATAACCGTTTTATTGAACTCTTTAAATTAGCAGAAGGCACCACATGTGCTGCAGACGAAACTGGATTCGAATTGGACTGGATAAAAACGGATTAAACTTGAATTAATGTCATTTGCTAACGAAGAAAAATTTTTCCATTGTGAACAAGCTGTGATTAGCTGTCTAAGATTAGTTTATATGTTTTTCTTTTCTGATATCAGATTCGTGTCCCTTGATGTGAAAATTTAAGGTTTTATAGTTTAGTAGGTATATTTCAAGCCACGCTGAGAAGATATGCTATAATTCCCCAAGAATTGAAGTCAGAGATGAAATCTTTAAAAATCGAACAATGGATTTAATCGATGGGTGGAAAATGTCTTAAAATTTGAATTTTCGGAGAATACGTGCAAATTTGTTACTGATAGAAGGATGAAGTGGAATGTAAACCGATTTATAAATATTATTTCTAACAGCAGAATTGACCACCTATGCTTCGATGGATAAGAAAGTCGGCAAACGGTAGTTTAGTTCCAGCTAGATTTTCCTTCTCTAAGAACAAGCTTGATGTTTTTTTTTTTTTTTTTTTTTTTTTTTTTTTTTTTTTTTCTGTTTTATCCGTATGTACCGGGATTGCGAAGCAGTTTTCTTTAGAAAATCCTTTCCCGAAGACACCTATTACAGGTTTTGTTTGTTTTATTTAATTCTGACAAAGCGCACAAAGGCTTCTAAGAGGAGGGATGACATTTTGGAGGACTTTCTAAGGGAAACTTCCCAGGCAGCACGTCTCCAAAAATATACGTATAGTTTTACTGAAATAAAAGTATGGTATTTTTTGCACGTTACTTTTACGAAATGTATACGAATAAGAAAGGCTAAAGCTACTGTTGACACTTTATCGTTATGTTTCATACGTTATTTTTACGAAAATTATACAAATCCGAATGTACTGGAAAAAAACCACCGCCTTTATGGTCTATTTCATTCGTCACTTTTACGGATATTATACGAAGTCTAAAAAGATTGAAAATGAAGTTTATAAATTCAAAATATTTAGTGTATTTCTGGCATTTTACTTTGTTTTCCTTTTACCACGAACATGACAAAAAAAGGGTATGCTAATATTTTTTTCCAACAGCATTTTAATACGTTATCAAAATTATTTCTGTTTTTAAATCGCCTTTACGTTTGAAATTAATTTTCTTCTGGTTAAAAGCCTGTACGAATTTGAAAACAATCATGATATTTTGATTATGTAGAATAATGATTAAATTACTTTAATCATTATTCTAGATATCCAACTTTTCTAGCCCTGATAATTTTTCCAACTTATAGCTTGCATCTCGTGTTCCTGAAATTAGGTCATTCTGCAGGTTTATTTTCAGTAACGTTACTATCATGTCCTCTTTCGTATAAATACTATATAAAAGTGTGTGATATTTAACTCTGTTTTTGGCAAATTCATTATGCAGAATACATTATATTGCCATTAAGTTTCGTATACTGAAATTAAGGTGAAATAAAAAAATATGGTTCAGAAATAATTTTTGCAAACTTAATAAATCAACTGCCACATACCGAATTAAGAAGTCTCATGTAGACAACACGTGACTTCCTTATACGGCCTATTAAATTATACATACTCCTATTACACATTATTTAAACTTAATTCGTTGAAGTATTCTGACTTAATTAACAGATCCTACAGCGCAGGTTGACAATGACATCAAAACTGAAAACTTGAAATTAAATATCTCGTCAATTTTTGTTGTATGGAAGTCAAATTTCATGCGGTTTTATTTTTTCAAAATGAGTATAAAAATTTCCCAAATATAAGTATAGGAACCGGCAGACTGTATTAAAGGTTAGATCTTGTTATGAGTCGAAAGTGTTTCATTATTCCTTTTTAATTTGACATTGCCAAAACATGAATATTTCCGTCATTTAAAATACGTATGTAATCGGAAATATACGACTAACGACCAACGATGGAGAAAATAAAAACCGCATAAGGAGTTTCAACGGTATAAAGATATAATATATACACTTTTGGTAGTTCCGATTGAAATAAAAAAGGGAGGTGCACAACTAGATGTTATATCGGTGCCATAGGAAAAATTTCGACGCTCTACGACTAATCGTTTGTTAGTTATACGAGATACATATGTACATATCTACGTACAGATTTCACGAAAAAAAATCCCCCATTTAATCTCCTTCAAATCCATTTTACAATCCGTTTTCGAAAAATGAGTCCATTATTCTGTCGGTACGTACAAATACCATGCAAAAAATCATCCACGTGGATTCGGGAGTGGTCAAAAAGGATATTTCATTAAAATATGATACTCGAAGGGTTTTTGAATTACAATACTTGGTTCAAGAAAGTAACAAAGAAAACATATATGTATATACTATTTACAAATGTGCCTTTTACGGAAGTCGAATATTTATTCGGAATACGTAACAACATACTGAATATTTATCTGCGTAAGTAATAATTTTGCCAGATTTCCTAATTAATTGGAAAATAGATTCTCCTAAATTAATTGTCAACAGTACATTTGGATCTGAATTAATACTTTTACGTACCCTTCTTATGGAATAAGAATGTCTAACGTCACTTAGAAGTTATGCCATTTCAGACATTCTTGCGAAATAGAACAGCGCCAGCTTGTTTTCTGATGCATACTCTCCTACTGTTCAAAATCATATCTATAATTTACAAAACTACAAGAATCGGTTTGCTTCGCAGTGGTCCATTATAAGTCAGTGCCATTCTATTTAATTGCTCAGTCGATTTTCCATCCTATTTAACGCTCCCATATTCCCTTACCCTTTCCTTTCTAATTTGATTTATTTGCATACTTCCACATTTAATTTGGTCTACCATACATTTAAGCCTTCTAATTTGACATGTTATGCCGAAGAGAGTGATGCTTCATATTTTCAAGACTCCATTTAACAAAGCAGCCGATGTAAAAGCATTAGATTGTATGAGATTCAAATCTAGTTTCTCAGAGTAAGCCAATACTTGCCTAGTACCAAAATATACCAAACGCAATATGCAAAATTTAAACTCTTTAACCTTCTGATCGGCACGGTGTTTCACTAAGAAAGGCAGAATTTCCGAAAACTGCCATAAGAAAGAGTTATTTTTATTATTATAATAACAACATACTTCAGATGCTTTATAAACGAATTAATGTATTCTTAATATTTATGTGTTGATACATGCCCTTAATTTCTTGGACGTATTTCAAGATGTACGTATATATTCGTTCTTATAGACATCACCAAAATATTCTAGACCGTGTATATACGGGCTTGCCGATCAGCGTGTTTGATTGCAATTTAACCGATATTACTATAGCATTTATTCTTTAATTTAAAAACAATATTCATTAGAAACAAAAGTGAATGTAATTTTAATTTATTTAAAAACAATATTTTTCATTGGATAATGCTGCCTAGATTTGAAAATCAGCAAATATATATATGCTGGTTTTAAAGACACTATAGAGACTGCAATGTACATTGCGGGGGAAAAATGGGGCAGTTCCTGCCAAACTGCCAAGTTTTGTAAAAATTGCACAAGTAGTTTTAAAAAAATTAGCTCTCAAAGTTTTAGCTTCTCAATGTTAATTGAATTTGATATATATTTATTACTATCTGTTTTTTTTTATTAAACTTACTTGATTCCTTCTTCCAGAATTCAAAATTTAGTCTTAATTCAAATATAATTCGCACATTTTTTATGATTATTTTTTAAATTTGTATTTTTAAGTATTTTTTATAATTTTTTCGAAAAAGCATTTGAATTATAACCTATATAAATTTTGCCATCATCTTAAAGCAGATGCAGTTCTACGCGTACATACAAAAAAATTATAGTGTTTTACTCAAACTTTCCCGAGATATACGTGAATTTACATTTTGGCACATTTTAAAATTTGGCGTATTTATTATAAGCGATAATAACGCCAAATGTGGTTTACGCACTTCGTTAAAATTATATGAAATAATGAACGATGACTTTTCCAGCTCGTTTACAATGAGAAAAGGAGAGAAATAGGTTGCCATAATTTAAGAAGTTTGCCAAGAGAATTAATCTTGGCGCAAACTGAAACAAATTTGCCAAGATAAATTTTTAAATTTCTCCATAAATTTCTCATCAAAAGTTACAAAATTTAACATTTCGGCAACATTTGAGTCGTAGAATCGAAATATGGACTCGTAACTGGTATGTTATTTCAGAAAAAGTCCGATTTTATATCGAAAATCCTATGTTAGAACAAAGCTACATAAAAATCTAATATATAAATCGCCCTTTCGAAACATGGAAAACGCAATTTGAGTTATGTCAATCGTTTCAGTAAAACGTGAGATATAGAACTGACTTTTTTTTCACAGTTTATATTTAAGATATTCGGTTCCGTAAATACTATACTTTCAGTTTTGTTTTTCGTTTTATTTCTGCAGCAGCAACGCAGCTGGCAAATATACAAGATTTCAGAAACCGATGTCATTTAAAAGAAAGTTCTTGAAAGCGATGTTACTATTTAACTACAGTTTCTATACATTTCCTAATTCTTCTGCAAACTCGCTGTCAAATGAGAAGGGAGTATCAAATGTAGTAAAATACAGTTCTTGCTTACCGACATGTAATCAATGACTCATGATGGTAGTTGGAAGATGTTGTCATTAAAAAACAAATGCCTGTAATGAAGAAAAAATTTTAATTTACATAAATATAATAATATCATTCTATTTGGAAAGGGCCTTTATGAATGTTTGAGATATTCGAGCAAGCTGAAGTTAAATTAACAACCTTCATTAACAAAATGTCTTTTCTAATCTAAGATTGCAATGTTACTATGTATTCTTATTAGAAGGTAGGTCTGTTTAAAGAAATAATATTGTAATACTTACATGTAGTTTATCCCAGACTGCTTTTTATTTGTTAGGTTCTTAATGTTACCGCACCTTTCGGAAATTAAATTACTTAGATTATTTTCCTTTCTCGATTTTCGGGTGAAAAAATTAGTAAACTAAAATCTGAAAAGTTTCAGATTATTAATTACGTCCAAAGGAGGGTTATTTTAACATTTTCGTGTTACATTTATTCATTAAAAATCATGTTCCACGAAACCATGAAATTCAGTTCCAGAACAATATCGCAAAATAATTTTAAAATGAGCATATCCTTAGAATTTCCGATACTCAATCTCGCGCGCTGGAGATAAGCGTTTTTTCTGTACCACGTTGCCATAGCTCGCTTTAAAATTCTTGAGTTTGTTAATCAAAAATTCGTTAAAATTTTACAAAATATGAAATCGATAATAAAACAAATTGCAATTTTCAAATTTGGGCTTCCAGATGCCCATATTCGCAGGAGGATTACGTTATTCAAAATTGGATGGCTCTAGGTACCGTTGCTTTATCACAATGCGAAAAACATACATACATTTAGGCAGATTCTTCATTCTTTAATTTCTTTAAACATAATGCAAGGCTGTAATATTCGGTGGCAACAATTTGAAATGTGAAACAACGCTTGTAGTGAATCAGCGCAAAATGCCGAAACGAAGTTAATAGTCCTTCTGGGTAAATTGTCCCTTGCTTATTCACAAAGCCTACAGACCGTTTCTTTTGCTGTTTGCTCCGATTGGTTAAAAGAGGTAGGGTTACAGAATCTAGTGCTTGGCGACTTTTGATTCATCGCCTTTACGAATTGTATTTGAGCGTGGTGTACCAAAAAGTGTGCATAATCCACCGGAGAAACCGCAGACCAGTGGTAACGAGCGCGAGAAAAATTCTCAGACTTCTAGGTCGCCGGTTCTATCCCCGCTCGTAACTTTCATAAACTCTGCTCTATACGGATTTATTTTTATTTTAACTTTATTGAATGTCTTTGTCATTATTTGTCTTTTCGCCTTCGGGTACGGTGTTAAAAATTAAACGCCTTTATTTTTTCTATTTTTGTTAATGTTAATTTTTCTTTTTTTTATTTACTGGTTTGTACTCTTTGTAGTAGGTACCAGTAAGCAAGATTACGATTCAAGATCTCGAAAAGCGTTTTAATAGATATAGGGCATAACGGAATAAAATATAATTTTAGTTATATTTACTCGTAAAAAGAATAGGTATCCGACACCCTTAAATGTTTACTGAATGTTTTCATTTGGTTATTTTTTTTAATATTCCTTTATTTGTATAAATTAATGCGCTATGAAAATTTACACAACAGACTCTTCCTAAGTGAAATAACGAAAAAGTGCATATGCTGTCTCGATATAAACACCTTTTCTTGTAAAACAATTACGTACTTTTAAAAGTTTAAATTCAAATACAAATAAACTATTAATAAGATCACTAGGTTATTTAAGATATATTCCACACAATTCCTCTAAGCTTTCATTTATAAACTAAAAAAAAAAAATATTGAATGAAATAAACGCTGTTTCCGTTTGTTTGGCGTTAATTACCACGCCTACAGGGCGATAACTCGCCATTCCAAATATGACCGCCAAGCAGATGTTTCCTCCAATGAGAGCAGCCCGTAGCGAAATTGTCTGTAGGCTTTGTGAATATGCTTGTCCCTTTGAACTAAAATACAAGAATAGGAGAAAGAGACGAAGAAATACGGTAATAACAGTCTTGGTGTGTTTTGAATGAATCCCTTTAATGAAGCGTTTGCTGAAGCTAAAATATAAACTGACTGTTGCATATATAAAATTGGAACACAATATAAATTTGTTTTAAGAAAATAACTGTTTCTGCCACATTTGTTTCGCTGCTAAAATGTGCAAGTGTTAAAATAGAATTTTGATTTCTTTTACAGAGTTGAATCTTTACCTGCTTTCGAAAAAATAAGTATCTACGCCAAACTGAAACAATGCTGTTAAAACTTATTCAACTTCACAACGGAGAAACGATTTTTTACTCGATAAAACTTTAGTAAAACTTCCTTTCTATCTCTGGCTGCTACGGACTTAAGTCTCGGTGCTTTTATAGGACAGCTTGCAATTTTCTTTCCTCTGTGGCAACTCTATTTCCAGCAAAGGTTTCTCATTTTCTCCCTAAAAAGACATCATCTTTGAATTCTTCCTCCCCCCTTTTTCGTTTTGGGTTTTTATTTTTGTGTTTCTTTTGCATCTTCCTTCGAAATAGATCTCCTCTGTATCTTTGCGGAGATATAGTTTTTATTTTAAAAATCGGAAGGGGAGGCACCAGTGAAAGTAAGAATCCCCAAATCTACCCACCCACGTTAAGAAATGCTTATGTGGACGGCGAGATTTTCAACATATTGGAGTGCTGCGACATTTTTGGCCACCTTCGAAAGGATTTAAGACGTTTGCGTGCGCGTATGTATATATATATATATATAATATTTTTATGTGTATTATTTATTCATAAAAATTACGTTTTTTAATAATAAGCTATAATTATTTTTAATTGTTTCTTAATTAAAATAATTTTTTAAACAAACAAAAATATATATATATATAAATAGACTGTTCCGAAATTTGTATTTAGATAGCTAATTTTAGTAGAATTATAATTTAAATTGTTTTACTTCTCCGTGCAATGCAGCGCGAGACAAGTTTTAAGAGAAAGCTTTGCGGAAAAGTAAAAATACAGAACCATGTGCATTTAACATTGAATAAAGGACTATTTCGGTAATTTGTAATGAAAGTGAATAAACATAATTGATTGCTATGTTAGTTGTAACCGTAATTCCATCCTCTTATTGGTTTCCAGAAATCTCGAGAAGCAGAAAACTCTAGAACTATCTCGCGCGGCCGCTTGAAAATTATTTAAAGCCAGAAAGAGGCATCTCAGCTTGTTTTTTTGTTTGTTTGTTTGTTTTTGTTTTTGTTTTTTCTTCCCTTTATTTTCGCAGCTAATTGTGGCAAAATAAAGAAATGTTAATGTTCTCAGCTCAGTTGCTTAGTTATTGCTGTTGCAGTTGTTATTGTTGCAACTTCTGCATGAGATCGGTTTAGCTTTCTTTCTAAATGCGCTGTGCATTGCGTTCTATTTAATGTTTTAGTAGGTCAGGTTATTTAATTACGGCAAAGCCTCGAGGGTTATCTGCCTAAGGGAAGGGATGCCTTCGTGGAGGACTTTCTAAGGCTCGTATACACGTTACACATGGGGAACACCACGAAAGCACCCATGCAGCCAGCCCGTTCGCGGGATTCGAACCTCGGAGCGAACTACCAGTGTTCAGCGATTTTACCGCTCGGCCGTTGGTGGGCTGTTTTTAGTAGTTTGCAGTATAACTATTGATTATTACTGTGTGATGCTGTGAACATTTGTATGTATATCTCTGTGGAAAATTTCAGAGTTCTGATATATTTCTTTTGATAAGAATAAATTTCATTAACCCACTATCGGACTTGTGGATTCAATCTATTACAAAACCATACGCACGCAACAATATATACTATTTAAATAAATATATACTATTTAGAGATTTAAAAAAAAAACTAGAATAGCATTTAAAAAGTAAATCATGTAAAAGGTATACTCATTAATAAAATAGCACGATGCACTAAATTTGGAAGATTTCGAGATTAGAAATAATTAACTTTTTTTAGAAATTAAATTTAAGATTTAGCCTAGTAGTAAATTAGTGCATTGAGGTATAATAATTTATACAAATTACTTTAAATCCGCATATATAGACCAAATTTTCAGTGAAGCACAATAATTTCAGTAATTATTCTTGCATACCATTGTTACATGATTTGAGTTTTGTTCTAGGTTCCTATTCGAAAGTAATAAACAATTTCCAATGCAAACTAATCAAAACAATTCCAATACAAATATTGGAAAAAAGTCTAAAACGTTTTTACTAATTAAATGGTTTTAATTTTAAAATTAAGCATTCAGCAAGTTATAGAATTCAACGTAATTGGCCTCAAAGTCTAAATTGAAAAGTATTACTTGATTATAACTCAAAAATAGTTAGTGAAAATTAAATTAAATAATTTTAACGATTTTAATGAGAAAGAATATTGATAATATGAAGTATATTGATAATGAAAAAATACTGATAGTGTAATGCTGAAAATCGAAACCAATTTCGGAGCAAAAATTTTTTAAATTCTGTATTCCGTTTCTAGAGAAAAACGTACCGAAATGATTTTTAAAGTAGTGAGAAAATGCTGAAAATTTACTATATGACATAATTACAATAAACAATAGCACTTCTTTGTTATAACTGCCCCTGAGATTGAAACGTCAGTCAACGGAGTATCTCCCCAAAATCTGGGTGGGTGTTCTCAAAGCTCGCCAAGTAATCGTATATTAGAACAGTGTTGCATTTTGCTCTAGCCGTATGTTATTCATTTTTGATGAGGTTTTCAAATCGGCATTTTCACTTCCTTGTACAAAGTAAAAAGGAATGGAATATTCAGTTATGGCAAAGCACACGAGGGCTATCTGCCTAAAGGGAGGGATGCCTTTCGTGGAGGACTTTCTAAGGGAAACTGGCTCGTATACACGTTACACATGGGGAAAACCACGGAAACGCCCATGCAGCCAGCCCGTTCGCGGGATTCGAACCTCAGACCGAACTACCAGTGTTCAGCGTCTTTACCGCTCGGCCGCTGGTGGGCCCACAAAGTAAAAAGGAAGTATTGTAATCGCGAAAAGTTTCAGGCAGCATATTTCAACAAAAATATCCATTCTGACTGCTATCGAATGTAATTTAAGATGTTTTTGCGTGATATCTGCACGTAAGAACAGAATAAAAGACTCGTTTCCTCCAAAAAATTATAAAACTGCTTTAAAATGAATTCTGAAGAGAATTTTTTGTGGCGTCTGTACCAACGTATGTACGTACGCATCTCGCATAACTCAAAACCCAGTAGCCTCAGAACGTTGAAATTTTGTATATAGGACTGCTATAACATGTAGATGTGCACCACGTATTTTAGTTGCAATCGGCCGCACCAAACGTATATAAATATATTTCTATATTTATCCACTCTGTTACCCGGCTCAGTGATCTCAGTTCCTTTACTCTTATATGTTTGCAAATTGTGCATTTTTTGCTTTAAAAATGATTGAATTATGTTGTTCTTATCTTTCGGTTAAGGTTTTTATGCCTTT
Source organism: Stegodyphus dumicola (assembly GCF_044657685.1). Lineage (NCBI taxonomy): Eukaryota > Metazoa > Arthropoda > Arachnida > Araneae > Eresidae > Stegodyphus > Stegodyphus dumicola. Next base: position 2,587,636 of record NC_140769.1, on the reverse strand, counting down.
AGTAAATCTGAAATATTATTTGCAGAATTAATCAACAATTTAAAAGCTGTTTAAGTGCGGTTAAGCCTAATTTTTAAATAACATGGCGGACATATTTATTTACATTTAAAACAGCAGAATAGTATATTTATTGCCAATGTAGAGAGACTAAGCTTCGCAATAATAACAATTGTTCGTCACTGCCATTAGATTTACGTATTCTTGGGCAGAGGAGCTGGCGTCCATGAAATAGTGTACAAACAGCCTCATGTGTGGAACAATAACATGCGATAAAATAATAGTAATAAGGATTCTTAAAAATATTTTAGGAAACGACATGCGAGAACATGTAGTTATGATATATTGTGTTGTTTATTTTTACATTAGTGCATCACGAGCTTGGCGAAATTATAGCTGAGAATTTCGGTTAAATATAAAATCGCTAAATATGTTTGGGAGCGATATAATTAATGATAAATAACCATATAATTTGCCCATCAATAATCCGTCGATAGTCAATGATCAATAGTTAATGGGTTATCAGTCTTCCATAGTCAATAATCTATCAATAGTCCGTTTATGATCTACAAATAGTTCGTCTGTGTCAGGGGTTCTCAACCAGGAGAACTCCTTCTAAGGAAGAATTTCATAGTTTCAAGGAACAAAGGCGGCCGCCCTTTTATTTACATGTTAAGGATTTAGTTATGAATATAATACTCATGAATAATGAATATAATACTCATGAATAATGAATATAATACTCATGAATAATGAATATAATACTCATGAATAATGAATATAATACTCATGAATAATGGATATAATAGAAATCATTTTACAAATATAATATTTATGAATAAAAATGTATAAATACTTTTATTCAAGTTTCGGTATTTATCAATATTTTGTGTATTTTTTCTCGTTCAATCTGTTAAACACGTTAAATTTAAATAAAAATATATGTATTTTTCGAATTTTCGGAAGGGATAGAATCATTCTAAAGTAGTACTAAAAGAGGAACACTGTTTAAAAAAATGGGACAGTTCTATATCTCCTGTTCAACTGGGCTGACTGACGAAATTCAAATTGCGTTTTTCATGTTTGAAAGCACGACTTAGGATACATATGAGATTTATATATAGCATTGTTCTAACATAGGTATTGTGAAAGAACATACCAAGTATTTTTATTTAATTTTTTTCCATATTTCTATTCTACGACTCAAAATATACCTAGATATTAAATTTTGAAAAATTTGGTGCGAAGTTTACGTAGAAATTAAAAATTTATCTTGGCGAATTTTTTTCAGTTTTGCCAAGAGTAATTCATTTGGCAAACTTCTTAATATATGCCCACCAATTTTCCTTTCGCTTCCATTATTCCGAAGCGGGAAAAAAGGCACCCCGTTACTACGTTTTTAAACTGTGCATGAGCGGAGAAAAACGTCCCGTCGTTCCTACTTTCAAATAATTTTAGCAAAGTTTATAAACCACGTCTGATGTTTTAACGCTTTCAAGAAATATGCCAAATTTGAAAACGTGCCAATATATAAATTCACGTATATCTTCGGAAATTTCGAATAAAAATTCTAATTTTTTGCAAGTGTGCTTAGAAATAAGTCTACTTTAAGATTATGTTAAAAATTCTATATATAATAATTTTTTCAAAAAAAAAATTATAATAATTATTTAAAAATGCAAATTTTAAAAATAAATTATAAAAAAATGGGTGAATTTTGGTTGATCTTTACAATATGGTAACTGGTAGTTTGGCGACATTTTGGAGGCGATAAAGGTTACTACCTGGGGCTTTGGTAATAATGTGAGCAGTACTCAGTTCCGATTACGCATTATTTTGCGTGAGGGAAATGAGAGATCATGGGATATGTCATGTGATATTAATGGACGAATTACGGTTCTTGAATCGGGAAAAAATATAGAAATTTTGTGTTTAGCTTTATTCTGTGTTGTGTGAAACAGTGTTGGCTAATTTTTGGATCCCATGGCTCTAACTAAAGTGAATTCGAAATGGGTATTTAGGCATTGTGATAAAGAGAAGTTTGCTTTTTATTTAGCGGAGGAAGTATGGAGGAAAAATTCGCAGAAAAAATCTTTCAATAATTTTATTGAATGAATTAGAAAAGTGTATCCGCCACGTAATCAAGATTCTGAAGAAGATTAGGTAAGTTAGTATTTTGAATTATTTGAGGATATTATTTTTATGCATTGTTCTAAATGTAAGGTGGAAAAAAAAATTGGTATTATTGGGAAAATTGTTATTAGCAATGATTTAGTTTAAAGTAATTGGGATTGTAAGGTAATTTTTATTAATTTAATGTATGTGCTCATTTATATTTTAAGTAGTGTTTTTGAATTTAATTATATTTTAATGCAATGACAGTTATTTTGTGAATTTTATGTTTGTAGGAATTTGGTATACGTTTTAGTTGAAGTAAACGTGCATGGAAATAATTTAAATATTTGATACTAAGTATTTGTAATGCTTGCGGTATGAATTCGTTGGTGACGTGTATAATGTAATAGATGATTTAGAGGTAAAAGTTTTTGATATTTTATTTATTTTATATGTGGAAATGTTCATATTTGTAAAGGGTAAATACTTTTTCGCGATCAGGTAATTTCATATATGTTCTTTTTACCGGGTTTAAAGATTGAGAAAATTGTCATGTATTTTCGTGAAATTTTTCTAATTTATGAGAAAAAAGCAGTGTACATAAATATAATGAAGAGTGCGAGCAATGCCATTTTTGTGCAATTCTGGGATGTTTTTTTAAGTAAAAATAAGTCGGCGTGTACATTGTTTATGTGTATGTGTTATTTTGAAAAACGCGTAAAGAGTATGGTATTGTGCACTTTTTCCCAATTTTGCAGTGAATATTTGTCATGATTAAGCAGTTTTGTTTGATAAAATTTCTAGCATAAGTGTAATTCGGCTAGTAGATTGTTGGAAGAAGTGTTCAGTAGATAAAAATAAAAGAAATATGTCTTTACTTCGTGAAGGCAAAATGGCGGCGGGGAAAAGAAAATAGAGGGTTGCTGTAGGAGAGTTGGTTGCCAAATTTTCGCCAAAAAATCGCCAAGTTACCATAATGTAAAGATCAACCTGAATTTTATTTGGAATGAACCTAAATTTCGAAATGGGAAAGGAGGAATCAAATAAGCTTAATAAAAAAAAGATAAATTAATAAATATACAACAAACTCAATTAATATCGAGGAGCTATAATTTTGAGAGCTAATTTTTTAAAAACTATTCATGCGATTTTTACAAAATTTGACATTTTTGCATAATTTGAGTCGTAGAATTGAAATATGGAAAAACATCGCATATCATTTCAGAAAAAGTCCGACGTTTTTGTCAAAATACCTTTAGTAAAACAAAGCTTTATATAAATCTAATACATGCCCTAAGTCGCGCTTTCGAGGCATGAAAAACGCAGGTTGAATTTCGTCAGTCGGCCCAGTAGTACGGGAGATATAGAACTGTCCCATTTATTTTTCTGTGCAGTGTACCTAGATTTTAAAGATAATTAATTAACAAAATGTAACCGTTTTGAGAAAAGCTTTTTTTTTTTTTTCATTTTTTAATACCAATAATTTAACTAATTGGAAATCTAAAGTTTCCAAAATTTTGTTTGGAAACTTGATTTTTAATCAGTTAATTAGAAATAAATATATATCTACTGAAGTGTCTTACCTCCAAGCAGAAATCGTTCTCCTTATTAATGCATTAATTGCAAACAATTTTCTGTATAATTTTATCAATTATTATCTTAGAATAGCCGGCATAAACTACGTCCTATAAATATTTACTTATATAATGATGATCTGTTTTAAAATCACTAGGAGGATAGAGAAGGATGAGTAATTTAAAATTATAAATATTTTTAATTACGTAACTGTACATATTCATCTGATTTCTTTGCTTCGACTAACTAGGCCAATTTCTGTTCGGTAAATCTTACAGTAACCATGCAGTACGAAGATCGTTTACTGTTCTTCTTCTATATTTTCGTTCTCTAAAGCAGGGGTCTCCAAACGCTTCAGCCCGCGGGCCATATTGGCTCTTTCACGAAGTTTCGAAGGCGACGATCCAGTTAATTCATTATACCACGGCGCTGCACTATGATGAAGCGTATACACGTTTTTAACCAAAGCAGTAAGGATTTTTGTGATTGGATCTGTATCCTATGATCTTATGAACAGCCTTGTTGTTCAGACTTTCCTGTAGTTTCACCCAACATAAATTTCTTAAAGCTGTTTTTAAACATTTGTAAAAATACATTTTTGTCCCAGAAATATCAGAGATTTATTTTCTTCGATTTATGTACTTTACTTTTCAATGGATTTAGCTCCCTGTTGTCACAACGGGACTTAGCACTATGTGATCATTTGATCCACATAGTGCTAAGTTTACATTTTGATCAGCTGCAAACTTTCGCTCGTAAGTATTTCATATCTTGGGCAAGTTTTATGTGAAAAAAATCATCCAAAATTAAAGTAAACTACAACATATACAGAACAAAAATTAAGATTTAAATAAAATCACTACCACTACTTAAAATTTCTATGAACCAACTTATAAAACTACTATGAAAGTAGGAATGATAATACACGAAACCTTTATTCTTGTAAAAAGTACAATCAGAACTTTTTACTTCCGTGTACGAAGTAAAGTACTGTAATTACGAAAAAAATTCGGATATCATATTTTAACAAAAATATCAATTTTGACCGCTCTCGAATCCATTTGAACGATTTTTTGGCATGACATCTGTACATACGGATAGAGTAAAGGAACCTTTTTCCCAAAACGGATTGTAAAATGGATTTAAAATGAATTCAGAAGAGATATTTTTTGTGACGTCTGTAGGTACGTATGCATATATTTCGCATAACTCAAAAACAAATAGCCTCAAAACGTTGATATTTTGTATGTGGGATTGATATAACATATACCTGTGCACCTCCCTTTTTGGTAGCAAGCGGCTGTGTCAGAAGTCAAAATATGTGTGTAATTTAAAGGACGTATGAGGAAGTCATGGGGGACCACATGAGATTTGTTATACAGAGTGTTACGGTATTTCCCTGATTATAAATTTAGATAACATTTATTATATGTTTTATAAATAACGTGCATGATAGGCAATGCATTTCAATCTAGAAATGCATTGCCTATCATGTTATATAAAATAGTTAAAGTGTATTATTTGTTACTTTAGATTTTATAAAACTATTTAAAAAAAAAACCTCTGGCGGGCCGGATCATTAGTGCTCGCGGGCCAGATTTGGCCCTCGGGCCGTATTTTGGAGACCCCTGCTCTAAAGCATTAAAGCCAGGTTGTCATAATTTTACCATTTTTAGTAATTTTTAAGATTCACTCTTTGCAGCTTCCCTCCCAACAGCTCCAACCAACGTAATAATTCACGAAAGTTTTATGCGCAAAAAGGTTTTCCTCTATTTGGTAAACCTCAGATTGTATTCCAAGGACATTTTCCGTCAAGAAAACAATGTGGTACGTATCATTTAAAATTTAATTAAATTCGAGTTTTAGTCACTATATAAAAGATGTGACTTAATAATTATTTAAGACACAATAACACGCCGAATAAATACTAATTCAGAAGTCAAACAACAAAACTCAGAGTTATATTTACAAAATTTTCACAGGACGGCTTTCGATGGTTTTACCGAACCACCATCTTCAGCTGCAAAACCGAAAATTGTTTTCAAAGAAAAGACATCATTCATTATAGAAAATTATGTTTGAACAACCAACGAGATGACATTATGCTTTAGCGATAACTCGGTAGCGAAATATTATATGAAATTAAACTTTCATCTAAATTAAAACATCAATATTTAGATAGTTATTTACTATTATAATTCCTTTGTTGCGTTAGGATTGCCGCAATTACTTTTGGCAGCACTGGCACCAACAATAGTTTGGCGATTTTTTACAACCCTCGCAACCGAATAGTACCCATATAAACTTCCAATCCAAAACTGGCCACATTTTTTATTGTATCATCTCAGTTTGCTGCTTCTGAAGTATCGTCTGTTTATTGTGTGAATTCCAAATAACTTTAACGCTGTTTATTATCAAAAAATGAGGGGTTATGTTTGTTCTGTGCTGCGATTTATCACCATCACAGCAGCTAACTATCAAAGAGAATTGAAAAATTTTATTCTACCTTATTATTCGTAGTGAGTAAATTAAAATATACAAACATAAGTTTACTAGCTATCCTGAGCCTTACTTGAAACTTAAATCCTCCTTTTACAAAGGATACAAAATCGGCAGTTTATGTCAAACCTACGAGAAGATTGCAAGCTTACTTAGACCACTACATATAATTTCACACGCATAAAGTTTGTAAACAAGATCTAACCTCAGATCAACATGCGCAGTTCGCTGTTTCGCGCTCTATCGTAAGAGGGGAGTCTAACATAACACAGGTATTGGCGATTTAAGAACTTGTTTAAACTTCGAAAAAATAGTTTACGGGACAGCATAAAGTTACAGCAATCAACGATTGGCAAAAATATAGCATAGTCCAAGTAGTGGGTTTATGACACACTGTAGAAGCCAACAGAAACAGAAGATAAATCAACGTAACGTAACTGCCAGGAGGACAATGGGGCAGAAGATGCGAGCAAGCATAGATGGAAAGATTCGTATGATCAAAAATCAAACTCCATCTTGTCAGTATGCAAGATACTATTATAATATAAAACGCCATAAACATTACAGAGTCTATCAAATAAACTAAAGTACGAGTTATAATGAAAAATGACTATAAAGAAACCACAAGCTTAGCCAAAAGGAAAGAATTAAATATTTATAGTTGTGTGAAATAAAATAGACAAACAAAACATTAATTCTGGCTCAAAAGCCCTACAACGTCCCCAAGTATCAAGTATAAAATGGGTTTCTTTTCAAGCATGTGGGTATAGCTATTAAGCAATGGAAATTTGATTTTTTAAATAGGAATAACTCGGCTTGAGTTTGAATGAGTTTTGAAATGCAGTCATCACCTTGATTAATTCAGAAAAGTCACTTAAATTAGAATTATTACTGTTCTGTTATCAGAAATGTATGTATGTAGTATCTGCATATACATATCGCTGCACATATATACAAACACATGTTCATACATTTCTTAATCCGATCCCTATAACAGAACAATACCTTAGACCTTTTTTTACCTTTACTTTGCGAAATGCATTCAGTGAGTGTTTCATTAGAAGTGATTGTACCGGCATGTGTCCCATACTAGTGAGTATCCCTTGAACAGCCAACTTTCGTGGTATGAGACCATGTCGCGAAAAGAGTTTGCTCATCTTGGGGTCTTAACGGTCGTTCAGATTGGGGTTTGTCTGAGATAACGAAGACAACTGACCCATTTTTCAAAACCAGTTTTTTTTCCTCATAGCGCAGGGAGTTGAAAAATTTGATTTGCATACATAGCGGAGCTAGTTGATACATGACACTAACTCCGTTAGCTCAGATAAACCCCAGTCTGAACAGCCCTTTAAGTCGCCCCTGGTAATCACTATTACCAGTTCTGCAAAACACGACACACTTAACGTACCGAGGATCCACGTGACAATTGTCAGATGAATGATGCTACGTTTGGCAATTGAAACACTGCAGAACTTGATTTCTAACAATATATTTGGTGAATCTTTAAATTATGGTAACTTAGCGGATTTTTGGCGAACAACCCTGCTACAGCAACCTGCTAGTTTTGTTTTGGACGCCAGTTTGTTTTCACGAAGTAAAAGGCATTTTTTTTTTAACTCAACATTTTTTCCAACAATCTGCTAGCCGAATTACACTTATACTAGAACTTTTATGGAACAAAAATGAGCTAATCTTTGGAATATGGTAACAGGTAGTTTGGCGACATTTTGGTAAGGCGATAAAGGTTACTAGCTAGGACTTTAGCAGTGTACATGGATAAAGTCAAGAGTGTGCGCAATGCCATTTTTGTGCAATTCTGGGATGTTTTTTTAAGTGAAAATAGGTCGACGTGTACATGGATGATACCGTGTATGTGCAATTCTTAAAAACGCGGCAAGCAGTTTGCGATTCTGCACTTCGCAATTTCGCACCTAGTCTTCGTCATGATTAAGCATTTTTGTTCCATAAAAGCTCTAGTATAAGAGTAATTCGGCTAGCAGATTGTTGGAAAAAATGTTGAGTTAAAAAAAATGCCTTTACTTTGTGAAACAAAATGGCGTCCAAAACAAAACTAGCAGGTTGCTGTAGCAGGGTTGGTCGCCAAATTTTCGCCACAAAATCGCCAAGTTACCATAATTCAAAAATTAACCCAAAAAGGCTTAATCATGACGAAGTTTAGGTGCGAAATTGAGAGAAAGTGCAGAATCGCAAACTGCTCGCCGCGTTTTTAAGAACTCTATATACACGGTATCCATGTACAAGTCGATCTAATTTCACTTAAAAAACATCCCAGATTTGCACAAAAATGGCATTGCGCACACTCTTGACTTTATCTATGTACACATCGACCTATTTTCACTTAAAAAGTCGAAGAAAATTGACAAAAATCCAATTCTTCTTACTCTTGTAAAAAGCGCCAAGCAAATAAGTGGGCGATTCTGCACTTTAGCAGCGAAATTGTTTCTAAGTGCTTATAAGCTGAAATCAAGATCGGAATTTTCCGGAAAATGTCACATGTCTTATGATCTCTCATTTCTCTGAGACAAAATAATCTGTGATTCGAACTGTGTACTTCTCAGATTATTGCTAAAGTCCTTGCTGGTAACCTTTATCGCCTTACCAAAATGTCGCCAAACTACCTGTTACCATATTCTAAAGATTAGCCATATATTTTTCACCTTTTATGTGGGAAAACATAGGGTAACTCTTACCACAAATTCTCTCAAAATTGTCATTATAGGTATGAGCCTGAAAGAATGGCATTGGGACTCCTGTTGTATACTTACACAATTTTGTTCACTCTAAATCCACTCCCAATGAGAGCTTCTGAAATAATTTTAACGTCGAAACTTGAGGGTAGACCTCTAATGAGATCTTCCACACGTTTCGTATGACGGAGACATATTGCGCAGCGTTCGATACCAGTATCTAGGAAATACTGGCTATGTATTCTACGGCTGTTATCATCAAAAGGCACAACTTTAAGAAATTCACCAATCAGACGACCGTAAATTTACAATCAGGCAACTTGTCATTTAGAAATTCCGTGTTTTATCATAGTGAGTGATGTATTATAAGACTTTCCCAAAAATGTGATGTATTATAAGACTTTCCCAAATATAAGTGATGTATTATAAGACTTTCCCAAATATAAGCTAACTTTAGGTATGATTAACCTCCTGTTCTTGCAGATTTGCTAGGTTTACTAAAATAATCAAATTATCAGAATAAGTTTTTTTCCCCTTATTCTTAATGCTACATTTACGCTTGTTTTTTTTTCCCCTATATTTGATAAAAACTCGCACTTACCTTCAAGACACTTGCTAATCCAGGAATTTGGCATATCCTTCAGTGTATTCTTTCTTCAGGAATGGCTCATATTCAGTTGGAGAATCACTATCCATATCCAAACAATAACAGTGTTTCAATCAGAAATCAGCATGTCACTTCACGGTTAATGGACTTTCCAAGACAGTCAATAACACAATCACACACGTATAGTCAGAAGTATCGACTTCTGACAAGAAATATCGAAACTGCGTAGTAAATCCGCATTAATAATAATCATATCCAAGTCCGACCAGTACGATATATCCAAAGAATCACTAGCAGGATTAACAAAATTTTCAGCAAAAGTAGTTTCCTGCTCATTATCGTTGGAATAATTCGAACACGAGGCATCGGCCTACGATAGTCTTTTCATCACTATCAACGGGTAACGGTGGATAATTCCTGGCAGACGCCGCATAGACTTCACAGCACTTTCCAAAAGCAGGAGAAAGCAGGCACACTCACAAAAGAACAGTTTCATCAGACATGGTTAGACGGAGTAACTAACTCTGCGAAGGTAGAATTACGAAATCAACTTCAGGCTGAACAATTTCCAGCAAGACCAGGTCGCCAACAACAGTTATATTTTTCTTTGCTTGGCAAGGTAGCCAAAGCAAGCCAAAATCTCTCAGTCCTATTTGTAAAATTCTGCATTTTATAGTCAAATTGCTTATTTGCGAAAAGAAATAGAAAAGAAAAAAATTAAATATTATTTCGTTAGTGAAACGTAGACATAAATGCCTCAGGAAAGTATTTTCTGTGCAGGTAATTATTTACTTTGATCCAACGAACGTTTGCTGTCTTAGATTCGAAAGGTAATCAAAGCTGAGCAAATGATTTTTATCAGACATAATCCTGAGATGGTTTTAACAAAGCATGACTGAGGATGGAATTGTGTTAGTTTGCTTAGGATGACAAACAAAAATAATCTTCTCAGGATGAAATCATCTTCTCGGATCACTGCTAAAGAAACTTCGGTCACAGAAATCTTAGTAAAGACCACGTTGGTGACATTCTTTGATTGGTAAGGAAACAGTGATAAGGAATTTGTTCCTGAAAACAAGAAAACGGAAGGTAAACTTCTTACTTTATGAAGACGCAGTAACACACACACAAAATAAAAAAGGTTTGAAGAAAATTCAAACATTTGGTCTACAGTTAGTCAATAAAGTCTGCGTACATCAAGAAAAGTAATATCAAATCCAAATTTTAAGGTGCGAAGAGGGTAGTTTCTTAAAGTTTTATTTTTTAAATATTTAGTTTCAATAAGGGACTTTGAAATTATTTAACTGTAATATTTTCATATCTAATAATTTATGCACACTAATTTTTAAAAGATAAGTGGCCAGAAATCAAAGCCAATAAATTTTGTGTACAACGCGAAGGAGGCGGGGGATTTTTTATCTAACTTTTAAACTTCAAACTTGAGAATGCAAAGAAGGTTACACTTTCAAGGTCATTGACTTCCGAAGCAAATTTCACGTTGATTGGCAGTTGCTATTTCTATTTTCTTTGACGAAAATGACAACCAATAAGGAAATTCTTTTAGTTTCGAGACAACTAATTATCAAATTGAGAGATGAAGGTAAAACTCTTCGTTATATTGATAAAACCATTGGGAAACCATTTTCTAGTGTGCAAAGAGTTATTCAAAACTATCTTGACACTGGTAGTCTTGCTGTAAAGCCAAGATGTGGGAGACTGAAGAAGCTAACGCAGAGAGAAGAAAGAAAAATTCTTTTACGAATTAAACAAAATCCTAAACTTTCTGCTGCAAGAATTGCAAAAGACATTTTTTTAACTAGCAACAAGGAAATTTCTCCTGAAACTGTACGAAAAGTGCTGCGAAAGTCCGATTATCATGGACGCGAACCTAGGTCTAAGCCATACATTTCCGAGACAAATAGAAAGAAAAGAATTGCTTTTGCCAAAACATATTTAAACTCTTCGCAGGACTTCTGGAACAATGTAATTTGGTCAGATGAAAGTAAATTTACAATATTTAAAGTTAATGACCACCCTATTGTATGGAGAAAACCAGGAACAGAACTGAATCTGAGAAATTTAAATCCAACTGTCAAACATGGAGTTGGCGGTGTGATGGTATGGGGGTGTATGTCGTCGAAAGGACTTGGAAATTTTCACATTATTGATAAAGTCATGGATAAGTATGTTTATCTGGATATTCTGAAGAAAACTCTACGAGACAGTGCTCGAAATTTAAACCTTTCTAATACCTTTATTTTCAGACAACGACCCGAAAAATACAGCTAAAATTGTGAAGGAATATCTCCTCTATCACACTCCAAGACAGTTGCGAACTCCTCCACAGTCACCAGACCTCAATCCAATCGAACATTTGTGGGCAAAATTGGAGAAACGAATTCGAAAACACAATATTACGTCGCGAAATAAGCTAATTAGTAAATTGTAGGAAGAATAGGCGAAATTTACGTCGGATTACACTGAAAAACTAGTTCAGTCAATGACCAGACGTCTGCAAGCTGTTTTGAAGAATAAAGGATATCCTACAAAGTATTGAAGTAACGTAAAAAACTTATATTTTGCTCTTTTTCTGATAGTGCACGCAGACTTATTGGAGGGAATTTCTGAGTTTTTTTGACAAAATATATTTTTGAAAAAATGTAAAAAGTATTACACTGATATTATTTACTTTTTATTTAAGCTTATAATTTTAGCTAATAGAAGAAAAAAAATGCAATGATTAAAATACATTTTTCTATGCTTTAAGTGTTTTTTAATTTAAAATATAGTCTGTACGCAGACTTTTGTGACTAACTGTACAAAGTCTCAATGAATGGTTTTACTAGATGGCAAAGCGCACTCACACAATTCCATTTTCGCCAAGCAAAGGAAATATGCCAAAATTCTTAGTGTTCCAACAACACTTTTCTGTAGATTTGGTACACTCAAATTACTTTTGGTACTTTTCTGTTATCGGGATCGGAGTCGTCGCCAAATGTTTTCCTAAACTCTCCAAGAGATTGGTTCATATGAAGTCTCCAGTGTTTACAATGTCTTTTCAAAATTGAGAACGAGAATGTAAATTTCAAAGATGTAACGGTCACTTGTGTTTTTATTACTATTTTATTTACCTTGGATTTGAAAATTTGGGTTTGCCTCATGATGAAATAATTTCCATATAATTTCCTCCAGAACGAAGAATTATTCAGTCCGAAAAAAAGTACATGGAAAACTATAAAATTAATTTCTTTTTCTGCTTTCTTTGGCAAGGTGTTTAATTTACATTAAAAATTTCTAACTTTACGAATATCTATTGTTATAGTTTTCTATTGGAAGTTTCTTCAATTTAACCGTATCATGTTGTATTTATCGTAATTTTAAATATTTTGGGGTTTACTTTTATATTTCGAATGTTCCGCCAGATCATCAGCTTTCGGCGATATCTGAATCTCATCCCAAAAACAGAACAGTACAGTACTTTTCTTCCGTCGGAAATAAAATTTCATCTTAAAAGACAATTGAAGAGCAATGAAAGAAAACAAACAAACGTAATTAGGGACTTAACATTGCAAAGGATACTTCTGCCAAAAAAAATTAAGCACCCACATGAATCTGAGAAACTGGATTTAAGGCAATAAAATAAGAGTTCTCTTTTCTTCAATATTTGATTTTGTACCAAAACGCCCTAGAGCCCTAGACTCATTGTATAATTTTCACATACGATTCCTCTCTTCTGTTTTACAATAATAACAAAAACAAAATATACGACAGCTACCGATCGAGCTAGTAAACTGTTAGCAAATAAAGAGTACTGTTCTCCAAACTTCAATCTTCATATTAATATTCGAATTACTAGGGCCACCAGCGGCCGAGCGGCAATTTTTATGTGTAACGAAAACGAAAGCCACCCTTCTATACGGAATTTTCGGTTCATAACGCACGCTCAGAGGGAGCTGAGGAGGGGGGAAGAAATACGCGAAGAATATCACTGATTTCTGCGAATTACTTTAGCTTCAGAAACAAACGTAAACAACTGAAACATTCAAGTAATTATTACGACTCATTCGTGGACAAATATGTCTTCCAGAGTTCTTTCAGCATTTTTCCTGTATTACAGTATATTCCCCTAAACTTTCACTAAATAAAGAAGAGAGGTAAAGGGGTTGTCAGGAATCTCTTTTTAGCCTCTGTCTCGGGCGGCGTCTTCCGAACATGCCTTTGCTTTCAGCCCCATTTGATGACGCCCGCATCTTTGCCAGATTTTTTATGACCTTTTTTTTTTTCCCTTCAGCTTTTTGAAAGAATAAGATGCTTAGTTTTACAGTTTTTTTAAAGCTTTAGCGATAATGCGCGTGGCAAACGTAAATAAAGCAGAATATCTTATTCTGTATAATAACGTCTCTGGTTGTTGTTCTAAGAGTGAAGAGGGTGGTCGAGAGACCAAGGCTCCTATGCCGGATTATCTAATCCGGCAAACTTATAAAAGTTTTCTTTCCTAAATCTGGCCGCGACGTAAAATCGCTCTCCCAGAGGAAGATTAAGATTTACGAGGCATAACTTTATGATCACTTGGATCTTGAGGATCCCATCCATACTTTTATAACACTGTAGGGTAGTACCGACGCGAAAGCTTCTAGATATTTCTCTTTCAGACTTTTCTGTACTGAAGGTATAAATGTTGTTCCACTGCCGTAAAAATTAGATGATGTTCCACTATAATGTTCACTACCGTAAAATTAGAAGAATCGATGCGTTTAAGTAATAAATATGAAAATATTAAATCGTTAGCTCTTGTATAAGCATTTGTGAATTTAATTGTGTCGCTACATTTATAACATAGTTATTCTACAAGTTTTTCTTTTTAGCTTAGTTTATTGAATTTTATACAGAGGATGAGCAACATGTGAATACTTCAATAATGTAAGCTGAACTTTAAATCCAAACTTTCAAATAATGACATTTATTTAGGAGCATGAGGGATGAAAACTCAATAATGACCTTCGCCGCGATCTCAACGTAGGATCTCCGGACTGCTAGCCTGATGTAGTTTCCGTTACTCCCCGCAAGCACCCGTTAAGGAAAGATAAAATTCCTTACATTCTTCTCCCTTTAAAGAACACGAGAAAGAAATACAGGTGGAGACAAAATATCATTCACTGAACTTTAGTTTGAGAGCCGCTTGTAAAACCATTAGAATTTATTTTAAAAGAAAGACTGGAAATAGGAAAATCAGTGATACCCTGCAGAGGATTCGAATTTCTAATCTCCCGATTGCTGGCCGGAAGTGATTCCAGTTACATCCCAAAGCTACACAGTAATGAAAGAGAGAATTCATGGCAAGGTGATTCTGGTGAAGTATAAATAAATCTAACACTATAAAACATACGAAATAGGAAAAGAGAGCAATTTTTATAATGACTTGAATACAAAATATGCACATTAACAACGTCTTCGGGTTACTTGCTGGATATTTGATAGAATATTCATGTTAGCCCCATGCGTAATGCGAATGAGAAAAATCTTTCCATAAAAGGTTCTTCACAATGACATTTATCTTCTGCAACGCATTTAGAGTATTGAGAGGATCACCTAGGAGCTAGTTAATAAATTTCAGTTAAAAATTATTCTTCCCATTTTGCAATTATTATTTGGGAAAGTATAACTGGAACTTGGACTAAGGTACAAGAAAATTATTTACTTCATTTTTAAAGAAAATCCGAAAGAAAAATCTTTGGTTTTGTTAACATAAATAAATATAACAACGAATTATAAATTTATGTGAAACAAACCATATTATTAAATAGATTGAAAAAACTGATCATGAAATTTCCTAATCACGTTTGTAAGAATTTAGTTTATTAATCGATTATTATGATTTGAAACTTTACTACAACTTCTTCTTTCTGTCGTCCTCAACCGAATGCGCATTAGTTGTGGAGTATTTATACAGAGGGTTTAAATTTCGTAGAATTCCTGGTAGCCTCATTTGAAGTTCACGTCCTATCGCCAGCTCTACGAAGTTATTCTGATTTTCAGACGTTTTGGCAGTCGAAGTTGAAAGCACTCTGTTAACCAGTTAACTGTGGCGATCTCGTTTAAGAGTGCGCACCGTTTCGTGTCGCCAGAATCGAGCCATGGCGAGTATATTCGTTCATCACAGAGTAAATCGCGTACATACATATTAAACTAAAAACGCAATCAATTAAATTAAATATTATATATATAAAAGTAAGAATTTAAATTCTTGCTGTGGAGTGATATTATACACAATGGGACTTTGCAAATAGAACACCAGTAATGCGATTCCTTCCTGATCTTACGTTTGTAGCAATGCGAACACCTTCGCGTAAGGTTGTTTTTTTCTCGATGTTCCGGGTATATAATCCGGAACATGATTGCCGCCTAATTGGTTTATATTAGGTCTAAATGGCCGAGTTTGTGTCGATTAATTTACTTTTTTCAATTGGATACGTCGCAAATGTGTCTTCCATAATTTTGAGCAAAAAGTTGATACGTGATATTGCTTCATTATTTTTTTATATAGCATGAATGCTTTCATACACAATGTCTAAGAAATGGAGAAATATCTTTTTGTAGTACTTTTGGAGTCGTTTTCTTGCTGTGGAGTACGCTATCATAATTCCACCGCTCGTATTCACTCCACCCACTTTTTTTATTATAATCAATCACTAGCACCGGTTCTTTGTTATTATGTTTCTTTTCTCGCTTTCTATTACGTTGTCATTATGTACAGTACTTACTAAATAAACCTCTCTCTTATCTTTCCATTTCATTAACATAATATACGCATGACGAGTATACTCGTCAATCCACAAATTCGTGTCGTTTCTCCATAACGAGTATACTCGTCGATCACAGTTAACCTCCGGACTAGCCCCTGATGTAGTTTCCATAGTAGTAGTACTTTATTAAGTACTTGGCGCAGCTTAAAAATACTATTTTGTATATAGTCTCCGACTAGGTTACTTAAAATCAAACTTTCAATTTACGTTATTTAAAACAACTGAAAATGGCGGAGTTTTGTTTCGTAGCGCAAGTTAGTGCCTTCTGTTAACTTTAAGATACTTTAAAATACAAGATACTTCAAGATACTGTTAACTTCAAGATACTTTAACCTTCTTAAGGCTGCCAGTGTAACTCTGATTAAAAATTCGGTTATAACCACGTGCAGTGCTGATAAGGACCACGTGTTTCTGAGACTCCTTCCCCCTTTATTTTTCTTCTTTCTAGGTATTTCTTTCTCCCGATGAGGAGGGACCTTTAGCTGCCCTCGAAATCGATTGAGGTTTTCAATATACTTACGCTAAATACAAGGTTGTTTTTACGATTTTGATTTTAAGGTGTAACTCTTTAGTGTTGAGGATACCTAAAGTAATCAACGTTATCAGAATTTCACTGTTAGTAGCCTGTTCCTCCGAAAAACGTTTCTCAGGATATTTCTCAATAAGTACAGCCACCGTGACCATCGTACGAGCCTCCCTGAAGGTCTGGCTCTTTTGTCAGTCTTCGGGGCTGTATTCTGCTCCATACTTTAAGGCTGCCTTTTTTCACCCTTGCCCTTGGATTTTTCAATCCAAGTACATTTGGCAATTTTCAGTTCTCATGCACCTTTATTTTTCTGTTCTCCGGACATTCTCTTTTTGCCTTTGATTTTATCTAAGGAGGCAGTCATGCTTTTAATAGCTCTCTGCCCTTTTGCAAATGTTGACTGAGTAACTGGAGTAGAGATCATTCCTACCTCACTCGATGAAGGATTTCGTTTCTGCTGCTTCGATTGATTTCCTCTGGGTTTCCTTGCTGAAAGGTCTACCTCCTACCTTGTAGAAGGGTCTACCTCAGAGGTTTTGCCTTCAAAAACAGAATTTCTAGTAATATTGTCATTTTCAACCATATATAAACTAGAAAAGTAAGTACAGGATAAAAAGTATTCACACAGTGTTGCCAGTTGCTGGGTAAGGCAAACTACTCTAGAAGTTGCCAGGCATTCTAGAAGCTCCGTTAAGACACTATAACCACAGTGTCATACACCCTACTCACGGGTCACATAACACTAGGGTTATGGGAATGGGTTCGAGGTTTCTTATTTATTATTCGAAACTATCCTGTCAAATAACACACGACATCCGGTTACCCACCACCTGCCGATGCGCCTGGTAGTCACTCAAGGCCCAGGTTGACTAATTAAAAAAATCAATTGTCTATTTAGTGACATCTAGGCAAGAAACGCATACGTTTGCCATTTATGTGACACAATAAATCCGCCTTTGGAAATACTACTCCTAACAGCATTTTGCATTTGAAGAAACATCGCAAAACTATTTGTTTACATTGGTACATGACATAATCTGACGTCAATGTTTCTGGAAAAATATTTTCAAATACCTTATTTTCTTACGCATGCTCCCTCTCCCGCGCTTTTTCTCCTTCAGGTAAAAAGTTAGGTTCTGATAATTAAAAAAAATATTTGCATAATTGTCCCCTTCCTCAATGTGTTTAGAGAAGTAACAACCCTAATTTTTTTTAAATGTATTCGTCGATGTTTAGTCTTACGAATAAAGGTAAACAGTCGCAAACTACCTGTTATGGTCACGAAGAACTTTCTCTTCTGACTGTTGAAATTTAAGCCAGTCTAATAAAAGAAACGACGCATCAAAGCGAAACAAACTCGAAACTCATACTCAGGCTACGATTTCGCTCAATCAGCTGCACATTCACCGTCTCTAATTATTTGAAGAAGATCTGAGGCCTGAGGAGTAGCAAAGACAACAATAAGAACGGATGAGATTCAAGTTACAGGAAAATAGAAATAAAAATGCTCTGGAGACACTATATCAGTTGGATCACTATATCAAGAAGAAAACTGAGATTTATTGAAATAAATACTTAAATTTTTAACTTTAAATCTGAAAGCGGTGTGCTTCATTGCTTGCAATTTTATCCCTTATCTCAAAATAAGGTATTGCAACGCTTAATTTTGTAGATTAAATTACCAGTAGAAAATTCTGCTCATAAGAATGAACGTAATGGCTGCATAACCATTTTTGTCGTTATCTCCATCTGTAAGATGGCTAGGTCTATTTTCTTTTGAAATTTCTTCACGAAAGTATCCCTTCCCTTGGGTAGCTAATCCTAATTTACTGCGCCATAATCCAAATAATCCCAGTCTATACGAGTGTTTAAGTTTACAGGTTAATACGCAGATGATACCTAACAACTTTTTGAATAGAATATTACTTTGACATTATCAAAACTAATAATTATTATTAATTTTTGTCATTCTTATAATAAAACACGCATCATTATGGGCACTATAAAACGTAGTAAGAATAACATATTTCGTTGCTTTTCAAAAATGGTAATGGAGAGGATGCTAATCTAATTTTCTTAAATTTTATTTTCGTTACTCGTTTTCTCTCGTGATTGGGCTTTGCTCCAAATAAATTTACATAAAATTACTAATTAAGATAACTCGTATTAAAACCCCACGATTTGCAAATGCAATTATAATTTCCTCTACCTCTTCCTTATCTAGTGAAAGCAAATGCAAAAATATTTTTGGTATTTAGAGATCCGCAATCTGATTAAGAAATAAATTCGATGCAGAAACATCCTAAATAGGATGTAAGATAGTTAGTTAGAGCATATCACGACTTTAATCTCAAAAATTAGATTAAGCAGCATTCGAAGTTTTATAAATGAAACGTTCTTCCCCGGCTTCTATGCAGTATAAGTGTTAGTTAGCCTTTCTCAATAATCCGAAATATTATATTATTTGTCAGATTCGTTTGGATTAATAATTAAACGTTATTAAGTGGAAGTCACTTTAGATATGACTCGCAATTTGAGAATTGCAGTGTTGTGTTCTATGAGTTCTTGGATTTAGAGTGATTGACGAAGTATCAAAACACAGATTATATGTTAGTTCCAAAGACACAAAAGCGTTCCAAGACACATTTACTGTCGTCGGAAAAAATACGATAAACATACTGAAACAATCCGCAACACAGCCTCCAGGCCACAAATGTGAAGACAGCTTCACGGCAAAGCACTAAAGTACAGCTCCCGACTCCGTTCTGTCGCTCTCGGAGCTCAAGACACTACTATTGAACTCGATGTACTCTCGATACTCTCCACGATACACACACGATAAACTCGACACGAGGCTGCTACTCCGAGTACAAGAGAGTTTATATAGCTTGGTGGCCTGCCTTCGAGAACATTCTGGCCCAAGCCGGTAAGAATTCGTTCTATAATGGTCTCCATTCGTCTATATCATATCGCCAGTTTTGTCGCCCAAATGAGCGATTTCGCGACAAATCTGACAGCCCTGCCTTCCCATTCCATTCTTTGGCAACCCTAAACCCGCTTTGCGTTGAAGCTATGTTACAGCAGCTGGGCATTCCGTAACAGTATCGTGGTGTCACTATAACGTCAATAGTGAGCAGAATGTAATCTAGGTTTTATTAAAACGAAGGCGTTCTCCAGGTTTTATTCACGCAACGAAAAACACGAATTCTTTGCAAAATATGAAGAAAATATATTTTTATAATATGTAACAGTATACATCAAATATCCTTTTTATGCATTTTAGTCCCACAGACAAGACGACTTTGAAATAAAGGATATTTTAAAAGTTCATTGTATCCACACCGGGATCTGAATCTGAAAGCTGTATTAAAAGCATATACTGCACCCCAAGGCTGGAGAACTGGCTAACTGATTATGGGAAGAACCCTTGAGAAACTGCTTAAGGAAAGCATAGCGTCTTTTGAATATGTAACAACGGCTCTTAATGGAATTGAAAAGTATTCGCGAGAAAATATCACTAAAATGCTAATACAGCCAGCCCGTTTGCGAAATTTAAAATCCGGGTTGAACTGCTAATATACATCAGTACTATTCACCCAGTGAATAGGTGGGAAACTCAAATGGGAAAAATATTCTTCATTCTTTGCTTACCTATTCTTTTAATGATCGAATGAGAGGAAGCGACTGTGAGCCTGCCGATAGAAGTTGGGACCCGTAAATGTTTATCACGTTAAGTTATTATGTCCCCCACTGTAAAAATATAGCGAATTTTAGATAGTAGGATACTTAATTTTCATTGGTTTCGTTTCGATACTCGAACTCGGTTCTTCAATAAAGAATATTAATATATTGTTTTTGATTCCTTAAGCAGATATGAAAGCGGATGACAATTTCCTTCAACATATTGTCCACTGGAACATTTTTGAGAAATCCTTGGTCACATGAATTTTGTACAGTTTATTAATCTGTTAGATATCACGATCATTCCCTCCTTCTGACTGGTTGTGATTATGGAAAACATTGCGCCTAAAGGAAATTTTTCGTTAATCGTTTAAAAGTATTTTCTCTTAAGAGCCAGCCATTAAATTATTTCTAAAGTAACAGCTAAAATTTCGTATTTTATTCCTCATCAGTAGGTGTGATACCAACTTTATATAGTCATAAATTAAGAAACAATTCTACAAATAAAATAGAAAAATACAGAATGCAAACAATGCACAGTTCATGCAAAGTACACAACTCAGCAAAATGCTCTAGAATAATTACGCGAGATATGTATAAGTATATATCAGAATTAAAGATTAGATAACATGTTTATGAAAGCACAAGAAAGACTGTTTGCCTTAAAGGCGATTCTTTACGTATGGAGCTCACGCAGACAGCTTGTCTACTTACCT
Organism: Stegodyphus dumicola; assembly: GCF_044657685.1. Classification (NCBI taxonomy): domain Eukaryota; kingdom Metazoa; phylum Arthropoda; class Arachnida; order Araneae; family Eresidae; genus Stegodyphus; species Stegodyphus dumicola. Next base: position 2,566,409 of record NC_140769.1, on the reverse strand, counting down.
GTAATGAAACACGGGACTGAAAATCAGCATTCAGCAAACTCACCCACTTAGCCACTGATGGGACTACAAATAAAACTGATATCATTATTTCGTTCAAGCCAAACTCTCATGGTCATTCTTTGCGGTCAAACAACCATACTGCCCTAATTTTTCTATGAGACATCTACAGTTTGATTTTGTCTTCCCATTAACTCAGCAAAACTATTTGAAGCTTTCAAATAACATCATCCATAGTTTATCACAAAGCTCTACCGCCCACCAGTGTCCGAGCAGTAAAGTTGCTTAACACAGGTAGTTCGGTTCGAGGTTCGAATCCCGCTAACAGGCTGGCTGAATGCGAGTTTTCGTGGTTTTCAACCATGCGTAACTTGTATAGGAGACAGTTTTTCTTAGAAAGTCCTCCACGAACTCTTCCCTCTCCATAGGCGATAGCCCTCGAGGATTTGCCGTAATCAAGTAATCACAATCTACCAACTTGTATAATTTAGTGTGTGAACAAATATTGCAATTAAATTAGTATGACGTATACAGTAAATAGAGCAGTGCATTCCTGTATTACTAGCGTTGCAATAATGGTACGACATATATGCAGTATACAAAACATTGAACATACACAGAAACCAGACTAAAATGCTGCCAAATGATCGCGAAGTTTGGAGATTTCTCACCAAAGGTGGCGGAAAAAACTGCTCGTCAAAACCATCGCCACCTTGGCGATATCTCGCCAATATAGCCAGATAGCCATCTAACTGAATATTATACCTGTAATTCTATTTTTCTAGCAAAGCATCGTTCTTTCAAGCATTTCGTGTTACATTATACAAAAGATACTATAATTTCGGATATAATTTCATGGAAATTATTTATTGGTTTCAAAATTCAAACTTTTGTTCCAATTTTAGCCTCTGGAACGATTACTTTCTCGCCTAAGTATTTAGTTTGTTCAGTGAAGCCAAAATGGCAAACCTATACGTCACTACTGTAACAATCTTATTCATAGTTTCGATTGGGTTCTTAATGAAAGTGCTCGAAGGTTTTAAGTACATTTTGCGAGTTTTTTATTTAAGTCTTTTTATTAAGTTTATATAATTTCACTTACGTTTTAAATTCTTTGGATTATCTTCTTAGTTTAAAGGTAAAATTTTGATTTGAATTTTTCACTTTATTACTTTACTATATTTATTACTATTACGATATTTACTATATTTATTATTAGTACTTTATTATTTCACTTAAAAGTTTTCAATTCTTTGAACAGAATTCTCTTTATTCAAGATTTTAATTTGAATTTACTTTGTTCTTTCCTTCCTCTGAGGATAAGCCAGAATTTTCGGATGAACTATTATAATTAAAATACATTGAAATAGTTCATCGGCTAATTCTGAATGACATGATTATATTTTGTTTTTTTAAAACCTTGCTTTGTAATTATGATATATTGCGTTACATAAAATGTCTCCGCGCTTTTTTGCCACTAGATGGTATTGATGCCTATATATCCGGCAGCACACACCCGACTGTCTCAAACGAACATGGGCTTAAAAGGTGACATGCAGCTTCCATTGTTTGTGAAGATAGTTTTCTAATTTGTTGCTCGTGTCAAATGTTACATTGATTTGAAAATGAGTGAAATACTTGAAGAAATACGGTATGTGATGTTTTTTTACTATAAAAAAAAGTAAGAACGTTTAAAAAAGATGCCAAAAAATGTGGGAAGTATATGGTGAGAATGCTGTGAGTGAACGAAGGACCCAGCAGTGTTTTGCTTGATATCATTCCTGAAATTTCGATGTCGAGATTGGAAGGAAATTGTCCATTATGAGCTGCTGCGACCTGGCGAAACCATCAATTTGACCATGTAGTGTACACAGGTCGACCGTGTGAACGAAGCAGTCCAGAAAGGGCGATCAGATGTGGCCAACAGAAAGGGAGTTGTGTTCCATCATGACAATACGCTGCTACACACATTTCTGATGACTTGGAACAAATTGACGGAGCTTGGTTGGGACATTTTGATACACTCATTGTATAGCCCGGAATTTGCACCATCTGACTACCATTTGTTTCGGTCTCTGCAAAACTCTCTTGATGGTAAAAAATTGGCCGACCGAAGCGCCGCTGAAAGCCACATGACAAAGTTTTTCGATGATAAACCATAGAAGCTCTACACCGAAAAAAACCCGAAAAAAAAAACCCGAAAAAAAAAACCCGAAAAAAAAACCAAAGGTCACATATAATAATGGTCAATATGTAGTTGATTAAAATTGGTTTTCAATAAAGAAAATTATTGTTCAAAAATGTACCAAAAACGCGCGGAGACTTTTTATATGACCTAATATATATATATATATATATATAATTCATAGCAATGTGAAATTGTAGCACACTGTATGATCATTTACATTAGTCTGCAATTTTAATAAATTTCATTTATCAGAAAATAAGTAATATAACAATACATATTTCAACAGTTCAAATAAAAAGATAAAACACACAAATGGGCAAGTGTGCAATAAAGGTTATTAAAACGTTCCTGCTTCATCACTCGATACTTTATTTCATTAATTAAGGTCTGTTTTGAAACGTCAGTTCATTTTCACTTTTACCTCTCATACCCATTTGGTGTTACTCCTCATTTTAATTTGGGAATTAAATCGATAAATTATTTGTGCAACTACACTTGTCATCCCATCAAAACAACTAACACGCTTCATTATTGTTTGAAGCTGAACGCTTGAAGAAGAGGTACCTGCATTTGAAAGCTGAATTTATTTGCAAAGTTTAATTCAACTTCAAATATTTATTAATTTGCGCGAAAATTGTTTGAACCATTAATTTAATGAAGGCATTCGAGAATTCTTTTTGAGCTCTGTTACATCATAATTTTCATTTGTAAAGTTTATTAAATACGAAGAGGATAAGAAACAATAAAACTACATGATCCGGCTGATTATTAAACACTGGTTTATTTAGAAATAACTTTGTTCAAAGATTCAGTTATTATAAAATAAATTCAATATAATAATACTGTTATTTTCTTCTTTACGTTCGTACGGGGTTAGTAGATTTGGAGTGAATAACGACGACACTTGATGAAGTATCGAAACAAACTTTACTTAGCCAATATTAACCAGTACAGCTCTAATAACACTTTTACAGTCGTCGAAGATCTACTATAAACACGCTGGAAGAATCAGCGACACAGCCTTCACACTGTCAGGCAATAACGGTGGAGACAGCTTCCTGCAAAGCACCAGAGTACAGCTCCCGACTCTGCTTGGTCGTTCTCGGAACTCCACGTACTCTCGAGACTCTCCACGCTACAATTCGCGATGCATTCTACGACACACGAGCACAGCTTCCGACTCTTCGGTTCAGGCGTTCCCGGAGCTCAACACGTTCTCTCGACGATGCACTAACCGCGATACACTAACAGACTCCTTCGGTGCACTCGACGACCCACTCGGCACTCGCTGGCCGTCTGTCTACCGCACGGACTAACTAGATGAGAAACACTCTCCCGCCCTCTCGACCAGGCACCCTCCCGATACTAACTAAATGACTGCGGACCAGCAGGGTTTATATAGCTTTCGGCTTGAGTTCGAGAACATTCTGGGCTAAACCGGTAAGAATTCGTTCCAGAAGGTTCTCCAACCGTCCATGGTATATCGCCAAATTTGTCTCCAAATGTCGTCAGATGGGCGATTTCTCGCCAAATTTGACAACCCTGCCGCCTTTTGCCATTTTATGGCAACCCTAAAACTGCTTTTCGGGGAAGCCATCTTACCGCTCCTAGCCATTTTGTAACAATACAGTTATCTTCAGCTAACGGAAAAAGTGCGGTTGCCAAATCAAAATAGAAACAGCAGTCGAAATTTAATCTCCATTTAGAGATGAAATAAAATTAATTTAATTTAAAAATATACCATTAATTATGTTTAATTGTATATTTTTTAACTTTGATTCATTTATTATTCTTTTCCTTCTTTGCAGTAACATCATTAATTCAACGAAAACGAAACACTTTAAAAGAACACAAATTACGATAGTAGGTTTTTGTCTCACAATGCACACAACAATGAGATTCAGAAAATAAATCTGACACACATTAGAGCACATTAAAAACCATCTGCTATTGTCAGCAAAAGAGTTTGAAACAAAAAGGACCCTCCAACTCTATGCACACCATTTGTATGCAAAGAATGTTGTAAATATTTTAATCCTTTTTTGTCTCTATTTTTGTTTTATCTGTATTTTTGATTTTCCGTAATTGTGAACAATTTTGTGTGGTTTAGAGAAGGTTTTAGTAAGATGTTTGCATAATCTGCCTGTATGCATACTTTCTTCTGTACTTAACATGCTATTCAACATTGCTTCATTTTATATGTCATATTCATTTGTTAATGCAAAGGAAGAACACTTCATGTACGATTATTCTTTGAATTGACCCAATCATCAGCAGAAATTTTGCGCACGAAAGCAAAGTGAATGCTACAACCTCATCACATTGCTTGCGTTCAAGGGAAATATGAAGTCTTTTCAACGAATGAGTCTCACCATATTATTTAAGCTGTTGTTTCTCGAAATGTCGCAAGTCATATACTTCGTTAACAGGCTGGCCAGTCGGCGGAAATTCATGATTCACAACAAAACGGCGATCAAGTTAATTGCCAGAATTATCTTGGTTTTTGAATACATTTGACCCGACAAGCATTTCACAAGAAGGCACTCCAGGCCAGGAAACATAATGGTCTTTTCGGTCTTCCTCCATCTTTCTAAAGCCTTTCATTGTTGTTGTTTGTTCTAATGCCCACTTGTCTGACCTACAGTCAGCCCAAGCCCACGAAATTCTTCGTGGCAAGGAGCGCAAGATACGCTTGCCGTTGGCTACAGCATTGAGCATCTTACAGATTACAGTACGATTTAGATTCGTTCCGCCCCCAGTTTCGATGGGGAGAATCCCGGGGAGACGTATCCGAGCGTCTCCCACCCCTGTTCCCCTACCACGAACCTCTCGAGAGGACTTTCGGCTCGCCGCATATTTAGAGTGCCCCCATGCTTCACGGACACTATACATTTATAAGCATCGAAGCCTTCTCCGTTATTCGGCAGTCAACGATGCTAACTACTATACCGGTTGGACTGCCGAAAGCCATTCATTCATCTGACTTTTGAGCTGTATCTATCTCAAAGTGTAGTACATGATTCTACCATATTTCGCTTTAAAGCCTGACTTAGCAAAGCATTTCTTGGACTACTTCTGATTGCTATGTTTATAAAAAATTCAACAACTTGACAAACGACGCAGCGCAAGCCCAAATGATTTTTAAGAATTGCTTGAATGTTGTTTCATAAAGCTAATATCTTGTTTCGGATCAAAAAAATTAAATAGAGTTTTGTAAACAAAAATGAGGTATTTGTAGCTCAAAACACACTATAACAGCTTTTGCCTAAAGTGTTATATATTGTGAATTAATCAGGTGATAAAAAACGGATCTTACTTTAAAGTGAAAATCTGTGCAGTTTATTAGAAAATGGAGAAACTCAGAGTAAAAAAGTAAATGTAACAATGTAGAGTCATTAGGTTAATTGGAAGCAGAAAAGATGAAAAATATGCAACCGCTTTCGCCGGGAATCGAACCACGGACCTCTGGAATACCGGCCCAGCGTGCTACCAATACACCACGAAGGCACGCTAGGGAAGTGGGAGAAATACCTTATAACAATTGTAGATTGATTGCATATTTTTGAAGCAGGATACATGAAAAATGTGAAGCGCCCTCGCCAGGACTCTAACCTGGACATCTCGAATACACGCCGAGTGTGCACGAAGGCATGCAGAAAAGAGGAAGAAAGTACCTTTCATATTACCCCCTTTTTAAAGAAGGATTGGAGATTAGAGTACCCAACCGCCAAACCCTGGTGGTGAAGAATCATCATGCACCACCTTTTTAGTTCGGGCGCCACTGATTCATTAGGTATTTATATTACTAGGTATTCGGTATTTTTGAATGGACCTCTCGAATATGCTCCCAGTGTGCTAACCGTTACACCACGAAGGCATGCAGAAAGGAGTAAGAAAATACCTTATACATTTAAGCAAATATTTTAGGACACAAAATCGAATTAAATTAATAATAAAGTAAAATAAAATTATTTGAAATTATCTTACCTTTCACTTTTTGCATTTGAATATTTTTCGATTTCTACATTTACAAAGGAAATTTTGTCTCTTTTGCAATATCGATTTCTCCAATTGTCTGAAATCGAAAAATTTATACATTCTACCATTTTTGATATTTCATGTTACAAATTTAAAAGGAAATATTTCTTTCTTTTTCTCAATTTCCATTGATTGTTTCCCTTTTACTTTTAAATTTAACGAGCTGTTCGTGTCAGATCCAACACCAGTTACATAAGCAACCAGTCAGAGTAATAAATCAAGTAATCAATAACAAACCAAAAGTATTGGTCTAAGATTAAAAAAAAAAAAAAAAAAAAAAAATTCTTATTTTTTAGTTTGAGTTCAGCTCGAGTGGAGGCTTCGTGTAAGTCCAAGAAAGGGGCCGACTGTTCAACTTATTTTTGAGTGAAATAAAAGGTAGTTAACCCTTCTTGAGTCTACGACTTCAGTTATTTAAACTCACAGATAAGTCACTTAACAGTTTACTAGGTTTCTCGACGTTCATTTAGCAGAATAAAAGGGAGGAACTCTAGAACAGTTTGACCATGAAATCGACAGAGTTTTAACTAAAATCTGTGCCAAACACAAGGTTGTGGTTTTGTCTAATTTTAAGTTAAAAAGAATGAGAAAATGTATTTTAAATTCTGTGAAAGAAGCTATTACTTTTTACTCTGAGTAATAATTCAATGATTCACCGCAAATTTATTTATTTATTTATTCATTTTTTATCATAGAGCGAAGGATTTTACCTATCGAGAATTGTTTGCCACAATCTTGCCGGTAAAACCCGCTGAGAAGAAACCAACTTCATGACTTTTGCACGAAGAAGAAACTTAGCAAAACTAATATGAAATTTCGCTCAAGATGCTGAAAGGAGTAAGAAAAAGGAAAACAAAATCTGAGATTAACTGGTGGGAAAAGCAGGAATAAGTAAAAAGATATGGAAGCAAAAAAAAAAAAAAAAGAAAAGAAAAGAAAGAAGACTCCACCGACCAGTGCTGAATACATATTTGGTATCTTTGGTGAAGAAATTCTGTTTAGGAGACTCAAAAGCAAAGTGCCGTGTTCATCTGTCTTCCGCTATACAGAAAACATCCCACTTTTCTTGGAGGAACGGAGTAGGCCACAGCAGTTGAGAAGAGTTTTGCCAGCCTGTTGTTGCTCATGCATGCATATAAGATCGTTTTGCGAGACACTTGCTGAATGGGTCTTTCTCTCCGAGACCGCAAAAGTTTGAAAATCGAGGAGATGATACATGAATGAACAAAGCCAATTTCCAATTCCTCTTCCGTACCTCTGCTGGGAAGAAAAACATCTTCTTATTTCATTTGATGCTCAACATGCTTTTGTTTCTGAAACGATATGGTGTGCAGAAGAATCTAGATTTTTCTTTCTGTTTGAATTTAGAACACCTGCAACGTAACGGTTTCAGATATCAAATTTTCTTGTATTCAAAATATTTCTCTGAAAATATTTTTTTTTTTCTTTTACGTGTAAAATTATTTGCCACTGAGAAGAAATTAGCATTTATATCCCTTCATAAAAATGTATTCTTTTGAATTTTCTGAATAAAACGGAAGCCTATTATTATAACAGTATGCAGAATTCAAAAGAAATGAAAAAAAAATATTAACGTAAAAAGCACTCCATAATGAAAATAATGAATTTGGTTTGATTTGTTGGTTTATTAGACTACTGCAAAGCCTCGAGTGCTACCTGTCTAAAGGAGGAGGACTTTCTAAGAGAAACTGGCTCGTATACACGCAAGGAAAACCACGAAAATGCCCATGCAGCCAGCCCTTTCGCGGAATTCGAACCTCACACCGAACTACCACTCATCGGCGACTTTAACGCTAGGCAGAGGGGCCGAAAATAATGACGCTACTTGAAGAAATACGTGTATAATAAATACTAAATTATGCGACATAAAAGTTTGTAAGGTTTTATTTCTTTTTATCAAACCAGCTATGTATCTTGTCAGTCCAAAGGGACTTTGACCCTGAAGCACTATTGTTTTTATTTTGCGATTTTGCGTTGGTTCACTATAAATGTCCGTTTCACTGTTAGAATCCTGCATTATATTTGAAGAAATTAAATGATGAAAAATCTGCATAAATGTATGTATATTTCTCGCATTGTGATAAAACAACGGTACATAGAGCTATCGAATTTTGAATGACGTAATCCTACTGCTAATATGGGCATCTGGAAGCCCAAATTTGAAATTTGTTACTTGTTTTACGATCGATTTCATATTTTGTACAACTTTAACGAATTTCTGATTAACAAACTCTAGAATTTCAAAGCGAGCAACGACAACGTTGTACAGAAAAAACATTTTTATCTCCAGCGCGAGACTCTGTATCGGAAATTATAAAGATATGCTCAATTTAAAACTATTTTGCGATATTGCTCTTGAATTGAATTTTATGGTTTAAATGCAAAGAACGTGATATTTAATAAATAAAGGTAACAGACAAAATGTTAAATAAACGCCCCTTTGGACGTAATTTAAAATTTGAAACCTTTCAGATTTTTATTTTTACCTAACGTGGAGCGTGTAAGGACGTTATTGCAGGAAGACTGTCTTGTAACTGTGCGTATGATATCAGAACTGAATTTGAATCGTGATGTGTATCATAAGATTTTACGCGAAGATTTTAGGGAGAGGGAAACTTAATGCAGGAATCGTCTTTTACACATTAACAGATAAACAGGAAGAGAAAAGACAAAGAATTTCGGTGAAAGTTTACAATTGGGTGCCCCTTGTTTTCGGCGATTCTTTTTTGACGCCAAGATCGGCGCCAGGAAGGCATAATTTCAAGATGGCAGCTACACAAAACCAAAATAAGAAGTCAAAGAATTGCACAAACTCTGCGTCCATGTACACATCGATCTGTTTTCACTTAAAAAGAGTCCCAGAATTGCATAAACTAGGCATTGTGCACTAACTTTAGTTTGTCCATGTACACATCAATCTATTTTCATTTTAAAAAAATCGTGAAGCTAAAACAATCATGGTAACCAGAAATGATGTTTCATCTCCAAAATTCAAAAAACATTGTCGCTCTTCGAAGAGGCACCCAATTCTACACTAGAGACAGAATGGATAGAGGCAGACGCGATCGCACATTTGTGTCAAAGCTTACTGTGACATTTTTCTTGTTTCTGTGAGTGAGAAGGTGACTTAAAGGAAAATTTCATCAAGATTATTGAAAACATCTAAAGATCTGTGACAAATGAGCTTGCAAGCACCGCAGTTGAAGAATTTCCCGTTTATTTGCAAGACCTCCAGAAACGTTGGCAGTTGTGTATACATAGCCAAGAGGACTAATTTGATAGCACGCAGGATCATTACTTTGTAAATACAATTTTCTGTCTTTTACGACCTTTGTCGTGGAACGTTTCTGACAAAGCATGTATATTATATATATATATATATATATATATATATAACGGTCTTATGTGTTTGTCGCCGATAGTTTATTGGTTGCTTGCGTAAGTGTAAATTATTTTATTCCCCGTGCAGTGCAGTGCGTGACGAATATTTTGAGAAAGCTAAGCCGGAAAAATTAAAAATAAAAGAGCGTGCATTTAACATTTAATAAAGAAATTTAGCATCTACATATAATAGAATTCGGAAATATGCAACCGGCAAAAATCGGCACGATGAAAAAACAAATAAAATGAAATAAATAAATATCTTTATTATATGCGGCTTAAGTGTCTGTTTGTCGCCGATAGTTTGTTGGTTGCTTGCGTAAATGTACTAGCCAATGGGGTGAAGTTGCCACGGCACAGGGTTGCCGTTTCAATTGAGACGTAGACAAGTTCCTGTAAAACTTGCCTTTGCTATGACCATCGATAAGTCTCAGGGCCAAACGCTTAAGCGTGTTGGCATTTTTTGACCTGAGCCTGCATTTAGACGCGGTCAACTTTATGTCGCCTGTTCAAGAGTTCGTGAAAGAACGGACGTAAAATTAAAAATAATGGATGGTCCTCTGGAAGGCGAGCTTAAAAATGATGGAAAGATCTACACAGAAATATTGTGTACAAAGAGATCTTTGACATGTGAATTAGTATTTTATTATTTAAATCACCTTAATTTATTGAGCTAGCGGTGGCTCTTAAGAAATGTACCGCCAGTGGTTTTCTTCATTGCACTCTACTTTAAGCAAATAGAAGGGGGAAAACCCGTGGGGCAGTAAGCAAAGGGCCGACCTCGCCGCCTGCCCTGGGTAATTCAGTTTAAATTAGCAGACACCTTTGAACAAATCATTTTAATTACAATATATATTATCTAGAACAGCGGTCATTTCGAATGACCGCAGGGCTTTCTAGTATATATATAGTTCTCAGATGGTAAACGCTATCAGAAACATTGTTCTGGCACTTGAAAACTCCGGCAACCACGGTGCAGTAGTGTTAGTCGGCCAGTACAAGGCTTCATACACAGTCCACGCACTGGACAGTCGAACATGCAGACACCACAAACCAAAAATATGGGCTTGGGTACTTGGAAAATAGCAGAAAACTGAAAGTAGCGAATATCTAATACTAATGCAGAGCTCTTAGGAATTCATCTGCAGTTGTCCCCGATCAGTATTGGATGGAAAAGAACTGCTTATAAATAATACCGCCTGTTAGTCCTATCAGATAAAAGTTACTTAAAGTAACACCAAATCTGGCAAGTTATTCAAAGTGATCCTGAGGAAAAATCCTTGGAGAGGGTTTTTTTTTCTTTTATTTTTTTATTTTTTATAAATCCTTGTGCACCACAAAGTATCACACAAGACTTACAAATCGTAAGTAAAAAAGGCAAAATTGTAAGTAATAACATCAATTTTCAATAAAACATTGAAATCATAAACAAAGGAAAAAAAAACACGAAAAAGAAGTAAATACAAAAGTATAAAAATGTATGAAAAAATCATTTACAATGTTTAAAATAAAAGTCAGCAAAATCGTTGAAAGCTCGGTAGGCCGAAGCTGAAGATATAAAATCATAACATTTCGGCGCCCAATGATTTCCAATTTATTTTAATCTGCATTTCAATAGATTTCTTGATTTATCAAGCAATGGGCAGTCAAAAAGCAGGTGGAAAACACTTTGCTGAACGCTAAGATCGCAATAACACAAATTTGAAGACGTCATCTTAAACCGTTCAAGCTAAACATAAAACGTTGGAAAGGGTTAGTAGAACATTTTGCCCACGCTGCATGGTTTGATCTATATTCTTAGCCTGTAAGGTGTATTTTAATTTTAGAATAATTATTTTTAATTTGGAAATACTCTCCTTTAAATTCTTCTTTCCCACTTACTTACAACTCCCTACCGGAATGAGTATATAGAATCGCGTTGAATGCAAATGAGTTAGAAGAAGTATTTATTGAGAGTTCAACTTACTTCGAGAGTGGATGCTTAGAAGTCCTTAGGGGCGCGTGCTTGCCTTCTGGCTACTTCGTTCTTGAATACGTAACGCTCTCCCGTATTGTACGTGCCTGTTGAGAATCGTGAGTCTATTTAGTTTAGCATGAAATTAGTTTCTTATCCTGATTTAAAAGTCCGAGTGGAGGCTTTCCTGTAAGCCCGAGAAGGGGCCATCTACTATTACTCCTTTCAGTGAATAAAATCGTATTTAAAACCGTCTTAAGTCTCTGTAGCAACTAGTGAAATTCAGCGATAATTCGCTACTTACTTCACTAGGTTCCTCGACGTTTTATCTAGTCAAAGTGTCGAGGAACTTTATAAGCTACTTATATAGTAGAACTAAATCTTCTTTAAACGTAACATCCTAATTAAAAAAAATTCACATGTAAATGTCTTGTTTAAGTTTTTAAATTAACAGCCTTAGATGATTCGTAAAGAGCAAATTATATACAAAAAAAAAAAAAAATTCTTTTTTATATTCGTACATCAGCAAAAGCTTTTAGTATTATGAACATAAATTGTCATAATGAGACGATTTTATATTAGGAATTTTGATTGTTTGATTGTAGGAAGCAGCTTTAATAATATCCTTTCTCCGAATATCAAATTTATTGTAATAAATTTTACGAAAGTTTAGGAATTATGAAATTTTCGAATAAAGACAACCAAACACGAATCCAATCGATTTCGGTTGTATGTGGTGATCGTCATTTTACCTAACGTAACAATCAATGATATTCAACAGTTAGTCATCAATGGCATGTCGTCACTGTGAAAAGTTTTACTATGCTACATCCATGAAATCAAAGCATCATTTTATAGTATTCGTGCTGACGTCAAAAAAATTAGTTCTATAAGATAAATAAATTGAACAAAATATCAGTTTTTATCTCAGAAGAAAAGAACTCTTCGAAAGAAGTTTTAAAGTTTTTCAATCAATCATTTTCAGAATTTTCGTGGGATATAATCTCGAGCAAAAAGAAAAGAAAAAGAAAAAAAGTGCTTTCATGTTTATCAAAGAAAAAATATGCTCAGTTAAATCCGTAAAGCAAGTGATAGGTAATATAATTTGTGAAATTTAAGAAACTGGTGTGAGGAAGAAAAGGAATATCTTATTTTTACTTTCATAGAAAATATTATTTTCGGGTATTATTTTTTAACTAGAAAGCCTGGCGGTCATACGAAATGACCTCTGTTCTAGATATTATAAAATGTAATTAAAATGATTTGTGCAAAGGTGTCTGCTAATTCAAACTGAATTACCCAGGGCAGGCGGCGAGGACGTCCCTTTGCTTACTGCCCCACGGGGATTCCCCCTTCTACTTGCTAGACTGCTTAAAGTAGACGCCAATGAAAGAAACCACTGGCCGTACATTTCTTAAGAGGCACCGCTAGCTCAATCAATAAAGGTCATTTAAATAATAAAATGTTACTTCACATGTCAAAGATCTCTTTGTACACAACATTTCTTGTGTAGATCTTTCCATCATTTTTAAGCTCGCCTTGCAGAGGACCATCCATTATTTTTAATTTTAAGTCCATTCTTTCACCAACTCTTGAACATGTGATATAAAATTGACCACGTTTAAATGGAGGCTCAGGTAAAAAAATGCCAACACGCTTAAGCGTTTGGTCCTGAGACTTATGAACGGTCACAGCAAAGGCAAGTTCTACAGGAACTTGTCTGCGTCTCCATTGAAACGGTAACCCTGTGCCGTGGCAACTTCACTCCATTGGCTAGTACAGTTAGTCCAGCAGCCCATAAACTATCGGCGACAAACAGATACTTAAGCCGCATATAATAAAAACATTTATATATTTCATTTTATTTGTTTTTTCATCGTTGCCCGTTTTTGCCGGTTGCATATTTCCGAATTCTATTATATATAGACGTTAAAGTTATTTATTAAATGTTAATTGCACGTGCTCTTGTATTTTAAATTTTTCCGGCTAAGCGTTCTCATAATATTCTTCACGCGCTGCACTGTACGGGGAATACAACAATTTACAGTTACGTAAGCAACCAATAAACTATCGGCGACAAACACTTAAGCCGCACATATATAAGATTTCACTTGTTATATAAAAGATCCATAAAAGATGTTGTAGGGTCTTACTTTATTTTTCTAATAGATTTTTTTTTTCCGGAACAAGCTTTCCCTTTGCCTTCTAGTTTTCACCTACTCTACCCTGACAGAATGAATTTTCAAGATTACGATTTATCTAAACAAGGTAGAAACGAGTATTTGAGCTGAGGTTTGAGTTACGTAACCCTTTAACTGTCAAGTTATTTTAATGATTTGGGTACACAAATTGTCACATTTTTTTATTGCAAAAATCAAATGTTTAGTACAAAATAAAATATACTTAAGTAGTTAAAAATTGATATTTTGAAGTACATGGGTAAAATTTTTAAAGTTTTGTAGCCACTGCATATTTGCTTGAGACGGCTGTCACTCAACATGGCAGTTGTAAAGTTCGCTTCTAGTGGAGCATTATTTTCTAAAAATGAAAAAAATTAATTATTTTCTAAATCATAAATAAATATAAGTGAATACCTATTAGTAGTTCAGTAATTCAGTCTTGTGTGGTACAACTGGAAACACTTTTCCAAGCATAAACCAACTCCACAATCACTACACCAGAATCGTGTTTCCTTCCTTATCTTTTTTCCATTTTTATCCTTTTCGAACAACACACTTTGCACTGTCTTGTAGGCTCACGTTTCGCAGGAGTAGGAGGAATGTGGGATATAAAATGTCGTTCAGTAAGACGGACAGGGTTATCTATTGTAGGTAGCCTGACAACATTCTTTTGTCCAGAAGCTGCATCATCATATTTATGTAAAAGCTCTTCTACAACTTGCATTCGAAATTCTAAAAATGTAATACGTTTCCCAACTACATTTTTATAGAGCAAATATGAGTTCCAGAGTACCTTGTCTAGTAAATGTAAAAATATCTTTTTATAATATTTTTTCTGACGTTTTCGGATGGTTGGATGAAAGGATATTTCCTAATCACAGCGATCTACACCACCCGTAGTTAGACTGTAGTCAGAAACAATCTTAGGCTTGAGTATATCTCCATTTTTTTTATTTTAGAAGCTGACCATGGAAGTATCATGAATACTGCTCATCAAACACTCATGCTTCATCTTCGATTGAAGAATATAAATCATCTACATAACTTTTCAAAGAACTGGACGCCATTTTACAACAAAAAGATCCCGTGCGCTTTGAACCGAAGAACGTATAACCTCTAACCTTTAAAATCTTCAGTAAAGTGCTGTCATCTATTGAATTGAACACACATTAACTTTTCCCGAGATGTAGTCGGGTTTGACAGAGAGATGAAGCCGAAATAAACGCCTCCCGATATATATTCGGGTATAACAATACGAGGCACTCAAAAAAAATTACCCCGAGTTATACTCGGGCGTGACATTTTCGAACATCAGTGCTATGCCCGAGATAATCTCGGGCATGACAGTTAAAAGGTTAAGTAGGAGAGCGTGTTCTGCCTTTCGGCCACGTTATTGCTATCAGTTTAAGCTTTCTATTCTACGGCCGTACTTACGTAATACGTGTCTGATAGCACACGCCGGTATATCCAAATTAGGGGCCAGCTCCGCAAGTTTGATTCTGTGCAGCTTCAATTGATTAATTTTATTTAACATTAGATTTAGGTTCCTCGACGACTGCATGCTGATTCTCCATAAATGTGTGTTTACTACTCCATAAACGTGTGTTTCGTTACTTCACGTAGCCTGACAGATAGAATCACGCTTCATCACTCTACTACGTGTAATCTGGGAGCAACATACACGAAATGCATTACCGTGTTGAACTGTGCATACAGGTGGGAGGAGGTCACTTCCAGCACCTCTTGTAGTGTATTTTCTTTTCTCAAACGCAAAACTGTAAAAATTTGGTTTCATTTCCTTCTGTTATAGGCCCACCAGCGGCCGAGCGGTAAAATCACTGAACACTGGTAGTTCGGTCCGAGGTTCGAATCCCGCGAACGGACTAGCTGCATGGGCATTTTCGTGGTTTTCCCCATGTGTAACGTGTATAGGAGCCAGTTTCCCTTAGAAAGTCCTCCACGAAGGCATCCCTCCCCTTAGGCAGACAGCCCTAGTGTGCTTTGCCATATTTACATAAACCAAACCAAACCAAACCTTCTGTTGTAAGATTTGGTACTTTTCCGTTTCGCCGGCGCCGATCTCGCCAACAGACTTTATTGGCGACAACACACGGAATAAAAAATGTTGACAAAAGGTTACTTCTAAGAATTTTTGATTTTGAAAGTATAAACATTTTAATGTCGTTTAAATTTTTTTAAAAAAGCCAATAAATAAAGACAATAAGTTTGTAAAAAGACATTGATTTAAGAATTTACTATGCTTTCATGGTACAACATCCTGATTCGCCAGTTCATATCACCTGACCCCAAGTGATCTCATTTCACTAAACTACGTTACAAAAATCTAAATCTCTCAGTAATTATCTACCTTAATTTCAAGTTAAATCTTAATTTGGAATACAAGTTTAAATGCAAGGATTATTTCAATTCGTACGAATAGCTTACTCAGAAATTATGTAAAACCGCAGTGCTTTACTTCGCTAGTGCATTCTCCTTACACTTGATGAATTTAATCTTTGACTTTGCCTTTTCTATATTTTCGCCATCGGCTGAGCGGTGTGATTGCATTCTAATCGACTTACCGCCCGAGAATGGCCTTAGAGCATAAAATTGAAAACTGGTAAAAATTCTATGTAATTGTATGCCAGAATTGAAAGAAACAGTGAATCTGATAAGAAATGGCTGCGACTTCTTTTGAAAAACAAGAGTAAAAGGCTACCAGCGAGGATATTCCGTTTAGCATCGGTTGTACCATTATTGGCGACTTTATCGCCTGCGCCGTCAAAACGGAAAAGTACCTAAAATTTTTATCACACTTTTTTCGGGCTTCTTTCGAGTGGAATTACGCATAGTTTATGCATGACAATATTTTGTTTGTTATGTTCTTACTGCAAACGTATCCTCTGGAAATTGAATTATTCGCATGAATATCCTTTCTTAATTTTCGGACAGTAATAATTAGTAAAAAGAAATTGGGAAAATACGCGAGGAAGCACAGTAAGTTTGCAAAGATTTCATTTGCTCTTTCAAATGGAACAAACAATCAAATTTGAGATTCTTTGGATTCTTCGTACGAAGGTATTCAAGAAGATTGTTTCAACATTACATTAAAAAAATTCTAAATTGATTTTGGAAACGCCGCTCCACCACATCGTATTGCCATCCACAAGCTGCGTATGAGCAAAATTTGTGCTCGATAGCTTTTCAAGCAATAGCTTAAAAATCAATGACAAATTTTATTTACCTTAACGACAAGCACCATGAGCGAATTAAATAAAACTTCGAAAAAAAATGAATTCATTTTAGGCAAAGTTCATTGAAAATATACGTATGCGACTTACGCTGCATTTTTTAATCCTCTAAACAAAGAATTTCCCAGTCTGTTCTTTTTCGTTATATAGCTCTCATAAAACAGAAGTCTAAAATTCAGTTACTGGAGCGGACTGTACGTGATGTTTCCTGTGCGTGCCTTTATGATATCAAAATGTGAACTAAATTATTTTCCACACCGAGTTCATCCAGAGGAAGAAAAAAAAAACAATTAAATACTTCCGCACAGATTTTGAGCGGAACGCTTTGATCTCTTGAGGTAGTATATCCAACGTGTGGCAGCAAATCAGAGACTGTAGTTAATGAATCTAAAGTTAATGACACTTTGAAGCTTCTGAAAAAAATTACCTCAGCCGTTAATGTTTGGAAATGGCAGTTCTGAGTAAAGAAAATCTCATTTCGAAAGCATAAAAGTTTTGTTGCCTAACGTTTTCGTTTTTCTGAGAAAACATGCTGGATAATTAACTTCTTTGGTATGAAGTTTAGGTGATTTGCGTTTAGAATATCTAGTTAATTGTTTCAAACAAATTTTAGTTTGTTAACTAGTGATTTGTTAGATGTTTTTTAAAAAAAAAAGTTCTTTCGTGAATAAGCTACGCCATTTTCATAATGATCAGTGAAACTCTTCAAAATTGTTGTAAAGAAGATATTTTTATTGGAACAAGAAGATCATAACAATAGAAGTTTTACGGCCTCCGTTTGAATATTCTTTTAAATACTTTTTTAAATATATTTTGGTAGATAAGCAGTTATAGCCAAACAGGAGAATATTATTTCCTCTTGGGAAACATCTTTCGGAATATTGCCGGAGCTGAAGAAAACAGATCCATGATTAAGGCTTTTGGTACTATTCGGTTTTGAGGGCTGTAAAAGATCGCCAAACTATTGTTGATGCCAGTGCTGCCAAAACTAATTGCGGCAACCCTAACGCAAAAAAGGAAGTATAATAGTAAATAACTATTTAAGATTGATGTTTTAATTTAGATGAAAAGTTAATTTCATATAATACTCTTTTATTATTATAATTTATATAAAAAAGGCTAAACATGACTGACTGGAAACATAAGAGTAAATAACTATTTCAGATCATTATTATAATTTATATAAAAATTGCTAAACATAACTGAATGGATGCCTGCATCGCTATTTTGCTCCCGAATTATTGCTAAAGTATAATTTCATCTCGTTGGTTATTCAAACGTAATTTTCCATAATGAATGATGCCTTTTCTTTGAAAATATTCTCGGTAAAGTGCAGAATCGCTCACTTATTTGTTTGCCACTTTTTACAAGGGTAAAAACAATTGGATTTTTGTCAATTTTCTTTACTTTTTAAATGAAAATATGTCAATGTGTACATAGATAAAGTCAAGGGTGTGCGCAATGCTATTTTTGTGCAGTTCTGGGATTTAAGTGAAAATAGGTCGATGTGTACATGGATACCGAGTATGTGCAATTCTTAAAAACGCGTCAAGCAGTGAGTGATTCTGCACTTTACCCAAAATTCTATTGCACACTTTTCGTCATGGGCAATTCCCAAATTGTTAAATCCATAGAATATAAAAAAAAGTATTTAAAAATTAAACTAGTATTTTAATGGCGTTTTAAGAAATATAGAGGTATATAAACTTAAGCAATTTGAAATCAGCGCATATGCTTGATTGGGCACGCTGTTGAATGGGCGCGGTTGCTAGATTTGGCGCTTTTGCGCATACATTTTCGCTGCAATTTTTTACGGCCCTCAAAACGTAATAGCACCAGGCTTTTTATTATCGTCCCCCAAAAGAACATTTCTATTAGCTTACATTTACTGATTTCCGATTTTCCCGAGACATTTGTCGACTCTTCAGAGTTTTGCTGAGAAAAATTTAGAAAATCATGAGAAAAATGCTGAAAAAATTTAGAAAAATTTAGAATTTTTTTCAAAGCAAAAAAATTTAGAAAGCAAAAAAATTTAGAATTTTTTTGCTGAGAAAAATTTAGAAAAATTTAGAAAATCCTCACTGAGAATCAAGGACACTACTTTCGAGATGCCAGCTATGTCTGCTTCCCGCTAGTGAGAACACAATCTTCTCACTGGTAGATTTAATCGTCATTCTTTTAATCGTAGTCGCATGCGGGAATAAATTCTCGAAGAACTGGTTTTCCTCCCTCTTTTCGATGACAGCAGCAAACGGGAGAGCAGACGCACACACGGACGAATAAAAGATTAATTTTGCGTGTTCGTGAATTTTACTGGGATTATTCTTCTGCAAGTCTTTTGTAAATCCAGGATAGAAAATCTGAAGTACGTTACACATACCTAAGTGGAGTTTGAGTAGCTATGATCCACTCAAATACAATGGACGATGTGGGAATTCATTATAACGCGTCTATTTTACAAAAATAAGCGACACACTGGGAAATGGTGTGTACCAAGAGTACGAGTGTGAAATTGTAGATGATTCCAAAGGTGAATGATGAAGGATTGCAATAGATTAACTCCGGAACATTTTCGAGCACGTGCCTGTGCGGCTAATTAATGGAGTCACTACAACAAGATTTGGTCGAACAATGTCCTTACCCGTTTATACTAATCAAGGTTGCTGTAAATTCTATTCATGAATGCTAAATAAACACGTTTGTTAGATAAAGTAAGTGTATTTATTTTAAGCGCACTATACCACGAAGTAAGTGAAAATATTTTATTTGTTTCCTTTTCTAAGGTACTTATAGTGCAATATACTTATTTTAGTGCAGAGCCAACAGTTATTACGCATGTAATTTGTAGGCAGACGAGATGAAAAATATGCAACCGCCTTCGCCGGGAATCGAACCACGGATCTCTGGAATACCGGCCCAGCGTGCTACCGTTACACCACGAAGGCACGTTAAGGAAGTGGGAGAAATACCTTCTATACTCCCCTTTTAAAAGGGCGACTAGGGTTTTAGGGGACCTAGTCGCCCAAATCCTGAGTGCGGAGAATCATCCTCCACAACCCTTTTAGTTCGGGCGCCACTTGTAGAGACAGTGGGTTATTTCGAGGCCAGAGAGATGAAGAATGAGCAACCGCCTTCGCCGGGAATCGAACCACGGGCCTCTGGAATACCGGCCCAGCGTGCTACCGTTACACCACGAAGGCACGCTAGGGAAGTGGGAGAAATACCTTATACGCATATGCGACTTTTTTCTGCGTCTAGCTTGTATTTCGCTTTGTACCAATTACACACCATAACACCATTACACTACTAGGACACAAAAAAGAATGCTTGACATCCCTCTTCAGTTAATGGACGACTAGGAAAAGGCTATTAAGCCCAAATAGCAAACCCAGGCTTTGAAAACTTCGTTCTACCACATCCTAGCTTGGACTTTATTGCAGATTTATCCAATTTATAGTATCAAGAATCTTGTAACTTCAAATATATCGTAGCTAACAACCGAATCTGTGGACTTCCACTTACTGATGATCACTTAGTTGGATCAGCTTATCATTAAATGATAGAGGCACTTAGGAGGCATAATTTTGAATACTTAGAGATTTAAATTGGCGTATAT
The DNA here is from genome assembly GCF_044657685.1 of Stegodyphus dumicola. Classification (NCBI taxonomy): domain Eukaryota; kingdom Metazoa; phylum Arthropoda; class Arachnida; order Araneae; family Eresidae; genus Stegodyphus; species Stegodyphus dumicola. The sequence continues at coordinate 2,545,783 of NC_140769.1, read as the reverse complement.
TTCCCTCTTTTTATTTCATTAATAATTTTATGAGGTTTAAGTAAAAGATTATTAAAAAAAAAAACTTTGAAAAAATTAGTAGTTATCCTGGCCTTCTCCTCACTAAATCCTAGTACTTAGTTTCGGATAGGAAAATCCTGTTTCTGCAACATTGGCTCACATTTTAAACAGTTCGTCGTAAAATCGTTGTTGTATGCCACCATTCGATGATCGTTTCTTATATAAGATGCTCTGATCTTTCCTTTTCATTGAGCATGGTATGGGGTATAGTCTTCTCTGAAAAAATTCGAAACAACGAATTTCGTTGCTTTGAAACAAATGTATAAGAAAGGTTATTAATAATAGTATTTTATACTTCGCCAGTTTCCCTTTTGGCATTGTACAGAATACCTAGGAAATACGTGAAATATTGATTTTGGTACATTAAACGTCCAATTTTCGGCATTTTCTAGGCCTTCTTTCATACATCATCAATAACACATACGTTGTTTATAATTCATTAAAAAAACTAGTATAAGATTTAGCTTTTATCATAAGTCATTAATTTTAACAGAAGTGATCTGGTGTAAAATATCTTGAACTGATGCTACAACTTCTCCGTCCTTCCTGCTAGCTCGGCAGGTATTCGAGAGATCTAGGTTCGATCGCCGGCGAGAACACAGCTCATTTTTCATGTCTTCTGCTTCAAAATAAGCTAAAGACTTTACAAGTTGCGCACGAACTAAAAAGATGGTGAACGATACGTCGTCACAACCTGCATTTGGGGATGGGGTCCTCTAATCTCCAGTCGCCCTTTAAAAAGGGGAGGTATTTCTTCCTTCTACCTGTATGCCGCCGTGGTGTAACGGTAGCGTACTACGCATGTATTTAACAGGTACCGGTTCGAGTCCCTGCTCATTTTTTGTCTCTTGCTTCAAAAAGCTTAATGAATCTACAGTGCATAAAATAATATATTTTTACTAAGAGAAAACATCGAAAATTAATATATCTTTAGGAAAAATCTATGTTTAATTATGTTTTAATGTAACATCATTAATTAAAGATGAACGGATTAGGAAACTATTTCCAAAAAAATATTTTATTTTTTTCGGACAGTTTAATCTCAAACTCTAAAAATCGGAAGATTTTGTCCTTTCACCACTGCAGTATAATACCCGTCTAGTAATTTAATTTTCAATTCCAGGCATCGATTATGGATCGTAATGTCGCAAAGAGGACAACAAGGAAAAAAAACTTCTTTCTTCTGAGAGCCACCTGATCTCGAAAATACAACGCTGAAAACAGTAGATTCTTTTTCCTTAGAATTTCCACTGGATACCAGAAGAAATAAAAATAAATGCTTGTTGCTTTTATTTTTTTTTTCTTTGGTCGATATTAGCTTGGAACTCACTTCACGTTTTATAAGTTATAGGTGAGGAGATTTAAAATTTACTGCTTTTTGCTTATCGTTATTATCGTCGTCGTGCCACTTAATTCTTCTTAAAAGAGAGGTGCCTGTTGATGAATCAATGATGCAGTTTGGAGATAAATATGATATTTTAAGCTTACATACAGCAGGCCATTAAAATTGTAACTTGGTGAAAGAAGCAGTCAATGAATGTGAAATTTTCATAATAGGCAGAGTATGGTAAGACATGAAAATGATTAGCAGTGCAGCATATATATGAGAATAATGGATACCTGATGCGCATCCTATAAAGAGTAAAATGAGCCGTTTTCCCATGTTGAAATTACCATGTTTCCTTCTTTTCTCTTTTACTTTAAATGTACGGTATGTTGTATACACTGCTAGATTCTAAAAAAGAATTTATTTGAGAAAAATATGGGCGAAAATCATCTAGCTTGTGTTAAGTTTATTCTGAGATCATTACTAATGATTTTAGTTGTTTATAACGCGTAAACTAACAATTTTCATAAATGATGAGAAGATGGTAATTAAGAGACAATTCCAAACAGGAGATGTTGGTACAGGAGTTGAAATGCCACATAAACTATAATAAATATCAGTATTAAAACTTGTAACCAAACAAAAAGGTGCAAAATTTTCTTGTTCGGTGTATTGCGAAAGCTTTTTCCCAATGATAGCACTATCTCTAATGCACGACGAATAAATATAATAGAAATAAAAAAAAATATAAAAATAACAGAATAATATAATAAATCGCCATATTTATTTTGGGAAATAAAAGACATTACAAATGATGTGACAAAGCAATTTTCATTGGCAATTGATTATTTCTTCCATATTTTTTGTTGGAAAACTGTATCTTACACATTAAATAATTAAAATTTGTGCCGCCCAGACAATACAGTGGTTTGGAAACCCTACTGCGATACCAAAGAGCCCGGGTTCGATTTCGGGAAAGGCATGAATGTTTTTAAATGTATAATGTCTTTGCGTCATAGAAGTACTCTAAATATGCTACGAGTCGAAAGTCCTCTCAAGAGGTTGGAGGTAGGAAAAATAGGGATGGGAGACCCTCGGACCCTTTTCCTCTCGGGTGCTCTTCATCAAAAGGGGTCAGAGCTGAGCAAAGTCGTACTGTCACCTGTATGGTGCTCAAGGCTCTACCCTACGACAAGCGCAATCTTGCAGTCCTTGCCACGATGAATTTCGTGGGCTTGTTCTGAAGTGACTGCCGGACAAAAAAGATAAGTCAAAACAATTACAATTTATGGGAATTTATTTAGTTTGATTAACAGTTGCTTTTTAGGAGGTTTATTTAGTAAGTACTGTACATAATGACAACGTAAAAGAAAAGGAGAAAAGAAAAATAATAAAGAAACCGGAACTAGTGATTGATTAAAATAAAAAAAAAAATGAGTGGAGTGGATACGAGCGATGGAATTATTATAGTGTACTCCACAGCGAGAAAACGACTCCAAAAGTACTACAAAAATATATTTCTCCATTTCTTAGACATTATGTGTCTGAATGCACTCATATTATATGTAAAAGTAATGAAGCATTATCGCGTATCATCTTTTTGCTCAAATTTATTGAAGACACTTTTCCGACGTATCCAGTTGAAAGAATTAAATCTACACAAACTCGGCCATTTAGACCTAATATAAGCCAATTAGGCGAGAATCATGTTCCCGATTATATACCCGAAACATCCAAAAGAAGCAACCCTACGCGAAGGTGTTCGCATTGCTACAAACTTAAGGAAGGAATCGCGTTACTGATGTTCGATTTGCAAATATCCATTGTGTATAGTACCCTGTTTCTCTGAATATCACTCCAGGAATTTAAATTCTTACTTTTATATGTATAATATTTAATTTATAGCGTTTTTAGTTTAATATGTATGTAATATATGCTTATTTTAACCGAATAAGTAAATATTAGTCATAAAATTTTCAGTTTTATAAAATGAACCCATCTTTTTCATCCAATATCTTACCAGCGCAACTTGCTCTGTGATGGACGAATAGACTCGTCATGGCTCGATTCTGGCGACACAAACGGTGCGCACTCTTAACAATATATACATTATTTATAATTCATTAAAAAAACTAGTATAAGGTTTAGCTTTTATCAAAAGTCATTAACTTTAACAGCAAGTGATCTGTTGATAAATATCTTGAATTGATGCTATATGTTCTCAGTCCTTCCTGCATTCATTCGTGCCACAGTTAACTGGTTAAAAGGACTCTCCTTTCGGTCTTCTAGCTATTAGGGATGTTTCCGCCGGCTTCTGCCAGTCAAAGCCTTCCTGCACGTTTAAATTATCCTGCACGTTTAAATTATCCTGCGAGGATAAATTAATACATTTAATTTCAAAGTTACCTGTTTGAGTTGAGGCAGAAATGTTGGTTTTGTTGTAAGCCCGAGTGAGGCCATCTATAAATCTATTATAGATTGAATAAAGGGTTCTTTACATCCTTCTTCTGACTTTTTCTGTTGCACTAAAGACCTGGAGATAATTCCTCATAGAGTCTTTTAGAGCTCGTTAGTTTATGTTGCTCAAGAAAACGAGACTCTATAAAGTTACTATGTTTTCGATGTAATTGTATTAATTTTGATAAACGAGGGAAATTTACGTCACAAAGTTAGTTTTACATTGAAGTTACTCTTCATTTGTTTTATTTTTACCGAGTTTATATTTTTGAAAGCCATCACTTTCATTTTGTCTAGCAGGTCGTTAGAAGCAGATTTATGGCTTTCGTGTTCTACGCTGGGAACCAATGTTTCTGTTTAAGAACCCGGAAGCTGATGTATAAAGGTACACTAAATAATTTTTAAATGAGAATGTTTCATTTGAATACTTTTGGTGATTTTCAAAACATGATTTTGAAGCTTTCTATTTGTTACTAAGTGTTGAGAATAAGATTAATTTTGCAATTAATATTCATACTTGGACACTTTTATTTTCTTCTGTTTGTGTTTGCATTAAATTAAAAATATTTTTTGGAAAAACTTGTGTTTTTGTTTAACTTCTCTGTTATGAAAAAACGTTTATTTTATGAAACTTTACAGAAACATTTTATGAAATATTGCGACTGCAGTGGACTAAAAGTTTATGTTTATATATATATTTTAAAAAATTTTTAGACAATTTTTAAAGAGATAAATTTCTCCAAAAATAGCTAGTGTATGTATCAAACAGGAATATTTAATAGACATTTTACTTGATCACTTAGCTTTTAATACATAATAGATTTAAGCTTCACATAATGTTTTTTTTAATTGAGACTTAAAGGGAATCATCTTCCCCTACACATATAACCTCTGAATGATTTGCCATAATTAATAAATAGGTTTTGGCAATAATACCTTAAGCTTCATATAATGTTTTTGTTTCAACTAAAACTGTGAATGTCTGCAATGGAAAAAAGTATACGTTCCTGCAAAAAATAATCATTGAATCCTTTGCCATAAAAAATAATAATTGGCATCAAGATTTATGTTTCATATAATGCTTTGCTTTTAATTATGGCTAAGAAAGGGCACAATGAAGAAATACAGCCTTCTCTAACGCGGGTAATCCCTGAAAGCTTTGACATTATTAATAAACTGCTTTTGGATTTAAGAATTATTTTTCAGTAACTTTACTCTTTACATTAAGACTTAAGTCCATAACGAAAGTAGGCATCCTTTCCTGCATAAGTAACATTTGAATGCTTTACCATGATTAATAAATAACCTTTTTGGAATTTTTCCCCCAATATGGCGTTTCGCTAATCATTGCAAATATAAAATGTATGAAACGTCGCAAAGATCTGGTAGTGAATTCTTAGTATGTCTGTATAAGTACCACAGAGACAGATAAAGGGTGTGAAATAACAGAGTTGCCCAGCGGAAACTGAAAACAATAATTGTCTACTGTACTAGCAATTACTCTTCTAACGCTGGAAGATAGTAGTTATAAAACTCTATATAAGCTAGTTTCAATATGTCAGCAACAGTGTATGTGATATGTATGTTCAATATGTAATTTCGTATTTATGCTGTGTCAGGTTCTCATACATAAAGTATGTATTGTATCTGAATGCTGTAATGTATCTGTACATGTTTATATCTTTTGTTTATGGTACCTACAATTCATACTAAGTTTCAATGGCATGCTTCTTGTAACTTTAACTATCATGATATAACTTTAACTATCATGATAACGTATATGTATAGATGTATATAAGTGAGAGTATGTATACTTTTATTTGTTTCGGAATATATATGTATGTAAGTGTGTACATATCTGTATCTGAGTTGGTATTTATATGTATATACATATATTTTGATTGTGCTCTTCTTCAAGTGCCTAGTATGCACATGTATATATTTCTTTGTACATTGTTGTACTCTTCTTCAAGTGCCCTGTATGCAAATGTATATTTCTTTTTTGCATTTTATAAATGTCGTCTGGTCAGCCGGGGCTGCGGCCTGGTAGCTAGCGGTTGACTCCCGCCGAGTTGGTAACCAAATCTACATGGATATATCTATACCTTTGTCGGAAGCCAACTCAGCGGTTTACCTTCCATAACCACTATACCGTCTGGACGGCAGCAAGGCCTCTAACTCTTTACACCGTTTTCAGCATTTATTGTGATTTTCCCTTTACAAATAATAAGAGTTATATCTTCCAATACAAAATTTTACAATATTTATTGCATTATGATTAGCATATGTAAAACTAATTTTAGACCTTGCGTAATAACAGACAAAATGGTTTCGCAAATAATATTGTGTTCCAGAGTTAGCAATTATCTTACCTGCCTATAAAATTGAATTTTTCCAGCTGTATCGCGTAGGCTTACATTACAGCCGCACTTTTCCCCGATGCACCAAATAACGCTGATTAAGTCTTCAACTTCTTATCACTTCTCCTGTGACATCAACGGAGCTTTTCCTCCTAAGTGACGTTGATGAAAGACTCTCCCGTGAAGATTAGATTCTTCGCTATCCATATTGCTCTCTTCCTCAACCTATCTCATTTCTCAGACACCTTTTTTTTCTATAAATGGCTCCCTACCGGGGGATTAGGGATTGCAGCTACACACAGTCGAAGTTAAAGTCCCTCTGATTGCTCCCAGTGGACACTAGATGACACTATTTAATTTTTAAGAGAAATATATTTTCGGCAATTAAGAAACGCCGCATAGTGAAAAAAAACTTTTTTTTTAAATTTAAGTTCACGAATAATGGATGAACAATTTTGCTCCGTAACTAATTAAAATACACAGCTATGGTTTGTATTTTTAGAAGCATACACGATGCATTTAAAGGCATTCGTAAAAATGTGAAAGTATTTAAAAACGGAAACAATATTATCATTATCGTGTTCTCTACATACATTCTTTTCAATAAATCACTTTGTCTGCACGTATTTCTTTTGGGTGCCTTTATGGAAGTCAAATGATGGGACACTCATTTGATGGCTACTTTTTTCTGAAATGCTTCAAAAATGCTGGTATTTTAAGGCTGAGATCTCATTTTAGGATGCAGGATGCAGAGTCTCCTCTGCAGGTGCCAAATTCGGCGATTGAGTGATTGGGGGATTATTGTGAAGGTTTACATTTTAATTTGCAATAAACAGCATGGAGACAATTGCATTCAGAGAAAGACTGAATCGAATTGCAATGACAGTCATGCAATAAAACTCAATTACCTGAGGAATGTTCTAATAACAAAATGGGAAAAATACACTAAAATAAATTTTTAACAGGCAAGGAAGCAAACTTAGGCTGAGATAGAGTTTGAACCTAGTTTTTTATAATATCGTATTTCTTAGCGTATTCTCCCTATTTTAAACTAATTTTATCATCCAAAACTCGAGAGGGGAAAATGATGCGAGTAATTTAACTTCCGAAGAACGCGATTACAACAAGATTATAATAATAAGTAATCATGCATAAACTATCTATCAGAATATTATTTCTCTAAAAGAACCTACAATTCAATAAAAATGCATTGTAATATCAACATCACAGTATCTGAGGGGTATTGCGAGTAAATTTGGCCTAATTGAGCCAAATACGTCACGCTACCTTGTAAATCCATAAGGGCACCTCAAATGAATGGGGCTTGATCGCATTTCTCAAGAGAGATTTTGGAGAGACGAAGAAGAAAAGGTTGCGAACAAAAAGATCGCTTTCAGAAGATCGAACAAATTAGCAACAGCGACAGTTACAATGAGCTGGAACGTAAATAATAGAAGCAAGGTAATTAAATCCTATGTTTGAAGAGTTTCGTAAATATGAAAATTCCTGCCACTTCCAGTTAGCTCAAGAATCTGCGGAAAATAAGTTTCAAATAATAAATGAAAGGAGAAACAAAATATATGAAATTTAATACAAAAATGCTTTTAAAAACGAATATTCCCAATAAAAGGGAAAAAAATCTGAAAGTTGATTTTATATTACCACTAAAGTGGCTTTAACGTTTTGTGTCTTACCTTTATTTATTAAAAATCATGTTCTTTGCATTTAAACCATAAAATTCAGTTCAACGGCAATATCACAAAATAATTTAAAAACAGCATATCTTTAGAATTTCCCATACACAGTCTCGCGCGGTGGAAATAAAAATGCTTTTTTTCCCCTGTACGATTTTGTCATTGTTCGCTTTGAAATCGTTGTGTTTCTTAATTAAAAATTCATAAATACTTTTTATAAAATATGAAATAGGTAATTATAACAAATTCCATATCCCAAATTTGGGCTTCCAGGTGCCCATATTCTGGTGGAAACGTCCGTTTTTTTTTTAATTTGATGGTTCTAGGTACCGTTGTTTTATCACAATGCGAAAAATATACATACATTTAAGCAGGTTCTTCATTATTTAATTTTTTAAATGTAATACATGGGCGATAATATTTGCTGGCAACAGTTTGAAACGTTATTCCACATTTTAACGTTTTCTACGCAAAATGCCAACACGAAATTAATAGCTTTTCTGGGCTAACGCTCTTAGGGCTAAAAATGCAAACGCAGTTTGGATATCCTCAATAAAAATCATCAAGATAATGCAATGTGCCAATAAACTAGGCTTAGAGGGAAAATGTACAATTTGTATAATGTACAGTAGAGCAAATCCTTCACGAAAGCATCCACCTTTTTACTTTTCGCATGCTTTGTCAGAGTCAAAAAGCCAAATTAAACCAATCACATTCCTGTTTAAGCTTATCAGTTAATATTTAATGGCTTAGTCGAGGAATAACGGTAATTCACTGCAGATCCCATTGACGACGAATGAACGATTTGGCAGAATGGCGGGTTTTAATGTTTTATACTATAAGGTATATTCTCCCACCTTCCAGCTTGCCCTCGTGGTGTAACAGTAGCACACTCGGCGCGTATTTGAGAGGTCCAGGGCTCGAACACCAGCGAGGACATATTTCATGTCTCTAGAACATAACGCACAGGGAAGGTGCCAGCCAGTTTTCCTTAAAACGTCCTCCACGAAGCTAGTATCTTTCAAACATTTTTCACAAAGAAAGAAAGCTTTTAACCCTTAAATGCATAAATTTTTATTTAATTTTTTTTATTTAAGTCAAAATACATTAGAACTCATATCAAAATGCCAAACATATCAAAATTAAGTTTTTATTCCCAATTTTGAAAAAGATATTATTGTTGCTGAATGGCTACATTATGCAAAAAAAAATATTATGTTCAAATGTGTAATAACAATTTTATGTAATAATACATATCTAATAAACTTATTTAAAGAATTTTAAAACTTTGAATACAACAAAATAACAACAAACAAAAAATCAAAAATTCGTAAACACAAATGATGACCACACCCTGCACATCAACTCCTAATAATGACCGTTACACAGTTAGTGTTACACTAAATCTTTCAAAGCTATATGCGTAAACAGTATGTATCCAATTGGTTACACTATGCAGTAAGCTAAACGTTGTGTTTGTATTTGATTTGCATGACTAAATATGAGTAGGTTTCCAAATGGGAATTACGTGCATTTGAAGGTTAAAGCAAAAATACATGATGCACAGAGCTGTTTTACATTCTTCTTAATAAAGTAATTAATAAAATGAATAACAAATAGCTGCGGAAAATATAATTTCCTTGACTAAAAAAAAAAACATAAATTTCCTTAAACAAACAAAACTCTGAAAACTTTCAGACTTTATAATACGCCCAAAGGGGCGTTTTTCTAACGTTTAATGTGTTACCTTTATTTATTAATTATCATATTCTTCGCACTTAAACTATAAAATTATAACTTCTGATACACAGTTTCGCGCGCTGGAGATAAAAAAGGTTATTTATTTATTTATTTATTGTGCAGTTTTGCCATTACTCGCTTTGAAATCGTTGAGTTTGTTTATAAAATATTCTTTAATGTCAGACAAAATAAGAAATAGATAATAAAACAAATTTTGAATTCCAAATTAGAGCTTCGAGATGCTCTAGGTACTGTTGTTTTATCACAATGCTAGGAATGTATCTACATTTAAGCAGATTCTTCTTTACTTAATTTCTTTAAATATAATGCAAGACTGTAATATTTAGTGGCAACAGTTTGAAAAGTGAATCAACGCAAAATGCCAAAAATTAATAGCACTTCTGTGCTAACACCTTTTGGGCTAAAAAGAAGACATAGATAAACTTAAAGCTGACTAAATTACGGTATCTAGACACGTTGAAGAAAAAGGTAAAGTTAGCCGTTTCGGAAGTTTCGTATTTATCTAAGTTTTTTCTTTTTTTCTTTTTTTTTTTTTTTTTCTTTTTCATTTTCCTCCTAGCCTCTGCTTTTGGCGGCCTGCGAAGGAACAATGGCCTGATATCGAAGAAGCACTAAATAACAGTCTACCCCCGAAAGTTGTTGGTGACATTTTCTTGGGCACAACGCGAGGGGGTGGTGATACATAACATTGAAGAAGAGTATTTTAAATCGCTTCGGACTCTTTTTTTGCACCTCTTTGAATAATGCCAAATGTGTCAAAAGCAGATTTAAGGCTCAAGGGCCTCGTTTTTTATATAAATAAATAATACAAGAACTTGTTAACTTTTCTTTAAAATTGCGACGGCGCTTCTCAAACGTCAAGATTTCATTCTGCGAGACAGACATGTGTATCTTACAATCTGTTATCCTAATCTGCTCCTTTCCAGTCAATCTGGTATACTTTAAGCGAGTTGTGAATAGCATATATTCTTTAAATTTTTTTAAAGGCTCCCGAGCTTCTGCATTTCTTTTTTGTCTCGAGGGCATTAAGAGGATCACTGTCATCTTTCAAATGAAATATGTGGGAATCATATAAATCCGGCATGCCCCCGGGGGCCTTACGAATATGTTCGAAAATAGTCAGAGATGGTTTGCTGTCCCCTTCCAATGGACTCTTGTCATCAGCCCAGGCAGCTGGTTGGGACTTCAGTTATTATTTTGATTCGACAGCTACGCGCAGACTCAAATCTGGACTGAAAAATTGCTTGAAATGTATATTGAAAATATATAGTGTATTTCGGCATGTTTTATGAATATGGATTCCAATGACTTTTGAGAACAGTTTGAGAAATGTACCACTTTTTTCTATTTAATATTTAAGTTAACACTTAAGCTCCCTCTCAATAATTACGATCTGTGTCAAAGTATTTGAAACATCTAACTACATTTTAGCTGTTTTAGTTTAACCCTTTGCGGCATAGTGTGCCCGGTCTAGACACACTTAAAAATTTCCTTCTGTACGCACAGAAAAATTGAATGAGAAAGGATTTATAGGTTACTATAGGTTACTCTGAACCTTCTTTATTTATAGTAGATGGCAGCTCAACACAAAAAACAGTCCATATACTTTAGCCATGCTTAGTTTTTCATGACCCTCATTTTTCAAAGAAATATTCCAGATTTTTATTAGGGTATAAAAGAAATTTTTTAAAAAGAAATTTCTTTGGTATTTTTTTGGCTGTATGTTAATCTTCTTATTTTATATTAGTTTTAAATTTTTATCTTGAAAGCTTGCCTAAAACCAAACGGCGAACCCTAGGTGTGCCCAGATCGGGCTCACCGATCATCTAGGACAATTGACAGTCTGTATTCTTTGTTTCCCTGCATCTCATCGGTCAGTTCATTGACAACAATCCTCGTTTCAGCACTCTTTTCGAAGCTCTATTCAATCAGTGTGCCCACTTTGGGCACACCCACAGAATTAAAGCGATAAGTCCTATCTTCACAAAAATTTATTTGTGTACTCCTCTAGGCCTAATTAGACTGCCTACGTTTTTTTTTTTTTTTTTTTTTTTTTTTTTTTTTTTTTTTATCAAAACTCTGACTTTAAAAGGTAGAGTAACGAAAGGGTTAACTCGAAAGCATCATTCAAAAATCTGAGAACCATTCCTGTAATTCAAATCTTGTACATACGTAAATTAAGTATATACAATCCTTTCTGTTTTAAATTTTCAAGACAGATACCTGCTCAACTACTGAAAGCTATATTAATATCATTCTTATTTGGTACTACGTATGCAAATTGGAATGGAATTATTTAAATTGGCCTAAAGTATGGTCGAGCGTAATAATAGCTTACGCGAGAATACTCTAAAAAGACGGACGCGTTCAGCCAGAATATCTGGTATCTCTCTCACTAAAACTGTAGAACTTTGCGGTTATATACCGCTTTTCCTCATTAGCATTCAGACGTGATTCTAAAACTACGTTCTGGCCGGAAGTGGTAAGTTGAAATTAAGAATCGATAGGAAAGGAAGTCTAACTCAAAATTAAACTTTTAGTAAAATCAACATAATCCCTACATCATTCTGTGTATTCCTTATTCCTTCTTGATCTAGATATTACGTATTATCGTTATATTATATTCCCTTTGTATTACTGAGTTATTTACATACTTCTGTAAGCCTCGCTGAGTAGTTTGTAGAGCGCAAAGAGTTTGACTGTAATATTTGACATTAGTGTTCTTGAATAAAAAATATTTATCTATTTTATTTAGGCTTTGTTTATTACTTACTTCAAGCAAACCATTTAAAATAAAATTTTTTAAAAATTCTTAAAGTTTTCAGATTTTACATTACATCAAACATGGCGTTTTTTTCATTTACATATACATACACGTTTCGAGAACATTTGAAACTAACTTCCCCAACATTTCGACTAACTCCCCTTTGGGTTAAATATATTTAAAAATAACATATCCTTAGAATTTCCGGTGGATAGTCTCGCGGGCTGAAGATAAAAATTTTATTCCGCACAGTGTGTTACCACTGTCTGGTTTGAAATCGTTGAGTTTGTTAATCAAAAATTTGTTAAAGTTTAAAAAATATGAAACGCATAATAAAACGAATTTGAAATTCAAAATTCGTCCTTCCTGGTACCCATTCTCGGATGGAGGACTACGTTATTCAAAATTTGATGGTTCTAAGTATCGCTCGTTTTTCACAATACGAGAAACATGCATACATTCATTCAGACTCTCTTTAGTTAATTTCTTTAAATAAAGGAACTACTCTTATATGCGCCTTCAGGCCGCCAAATACGACGACAAATTTCTCACCAAGCATTTTTGGCGAGAAATTCCATGGTGCCATATTACTATCTAAATTTTTTGTCTACATTTCAAACTTTAAGCCCTAAAATGTCTCCCAAAACGCGGTTTTCGCACATGCAAAAACCACGTTTTAAACATACAATTTAATCTAAAAATCCAAAACAAAAACAAAAAAAAATTTAGACAGCAAAAACGTAAAGTTTCTAACCAAAAATATTTGACAAGAATCCATGCACACAGCGTTATGTTTTAACTTAAAAAAACATCTACGAATTGCACAATTAAACATGCCAGAAATTTTCCTTGGGTTATTTTGTGCTATGAATATGAAACAGGTGGTAGGTTTAAATGAACTAAGCGTTAGTTAAAACGTGAAATAAAAGCTTACCTGTTTCGCAGCTGGGGGGAAGGCTACAGGAAATTACAGTTTTTCTTATTCATAGTTAGCAAAATTTTTCAGACTTAAGTTTACACAAACTAGTAAAACTTTAAAGTTCCTACAACTGTTTCTGTTGTAAGAAATATAAAATAAACATCTTTAAAACACCCATTTTGTAAATCTAGACACAAAACTTCAAAATCTTAATTATACTTCATTCGCATCAAAAAGTGTTATTTATTCTCAACGTTAAAAGTGCTTGCCTGTAGTCCGAATTTGAGTTTTGAAATATATGGTGACTTTTAAGCTATGTATACAGTTCATAATGTCTTACGCCAGGATTTCTAGTGTTGAGATGACATTTTTTTCAATGAATTCAACGAAGTTGCTAAATGATACGTAGTGGTAATGGTTACTAACGTATCTAAAAATATTTCCATTAAAATATCATTTGCTTATAGGAAACAGTTTAAATGTTTAGGGATGTGTACTATACTAAAGGGTAATTTCTAGAACCTTAAAGACAGTCAGACGACTTATCCTCTAATTTTAAATTGTTGGTAAACTTCGAAGAAGATTTCATATTAACTTTTGAATTAAGCCGTCAGGCTGGCAGTTATGCATAACTCGGCATGAGAACTACTCGGCTTGAGGGCGCTATGTAAGCTCCATTTGCCAGTGGCAGGCAGGATGCTAACGGTGTAAGATATGAGAGGCAGAGATGCCTAATAATATGTCATCAACTAGTTGATTTTGTTATATTATCCTTGTCAATAAATTTTGTTGCTGTTTTCGAAAGCCTCTTTGATGCCCCATTAGACACACTGAACCACTAAATGCAAGAGGAATATCAGACCATTGTTAATACCTCACCAGTATTTCTTCCATTTACTAGCTTATTTTAAGAGCTTCTATAGGAGTTAAGGGCAACAGCTTCAAATCCCTTTCGGCTGTGTAAGATTACCAACGAAAAAAAAAAAAACTGTCTTCTCAATTTGTTGAAATTCAGGAAAGACATTTTGGTGCAATAATGTTAAATTTACTGAATTAAAAGTTAAAATGCATCGACAACTTTTCTCGCAGGCCGTCAAAGTTTCATGAGCAATTACGGCTAAAAAAACTAAATCCTAATTAAACAATTCATTAAATTTATAAGTAACACCAATGCGGTCAGCAATAGCTGCCACAATCTCTGTCACAAACTCAAGAACTGTGTGCATAAATGCATTAAATAACTTCCATCCTGGTGGGATCCGAAGAGAAGTACGTAGTAGTACGGGATAAATAATAACATAACTGGAGAATTAACATAAATTCTACGAACGAAAACTTTTTTTGGTATTATGCAGCCAACATTTATGCAAAGCTGCAAGAGAGTATTAGTACTACAGATTACCAATTAGAACATTGCGTCAGTCTCCAGTAACTTAGATTCCCTTACATTTTTATAGTGTAACATTCAGTTATCTAAGCTTGCAACTTCTCACATCGTTTATGTCTTGCGAGATCACTTCATAGACTTGGCACTACTTCAGGAGCTTAGAGGCCGTCATTAAATAACTCGGACTCCTATTCTCCAAAACAATATTCCAGTACACGGTTAGCATTCTAAGTGGAGATACCAACCTTCTGGCTCTCACTGCCCCATACCCTCGTTTGGAGTTCAACTTCAGGAACTATAGACTGTTGACAAATTCTATACACTATTGACTATATTTCACCTTTAAATATCAATGTACAAATTACACCCATTGTTGTAAATACTAAAATTGAAACATGCACCTGGAAATGAAACAAAATAACTTAATGTAAATTTGAAAAGTTCTGACTAATATTAAATAAAAACACACCATCTGGATGACTTGATCCGTTTGATATATATGTGACGAAGCACGCACTCACTGTCATGAAAGTAAACTTAGGAGTACTGGTGTAAGAGTTTTGATTGCCTAGAATGTTCATCCATTGTGATGCAATCTTAGCTGTAATGATGTAGGATAAGTTCATGGCATAGAATGGTGAAATGTTGATTAGTAGTCTGTACTATTCAACATTGTGTAAAAATACTTAATGAATAGTAAACTGTCAGCAGAGAGAGATTAAATCTTCATTATTATTTCAGTAAACATGTTACGGCCATAAACAACTTGGCACCCTACTCGTGCCTATTTCAAAATGTGTACATTTTTGATAGCTTTGGAGTAAGAAGCTTTGAAGTAATAAGATAAGAAACCCTTTACTTCAGCAACAAACACTCAAGATTTGAGCCAAATATTTTTTTTTGCTTAATATAAACTTTTATATAAATAGCAAATTGAAATTTAATATTTCCTCCATAACTTCTATGATGAGTGCACACGCAACGTAGCCCTCCCCCCCCCGTGATGAAATATTACGATGGTGATGCTGCTCAAGCATCAGTATAGTGGCTTCTCGAAAGGGGACAAAGTCTTCTAGGAAACTTGAGTAAGCAGTAATTAACGTGTGTTAAACTATTTTGTTGTTAAAGGGGCGAATTCGTTTATTTCATTTTTATTCAGAGTACTTGTTTTGTCACTACTAAGAAATAAAAAGAAAAAACGAGAATTCCTTATCTTTAACATAATAACTACTAACCGGCTTGTTTTCTTGATTTGTGTATGCTGCATCAGTTTTCTACAAAGAGCAGAATAATGCATTATCATTTGGAACTTGGAAAGAGGTAATACTTGAGCTTTAAATTACATGTAGAGCGCAATGCAAATCTCAAAACAAAACATTTGTCTCTAGGATAATAAAAAGTATCAAGAAATTATTTTAAATTAAATGATAAACTATGAAATATACTTCCCTTGTAGCTATACGAGATAGCATGCTAGAGTTATGTACCGTTAAAACAAAACGCAAGTATCGAATCAATGATAAGATCAGAGCATGTAAAAATGTGTAAATTAAACGTTGTAATGCTGATGTAAACAAAAGGAGTGCACGTTATGCTACAAAAATATTTAACTTATCTGCGTCATTAGCGTTATACAAGAATCCTGCCAAAAATAAGTTTTGAAATGACACTTTATAAAATCTCCTTTTCTTTTGTAGCATGTAGTGCACAAGTCTTAAGATTTTAAATTGGATTATCACTATGTCTTGTAAAGTGTCACAGAGATTGGAAAGAGGTGTAAAGGACCATTTTATTATTTATCTCAAATAAAAGATAACAGAAGCATCAGTCGTGCTTACAAAACAAACAGCATTTATCAAAGGTTATATCCTTTTCTTCGGTAGCTTGTAATGCACGAGTCTTTTAAGATTTTAATTGAATTATCACTATGTCTTGTAAAGTGCCACAGAAACTGGAAAAAGGTGTAAAGGACCATTTTATTTATCTCAAATAAAAGATAACAGAAGGCATCACTCGTGCTTACAAAACAAAGAGCATTTATCAAAGGTACCAAACAGCATTTATCCTTATGAAAAAGCATTTATCATTTATCATTCGTGCTTACAAAACAGACAGCATTTATCAAAGGTATCAAACAGCATTTATCCTTATCAAACAGCATATATCAAAGCATTTATCATTATCACTCGTGCTTTAAAAACAAACAGCATTTATCAAAGGTAGTGAACTGGGCTTAACTAAGTAATGGTAAGCTAGCCTAATAGTAACAAAAACAGAGTAACGAGCAAGTTGGCTTTGATCTAAAGTAGGCGCGACAAGCCTAACAGCAAGAATAACGCAACGCCACTGAATACTACTCTCAAGAGAATCAAATTAGCAACGTGGCCTACAGCAGGCGGAACACGTTCTGATTCTATCCTCTGAAAATTTACTTTAAATACTGTCTCCTTTCTACCTCTTTTGAATACACGCGAGCTAGAAATTTACATTCTGGCAGGAAAATTGAAATGATGAAAACAGGAAAGCAAATTAGTATAAAAAACTGGTAAATGAAACTAAATGGAAATTAAATATTTTGGAGCAGTTTATTAAGCAGTTACTATTTTTAGTTGTGGAAAAATGTAACCAAGGTAAGCTAAGAGCTCGTAAGGAAGCTTCTCTTTTGAAACATCATGCCTTCGTGGTGTAGTTAGAAGCACGTCCGGCCACCAGCACGGATGTCCAAAGTTCAAATCCCGATTCCCGATTTTTCAGATTTACTGTTTTGAAATAAATCTAATGACTTTACAAGTGGCGTCCGACTAAAATGTGGACGATATTTTGTCACCAATCGGACCACTTAGACTTGGAGACTGTATCCTCTCCTCTCCAAGTGTCTTGCAGTGTCATTAGCTTTATTTGGGAGTTTTATTAGCACCTGTAACTTGTAGTGTCACTAGCAGGTAGAGCATCTCTGATGTTTTTCCTTTCCTGCTCCCAAATAAAGTTAATGACACTACAAATTAAGGAACTATAGAAAATTAGAGAGAGAATTTTTATTTACATATTTACTGCACATACATATTTGTTAATGTGGGAATACAGAAAAGCAAAATTCAAAAAATTATATATCACACATTCTAAAACCATAAGTTGTAAATAAAAAAGCAGAGTAGAAATAAAGAGAAGTTTGATATGAAAACAAAAACAAAAAAAAAATTAATTGAATGCCTTACTCAGAACATGTGTGAGAACTAGAATAAATCATAGAAAGACAGACAAACTAACAAATTAACAAACAGTAAACAAACAAGACCGTATGAAAATGGTAATTGTGGGGAAAACAACGCGATAAAACCGAAACCACACATAAAAAAAACAATTATAGACATAATTCCTTCGAAATCCGTGCTGCCTGTAATAAAATGCCTGTGCGTGTAATAAAGTGATAAAAGTGAGAAATTAGAATTAAGGCATGCAATTTAGTCATCAGACATTAACGTGGAACTTTGAATAAACACCAAATGAAAAAGTCACAATAAACAATAAAATTACACACATTTATTTATCAGGTAAGTTGGCGATGTACGATTTCATCCGTTATCTTTCTTAATATTAAAAATACTTCCCGAAACGTTTTAAAAATTAATTGAAGCGACCACTTTTTTCAAACAAATTAACAGACAGATATTTATCAGAATAAAATATTAAATGATCTAATTTTAAATAAGAATAAACAAACTTTACTGTAAAATTAGAACTCAATAAAGTTCAGAAAGTTATTTCAGGAACGAGGATAATCATTAAATTTGAAAGAAATTTTTGTTTACATTTAGTAACATACTGAATATATCGTACCTTCAGCAATTTAAAGTATTTTCTACTACAGTGAACACATTTTTCCTAATGCCCTGTTTTTAACGTAAATGAATTTTGATGTTATGCAAGTTGAAGATTGCATCTTAGAAAGTTAAAAGTAACAGAAAAGTAATTTTCTACTTCGCACAATATTCATGATGATTTGCAGCATCAAGGGCTTCCCCAAACTCATTACTAATAACTTCAGAATTTTTAATTTATACACTTCAGAGAAATAATTTATTTATCACACTTTTTTTTCTCTCAGTTTTGTGAGAATTTGATTAAAATTTCTCTTAGCAATTTTCTGACGTCGAATAATAATTGCTTCAAGTTTCATATAAAAGTGTATTTTTCATTATTATGGTGAAACGTTTTTGCGCAGGGTGTTATTGGGCATGATGGGAAGGGGCAAATAAAATACTCATTTCTCAAATCTTTTAATAAGGATAGAAAAACATTCATCATTTCTCAGTCTCGAATTCAACATTCGAAAGTAGAGATAACTTCGACGAGGACTTTGTAAGAGAAAATATTGCATTTACTTAAACTACAGAGAAAATTACCAAACGTTCCTCAAGACAGCTCGTTTGTTAGAATACGAACCGAGTTCGAATTACCAGTTACCATGAAAGCTATCCACGTGACCACTGATGGTTCTAGTTCATGTAATGCGAAAAACCATGAAAGTGTTCTTGCCGCCAAGGCGTTCTTGAACCATCAGTTAGCATTAAAGTTATCCATATCACGACTGGTGGGCTCACAGAGAAAGCGTTCTTGTAGCCAGCAGAGACAGAAAAAATCACTCTTTTATGGGATCGGATCAGACCGGTTATCAGTTCTCTTATAAAACTCACCGCTTACTAATCTTGATGAAAAAGATCTGGAACGGCGGGTGAATCAATAGCGGTTGCACAGGATTGAAAGAAGGGTGGAAAGATTCGAACGAGTACTGAGCTCGGGACCGGTCAGCAAGGTTGGACTAAAACCATCTGTCAACCATCCAGCCAATAAAGAAGTTAGGCAGTGACACCAGTAGCGATGGGCTTAGTTTCGAATTCCAGAGGAGGCATGGTCGTTTGTTAGCGTATAATGTCTTTGTATCGATAAGGCACTCAAAATACGCGACGACGAGTTTTTTGAAGAGGTTGATGGTAACGGGGGAGTTGGGGGAGCCCTCAGTGTCTTTAGTGGTACAGTTAGTGCGGTGGACTATGCCTGTACGACCAATAGTGAAATTCTAGTGCCCCGTCCACTGTTTCATCTGTCAGCCACCCAGTCGGTAGAGGTGTTAGTGACCCTGATTGCCGTATCAAAGAGCCTGGGTTCCAATCTTGGAGAAGGTATGGATTCTTACAAGTGTATTGTGTCTATGCAGCAAGGGAGCACTCAAAATACATGACGAGACGAAAGCCATCTTGAGTGGATGTGCTGTCATCTCG
Source organism: Stegodyphus dumicola (assembly GCF_044657685.1). Classification (NCBI taxonomy): domain Eukaryota; kingdom Metazoa; phylum Arthropoda; class Arachnida; order Araneae; family Eresidae; genus Stegodyphus; species Stegodyphus dumicola. The sequence continues at coordinate 2,525,775 of NC_140769.1, read as the reverse complement.
AGAGAAAAATTGTGGGAGACACTCAGAATACCTCGCAGGATGATGACCCTGGTTAATATTCTGTGGATTGATAAGATACACTGGCGCCTAAGTGGGTTTAAGCTTCCTTGTTTTATTTAAAGGGAATTCTGGGTGGGAAGTAAATGTTGCCTCCAGTAAGTCCATTTAGCAGGATTCTTCATACCTTTAAATAATTTTATAATGTACCTGGTGTATGATTAACAGCGGGCACCAAGCAACTGCTAGGAGTAGCAGCCGAGCGGTAAAATCACTGAACACTGGTAGTTCGGTCCAAGGTTCGAATCCCGCGAACGGGCTGGCTGCATGGGCGTTTTCGTGATTTTCCCCATGTGTAACGTGTATACAAGTTACACATGGCACAAGTTCCCCTTAGAAAGTCCTCCAAGAAGGTATCCCTCCCCTTAGGCAGATAGCCCTAGTGTGCTTTGCCGTATTCTGAATACACCACACCGATCCATTTAACATCTACTTACGTGGCAACTGGTTTTAAAGGTGTTAATTTTAAATCCCCTGCGTGTATTTAAATGTCTGTCATTGAAGACGGTTCGTTAAATTGTTAGTGGGGAGGAAGTCAGACGAATCGAAGGTGAGGAAGGGAGGTGGTGAGGTTGCTTTCGTGGAGGTCTTTCTAAGAGAAACTAGCTCGTATCCAGGTTACACATTGAAAAAACGACGAAAACACCCATGCAACTAGCCCGTTTGCCTAGAATTGAACTCAGGTCAGAACTACCAGTGTTCAGCGATTTTACCGCTCGGGCGCCCGTGGGCTTCCCAGGAGGAAGAAGGCCTTTGTGCAAGAAAATCCCTGAAAACCCTCGATATTAGCGCGCCTGACGGAGTATTAAAATACATCAAACTGGTAGGGTAAAGATTAAAAGGTATGGTTTTTAATTTTTTAAGAAATATTTTAAGACGAGTTGCGTAATACCTACGCCATTTCCTCGAACATTTTTAAATTACACATTTAATATTACACATGCGCACACATATCGGCACATACCTATACAGATACACAATAAAAGAAACTACTTGTTTATTATATATATGTTAAATTGCAAAAAATACAGCATTATAATTCTTTGTAGCATAGTGTCTTATATTGAAGTTAGAAATGAAAAAAACTCACGTGACAGTTGTTCATATTACTTATTAAAACGCCTATTTTTACTTGAAAAGAAATGCCTTCATGCGGCACAAAAGTCATTATTTTTAATAGAATTCCGAGTGCCTTTACTCATTTGTAAGTACACGTACTCGCAGAAGCGCTTACAAAAATAGGTTTTAAAAACTTTGCAGTTAGTGGGAAAATGTTGGTTTTTCATGAAGTGCAAGAGAATGTGCTTTAGTAATTTCAACTTCTACTCACATCATCGTTAAAGAATTAACTTCACTTTTTTCCAGGATAACGATGAAAAAGAAGACAAAATTTTATTGACCACAAACATCGAGAAAATATCTTTCTTTATCCATTAGAGAAGTAATGGAATAATTATGGCGATTCTTGAAGTTCATTGAGGTAGAAATTCTCCTAAACTAAATTTTCAGAACTTTAAAAGATAAGTAATTGGCGTGGAAATTGAGTAAGATCTTCAAACAAGAACCTGCGTTCGGCAAAAAGAACAGAAATTCTCATTTGTTCGAAACACGGCCAGGGGTGTTCCTATTTTCTCAAAACATCATAAAACTCAATTTCGCGAAAAGGAAAGCACCGAGCTGTCTTGAACACCCGCGGCGCTCTCTGCCCGAGCAAAAGGATTGAATTACTACAAGACTCTCCTAAAAGTTATGCGGAAAGTGTTGAAAACAAGCCCTCCCCCCTTTCTCGCGCTTAACTGTTCCATTGTGTTCACCGGAACTAAATGAGCGGCAGTTGAAAAATTATTTCTTTTTGCATCAGCAGACTCGTTCTTACTCACTCACGCGCAATTAGCCCAAAGAACGAGACAAAAAAGTTGAAAGAAACAAGAAGAGCAGCTTTTTAAAAATAATTTAAAGCATTTCTATGTGAAAGGAATACAGCTGCAGCACAAAAGCCTATCTACGCCAAAACAGTGTATCTGCGGAATAGCTGCTGGGATGAAAAGAGATTTAAAGTATTAAAGCGGTCACTGTACATGCTTTGACGAGATTTAAAACTAATATGGCGAATATTAAAAAAACGCTATGGCAAACTTCAAATACTGATCAACCATAATTTGAGAATTAGTAACATTTTCTTTACTTCTAACCTGGAATGTTACTTATTTACCTTTGGAGAAATAACATTTATCTGCATTTGTGTAGGTTTTAGTTCGGCATTTGCTGCTGTAAAAGAATCGAAGATTATAAGATTTTCCGTATTTTGCATAACAAATTTATTTTAAGTTTGATACCTTTCCTGAAATCCTCAACTTCCCCTCACATTTATTCGCCGTTATGAAATTTAAAGTGAAGTGAGTATTTAAATGGTGAATCTCTGAATTTATTCAGAACGTGTTTTCGTTAGCCAAAGCACATTTCGTTGCTATCTCGCTGTTACGCTGGTAAGCCATTTCGGATTACCGTATTTTTTTTTTTCCCTTTGACAACATACAGACTCCTCGTGCACCACATATGTACAACACGGGGCTTACAGAAGTAAGTTAACTAGAACATTAAAGGTTACATGTATAAATAAACATTAAAAGTTACATGCATAAATAAAGCGAACAAAAGCAGAGAACAGCAGTCTGTACTTCACGAAAACAGATAGGTTCACTGGCCAAGTCACTCCGAACATTTTCAAATCGTTCTGTAAGCATAATCTAGGGCCATCAAATGTAGGTCACGAGAAAATCAAATGTTCCACATCCGTAGAAACCATGATGAGCACGCACATAAGCAAAGCAGATATCAATACCTCTAATTCTAAGTGAACTAACAGTTACTAGGGTTTCGATAACTAATTTATCGCAGCTGGTAATACTGTTCAAACGTTGAAGAGAAGAAAGAGAATCAGAACAAATAAGGTACTTTGAGGATGTTGTCCCATGATCCTGGATCCATTTGACGGCAAGATAAATGCACAGAAGTTCTGCTTGAAAAACTGTACATTCATTCCGTATACGGTGTCTAAGAAAACAAATCTCGGAATGGCCTTCAAAAAGAACAAATGCAAGGCCAACCTTGTTGTTCATCTTGCTGCCATCTGTAAAGAAAACCATATGAAAACTTATTTCAGCAGTCTCTTTATAATCGCAGAAATTTATGGGTTCTAAAGAAGCGGGATGAGGAAGATCAGTGAAGGGGACAATTCCATTAATACAGTCTTCCGAAGCATGAGTTGCCAATGACTCAAAAATATTATTCGTATATGCAATTTCAAAATCAATAGGCGGAACTCCTGCAAGGACAAAAGTAGCCTCATAGCTTAAGGATCTATAACCACTAATAATACGAAGAAGAATTCTCCGTTGAATCTTTCTTAAATTTCTTTTGTTAACCTTCTTGGCAAGAACATGTCCCCAAGCACGACAGCCGTACGAAATGAAAGGTACAATACACTGCTTATACATGAGTTTCTTAACATCGTAGCTTACTCCAAAAGTATTTTTGGCAATTCGGTGAAAGCCATTAATAATTTTTTTCACATTTAGCAGAAGGGAATTCAATGTGCTTTTTCCATGTTAATTTTTGGTCAAGAATGACACCAAGATATTTAACATTTTCTACAAATTCCAACGGAGAATTATCGAGCATCAAAGAAGCAATATTTTGTTCATCAAACGTACTGGGAACAAGCATAGCTTTACTTTTTGAAGGATTGAAAGTGAGTTTATGAGAAATCGCCCAACTGGAGACAAAATCTAGAACTTCTTGTGCTCTCAAAAGAATGTTATTCAAAATCCTTCCTTGGAAAATTACTAGTAAGTCGTCTGAAAACGCAATTTTTAAACAACCGTCGAGATGACTTTTTAAAGATCATTTATGATTATGTTCCAAAGAGTAGGTCCGGATACAGAGCCTTAAGGGCAGCCTTTTTCTAGAGAATAAACCTTATCTTCATTCCCAAGCTGAAGCTCAGCAGTCCTCTCGTTCAAGAAACTTTTAAGAAGGTTCAAGAAACTTTTAAGAAGGTTATAGATATTATGTGGTATACCAGCATCTTTTTAAATTTTTAAGATAGATGGAATCTAAGAACTAACAGAGTACCCAGAGGAAACTGAAACCAATAATTGACTATTGTACTAGCAATTAGTCTTTTGACGTTGGAAGAAGTAGCCATAAAGTCTATATAAGCTAGTTCAATATGTCAGCAATAGAGTATGTGATATGTATGTTCAATATGTAATTTTGTATTTATGCTGTGCCACTTTTTCATGGACAGTGTTCCTATGTATCTGTACATGTTTATATCTTTTATTTATGGTACCTAATTTATACTAAGGATCCCGCGTACCTCAATGGCATGCTTCATGTAAGCTTTAACTATCATGATATAACTTTAACTATCATAATAACGTATATGTATAGATGTATATATCAATATAAGTGAGAGTATGTATACTTTTATTTGTTTCGGAATATATATATGTATGTAAGTGTGTATATATCTGTATCTGAGTTGGTATTTATATGTATATACATATATTTTGATTGTACTCTTCTTCAAGTGCCTTGTATGCACATGTATATTTCGTTTTTGCATTTTATAAATGTCGTCTGCTCAGCCGGGGCTGCCCAGGGCTGCGGCCTGGTAGCTAGTGGTTGACTCCCGCTTAGTTGGTAATCTACAGGGATATATCTATACCTGGGTCGGAAGTTAACTCAGCGGTTTACTTCCCTAACCACTGTACCGTCTGGGCGACTGTTTGTAGGGGTGGAAGATGAAAGTAGCTTAGATAAACAAAACTAGCTCGAGTCGCAGGCTATTTTGAGTATATATTAAAGCTAAGTTAGCCTCCTTTCTACGACACATGTGAAACAATTTCTCTTTCATTTCACACCCCTCTTAAATCTCGTCTGCGAGGCCGATGTTTTCCTTATTTTGTCATTCCCAGAGATGATATCTTTTCGTGTTAAGAGAAACAAATGCATGAAAATATATAGTAGTTTGTCGGAACCGTTGTATTATTTCGTGTTAACCGATATTTCGTCTTAAGCGTTTTCGTGTTAAACGTATTTCACTGTAATTTGGAATTTTTCTTTTCTACCGAAAATGAATTTTTTAAGTTTTACTTAACTTTTACCGCCGTTTTCTCTTTTCGAACGGTGAGTGCATTTGCTTTTACAATTTTAATTATTTACGTTTTTCTTTCACGTTTCGCGCTTTACACCTAATAAATATGCGAAAACTGATCCTCGACAAAAAGTTTTCGGGGGTAACTTTTCATTAAAGCAGTGCATCTGGCACATCAGTTCCAAATCCTGCATGTTTTAATTCTAAGTATAATGAAAACCGTTAATTCAAGTGAAGCAAGCAAATGCAACGCTTTGTTTTACGTTTGTTCAGCAAATATGAAATTATAGATTGTCTGTAGGAAATCCATAATTCCACACTTATATTTACTGGAGTCACTCCAATTCAGTACTCGGATTTTTGAGATTTCGTTGCCTCTATTTCACACTCTATGAAATCTAACGCTTAAATGCTAATGCTATGAATAAAAATATTTAACTGATTGCTTTGCGAAACAAAATGGCACTACCGAAAGAAAAAATAAATCAAGTCTGAAATGTTGTTGCAGATGACAACGGTGTAGTAACCATGATACATTTTTGGGGTGTTAATTATGGTTTTTAAGAAACAACTTTTGAATATGGAGTAAGTAATTTCATAAGTCAAGTAACTTCTAAAATACTTTCTTGTCTTTCATTAAATATTTAAAAAAATACGTTCTTGTCTTTCATCAGTTACATGAGAGAGTGACTGCTTATGATACATGAATGCATTTCACAGTGGATTTGGAGGGAGTTTTATTTACAGACTCTTTACAAATAATTTTCAATGTAGTTTTTAAACATTTTTAAGTGCAGTCATTCTGTTTACTCTGTCAACACCGATACGTTTTTCGGAATTAGAAACGGGGTATTGTTCCTTCGGATAAAGAAAGACTCATGAAGGAATGTAATGACTACTGATCTTCGTTTCCATTAAAGGGAGATTAAGAAGACGCACCATAACCAATCGACCAAAGCTTTTGAAATTTAATCTATTAGTTTTGTTTCGCCCAACACTCCAGAGAAGATTAGATGTGTCTGAAGCCAAAGACACTCTTCAACTGTGTCTTGATAAATCAACTGTGTCTTAACCGGATTCAAACTACGGATTTCCATTTGTTAATTGGCTATATTAACTACTTACTTCAAAAGATCATTCCAGCGGCCGAGCGGTAAAATCGCTGAACACTGGTAGTTCGGTCCGAGGTTTGAATCCCGCAATCTGCATGGGGGCTTTCGTGGTTTTCCCCATGTGTAATGTTTATACGAGCCGGTTTCCCTTAGAAAGTCCTCCACGAAGGCATCTCTTCCCTTAGGCAGATAGCCCTAGCGTGCTTTGCCATAATTAAATAAACCAAAACCAAATCAAACCAAGAAATCATTCAATAAGGACGTAAGAACACTTCCGGGAAAGACATTAAAACAGGTCCTCTTTTTAGATTTATTTTAAAACTTAACAAATAAATTCGGGATTACAATTAGGTTTCAGTTAGCATGCAAAACAAAACTACAACAATATTTTTTAACAAGTCAAAAGCTTTCCTGATGCAAGACACGTCTTACTTCAACTGAATCTTTCTCACGACTTTTCTTTTGCTGCACAAGGAGGAAACGGATACCCGCAGGTGTGCAGTCTTCAAATCCCCTTCCATTAGTTTCACTTGCCAAGTTTCCAGCTACCGAGAAATGCTGGGGTTTTCCCCATAAGAATAGGAAACTAGCTGATTTGGAATGCACGTTATTTGTCACAGCACCGTGAAAAACATTGCATCAAAACTAATTATACTGCAACTATGTCAAGTGTAAAACGTTAGATTTCCTTTCCTTTAATTAGGAATTTTTTATTTCATAATGGAAAGCAACAACGAACCATTCATTACTCGCAATCAAAATGCCTTTCGTTGATGATTAATGGGCATATTGAGTTAATAAACAAAATGTGTATATCTCGAACACTCCGAATCCAAGTCTACTTAATTGAATAACCACTGTAATCTAAAAAATTCACATTATGATACGTTATTTCACCAGCGTGAGTTACTACATCGCACTTTCTAAATGACACAATTGCTGCGCAGAGCTATTCTCAGATGTTTAATGGTTTTGTAGCAACTCTTTATATTATATGGGAATTAATTATACCACCCTGAACTAGTAATTAGTGAAACTTCTGTAGATGTTTAATTATCTTGAAAAGCTGATGAACTTCAGTAATTCTGGTAACCACACCTGCCTTACTGAATTTTAATGGCTTTAATTAATATGTCTGACGATCCCTGAAAGATTATGTAGGAGAGGTAAACCACACAAGATGGATGAATATAAAATCTTGATACAGCAACTGTAGACGGCATATGGCTAAGGCAATGGACTTTTTAAAATTGCGATTGATAAGGATGGACACACTGAACTGAAAAGACTGCGATCTGATTCGATTCTATTTGTTGATTGAATTTCAGCAAAAATCAGTTCGAAACGAAAATTGAAACAACTACATAATAAGAAATTCTCTTTTAAGATGTAACTAAGCTGAGTATATTAAGGAAGTTGGTTGTAGGTATACTATACATATGCAGAATAAACTAAAGTAAGAAAACCACCCATTTGACTGCCGACGGTTGCAGCTATATTCATAAAAGTGGTGTCTAGGCATAGTAAAGTGTCTATGCGCTAGTAGATGGGACTGCTCATAGCGCCACTTGCTGACAAATGGCAGAGTTAGTATTTCTGTTTCGAAAAAGGTAGGAGATAAGAAGTAAAAACTGAATTAGTAAGTTATAGAGCGTCATCGATTTAGCACAAAAAGGCACCTTGTGGATACGAATGCTAAAAACAGACCGCTGAAAATGGATCTTTGTTTCTGCGCGATTTCCGAAACTGCAGTGTCACAAAAGCTGAAGAAAGGAGAAGAGATTACCGTTCTGGGGAAAAACAAGGCCGCATCGATGCGCAGTAGTATCACTTCTAATTCACAATCTAGAGGACTGTGGTTCAAACCTCATGGGGTGCACCTTGTACTGATTGCCTCTAGAAACAGAGTTAAAAACATGCAGATTGTGCACAATAGTGTCGCAAAACGTATCAACTCAACAGCTAGAGCTAGGTGTGCGAATTTTCTGCATTATGCAAATAGTGTATGAAACGTCACACCTGTTTATCTGAGACAGCTATGAAAGAGATATCTCCGAGGTTCTTTGAAACTCATTGTCATAGAGCGATTTTTATAAAATGATTATTGTGAAAGCTTTCTACTTTACCGTAAATGTGAGCTCTAATCACGACCAGCAAAGGGGTTGTATCGGCAACTTTTCCTGCCGTCTCGTAGCCTTCACGCAAAGCCATCATACCAGTTGTGATCCGTTTAAAGAAGAAATGCTGCATGTCTAGCCGACTTCGATCTGATAAACTAACTAAATTAGACCGGAAAGTACAACCGGAAAATGTGTTATCATACGCCTCCCATATTCAAATAGTAGGAGAGATAAGCGAAAATTGTGACCTCGCAAAAAGTCGTGCTTGGAAAATCCTAAACGAATTAGTAGCTCATCAATACCAGACAATGCCTAATCAGGCATTATAGGACATGGATTCTGAGAGACGTTTTGCTTGGTGCAACTTCGTCATGAATCAGACAAAGGTCCATCCAGCATTCATAGAAGGTATAGTGTAGATGGATGAGGCATGATTTTCCGGAATAAAATGTACAATAAGCAGAACACCAATTACTGGCAACTGGAAAATCTCTCATGTTCTGCAGACTTTCGGCACCAAATACGGTTTTCGATTAATATTGAGATATGAAATTTAAAATAACAGATTAATCGGCCTAATATTTTACAAGGTTAATGGCCCACGATATTTAGAGCTTCTGCAAGATGTAATACTCGATTTTGTTGAGAATCTACCATTGCTTCAGCACCGGAATGGATGCTTTCGACATGAGGGCACACCTGAGCACAGGACATCATGAGTGGAGCAGTACTTGATGGAAAAACTGGGACAAAGCATGATAGGGGTTCGAAGAGTAGCTTCCACATTCACCTGACCAGAATCCAGTGGAGCTTTTTTCCTCTGGGGATACCTCAAATAGCAGGCGTATACTACCCCTCCGCAAACACTGGAGTACCTTCACCGACATATTAGATGCTTGTCCAAACGTGTCACTCGCTAACCTACCACATATGCAATATAATGGAGCTCTAATAAGCATCCAGATGCGCATCTGAGTGACTGAGAGAAGTTTGAACATCGGAAATATAGGTATCTTCTGATAACTAGTTTTTTTTTTTTTTTAAAGAAAAACATTGTTTTATCACGTCACAGAGTAAGAAATCGATAAGCAACAAATGCGCGTTTAAAACGTTCTGCCCTTAACGTCCATGTCCACGAGGTGTCTTATTATTAAATCGAATGATGGTCAATAACTTTGTAATTCACTTTTTCCACCTGTCTAGTAACCTTTTCTTATAAGAAGGCTATCTCCGCAGGAATTCCACAAGCATGAAATATAAACGGTCTCATCTGGTGTGGTATAGCCTTTTTACTACACCCAGACATCTCTATTGTGACTACCGCTATAAACGGGTGCCAGCGAACTCAAGTAGGCATCTTGTTATAGCCTGCCAGCTTAAAAAATTACCTACACCTGAAACTGACTTTTTAAAAATGAGCTCAGTTTTCAAATTGCTATTTGTTACATATTTCGTAAAATTTAGATAAAATTTTGCATGCATTCATGGGCTACGCATAAAATATTTTGCAAAAATTTGAATGAATGTCGTATTTTCTATATTACAAACATCGTAACCAACGCAATTGTATGTGGAAATAAAGTTATATACTTTGTAAAACACTTACAGAACTTAGGATCGTCTCAGGCAGTTTTCTCAGGCAGTTTTATATTAGGCTAAAAAGATAATTTGTTCAGAAGGAAAATCATTAAAAACTCCTTTTTGACCCTCCACCCCGAAAAAAAAAAAAACAACCTAAATTTAATAAACACGAGAGTTTTCCTAACAAATGCTAATTTGGAACACAAACAGTAACATCTACATGGCAAGAAATATTCTTTTCAAAATTTTCATTAAAATGCATAAATATTGCTTAAAAAAAGAAATATTCCATTTATTGGGAAAGCAATGCTAAAATGCCTCGAAGATAGGAGACAGAGCATTTGGTGAATGTTTAGAACAGAAGAGTTGAATAAGAAGTTACGCGAACCGTGAAAATGAAACAAGTTTCTGTGAGGTTTCAATGCTTAATTTTAAATTCAAATAAAGTATTCAGGTTTCGTTTTCTCTTAGGCTGTACCGTTCGGCAATTTTCTTGCTACACCTTCATAAAAAAAGCGAACTACTACATTGTAAAAAGAAATTTATATCAAAATTAGGGTTTGAAATCCGATATGATAAGTGATGTATGTGTCCTCCGTCGAACTATATTATTCTGTAATTTTTCACTATACTAAATTTAAAGATATGCAACTGAATGTTTCTTTCAGCTGCAGATTCATTAAGATTTTTTGGAACAGGAAGCGGAAAAAATGGGATGTGCTCTAGTAGAGAATCGAACTAGCGATCTCTCGATTGCTAACCGGATCTGCTTTCAATTACGCTACGAATGGACGCGCTAAGAAAGGAGAAAATACCTTATATTCTTCTCCATTTAAAATGCGACTAGGAAAGGGGGCCCAACTGCCAAATCCAAGTGGTGATGAATTATCCTTCGTCTATTTTTAGTTCAGGCTTCACTTGTAGAATCATTAGTTGGAACAGGAAACGTGAAAAATGAGCAGTGCTCTCTTTAGGATTCGAACACTGAACCTCCCGACTACTAACCAGACAACCCGAAGGTATGCGATAAGATTGGAGAAAATACCTTACACTGTGAGAGTTTATGCTTGTTGATTATTCAGATTTAGAATTATTAAAATGCAAAAAAATAATTTAATGGAAAGATGCAGTGATTATTAAAATAAAAATTAATTATTATAGTAAACACATTCCATTCCTCATTTCGAACCATTAATATTCCTTATTTCAATGCCATTGATATCCCTCATTTCCATATAGAATTTCCATAAATAAATTAATCATTCCAGTAAATACACGTATGTCCCTATTTCTTCTTTATTTATAGTAGATGGCAGCTTAACACAAACCAGTCTATATATTTTAGCTATGTTTGTTTTCTAAGACCCTCATTTTTCAAAGAAATTTTCCATATTTTTTTAGGGTATAAAAGGAATTGTTTGAAAAGAAATTTCTATGCTATTTTTTTGGCTGTATGCTAGTCTTCTTATTCTATATTAGTTTTAAATTTTTACCTTGAAATCTTGCCTAAACTCCAACGGCGAACCCTAGGTGTGTCCAGACCGGGCTCGCCAATCATCTAGGGCAACTGAGAGTCTGTATTCTTTGTTTCTCCGCATCTCATCGGTCAGTTCATTAACAACAATGTTCATTTCAACACTCGTTTTGAAGCTCTATTCAGTCAGTGTGCTCTCCTCAGGCACATTCATAGAAATAAACGATAAGTACTATCTTGACAAAATTTTACTTGTGTACTCCTCTAGGCCTAATTAGACTGCCTACCTTTTTTTTTTTTTTCTGTAATCAAGACTCCAATTTTAAAAGGTAGCGTGCTGGAAAGGGTTAAATAAAATTACCTATTATAGTAAGGACATGTATCCCTCATTCCGAACAATTAATAGCCCTAATTTCATTGCCATTATTTTTAGTCCAGTGGCATACATAAATAGCTCTCAATTCGAACACATTCGAATAATCTTGTCACATTCTGAAGCAGCACTCTTTGATGTCTTCTTTAGTTATCTTCAACTGCGCTGCGGTTCCTTTTTCGTGACATTAGCACTATACGAAAGCTCTTGAACTGAGTTGAGCAACATGGCAAAACTTTTACTAAAAGAACTTTCTGTGGTTCAGTATACAAAATAACTTTGTTCTTGTTGTACAGCGTTATTTTAGAAAATTGAACGGACAAAAATCTTCCTCAACGTAGGAGTGTCTCCTTACTAGATCATAACATGGCTCTGAGTTGTCGGCCATCAAGAAGTCAGGATTTAGAAACATGTAACAACTTCTTCTATTGATGTATCAAAGACGGTATCTTTATTTCTCCTTTCCTGTAAATTTGTACTGTTTAAAACAACGCATCACAATAGCTGTTGTGACAGCTGACATTGGTATGCGAATATGTCATTCACAGGAGTTTGATCATCACATTGAGAACTGTCGTGCTACGAAAGTGTGACATATACAGCGTTTGTAACATACCCATGCAAACTTCAGAACAAATCTTTCTAATCGTGTAAATATTTCAACCCTGGTATGAAAACAACCGAAACTATTTGGAAGCAGTCTATTTCTTTCAGGGCGAACCTTGTATTAAAGTGTTAATCAATTTAACTTACGCGGCTACTTATAGCCCAACTAAAGCTCAAATAAAGAATCTGGTGTGTGCAAGAAAACGAGTTTTAGAAGTCCGGCCATGCATCTCTGTCCAAACTGTACCGTACGTCTTGGATAAATTGAGCCGTTTTTAGGAGTAACCCTTGTTCGAAATCGGAGAAAGATGCACACTCCGCATCCGGCCGAAATTACAACCATTTATTAAGAGTGGGTAAAACCCAGGCAGGAGAAAATAGAAGATCCTTCAAGTAAATGATCAACCGTAGTGTACTCCTTCCACAACATCATCAATATCTGGGGAAAAGAGAAAACATTTTAAATTTTCGTTTACGTAATGTGGCAACAAATGCTGGAAGCGGCGCACGTGCAACAAATGGCCGCTTTCTCTAGAGAAAAGGGGACGCAGACGGAAACAAGCCGGGGGAGGGGCGATTAAAGTCACGCTTGTTCGCTGAAGTTAATAGGATTTGAAGATGGATCGAGCCTCATTTTCGGTCTGCAGATCTCCAGGATTTCGGATAAAGAATTTGGCGCTTTTATTTCCACAGTTCCCATGTAATTTCGCCAAATTTCGGTTCCCCAGACATACAGAAAAAATTTTAGAAAGCGCATGAAGGTAGAAGAAGACCTATTCGATTATGAACTTTACCATTAGGAATTAATCACATGCAATTAAACATGCAAGTAGAAAAATGCACTATTAAATTCGTTTTTGAAAAGTAAAATGTATGTGTAATTCAACTTCAGCGGATTTTATTGTGATTAAGGAATGGATTTACGAACTTTTTACCACTGAACGAGTTGTTCTTCAACATTGTTGCGTACGTATGGGTTCATAATATTTGTAGATTGAATGCACACAGTTCAGATGACAGCTTTATAAAAATTTATTTTATCAAACTAAACACTTCAAAGTTCTGTAATTGTTTGCAGAAATACTCGCACAGGAGTTCACACTATCACAGAATGCAATCAATAGTTACGCATCAAATTACTAAGAACATTAAACGCGGCGCAATGCAAAGCACATCTAAAAAAAAAGCTAACTCGAATATCTCAGTTCACTCGGAACTAACAACTCGCAACAACAAAAACTAAGCAACTGAGAGCAGATGCTCTCTTTTTGCTCTTAAATAGTTTTCAACCGGCCGCCGAAGATATTTGTAGACTCTCGGCGGCCGATATTTCTAGAATCTCTGCTTCTAAGATTACTGAAAAGCAATACGACGGTGGACAATTCACATAACTGTCAAATATATTCATTCAGTTTCAATAAATTTACACAGGAACCGGACACAAATATCACTAAATGGTTATCAAGTTTGTCGATTTTTGGCTATTTTTCGACAAATTTGGAGATAAAATTAGACTCCAAAACCGTTGTCAGCTTGGGAATATCTCGCCAAATTACCGAAATACCAGTTTACTTAATGTTAGCCCCTTAATCTACAATGACGGGTATAGCCCGCGTACGGTGATCGGGCCAGAAGTGAATATTACGGGGAATATTTGATACGCAATTACAGTCTGATGCAATAATTGTGGTAGACGCAAGTATTACAAAATGTTTATTTATACAAAACTCCAAAATACAAAATTAGTAATCTGTAACGGCATGATATATTTCAAAGCATTCTGGTACATGTAACGAAACATGTAACATGAAACATTCTGGTACATGTAACACTTTTTCCACTCGTGTTCTACGTGGATTTTCTCGTACTTGATCTGCATACTGATTTGTTTCGGTTACAAAATTGTTCCAAAATATGTCATCCAATATTAGATTAAATATATCAAATTCTCCTCTACCTTCCTTCTAATTGACATAAAACTTCCTCTCTTATGCCAGGAGTCATCGTATAGTCACAGATTTTTGGACTATTTCTTATTTCTTTCCAAAGCCAGGACTCTGGTAGTTGATCGTCATCGGATGTATCATCCATAATTATTCGCCTATACTTTCTTCGAAAATTACATAATTCGTCATTTTTACGATTGCCCGAATTAGCGTGTTACACAAGTCGTGGAAATGTCGCGAACGCTGCGCGAGCTTATATACAATTTCGGCTCAACATCTTCGAATCTAAATCGTAGGTTCAGAGGTTAAATGCACTTGCGCCTGTATTCATTTTTTTCCGGCATAGATAAATGTAGCTTATAAAGAGAAACAAAACGGCAAAAGGAATAAGAAGTTCTTAGCGCACTGGAAGGTTTCCTTAAGCGAAAAATATTTCATCAGAGATAATATGAACTTGCGCTTAGGTCTGCTAACGCATTTATTATTTTGATGATGTTTCCTCGGTATTCTTTCTCTTTTTTGAGAAAGGTTTTGTACTTTAGAGATATTTGTCACGGTTGACGAATTTAAAAGTATTTCATTCTTATGTTTTTGTTATGTCCATTTTACGTGGAAGAATGGTTGCCAGAGTTTACTCCAAAGAGAGGTTTGACTTATATTTTCCACCCCGATTTTAATGGAGAGAACCCCAGGGAGTCCAGTGGTCTCCCTTTCCTTTCTCCAAACCACACATCGACTCGCCGCATATTTAAAACGCCCCCCCATGTCGCGCGGACACTATACATTTATAAACATCCATGTCTTCTCGGGGATTCGAACCCGGGCTCTTCAGTACCACAGTAGGCTTCCCTAACCACTATACTGTCTGGGCGACAAGTCTTTCCTTATTAGGATTTTATATTTATTAACTTATTATTGTAGTTACTATGAGCTAAAAACTAATGATTTAATGCATTTTATGCTAGTAAAAAGGCAAAAGGAAAAATATTGTATTGCTGTTTAAGGTTTAAAAGATACTAGCGGAAGAATCTGATGCCAGTTAAGTTAGATTAAGAGATATCCATCTAACAACAGAGATAATGATATCGCTGTAATCCTTCTCTAATAACGGCACAAAAAATACGATTCATAATCATACATTTCTCAGTCTGACGCGATATGGAACACACATAAAAAATTTGAATAGAAAAATAAGCTAATTCACCCTCATTAT
The DNA here is from genome assembly GCF_044657685.1 of Stegodyphus dumicola. Taxonomy (NCBI): domain Eukaryota; kingdom Metazoa; phylum Arthropoda; class Arachnida; order Araneae; family Eresidae; genus Stegodyphus; species Stegodyphus dumicola. Next base: position 2,510,132 of record NC_140769.1, on the reverse strand, counting down.
ATCAGCAACAATGGCGCCCAGTTTTTTTATGATTTTCGTCTTTCTAATTAAATGGTCGTAAGAGCTTAAGTTGCACCCAATATTTCACACACATTTTATTTTACTCGGTTAAATGTGCAAAATAATTATCATAATTGATCAGAAATCAATAACGCGAACAAACAAACAAACACATAAACAGGCATTCTTCTTTCTATCTATAGCTTTTGTAAAACTTACAAGTTTCAAATTAACAAACTCTACGAATTGAAAGCAAGCGGTAGCAGCACTTTTCCGAAATAACGCATTTTTATCTCCAGCGCACGAGACTGCTGATTTAACACTAGTTTTGCTGTAAATATTTTAATAAATAAAAAATCTAAACACCTTCGGAGTATATATTCCTCTCAATTTGTCCATAATGGCTATTAATTTGGTTTGGCATTTTGCGTCGGTTCACTATAAATTTCGGCTCACTTTTTAAATTGTTGCCACAATTATTAGAGCCTTACATTATATATAAAGGAATTAAATAATGAAGAAACTGCATGAATGTGTGTAAGTTTCTCGCACTGTGAAAAAACGACAGTACCTTGAGACATCAAATTTCGAATAATGTATCCCTCCATTCGAGTATGGGCGTCTGGAAGCCGTAATTTAGAATTTGTTTTACTATCTATTTCATATTTTTTCAGACATTGAAGAATTTTTGATTAACCCGCGGGAAAGCGCGTGGAGTGTATCATACCCCACCCCTACATATCATACCCCCTATCATACCCTTAAGTGGAATATTCCTAACTTGTGAAACTAAAATTCTGTGCTGCATTCAGTAGCTGAGTTTCTAGTTGTGGTCGACTTTCAGAACCGCCTTTTCTTTGCCTGCGTGTTTCAGAAAAAGATTTATCTGTATTTTGTTGGAACTGGGGTATGACACACCCCACGCGCCTGTCCGCGTAAGTGTTTTTCTGACCGAATATTTAGTTCAGAAATTTATTTCTTGAGTGCAACACTAAATATTTCTACTCGCAAGTGATTTTAAAGTACTATTGGAGAAAATAAAACATCAGGAATTATATGTTTTTATAATATGACTAAAGGAGTAGTGGCTATGGGGAATGAAATTCAATTGCCAGTATAACAAGGAGGTGGCCAATGGTAATTTTCTTTCCTGCTCTGAATATTGCTGTAATAAATGCTTGAATTATATTACATTGATCTGCTAATCCACCAACCAGAAACAAAAGTCTGTTTTTGAAGGACTTAGCATTACAATTAATGAAAACAATTATTGAACAAAGATCAGAGATTAAGACTTTACCAAGGAACTAATGTACTGCATGCAAAACAAAAGCAAAAGTTTCGACGAAGAATTAAAACGAAAACATGAAATTGGAAACAACTAAGTATGAAAGATGTGATAAATTGCCGTCGCGCCAAGGACAGAAGAACGTGAATGCAATGTTTAAAATGTAAAAACATTCTGTGCCAAGAACACATGAATGTATTTCGTTCAAAGTGTAAAGAAATAAAATAAGCATTGTGTATTAGAGATGCAATGAAACTTAGAGGCATGATGTTTATTTTTTTATCATTTTCATTTATCTTAATTTTAACTCTAAGATTATTTCGGAAATTAATTTTTTGAAACCCAATTATTATTCACGTATTTATAACACAAGAGAACAAGAAAAAACAGCTTTAAAACAAAATAAAACTATTTTTATCGTATTTTAAATATTGGGGTATGTCCCCACGCGCCCACTCTAGTAACTTTTCTTGGTGCGACTTCCGCCGGGTTAATAAACTCAACGATTTCAAAGCGAGGAATGGCAACATTGGACGAAAAAAAAACAACATTTTTATCTCCAGCGCGCGCGAGACTGTGTAACAGAAATTCTAAAGATATTTCCATTTTGAAATTATTTTGAGATATTGCTATTGAATTGAATTGTATGGTTTAATTGGGAAGAATATGATACTTAATAAATAAAGGTAACAACGAAAACGTTATAAAACGCCCCTTTGGGCGTAAATTACAATTTGAAAGCTTTAAATTATTAAAATGATTGCTTTAAACTAATTTTATTGAATTATTTGTTTTTGTTGTTATTATATATCGTGTTCTTCGCCATACATTTGCGCATATTTCTTCATTATTTAATTTCTTTAAGTATAATGCAGGGCTCTAACATTTGGTAACAAGAATTTGAAACGTAATATTGTAATGATTCGATGCAAAATGCCAAAACGAAATTAATACCTCTTCTTGCCTAACAAAATAAATAAATACGAAAAACGCTTGTTACTGAGTACTTGCCATATGCTTACAGGCGGAGTATCTATTGTTTTACACTTATGTATTAAACAAAAGTGAATCTTGAGGATAATACTGCTGTAAAGAAAAGTTATATTGCTGAAATGAATCTTGAGGATGGCATTGCTTTTAGCATATCGTGTTATTAATAAGTCGCTAACTGGAATCGCTCAAGTACCGCACCTGACACCATTCCTCGTCAGAAAATTACAATATATCAGCCTCTCCCGCTCATCTGCTGACTACATTTATTTTTCATTTTATGTCTACCCAGCAAAGACTTCTTTGGCCTTATATTAGGCTTTTTTTAATTCCAGTCTGGTTAAAATGTTTCACGCAGAGTTTAACATAATGTGAATATTCATTGTCTGTGTCAGCTAAGACCATCACATCAACACAAACTGGCGTTTCTCTTTGACATTGGCTCCTACCTCGATATGCAGCATGAATAATAATTCTTTCATGAAGGTAAGAGCATTGTAACTCCTGTCATTTCGGTGGCATCAATTGCAATAAATTTCATTCATCTGCTCATCACAACAATAAGCTTGAGTAATGCTGACCTTTTCATTTTCGCCGTAATTTCTTTCTCATTTTATCATGACAATCATTAAGTAAAAAGAAATGCATGAAATGAGTCTACGATAATAATATGTAAATCTAAGTAAAACAGAAAAGAAAATGCATTAAGCCTATTTGAAGGATATATCTAACACATGAAGAATACAAATAATGCCCAGACACGATTTAACAATAGCAGACACAACGCTTATTTTCATTGGTCCAGCTGTAAGTAACTATTGCATTCCTCGTGCGTGCTTTGTAAGTTCTCACGTCCATCTATGCTTTGGAATAACTGTGGTTCGACACCAAGGGTACGCAAATGATTTTCACGCTTCCTAGCTCAATATCTTTAACTGACTTTATGAGGTATTTCTCCCGCCTTCTCAGCATGCCTTCGTAGGGTTGGTGGTCTGCACGCTGGCACGTATTCCAGAGTTCGACTCCCGGCGAAGACGTTGCTCGTTTTTCATCTATTTCTGCTTCCAAAAATTACCTAGTGTCTTTACAGTGGCGCCCGAGCTAGAAGGGTGTTAGATGATGGTTCTCGACACTCAGGATTTGGCGACTGGGTCCCCTAAAAATCCTAGTCACCTTTTAAAAGGGATTAAAAGGAGTACATAAGGGATTTCTCCCGCCATCCTAGCGTGCCTCCGTGGTGTAGTGGTCTGCACACTGGGCAGGTATTCCAGAGGTCCGCGGTTCGATTCCCGGCGAAGTCGTTGCTAATTTTTCATCTTGCCTTCTTCCAAAAAATCCTAATATCTTTATAATTTCACATAACAAAAACCAAATAAATTAAATAATTAAGATAGGTTTGGTTTATTTAATTACGGCAAAGCACACTAGAGTTATCTGCCTAAGGGAAGGCATGCCTTCGTGGAGGACTTTCGAAGGGAAACTGACTCGTATACACGTTACAGATGGGGAAAACCACGAAAACTCCTATGCAGCCAGCCCGTTCGCGGGATTCGAACCTCGGACCGATCTACCAGTGTTCAGCGACTTTACGCTCGGTCGCTGGTGGGTCCTTAAATAATTAATAATCTGTATGTAAGTATATGTATGTATATGTATGTGTGTGCATGTATATACGGATATGTACAGTGACTCACAAAGGTTTGGGCCACTTTCAAGTTTCAGTGAAATATTGCTTTATTCATTAATAAAAATTAATATTTTAGAATAAAAAAATTTTAATGATATCTATAGATTTCTTTTAGGAAAACTACACTAATTATTTAATAAACATTATAAAACTTTTTTTTTTTTTTTTTTTTTTTTTTGGGAAAATCAATACTAAAACAGTAATAGTAAAGTTACCTCACTAAAGTCTTCATAGGCTTTAAAGAAATCTGCATATATACAAAGATTTCTTTATATAAATATATATAAAGAAATCTGCATATGTATAATGTAAATACTTTAATATTTCTGTCAGTTAGTATTTTGTAGTATATTTTAGAGTATTTATGACTGCTTTCAAACGTCTAAGCATAGAGTTAAGCATTTTTTTGCGATATCTGCATCAATGTTCCTCCATTCTTCCATCATTACTGTTTTTAGTACGGTTTTTGTTTTAATGTTGTGTCTTCCTTCCAAATGTGTTCTGTTGGGTTTAAACCCGGTTAATGAGGTGGTGGTTTCAGAACTTGTAGACAATTATAAGAGGTGGCCGAGTGCTTAGGATCGTTACCCTGATAAAAAAAAAAAATAAAGTCGATAAATAAACTTAAAAATGTTCATTATCTCATAATATGCAATGATCGTCCCAATGGCCTTCCATTAAATTATCAGGCATTTTTATCAATTTCGTTTCACCTTCACTATCACTGTTACTGCGATCCATAAATAAATAATCATCTTCCGTTCCATCTAGATTGTTAGATACACCACCATTTTTAAATGAACTTTGAATTATGTTGAGTTTAACTTCAATCCATGATTTAATTATCAATAAATTAACACACTATTTCTAGACTGTGATGACGCATTTGACCCCTTGTAAACGCCTTCTAAAACCCGTTCTAACATCCACGTATTTCACTATCGTTTGGAATTTTCTTTGAATATTTTACTGATGCACACTTCTAAAGGCTGAACTAATGGCGTTCATACGCGTGGAATAACTGCGACTTTTGTATTACATTCTTTCAATATTTTCTTCGCATTGTGAGTTAGATGGGATCTGAACATGTCCCAAAGTGGACCGCTTTCTGGATTCTCTAACGCAACAGGACGCTTTTGCCAAATATTTCTTGTTGACAATTTCACACGGTTTTGGTCCATCCATCCTTTCTCATGAAAACACCATTTGAGAAAATAAAATTCGGTACCGTCTTTTAAAAAAAGGCTCGGGTTTTAATTTTGTGTCGTCTGCTGAGGAAGAAGCACCTCGGTGAGGTGACATTTTCAGTTGACCTGGTGTTTTTATGTGAACCATTGTTGCTCCTTTCACATCAATTATTTTATTTCCCATCATATCAAACATTACCAGAGTTTTATTCATATTTCTAATAATTGAGAGTAATTTTTTCTTGGCTTTTTTAAAATCAATAACATAATTTTGTTTTTTCTCGTAGAACTGAATTATTACGTGCCAGAAATCAGCTCAGTATTGCTTTAAAGTTTTCACTTTCATTTGCGCTCTTTTTTGCTCAATTTAAGTCACTAAACGTACCTTGTTTCTTATTCCTACACACGTATTTTCAGTGCACCATCGCTCAAAGCATAAGAAAGATCTTCGACTGAATGACTTCAAAAGACTGTAGAGACACTAGGAATTTTTGAAAGCAGGTAAGATGAAATTGAGCAATGCCCTCGCCGGGACTCGAACCACAAACCTATCGAATACGCGCCTAGTGTGCTGGCCATTACACCACAAAAGCATGCTATAAAGGCGAGAGAAATACCTCATATACCTCCCCCTTTTAAAGAGGGACTGGAGATTAGACCCCATCGACAAATCCTGATAGAATGGAGAATCATCATCCACTTCCTTTCTTAGTTCGGGCGTCACTATAGTGACAGTAGGAATTTCTGAAAGCAGGAAAGGTGAAATTGAGCAGTTCTCTCGCCGGGATTCGAATCACGGACCTCTCGAATACGCTCCGAGTGTGCTGTATATTACACCACGAAGGCATGCGAAGAAGGGAGGAAGAATACCTTATATGATAAAAGTATCGCACATGTATCTTTCCTGTTTCTTTATAAAGAACACTGTGCATGATTCACGGCGAATAGATACCTAAAAATTAAAAAAAAATGTATTTTGAAGTTATAAATGCCTGTTATATGCCGGAATATACGGCAAATACAGCTTTTAGAATCAATATCTCAAAACTTCTACGAAAACGTTTTCCTCAATATTAAAATTTTGTTTGCGTAAATTAAAACTTTAATGCTTCGGAAACTATCGCGTATGTTCGCTGCCATAATGTTGGAAAGTCAAAAAATCGCTCTCGCAAAAATGGATACGTTCCTCCAAGACAAGAACATGATGAAGTCCCACATTGCTCAGTTCAAAAGATTCAAATTTTATAGATTATTCGAAACTTGAAATTCAAGAATGTCCCAAAATATATCATGAAGACACAGCGGATGCAGAAATTCCAATTCCAATGCGGAATGTGGAATTACTAAAAAAACTGGGAAAGATGCTACTGAAACAAATGCCTGCGTAATATAGAAAAGAATATACGGTGCATAAAACGTTCGTATGGTTACATAAAGTGATTTCTATTAACGCGTTCACTACTGGTAATTACAACAATATTACTTTAAAATACAATTATAAAAGATCTGATGTGTGCATCACATGACTTCCTTGTGCGGAATATTAAATTATACGCATTTTTTTCTTGAATTTCATTTAAACTTATTGGATTGAATTAAATCGACTTCGCCGATAGCGCATAAACCACAATAGAATAAATGCACTCTTTAAAATCCACTATATTTGTTTACCATATCGACACTCTGGCCCCAGGCGCACTTAACAGCACTACATTTCAATCATTTTTAACTCAGAATCCACAAAATTCATATCATCCTATAAATTATCTAATCGTTGCCACATGTTCTATTCAAATACTATAATAAATCTAAAACGATGTATAAAAGAAACTAAGAACAAAAACAAGAACAAAAAGAAACAGTTTTTCACAGACGATTCATTATTTCTCAATCAATTAATTCAGTTCCCACTTCGCGACAAGGCAAAAATACATAAAAACTCAAAATGTCTGTATTGAAAATTATGAAGTAAATCTTAAACACTTATTTCCTTGAATAAATTCCAGAATGAATTAAGCATGATTTTATTCGCAATAATAAAAGAAGGCGTTATCTTAGTTATTGTGAAGCTTACTTTCTCTAGATGGGCAACAAATCTACCAGTTTGCGGTTTCAAATGTAAACAAGCAATGGCCAACATGGCAAAAATTATTAGGCTTAGCGGCACTTAAACAATTTTTAAATTGTTGATAATTCTAAAATTATTGCAGACAGATTTACTAAATGCATAAAAACCTTAACCGAAAGATAAGAACAGCATAATTCAATCATTTTTAAAGCAAAAAATGTACAATTTACAAACATATTAGAGTAAAAACACTGTATGATCAATTCGTGATTAAATGCGCCAAAATGGCAAATACAAAAGCAATTTTTCCGTGATAAACGCCTGCTTCTTCCCTCTGCTTCAGACAATTTGTACATTTCAGATACTGAATTTTAAAATCATGAACTTCAACCAATCTAAAATAATCGAGCGATTTTAAAAAACTCGCAAAAATTCCCAAGTTACGTTATAATTTTTATACAATTGTCATTGAGATTTTATTCCACTCCGTTTAATGGTTTCAAACAGTAAAATTCTGTGTGCGAAAAAAATTGTTTAAATTTAATAAAAAAAAAAAATCGAATTTTGAAACAAATCTCTTACCACATTGCATTGTCATCAACAACTGTATATATTAAAATTTGAATTCGGTAGTTTATCAGAAAGTAGATTAAAAATCGGTGACAAATTCCATTCACAGTTGAACACCACGAATGAACTAAATAAAATTCATAACAAAATGACGGAGAACAGAAATGTTATTTCATAAAATCAAAATTAAAATTCTAATTTTACTATTAACAGAACTAATTAATAATTATTTCTATTAACAGAACTCCTGCGAAGCCTTTTATTAATGCTTACTCCTTAATCCTTCATTTATGCGGGTAATTATTCATTTCAAAACAAAACAAAACTTTAAAATGTGTAACTCGAAATTTAAAAGACCGTGGACGGTATGATGTCTAAATCTTAATTCGTACTTCTCCATTACATAAATATTTCTGCAATACTATCTTAATGTTAATATTTCTGCTGTACATAATCAATGTTTCTTCAGTCAAAATAATCTCACATGACTACTAAATTCTAACACTACTGTTACTTAATAATTTTAACAGAAAACATCTTTCAAAGATTTTAAAACGTTACATGAAAACTACCGGTACATTTAATTTAAAATAATTATAACCATAAGAAATTAATTGCTTCTAAAACGTTTTGGAACAGTTTTACTATCCACGAGGATACAATTCTAAGGAAATTAACATCTTTTCTTAAACTGATTACAAAAGAGAGTATAAAGAAATCGGAATTTTATTATAAAAGTGACTTTGGAAGCAGATTACAAGCATTTCTAATTACGATCTGCAGCTTTAAAGAATAAAAGTTAATTAAATGCAAATAAATCGAAACGTAAAAAAAATATAGAAGATTAGAGACTTTTATATTTTTTTTAGGGACAAAGGAAAATTAACAAAATGTCCTGTAGTTTCATACAAACCTTTTTAAAAAATCTGCAGTAAAAGGTGCAGCTATTCTTTTGTAATATAATAGCGAAACATTCTATAGAAAATAAACTAAATATTATTTTATTCCTAACATTTGTATAACGATATTTTATTTCTAGTATCTGACAATATATAAGTCAAATTTTCAGAATAAAAGAAAATTGAATAGTTTGAGTTAATTCAATTTAAGCATTTTCTTTAAACCTTTGTTAAGGTGTTAAGGAAACAACTAATAGTCCTCTATATTTTTTCAATGTAATGTGTTAACAGCAGGTTTTCTGTTCTCTGTCCATAGGTAGAAGACAAAGAAGATTAAGCTACAAAATGTCTAATGTATTAAATATTAACCATAATTACAAGAGGATTCAAATTTGACAGGGCTCCTGCTGTTACGAAATGAAAAAAAAATACATTAAAAAAAAATTCTTTGTCACTTATATTATTCTTCAATTACACAGGCCCACCAGGGCCCAACTAGTAAAAAGCCGCTTAACACTGGTAGTTCGACCCAAGTCCGAATCCCAGACTTGTGATTAGAGGTATCGTGGTTTCCACATGTGCGTGCATATAAGCCAGTTTCTTTTTAAAGAGACCTAGATGATGGCTGTAGAGTTATTAGGTTATTTTGATGTTGGAAAAGTTAAAAATGAGCAATGCCATTGCCGCGACTCGAACCTGGACCTCTAGAATTACATTGTACCTACATTGGAGCCTGGACTAGAAAAGTTGGTGGACGATATGCGACATGCGACGGAGGACGTAGGCACCACCCCTCTATCAATACGGTTAATCGGTATAGCGCCACGTCCACCTTTATCTAGATAACCATACGTAGTCATTATGCTAATACATAAGCATACATACCAATTTGGTGCTTAATACAGTGGCTTTATAGCTAATGAATGTTAGACGCTAGATAATACATTGCCATGTTACAAGGTGTATGCAAAAGCACGGATACTGTAGCATATATACATAACGTGTGTACTCATATGTTGAGTACACTACGATCCTTTGAAGTATTATCATTAGATACACAAGACATGTACATACTGAAATATTAGGTGTCCAGTGTTATGCGAGAATAAGTAATTAGTACAGTGAATTCAAAGTTAGACCCTATATTAGTACTGTGTGGTTCAGTGTCTTGCTACTGGATTATTTGTGCTGTTTCCTAAGTACATTAACCCATGCACAAAAAAGTTGGTAGACGATGATTCATCACCAGAAAGATTTGGCGACCAGGTCCGCTAATCCCCAGTCACTCTTTAAAAGAGGGTTTAAGGTATCAGAAGTGGACGCAACCCAACCCACCTAACCAAACAAGTTGATCTCATGGTCATAACAGGCCACTCTCAATTCAACAAAGGAAAATAAGTGAAACACAAAATAACTAAAAGGAAGATAATCATGCGTTAATAATAATTAAAAATCTGATGTGTACACCACATGACTTCCTTGAACGAAATATTAAATTATACGCATTTTTTCTTGCATTTCATTTAAACTTATTGGATTGAATTAAATCGACTTCGTCGACAGCGCATAAATAACAATAGAATAAATGCACTCTTTAAAAATTAACTATATTTGTTTACCATAGTGACATTCTAGCGCTAGCTTCACTTAACAGCGTTATATTTCGTTCATATTATAACTCAGAATGCACAAAATCTATACCATCTGAAGAACTATCTAATCGTTTCCACATGTCCTATTCAAATACTATAACAAATCTAAAATGATGTATAAAAGAAATTAAACAACAACAGAAAAAAAGAAACAGTTTTTCACAGATGATTCAGTATTTCTCAATCAATTAATTCAGTTCTCATTTCGCGACAAGGCAACAATACGTAAAAACTCAAAATATCTATTTTAAAAATTACGAAGAAATCTTAAACACTTATTTCCTCGAACAAATTCCAGAAAGGATTAAGCATGATTTAATTCGCAATAATAAATGAGGGCGTTATCTTTCTTGTTGCGAAGCTTATCTCTAGATTGGCAACAAATCAACAATTCTGCTGTTTCAAATGTAAACAAATGTGTCCGCCATGTTATTTAAAAATGAGGTTTAACCGCACTTAAGCAGCTTTTAAATTGTTGATAATTATACAAATTTTGCTTGCAGATTCACTAAAGGCATAAAAACGTTAACCGGAAGATAAGAACAACATAATTCAATCATTTTTAAGCAAAACATGCACAATTTACAAACATATAAGAGTAAAGGAACTGAGATCACTGAGCCGGATAACAAAGTGGATATATATATATATATATAAATAAATTTATACACTTTTGGTGCGGCCGAAAATATGGGGTGCACATCTACATGTTATAGCAGTCCAAACAAAGTTTCAACGTTCTGAGGCTACTCGTTTTTGAGTTATGCAAGATACGTACGTGCAGACGCCCCCATATAATTCAGAATCAGAATCTTCAGAATTGATTTTAAAGCAGTTTTATAATTTTTTTGGAGGGAAAGAGTCTTTTGTTCTGTCCTTACGTGCATATATCACCCAAAAGCATCGTTAAATTGCATTCGATAACGGTTAAAATGGATATTTTCGTTGAATTATGCTGCCTAAAACTTTTCGCGATTACAATACTTCCTTTTTACTTCGTACAAGGAAGTAAAAACATAAAAGCCAAGGAAAAAGAAAAATACAAACATTTAGACAAAATCAGACACACACACACACAAAAAAAAAAAAAAAAAAAAAAAAACATAGACGAAATAGCGAGGGCAATGAAAAGCTAAAAATCATTCGTTGATCGCACTGCCCAGCGCTCACCGTTCATAATTTTAATAACAGATTTACATAATTGTGAGAAATCTTTATAGTATAAGAATATATAAGATATTTTCTCCCTCCTTCCAACACGCTTTCGGGGTGTAATAATTAGCACGCTCGGTGCGCATTCGAGAAGTCTAGGTTCGAGTCCCGCCGTGAGCGTTGCTCATTTTTCATGTCTCAGAAAATCCTAATGACTCTACAACACACACCTCTAGTTGCTCTGTCTTAATCGATTATATAAGCATAACGACTTTGGTTACCTTCTGCTTGGACGATCTATGACTACACTTGTAAATTCTGTCTCAGAAGAAAAATACACATCTAAAAATATATACTGCAAGAGGCTGACCGCCTGTTTCATATTTTTTCACCTAGGGGTTTGGTCAGTTCACCTTAAAGTACAAATATATATTTTTAAACGAATATTAGTCTAAGATGGAAATTTTACTTGATTTTAAATAACAAATCACGTTTGAAGATTAACAGACATAGACAGACCAAAGTTATTAAAAAATTTGTCGATGGTCGAGCCAAAGAAAATAATACGTGGAATTCGATTTTAAAGACTTGTAGAGGCATTAGGTAATTTTTAAAGATGGAAAATGAGCAACGCCTTCGCCAGGAATCGAACCACGGACCTCTGGAATACGCGCCCAGATTATAGACAACCGTACCACGAAGGCACGCTAAGAAGGCGGGAGAAATATTTTATAGACTGATGCTTGTTTTACGACTGAAATCTTTAAATTGTTATTTTTTTATGCTGAAGCTGATTGCAAGCTTGATGGCCTTGACGTGAGAATAATTTGAAGTTAACGGAGACATGAGGCAAATAGAATCAGACATGATATGAACTGAAACTTGGCATTAATTTCCTGTTTACACTGCTAAAATTTCGATAAATTATTGCCGTTTCCAAACAAACAAGCAAAACATCATTAGAAGATGTCTCAGTTAAAAAAATGAAATTCATATTTCATAAGCTTTATAAGTTTAGTAAGAGTATAATGTAAGTTGATGTGTTAAGGTGTTTTTTTTTTTTTTTTTTTTTTTTCGTTTTAGTTGTTTAGACATTAACAAAACAAGGTAAAAGTATATTTTAGGGTATACCTTCACCTTGGTGGTGAAGCTTGGCGATTTTTGGCGGTAAATGGATATCGAGTTTCTGCAAACTCGGTATCTATGTACACATCGACCTATTTTCACTTTAAAAAAAATCCCCGAATTGCACAAAAATGGTATTCTGCACTCCCTTGACTTTATCCATGTACACATCGACTTATTTTCACTTAAGAAACATCAGAGAATTGCACAAACTAGGCTTTACGTACTCCCTTGAATTTGTCCATGTACACATCGTTATATTTTCCCTTAAAAAGTTAAAGGATCACCCAATTCTACAGTAGAGGCAAACAAAAAATACATAATTTCAATAAACTACATTTTGAACAAAACAATAACACAGAAAAGGAAAAACCCGTTATGTATTTTAGCACTACACAGATCAAATATCTCCTTACCTTATTTAGAAATTCGTTTGTCTTCAGTCTGTGGCAAATAAAATTCCTTAACAGCATCCAAAAACTTCCTAAAATTATCTGAACTGCAATCCGTATATCGGCGTCGCCACAGAAATTCACAAACATAAGAGTCAAAAATATACTACGTAGTTCCGGACTATGTTTACTAAGTAAACCTCCATTTACACAGTCAATTAATGCACTTTTCCCCTTGCATTCCAAATCGTACAAAAATTTCAAAATAATCCTACTGCATTCATCCATTGTACCGTCTAAGCAATGAAACAAGCAGTGTACTTCCTAAGCAATAGACACCACGAAAGCCCTTGCAAAACATCCCATGATTCAAAATTTTTCAGAATAATGCTAACGATTACGTAATTATAGGGTTCGTATTCAACCTGTGGCACACAAAATTTCTTAACAGCATTCAACTACTAAGGTTACCATTAATGATACAACAACTTGGCGATAAACAAAACAACTTGGCGATAAACGAAGCAACAACTTGGCGATAAATGAAATATATTTGCGACCGTAAGATGATCCATCTTTAAGCCGAGAGATAAGATTTTATTGTGAAAACCGAAGATCTTTGTGTGAACCAAATTCTAAATCGCGCCTTTATATGTCAAGCGCTATGTATTCCCTCCCCCCCCCAGATGTACCAATAGTTGGTTCCCTGCTTCAACCAACTAGCTAAAAGGTAACGGAACATTTTTCGACTGGTTGGAGGTGTACCCGGCACACTTATTAAGGTCATTTTGTACCATGAAGAATGCAGTCTTCATCAACATGCCGAGTGCGTTGCCCGCCGATAACATCGCGGGCGAAAACGTCGCGGAGAAAACAACGCAAGGCGAAAACGTCGTACTACAAAACATCGTGGGAGAAAACATCGCAAACAGAAAACGTCGCAGTTCTAACACATCGTGGTACAAAATATCGTCGTCAAAAATAAAGCGGTTCAAAAACTTCGCAGTTCAAAAACATCGTCGTCGAAAATATCGCGGTAAAAAATAAAGTATCGACAAATCATCGCAAGACGATAACATCGCAGACCTGCTTTTTTCAGCCTTTAATAATTGTAAATGGATATTCTCATAATGATTTGTTAGCGCGAGATGGAAAGAAAGATAATTTTTACTTTCATATTTTTTATTAACTAATAAATTTTTGCTGAAAAAATAAGAAGGAAACTTAAGAATAAACTGAAGCAGAACAAGAAATAATTTTCTTATAAGAGTATTAGATTGACAAAAAGTGAAGAAAATAATCTCATAATTAGCAATTTTTTTATAGATAAGGTCATGCAGTTACGTAGCTTCGATTTTCTGAACTTTTTAAAATTATACTTTTAATGAAAAATTACCAGTAAAAACTTTATAAAAAATGATTTATTAATGACCTTTGTTAGTTAACTATGTCAGTTTAAAATTCTATTAAGTGCTATAAGTTGCCTTAATTTTCTATGCTTAAATTTCCTTACTTTTTCAGCAAATTAGTTAATAAAAAATATGAAAGTAAAGATTATCCTTCTCTCCATCTTGCGCTCACAAAGCATTATGGAAATATCCATTTACAATTATTAAAGCCTGAAATAAGCATATCTGAGATGTTATCGTCATGCGATGATTTGTAGATACTTTATTTTTTACCACGATATTTTCGACGACGATGTTTTTAAACTGCGAAATTTTTGAACCGCTTTATTTTGAACGACGATATTTTGTACCACGATGTTTTAGAACTGCGATGTTTTCTCTTTGTGTTGTTTTCTCCCATGATTTTTTCTATCACGATGTTTTCGGCTTACGTTGTTTTCTCCGCGACGTTTTCGTCTGCGATGTTTTTGCCGCGATGTTTTCGGCTGTAACTCCGAGTGCATGTGGGATTGTTTTTAAGTGAAGCGTCACCGACTAGCAAAAATGTGCCGGAATCTTTTACAAGTTGGTTGCAGGAGTATCCGCAGCCAACTTGTAAAAGATCATTTTATACTACTAAGCTTGCAGTCTTCATCAAGATGCCGAGACACATGAGTGAAGATCTTTAAGTAAAGAGTCGCCGACTTACAGAAAGGTTGCCGATATCATTACCAAATCGTCGTAGTGGCGAAAAATGAAAACTCTCCATTTTTGTGCCATAGCAGCAACGCTTCTTAAACTTCTTTGTTCATCACCCTCTTTTATCATCGAGATATTTTCGCGACTTTAAATATTAAATATAGAATAAGGAAACAAAAATATATGCTTTTCCATAAGTTATTTATTTCTTTGGCAACGATAAATATATGAAAACTAACAGGCTGAGGATTTGTTTCAAGTACATGTGTCTTAAAGAATACCACGTTTTAATTAGATGGATGTGCTTGTTAACTTTTGTTATTTAAGACTTGTAAAAATGTTTCTAAATTTTTTTTTAATTTAAAAAAATTAATACCACTTAAAAATTATGAATTTTTAAACTGAATTTACTTTAAAATTTAATTCTTTTACTTTATAAACGTTCTTTATTTAATCTGAAATATAAGAATTTTAATAGGCGTATGCCACTTTAATTACAATATACTTTTGGTATTGTCGACTGCAATAAAAAAGGAAGGTGTACAACAAGATGTTACAGCAAACAGCTAATCATGTTTGAGTTATGCGAGAGCAGAGTTACGCGAGAACAGTTTGTTATCTACAAATAGAGAGTCTTTCGCATAAAGAAGTAAAAATAAGAAAAAAAGCACCGAGATTCAGCTTATTTAAAAAAAATTAACTTCTAGGAACTTAAGTTAGTTGTATTAATTCAACAAACAGGTCACGGCTGATAAATTTCTAACATGAAATTCCAACACTTTCCTGATTCTATAATCAGGAATAGTAATTTGCATACTAACTTAATCGTACAAAAATTATTAACATAATAAATTAATATGATAGTGATGTAGAAATGTTTATGATGCATCAAACACTAATTTTAAGGGATAAAGGAGTAAATCTAAATATTCTGATTTTAAATTATTCAATTCCTTCCGCGTTGCGCCTACAACTTCTGCTTATTCTTGTGCACTTGACTTTAAAGTATGCGAAATTCCATTGACTTTACCTCATTTTAATAAATCAATTCCTAATTATATTTTTATTTGAAAATAACAAAACGATTCTTCACCACCTGCAGCTGAAAGAGAAGATTCTATTTAACTTTCGAAAATGTAGCCAAACCAATTTGCTTACGTTCCACTATTTGTGTTGCTAATTATCAATATCTTTAACAATATCTAAATTAAGACACAATAACGCGCCGAACAAATACCAATTCAGAAGTCAAACAACAAAAATCAGCGTTATATTTTCAAATTTTCACAGGACATTGACTTCTGAATATCTAAATTGCCTTACACTTTACTAATGAAATATTTTATTGCATAAATGCATCTCAACACAATGTAACTTTATTCGCCATTTTTCGAAGTGTGCGATTATAAACATGAAAATACAATTACAGTATACGCTTAGTACATGTTTTCACACCTTTCTTAGAAATTGAATAATTCTTGTACAGTAATCGGATGTACGGTACTCCATCAAAATCTTTTCAGTGTACTAAGAAACAAGAGTCCATTTTGTAAAACTTGGAGGACACTATGACAACCACAAACGAAACTTGTTTCTGGAAACAATGCGAACTTTCTTTTCAAAGAATTTTGCCAGTTCTTTTCGTTTCCAATTTCTTATTTTCTTCCGGATTTAATAAATACTCTGCACACAATTCGAAAGTCCAGTTTCAAAGTTTGCGGTCGAGTCCTCCTTCTTTATATATAATAGCTTCAAATGCCTCTAACAAATGTCACCAGTGTCCGAACGTAAAATATATATATATATATACTTACCGAAAAAAGTAGTCTTATTAACAAGAAGATAAAAAAAGTTTCAGTTCGTAAAGCCTGGGAATTTTATTTCTATTTCTGGAGAGGAAAAAATAAAGAGAAGGTACACAACAAATCCTCGATATCTAAAGAAGTAAGAAGACGTCAACAACAACGGGTGACATCAATAGACGCGCGGGATTAGGCAGACTTGACAGTCGATAATGTAGCAGCGAGAGCAACATTTATCTACAGGAAGGGGGATTAGTGAATAGGGCAAGAAGAGGGATTAGATTCTTTTGTGGAGGACATGGAGGGTGGAGAACATTTCTTTGCTAGAAGTGAAAGACACATGAAAAAACGAGCAAAATTAGCGAAAATGAACTAAAATTGGTGAGTCCATCTCTCACGGAATGACTCGAGGATATAGAAGGTCTATATAACTCCCAGAGGATTAATTAAGAAATTCCAGCACCAAGCTGATTGAACGAAAGACCAACAGGGATTAAGATATTTTCACAGTTTTGTTCCAAACAAAATCGAGATGAATAAAAGGAGACAAGTAAAGGAAAAAGAAGCGAACTGTTATTTATTGCTTATAAAAAGCAATTAAGGTCAATCTGAGTAGCAGTAAACACAAAATGACTTTTATCACCTTATTTATTCTAGCATTTACTCGTAATTGCTTGTAACAGCTTGTTTATACTCGAAAGCAAGTGGAATCCCGATTATCCAGAGCAGCATGGGATATGACTTAACATAACATTACTGTTCATCCGAGGGCAATTCAGAAAAACAACAAAAAGGAATGATCTGTATTATGATTAATCGAAAACAGCTGTTAATAATTTACCGATATTTGCGAGCAAATTATTCTACGGAATAAATTCCCTTAGTTGCGCACATTAAATCAATTTTCAAAATTCAAATAATACATTATAAATAAAACTAGAATCGGCCACTTGAATATAACAAATTACACAAGGCTGTGTGTGTAGGTAGGGGAATGCCTTCGTAGAGAACTTTCTGAAAGAAACTGAATGTCATTTATATTACACTTGGGTAAAAAACCAAGAAAGCCAACCATGCAGTCAGCCCGTTCGCCTGAGATCAAATGCCAGCATTCAGCGGGTTTAACCCTTTCCGGCGCGCTACCCTTTAAAGTTGGAGTTTTGATAATAAAAAAAAAAAAAAAAAAAAAGGTAGCCAGGCTAATTAGGCCCAGAGGAGTACACAAGTAAAATTTTGTGAAGATAGCATTTATCGTTTTAATTCTGTGGGTGTGCCCAAAGTGGGCACACTGATTGAATAGAGCTTCGAAAAGAGTGCTGAAACGAGCATTGTTCTCAACGAACTGACCAATGAGAAACAAAGAATACAGAATCTCAATTGTCCTAGATGATCGGTGAGCCTGGTCTGGGCACACCTAGGGTTCGCCGTTTGATTTTAGGCAAGATTTCAAGGTAAAAATTTAAAACTAATATAGAATAAGGAAATTAGCATACAGCCAAAAAAATAACATAGAAATTTCTTTTCAAACAATTCCTTTTATACCCTAAAAAAATCTGGAAGATTTCTTTGAAAAATGAGGGTCTTAAAAAACTAAATTTGGCTAAAATATATGGACTGGTTTGTAATGAGCTGCCATCTACTATAAATAAAGAAGGTTCAGAGTAACCTATAAATCCTTTTTTCATTCAGATTTTCTGTACGTATAGAAGGAAATTTTTAGGTGTGTCCAGCCCGGACATACTGTGCCACAAAGGGTTAATAGAGGTAACTAATGTATGTCCGTGGATATCGAGCAATGAGCAAATTTGCTACATTTATGTTACCACTGGAAATCGCGTCATAAACTGTCAGAAGTTTAAAATTAATTATTAGAGCCAATTTAAGTAGATCATTTGCTATAATATTCGACTGGTACTGCTAAAAGTAGGGGTGACACCAGCGATGTACCATTGTCAACTGGTAATGCCTTCCCATACTAACTAAGTCTTTAAAGAAACTTTTGCAAGTTTTATAATAATTTACGAAGAAACGTTGAGGAAATGAACAACTGAAGCTCTCCAAAGAATCCAGAGTTTACCTGTTATGGTACATCGCACAATCCCACCGTTCACACCGAAAGTAGAAATGAAGAAAATGTTAATAATAAATAAAAAGTAGCTAAAATAAAATTTTTCTTTGTTGATCGAAGTAGGAATTAACTGTAATTTTTTTTTTTATATTACTTGTTCATTATTTAATTTCTTTAATACAAGGCTCTAATATTTGGTGGCAACAAAGTGAACCGACATTTATAGCGCCCAACCCAAAATTAATAGTCCTTCTGGGCAAATTGCCCCTTTGGACATACAAAAAAAAAATTACTATAACATAAAGGAGAAAATACATCATTTATACTTAAAATTATTTTTTTTTAATATGGTTGTTAAAAGGATCAGTTCCTAATTATTTAAATTATCAAAGCACTCGAAGGCTATGTTATATAAAGGTGTGTGTGTGATTATGGCAAAGCCTCGAAAGCTATCTGCCTAAGGGGAGGGATGCCTTCGTGGAGGACTTTCTAAGGGAAACTGGCTCGTATACACGTTACACATGGGGAAAACCACGAAAACGCCCATGCAGCCAGCCCGCTCGCGGAATTCGAACCTCGGACCGAACTACCAGTGTTCAGCGACTTTACCGCTCGGCCGCTGGTGGGCCCTATGTTATATAAAGGAAGGATGCCTTCGGGAAGACTTTGCTAGGTAAATTGGCTTGTATTCTACTTTCCACATGTAGCAACCCGCGATATTTCTCAGACAAAGCCCATGCGTTAAGATTATGTTTGATTTTATTGTTTAAAGCAAGGAACGCGACGGCTATGTGCTTAAAGTGAGTGATGCCTTTCCACTTAACGCATAGGGAAAACATCTAATGTAGCCAGTTCATTCACCTGGAATGAACTCAGCTAACAGCAGCTTTAATGCTCGGCCAGTGGTGAACGTTTTGGGATTTGAGTCTAATTTGGATTTTAAATTAATTCTGCGAAATCAAAACTAAGGATCAGTGGTTCTTCGGCACGGCTGCTGGTGAACTCAAGGAAGGAACACTCAGAAGTTTTGTTTTGGGTTAGTTGACTAGCCAAAGCTTTGCCAAAGCAAACTAAGGCTATCTGCTTAGGGAAGAGATGACTTACATATGGGGAAAACCACGAAAATCCCATGCAATCAGCCCTTTCGTCCGAAATTATATCCATGTCGGAACTACCAGTGTTCAGTGAATTTACCGCTCGGTCGTTGGTGGATCGTAAACATTCAGAGGACTAATGTAAAGATTAATTAAAAATGAATTATGTTATTTCTTCGTTAGATGATGACGTAAAATAAGAAGCTCCAAAAATCGGAATTAAATCTCAAATGAAAGATGCGGGATTTATATTAAATTAAAAACTAAATTTTCATCATTGAAAATAAGCTTAAATATGTGCATTTTCATCTTCACAATTGTTTTACACCGAGGAAAATATAAGAACTTTAAAGTTAATTATACGAAAGATAGGCTATAGAAAATCAACTTAAACTATGTATCAAACATTTTAGATGGTAATCAATAGAAGAGAAAACAATTGGCGGAAGGATGCACACAACGCAGTTTCTTTCGAGTTCTGAGAAGTGAATATGGAATATATTTCATCTCATTTAATCAAACAGAGAAAATATTGCGTTTCGATTGATCCGCTATGTTCACTTTATCAGAAACATCTTGTCAAACTCTCGTTCCAATATTTAAATAATATGCTTCGCTGATTTTCAATATATTATTTTCTGTATTTCAAGAAATAGTTCCAAATCAGCAATAATTTCTTATTTATTTGCTTATGTATTCCATTATCATTTTTGTTTATACGCATGCATGCGTGTGTGTTTAATTGATTAAGATGAAAGAAAAGTTGGCTAATCTTTAGAAAATGGTAACAGGTAGTTTGGCGACATTTTGGTAAGGCGATAAAGGTTACTAGCTAGGACTTTAGCAATAATCTGAGAAGTACACAGTTCGAATCACAGAATTTTGTCTCAGAGAAATGAGAGGTCATGAGACATGTCATGTGACATTTTCCGGAAAATTCCGATCGTGAATTTAGCTACTAAGCACTTAGAAACAATTTCGCTGCTAAAGTGCAGAATCGTCCACTTATTTGTTTGGCGCTTTTTAAAAGAGTAAGAAGAATTGGATTTTTGTCAATTTTCTCTGACCTTTTTAAGTGAAAATAGGTCGATGAGTACATAGATAAAGTCAAGAGTGTGCGCAATGCCATTTTTGTGCAATTCTGGGATGTTTTTTTAAGTGAAAATAGGTCGACGTGTACATGGATACCGTGTTTGTGAAATTCTTAAAAACGCGGGAAGCAGTTTGCGATTCTGCTTTTTCTCCCAATTTCGCACCTAATCTTCGTCATGATTAAGCATTTTTGTTCCATAAAAGTTCTAGTATAAGCGTAATTCGGCTAGCAGATTGTTGGAAGAAATGTTGAGTAAAAAAAAAACATGCCTTTACTTCGTCAAAACAAAATGGCTTTCCCCTCCGAAAAAAAAAGCAGGTTGCTGTAGCAGGCTTGGTTGCCAAATTTTCGCCAAAGCTTCGCCAAGTTACCATAATGTAAAGAATCACCGAAAAGTTAAAAAATTGAACTACTTTAGATTAAGAATTGCTTTGGAAGCGCATGTTGGTAAATCAGAGTTCAAGATCTGTAAGCAAGATGTCAAGATTTGAAAGCGTCCGTATGCAAGTGTTTCTTTATATCTTAGTTTAATTAAGTTAAATATAAAGAGATTAATTTACTATCATCCTTCCAAAGAAGTGGTACCTCTGGAAAATTTATGAGGTGTAATCCACCTTATAATGATTCTGAGAAATCTTATCGTCGAGCTTGTGAAACTCCGATTTCCAATCATATGCTAACATAAGGTATGTCCTAAATAAAAGTGCGCCTAAACTAAAGACATTATAATTAAAATGATTTGTGTTAATCTTGTTAGAAATAGTATGCTTTACCCAGTTATGGTTTGATAATTTTAAGGATTAGTACAGCACTAAAAAGTACATATTAACGCAACCACCTTGAAACAATATAGCGATTTTTGGTGATTCATCGGATTATGGTAACTCGGCGAGAAAATTTGGCGAACAGCAACCTGCTAGTTTTTTTTTTTTTTTTTTTTTTTTGACGCCATTTGTTTTTACGAAGTAAAGGCATGTTTTTGTTTTTACTCAGCATTTTTCCAACAATCTGCTAGCCGAATTACGCTTATGCTAGAACTTTATGAAACAAAAGTGCTTAATCATGACGAAGATTATGTGCGAAATTGTTTCTAAGTGCTTATTAGCTAAAATCACGATCGGAAGTTTCCGGAAAGTAGTGGAACAAACGTGCACAGAAATTTGTTTTTACAGAGCATATTTATATATGAAACATGTAAATAATTTTTCTCATAAAATAGAAAAATTTGCACAAAAATGCAGGAAAATTTTTGAATCTTTGAAGTCGATAAAAAGGACATGTATGAAAGTACCTGATCGCTAAAACGTGTGTATACTATGCAAGCTTTTATATCTTCAGGTTGCATATACCTTTTCCAAGGATGAACATTTGCACGTATAAAATAAATAAAATATGCAATAAATTACATTAATTTTAATTTCCCTCTAAATTATCCATTATAAAAGTCACCACAAAATAAACTGTGACTGAAACTATGTAGTTCTCAGATTATTACTAAAGTCCGAGCTAGTAATCTTTATTGCCTTACCAAAATGTCGCCAAACTACCTATTACCATATTCCAAAGATTAGCCCAATTTTTTACCGATGAAAAGGTAAAAGTTGCTTATTTTTAAAATAAGCAACTCTGAGAATTCTTTAAAAGGAATCCCAGGCTATCAAAATTTATCGTAATTAGGCAAAATTATCAATGTATGAAAATAAAACACACTTCAGAAATTTAAAATACAAATTTTAATAACTAAATAAGGATCACGTAATATATTAATAAATAAGTAAAACTTACACTCTTGTCCAAAACTTTCTTTTCGCTTGAAAAACCATCAGAAAAACGCATGGACTCGTCATCATGCAAATCTCTCGCATTAGCGGCAATTTACAAAACGTAATTCAGCGTTTTTACTATTTACAAAATCTACCAGCCACTATTTTAAAATTAAGGTAAAAAATATCACGATTTGTTTATAAAAATTTTTGGAACTCGAAATCTAACAAAAATAACGCTTACAAAAATGGCGACGTTGCTGGACTGAAGGAATGTTACGGGAATGGTTGCCTGAAGAATGGTTATGTGCATGGTTTCTGGAGTATGGTATAAAAGTTTAGAGATTTGGCGACTTCTAATAAAGTGGTTGCGGCAACACGTAAGAACAGGAATCTTGTTAATGGTGTGGTGTGGTGTATTTATTTATGGCAAAGCACACTAGGGCTATCTGCCTAAGGGGAGGGATGCCTTCGTGGAGGACTTTCTAAGGGAAACTGGCTCGTATACACGTTACACATGGGGAAAACCACGAAAACGCCCATGCAGCCAGCCCGTTCGCGGGATTCGAACCTCGGACCGAACTACCAGTGTTCAGCGACTTTACCGCTCGGCCGCTGGTGAGCCTCTTGTTAATGACTGAGACTTTTTCGGTACTTCCCTGTTATAACAGCCTTTTCAAGAACTGGCGATTGGCGCGTTTAAGTCTGGCCAAAAACAAATGGTTACAAATCTGCATGGGCATTACCGTACAGTATATTTATTATACTTATTGTTTTCCTTCTTCCATCGATGGAAAAAAAATACTGAAGGCATCACTCGGCCGTGACACTTTGTTTGACACATTATTAGCAGCAGTTACTGAACTTTTACCACCAGAAACCTTCTGCTTATCATGTTTTTCCGGGCATTCAGCAGGATGATTCGTTCCTGCTCTTGCCAGTATCCTCAGAGAATCCCGACTGGGCCTGACATATGATGAAGTCCGAAGATGAGAGTTCTCGATACCGGTTAGAATTGGAGAGGTGATACAAGATGAAGCTCTTTGCTTCGATATTTGAAAGCAACGCATGAGACTACCTGCCTATCAAATTTTGTTCGATCTCTCTCTCTCTATATATATATATATATATAAGAATATCTGTGTCTTTTCTCTCGATTAACTCAGTCACTACTATCGCTATCGTCAGCAAACTTTCTAAAATTCTTTTCTGGGCTCTGGGAAAGGTCGACGTCGACTGTTTCTTCACCCAAAAGTAGCAAAAATCAGAGATATTAATTAAAAACTCTTAAAACGCTAATTTTGATAATAATTTTTTGGAGTAGCAGCAGTCTCGCACGCTGCAGACAAAACTCTGCTTTATTTTGAGAAGTG
This sequence comes from Stegodyphus dumicola, assembly GCF_044657685.1. Classification (NCBI taxonomy): domain Eukaryota; kingdom Metazoa; phylum Arthropoda; class Arachnida; order Araneae; family Eresidae; genus Stegodyphus; species Stegodyphus dumicola. Next base: position 2,485,842 of record NC_140769.1, on the reverse strand, counting down.
TTGCCACTGCTCCCTTTCAAATCGTAGAGTTTCGTAGTAAAAAATTTCTAATGAAATAAAATAGCATTTCCAAGCATTAAATGCATTATTCCTGATTTCAAAAGTTTGTAGGAAGCCCTTTCGTCTTTTTCCATCTTCGTACGACCTTAATCCGTCGAGATATTAATTAAAAAGTTTGAAAATACTACTCTTCGCACTCATTTTACAGAGTGGCAACAGTCTCGTAGGCTGGAGATGACAATCTGCTTTATTTCGAAAGTTGTTGCCACTGCTCGCTTTCAAATCATACAGTTTGTTAATGAAAAAAAAAATCTAAGCTTTACAATGAAACAAAAATAGCATTGCCAAACATTAAATACATTATTTCCGATTCCAAAACCTCATGGGAAGCCATTTCGACTGTTCCCATCTTCGTACGACTTTACTCAGCCGAGATATTAATTAAAAACTCGGAAAACACCAATTTTTGCGCTCATTTTTCTGAGTGGGAACAGCCTCGCTCATTGGAGATAAAAATCTGCTTTATTTCGAAAAGTGTTCCCACTGCTCGCTTTCAAATCGTAGAGTTAATAAAAAATTTGTAAGTTTTACAAAATCTGTATATATAAAGAAGTACGCCTGTTAGTATAATGGTTTGTTCGCGTTATTGATTTCTAATCAGTTCTGATAACTTTTCTGCTACATTTAATCGACTAAAATTGAATATAGCTGAAGTATTGGATAGCACTTAAGCTTTTACGACCATCTGATTAGAAAGATGAAAATCTTTAAACACTTCGTGCCGTTGTTGCCGATATAGTGATAGAAAATTAGTTCATTTTTCTATCGAAATTTTTTATGCGCGTTCCATATCGCATCACACTGAATGCATGACTATGAAACGCACTTTTTGCCTTATTATTAGAGAAATACAGGGTGTTTATAAAGTCCCGAACGCATTTTGATGTTTAATAACTCAGAAAATAATAAAAGTAGATTAAAATTAATAACAAAAATGGTTAGATAGACTCAAAAAGTGTCATGACCCTTGTCAATGAACTTCCACGTGTGCCAGGTTCGTCGCACAGAGAATATCAAGTCGATATTCAATTTCACGCCGGGTACCGGCAAGCATGTCGGCATCCACAGAGGCTATTGCGGTTGTAATTCTGGCTTTTAGGTCATCCATATTCGACACTCTCTTCCTGTAAACGTTGTCCTTTACAAATCCCCATAGGAAGAAAACGTCCAGCGGCGTTATATCAGGTGATCTAGGTGGCCAAGGAATTGGACCTCCTCGCAAAATCATCTTCCTGTTGTCATTCAAAGAACTATGAACGATGGTACCCTGATGAGGTGGTGTACCATCTTGTTGCAAAAAGACATGTGGCTGAAGCTCTTCTAGTTGTGGAAATACGAAGTTTTCCAACATGTCTAAGTGTACGATTGATAAGACCGTCTTTTCTGTAAAAAAAGAAAGGCCCAATGACTCGGTCGTGCATTAGTCCACACCACACATTAACCTTTGGGCAATCCCATTTGTGCCTCACGGTATTCATGGGAGTTTTCGGATCCCCATATGCGCACATTATGGCGATTAACAAAGTCAGAAAGATGAAAGAATGCTTCGCCGGTGAACATTTGCGCTTCAGAAATTCAGCATCATCTTCTATCCTCCTTAGCATATCTGTTGCAAATGCCATCCTTCTAAGCCTATCGTCCGGTTACAAAGCTTGAACAGTTTGAACTTCGTATGCATGCAGTCTTACCTTTTTTTAATAACCTTGTACACCGTCGAAATTGGCATATCCAATTCTCTTGCCGCTGATCTCACAGATCTTCTAGGATTGTGTAAAAATGTCTCTCTGACACTCTCAACATAAAAATCACTTGTGCAGGGACGTCCGGAACGTTTCTTATCTACGATACTTCCAGTTTCTAGAAAACAATTTTTCCACCACAAGTTGCTGCTTTTGGATGGAGGATGTTTTTAGTAAATCCTTCTGCAATTTCCCTGTGTTTGCATTATGGATTTCGTTTCTATGAACCACCATAAAATATGCGCTTTCACTTGTGGTGTATGCATTCTCCTTAATATCCGGTCGAATAAAAAATCACATACAAAAGTACTAGAACAAACAAATCAAAAGTAAACATAACATTGCAATAGTTGCCAAAATCAAAAGAGAGAAAAATGCAATTAATAAGCAGACGACATTTAGAAAAGTGCAGATATTTAGATTGGAAAATGAAATTATCTGAAATTAACCACACGCGCAGACGATATTTACAAAAGTAAAGATATTCAAACCTGAAAAGGAAAACATATAATTTATTCCATCAATAAATGCCATAAGTTTGTTTATATCTTCATTATTGTATGTGTTATTAAACATCAAAAGGGGTCCGGGACTTTATAAACACCCTGTATTACAGCGGAATCGTTCTCTCTGTTGTTAGATACATTACTCTCAAAATAACTTCACTGGCATCGGGTACTTCCGATAGTAAAAGAAGAAATAACAATTTATTTTAAAGTGCTTCTCTATGTATAAATTAAATAATTCCGTATGTAGAGCAGTGGTCTCAAACTGGAGCCCTGCTGACCGTATGCCGCCCCCGATGCCATTTCAAATCTACGTATTTCAGTACTTTGAAATGTTAATTTATATTATTTTCATTCTCATTCAAAACTAACATGAATAACCCAACATAAAAGCTATTAAATGCTGATAATTGCTTTAGAGCTATATAAACCTTATTCAAAAATAAGCAGCCACATATTTTAATAAAGTACTTGCCAAAAAAATTAAAAATCTCAGTTATGAAATTTTGTACTACGGACAATCACTTTGTTTGGAAGCACGTTCGTAGGTTAACACTTTTTTTACAGTTGAAAATGAAAGTATCCAATTCATTGACGAGCACCTAAAATCCGTAATGAAGATAATTTTTTTTTTCAAGGCTACACATTTTATCAGACTAGAAGCGTCACCGAGTGTTAAGCTATAGTAAGAAGTAAAGATATTTAAAATTATTTACTTACAAATATAAATATTTTGATTTATGAAGGAAAAATTTAATAAATAGGTTAAATAGGTTCTGAAAATTTAGAAAGCTTTTATAATTTTTTACTTTTTTGTTTAAATTAAACATGTTAGAAATATTTAAAAGAAATATCCGTCTAAGAATTTGATATTTAACTGTTTGTATATGTGAGTCACAAAGTGTAACCAACAAAATGTCTTGTATGTACTTAACTTTAGAGTTCAGGCAGAAAATAAATGTGAATTGGATTTTTTTCCATTCATTCGCTATATCAGAGATGTCATTATTTTTGTTTACATAAATGTGTTTTGATGAATTTTTAGTAAGCGAAATTTAAAATTGATTAAAAGTACTTTTCCTTAATTTTTTATTTGTTTTGCTATAACATTTTCTATTTTGTTATAAAAAAATAAATAAATCTGGTCAGTCGGTTACTTTCAGATCTTGCATTTGGCCCGCAAATACTTTGAGAAAGCTGGTCTAGACTCTGAATATCGGTCCCAGGCTCTAACCCCACATACGGAGTGGTTGCAAGAGCGTTTTCGTTGTTTTTTTTCCATATGTAACATGCACACGAGTCAGTAGTCAGTTCCTGTTATAACGTGTTCTACGGAGGCAGCCCTACACTTAGGCAGATAACCCATGAGGCTTTGTCGTAATCACATAAACCACACCAAATGAAGACACTGAATAAATTCTTTTGATATTTCGATAACCAATCTCTTTCTCGCCACGGCTGAAATGCGCCAATTCTCAGTTGTGGCCAAGGCGAGATTAATAAGGCAGTCACACTTTTTTATGTGACATTGTGGCAGATGTATAGCACATGAAGATGGTGTTAATCCTGAACAAAGAACTTTTGTCGTCGAATCTTATGAAAACACACTTCCATTAACATGATTTCAAGCTAAATTTTACGATATGATATCAACCAATGCTGCTACGCACAAACTTGTTAAAAAGGGGTTTCAATTCATGCTTAAAGTCAATGACTTTTGCCTACAGGCGGCAGAAGGGAGAATTACGAAACCCCTTTATAGAGACTGCGCTTATACGTGGCGTAATGCAGTACGGCACGTGAATAATTATATTTCCCATACGATAATAAAAAAACAATTTTATGTTGAAATTCGATACGAAAAGATTTATTTGTGCAGCTCTCTACAGAAACAGCAATAATGATATGAATAACACTAACAAAACGGGTTCCTCATTTCCCACTTCAGCGTTCGTTATTACTGTTATTATTATTTTATTATTAGTATTATTAATGCTACTACTGCTGTAATTATTATTGTATATGACCTTTCTAGAGAAGTGAAGTGAAGCGAATAAAATCAGTAACAGCTTTAGCAGGAATCATATTAGTAGCAGTAACATGAATCATATTAGTAGCAGTAATAAATTAATAATAAGGTAACTTTCAGTTAACCAGAGTTAGATCAGTTAAGCAGAGTTAACTTTCAGGACCTGCAGAGGCATAATACAGTGGATAAAAAAGTATTGTAAAGTTGCCTATAATTGATCATATTAGCTAGCAAAGGAAATGCTTGACAATTTCAGCTGGACGTAACATACACAGGAGGTAATAAACACACAAATCTAATAAAACTTCCATTTTAATTTCCTTTTTACAGAAAATGTTCAACAAAAACTTAAATTTGCATGTCAAAAAAGTATTGGCAAAGTTCCAACTTCTATGCAAATTTTGTTGTGTTGAGGTCACGTGTTTGAACTGGTAAAAACCTCTTTTTAGTATAAAGGCTGCAGTGCTGCTTCAAAACGCTTAAAACGTTATTTTGCTAATACTGTGATAAATGGATTCGAAGTCGAAGGAGGTGGATGTTAATGTTAAAAACATGAACATTCAGCTCTGAAATGAGCGTTTATCTTATCTTGCTATACGAATACAACAAAACACAAGTTGCTTATTGTTAGAAGTGTTATAAAAATGTTCAACAAGACAGGATCGACGGAAAATAACATTAGAAGTGGAAGGTTTCGATTATTTTCTGCAAGGGAAAACGTGGCATTGTTAGGTTAAGAAAATCCTAAAATAATTGCACCCCAGTTAGACAAAGATGATGCTAATACTTCGCATAAAACGTTTGTGTTAAACTATCTTTCATTTCAGATATTGAACAAGAGAAAGAGATTAGATTTTGTAAAATCTCATTTGAATTTCTCAGAAGAATTTTGGAATACTCATATATTGCCCGACGAATCGAAGATTAACATTTTAGAGAGTGACGGACGACAATATATGTGGAGAAAGCCTAACACCGAACTGTAAAAACAGCATTACATCGACTGTGAAACAGGCTGGATGGAGCGTCGTAGTTTGGGGCTGTATGGCAGCACACCATCAAACGGATTTGGTAATCTGTACTTCATTGATGGTATTACGACAGCACGTACGTTCACTGACATATTGCGCTATAACTTATAATGAATTTCAGTGTCCCAAAACGTAGCTTATTAACATCATTCGTGTTTCAACAGAACAATGACCATAAGAATACAGCGAACCTCACCCAGCAGTCGTAACTCTATAACGTTCCTCGTCAGTTAAAGACACCACCTCAGTCCCCTGACATAAATCCAATTGAAAATGAATGGCACAAATTGAACCTAGAAGTCAGGTGTAAAGATGAACTTAAGTATATACTCCTGGAATAATGTCACAAAAATTCCCAATAGTACCACCAAAACTTTGTTTTCCTCTATGATAAATAGATTACAAGCTGTTATAAATGCAAAAGATATGAATACAAAAAATTAAATTTTGTTCCCACATTTTGCTGTATGATCTTGCCAATACTTTTTTGACATGCAAATTCACATTTTTGTTGTATATTTTGTATAAAATGCGTATTAAAACGAAAGTTTCATTAAATGTGTGTGTTTATTACCTCCTGTGTTCGTTATGTCCACCTAAAATTGCCAAGCATTTCCTTTGTTAGCTAATATGATCAATTATAGGCAATTGCCAATACAATTTTTACCCACTTATTATCCCAAAGCCCCAATGAGGTGATCCATCGTGGCCTGAACAGGTCTACAACAGCTGTTATTCTCACCACGTACATAGCGATCTCTCCCCCCTTAAAAAAAAATCGGAGAATTGCACAAATTCGACATGATGGCATTGCGCACATCAAAATAGTAGATAAATAATAGTCATTATGTGTGAAATAATTATTGTTTTCATGATACTTTATGTATCGTTAAGGTTACCATCGAGTAGTTAGATTTCACGCCACCGTTTATGTTTGGCGTTACATGGCGCTCTTTAACAGAAGAGTACAAATAATAATAATAGATCTTTCTAATAGGAGACAGTTTTGGCTGCATACCAGAGCACACAGAATGCCCAGTAATCGGGACTTTACTTTTTGCAATAGCAATAATGGTAGTTAAAAGGATAAATAGATTAAATTAGTAACAGTAAGTAGCAATAGTAATTATTATGTCTGCTAGGAATCACGTTTTCTGCTCTTCACTGTTTAATTTTGTGCTAATTACATTAATAGTCCTTGATAAAAACAAAAAGTATCGAAAATGTTTTGATAGGTTTGAAAAACAGAAGAAATCTCGTGCCTTTTAAACATTTTAAGTTTGAATTTTTCTACTAAAATATGATTCCTTCTGTAAATATTTAGACAAGAGTAAGTTACTTAAAAACCTTTGGATTTAATACCTTTGAATGCTAGCGTACAACGAACTTCCACCAGCTGTTTAATTAACATCAAAAGGAAAGAAAAACTAGAGAAATTCTTTTAGAATCTAGTACAGTGCATCAGAAAAGGGGGAGGGATGCTTCCAGCATATCTTTTCTGTTGTCTATTGGAATGGTACGCTCGAAGTTTTATTTCCTTATGAGACGTGAAGGATTAAAGGATTGCAAGAATATTAGCGAAATGCCCTTTCGAAAGAAGACCTAAAGAAAGATCACTTCTCAGGCTGCTCTATCTGTTTTATCGCTGCAACTGCTCCATTATCGCAACTGCCTTAGAAATACAAATGTACGTTTTCAGTAAATTAAACAAAAGAATTAATTTTGCGGGTTTTGTCAGCTGTCTTGCTCAATAAAGTTTATTAATGATGCCACAATGATAATTAGGTATGTTGCTGAAGGTTAATTTGCATTAAAATGTATATGGTATAAAAAATGAGCGTTCTGAACATGGTGTAAATGGTAAGGAAATTTCATAGTATTTATAACAGAAGTAATTAATGATAAATAATATGCTTGGAAAGTTTCAAACAGTTAAATTAACTTCATTAATTCATTCATTTTTGCCTTAATTTTACCGCAAAAGGAGCTCAAATACATTTCCTTTCGTAATTACGAAGAATTTTCGTTGAAAGTTATTTTTTTCATTTGCAAAGTTTCCAGTATTAAGTAAGTATATTTCCGGTGTCTGAAATAGATGAATTCATAAATTCATTACTAGTTTAAAATTAGACTCAAAATTAGCCTTAGAATGGTGCAGATTTTGAATGAAACGTTATCAAATTCCAGGATGATCAGATAAAAGACCCTCTTTTCGGAAGCAAAAACTTTGACAAAGCTATAAAAACTATAGAGTCTCGTTCTCTTTAGTAACATAAACTACGAGAACTCTACTTAAGTGACTTGTCACTATGTCTTGGAAATCACCACAGAGTCTGTAAAAGGTGAAACTCTGCGTCACGGTGGTCTGGGCACACCTAAAACGTTCCCTCTGTACACACAGAAAAATTGAAAGAAAAAAAAATATAGGTTAGTATAGGTTATTCTGAACCTTCTTTATTTATACTAGATGGCAGCATAGCACATACCAGTCCATATATTTTAGTTATGTTTAATTTTTAAAGACATGTTTAATTTTTTATTTCATTTTTCAAAGAAAACGTGCAGATGTTTTCATGATATAAAAGGAATTGTTTCAAAAGGAACTTCCATGTTATTTTCTTCGCTGTACGCTAAGCTCCTTATTCTATATTAGTTTTAGATTTTTACCTTGAAATCCTGCTCAAAATCGAACGGCGAACATCAGATGTGCCCAAAGTGGGATCACAGAAACACTAGGATCAGACCAACAACTGTAGCTTTGCTTCACTGCAGCTCTCCGGTGAGCATATTTCACAAGTGCACATCAGCGTAGCCACTGAGGCAAGGGTTTCGAAAATGGACCAATGAGCTGCTATTGCTCTTGTAATGCTAAATTTTCGTGCATGTGAGCGTATGTCGTTTAAGTTTTAATTTGCATTTGTTTCGCAGTTATAAATATATGGCGTAATAGTAGAAATCTTGCAGTGCTTTCGTTTTCTAAGTTTAATTAATCGCCGACATTTCACATTCGCGATTTTTATCACGATTATTATTTGAAATCTAGAGTTTGACACATGTAAGATGTTATTGTTGGTTACACTTTGCAAATCAAATATTGGAACTGAATACTAAATTCTTTTACAAATACTAAATACTTTTCAAAGATTGAGATTTTTGAATGATTCTTACAGGTTTAATCAATTATCAAATAATTTATTTTAATCTAAAGAAGAAAAATCAATAATTCTTTTTTTAATAAAAATTTTGAAAGTTTCCAGATTTTATATTACGCTTAAAAGGGGCATTTTTTTTTAAAGTTTTGTGCGTTACCTTTATTTAATAAATAGAATATTCTTCGCATTTAAACCATAAAATTCAATTCAACAGCAATATAACAAATTGGTCTGAAAAGAGCATATCTTTAGAATTTTTTATACACAGTCTCGCGCTCTGGAAATAATTTTTTTTTTCCTTACAGTGGTGTCATTGCTCGCTTTGAAATCATCGAGTTTGTTAATCAAAAACACATAAATGCTTTATAAATCATGAAATAGATAATGAAAAAATTCCAAATTTGGGCTTCCAAATGCCCATATTCGGGTGAAGACGCACGTTATTCAGAAATTGGATGGCTCTAGGTACCGTCTGTCTATCACAATGCGAGAAACATGTATACATTTATGCAGATTCTTCATTATTTAATTTCTATAAATATAATACAGGGCGATAATATTGGGTGGCAACAATTTGAAAAGTGAAACGCCGTTTATAGTGAAAAGCCATAAAATGCCGATCCGAAATGAATAGCCCTACTGGACTAATGCCCTTTGGGCTAATTATGAAACCTTTCTTAGTTCTCAGAGAAAATTTCCTAAGTAAGAAAAACTCAAAGAATAAATAATAACAGCCTAACTCCTATCTCTTTAAACATTTTTCTTTCTTATTGCAGCTTGTTGGCGCTTCAATTCTGATAAGTTTGTAGACTTGGAGAAAAACTCCTTGAAATTACCTTCATCGCGGAGTATAAATGCTCATCGTTCAGTAAGATATTTTCTTATTACGCTTCAGCTGTGAACACAAGCTGTTCATATATAAATATGTTTCCAAGTGATTATTCTTGGTACAAAATTTCATTTCTGAGCCTACTTATATCCCCGCAAATGCAAATGAAAGCTAATAAAATCTGTAAATTCATATTTTTGAATAATTTTTAAGTTATGCTGTAAATTAAGCACTATTTATTGATTTTCTGATGCGTTTTTTCATGTATTGAAAATAATAAAAAATAGGACATAAAAATCTTCAAATCGTTACAACACCATAATTCAAATGTCTTCAAATGGCTGTCAAATAAATGGTCATATAAACCACTGGGCCTGCAGTTTGAGACCACTGACCTAGCCTATCTAAGGAAATGATACTAATGAAATAAAGCGTTCGAACACATTTAGCAAATAGATCTTTAATAATCGATTTAAATTTCTAAGGAATCCCTGAGGTATGGTTTCCTTAAAGATATCTCTAATTGAAACAAATGAACAGAAAGATACCCACACTTCATTGAAATAAATAACAACTCATATCAAAATAAACAGCAAGAATAACAACAAAGAGAATACGAACTGCTCTTAACGAAATATTACTTTTATTCACAAAGTAAACTCCAGTATAATAACATCGAGCAACAGCTCGATGTAGCTCGATGTAGTCTCATCTTCAAAAGTGCCCTTTATATAGGATTGTAAATTTGTAGAAGCTTCGGGAAAAATCCTTTCCAGATCTTCCAAAATACGTTTTCCAAAAACGTTCAAAATGACGCCAAATTGGCAAACATTTCTGAAGTGTAGCCAACTTGATGAAAACAAATGTCGACATATCCCTTCAGGAGAGATTTTAGCCTATGTATTAGCTTGTAATTATAAAGTCTGCTACATAATAAGAAAATTAAAATCCACTGAAGAAAAATATGTGGTAGAAAATTATGGATAATAAATTAGTAAATTCTAAACAAAAATACACAGTGAAATCATTACATAAAATGCTCCAAATAAATGAACCAATGAGAAAGGGGAAAACTTCGAAAAGCTCAGATTTTAACGATCCCCGAAAGGGCTCTTTTAAAATGTAATATGATTTATGAGATTATCGATAGAGATTTTCTAAAAGGAATAGCAAAATATTTCATAGGGTATTCTGTATATTTCAAAAGTATTATAGGATTTCAAAAGTAAATATTGTAGGATTAGCATTTCATAGGATATGCTGTAAGTTTCAAAAGCATTCTTCTGTATATTTCAAAAGTAAAAAGACATGTAACCTAATTCCTGAAAAATACTGAATAGTTTAGTTTGATATATCATAAATTAAATGCATTGCTCTTTAAATCTATTAGATTCAAAAGTAAAATAATAATATTCTTAAGAACTGTATGCATTGATTTTAAATAGTTTAGCTTGTTTAGTTAACATATTATCTGGTATGGTTTCTCATAAATAACACATGTGTTCACCACTTTCCAATTAAAGGATTCAATAATAAAAACATTAAATATATAAGAATAATATTTTACGTTTTTCCGAATGGCAACAAACTCGAAATCAAGTGAAACAAGAGAAAATCGTATATCGAGACAAATAGCATTAAAATGCAATAAACAATGCTGCAAAATAGCTTAAAATTCAAAATAATAAATTTCATAAAAATACACTGAACAAAAAATCTGAAAGAGTTCAGATTTTAACGATAATCCAAAAGAAATTGTTAAGAGATTTTAAGTTCTCGCTGAGCTCGTAGTATACCCAAACTTCTGTTGCACTCACTTCTGCTAGATTTACTACTAAGTATCATTTTCTTCTAATTTACGTCATATAGAATTCAACAGCAAAATTGCAAAAACAATTTGAAAGCAGCAGCATACGTTTAGAATTCCCCATGCAGGGCATTAAACATTTATATATTTTTTTAACTCTTTCCTCAATTCATCATATCAATGTTTAGTTTTTTAGATACACGCATAGTCTTCATTATTTAATTACTTTAAAGATAATACACCGTGACAGTATTTGGTGGCAACAATTTGAAAAGTGATTCTTCATTTATAGTGAACCGATGCAAAATCCCATTTCGAGACTGATAACTCATTCGGGCTAATAAACACAAGTATTTGCATGTAGCTAGTCATCAAAATTAAAAGATAATGTCAGAAATAAAACACAAATGTTATGTATCGAAAAATTATTCATAGAAATTTGTACATCAGTTAACATAAATTACAATGTTTCGCAGTTGATTATTCGCAAAATATTAAATTATTTGCCCAATGGCCTATAACGACGTTGGCCACTAGTGAGGCCAGAAGTGTAAGCCATTTTATTGTGGAGGCACCTAATCGGCGGCCACCGTTATCTCCTATGAAGGGGCAGACAAATTTACATCCATACCTTCTCCGGGATTCGAAACCGGTCCCTTGGTACCACAGTCAGGTTTCTCTAACAACTATTAAGTCCCCTCTTCAGGAAAACATTTTTCTTCAAAACGGTGTATCATCACGTCGTTGAGATACGGATAACTCACATCTCTATTTCTTAGACATTATCATACTGTTGATCAAGTCTTGTGGAATTGCACGCCACTCTTTTAATAGTGCACGTTTCAGCTTCTGGAGGGTACGAGGAGGAATTTAGTGCTCTGAAATTCGGGACTGTAAGGCATCCCACACTTACTCAATCATATTTAATTCGGGTGAGTAAGGTGCCCAATCCATTCGAATGGTATCTTCTGTTTGTAAACATTCTGACGTCTATAACGCTGAGCATTGTCATCCATTAGCAAAACCTCTGGGCCAAGAGCACCACTAAACAGTCTAACTTGCAGTTCCACGTATCTGAGAGCGGCTATAGGACTTCCTTGAAAGATATGCAGCTCGTTGCGGCCATTCGTCATGATGCTTCTTCAAACCATTAACCATCTGTAGTGGAAACATGATATTTCAAGAACAAAGGAAGGCAAGTTGCGTTTTCCTTTTTTCCTCCAAACCCTAACACATCTAGAATAATTGTTCAGACTCTATCTGAATTCTATCTGGACTATCAATAAATAATACTCGGACTCAGTCGTCTTGGCTTCACTGAACAGGACGACAACAGTTTAAACAGGCTCCTCTGGAAGCTGGAGTGAGGGGGACACAAACTACTTCGTTAATTCTTCATGTAACAGTAGAATCTCTAATTCGAGTTCCTGTGAAGGCTTGAAGCTCCTAAAACCAAATCTCTTGCAATCGTTTCGCGGTATCTTCGAGCCGACGATGACAGAAAACCGTCTTCTGATGCAGTTGCTGCTCTTGGCCACCCTTGACCAGGCTGTCTACCAAGTGATCCAGTGCTTTAAACCAGTGCACCAAACTCTTGATATGACAGTTCGAGGGATGTTCAAATCTTTGACGAGCACTAGTTGTGCTTGCCCTCCCTCGATTCTAGCAGTTATTCGCCACATTTGGCCTTCACTTAAATGATGCCTTTGAGCCATAACTGCTGAATATTGATCACTCTCAGCAACCACATTCACTCTAAACAGCACTACAGAGAGGAATTCTAACATGCATACATTGCGCACTTTATTATCAGTTACCGAATTTGCGTATTTCCGGTTCTAACATATGCGCAGATACAAAATTTTGTGTTCAGTTGTATTTATACGGCTTCGGGTATTGGTTGCGATATTAACTTAGCTCATTTTTTTTCAATATCCTTTAACCCTTTCCGGCACGCTACCTTTTTTGATTAAAAAAAGTCGGATTTTTGATAAAAAAATAAAAGGTAGGCAGCCTAATTAGGCCTATAGGAGTACACAAGTAAAATTTTGTGAAGATAGCGCTTAGCGTTTTAATTCTGTGGGTGTGCCCAAAGTGGCACACTGATTGAATAGAGCTACGAAAGGAGTGCTGAAACGAGCCTTGTAGTCAATGAACTGACCAATGAGATGCAGAGAAACAAAGAATACAGAATCTCAGTTGTCCTAGATTATCGGTGAGCTCGGTCTGAGCACACCTAGCGTTCGCCGTTTGATTTTAGGCAAGATTTCAAGGTAAAAGTTTAAAACTAATAAAAAAATAAGGAGATTAGCATACAGCCAAAAAAATAACATAGAAATTTCTTTTCAAACAATTCATTTTATACCCTAAAAGAAATCTTGAAGATTTCTTTGAAAAATGTGGGTCTTAAAAAATTAACTTGGCTAAAATATATGGACTAGTTTGTCTTGAGCTGTCATATACTATAAATAAAGAAGGTTCATAGTAACCTATAAATCCTTTTTCATTCAATTTTTCTGTGCGTACAGAAGAAACGTTTTAGGTGCGTCCAGACCGGACACACCGTGCCACAAAAGGTTAAGTTAGATGACCAGTGCATTTCCAAGATATTTAAATTTAGTATCTTGGAAAATTATATTATTTTGGAAAACTTAATTATTTAGAAAGGTCTACACCGATAAAAGAAAACAAAAACTTTATTCTAAGATGGACTCCATTTCTAGTAGATAAAATAATGCACTTTAGCATTTAAAAAAAGTGATTATATTTTCGGACATTTTGCGCTAAGGATGTTAATTATGCTTGGCTTAAAATGACAACATAATGCAAGTGAATTAAACCCAATTTCTGCTTTTGTTTTCCTAACTTATACCACCTTGATCCTGAACCGTTTTTATCGTCTATTGAATCTTATTTCGTCCGCGGACTTTATTGTTCTTGGGAAAGCAATTTTATTGAGCTAAATTGGATAAGCCACTTAGCTTTGATGTCCTCGGCACAACCTGACGTATAAAAACAGAACTTGGACAGATTGCTCAAAGCCGCATTTCTCGCTTTATTAGCGGTGGCTACAGGTTCGAGTTGTGAAAATTTTTCTCCCGCGGTTTTGTACAAAATTGCGTCGATAAAAAGGAAAGACGATGGGTTGTTCCGCTTTAAAACTTTCCGAAAATATAATAAAGAATAGCTGATCTCTAAGCGGAATTCGTCGACATCAAAGTTCTGTTTTTCTTGAACCTCCTTTCGCTATCTATTTTTATTTTTGGACTTGTCTTTGTCTGTTTCGAAGAATTTCTCGCTTTTGCTGTCTGATTAGATGAAACGATGTGATAAAGATTATGTCAAGGGATTAGATAACTTTTCTCAACTCGGAAGAAATTTTATCTGAAAGTGTTGATTTTGAAGAGATCATTAAGGAAAAGAAGCCATGATAAAAAACTAATTGATATACGTCTAAACAATAAAACTCATTTGGTTTAATTAATTTCGCTAAGTTTGCCAACAATATTAAAATCTAGTTTTCACCATCTTCTTTGTTGGCAAAAATTGGCATTAAAATCTAGTTTTTACCAGACAAACATTCAATTCCCAATCACCGCCAGATCTTAGGTCTTAAGTCAATTACCATTTGTGAACAATTTACTAGAGTGTATGACGAATTCAATCATGCCGAAAATTATAACAAATATTTTTGCTGTTTCCTTTTTTACAGATAGGTATGATTTGCTCCAAATCTTCCCCAAAGACTTGTTGTGTACCCAGACGATGCTTCTATATTTGCTAAATTTCTCAAGAATTTATCAACTGCTAGGAAAGCAGATTAGGTAAAGCTGGTGATTTATAATCTGATAATGAATTAATAAAATTGTTATTTTTGTATTTGACTTCTGGGAAATTGAAATTAGCAATAATATAACTAATAAGAACATTTCACCACAATCCATGACTGCAGTTAGATTTGAAATGTACTTAAGTATTAATGTAACCATCTTAATTTTTTTTTTTTTTTTTTTTTTTTGTGGTATTCTAAACGTCAACGGTTTTTAAAAACAAAGAATAATATTCTTCCCCTTGAACTCAATTTGCAAATTTACGTTTTCGGAATTTGAAACCAACTGGAGTAAAAGTTTTACAGGAATTCAGTATTTTTGCAGCGAAATCGCTAAAGAGCAGTGATGAGATGTGTTAGCATATGCTAGTGCTAAGATTGAGCGCTACGCCGACTTTGTACAGTTTTCCACCTATTTTGAATTATAAGGTATTTTTTCGCTCCTTCCGGCATGCCTTTGTAGTAAAACGGTTAGTACACTCGGCGCATATTCAAGAGGTCCAGGTTCGAGTCCCGCTGAGGAGACTGCTTATTTTTTTTTTTTGTTTTCTGCTTCCAAATAACCTAATGTCTGTGCAAAGGATAAGCATATCAGACAAGTGTAGTAAGTCACGACAACAGCAGGACACAGAAGAGTTTAGAATCTATTAAAAGTTATTCTTTAGCCAAAAAAGGCGTTAGCCTGAACGGGCTATTAATCTATAAACGGGACTCTACGTCATTCACTATAAGCGGCGAATCACTTTTCAAATGGTTACCACCAAATATTATCATTATTACCTTTAAAGAAACCTGTATTACCTTTAGAGAATTAAATAACGAAGAAAACTGCATCTATGTATATACGTTACTCATGTTGTGGAAGAAAAAAAGGGGGGACAGTTTTATATCTCCCGTTCTACTGGGCCTATTGATGAATTCAACTTGCGTTTTTCATGTCTCGAAAACGCGAATTAGGATATGTATTAGATTTATATATAACATTGTTCTACTATAGGTATTTTGACACAAAATCGGACTTTTTTTGAACTGACATGCCAATTGTTTTTGCATAACTCGATTCTACAACTCAAATCATGCCTAAATATTAAATTTTGTAATTTTAATGCGAAATTTAAGGAAAAATTTAAAAATTATCTTGGCGCATTTTTTTTCGCCAATAATAATTCACTTGTGTCTTAATTTATAGTAACCTACTTACTTACCTTTTTTTCTCATTGATGCACGAGAGGGGAAAAAGTCCAAATTCATTCTTTCAAATAATTTTAACAAAGTGCGTAAACCAGATTTTAGTTATTATCGCTTATGATAAATATGCCAAATTTTAAAACGCGCCAGTATGTAAATTCATGTATATCTTAGAAACTTTTAAATAAAAAAACTCTAAATTTTTTAAGGTATGCCTAGAAATACATCTACTTTAAGATGATGGTATAAATTTTATAAGTTATGATTCAAAAGTTTTTTCGAAACGTTTATAAAATGTATTTTAAACAAAGTCACAAAAATGAGAGAATTATATTAAGCCCAAATTTCGAAATCTGGTAGAAGGAATCAAGAAAGTTTAATAAAAAAAAGATATATGAATAAATATATATCAAATTCAATTAACACTGAGGAGCTAAAATTTTGAGAGGTAGTTTTTTTAAAACTACTTGCGCGATTTTTGCAAAACTTGGCAGTTTGGCATAATTGGAGTTGTAGAGTCGAAATATGGAAAAAAATCGGCATCTTATTTCAGAAAAAGTCTGATTTTGTGTCAAAATACCTATATTCTAACAACGCCGTTTTTAAGTCTAATATGTATCCTAAATCGCGCTTTCGAGACACGAAAAACGCAAGTTGAGTTTCGGTCCAGTAGTAGTAGTAGTAGTAGTTTTTTTTTTTTTTTTTTTTTTTTTTTTTCCGAGTGTACCCAGAGCGATTAAACTTTGAATAACATTGTTCTCCACCTGAACATGAGCACCTGGAAGCCCGAATTTTGAATGTCAAATTTTATATTTCATATTTGGTAAAATAATGAATTTTTGATTAACAAACTCAACGATTTGAAAGCGAGCAATGGCAATACTTTATGCAATAAAATATTTTTTCTCCAGTACGCGAGACTGTCGGTCGAAAATTCTCAAAATATGCTCTTTTTCAATATTTTTGGATTTTGCTCTTGAATCAAATTTTATGTAGCGCAACTGCAAAGAATGTGGTATTTAATAGAGTTTACACACAAAACGTTAATAGTAGTAAGGCACAAAAAATTGCAAGCCATCTTACTGAGGGATTTTGAACATTGATATGATGAACTGAGGAAAGGCTGAATAAAACAGAAAACCTATGCCAACACTTAACTGTGTCAGGAATTCTGAACAAATGCTGCTGTGCTGCTTTTAAAACATTTGTAATTTTGTTGTTGGCTATGGCTGTATTGAATTGTATATGGCTTTAAAGCGAACAAAATGGTGCTTAAAAATAATGCAGATTTTTAGTGCAAAGGGAGTTAGCCTATTAGTTTTGTTTTGGCATTCTGCGTTTAAAACTTTAAACGTCGGTTCCCTTTTTAAACTTTGACCACCAAATAAAACAGCCCTGCATTTTATTTAAAGAAAATAAGTAACAAAGAATCTGCATAAATATAATTATGTTTCTCCCGTCTCTAGGAACCCAGACGGTTCCTAGAGCCATCCAATTTTGAATAACGTACGATTCCACTCGAATATGGACATCTAGAAGCCCAAATTTGAAATTTGAAACTTTTATTACCTATTTCATATTTTGTAAAATTTTAACAATTTTTTTATTAAAAACTCGAAGATTTCAAAGTGAGCAAAGGTAACAGTGTACGAAAAAAAAAAAAAAAAAAAAAAAAAAAAAAAAAAAAAAAAACATTTTTTATCTCCAACACTCGAGACTGTGTATCGGAAATTCTAAAGATATGCTCATTTTTAAATTATTTTGCGATATTGCTGTTGAACTGAATTTTATGGTTGAAGTGCGAAAAACATGATATTTACTAAACAAAGATAACCCAGAAAACGTTAAAAAAGTCCTTTTGAGCGTAATGCTATAAGGTATTTCTCCCACTTTCCTAGCGTGCCTTCGTGGTGTAGTAGTTCTGCACTCTGGGCCGGTATTACAGAGGTCCGTGGTTCAATACCCGACGAAGGCGGTTGCTAATTTTTCATCTTTCCGGCCTAGAAAAAAATCCTAATGGCTCTACAGTGGCGCCCGAACTAAAAGGGATGTGGATGATGATTCTCCATACCCAAGATTTGGACTAGGTAAAACCCTAGTCGTCCTTTAAAAAGGGGAGTATATAAGGTATTTCTCACCCTTTCCTGGCGTGCCTTCGTGGTGTAGTGGTTCTGCACGCTGGACCAGCATTCCAGAGATCCGTGGTTCGATTCCCGGCGAAGGCGGTTGCTAATTTTTCATCTCTCTGGCCTCCAACAAAATCCTAATGGCTGTACAATGTAAAACCTGAAAGCTTTCAGATTTCTTTTATGTATAATGTTTCTATTTATTTCGCGGTTTTTGTAATTTAAAAAAGAACAAAAGAAATGAATATCGAAACATTTTTTAAATGATAGTGTAAATGCCCATGACTAGATGTCTTATGGATTCTTTTTTACAAAAATCTCTCATCTTACTGAATTTCGAAACTTTGCGGAGTATGCATAGATGTTCCAAATTTCATTTGTATCCTTCAGTTTAAACATTTAGGAGTCAGAGCCACTGAAATAGTTATTAATCAAAATGTAATGATATTAGTAGTCAAATAATCGAGCAAGATTACTTTGACGGTTACCAAAAGGAAATACCATTTTTATAATCTAAAAGCATATAACGAAATAAAGAATTAAGCATCTAAATTAGTAATATTTTAACTACCAAATTGAAGATTTAAAGTTTCTAATGAAAACGAACTATCTAAAATATTATGAGAAAAAATTCTACATTAACGCTTTTAATATTCGAGCTCTAAGACACTTTTAGGTAAATTCAAATTACTAATAAAAAATTCTGAAATATGAAATATTAATCTGACCATAAAAATTTAAAGAAAATGAAAACACCCATAAAATGAAGCCATGCTGATTTTTTGAAAAATGACGAGATAAATTAAAAAATTTAAATAATAGATATTACAGAGCAAATATATAAAATTAAAAATGGATGAAGTTAAGAATATAAATACTGAAAATAATAAAAATATTTTGCAGAACAGAAAATATTTTTAAAAGAAGAAACAAGTTTATGTTAAGTATATTCAGAATTTGAAAAATGTCTTTGTACATTCCAAGAATTAGAATCTTCTGGATAACCTTTCCATTTGAGAAAGATTTTATTTCATTTTCGTTTTTTAGTAAAGAGTCTTAGTTTTATAAAGTTTATTATGTTTATCATATTTAACCTTTTTTTTTTTCATGAATAGTTCCTTTAATTTCTTCGTTATTCAAATCCTTTAGTCTATAAATAGGAGGATACGTGTTTAAAACTTGAGAAATAATAAAATCTATTCTGTAAATGTAGGAGCATACTCTCAGTAAAAGCAAATTTAAATTTAGATATTCGAGAGGTATCTCCGAATTTAAATTTAGGATTTTTAATTTTTCTGGTCCTATATAAATTCTTATACAGGGTGTCTCATAAATACCTCCCAAACTATATATAGTTACAACAAAATATATATCTTTTAGTAAAAAATCGGAAGAATGAAACTGAGGTTTGTAATTCATTTATGTCATCTAGCATTGATAATTTATCGCAAAATCTTAAATTTGAATTTTTAAAGAAAGTTCAAGATTTTATTCTGGCGAAATATCAAGTCTTATCACAGAAAATTGTATTTATTGTTAGACTAAAAGAATTCTGAAGAAAGATATAAAGAAACAAATTTACCCACTGGAGAGAGATTCGAGAATAGCCCACCAGCGGCCGAGCGGTAAAGTCGCTGAACACTGGTAGTTCGGTCCGAGGTCCGAGGCTGCATGGGCCAGCCTGTTCGCGGTTTTCGTGGTTTTCCTCATGTGTAACGTGTATACGAGCCAGTTTCCCTTAAAAAGTCCTCCACGAAGGCATCCCTCCCTTAAGGCAGATAGCCCTCGAATGCTTTGCCGTAATCTAATAAACCAAACCATCGAGAATATATTAAATGAAAAACATAAGCGAGCAGAGAAAATAACGAGATTAAAAACTCGGTTGGAGATGCAGATTTATATGTAAAACCGTAAGTATTAATATTAGCAGATATCTGGAAGACAAAATTGCTATAATTCTTGGTTGTGACTTTAATATTAACTATACTAGGCAAGAAGCACAATTATTAATAGATTTTTTAAAATAAACTAACACTGAAAAATAATACTAATCCTAACGAAGCAACTATCAAGGTCAGAAACTATAGTATTGCTACGTCCTACTGAATTTGCGATCATATCCTGTATTGAATTGTAAACTACCAAAAGAACTTCGTCAGTCTCACAGACTTCGAACAACTCAATTGAGCTGGAGCTAACGATTCTGAAAAACATACCGAATGCCACACCCCAAATACTTCCTCTTTATCTGGCTAAAGCATATTGGGAATCCGTTAATAAATAAGTGGGGAGCATTTTTCAGTCATGATGTATTTCAATTTTTCAGATACATGCGTAGTGTATGCGGCTAAACGACTCATAAAAACTGCTCTTTTAATATCCAGTCTTGATTTGTTTAGTAAAAGTGACTGCAAGATGTTCAAGAAATTGAAAAATGGAAGCAATTTAAATGTAATAGAATTTCAAAATAAAATTAACGAAATCATTTTCATTTACGTATTCTTAATTATTTTTATTCATTTTCACATTTAAAATTACCAGTGGCGCCATCTAAGAAATAACTAATTAACTAAAAGTGGTAGATCGCATACTACAGTGGTCTAAACTAAAATTACAGAGGGTTGAATGCACAATTTTGAAGCAGCTGACGGGACTGATTTTTTGTTCTTTCCCAACATAAGGAAAATCGTATTAATATTTTTTTTAAAAAAAATTAGGTTTCACTTGCTAAATAGTAATCAAAATTACATAAAAATATTAATTATAATAACGCAAAGGTAAAATTTAAATTTATATATATTTTCTACCTGAAATCTAAAGTTTGACACTTATAAGAAATTGCTGTGGACTACATTTTCAATTAGTTCAAAAGCAGCTTCATTCGAAATAGATATTGATGCAAAGTAGATGTAAAAAAATCTGACGTGTACACGACGTGACTTCCTAGCACGAAATATTAAATCATATATATACCATACGCAAAATTAAGAAAACAAATTTTATAATTAAAATTAGAGTTTCCAAGCAAAAATAAGCAATTCGGCCAGCAAACATTAAGCACAAGGCAGATTTTTCGGTGCACAAAACTGAAAGTGTACTTTTGGTCCCAATCGGCAAAAAGACACTGAAGACAGACAGAAAGACACTAAAGACACCGAAGAAAAGACACTGAAAAATGGCAAAAAGACACTAAAGCTTCAGAAGCTGACTTAATTCACTATTCTGCTAAGTTTCAAATGTAAATAAATACGACAAAAAAAATTAGGCTTAGGCGCACTTAAACAACTTTTAAAATGTTGATAATTCTACAACTCTGCAATTCTATAATTCATTTTTGCACTTTGGCAGCTGAGGCTGAAGGTGACAAGCCAAGCACTCATCGCTACAGTATCAAATCACTATTTAGTCACGGTAACAACGTGGCCTCAAGTAGGCAGAACACGCTCTAAAAGCAACTTGCGAAACCTTCGCTTAATTAGCACTTCTTTTTTCCTCAATCTGAATAAACGCACGCTATCTAATTTACATTGTGGCAAGAAAAGCATGGTTGGAAAGGAGAGCGACAGGAAAGTTACTTTAACTCGAAATTAACTATTGGTCAAAAATAAATAGACAAATAATCCAATGGTCATTTTAAAGTTATTTACGTGCAGTTATTTTTATTATGATTACGTTGCATTCTGCGCATTATAGAGAAAAATGTAAAGAGATCAATGAAGAAAACCATTCCTTTAAAAGACTGCAAGAAAAGATACTGAGAATCTTTGAATTAAAATCTTTAGAATTTTTAAGTATGGCCACTCATGAAAAAACGGAAATTTGAGAAGCTTTTAGCTTGATACATTATGAACAGTATTTTGTCTCTTAGTGAGTTAACATTAAAAATTTTGGTTATAGTTTAAAAGCTGCAGATGAGAGTTATTTTCTCATCAGAATATTTTTAAAGCGGCGAAAAACGTTTCAATATCCCCTTACCTGATGTAATATAAAATGCAACTAGTTTTTATATTATTCAAGATGAGCTTAAAATTGTGTCGCCAGCTATAAAATAGTTCAAAATACGTTTGCTTTTCGGTGCGTAGTGAGGCAGTACCGTTCGATTTCAAGTGCAGGGAGCTTAGTACAGGCCTACAGAACAAATAGTCTGTCGATAAAAAATTCCTCCGAGACAGCCATCACAGACTCACTCCTGAATAAATCACTGTCTTCCAGTGGCATCTTCGATTTTTACAACCGCTTATTTTTTTAAAGGTTTCGTTTATACACTAAACCCGGAGCAGTTTGCTTTCAAAGAGGACAAATTTGGGAGCATTTCGGCTATAAACAACGTTTGTCCCTGTAAGTTTTCGAGTTTGTCGACAGAAGAAGAAATAAAAGAGAGCTGGTATATTTTGTCTCGAGAAATGTTAGGGGAAAGTGGCAACGGCTGTGACAATTTAACAACTGGCAGAGTTCGTATCTTTTTGCTGGAAGAAGTGGCTTTTAAATTAGCCATCCTGTTGTTTTGATTTCCAAACGAAAAATGTAGTGCTTGTTCCTTCGGAGAAGAAATAAATCATTGAATACTGTCTTTTAAAAAAGGGAAATATCCTTTTCTCTTTTACGATTATTTGCTTGTTTGATACTTTATAAACTACTGTCAAATACGTTTGGCGCCTAGACACTATGCAAGGTGTTTCAAAAAGAGCGCATGTTTAACGGCCTGCTCAGCAATTAGTTGCAAGCATTTAAATGGTGAATCAAATCAAGGTAGACTATAGATTGTAATGACTTAAACTACACGATGCATTTCAGCAAAAATGTGCGAAACTTAAATCTTCTTCTTCGATGTTTTAAAAAGTTGTAATTAGTAAATTATTCTCGTAAAATTCCCAGGGAAGGGGCAAGTGTCTATAGCATGAAATACTGACACTTAACAACAACAAAGAAAAAAAAAAAAAAAAAAAAACATTTAAGTCATTTTTTTTCACGCGATGGTAAAAGCAGCAAAATCATCACTTTCATAGATGTTGTTAAAGATTTAATCAATTAACCTTTCCTGCTACTAACATTTTTCTCCCCTTTAAAGATGATATGATGTATTTTTATGTTGCATGAAATAACTGTTTGCCAAATAGGGAAGAATTGCTATTTTTTTTCTAGTATAAATAACCATGTGGAGATTCATTTATTTTGGCTAATAGTGAATTTTCAGTTAAAGCAGCTTCGTTTACACCCACGCTTTGTTGCTAGAATGTTAATCATTTATCTCTTTTATATTCAGATTAAGGAAGAAAGAAGTGCTATTTAAGCGAAGGTTTCAGAAGGTGATCCTGCTTGAAGCCCACTTTGTTACTTCGACTTAACAGAGATTTGATTCTGTGGCGTTGAGTGCTTCTAGCCATTAAGCTTGCTTCCGCCGGCTTCTAGGAGTCAGAGACTTCCCGCGTTTTAAAATTAGCCTGTCAGCCGTTAGGCTAGTTTAATTACATTTTATTTTAATTTCAACATTAATTGCTTAAGTTAAACCAGAAGTGTTGGTTTATGTAAGCCCTAATGAGGCTTTCTGAAAATTGAAATTCCAGAAGCTTAGATTCATATATTATGAGTTGATATTACAAATTTTAATTGCAATTTAGTAACTAGAAATGAGAGTTATTTTCTCATTAGAACATTTTTACATCCTTCTTCTGACTTTGTTGTGATTTGTCACTTGTCCTAAGACCTGGGGAGAATTCCTCGTACAGATTTTCTAATTCGTTGTTTTTATCCTGCTAAAAAAAAGCCTAGACTCTATAACCATACTGCTACGAATAAGAATCTAAAGCTGATACATCACATATTAAGGTTTCTTTTGTTTAACTCATGATGGTAGGGCATGCAACGGCTAAGCGCTTAAGGGAAGAAATGCTTTCGAGATGTAATTTTTATGAAAATTGGCACCTATTCACGTTAAACAAGCCCCCCACCCTCCCAAAAAAATACGAAAGAAGCTAGCCCGTGCGCCGTGATTTTAACCCATGTTGGGGTACCGGTGGTTAGCTGTTTTACAGACTTTGCCACTGGATGGACACTGCATAATGTTTCCAATAATTTATTTAGGTATCAGTTTTGGATGTCTTACATTCTTCAGTTTGAGTTGAGTGCATTGGGAATTACCACTGTATATTTAGTTCGTTTATCACAGTTAAATGTGTCATCAATATTTAAACTCTATCAAATTTTGGTGTTTTACTTATATAGTGAATATGTGTTACTCGAATATCATATAAACCGAATGATGAAATATTGCAGTGTACTTCAAAAACACGGTATTTTCTCTTTCCTTCTGCATGCCTTCGTGGGGTAACGGTAGCACACTCGGCCCGTATTCGAGAGGTCGAAGTTCGAGTTCCGACGAGGGCATTGTTTATTTTTCACGTCTTCCTGCTTCAAAATTGCCTAATGACCCTGTAGTGGCGCCCGAGGTGGAGGATGTTGTTTTTTCACCTCTAGGATTTGGCAATAGAGTCCCCTAATCCCCAATCGCCCTTTAAATATTTTCTTCCTCCTTCCTGCATGCCTTTGTGGAGTTACAGTAGCACACTCGGCGCGTATTTGAGAGGTCCAGGTTCGAGACCCGGCGAGGGTATTGCTTATTTTTGTCTTACTCTTTCAAAATAAGCTAATGACTCTACAACTTTCAAAATAAGAAGACAGATGCTCTTCTAAAACCATTTAATCTTACGACATAAATTAGTGGAAAAATAATGCAATCAGTTTTCAGTAAAGTCAGGCTTCTGCTTTTTGTGCCAAATAGGAACCCTAAAAAAGCATTCACAACCTCCGAGAGGATAGCACTGTTATGTCTCATTTACTGGCTGAATCCATTGCGTCCAACGATACGAAAAAAATTATTTATAACTATTAACTATTTATTACTTAAAACTATTATTTAATGGGTCCGAAGCGCAGAAGGCAACATTCATGTAAGAAGCTTTCTTCCAGAACTAGTTTGAACGGTAGGTAGAAAATCTGCCCCATCAACAGCTGTTTACGACATTGGAGAAGAAAATCTCTGTTCAGTGCTATGTTTGTTTTAGGTCAACCACTCAGACAGAAGGAAGGATTTAACTCCATAAAAACTTCTCAACAAATTTTTTTTTGACGAGGTATGAGGGAATTCGATGATAACGCTTTTAATGGCTGCACCTCAAAGACATAAAGAGCGACTGTGTAAAAATGGCAAGACTCATTCGTCCATACCATGGCGCTCAGAAATTGTTTGAGCACTATGCAACAGTTCGCCAGTATCCTGCAAATGGCATAAGATTTTTGAGGAGCATAATTCTTCGACTGTTATCACAAACCTATTTATTTCAGACTGTTTCATGTCGTGTGTCAAAGCAGAAAAGTTGTTCTAAGAAGTTGTTCTTCTGAAATGTTTTGGATGCCTGATAGGACCTTTTCACTGTTAAAAGTGCTTTAGCTCGGAATCAAACTCCTGACCTTCTGCTATCCGTCATACCAAAACGACACCGGAAAAGATTGTTCTAATGCCCTATACGTGTAAAAGTTTGAACGAAAAGTATTTCAGTGTCGAGAATCTGATTATATTTTTAAACCAAAACGTGTTGTGTCTGCGCTTTAAAACAATTATCACTTCATTTAAAACGATAGAAATTCAGTTTATGTTTGTTTCCTCCAAAAAAGACATTCCAATGCGTGTTTTTTAATGTGTATATTTTTTTAGGCATGGTAAACAAATTTTATTTCTGTAGTTATTTCTGTCAAATAGCATTGGTTGAAAAGATATATATTCTTGTTTCCCCTTAGAATTAATATAGAGAAATTGACAAAAATGGCGACATTTCTATAATTGAAAATTTTCAAATACTTTGTTGGGAAGTTTTAAATTAGTTTCTATATTGATTTCCAATTCGAAGGAAGGCTTAGTCATTGTATGTTTGCTTTCTTAAGTGCTTTAAGTTTCCTCAGATTTCAAAGTTTATATGAAAGAGTTTATTTTATTAAAGCGCACATGCAGGCGAAATATAAGCCCTCCATGCAGTTAAGAAATTGCGCTATACAGAGTTGAACTTATTTGCGTAATAAATGCAAGAATAAGAAAAAGGAATCCGGAAATATTGAGAGTACAAACAAAGAAATGTACATATCTATTAAGTTTTTTTTTCATTGTATATAACCAAGATAAATTAGAAATTTCAGCAGATTCTTTCTAGACGATGTCTAGACAATGCTGATGTTTCATCACAACTACGGAAGGATTGCTACAGAAAATTTTACAGATACTAGAAATGAGTTGTTCTTAAATAGTAAGAACAACTCATTTCTAGTTTTCTTAAATAATAGAGTGATATATATTGTTGCGTGCATACGGGTTCGTAATAGATTGAATGCACAAGTCCAATAATAAGTTAATAGAATTAAATATTATCAAAAGAAATATGACAGAACGCGTGAAATTTTCTCAGAGATATTCTGACAAGTGTTTGCAATCAGCAGTTATACTTAAAACTATTAAAAACGTTAAAATACAAGGCAAAGAAAAAGCTAAATCTGATATCGCAATTCACGCGGAACTAAACAACTCTTCATACCAATAACTAGGCAACTGAACTGAGATGTCTCTCTCCGGTTTTTATAGCTTTCAACCGGTCACGAATTTCTAGTAATTTCTACTTCTCGAGATTTCTGGAAAACAACAAGAGGCTGGAATTACGGTTACATATAATATAGTGGTCAATTACATTTATTCAGAGGCCCACCAGCGGCCGAGCGGTAAAGTCGCTGAAAACTGGTAGTTCGGTCCGAGGTTCGAATCCCGCGAACGGGCTGGCTGTATGGGCGTTTTCGTGGTTTTCCCCATGTGTAACGTGTATACGAGCCAGTTTGCCTTAGAAGGTCTTCCACGAAGGTATCGCTCCCCTTAGGCAGATAGCCCTAGTGTGCTTTGCTATAATTAAATGCACCACACACCACCACTACATTTATTCAGTTTCAATACAAAATTATCGAGATGTCCATTTACTCAATGTTAAATGCACGTGACCCTGTATTCTTGCTCTTCCGGCATAACTTCCTCTTAAAATTTGTCTCGTGCTGCAGTGCACGAAAAAAAATGCAACAATTAAGTACAATTATATTAAAATTACAATACATTATACAAATTACAAATTACAAAATACATATATATTTTTTCATATATACATATGTATGTTTTCGAGATAGTAGAGTAACATTGTAATTATATGCTGTGGAATTCAGTTTGAAGTTAATCAGTTCAAAATAGCCGACTAATTCATTTCAAATAATGAACTATATCATACAGAGAACTGCCAAATCATCGGAGATTAATTGCGGTTATACAATTATTTAGAATTGAGCTTAGATAGTGGTAGCTGTGGTGGTAGTGGATTTCTGGTACAAAAACCTTAAAGATCTTGCGTCGAATACAGCTTTCATACTTCAGCATGCAAATAAGTTACAAACACATATATTAAATAAAGACAAGTTTAAAGGATAACACTGATAATATCAACAGAAAAAATAAAATGATGCAAGCTGATGAATAATAGGATTTGGATGATTCCACTTTGAGAACTCAATAAGATAAACATTTAAAATACATTAAACAAATATTAAAACAATTTCAGAATGTATATTAAAAACCATTACCTCTTAAATGCTGGAATATATTAGTATTAAAGTCTTGCCCGATTAGATGATGAAGAGTTTCCTCAGAACTAGTGATATATTTCTTATGAAATGTTTTTTAAAATAAGGGCGCTCTACTAAAGCGTGGCAGACGGAGAGTACATAATTACATCTGGAACAAGCAGGTTTTTTCTCCGCTTTTAAAAGGTAATTGTGCGAGAATTGAGCTTAAAAGTAAAATTATAATTTTTAATGCTGAGTTTAGCTTAATAATACTAAACATTAATATATTTTCCGCTTTAAAATAAAGAACCCGCGTGTAGTTTCGTCGCATAGCGTAGGGGGAAGGATTAGTCAAGAGCTACGAATTTTGGAATGTATTTTGTTCGATATGCACTTAAACACATCGAAGCAATTGTTTTAAAAGTAGATTTAGATTCCTTATTTAATCAGGAAACAATTTTTGTTCTCTTGTAGTCTTCACGTAGTCATATGTAGTCATATGTAGTCTTCAACAAATAAACGAAAAATACCAAAATTTTAATGTTTGGGCTATAATATAGAACAAATAAAAAATTTTAAACGACTTTATACTGTATTTTTAATAATATGTGTTAATATATAAGTTGTTTTCAAATATTTTACATCCATGATTTGAAACATTCACCAGACAACATATCGCTCCTATAAAAAAAACAAGTGCAATAAAAAATAAATATCTTCCTCAAGTCACAGAATTTACAATTCTTCGCTTAAAATTCTGTGATTTCTCTAAGGAACATCGTTTCGAGTAAATACCTTTAAGCATCACACTATTTCTTTCTTCAGTAAAATTTTCTTTATATTCCTTATATCTTTATATTAATATTTTATTTTTTGATTGCATTAATCTTTTCACTGCTATTTTGAAGAACTATTTGCAAAAAATTAGGCTTATTCCTGCCGTTTTATAACTGAAGATTCTTTCTTTTTCCTTTGAAAGATAGGTTTCGCAATTAGAACTCGTTGTATTTTAATCATCTTTTCCTATTTACTGTATAAAATAATGCAGTTTAAAATTTTTGCCTATTTTATTAATTTATGTATATTTTTCTAAGCATTTTATTTTTTATTTTTCATTTAAAGCTAATTTTGAGCTAATAAAGCTAATTTTATTTTTATTGCTATACGTAATCTATATATAAGGAGAATGTATGTGTTTTTGTTCACGATTAACTCAGTCACTACTATAGCTATCGTCACCAATCTTTCTTCAATTCTTTTCTAGGTCCTGCAGCAAAAGGTCGACGTCCACTTTTTTTCTCCCCAAAACAAAAATAGCTAAAATCAGCGATATTAATTAAAAATTATGAAAACACCAAATTTCGTCCTCATTTTTTCCGAGTGGCAACAGTCTCGCACGCCGCTGCAGATAAAAATCTGCTTTATTTCAAGAAGTGTTGCCACTTCTCGCTCTGAAATTGTAGAGTTTGTTAATAAAATATTTCTAAGTTTTGAAATGAAATAAAAATACCATTGCCAAACATTAAATACATTATTCCCGATTCCAAAATTCATGGGAAGCCATCTCGACTGCGTACGACTTTAATCAGCCAAGATATTAATTAAAAAACTCCGAAAGCATTTGTGTTCACACTCATTTTTCTGGGTGGCAACAGTCTCGCGCTTCGGATATAAAAATGCTTTATTTCAAAAACTGTTGCTACTGCTCGCTTTCAAATCGTAGAGTTTGTTAATCAGAAATTTGTATGTTTTACAAATCAGAATCTTTCAAATCGTATCAGAATCAGAATCTTTCATATCGCAGAGTTTGTTAATCAGAAATTTGTACGTTTTACAAAATTTATACATATAAATAAGAATGTCTACTTGTGTGTGTGTGTGTTCGTTCGCGTTATTAATTTCGGATTAATTGTGATAAATTCTTTACCACATTTAATTGACTAAAGTTGAATATAAGTGAAATATTGGATGGAAATTGGCCCACCAGCGGCCGAGCGTTAAAGTCGCTCAACACTGGTAGTTCGGCCCGAGGTTCGAATCCCGCGAACGTCCTGGCTGCATGGGTGTTTTCGTAGTTTAACAAACATACAAACTTGTATACGAGCCAGTTTGCCTTAGAAAGTCCTCCACGAAGGCATCGCTCCCCTTAGGCAGATAGCCCTCGAGGCTTTGCCGTAATTAAATAACCTAACCTAACCTAACCTGGATGGAAATTGTGCTTTTACGACCATTTGATTAGAAAGACGAAAATCATTAAAAACTGCTTGTTATTGTTGCTGATATAATGAGAGAGAATTAATTTATTTTTCTTTCGACATTTTTTATGTGGGTTCCATATCGCATCATATTGAAAAACGTACGACTATAAATCGTATTTTTTGCATCGTTATTAGAGAAGGATTGCAGCGGTATCGTTCTCTGTGTTGTTAGATCTCTTGTTATTCTAAATCTAATTTAACTGCCGTCGGGTACTTCCGTTAGTATTTTATAATTTTTTTGTTATATCTAATATTTTTAGGTTAATTTTATAATTTATAACTTTAAATAATAAATCTTAAGAAAAAATATTACGTACAACAATAAAATCAGAAAATTAGCGACAATTAATTTAATAATTTTATGATTATACGTAATAATTTTTTTACGACTTAAAATCTTATATGAGATTTTTTTAAAACTTTTTTTATGAATTTTAAGAATTCCAACATCCAAAACTATGTCTGTTATTATGTTTCGAAATTATGACATGTTATAAAGCAAACTCTTCAACCTCTTTTAAAACAAGAATAAATTTTTTAAAAACAATTTTTTTTAACTAGTCGCTTGCGAGATGTAATTATTCATTAAAAAGTGTTTTAACTTTTTAGAACTTATGTATTTAAGTTTTATTTTTGAACTAGTCTTTCGGTGCTGAAAGACTAATTTGCGATTCAGACCTAAGGTCCATAGGCAAAGATAGCAGATACGACTTGATTTGGATGACTGACCTGATATCAAAAAAGCCGAGGAGAATATGACTTGAGAATAAAAGAAAAGAAGAGTCTAGGTGTTAATCAAAAACCTCTACTGGTACATAAATTGGTGGAAATTTTCATTCCTCACTAACCATGATGCTGAAAATGACATCATAAAGTTTTGCGATTTAAGCAGAAACCTCAGTAAACAAGGAGGACCTTTGATATTGCGATGCTTAAATGTGTTTGACTCTACGATTCCGGCACAGCATATGAGCACTCCCAAAATCTATATCACAAGCCTACGCAAGCGCTGGCCGTTGCACTCGCCATCGGTTTTACATGTAGACTTGCTGTGCAACCAAGATAAAAATTATGTAAGTTTTCAATAAAATGTTATGTAAAAGTGTTTTGTAGTTACTAATTACTCAGCGAAGTTTAATGTGTGTAATAGTCACTTACTTCTAATTATAATCAAAAATAATTATAAAAAAAATCACTTACTTCTAATTATAGGTTTAAAACTTTAAATGGGATAACTATACATATCGGTTTGATTGGGATTCCCCACTCTCAGTCCCAGCTTTAGTTTCGAACAGTATATGATTTTTATCTAGTTCTTTGTTGACAATAAAAAAAAACAAATATTAACTATCATTGTATAAGGTATTTTCTGCCTTCTTTCTGTTTGTCTTCATGGTGTAAAGGTTAGCAGACTCGACGCGTATTCGAGAGATCCGGCGAGGCCATTGCTCATTTTTCACGCTCTCTGCTTCAAAAATGCCCATTGCCACTAAGTGGAGTTTAAACTGAAAAGCGGTGGATGATGATTCTTCACCACCAAGATTTCGCGACTGGGCATTCTAATCCCCAGTCACCCTTTAAAAGTGGGAGTATATAAGGTGATCGGTTCTCGTCCGATCCAGCCGGCCAGGGCAAAATTTTTAAGCGGGTCATTTACAAAAGAATTGAACCGTATGTGACAAAACTTCCTCCGGAGTCATCCGGATTTCGAAAAACTTCTCTCAACGGCAAAGCAATTAGTACGGCTCTGTGAATTTATTGTGTCTGCACTGTTTCGAAATCAAAGTGTCACCATACTCTTACCAGACGTAACGAAAGCCTTCGACCGCGTCTGGCATGAGAGGTTAATTTTCAAGCTCATCTCTTTTGACTTTAGCAGAGACATGAATCTCCTGATTAACTCATTTATAAGTAATCGCAAGTTTTTCGCCAGTTTTGGAAACAAGTACTCAAACGCTGAACGTTTGAACGCTGGGGTAGCTCAAGGATCTATTCTAGGACCCATTTTGTACTTATTTTATGTGGACGATTTCCCTAATATGTGTAAAGATATTAACTCTTACCTGGGTTATTATGCCAACGATACCGCCTTAGCCGTTAAGTCACACAGTCAAGGACATGTACTAGAAAAACTTCAGCAAAAAATACCAGCCATCGAACACTGCTGTACAAAATGGAAAATCGCAATTAATTGTAAAATATCACAGCTAATTATTATCGGGAAAAAGCACTCTAGAATATCTCTGGAAAGGAAAATCAAATTCTTTGAAGTGGAAGTCCCCATAGTTAATAAGGCCACGTACTTTGGAGTGGTTTTAAACAACAGTTTCAATTGGAAGGATCATATCCAAAGTGCTCGATGCAAAGCCGCCGCTGCAATTTAAAACCCCATCCGCTTATAGGAAAATCTTAAAAGTTGGACCTGAAAGGAAAACGTCACATTTATACTGATGTAATAAGGCCAATCTTCTCATATGCATCTCCTGCTTCGGCGGCGTACTCACAAAATGATATCAAGAAACTCTAAATAACGCAAAATAAACTTCTCCGAATAATTATAAATGCGCATTTTCATGTCTCAAGTGAGACCCTTTATAAGGATTTACGTATCGAAAATGTGGAGGAATTTTTACATCGATCGAACAGAACTTTCTTCGATCGATAAAGCAAGGAATTGTTCCATCTTCAACTCTTCAAAGACCTATATTGTGTTTGTTGAGGACTCTAACATCAGACCCCTCGTGGCCTTCCTCACCGCTGACTCAAATTTTCCAACTTTATCAGATTAACAGTGCAACATCATTGTATATGTGTATATAGGTTTCTTTACATTATCCTTTCTTACTTATTTTTGCAACGTATTTCGTATTTTATTTGTATTCATATCATGTAGCTTAGTATTTCTTGTAGTTAATAATATGTATTATGTTTTGTGTTTTCCTTATTCCCCACCAACTCGTCATGAACAACACTCAACAAATCAGATTATTCACTTTGTCTTCACCTCTCACTGTCTTCGGGTTTAGTCTGCTCGTTTTTCTCCACTTGTGATGTCCTGTAGTCACCCTCTTCTTTCCAATTCCCATCCCTCTGCTACCTGGTCCTGACATTACACAGACATGCGCCTTCCGGGCATAAGTGTCAAGAGCCGGACACGTTGCGTAACAACAGCAATATCCCGGCAATAGCGATAATGAATTCGAATGAATGAATGAACCGTTACTTTCAGCATGGTATGCCGTTGACAGAAATTTTCTCCCTCCTTCCGTCATGCCTTTTTGGTGTTAAGGTCAGCGCACTTTGCGCGTATTCTAAAAGTCCAGATTCGAGTCCGGGCGAGAGCATTGCATATTTCTCACGTCTCTTGCAGGATAAACAGTGGCGCTCGAACTAAAACGGCAGGGATGGTGATTCTTCACCACCAGTCCTTCTCGACTGCATTCTCACGTCCCTATTCGCCCTTTAAAAGGGGTATGTAAGATAGTTTTCCCTCCTTTCTGCATGCCTTCGTGGTGTAACGGTTGGCACACTCGGCGCGTATTCGAGAGGTCCAAGTTCGAGTTCCGGCGGAGACGGTTCGTTTTTTCATCTCTCCTTAAAAAAAATCCTCCTCACTCTACAAATGTTTTCAGTAATGAATATCAAAGTACCGATCTCGACTTATCGTCCAAAAGCCCATCATGACTCTCCCTATGCATGAAGTCAGTATGAGATTTCCTATTATTAACAATGTGCCACACAGTGTGAGAGTTAATAATCTAAATAATTTAAGACTACAACTTTATCGGAGTAACTAAGAAGTCAAACAACAAAAATCAACATAATATTTGCAAATCTTCTAGGATTAGTTTAGATGGTTTTACCGAACCATCTTTCTCAGCTGCCAAAGTTCAAAAACCGTTGTGCCAAAGTTTTGCTGTGTGGCTTCTAAATTAAACTACATAGCTGCATGCTTCTATTTTCGTGTTTTTTGTCAGTTTTACAACATGAATAAAAGCTAGTTTTTCTTAGAAAGGCCTCCATTATGGCCTAACTTCCTTTAGGCAGACAGCAATAGTGTGCAAAGTGCAAAAACGTTTTTGCATTTTGGCAGCTGAGGAAGATGGTTCGGTAAAACCAGCGAAACTAGTGCTCGACAATTTGCAAAGATAACGCTGATTTTTGTTGTTTCACTTCTTCTAAATTTATCAAACTCTTGCCTGTCTTTTCTATGAAATAATGAAACAGGGATACTTTAGCATTGATATGCGTTATTTAGAAGCAGGGGAATAAAAGTTAATGGGAACTTCCGGTAATTTAAAACGTTCGTTTTAGGAATGATAAATCTCATGTACGAGATTATATTTACCTTCCACATTATTTTTATAACCAAACTAAAAGTGGCTTCCATTTCTCTAGAAAATGACTTTTCAAGGAATACTGGCAGCGAAACTACTACAAGATTAGGAAAAATCATTAAAGATAAGCTGAAAAATTATTTACCTTAAATGGTCCATTAATAACGGCCGCTGCAATACGCGAATGCATGAAAAAGTAAACAACAACTAATACGGACTTGGTTCGTGTTTCAAAGATTCTTTCATTTCACGCTATCGGGAAAGAGGGAAAAAAATACACTTACACACAAAAGAAAATCCCGCATTTAAACTATGAGCAGAGCTGAATCTATGAAAAGTCGATGATAATCTTCAAAATAGAACGGAGAAACGTGAAAAATGAGTTAGACTAATTATTCAGTGGCGCATTCTATCATTTATCACTGTTTACCCGGATGCTTCATAAATCTTTTCCGGACATCTCAATTTCGAAGAAATATTTGGAGCTTCACAAACGCATCGGTGATTTCGGGCATTTGCCTAAAGACGTTACGGCCATTCAAAGAGTCTTTGTTATATGGTTTTTATTACTTCATCTTAGGAGACAATTCGAGGCTCGTTAAATTATTTTTTTACGATGTCATAAACCAGTGAATTAATAAAGAGTTAGTAATTAAGTACTAAAATGTTTTAATGGCTCAATGCATTTGTTTATATTCTTTTACATATCGTGCAAAGAATCACATGTTAGTTAAACAGTTATTACGATTTCAGCTTTACTGTAAATTATCCTTTCGTAGTTCTCACCAAACTGCAACTTAGTAGCCAGAATTAAAGCTGAGCTTTTTGGATTTGAGATAGAGATTAATTCTGGCATCGCGTGCGCTTTACGTGTTTACGTTCTTGCTAGTTCTAACAGTTGTAATTATTCGGCTTTGCGTTTTTGTCGCTGCCGACATTTTGATTTCGACGTGGCGGTAGAATTATTGAGCCAGCTAAATTTTGTAGTCCTTAATTGATGCACAATAATTAATTTAAATTTGACAGTTTTATTTAATGCATCACCATGACTGCAATTTTTGTAGCACCAGAACGTGCACTTTTGTTCTTAGTTCTATTTAAATAAAAAAGCGGATGTGTGCACTTCATGACATCCTTGTACAGAATATTAAATTCCACTCATTTTTCCCTGCCTTTCGTTTAAACTTATTTCCGAGAATTTCATTTGAGATATATTTCTCATTCAATGAATTCAGTTTTCACTTCGCGGCAGGGCCAAAATACATAAAAACTCAAAATAGTTTCATTAAAAATTGAAAGATATAGGAAAACATAAAACACCAAATACAGTTCAATTCATTAAAGACGCAATTTTTACAATTAAAATTACTGTTTCTACGCAAAGGCGAGCAATTCTGTCATCAGACGAAAAGACAAATTTTTCGGTTCACAAAACTAAAAGTTTCATTTCGGTCCTACTCGGCGGAAAGATACTGAAGGGATAGAAGGGATATGAAAGCTGTGTAAGATATTCATATGCAATATAAAAATGTTTTTCTTTTCTATTAATGTAAAGTGTAATATTTTTGGAAAAAAATTAAAATTGTCTAATTACTGGATGTAAGTAATTATGTCGTTACGTAGCAATAAGGTAATTTGTAAAAACGGTAAAATTAAAATGTTCCGCAATATGAATTTATATTTAAAAAAAAATCTTTTTTTATTTGAATAAATGCTAAAGCAAGGGTTCTCAACCGGTGGTACGCGTACCACTCATGGTACGCAAGAGAACAATAGGTGGTGTACGTAAAGGAGCAAAGTATTTTTAACTATTAAATTCAAAAATTAAAACTCCAACATTCTGATTGAGATTTTCTCTAACAGTCGTAAATTTATGCTACCTGAGCTTTGTTCAAGAGTGGGGGTGATAGTAATGGTGGTACTAAAGGTTTTCATTTTTTGTTTAGATGGTACGCGTTAGTCAAAAAGGTTGAGAATCACTCTGCTAAAGCTTAAAAATCTTTGAAAGTATTGAAGCTGTATGAAATACAAGTATGAGAGACTGTGACGTTGTTTATCGTTTTAATAATTGGTAGAATTCGCTTGCTGCATCATGGTAATTTTAAATATAAACAATTTCTTACATTTAATTTTCAGTTACGCCTACGCTTAAATCTTAGAAACGTAAATTTAAAGTAAAGAATTTGATGTTCATTTACAATATAAAACAATTCATTATTGTTATTTTTAAGAGAAAATGGAAAGTACGCGTAGCGTAAATGCGAGAATACCATGGACCTTATAAGAAATAAACTAACACAAACGGGTTTTCTCCCTCGTCTGAGGCGTTTCCGGCTGTCACCTTGATCACATCCGGAGGAGTAGGGACGATTTGCAGAAATTTAACATTGGTTGCCTATTGCAGCGTGTATAATTTTCAAGAAAAAGCTGGTTGTAGCGCCTCATTTCACAAATTAGAATTTCTCCAAATTTTTATTTTTGAAATTGAGATTGATTTTTAAAAATTTAGCATATTTATCAAGCATAATTAATGTTCCAAATAATTATAAAGCTATTGCATGCTTTCAGGACTGGACATTTTTTTAGCTTTTCCTATGCTGTAAGAAAATTTGTAACTACTTCTTTTAGAAAATAACATTTTAAATCTGAACTAATAGAAAATTTCAAACAAGCAATTTTCTCTTGCAATTCTTATTATTGTTGTTGGTGTAAATAAGTAAAAAATACTAAAATATTTAAAAACGAATTTTTGAAAGTTTTGCTTAAAATTCTAAGTATTGCTGCTTTTTTAAAATTATAGATGAGTATTATAGCACAATTTCTATAAAGGAATTTTATTTCAATCATATTTCATAATACATCATAGTGATAAACACTTTTGACTCCTTAAAAATGTTTATACATTTAATTCTAATAATAAAATTGTATTTAACCGTAATAATTAATTTAGCTTGTATTTTATACTGATTATTTTTTTAAATTTATTTTTAGTTTTGCATAAGATTTTTTTTTACTTACTGTTAATTTAATTTATTAGCCTAAAGGGGTGATAGCCTAGAAAGGCTGTTAGTTTCGAAGCGGCATTTTGCGCTGTTTTACTATAAATGTCCATGTCTCCTTGAAAATTGTTGTTACCGAATATTATCGCCCTGTATTATATGTAAAGAAATTAAATAATGAAGAATCTGCATGAAGACAATGTATGTTTCTCGCACTGTGACAAAAAAAAACGTCAGTATCTAGAGCCATCAAATTTTGAATAATGTAATCCTCCACCCGAACATGGGCATCTGGACGGCCGAATTTCGAATTTGTTTTAATCTATTTCATATTTTGTAAAACTTTAACGAATTTTTGATTAACAAACTCAACGAGTTGAGAGCGAGCACTGTAAGGAAAATAACAGTTTTATCTCCAGTGCGGAAATTCTAAAGATAGGCCGGTTTAAAATGTATGTGGTTTACGGGCGAAGAACATGATATTCAATAAATATAGGTAACACACAAGACTTTAAAAAAAAGTTCCTTTTGGGCGTAATATAAAACCTGAGTGCTCCTAGATTTTATTTTATCTTTTTTATTCCTTCATTACGTTCAGAAAATTTTATGCTCCGAATTTTATGAATTATTAAAATAACTAATCCACTCTAATGTTAATAATTTAATGATCACATAATCAAATAAATATGATCGTTTTGTAATGTTATTATAGTTTGGAAAATCACTGCCTGAAAGTGTTCATTAAATTTTAAAAAAATTATCAGATCTCGTTTAATTTTACCTTAGTTATTTCAAAGCATCGCTTACTATCAATCTTATTTAATTTTACTTAACGCAAAATTAAGTTCATAAATTTTGCGCTTAAAGCTTTTACCGTTTTACCAAAGTAAAGATGTTTGTACATAAATTACGCGTGAAAAGAATGCGCGAAATGCAGTAAAAAGTGCTTTAATGAGATGTATTAAATCCTATTTGGAAAAAACTGTGGCTTTTATAATCTCATCACTATATAACGTATCACATTTAATAATTAAAAAGAGTTATGTGATACAAACGCCATAGGTTTCAGTGTTAAAGTAAACCAGATCGTCTCTACTCTTTCTTGCCGAGATGCATCTATGGTTATCTGCGCTTGTCACATCTAGACATCTAATTAATTCGAGGGCAAATATGTAAGTAGTATTTATTTTATTATCTTTGAATCTTCGGTGAGCGCTTTTAAGAAATTTTTTATATAAATAGAAATACAATAATCTCTTTTTAGCCTCCTGACCAAGACACTTCTTTTGAAGTAACATCTGTTTTATTACTTTTCCTCGCGCAGAGAATGGAAGAGTTTAAATTAATTTGGAAGTTCTGTTGAAGATAATGGAGTGCAACGCTATCCCACTACAAAGAGTCTAGAGAAATAAAGTACCACGTCAACAAAGAAAAAGCAGACACAAGCTGCAACTGAATCACGTATTGTTGTGACAAAAGATGATTTACTTCATTAAAAAAGTTCTCCAGATGTTGCCATCCAGTGAGAGAAAAGTTTCTTTTTTTCTTCCTTCAGCAACTTATTTTCCATTATTAGATAAGAAATGTCTATTCTCTGATGGCAAAAATAAATAAAACCTCTCCACCATAAACCTCTGTGATGGGGTTTGCTTGAGAAATAATTATTCTATGATTTGTCGAAAAAGGAAGCAGAACAGATGCGAAAAAAATATATTAAAATAACGAAATTCGGAGGTTATTAAGGTACGATAAATAAATGCATAATACAATATGAGCGAGATTTATTGATTAAATAAGGAACAAAAAATATGAACGGAAGGTTGTCTGTTACATTTGATCCAAACGGCCACTGCGTAGGACTAATTCCTAAGATTTTTAATATTTCTTGAATTTTATTATATTGATTAAGCGGTCGTTTCGTTAATTTTGCATGTTATTTTGTTACTTTAAAGAATAAATGTTTAGAAAAATTTGGAGAAAAATAAATCGAAACTAATAATAATGTATTGTGTCGTGTGTACTTGTTCGTAAAAGATTAAATGCACACAGAACCGATGATAGCTTGATAAAATTCATTTTACTAAAAGAAACACTTTACAGTTCTGGACTTTCCACCAAAAAAAAAGTAAAATATTTGTACAGCTCATCACAGTATCACAAGTGCAATGAGTAGTTACTTTCAAAGTACTAGGAACATTAAACACAACTCAATGCAAAGCGCATGTAAACAGCGAAGCTAACACGGAGATCTCGCAGTATTCCATACTCACTCCATACTCTCTGCGTGTCTGTAGTTTTCCTAGGCCGTAGAGAAATTCCTAGTAACTTCCCTATCTCGAAATTACTGGAAGGCATATAAGGGTCGGATACGGTTACACTTACGTCTAAAGATTAATTACATTTACTCAGTCACAATACGGGCCAGACTATATACACGGGTCAGACTAAAATATCGCCAAATTTGGCGACTTCT
Source organism: Stegodyphus dumicola (assembly GCF_044657685.1). Taxonomy (NCBI): domain Eukaryota; kingdom Metazoa; phylum Arthropoda; class Arachnida; order Araneae; family Eresidae; genus Stegodyphus; species Stegodyphus dumicola. Next base: position 2,445,840 of record NC_140769.1, on the reverse strand, counting down.
GACGATTTCCTGCCATATTCGGCGATAAAAATTTGTCACCAAAACCGTGGCCAGCTTGGCGATATGCACCAACTTAGATAGTCATTAACTCAATGTTAAATAAATTTGCCCCCTGTAATCTTAGTTTTTCCTGTCAGAGCATTTCTCTTTCAAGCATTGCATGTTACATTACACAAAACATATTACAATTTCAGATTTTCACTAAATTTATTCACATATATACAAAGTCGGTTGTAGAGACATTAGGTATTTTTGGAAGCGGGAAACTTGAAAAATGAGCAACGCATTCGCCGGGAATTGAACTACGGACGTCTGGAATTCGTGCACAGCATGCAGACCACTTCACCACGAAGACACGCTAAGAAGGCGGGAGAAACACCTTTTACGGTAACAGCATTAATAATTTATTTCTTAACAATATTCCTGAACACATCGTGGATGAGTTAAAAACTTTATGTAAAACTGGCCGGTGATACAAAAAAATAACAAACATAGATCAGCAGTAATGTTTATCATAAAAGTAAGATCTATACCTTAACTACTTGGATAATTGGTTGGTGCCATGTTAAGATTAAAGTACTGTTTCATAAACTGAACACTGTCTCATTTCTTTTTACATCGAAATTAAAAAGTCTCCTATAAATATCATCGACATACCTTTGTCGACATGAATCAATCAATAGACTTGTCTATGAATATTGTTGCGTGCGTACAGGTTCGTAATAGATTGAATGTACAAGTCCGATAAAAAGTTAATGAAATTTGTTACCTTATCACAAGAAATATGACAAAAGGCTGAATTTTTCCTCATAAATATTCGTACAATATCACAATATCACGCAGTAGTCATATTTTAAACTACTAAAAGGTTAAACAGAACGCAATCCAAAGAGCAAAGAAAGCTAATCAAATCTCAAAATTACAGCAGCTGAGTAAACAACAACTGAGCTGAGATGTTCTCTCTTTGGCTTTTACAGTTTTTTAAATCGGCCGCAAGAGAGAGTTCCAGCAATTTCTGGAAAGCAAAAAGCGGAGATTTACGATTACAGTTAACATTGTAGTCAATTACATTTATTCAAATTAAATAACAATTACGGAGATAATTTTTTATTAAATATTAAATGCACGTGCTCTTGTATTTTTACTTTTCCGACAAAACAATTTTAACTACAATTCTACTAAAAAAGAAAGAAAACTAAATACAAAATCCGTAACAATATTTTAGGCAAAAAGGACATTTTTAAGTTCTCTGCATCTGTCTTCTTCTTTACTTTTCAATGAATTCTTCATGAATGTCTTTACTTCAAATCCCTCTACATGAATATATTTGTCTTCAAACATCCAAACTGCGGATAGAACAATGAAATCAGACTGCTTGATAATCTCATCGACAACAATGCCACTGAAATGTGAATTTAAGCGCTGGACATTGAGGCTCATTAGTAATCAATGACTCAGAATCGCCTGTTTCGTTTTCGAATATAATGAACTGTCTTGCTTTTTCAGAAAGGTATGCAATGGACGTTTAACAAGTTTTGAATACTCATCATAATTTCTTTGAAATTTGGTGGAATTGTTGCCTTACGGTGATAAAACTTGAAGTCGCTATTCTCGTTAGTAATATATAATCTTCCGAAGTTTCATTTTACTGAGCCCAGCATATACCAGCTCATATTAATAGTTGCGTTTCTACTGTAAATTGGAGTCCACATCGAACTACCGCACATATTTTGAAATTTAGCTATAACATATGGACGTGATTTGATTCATTAGTTGATATGGGTGACAAACGACCCTTCTAATAAAATTAATTCCATAATCTTAAAACTTTGAGTATGTCCTTCTCTACATCATCTTCTTCATCAAACAACGGTTCAATGTATAAAGACCTTATTTTGTGCTAATTAATTATTTTGTATTTTAGGAAACTTTCTTTCCCTTCTGATTTAAATTTTCTGCCAGAATTCAAATTTAATTGACGTAGATAGAAATCTAAATGAGTTCGAATATAGTATTTAAGTAGTAGAATTTAAGAGTTTGAGGTAGGCGACTCATTGAATAGAGTTTCGAAAGGAGTGCTGAAACGAGCATTGTTGTCAACGAACTGACCGATGAGATGAGGAGAAACAAAGATTACGGTCCCTCAGTTGTCCTAGATCAGTATGTCCAAACCGGGCTAGGGGTTCGCCGTTTGACTTTAAGCAAGATTTCAAGGTAAAAATTTAAAACTAATATAGAATAAGGAGATTAGCATACAGCCAAGAAATAACATAAAAATTTCTTTTCAAACAATTCCTTTTGTACCCTAAACAAAATCTGGAGTTTTAAAAAACTAAACATGGCTAAAATATATGGAGTGTTTTGTGTTGAGCTGCCATCTACTACTCGTATAAATAGAGAAGGTTCAGAGTAACCTATAAATCCTTTTCATTCAATTTTTCTGTGCGTACAGAAGGAAAATTCTAGGTGTGTCCAGACCGGACACACCGTGCCGCAGAGTTAAGCGACATAGATTGAGTAAGAGCTAATCATGTAGCTAAAATTTATTTCATCGTGACTGTAGTACACACTATTTTGTGTTCAAGTTACTTATCCACAAATGGTGGTTAATTTGTGAGAACCGAGTGAATGAATGTTCTGTTTAGTTTAGTAAAATAAAAAGGTTGTTACAACCTTCATCTGCAGTTACCTGTTTTCTTTCAAGACAGAGCGAGAATTCGCTACTTAATTTTCAGTAAGGTCTACAGTTTCTGCTCCAAAAAAGAACAAGAAGACTAGAAATTACCTCAAAATCCCCTTTCCACCGTTTACCAAGCCAACTACTAGTCATATACAGTATGCCCCACTTTAGTTTTAATGACTAAGGTAAACCAGATCATTCAGCAGTACTAAGTCTATGTAATTTATTTCTCGAATTTACAAGTCCACAGTTCTTAAGTCCACCCATTTATTATATCGTCAGCTACATATTCATACTCTGCCTCTGCTGCGATCATTGCGAAATCTACACTAATATTTTGATGACAAAGTCGTACTGCATTTGGCACGTTTTTCATACACCACTTGCCAGTTTTATATCTGACTTCTACTAATGACTGGTACTTAGCGTTAAAGCATTATAGTTCGACCGTCTCAAACGCAAACCTGGCTGGCATTTTGCCGAAACACTTAGACTCGTCCAAAAGGGGCGTTATTACTTGCTGCGACGTTGAAAGGTCACGTGAAAGTCTTCTCTTCTCCGGAAAGAGATATGCTGGAGGAAAAGAAAATCCCCATCCTTCCGCCCTATTTTGAGAATAATTCGGTTCGAATTGCGCATGCGTGTTTCCGCTCATGGTCGCGGATTAGGCGGTCGAACTATACCAAACTTAGTGAGCATACCAGAGAATATATGATCATTTTCTGCCTCATAACCTGACATTTGGAATGTCATGTAGCGGCAGGTAGGAGCTCAAACACGACCATGTCTCAGTATCTCGACTTTGTGTGGCCGCTGCTTAGATATTTAGTACAACTTGTCTCTAGTCATATACCAAGAAGTTGTGGCATGAAGCCCAAGGCCAGTTGCAGTTAATTTGTAGGTTAAAGTTCACGCAGTTCATGCAACGCGTTATTGAGTAGGTGTTCATGAGATAATGATGATATGAACGTTTATTAAAAAGCTTCAAAGGCTGAAAGAACAGGCGCATATTTTTTTGCTGTGGTTCATTAGTTTTGCTTTCTTCGTATATTTTTAACTGAATTTTCTTTTGCTCCTCCGTTTTTTTATACTGTACTTGCTGCTTAAAACATTTTATATTCTGAAATATATTATTGACTTAAAATATATTTTAATAAATTTTGTGTATTTTTCCCTTACATTTATTGTATATGATTTCTGTTTGGACTGTTTGTTCAAACTGTTTGGTAAAGTTTTATATTAGTAAAAATTAATTATTAGTTTTATTAATAATTTCTTTATAATCAGTAAGATCATGATTAGGCCGATACATATTCTGCTGTTGAAAACGTTAGTCATTATCAACCCCATGGATGACTGTACCGACCCCGTTGGGAATTATCCCGTAAGGATATGCAAGTGTGTGTTTTATAAATTAATTTATTTATGGCTTAATCCCTATTTCTAGCTATTTCCTTAAAATATTTTGATAAAGATTTATTTTGAATTATTCGATAAGTTAAAGAAATATTATATAAAAGAAAATAATATTAGATAAAAAAAGAATACTCTGTAACAGTATTTTAGTGCTATGTCCTATGTGTTGAAGCACTGTAATGAATACAACTTAATGCATTGTACATTATCTGTACCAGAATATTAGTACTATATCCTATGTGTCACTACCTGTAATTCATTGTGTAAAGTAACTGCGCATCAACCTAATTATGCACATCATGTAACTGTTTAATTCTCTTCAATAAATGCCCGGAGAGCGCGCTGAGGTTCCCTGTGGAAGGGGCGGTACGCTGGAGAGGTAGGACATGGGGGCTATACCATTTTTGCCTATGGCGATAGCATGGTGCCCCGTGTACTTGTTCCTGTTCTATCGTGTCCTGCCCATAAAAGAGAAGAAGCTACATATATTAACTCATATATTTGGTTAGAATTTTATTTTAATAATCCTTAATACATCTTAATAACTATTTAAAATTATTTCGAAATTTAACACCGAAAGTCGCTGCTCCAATCAAAATACATACTTTTAAGAATTTCTTTAAGCCCCTTCTTTTTTAATTAATTTGTAATTACAAGCACTTTTTTCTCACTGGCTAATATCCTTAAACTTCCTTAAATTTCATGCGAGTCTTATTAAAGCTAGATAATGTTTGAATAATCTGTTAATTTAATTAAAAGGATTTGGTCCTAAAAATTATTTATAAAACTACATGATAGCAGTGTGCATTAATTGCAAAGTGGTTCTAAATCTTCTACAATTCTGGCGTCAGTTTATTCTAAGTCAAAGAATGTTTTTATTATTTAAATTTTGCTTCTGGTGTCTTCAGATTAATGCTTCCCGTAAGTTCTGTGATCTTTGAATATGAACTACATCTACTGTATTTAGTCCAGAATATTAATAGAGCTAAGTACATGGTATTATTATGTTATTAATTTTAAGTATTTATTCAACTCTAAAAAACGTTACTTTATTGAATGGATAAGCGGTTAATATTTATTTACATCTTAAAAATTATGAGACGTCCGTTCAAAGCGAAGAAGTCTTAACATTAGATTATTTTGCTAATGTTAAGACTTCTTCGCTTTGAACGCAATTAGATTTCGACGAAAGATAATGACTTCTCCAAACGAGAATTTATTTGAAAGTTAATATCACGAAACAATGGTTAAGCCACTCTATTAGAATATTTCTTTCAAAAGATAATTAGCAAAAGTTTAGTTCATAAACGTCAAACTGTGAATACTCTTCATCAGTTTTAATTAATTTTTGGAAGGATTAATTTCCTTTATTAATAAACATTTTCGAAAGAGAAGATATTTCTTTATTTTCAAAGAGGGATTACTTCATTTGTATTCTCAGGAGCTGCGAATGAACAAGCCGAATTTTCGTGCTTAATATGGATACTGTTGACTTCCGTTTTGGGTCGTAAATATAAACATATTTATCAGAAAAACATTACGAGGTATATGAAACGTCGCTACAACTAGCAAAAGGAAGGATAAAAATGAAACCCTTCTAATTTTATCCGAAAATTTTAATTTTCCAGTGGACAGCACTTAATGTGTTTCAGGTTAATGTTATCATTCATATATTGTTATCTATTTTCCGAACTCCTACCAGTTTATATACGGTAGCATGGATAACGGTAACATCTTTCATTCTAATTCAACAATTCGGTTAATGTTATCAAAATACTTCAAAATACTTTAATAGAAAATAAAAGTTTTTAAATAATGTAAAATCGCGGAATAAAAGATAACTCGCCAAAATAAGATCAAAATAGATAACAAAAATTGCCAAGTGACAGAGTCAATGTCACCAAGCAAAGGATTAAGTAACCAAACAGCTTGGTTTCGATTTTATTCAGAAATTGAAAATTAAAAAAAAAAAAAAAAAAAAAAAAAAACGCAGCCTTAATTTGACCTAGATTTTTAAATAACATTATCAATTTTGAGAGCATCCGAAATATTTCTTCTTCAGGATCCCCCGCCACAAAATAAAAAAATTTTCTACTTTTCTGTTAAAAAAATTTATATGTACATTACATGACTTCTTGGTACGGAATATTAAGTTATACGCCCATTTTGCTGCATTTAATTTAAACTTATTTCCTCGAATTTCATTAGAGATATATTTCTCATTCAATTAATCCAGTTCTTACTTCGACCCAAGGCAAAAATACATAAAACCTCAAAATATCGTTATTGAATATTGAAAAATATAGAAAAAATAAAACACCAAATACACTCCAGTAAGAAAACAAATTTTACAATTAAAATTATAGTTTCTACGCAGAAATGGAAGTTTATTTTTGGGTTCACTCGGCAAAAATGCACTGAAGCTGCAGATACTGAATTCACAATTATACTAACTTTCAAATGTAAACAAATATGGCTGCTATGGTAAAAAAAAATTAGACTTAGCCGCATCTAAACAACTTTTAAATTGTTCATAGTTCTGAGACTGTTGCATGCAGATTAACTAAAGGCATAAAAACCGGAATATATGAACAATATAATTCAATCATTTTTAAAGCAAAAAATCAGCAATTTACCAACATATAAAAATAAAAAGAAGCTCACAGAAGCTCACTGACCCGAGTAACAGAGTGTATATATATATATATATACATATATAAAATTTCAACATTCTGAGGGTATTCGTTTTTAAGTTATGCGAGATACATATGTAGTGCATACAGACGCCACGAAAATGTCGCCTCCGAATCCATTTTAAATCAGTTTTATAATTCGTTCGGGGAAAAGAGTCATTTATTCTATCCTTACGTATAGATGTCACGCCAAAACATCGTTAAATTGAATTCGATAGCAGTCAAAATGGATAGTTTCTTTGAAATATGATACCCGGAATTTTTCGTGATTACAATACTTCCTTTACAAGGAAGTAAAAATGCTGAAAACAACTATGAGACACTAAGGTATCTTTTGTTTTTAACTTAAATCTTTGTGCTGCTCTATTCTTTTCCACTGAGAAATGCTTTCCGATTATTAAGGTTAGGGGCATCGGTGCAATAATCTCGAGAAATATCATGCACATTTCAAAAACGAACTTTTATATTTTCTTAATTAAAATGGTGTGAAAATAACTATTTTAATTATCCCGGTAATTTTTATAGTAACTACTGCCTAGAGCTTGACAAATGACTAGCAAATAATCAGAAATTATGTGACGTTCCAGGACTCAGGTGCATTTCAGAATCCAAACCGAAACATTTCTTACTTCGTGGCACTAATTGTAGAACATTTTGCTCATTAAAAACCATCATTAGGGTATAGCCAGCTATAGATAAGGTGACTATATGCCGCTAATCCTGCTGACAGCAGAGTCTAGAGCCGACAGGATAAAAGCTGTCTACTTGCAGAATCCACCATATGGAGATGTTAATTTAGTTCATGCAATCACTAACACAAATATCCATTCATCAATTCCTTATGCTACGGAAAAGTTATCATGATAAATATTCACATTTATTTTATTTGCATTTGTGGCCACAATTCACTTGGCACTCTAAGTGTGCCTATTAAGAAATATTTACATTATTAATATTATTGCGAAAGTAAGAAAAGCAACACACCAGTGTCCGAACAGCAAAAGAGAGCTAGAAGCAAAGTGCGCAATTATCCAATATGAAAGTACACCAAGAGAAAGTTATGGTTTAGATTAGAAAGTTTTCAGTTCTTAAAATTTTGAGTTGAAGTTCCAAATTAATTACGTCATCAGCGCAAGCCATGTGAAATAGCTTAATGTAATAGAAATAGCCCAGTTCAGAAAAGTTTTACTACTTTTAACTACTTTTAGAATACAGAACTACTACTAGAATATAGAGAGGAAATACTCGAATTAAAATGCAGAATTAATCTCTTAATTCTGCGTCTGAATTCTATATTAAATTATGAATTATTCAATTACTATACTAAGTTATGAAGCTGATCTACATGTTTTTTATCTTACACACACACACACACACACACACAGACATATATATATATATATATATATATATATATATATATAAGATATGTACTTACTGTCTAGAAGTATGATGTCACAGATGTCTGTCTATAGGCTAATAAATTAGCCCGATTTACAAATAACTTGAATATTTAATGGAAACATGAATAGTTGCTACAAACTGCAAAATGATCACATGCATAAAAGGAAATAGATGAGATTATTTACAGATGAAGAGAAGAGAAGTAACCGTCTTTTATTTGCGAAAATCTTTCAACCGCGTCATCGTCTTAATGGCGGAATCGTCTGAATTCTATCACGCGAAAAAAAATGTTCTTTCACGCAGCTTGCAGAACTATCTAGTTGTTGTGGATGATGCCACCCTACACACGCACACACACACACACAATTTATTACTAGGAATTACATTATTTTACACACATATATATATATGTGTGTAAAATAATGTAATTCCTAGTAATAAATTTCCTAATAACTAGCGCTGAACTGCAAAGTAATAACATAATAATTTATTTTCTAGTAGTATATTGAATGCATTATCTTCTTTGAAAATAAAGTAGTTAAAATTCTATTGAAATGAATTTACTCATCAGTATATTCTAAATTACTCATCAGTATATTCTAAACTGAATTATTAAAAAGGAATAATTAAAAGCGAAAGTTCAATAAACCAATTAAGTAATTATCGTTATTGACCGGAAATTAAGTGAATTTTCAAGGGGAACAAACTAACTTTCGATCAATTAACAATAATTAAAAGATTCGAAAATGGTTCGTGTTTTTAAGTAAAAATCAAGACTAAAATGGCTGTATAGTAAGTCTAAGTTAAAATTATATAAAATATTAATTAAGAATCAGTAAGAAATTGGCCGTTCTGTTTAACTTGAAATGGAATCTTGAAATCGGGATATATTATTATAAAAGTGTGTTTTGTTTACTTACTTGAGGAAATTTTTCCCCGACACGTTCACTCTTGATCATATTAAAACAATACAAACTTTGTAAAAACAATTTAAGAATGAAGAATGAGGGTACAAAAATATTCGCATAAGACCAAAATGAAACATTAAGAAAGTATGAAAAAAATTTACAGAATGTACGTACATTAAAGGTCAGAAATGAGTTCAATTAACTTGCGTGTTTGCTAGCTGTGAAAGTGATACAAAATGTCCGTTACTTTTTTCATATTCAGAATGGAATTTGTAATTCGAATCGGGATGCAAATGAAAGGGAAGAGAGACAGCGTAGACGGGGTCTTGTTGGATACGTTTTTTAGAAGTCGGGGGGGGAGTGGCGTCTGGTTAATTTGAAAACTGTTGAGTGAAAGAGTCTTTTGGTAAAATTTGCTTTTAACATGATCAAACAAGAGAAATTAATTAATTTCTGGCTAATTATCTGCTTTGAAATGGAAAAAAATGTAAAAGAAATCTTCGCTACTCAAGAGCTGCTAAGTAGACTAAGAAATTTGAAACATCCCATTTTTTTAGTAAAAGTAAAAAAAATATAAATGACAGAATAAATAATTTTTACGTTATAAGCAATAGCTACAGTAATTATAATATTAATTAATCCTTTAACTGATATTCATCCAACATATTCCGCCTTTTAAAGGTTTAGGAATAAAACATCATCTCCCAATCAGCCAGATGATTTAGTTGAGTATTTAACACCTAATCTTTTAAGACAAAGATTAATAGAAGTTATTTGGCAATTGATTATTTTTAAGAATTTGAATAAGCAGTAGAATTTCGTTTTGTGGATCTGTTGTATCTGCACAAAAATTTTTAATGGGTTGCTTTGATTAATTACTGTATTATTAACAGCCTTTTTGGAAATGCTGGAAGACCAATTGATTAGTTTGTTAGTAGTAAAACTGAAGTGGCGTGCTTTGTCAAACAGTAGAATCTTTTTGTAGTTTATCATTTGAAAATTTAGATAATCGACTACATTTTGTGAAGTATTTGTTTTAGGCATTCTGGATAAATTTGGAAATTTTCTATTGTATCAAAATTTTAAAAGTAATAAGCTCATCTATGTATCTGTAAAGAGGAGTGTAGTTATTTAAATATTTCTGCTGTAAGTTTTTGGAAGGTAAATTCTTTAATAAATAAAAAATAGGTTACAAAGACTTATAAAAGTGTGACCTTTCATAAAGATACCTCTAACTTGCTTAAAAAGTTAATTTTAAAATGTAATGTAGTTATTAAAAATAGTGCAATTATGGAAGGTTTTCCATCCATTACAGTTTCTAGCTGTTAAATATTAGTGTTATAAAGTTTTTTGCTAATAATTATTTTGTAGAAAACTTTTCATATAATACTAAGATTATGATTTGCTTTATCAATTTCGGCGACCGTAAATTGTTGTTTTAAATTTTTAATATTGGTAGTATGTAATTTTTTGAAAGAAGTTGACACCAATTTAAATTACTTTTAAAGTTTGTTAGTTTAAGTTCAGATTTAATTTGCTGAAGGATTTCATCTTTCCATTTTATATATATAAAAAAACAATTTTTTTCTGTGGAACCCCTGCCAACCTCAGAAAAGTGTTAAAAATAATATAACACTGTTTGCACGTATGTAGAGAATGAAAAAAGTACTCTTTCGGTATTATTTAATTAACGAAACTTAAATGCATGGAATAAGAAAACAAATATTGAATTAAAGGCAAATCATGTCCACCTCCAAAAATGAAATCTGCCTCATATTACTTTAGATAATAATAGCAGCAAGTATACAAATTATTAAGTTCATTAATTTTAGATTTTTTTAGTTTTGAAATTCTCATAAAATGCTCTCACATTTTTTTGACTAATCTTGACTTGCGGAGCACCTAGCTCAGGGTCTCTAGGGCTTCAGACTCCCTGGTGTTTCAAAAAGTACAATTTGGAGGTTATTTAAAGTGCCTTTAACAGCCTTCAGCACCATCCAGGTGACACTGCGATTTTGTTCACTTCCGCCCCCAATTTTGATGGAGAGCACCTCAGAGGGGAAAACAGGTCCGAGGGTCTCCCACTCTTCTCCCCTTCCACAAACTACACGAGAGGGCTCTCGGCTCGCCACATATTTAGAGTGTCGCCATGCCATACCGACACTATATATTCACAAACCAGCCTGCCTTTTCCGGCATTCGAACCCAGGCTCTTCGGCACAGCAGTCAGTATCGCTAACCATTATACCGGTTGGGCGGCGGGATTTATTTTTTGTCCCATAACTTTGATTGATTTGAAAATATTATAATAAATTAGTTTCATTGCTTACTGTTTCAAATATGCTTCCGTATTTCTTTTTTCTGATTATAATAAACTAATGATATATCACTGAACGTTTAAAGCGAATCTCCCGGAAAGGAAATAGGCTAATAGCACACACTATTTGCTTCGTTCGATAAAATGAAACAAAGTCACTACACAACGAACTTAACCATGTTCCCTCATTTAAATATAAAATATTAATCCTGAAATCAGAAGAGGCCTTTCAAATTTCTTTCCGCCAATTTAATGTAGGCTGATTCCCTCTTTTCCAACGCAAAAATGCATCGAATCGCTCAATCACGTTTCCTTGGAATTTCCCTTCCTCCAAGTACTGCGCAGAGTAATTGCATTGCTACTCCTGACTTCGTGATTAATAACAACTATATTATGCCCAATAAATTAAGGAATCTGAAATCCTGGACTAACGGTAAAACGACCATCAATTTCGGCGCCCTTTTTTTTGAGAAGAAATTTTCTTCTAAGTGGGACTTTTTTCTTTCATAGCTATTAAGGCAACTTTAAGAGGCAAGAAACGATTTTTCGGCGTGTATTGTTCACGTGTTGCATTATTCGAAAGTCTTGCATCAATTAAACTAAAGAAGAGTAGCTAGTTGATCGATTAAAGACCACACAAAAGGGCAGTTTTCTAAAGCTCGTTGTTTAAGTAATCAACAAAAACGCTACCAATTTAGTTGCTCTTTTGTAAACTCCCAGCTGGAAAATGACTAAAACTGAACAGGCTTTCATACAGAATAGTTTAAAATTTAATTGAACAAACTTCATGCAAATGTCATGGTACTTAAGAACTGCTATTTTTTTAGGTAAACGTTAACCAACTAAAGTACAGTTTTTGAGTAGACAAAATTAACGTATTGTTGCGAGCTACAGGTTCGCTGATATCTTTTTAAAGCATCATTCCAGATAATGAGGAAATCGTCGAGGATTTACAAAAATAAGCATCACAATACAATATTAAATCTCATAGCAAATTCAAAACTGAGTCCTTAGCTTTGAATTAACTTAGTCCGGGATCACACAAATGACTAACACTAAGACTGGCTTTTTAAATTATTACGTAAGTAGTTCACAAACAAATGAAAACTACAATAAGTCTAAAATAAGTAGAGGACTAAACCTCTGGCCTTAAAGGCGGACAGCAACTGATTGAAACTCGCGTGAAGTATAGTCGTAAGAAGGCTTACGCTTTCCCCATCTAAAACTCTGCTCTTGGCAAAAAGCCACAACTTAAATACTACTTTAAGCGTTAACAAGTACAATTTGCTTAAACAAGTTAACGCGTTTATTCTGGCCAGAAGTAGAAAATAAGAGAGGATAGTAAAGTTTTAAAATAAAAATAAACGTTAGTAAAAGTTAAGATCCTTATAAAGTGAGACGAAGGGTGTATAAGATCCTTTTATTTAAACACAAAGAAGTAACAAAGACCCAACTTGAGTTTACACAAGCCAACTATTATGGCTTCACTTAAATATGTAATGCTGCATTAATGCAATAGGTTAGCCTAGCGGCTCACATGATAAAGTAACGCGTAGGAAAGGCTCCGGTTTGCAGAAAACCGGCAAGACAAGCTCGATGGCTAGAAGCACCTAACGCTATCGAATCAAATCGCTAATAGCTTTGGTGCAACGTGGCCTGAAGTAAGCAGAAAACGCTTTAAAACTTGCGTAACCTTTGCTTAAGTAGCACTTCTTTCTTTCTCAATCTGAATAATAGCTCGCTCTCTCATTTACATTCAGTGATGAAAAGCGAGGGTGAAAACATAGTGACAGAAAGGTAATTGCACTGAAAATTAACTATTATATTAATTAAAAATAAATAGATAAAACCTCACAAGTTAATTACCTTTTCATAATGCTGCTCTCAGTAGAGAAATTGTTAATCATATAAGTCATTTCGAAAAGTATTCCACGAAACAATTCCTTTCTTCATGAAGATATCCCTTCCGAGCTTTGATAAAACTGAAGAAACAGACAATCGGTTCGCAAGAAATGTCTTGTTGAGTTTGAAGGCTACAGTTATTTTCAACAAAATCGAAGTTCAGAAATTTAATGATTGCTACTTTTTTCTGTCTTAGAGTGTCTTCTAGATAAAAATGTAATATTGCACTTATTATCCTAGGCTATGCCATGGGTTTTTATCAAGTAGAATTATTACCCTTTTTAAAGGCTACACCACACAGACAGAGGTATTGGCGGTCTTGGAGAAGTGAAATTGAGTATTAGTGTTTATGTTTGCAGAAATACTGGTCGCTTTCAGAAGTGATCATTTTAACAAAATGAATAGTTTTTAATCTGATGTATGTCATAAATATAAATAATTAGTTTAAATATTTTATATCGGGAAAGAGTATGAGGCCATCAAAGAAGATTACTATTTATTTCGCACTTAATTAATCATTTTAAAATAATATAACATTCCACTTTGGAATAACGGCTAAAATGTTTCATGATTGCGTAGATCAGAACATGTATAGTAGATCATGTATAGTGTCTTTTGAAAAATCCTCCCTCCCCCCTAAAAAAACACAACTCCCGCCTCAAAAAACATGGTAGCCAAACGTAATTCCCCCCCTTAAAAAACATGATAGGCAAACATAATTTTGTCCCACCCCCTCAAAAAACATGATATCCAAACATGATGTCCTTCCTCAAAAAAAAGAAAAAAAAAGCATGACAGACAAATCATCGAGACCATAGAGTTGTGATGATGACAGCTGATGAGCACATTATCAATGAACGACATCAGACATTTCTTGCACAGGCTCCATACTTAATTTCTTAACTAAGGACTAGCTTTTCGTAACGCTTTCACTCTGCATTAGCGCATCAATATATTTCGCTTCGCATTATTTCACGTACCATAAAAACGCTTTCATGAAGACTAACTAAAATATAGCAATAAATAATTAAGATACAATAACACGCCGAACAAATATTAATTTAGAAGTCAAACATCAAAAATCAGCGTTATATTTTCAAATTTTCACAGTACAATTCACTGTACTTGAATTATAAATTAATAGCAATAAATGTTAAATTAATTTTGTTTGTAAATTAAAACTTCTTACTGCCTACCACCAGTAGTTAACTGCATATTAAAACCAGTAGGGAAACACGGGATAAAAACCAAGTCTTTCCTCGCATAAATCTGACGAGACCCAAGATTCTACTACTCCTGTGAAAACCAAGTACATTCGACTGAGGAATAATTTCAAAAGAGGTAAAATGATGTTCCTCTTAATGCTTTTGAATGTTGGGTAAAAATATACTTTAAAGTATTAACCCTTTCCGGCACGCTACCTTTTAAAGTTGGAGTATTGATTAAAAAAAAAAAAAAAAAAAAAAGTAAAGTAGGCAGTCTAATTAGGCCTAGAGGAATACACAGGAAAAATTTTGTGAAGCGAGCACTTATCTTTTAATTTACTAGGTGAGCCCAAAGACGGGCACATGCACAGAATCAAAAGATAAGCTCTATTCAAATAATAGATTCAATAATAGATAAGCTGTATTCAAATGTGCCCAAAGTGGGCACACTGATTGAATAGAACTTCGAAAAGAGTGCTGAAACGAGCATTGTTGTCAATGAACTGACCGATGAGATGCGGAGAAACAAAGAATACAGACTCTCAGTGGTCTAGATGATCGGTAAGCCCGGTCTGGGCACACCTAGGGTTCGCCGTTTGATTTTAGGCAAGATTTCAAGGTAAAAATTTAAAACTAATGCATAATAGGGGGATTAGCATACAGCCAAAAAATAAAATAGAAATTTCTTTTCAAACAATTCCTTTTATACCCTAAACAAAATCTGGAAGATTTCTTTGAAAAATGAGGGTCTTAAAAAAATAACATGGCTAAAATATATGGACTGGTTTGTGTTGAGTTGCCTTCTACTATAAATATAGAAGATTTAGAGTAACCTATAGTAACCTATAAATTCTTTTTCATTCAATTTTTCTGTGCGTACAGAAGGAAATTTTTAGGTGTGTCCAGACTGGACACACTGTGCCGCAAAGGGTTAATGCATTAAATGTGTAGAGTCAAGCTTAGTCTCTCTAATTAAGTGACGGATCGCTAATGCTAGTAGTACATAAACAAGTGGATACTTTTGATAGGTACATTGAGTGATTCTATCAGGTACTTAGTTTGAATTCATTCGGGATGCATTCAATCAGTTAGAATTAATAGATTCCCTTTATGAATCATGTGCACTTGAAAATATTTTAATTGACACATCCACAGCAGTAATTATAAGGTATTTTCTCCTTTTTTTTTTTTTTTTTTTTTTTTTTTTTTTTTTTTTTTTCACATGCCTACATAGGGTAAATGGAAGCACACTTGACGCGTGTTCGAAGAGTCCAGGGTTCGAGTCAATGCGAGGGCATGGCACATTTTTCATATTTCCTGCATCAAAGTAATCTAATGACTCTACACAATAAGCTGAAATAACTTAGCGATTTATCTTCGGCTAATGCTGATTGGCTGTATGAAATGACGTTGTTACTTTACGCTAACTTACGTGTGGTAGACATATTTAAAGTAGAAGTTTCAGAACATTACGAAGCATAAATGCACATAAATGCATAAAATCTGACATCCAAAAAGCATAAAAATATGTGGCGAAGAAGAAATAAATATCATTGTCCCTAAAAAAGTCGAAAATGAGAGTCTTGTGAACACTTTTAATTGAAATGAAAGATGAAATTATCATCCTTAACTTTGAAAATTCCTTGAACTTTAAATATGAAGTCGTTAACATGAAACTTCTGTATTCTAAAATATTGAAATAAATTCAAAAACTAAATAATGAAATGGTGATCGGAAAGTTCCTTGACAGCCAATTAAACTGAATGTAAAGAGCATGACTATCGACTTGAATCTTTTAAACAGAAATGAATGCAGAAGGTGTTTTGCATTAAACAAACGAACAGCTTAAGTATTGCAAAAAAAATAACAAATATTTCCGAGATTGGAAATGAAACTGAATTTTCCTTGGCATACAAGTTTTTTCCTTAGTTTTTTAAATTGAATTTCGACGAATATCTTTTTTATTTTATGTATTTAAAATATGTTATTTCGAATTCTTGTGCCACCTCATATTTTTATTCTGTATGGAGATTCTCTGTTTAAGACATAAATTTAAACATGTTTCGAGGAATATCAAATAATTGTAAAACATTTAATATTCAATTTAATGTATTTCTTTGAAATACATAAGCCACATTGGATTTCACATAACTAGAGTTTATTATTGTCAGACGAATCGTGTAATTTTATAAAAAATTGAATTTGGGTAATCATTTCAGAAATTTAGACTTATCGCCGTTAGAACTTAATTTACTCCAATTTATTTAAAGTAGATTAGACTTAACCTAGTTTTATTAACCTAGATTTATTCTTATTCTAGACCAACTGATCCTCGTTAAAGGATTTAGAGTGTTCTCATTCCAGGACGGTTATTCTACGCTACGAGAGTCGACAGCAAGTTGTGGGCCGCCAGATGTCGCTGCTAGTAAAAAACAGGTCTGTCCGACATCCTATATTCTCTGAGTACGGAAGTTGTCGAAAGCGCGCGAAAAAGTGTTGCCGCGTCGTCAATCAGGGTTGTGCAGTTGACGCATTAAGTAGACAATGGCTTTGTATGTGTTTTCGCTGCTGATTTTTTCATATTTAAACGAAGAATACGGTCGTAGATCTCTGAATCGGTGGCGAATTTATAGAAAATATATTGATGCTTTTGCTCTGCCAAAGGATGTTTTCTTTGCGTATTTCAGATTGCCAAAATTTATAGTTATTTTAATTTGCGATGAACTGAGAGAGTATTTGGAGCCACATTCAGAAAACAAGAACGCAATTTCTACTGAAAGAAAAGTTATACTATTCCAGAAATTATAGATATAAATTGTAATTGTATGCTTTAAAAATGTAGAAGATAATAAGTTTATCAAGCACATAAACTTTCTTTATTTAACACAAATATAGACATCCGATAAGCTTCTACTCGATTTATGTACAGCAAGAATTACGTTTACTTTAAAATCTAACAGTTGAATACCTTACCAATAATACTGTGAACACAAAAAGGAATGTCGTTCATTATTACGCGAAATTCACACTACTGTAAAATAAAAATTAAAAAAAAAAATATATATAAAACTATAAAACTATAAAATAGCTTTATAATATCTTTTTCAGTAGCTGTACTACTACTAATGTGATACTTTCAAAAATAAGTTTTAGCTCAGAGGAGCTATTAATTTCGTTTTGCCATTTTGTGGCGTTTCACTTTTCAAATCGTTGCCACCAAGTATTATCGCACTCTATTATATTTAAAGAAATTAAATAATGAGGAATCTGCAGAATGTATGAATGTTTCTCGCACAGTGATAAAACAACGCTACCTAGAGCCATGAAATTCTGAATAACGTAATCCTCCATCCTAATATAGGCATCTGGAGGCTCAAATTTGGAACTGAGAATTTGATTTATCTATTTCATATTTTGTAAAGCATTTATGAGTTTTTGATTAAGAAACCCAACGATTTCAAAGCGAGCAATGGCAACATTGTACAGAAAAAAACATTTTCATCTCTAGCGCGGGAGATTATGTATCGGAAATTCCAAAGATATGCTTTTTTTAAATTATATGATATTGCTGTTGAATTTAATTTTATGGTTTAAGTGCGGAAAACATGATATTTAATAAATAAAGATAACACGCAAAACGTTAAATAATGGCCCTTTGGAAGTAATATAAAATCTGAAGGCTTTCAGATTTATTTATTTATTTATTATTATTATTATTTTGCGTGTAATTTTATTACGTTTTAAAACTGGTTTCTAAGTGAGGACTTTCTAAGGGAAACTGGCTCGTATACAAGTTACACATGTGGAAAGCCACAAAAACGCCGGCTAGCTCCTTCCCGGGATTCAAACCTCGGACCAAACTACCTGCGTTCAGCGACTTTACCGCTCGGCGGCTGGTGGGCTTGTTAGTAGAATTATACTGCATTATTATTGTATTATGCTATAAAGTAACAATGCTATAAGACTGAGGGTTTATTCATGGAATAGTACTTTTGTAACCTATTATAGTATTAAAAAATCATTGTTTCTTTGCAAATTTAACAACAACAAAAAAAAAAAAAATACTGTTCATAGCATTCTCATTTTTATATTGTAAAAGAGATATTGATTATTATTAGTTTTCTATTTAAAATGTGTCGAAACGCTGGTTTGACAAGGACTTCAACTGCAAGAGACCTACACTGATTATTTTTACTTTAGTAGTTACACTTTGAAAATATTACTATATTTTAATTATTTTCACAGAATAAAATCTTTTGAGAAGGAAGAATATTTAAACTGAGCAGTTCTTATATATAAAAAAAATTCAAGTAACAGCAATGTAATATTAAAAAAAAAGGTGTTAGTAATTGTGTGACAAAAATTGCAAAACGAATTAATCACACATACAGGATAGATTAGTTTAATTTTGGTTATATATTTTATATTGAAAAAATATTTTCTTTCATGTTAATTATAGAATAAATTATTTAAAATAAAGCATTTTGATGCGTGTGTGATAGTTGAATGAAGCAGCAATCGGCCATACTGTAATAGCGAATGAATTTTATTTCTTTTCCTGAAAGAAATAATTTTCATAGTAAAGGAAAATAAAAAAAAGGGAAGAAATATTAAGAAAGAAATATTTTCTTTCTAATTTATTATGTAAAGAAATATTTTTCCAATAGTAACTGTAAAATAAATTGCGGGAAAACAGTTTTAATGTAAGCACGGAAAAAAAAAAAAAAAAAAAGAAAAAAAAGAAAAAAAAAACTTAGTTTGCTATTAGATTGTAATGCAAATTAATCATATTATAAATTTAAATGATTAAAATTGTTTATTTCTAAAAGGATTTGAAGTAAGCTTAATTCATTTACTTTTATCTATTTACCATTGCTTTCGTGGTATCCCATATCACTCTTTATTTCTTAGCTCTAAATTCCTGAGTTAAGTTTCCCCTTAAAAAACGGAATTTTCCTTCACATTACACAGCAGCATATTCCGCTGCGTGTTGGTCATAATACTGTTTTGTGCAATTTTTTTCGAACTACAAATGCAGCGTGTGAGTTAGTGAAATAATGGGAGAATATTCCTAGAACTTCAGCCAGCGCGCGCTATAAATTTCGTCACTCGTCTGTACTGCGATTGGTCTAAAGCTCCTTGAAGCCTTGTCCCCTTTCAGTAAAGTTAAATGGACCCACCCGCCCACCAACTGAGGACCACAGAATGGCTTTCTCCGATAAGTTGTTGATAGCTGTCCATACCGGTTTCTTTGAGTCAATATTGTTCGCTTAAGTTGTAGACAGATCCAGTGATCATAGAATAGGCGTCTCAAAATACCTCCATACTGTTATTTTTCGTCTTTACCTCCCCGTTATGGGAGGGGTAATTTACACGCCTACTGCCTTCCTAGGATGTGGTTTTGTTTTGTTTCGTTAGGGCGCAGCCCGGTCCACCTTGCAAAACAAAGTTTGCCCTATGACTATATGCGGTGTACGCCAGTCCTAGGATGTGGTACTAGTTTTTCAGGCTCCCTCTCCGGAATCGAAACCTGATTTCCCGTCACCCGTTAGGTCCCAATCACATTATGCTTCGGCTACGCGGGACTTGACGTCGAAAGGAACAATTCTCAGAACCCGCACAATTCCGGGAAACACACGTAGCTATGTTACCATTCTCACTTACTACAAAGACTTGAACACCAAACACCAATTGATTATCGCTCAAATTGGGATCACGCGATCCTTCAGAAGCAGAACTTTCGTCTGATTGGTTGTCTCTACCCGAGACCCGAGACATTTTCTGTGAGGTTTGAAAAAAATCCCGCTTAGCCGCAACATTATTTCCGTAGCTAGGCGGGCCTTCGCTTCCAGCTGAGCTCTTTTTTTCTAGGAGTCCTCCCATTTAAACCAGTGATACCAGAATCTCGTTTATCAGAAAAATCCCGTCTAGCAGGGACTGTGGCCATATGTGATACCTTTTTACGACCACGATAAGAACGTAACCTACCATCGACAGATGATAAGGCTGACACTTGCAAGGTACATCGTCGAGAGGAGACGTGCGATCAGCCCAAAGTTATGCAGTCACCGAGAAATTTAGTTGAACCTTTCCATTTCGTTTGGATACTCTTCATTGTATGCGTATCCTTTATACACACACTGACTGGTCAATGAATTAGTAGCCTTTAAGATTTTCATTTGAATGCGTGCTAGGGATGAAATATGTAAATTGTTTTTATGCCGTGGGTTATACGTGGTCAGAATGCTGGTATAAGTAAGATGTAAGAGGGCTTTTAATGATAAATGAAGTAAAATGGGAAAAACAACAGATTTTTCACCATTTGAAAAAGTGCTTATTGTTGGTGCCCGTTAAGCAGGGGCCTCGATTTCGACAACGATGAGCTATATGAAGAGTTTTAAGCAACAAGCTAAATAATAAATTTTTTCACAAATAACTTTAATGCAAGTCGTTATATTATAATAAAAATGTAATAAAGTTAAGCAAGATATTAACATTAAATTATTAATAGCAAGTTAATATGAGCTAAGAATTTAAAAGGTGTAGTGAAACAGAGTCGACTAATAGTGGAAGCATCTGGTGAAAGCTTTTCGAGCCTGTGACAAATATCCTGAAAAGAAGACATACAGCAATTAGAAGAATAAACAAGAAACCGAGTGCAGTCTCCCAAGAGAGTGATCGGCATTGTCTTTGAGGAATTCTAAGGCAGAACATGGACTCTACTGTGCTTCAACTACCACAGATCGTCAACCAAGACTCTTCTCAACAGATTTCAGCTCGAACCGTACGCCTAGAACTGCAGAGGATAGGAATGCACAGTCGGGTACCTGTGAGAAAACCACTCATTTCTGCCGGACAAATAGGAAGTCGTTGGCAGTGGTGTCAGAAAGTAGACATTACACATCTGAGGATGAAAAACTGGTAATGAGGATGAAAAACTGGGCAAATCACGCTACGCTTTATTTTGCACTGATGAAAGACGTCGAATTTGGCAAGAATCCCATGCAGCCATCTTGCCTTACTCGCAATGTGCAAGGAGCTGGTGGGAGTATTATAATATGAGACATATTCTCCTGACATGGAAGTGGTGCCCTTGCGTTTCTCGAGGGTAAACAAACAGCCATGAGATACCTAGGTGTACTGGCAGATGAAGTGCATCCTGCAATGTTGCATTTTTACCCTGATGGCTACGGATACTTCACGGACGATAATTTAACTATACATCGTGCCAGATGTGTTCACAATTGGTTCGCTGAACATCAGTCTGACTTCCAACAGACACACCAGACGATAGATCTCCGACCTATGTCCATATTCTAGAGGACCCATACAGAGTTTAATATCTATAGTCCGTGGGACCTCATCCTCGCGGGCGCAAACCCCGCAGTCCCCGCCCGACTTTTACAAAGCATTGGGCAGAACGAAACGTTGATATGTTGAAACTCTGTTACCTTGCCTCCGGGCACCACTCCATCGGCAAAACTTACATTGCTGTGGGTACTATGTTAGTTCCCGCCACGAGAACTGAATGGGGCCAAACCTCCGGGGACTTTTTCGACGATCTCCGATCTAGCTCCACCCCAGCCGAAGGAACAGAGACGACAGTACCAGTACGGTCCCTGCAGAGCCTGAACCAACCTGAGTACAATACTCGGGTTCTAGTCCTCTGAAGCCAAATTATATACCAGCGTGGTTGAGACTGCCTAGGTACAGATCCTAACCAGTACTTCCCAGGCGTTCGCCTGAGTCAACCCCCGGGAGGGGAAGTATGACTTCCAACATCTTCCCTGGCCACCGCATAGCCCGGATATTAACCTCATAGGAAATGTGTGGGATATGGTGAGAAGAAGCATATGGAAGCATTCGCCTCTTTCATCTAATTTACAAGATTGAAAAAACTGCATAGCCAATGCATAGTATTCTCTGGACCTAAATGCACTCCACAAACATGTAGAAACGATGCCCAAACGAAACAGAGCAGTTATCCGATCAAAAGGTGATCCAATAAAAAATAAAAATCTTAGGTGTCTAATTCATTTCCCAGTGTGTTTATATTAGCAAATATATTCCGATAAATTTTGCTAAACGTGAAAATAAAATTTGAATTTCTGACTTCAAAATTTGAAACCCACCCTGTCTTCTGATTTACGAGTCTTGTTTCTAGAACATATATATAGTATATTTCGTGCAGATAAATTGATGCGTTCATTACTCTTAACAGGTACATCACTAGCCTTTATGCCGACTGCCCAACACAAGAATTCTTCTTAGGTGGCCACAGGCCATGAAACATCGGCTCCTGGACCGGACGCCTTTCTCAAGCTAAGAAGATGTGTGATAAACGTAGCATGAAAAAAATAATGAAAAAATATAATGGTATTTCAAGTAGCAATTCCTTGCAGGGTGAAAAGGCAACAGCAAATTATACGTAATAAAGGCAATAGGAAATGAAGCATATCCGTCGATGTCGAAGCTTGTACGTAATGCACCGATGAAGAAGTGGGAACGTTGAGATGGGTCGAATGGTACACGTGATTGAAAAGTTAGCGATTGACTGGCAGAAGCTTAACTATTGGCTGAAAGTAAGTAAAGCACCAGAGCACCAGAAAACTACAGACGTTGTTAAAAATACTAATATACGAATAGTAAGACAAACAGAAATAATATGTTATAGCAACATGTAAGTAAAATGATATCGAAAAAAATGAGGCAGAAACAATACTTTTAGAAAGGAGTAGCCGACAGACAAGTCCAGGTAGAAGTGGGCGGAGCTTCAGAAACTCCCATTGGTCATATAGGTGCAAACCCGTTGAACAAGCTGTTAAGCTCCGCTCCAATTTTGATGCACATCACCCAAGGATAAAGTCCGAGAATCTTCTACCTCTCTCCATGTATCTTCATCTACTCTCTCCCCTCATCTACCTCTCTTCTTTGGTGTGGTCATCAAAACCACACGAAAGACCTTTCGGATCATCTTATATTTCCAATTTTTCCATGCCGCACAGATAGTATACACTTATAAAAGCATTCATGCCTTCCCGGAATTTGAGCCCGAGCCCAACAGGAGGGCAATCAGGAGCGCTAGATATTATACAGACCAGAGAGACAATATTTCCTGGAACTAAGTTATGGAAATTTTAAGTTTGAAATATCGATTTACATTATTTATTTATTTTTCTAATGTATCTTTTCATCATCATTAGACTATTTTAGTACATTGTCTTTCATGCATTATAAAAATTTCACGTCTGATATCATTTTCTGATATCATTATCTAAATCTAATGAATAGTTTCTTACAAGAGGCTGTAGCTGATAACATGTGACACTTTGCATGTGGTTTCGCCAACTCTGAATCTACGTGTTTATGGGCTGGCAATTTATTTAAATTTGATAAAACGCCATTTCATATGCAAGTTTGTCGAAATTGTTTTCCTTAGCTTAGACAACATTATGTTACATCATTCCATGTAAATGTAAGAAATGTAAAAATAATGGTTAATAATCAGATTAATTCTCACTGGCTAGGAATTAAGATGTTTTTTTACAAGATAAGTATGATGTTTAGTTATAGTATATTATTCACGAAAACTTTAAGGTTACATATTCATCTTTTCTCTTCTAAGGATTTGCTTTAGCTTGACAAGAAACAAAAATCTTTGCCAAGTAGGCATGATTCCAGATTGTCCTTTACGTATACACTCGAGTCTTTATAAGATCGAAATATTACATATTTCCTTTGGGAAAGTGTGGAAAAAAATTCGACTTCCTGCTTTCCCTACATTTCTGTTACATAAGATATATCAATAACTTAGAATACGAGAAAGAATTTCCTGCGTTTACGGAAAAGAGCTGAAAAATTTTCAGTGTTACCTATTTAATTCTGCACATAGTAAAAAATATCAGGAAGTAAGAGTTTTAGTCACAAATCTGAATTGCAAATGCTAGGCACATATATCTCTATAGAATATCAAGCAACTTATTTTAAATTTTTAAGCATTTTCCAAAAAAAAATTGTTAATACTTATTATAATTTCTTTAACGTAAGCACAAATATATGAAGAAAAGTTGGAGAAAATTTGTAGTAAATATTTTGAAAAAAGTATATATTTCGTTCCCCCCCTCCATATGCGTAGTGTATATGCAATTTTTGCATTCCAAAATATGCAAATGTATTATCGAAACTTCTGAAACTGACATTAAAGAATTCTTTTATTATTCTTGATCTTGTTTATAGTGTTGCTAAAAATTGAATAAATGACAACTTTTAATAAACTAGATAAATTAGCTTTCCTTTTTAAGTAAGTACAATTATAAAATAATGCATTCTTATCATTATAAAAGTCTACAAACATTTCTTAGTTAGCAGAAAATTCTTACTAAATTTAAAAACCTTAACAGACATCTTTGCCTATTGATATACCAGATATTTACAACTGAACAAGACATTTACAAAATTATATAAATAATCTGAAATCTGAATAATTTAATATTCGAAGACGACATTTTAGATTTTAGTTTGTAGAGTGCTTAGGTTATTTTGAAGCATGTGAACGTGAAAAATGAGCAATGTTCTCACTAGGACTCGAACCCTGAACCTCTCGAATACGCGTCAAATGTGCTAACCGTTATACCACGAAAACATGCCGAAAGGAGAGAGAAAATATCTTATACACCCCCCCTTTTAAAGGGCGACTGGGGATCAGGGAACCCTGTTTGCCAAATCCTGGTGGTGAAGAATTATCATCTACTACTTTTTAGTTCGGGCGCCACTGTAGAGTCATTAGATTATTTTGAAGCAGGAGACATGAAAATGAGCAATGCGCTCGCCGGAGCTCTAACCCTGGACCTCTCGAATACGCGCCAAGTGTGCTAACCACATACACTACGTTACATCATTCCATGTAAATGTAAGAAAATGAGGAATGAACTACGAAGGCATGCCGAAAGGAGAGAGAAAATACCTTATAAGTTACTCAGGGACTTTAAATGATATCTCTTTGTTAAAAGTGGTGTTTATCTTCGACAAGTAGATCGTTAAAGATAAACACTACTTTGAAAATCAACTCCCTAATAATCCTTGTCGATAATTGATATATAAAATTAAATTTTGAGAATAAACTCGTTTACACTCATTGTTAAATTATCCAAATTAGAAAAGATTGTACCGATTAGTAAGTATAATTTACCTTTTTATGAATGAAAAAAATTTCTTTGGAAGAAAAACATAAATATTCATTTTAGAAACTGATATCTAATCGATGTTGTCCGTTTCTTTCGATTTCATCACGTAACTTTCGGTAAAATTTTCATAGCCTATAATTTAAACTAACAAAATAACAAACTAACAATACCTACTAGATAGAAAACATTATAATAAATAAATTGCATGTATTGTACGACTGCTATATTACACCCTTCTTAAAGTGGTGTCTACATGTATGAACTTGTCAAGTTCTACTAGTGTTTTAAATACCATTACAGCGAATCACGATTTTCGTTCAATAAAGCATATTTTTATACATTACATTGTACTCTTATTTAATGTAATAATTGTTACCCTATAACAAGTTTTGTAAATTTAGAAAACGAATATCGGAAATAAACATGTATAGATATTTCATTTTTTGGTTCGGAAAACATGAAAAGTCAACCATGGTCTTACCATGATTTAATCACGAATCCTCCAACTGCTAGCCATATGCGCTACCAGTTACGCCATGGCCACACGCACGGGGAAAGGGAATAAATCCTTATAAATACATATATATGTATATATATATATATGTATTTATATCCTTTCTATCTTCAAAAAAAAAAAAAAAAAACCATTATACTGCAGATATCTCTCGGAAATTCCCTGTTGTTAAATAAAACAGTGAGTCCTCCATGATCAGAGCGCACGAAACTGAACTTTCTTCGGCATTTTTTTCTTTCAAGAAAAAGAAAATTATGCATAGTTTCCTAAAGGATTACAATGAAAAAGGCCCACCGTTAATTCAACTTTTCCACTTATACTTTCGTTACATTGCTTTCATTCACCGAGAGTTGCTGTTGGAAGTGTGCCAGAAAAGTTCGATTACCATTTTAGGGTAGAAAGATGTCCCATTTCTTTCCCCTCCCATGTTGAAAATGAGTTTAATTTTTATCATTTCCTAATTTTTGACCAGAATTTCATTATTAGTTTTATGCAGAAAGGGGATTTTAGGGAATTTCAAAGCTGCAATTGACAGAAATCAGCCAGGGAGTTGACTCGAGTGATCCTATCCCACAGCTCATTCGATTCTTTCCGATCTTCGTTCATCGTTCTTGTTTCTCTCTGCGTTCCCTGTCTTATTCATCAAGTCATTAATTAACCGCTCATAAAAGAGATTTGATTCAATTCAATAAGCAACCGATTTAGATCTGATGCCACAGAACACCAGTTTTGCCCACTTTTAATCGTTACTATGGGCACGAGCTAGCCAAAGAGGAAACACAACCTTGATTTTCTAATTCTAAAAGTAACAGACTAAAGATTAAACAGGCAGTAGAAAGAGCAAATGAAGTATTTGATCTTTCATTTGCTAAAAGACCCTAAAACGCTGATTGTATATAATGTATATCGGTCTAGTGTAATGAGATAGAGTAAGATAATATTAGAAAGCAGTTGGAAAACTGGGACGTGGAGTGAAAAAAAATCTGAATTTCTTCAATTTTGATAACGCAAAATCGAAAAGAATAATTTCAGATTCTCGTAAATAACTGGAAAAGTTCACGTCGCAATAAAATTTCTGTTTTGCCTATAAACCAGTATACTTTTTCCTTACAAATTTCTACACATTTCCTGAAATAAGTGGTTGACTGTACTTAAATACTCTGAATCGGAAATATATTCCTAGAGTGCCACCTGATTATGTGATATTCTCACATCTGTGTTCTGGTCCATCTTCTACCTATCATGACCAAAGCTCAATTCAATTAGCTGATAAATCGCGTAACCACAAACATTCCTCTCACTAAATCAGCTTAATGGAAATCCAAAATTAATCCCTGTTAGTGAATGAAGATTTCCTGATAACCATCCACTGTAATTCAGTTCGACATTGCCGAAATCGAATGCTAAATTAACTACTATTGTTTGGACATTCCTTTTATTACTCTGGCTAATTATATTCTCTCAAGCTGACTCTGTTAGTATTTAATATTCCAACTGCGGAGAAAAATGCAAGTTTGCCTACACGTCGCCTACTTATAAATAGTTTTTTGGTGATTCTAAATTTTCATAACTTTAGTAACTTAGTTTAAAAATTACTTGTTTGGTAATGCGTATCGGTATTTAGTAGTTAATTTCAAATTTGCGTGTAAACTTAAATTAGCCATTAGAATTAAACTGTCAATATATTTTAAAAATGTACCGTATTTTTAAGATACTCAGCAGAATACTGTTATCTGTTTGGTAATGGTACGTCTTTATATTTTCTTTAAATTAAAGAAAAGTTAATAGGCATACGCAGTTAAAATCACGTACGCAGTTAGAATCTATAAACTTCGTGTAGGCATATCAAATTTGCGATATTTCTTGTGGATTCTAATTTGAGTCTTTAACTTGCCACTACTAAGTATGTTACCACTTATATAATGGCTTTTTATTCACATCAACCAAATGAATATTTTTTAAAAAACTGAATTTATTCGTGATAAGCTTCAACAATTTTTAATTTAATACAATTTGTATTTGGCACCTACGAAAATTAATTTTTCCTAACCCAGTTCCAAAGAGTGAAAGAAATTATTACTGAATAAATTAAAAGAATCAGGGTAATGTTTGTAAATTAGGCCATTTTAGTTTCAGGCCACTGCAAAAGTGTATGACCTGATATGTAAATGATTACCACGTCCGTCTGGAAGTTGAAATATTCGTAGTTTGAATGCTATCGAAAGCAGTATTAAACAGGCTTCAAGAAACATAATACCTCAAGAGACTAAAACGAATGAGTCATTCCCATTGTTTTGAATGTAGAGAACAATTTCCATTGTTTTGAATGTAGAGAACAATTCCCATTGTTTTGAATGTAGAGAACAATTGTTCTCTACATTCAAAACAATGGGAATAAATCTCAATAAAATCTGTAAGTCAATATTAAAATGCTTCAAATCCATTTATCATAAGCTGCTGCTAATGACTGCCAGATGGAGTTGATGCCTTTTAAGTTGGCAGTACGATATTTAACTTTCACGAAATAGTTCACGAAAGTAAAGTTCAACCCCAAGGTTATTTACAATCTTCAAGGACACTAGGGCCTTCAAGGACATTTACCATTTTCAAGGACACTTTTCATCTGCGGTAATAGATGGCACATGAGTTGCAGCGGGAGGAAACGAGGAACCGCCTCAGCTCTTTTTTTATATATATTTGGATTATGGAGAAAGCATGCAAGAGTATTCTAAAGGAACTTGTATTCCTTTTCAAACAATGTAGTGTTTGTATTTGCATTTAAGTAAATGTACAGTGATTGACGCGGTATTTCAAGAGATTAACTGAATTTAGATTAGTACCATGAAGAAATCATATGTACCTAGATGGATATTTTTGCTTTCATTATATAATATATAATTATTAATTAAAAATATGATTTCATAATTAAATACAAAACGTAAGTGCACATAGAATATTTTAATACAGGGTTTGTCTGGGGAGTAGTTATTTTTAAAAAAAAATGTATTAATATTTTGACGCATGCTCTTCACTGTTTTCAAAATATGACCTTTCTGCATCAGCACAGCGTTTTGTACGACTCTGCAAATCACTGGAGACTCCCTGGAACTCAGAAACTGGAATGTTCTTCAGCTCCCTCGTCACGGCCTCTTTGAATGTTCTGGACATAGCTATGTGACGTCCTTTCTTGACCCTTTTCAGTAGGGAGAAGAGGAAGAAGTCTGAAGGAACGACATCTGCGCTGTACCTGTACTTGAAAGACTCAAAAAACAAGTCATCCGCTTCCGTCCAGCAATTGCTGCACCATGGAGGCTCCATCACGACAATGCGCCGAGCCACACCGCCTTTGCTGTCATGGATTTTCTGACCAAGCATGGCGTCACAAAGCTTTCGCAAACATCCTACTACTCAGATGTCGCTCCATTAGACTTCTTTTTCTCGAATGAAAAGTGTGATGAAAGAACGGCAACACGTCTCTGTACAGGCAATTCAAGAGGCCGTAATGAGAGAGAGCTCAAGAGCATTAAAGTTTCTGCGTTCCAGGGAGCCTTCAATGATTGGTAGAGTCGTTGGAAACGCTAAGTTGATGCAGAAGGGGCATATTTTCAAAACTATGAAGTCGATGTGACAAAACTGTGAGTAATTCTTTTAAAAAAAATTATTTCCTGCTACTTTCCAGACAAACCCTGTATAGCGCACATATCAACTTACATGTAGTAGACTGTAGCTGTGGTATATCAGTGAAATCATTAACCAGCAAAATAAGTGCAAAAAATAGCAAACTGTAGTGTACAGAGAGAATCACAGTTCCAAATATTAGAGAAAACTGCAAATTAAGTGTGACATTCTGTGACAATAATTAATTAGCTCTGTAAAACCTTCTAATGAATATCTTTCTGAAATAATATTGGAGGTATACTCCGTACGTGGAAGCTCCCTGGGCGCCGTTTGGTAATAAACAATTATAACCATGCCAAAAGTAATCAAACTTGCTTCAAATGGAGATGTCTCCCAATATTTTTTTTTT
Source organism: Stegodyphus dumicola (assembly GCF_044657685.1). Classification (NCBI taxonomy): domain Eukaryota; kingdom Metazoa; phylum Arthropoda; class Arachnida; order Araneae; family Eresidae; genus Stegodyphus; species Stegodyphus dumicola. The sequence continues at coordinate 2,415,591 of NC_140769.1, read as the reverse complement.
AATTCCCAGTGGTGGATACAAACCGTTAGAAGCGTTGGCCACTACTAAGGTCCCAAAACTGTGGTCACTTTATTATGCAGGCACTTAATAGATGGGCTACCGTTGCCTGCTATGATGAGATAAACAATTTGAATTCTTGTCTTCTCCGAGTTTCGAATTCGGGACCTTCCGTATAGTAGTCAGTTTCACTAACCACTTTCTTGTATGTTCGGCATGTCCTCCAAAGCATGAAAGTGTATAAGGCACTGACTGTCTACATATCAAATTATGGTATCATTGTATCATTGTTGTACCGTTATTGTCTACTAGATTGACGCTTTCCAATCAGTTTTGTAGACGGACAATACCCACAACACCGATGGTAAATCTCTGATGTCTTCTGCCTTTCACCCTAAAACTGAACTTAAGAGAACTTGCTCGTATTCATCACTTCATTGAATTTAAGCTTAGAGGTAAGAAGATGGTATGAATGAAAAAAATATAATATAGATCATAACATTTAAATTTATATTAGAATTTGTAGAAACATTAGTTTATTTGAAGCAGGAAACATGAAAAATGCCCTCACCGGGACTCGAACCGTGGACCTTTTGAATTTGCGCCGAATATGCTTCCAATTACACCACGAAAGCATGCGGGCAGGAAGGAGAAAATGTAGTTTTTATGAAATACTACTTCCCCTCATAAAGGGTGACTGGGGCTATGGGGATTTAATCGATAAATCTCGGGGCTGATGAATTGTCGTCCACCATTTTTTTACTTTGGGAGCCTCTTGCAAAGCTTTTTTTTTTTTTTTTTTTTTTTTTTTAAAAAGCAGGAGAGGTGAAAATTGTCCCCGAGACTCGAAATCTGGACCTCTCGAATACGCGCCAAATGTGCTACCGTATTCCACGAAGTCATGCGGACTGGAGAGAGAAAATACCTTAGAAATTAATAAAATATTGACGTGCACCATTTCATTTCATGTTGCAGATCTAAACTGCTGTTGCTAGACTTAACGGTTTTCGGAAAAAATTCAAAAAGATACCCTCTCCTCTCAAAATAGAAAAACGAAATTTAAAGGAAAAAATCTGAGTGTTTAAATCAGAAGTAGCTCTAACATAGCAAATTAAAGATGCGCTTTCATCAGACAGTACTCAAGCTATTAATGAGATAACAAACCATCTCTTGGCAAGGGACACATACTTAACGCAGAGATGGCTAGAGCGATAAAAGGCAGCTCCCTCTTTTAACACTCAGGACATCAATAGCCATGATTACCTTTCCATACTAATAGCAATTACCTCATGAATTAATTAAGAGCCACAAGATTTCGAACCTCGCATCATTTAATTGGAAATCGAGAACTACCCAGAACCAATAAACGCAGACTTCGCAAAAGCTATTGACAGTGATTCGGTTCTGCACTTAGACACCCGAAAGCAAAGCTGGATAATGGTAACTCAAATTACTTCTCTACTCGATTCACTTAATTAGAACCTCTCGAGTTAATCCTTTCAGTTTGGGTGCTACTGTGTATCCACAAACTGGTGATCAAGTACTCACTAGATGTCTCATCGAAGTTTTCAGTTCTGTTAATGTTAAACATAGAGATGTCTTTAGCGTATATAGAGGAGAGTTGCTAATAAACCTACTTCTAAACTACTAAAATAATTCTTAAATCTATATATCTGTATATATATTGTAATGTATTTTGCAGTAATTGACAAAATAATAGATAATCTTTTTAGTAAAACATAAATTTTATTTTTAGTTTACGAAAATAGATAATTTGAGTGCAGTCTTTTAGCTACAAATCTTTCATGAATCTACTCGCTGGGAAAACTTCAGAATTCTAATTTTAAACAATTTCTTACATTGCTGAGCAACGGTTACATCATACAAATATGGCGTTGCCACTTCAATAATAAATATAGTTATTTGGTAAATAACAAGATATTACAAACTTTCCCCCTTCCAGATAATAATTTATATTTCTATAAATTAAAGTTTAATTTTTTTTTCAAAACAACAGAATATCAAGGCAATACATAATTGAAATACTACATATAATATAATAATATACAGTAAGAAAGAGAGGAAAGAACAAAATATTTTTTTTATCTATGTAGGGAAACAAATTATTTAATCAGGCCAGGGAGTACGACTTAATGCGTCTACTTTTTTATGGTTTTTACCACTTCGATGAACGACTATGTAATTGTAGGATTATAGTACTAGTTGCCTATCTCATAAGTCATGGATTTAGACTTGTATTATTTTTGAACCAAACTAGAAGATTATGATCGGTCATGATGAGGAATTTAGTATACCCATATAAACAACACTCAAGTTTCTTTACAGCAAAATATTATGGTGGCGGATTCCTTTTCTGTGGTAGAGAGCTTTTTCGGTTTCTGTAAACTTCTTACTGAGGTATAATACTGGATGTTCATTGTCTCGTTCATCGTTTTGAGCTAAAATGACACCCATACCAGAGTTTGAAGCATCAGTTTTCAAAATAAACTCCTTATTGAAATCAGGTGCATGTAGGCCTTTGAGACAGTTTCTCCTTTAGCTCTTCAAATGCTTTTGAGCACTCTTTCTGTCCAATTTATTTTCTCTTTCTTTAAGTTTAGGTTAAAGGTCCTGCTATAGAAGAGAACATGGGAATGTAATGATTATAATATCCCGCTAACCCTAACAATGCTCTAACTTGACGTTTTGTGGATGGCACTGGAAAATCAAGAACAGCCTTTCATTTCATTTTACTTGGCATTCTCATACCCCGACCTACAATATGTAACACAATAATCTTTCACGGTCGTGAACAAAGTGTTCACAGTCGTGAAAGATTTCGGCCATCATTTTACTAAATGAATATGGTGCATTTTTACGTCCGAAAGGCAACCTAAGTGGTCTAAATGTGCCAAAACGTGTAACAAAAGTGGCTAATTGTTATGTAGAAATCAAATGGCACCAATATGTTATAGAGAAAAAATCACGGTACCAATAAGGTTTCCTACTCTGTTGACATAACACTTAAAATTTTTTAACAGTAATATACTAATATCTATAAGCCCTGTACATTTTGCGTTGTGTTTTCGGATTAACCCTGAAATCAATTGAGAATGAGACGGGTGAAAATCATTGAGCACACACACAAAGAAATAAATAAACATTGACTGATCTAGAAAAGTGAGCCTATTTATTAAAATTTTTAAGAGTTACTTAGTCCAGTAATTTGTAAGCAATTAATATTCAATCCGTACTGTTAACATATTGATTTTTACACAGTGCAGAATTAACTTAATAAGCAAATCTGATTCAAGCTGAACTGTAAAATATTGCTTTCAACAAAATGCATACCTCTACAGAGTAATATTACTTCTATCTTAGACTCAATAATATCAAACTATTATTGCTATTACATTCAGATAAATATGATTAGATAAAATTTTGGATAAATTAACAATACCCTCCCCGGGGAGAAAAAAAAATAATTAACAAGTTATACATTCCAAAAAAAAAACATTTCACACAGAGTAATCAATACCAATGTAATTCTGGTTATTGCACATAGTAACTTTCTATTTTCAAAAGAATGATTTAACCGGGTAATATGTTAATTCAATCAGGCTATTACATCCTACAAGCAATTTAACTCAGAATAATCGATACCAATGTAATTCAGGTTATTGCACATAGTAACTTTCTATTTTCAAAAGAATGATTTAACTGGGTAATATGTTAATTAAATCAGGCTATTACATCCTACAAGCAATTTAATCCCTAAGAGGAGCAAAGAAGCTCAACTAATGACACCTGTACCAATCAATCTTCACCAAGAAAGAAATTCACAAGTTCAATTAACTAATTTAATGAAGAATAAATTTCCTTAACCAATCAGACTAATTTACATTCACAGTTTTAATTAACTAAATTAAATAATGATATATTTCCTTTGGCCAATCTAATAATTTACTTTAATGGACAACAAAATGATTTCATTAGAATTAGGTTAGTTTACTCAACTACAGAATTTTTAATTCAACTAATTAAGTTATTTCAATCACTATTAACTATTTTAGTTGATAGAATTACTTATTAGAAATGTCTATAAAACTTTATTATAATAATTAACTACTATAACCTTTTTTCGTTTTTTTTTTTTTTTTAAATATCAGACCAACAAATAAAAGAAAACAAATAAAAAAATCTTATCTGATGGAATACAAGCTGCAGATGAACAGGAGGAGGAGGAATGCCCACATATTTAAAAATTATCAAGATGCCAAGGAGGACGGCTGCTGAGCGTAGTAGAAAATGAGAAGAGTTCGAGGGTTGATAGTTTTCAAAAAAAATCAAATCCAATCCAATATTGAAGTTAGCATTTTTGTCGTGGGACACCGGAGCTAGCGATGCAGAAGACTCTGGATGGCGGCAATTAATTCTTAAAGATTAGGAAGGTTGAAGCAGATGGAAACTATTCATGGAGGAGAGACTGAAATTTCTTCTTAACGGCACTAGAACTAGGCATCACTAGCGATGCAGAAGACTCTTGATGGCGGCAATTAATTCTTAAAGATTAGGAAGGTTGAAGCAGATGGAAACTATTCATGGAGGAGAGACTGAAATTTCTTCTTAACGGCACTAGAACTAGGCATCACTCTTCTTCGCTTTTTCCTATTTTAATTATCTTTGAGTAACTTACATATTAAGGCACGGCTATGAGGAGCCTATAATTTAGTCGATGTCATAATTCGTGCACTTAAGTTCCTCGTTCACAACTCCAGGGCAAGAGGCCCGTAGCTCCAAAGACGGAAAAATGCATTTTCCAAGATGAAATTCTGCTGCCAACGAGACAGCATCAGATGGTAAGTAGAAAGTGCAAAAAGTGTGAAAAGAAGTCAGCTCGTCCCCTAAAACAACCCGTTAAAAGGGAGAGCGCCGGACTGCCAAGTTGGCGCAACCCATTTTTTCACCGAAAGTTGAAATAGTTGCAACCACAGCATACCCTCATGTTAACAAACTCGCCAAAACCACTATTTTAAAACCTCAACGGAAAATCCAAGTCGCCAAACCCTCGCCAAATAACTGCCACCTGCAACCGGGGGAGATTAGGAATTTCAACAACCCTGCAAGGGTCCCAACGAAAGAACGCTGAAAACTCGCAAAAAGTGACTTTTCAACCGGAAAGAAGGCATTTCATCCCCCTTTAACTAAATCACAAGCGAAACGAAGAAAAATCTACTAATTAAAGCTCATAACTGAAATGCAATTAAAGTTAGAAAAATGAAAGTTATGCCAAATTAAAGAGCTAATTTTTCTGCAACTAATGATATGAAATACTAAGAAATCAAATTAATTTTTGACATGAAAAACTGAGTTTATTACGCAGAAACAAAAATACTTATCCATTGTTCGCGTGTACAAGATTGAAGAAATACATAAGAATTTTCCTTAACAATTCCCCCACGGAAAATACATAAGAATTTTCCATAACAATTCCCCCACGGTACGGAAAAAGAAAAATTTTGAGAAACAAAATTTTTTTACACACTCCTTAATAATTGCAGAAAAATTATGCACAACTGCAAAATATTATTACACACCTGGAAGTAGTCACGGAGAACAGTGATAAGTACACACAACTATTAAAAATTTACCTTCACTTAAACCAACGAAAAAAGAAATTCAACTAAAACATTTAAATACAATTCAATTTGTAGCTACAAAGACAGCAAGAGTGAAGTGTCACTGATACCTTTAATTACTAACTTGGTATCACAATGCTCATAACCCGAAACAACCAAACAACTAGTGAGTAATTAAATACAAGCTTTTTGTATCCTAATCAACAACAGAATCAAACAACAAGAACCAGAAAAGTTTATCAGAAATAACCTCTAAACAGAAAGGAAGTACACACACGCAGAGAGAATCTCCAGAAACGGAATTCAGTAACTTGACCAAAATCTAAACCAAAGAAAAAAAAAAAAAGTCTAGCGCGTAACTAGAAACAAAAGGGGAAAAAAAATTTGAAAACTTAACTTGAACCAGGAAATGAAAATTCGGACCAGCCGAATAAATTCCTAAACGCAAACCACTATGGAGTCACGCACTAAAACCGAAACTAAGAAAACTCTCAACAAGCGCATACCACCAACAGAGTGAAAACCAACTAAATAAACTCGGAACTTAAAAAAAAAAAATTCTTCAAAGAGCCAAAGAAAATTCAAGACAAATGTAAGGAATCAAAACTCAATAATAAATCAATTACCCCAAAAAATCTAGACAAAAAAAATTTGTCACCAGGACTACATCAAGACCGAACCGAAGCAAGTTAAAAACACATATAAAAATTTCAAAATAACAAAAAGTGTTCAAAATATCCTTAAAATTTAAACCGTATGAAACATAAAATCTGTCCACAAAAGCTGTTTAGGGAATGTACACTGATTTGAGAAAATGCAGTATTGAGCAACATCTATACAAAAACACCCAAAGTAAACAAACACAATGAAACATACAAAACCCCAATTAGGAAAATGAGACAGCAGTCTGTTCAGGACAAAAGTGCATGCTCTGCAATTGTGAGATGCAGACTTTAGCATAAACACAAAAAAAATCTACCAAATAGACTACCAAAAAATACCTGCAAGGAATAAATGTGAATATCTCAAACAAGGAGGAAGTGTTTTAAAACTCAAAATCTCCAAAATAAACTCAAACTCAACTCAAAATCAATAACTCCACAAATGCGTACACTAAGCTCCAAGTAAAAATCCACACTGGAACCTGGCAGTGTCTCTACCCAAGTATAAAAGCAACAAGAAGTCTTGTGAGTTTAAAACAATGGCAATAAACTGAAAATGCATAGCATAATACTAATGAAAAAAAAAAAAAAACTCATAATATCAAATTCACACAAAAACTGCTCCAGCACCCTGAAGTCTCCCGTATAGGTATTCATTCTCATTTCACACCAATGATCCAAACCAGCACAAAACTCAAATACCGAATTAGAATTAAAACCATAAGTTTGCAACAAATTCAATCAAGAACAGAAATCCTGTGACAAAAAATTAAAAACTAATAAAAATCAAATAGATTACTCATTAACAATTTAACTCACAATTAAAAACAAATATTACACAACTCACTATTAATTTCCTCACCAGACTAGCAGTTAAACAACCTGAACACTTACACAATGAGTATAGAAGAGTAATTATCCTAATTTCATAAATTTCACAACACAACAATATTCTACCTTGTCACACTTAATTCTCATAACTCGCAATTCTAAATTCTCTTAAAACACTACACTTCTACTGTTTAACCATTTCTCACCAACAGTAATCACTAATCATCAAACTACAAAACTCAGAAATTAGGTGGAATCTCAATTACAACTTGTACAACTCATTAAGCCAAACCACAACCACAGAATAATTGAACACACAAAAAGCTAAACAACTTCACTCAAGCTGATAATCTAAACAATTCCCTAAAATCTAAAAAAAATTCAGTCAAATTTCTAAACAGACTATCACTGGTCCCTCGTAACTTTACAAACTAACGCGCATTAAAGTTAAGAAAGCAACTCAATTACTCAAAATAAAATCCAAATCTGTTGTACTAATTTCCTAATCCAATAACACCATTTACGAACTTAAAAAAAACTTCACTGTTAAGTTAAAACAAACAATTGTTCCGACATTAAAAATAATTCACTAAAAAGGAACTAACCAAATCAAACTGTTAAAAAAATTGCAGTTAACACAAGGAATTCAGAAAAATTCCAATACCATACATTACTTTAAATTAAGTAAAAGGTGAGTCAGAGAGCTAGGTAAACGCAAACATAAAAATTCAGCTCTACTCAAAACACAGTATAAGCATACATAAAATAGAAATTCAATACATAATTCAAAAATACACATTTACATACAGTGGTCTACCAGTCGCGAGGTCACGGCACCATTTGTTATGTAGAAAAAATTAATATTTTTCATTTAACTTTTATCTCTTTACAACTGACTACTTGGTGCCGCGACAGAAAAAACAAAACTAAAACTACTAACTCTAAACTTTGTACTTAGTAATCAAAACTTTTAAAATCTAAAAGACATCAAAGAAAGATATCCTCCCTGGTGTTTTGGTAGAATCACGATTAATTATGCACATCCACAACAAAATCCTTAACAGGCTATCTCTCACTAAATGAAAACTAATTTATATCACCAACCTGAAAACACATAAATTTCAATCTTAAATCTAGAGATAAGCTTAAACCTTGAACATTTCAAATATCACACAGAACTCTTCAAAACACCGGGGAAAGATAAATCTCCCAATTAAGAAGTCTACTCTTCAAATCAAAATAAATTCAGCAAACCGATCGTATAGTCACCAACTAAAATTAATTTTTTCCTACTACCGCAATATAATTACCCAGGTTCGGTTGAAAAACCATGTTTCCGTTAGGATCACATGGGTGACCTACAGTAGACCACAATTAATACACACAAAAAAAAACATACAATATTAAAGATAATAAACACATTTATTGAAAATTCCCACACATTATAACTTAAGATAGCTGGCCAGACTACCCCTACAAAATCTTTTAAAGTCCTCATAGTTTTTTTCTTTTCATAACAATCTCAATTTAAACATTATTTCATTAACTCAAAAATCATAGGGAAACACGTCACAGTTCTTAATCATTTTAAGCAGGAACTCAAGAATATTAAACTCATTTAAAAAAACTAATTTAGAATAAAACATATTGAACATAGCACTTAAACATTAAAACAAAGATTCACTTCCTCCAATTAGTTCAATTGACTTCTGACTATTAAACATTAAATAAAAAATTACTTTCTCAGCTAGAAATTGTTAAAAATATTCAATTTTTATCTACTTAACATGTCAACTCTTGCTTTAGTATTAAACATTTCCAAATTTAAAAAGATTATGTATCAAAATAAAAAGTCACTCACGAAATCGGCGTACCACCTTTGAGAGAATCAGGGAGCTGCCCAAATCCATTGATCCAATTTCAAAACACCGAAACAATAACTACTAAATCTTCATCGTTGTTTTCCGGAACCGGAGCCTTTTCATAGTTCATAGTTTTCAATTTGACTCAGGGAGCTGCCCCGATCTAAATTACAAATCCCGAAACAATAACATCCAAATCTTCATCGTTGTTTTCCGGAACCGGAGCTTTTTCATAGTTCCAGTTTAAAGTTTTCAAATTCCTCCGTTAAGCAGCACTTTCACTCAATCATCTTCCCGTTTTCGAAGTTCCACTGAAGATAAGAGAAAGAGGTCGAAACTGGAGACAAAAGACCAAAGCAGACCTCAGGCGATGACGACTTTCCATATTTCCACCTTTTCTAAAGCAAAATAGATACTCCAGCACGAACGAGCAGTTCAGACTGTTCCACAAATGGGAAAAAGAGATCTCAGCGACGAAATTGAAAATAATAGGCTGCAAGAATTGCCGCCGTCACCCTCCGTACCCAGAAATCTCGGAGATAAAAACTTAACTGTATACCGCGGTCGACCACGGCAGAACCGCCGCGTTTTCCTCCGCACCATCTCAGCACCTCACTGACCGCGGCCGGCCCCGTAGGGGCCGCCGTCAAAGTAGCAAACCCCTAAGGCTCCAAAAAACCTCTTCAAAGTCTTCTCTCCAAATCCCTTTTTTTTTTTCAAGTCCAAAAAAAGATCCCCTGCCTTCCGTGCAACGGCTTAAGAAACCTCGGTTTACCCACACCAAGAAACGCCTCAAAATTACTATTGGTTCAAACAACACTAAAATTAAAATTTAGCCAATCTTAAGGAAACTTAGAACTCCCTTTCGCCAATTAAAAGAAAGGTCATAAATCGCTACTGAAATTCTCAGAAATTCAGAACTTTCTACAAGAAGACAGACCCTTTCGTTCCCACGCAACAGAAGAATGTTTCCAACCTATAACTCTGTCAAAATATCGCTGCCCCTTAGAACTGTTCGCCTATGAACGAGAAAAACACGTGTTTTCAACCCCCGCGAAAAAAGGGGAAAAAGCAGCTGGACAGTGACCTCTAACCTCCAAAGAAGACTACGCGTGAGAAACGGAAATACAACCGCGCCCTTTTAACTGTAACACATATTCTGCCAAACTTAAGGGAGTTTAGCCGTAAAGTTTAACAATATTAAATATTAAACATTAATTTAAAATAAGCTCAATACAAATTCATTAAACACAAAAAATAATATAATAACTAAGAATACATTATGCACAGTAAAATAATACGAACTAATTATATACAACAAAAATACATAAGAATTTTCCTTAACAATTCCCCCACGGAAAATACATAAGAATTTTCCATAACATAATCTTTGAGCATTAGGTGTTAAAGTTATTTACCAGTATCCCTTTGTTAAATCCTAAAGAGTTATACATTTTGCGCCAGCTACAGTTTCTACTCGTTGTTCGATATCAAGCAAGGGTAAAGAATTGTGTTTTAGTCAACTTATTCAATTTTCTATAGTCTATGTATAATTTTCTATAGTCTTGGTTCCCTCCCTGCTACTTCCACTAAAATTATAGGAGAACTATAATCTGAATCTTCTATTTCAATTATTTTATGCTGAAACATTTTATCAATTTCTGTTTTTAATATATAAGTTTGTCTAGGAGACATTCTGTATAGTTTACAGTGGATTAAGGTGTTTTTTGTCAAATGAATATCATGCTTTGTTAAATGAGTTTTTCCAGGCTAATTAGAAAGGATTTTTGAAAACTTTAGCAGGATATCATGCAATTCTTGAATCCGTTGTTCATTTAATTTATCACTTAAGGAAATGTTTTCTTTAATGTCCTGAAAACCGAACAATGTTGATTCAGAGTCAATTGTTGGGAAATTTTCCCAACAATTGACTCTGAATCAACATTATTCTGAACTAGTACTATAACCCTATAATTACATAGTCGTTCATCGAAGTGGTAATAACCATAAAAATGTAGACGCATTAATTTTTTGAAGACGGGATGGCCATATCATCAATTTCAGACTGATATCCTGTAATCGTAAGGTTAATCGATTCTGCTCGCCTATGGTAAGGTTTTAGTATGTTAACGTGGTAGACTTGATTAAAGTCTTTTTTTTTTCCTTCGAAACTCACAACATAATTAGTTTGGGATAATTTTTTCTCAACCTTCCCAGGACGTTTCTATTCAACTGCTAGTCTGTTTGGTTTATTCGTTGATACTACTAATACTAAATCTCCTTCAGATAATTCCCTTTTGATAGCTTTACGATCATACCACACTTTTCTTTTGGTTTGCATTTTCAGCATTTTATCTGTAGCAACTTTGGGTACATAGCTCACAAACTTGGTCAAAATAATAATAAGGAATAATGATTCGGTTTTGCTTTTTAAAATAAAGTTTGAATAATATTGCTATATTCTCAATTTTTCGTAACATTTTGTTTTTTGACAAAATGTAGCGATACCCCTTCCTTCCTGGACAAGCGTGCAGTTGAATGAGTTCTCTGACTCGGGCAAACCTGAAGATCACTACATCAAACAAAATACAATTATTATCTATAATATACTCCATATTCTTTTAAAACTATGTTGTATGTATTACAATAATAGTGAAAATCTTTATAAAGGTTATCACAAGGATATATTATCAATCATAAGAATTAAAAATGTTGTAAATTGCGTCAAATATAGAGATTCTACTAAGGAAAAAAATTAAGTTTTAAATTATTTAGAAATGTTTCTTCAAACAGTTACGACCTCGATGCAATTTTTAAAAATTTCATTTAGAATTTTTTTAATCATTGCTATGTCTAGAACATCTATAAAGTCGTGGAAAAACTCAAACATTTTATTTGTACTGAACTTAGAATATAAATGCATTGTCTTGTACTTACAGTATCAGCAACAACTCGTGATGATGCAGCTAAACAGAACAGTAAATTCAAATTAGAACATAGAATAGTAGTAAAAGACTATACAATGAATTTAACTCTAAACTGGTTAGGCAATTCTAACCAGAGCGTCAAAATTAAGGTGACGGTAAGTATGTAACGCAAAACCGAATAATTACTGCTATCAAAACTGGCAGGAGCTAAATGTAGCGTCCACGCGCAAGCCAGAAACATACTCCGCCTTAAAATCCAAAAATTAAACTTAAGTACTCTCATTTACATTCTGGTGAGAAAAACGGAAAGGACAAGTTATAGTACAGATACAAATCACAATAACCAGTTAATTTAAAAAATAACCCTATATATTGTTGCGTGCGTACGGTTTCATAATAAACTAAATGCAAAAGTCCGATTAAAAGTGAACAAAATTCATTCTTATCACAACTAATAAAAAGAAACTGCTGAAATTTTCTCCGAGATGTTAGTACAATCTCGCAATATCAAGAAAAATTACAGTGGTGGCCAAAATTGTGGACACTTTTGGAACTTTTTATGTTTTTGAACTTTGTATGCTTATAGAAAACGTCCCATTTCACAAAATGCAAACTTGTATATATCATTTTAAAGAGAATTTATTACTGAATTCAATACAAAACACAAAATTCAATTATTTGCAATACAAAGTCAAACGATAATAGTTATCGATATACATTAGATAATGATGATTACAGTGAGTTATCAGTACTTAGTAGGATACCATTTATTTTTGATTACAGCTTCACATCGACGTTTCATTGAGCTGACAAGAGTTTTAAGCTCTTCTTTCGTTATTACATGATGCCAAGAAACAATTAGAGCCTCAAAATAGTTCCCTTTTATATGATGGGCGCCTCATTCTGACAAGAGTTTTCAAACGGTGCCACAAATTTTCGATAGGATTGAGGTCAGGAATGTTTCCTGGCCATGACAACAATTTAATGCTCTTTGTGCGAAACCACTCTTTCGATATTTTGGCCATGTGGCAAGGAGCAGAATTCTGCTGAAAAATAAACGAAGCATTGTTGGGAAAGACATCTCTGACGGAAGGTAAAAGTTTTGCTTCTAGAATAATGACAACGTATTTTCTGGCATTCAGTGTCCCATCGATGACATGAAGGCGACCAATACCATCTGCTGACAAGCATGACCAAATCATAACACTAACTGGGTTCTTCACAGTTGCTTGAATGCAGTCAGGATGTAGCCCTTCTCCTATTCTACGTCTTACATATTTTCGCCCATCACTACCGAAGAACGATATCTTAGTTTTATCACTCCATATAACTTGTGACCACTGATCATCTGTTCAATTAATGTGTTCCTTTGCCCACTGTAGTCTTTGTTATAGTTGCTGAAAATTAAGATAAGGCTTTTTTCGTGGAATTCTACCTCTCAGTCCAACATCTGTTAATCTTCTCCTGATTGTTCTTGGACTGACAGAAACACCAGCATCATTCAGATCACTTCTGATGACCGCTGATGACATTTTTCTATCTTGGAGACATAGTCTTTTTATTCTTCTGTCATCAATAGATGTGGTGCACCTTTTTCGGCCTTTTCCTTCATTGTTTTTTATTGAATTTGTTTCCTGATATCATAAACAAAACTTTCGGGCTCCAGATGTAGTCACTAAACCACCCGTCTTGGAATTTCAGCATAGAAAAGACCACTTTCTCGTAACACAATAATATTACATCTCTTTCTAGGTGTCCAATCTACTCTTTTATTTGATGTCATTGCTTCTTGACTAAATATTAAAAAATTTTACAAAAATTCCTACTTGTAATTGCAGTGTATAAGAAACAGGTCCTCCTTCTACAGAACAAAGCAAAATAATTAATTGCTTTAAGTGTAAACAGGATGGCAGATTGTACTGGCAGTTATTAACATTTGATTGGTTCTCAGAACAAGAACAGTGATTGGCCAGGAAAGCTAGACATTACAAACCACTTCATAACTGTGTTTTTTATTTATATTAAAATACATATAACTTTTTTTGTTTTGCAAATAATTGAATTTTGTGTTTTGTATTGAATTCAGTAATAAATTCTCTTTAACATGATATATACAAGTTTGCATTTTGCGAAACGTAACATTTTCTATAAGCATACAAAGTTCAAAAACATAAAAATTTCCAAAAGTGTGCATAATTTTGGCCACCACTGTAGTCCAATCCGAGTATGCAAGGATCTGTAATCTCTGCCAAGTATGCTGTGTAATGGTAGACGGCACTTCCAAACGTGATGTTCAGATTTAATATTCCATCTATGTCAATTTTATCACCGGACGCAGTCTGGAGGGTAACACAGGATGGCGTCCAAATGAGTTTATCTTTAAATTGTTGAGCTAAATCTCTCCGAATGATGGTAACATTAGCTACTGTGTGAATGATCATATTTCAAGGAACTCCACCGATATGCCCATTGATGGATAGTCCATTACTGCTGCCACTCACTGCAGAAATCTTGAGCGCTTTAAATCGGGATTTTTCATTAACGTTCAAACTCCGCTCCGCGATATGATCAATAATTTGTTTCCTGCGTCGTTGCTGGGTAATAGTCTTATTTTCCGTCCACTGGGGTGTTCTCCACTTCCTTCGTACATGATCTTCAGCTTCGCAGATTCAGGGCTTTGGTTTCTTGTCACTCCTTTTCCTTTTCATGACACTTAATTGGCTGTTTAAATTGTCTCTCTTAATTTCCGTGCTCGGATGTTCTGCAGTTCCTTCGTATGTGAACTTCGACACCGCAGTTCCAGCACTTTAGAGTTGGTTTCTTTTCACTCCTGTTCCGTATCAGGGCACTGAATTTTATAGTCAAATCATCTATTTTATTTTCCGTGCCTGAGGTCCTCTGCAGTGTCGTCGTATATGGTCTTCAGTATCACATTTCCATTACTTTAGAGCCAGTTTGTTCACACTCTTACACCGTATCAAAGCATCTTATAATTTGCTTGTACTACCACTTTTACTTTTTAGTTAAATATATTGATACTCTCTTCTATTTCCTTTTGTGTAGTCTTGAGAGAATATGTTTCGCTTGAAACCTATTCAGACTTGTAGTAATACTATTTTATTTAGTTGATTTTTGGTAACTTTTTTGTTACTCGGAATTTCGGGCATGGTTTTCCTGAATACCGTTTGAATTTTTAATTAAATGTGTTTTTGTGTTTTTTAATTTTGGTATTCCGGCTACGTTTTTGTCTTGAGGGTCCGGTTGGGTCTTTGGATGTCCTCGTTTTTGGCTTGTATAGAGACATCTCTTTATACCATAGGGCTACTTTGTGGTTAGGCGGGTGAGATGTTCTCATTAACGTACCATATCAAAGCACTGACTTGTATGAATAAATCATCTAAACGAGCCATCAATTAATCCTCTGACTAACGGATTTGCACAACTCTGACTGGGTAGCGATCACTACGAGTTGCTTGCTGGGCTGGCTCGAATACCATGGCGTACATCAGAGCACCTTTTACGTCCTTAGCATCAGCCATTCGAAGAGCCTTCTGTACTCTAGGATCCCGGATGCCATTGAATTTAAAATATTGCAAGAACAGGATTTCCTTCGTTTCTCTCGGGCACTCTGTAAAGGCGAGGCGAGACAGCCTTCCAACATCCGTGACGAGCTCCTGGAGTGTTTCGGTGAACTTCTGTTGACCGGATTTTAAGTCTGCTGTAATCTGCTGTAGTCTTTCAAACATTTCTCCCCGAAGCGCAGTTCCAATGCGCCGGATGCAGCTTCGAAATCTAGCCTTTGATTTTTGAGAAGAGTCTGAAGGTTATCCGCTGCGTCTGCTATCAAAGAAACGGCGGGAGGACAGGCCTTAGCTTGTGAATCCCATCCATTCGCATCCAGAACTATAGAAAACCGTGTCTTATACACTTGTCAGGAGGTCTTCCCATCATATGTCGATAGCTTCAGAGACAGACGAGCAAGGCATGCGCAGAAATTTGAAACTATCCGAATTGCACCCTGTCGTCGCTGCGAATTTCTTTAAATTATCAACTTCTTTGGTAACTGCAGGAAACCTGTCATCAATTTGTTGTTCGATATGTCCTTGGACGACAGAAACGTTTTCTTCAATTTGTTGTTCGACTCGCTGTTGCAGGGTCGAATTGCTTCCTTCGATTCATTGCTCTACAGCAGAAACTCTCTCTCCTATTTGTTTTTTCTCAGAAGAAACTCTTTATTGAATTTCCTCAACTTTATTTTCAGCAGCGTCTATTCTGCCTTCCATAGACTCAAATTTGTTTTCTATCATACAGGTAATCTCTTCTTGAATAGCTTTCATATCTGCTTTAACGGAATCTTATCCATCTTTTATCTCCTCTTTAACAGAATCTTGGCCTGTTTTCATCTCTCCTTTAACTGAGTTGACAGTCCCTTCCCTCTTTTCTTGAAATGCAGCAAATGCAGTCATCAACTGCCTCATTTGTTCTTCCAGCGCTCTTGTAATTGGCATTCAATATGCCATTTCCAACACCAAAATGTATTGCGTGTGTACGGGTAATTAAATGGGGTAATATTACGATTACTCGTAATAAATTGAAAGCACAACTCCGATGAAAAGTGAATAAAATGTATTATTATCACAACGAATAAAAACAAAATGCGGAAATTTTTCAGAGATATTCGTACAATATCGCAATATCTCACAGTAGTTATATTTTAAACTGCTGAAACGTTTTACAGAACACAATTCAAATTAGAAAAAGCTAATCCGAACTCACCGTGAATTCGCTACAGTAATCAACAGCAGTTTTCTAAACAACTGAATTGAGATGTTTTCTTCCAGCTTTTATAAGCTTTTTAAATGCAGGAGAACATTCTCGTATTTTCTCGATTTTTCTGGATAGCAAAAGAGTACAGTTACGAGATATCTATTTATAAAAACGTTAAATTCGCGTGCTCGTGTATTTTAATTTTTTCGTCCTCTTCAAACAAGTCTCGTGCTGCATTACACGGGAATAGAAAACAATTTTAATTACAGATTCTACTAAAAGTAGCTAAATAAATACCGAAATCTTGAAAATATTATTTTCGAGCTTTCGCAGATATTTTCGTAAAAGCAGTATAATCTTCAAATTATTAATATTTTCTTTAAGAACACAAAAAAGTTCCAGAATTTTACTTTCTGTGACACCGGATAGCTCAGAAAAAAAATCTTTTAAACGGTGTTTAAACCGAATAATTTAACTTCATTTTACAGAATTTAAAAAGTTAAGAAACCTTCCATTTCTGGGCTATTATTTTAATTATTTTAATCATTTCTAGATTTTTTTTAAATTTTACTGTTTTTAAGCAGTAGGACCGAAAGTAAACTTTCATTTTGTGCAGCAAAATACATATCTTCCTGCTCGGTAGCCGAATAGCTTGCTTTTTCTTTGAAACTAATTTTAATCGTTAATTTTTTCAACTGTGTTTAGTGTTTTATGTTTTTCTCTATTTTACAATTCTTAATGAAGATGCTTCGAGTTCTTATGTATTTTTGCCTTGCTGAAGAGTGAGAACTAAATTAGTTGAAGTAGAAATGCATGTCTAAGGAATTTCGTGGAAATAAGTTTAAATGATAGCAAGCAAAAAAAAGTACACTTTAATAGGCCGTACAAGGAAGTCACGCCGTGATGTCCATATCAGACAATTTTTTTCATGCGAAGATTTCTGTAATACTAATTACATTTTATTCCTTACTAGAAAGAATAATTTGCAAAAAAGGGACTTCTTTACAGGATTTCTGTGATTTTTAAAACCTATTTCTTTTTCTTTTCAAAGATTTACTTTGCGTTTTAATACCTATTTTATTGAAATTGTTTATAATTTAATCTCATTATGGATGTGTTATATAAAACTGTAGAGCTTGAGTGACGTTTAAATTTATTTGCAATAAAACCTGTTCCGACATTTATAATATTTTATAATCTGCATTTTTGTTAGTCTTTTCTTTTAATGCTAATCTTTTAATTTCGTTGTAATTCGTAATATTAAAATATTCAAAAACTGCAGTTGTTTTAGCAAAAAGAACTATAAAAGATTTCAGGCGAGCAAACTTGCATTATTCCACCAAAGAATTTCCTGTGCTCTCCAGTGTTAAGGCTGAAAACCACTTTTAAAATAGACTTCAATAGCTTATTTTATCTCGCTAGCCAAAGGAAAAAAAAGAAACCAAACAAACTGAGCACGAAGAGGAGAAGTAGGGTCATTTTTCTGGTGGAGGCAGCAGTAACAGAGCATTTTCCAGCAAGAAGTTTTGCAGAAATCCAGAGATGCTGTTTACTATATAAAGCGGAAACTGTCCGAAGAAGTATCCCGGATCATCCTTTTACATTAACTTGCTCAAAGTAGTGGAAGACCGAGTTCTGCGAACATTGGAGTCTCTTAAATTCTTTTTATTTTTTATCTCCCTTGCCGTTATTTAAAACACAAGTTGTTTGTTTCCTCCTTTTAAGGCTTCTTTTTACAGGCATTTGTATCTCGAGATCTAATTCTATTAGACTGAGGAATATACGTTTTAGTTGCGTTTTATAATTGTGTTTTCGTACCGATTAGTATCTTAGTCCCATAATTAGCGCAGTATCTAATTAAAATGCAACAAAATTATGAAGGCGTTTTATCTAATTCTAAATATCATAAAACAACAGAATATATACGAACTGAACAATAAACTACTCTTATAATAGAGTACCAGTGCTACTACTACTACTATTATTAATTGAATTACTAATATGTATTCCAGTC
This sequence comes from Stegodyphus dumicola, assembly GCF_044657685.1. Taxonomy (NCBI): domain Eukaryota; kingdom Metazoa; phylum Arthropoda; class Arachnida; order Araneae; family Eresidae; genus Stegodyphus; species Stegodyphus dumicola. Next base: position 2,396,892 of record NC_140769.1, on the reverse strand, counting down.
TTAACTGCCTCAAAATGCCGAGCGGATAAGACTGCTGAATACTGGTAGATCGGCCTGGTTTCGGCTTATTTTAGAGTTACAGACAATACGTTAAAAGCGTGTCATCTTCGTGGGTTTTCTTATGAGAAATGTGAGTTTTTTTTCTTTGAAAATCTTCCAAGAGTTCATTTCTTTCCTTTGGGCCCCATGTGCAAATAGTAATTGTACTTATAATGTGCTTATGCAATTAAAATGGTCTAAAAGGCGCTAATATCTCACCATTTGATATGCTCACGGTGAGCTGCTGTAGACTGCGAGGCTCGTTCCATGCTGCAGAGTAGATAAAGCCTTTCATTCGGAAGCGATCCTATGTGATCAATTTGTTACTACGTTTTTAATACTTATCTTTAGTTAAAGTTACTTTCCTATCTCTCTTAATTTCCTATCTCTCTTATTTCAGCGTACAATTTCCTGCCAGAGTGTGTTTTGAAAATCGCGGTTAATTCAAATCCGGAAGAGCGGTATTTAAGTCGAAGTTCCACTGACTTCGTTAGAGAGCCAGAGATTCTGACTAGCGCGCGTTTAGCATTTGGCTACACTCTATCTAAGCTACTACTACGCTCGGCCGTATTTTAGGCTTTTGATAGCTTCGCCAGTCTAGTTGATATATATGGCCAACTACTCAGAATTGTGATATTTTCGGCTATATCCTTATAGTTAAGTTTTGTTTCTTAGCACTCTTGAGTTCAAACACAAGTGAAGGCTTTTCTGTGCGCTCTGAGTAAGGAGACGATTGTGAAATTTTTATTTTGAGAAATAAAGGGTAATTAACACTTCTTGAGTTTACGCCTCTGTTCTTGAGCTAAAGCGATGATTCGCTTACCAGTTTACAAGGATCGTACACACTTAGCTGTAAGAGAATAGGTCGGAACCCTAAAACTTCTTACAGGGATGCTCTTATGGAAGGCTTTTAAGTGACAAGTAGGAACAACATTTGGTGATTAATTCAAACGATCTTTTACTATTTCAATCATATGCGGATCCTATGCAGTCACTTCTTAGGGAAGCTCTTATGGAATGCTAGTAAGTGACAAGTAGGAACAATATTTGGTGATAAATTACAACTATCTTTTATTCTTTTAATCCTATGCAGATCCTAACTTCTTATAGGGAGTAACTTCTTACACTTATGCCTTTATGGAACCTAGTAAGTGACAAGTAGGAACAATATTTGGTGATTAATTCAAACGATCTTTTACTCTTTCAATCATATGCGGATCCTATGCAGTCACTTCTTAGGAATGCTCTTATGGAAGGCTAGTAAGTGACAAGTAGGAACAATATTTGATGGTTAATTATAACGATCTGCTATTCTTTTAATCCTATGCAGTCACTTCTTATAGGGATGCTGCTATGGAAAGCTGACAAGTAGGAAAAATATTTGTTGTTTAATTATAACGAACTTTTAATCTCTTATTCATATGCAGATCCTAATTATTTTATAGGGAGTAACTTCTTATAGAGTTGCTATTATGGAAAGCTAGCAAGTCACAAGTAAGAATAATATTTGGTGGTTAAGTATAACGATATTTTAATCGTATGCGGATCCTATGCAGTCACTTCTTGTAAGGATGCTCTTACGTAATGATAGTAAGTGACAAGTAGGAACAATATTTGGTGATTAATTATAATGATCTTTTATTCTTTTACTCCTATGCAGATCCTAACTTCTTCTTATAGAGAATAACTTGTTACAGTTATGCTTTTATAGAAACCTAGTAAGTGACAAGTAGGAACAATATTTGGTGATTAATTCAAACGATCTTTTTTACTCTTTCAAATCATATGCGGATCCTATGCAGTCACTTCTTAGGGATGTTCTTATGGAAGGCTAGTAAGTGAGAAGTAGGAACAATATTTGATGGTTAATTATAACGATCTGCTATTCTTTTTAATACTATGCAGTCACTTCTTATACGGATGCTGCTATGGAAAGCTAGCAAGTGACAAGTAGGAATAATATTTGATGATTAATTATAACGATCTTTCAATCTTTTAATTCTATGCGGATCCTATGCAGCAACTTCTTGTATGAATGCTCTTATGAAATGCTAGTAAGTGACAAGTAGGAACAATATTTGGTGATTAGTTATAACGATCTTTTATTCTTTTAATTCTATGCGTATCATATGCAGTCACTTTATAGAGGGATGCTCTTATGGAATGTTAGTAAGTGACAAGTAGGAACAATATTTGGTGGTTAGTTATGACGATTTGCTATTGTTTTTATTTTTACCTCTACCTGTGCTAGTATCAGTTATTTTAGCCTGTAGTATTGGCCACTAATTAACATGTTTATTAATTATTAGTCATTAATTTTCAGGTGAATTAAGGCTGAGATGTCATTTTCCTATTTAAAACGAATTTTGAGATAAAATGCATTGTATAAATAAACAATACACTTACGTTAATTTTTCCCGGTTCTAATTAATTTTCTCAGTTTGCCACATTATGTAAGGAAACGACTGTTTTCAGGGCAAAGTTTTCATTTGATGGAATATATTTAGAAAATTTCACGAGTAGTTTTTGAATCCAGATTATGAGAATTAGAATACTCAATGAAGAATTGCTTGCTTTCCAATATTTATTATTTCGAATTTGCGACTGGAATTCTGAAGCCTCCATATTAAAATTCGGATTTTATTTATTTCTAGTTTCCGAGTTAAGAGAAAGTGTAGTCACGAGTAAGAAATAATTTGAATTTTTAAATGAAACAAAAATAAATACAGGCATGGAAGATGTATGTTAACAAATTAAAAATATATCTATGAAGGAAGGGAATCTGTGAAAGGAATCTATGAAGGAATATCTATGAAAGGAAATACATATGTATTAACACTTTGAGCGCCACGTCAGACATCTCTGGCTGACACTAGACTTTCCGTTTCGGCCGCGTCAGCCATCTGCGGCTGACACTAGACTTTCCGCTTAGGCCATGTCGACCGCCGTTGGCTGACAGCGTGTAACATGATACATAACTATAAAATTTACTTTATTTTATGGAAGTACAGTAAATTTATTTAAAATTTACTTAATTTTGATTCATTACAGGACTAATGGATTTCATTGAAACACGGTAAATATAAAAACGGTTCTCCATTACAGCTATTGCAAAATGTGACAACTGTCTTAGTCTTTTTTTCTGCCCATTACTCTACCAGCTTCAGTTGCATTTTTATCATAACATAATTTACAATATTTCCGTACTCCAAAGGCTTTTCTCGCTTTTCTTTAGAGTTTACGTTGTCGTTTTTTAGATATTCGTGCATTTCTGTTCGATGGAATGTCTTCTTTCTTACAACTTATAAGGGATAGCGCTAAGTCTTTTCGGAATTCAGTAATGCTAATTTTCTGCTTCGTAATATCTTTGCATAGAATGTAACTACTTACAAAACAGACTTGGCGCGTAACGTGTTGAATGAATGCCTATAGGAATCCCGTCCCGAACGTAAACTATTTTCTGCTGCGATAAGAATCACGGGCCCTACAATGCCAGAGCTTTTAAGCGGCGCGCGTGGCCTGAACAGGATTGCCTAAGAAATACTTGTGGCGCTCAACGTGTTAAGTACTAGTGGAAATTTTCATGATACCGGAAAACCTTACTGGTATAATGTTCCTCGATATTCTGTCTAGATATAACGTCGAGGAACCAGTGAAGCAAGTAGCGAATTATCACTAACTTCGAATAGTTACTACAAATACGCGAGAAGGGTTGAAATACCCTTTCATTGACCCAGAAATAGTAACAGATGGAACTTACTCGTGCTTACAAGAAAGTCTATACAGTAAACTAAATAGACTTATCTGAAGCTAGTCACAAATACCTAGCGTATTTGGCCCTTAAATTAACCTAGCCGACGTTTATCAACATGCACGTATACAATACGACCAAGCATAATAGATTCAGAAGGTAAACAAGCACCACTAAGGACTCTTAAGCATTTTTTCTAGAAGTAAGTTGAACTTTCTCGAAGAAAGTTCAAGAAAGACTTCTTCTAACTCATTTAATGCGATTCTAAAAGCTCATTCTGGTAGGGAGTAGTAAGTGGAAAACAAGAATTGAAACGAAAGTGTTTCAAAATTAAAAAAAAGCTGTTATAAAATTACACTTTACACCATTGAAAATATAAGAAAAAAAAAAGAAACTAATGTAGAAGTTCAACAGTCCGTTGCGAAGTTGACAGAAGCGTAAAAGAAAGAAAAAGCTGAAGTCCGATAATCTGTTACGCCGGGGCAACTCCGAATTGCTATATATCCTGGATTATTTGATTTTATGCAGAAGGTTAGATTAATTAAATACGGTAAAGTTCAGGTTATTTGCTTGAGCGAAGGAATGTTTTCATGCAGAGCTTTGTAAGAGAAGCTGACTAATAACCATGTTACACTTGGCATAACTACGAAAACACCCATGAGTAGCCAGCCCATTCGCTTGGAATCGAGTTCAGGTGTGAACTACCAATGCTTAGTGACGTCAGCCGCTAGTCGATATGTCGATCGGCATTTTCGACTTCTTTAAGAGAGATCTGCCTCTTAACATTCCATAACAATATTCGTTAATCATCCTAGAACTTTTCTCATCACATGTTAGCATTAGCTAAAATAGCTTTAAGAAAATAACATTAGCATAATAGCATTACCAAAAATTAAGATTTTATGAAATGAGCTTAAAATTGCTTGACATTGCAATCATAATACTATGATTTTTGCTCAAAAAACGCGTGTATTTAAACGCAATTTCTCCATATTGTTACGGATTTGGTATAAATTTCAATAATTTTAGTGAAACTATATGTCAAAATATGGTATCTTTCCTATGATGTAACATAAAAATCTTAAGAAAGCTTTGTCGGAAAAATAGGAATCAGAAATGGCGATGTATCGTAAGCGTATGCAGTAATTTTGGTAACTACACTGGTGTGCAAATATTAAGATACCGAGATGGTTTTTTTCAATATAACTTTGTACAAAAGCTTTCCAGAGCAACACATTTAATACCGTAAGATCCCCAATACGTAAGGACATGAGTAATGTAAGCAACACTTACTAAAAGAGAAATCAGAGGGATAAAAAGAAGCTTTATTGAAAACGTAGCATGGAGCGCAATGCGACTGAAGGCCGAAACATCCCTGTGATGGGTTTCCAGCAAGAAACATCCGGTCTTTAATAGGGGATATGATCTCCCTTGACTGCTAGGCGGGTTTCACAGCGTCTGCCCATGCTGAGAATGAGGGTGTCAATGGGCATTGCTGCCCATTCGTCTTGCAGCGCCAATCGAAGCTCCGGAATCGTTACTGGTGGTAAGGTACGAGCTGCCAAGCGTCTGCCTAGAAAATCCCATACATGCTCGATGGGATTGAGATCCGGAGATCGTGCCGGCCAATCCATACGTTCAATATCCTCACTCTCTAAGAGCTGTTCGGCAGCTACTGTGCGATGGCATGATGCATTGTCGTCCATGAAAAGGAACTACGGACCCATAGGGCCTCTAAAAAGACGCACATATGGAAGAAGAATCTCGTTACAATAACGGGTCCCGTTGACTGAACTTGCGTCGAAGATGTGAAGGTCTGTACGACTACCAAGCATGATGCCTCCCCAAACGAGAACACCGCCACCTCCATACCTGTCCCTTTCAATGATGTTCGAGGGATGATTGCGGCTTCCCCGCTCTCTCCAGATGAGTATGCGATGAGAATCGCTACTCAGGCTGAATCTGCTCTCATCTGTAAAGAGTACTCGTCCCCATTCATTGTCTCTCCAATTCCGGTGTTCCCGGCACCACAGAGAACGCCTTCTCCGATGGGCAGGCGTTAGAGGTACACACCGTACAGGGCGTCGTGCAAACAGACCACCACCGTGCAGTCTTCTGGCCACGGTAAAACGCGATATCGGTCGTCCAGTCGCCTGTGTCGTGTGTCTAGCGATTTCTCCCGCTGTCTGCCGCCTGTTTCTTCTGGCCTGTAAGGCAATATACCGGTCATCTGCGGGTGTGGTTCCTCGTGGACGACCATTACTAAACCCCCGGATAGCTGTTCCTGTAGTTTGAAATTGTCTCCAAAGTCGTGAAACGATGCTGTGAGCAATTCCGAACTCTGCAGCCACACTTGTCACACTGCGGCCTTCCTCCAACTTCCCAATGATTCTAACTCGGGTAAAAGCATCCAGATGTCGTCTAACAGATTGATTATTCGCCATTTCTCGCTGAGGCAACAACTCGGTGTGATTTTAACTGCTATACGGCGTGCAATCTCTTTGCCAGAAATACTGATCTTACACCGACAACATGCTTTATACTACTCAGACACTCCCCCATTACGTCTACCTGCATATCTGCGCATATGCTACCGTACATCACCTTACTTAATCTCCTGATTGGTCTTTCTGTCTGCTCTGCCTCTTCGTTCAGCTGATATGCTAATTTTTCGACTTCGTCCTTAATTTTTGCACACCAGTGTAATTTTTCGTCGCCAAATTTAGAGACATTTTGGTCCGATACCTGTATAACTGTAATAGGTATCTCAACTGAATAACTGTAATTAATCTTCTATGCAGCTGTAACCGTAAAAAAATGGAAAGAAATGTATTAACAAGATATTTTGGCTTAGGAATGCAAGTAAGTACAATGAGATACACAAAACATTCTTCACCAATTAGTTCCTTAAAAAGATGTTTAATGTAATTCGATGTCATTAGATATACTAATGTAAATATACTGTTTGTATGAAGTACAATGTAAAATGTTCGATGTACAATGTAAGTTTGTACGATGTATGTTCGAAGTAATTATGTTATATTAATCTGCCATGATCCAATTTTTGTTAATAGGGTAATTTCTTTGTAATAATTGTATACTGTGTCTTTGTAATTGTATATTCAATACGTAAGTCTAGTATTAATGTAAAGTTTCTATGTAAACATCTTGTTAGGCTGGCATCCGATACGGACCAACCGAAAGCCCTGCGGGTACAGTAGTGCGGCGGAGCAATACCTGTAAAAGTCACTGACGACGTTCTGGTGCTCCGTCCACTTTTCCCTGTCCCTGTAACCGTATCCGGCCCTCATATGGCTTGCAGTAATTTCGAAAAGTTAAAGGTTCTAGAGATTTCTCGGCAGTCGGAGGAAAACTATATAAGACCACGCAAAGTAGTTGTTTCTGAGTTGTTTAGCTCATCGTGAGTATCGCCACAGCTCCGCTTTAGCTTGTTAGATTCGCTCTTTAGATGTGCTTTGCATTGCGTTGCGTTTGACATTCTTAGTGGTTTGAAGTGCTAACTACTGATAGTGCTTTGTGATACTGTGAATACCTGTACCAGTCTTTCTGTGAAGTTTTCATTTTAGTAAAATACATTTTATCAAGCTGTCATCAATTCTGTGTGCATTCACTTTTTTACGAATCCGTACACACGGAACACTATTAAACAAAAACGCAACCTATAATCGGCACGAAAAAGACTGCCTTTACCATCGGGAAAAGGGATCTGGGTCTGATCGTTCGCGAAATCGTCAGAGTTTTATTCGAAATGTACGCCAGTCTGTTTTTGCAACCTATTTTAAATACGATATATTTCGTTTTCATATTATTTATTTAAAAGCCTTGCGATTGGAATTGAAAGCTTTGAAGCTCTTTGATCCGGAAAAGTCTTTCTTATATGCTTTCGAATTCCTCTTCGACAATGCACAGCGGCAATGATTTTTAACCCTCTCATATACTGAATATATCTTTTCTCCTTATTTTTCCAAGTAACATTTTCTGGAAAAGAAAACAGCCGAGGGGCCATTACGAAGCACCCCTCCCTATCATTCTAGTTAACAACAATAATCGCAGGCCAAAATATAATAAAAACTTTTCCCTTTTCTCTGCCGAAAACAAGTGGGAATGGTGACCGGAAAATCCCTCCACGCTTTCTCCCATCTCTGCCTCTTGCTTCACCTTGTCTGTCTTCTTTCTCTCACAGCTCTCCTTCGCATTCGGGTCAGGAGTGGGGATCAATCCAATAACATCCCCCTATGTCGGAAGCCGTTTCCTCGGCGTATGTGTACGGTCATCTCGAGCATTGTTGTTGGATTGTTTGTGGCTGCACGCGGAAAGGAGTGACCGAGGCGCCGGCCTATCTAGTCTGGGACAATGGCACTGAAGACATCAGTACAGCGTCCACAAAGCAGAATTCGGAATGTCATTCAGCCAGGAAAGGGAAGTGAAGAAAGATGCTTATAATAGAAAGATTTGGATATAAAGTATTTGCCCTAGGATTCTTACGGACACCATTCCTTTACGCGAGATGTACACTGCGAAAGAAAAGAAAAAAAAGAGACAGTTCTATATCTCCCATTAATGCAACTTAGGATATGCATTAGATTTATATATAGCCTTGTTCTAAAATAGGTATTTTGACACAAAATCGGACATTTTCTGAAACGACATGCCATTTTTTTCCATATTTCGATTCTACGACTCAAATTATGCCAAAGTGCCAAGTTTTGTAAGAATCGCACGGGTAGTTTTTAAAAAATTAGCTCTAAAAAATTTAGCTCCTCAATGTTAATTGAGTTTGGTATGTATTGATTAATCGCTCTTTTTTACTTCCTTGTACGAAGTAAAAAGGAAGTATTGTAATCAAGAAAAGTTTCAGGCAGCATATTTCAACGAAAATATCCATTTTGGCCGCTACCGAATGCAATTTAACGATGTTTTTGCGTGATATCTGTACATAAGGACAGAATAAAATACTCTTTTCTTTCAAAAAAATTATAAAACTGCTTTAAAATTAATTCTGAAGAAAATTTTTCGTGGCGTCTGTACGAACGTATGTACGTACGTGCGTACGTACGTATCTCGCATAACTCAAAAACGAGTAGCCTCAGAACGTTGAAATTTTGTATATAGGACTGCTATAACATGTAGATGTGCACCTCGTATTTTGGTTGCAATCGGCCTCACCAAACGTATATAAATACTATATTTATATATATATCCACTCTGTTACCCGACTGAGTGATCTCAGTTTCTTTACTCATATATGTTTGTAAATTGTACATTTTGTGCTTTAAAAATGATTGTATTATGTTGCTTCTATCTTCCGGTTAAGGTTTTTATGCCTTTAGTAAATCTGTATGCAATAATTTTAGAATTATCGACAATTTTGAAGTTCTCTAAGTGCAGCTAAGCTTTTTTTTATGGCGGCCATTGATGTTTACATTTAAAACAGGAGCATTTGTAAACAATGCGTATAATTTAATATTCCGTACAAGGAAGTCATGTGGTGTACACATCAGAATTTTTATTAAACTTATTTGATTCTTCCCTTCACATTTCCAAATTTAGGTTTATTTCAAATAAAATTCACCCATATTTTATGATTTATTTTTAAAATTTATATTTTAAAATAATTTTTATAAATTTTTCAAAAGACATTTTGAATTATAATCTATAAAAATTCTACCATCGTCTTAAAGTAAACGTACCTCTAAGCATACCTGCAAAAAATGACAGTTTTTTTTTTCGAAATTTCCGAAGATATACTTAAATTTATATATAGGCGCGTTTTGAAATTTGGTATATTTGCTGAAATGGCTAAATCATCAGATATGGTTTAGACACCTTTCTAAAATTATTTGAAAGTTCGAACGATGTGACTTTCCTGCTCATGGACAATGTAAAAAGATAGGAACGAGGTGCCTTTTTTTCCGCGCTGGCATAATGGAAAGGAAAGGAAAATCGGTTGCCATATATTAATAAGTTCTCCAAGTGAATTATTCTTAGCGCAAACTGAAAGAAATTGTGCTAAGTTTAATTTTTGAATTTCTCCTTAAATTTCGCACCAAATTTTTACAAAATTTAATATCTAGGCATAATTTGAGTCGTAGAATAATCGAAATCTGGGAAGAATTGGTATGTTATATCAGAAAAAGTCCGATTTTGTATTAAAATACCTATGTTAGACCAATGCTATAAATAAATTTAATATATATCCTAAATCGCGCTTTCGAGACATGAAAAACACAATTTGAATTTTGTCAATCAGCCCAGTAGAATGAGATATATTTTTTTTCGCAGTGTCATGTTTGTAAAGAAACAAATATATAAATTTTGGAGAAAATTTACATATTTTCTATTTTGGTAGCAATATTGGTAAGTGAGCTGAATTTTCTGGGCTGAACATATGCGGCTACGAGCTACATCACAAATAAAGAGAGATTGTCAAAAGTTTTAGAAACATTGCTTGCGGAAATACTGAATTCCATTTATAGTTTTATTTTAATCAAAACAAATGCTGTTTTAATTAAAATTGTTTAAGTTTCCGTTTAAGCAAAAATCTTCCAAATTTCTAAATCTGAAACATCTCTGAAAAGTAGAGAAAAATTGATTTTAAAACAGAAAGTTAACCCTAATTGATTTTCTTCTTTCTACGTAAGGTTGCATAACCAGCGACATTTTCAATGTAAATACGAAATCTGAAATTGCAACCTTAACACATAAATGCGAGATTTTTCGAAGATGAGCCGTAACTTCAGAATAAGTGTGGCATTTGTTATGATTATTAATAATTCCTAGACGTTTTATCAGTGCTTGATTGTACACCTTCCCGCATATTCTCCTACATATAGAAATACGATTGCAATTCTAGATGCTTGATGGCCTACTTAATGTTATGGATTTTGTATAAAGGTGTAAGCTATATTTTAATTTTATAACAGTTATTTTTATTTCAATACACTTTTCTATGGATTATTGTTTTAACTTACAACTCCTTATCAAAATGAAATTTTAGAATCACTTTGAATGCAAATGAGTTAGAAGTAGTATTAAAGGAAGGTTCAATTTACTTCGAGAGAGAGAGATAACAATCTTGAATAGCACGCGTTCGACTTCGGACTAAGTCACTCTTGAAACTGTTTCGCTCGACCGTATATTACGTGTCTTTTGATATTCGCCGGCTATTTTCAATTCATGGCCAACTACGTTAGATTTTTGTTAGCTTCGGTGAAGTCTCGTTTAGTTAGTTCTTAGTACTTATTTCTTATTTTGAGTTCAAGCCCGAGTGGAGGCTTTGTTGTAAGCCCGGAAAAGGGGCCAACTGCTCATTTTATTTTGAATGAAATAAAGAGTAAAGAGACCTATAAGGTATTTCTCCCACTTCCCTAGCGTGCCTTCGTGGTGTAACGGTAGCACACTGGGCCGGTATTCTTCCAGAGGTCCGTGGTTCGATTCCCAGCGAAGGCGGTTGCATATTTTTCATCTTTTCTGTCCCTAAAAAAATCCTAATGACTCCTACAGGTGGCGCCCGAACTAAAAAGGGTTGTGGATGATGATTCTCCGCACCCAGAATTTGGCAACTAGGTCCCCTAAAACCCTAGTCGCCCTTTAAAAAGGGGAGTATATAAGGTATTTCTCCCACTTCCCTAGCGTGCCTTCATGGTGTAAGGGTAGCACGCTGGGCCGGTATTCTAGAGGTCCATGGTTCGATTCCTGGCGAAGGCGGTTGCATATTTTTCATCTTTCCTGCTTCCAATTACCTAATGACTATACAAACCATTTTTTGAGTCTACGACTTTTGGTTTTTGCTCTCGGCAATAAGTCGCTGAACAGCTCACTGGGTTCCTCGGCATTCATTTAGTAACAGGTTGTCCAGAAAATAATGCAGGCTTTTCATTTCGAAGATCTATTTTCGCTCTATATATCTATAATAATCATTTTGTTCCAAAATCATTTTCAAAAATATTTACTAGGTGTTTTTGTTTAGATGTCAAAACGGGATTTTCGTAAAATTTACTTTTATGGGTACAAGCTAGGCCCCAGCGCAGCACAAATGGCTCGAAATGTCAACGAAGTATGGGGTGAGAAAAGTGTTAATGAATCCACAGTTCAACGGTGATACCAAAAGTTTCGTCGAGGAGATTTTGACCTGGAAGATCAAGAGCATCGTGGACGCTCTTCAGCTGTTCACGATTTAAATCCTTTAGTTGAAACAAACCCGTGCATAACTGTTCGGGAGCTTGGCGTAAGAAAAACAACGATTTCTGATCACTTGAATCGTATAGGAATGTCAAAAAAGCTCGATAAGTAATTGCCTCACGAATTGATCACGACTCAAAAAAATCGCCGTTTTGAAGTGTCGTCTGCTGTTTTTCTCCGCAACAAAAATGACCTTTTTTCTTGATCGAATTGTTACGTGCGATGAAAAGTGGATTCTCTCTAACAACTAAGGACATTCGGCTCAGTGGTTGGACCGCGGTCAGATACCACAGCACTTTCCAAAGCCAAATTTGCTCCAAAAGAACATTATGATGACTGTTTGGTAGTCTGAGGCCAATCTCATGCATCACAGCTTCCTAAATCTGGGCGAAACGATTACGGCAGATACGTACTGTCAGCAAATCAACGAAATGTATCAAAAATTGCAACGCATGTGCTCGGCTTTGGTCAACAGAAAGCGGCCAATTCTTCTCCATGGCGATGCTCGACCGCACGTCGTGCAACTGATCCTACAGAAAAAATTGAACGGATTTGGGGTACGAGAGACTCTCCCTCTTCCCTCATATTCGCCAGACCTTTCGCCGACCAATTACCACTTTTTCAAACATCTGGATAACATTCTGCAGGAGAAATGTTTCAGAAACCAAGACGAGGTCAAAAACGCCTTTCACAACTTTATCGTGTCCAGAACTGCAGAATTTTATTCTACAGGCATAAATAATTAAGACACAATAACACGCCGAATAAATACTAAATCAGAAGTCAAACAACATTGAGGATGGTGGTTCGGTAAAAACCATCGAAATTAGTCCTGCGAAAATTTTGAAAATATAATGCTGATTTTTGTTGTTTGACTTCTGATTTAGGCATAAATAAACTTATATCTCGTTGGCAAAAATGCATTGAATCGTCTGGTGTTTATTTTGATTAATAAAATTATTTTTGAATTGAGTTATGATACTTAAAAGATCTAAGTTAAAAACCTGCATTATTTTTCGGACAATCTAATAGATAAAGAGGGCGAAACTCTACAAATGTAAATAATTTTCGTGAAATTATGCATAAAATTATGGTATATTCTACATGTGCCTCCAGGAAAGCACCTTCTTCTTAGGCAGATAGCCTTCGAGAGCTTTAACTTAATGAAATAAGCACAACTATTCGGGATTAACGTCTTTTATTACATCAATAAGATATGAGATATATAAATTAATAATGGCTTTTGCAACATCGCGTTAGTAATAAAAATAAAAGTGTAAGCAAATTTATAAATTGATAAAAATGTTTGAATAATTATCATTGCCTCATTTTGCTTTATATACCTTGAAATTTAAGCTTACATTTTACATTTCATTGGTGGATCCACATATAAGGCTGTCATGGTTCGTGTTAACCGCCTGGGAATTACATTTAATGTAAAATGTCTCGCGTGGACATCACATGACTATCTTCTATGCGTACTGCATGATACACATTTCTTACTGCGCTTCGTTTAAACTTATTTCCTCGAATCATTCTAATTTATTTAGCGGATTGTTCGAGGCAAGTTGAAAATGACATCAAAAATTGCTAATCTTGATATTCAGTATCTCGGTTAATTTTTCTCTTACTGGAGCCAAACTTCTTATGGTTTTACATTTTCAGAACGAGTATGAAGCTTTCCCAAATATAAATATAGGAACCGGAGACCGCATTAAAATTTGTATTTCGTTTTTTCCTCAAAATTATTATTTTTTTTAAATTTGAGATTGCCAAAACATGAATATTTTCCTCATTTAAAGCACTTCTGTAATACGAAGTGTTGCGACCAAAGATTGCGAAATAAAGGCCGGTTATAGAACTTAAGCCGGGTAAGTGGGCTGGGGGTTTATCTACGCGGTACTGCAGATTACAATAAAAATCACAGATGCACAGCTAGATGTTATATAGCAGTCTCATGTGAAAAATTTCAACGTTTTAGGAATAAACGTTTGTGCGGGTTACATACGTTTTCAACGTTTAGATTCAACGTTTGTGCGGGATACTTACGTACATATGTATGTACAGACATCACGAAAAAATCCATTTGACAATCCGTTTTGGAATTATTCTGCTCGTACCTAGAGACGAGACGCAAAAGAGTAGTGAAATGAATTCGGAAAGGTGAAAAAGGATATTTTCATTGAAAACTGGAAACCGAAATATTTGGCGATTAAATACATTTTATACTTCATATATCAAAAGTAAAAATATCAACGATTGTCATACAAGCGCCAGTGCACCTTGCGACGCGTCTTCCGCATGATCGATTGGATCCATGGTTAAAAGAATTTGTGCATTTCTGTTCTGTTTTAGAGACATGTTTAGATTCAAACAAGATACATTTTACACAATCCAGTACTGAAAGTGACTTTATGTTTACGTTTCAATAAGAATTATTAGATCAGAAATTAATGTTCTCTATCTCCAAAATCTCAGATTTTGGCTTGATCACTACGACATTAGCAGTTCTAATAATGATGGCTTTATGATGATATTTTCATGCTGATTGATCGCGATTTCAGTGTGAGATATCCAAGTGAGTGATGGGATATCCTGAGTATTTCTCAATTATTTTAAGCATGAACTTACTCACACCTGAAATTTTCCAATATGTAATCGAAACGTCTTGGGAGTAATACGAGAATGGGTGCAATGTTTGAAACTCAATTGGTTTGGTTTAGTTTACTATCGCAAAGCACACTAGTGCTATCTGCCTAAGGTGAGGTGTGTCTTTGTAGAGGACTTCCTAAGGGAAACTGGCTCGTATACACGTTATACATAGGGTAAAACCATGAAAACGCCCATGCAGCCAGCCTGTTCACATGAAATCGAACCTAGGTCGGAATCACCAGCATTCAGCAACTTTACCACTCAAGCCGCCGCTGGTGGGCCGTTTGAAAGTCAAAGCATGCGAATAAATATCATTATTTCAAATAATAATGCGTGGTTATGTGCCTAAAGCAGATTGTAAAAAATAACTAAAAGAAAGCTAAAGAATGTCTGTTGTTGAAGACAAAAACATTCTATTTTTGATCTCACATTTCAGCATGAAGGATAAAACTGAAAGAATATTTTCTGCTCTTATTTTTAAACTCATTCATAAAAGAAGAATAAATAAATGTTTAGGGATATCTTTTCATCCTTTTCTAAGAAATGATCTCGGGCACAAAGGGAAAGTTTTCCTTTTAATTAAATGTTTTCCCTTTCTCTCTGCCTCTGTATACTACGCAATCCAATACACTTTCCTTCCTGCAAAGCTTACGTATATTCCTTTAAAGAGGCCTAACTTTCTCCCTTACAATACAGTACTTTTCCTATATAATAAATTTATTTTTTTATAGTTTCAGAGAAAGATATATAATTAACGCGCGTTTTTTGGTAATAAATAACCATAATATTTTAATGCTTCAAACACAAATTTTACATTCCGGAGTTCGCAGCCATTTCTGATTGGAGGATTAAACTGTTTTTTAAAAATATATTTACAGCTAATATCTTACGAGATTTTCAGACTCGTACAGCCTTAAAAAGTTGAAGAATGATCTTATTCCCGATAGTCCGAGACGCAATGCACTTGCGACTTTTCGTCTGTCTACAGGACATGATTTCCTAGCAGCCCACCTGCACCGCATAGGTATTTCGAGCGATCTTTCTTACTTGCCCGTTTTGTGATTCTGGAGAAGAAATGGCCTGGAACCGAATGCTTAGGTGTGGGTCTCTTCGCGATCTTACAGAAGAGTCGGGAGAGTCTTACTGGGAGGCAAGAACACTCTTTAGGCAATGACTTCGGTCTTTTTGTTCTTAGTTCTATTGTTTGCAACCTCTGTTTATAAGATTTTAGTTCTTTGTAATTTTTTCTGTAGCTGTTGGAAATAAAAATCACTGTGGATTTCGCTATGTCCTTCAATTAATATTTTATAAGTGAAAAATCATTCGTGGGATGCGAATTAAAATTTAATAAGTTATGTAAGAAAAGTATAAAAATGTTTAAATGATTTCTAATTTTGCTTCATGAACTAAATGAAGCCTCCATCTCAAAAATAAAAAAAAGTTTTAAATGCTCTATAAAAATAACAATATTTATAATTTTCGTTATAAAATTTTATTTAATTACTATTCGAATTATTTATTTTTATTAATTATTACTCGAATTACTGTTTGTTTTAAATGTTATTCTTAAATAGATGTCGACCATAGTTAAGAAACTGAAATTTTGAAAAATATTGCAAAATACTATTAACACATTATATTTATGATTCTATTATTATTAGTAATAGTAATAATAATAATTATATATATATACATATGTAATAATAAAATTCCATAGTCAAGCATACACTTAAAATTTTAACTGTATGTTCTTTTCATTTTTAATGGCGACGTTCTCTTATTTGAAAGTACGTGGAATTAAATCCACAGCCCGTAGTCAAGTTGTTTTTCTCGCCTTTTCTACACGTACAGTTTTAGATTGTTCTGGAGATATTTAAAGCGAACTGGATTGGCTGACGAGGCTGACGTCATTTCTTTGAAGCTCCGCCTTTCCAGAGGCTATAAAAGGACTCGCAAGAGAATATCGGGGGCTTTTTCTTAAATGTCACGATGCAGTAAACTTCATACAAAAAATTATTAGTAATTCTTTTTATTTACTCCGGATATCTGATTTTGTAACTGCTATTTTTCCTGAATAATAATAAATGGATCCTGTTTTTTTTTCAAAGCTTATCGTCTGATCGTCGTTAACAATTCTTTGCGCCATTGCTGCAAGGGAATGAAATTTAAATTAAAACAAATTAAAATCTAATTTTTAACAAACACGTATAAAAGTAAAAAAGCAAATTTAAATCCTAAAAAAAGCTAAAATAATTTTTAAAAAATTTTTAAAAATGTCAAAACATATAAAAGATTTAATTATCGAACTAATCTACAGTATCATTTAAATTCAGAAGCATAAGCAAATCAAGTGCAAAATCAATCGATGAAAATAAATTCACTAATTTAGTAAATTAAAATTAAACTAAATAATTTTTTTTAAATATCTTCTTTTATATCCTTTATACTCTTTTATATCCATTAAACCTTAGCTGGAGGGTAATGAAGGATATAAAAGAATAGAGAAATTATCTTGTAAATTTTTATTGTAAATATTTTGTAAATATGTATATTTAATCAATACTGGATTCTTTCCTTTTACTAATAAAGGGCCAAATCTTTTCAAAAGTCTCAATTATAGCCCGAATTGAGTGAAGATTTTAATCTTCTTCTTCTAATTTTCCATACTTTAGCCAGTATTTAGTTAAGTTTTGATATACCAATTGAAATCAAATTCACTAAACTTTTAATATTTTCTTTCATTAAATATAACTTTTAATTACTTCCGAGGAATTTTTGAAATTTCTGAAAATTTTTTAGAGGTTTTTTAATACTTCGTTTCAAAAATTTTGGAAATTTTACTTTAAAACTTTAATTTTAAATTTTCAGTTTTTCTTAATTACTTCAATTTTTTGCAATTTTCACACAAAAAATTTTTTCACTTAACTTTTTTTACAATTTTTTTACAATTTTTTACAATTTTTACACAATTTTTCAACAGAACACACATATCACATTACAAACAGTTTACATTTTATTCACAATACCAGTTTATTTTCCTTCAAGCAAACTTACATTGATTGGCTCAGTTACTTAAATAACTTTAGGATTTTTAATTTTTAATTTAATTTTTAATATTAATGTTTACAAAAAAACTTTTTACTATAACAAAGATAGCAGCTTGACACTCAACTTTACCTACATAAGCGCCATCTATATAATTTGAAGAACACACTTACTTCTCTTATTGATTTATATGGATTATGTTTAGTTCTTTTTTAGTTTCTTTTTATTGATATGCATATTCGTGTCGGGGAGGTTTCTGTATACAAGGGTTTCTAAAATACATTGGTTTTTAGTTTTTTTTTTTTATCAAGAATTAATTTTTTTTAAATTTAATTTTAAAAAAAATTCATTTTATTCTTGACTTTACTTGCTTGTTTCTCAAAAGACTTCATTAGTATTTTCCTTTTAAAACTTTATTCTTAAATTTAATTCTTAAATCTTAATTTCTAAGGGTACCACTTTATTGGTATTACTTTTGGTTTTGACTTTTACCCTTGCCTACATGAATGACGAAACACTATTTGAATGATTGGAGAGTTAGGTTTGGAAGCAACTTCCCCTTGATAAGTCTGTCTCCTGCCTACTCTACTGTCATTCACTTATGCATTTTTAAAAAATATTATTTAGTTTAATTTTAATTTGCTAAATTAGTGAATTTATTTTCATGGATTGATTTTGCACTTGATTTGCTTATGCTTCTGAATTTAAATTATATTGTAGATTAGTTCGATAATTTAATCTTTTATATGTTTTCACATTTTTTTAAAATTTTTTTTAAATTATTTTAGTTTTTTTTAGGATTTAAATTTGCTTTTTTACTTTTATACGTGTTTCTTAAAAATTAAATTTTAATTTGTTTATATATATATACTATATTATTAAACATGAGTAATATTATTATTATACACTCGTGTATTTCTTAATTACTTTATAAGGTATTTCTCCCACCTTCTTATCATGCCTTTGTGGTGTAGTGGTCAGCACGCTCGACGCGTATTCGAGAGGTCCGTGGTTCGAGTCCCGGCGAGGGCATTGCTCATTTTTTATCTCTTCTGCTTCGAAATAACCTAATGTCTCTACAACTTTACCGCTTGAAAACAAGGAGGGGTAAAATACGCGGAGTATATTTCTAAAGAGATGACTTAAATGATACACAGGGACATTAAAAAGCACACATAAGGAAGCACTAATATTATTATTCATGTATTTCGAAGGGACTTGTAAATTTCAAATTATACATTTGACTTCCACAAAATAATTTCCCATTTGCACTTACATTTTACATTTTTAGCACAAATTATAATCATAAGCTGAAAACAACTACGCATAAAAATAATAGAAATATGCCAGTACGTGAGAAATATGCGAGTAAATACGGATATTCCGTCCTTCCTAATTACGCAGCTTCCCTTCGCACATTTTTTTTTAATTGCGGTATTTATTTCTTATCGAAACAATTATCAACAGTGTATCAAACACAAAAGACATTTAGCAAATTCAAAAGGGAATAAAAAAAACACCTAATAATTAAATACAATAAAAGGATTACAGAAGAAAACCCCAACAAAATAAAGTAAAATGCAGACTAAGAGAAAACAATGAAATAGTAGAAAAACACTTAAGCTGTTAGAAACTATTTTCCAAACCATTAATTTCTACAGAAAATTTGAAAAGCAAGAACAGAGAGGTGTAATTTTATCCTCCTGATTGTCAGTTAAGTGTTATTATGCACAATCAAATTCGGTTAAAAAAATCCTAAATAATCCCGATAAAAAACAGCGCGGAAAACAAAAAATAAAGCTTACTGTTATTTTTTTATTGTTCTTATTTTCTTCCCAGGTAAGCTTATTGTGACGAATTCGAAAGACAAGAGGTAGCGTAAATAAATTTATTTGGGTTCTTTCTAGGCTATATGCAAATAAATAAATAAATAAAATATAAATAAATAAATAAATAAAAATAAACTTATAAAATATTGTTCTCACAGTAGGGTGAATAATTCCCTGTTTAGAAATCAGCCAAGATGAAAGTTCTTGTTTGGAAATAGTTCAAGATGAGGCTGTCTTGAATAAATCAAATCTTTATAAGCCGGTGGTTGCCGGACTGAGCTGTGTCCGAGCAGGATGCTCTTCGTAAGGTAGCGGCGAGCCCGGCTACCTCGCTGTAAATCTCTTGGCAGAGACATTAATATCGCTCTACGAAGAGCGAAGCAAAAATTTGCTCGTGGCCGAGCTAGAAAAAAACGAGAGAAGGTTTCTCTCTCTACTTACTGCAGCTAACTCTCGCTCGCTCTTCTTCTCTGGCACTGCGTTCCACGATTTTGTTCAAGTTGTCCTGCGCGTGTCGGTAAAACTTCCAGGATCCTTATTTGTCCGTCATTTTTAGAAGCGCCTCTTGATTGGCGAGAGCCCTTTAATTAAAAACAGGATATGATGAAGACAGCCTGGGGAAAAGTCCGTGGGAACTTTTCGATTCCAACTGGGGGTCTTAAACCGGGTGGTCTGAGACACTGAACCTATAAACTGATGAAAGGGAAATGAACAACGTCTCCTTTCGAACAACTATAAGAGGAACAAAAAAGTTGACATTGTTTTGTGACTGCTGGTCACTTACTCTTTCCGAAAATTCGAAATACTGTGTCCCTGGGAACTTTCGAGGTGGTCATTCTTTTTCTCAGTACTTCGTGGTGGTCGATAAAATAGCTTAAGACGTTACATTATATTTAAACAGCATTTTCCCCCACAATCACGTGATACGGAATTTAGCACCATAGAAATTTATTAGAAATGACACAGACATTAGTACCATAGAATTTTAATGGGATAAAAAGAAGTTTTTGACTATTTACTACATCGGCTTATTAGACCACAGAATTTTAACGCAATAAAACAGTAGCAAAGACTACAGAACCATAGAATTGTAATATAATAACAAAGAGGTTTTTACTGCTTACAAACATCAGCTTACTAAGCCACAGAATTTTTCAATGTGAGAAAACAGTGCTAATGACTACAGTACCATAGAATTGTAATAAGTTGGAAGCATAACTGTCTATGACCAACGACTGAAAAGTAAAGGCTGTCTAACGATTTTTATGGACAGAGTGTATAAATAAAGCAATGGGCAAAAAACGTCCTGCGAAATATAAATATCTCGATGCATCGATAATAGGGTAAAAGGAAACACAGTAATCACAAAATTTCCAGACTATTCAGACCTGTGCGCGTCTGCTTGTTTGCTTGTGGCATTATCTCTTCCGAGAGGTGGAGGAAGTTGAATTTTGAGAGAAGTACCTTCGCAATCCAAAAATTCGTGAGAAGCCATTTCGACCATTCTCATCTTCGTACGACTTTAATCAGTGGCGACATTAAGTAAAACATCTGAAAACGCTAATTTTTGCCCTCAGTTTTCTGAGTGGCGACAGCCTTGCGCTCTGGAGATAAAAATCTGCTTTATTTCTCGCCGCTCATCTTACAGGCTTGCCCGCTAGTATAGCACTAAATGCTTACTATTTAATTTGCAGGGCTAATATAGAATAGTTAGAATATTGTGAAACCTCCTCAAGAGACAGTCAAAACCAGAATTAAAGAGAAAAAAGAGCTCGAATTCATTTTCATTTCTTTATTCCAAATTATAGTTATATTTCTTTTATTAATCCCAAGGGAGTTAGCCACTATTAATTTCAAAACGGCATTTTTCGTCGATTTAGTGTTTAAACTGTTGCCAGCAAATATTATCTCCATGTGTTATATTTAAAGAAACTAAATAATGTAGAATCCTCATGAATGTTTCTCGCACTGTGGAAAAAAACAGCGGTACCTAGAGCCATCAAATTTCGAATAACGTAGTCTTCCAACCGAACATGGGCACTGAGAAGCCCGAATTTTGAATTTTGAATTTGTATTGTAATCTATTTCAAACTCTGTAAAACTTTAACTAATTTTTTATTAACAAACTCAACGATCAAAGCGAGCAATGGCGACACTGTACGGAAGAAAAATATTTTTATCTTCAGCGCGCGAGACTGTGTATCGGAAATTCTAAAGATATTGCTGCTTTTAAATATTTTGTGAAACTCCCTTATGGGCTAAGATAACATCTGAAAGCTTTCAGACTTTTTTACGAATGTTTGTTCAAATATATTTATCATTTTCATTTATGTTTTCTTTATCCGGTAATAAACCTTTGTTACACATCCAAACAACACTAATCAGCATTAGTTTTCAGAATGCTAAGTATTACTTACTACAGAACCTTCTTCAGCTGCAAGAATGAAAGTGGTGAAAGATAAGCTTGTACTCCCGGGATACCACGGAAAACAATAGACTAGAAAATTCAGAAAAGTTTCATCAAAAAACGGAAATAGGGCTGTTGGCATCACGTATTGATGAAAAATGAAGCTATCTACAAAATAAGTTCTTTGAAAGTTGAGGGTAAATTTGGATTGGAATTTGGATCATCAACTAGAACTGAAAGATTTTCCTGCAGCCAAAATTATTCATAAAACACCTTCCGCTGGCGACATAGATTTTCTAAGAGCGTTTCACTTTCATAAAAATCTTTCAGTTTCAGTTAATGATCCAAATTCCAAACCGAATTTACCGTCGTCTTTTAAAGAAATTATTTCGCAGTGGACTTCATTTTAACCAATAGATGCCCCAGCACATTTTAGACGATTTTGCTTTATTGTGAAAAAATATTCTGGTGGATTTTTTTAAATACAACTGTATACTTGAAAGTATAAATTATCGTCTGCTACTTGACTGTAATCTGACTAATCGGAATGTTTCGAATGTTACAAAGGTAAGATCTTTAATGTCAAAAGAAAATCCGCCAAGTCAGTGCACAGTTGCAGCATCATGAGAATGCTCAGAGACAACTGTAAACTAAGTGATTAATGCTGATCTGAATCTTAAAAAGGCGAAAAAATATGATGTGCATCGTCTTTCTTCGCGACATATCGCCAAACGTGGAAGACGCTGGAAAATTCTTTATGAGAAACAATTATCCGTACAAAAATGAAAAATATTTGTTACAATAAACGAATGTTGGATGTACTTAAATGACTGCAATAAAAATAGATCCGTTTACTATCAATCAAAGAGGAGAAAAAACATTTTAAAACAGAATTCAAGGAATCTAAAAGAAGTTTTTCTAAGGGATTTATGATTGTTTCTAGTTTTTTATATAACGGCAAATTAAAAGCAAATAGAAATTAGAAAAATGCTAAAATTAATTATAAATATTATTAAATATATATCTTATACCCAATTTTCAAATATGAAATGACTTTACGCAGAGCGATCAATCACTAAAACTACATCAAGACAAAGCGAGCAGCGACCCGTCAAAATCGACTGTTAATTTCCTGGTAAAAATGGAACAAGAAACGAGTTGCAAGGCCATACCCTTCACTCATGTCCCTACTTAATATCCTGATATATCACCAATGTAGTATTTCGTTTTTGGATTTTTAACCAGTTAACTATGACTGACGAGTATACTCGTCATGGAGAAGCGGCACGATTTTGTGTATTGACGAGTATACTCGTCATGCGCATAAAGCGTTGTAAGCAACGTAATAGAAACAGAGAAAAGAAAAATAATAACAAAGAAACCGGAGCTAGTGATTGATTATAATAAAAAAATGGGTGGATATGAGCGATGGAATTATCATAGCGTACTCCACAGCAAGTAAACGACTCAAAAAGTACTACAAAAAGATATTTCTCCATTTCCTAGACATTCTGTGTCTGAACGCATTCATATTATATAAAAAAATAATGCAACATGATCGCGTATCAACTTTTTGCTCAAATTTATGGAAGACACTTTTGCGACGTATCCAATTGAAAGAAATAAATCGACACAAACTCGGCCATTTAGACCTAATATAAGCCAACTGGGCGGGAATCATGTTCCAGATTATATAGCCGAAATATCGAAAAAAAAACCCTACGCGAAGGAGTTCGGCTACAAACGTAAGATCAAAAAGGAATCGCGTTACTAGTGCTCGATTTGCAAAGTCCCATTGTGTAGAAAACTCTGTTTCGCTGAATATCACTCCACAGCAGGAATTCAAATTCTTACTTTTATATGTATAATATTTAATTTAATTGATTGCGTTTTCAGTTTAATATGTATGTAATATATGCTTATGTTAACCAAATAAGTAAATATTAGTCATAAACTTTTCAGTTTTATAAAATAAACCCATCTTTTTCATCCAATATCTTACCAGCGCAACTTACTCTGTGATGGACGAATATACTCGTAATGGCTAGATTCTGGTGACAAAAAACGGTGCGCACTCTTAAAAGAGGCCGCCACAGTTAACTAGTTAAAATGCGATTTGTCCAAACGTCGGCCTACAATCTCTTTAGACTTTGGAAAGCTGTTTGAGTGCACTGGGATAAAACACCCCCTTCTGATACTATAAAAGGCTTTATTGTCTTGGAAATTACGGTATATAAAGATAGTGAAGAAGAAGTATTATCAAATAGAACATTTCAAACATGTGAAATATTTCTGTAATTAAGATGAAAAATCGTTTAAAAATTCTGCTTCTTATTTTCGTTTTTTTTTTTTTTTTTTTTTTTTTTTTTTTTTTTTTTTTTAAATTGGAAATTTTTCGAATTTTCTACTTAATTGTTTTTACTGCTCTCGCAGAATTACAAGCTTGTCTTCTGTCATTTTCACACTTGCAGCTGAAGAAGTTTCTGTAGAAAAACCTTCGAAACTAGTGTTGCAAATTCTAAAAATTAACGCTGATTACTCTTGTTTGAACTCCTAATAATTGTTATTCGTCGTGTTAGCGCTTACTTTTACTCTAATAAATGTATTATTTCTTTATTTCTACATTCAGAGTTATGTTAGATCACTCACATTTTACATGATATCCTCCTGTATTGCGGAGTTTTATCATTTGCCAACAGACACTGTATATTTGTTCTAAAATTTTATAAACTACAAAAACCTCAGTTCTTTTATTTCTGAAACAACCTCTAAAAATTGTCGCTTGTAAATATATCGGTTAAACGCCAGAAAGTCTCAAGAGTTTCGGGAAAGAAAGGAATAAAATTTTTTGGAAAGAATGTTCGAGTATCTAGAAGGAATGTAATAAGGACAAGAAAAACTTTCTTTCAGGTGAAACGCAAAACTCAAATATCTTTCCTCCAAATTTTGAATTCTGTTGGCGTTTCCCCTATTTCTCTTTTCAGTTCTTTACAATAGCAAGAGGTTTGATAGAAAACAGAGGAAAAATTTATGGAGTCTGCAGCAGAGGACTTCAGTATGATTGGATTTGCTTTTGTTTGTTATTATTGGTGGTTTCTAGTTTTATACAGGAAACATGAATTTAGATTATCAGCAAATAGTATCTGGAGTAAACATATTGACGCAATTAACGATATAAATCTTAAAACAACTCTTGTTGTAGAGTCTATTAGGAATTTTGGATGCGGGATACGTGAAAAATGAGCAATTTCCTCGACGGAACTCGAACCTGGACCTCTCGAATACGCGCCGAGTGTGCTACCGTTACACCAAAGAAGAAAGGACCTTTTATAATCCATTGGGCGTGGCCTCTTATGACCATAAGATCAACTTGTTTGGTTAGGTGGGTCGGGCTGCACTCTCCCTTTTAAAGAAGGACTGGTGATTAGGTGACCCAGTCGCCAAATTAAACATCAAAATTGGATGAAGAATCATCATCCACCACCTTTTAGTTCGGCCGCCACTGTAGAGTCATTAGAATTTTTTGATAACAGGAAAGGTGAAAAATGAGCAATGCTGTCGCCGGGACTCGAACCTGAACCTCATGAATTCGCACCAAGTGTGCTAACCATTATACCACGAAGGCATGTAGAAAGGAGGGAGAAAATACCTCATAATTCAGCCTGCTTTACTATCCACAAGAAATATAAGTCTGTTGGATAGTTCGTAGTAAGTCCTAAAAACATGTATTGTTTTATAACACTACAGCCCTTTTTGGGGGTGGTGGCAGAGGAAGATATGATACGATGCATCATAAATTTTTACTTGAAAATGCAGTTGACGGTAAAAAGATATATTCTCGATTTATAAAAGGAAAGCACTTGACTTAAATGCAAAATATAGTCAATATAAACTTTTCTTTTACTTTTCACACATTATATACAAGATTATCCTGAAATAAATGGACAGATTAAATGCTTATATATCAAAAAGTGTTTTTATATACCAGACAACGCTTATTACCATTTTATAGACGATGTCTTTAATTTATAATCTCGTTCTTTCAATTGTCATGTGGGCATTACGTAAGCACTTTTAACCTATTTGAGTAATACGGCAACTAGCATGCAGGAAGTCGTTTTAAAATATGATATGATAGGTAATGTTTCCTCTGTATTGCATAGTCCGTTTAACAGACCAAAATGCTGCTCTCGCTTGTGGACCAACATGAAGTCTGCATTTCCAACATGTAGACCAACATGAAGTCTGTCTGTACTGGGTGTGATTACTTCTTGCGAGAATACATTAAGACCAATTTTTTTGTTGCTTTTCATACAAAATGCAGATGCCTTAAACAAGGCATGGTAACACTTACTGCGACTGTTATTCCAATAAGTCAAAGCTTTCGACTAGCATAGAATAAATCTTAAGCGTATTTACCTTTCGAACCTGGTGCGCCAGAGAATTTACAAAGAGAATAAAAGTCAAAATTGCGCTGTTAATCGTCTTACTTGTCATTCCAGTGACCGAGTGGTGATAATGCTCTTGACTGAGTAGTGACCAAGTGACCGAGTGGTGACCGAGTGGTGATAATGATTTCAATCTGACCCGGATTCAAATCCCGACGAAAAGACTCTCTCCGTGAAAGTAAAATAGGATCAGTAGTTTCTACACTTCATTTATTATTACTGCATCTGCCAGTATTCGAATCAGAACCTGAAACCAGTCAGAAAATAAAATTTTGTTTGTAATTATCGTTCTGAAAAATCTCGACTTTTCCTCATTGACTACCGTTCGAATTTTCGCAAGCCTCGCAACAGGTTTCTTTTTCTGCTGTACGATTCACTTAAAAATTTCGCTCCCATTTTTCTTTTAGACACTGCTAAAAGTTGGTGCAACAAATTTATCACAAAAAAAAATGTCACTACAGAACAAATATTTGAAAAAAAGGAAATTACTTTCGAATCCCACAACCTTCATCAGATACTTGAGAGACTTCTTGAGCAAAGATTTTAAACTGAATACATGTCCCAAAATATTTCGTTCTAGAAATTTCGTTCTCAAATCAGCTGACGCATGGTATAGCAGTGCTAGTGGCCGAATTGAGATTGTCTTACAAACTCGCGTACTTATAACGTCCTCCATAGAGGTATTCCTAAACTTAGGTAGGAATTTACATTATTCCGCTAAACTATTATTTAAGTCTAATAATATAAGGTGCTTATTTCATAGCTTCAAATACGCTGTTTTTCTCTATATCAAGATTTCCCGAAAACATCCTGAAAAGCTACATTTTTCTGAAAATGTTTGGTAGTTGCACTAACCTACTCGAATGGCTTATGCTACGACCGTCCGTGACAGCACAGGCTACCCTTTTCGGCTGTACTATTAATTTACATTAGATTCGGCTGTACTATTAATTTACATTAGATTTGGCTGTATTATTAATTTACATTATTCGGCTAAACTTCATCTTAATGTATCCTCGTAAGAATAGTCACACCCAGTCAAATGCAGACTTCATGTTGACCCACAGGCGAGAACAGCATTTTGGTATTATTGCCCCCCCCGAGTCACTATTGTGATAGTAAAGTACTAAGCGAGTATACACGCAACCCCAGGGGTCTCTTAAGGCCCGTCCACACGAGGACGCTCCCAACGTAGTTGACGTAACTTTTTTGACGCCGGCGTAAATTCGCAGGACGCAGAAGACGTAAAACTGAGTACGCTCCTGTTCAGCTTTTTCGCCCGCTACGCGCGCGTATAGCCAATAGCCGGCCGAGTTCTTATCACGTGTCATAATCAGAAAACCTTCTTTCTTACCCGTTTCAATATGGCGTCAGAGCCACACAGAGACGAGTTTTTGATTAGAAATATCATAACTGTATACAGCAATAAAATAATCAGCATTGTTCACGCCATCTTCAGATTTCTCACACCGTACATATTGGTACACATTTAAAATTCACATTAAAGGGGAAAACTGTATACTTATAAAGCTATGATCCGACCACTATATCCATATGCTTCACCTATTTATAACACCGTAAGTAATAGGAACTTATAAATTACAGTTTCTACGAAATCAAAGTTTCTGCCTTACAAAATTCTCCTTAATTATTATAAATATTGGCTATATCATGTGTAATAAAAAGCTCTATAAATATCCCAATATTAAATACACCAAAAACTAACTTCAGCAATATAATGACTTCTAAAATAAAGCAGTTGACTGTGAAAGAGTATTCAATAAAATACAATTACGAAATTTTGGAGGAAAGTTACAACTTGTATCATACAGCAATCATTTATTGAAGTTTAATTAAATTACCTTTGCAGCGACTTCTACTTGTTACATTATTTTTCATAAACACTGCTATTACAGGTAGCTGAGTGGTCAGCGCGCTGCTTTGGTGGCGGAGGAATGGAAAGGTGGCAAGTTCGAACCTCACCCGTAGACGGTATAATTCAGTTAACTTTTCTCATTTTTGAAACGTGTTTCTTATATTTAATCATGAATCATTATATTCTTATTTTACCTATTATTATTGTTTTCATTTCTTATTTTATTCATTATTATTATTGTTTTTAATTTAGTTTAAAAATGTGCAGTGCAAATAGAAATCCTTATGTAAAAATATATCTGCATCTCTTTATCATATATCATCTATAAATTCTCTCTTTATTTTTACTTTATTGCATATTTTATCATGCACATAATTTCTCATAAACTGTCCAAAGTTTGAACCTCATTCTAAATTCAAAAATAAATAAAAAGAAAAACAAAAGACCAAGGGAGAGCGAGTTAAAAAAATATGAAGTTGGTTTTATTATATGGTGAATGGTGTATATAAAGAGAATTAAGTAATTTAATTCTCTTTATATACTGTATTCCAAACCAATTTTATAAATCCTGATTTTCATACGATATAGAATCTGCAAGTCTGTCAAAGTGGTCGATACTCATCCTGAAGGAATTAAAAAACAAGTAATATACCCCCTCCAAAAAAAATTAAGTCAATTCTTACTTAGGTCCACAAAGAAAAGTTTAAAAATACAAAAATAAATAAATAAATAAAAATACAAACATAATTTTTTTGAATTAAAAATTTAAAAAAATTTAATATGTGAAAAAGCTGTATTAACATCAAGTGTCATTCACTGCAAGTTTAAAAAATTGTATTTGAACTTGAGTGGATGAATAAAAAGCATTTTATGTACTGAAAATTTGAACAAGATGTAGGGAGAGTGTGAGCTAATAGTAGGAATTTAATAATTCCAGATATTCCTTTCGCAAACAAGGCAGTAAAAAAAAAAAATCTCTTTGAACAGATCGCTCTAAATAAATCTTTCGGACCCATTCTTGCCATTTTTTGCGGTTTTGCCTCTGCTTAATAATTGCACATAATAGTAAAGTTTCAGCTATAAAAATAATCATCTGATTCGGACAACTTGCCGCAAACATACAGAAGAACAGCGAAGTAATAAGATACAGCTCTGTTGACGCTATATTACAGCGTCACGTGATTTTTGCGCAAAATAATTCTATTGGTTAAACGCACTCTTCGCAAGCGTACTCGTTTGGACGCTTTTACGCTGGTAACGTAAAAGCGCGTTCGTCAGCTACGTTTCGAGCGTACTCGTGTGGACGGGCCTTTAGATGAAATGAATGTGAATACCAATTGCACTTCTATATTAAAAAATTTGAGGTTATGTTATTTGGAAACAAAGAAGCACACAATGGGTAGGTAGATACCCCTTGTGTGCTACCTTTGTGAGGGGTAGGTAGATACCCCTTGTGTGCTACCTTTGTGAGGGGTAGGTAGATGCTTCTTTGTTTCCAAATAACATAACCTCACATTTTTTAATGTAGAAGTGTAATTGGTATTCACATTCATTTCATCTAAGAGACCCCCGGGGTTGCGTGTATACTGGCTTAGTACTTTACTATCACAATAGTGACTCGGGGGGGGGGAGGCAATAATACCTAAATGCTGTTCTCGCTTGTGAGCCAACATGAAGTCTGCATTTGACTGGGTGTGACTATTCTTACGAGGATACATTAAGATCAAGTTTAGCCGAATAATGTAAATTAATAGTACAACCGAATCTAATGTAAATTAATAGTACAGCCGAAAAGGGTAGCCTGTGCTGTCACGGACGGTCGTAGCATAAGCCATTCTAGTAGGTTAGTGCAACGACCAAACACTTTCAGAAAAATGAAGCTTTCCAGGATGTTTTCGGGAAATCTTGGTATAGAGAAAAAAAGCGTATTTGAAGCTATGAAATAAGCACCATATATTATTAGACTTGAATAATACAATAAAATATTACCCTACCGAAATGCTCCTCGAAAAAAACACTTAAGAGCATAGCTTTTGTAAGCCAATTACTGTAGTTCCTGGGGTATAATTTCGCATAGCACCTTCGCGGCAGAAAATTCTGAAACTTTAAAATATAAGCTAATTATTTCCCTCTTCCTCTGCTATACACTCCTTTTCGGTCTGAAGGATACCTTATTAATAAATTGTACTCTCTTGATTATTTTTATTCAGTGCATTCCATTTGTATTTACATTTTGTGTCAGCACTTCGTGCATATTATTTTTCCTTGCATTTATATTTAAAACGCATTTTGTGCAGATTCTTCGTTCAGTATCCAGAGGTGGTAAGTATTTTAAAACTTCAAAATTTTTCTAAACATATTATTTCACCTTACTTCTGTTATTTACGTTCAAATTTCTTGTAGCCTCATCTACTGCTATGTTTTCGTTCTTACGAAAACTTCGGAACAATGGTCGAGCCTCTTTTCTGTTAAGTGCTCCCGGGGTTTCAAAAAGCAGCTGAAAATGGAGGTTGACTGTATGGCTCAATTACCAACAGACATAAGCTCATTATCCATAAGCTATTGTAATATTGATATTACTGTATATTCTTATTGGAATATTGCTTCCTTTGGAAAAATTAACATTATGATAGTTACCAGTAGTTTATTCATGACTAACTTTTCATTTGTTATGACTTTACTGTAATCACGTTCTTCGGAAATTAAATTATTTGCAGTTTTCCTCTCTAAATTTTCGGGCAATAAAATGAATTAAGCAAAGTGGGTAAATGGCTAAATATACAGTCTCTAACAATGGGAAATTAAAAATAAGAAGAGTGGGAAAATATCATAATCAACGTACTAACAAGAGAAAGTTTTACTGTCCGATATTTACAGGAAAAATTCCATTTCTTTGTCCCAATGACTTTCAGAGAATGACTCTTCGTCAAGAGAAACATGTAAGTCATACTTCGAAAAGTACCAGTACATTCCTTGAAAAAATGAAGACATACAGGTAGTGAATAAATGCATTTCCAGCGCATTAATGCAAAGTTCTCTGACGCTTTGCCTATGGATTTTTGTGTCCGTGGTCTCCGGAGAACCCTTTCTAAATGCAAACCCACCAAGACAGATGGACCCTGAACGTAATGAAAAAAGAACGGAAATCTCTGTCTCTGGAAATTTTACGAAAAGCTCATCTGTCATGAAAATCGCGATGCAGACGAATAACCCAGAACGAAGATAATCAGATCGGATATCTTAAAAAAATATTCTCGACATTTTAAAGTTTAATTAAACGGTCGCGAAGTCGTTTAAAAATGTGTAAATGTCCCCTGTGCTTTAAAATTAAATCAAGAATAATTTCTCAATATGAAAGAGAAGCTTTAATGTAAAGCAATATTTTTCAAGCCAAAAAGATATTGATAATTATATTACGTCAAATGTACGAAGCTCTTCTGATTAACAAAGAAAACGGCTCGCTTTAATTAAAAGGAACTTTCTTTAGTGATCAGCCTTTCTTCATTCTCTTTGCATCTAAAGAAAGAAAGTAAAAAAAAAAAACAGACGCGAGTTTTAAAATATCGAAATTCCAATCGTTTCTGCCGGAAGAAACGAGAAACTCATTTCCAAATTAAACATCCAATGTATCTACCGTGACACTTTATTGGAAGTCAAATCTCAACAGGCAAAGCCTTTGATTTCCGTTTCCTCTTGCAACGCTTCTTACGCTGGCTGCTTGTTTATGTAAGGACATAGACCTTGTATGAAGCACAGGAAAAAAGAAATTTTTTAAAATAAAAATAAAAACTTTGATTGTTTTTCAGCTAGTGTTTTCCCCCCTCTCAGTTTTTTCGATAAAGGTAAGGGAGAGAGAAAAGGGAGACCGTTCGAGGGCTTTCGATTATCAATAGTTCCTTTGTGACGTCATGCCAGGAGATCTATAGCATGTGACATTCGTCTGCTTTGCTTATTGCACGTCTCGTTTTGAAGGAAAAGTAGGTGTGTTGAGGAATATCAAAGCCCATTATGATCCTCTTCGTTCGTTAGATATTTTTAGCATTATATCGTTCATTCAGTTAATCTATACAATCCTAGGAGTTAAGAAAATTTAGAGTTCAACACTTAATTTACGGGTTTGTGACACTTAGCTAACGAGGAACTTAGGGAAAGCAGTTACCCCAATGGACATTTAACCGACACGTATATTTAGCCGAACGGGCAGTTAGGCATCAAGACATTAACCGACGCGTACATTTTAGCTGACAGGACAGATAACCGACGGGAACATTTAGCCGACAGGACAATAAATCGACAACCTCTTCATCGTCCGTAACGCGTCTAGCGCGTTCAAGTGAAACTTCCGCGCTTCAAGCGTACTTCTACATTTTAAAACTTTTAAACGTTTAAAACGCTTTCGAAATGTTTACTTATTTGAGTTTTTATTTTTGTTTGTTCTAATACCTCTTAAGGACAGCACTAATCAGGCATTCTATTTCTAATTGAATTTGCTTCTGGTTTTATGAATATTCGCACCATTTTACATAACATACATGACAGTGAGAGATGGCTTCAACGTCTACTCGGCAGAAAAAGAGAAAAAAATTAGGTTGTGAATTGGAAAGACAAGAAGGATATACGTTTGACGAGTACAGTCCATAATAACTCGATGATGCATCTTGGAACACGGAAAAGAACTGTAAAAAAAATAATAATTGTAAAAGATAACAACAACAAAATGGGAGGAGTGGACCGCCTGGATCAGATATTATTAAATTATCCTGCTGTTAGAAATAAGCAGAGATATTATTATTTTTCCCTTATGTTTTATTTTCCTATAATTTCACTTAATATTCATTGACATTCATCCACTACGAAAGTCGTGTATTGAAAGTTATTATGCACAGAAAAAACAACATTACACTCTACGAAAAACAGACGGCCGCTGCGGGGAAATTTTCGCGGACAGGATAGAACGGCGAAGGGTTAACTTAAGTTTTGGAAGGCGGTGCATTTAAAGAAATGATTGGCGAAAAGCAAAAGCAAATGTGACGTGATCTGTCATGGAAAATAATAATGAAACGTGAAAAAGCTAAGATATTAGAATTTTAAAAGCTTTGAAAAATGAATGTCATTTACTACAGAAGAAAATTTTTTGTTAATGTGAAACGGGGTCAAAGAAATACAATTTACATTACATTTGGTTTCGTTTTGCTGCTCTTATTCTTTCCATATAAAGTCTTTCAACACTTGAGATTTTCTTACCCACTTACCTTATCAAGCAGCTTTTAATTCGATTTAAATGGCATGTTAAGAACCTTACTAAAGATTTAATACACAATGTCAGAACAAAAATAAATACCTTTTGCATTTCTTTCAATAACACCTACTTTAATAGAAAGAGGGGCTTTGAAATTTGATTAAATGCTTGTTAAAAAGATGTTATCATCGCTACGTAAGAAACTGACTTCATAAATTTTCTCAAAGAGTTCTTAGCAGCAATTATAAGTTAAAATCCCGAAAGAATCATTTAAGTTTACAAACATCAATTAAAAATCAAACATCTTGAAGATTCTGATAATAAAAGTTTGGTTTTTATTCTAATTTAACTAGCAAAACTCTGCATGTAACTCAAAGTATAAATAAGATTTTGTTGTTATTTACACTTCTTTTTTTCAGTTCTGTTGCTTGCTTTAAGTACATTGACTGAGTAAAATAAAGGAAATATTAAGTCTTTTTCTTTATTACGCTTTCTGTCTATTAAGTTTTTTATATTAAGCCTTTGTTTCATGGAAATTTAAAATTTGTATATTGATTCTATGCACTCTAGCCATGAGAACCTTATTGCGTTTATTTCACATAATTGGAATCTATAATGTTTCGGCAAAGTTCACCTGATAGTTTCAGACAAAAGTTGTTAAAACACGTTCGTTAGAAAGTATACTTTTAAGATAAATATAATGAAAAAACTCAAATATTTGACTTTGGGATAACACATGCTATTTTCCCCTACAGCAATCCTGCACAAGTTTTCAAAAGTACTACAAACAAACAACTGAATAACAATCAAAGAAACAAAATCAATATTTCGTTGCTGGCTTAAATGTAGCAACTGTAATGAGAGCAATAGAAAAAGAGTTTTCTCTTTTATTCTCCCTCGCTAGAGGCATCAAAAATTACAATTATTTTATTTTTAAACGTAAAGCAATTGTTTCGAGTGCGACGACTAACAAATGAAATCCAGAAATGAAAATTAAAAATCTGATGTGTACACCACATGACTTCCTGATACGGAATATTAAATTATACGTATTTTTTCTTGCATTTCATTTAAACTTATTGAATTGAATGAAATCTACTTCGTCGATAGCGCATTAACCACAGTAGAATAAATGCTCTCTTTAAAATTCAAGATATTTGTTTACTATAGCGACACTTTGGAGTTAGGTTCACTTAACAACGTCATATATCGTTCATATTATAACTCAGAATGCACAAAATTTATAACATTTGAAGAATTATCCAATCGTTACCACATGTTCTATTCAAATACTCTAATATATCTAGAACGATGTATAAAACAAACTAAGCAAACAAAACAAAAAAGAAATAGCTTTTCACAGACGATTCAGTATTTCTCATTCAATTAATTCAGTTCTCATTGCGCGACACGGCAAAAATACATAAAATCTCAAAATATATGTATTAAAATTTACGAAATAAATTTAAAACTCTTATTTTCTAGAAAACATTCCAGAAACAATTAAGCATAACTTAATTTGCAATAATAAATGAAGGCATTATCTTTGATGTTGCGAAGCTTAGTCTCTCTAGATTGGCAACAAATCTACTATTCTGCTATTTCAAATATAGACAAATATGTCCGCCATGTTATTTAAAACTTAAGGCTTAACCGCACAAACAGCTTTTAAATTGTTGATTGAAATATTGCTTGCAGATTTCCTAAAGGCATAAAAACCTTAACCAGAAGGTAAGAACAACATAATTCAATCATTTTTAAAGCAAAAAATGCACAATTTACAAACATGTAAGAGTAAAGAAACTGAGATCACTGAGCCGGGTAACAGAGTGGATATATATATAAATATATTTACATATGTTCGGTGCTGCCGATTGAAACCAAAATACGGGGTGCACATCTACATGTTACAGCAATTTTATATACAAAATTTCAACGTTCTGAGGCTACTCGTTTTTGACTTATGCGAGATACGTACGTACGTACATACGTTCATACAGAAGCCACGAAAAATTCTCTTCAGAATTCATTTTAAAGCAGTTTTATAATTTTTTCGGAGGAAAAGAGTCTTTTATTCTGTGTTTACGTACAGATGTCACGCAAAGACATCGTTAAATTGCGTTCGATAGCGGTCAAAATGGATATTTTCGTTGCAATATGCTGCCCGAAACTTTTCGCGATTACAATACTTCCTTTTTA
Organism: Stegodyphus dumicola; assembly: GCF_044657685.1. Lineage (NCBI taxonomy): Eukaryota > Metazoa > Arthropoda > Arachnida > Araneae > Eresidae > Stegodyphus > Stegodyphus dumicola. The sequence goes on along the minus strand of NC_140769.1, from coordinate 2,361,205 downwards.
CTTCGTACTCGCCAGAAATTTATAAATAGCATTTATTCATTAACATGTTCCTTCTAATATGAAGGACTGCGAAGGAAATAGAATTTGTTGAAAATGGCTTATGGAACTTTTAATGTAAAGAATGTTGGAGAAAATTTAGTATAAAAATACTCAATGAAATTCGCTCGATTATTCCACATGCAAAGCGCTTAGATCTAACTTCTTGGCCTGTAACATCTTCTAAGTGAAATGTTCTTCCTTTCCTTCACAGCTTTTGTCAATGTAACTTCAGGATTGTGAATATTCATTTAGAATATTCTAAATTCGAACGTCTCCGGGTTGGAATTTACCGTCTTGAAAACGTTCTGTATATTGGAGCCTTGAGTTTCTTGAAATCTAATAATCATTTTTTTTTTGTTAAACTTTGTTAAATTTTTAAGCAATATTTTCCACTATACTAGCTTTAATTCTGTTCAACTGTTCTACCTTTAATTCTACCCACCAAGATCTTCAAGCTGTCTATACATGCAGGTTGATTTTATTGAGGGCGTAATCATCAACAGCATAGACCTAGAGACCTAGTTCTGCTATAGTTCCTTTAAGTAGGCGTACATATAAGAATAGCTCTAAGTAATGTTATAATATTGACAAAGTGACTGCAGGAAACGAATTGACAGGAGTCATTATCAGTCGGATGAAATATGTAAAGATATATTTTAGTTACCAAAAGATGTAACGTGAAAAAAGTTTGGACAACTCATATATCACTGATATCGATATTTAAGCGAAAGGGCGTACCACCTTTCTTGAATATTCTGCATTTCAGACGTATAATTTCTTCAACAGAGTACTGTCAAAAACTGGAAGTTGATCCAGTAGCCATCAATTTGGCAAAATATCAATTAGGAATAAAGGTTAACATATATAGCGTTTCTGCCTCAAGTTTGGAGTCCATCCGAGGGCACAAGACAAGGAGTCCTTTGGTGCAAGATATTCAGAAAATTCTTCTAAGTATCCCACCAGATGGCAGACCTGTCCCGATCTGGGTTCCAGTTCATGTAGGTATTACTGGCAACGAAGCGGCGGACGTGCTTGCGAAATCTGCAGCCAATGACTCCAGTAGTTTGGAAAACGCAGTAAGTGTTCCGCAGTCCTATTTAAAAAAAATCTCGCTCAATAGCCTTTTACAAGAATGGCAGAAAAGATGGGAAAGGGAAAGCACAGGGAGGAGAACAGGAGAACCTACAAGTTCTTTCCGAAAGTTACATGCTCATTTAATACATACAGCGGAGCACAAACTCAATTCTACACTGGCCATGGTCCCTTCCCGCATTATCTTCAGCGATTCGGAAAACGAGCATCAGAATTGTGTGAATGTTGTGCGGTAAGTGATGCAGATCACTTCCTGTTCAACTGCCAACAAACCGATAAACTGCATTTAAAAATGCCAAGCAATGAATACTGGCCGCAATGGGCGGAGAATACCTGCGGCAACAAGCTGACGAAAACTGAAATAGAGGAGGTAATCAGGCTTTGCTCAGTAAGGTACTAAGAAATTCTCCCCCTCCCTTGAGAACTGTATCTTCGCAGCATAATTTTAATAGCAATTCAAAATACTACAACAACTCAAAATCAACACTAGAAAAATAGCTCACCCCGTAGAATAGTAACAGGACTGTAAGAGCAAAACTATTGTAATGTAAGCATATTACTATCCAGTTTGTATGTACTTGATAAAAATAATATTGTAAAGCAGCTTAAATGATATTGAAAATCCAGTCAATGTGTAAATGAATTGCAAGTTTACTATCTCAGTAATCTCAGTAAAAGTATTGTAAATATGAATTCAGATAATGTTTAAATGTACACATAGCTGTCATGATATTATGTAACTAGTACAATGTTTGTATTCAATATATCTATGCTTATACACAGGCCTTCTATGCCCATGTAATATTTATATTAATATTTTTACACAATGGAAATATTCCCTTCTGCCAGGATGACTATTAACACTGTAAGACTTTTACAACAAAGTCAGGTCAGTGTTTATCTCAGGCGGCGCTCAGTATTTTTCTAAACGTGTAAATGCATTTCAATCCTGAATATAAGGAATAGCGCATAACCTAATACTGGCTGATGATTCTGAAGCTTTGTTGACTGTTATTGCCGTTAGTTGTCGAGTCTCATGTTTCAGAAACTGCTGTTCTCTTTCTCCAGATTCACCGAATTTTCAACAGTCATCGGATTCATGCAAAAGCAGACTTTTTCAATTATATTTACAGGCAGTTACGGGTTCGTAATGGATTGAATGGACACAGAACCGATGATAGCTTGATAAAATTTATTTTACCAAAGAAACACTTCACAATTCTGGAACCTTCCACAAAAATACTCGTACAGCTCTTCACGGTATCACAGAGTACAAGCAGTAGTTACACTTTAAGCTACGAAGAATGTTAAACACAACGCAATGCAAAACGCATCTAAAGGGCGAAGCTAACACGGGGATGCATAAATACTCCAATTTCACGCTGAATTAACAACTATTGAGAAACTGATACTCTTCCCGGTCTTATATAATTTTCCTCCACCGCCGAGAAATTTCTAGTATGTACCTTGCACTTCTCGAAATTGCTGAAAGACATACGAGGGCCAGGTACGGCATTATAGCTACATAAGGCATCAATTACAGCTATTCAGTTGCAATACCCATTACGTTTATACAGGGCTCGGACCGAAATGTCGCTAAATTTAGCACCAAAAAAATCAATCTCCAAAACTATCATCAGTTTGGCTATATCTCGCCAATTTATAGAGATAACCATTTGCTCAATGCCAAATAGACTTGTCACCGTTATCTCATTTCTGCGGTAGAGTAGTCTCTTTCAAGTATTTCATGTTACATTATACCAAAAATATATTACGATTTCACATAGAATTTCACTAAAATGATTTACATATGTACAAAATTTGTAGAAGAATTGTAAAATAATGCTTTCAGTGGAAAGCAAGTTTCTATTAAAAGCAAGAAATTCATTAAAAGAAAAATTATTATTTTAACAATTCCATGGTCTTTCTAATTTGCTGCTGACATTCTTTTTGAAATATTTGTATAAGGAAATGTCTGTGCCGAAACATTTTTAATTTTATTTCGTTTATCCTTGCACTAGGAACATTAATGCCCTTTCATATTTACTGAAGAATTTTACTTCTAGAGTACCATCTCAATAATTTTTCATTTCTATCGGTTTTCAATTAATGTTGTTTAACTGTTCGCATTATCTTTATCAGAATGCAAAGAAATCGGTCTGTGCTAGACCTTCAATAAATAACATCGAAAAATTATGTCGCTAATTCATTTCAGGAGCACTGAGTAGAAAAATAAACACAAATAACGGAATAAAGCTTTGGACGTTGGCCAAGCGGCATTCATCAAATCTTTTACCCGTAAAAGAGAAGTGTTTTATTGAAGATTTATAAGATTTTAGAAAAGAGTAAATACTTCGGATAAAGATGTCTGGAATTTCAGAGGAGAGCGCTCCTTCTCGCGAACAATCTTCTTGTCAGTGACAGATTTAACAAGCTTGAAAAGGAAAATGGTTGATGACCCAGCGTTTTTTCAAGGTAAGTAGAGTTGAATCTCGCGGTTAATTCTCCGGTGTTCTTAACCTGAAGGAAACTGTCTAGCAAAGTGGGAGGAAGAAATTATTTAGCATGTTATCAGGAAGAATGCATCTATGTATACGCGCTGATTAAAACAGATAAATTATATTAAACAAAAAAATCCATTCCTATACTGACTATAATAAGAATGTTTTTTTATACTTATCGAATTGGGATTAACCCTTTCCGGCACGCTACCTTTCAAAGTCGGAGTTTTGATAAAAAAAAAACAAAGGCAGGCAGTCTAATTAGGCCTAGAGGAGTACACAAGTAAAATTTTGTGAAGATAGCTCTTATCGTTTTAATTCTGTGGGTGTGCCTAAAGTGTCAAACTGATTGAATAGAGCTTCGAAAAGAGTGATGAAACAAGCATTTCTGTCAATGAACTGACCGACGAGATGAGGAGAAACAAAGAATACAGACTCTCAGTTGTCCTAGATGATCGGTGAGCCCGGTCTGGGCACACCTAGGGTTCACCGTTTGATTTTAGGCAAGATTTCAAGGTAAAAATTTAAAACTAATATAGAATAAGGAGATTAGCATACAGCCAAAAAAATAACATAGAAATTTCTTTTCAAACAATTCCTTTCATACCCTAAAAAAATCTGGAAGATTTCTTTAAAAAATGAGGGTCTTAAAAAACTGAACATGGCTAAAATATGTGGACTGTTTTGTGTTGAGCTGCCATCTACTATAAATAAAGAAGGTTCAGAGTAACCTATAGTAACCTATAAATCTTTTTTCATTCAATTTTATGTGCGTACAGAAGGAAAATTTCAGGTGCCGCAAAGGGTTAACTAACACAGTGTGTCCGCAAAGGGCGGACACACTGTGCCGCAAAGGGTTAACTGTTGGGACCGCTATCTGATGTAGACGCACAACCAGGCTCGACTCCAACTAAGAACCTCCATGTTAGGCATCAGGTGGGTCTGTTAGGCAAATTTTGCGTACAAAGACAGCGTATAACAAGGATGAATTTTTATTTTTCCTAAATCAGTAGATGGCTACCGAACACTAAGTTCATGAAAACGAACCATATTAAATTTCACTCATATCAACTAGAAAACAAACGCACCAACTGGAAAGCTAGAATCAAAAACCTCTCGAGCTCAATTTGTGAAAATCATATTCTTCAAATACTGACGATTAGAAAATTTCCGTACGCAAAGTCAAGCAATTTACTAGGAAAACCGAAAATGAAATCGACAAATTAATCATCTCTTTTATCGAATTCGACAGCTCCAAAGAAGCAATGCTATATTCTCTGTCGATAATATCTGCAGTTTTCGAGTCTCAGTTGAACGTTACAAGCCTAATGTAAGCCGACCGACAGAATGCTATAAATTCCAGGCGTTCGGGCGTACCCAACATCGAAGTTTTAACGAGGAAAGTGGTAGTGGTGGTAATAGATTTACGGCTCAAAGCTCTAAAGGCCAAATGCAAGATTTATTGTATATACGCTAGATAGAAAAAAAGGTTTAAAAACAACAGCACACTTATAAAATCGAGGCTTGTAGTATAATGAAATGGTGGTATGAAATTCTGATTAAGATTCAGATAATGATATTTGAATCAACCATGAAAGATGCTGCAAATATAAAGTCCCGCATAGGAATTCAAGCTGCATACTTAATGAGGGTCAGGAATCCAAGTGCATTTTTGAGCACAAAATCACGCTAAGTTCGTTTCGAGGATGACAGGAGTATCAGAAGACGTTCGCCGAAATACAAAAGCAATCTGAACGACTGAAACCAGCACCTGCTAAAACTGAATTCCAAAGAAACCAAAGACATTTACCAAATTCATTCATTCTACATTTACCAAAGAAAATTCCTCCATTTGTTTCTTTTTTTTTACTACCAAAATTTCCAGCTACAGTGAAGTACTTAAGACAAATCTCCTTGATGATTAAAACTTAATTCCACTCTCGATGCTTTCAAAAATCATAATAATCTTAATTTTTTACAAAGCGTGCAATTTCTCCAAGGCATATGATATTAAATAACAGTTCAAAAAATGCGAAATGCGAGCGCTCAAGCTGATAAACTAGTTTTACGATTCTAATCTCTCTAAATTATGTTAGACCTCTCTGAAATGGAAGATTAATTCTGATTGGCTCAGAATCACAAGACTTCTTTCTCTCACCTACTCTTCACGTCTTCGTGGTTTAGCCGAGTTCAGGTTTAGCCGAGCTCACGTGAATTTATCAATCTACTTTAGGAATGATGCGCCCCTGCAAATGATTCTATAAGGTATTGCTCCCTCCTTCTTAGCATGCCTTCTCAGTGTAGTGTTCAGCACGCTGGGCGCGTATTCCAGAGGTCCGTGGTTCGATTCCCAGGGAGGGCGTTGTTCATTTTTCATCTCTCCTGCTTTCAAAACATACCTAATATCTCTACAATTCTTTCATCCTTCTTTTCTAACTCTGATTTTTCTAGATTACTCTTCTGTTCTACTCAAACACTCGTCTTTCCTTTTCTACATTTTCCCTGTCGTGTTGACTTCCCTATTATTTCTCCTCTATCCGTCTTTTCTGAATTCCTCCATCTCTATACATACTTACTCTTCTAATGTGAAGGCAGACGTTCTATGACTGTAGGCACTCCTTAACATTTCCTCATTGGCATTGGGCATGAGAGCGTAAGGTGATTCACTCTGCTGCCGCCCGTCTCGCACTTACAGGCGAGAGAACTTACAGGCTAATTGAACTCTCTCACCCAAACTATTCGACCAAGATCACCACTCCGGCGACCATAGACTACCACGGGGTGAGGCTGTATGAGTGTGGGGATTTCACTGGTTGCCAAAATGCTACACGCCAGGACTACGCGAGACGCCTGATGCCGCACTGGTTTTTACACCACCTTGGTCTGTGGTCCACTCGAATTAACGAGGCTACCTACTTACACCCAAGGTTACGGGAAACCGCCAGGCTCGAGATTTTACACCCCCGTAGCCGAGAGTGCCTAGGTAAAGATCCTTGCAAATAACTTCACAGGTTTTTCCCGCGTCGACTCCCTTGTGGAAGTGTATGTGTAAACACAGTGCCAAAATATGAAATGTCTTTGCATGAAAAATGTAATGAAGCGTAATTCAAAATGACATTCTATTTTACAATGGCGTAAATAGTAAATTAATTTGAATTTCTTAATTTTTGTAGGAAAATTTTAGTTTTCTTTGATGAGAAAAGCATAACTTTTTCTTTTGTACAATTTTCAGTTTTCTTTAAATGTTTTGAATAAAAGTTTCTTAATGTCGCTCCTTCATTATTTTTTCAAATTCAGATTTACATTTTTGACAAACGCACGTCTTTTAAGTAACAGCCTTATCATGACCTTCTTCAACACTTTGCCTATATAGCATTTTTCATTCTATACAATACCTAGGTATTATATACAATGTATAGGGAAAGAAAATATATAATGCGTAGAAGAAGTATTTTACTGCCAGTAAAATACTTAAATATTCTGTAGAATGCCGGCGTTTCATTCGCCGCCGGTAATATATACATTATTTTACATATTTTATTATATACGAAACACTCGATATTTCACGCATTCCGCAAGATAAGAATTTCCTGGTAGCCACTACAATAAAGATTGAGCGCCACGATCAAGATAAAAAGAAAGACATATTTATACATGGTCTTGCCCAAAGAAAGAAAGAATCTGCTATAGTGAGTATAGTTGATTAGGGAGACGACTTTTCGCCTGTCAACCAACTGTCAAGGTCCAATCAGGTTGTCAGATAAACTACAGAGGGATTCAGGCTCTTGTTTTTATTGTTACTGTTTGTTGTTTCTCTGATGTCTTTCTTTCTCCGTCTTTTCTCTTGGACTATGCATGGGCGGCGCTGACAGAGGTATAACATATGCTCGTTGTTGTTTTGTTCAAAGGTTTTTATCGTCGTGGCGAACAAAAGCACGAGAGGTGTGGATACAAAGAAACAAAGATAGGGAGAACAGCAACCTATCTCTCAAGCAATGAGTGTTTACATCTACTAGCTTGCAGATAGTAGTGAGGACACATCCTTTAATGAAACGAATTAGTTTTCATTAGTGCCGTCTTATTATAAGTTTGGTCACCATATAATAAGAAAAGTAAATTAAAGGTAAATTAATGGCAAATAAATATGCAACGAGGTCTGTATAAGTATAAACATAAAGAGTGGTGTGAGCCCACCAGTTACTAATGAGTACACCAGTCGAGCGGTTAAGCCGCTGAGTACCGGTAGTTCCGCTCGCGGTTCGAATTCCGGCGAACGGGCTGGATGCATGGACATTATCGTGCTTTTTCCCATGCCTAACGGGTATACAAGCGAAATTTTCCGTAGAAAGGCCTCCACAAAAGCATCCCTACCCTAAGGCAGGTGGTCCTCGTGTAAATATAAACTTGAATTCGAAATGAAATAAATTACTTATTTTTTTTAAAAAAGACCTTATTTTGATTTTAAGAAACTCTCCTTTCCCTTTTGATTTCATTTTCCTGCCAGATTGCAAATTTAAATTGCGTATATGCAAATCTAAGTGAGTTCGGAAAAAAATATTTGAGTAGCAGATTTTAAGAGTTCGGATTAGTCGAGTTAGTTCTGAATTTATGCCGCGTGTTTGCAAGTAGCTCAGTAGTTGAATAGTAGGCGCTAGGCACTTGCTTAAGATTACATTGATATTCTAGGTTCGGCTTTGCTGTGTGCAACCGATTAAGCGGTTTAGATTGAGTAGGAGCTAGTCGTGTAGCTCAAATTTAATTCATTGTGACTGCACATACTATTTTGTTGAAATTACTTAGCCGCAAGTGATGATTAAATTCTGAGCCCCGAACGAGGGCATTTTCTGTTTCGTTTAGTTAAAATAAAAAGGTTATAAACCTTCGTCTGCAGCCATCTGTTCTTCCAGGACCTGGCGAGAATTTGCTATTTCGTCTTTCAGTAGAGTCTACAGTTCATGCTCACACAAGAAGATGGACACACAAGAAGACCTTTGCTACAATTCGAAGGGCAATTTTAAAATGTCTTCACTCAAAAGTTTTGAAAAAGTACTTTGATTGGACGAGAATATTCTGCCTTCTATATAAGTATTTTATATTTGGCTCAGGACTTTTATTTAAACCCATTTGGTCTTCGGTATTCTAGAATAGCCAACACTTTAATTCAATTCTGAAATTTATCACCGATGTTCTCTGCCTATTTATTACTTTCTTCCCGCGTACACGCCGAATAGTAGGTTAGATTTCTTTAACCGTTTTACGATTCATAAATACAGATTGTTTTTACTGGAACAATTTGGGGGACGCTTAATAAATATTGTTAATGTAAAGAGTATATTTCTAAACATTTGATCTGACAGCCTTTTTTCTGAACTATAAGTCTGCATAGTTGTTTCTATGATATAAGGGTTTTTCTTGAATTTCCAGAAATATTACTCTTTCAATACTTTCCAAAGTCCGACTATCGTGCTCAGTGTGTTAAGGAAGAGCTCTGTTAAAGAGTCATAATTAGTCCACAAATGCAGGAATACATTGCAAAAGCACATATGCAATACTTGTATCAATCTTCATTTTTTAGAGGACTATTGCGGTATTTTTCGAAGTATGACTTGCTGTTTTGAAAGTCATATAAGGTATTTCTCTCGCCTTCTTAGCGTGCCTTCGTGGTGTGGTGGTCTGTACGCTGGGCCGGCATTCCAGAGGCCCGTGATTCGATTCCCGGCGAAAGCGTTTGCTCATTCTTCATCTTGCCTGCTTCCAAAAATACCTAATGTCTCTACAGTGGCGCCCGAAATAAAAGGGTGTTGGATGATGATTCTCCACACCCAGGATTTGGCAATTGAGTCTCCTAAAAACCCCTGGCTCCCTTTAAAAGGGGGAGTACATAAGGTATTTATCCCACCTTCTTGGCGTGCCTTCGTGGTGTGGTGGTCTGCACGCTGGGCCGGTATTCCAGAGATCCGTGATTCGATTCCCGGCGAAGGCGATTGCTCATTTTTCATCTTGCCTGCTTCCAAAAAATACTTAATGTCTCTACAGTCATAGGGATAACCGAATAGAATTCTGTAAATACTGGAAGTAAAATGTTCTCTTTATAGTACGTTGAACTGATTTTAACATTTTTTTACACTTTTCTTATCGTTAATTCCTATCGTAAGGAAATCCTTCTGAAATCTTAGTTCTTTACCCTAACTTTATTTGCCATTGACGGAACCAGATTTTGTACATTTTGTTCTCTTTATTTTCCATAATATATACACCTTTCTTTGTTACATTTCTTCAGATAAACCCATGCTATATAGAGGGTCACAATATAATTCCATTTATTTCCTGCTAAATAATTTTCATACAAGATTCTACAGATTGTTCTGCGTTAAGCCACCTTCTTTAGCAAAAGCTGGTGAATTGTGTTTCTTAGCTTTTTTAAGTTGTAAATCTTGGTTTATTATTTTATTTATTTTTGCTACAGATGCATTTAAAGACTTTAAGACTAATTTCAGCACCAGCGGATTTTCTGTTTTAAACTTCTTGGACGTTTTTCGGACATTCGTTTGGAATATTTTGTCCCTATTGAAGTAATAATTGATGACTTTTCTGTTTCCGATTATGTTGCTTATTTTGAACTTCGAAATTTTAATACCGTGTAGTTCGCAATGTATTTGAAAAATTAATTAGGAATCTTTCTTTTCGTAAAGAGCAGAAACATGCTCTTCAATCCACAGCTTGTTTACGTGCGATGTGTTGAAGGAAGTTGCAGAGTTGTTAAAGTTGCAGAGGATAATTCTCATTTCAAATATTAAGCTATTATCAGTAAGTTTTCTTCCAAAACACCTCCTTTTTTAAAATTCTTTATCGAAATCATTATAAATATTTATAAACATCCACTGTGTATATTTATAATTTTTAAACATTGATCACCTGTTGCTGAAGAATTAAGTATACCATAACTCGTAATATGCCTATGCGATTTTAATTTAACGTATTGTTACTAAACCTTCTGTGATGAATCTAAGTCAGATCAGTGCCATGAATTTTATCGTAGTCAGAATGTCGAGGATTGAATCCGTCGCTGATCAAGCTCTTGATCACCTTAAAGGAGACCGCATGAATTTGCGCCTGAGTTTTGACTTAAGCCCTGCGTGGGACGAATCCAGTTTTTCCTAACCTTCCCCCACCAGACCTCTACGACGCTATTCTGCTTGATGCTGTTTCAAGTGCTCCTATACCTCGAAAACATTACACATTTAAAAACATCTATGTCTTCTCTGGGATTCAAATCGATGTTCAAAACCCAAAATACAGTAGAATCTCATTTAAAGGGATCAGATTTTTGGCCCGGAGAAACGAATGTCTGATTAATCACAGAAATCCAAAAGAAATGCATTCGTGGGATGTTTGATTTAAAAAAAAATGCGTGTGTATTGTAAATTAATATTGTTAAAAAATATTTAATTGAAAAATCCGTATTTGTATTTTGTAATTCTCTTCTGCCTGTTAAACAGAAAGAACTCAATACGCAATTAGTTTAATTTTTTTTATTAAAGAGACATTTTAAAAATAATTTACCTTATGGGCTCGTAGACATCGAGACAATAAGAACAATAATCTATAATGGAATTAAAATTTACAAGCCCAGTGGAAAGGCTGAAGTCATCTTATTCTAATTAAAACGCGTTATATGTAAACTAAAAATCTTAAAGATTAGTGTATTATGGAATGGAATATATGCATAACATTCATTGCTATTTTACTGCGCATGAATGGACAGTGTTCATTATCGTTTTGTTGCATACATTATTTCAAATTTTATCTTTGAGTGTACTAGCCTATTCGAATCCGAGTCCGAAATTCATGAAATACATCAGATTCTCACTTAACCGACCTACACTTGTTGCTCTCGAAATCGATAAAATCTTCATTAAAGTATACACTAAACGGCAAACTACGTTTTGCCTAACTTTGGATTTTTTCTCATAATTTTGGCTGCAGAAAAATGGAAAATGAGATTTTTGTTTACTAACAGTGTTGGGCAACAAAGGATTTATGTGTTCATCCTGACTATCAATTGAGATATGTAGATGAATATTTATTTAAAATTTAGTTAATGTATATAGTGGTTTTCGTACCTAACTTTTAACCATTATTTACTTGTACTCTTTGTCATACAGAATCAACCTTCATACACAGTGACAGTTTCATTCCCATTTATCCCTCTTCCTACAATTATTATTCTACAAAGAGTTTATGTTACTCTTTGTAGAATAATAAACAACAGAACAGAATTCAAAATACCTTTGAATATTTCTTTTTGTATGATCGAAAAGCTTTTGCGTTATTACTAAGCTGCTTGGGATGGCTCATGTCGGAACAGTATGAAATTTTGCTACAAATGTCCGTCTTTGTGGCTTATTGAACGGAAACATGCGTGCAATGTTGAGCGCAGTTCACAAATGTGAAAATAACTGGAAACATCAGCACTAAAAATATTTTAAGAATGTGTTTTAATACACAGACTCTTAGTTATTTATTTCTTGTACTCGTATAAGTTCTTTAAAATGATAGGGGAGATTTTGCAAAATCTTCTTGACATATGCTTAATTTTGTATTCATTTAGAAAAGCTTATAAACAGCAATTCCCAGCATAAGCCTTTCTTTCCTATTTTACCGGTTTGCATAATCGTAATATATTTTAATGTGCATACACGTGCATTTCGTGTGTTTGGGATCAAAACTGTATTTTTTATTTAAGTTTTGTGATGTGATGTATGCTTTGGCCTTCAAACATTTCTTAATACGTTTTTCATACATAATATTTCCATTTAAATTATGAAGTTCTTCTTCTAGGGTATACGACATTCTCTTGATCGTTGTATTGTGACTCGAAACTCTGATTCACGTTTCTGAGCGAACATGGGGTCTTAAATTTCCAAATTTTCTTTCAATTCCTGTGTTTCTAGTCGTGGAGCATTTTCATATTATGCGAAGAGTCTAATTTTAAAATCTGTAAAAGTCCGTGAGAAAAAATACGAGCTCTTAATACAAATAACTATTTTCATTTATTTCAGCGCTCTTGAAGCACTGCATAAAAGAAAAACTGTGCACTGTATTTCTCATTCGGAAAGTCCTTTGTAAGTTCGAAGTTTGCTCAGAGTATCGTGCTATGATTCCAATAATAAGAAGAAATGCTTACCACTAACTTGTGGAATTCGATAGAGGAAGGATCGTTACCTATGGAGAGTGTGGATTATCGTTCCGCGATATCACCCATCGCACTGGTCAACATCCAAGCACTGTCGTGCGAATATAGAATCAACGGGTTTCTGAGGGTCATACGGAACGGCATGCAAAATCTCAACGCCCCTCCCATGACTAACGCCCGAGAAGACAGACATATTGTGAGGTTAGCCCTGCAAATCCGTACAGTAAATCCGTACGTAAATGAAACGACCACATCATGGAGCATTAGTCAGGAAATGGGCATGCTTGCAGCACGCCCAGTATCCGCTCGTACGGTGCGTGGATATTTGCAGCAGCGTGGACTATCAGCAGGGTTACTTTACTTTGGCAGGGTTACTTAACATTACTTTGGCTTCCCTTGACAATGCAGCAGAGAGAGAGACGGCAAGTCTGGTGCGCCGAACGGCAAAGCTGGATACAAGGATTGGCATAATGTCATCCTTCCAGACGAGTCCCGATTTTGCGTGCGGTATTCTAATGGCCGTAATCTATGACCGCACGTCACCTGCTTGCATTCTATATCGGCATAGAGGCCTTGCACCTGCTGTGATGGTTCGGGCAGCCAGTTAGTACTCGACAAGCACATCTCTAGTCGGATCGACGGTAATTTGAACACAGGTCATTTCTGACGTCTTCCGTCAAACGGTTGTGACCTATCTTCGAGGCCTGCCAAACGCCAACTTCCAACAAGTTAATGCAAAACCACATGTTGCATGTCATGTTCTGACCATCCTCGATGCACAGGGTATTCTATTGCTCACTGGTCTCCATAGTCTCCAAATCTGTCACCCACTGAATACATCTGGTCATCGGTTGCTGAGAGACCCCTGGTCCACTCCTCCCAGCTAAATACGGTTGATGAAGTGTGGCATAGACCTAAAGCAACATGGAATGAGTTGCCCGTTTCTGTCATCCAAGCCCAGTTCGACTCTATGCCTAACAGGGTAAGGGCCGTTTAATCTGCTAGGGGGTGGCAGCTATTTCTACTGATTTCGCCCCACTGTTAACCTCCAAACTGTTTACAAATTTAATCATTTTGTCTTCATGCCATACTGTTTACGTACAATAAATACCTTTTTTGTACTTGCCTTTCTTCACGGTGTTGCAATTTTAATGGACAGCAGTCTATTAAAAAAAATAAGAGCTCGAATTTCTCGCAAATATCTTACAGAAAATACGTTTTTTGGAAATTATATAAAAAATTTATATACAAATTTTCATCAGTAGATGGGACTATTACCATACATTTTATAAAGGAAGAGAGCAGGACCATATGCTGTTTCTAATAAGATTGTAAATAAATTATGGCTATCTTAAATAGGAGAAATGTCTGTAAATATTTCAATACTGTAATCGGGGAAGTAATAGTTAACAGTCAGTAATTTAGTTTTAGCTTGCTTAAGTGTGCGCTTCTTTAGTGAATGTAATCGTTGGCTTTAAAATCGATTTGTTAGATTACCACAAAGCACTTAAGCAATTTCAATAAGAGGAAACATTCTTAAGCAAACTTATCTATAGGACACTGGCCCATTACCTCTCGGATCGACGAATCATCTTTGTGCATAATGATGGGGTAATTATACAAAAGCAAACACAAGGCTGCCCGCAGGGGTCTTGTGCAGGGCCGCATTTGTGGAGTATTACCTACACGCCATCCTATCACAGCCTTGGCCCGAACATACTAAAGTAGTCGCCTATGCCGACGATACTGCCCTTATAATAAGAGGCAGAACAAGTGAGGAATTCCAGGCACATTCTAACCAGTCATGCGCTATTTTTCAACAACGTTGTGACGCGCTCAAACTAAAGATTGCAGAATTAAAATCACAAATAATGCTTATCCCGAAAAAAGGAGGCAGCTTAGTGCGCCAGCCCTGCATTAAAATAAACGGGCAAAGAATATGAATAGTTAAGAAGTTAAAATATTTAGGTTTAATCTCCGAGCCAAAATTTAATTGGATTTCGCACGTAATGGAAATTAAGAAACGCACAAAAGTAATAGCCCAGCAACTTCGACAAATGCAAGGACATTTATGGGGTTTAAACCCATACATCTAAAAGACTCTCTATTTGACCGTGGTAGAAAAAATCGCAACCTACGGCGCAGCAATATGGGTCAACCCCATGCAGGGGAGAAAGGTACAACATTTACAGAGTTTACAGTGACCATTCCTGTTGAACATTACGAACATTACGAAAATTCCTGTATTATATATGGACTTACGGCATTCAAGACCACCTCAACGGCGGCCCTAAATGTCATAGCAGGGATTATGCCTCTACATATCAGCGTAGAGCGAGAAGCAGCGCAGCAATTAGTGATCCATCTGCACAAAATAGCAACATTCGGTGATGTCATTTATTCACCAGATGACCTAGAGCGGGATTATGATCTATTGGATACCCACCCAGCAATTCAGTGTATAGTAGTTAATGTGAAGCTGGAAAACAACGAACCAAAGACCAACAGGTCCATTGAATTGTATACAGACAGATCGAAATTAGATGAAAACGTTGGCTGCGCGTATGCTGTTATACATGCGACATGCGACGGGGAACGTGGGCACCATCCCTTTACGGTTAATTGGTGTAGCGCCACGTCCACCAATATCTAGAGTTGAACCTTGAGTCTTTCAAAAGAGCAATTACATGGCCATACAAGGGCTGTTAATATTTAGTATTACATTCTTGTTTGCTGGTTAACATATTCTATGGATAACGTGATTTACAGAGTTACATACAGACTTTGTCTCTCATTTCCGGCATACAATGCATATGCATTACCTGAATTACATTAATCTACATTGCGTTGGATTACTTTTGTGTACAGTTAACAGTTTTTAGCTGTACATTTCAATAAATATACCTACATTACTTGTAGATTGCATATAAATACAGTTTTCATGTACAGTTACATATGCCAATATTACATGTGCCTTACATTACATTATTTTTATATACATACATAGTCAGGCACGCCTGCTTCACATATTACTTAATTTTACCTACACTGCTTAACTTTAGGTTACATATACTTGCAGTTGCATACAGATACGTGCAGATACATTCTGATTAATTTTTAGATACAAATATTTACAAACATAATAGTCTTACAGGTTACTTACATTACATGTTATTTGGGTACTTATTGCATAATTTTCCAGTACATGAAATAGACATTCCAATATATACATTGCATTGCGTTAGACATCCTATATCCCTTATTCATAATACAAAACATATATGTTACCCATGCATTTTTATTTCTGCATTTATATTGCATTACTTTAAATTGCATAACTTACTAATACATAGCTTACTGATACACAAAAATATTTACTTATTTACATATATTACACTCCCTTACATTACATTGCTTACAGATATATGCACTATCATACATTCGTTATGCCTACACTATATATCGGTTCATTATATATGGACTTACGGTATAATTTGCCGAAATTTATTTACACAGTACATGCATATTGTTAAATGCAAATGACTTTCCAGGTATGAATACAGGCAGTCTTTATACTGTGACTTTCTAGTCTACATTATAGTTTCTTACAATTCACAGCACAACATACAGCATGCATGGAAAGATCATTTGCATGCAAATAATAGCGTTTTTCAAGGCGAGGTCACAGCGATCGCACAGGTCCTGCTCTACGTAACTAGGAAGGAAATATGCAATGCCTTTATCATCACAGACTGCCTCTCATCCCTACATGCTATCCTAAATCCAGGACATAAGTCTCCAGCGATTGCCTCCATACTATCGACACTACGAGAACACCAGCACCTGCAGATAAAATTAGAATGGACTAAGTTCACGTTGGAAATTTCGGGAATGAGCTCGCTGACAAATTGGCGAAAGAGGCAGCTAAAAATGTAAATGCAGCGCAAATAACAATCCCATGGCCGAAGTCATATGTCAAGAGAAGTCTCATGCTTGCCGCAACGTCCCTGTGGCAAGAAGAATGGGACAACGGCGCCACGGGACGTAGAGCACACTACCACATGTCATATGTGAACCGAGATCGTCTGGTAACACACCCGCAACTGGTAAGATACATATCCGGACACTCCTTTTCCGGACTATTATGCCAGGCATAACATCACGAACACCGCACAGCGTTGCTGCGGAGAACGCGGCATCCCAGAGCACTATGTGGTGGAGTGCCCATTAACAGAGGGACTTCACATACCAATCCCAACGGTAAACAGGCAGGCCTTCTGAAAATACCTTATAAAGTAGAGGCACCTCACTAAAAAAATAGTCAAAATAATGAATAAGCTCAAGAACATAGTACTGACCTATGCGCAGCGGACTAATCCGTGTAAGCCATATCAGTAAATAACACAAAAAGTGCTAAGCACATGTCAATGTGTAATGTATAATAAGCAGTAATAAATGTAAGTGTGTACCCAGGCAATCAGACTGATACGCAATAATTAATGCAGTGAAGCAGTATATTACACATAATGTACATAAGCAGACGTAAATATAAGTGTGTGTTGCAATAATAGTGTTCTAAACGTAATAATGTTTAAATGTAAAGCAAACAAGTAGATGTAAAAGCAAGAACGTTTTTAAAAATTAATGATAGTGTTTTTAAATGTTTTAATGTGTAATGTAATGTATATAAGCAGTTGTAAATGTAATTGTGTACTTATGCAAACAGATTGACACGCAATGATTAACGTAATGATTACCTGAAGCAGTGTATTAGACGTAATGTACATAAGCAGACGTAATTGTAAGTGTATATTGCAATAATAGTGTTCTGAATGTAAAAATGTCATAAATGTAAAGCAAGTGCGTCTTTTTTATTTTTATTTATTTATTTATTTATTTATTTATTTTAATTAAGGATAGTGTTTTTAATTATTTTAATGTGTAATGTAATTTATGTAAGCAGCTGGAAATGTGTGTAATTATGCAAATAGATTGAAACGCAATAATTAATATAGTGATTAACTGAAGCAGTGTATTAGACGTAATGTACATAATCAGACGTAAATATAAGCATCTGTTGCAATAATAGTGTCTTAAACGAGTGTTTCTAAAAATTAATGATTTTTTTTTAATTTGTCATGTGTAATGTAATGTATGTATGCAGTAGTAAATATAAGTGTGTACTCAAGTAATTAGATTGAAATGCAATAATTAATGCAGTGATTAACAGAAGCAGTGAATTAAACATAATGTACATAAGCAGATAGAAGACGTAAAAGTAAACGTGTATTGCAATAATAGAATTCTAAACGTGAAAGTGTTATAAATGTAAAGCAAACGAGTAGATGTGAAAGCAAGAGCGTATTAAAAATTAATGATAGTGCTTTTAAAAAAAGTTGTGATATATAACATAATGTATATAAGCAGTTGTAAAATGTATGTGTGTATTGCAGTGACAGTGTTCTAAACGTAATAGTGTACGTAATAGTGAGAAAGAGATCGGAGTTAGTTTCTCTTTAGATGACTTTGCATTACGTTGTGTTGAACGTTTTAGGTAGTTTGAAGTGTAACTAATGATTGTACTGCGTGATACTGTGAACACTTGAATGAATATTTCTGCGGAAAATTCCAGCGTTCTGCTATATTTCTTTTGATAAAAATAAATTTTATGAATCTATTATCAGACTTGTGCATTCAGTATATTACGAACCCCAACAATATTTACGTCCTTTATATTGATACAGTTAGAAATTTTAAAACTAATAAAATTTCACTTTTAACATTTCACTAATTTCCATTAAATTTAAATAAAATTATAACTACCTACGAAGGCATTTTAAACCAACTTTTGATTTCATTCATTCAGGTTTTCATTGTTGCGACTGGGTTTATTATCTTATTGTTACAATATGTATAAGGCACTATCGGTACAGCAAAGCATTCTTACCCAGAAAAACTAAGAGAAGTTTTCATTTTCTACCATAATTTTCGAAACTATATTTAAGGATTTTATGTCAAATTTATTTATAAACTAAATGAAATAGTAAGCTTTTATTTTCAAATGCTGTAAAATTACATGTCGTGGAAAAGATATCTATAATATTCTAAACAATTTCTAATCATATCTAGTTATTTACATTTGCCTATTGTTTCTTAGAAAGTACAGTTACATTATTACATAGACGACTAAATTTAGGAATTCGTAATTTTTTAAAATATCGGCGTGCCTTTAATTTCAAGCATTCAGATTATAATATAAAAGAATTAACATTAATCATATACATACATATATATTTATGTAGGCAAAATGTAACAAAACATCTGAACTGTTTCCAGTCTTTTGTTTCCTACACAGTGCTCGCTACATATTCTTCCAGTTAGCTTTTCAAACATAATCGGTGAATCACAAAGATTCTCGAGACAGGAAATCTTTCATCCTCCTTGTCTGCTTCTACCCTTTTAGGACAGAAAAAAAAAAGAGAGAATAGATCTCGGGAATCAATATTGACCCTTTAAATAAGGTTGTCCATTAGAGTGGAGTACATCTTCTGAAGGGCACACACTGCCTAAAGGGTACATGGAACAGCCATTGACGTTACATCGATTCCCGAGCTGCGTGATTAGAAGAAACAACTGCCGCTGATGGAGAAGAGTTGAGTGGACTTTAGAATACTTCCCTGATCCCGATTAATCTCATTGAAGTCTTCAGCGGAGGTGATTTTACCACAAGCTGGGATTTTGTTTTAACGGCTGTTCAATTTTGTATGTGGTTCGCGCTATTTTTATTTCAATCAGCGGCACTGCTCCAAATTGTTTTATCTTTCCGACTGGAGTTCTTTTTCGAAACAACTTCTTAAAAATTTGGCTGGACATTGAAACCAGTTTTAGGAAAAATGGATCAGCTATTATAAAAGATTTTTATCTTTATAACGCGAATAATAAATCTTCTTTCTCTCTGATGACAAAAATACATATGAACGAAATTCATATGCCGAGTATATCAGAATATTAGCGAATCCATGTATAAACCAAGTGGAGCGATTGTGTTCCAAATGATTGCCAAAAATTTAAAACGCATGTATAACCGAAGTTTAAAATTCTCTTTTAGAGTCATTGGGTTATTTTGAAGCAGGAGATGGGGAAAATGGATAATGTCCTTGCCGGGACTCGAATCTGCACCTCTCGAATACACGTCGAGTGTGCTACGACGAAGGGAAGGCATGGTAGAAAGAGGAAGAAAATACCTTATAAATCCTATACTATAAAAATAAGTTAAAAAGAATAAGCTTCTACGAAAAAATTCACGAGCTGGTCGAAAGACTGGTACTAATGCAAAACCGCATGCAAATGTAAACAAACGAGTCCCAATAGGACCAATACTGTTAAGGTTCAGTCATTCATAGAATAATTTCTGTTCCTGTTATATGGAGTATTTCTCCCGTTTTCTTGTCGTGCCTTCGTGGTGTAGTGGTCTACACGCTGGGCTCGTATTCCAGAGGTCCGTGGTTCGATTCCCGGCTAGGGCGTTGTTCATTTTTCATCTTGTCTGCTTCCGAAAAATCCTAACATCTCTACAGTGCGCCCGGAGTAAAGGGGTGGTGAATGGTGATTCTCCACACCCAGGATTTAGCGATTAAGTTTAAAGCGAATAGAAGGGGACTTGAATGTTCGTTGATAATATCTGCGGTTCTTTATAAGCCGAATTTGCTGCAGACAGTTTTGACTGTACAACCTCTGTAATAACATAAAGCTTCCTTTAGATTCGACTGTACAGTAGCTTAAACAGGAAATGCAAAAATTCTTCACCGACGTTAACGAGAGCGAAATCCAAAGTAAACGTAAGAAAGAACTAGCAGAATTTATAGAAAAGCCCAAAGCTATTAGAACTTAGTGGTTCTCACCGAAGACCAATACTAGTACCATAACTAGAGAATTTAAAATTCATAAGAAGTTTCTCATTTCTCGCTAATTATAAGCGCCTCGGAACTGTAGTTAATAGAACTAACAAATGGGCGTACCCAGAATAGCTGTGAATTCTGGATCGTCGAATGAATCAATATAAACGCACTGTTGTTCTAAATAACTTGCCACCAATTGGCAATCTTCTGAAAGAGAGAAGAAGCGAAAGATATGAGAGAACAGAAGCAGCTGAAAATGGTTAGTTTAATCTAGTGATTCAAATAACATAAGCATCTTTTGGCCTCTGTTGAGCAAAGCAATGAAAAGAGAAATATAATTTTTTGAGCTTTTGCGAGTAAAAAGGAGAAATATAATTTTACGATTAAATATAATTTAATCAGTGTGTGATGCTTTTTAGATTGTGATAAATTTGTATGGATTTATTTTATTCTAACAAATTATTTTTAGTTTGGATTTCTTGTCCCTCCTGATTTCAGCCTCCTGCCGGAATGTAAATTTGTTATAAGGTAGTATTCAAATTTAAACGTGTTTCAGAAGTAGTATTTAAGCTGCGTGTCAAGAGTTCAAAAAGAGTAGTAGCGGTCTTAGTTCCGATGTTTATGCTGCGAGTTTGAAGCTAGCTTCCTACTCGGTTTTCGACAACTTTCTGTTTATTATTTAATATAGTGTCTGAAAAAGCGTATAAGAAATTAACGTCTCTATGATTTCAAGAAAAATACAGAGCATTACATTTTCTGTACAACATAAAATTATCTGAGTTTAACATTTTTTTGCTGCCTCCAACAGTTCTTATAAACACTTTTAGATATATGGTATATTGCTTCAGTGTCCCGTACAATATTTCTCCTATAAAATTTAGAAAGTTCTACTACAATTTAAAAATAAAGGATACATATCGTCTGAGTACTAACAGATTAAGTTCCGAGTCAAAGTTTAGATTAACAACCTACAGATTATAATCATCAGATCCATATATATATCACAAGCTTGTTCTAAGTTCAGATTATTCAGTTCTGATTTTGATTCTATTATGATAACATTTGTATCACTAGAAGTTCAAAGATTGAATGATTCTAGTTTTAAGTCTCCATAAAATGCAACGAGAAGATCACCAATTGATATTCATCAGTATACATGTTATACGCCAAACAGAAAAAAGTCCATAATTTAATATTCGTATTACAGTTCCTATGGCGATTTTAATATTTAATCATAAACATCTGCTGAACGCTTAGTATGCAAAAGTCAAATTGTAAGGATCTTAAGTTTTACTAACGTTTATTTTATTTTAAATCTTTACTATCACTTCTTATTTTCTACTTCCGGCCAGAATTATAAGCGTGAAGGAGTTTATGCAAAGTTGTCTGGCGAACGCCAAGTATTTAAGTGTGGCCTTTTTGCCAAGCAGAAGAGAGGAAGCCGTGAGTTCGAAGCAGGCCGCTTACCTTAGAAGTTACGCAGTTGCTACTTTGCCTTCCAGGCCAGAGGTTTTAATCCTCTTGATAAATTAAACGTATTGTAGTGTTCACAGTCTCTGTGCTACATACGCTTCCTGTTATTATAAGGCCAATCTTATTCTAAAGTTAAATTAGAGTTTAGTTTTATTTTGATATCTTTTAAGTTAGACCCCGAGTGGAGGGTCATTGTATTCCGAAGTACGGAAGTCATTGTATATAAAGAAAAAAATAAAGGGTTTTGTATACCCTTCGTCTGTATCCTGTCTACTTACTACAATTAGTGAACATAGCTTTAGTAAGCTCTCTGTTCTAGTCAGGTCATTGTATGTTTCCGAAGAAAGTTAGAAGAAACATTGAACCTGATAGTGGCGCCCGACGAAGAATAACCATGGCCGAGTTTCAAGAAGAACCTGTGCTGCCTGCAGAAACAGCTCAGAATCCAGAAATGCCAGCTGCCGCCCTGGAAGGATTTGGGTATATTGTCCAGACCATGCGCGCTTCGATAAAACCAGAAGCAACGTTTAATGGAAACTCACAGGTAACCAGTTTTTTGGAAAAATTGGATGACCACTTCATGCTCTACCCCGTGCACGAGTTTCAAAAAGTTACCTTAGCTACCAGCGCTTTGAGGGGCCAAGCGCTTAACTGGTTCAAATGTATCGGCAGAAGTCTCTTGGGTCAAGCAGGAAGTCCCACCTATACCTACGAAAATTTCAAGACTGCCCTACTAAAAGCCTTCCCTGTTGTAAGGGATCGTGCGAAATTAGAAACAGAACTTTTCAGTATATATCAACAAAGAATGGAAAACCTCTCCAGGTTTATTTTAAGAAAAATTCACGTTTTCAAGCTCTTGTATGGAAACCGTCCGGATCCTGAAATAATTCAAGTGATTTTGCCGAGGTTACTACCCCAAGTGCAAGACTTTATTGAATTGAGAAATCCGACTACACTGGAAAAATTATTTGAGCTAGCAATCCAGTTTGAAAGTAGAAGAACGGCGGACGTCGAAAGAAGACGCCAATATCAACAGCGAAACCAATTTGGTACGCCAAGACTACAGCAAACTCAAGCACATGGCTACGGAGAAAAAGCGAATCAGTGGGCAAGGAAACCCGAGCATTCAAAAACAGCCGGCGAACGTCGACAGTTCAATAGCAACCCAGGAAAAAAGTCTCAAGGCCAGTGGAGAAAGAAGGAAAGCACCGAAAGAAAAAATAATTTAAACTAAAACGGATTTCTGCTGACGAGAGGGTGCGGAAATCCGAAGGCCACGAAAACCCCTCTCCCTACAAGTTAAATACAGTAATGGTGAAAAATTTAACTCTTCCGAAGATTGAAGTCTTGGTAAATAATATCCCGGCCACCGCACTCCTGGATACCGGCGCGCAGTGTTCCTGTGTGGCAGAAGTCTTTTTTAGAAAGTATTTTCGCAAATACCGCATATATAATGCGGATAATACAACAGTATTAGCGGCGCAAGGAGAACAATGTAAGTGCGTAGGTAAAGTACCTTTGTACATCCGTATCAAGGACGAACAAGTAAAGGTGATGTTTTTTATAGTAAAGAATTTGCAAGCACACTTAATACTAGGAATAGACTTTCTTTCAGACGCACAAGCTACACTGGATTTTAATGAAGCGTCTCTTAAGCTGACGATGAAGCCAGTGCGTGTAGAAAAGGTTGAACCGCCAAGGGTAAATCTCGACCACCTGCCTAATGACGAGCAAGATAGAATCCGACAAGTGGTAAGTGAATTTGCTTCCTTATTTAGTGATATTCCAGGATTTACCCAGGTTACTAACCATAGTATTGACACCGGAGATGCATTGCCGGTTCGTCAAAAACCATACCGGTATGATAAGAATAAGGAAAAAATTATAGAATGGCATATTACCGATATGCTACGTAAAAAGATCGTAACGCCTATCTCAAGTAGTTATGCTAGTCCGGTGGTTTTATGTAAGAAAAATAATGATTATCCTTTGGAGCATCCAAAAAGGTGGAGATTCGCTATTGACTACCGTAAATTAAATTCCATAACGAAATATCCGGTATATCCGTTACCGATTATAGAAGAAATTTTAAGGAACATAAAATCAACCAAATTTATGACAACTTTAGACTTAACGAATGGTTATTTTCAAATAGGGATCAGGCCTGAGGACGTGCCTAAGACTGCTTTTATAACCAAGTCTGGCACTTATGCATTTTTGCGAATGCCGTTTGGCCTTTCAGGCGCCCCAGCAACATTTCAGCGATGCATGGACATTGTGTTAAGACCTGTTCTCGGAAAGTCCACATTTATCTATTTAGACGATATCATTATTACTAGTGATAATCTAGACCAACATGTACAGGATTTAAGACAGGTGTTTTCTTTATTAAATGAGGCCGGTCTAAAAGTTAATGTCGAAAAATGCAAATTTGCAGCCCCTGAATTAAAATATTTAGGTTACAAAATATCGCAAAAAGGGATCGAGACAGATGAATCAAAAATAATCGCTGTACAAAAGTATCCGACTCCAAACACGGCAAAGAAGCTCTCTTCTTTTCTAGGACTTTGTTCATATTATAGGTCCTTTATAAAAGATTTTGCGGCTATCGCTGAGCCATTGTTAAAATTAAAAAGGAAAAAGGCAAGATTCTCGTGGACGGCCGAAGCCAATAGTGCTTTCGAAAAATTAAAACAAGCATTAACGCAAGCCCCTGTGTTGAAATTTCCTGAAAAGGATGAAAATTTAGAAATTTCAGCGGATGCTTCGGATTATGCGGTAGGAGCGGTACTTTCGCAAAATCAGCAGCCAGTAGCATTTTTTAGCCGAACTTTAAATCAAACACAAAGAAACTATTCCGCGACCGAGAGAGAGGCACTTGCAGTTCTGTTAGCAGTGCAAAAGTTCCGAGTCTATTTTGGAAAGGCGCCGATAACAGTATATTCTGATCATGCGGCGGTAACTAGATTGTACTCTGGAAAAAATTTATCCCCAAGGTTAATAAGATGGGCACTCAAGCTGCAAGAATATAATCTGGTAATCAAGCATACCCCCGGAAAGGAAAATATCGTAGCAGATGCCCTGTCACGAATTAAATTAGACGAACAGGGTAATACCGTAAAAGTTGCAATGCTGACAGCGTGTACAATAAATTCCCGAGAAACTGTAATAACCGAACTGGGTAAGGATCCTGAGTTTGGAAGTATTTATGAGTATTTGAAGGATCCTGAAAATTTTAGCCACCAAGATATTGTGGCGATAAGAAATAGGGCGGCCCATTACGAACTAATAGATGGTCTATTATTTTATACAAAAACTACGAATTCCAACAACGAATTTCGACCTGTTATCCCAGCTAGTCTTAGATTAAATATCCTGCAAGAGCTCCATGACAGTCCTTTAGCTTCTCATGCTGGTATTCGAAAAACTACTCAACGCGTACGCGAGGCAGTCTACTTTCCTGAACTGCAAAAGTTAACAAGGGCGTATGTCCAGTCCTGCCCAACATGTCAAGCCGTTAATTATATTAATTTCCGCCCGGCCGGGTTTCTAAATAGTATTAAATCCGAATTTCCAAATGAAATAATCGGTATCGATTTATTGGGCCCTTTCCCAAAAAGTCAGTTAAACAAAAGTCGCTATCTCCTTGTTATAGTTGATCATTTTAGTAAATGGACCGAAATTGTTCCCTTAAAACGAGCCTCCGCGAAATTAGTTACCGATTCTATTTTAAATAAATATATTTTAAAATACGGGGCGCCCCTAAAAGTTATATCGGATAATGGTCCTCAATTTGTAAGTAATATATTTGAAGACATGTGCCAAAAACTGGGCATACGTCATTTAAAAATGGTCCCGTATCGGCCGCAATCAAATATAGCGGAACGGGTCAACAGAAATATAGTGAAAATTATCCGTAGTTATGTTAAAAATTTTCATAAAAGCTGGGATAACTATGTCAATGAATTTGCTTTCGCCCTTAGGACCGCAAAACATGATACAACGGGCAAAACTCCTGCTGAGTTATTTCTAGGCAGAAAGATTATAACACCGTTAGATAAATTATTTTATGTGCAACAAAGAGCCCCAGAATTTAAAATGGGTGATATAGAAAAACTAATTAAGGAAGCAAAGAAGAATACGGAAGTAGCACAAAGAAAACAGAAGCTCTATTATGATTTGAAACGACGGGGAGTAACTTATAAAGTAGGGGATGAAGTACTAAAAATTAAGCATTCACTTTCTTCAGCACCAGAAGATAAAACTGCCAAATTTTTCCCACGCTTTGAAGGACCATATGTTATAGAAAAAATAACTCACGCTGTTGTAGTATTAAAGGCAAGAAATGGCGAAACCTGTTCCGCAAACATTGACCATATAAAACCATTCTATGACCGTAATAAAATGCAAATCTTTTCAGATCTTTTGCAGGATCCGGTACGGCAGACACCGCAGGTACAAGTTCCAGAGGTGGGAAAACGACAAGTACAAGGGCAAGCCAATGAGAGACAGAAGCAAGTGAAAAGAAAATTGCCCCGCGGAAAAATTGAAGGTACAAAGAAAAAGAAGTCGTTCCACCGTCCAAAAAACAGAGTTCACGAACACCCCCAGAATGAAGAAGGGAGAAGGACGACGTATGTGGAAAAGACCGGGAGAAAGGACGGCAACTATAACCCGGCTGTGAAACGGAAGATTGACTCATCCGACAGAACTCTCCGCAGCAAAAGTCGC
Source organism: Stegodyphus dumicola (assembly GCF_044657685.1). Taxonomy (NCBI): domain Eukaryota; kingdom Metazoa; phylum Arthropoda; class Arachnida; order Araneae; family Eresidae; genus Stegodyphus; species Stegodyphus dumicola. The sequence goes on along the minus strand of NC_140769.1, from coordinate 2,334,275 downwards.
CGAACTGCGGAAGGGCCATCAGCGGCGGAGGAAAAAGTACAAGAAAAATTTGAACGGCCAACAACGAGGTCCAAGCAGGATCACGACAGAAGTTTCCCGGTTCCACCAAGACCAGCTGCCTTCAAGCGGCCAAGACCACAAGCAGAGGACAGAAGGAAGATGTTCAAGGGTGGCCGTAGTGGTGAAAAACGGAAGCTTCCAGAGGAAAGCACTGAAGGGCGAGCCCGTACAAGAAGGAGGATCAACCAAGCAACGGTCTGCAGCACCTTTAAAGACTGGGCCCAGAAAAGGATGTCTGAATATTACAAAGATAAGTAAAATTTTATGTTACTTTACAAACTTAAGTTAATCTTTCATTCTTACTGCAAGTGGCAGATTTCAAGAAGTTTTACCTCATGCGAGGTCTACCTTTATCGCCAAAAGGGCGAGAAATGTGTTGTGACCGATTTTCTTATTATGTTTTTCAATTACTCGCGCGTAAAACTAAAGTTGATGTATAATAGCGTTGTGTAAAGACTTAAATATTGTAAAAAGTTATTGTATAAATTTTATTTAAAACATTCTAACAAGAAAGAAGTTTTAGTCTGAAAGACTTTTTGAAATGTAGTATTATTTCAATGTAGAAAGAATTGGCACTTGCTTTGAAAAGAATAGAAGTTAACAATGTACTACTAATGTATGTTTTCAAATGTGTAAAATTAACGGCATCTTGATATGTTCTTGTATACATGTGAACTGTTATTTTGAATGTTTAGAAATAACGTGATATGGTAAAAGTGAAAGTAATGTTAAAAAATTTGTTATTCGTGTGACTGTAAAGATTAAATCATGCTGAATATGTGTTAAAGGTTGAATGATGTAGTTAGGCTCTCTGACGCTACACTTTAGAGTTAGCCACTTTCAGAATAGTACCTCAGGGTCTAGAGTTGAAATTAGGGTGTGTTAAGAGGTCTCGTATGTTGAATTTTAACACATTAGTGTTTTGATTGTAGGAGGAAGTGTTGAACACATAGACAGAAACACATTCGTGTTTGGTGTTTTTACAACACATGTCAGAGAGCACGGGGAGAGATAATTAAAATAATCATGAATGAAATAAGAATGTTAAGAAAAGTATATTCTATATGTTATTTGCAATGTCATTCTGTAACATTTCATTAAACTAGTTTTCCTTCCAGATCTCTGGAAGGAACCAGAATTGAATAAAGCTCCTGTTTTGATGCAGTACAGATGAAAAAGAAAAAAGATTGTTGTATATTCCGGGAGCTGCTATTGTAACAAATTTCTTTCTTTTAAAATTTTCTAGTTTCTAGCTAAGTTATGTTTGTAAAAGTTTGGCCTCGCGTTAGTTTCTAGAGCTAAAAGTTTTCAACAAGGTCGTTTTAGACCTCAGTTTCAAACTAATTAACTCTGGCGGGAAGTATGTAAGGATCTTAAGTTTTACTAACGTTTATTTTATTTTAAATCTTTACTATCACTTCTTATTTTCTACTTCCGGCCAGAATTATAAGCGTGAAGGAGTTTATGCAAAGTTGTCTGGCGAACGCCAAGTATTTAAGTGTGGCCTTTTTGCCAAGCAGAAGAGAGGAAGCCGTGAGTTCGAAGCAGGCCGCTTACCTTAGAAGTTACGCAGTTGCTACTTTGCCTTCCAGGCCAGAGGTTTTAATCCTCTTGATAAATTAAACGTATTGTAGTGTTCACAGTCTCTGTGCTACATACGCTTCCTGTTATTATAAGGCCAATCTTATTCTAAAGTTAAATTAGAGTTTAGTTTTATTTTGATATCTTTTAAGTTAGACCCCGAGTGGAGGGTCATTGTATTCCGAAGTACGGAAGTCATTGTATATAAAGAAAAAAATAAAGGGTTTTGTATACCCTTCGTCTGTATCCTGTCTACTTACTACAATTAGTGAACATAGCTTTAGTAAGCTCTCTGTTCTAGTCAGGTCATTGTATGTTTCCGAAGAAGGTAAGAAGAAACATTGAACCTGATAAAATCTTTTGCGAAGGTTCACATTCAAAAAAAATCTTTCTGCTCTAGTTAACGATCCTAATTCTAATCCATCTTTGCCTTCAGCATTTAAAGAAATTATGTTTTAGTTCTGGTTTTATCATGGCGCCACTAGCTTATTTTTTGACCAGGCTTTCTTATCTTATCTGATCATTATATCCTATCTCGTTCATTTGCCCTTTTTGCAGCTGAGGATGGTGGTTCGATAAAACCATCGAAACTAGTCCTGTGAAAATTTGAAAACATGACGCTGATTTTTGTTGATGGACTTCTGAATTAGCTTTGGGGAAGGGTTAAAGACAGAAACTCTTTATTCATTTGTGAACGATGGCTAAGTAATACTTTTAAGATTTGTTCTGAACGCTGTCCAATCCCAATAAACAGGTGTGACGTCGTAAATGTGCCAGTTGTAAGGAAGGTAGCACCGGTGATGTATTAATTCCTTTATTCACAGCACAAGAAGACACATATACAAAATTCATTTAATACATTTAGAAAACTTTTAAGAGATATCCGAGCTGGTGACACGATCAGAGACGTTAGACAAGATGTCACTCGTAAACACTGACCGAATAATAATTCTCGACACCTTCGCTCGTTGGCGGAGCTTCCCAACTCCCTCTTCCAAAGATGTATACTTGCGCAGGCGCAGTACTCTGTAACGCCGTTTCCATCGAGAATTCATTTTACCGGATTGCGGATTAACGAGGTCTTGTTTAAGAAAATACTGCTTAACGTTTTAGAAACGTTTAGTTGCGTTTTCTTGAACACGCACTGCGGAAAAATTACTATCACGAAACCTTCAGGGTAAAACAAAAGTGTCTTTGGAAAATGAAAAAGGAAAATGCGTAGGATGACTGCAGTGATAGCAAACAATATCTGCTAGGTGAATTCTGCGCCTTAGAAAGCTGAAGCCATCTTTTTCATAGCGCTTGCATTCAAATTCTTTTGTAAATGTTCTTTAATACAATTTATAGCGTATTTTCTTCGTTTAGTATTCTGTTATTTTCACTGCGTTCGTTTTGTTTTGAACACTTATTTAATTTTCGTAACTGAATGAAATTATTCTTTAGATTAAACTACTTGAAAGTGCAGGTAGTTTGTTAAAAATGCTTTTCTGTGACACAGATAATCTTCCTTAAAATAACAATATAGAAGAAATTTTTCCGTCTAAATTATTCCTCTTACCTGTGTTTCTTTAATTGCACTCTGATTAACAGTGAGTTTGAGTTAACTGTGGACGCCGGCGTCGTCTCCAGTAACACTCCAGTTAATCAGGAGATGACTATGCTATGTAACGGAAGAATTCACCGTAAAAGCGAATTTGGATGTCAAATTATAATTCCCTCCCCCTTTCCAATTTACGATACATTTCATAAATTATGTACATTCTTACGAGAAAACAAAATCATCATTCGATATTCATCTATCTTATTTCCTAAGAAATATGTGCGTTATTTCAATGAAAGCTAATGAATTGCATTTTTAAGCATATCATCAATCAAGAAACCGACTCTTAACGGAACGAATGCATTAAGTTGAATATTTTGTTTTGTTGCTTGCTCGGGACTTGGATTGAAGAATTTTCCTCGTTGGCAATTATTACGCTCCGGTAGAGAGAAACTGCAGAACGCTTAAATAAATTCTGAAGATTTTAATACCAAACTAAAATATAGCGTAATGAATATTGCCGTGCAAAAAGATAAGTCTTAGCTCGTTAGCAGTCATCCAAGTTTGGTTTTCATTAACGGGATTTCGGTACGGTCGAAGCGATACATATTTCTGCATTCGAAACAATGAATGTGAAATATTAAATTCAGGAAATTTCTCCTGATTTTGAGAAGCTGCTTGTTTACTTAGAATTTAATATTTTAATGATGCAGAATGTAAAAAATATGTAACTATCATTTATTAGTTGAATGAAAAGGTTTTAATAAAGTTCGTGGTGTTTTAGAAGAATATTTTTCTGCGATATATATATATATATATATAGATACTCATTTTTTAAATTTTCCAATTCCGATAACTTACAAACTGAGTATTTCAAATAATTCTGTTTGCAATTAATTCCATCGTTGCTGAATTTAGAATTATTTGTTACCCTTATTTATTAATTTTGACATTCTGAAATGTTTCATTTCATGCTGGACTTACAGAGACTGTTCTGTTTGCCCATTTTTTAGATGATTTTGCTTTCCTGTAAAAAACACAAATCTGCTTATTATAATTTCTTTTTTAACTGAAAATATATTTTTAAAAGTATAAACTATCGTCTGCTACTTGACACTTTTTTCAAGCAAAATGTCGCTTTTAAGCCGGGAATCGAATCACGGACCTCTGGAATACGCGCCCAGCGTGCAGACCACCACACCACGAAGGCACGCCAAGAAGACGGGAGAAATACCTCAACCTTTTAAAGGGCGACTGGGGTTTTCAGGGGACCCAATCGCCAAATTCTGGGTGGGGAGAATCATCATCCACCACCATTCTAGTTCGATCGCCTTTTGTAGAGACATTAGGTTAGTTAGAAGCAAAAGAGATGAAAAATATGCAACGCCTTCGCCGGGAACCGAACCACCCACCTCTAGAATACGCGCCAAACGTGCATACCACCACACCACGAAAGTATGCCAAGAAGGCGGGAGAAATACCGTACAAGGTAATGTTGTCAACAACAAACGAAAATAAAGTCAGACCATTAGCTTCAAGTGGAAAAATTGTTCCAAATACATAGCCAAGAAACAAGTTACAAAGGTTCGAATGTTACAAAGGTCAGATCTTCAATATTAAAAGAAAATCCCCACATTCAAAGGATAGATGAAAATTCGTTGCAATGTTCAGTGTCGACTATAAACAAAGTGATTAAAGTGGATTTGAACCTTAAAAAGGAGAAAAAAAAATAATGTGCATCATCATTCTTCACGGCACATCGCCGAACGCAGAACTCGCCACAAAATTCTTAATGAGAAACATTTAGCCCGACAAAAATGGAAAATTGTTGCCACAGTAGAGAAATATCGGGTGTACTTAAATGACTGCAATCAAAAGAGATCATTTATTACCATCAAAGACGAGAACAAAATCTGAAAACATTGTTCAAGGAATGTAAAGAAAGTTTACCTAAGGGATTTATGATTGTTTTTCATATAACGGCAAAATAAAAATTAAAAAAACTGATGTTCACACTACATGTCTTCCTTGTACGGAATATTAAATTATACGCATTTTTTTCTGCCTTTCATTTAAACGTATTTTCTCAAATTTCATTAGAGATATATTTGTCATTCAATTAATTCAATTCGCACGTCGCAGCAAGGCAAAAATACATATAAACACAAAATATCTGTATTAAAAATTGAAAGATATAGGAAAACATAAAACACCAAATACAGTTAAAACAATTAAAACATTACAATTCAAATTAGAATTTCTGCGGAGAAGATTTTTCGGTGCACATAACTAAAGGTTTACTTTTGATCTTACTCGGCAAAAAGACACTGAAGGGGTAGAAACTAGCTTCATTTGTTGTGGATGCTATGCTGAGTCAATGTATAGGATAATTTAATAACTTAAATGACAATTTCAGAATAGATTAAGCCTTGGCAAAAATACTTATTGAAAAATTGGTGATATTAGGCGTTTTTTTTTTTTTTTTTTTTTTTTTTTTTTTTTTTTTTTTGGTTAAACCGGTGTCATTGTAGTAGCTTACGTAAACTGCATTATTGAATTTCTGAAAGCGATTTTTTCCTGCCACTTTTCCGGCACAGCGCTTGACAACCTTAATGATACGTATGCGCTGGAAGTCATTTGAGTGATTGAGTTCAAAATCGTGAGATATATGATAAGATTTTATTTATTTGATTATGGCAAAGCTCACGAGGGCTATCCGCCTAAGTGGAGGAATGCCTTCTTGGAGGAATTTCTAACGAAAACTGAAATGTATCCAAGTTACACGTCGTGATTGTGTAAGGATAATTTCCCTAATCTCTATTATCCTCCTTGAGCTAATAGTTATTCTTCTTGATGGCAGAGTTGTGGCTTCATCCAACAAATTCTCAATTGATACCTATTCATCTCATATAGTGATTAACAGCCGTATCTAATAAGTGGCAATGCACCATATTTTCCCGTGAGCTTTTTAACCCTTTCCGACACGCTACCTTTTAAAGTCGGAGTTTTGATAAAAGAATAAAAAAAAAAAAAAAAAAGAGTGGGCAGTCTAATTAGGCCTAGAGGAGTACACAAGTAAATTTTCTGAAGATAGCACTTATCATTTTAATTCTGTGGCACACTGATTGAATAGAGCTTCGAGTGCTGAAACGAGCATTGTTGTCAATGAACTGACCGATGAGAAGTGGAGAAACAAATAATACAGACTTTCATTTGTCCTAGATGATCGGTGAGCCCGATCGGGGCACACCTAGGGTTCGCCGTTTGATTTTAGGCAAGATTTCAAGGTAAAACTTTAAAACTAATATAGAATAAGGAGATTAGCATACATAAAAATTAACATATAGATTTCTTTTCAAACAATTCCTTTTATACCCTAAAAAAATCTGGAAGATTTCTTTGAAAAATGAGGGTCTTAAAAAACTAAACATGGCTAAAATATATGGACTGGCTTGTGTTAAGCTGCCATCTACTATAAATAAAGAAGGTTCATAGTAACCTATAAATCCTTTTTCATTCAATTTTTTTATGCGTACAGGAGGAAAGTTTTAGGTTTGTCCAGACCGTACATACTATGCCGCAAAGGTTAAAGTGCATTTCATGATTTTTTAACACTAGCTTAATATTTCACAGCTTTCAGTTCATTATTTGTACCACAATCAAGTTCTTTAACCCTTTTCGAAATCCCTTCCTATGCTCCCGTCGGAGATAATCATGTTCAATGGATATAAAAGCACAAAATTAGAATTTCGTAAGATACAATCCGCCAAACCATATTGTCTCACAAGATAAATCTACACTCAATGTTATTAACGTTTACATTAATAACATTCGGTATCGCACGGTTTTCAAAATTAATGCTTTTCCATCTATAACACAAACCAACGACAATGAAATTGGCAATAAAAACATCTTTTAAACTCGAAACCATATTATTCACGTTCTTCGTCATTCTTACTGAAGGACACAGCGGAATCAGTATGTAAATAATGTTCAACTCGTAAACAAAGCTCTTTCGCTTATATCGAAGGAGATAACAAAGAATATAAATTTGTTATTTTTGCCCCGAGCGCTTTCGGCTGGTTAATTTCCGATGCCTTTATTTGAAAGAGAGAAAATGTTTCGGTGTTCTTGACGTTTCTATTTCAGAAATAGCCGATTTCTTTGAATACGAGTTGAAAACATTCAGTCATTTGACATTCGCAGAAAGATGTTTAATTGCTGTTTGTGACAGTTTGTAAGGAATATTGGAATATCCAAGAATAATGCGAAGATCGACAAAATGGGCTTTAGAATTCTTAAGAATGTATTTGATGACAATTGTTAAAGCGCAAATAGAGGGTGGTAATTTATGATGCCTTTACCATAGATATGAATATTTAAATATTTTTAATCTTTCAGAAAATATTTTCTAAAATAAAAGCGTATTTCGCAGTAAAATCGAATGATTCATAATGATGTCTCCATTGTTATTTAGATGTAGTTTTGCCATAATGGCGTTAGGGCCGTAATTTTACTGTTGTATTCTATGCTACTGAATAATTCTTGGAAGGTATTTGCCTATCGCAGAACTCACCACGAATTATCAAGTTGGTGGCAAGTCTAGACAGTTGGTAGTCTGAATAGTCTAGTCTAGGCAGCTGCGATGGGGGAGAAGGGCAGAGCCTGACTAAGGCAGGGCACACGGGACAGTTGCTCCGGGCCCCCACATCACAGAAGGGCCCACAAATCGAATAGAAACTTTATTATTATAAAACTTTAAATAGCTTCCAAAGGTTTACTTCACTGAAGTAGTGAAGCAGAGGATGCCCCAAAAAGTTTTTGTCTCGGGCCCCAGTTAATCTAAGTCGGGCTCAGGAGAAGGGAGACACAGAGCTTTAGAGATATTATGTTATTTCGAAGCAGAAGACATAAAAAAATAGCATTACATCACATGAAGGCATGCTAAGAAAGCGGAAGAAATAGGTATGCGGGTAACGATGTCATAACTTTGTCACACGCCTATCCTTTTCCCATTTCCACCATCTCTGAACGATAAAGATTACCGGTGAATGTACCTCCAAAAATAGCTACTTTTTACCGTTATTTTCATATTCAAGAGCCTCATGTGAATATAAAAATGTCGTTATTAACAATTAAAATAACTTGTTTTCGTCCATGTAAAGTACAAAAATCTAATTTGTTGAACAGTGTTATAGATGGCAGGTGACAAGTGAAAGTGAGGACCCGAAACAGGGAATCACACTAACTATCTAGAGTAAAGACATTCCAGAGGTAACTCGAGCGCCCTGTTGGGCGAAACCTGAACTTTTGTGAATAGTGTTATACTTAACTACCCCATTTCAATATAGTTGCAGTCTAAATGTAGTTAGAAAGAAACAGTCATGCCGACATCTTAATTATTCATGGTTGGCACTGCGACAGGCATATAATTACGCAACGGAATGCTGACTGAACATATTATATTACAACAGCGAAATAATACATTACATTGCCATTAATGCTGGGATATCATCAGAAAGGAATGTAATAGGACATTTCCTCAACAATGCGTATCGCGAACTTATAAAAAAAAAAGATCGTAAACATCCTACATAAATGTATACTAGCCACAGCTAACAAATAAACGTAGATCCAGAGTTGGTGAAGCTAACAGTAGGGGACTGAAAACTCATGCCACTTTCATTCTCACTGAGCGCTACATCGGAGTGAACTGATTCGTTCATTCCATTCTTGAGATTTCTGAGAAACTCCAAATAATATATACACTAGTGATTCAGAAAATGAAGACATGAGGTAGTTGACCACAGAAACCACAAAAAAAGGTTGACAAGAATTGTGGACACCTCTTCCGAGTGGTGGAATCAAACCTTCAATCTCTGTTCGAAACGTTGCCACAGACTTAATGATTGACATCTGAAAATGATAATGCCGGTAACCATAACATTTGTGAAGATATTTATTAATTAAATTATGTACTGCAATGAATATGCCAGTCGATAAACTGAAGCCAGATTACCGTGTAACAATGGAATGCCTAGATACTCACACGTAAGTACATCATGTGGAATGATGAAGCATATAGCGTATTGTAGCCTTACGATGGCCTGACGAATGTAATATGAATGTCATTTTTCAGAGTTCACTCTGAAATTTGGCGAAGAAAGTATTTTAGTGTGAGCCTATTTTTCTTCGTTTCTCTTAGAGTTCTTTCTTCTCTTTTTCTTCGTTCGGTTTAGGAGTTTTGTGACTCGAATCATAAAACTTACAGAGTGACTACGTTTTTGTGAAGCCGGAGACGTGAAAAATACCTTACAAACTCCACCCTTTTAAAGGACGACTGGAAACTAGGGGACACAGGTTAGGTTAGGTTATTTAATTACGGCAAAGCCTCAAGGGCTATCTGCCTAAGGGAAAGGATGCCTTCGTGGAGGACTTTCTAAGGGGAACTGGCTCGTATATACGTTGCACAGGGGGAGATCGCCAATTCCTGGTGGTGTCTATGGTGGTTATCGTTCACCACCTTTCAGTTCGAGAACCACTTGTAAAGTCATTAGGTTTTTTTTTTTTTTTTTTTTTTTTTTTTTTTTTCAGGAGACGTGAAAAATGTGTAGTGCCCTCCCTGGGACTTAAATCCTGGACCTCTCGAATACGCGTCAAGTATGCTTTCAATTACACCCCGAAGGCTGAAAGGAGGCTGAAAATACCTTATATAATTCTCCTTTTAAAGGGCGACTGGGAATTAGGAGACTAGTCGCCAAATTCTGGTAATGACGAATTATCGTCTACCACGTTTTAGTTCGGTAGCCACTTGTAAAGATTTTATCATGCTGGAATATGAAAAATATACAGTGACTTGGCCGGGACTCGAACCCTGGACCTCCCGAATACACGTCGAGTGTGCTTCCAGAAAAGGGAAGAAATATCTTACGAGCTTATTAAATAATATTAGGAAATTTTTTCCTGTACAGTTAGTGGCAACAATCAGGAATTTGCCCTTATCATATTCAAAATGATAGTTGGCGCGCTCATGAAGCGAAAGTAATAACCGATTCTTCTGAGAAAAATGGGTGAATAAAATATTATGCCTTTGATCCCCAACATTATCTAATAGGTGTGAGATGTGTCAGAACTCCTGTTAAGATCGATGCCAAACCATCCCCCAAACTGCCATAAAACTGCTCGCTGTGCTGTGGGAGAAATGAAACAAAACGAATGCAGATATATGTTGCTTTGTCGCTCATCTTCCTCAGCACAAATCCACAAATTTATGGTACTAAGGAGAACTAAACTGTCTGCCTTTGGCTGTGAGCACTATGCATGACTTGGTCCATTTATGTTATTTCAGCTTTGATGCAAAGCGTCCCGGACGGAACCGAGAGGCTCACACTCTTTTTTTACCACAAAAGTACTCTTATCGTATATTTTGTGTTTCGCCACCCAGATGGTATAGTGGTTAGGGGAGCCTGACTACCATACAGAAGGGCGAGGGTTGGAATCCCGGAGAAGGCATGGATGTTATTTGTCTGTACCCTCATGGGAGGTAACTGTAGCTGGCTATTAGGTGCCTCCAAAATAAAATGGCCACGACTTCTGGCCTTAGGTGTGGCCAGTGCTGGAAAAAGGCAAATGCTCGCTATTCAATAAAAAAACAAATCGCGTTTCTTTATGTCGAAAGATACTAGATACTATACACTTACAAACATCCATGCCTGCTCCAGCTTTCGAAACCAAGCCTAGCGAAAGGTACAACGCTGATGGAATGGGACAGCTTCAGCCCTAATGCGACCTTATAGGCGTCTATCGGAATTAAGTGCCGCCCCGCCCTTTGATAAATCCACAATGCTGCGACTCCACAGAGCAAGGGCGGACAAGGCATTACCAATACGGTCCCTTCCGAGCCTTCCTCTGTCCCGAGAGCCCTCAGGCTTTCTATGAAGTCTGTTATTATGCCCTCGTGGTTGAGACTGCCTAGGTACAGATCCTAACCAGTACTTCCCAGGCGTTCGTCTGAAGGTAAGAGTCAGAAGTCTGAAGGTCTGAAGGAACCAGTACTTCTCAGGCCCCGGTTAAGATCTGCTGTACCTTAACCGGGGGGTTAAGGTACAGCAGCCAGAAGCACTAACGACTATTCCGATCAGGGCGGCACTGCCGATATGTTCTGGCACTTAGTAGAAAGCATTATTCAAAGCGAATTGTTGATGGAGAACTGAGAACGTATGCTATACCGGTACTCCATCAATTTCTGCTTCGGATGAACGACAATGTGCTATTATTCACCGGACTACACTGAAATTGTAATACGGGCATAAGTATGGATCATTTTGTATAGTGTTATGAACCCATCATACAGGGTGTTTACAAAGTGTCTATACGTTTTTGCTTAAACAGGCGTTATTCTGAAATACAAGTTATTTACATGAAAATGCAACATAACAGAACACTAAATTACTACAGTTCAATGTGGCCCCCTGAGTGTCTAGGCGCAATTGCCACCGTTCCACTACACTCCAGAACACCTTATGTAAAGTTATTGGTGTAATTTCAGCTGCTGCAGCCACAATTCGCTTTCTCAAATGTTCAATGCTGCCAGTCTTCACTCGGTACACTTTGGACTTGAAAAACCCCTATACGAAGAAGTCTAGGAAAGTTCAGGAAACTGAAAAATATGCAAAAACAAAAGATGCCTTTTCGGAGGGATCTCATTACACTCTATATCAATTATACAATACCATAACATTGTAAGAAGACTATCAGATAGTTGGCCAGTACGAAATTAGGATACTAGATAGTTATCAGCAAGATCACTCGAATGTCAAACTCTTGTGATCTTGTGAGCTTATTTGGTAGGACTAAGCGAATTAGTCAATAAATGTATGATTCGGAATAGGCGTTTTTAGGAATTTGCATGGCTGCAGTGGATTTTCACGGTGACAAAGCCTTTAGATATTACTGTAGCTCGAAAATGCCGTGCCCAGGTTCTGAGCAAGTTTTAGAACGTGTAAAAACGAAAGACGTAAAGATCTCCTCCTTAAGTAAAAAGAAGAATTAAAATAATAGCAATCTTAGATCTCAAGACAGCCTAACACATTAAAGGAAAGATGTTGTATTCCAATCCAAAGCTTTGGGAAATTACAGAGTATGTAAAATATTATCCAAATTTTTGCTTCACTCTTTAAATGGAAATAAATAGTTCTGTTACCATATAAGGAATTATCGCATTCCACAGTGCGTGTTCCCGGGGTGTAAGTGGTTAGCAGGCTCAGCTAGCCTTTGGAAAATGCCCGTAACTTGAATCACGCAAGCACACAACTAACTATTCGTACTTCCTCCTCCAAAATCACGGATGATCTGTGTAAGTGACGCCCAAAATAAAATGTGTTGGACGTCAACTTGTTATCACCTGGATCTGATTCCACTACTCTCGTACCTCTCCCTTGGCACTTTTAATGTGGGAAAAATATATAAGAAATCACCTCTTTTTTCTCGCGTCATTAAGTGGTTGGCACTTTCAGTCAGTAGAATGGTAGGGAGTATTTATATATCGCAAAGCACATGAAAGTTATTTGCCTAACGGGAAGGAATGCCTTCGTGGGGGACTTTAAAAGGAAACTTACTCATATTTATGCTACACATAGAAAGAACGAAAAAAACCAACCATGCAGCTATCCAGTTCACCTGCGATCGAAGCCGGGACAAACTCCCAGTATTCAGCGGTATCAACCATTCGGCCCCTGTTGGAACCTCCAGGCTTAGAAGATCAGTTATCTTTAGAAGAACATATAGTCTTCATAAAGAACATACAGTCTTCGTAGGAGAAGAACGTATAGTCATGATAGTAGAAGAATATATAGTCGCCTGAGTAAAAGAACTTTTACTCAGGCGATAACATTAATAACATTAAATCTGCATAATAATAACATTAATAGCTAACATTAAATCTGCAGCGAAAAATGTATTCATCATTAAAATCTATAATACTTGTTTCTGCTTATGTTTTCAGCGTGTTTTGTAAGAGGGGGAGGAAGAGTATCCAAGCAACGAACGCAAACGCTACCTATTTAAATGGTTGACTTTGCTTTATTTGATTATGGAAAAGCACTCGAGGGCTACCTGCCTGAGATGAGGGGTGCCTTCGTGGAGTATCTTTGAAACTAGCTCGTATCCACGTTACAGAGGGAAAACCACGAAAACGTCCATTAGTGGTCACAGTTAAAGTTAATCACATAGTTTGATTTTTATAGGCACAGTTTGATTATTTAAAAAATTCATTTATCATTCCAAAGCCTATATATTGCACAGGCTTGCAATTTGTATTTTATAGGTATAAAATAAAGTTTATTGCAAAATGTTATTAAGAATTTGAGGTAAAATAGTTTTTAAGAACTAACTCGATACTGTATTAAATAATGCAATCCGTAAGACTGAAGATAACAAAAGAACTTATCGCTCGTAGATTGGCAACAACGACTAATTATTTCCAATGCAATTTTATCGAATTTAGAAAAGATGACATTCCTTAGAGACGTCAAAGTAATGAAGGAGAAAGCGCTATAAAAGTTTAGTGATTAAGCCTTTCATCGGGGATAATATTTCTGTGAAAAAAACTGGCTGGATATTAAAAACTTAATCCAACGTTACTCTTCTCAGATAGTTATAAAATGTAATCGAGAAAATTGCAACATTTATTATTTTGATAAATGGCTTTGGGTCTGAGTTTCTTTCTTTCGTTTTTTAATCTTCATGCCACTTCGAGCGAAAGAAAAGAAAAGCTGAATCGTAAACAAAGCAGTGTATAAACAAAATTTCCTTTTAAATGGAACTTAAAAAAGAATATGTAGTGCGATGATTGATTATTGCATCTTACTTCATTTAAAGGGTGCGCGCTAGTTGCTAGTTTTAAACAAAGAATCAAATAGCGGTGTTGTTATTACTCGACAAATAACTCTAACCTGAATAACTGATCCCTCGAGGCAAGTTGAAAATGACATCAAAAACTGCAAATTTTAAAATTAAATATGTCGAACAATTTTTGTCGAAAGGAGTCAAACTTCTTATAATTTTATTTTTTCATAACGATTATAAAATTTTCCCAAATATAAATATAGGAAGTGGGAGACCCATTAAACGTTAGATTTCGTTATCTGTCCGAAATATTTTTTTTTAATTTGACACTGCCAAAACATGAATATTTTTGTCATTTAAAACACTTCTGCAATTGGAAGTACATCATAACTACGACCAACGATTACGAAAATAAAGGCCGGGTACTGACTTTTAAGCCGGATATATATATTTATATATATATATATATATATATAAATCCGGCTTAAAAGCGTACCAAACGTTACCCGGCTGCATACCAAATGTATATATATCGTTTCAAAAGAACAAATTTAATTTAATACAAATTTAATTAATTCGTGTCGGGAAGGTTTCTGTAGACAAGGGTTTCTAAAATGTATTGGTTTATAAATAAATTTTTCTGGAAAATTTAAAAAAAAATTATTTAATACTAGACTTTACATTGCTTGTTTCTCAAAATACTTCATTATTGGTATTTTCCTTTTATTCCTTTAATTTTAGTTGCTAATTTCTCAAGGTACCACTTTATTGGTATTTCTTTTTGGAGATTCTTCACCTGTATTTACTTTTGGTTTTGACTTTTACCCTTGCCTGCATGAATGACGAAACACGAATTGAATGATTGAAGAGTTAGGTTTGGAGGCAGCTTCCCCTTGATAAGTCTGTCTCCTGCCTGCTCAACAGTCATTCACTTATGTATTTAAAAAAAAAAAATAGATTAATTTTAATTTGCTAAATTGGTGAATTTATTTTCATGGTTTGGTTTTGCACTTGATTTACTTGTGCTATCTGAATTTAAATGATATTGTAGATTAGTTCGAAAATTTATTCGTCGATTTCAAAACGAGCAATGGCACTGTACGGAACAAAAAAAAAATTATCTCTAACGCGCGAGAATGTGTACCGGAAAATCTAAAGATAGGTTCTTTTAAATACTTTTGGATATTACTGTTGGATTGAATTTTATGGTTTAGGTGCGAAGAACATGATATTTAATAAATAGAGGTAACACACAAAACGGTAAAAAAAGGCCCCTTTGGGCGTAATGTAAAATCTGAAACTTTCTGATTTTTTTTATGTCTCTATATTCTTTTCTTCCGAGGAAATTTCTTTCGTATTCCAACCTCTTTAAGGCTAGCCCCACAAGTATGTCCCCGGCCAAAACGTTTGAGAACGATTTCTGTCGTCAGCCCGAAAATGGAATGGTTAGAACAGCTGCTGTTTGGTCTCAGCTAAATAGCTGAGATTTGCTGTAATACACTAATACAAATAAATGTTGCAAGTTCAGTTTTGTCAACGATTTTTAGTTCGAACTATTTTAATAACATAATTAAATTGGTTTAAACCAGCATGACTGAGTTATATTAAACACCACACCTTCGATTAAGCGGAGCAGAATTCGTTGCTTTAGATGCTCAGAACACGCATCTGAAGTCGAATCCCATTTAGTCGTTTGAAAAGAAGATAGGAGAGGTAAAAGGCCGAAGTAACGCCATGCCCATTAGACTCGAAAGCGCGCTGCTATTCTACCGAAACAATGGGAGGAGATTGCTACGGGAGGGAAGAGAGGCTGTGGAGAAATCCTGCATTGATGGCGAAACAGTTCAACGCAACAAGAGACATCAGCCTAAGAACGAAATCACAATCAGTATTTCGGAATGCCCCACGAATTGCTCTTTTAGTTCTACTCTTCCATCTTCTATTCTATCATCCATTTGCCCGTGTCCGTTCTTTCATTCCCGCCCACCCATGCATGCGCCATTAGGAGAAGGATGTACGTTTCTCGAAGGATCGAGTAGAACTATCGTCGAAATACAGTATAACATTTAAGCGAGGGACAAGGAATTTCGACGGAGATTAAAAAAAATGGATGAAAAGAAAAGTATTTGGGATCTCTTTTTAAAATTCCTTCTCTGTTACAATGTATCATTACAAATGACTGAGCGATACTGAAGTGCTGCAAAATTTATTTCGTAGCTGTTAAGTTAAATTTATTTTCTGCTTCTCAAATAATCTAGAACTAACTTCCTTTTTTAAAACTTTCTACTGGTCGAATTATCCAGAATAAACTGCCCTTTGAAAAATTCTGTTTATCAAATTATGTACACCTAACTGTTTTTTAAACTTTTCTACTTGTCAAATTATCTAGAACTTTCTTTTTTAAAGATTTCTATTGGTCTAATTATCTATAACCTTTCTACGTGTCAAATTATCTATAACTTTCTTTTTTAAAGCTTTGTTTCTCAAATTATCTATAACTTAATTTTCGTTTTCAAAATTTCCAACCTGGCAAATTATCTAGAACTAAACTGCCTTTTTAAATTTTTCTGCTTGTCGAATTATTTGGAATAAACTGCCTTTTTGAAAATATTTTCTTTTTATCAAATTATCTAGATCTTAACTGTTTATTTTAAACTTTTTACGTGTCAAATTATCTATAACTTTCTTTCTTAAAACGTTGTATTTGTCAAATTAGCTATAACGTAATTTTCGTTTTCAAAATTTCCTATTTGGCAAATTATCTAGAATTAAACTGCCTTTTTAGAAAATATTTCTTTTTATCAAATTATCTAGATCTTAACTGATTGTTTTAAACTCTTTAGATGTCAAATTACCTATAATATTCTTTCTTAAAATTTTCTGTTTGCCAAATTATCTATAACTTAAATGTCTTTTTAAAACTTTTCTACTTATCAAATTATCTGAATTTTAACTGCTTTTTTAAAACTACTTGTTAAATATTCTAGGTCTTAACCGCAATTTTTGAAATTTTATATCTGTCAGATTAAAGTTTTCTACTTGTCAGATTATATAGAACTGCTTTTTTACTTCTCGACAACCTACACATACAGATCTGAGTGATAATGCTTTCGGTTTTAAAATTCGATAGTGAGTTTTCAGTGAATGAGCACGAATTAGGTCACCACAACACGTTTTTGACTGTTTTTAGAATGACAACTGTTTATATGTATGGGACGAATCTTTCGTCAACAACAACTCTTATATGAAACAGCCTAAAATTTCCATGTTACATATTTAAGCTTTCTGCATTCATATAAAAAACTGATTAGATTTTGGGCGAAGCTGGAGAACCAGAAGCGATACTTTACTTGATGCCCATAAAACTTTTTAATAAAAAAACTCCGTTAAAATACAATTCAAAACTAAAATTGATAAACCGAAGGTGGTACTTTATTAGCTCAAGAGAATTTCGTAAAATGTTTATTTTGAGATAATAAAAACTTCTCAAATTTGGTATTTAAAATAAGTATGTGACTGAAAAGAACACATTACATTTACAAGCCTTAAATATACTCTTCGAATTATGCTAAATGCAACAAAAATAAGTTAACTATGAAGACGAGCTCTCTTTATGAAGCAATTAAATGTGTTAGCCTCAGTCCTCAGTTTTGTATTCGTTTCATTCTTGTATTCGAATCACTTTTCAAATAAAAGGGTGCTGTCACCCAGTGTTATCGCTATGTATTATTTTCAAAGAAATAACATATAAATAATAAAGCGAATATAAAAAGATATGCTGTTGTTAAATATTTTGCAATTGCTGTGATTGTGAAGTCATTGACTTGAACCCGAAACACTCTATGGCCAGAGGTTATCTTACAATCTCTGCAATATTTTCAAATAAAAGCTTTAAATATGATGCGCACATGAGCACGTATACTTATCATTGTCCATTTCCATGACAGAATAGATTAATCAGAAATTATTGGTGTTTATAATTAACACTGAGCCATATAAAGATTACAGACAAATTAAAGTTTATTTCGAAACGATCAACCGGAAGTGACAGTTTCCTTAAAGTTCAGAGCTATTCCGTTAAATCCATGTCTTAATATGGAATTGGTGAGAGTTCATGTTTTGGACACACCAGGATTTTTAACCTGTAAGAATCTAATGAATCCATCTCCATTAGAGCTTTTGCGGTGTACCTGGCAAGAAGTCCAGTTAACATTGGGAAATTTATAAGGTATTTCTCCCGCTTCCCTAACGTGCCTTCGTGGTGTAGTGGTTCTGCACGCTGTGTTGGTATTCCAGAGGTTCGATTCCCGGCGAAGGCGATTGCTAATATGTCATCTTGCCTGCTTCCAAATTAACCTACTGTCTCTACAAATTCATCCCTGGAAAACGATGAGGGTATAATTAATTTTTCATATTTTGGCTCTTAATCTAATTTTTCTAGAAACTGTACATTAAATGCGGCAATTTAATCTGAGAAGTGCACCCTAATTATATTCAAGAGTTACACACTAATGGATACCGTCATGTTCACAGAACTTACTTTGGTCACGTATACATTGACTGCATGTAAGAGAATGCCTACGATTCATGTTTCGGAATGCTATTGGTTATTTGTCTCGCGTACTGTTGTGTATGATTATGCCAGTATGATCTAATTAAATACTCCATATTATCCACAAAGAAAAAGAAGCAAAAACTGTGTATAAATATTTCTCCTTTCTATTTTTACAGCTAAAACTAGTCTAAATATTTCTATAGTAATCAGTAATTGTTCAAGAGTCCGTTACAAACATAATCGTTTAACTGGGTGTATAGTAAAGGCCAGTCAGCCATTACTGTTTTCTGTTAATGCCATTATTATCTAATAACGTTGTGCGGCACAGTGCACCCAGTCTGAACACACCTACAAATTTCCTTCTGTACGCACAGAAAAACTGAATGAAAAAGAATTTATAGGTTACCCTGACACTTCTTTATTTATAGTAGATAAAGTCACACACAAACCCAGTCCATATATTTTAGCCATGTTTAGTTTTTTAAAACCCTAATTTTTCAAAGAAATCTTTCAGATTTTTTTAGGGTATAAAAGGAATTGTTTGAAAAGAAATTTCTATGTTATTTTTTCCCTGTATTCTAATCTCCTCATTCTATATTAGTTTTAAATTTTTACCTTGAAATTTTGCTTAAAAACGGCGAACGGCGAACCCTAGGTGTGCCCAGACCGGGCTCACCGATCATCTAGGACAACCAAGAGTCTGTCTTCTTTGTTTCTCCGCATCTCATCGGTCAGCTCATTGACAACAATCCTGGTTTCAGCACTCTTTTCGAAGCTCTATTCAATCAGTGTGTCCACTTTGGGCACACCCACAGAATTAAAACGATAAGTGATATCTTCACAAAATTTTCGTTGTGTACTCCTCTAGGCCTAATTAGACTGCCTACCTTTTTTTTTATCAAAATTCCAACTTTAAAAGGTAGCGTGCCGGAAAGGGTTAATGCCATTGCTCTTCGTAGCTTCTGCGGTCAATCATCGCATCTCCTGCTCTATTGCCGAGTCTCTTATGCCACTCCAAGCACACTTTGTACCACCGTCAGTTGTTTTAACATTTCAATGTTACTTTTCTCAATTCAAGCTAATACTCCATCATTTTAAATTCCGATCGCACAATTTTATGCCGATGCTCACACACGGGTATCTTTTATTCCCCCAGTAACTCGCTATTTCCACCAAGTTTAAAAATAATTAAAATGATTATATAAAATTTCTAACATTTATAAAGACATTTTTAAATTTGAAAATGTTTAGCTAAATTATACAAACAAAAGATTTCCGTGCTACCTAACAAACCTTTCTACCTATCACTTGAGACAAGATATCTATTTTCCTAGTAACACGGGAAATGCTCAGGTTTGAAATTAAATGCCATTCGACATGTCATTTACTTGCCAAACTGTAACTACGGCACTAGTGGCCCAGTGATTAAGACCGCCAAATATTGGTAGATAGAATCTGGAACGCATAGCTTGAACAGGAGCCGGTTTTCTATGGAAAGTCCTCTACTATCTCCGTCTGCTTAGCAGATGGTTTTCAAGTGCTTCTCAAATGTCTATTTTCAAATAACCTAACCTAACCTTTTATTAACAATTATCCATATTACAAGATACGCCCATAAAGTAACCGGACAGTTTTGACCTTCAGATAAATTTATTTCCTTCAAAATAATAGCCAGAGCAGTCTATAAAATTTTCCAGACGTTTCTTCATGACATCGAAACACTATTTACAGGCATTGTATCTTAGCGTTGGCAAAATGCACGTAACATTTGATTTTATATTTGAAACTTTTCAAATCTGTCTTTTCATGGCTGTCTTAAGCTTCGTAAAGAGAAAAAAAATCAGCTAGAGGTAAATCGGGAGAATAGGGTGGGTGATTTATCATTGCAATTGAAGGTTTTGCAAGACACTGTTGTACAGACAATACTGTATGGAGCTTAGTATTATCCTATAAGAGAAACGTTTGCCCAGAATCAAAATGTTCCTTCCTAAGTCACCTTATGCTGCTTCGAAATCGAAAAAGCACCTCCTTGTAAAAATGCTGACGGATTAGTTGACTTTCAGGCCCGCATTCAAGGTGAATATGTCTAAGGAATTTCTACATATTTTCCTCATTCTTTGGAAGTTGAAGGGCGCCATATCTTTGGCTCATATTCAAAGCTTTCGTGCCCATATTTAAAGCGGTTGTAACACTTATGCATACTTAGACAGAGCGGTTAAGTCGAGACACAGCGGTTTTCGAGGATTTGCCACAAGTTGCACTTAGTTGCGGGCACTTCCTCTGCAAGCTTTTACCGAAAAACGAATTTTCCTCATTCTTTGAAGTTGAAGGGGCCCTATCTTTGGTTCATCTACAACGCTTTCGCTCACACATTTAAAGCGGCTATGCCATTAATACACTTGGTGTTCTTGATAACAATGCATCATCGTATATTTTTCGACTCATCTCTAAAGATTTGGTAGCAGACCTACCCAATTTGTGACAAAGTTTAATGTTATAACGTTATTCCATCTCGAAGCAAATATTTTTGTCCTCAGTAATAATCCTTAGTAAATGCAAATAACTCCGGTGTTCTGATATGCAAAGGACAAAATGACCAGTTTAAACTGGCTTTAACATTAATTGAGTTGTCACTCTTTTTAAACATACATTTATTCTTTCAACATTTTTTATTTTATCTTTCGGTATTTTAATTTATCCCGTTACTTTACAGGAGCACCTTGTACTTCGGTGAAGGAGACGGAAAAGTGTGCAATGTTCTGTCCTGGATTCAAACCCTGGACCTCCCGATTACCAGCGGAGATTGTGTGCTTAGCCACTCACACCACGAAGTCCCGTGGTAAGGAGGGACAATTACCTAACAACCTTACAAAATTTTAACTGCAGCTGTTTTAGAAGCTGAATAGTTTAAAAGCAAAAAGTAAATAATAAACAAATCAATAATATAAACTCCATAATCTGATAGTCCTTTAATTTATTTTTAAATAATATATCGCTGAAATTTACTGTACGTTTAATATACCCAAGTAAACTTAAAGTCTAGCAGGTTCCACGTGGGTAGCACAGCTGAGCACTGGTTCAGATACCCGCTAAAGGCTGCGTACTTTCTTTTCGGAGATTTTCTCATGTGTTATGCAAATTTCTGTTTTTTCATCAGGAATTCCTCTACGTAGATATATATCCTTTTTCTTAATAAGACAGCTTTCGTGTGATTTGATTTTTTAATTAACTTCAAAATCACGTGATTTATACACTTTTGAAGCATTGTTATAATTTATAAAAGCTTTTCCTTATGCTAAATGTTCGTATCGTAGTTCAAAATATTCATTTTTTTTTTTTTTTTTTTGGTTAAAACTTTTTTTTTTTGTGTCAATCTTTAAATTCAGAACGTGACAGGTATAAAACAAGTTAAGGTATTTTTAGAAACCCAGAAGGAACATTTTAACTATCCCCCCCTCCTAATCAGCAGTTTTGTTGAACAAACGATCAGATAAAATCTCTCTTCTTCGTGATAAAGTGTTCGATTCGAACGATTTCCGGCGGGGAGTTCAAAGGATATTTTAAACCCTTTTTGAACATGGAAGGGCAGGATGGTACGTGATTGTTACTGGATTAGAGCCTAAAAAGAATCCTTTTGAATCACAGATTCAGCAGTCGGCTTTCTTTTGTATGAAGCTTCTCCAAAGAGTTACCAGTTCTTCTTATCATAGAATGAAAAACCTCGTCTGTTATTAGTAACAAAAAATGCGCAGTGGCTGGTTGTCTGAGACAATAGCGGGGACAAAAGGTGGAATTCATAATTCTAAGTATCTTTTCGCTGATAACGTCGTCAACGAAAGCAAAAGTAACTGTTTTTTTTTTTTTTTTTTTTTTTTTTTTTTTTTTTTTTTTAGCGCACTTGTTTGAATTTGAAAAGGAATTTCTAGAATATTGACTCAGCTTTCTATACCTTTGTGTTTTCTTTCGCTTTAACTCCTGAAATGTCAGCATTGTCTTCCGACTTATTGTTCACTTTTGCTTCAGATATATTACACTTATTAGAAGTAAGAAATCTGAATGAGAATAAAAGTTCCTTTTTTTATTTTAAGTATTCATAACTCTTAAAAATCTTTGTTTGGGGCATTATATTGCCCTCATTTTAGTGTTTTAACTTTTAAAAAATTGATTCCGTTTTGCTGTATGGAAGGACAATTAACATGTCAAAAATATTTTTGATAACTAAAGCTAGTAATCATGTTAATTATATAAGCTTTCTGTCTTATTACAGTGGATTCCGCAAAGCAAATTCACTGCGTCCTAGGACCCTTTGTTGAAATTGACTTAAGAGCTTGATTACGTACTGCAGTACATAGTTTAAAAAAATATCCTTTGCAAATATTGCCGTCGATAAGTTTCTCCCCTAATCCTATATGAGTAGGTTTCCACATTGCTTTAACTGTCAATTCCTAAAACCGAAGACAGATGTAAGATTTATCCGTCGTACGAATCATCCTGTCGTACCCGCTAAGTGAAACACAAAATCGGAGGGAGATTTAAAATAAATCTGTTTATCGCGTCATCCTGTGTTATCGTTATACACATTATACAGAAAAACAGAAACCAAAAAGCCGCAACTTACGAGAAACGTAAAACAAATGCTCCAAACAATTCAAATATCACATAAAAAGTAAGAAAATCTAATAAGAGCAACTTAACCGTACTACCTGTTCAATTGTACATATTCTTTTCTGCCCTTCCTTTAAACTTAATTGAATTATTCTAACTTGAATAACCGATACGTCGAGGCAAATTGAAAATGACATCAAAAACTGTAAATTTCAAATTAAATATCTCGACCAATTTTTGTCGTACGGGAGTCAAATTTCATGTAACTTTATTTTTTCAGAGAGTATAAAACATTCCCAAATACAAGTTTAGAAACCAGAAGACTGCATTAAAAGTTAGATTTCGTTATTAGTTGAAAGTTTATTTTGTTATTCCTTTTTAATATTACATTGCCAAAACATGAACACTTTCTTCATTTAAAATACTTGTGTAATTGGAAATATATGACTACAATCAAAAATGGAGAAAATCAAGCCTGGACAAGGAATTCTGAGCTGGTTAAGGGGGTAAGTGAATATCCATCTATCTACATATATATATATATATATATCGAACAGATATTAAATTATGACCGCCTTCCATCTATAAAAATGGGTTCGCTTCAGGAAAAAAAAACTGAGCGTGCGCGGCTTTTATGGGAGTATATAAAGCGGTTGTGCATTGTCTTTTCAAAGTATTAACGATGGCTCCTTCTGGAATTTCATCAAAAATCTAAAACGAAGTCAAATTATACAAGGAATAGATCTCTATCTCACCAATCAAATCGCAATGTCTAATGATGACAGAGCCAAAATTTTCGATACACACATCGAAAATCAATTTCAGCCCAATGATTGGTCTACGGATACGAATTTTGAAATACGTACCCCCCTCAATGTTAATGACTGGCTGAACGCCCAGTCAGCCAAAAATTTCATCACTCTACTCACGCCCTCTGAAGTAAAAAACATAATTAGTAAACTAACCGTGCAAGAAAGTCATGTGATGTGTACACCACATGACTTCCTTGTACGGCATATTAAATTAAACGCATTTTTTCTTGCATTTCATTTAAACTTATTGGACTGAAATAAATCTACTTCGTCAATACCGCATAAACCACAATAGAAAATTCACTATATTTGTTTACCATAGCGACACTATGGCGTAAGGTTCACTTAACAGAGTTATATTTCGTTCATATTATAACTTAGAATGCACAAAATCTGTATCATTTGAAAAATCATCTAATCGTTGCCACATGTTCTATTCAAATACTATGATAGTTCTAGACCGATATACAAAAGAAATTAAACAAAACAAAAAAGAAATAGTTTTTCACAGACGATTCAGTATTTCTCATTCAATTAATTCAGTTCTCACTTCGCGACAAGGCAAAAATACATAAAAACTCCAAATATCTATATTAACATTTATGAAGTAAATCCTAAAAACTTATTTCCTCGAAAAAATTCCAGAAAAGATTAAACATGATTTAATTCGCAATAATAAATGAAGGCGTTATTTTTGTTGTTGCGAAGCTTAGTCTCTCTAGATTGGCAACAAATCTACTATTCTGTTGTTTCAAATGTAAACAAACATGTCCGCCATGTTATTTAAATTTTATGCCTAACCAAACTTAAACAGCTTTTAAATTGTTGATAATTCTACAAATAGTGCTTGTAGATTTTCTAAAGCATAGAAACCTTAACCGTAAGATAAGAACAATATAATTCAATCATTTTTAAAGCAAAAAATGCACAATTTACAAACATATAAGAGTAAAGAAACTGAGATCACGGAGCCGGGTAACAGAGTGGATATATATATAAATATATTTATATATGTTAGGTGCGGGCCGATTGCAACCAAAATACGAGGTGCACATATACATGTTATAGCAGTCTTGTATACAAAATTTCAACTTTCTGAGGATAACCGTTTTTTAATTATGCGAGATAAGTACATATGTACGTACAGACACCACGAAAAATTCTCTTCAGAATTCATTTTAAAGCAGTTTTATATTTTTCTTTGTTTGGAGGAAAAGAGTCTTTTATTCTGTCCTTGCGTAGAGATGTCACGGAAAAACATCGTTAAATTACATTCGAAAACGGTCAAAATGGATATTTTCGCTGAAATGTGCTGCCTGAAACTTTTCGCGATTACAATACTTCCTTTTTACTTCGTACAAGCAAGTAAAAAGAACCCGTAATTGACGGAATTTCTAGTCACGCCGTTAAATTTCTCCAGATGAATGTAATCTGCAAAATTACCAGACTGTTTAACCAACAGTTACTTCACGACACTGTAGAAAAAAAGGCTAAAATCATCATGTTAACCAAATCCGGCGAGACGCATACGCAACCAGATGGTTTACGTCCCAGCAGTGTACTTCCAGGACTTGAGAAGCTTTGTGAGAAAATTATTATCAACAGAATGAATCTTAGTTTAGATCCACGACGAAACAACTGCTACGCATCACTGAATTTGCAGGTGCTGCCGTGCACTTAAAATTAAATGCTGTTCTCCGCATGCTAGACGTGGCGAAAGCCTTCGATCGCGTGTGGCATGATGGACTTATTGTTTAAGAACTGATTGGCTTTTAGTCTTCCTAAAAAATGATTCTTCTGTTTTATCCATTTCGCGCCAACCGCACTTTCTGTGTTTCCGTCGGTAATTCTATAGGTCCTGTTCCTCCTGTAGGTCCTGTTCTCTACATATTCCATGTTGCTGATTTCCCTAAAACTGAACATCTTAATAATTCTATGTTGGCCTGCTATGCAGATGACACTGACCTGGCAGTGCTGCAAAAGTAAACTGCGCTACAAAAAAAATTTCCACGACATTGTACGTACGATTGAACAATGTTGCAAACAGTGGAAAGTCAGCATATACGCTAAAAATTCACAGCTATTAATTATTAGAAGAGATAGGAACTCTCCAATCCAGAAGCAATTAATCCTCTTCAATGAACCTGTGCCAAATGTGAGTGAGCTAAATACTTCAGAATAAT
Organism: Stegodyphus dumicola; assembly: GCF_044657685.1. Lineage (NCBI taxonomy): Eukaryota > Metazoa > Arthropoda > Arachnida > Araneae > Eresidae > Stegodyphus > Stegodyphus dumicola. Next base: position 2,308,094 of record NC_140769.1, on the reverse strand, counting down.
TCTAAATAACAAGCTCACATGGACATCGCACATTCGAAAGAAAGCCCTAATGTCTGTTTCCACTCATTGTAAAATTCTCGAAACTAGATCCGGCAAAAAAGAAACTAATTTATCTAACCATGTTTCGTCCAATAATGTCTTATGCTTCGCCTGCCTGCGCTGCTGCAAATGATTCGGATATTCAAACACTGCAAATTGTTCAAAATAAATACTTACGCATCAAAACAAATGCTCACTATTTTGTTAGAAACGATCTCCAGCATAGCGATCTAAAATTAGATACCATTAAAACCTTTCTACTTAAAACTAACAATAATTTCTTTGATGTTGAAGGTAACTGTGAGCATATGAAATAAATACATTGAACATTTTCATTATGGTGTTGGTGTATTTAATTACGGCAAAGCACACTAGGGCTATCTGTCTAAAGGAAGGGATGCCTTTGTGGAGGACATTTTAAGGGAAACTGGCTCGTATACACGTTACACATGGGGAACACCACGAAAACGCCCATGCAGCCAGCCCGTTCGCGGGATTCGAACCTCGGACCGAACTACCAGTGTTCAGCGACTTTACCGCTCGGCCGCTGGTGGGCCATTTTCATTATGAGATATTAACTGAAGTCAAATACCTCAGTGCCTTTGCTGTTCACGGTGTACAAGGAAGCGGAAAACAAAATTTGCTCACCCAGCGTGGTACTTTTACTAATAGCTAATAATGTTGCTACTATATCACATTGAAAACAATATTCATATTCCACCATGCATAATGTAACTTTTCATTGATATAAATGTATATACGAAGCACTCGGGACATGCGGACATGCCCATAATGCACTGCTGGCAGTGGTAGGGACCGCGGTGTAGCGTGAAGCGGGCATGCTCTGTTCCAAGCTAGGCTATTCGGGAAAGTTAGTAGGAAGGGACAACACGAGGATCAACTGTTGGTAAATATCTAGTGTCGTCTCTACTTCTACCTATACATATTGCATCATATTATGTTTACTATAAACTCAAGCATGTTCTCGCTCGTTACTATAAACTCAAGTATGACTCATGTTCATCTTGATGGGCGTGCATAGCACGTAACTACACACATGCTCATTTCCCGATTTATCTTACGTACCCTACGGAAATTTCTGTAATGAGGCCACGTTTATAGATTCGATTACATGTCCTACTATTATTATTAAAAAACTTTATTCACTACTTACAGTATTTTTGCAAACCATCGCCTTGGAACCTTTCAATGAACACGATGTCTTCCTGCATCCACGTAACTACTGGTCGCGCCCCTCTTCTCTGCTAGCCTGTCCTGCGGACCGACTCTGAAGCACTGGACACCTGAAGCGCTCATAGAAACAGCATACCGGAACAAAGCATGCATAGCGCATCCTAATCGCGCCAATAAATTGGAACTTGGAACTCTTTCCAAATGTATTGCGATTAGCGACAAAATGGAAAAAGCAGCTGATATATCAGACTTCGATAAAAGTCAAATCGTTATGGCACGGCGACTGGGAACATGAATATCAGAAACGGAGAACTTTGTGGGCTGTTTACCTGCAGTTGTTGTGAGCGCATATTGAAAGTGGTGTATGGATGGTGAAACGACACATTGCCGGCCAGCAGTGCGTTGTCGACGGCGCAATGATTTCAGAGAAGAACGGAGAATTCTACGCATTGTTCGCCGTGACCGAAAATCTACAACAGACGAAATCACCCCTAGCTACAACAGTGGAGACTCAAACAGTGTTTCTCAACACACTGTGCAGCTTACATTGCTGCGTATGGGCTTACGCAGCCGGAGGGCGCAGCATGTCCCTGCACTGACGGCACATCATCGCCAGCTGCGTGTGCAGTGGACCAAGAGGCACAGCAATTAGACAGTAAAAGAATACAAGAATAGAAGAAAGTTGCATGGTCCGACGAATCACGTTTTCTGGTCCATAACATCGATGGGCGAGTGCTAATACGTCGATTTCAAAACGAAACCGTCGCTCCCGGATGTTCAGTTGGACAGAGACAAGAAACCCTAATAAGCGCCATGAAAATATGAATTGCCTGCACCATAATATGAAAAGATGAAACATTAGCAAACGCCTTCGCCGGAAATATAAGCACGGACATCTGGAATACCATCCCAGCGTGCAGAACCACTACACCACTAGGCACGCTAGGAAGGCGGGAGAAATATCTTATATACTCCCCCTTTTAAAGGGCGACTGGGGTTTTGTAGCGGACCCAATCGCCAAATTCTGGTGTCGAGAATCCTCATACAACACCCTTTTAGTTTGGGCGCCACTTGTAGAGACATTAGGTATTTTTGGAAGCAGGTAAGATAAAAAATTAGCAACGCCTTCGCCGGGAATCGAACCACAGACCTCTGGAATATCGGGCCAGCGTGTAGAACGACTACACCACGAAGGCACTCTAGGACGGCGGGAGTTATAGCATCTATGGTGATTGGACGCAAACTCGCAATTCGACACCAATAGACCCTTCTGGGCGACAAACTGCTATCTTGTTATCTTCAAAGCATTATCTATTCAAGAATAACCATTTTCTTTAGCTTTCCTTCCATTATTGGAAGTATTGGAAGAAGGCTTTTTTTTTTCTTTCATTTACAGATCGTGGTCTGTAATATCTTTAACTGTTCGAAAACATTGACTTTCCGTAACTTGATAAAAAGAAGAATGAGATTAGACGCAAAGATATAAAGATCTTATTTTTTACTAATTAATTATTTTTATTTTAAGAAACTTTCCTTTCAGTTATGATTTCAGTTTCCTGTCAGGATACAAATATAAATAGCGTATATGGAAATTCTTAGTGAGTTCGGAAATAATATTAAAGAGTTCGCAGTAGAGGATTTCCTTACGAGTACAATAGGTTACGCCGAGAACGAGTTTATGCCGCGTGTTTGCAAGCAGCTCGGTTGCTGACTATTTATTTGTACCAGCCACTTACTTTAGATCATATAGATATTTTAGACTCGGCTTTTCTGTGTGAAGCCGATAAAGTGGATTTAGATTGAACTAGGAGACAGTCGTGTAGTTAAAATTTAATTCATTCTGATTGTACGTACTATTTTGTGTTTAAGTTACTTACCCACAAGTAGTGGTTATTTGAAAACAACGCGTGTGTTCATGTTCTGTTCAGTTAAGTTAAAATAAAGGGATTGTTATAACACACGTCGGACAGTCATCGGTTTTTTCAGGATATAGAGAGAATTCGTTATCTCGTCTTCCAGTAGGGTCTACATTTTATGCTCCCAAAAAAGAACACGACTCTACAAAGCGATCTGGTAAAAATCGTTTTTTTGTCATCAGTGGATTACATAGTAGTATATGATTTACGGAGCACCTCTAACCTGGTTCTGCTAATGCAAAAAAAAATTCAGCAACGGGTTTACGTTTATCAAAAAGATTCTCTCACTGTCGGAAATAAAAAATAAGAAGAGCTAAAAAAAAAGGTTCATCTCACCTTACTATCAAGAGAATATTTCACATCGGACACTTACAAAAGATATTCTGTTTCTTTAACTCAATGACTTTCAAAGATTGAAACTTCATCAATACAAAGCAACAAGTCATATTTCGAAAAGTACCACTGCATAACTTGAATAAAGTGAAGACTACTACAGGCATTGCTTGTATACCTTTTCAACGTATTCTTGCAGAGTCTCCCGATGTTTCACTAACTGACTTCGGTCTCTTGAAAAGAGCTCTTTCTAAGCCCAAACTAACCACGAGGGATGAGTAATGGATCTCTATCCCTCTGAAAAGTATGCGAAAATTCATTTTAGGATGAAAATCACGATGCAGACATATAAAACTGTAAAATAGGTATTAGATCTAATATTTAAAAAATACTCCTTATATTTAAAATATTAATTAAATGACCCCGAATTCGTTCTAAAAATGTGTAAACACCCTCTGTATCATTAATGACGAAAATAATTTTGGCAACCACAAAAAATAAGTTATAATATTTTATCTTATTTTTTGCGATCTTTCTTCAAACATCAAAGCAGACTGTATCGCGTTGATTAACGTAGCTTTCATGCTAATACCACAAGTTAATTATCAAGGAATTAGGCACGCGAAAATGACGTAGGTATTAGCAAAGTCATTTTCTGGACTGTTATGGTACGTCTGATATATAGACAACATTATCCTGCACATATCGGGTGCATTATAATACTCTAGAACGCTATTAGTATAATTATCATACATTTCAAACTCCCATGGCTAACGTCATTATTACACGCATTACTTTGCTCCTCCATTTCAGCTACGCTATGCATAAAATGGCTTTTCACTGTGCGGCTGATACCAGATCTAATAATTTGCAAATGATCTATGTTACAGAAATAGATTTCGGTGATAAGAAGCTAAGATTATCTTCTGAATGTTATCGTTCTTGCCTTCCTTCTGCCCTAACATTACAAATAGATGGAATGCAGACATTTAATTTACGTAAGCTTTACGTATTAGGTTTACGTCTTTCTTTGTTCGATGGCACTACTAAAAAGAAGCGTAGATAGTTGTGTTTATTTGTTTTTAAATTAAATTGCATGTTTTTTTTGTAATGTTACGCATTTCATTTTTATTTTTAGTGCATTCTGTGAAATAATTTTACAGTACATTTTTGTTTAATTGACTTTGTGGTCACCTTGTTTATAAATATTATTTCCAAATACTTCCCAGAAGAAACTGGGAAGAATTTGGAAGGTTGATAATATTTTGACATTTCTCGCCTACTTGGCGAAATTCTGGAAGCTTTCGGAAAAAGCATTTTAGAATTTTAGAATAACTAGAAACACGATTTATCGTAGCTCTTGGAAACGCGTTTCCTTGCCCTTCAGCAATTATAGAACAGAATGATGCGAGCAATCGGAAGACAGTTGCATCAGTGTGTTCAGAATATGCTACTCTTTTACTAGTGAGCCTTTTCTTGGTGATTATTTCTTCAAATTTCGCTCTGTGATTGATATATGTAATCTGCTATGTTCCAAATGCCTCAAAGATAACTTTCCGTAGCTTCGTTTATCTTTTTGAGTTATTTACACTTCTGTATCTTGCTATATGAATTGTAATTTATTTCGATAAAATATTTAATTCCTTCTTGTTTATCTGGTACAGTTGTTAAGGAGATCTCTACATACCCGTAACAAGCGTAGGTACTTCTACTAAGCCTTTTTATTTATAACCAGAAGCCCTGTCTTAAAAATCAAAGTAATTGTTTTTTCTATGTTGTACATTTCGTGGATTAGAAGGGGCTTTGTTCCTGAGAGACTATTGTTTTCGTTTTGAGATTTTGCGTCGAATCACTCTGAATGTCCGTTCATCTTTTCAAACTGTTGCCACCCAATGTTATCGCCCTGTAAATAACGAAGAATCTAAAACAATGTACGTACGTTTCTTGCATTGTGATAAAACAACGGTACCTAGAGCCATCCAATTTTGAATGACGTAATCCTACTGCGAATATGGGCATCTGGAAGTCCAAATTTGAAATTTGGAATTTGGTTTACTATCGATTTCATATTTTTTAAAATTTTAATGAATTTCTGATTAACAAACTCAACGATTTCAAAGCGAGCACTGGCAACGTTGCACAGACAAAAAGTTCTCCAGGGTGAGACTGTGTATCAGCGTGAGACTGTGTTGTTGAGTAGGCAGGAGATGTCTCTGCATATAGCATGCCTTAACCTGCATGCAATAACTGTGGAAGTATCAACAATTTATGAATTTTTTAAGTATGGCTAAGCCTAATTTTTGATTACTATGGCAGCCATGTTTGTTTACATTTGGAAATTAGCAGAATGGTGTATTTGTTGCCAATCTAGAAAAACTAAACTTCGCAACAACAAAGATAATGCCTTTATTTATTATTGCGAATTAATGCATGTTTAATCCATTGTGGAATTCATTCGAAGAAATAAGCGTTTAAGATTTGCTTCGTAATTTTTAGTATAGATATTTTGAGTTTTTATATATTTTTGCCTTGTCGCGAAGTGAAAACTGAATTAACTGAATGAGAAATATTGAATCGTCTGCGATTTTTTTTTTTTTTTTTTTTGTTCTTGTTGTTTGTTTAACTTCTTTTATACATACATTTTATATTTGTTATAGTATTTGAATAGGGCATGTGGCAACGATTAGATAACTCTTCAGATGCTGTAGATTTTGTGCATTCTGAGTTATAATATGAACGGAATATAACGCTGTTAAGTGAACCTAGCGCCAGAGTATCACTATGAAATGCAAGAAAAATGCGTATAATTTAATATTCCGTACAAGGAAGTCATGTGGTGTACACATTAGAATTTTTTATTTAATATTGAGAGGAATTTTTGGCCCTTTTTCGTTATGTATCTTTGTTTAGCAAACAAATTAAGAAGCTGGGAATTTTGCTATTTGCACCATCGAATAGAGAGGGGAAGCAGGAAAACTATATACAGAACTTTAAATATAACTTTAATTATGTACAACAGAACTTCTAACGCATTAAAAATCATTGGAAGTTTTCGACCATTTCGCTTTCATTGTTTCAAAATTTACTCATTCAAAAATGTGCCCTCCATAGAATTTTGCAATTTTCTCGAATTATAAAAGGTACTCTTTGCCCGTTTGACTTCTTTGAATGAAGTAGGGGAAGTACTGTAATAGCGAAAAATTCCGGATTTAATATTTCAATCGAAATATCTCTCCTTTTTTGCATGGCTTCTATACATATGGGCAGATTAAGGGGCTCTTTATTCCAGAAACGATTGTAAAATTCCTTCATAACGGATTTTCCCATCTGTATGTAATTATATATCTCGTATAACACAAAAACAGTTAGTCGTAGAACGTTGAAACTGTGCGTACGAGACTACAGTAACATTTAGTTGTACATATACAGAACAACTCTCTTATTTACCGATTTCGGAGGTACCGAAAGGATGCTCTGTTCGAAGGGTTTTTTGAATTTTTTGTGTAATTCAAAAGTCTGATAACTGCACTTCAGTGTTAACTGAATAGTTCGGTCCGAGGTTCGAATCCCACGAACTGGCTGGCTGCATGGGCCTCTTTGTGGTTTTCCCCATGTTTAACGTGAATTCGAGTAAGTTCCCTTAGAAGAGGGACGGGCAAACCTTTTCGGTCGCGGGCCAAAAATCGAAAAAGAAAAGGTTCGGCGGGCCAAGATAATTTTTTCTAAAATTTTAGAAACAATATAAAAATGGATTACAATTTTAATATGTTAATGAGATGAATGAAGATACGATTTTATTTTTAAAAGTTCCTTATATTGAGGTTCGAACTGAGATATACTGATTCTATGGAACGACGCTAAATGTTCATCTGTCACTCTAATTATGAAATAATTCTTTCTAAGGTTCATAGTTGAAAACACTTGTTCATATATATAAGATGAAGCAAAACTAGCATTCATTTTCTGGGCGTGAGATACTAAATTTGGGAAACTTACTTTCGATAATGATTTGTAAAACTCTAACTTTGGCATATTTAGAAACAACTGCTTGAGATGATTGTTAGATTGCAACTCGATTAATTCAAGCTGCAAATCTGACCTCACTGCTTCATAATTTACGTTGAAAGGCATGATAAAAATATCCAATTCTGTTTGAATGGCACCGAAATCTTGAAATCTGTATTCGAACTCAAAATGCAGTTTTTTCAAGCCTTCTTTATAATTCTTAAGCTTCTCTTCATTTACTGAGGGTAATAAATTTAACCTCGGGAAATGAGACAAGTCGTTCTTAGCTAGTTTTCCAATATTAGTTTCAAAGCTTTTTGAGATGGGCCCAGATATCATCGATAAATTGATTTTTCCTTTGCATCTTGACATTCAAATTGCTCATATGACAAAGAAGATCTGTAAAAAATTCAAATTCCGAAAGCCATTCTGTATCTTCTAACGTTTCACACTGCAAGAATGATTCAATGTCGTCTTTCAGCTGGCAAACTCGCTCGAAAACACATACTGCCCTAAGCCACCTTGCTTTTGTACTCGTATAATATAGTACATTAGAGTATTCAGGTTGCGCGGACTGAAGAAAATCTCAAAATTGCCAGGGAGAAAGCCCATGAAATCGAATAGTATTTACAAACTTCACGACTGCAAAACATTTTATTTAAAAAGCGTTCAGCAGCATACGTGATTTCTTTTCTTCTTTTAATTAAAGAGTTAAACTCCAATGGCTTTCTATAGCAGTAGTCTATAGCAATATTCTATAGCAATAGTTCTAGAGCTATGTCAAAAAAGATACAAGCAAGCGTTAGAAATCCTTCAATCCCATTCGCGTTTGTGACATCACTACTCGCAGTGGCTTGTGGCTTAAGGGATGGAAGACGATGTGCATCTGAACCAGTCCTGAGGGAGAAACTGCTTCATATTCTGGTTTCTCCCTAATACAAACGGTGGCTGTGCGAAAGAGTGTTGCATGTGAACGGGCCTTATGTTACGAGTTGTTACTTCCACGTGAATTGAGATATCAGAGCTAGCTTTCTCTTTAAATGCGCTTTGCACTGAGCTGAATTTAACGTTTTTAGTAATTTGAAGTATAATTACTAATTATACTGCGTGATATTGTGAACACTTGTACGAACACTTCTGAGGAAAATTCCAGCGTTCAGATATATATATATTTTTTTTGATAAAAAATTAATTTTATTAATCTATTATCGGACATGTGCATTTAATCTATTACGAACCCGTACGCACGCAACAAAATTTACGTCCTTTATAGTGAAACAGTTATAAATTTTAAAATTAATTAAATTTCACTTTTAACATTTTATTAAATTCCATTAAATTTAAATAAAATTATAAGTACCTACAAGGCATTTTTAAATCAACTTTTGCTTTCATTAATTCAGGTTTTTATTGTTGCGACTGGATTTGTTATCTTATTGTTACTGCATATTAAGTTAATATGCAATAAATTGAAAAGAATTAAATTACTGCATATTAAGTTCATATGCAATAGTTTTAAATCAGTTTTTATTTTCATTTATTCAGGTTTCTGTTGTTGCAATTGCATATTAAGTTCATATGCAATAAATTAAAAAGCATTAAATTATTGCATATCAAGATAAATACATGCAATAAAAAGTATGTATTTGAAGTATCTGAAATTTAAAATTTATTGTAATCAAGATACAATAAATTTTATATCAATTTTTGCTTCATTACTTCAGATTTTTATTGTTAGAACCGCATTTATTATTTTATTTTAATTGCATATTAAGTACATATGCAATAAATTAAAACGCATTAAATTATTGCATATCAAGCTCATGTGCAATAAATTTTAAATTAGGTTTATCTTTCATTACTTTAGGTTCTTATTGTTGGAATCGGATTTATTATTTTACTGTAATTGTATATTAAGAACATTATATATTTTCTAAAATAACGTCTCAAGCAGAAACTCAATACATTGCGACGTGAAATTATTTCAAAGAATTCTTGAGTCCTTTTTTATAGACCTTAAATTTCGCATCGAAGATACGCCTTTCCATGCGCGGTGGATATACCCGAAGCTTTTAGTTTAATCCTTAAATACTTCCATTAATTTACTCTTTCAAACTTAATATATCGCTTTTAAATGAAACTTCAATCTTCATCCACCTGCTTCAGAACATTTTTCATTCTTTTTGATACGGACTCTAGAAGTCGTAACCCTCATGTAAAATGCTCGGTTTTGTAGTCCAGTCTTAATACTTAATACACTTTTACAGAGAAAAGAAAAGTAGATTTTGCAAAGTGGTTTAAGAAACCAACTGCTGTTCGTACAATGGACCTTAAGCTTTTCTATTCTCTATTCTTAAAACTTTTTGTTCTCTATTCTTAAAGCAAGAAAAAGAAAGAAGTGTAGTATTTAAGTACTTCTAAACAGTTATGTCAGTGATCTCAAACTGAACTCAACAATTTAATGCAGGCATTTCATTCTCGTATTTATTGCAAAAATGGTGTTGAAAAAATTTCAAGATTTTGGTTATTTGAAATTCAAGTTTACTAATTTTCATTTCCACTATAAACAAACAATGTCCCGGAAAATCTACAAATGGAGTTAGCTAGTTTACAATGTGATATAAATCTTATTCAAAGATATGAAGACACCGATTTTACCAAATGGTATGCTTACTTATCAAAACGTAAACACACACAATTATGAATTTTTTAACTAAGAATAATCTTTCCGTTTGGGAATGTGCATGCGATCGAAAATAAACAACACACTGCACGCTGTCAAAAATAAAAAATATACTGCCGGTTTCGTTTGGTGTGGTTTATGCGATTACAGCTAAGCCTCGAGGGCTATCTGCCTAAGGGATGCTTTCGTGGAGAACATTCTAAGGGAAACTGGCTGGTACACGCGTCACACATATGGAAAACCACGAAACCTTGTTCGTGGGATTCGAACTCCGGACCTAACTACCAGTGTTCATCGATTTTACCACTCGGTCGGTTGCCCCCGTACTGACGACGAGTATCTACAATCCCTAACGAAAATCATTTCCAGCAATTTTAAACCGAGGTTACGATTTTTATCAGAATCGAAACACTATACATAATAAGCTAATTTAACCAATGCGTCGAAGAAATAATTAATAAGGAAAAAAAATTGAAAGTTTTATGATTTTATATTACGCCCAAAGGTGTTTTTTTTTTTTAGCGTTTTGTGTGTTACCTTTATTTATAAAATACCGTCTTCTTCGTACTTGAACCATAAAATTCAATTCAACAGCAATATCACAAAATAATTTAAAAACAGCATATTTTCAGAATTCCCGATACACAGACTTGCGCGCTGGAGATAAAAATGTTTTTCCCCCTGTACAAGTGTTGCTATTGCTCGATTTGAATCGTTGAATTTTTTAATCAAAAATTCGTTAGAGTTTTACAAGATATGAAATATAGAATAATACAAATTCCAAATTTCAAATATGGGCTTCCAGACTCACATATTCGGGTGGAGGATAATGTTATTCATAACTGGATGGCTCTAGGTACCGTAGTTTTATCACAATGCGAGAAACATACATATATTTAAATATTTTGAATCACTTTTCAAATTATTACCACTAAATATTATCGCCCTGTATTATATTTAAAGAAATTAAATAATGAAGAATCTGCGTAAATGCATGTATCTTTCTCGCAGATTCTTCATTATTTAATTTCTTTAAATATAATACAGGGCGATAATATTTAGTGGTATGGGCTAATAAATGTTTTGGACTGTTATTATTTATTCTTAACCTTTTGTTCCACTTAACAAATTTTCTCAGAAAACTCAGAAAGTTGTTTAATTTAAATTAATTTAAATTATTTAATTTTTAATTAATCATGTTATAATTGTCTTAAAGAAACGCCAGTCTAAGAATTCTATATTTAGCTACCAATATATTTAAATTACGAAGTGTTACCAAAAAAAAACAAGGTCCTACGGGTACCAAACACTTTAATTTAGATAGAGAATAAATATAAATTTGGATATTTACCTTTCGGATATTTTTATTACCTATGTATATCTTGGTAAATATATATTTAAGAAGAGATATTTAAAATTTATTTAAATATTTTTATTGTATTAATAAATTATTTTATTAAAATGTTCTGGCCAGTCAACTGTTTTTAAATCTTTCATTCGATCCACATGCAATTTGGGTTCTAGACTGTTTGAAAGAATATGTTGTAGTCTTCCTTGAGAAGTAACATCGCTTTATAGTAGTTAATCCTAAATTATGTACGTTGAAAGAAAGATTTCTATATATAAAGTATAAATTATCATAATACAGATTTCTCTATATTCCATTGCGTCGTTATGAAAGCGATATGCCGGACATTAAACCTCCGAGCACACAGCTGAATTGTTTCCAGTACGTTATCCTCTAGCACAGTTTCAAAAAATCTGATGTGTACACCACATGACTTCCTTGTACGGAATATTAAATTATACGCATTTTTTTCTTGCATTTCCTTTAAACTTATTGGATTGAATTAAATCTACTTCGCCGAAAGCGCATAAACCACAACAGAATAAATGCATTCTTTAAAATTCACTCTAGCATTTGTTTACCATAGCGAGACTCTGGCCCTAGATTCACTTAACAGTATTAATAATTATATGACAGTTAACTTATATAATAATTATATAACGGAAACTAAGTTAACTGTTATATAATCCAATAATTATATAACAGTTAACTTATATATTTCGTTCATATTATAACTCATAATGCACAAAATTTATATCATTTAAAGAATAGAATTATCTAATCGTTGCCACATGTTGTATTCAAATACTATAATAAAGCTAGAATGATGTATAAAAGAAATTAAGCAAACAAAACAAAAAAGAAACAGTTTTTCAGAGACGATTGAGTATTTCTCATACAATTAATTTCGTTCTCACTTCGCGAGAAGGAAAAAATGCATAAAATCTCAAAATATCTATATTAAAAATTACGAAGTAAATCTTAAACACTTTTTTCCTCGAAAAAATTCCATAAAGAATTAAGCATGATTTAATTGGCAATAATAAATGAATGCGTTATCTTTGTTGTTGCGAAGCTAAGTTTTTCTAGATTGGCAACAAATCCACTAGTCTCTGTTTCAAATGTAAACATCAATGGACGCCATATAAAAAAGGCTTAGCGGCACTTAGACAACTTTAAAATTGTTGATAATTCTCAAAATATTGCATACAGATTTACTAAAGGCATAAAAACTTTAACCGGAAGATAAAAACAACACAATACAATCATTTTTAAAGCAAAAAATGTACAATTTACAAACATATAAGAGTAAAGAAACTGAGATCACTGAGCCGGGTAACAGAGTGGATATATATATAAATATATTTATATACGGTTTGGTGGTGCCGATTGCATCCAAAATACTAGGTGCACATGTACATGTTATAGCAATCCTAGATACAAAATTTCAAAGTTCTGAAGCTACTCGTTTTTGAGTTATGCGAGATACGTACGTACGTACATACGTTCGTACAGACGCCACGAAAAATTCTCTTCAGAATTAATTTTAAAGCAGTTTTGTAATTTTTTTCAAGGAAAAGAGTATTTTATTCTGTCCTTACCTACAGATATCACGCAAAAACATCGTTAAATTGCATTCGATAGCGGTCAAAATGGATATTTTCGTTGACATATGCTGCCTGAAACTTTTCGCGATTACAATACTTCCTTTTTACTTCGTACAAGGAAGTAAAAAGAATTATTAAATCAAAAACCATTCAAAAATTTAGTAAGAGATTTTTTACTTATTTTAAGCAGCAGGAAATTTAAATCTACAATCTTCAAAAACATATAAACTGAAATGTTGAAAAATAGACTTACATATATTAACTCATCAATTTTGATTTTCATCAGGGTCTCAGCTGAAACCAAGATTACATCCAAACATGGGATGGAGAACGGCTAAAAGAAAATGTCCGACTCTGGCTCAGGTACAAGAATAGGGTTAATTTTATCTCGCCAATAGCTTGGCTCACGTTTGATTGACGCGTTCCAGATTCATTATGCAAAAGAAGACGCTAAATTATTCTAACTGAGAGCCAGCCAAACAATACTGGTATTAAAATTTATAAAATAATAAAATAACGACTGGAATGTAATGATGAATGATGAATCACTCTATACTTTGAAGAGCCGTTCTTTAACGCACACTTTCGGTTTTCCTGAATTTTTACTCAGCATTGTAGAAGGCTGAATAATCAGCAAAATAAGGGTCGGTCAAATTGAACTCAGTGAAGATACTCACTTCACGAGAACGTATTTTTATTTAACACACATACACACACAGAGAAGTATGAATAACTTTTAACATTATTAACTAAATTAATTATCCTTCTTTCCATCAATTAGCTATAAAGTTGCACGTATTTTGCAGAAATGTAACTTTCGGGTCGTTTATTCTCCCATCAATAAAATTCCGCGTTCCATACTATAGGACCCCGTTCCGTATAAGAATTTCTGGGTTATTTACAGGAATCCTTGCCAGTGTGGTTTAGCCCAACTAAGAGAGCCTTAAAATTTCGCGTTAAACAACATGACAGACAGACGTCTTCTGTTGCCCAACATTGTTGGTCCGAAAATCACACTTTCAATTTTTCTGCTGCCAAACTTATTCAAAAAACATCTTCCGTTGGTGAACTGGATTTTCTAGAGGCATTTCACATTGAAAAAAATCTTTCTGTTCAAGTTAACGACCCTAAATCTATTCCATCTTTGCCTTCAGCCTTTAAAGAAATTATGTTTAAGCTCTGGTTTCAACAACAGATGGCGTCAGTATTTTATCTCCTTTTCAGGCTTTCTTACCTTCTCGTTCATTTGCAGCTGAGGATGGATTGTTTGGTTCAGTTGATTACGGAAAATAAATTAAGACTCCCTGCCTAAGGGGAGGAATGCCTTCGGGGGGGGGGAAGTTCTGAGGAAAACAGGCTCGTATACCCGTTGCACATGGGGAAATCATCAAATACCAATATACTCAGCAGGTTCACCTGGAATAAAGCAAGCTCGGATGTACTAGTGTTCAGTGATTTTACCGCTCGGCCGCTGGTTGGCATATCGGCAGACTACAACGCTACGCAAGCCCCTTCTCTTTGTATTCACTCCACTCAACTGTTCTCTTTAGCGAAGATTTTCATTGGCGCCTTCGAACCAACGTCCATAGTTGGCGAAGTTCGCTTATTTTGCGTTTTTTTATTGTTGAATCGTACAAATTACAATAAAAAAATTCAAAATTATTGCAAAAAGCCATTCAGATTAACGTTAATGAAGAGACATCACACGAATTTTTCGTAAAAAAAAATAATTCAATAATAATTGGAAAAAAAATAATCAATTAATAAAGTAATTAATTAAAAAGGACTAAGTAAACAAAATTAATATTCGAAGTTCAAGACAAATGGATTAAAATTAAGGGTACTATTCCGTTTTGAGGACCGTAAAAAAATTGCAGCGAAAATGTATGTGCAAAAGCACCAAATCTAGCAAACGCGCTCATTTAACAGCGCGCCAAATCTAGAGTAAGCGCTCATTTCAGATTGGCCCACCAGCGGCCGAGCGGTAAAGTCGCTAAACCCTGGTAGTTCCGAGGTTCGAACGGGCTGGCTGCATGGGCGTTTTCGTCGTTTTCCCCATGTGTAACGTGTATACGATCCAGTTTCCCTTAGAAAGTCCTCCACGAAGGCATCCCTCTTCTTAGGCAGATAGCCCTCGAGGCTTTGCCGTAATCTCACACACACACACATTTCAGATTGCGTAAGTTTATATATTTCTATATTTCTTAAGAGGCCATTGAAATACTAGTTTAATTTTTAAATCTTTTTTGATATCCTATGGATTTAACAATTTCGGAATTGCCCATGAAAAAAAGTGGGCAATAGAATTTTGGGTAAAGGGCAGAGCCCTCCACTGCTTGACGCGTTTTTAAGTATTGCACATACTCGGTACCTATGTACACATCGACCTATTTTCACTTCAAAAAAAAAAATCCCTGAATTGCACAAAAATTACACTGCCCACACCCTTGAATTTATTTACACATCGACCTATTTTCACTTAGAAAGTAAAAGAAAATTGATGAAAATCCAATTGTTTTTACCCTTGTAAAAAGCGGCAAACAAATAAGTGGGCGATTTTTCCCTTTACCGAGAATTTTTTTAAAGGAAAGGCACCATTCATTATAGAAAATTATGTTTGAACATCCAACGAGATGAAATTATGCTTTAGCGATAATTCGGTAGCGAAATAGCGCTGCAGGCATCCATTCAGTTATGTTTAGCAATTTTTACATAAATTATAATACTAAAATGTATTATATGAATTTAACCTTTCATCTAAAAACATAAATCTTAAATCGTTATTTACTATTATATTTCCTTTCTTGCGTTAGGGTTGACGCAATTATTTTTGGCAGAACTGGCGTCAACAATAGTACGGCGACTTTTTACGGCCCTCAAAAGTACCAAATTAAGGATTTAAACTTAAACCGCTTTTAAATACCCATAAAGTGATTAGATATTTTTCTAAAAAGGAAAACCAAATGTGATGTGGGTTCTTTTCCGTTTCGCCGGCGCAAATCTCTCCAAGTAGACTTTGTTGGCGACAACATACAGTATACTCATAAAAAATGTTAACAAACGTTAGATCTAAGAGTTTTTTTTATTTTGAAGGCATAAACATTTTAATATGATTTAAAATTGTGTAAAAAGGTAATAAATAAAGTCAATAAATTTGTAAAAAGACATTAATTTAAGAATTTACTATGCTCTCATGGTTCAACATCCTGATTCGTATCACGTGACCCCAAGTGATATCATATCACGTAAACTACACTACAAAAATCTAATTCTCTCAGTAATTATCTACATTTAAGTTAAATCTTAATTTGGAATACAAGTTTAAATGCAGGAATTATTTCAATTCGTACGAATAGCTTACTCAGAAACTATGTAAAACCACAGGGCTTTAATTGCCTAGTGCATTCTCATTAGAATTGATGAATTTAACTTTTGTTTTGCCTTTTCTATATTTTCGCTTTCGGGCGAGCGGTGTGATTGCATTACTTGATTTGAATTGACTTAATTACCGCGGATCGTCTTAGGGCATAAAATTTAACTATCTTGTAAAATATCTATGTAATTGTATGCCAGTATTGAAAGAAACAATCAATCTCATAAGAAATGGCTGCGACTTATTTTGAAAATGAAGCGTAAAAGGTTACCAGCGAAGATATTCCGTTTGGCATCCGTTGTACCATTGTTGGCGACTTTAACGTTTGCTCCGGCAAAACGGAAAAGTACCGTGATGTGGACTACCACATCATTTCTTTGTACGACCTATTAAATTATATATTTTTTATTGCACTTCATTTAAACTTATTTCCTCGAGTTATGCCAACTTAGTTAACGAATTCCTAGAGACAAGCTGAAAATGACATCAAAAATTGCAGATGTTGAAATTAAATATCCAGCTCAATTTTTGTCGTAAGTCAAGCTTCTTATATCTATTTTTTCATAATGAGTGCAAAACTGCCCAAATATAAGTATAGGTATCCAGAGACCACATTAAAAGCAGGACTTGGTTATTTGTACAAAATTATTTTTTTTTTTTTTTACTTTGACATTACCGAAACATGAATATTTTATCATTTAAAACATTTCAATAATTGAAAGTATATGACTACAATCAACGATTGCGAAAATAGAGTGAGTACTTTTAAACCAGGAGGTGGATACATACATATATATACAATATATATATAT
Source organism: Stegodyphus dumicola (assembly GCF_044657685.1). NCBI lineage: Eukaryota > Metazoa > Arthropoda > Arachnida > Araneae > Eresidae > Stegodyphus > Stegodyphus dumicola. The sequence continues at coordinate 2,290,784 of NC_140769.1, read as the reverse complement.
ATATAATGTTTTAAGTGTGCAGCCGCCACTCGGTACTTTTAACAGGTTTCGATAGTCGAGTGAAAAGGCAGGAAGAAGATGCTCACACAATCCCAGTTCAGCTAATTACCATCTTTATTTATAGACATATTAGAATCATTCTTTGGAAATAATATACATTTTTAACACAAACAATTACAATACTTTCTCATATACACAGGTTAAAAGGGGCGATATCAAGCAGAGCAGCGGGGAGATTTTCGGCAGGGGCGGAAGCTATGAAAGAAAGATGACGTAGTTAACTTGCGAGTGGTATTTATACCGAGTATATGCAGAAAGTATCCTAAGTTATGATCGGTTAATTTTAGGTTGTTATATAACATGGAAAGATCTCGAATTTGGGAGAACAGATAAATTTAGAGAGGGGGGGAAGACTTAAAATCTAGAATAGTTATTTTGAGGTTGCCAATCCTTTTAAAGCAGCCATCGTATTTTGTTATATCTTACGTATATATATATATGTAAGACATAGAAAACTACTTTAAAAATAATTGGCGACCTCAAAATTAAGAGATTTGATGATCTCCCCCTAAATTCATCTGTTCTCCAAATTTTAGATCTTTCTATGTTATGTAACGCTACTGGAAAAGGGCAACTAAACCTAATATTAACCAATCACAGATTAGTTCTGCTTATACCTCAGTATAAATAATCTTGGCACAATAAACCACGTCATTCTTCTTCCCTTCTAACTGCTACACTGTAAACATGAAGTCGCTTGACCTTTGCTTAATTGCCTTCGTGATTCCTGCTGAAAAGCCAGTGTACATAGAAATTTATCTATTTTAATTATGATTGAATACGTATCTTCCCAAGTAACTCGATATGTTAAAATAAAGGCTGGTGATTTGTCGAAATTCAATTTTGTTGCCTTCATTTGTATGCCTTAACCACAGCCATAACAGACATGGAAAGCTGTTAAGAGTTGCAGCGTTCGATTGTGTATTCAAAAATCCTTACATGCATATATATATATATATATATATATGTTTGCTTCTGGTACTGAAGATTGCAACAAAAATGAAGGTAGAGAACGAGATGTTATAGCAGTCTCATACTCAAAGTTTGAATGTCTTAAGACTAATCATTTTTCAGTTAACCGAGGTACATAGTACAGGCAGATGTCACGAAAACATAGGTTTTGAATCCATTTCACAATCCGATTTGGTGTAAAAAACCTTTATTTTGTACGCACGTACAGACATACAAAATGAATATTTCGTTGAAATCTGATAACCGATTTTTTTTTTCGATTACAATACTTTCTTTACTCCATTCAAGGAAAATAGAAATCTGTAATGCGCTTGTTGGGATTCGAACTCCGGTATTTCCGGTAGCTGTTTGGAAGTGCTTCCAGTTACAGGTACAGGTTGAAGCAAGGTCGGCACACTTGTCTTGAAGAAGGTGTATTAGGCATCTCCGCGCCTTGCTTCCCCGCCAGTTTTGATGGAAAGCTACCCCTGAGGACGACCCGATTATTTGCCTCCTCCACTACCACAACCACTCGAAAGAACATTTTGGCTCACCTTTTCTCATAATTATTTACGTGCTGTGCTCAAAGGCACTATGCGGGAGGTAGGGATGCCAACCTGGAGGGCATTTTAAAGGAAACTGGCTCATATTAATACGTTGCACATGGTGAAAACCACGAAAACGCACATGCAGCCAGCTCGCTCGCGGGATTCGAACCTCGGGCCGAAATACTAGTGTTCAGGGACTTTACGACTCGGCCACTGGTGGGCCTTTTGGCTTGCCTTGTATTTTCGGTTTTCCCTTGTCGCACAAACTCAGTAAGCCATTGTTTTTTCACACCTCGAGAAGCATACGTACATTCATGCAGGCTCTTCATTATTTAATTTCTTTAAATACATTGCTGGGCTTATATGATTTGGTGGCAGCAATTTGAAACGTGAACCGGCATTTATAGTGAACCGACGCAAAATGCTAAAACCAAATTAATAGCCCTTCTGGGCGAATGGGCCTTTTGGGTTAAAATTAAATATAAATTTTTTGTAACGAAATCTTTCCTTAGTAACAACATAAAATGGTTTTATAAATGCTTTTTCTGAAAACCAAAATTTCACTGAAACAAGAAGTCGACACAACAATGCAAATATTTTAGAATTAAATACTATTCCAATAAAAATAACGTTAACAGTCCATTCATTTTTGAATTTATCGTCTCCTTTTGCATTATACTCATATTGCAAAAAAGAAATGAATTTTGACATTAAGTCTTCAGGCCCTTTTTACGCTAAAATCACTGTCCATTTGGGGCTGTGAAGCAAAAGTGATGTATATACGAGTCGTGTAGCAAAGAAATAACGTTTCTTACTCTGTTTCTTTAAGAAAAAGAAGAAAAAAAGAAAAGAAAGTGGGCTTACTATCCTATTTTGGCGACATGAAATCGATGACAGAATGCCCAATGGCTCTGTCCTGACCTTGGGGAATCAAAAGTTTCCGTAAGGTTCTTCTTTTTATTTCCTTATTCTTTTCCCGGTTCTACATTCTGGAGATTCCTCTTCCTGGAGAATTTTCTTACGCTCCAGTTATTTTCCAGGATCTCGGAATAAAGATGGAGATTCGGACCTCGTTTTTCTTTCTTCCTTTTTTTTAACAAAGCAGAATTTCCATAATTTCCGCTGATATTTAATATTTAAAAGCGGGAAATACTTTTTAATAAACCAGGTTTTGCTAACTAGTTCATAAACTAAGATGCTGTTATTTTTTTCTCCTCTGTTAAGCTTTCTTACCTCATTTATGTTATGGTCTTGAACAGTCATTTCAAGAATGAATAACATAATACTCATAGAATACACCTCGATTATTCAAAGTAACTGGAACCATAACTAGACGAAAATTATGTTAAAAGAGAATAAAAATTGAAGTATGCCAATTTTCCTTCCTTCAGTGTTTTCTGAAATTATTCATTTCAAATTCTAAAAAATCTGATGTGTACACAACATGACTTCCATGTACGGAATATTAAATTTATACTTATATATTCCCTCATTTCATTTAAATTTATTTCAACAAATTTCATTAGTTAGAGATTCATTTGAGATTTCTCATTCAATTAATTCAGTTCTCACTTCGCGGCTAGGCAAGAATATATAAAACCTCAAAATATCTTTATTGGAAAATATGCATCACCAAATACAGTTAAACAATTAAAAAAACAATTTTTACTATTAAAATTAGTTTCTAAGTAAAAACTAGCAATTCGGCCAGCAGACAAGAAGGCAGATTTTTCGGTGCACAAAAGTAAGATTTTCATTTTGATCCCAGTCGGTAAAAGACACTGAAGGTGCATAAACTGATTCAATTCACTATTCTGCTAAGTTTTAAATGTAGACAAATATGACAGCTATGGTTAAAAAGTTAGACTTAACAGCACTTGAACAACGTTTAAATTGTTGCCAATTCTGCATGCAGATTAACTAAAGTCATAAAAACCTTAACCGGAAAATAAGAACAACATAATTCAATCATTTTTTAAAGCAAAAATGCACAATTTACCAGCATGTAAGAATAAAAAAAACTGAACTCACAGAGCCGAGAAATAAAGTGGGTATGTATTGATTTATACACTTTTCGTGTGGCCGATTGCAACCAAAAAGAAAGATGAACAACTGCATGCTATAGCAGTCCTATATACAAAATTACAACGTTTTGAGGCTACTCGTTTGTGAGTTATGCGAGATATATACGTACATACGTACGTACGTACAAGATGCCATGAAAAAAATCTCTTCTAAATCCATTTCAAATCAGTTTACAATTCTTTTGGGGAAACAAGAGTCCTTTCTTCCGTCCATACGTACAGATGTCACGCAAAAATATTGTTAAATTGCATTCAATAGCGCTCAAAATGGATATTTTCGTTGAAATATGATTCCCGGAAATTTTCGTGATACAATATTTCCTTTATTTCGTAGAAGGAAATAAAAATGAGTACATAAATAGTACTAATATTATTTCAACAACTATTTTATTATTAAATAAAATTTATTTCCCTCTGTTAAAATAATTGACGTAAGATTTTATTTTATCATAAAAATATGGATGAAAACACTGGTATAAATGAACTCAGTCAAAATTTATACAAATCATGAAATTTTGTTAAATTTCTTGCGTGGGCTGAGTTATTATTATTATTATTTAGAAAAGTGATAATCCTGTAACCAGCGGCAGCACGACTGCCCTCGTTCTTAACCGAAAAATGATCTATAAGAGAAAAATCAGGACGTTCCTCCAAATTTTAATAAAGTTTTCTTAAAACTTCAGCATGATTAATTTTTATACTATTTCCTCTTTGCCGTCATCCTCAATATCACTGTCATCATTGCAATTGTTTTTTGTTCTCTAGGTCTGTAGCTGGTCTATTCGTCATTCAATTCTTAGAAAAATATTAGTTCCCTGTTTTCTGCACTTTTTCATCCTGAAATACAAGTGAGTTAAAGCGTTTTTTACGAGATAAGATCAGACGCGTTCTCGCACTGAACTAAAACGGTTCTTTTTTATGACTCACTTATGATCTGAAACGGGGAGTGAATCATGAACGGGAGCGAGAATTGAGCAAACAGCCGAAAGAAATGAACGAACAGTGGTATCGGAAGAACTCCTTTGACTGATTTCTTCTAGCAATAGTTTTGATATTTCTGAAAACCTTCTTTCGAAGTAGAACTCGCAATAAAATTCTTGAGAAAAACAATTTTCAAAAAATTGGCAAATGATAAAAATTAATCTCACTTTTAACATCAAAGACAAACATTCTTTTCTAAATTAAAATTCGTGAGCTGATAGCACATCTCTCTGATAAAACATCTTTTTGATGATACCTTTACATCCTTTTACTCCTTGAATTGTGTCTTGTAGTGTCAGATTTAGTTGTCTTCAACACGCATAAAGCATACCTTTTAAGGTAATGTAAAATAAAAAAAAAAAATTAATTCAATAAATGACCCATCACTTGTCAGAAATACCTAAAAATCAATCACTGACAAGATTATTCGGGAATGTTACTGATTTTTGTTTTCTGCTCCTAACAGTACCTAATTTTCCCAAATGAATTCTTTAAGTTGATATTACTGTTCAGTTTACAGAGTTCTCGCATGATACAGGCTTATATAATAAACGTTTTACTGTACTTATTTTAAAGGCTCGGAGACAATGGTCTCCAAACGTTTGCACAGTCGATCCTCTTTCAAGAATCTATCCATAACCTTTACTTTATTTACAGAATTATAATAGGGTCCGTGAGTTTCAGATTGCTTATTTTAGAGCATTTGTTATTTTTCGAGTATACGAATTTCATCGCAGTTTTTGCATTTTCTTCGTTAATTCAACTTTCGTCGAAAGTGAAGAATATTTGTAAATATAGTCTTCATTTTCGAGGAAAGTTGAATATACGTTTTTGTAGAATGTAAGTCCTCTGATATGAAAATTCGAATTTCACAGAAATTAAACAAAAACATTCAAATTCCAATAATATATTTGTTACATCGAAGTAATTATTATTGCAATGAAACGTTTATTGATGAACGTCGTATAATTGTATATTCCTGTGAATTTAATTTTGGGCAATTATAGAGTATTTCAAATAAAATCGTTGTATTTTTTAACTGTCCTGAATTGTAATTCATTTTATTTTACTCTAGCAATATTATTTAGTTTATCTAAAACATCTAAATCAAAGTTTTAGGAAGAGAACTTTTATAAAATATCTTATTATTACCCAATTACATACATAATATCTAATTAATTTTATTTCTGTTAACGCAGAAAGATTTTGCATTTGTCTCTAAATAACTTTGCAATTATTCTGAATAGTATATTCTGCTTAGCATTAAGGTAAGTATTAAGGCTGATTATTAAGGTATTCCTTGCGCCTTCTTAGCGTGCCTTCGTCGTGTAATGGTCAGCACACTCGGCGCGGATTCCAGATGTTGATCATTTTTCTGATTTTTCACCTTTTTTTTTGACATTTTTGACAAAAAAATAAATTTAAAAGTCACATGTGTATTTAAAAAGTAAAACTTTATTCTGTTTAAAAATTACCACATTTTAAAATTTCCACATTTCACCGCCAAATGACATCACGATCATTCAAATGTATTTGTAATAATGTAAACTCCAGAGATAAAAATGTAACCTTTGAGCGAGAGAAGATGCTAGCCAATCGCAGACTTTTTAAAAATTAATTAAATAAAGTATTGGTGTCAGTTTCTTAAATTGTGTCTTGATGAATAATAATAGTAATAATGAGACACATTCTGAATATACTTGGGAAAACGTTTTAAAGCCATTTCTCATTTCAGGTTTCATTCATAATAATGGGTTATAAGAATTTCAAATTTTTCAGTTCAGTAATAAAGCTCAATCATAATAATGTGTTGCCAGAAATTTCATCCCAAAACATTTGCTTTTTTTAATTCTTTATCGAAACGGAATCATTCTTAAAATATATAAACCTACTCTGAATTATAGAGGTTCTGAATGGGTACTTTAATGAGTCTTTACTTTTCCAAGTAGTGTTGTTGAGGAGAATATTTGAGTATTTCTTATAGGTGGCAAGTCAACTATCTTAAAGTTGCGTTGCAATTTTTTTCATGCTGAAAGTGACAAATAACAGTCTTTAGCTTCAGAAGTTACCTTCAGAACACTTTGATTATTAACTTACTCATTCCTATACTTAAACATTGGTTCTAAAAATATGCGTTTGCCCTATCTTTTGTTTACCGAGCGCACCTGACATTTGGCCTTTATATAAAATCATATCTGAGGGACATAATTACAATATGCAACCACTTTCAGATTTCTGTTTGCAAATACTTATGTATCCGCAAGTCTTTATGTCCAGCAGCCTGAATTTATAACGAATAATTTGCATTCAATGGAACTGTAATCAGTCTCTATGCATAGAACAATAATCCTTTAAACTCAACACCAGAGATTTTGCATACATTATGCAAGCACATCTTTAAGATGAACAGAACATTCGACAGAGTTTTTCATTACGGTACATTTAACCGCAGTGGTTAATCGCACCTAAGAGGCTATTCACACCACCAACGTTCGCGCATGCGCACAATCAACCCAGGTACCAGCAGTTTACGCTGATTTCCGTAAGGCAAGCGGGAGAGAAAGCGAAGATTATGAACTCAGCAATAGAAAGAGTTGTTAATAGTTCATCAGCAAGAGAATAATTTGTAAGTAATAATTATCAGTTCCAAAGACGAGGTCAATCTATATACATGATAAGGTTCAGGAAATTATTAGATAAAATAGGAATTTAATGATGGTTCTACTTGAGAGCGAAGACGTGTAATTAGTTAAAAAAATCTTTAATGTATTGACAAAAAGGCTACAGAAATTACTTAAATTCTTTTATTTAACAGAGGAATTTTTATGCAAACTTAGACCCTAGTCTTATAGCATAGGACTATCAGAATTTATTATTCAATAAGAAAACTTACTGAACATTACAATATTCTTATATATTCATCACTTTTTCAGTATCCACACATGCTTATAGGTTCAAATGCCATATTTCATAATAAAAGTTATTTCTGAAATAAAATCTGATAAATCATTTCTGTGTGCAAATTTTTAAATCTAAATCTTTTACATTAAATTATTTCTGTCTTTTAAATTGCATCCCATTATTTATTTAAATTTAATTTATTAATGTGTTTGTACTAATATTTCAAAGTTCTTTGAAATACTTTTTGTGTCCGGAAAATGCCAAGTATGTCCATAAAAAAAAATAAACAGGCATACAAATAGTTAATAACCAGTATTATATGATTAATTGTTCATTTAATAGTTGATGTAATCGCATTTAACTTATTTCATGTCTAAATTTTCTACACAGAAATCCTCTGTCTAATTTTTATTATCTTTTCACAGACCAAAATTTTCAAAGGGAAATGAATTAAAATCTTGATTGTGCAAAGCACATATTTTAAGCTAAATGTATTATTCTAAGGCGTACCAAAAATGTAAACAAGGTTTTGTCCCCCCCCCCAAATCAGTCATTTAAACTATTCCAACCGTTCAGGAAAACGATAAACATAGCGAACATAAAAAATCTGCCCTTTTTTATATGTTTAATAAAAGAAAATGTGTTCCTTCTTTTTATATATATAAGAAAAGAATTATAGGCAGTTCGCGTACGTAGAATCCGTTCTTTTCGATTGGGTTCAAATGACGGATCCGACAACTCAATGCGCATGCGTGGTTAAAGTTGGTGCGAATAGCATCGACCACATTTAACAGAGGCCACCTTGTTAAAATATTTCTAAAGTTTTACCCATTCGGAATAAATTCCATTTAAAGGAAACAAATTTAAATTCTTTTACAACTTTCATGTCGAAAAAACGACTGAGAATATTAAAATAATGATGATAATGATCCAGGTTAAAATCCAGGCAAACCGGTTAAAATTATTTTATTTAATTAGGCATTCAATTAAAAACTAAATAAGGTAATTCAAAAGTTTGTAGGATATTTCACTCAATGGACTTGATTTATACTTAAAAAACTACAGAGGAAAATATCAAGAAAAAATAATTCGATTTCCTTTTTGATATTTTACACCAGTAACAAAATTTCATATCACGATAAAAGGATCGTCATTCAAAATTTAATGCTTCCGTTTTACCTTTACGAAATGCGAACTCGGAGTTGTTTTGAAATTGTCTGCCCATATACTTCTTATTGAAATATTAGCGGAAATATGAAGGAAAGGCAGCTGAACATAAATCCAATTTTCGGAAGCATTCTACATGTATTTTAGAAATATATAACAAAACTTTACAATTGCGTTCGAGAACAGAAAAATAACAGAAGCGCAAATATTCTTATTTTCGTAGCAAATTTCAGTTATCGTTGCAAAACAGCGAACTTACATGCTTATTAACTGTCATAACAATGGTTGCAGGAACAATATTATCACAGCCGAAGGCATTAAAATATTACTAGGCATAACAATAATTTTTCTGCACGAGACAGAATAAATAGTTCAACAATTGAATTTAGGAAAATGTTATTTTTTTTTTTTTCTGGAAGAAAAGTATGATCTCACATCTAGCAGCAAGGATTTAAAAAAAAATGAACATTTCGTGCATCCTTTAACAAGTTGTCTGTAACTGTGGTTTTTAAAATAATTTTTCCAGAATATTTCGCAATAATTCATTTCAACTGAAACATTAACGGAAGTTTTAAAGTAGCGTTCAAATTTCTAACATGCTATTTTATGTTAATGTGCTGCCCTATCACCCTAATTCCCATTGCCTTGCCATAATGTAAATTACTAGCTTGTTACTAGCTTAAAAGGTTTGGTTTGCTTTGTTTTGGTTTCATTTAGTTTATTTTATTACGGCAAAGCACTCGAGGGCTAACTGCCTAAGGCGAGGGATGCCTTCGTGGAGGACTTTTTAAGGGAATGGTGCAGCTACCCCTTTCGTAGGATTCAAAATGAGGTAGAAAGTAAAGAGTATTTAAAAGAAAGTTTCAAAAGGTAAATAAGAGCCTGTTGTGCCTGCTTGAAGGCCACGTAGCTAAAGTTGATTTTCTCAATTAGTATTCTGTGACGCGGAGTTATTTTTTGCCGTTAGGTTTCTTGACGTCGACTTCGGTCAGAGCCACATCACACGCTAGTCGTTAGTCGGTACTTAGTTTCATTACTGTTAGTTATCCTTTACCTTTGATTTAAACCAGAGTTTCTTAAACTGTGGGTCGCGAACCCAAATGGGGTAGAGGGACTTGCAGTAGGGGGTCGCCAAAAATGTTAGAAGTTTTGATACTTCTTTAACTTATTTACATAAGGTATCTGAGAATATATAAAGATAAGACAAAACAGACAAAGAAAAAAAAACCCTTTCGACGCAATTTTTTATAACAGAAATGTTCATTTTCTTTCAAAATTAAAGTTAATAACCTAAAATTGCAATTGCATATAACAATACAAGTGATAGTTTCACTCACGCGTGTGCCGAATTTGCGCAATTCTTATTGGCTCCCACAAAATTTTCTTAAGTATTATGAGGTTCCGACACCAAAAAGTTTAAGAAACCCTGATTAAAAGAAACGTATTGGCTTCTATTAAGCACAAGTTGGTGCCAACTCTTAAACTTCGTTTAGGTTAAATAAAGGGTCTTTTTTTTTACACCCTTTCCCTGTCTCTCTCGTACTTAAAAGATATAGTAAAATTTCAGCAATTGTCTAGTTTTATGCTACTTAAGAAAACCAGATCCTATAAAGCAATTTTAAAGCATTCTGGGGAAAGTAATATATTGGTCTTTACTAAGTACCGTTAACAGATTTTCTCGGTCTCTTAAAAATTGTTTTAAATTTTGGGGATAAAAACTAAAAATGTGAATCATTTTTGTCTTACGAAATTCTGCGTGTGGGTATCCTATGCCTTACGTACGGAGTTCTTGTGCATTTTGCTTTCACCAGTTAACTATATATGAGAAGGCTACATAAATATAAAAGTTTCAGTTATTTTCCAATTTCAAAGTACGCTTACTTTTAAACCACATTTAAGAAGTTAGACTTTTTTGACGTAATATATACGTATTCATTTGGGAAAGAAACTGTACCAGCCAGAGAGAGGATCCCCTTAGGTTGTAGAGTTCATCACTCTTTTTCAACTAAATGAAATGTCGAGGAACCTAGTGAGCTGTTAAACGAGTTATCGCTCAGTTCAAATAACACAGATCGTAAACTCAAAGAAGGGTTAATTACGCTTTATTTCACTCAAAACAAGATGAACAGTCGGTAGAAATGAGTGAATATTGATAATAAATAAATGTGTTAAGAAATAAAATATTAATCTTATGATCGCAAAATACAAATGATATCACGTTCAAATAAAAGTAAATTATATTTAAGTTCTCAAGTTAGTGAGATGGAAATGCAATGATGTATTTCATTATAGAAAATTTTAAATTTATTATATAATTATTATATTTTAAAATCGAAGCTAATTTTAATATTCATCAAAGACAAATATAGTGAAATAAAAAAAAAGAAAGCACACTCACCTTGATAGACAAAAAAGTAAGTTTAGCATTACTTACTTCTGCGAAGAAATTTACTTCTTACTGGTTACGAAAACGCACTTTAAACTAACTTTAATATTTTTAATTATTTCTAAAAAATAGAAATAAAGGAAAATAAGAAATGGAAAGAAAATAAGGAATGGAAATCGCTATTGTTCTCCCATCCAAAGGTTTCCTTGTCTTCCTTTTGTTTATCAGATAATTCTCGAAGAATGCGAGCAAAATCAGCTGGTTGCACATATTTTTTTTTTTTTTTTTGGCCATGAAAACCGATATAAATTACAGAGCGAAATGTATAAAATTAAAATAATACACAGCAATTAATAACACACAATTACAAAATATTTGAGAAAAATTTTTTCCGAATTTTCACCCACGACCACGCGCGTGCTGTAACTTTTGCGAAAAAGCTGCGCAGCACGAAAGCCCAGTAAAAAATAATTCCAGATGACTTCCTGTTGGAACATTTCATGAAGTGGGGAAGGGTAGAAAGGAGGAATTAAAATGACCTTCAGACATCTCAGCTTCGATATGCGAAAAACGCGCATTAAAAACAGAATTTGTCGTAAATTTTGCGCATGCGCGTGTGCTGGAAGGTTAGACCAGCCGGCGAACTATCAAAAGCTACGTAATAGACGGCCGAGCCTAACAGCAGTTAGAAAGACTTAGCCCAAGTGCAAACGTGCGTTACTCAGGATTCCTAGCTCTTTCTCTCTCGAAGTCAGTTGAACTTTCCTTTAATACTATTTCTTCCTCATTTGCATCCAGTGCGATTCTAAAACTCATTCTGATAGGTAGTTGTAATTAAAATAACTGTTATAAAATTAAAATATACTTTACAAGTAATATATCAAAAGGCATAAAATGTTTTACAGTTATTATTATACAGTTAGATGTCTTTTAAATATAAAATGCAAAACTTTTAATACAGTTGCAGCTGTAACTAAAAACTGCGGGTAAAGTCTCGATGGAGCACATATTCAAATACTGTAAAACTATTCTGAATCAATGTTATCACTGCATGTAATGAAAATATCCAATGCATATTTACGCAACTTTTATTATTATATGAAATGGCATCCGCTTACATCATTATTACTCGGAGATTTTATACGAAATTTCACGAATTCCTTTATTACTGTTCTCTTGAAATTCGTATGTTTGAAAGTATGTTTCAACTCTTTTGATTAACGTACGGGATATATCACAAAATCCTACTCCAGTTTCATTACATTCATAAAGTATTTCTCACGCCTTCTTAGCGGGCCTTAGTGGTGTAGTGGTGAGCACACTGAGCCAGTATTTCAGAGGTCCGTGGTTCAATTCCCGGCGAAGGCGTTGTTAATTTTTCTTCTTTCCTGCTTCCAAAAAAATCCTAATGTCTCTACAGTGCCGCCCGAGCTAAAAGGATTGTGGATGATCCCTCTCCACACCCAGGATTTGGCGATCGGGTTCCCTAAAGACTCCAGTTACCCTTTAAAAGGGAGAAGTATATAAAGTATTTCTCCCGCCTTCCTAGCGTACCCTCGTGGTGTAGTGGTCAGCACACTGAGCCGGTATTTCAGAGGTCCGTGGTTCGATTCCCGACGAAGGCGTTGCTCGTTTCTCATCTTGCCTGCTTCCAAAAAAATCCTAATGTCCCTACACATTAATCGAAAACTTAATTTTAGAGAAAAATATTGCATTTAAGTAATTCTCTACATTTAATCAATGTAACACTTAAAACTCCCACCGGCGAGCGATGAGGAAATTTTTGCTGGAGTCATTAAAAGGGAGACCATCTGTGATTTGACTTTCGATTACGGATACGAGAGATTAATTTGTAATGCAATATTTTCATGCTATTAACGCTAATGCGACCCAATAGATATATCCACTCTAATTTCGTTGCAATTCTTGTCGACATTGCGCAATTAAGCGAATCTATTACAATGTAGCAGACAAATCATTTCTGGAAATGATCCTTCCAGATCTCTAATTGCCTGCAACTCTTAAAAAGAGTCGAATACATTGGATATGCCCAAGAGCCGTATAAATTACGAGCAAAATTCCCGTCCAAATTCCTTGTTTAACTCGAATCCCATTTGCTCGTGAGAACCCTTCAAAGAGCAGATGAAATACCCTCCAGCGATTATCTTAACTACTCCCGAAATAAAATTGTCTCCGCCATCTGAGCCAAATTGTGGCTTGCGCGATGTTGCCATTTAAAGAAAGTTATTAGTGAGCCTTTTCCTTAAGATTTTCTCTACTAAGGCAAGAAGGCAGGTTTCGATAAACGTATCGATTAAAGTTTCATGTCGATTATCAGTCGGGATTCCAAGCTTCAGCCCAAATTTCTTCAGATGAAGTATTTCCTAATTTGAGTTTTTATTTTTATATGGACATTGTACCCGCATTTGTTTTTACTTCCAAGTGATTTAAAAGCATGCAAAACGATCTATACAGCTAACTTTCTAAAAATATCATTCTTTAATCTCTACGAAAATTTGAATAAAAAAATCTAGTTTTAATTTATCATCGAATGCTTTGAGAAATGAGCACTTTTACAGGAAAATTCGTTTTTCTCCAATGTGATCTTTTTATACTCGATGTATCTTTTCTCGGAAACTACTGCTCACATGTATGTAACTTTTTATGACTTATTTATTATATTTCCTAATATTTACTGAAATGAACTTTTTGTGACGAACTGAGAAAAAATTTCAACATTTTTTTTTTTTGTGTGTGTGTGTGTGAAAAGTACTAAATTTTACCATGCCTAATACAATATTCTATAAAGTCCTCTAAAACTTAAAATGTTCCAAAAGCTCATTTCATTATAATCCGGCAGGTGTACTTTAACCCTCTAATGCCTATGGTAGCATATTTGCTACCATATATTAACGGCTCCTTTTTATACCAGGAACGCCATGAAATGTAACTTTTATGTCATACATTTATAGGTTGAACCTATAAAACAGTTAATAATTACTATTTATATAAAATAAAAGATTGAGTGTATCCCACAGTATAAAATAACTTTTACAAAATTATCGTTTTCAATGCTAAAATGTATTTTTTTAATCATGGTAGCAAATCTGCTACCATGGGCATTCGTGTATCTAAGCCTAGCAGTTCTCTGAAGAAAATATGTTTTTACATTTAAATTAGTTCATGATCTTTAATCTTTGTAATTTTAGAGATAATAAATATGTCCTTAAATACAATTTATGGATTTAAATTTCATCAGTTTAAATTTTGATATACTTACCAGGAGTAACAGCGGGATGTGGGATATCCGCATTGGGCATCATAGGACTATTTTTTTTAACGGAGCTGTAACTGCTGAGAGTTACCGCAAGTTGCTTCAGAAGTTTGTCGGTCCAAAACTTTCAGAGATATTTGGTGATGACGACGCGATTTACTTTCAGCATGGTGGAGCACCACCCCACTACCGTCGCCATGTACGAGCTCACCTCGATACAGCTTGTCCAGACAGATGGATTGGACGAAGAGAACCATTGAATACCCTGCGCGTGCGATATCCATTTCAATGCACCAAGAACAACTGATGCATTGAAATGGGAATTTGGAAGACAATGTTGGGATATTCCTAATGACGTGTTTCGTGGCGTTAGCGAATCCCTTGGTGCGGGTTATCAGCTTTGTCTGGACAATGATGGTCATCAATGTGAACGTTCACGAACATGATTCCTCAGTTATATTTGTCTTCTGCATTCTATACCATTCCATTTCGCTCTATGTTCAGAAATAAAGTTTTTCTCATCATTCGAAGTGAATGTTTTTTTGAGAAATGAGCATTTTTAGACACCCTTTCGCGATATTGCTCTTAAACTGAATTTCATGGTTTAACTGTGATGAACGGGATATTTAATAAATAAAAGTAACAGACAAAATGTTAAAAAAAACGCCCCTTTGGACGTAATTTAAAATCTGAAACCTTTCAGACTTTTTTTCGCCTTGTGTTTCTACGTTCATATTTTCCATTCCATCATGAAATACCCCACATCATGGAACACTATTACATATCATGAAATCCGCTATATCATATCATGAAATACATGATATCACGAAGCACCATTAAACATCATGAAATTCGCCATAAACGAGAAATATTCCGTATATGAACCGCCAACACATATCATGAAATCTGTCATATCGTGAATACACTGCATCAAGAAACCCCATCACATATCATGAAATCAGCCATATCATGAAATACACCAGCACATTTCACCATATCATGAAAACTCTTTCTTTTGCAATTTTCTAATCCCTTTACACTTTATTTTGATAATATTCTCGTAATTTTTCACTTCCTGAGTGCGTTCATATCACGGGCTCTCCAAAATTTTAAAATATATTTAGTGTGAAATAAATTTAGTGTTTAGTAATTTAGTGTTTTAAAATATATTTAGTGTTTAACAAAAATATAAAATAAATTTTTATATTTCACGTAGTGATTTTTTTCGTCTTACTAAGAATGACGAACTCTTGCAAACTACCTGTGAAAATCACGCTGAACTTTACCATTCTAACTGTTGAACTTCAAACTAGCTTTGACTATGAATTAAAAAAAAAAAATTACCCCGTTTTCTATCCAAAGCATGCAATAAATAAGATAATTTTAGCATTTGGGATTTTTTGGACAAACGCCTTTTAAGCCAAATTCTGGAACACGTATGTTCTCACTCGTAGTTAATGCTGGAATACATATGTCGAACACGTAGCGATCGATTTACTGTAAGCACACCTATTATTATAAATACGTGAAGCATATTTTGCATCATATGGTACAGGTTAAAGCATTCTTTGCATAACGCAACATTACACATTGGGCAACTCATACTTTTCTCTGTGTACAACGAGCACAGCGGCGTCTGTATTTTCCAATTATTGGAAGATCATCCACAACATTCAGGAAATTCTAAGAACTTTTTAACATAGCAGTCATTTTTAAACATTTAGCAAAGGGTTAAGTGAAACAAACACGAACTGACATTCACTGTACGATTTCGCGGAGTCGGCTGCGCATCCCCCTTCTCTATTTATGTATGGATGATTTGAGGCCTAAGGAGTAGCAGAGACAACAACAAAAAAGGGTGAGATTTAACTTGCAAAGAAGTAGAAATGAAGTTATTGTAATGCTAATTTTACTGTGCCTTCGTATCCAAAACTATGTTTCTTTTAAAGAAATAATATTGTGATAGTTGTTTATCCATGACAATTTTCCATTTTCTATGTTCTTACTGTAACCGCGTGCTTCGGAAATTAAATTAGTCGAGAATTTTCTCCTCTCGAATTTATGACAATAAAATTAATAAAATAATTTGATGTGTATACCAGATGACTTCTTTGTACGGAATATTAAATAATACGCATTTTCCTGCATTTCATTAAAACTTCTTTCTCCGAATTTCATTAGAGATGTATGTATTACTCATTTAATTAATTTAGTTCTCACTTCGCGGCAAGGTAAAAATACATAAAAACTCAAAATATCTTCATTAAAAATTGAAAGATATAGAAAAACATAAAATACTAAATACAGCTAAAACAATTAAAAACAACTTTTGGAATTAAAATTAGAGATTCCAAGAAAAAACAAGCACTTCGACCAGCGACAAGAAAATAGATTTTTCGGAGCACAAAACTGAAAGTTTACTTTTAGTTCCACTCGACAAAAAGGCACTGAAAATGCAGAAACTGGCTTAATTCACTATTCCGCTAAGTTTCAAATGTAAACAAATATGGCTGCTATGGTAAAAAATTAGTCTTAGCCGCTATTCTACAACTATTGCATGCATATTATCTAAAGGCATAAAAACCTTAACCGAGAGATAGGAATAACATAATTCAATCATTTTTAAAGCAAAAAATACACAATTTACCAACATATATGAATAAAAAACTGAGCTCACTCAGCGAGAGTAGGTGTGTATATATATGTAAAGATATAACAAAATACGATAGCTGTTTTAAAAAATATTTGGCGACTTCAAAATGAACATTCTAAGTTTGGTGCTCTTCCCCTAAATTCATATGTTCTCCCAAATTCGAGATCTTTCGACGTTACGTAACGCTGCTTGAAAAGGGTAACCAAAACTAATAACTGACCTATCATAGCTTATCTCTAGAATCGCACCTACTCTCGTATAAAGACCTCCGGCAGTTAATTACGTCACCTGTTCTGCTAGCTCCCACCTTGCTAATGTCTCCTCGCTTTGCTTACCCGTCTAAAATACCTGCGTCTTAATTTTAAGAATGAATATAAATAGCAATTTATCGTATTTCATTATGATCGAATCACAGAAATGTATCGGATTTCATTATGATTGGATAAAGATCTATGGAGATGATTTTATATGTGTAAAAATAAAGACTGGAAATTCTTCATGCCCATGTTTTGTTATCTTCATCTCTAAACCTTCACTCTTAGCTACGACGACTGCAAGCTAATTCCTCTTCTGTGTTTCCGAAAATATGACATAAATATATTTTTGGTATATTTTTGGTTCGACCGATAGCAACCAAAATACGAGGTGCACAACAAGTATATATTATAGCAGTCCTATATACAAAATTTCAACGTTCCGAGGCTACTCGTTTTTGAGATATGCAAGATACAGACGCCACGAAAAAATCTCTTCTGAATCCACTTTAAATCAGTTTTACAATTCCCGTTTGGGAGAAAAAAAGTCCTTTAATCTGTCCTTACGTACATATGTCACGCAAAAACATCGTTATATTACATTCGATAGCGTTCAGAATGAATATTCTCTTTGAAATATGGTACCCCGAAAATTTTGTGATTACAACGCTTCCTGTACTTCGCACAAATATAAAGGCGGGAAAGTAAGCGAGGTATAAGTTAAGATGTATTTCTTCCAGTATAATAGGTAAATTCATTATCTATTACAGCAACTAATAATTTGAAGCAGATATTTCCATAAAAGGCTTGTAAAATTTCTGTGCTAGGTGTGTCTTCCAAAAGCAATTTGAATAGTAAAGCAATTTGAATAGTAAAGCAATTTGAATAGTAAAGCAATTTGAATAGTAAAGCAATTTGAATAGTAAAGCAATTTGAATAGTAAAGCAATTTGAATAGTAAAGCAATTTGAATAGTAAAGCAATTTGAATAGTAAAGCAATTTGAATAGTAAAGCAATTTGAATAGTAAAGCAATTTGAATAGTAAAGCAATTTGAATAGTAAAGCAATTTGAATAGTAAAGCAATTTGAATAGTAAAGCAATTTGAATAGTAAAGCAATTTGAATAGTAAAGCAATTTGAATAGTAAAGCAATTTGAATAGTAAAGCAATTTGAATAGTAAAGCAATTTGAATAGTAAAGCAATTTGAATAGTAAAGCAATTTGAATAGTAAAGCAATTTGAATAGTAAAGCAATTTGAATAGTAAAGCAATTTGAATAGTAAAGCAATTTGAATAGTAAAGCAATTTGAATAGTAAAGCAATTTGAATAGTAAAGCAATTTGAATAGTAAAGTAATTTGAATAGTAAAGCAATTTGAATAGTAAAGCAATTTGAATAGTAAAGCAATTTGAATAGTAAAGCAATTTGAATAGTAAAGCAATTTGAATAGTAAAGCAATTTGAATAGTAAAGCAATTTGAATAGTAAAGCAATTTGAATAGTAAAGCAATTTGAATAGTAAAGCAATTTGAATAGTAAAGCAATTTGAATAGTAAAGCAATTTGAATAGTAAAGCAATTTGAATAGTAAAGCAATTTGAATAGTAAAGAGTGCTGCTTTCCTTATTTTAACCACAACAAAAAATTTCACCTGGTGGATTTATACCCAACAAAAGGATCGAGTCTTGGGAGGGCTGAGCGCAGGAACTTTTCATCAAAGATTTCTTTGAATTCCTTTTTCCCATTTCTTCCTCTTTTTCGGATATTTTCAGCAGTGGATGAGTTTCGCATGCAACTGTTAGCTCTGCAGTGCTATCTTTGATGTTTATTAACCATGTGCCTCGGGGACCAGAGTTCTAGGTTCTAAAGATTTTCTTTCGCTGGCTATAAATTGCGAGGATAGAGTAAGCATGAAAAGAAGCTCGAAAAATGTCTGCAGGCATTGAGATCAGTGTCGCGAAGTAAATCTTTGTTAAAATATGGTAAAAAGCTTCCGCTTGTGAAAACCATCGGTGTTTTGAATATTAATCTTTTCGTTTTCGCTAGAAATGCTACAAAATATTTCTTAGTTTAGATTATCTAAAAGCCGTTTTTCACAGTATTTCCCGGAAAATTTGGGGAATTCTGTTTATACTTTGAGGTTCCTTCTAACGGAAAAATCTACTTATTATAAATTTATTTAACATGATATCAATAAAAATCTGTTGTGGACTCCACACAACCTCCTTGCATTGAATATTAAATAATACTTTCTTTCTTTTCACCATCGACGGAACAGCTGGCCCACTGGGTTAGGTGCTTTTCAGCCTGTTGGATCCCGTCGATGGAATTTTAAAAAATACATGAATAAATATAAATAAAGAGCTTAGTACTGTGTTCTCTGGTGATTGGCCACGAAACGAGGAACATTAAAGTGAGGGCCAGAACATGGAAAAAAGGTGCATGGTGGGGACTGATGAGACTAAGCTGAACACATTTCACTATTATCGTACATGTTAGGCATACAGTTATATTAAGGATGTGCTATAAAAATCAGGTACAGATGTAAAGATGACCAAATACATTACAAATTGTGGAATGCATTAAATGAGTTCTGGATTAGTCATAATATTAAATATAATTAAAAACAGCAAAACCAACAAAAAAAACACAAGACATTAAGTAAATTAATATATGTACAGAGCAGGCTGCTGACGGCATGGTGTCCAAGGAAAGAAGTCACTCCAGATTGTCAGCAATGCTTTTAGCAATGGTAGTACAGTCTCTAATGCGGCTGAGCCCATATTTATTCTTAATTTCGTTCTTGAAACATGCTGGCATATTGATTGCAGTTGGTCTTTTCAAATGTGAATTTCCCGTGTGCGAGCAGTAAAACAGATAGTGATCTGGGTCACCAGTACTGCCACAAAAGGCACGAGCGTACCCCGTGCGTAAACCTTCATGGCATAAACATACAATTAATGAGACATTTCCGCTACTTGGGTGTGATTATAGACGACAGATTCTCCTGGCTCCCTCACAACAAGCATCTTAAAGAAAGGCTACATAAATTGTCTAATACAATGCGAAGAACAGCTGCTGCTAACTGGGGTGTCTCCTCACAGATGCTCAAAATATGGTATGTCACAGTCTCTGAGCGCATAGCTCTTCATGGCGTTTTCATATGGGGCGTCAATGTCACGATTAACAAGCAACATGCATTGAACTCCGCCCAAAGACCATTTCTTCTGGGCATCTGCAGAGGATTCCGTACCTCTCCTACAACTGTATTAAATGTATTGGCTGGGCTTCTGCCGCTGCACTTGATAGTACAGAGCGAGAGTGTTGTGGTGAGAGAGATGAGACTAAAACAAGGCGTTACTATTTGGAGTAAGACCTATGTATCCTCGGACTACGAAAATCACATTGCCCACTCTCCTTGCCACCCTGCAGACTTCGATATAGAATATTGGTCACTCTCTCTTAAGCGAAATCTGTGAAAATAGGAGATATACGGGCCATGCACTGTCAAATACTGTGTGAGGTGCGAAGAATTGCTATTTAAATTGTGGTTAACTTTTGGTTGAAAATCATACAGTCTTCTGCCTGTGGTGCTTGTTTCCCAGTAGTTTTGCCACTGCTTCATTATTTCACATTTGAGAGTAGTTTTCAGATACGAGTGCGGAAGGAGCACACCAATACTACTCACGTGGGGTTCATTGGCTGCGCCCTTCGCAATCATATCCGCTGCTTCATTTCCTTTAATTTCCGTATGGGCTGGAACCTCAGACATGCAGGAATCGAAATTAATAGTTTTTGTATGTCTCTGACAATGGGATGTTTGCTGCGACCGTATTGGATGGACTGCAAGCTTGACATTGGGTCTGTGTAAATTACTTTATACCTGCTATTGTTAGCAGTAAAATCCAGAGCTGCCTTTAGGTCTGTAAGTTCTGCCTGAAACACCGAGTTACAGGGATGAAGCTTCTTAGCCCAGAAATGGATTATGTGGTCACCCTCCATTGCACACCCGGTATGGCCAGTCCCGAGTTCTCCTTTGGAGCCATAAGTATATACGGCTAAGGATTATAATGCACTTGGAGGATTACAGTTTGCTTCTATATCGAAGTCTGCAGGGTGGCAAGGAGAGTGGGCAATGTGATTTTCGTAGTCCGAGGATACATAGGTCTTACTCCAAATACTAACGTCTTGTTTTAGTCTGATCACTCTCACCACAACACTCTCGCTCTGTACTATCAAGTGCAGCGGCGGAAGCCCAGCCAATACATTTAATACAGTTGTAGGAGAGGTACGGAATCCTCTGCAGATGCCCAGAAGAAATGGTCTTTGGGCGGAGTTCAATGCATGTTGCTTGTTAATCGTGACATTGACGCCCCATATGAAAACGCCATGAAGAGCTATGCGCTCAGAGACTGTGACATACCATATTTTGAGCATCTGTGAGGAGACACCCCAGTTAGCAGCAGCTGTTATTCGCATTGTATTAGACAATTTATGTAGCCTTTCTTTAAGATGCTTGTTGTGAGAGAGCCAGGAGAATCTGTCGTCTATAATCACACCCAAGTAGCGGAAATGTCTCATTAATTGTATGTTTATGCCATGAAGGTTTACGCACGGGGTACGCTCGTGCCTTTTTCCTGGGCTAATTAGCATTCCTTTAGTTTTTGCTCTTGAAATTGTGAGCTTATGTTCACTGGCCCAGCGGACTATTTTGTCTAACGCTTTTTGGAAATTTACCTCGTAACTCTTACGGCTGTGACCATTTGAAATTAGCAAGAAGTCGTCAGCATACGCTATTATTTCTGATGTTTCATCATCATCAAACAGGTTGAGCGAGGTGTCTGCTACCAGGTTCCACAGAAGTGGACCTAGGCAGGAGCCCTGCGGGCAGCCTTTCGTCACCTTTTGCATGTGGACACCTCCATCCGTTGTAGCTTGAATTCGTCTTTCACTCAGGTAGCTGTAGATCAAATCAAATAAAGTTTCGGAACAATTAATATCTTTGAGACATTTCAATACATCATGCCACCACAACGAATCGAAGGCACCTTGAATGTCTATACTGATGACAACAGTATGCAGTTTATTCTGCTTGTTTCTAAGTACCTTGTTCCGTAGGTGATTCAGTGCGTGATCCACTGACTTTCCTGCTATAAAGCCATATTGCCTAGTGTTTCTAAGTACCTTGTTCCGTAGGTGATTCAGTGCGTGATCCACTGACTTTCCTGCTATAAAGCCATATTGCCTAGTGTTTATGAGTTTATTAGCATGAATGTAAAAATTCAGTCTTTGAAGTATTATTCTTTCGAGGATTTTTCCCATGGCTGGGAGCAGGCAGATAAGCCTATAAGAAGCAGCCTCGTTTGGATCTTTATTTCCCTTTAGGAAGAGGGCAACTTCTGCTATTTTTGTGCCTTCTGGAAAGTGTCGAATTCTCCAGCATGCCTGTAAATAGGAGAAAAGTATTGCCGGATGCGTGTTATGCATAGTTCTGAGAATGCCGTTGTCAAGCCCATCCGGACCTGGAGCTTTATTCGGATTGAGCTTCTTGATTACGTCACTCAGTTCCTTGCTTGTTGGAAGAGTCTCAGAATCAGGAATCGACGAAGTATAATATTGTTCAATACTAGCTCGTATTTTCTTCTGCGCTGTAGTATCTTTATGGGGATCATCATGCTGGAAAATCGTTTCCAGTATATGTGTTACTATCTGGAAACTAGTGTCGGCATTCTGACAGATTGACGTAGTTAAGCTGGTAGGTTTGAAGACCTTATCATGAGCAATTTTGAATAGTCTACCAAATTTTTCTGTTGCGTTCTTACAATATTTCTACCAACATTCCAGTTTAGCCTTTGAAATCTTCCGTTTGTAGACTGCGCGGTTTTTTCTGTATAGCATTCCCAATGCCTCTCTTTCATTTGGATCGCGGCAACCTTGAAAACGGCGCCTAAGGGGCCGAACTCGACTCCGTTCGGCCGCTAACATGGAATTCCATCATGGAGTTTTATTTAAAATAGAGTGACTTCGCCGTTTAAGTACTTTATCACAGACCATCTGCAATGTGTCTATTATCATATTGTATGCCGTATCGAGCTCTTCCTTATCACTTGCATTTTCAAAGGCTGCTACTAAATGAGAAACATGGGGCGCTAAAGAGCTGCCAAATTTCTGGGAATTTATGTATTTTGTTTTCCATCTATTTTTAACTGCGTAATGGTGTTCTAAGTCAATGTCGAATCTAATAAAACGATGGTCACTTAATGATGGGCAATCACTCCACACATTCCAATTGTTTGTTCTTGGGTAAATGGGAGTAGTTGCTAGTGTAATATGTGGCCAGCCCTCTGCCCGTGTGGTCCAGAATGTTGTAAATGAGTATTAAATAATACTCATTTTTCTCCACTTAATTTAAACTTATTTCTTTGAATTTCATTACCTATATTTCTCATTCGGTTAATTCAGTTCTCACTTCGCGCCAAGGCAAAAATACATGAAACCTCAAAACATTTCCAATAAAAATGGAAAAATACAAAAAACGATAAAGCACCAAATACAGTTAAAATAGTTAAAAACAATTTTTACAATTAAGATTAGAGTTTCCACGCAGAAACAAGCAATTCGGCCAACGGGCAAGACAGCACATTTTTCGTTGCACAAAACTGAAAGTTTACTTTTGGTACCACTCGACAAAAACACACTGAAGGAGCAGAAACAGACTTAATTCATTATTCTGCTAAGTTCCAAATGTAAACAAATATGGCTGCTATGGTAAATAAAAATTAGACTTAGCCCCCTCTTAAAAAACTTTTAAATTATGGATAATTCTGCATCTACTACATGCAGATTAACTAAAAGCATAAAAAACCTTTTCCGGTGCTTAGGAACAACACAATTCAATAACTTTTAAAACAAAAAATGCTCTATTTACCAACACATAAGAACAAAAATCTGAGCTAACTGAGCCGAGTAACAAAAGTGGCTATATATTTATATTTATATATTTTTAATGCGGCCGGTTGCACCCAGAAACGTCGGTTCATAACTACATGTTAGTATATAGCAGTTCTACAATCGAAATTTCAGCGTTCTGAAACTACTCGTTTTTGAGTTATGCGAGATACATGCATACGTGCGTACATACAGACGTCACGAAACAATCGCTTCTGAATACATTTTAAATCCTTTTTTGTAAACTATTTTGGAAAAAACGGTATTTGAGAAAAAAACGGTCCTTTATTCTGTCCTTACGTACAGATGTCAGGCATTCGATTGCAGTCAAAATGGACATTTTAGTTGAAATATGATACCTGAAAATTTTCGTGAAATCTTCTTTTACTTCGTACAAGGTAGTAAAAATGACACAAATGAAAACTGTATAGAAAACTCAGTATTCTAAATCGCGAAAGAGAACAAGAAAACAGCTTCAATAATGCTTTTAAATGCATATTTTTAACATTTTTATTTCATTTATTACAAAGCAAATGTTTTATTACGTTGTTAATGTTATATTAATGTAAAATGTATAATTGAGAGAAAATTAAATGAATATACTAGTTGCTAATTATTTAGAAATTTAAATTGGTAATAGATTATTGAAGCTTTTATTTCTAACTTTGTCAAGAGTTAGGGTGAATTAAATATATGGGGATGACATTTTCAGCTATATTGCGAGTAGCTAAATTTCTTTTAGTTATCCTTGTTAATTACAATGATTAGCATAAACGCGCTTGTTTAATTGCACCCATGAGGATTGTCCAATAACGGCATTTTCGTTTTTCCTGGCAATTAAAATTGCACTGGTTCTTAAAGTTAACAAACGGAAAACGGATAATGACTCAAACTGTATGCAAGCAAATTGCATGGAACTTCGCATATAACTTCGGTAATATTTATTACCACTTGTAACTTTCAAACGCAGGGAAATACCATCCATAGTGTTGCGTGCGTACGGTTTCGTAATAGATTGAATGCACAAGTCCGATAAAAGATTATTCAAATTTATTCTTATCAAAAGAACTATAACAGAACGATGGAATTCGCTCGAGACAGTGACGTATCTTATGTATGTGTTCAGTAACGTCAATTTACTCACAGTGTTGAGCTATTTGGTTATTTCCAAGGAGTAATGAAAAATGATTAATGCTCTCGCCGGGACTCGAAACTCAGAACTCTCGAATACGCACCGAGCGTGCTGACCATTATACCACGAAGGCATGCTAAGAAGACGGAAGAAATACCTTATAACAGAAGTAGGAGAAACCTTGATTAGGAGCAAGACTTCGTCGCCGGTTTATCTTGGTCGTGAAGGGCAAATCTTGTAGTAGAGTTACCTCTAGAAGGAGGCCCAGATGGTACATTGCTTAGGGAAGCCTGACTGCGATAACAAAGGGTCCGGGTTCGAATCCCAGTGAAGGCATGGATGTAAAATTATCTGTCCCTTCATATGAGGTAGCGGTGGCCGCCTATTAAGAGCCTCCACAATAAAATGGCAACCACGTTTGGCCTTAGTAGTGGCCAACGCCGTTGTAGGCAAGCGCCTGCCGTTGAAAGAAAAGTTACCTACAGAACATTCTGCATAAAATCATTCGTCCCTTAAGATGATAACCTTATTGTACATAGCCATAACCAATTAATCCAACGTAATCTATCCATTAAACATTTAGAATATTTCATGATCACGAAGCCATACTTCTGCTTTAGGAACTGCTTTACTTTTGATATCATGGCAAAGCTTGTTAAAATGATTTCCAGGCAGTGAGGCTTCCAGACAATGTAAACAACTGAATCATCTTTCACTACTTATCTGGTAAAGATAAGTTGTCTTCCTAAATTTGATTTTATTCTATGGCAAACTTCCGATTATTCGCTAAATAAGCAAAAAAGTATTGTTTAAAATCAAATTATCCAGTTTATGAAGTTTCCGAAAATGTTCCATCGTTCAATTGGTGTGATGAATGAAGAAATGTGTTTACACGTTGAAATCATGGTAGATGAACACAAGCATTTTCCTCACCCACATTACAACGATAAGAATAATGCAAAGCTGTCATTTTCTGTGTTATTCAATCATATGTTTATGAAAATGGATTATTCGTTTTTTCCATACAAGAAAAAAATCCGATACGCGTAATATTTTTTCGTGACATTAATGATATTGTTATTGATTTTCAATGACCATAGATGGCGCTCCAAGCGCTTTCCATATGGAAAAACGAACCGAGTTGGGTATGTGTAGCTTTCTGAATTCCCCCCTCCCCTTTTACAAGCACTAATATTACAGGAATTTTCATTTAAATTAAAATAAATATGCTTTTTGTATTTTTTATTGTGGCAACAACGATTCTGTAATTAAATATAAGAAGTGATATTTACGTGTTTTAAAGATCTTTGCAGAGGATCCCGAGATGAAATATTAAAGAAATTATTCGTTGCAGTTTTT
This sequence comes from Stegodyphus dumicola, assembly GCF_044657685.1. Lineage (NCBI taxonomy): Eukaryota > Metazoa > Arthropoda > Arachnida > Araneae > Eresidae > Stegodyphus > Stegodyphus dumicola. The sequence continues at coordinate 2,264,088 of NC_140769.1, read as the reverse complement.
GAAAGAATTTAATACAGCTATTAGGAAAAAACAAACTTAAATATTATAAAGAATTAAATGCTTATAAATATTTTAATATTAAGCAATGTTTTTCTTTGAATATTGTTTACGGAATGAATTATGTTAGTTCAGATTTTGATTCTGCAGATGTTAAAATGTAACTTAAATATTATAAAGAATTAAATGCTTTTAAGATATTTTAAATTTTTAATATTAAGCAATGTTTTCCTTTGAATATTGTTCAAGGAATGAATTATGTTAGTTCAGATTTTGATTTGTAACAAATAGAATCTTCTAGATTCATCAGAATCATGACACAGATTTTAAACTGTAGGAAACACTAAAAAAAATACATTACTCTTATTTTAATACCTAAAATTTTATTTCATCGGTTAATTGAAATAAAAATCTCTCATAATATTTCAGCTAATCTTTTCATCGATTAACTACTTTTGATTATGCATTCAGAAAACTTAAATGCAGCCTATGAATAATTTTCAAATTTCACCGCGGCAGACAGGTATACGTTAAAAACACGAAGCACTGGTAGTTCGCTCCACTCTTTTCACCTGGATATTTGAACAGAATGGCTTATCGTAGCTTCCATGGTTCAGACAGGTCGGAAAAAATTAACCTATTTGTTTGTTCTTGGCATCGATTCCATAAAAAATCGTACATTTCTGTTAGTGCGGTGTGACTTAAGGTTAAACATAAACCTTGGCGCGAAATCTAACTAGATGGCGGGAGCCCGAACACTACATAAAGATTCAGGAAAAGAAAATTATTTTGTATGTAAGGACTAGAATATATATATAACGTTAAATGTGAGCTACGTCTAATTTGAGAAAGTCTATGATGTTTTCCTGAAGTGAAAATAGCTAGCTGTGCACATGGTGAGAACGATACTGTTATTCTTTTTATGTACGTAGCTATCTATGTTTGCTTAAAAATACATCACAGAATTGCACAACTTCGGAATCGTACACAGCTTTGGCATCGAGCATATTAAGCATTATATACTACATAATCATTGCATAGATTCATGACTCGACATAAATAGGCGAAGCATTTTGGTGAACATTTGACGACTGGAGCCCCGTTAGCAGAAAAGAACTTTGCGGAATTTCACCTTTTGCACGAGAAATTTTAAGTTGGAATTTCATGCCTGTAAAAGCGTTTTCCACACCATTTGAGCTTTATTTTGTAGCATAAAATATAAGATCTTTTAAAGAGGTATTTCTGACGTGGGAACATTTTTTTCGCGTTTTACCGTATATTCACTTTTTAATTTCCTATATTTTCTCAGATTTGCTTATGTAAAAATTATGCAAGCTAAATGCTTACACTCATTTTTAGTATTTAAATTAGTTTGTAGGGTCATTATGATTGTTCTGAAGCGGGAGACATAAAAAATAAGCAGTGCCCTCTCGGGAACTCGAACCTGGACCTTTCGAATACGCTCCGAGTGTGCTACCGTTATACCACGAAGTCATGCAGAAAGGAGGAAGAAAATACCTCATATAACCCTCCTTTTAAAGGGCTACTGAGGATTAGGGGATCCAATGGCCGAATCCTGGTGAAGAATCATCATTCACCACCTTTTAGTTCGGGCGCCCCTGTAGATACATTAGGTTATTTTCGATGCCAGGACACTGAAAATGTGCTATGCCTTTGCCGGGACTCGAACGCTGTACCTCTCGATTACGCGCCAAGTGCGCTATCATTACACTACGAAGGCATACAGAAAGGATTGGATTGGATTTTGGGATTATTAAATTTAATTATGGCAAAGCACACGATGACTATCTGCCTAAAGGGAGGGATGCCTTCGTGAAGGACTTTCTAAGGGAAACTGGCTCGTATACAGGTTACACATGGGGAAAAGCACGAGCCAGCGAACCTCGGACTGAGCTACCAGTGTTCAGCATCTTTACCACTCGACCGCTGGTGTGCGCATACAATGTAATTTTTGCATCTTCCGTGTAATGAAATACGCATGACACTCAGAATAATAACCCTTCGTCTTCTAAGGAAGAGACATTATTAGGAGCAATCTCTGTTTCGAATTAGAAACATTAGTCTTGTTCGCAAGTAATAAATATCTTGGATTGCTCAAATTTCCTAGGTATTAGTTTACTCTGTACATTTAACAAACTTTTTCCTGATATTCTTTGTAACAGATTAGTTATTTACACAGATAACATAATTGAGGATTATCAGTGCGACTTCAGTAAAAGAAGGAATGAGCATATCTTCAGTATAAGGCAAATAGTGGAAAAGACTGCAAAAATCGTTACATCCTCATAGATTTTAAAACTGATTATCAGTCAGTCAGTAGAAAAATGTTGACTGATGCTTTGAGAGAATTTAAACATGCGTGAAAAGCTTGTTAAACCTGTTGCCATTACCTTAACATAGAGGTGCAGAATAATTTCTCCAAACCTTTTTTTCTAAATTTATTTTTTAAAATCGTTTGAGACACGGCGATGTCTTGGCTTTCTTCTCTTTAATTTAACTGTTCAAAACCGCATTAATGGCTCAAAAATAATTACCATGGCAGCTATGTAATTTAGCAAATCAATTCAAGGGTTGCATTTGCTGAAGATATTGATACCATTAGTAAAACTCCTTAAGCATTCAAATGGGTTTTCTCTGACTGGGGCATCGAAGCAGCTAAAATACACCTTAGCATCAACAAAATAAAAGCTAAATTTGAAGTCGTTGATGGATTCACATGTCATAGCTCTGTAATAATAGAATACACATCTTTAAATTTGTAGCAGAGTAACCTTTGCTAACCGATGACGGTTTACAAGTGTTAAACCCTTTCCGGCAGGCTACCTTTTAAAGTTGTAGTTTTGATAAAAAAAAAAAAAAAAAAAAAAAAAAAAAAAAAAAAAAAGGTAGGCAGTCTAATTAGGCCTAGAGGAGTACACAAGTAAAATTTTGTGAAGATAGCACTTATCGTTTAAATCTGTGGGTGTTCCCAAAGTGAGCACACTGATTGAATAGAGCTTCGAAAAGAGTGCTGAAACGAGCATTGTTGTCAATGAACTGACCGATGAGATGCGAAAAAGCAAAGAATACCGACTCTCAGTTGTCCTAGATGATCGGTGAGCTCGGTCTGGGCACACATAAGGTTTTAGGCAAGATTTCAAGGTAAAAATTTAAAACTAATATAGATTTAAAATTAAGGAGATTAGCATACAGCCAAAAAAATAACATAGAAATTTCTTTTCAAACAATTCCTTTCATACCCTAAAATATTCTGAAAGATTTCTTTGAAAAATGAGGGGTCTTAAAAAACTAAACATGGCTAAAATATATGGACTGGTTTGTGTTGAGCTGCTATCTACTATAAATAAAGAAGGTTCAGAGTAACCTATAGTAACCTATAAATCCTTTTCCATTCAATTTTTCTGTGCGTACAGAAGGAAATTTTTAGGTGTGTCCAGACCGGCCACACTGTGCCGCAAAGGGTTTATTAGACCTGTTTTGACATATGGGGCTGGAATGGCATATGGACTATGACATATGAACCTGGATATTAATACAAAAGGATAAAGAAATATTTTGTATTTGAGAGAAAGATTTTGAGAATTCTTTGAGAGATAGATTGTGAGCAGTCTTTGAGAGAAAGATTTTGAAAAGCATTGTTGGTGATATTCAAATAGATGACATCTGGTGAAGAACTAGTGCAGAAATCTAGACGACATACGGGTTTCCAGATATCATAAATTTTGTCAGCACCTAAAAATTGAAGTGATCTGGCCGCCTAATTAGAATACTCGAAACTAGAACCACCAAAAAAATATTCACGTACAAGCCAATAGGCTTTCGAAAGAGAAAGAGAACGAAATTCAGTCTGGAGAGATATTTGTATAAACTTAAGGTTATTAATTTGAAGATTATGGCCAAAAGTAGAACAGCCTAGAAGAAATTCTAGAGAAGGCCAAGGTAAACTATGAGCTGTCAAGTCACTGAAGAAGATCACTCTGACGGAAATATTCTCTTATCATTTGGAAACTATTTTGTTCCAGTCGTTGTATCGGAAAGTTCGTATATGATGAGGTGGTGTTACGGCGATCGTCAGCTGCTGTTCGTAATGGAAGAATAAATTTTTACTTACGTTTTCACATCATTTTCATATCACATGAGAACCCTAGTAGCACAAAGTGTGAAAATGCAGTAACTGAAGAATTTTGGTACAACAAATTTTAAACATTCGAGCGTAAAGTGTTGGACAAAAACGTATAATATGCTGGTTTAATCTTTCCAAAAATTAGAGTAAAATATTAAAACAAAACGCAACTTTAAAAGCTCTAATTTTGTTTTTGCAATATATGTTTTTTACTCACAAAGGTAAACACTTTTGTTAAAAAATAATTGTTTTAAAATAAACAGAGATCTGTTCCTAGATCATGCAATTATATCCATAAAATTCGAAATCCTCCCCCGATAACACAAGACATCCTCAGGATATCCTATTTAAGTCGCAATCTCCCGGGAAGCAGTTAGGATATCCTGAGGATGTTGATTCTCAGATATCCTGAGGACTTCTTAAGTCAACATCCTGAGGATATCCTATTCAAGTCTCAATGTCCCGGGATATATGAAGATCTCCTCAGGATGCTGATTTTCAGATATCCTGAGGACATCGTAAATCAACATCTTAAGGATGTCCTGTTCAAGTCGTAATGTCCCGGGATATATGAAGATTTCCTGAGAATGTAGTTTCTCAGATATCTTCAGTACTTACTTTTTATGGAAGCTCATATCTGAAAATATTAAAGTAACCTTGTATCACACGCAAGTCATGTTATAAGAATCGAAATCTTACTCTATGGATTACCTACTCTGCATATGAAAATTTAATTGTTATTCTTACACTGGATTTCGTCTTGTATATGTTGGCTGTAAATATTAAGTAATAATATTTTCAAATTTTTGTTGTTGTTTCACAGTTGATCAGAGAACTTTCTTACAAGTTATAGGCACGTGTTTTCATCCGTTTTTGAGTTTCATATTGAAAATGTGTTTACGATTAAATTCTAATTGCTACATAATATATTTTGTAAACATTATTTTAGATACTTTTCTAATATCTTTGAACACAAATATTATGTACATTACAGGTTAACTCAGAAAATCTTTTACGAAGACATTTATCCTATGAACAGATGGGCATGATGTGCATCCATGCCTTATATGGCATTCGAACTTGAGCCCTTCTGCACGGCAATCGGTCAATATAATCACTTACCCGTCTCTGAGGCACTAATCAGAAATATCAAGTTATAAAAGTATTCTATTCAATTCATCGATAGTTCTTAGCATAGAAATAACTATACTTTGAAACTGCAAAAGAAAAAAAAAATACTTTTTGATCTGTTACACTATTATATTAGTAATGAATGATGTTTAGTGCTGTGCAGTAATAAGTAACAATATTTTTTTTTAAACAAACGAAATTTTAGTTTATAGACGCAGTTAAAAACTAGTCTGTACGAGGTTTAACTTGCTTTAATTTGAATTTATAAACAGAAGAATAATTTTATTGGGCTAAAAAATTCATTGCAGTTTCTTCGTTCATTTTCTGGTAAGTTCTATAATAATGAGAATTAGTTTTTGAAAACGACTGAGGTAAGAAGTAACTTATTTTTTACCTCTCTGTAATAGGAAAATAAGGTTTGAGAATGGGAAGAACTAACATTAAGTTCTTACTCTCCTCAAACCTCACTTTGCTACCTCTTTAACCATACAAATATTCGGTCTCTGCTAAACAAAGCGCGAAAAAAATATATCCAGCGCTCTGCAGTCTTATACGTTATGCCGACAATGCTACATGACTCCTCATAATTAATAATTGCTGCTTTATTAATTTATTTGTAACATCCAGAAAATGCAGTAAACACGTTTCTTCAAGGTATATAACACAAAGTTAAATGTTGTTATGAAAACTCAAAATTAGGTAACGGATTAAATAGATGTTCAAACTTTAAATTAAAATGATTTAATTTTTAAATTAAACGCGTTCTTTAAACTCATCAGTTTTATTACTTTATTTTATACTATAAATAACAATTGAAGTTGAAAATCTTAAAGTTTTGATCATCATTATCATTGGTCGTAAAACTGCTTCTCAAATTTTCTTTGCTTTTGAGAAACCGAGCTCCGCTCAGAATGTAACACCTCTGAGCACTTTTTCTGTAGCCGATGCCCCAAGAAGATTTCTCTTTTGTTAACGTGGCAGATTTATGTGTCAGACCTTCCCTTCTTTTGTATCCCCCTAAGAGGAAAACATCCCTTCACATCCCTTCCCCCTTCACAACAAAGTCGCAAAACGCCCCCAACGGTTTTAATTGTTCCGTAATAGTGATATCCTTGAAGAACCCCACAAAGTGGAAAGTACACGTGCTTACTTTCTGATTTCCAGAATTCAGCTATTCTGCTAAACGTTAATAGCCGTCGTTCCAAATTCTCTTTCAGTTACGAACTGACTTGCTGACGCTTGCAAGCGTTACATTGACAGAGTGTGAAAAGTAAGTTTCTAAATGTTTCCTTTATTCTACAAAAATGATCAGAACTAAAAAAAATTATCTCAGATATCTAAAAGACGGATTTACAGCAGAATAAATCAACGTATATTATCGGATTCGTCAGAAGATGAAGTAGTATTTAATTATGAAAAAGGACTATGTCGAATTTTCGCGCTAGCAAATATTCTTTAAGTTCCATTTCAAACTGTGATTCGAAATATGAACTTTTGTCTCAAGAAGAACTGACTGATGACGATTACCAAAACGATTATCCCATTTTAAGGAATATTCCAAATATAGGACTAATAAATATTCCGCTAGACTTTATGTCCCTTCTGTGCTTAGGAGTAGTACAAAAAATTATTACTATTAGGATAGGCGGAGGCACCTTACAAGCACGATTACCACATAAAAATGTTGAACTAATTTTTTTTTTTTTTTTTTTTTTTTTTTTTTTTTTTTTAATGACCAGTTTTTAAAGCCTTATGTACCAATTGAATTTGCAAGAAAACCAAGGAACTAACTCTAAAAGAATTGAAACACTGGAAAGCTACAGAATACCGTCAATTTTTACTGTACACTAGCCCACTTATTTATTTATTTATTTATTTATTTTTTTAAATTTAACAAAAAGCTACATGATCATTTTTTACTACTTCATATTTCGATTAGACTCTTATGTAAAATACAGAATCAGACGGCAATTGATGAATACGCACAGTCTCTATTAAAACTCTTCGTAATAAATTTTGGGCTTTATTATGAAAAACAGTATATTGCTCATAATGTTCACGGCCTACTGCATATTTGCGAAGATGTAAAAATGTTTGGGCCGTTAGATAATTGCAGTGCATTTAAATTTGAAAGCTATATATCTTCTATTAAAAAATTGATTAGAAAATCTTCCGCTCCATTACAGCAAATAGCAAGACGAACTCATGAACTGTTTAATCATATTGTAGCCATGAATAATGATTCAATCAACATAATCGACTTCAGTTCTTCAGAATTTCAAAATTTACACACATCTGGTCCGCTACTTAAAGGTTATTAAATGCTTAATTTTATTATTGAATTTTGAATACAAATTAACTGAAGTCAGAACTGAATTTGTAGAATAATTTAATTATGAATATATCGAAGAATTCAGTTTTGGGCTATTGAATGGTTAAAAATGATCGAAAGATTTTTAATACTTTAAAGCAAAATTTTCCCTTATAATATTTTGTATTAATAATTCATTTCAAGTCTCTTGCTCAGTTTTAGATATATTTACAACTTATTAAATAAATTGAAATTCAAATTAGAAAATAAATTGTATAAATATTCTTAACATTTCTTATTTTTCCATAGTAACCACAGATGGAGGACCTGAGACTGTCTGTGGAAAATAAGCAAGTTTCAGGTTATCACAACACCTTCACACACTTTCACTGGAATATAAAGAAGATTTCTGGGGATATACTGGGATGTAACATTAAGCAGTTGAGAGTATGTATTTAAGAGATTAAAGGGATATTGTAACTAGTATTTCAAATCCTGATAACATCCCATACGCTGTCGGTGGGACCTAGATAGGATGTCCTAAGGATATACTGGGATGTGACATTAAGCACTAGGGAGGATGAGTTTAGGAGGAAACTGGGTTATTACGGGATGTCCTGAGGATGTAGTAAGTAGGACTTTAAATCCTAATAACATCCCATACGCTGTCGATGGGACATAGATAGGATGTTTTTAGGATATAATGGGATGTGTTTAGGAGGTTAGTGGGATATCCCGGGATGTCCTGAGGATGTAGTAAGCAGGAGTTCATATCCTAATAACATCCCGCACGCTGTCAATGGGACTTAGTTAGGATGTCCTGAGGATATCCCGGGATGTGACATTAAGCACTCGGGAGGAGGTGTTTAGGAGGTTCGCGGGATATTCCGGGATGTCCTGAGGATGTGCGCATATACCGCGAGCAACATCCTCGGGATATCCCAAGGATGTTTTTGTGCTATGTGGGTCAGTTCATGAAATCAATCGAGTTAAATCTTCACACTTCATGACATAATAATTTGTTACGAATCAAAATAATAATTTTTAAGAGTCAAAATCAAATTCAATCGAGTTCAATCTTCGATTTATGAAATCATAATTTGTTACGAGATTTTGCAAAAGAAATTTGAACTCATTCGTATAATAATTTGAATAACGTTGTGAGAAATATATCTTTCAAAACTATCTCAGTAATTTTGTAATATATTGAAATTGCCAGCTTATGTAAACTTCCTGAAAACCGAGTTCCTTTACCAAAAAAGAAAACATTTAATATCTTTGAATTAAATTTGAGTTTCTATTTTCGCACAATCAATTTATTGGAAGAATTAACAAAGTTTAAAATGAAAGCTGTTTCAGGTAAAAAGCACGATTAATTTGTAAATTTTATACAATATATTATAAAAGCCAGATATCTACTTTTGAAATCCTCGCAGCATTTAAGCGATATTACTACAAAAAGAAGAAAATTATACGGAAAATGAATTAATATCTGGTAGAGTACCGGAAAATCTCGGGTAGCATGTAATTAATATTGCATATCCCTTCGTACCATTTTGCAAACTGCAACTCATTAATAAGCGAAATGCATTAAATTCAATTTAATAATAAATAGAACGTCGGATAATGACTCGAACAAATAATTTAACGAGGAGAAACGGGGTTTGATAAATGGGAGTCAAATAAATAAAATTACATGAAAGGAAATACTAAACCCCTGTAATAAATATTGCAGACATAAATAATTAAAAAACAAATAAATAAAGAGCTGCATATTTCCGCGTTTTCGTTCCAATACTAAGCTTTCTAAAGTAAGAGAGATATTAAATCATTATCGCTTGACGAATAAGGATGCATAAACAATTCAGTAATGCAGATTTCATGAGCAATTGCTTTCTTAGTATTGCGGTAATTAAATATTTTTATGGAAATTTGACTATAGATGCATATACAGTCAAATCCGCTTAGAGTGAACCCGGCTTATAAGAGTTCCTGAACAGAGATAATGAATGAACTAGATAGTTATAAGATCGAAATGTCTTTGACCACATAAACTCTACAAGATCCTACTAAGGAACTTCGCGACTTCTCGCACAAACTCAAAGGAAACAACCACAAAAGAAAGGTAGAAAATAACTGGTTCTTATTATCAACTATGAACAGAAATGTACGTACTTCGTGCTTTACAATAACACCGATAACTTATAATAGAACTTAAAAAATTCTATGGTAGAACTTAAGAACTATAAATTCAAGACTAAAGAGTAGTGCTGGCCTAGCACTTTAAGTTAAGGCTAACTAGGTTGACTCGACAACCTACTCGACGTGATAATTATTTAAATGGCTAAAATGGCATATTAGCAACTTCACGTAACAGCAAGGACAGATTCATAGCATGCACTGGCTAGCGAAAATACGCTCTGAATAAACTCCAAGATTCACCCGTTTAAACCCTCACTTCACTTAACTTCAAATTTGAATCCTGGCGAGGAAATGCGAGGGAAAGTTGAGGAGTTCAGTAAATGTAACATAAATTTGAATAATCGGTTAACTAAACTAAGGGAAACCATATATAGATTCAGTCAGTTTCTTGTAAATAAAGCGTTATTTTATTTTACTATAGCGAACGTTCAAATGTATCAAGATTCGATCTAACGAACGTTTTAAGTATATTGGACTGAAAACGTTGTAAAATATTGTGCCACAGATTACTGAATGTAACTGCTGCGGCTAGAAATCTCTCGCTTAAACCAGTGCTGGAAGAAATGCGTTTCTCGAAAATGTTTCTTATTGCACCGCACGTCATTGGACATGATAAGGTCGTTAGACTCCAAAAGAAACATCTGTTTTTGAGGTTGACACTTTATTTGTTTTCCTACAGTTAAAGGGATTATATAAGCACGAAACCGAAGTTACAGCTTCATTCTCAATTCTGGCGCCCACCAGCGGCCGAGCGGTAAAGTCGCTGAACACTGGTAGTTCGGTCCGAGGTTCGAATCCCGCGAACGGGCTGGCTGCATGGGCGTTTTCGTGGTTTTCTCCATGTGTAACATGTATACGAGACAGTTCCTTAGAAATTCCTCCACAAAGGCATCCCTCCCCTTAGGCAGATACCCCTCGAGGCTTTGCCATAATCACTCACACACATTCCCAATTGTGAACTTCATTCAATAAGCCTAATTTCGTGTCATTAGTTTTGTGAAAAGAATTGACTTCTATATGCTAATCTTTACATAATCAGCTGCGAGTTCATCAGAAGCCGAGCGCAGAAAACTGGAAGTTCGTTTTTATGATTTTCTTCTCTGAGACCTAAATGCGTTGACTGCGAGGATTTAAGTGTTTCGTTCTTTATACCTTTGATATAAAAAGAGTCAATTTCATGTTTCTTTGGTTGTAAGAACTTACTAGCATTTTGTGTAATCTTCTGCACAAAGGTTTGATGGAAATATGCGGAATAGGCCGAAGGTGAACGAGCAAAATGATGACATGTTTCTTCTTTCACAACAATTCAGTTTCCGAAAGTTACTGCTCCAATGTTTGTAATAAGACAAAAAGTGCACTTTTGCATCTTTTGAGTATGTGGCGAGAGAGAAACTTTTATTCTCAGTTTGCGGATTAGCGTGTCTTGAAGGATCGAACTTAATACTTTTTTCGAAAAAATTTTTTGTTCATTCACGACGAACGGACATTTAATGGATAACTTGTAGGTCTAGAAATAACCTTTTTCCTTGGCAGGCTCAAACCGGGACTCAAACCTGAACGTCTCGAATACGCGCCAAGTGTGCTAACCTTTACACCACGAAGGCATTTTAGAAGGATGGAGGAAATACCTTATAGGCTTACATATATATTTCTTAAGAGTGTTTCATTTAAAATAATTATTAAAGTAAGGAAAGGGAGGTCAGATAGATGACTGACTTCTCGCGATGCCCTTTCTACATAATATAGTTGCGAGTTACAGAAACGTTATGTTTCTCTAAATAATGAGTCCAAGCATACAGGACGAAATAAAGGATTTATTAGGGAAGTAGGCACAATAAATAGCACACACAATACAATAATGGACGAAAATAAAGTATATCCAGCAATTCTTCTTTAACACACGGAAAAAATCGTGAGTTCCTCAAATCGCTTTGACCTCAAAACCTAACTAGAAGCTTAGCTAACCGCTAGGTTTCACAGCTAATTCGAAAATGTTTCACAACAGAACTCCCCAGCACTCCGAACCGTATTCATACCCTGCAGAGTGTGTCCTAGAAACTTAGGAAGAATCGGTCGAAGGACTTAAAAAATGTCTTTATACAAATCTTCTAAAAAAGCATTTGTCGCCAAGTTGGACCCTTGGCTTCCTTAACCACGAAACTGCTTATTATATCTCAAGATCCGTTTGGGATGTTTTTTTATAATTCCAAAATCGTTACGCTCAAAATTAAGGTGTCTAAAATTCTGGGCAAAAAATCAAACACTCAAATGTAGGATTTGAGGCTACAAATTAAACTAAACAAGTAATCTATAAAATTTCTATTCTAGAAACAATAAATAAATTAAATAAATAAAAAAATAAAATCTAACAAAATTTCACATTTTCTGCTATGGACAAAGAGGCATTTTTTTACCATTTTGTGTGTTATCTTTATTTATTAAATATAATGTTCTTTGTACTTGAAGCATAAAATTGAATTCAACAGCAATATCACAAAATATTTAAAAGAGCATATCTTTAGAACTTCTGATACACAGTCTTGCGCACTGGAGATACAAATGTTTCTGTTTTTTTCGTACAGTGTTGCCATTTCTCGCTTTGAAATCGTGGAGTTTCTTAATTAAAAACTCATAAATGCTTGAAATCGATAATAAAACAAATCCCACATTTCGGCTTCCAGATGACCATATTCGGGTGATGACATACGTTATTCAAAATTGGATGGCTCTAGATACCGTTGCTTTATCACAATGCGAGAAACATACGTACATTTATGCAGATTCTTCCTTATTTAATTTCTTTGAATATAATACAGGGCGATAATATTGTAGATACATTAGGTTATTTCGAAGCAGGAGAGCTGAAAATTGAACAACGCCCTTCGCTGAGAATTGAACCACGGACGTCTGCAGTACGCGGCCAGCGCGCAGACGATCACTCTACGAAGGCATGTTAAGAAGGCGGGAGAAATACCTTATATACTCCTCCTTTTGAAGTGCGACTGGGGTTTTAGGGGCCCAGTCGCCAAATCATGGGTGAAGTGAATCCTCATGCACCACTTTTTTTTAGCTTGGGAGCCACTGTAGAGACATTAGGTTATTTCGAAGCAGGAGAGATGAAAAATGAGCAACGCCTTTACCGGGAAGTCGTACCACGGACGTCTGGAATACGCGCCTAGCTTGCAGACCACCACACTACGAAGGCAAGGAAAATACCTTATAATATTTGGTGGCAAAATTTTGAAAAGTGAAACGTCGTTCGTAGTGAAACGCCACGAAATAAAAATTAATAATCAAAACGAAATTAACAATCCTTTTCGGCTAACGACATTTGGGCTGATAAATAAATAAAATAATACAAAATTTTACAACTGTACAGAAAAACAAAATAGAGTGAAAACGAATTACAATATTCATATATATTTACAATAATACAAGTTAACCAAAAACGATCTTGCCGTTTCTGATATGACACTGGAATTGTAAACCCCAACGTAAAAATAGTCGTAAAACCTGGCAATGAAGAATGAAGTGGTTAGAATGAGAGTTCGGAATGAGAGAATGAAGTGGTTAGAATTGATCAAGAGTATAACAAAGCGTTGCATCGGTACTTCAAACATATTGAGTCAAATACCTGGGTGTTCATTTAGATAGAAAATTAACCTTTCAAATTCACATCAATTCCATCTGCAAAAAAGCAAACCAAGCTATTGGAAGTGTTTATGCATTAATAGGCAGACACTCTTAGCATCGCTACTAAAAGAATTTTATACTTACAAGCCATAAGTCCTATACTGTATGCCTCTCAAGCCTGGTCGGCTACTGCACGTACAAACAGATTAAAAATTTGAAGAATACAAAAAAAAAAAAAAAAAAAAGCCTTAAGAACCATAGCCAATGCTCCCTGGTTCATAAGAAACTCCACTCTGCATAATGACCTTAGGATTAAACCTACAGACTCAGAAATTCTAAACTCTGGCATAAATTCTCCCTCAAATTTAATCAACACAACTATTAAATCATTAAGAAATTAGGTAATTATGACTACGTCATAGAGCAGAATCCCTAAAAGACCTCACACTGTCCATCGCAATTCTAAATGTTAGGGGTTGTATATATTATCTAATATTTTTCATTTACTTCATTTAAGCATATTTTATTCATTTAACCAAGTTTTTATTTTTCGTACTTTGCAAAGAAGATTTTTGTACCTGATATAGCAGGTTTTGTGGACAATATTTGTATATATTGTATTATATTCTGTACGCGACAGCTCTATGGCGTAGTAAGTAGATAAGACAAGCGATTGGAAACTTTAAATGACGGGTCCGAGTCCCGACAGAATCGTTTACGCACATATAATATGCGTACCAATGCATGGACAATATGAAAACTTAAGTATATATTATATACAATTGTAATGCCAAGCCATGCATCCTAATACGTACTAAGGTACTATGTAAACTAATGTGATGCAAATATATATAGAAAAGTTCCATACTACATGTACATAATATACCTATGCAGTATCATGTTAATGATTAAGTATCATTTGACAATAGATGTATACTCGAAACAAAAAGCACTTGTAACACTGTAAAGCAATGTTAAAGCACTTGTAACACTGTAAAGCAATGTCAGTATGCATAACTATAAAGTAGCTTTATTGTGAACAATTTTCTTATGTAGTAATGGAATTACGAAACAGTATATCAGTCCAGTGTATGCAAAGCTATTAAGTGTTTTTTAATTGAACAATTTTAGATATTAAGTTGTTCTATGTTTAATTGAATATTTGCATAGCGATGTAATATTACGTTCTAATTGAGTTCAAAAGAATAATTTTAATGTGCAATGAATGTAATGTATTTAAGTTATGCGATATTACGTACAAGTAAGTGTTTTGCTTTTAGGAAACTAATGTTGCAATTGAGAATAATATGTGAATCAATATTTCAACTATGTTTTACTTGAGTATTATCTTCCTTTTAAGTAGTAACTAGTAAGGTGCATGGATAAGCTGGCGCATTATATTAAGGATTAATGATTAAGTATCATGTTTTATAAAGATTTAACGTGCAATTTTTGTGTATAGCCAATGTTCTATGTTTTCGTATGTCCAATGTTTCTATGCAACTTCATGTTAAAATTAAGTATATATGTATACTCAAATAATGTAAAAGCTCTGTAGGGCATAGCATGTAAATATATAAATAATTGTATCTGTCAAAATGTTTGAAAATTTATGAGTAAGCACATCGTCTTAGCCTAAAAGTCCATTTCAATGTGTGCGGTATATATTAGTGGTATTTTGTATTTTCAGTCATTATAATGTAGTATTGCCATGTGGCGATGGTGCTATGAAGTATCACAAAGCACTCTCTTACTTTACATAGCAAAATGTTAATATATGTAATGATATATGTATATGCAATGATTAATTAAGTCGTTATTCATTATCAATGTTTACATATTTGTATAATATTTTCTTAATTAATTTATATGACACAAATTAGTGTTCTTGTAAGATTTTTACATGTAAGGTAAAATGTCAAATACGAGTAGCCCATTTTCTGTACAAATTGTACTTACAAAAAAGTTAACATATGTATTGGTATATGTATATGCAATGACTGATTTAAGTAATTACAATATATCAATGTAGCATTTTGTGCGCTTTGAATTTACAAAGCATGAATGTACTTCAAGGATTTAAACTTAAAACGGTAACATGTAAAAGCGAGTAGCCCATAATCAGCAGAATAATGTATAAAACTGCTGTTACTCATTATCAATATTTGCATTTTGTATTTTGTAATCTTTTACTATTTTGTATGACATAATTAAGCGTAATTGTAAGACTTATTTTTAAAAATAAGTAATACGCCAAACACGTGTAGCCCATAATCTGTACAAATTGTTAATACTCTTAACAGGAGTTTACATGTGTATGTGTTTGTGTACATGTAATGGTAAATTAAGTATTTGTAATATATCCTTGCAGCATCAGGTATGATCTGAACACATAATGCATAAGCGTACTTGTAGGACTTGAATTTCAAAAGTACAAATGTACGAATTTGAATTTCAAATATGTACAAAGTGAATAGCCCTCAATTTGCAGAATAATGTATTAATTGTTATAACTAATATTCAGTGTCTGCATATTTGTATTTTGTAATCAATTTCTAAACAACATGACATATATAAGTGCAATTGTAAGATTTATACTTAAAAGGTAATTTGTCAAATATGAGTAGCCTATAATCCGCACAAATTGTTACTACTCTTAACCAAATTTTGCATATGTATATTATTGTAATAGACCTACTGTTTGGCGGATAATTCCAGGTATTTATAATGTCATAATTCTATAATCTTATTGTGATCAACTATGTAATTGTATGTTAACCTATGTAAAGATTCTGCCCTTGTTTGGCACTGTACTTTTTACTCCTGGAAACAAATTAAGGCTGGACCCGGCATTTGGGCTTAGAGTATTCTTCGGGGGCACTTTGGTCGGCTGGACTGCTACCCGGATGAATAGGGTGCTGGGTCTGGGCGTCTGGTGCGAGTCTCACGTATGGTCTCTTCTGGCCTTGCTCTGGATGTTGGAGGACGTGGCGCTAAACCAATTAACCATAACGGTAAAGGGATGGTGCCCACGTCCCCCGTTCCTAATCCTAATCCTAATATAATACCTGTACGAAACTTTTTCCTTTTTTTGCAACATATTTTTATGCTCTTTATTGTATTTATGACAAACAGAATTTGTCTCAAGAAACTATCTCAAGGAAAATCTACTTCTTCAAAATTATGCCATAGGTATGCCATTGCTTATGCTTTATCCCATGACATCAGATGGCGCCACATGAACGTCACTCCAAAGATATGCCATTACTGAAGAGTCTACTCAAGTGCACAGACGGCGCCACAAAGGCGTCGTAATTCTTTCTCTTATGAGATCCGCACCCAGTGCGTTAAGACTTTCCGCTTGTTAAGATATTCTTTTCTCATCTTTATGCCATTAGGAACTTAAGAAATATAGACTGTTAAAGGCCTCAACAGGCCGCATGCCTTTTCAGGTATGATGATTTGTGGCCTGTGATCTGACTTCAAACATACTTAAGACTTTACCTTCCGTTTTAAGCAACTTTGCTTTTGTTTGTATTCGTTTGTAATTTTATTATCACTGTAGCCTGTTTCAGTATTTGCAACACAAGACGAAAATAAGCCATCCCAAAATGACGAAATGAAATCTCTAGACTACGTTATGCCATTGCCTGGGCCAGTGATCCCTCGTAGTTCCCTAATGCACCCTTTACTGCCACTTATCTAGAGTACCATTGTTCAAAGATACACTACTGTCATGCGTCTTGCGGCACTATCTCAAATCAGCCGGAATATGTTGTACCACCTGTACGATATTCGCGGCTAATCAGAGTAACTTGAACTTAAAAACTTCAAACATAACTCACACAGCGACTGATTGAAATGGACGCGTCAAAGGCGCTCGTTCGGAGTTGTTAGCTGTTTGATTTTAAAGTAGGCCTGCCAGCAGCAGAATAAAGTCGCCGAATTTGCCAGGCTTTTTGGGGAGGATGCCATTAACGAACGAACCACTAGGCAATGGTTCCAGAAGTTCTTCAAGACAGGAAATATGTCTCTTAGTGATGCATCACGCAGCATTCGGCCACAGGCGCTGGATGATGAGGCCCTAAGAACAGCAATAGAGAGTGACAGTAGCAAAATATGTGGTGAGCTTGCTGCACACTTCCAGGTATCTGATGAAACGATCAGACTCCATTTGCACCTCATAGGAAAGGCATACAAGCTGAGCAAGTGGGTACCCCCCTCACTCCCCGATGCAAACAAGCAACAGCGTGTGGCTGCCTGTTCGTCATTGCGCAATCGGCACCCCAATGTATTCATATTTTATCGAATACTCACCAGCGATGAAACGTGAGTCCAGTACGACACATCCAGGCGTTCCAGACATTGATTGTCACCACGGGACCCTGCGCCTCACATTGCGAGACCTTCTCTCCATCCATACAAGATCATGCTTTCTGTATCTGGTAGATTAGTCACCAAGTGGTACGCTATGAGCTCCTGCCAGTGGGCCAAACTATCATGGCAGGACTGTACTCGCAGCAGTTGGAAAGTGTGCTTCAGTCACTGATACATAAAGGGCCAGCATTGGTCAATCGTAAGAGTGTACTCCTCCTCCATCACAATGCGAGGCCGCAAGTGGCTCGGGTGGCCAGGGACATCATCCAGCGACTGGGCTGCAAGATATTACCCGATTCACTAAACTCCTCAGACCTCGCGCCAATAAACTACCACCTTTTCCATTTCCTGAACAACCATCTTCGTGGGAAATCCTTGAACAACCGGCCGGAACTCGATAAGGCCCTCACTGACGTCTTTGCATCTAAAACTCCTGAGTTTTGCCGCGATTGCATCGCACAACTAATCACTCGTTGGCAAAAGGCACTGGGTGGCGATGATGATTACTTTGAGGATTAGCCGCTGCTTGTTATTTGTTTTATGACTTTTACTTTCTGACTGTCCAAAACGACCAGAACGTTTTTGGTTACCTTGTATAATATGACTGTGCAGTGACAATACCACTCCTTTGAAGGGATAAGTCAAAGAAACCAGGTGTCTCAGAAAAGATTGAGCAAATGTTATTTATCTAAAAGATGTCAGTAGTGCACTGTCAGGGTCAGATTTAACAACAATCCAGTAAACCAAAAAGCAGAAATTAACGCTGAAATGCTAATTACTCAAACCATTTCAAAATTACAAATTAGGCATCGGAAGAAATGAAAATCATTGGCATAAGTTAGCAAAGATAGCGCTACTTGTAAAAGCTGCTGTGCTGAAATGTGTCATCAGGACACCACAATCTTAGCATCGCTTCAGAATACTGTAATTCTCAAGAAAGTTTTTTAAACTGTACATATCATACAAACGTATTTGGTTTGGTTTTATGTGAGTACGGCAAAACCTCCAGGGCTATTTGCCTAAGGAAAGATATGCCTTCGAGGAGGACTTTCAAATGGAAACTGGCTCATATACACGTTACACATGGGGAAAACAACGAAAACGACCATGCAGCCAGCCCGTTCGCTGGGTTCGGATCTCGGACCGAACTACCAGTGTTCAGCTATTTTACCGCTCGGCCGCTGGTCGGCCCATACAAAGTATTAACCCTCTGATCGCCATGACCGGCATTATCCTGTCACGAGATTTTTTGTCACTTGCTATATATTAGTTTTTAATTTTTGCTTTCTTACTTTCATTATTTCATTTCTTATTTTGCTTTCATTAATAATATAAATGCCATCTTGATTAATATAAGTTTATGAAAATAGAGACTAAAATAGGTAAATATATTTATGTCGATAATGGAGGCTCTTTAAATACAGGTCTTCATGACAGATCTAAAAACCCGGATCGATCAGAGAGCTAAAAAAAATTTTCGCGGCTATTATCATAAATATTTACTGTAGTTCACTGCATCTTTTGTAACCTTTTATTCGTCTCTCGTTTTGTAATTTTTAATAAATAATACTTTTAATTTGCTAAAATTAATGAAATAAAACGTAAAGAGATTAAAATGTTTAAAGCACGTAATATTCGAACAAATTTTCTATAATAAAACAAATCGAGTATCTATAATTTGAACATTTTAAATTTTTTGAGAACGACTAATGCATGTTACATACATCTTTACTTTTTCTACGTTTTATTAGTTCAGGGAATTAAGGACTGAAGTACCTTGATTTATTCAGTTGAATACTCATTCTTCTTTCTTCCTAAATTGGGACGTTATTTGAACAGAATGTTTTCTTTAAAAGTAACGAAGTGCTATCGAATATATCTTCTGCAAACAAATACTGAAAGTCACTTTTATTATTCTAAAAAACATTAATATTTTTAAGACTTAAAGAACTGCTTTCATAAGTAATTAATGGGGATTTTGCTTTGCTTGTTTGCCTTAAGTTTACGCTTCCGTAATTCCAAGATATATATTAAAAAAAAAAAAAAAAAAAAGGGTTTAGAGTTTCAAAATCAAAGTGTATAATAAATAATATATCATTTCTCGATATTATACTGCATTATAAGGTATTTTTCATATCTTTTCCGCATGCCTTCGTTGTATAATTGCAAGCATACTCGACACGTATTCAAGATATCTAGGTTTCGAATCTGCACATTTTTCACGTCTCCTGCTTCAAAATAACCTAATCACTCTACAGTGGCAAGATAGCGCTACTTGTAAATGAAAGGTGGTGGACAGTAATTCGGGAGACTCGAGATTTAGCGATTGGGTTTCCTAATCCACAGGCACTCTTTAATATGTTCTCCCTCCTTCCAGCATGCCTTCGGGGTGTAAACTCGACTCGTATTCGGAAGGTCCAAGTTCGAGTCCCGGCGAGGACGTTGCATATTTTTCACGCTTCCTATTTAAAAAAAAAAAAAATCTGATGGCTCCATAGCATATATAGATAGATTTCGAAATTGTATATTTAACATCTTTTCTTGAAAACAAGGGAATCTGTGATATCAGACTGGTGCAGATATGAGCTTTTTCCAGCATTCCATTTAACTAGAATTTCTATTTTTTATTCTATTTTTTTAATTCTTTATTACATCGGGAATATTTAAAATTGGGATAAACGTTTTAAAACTTCTCACTGTTTGTTAATTTTTATGTACTTTCTTTATCGTCCAGACTCAGTTTAAATTATTAGAATTCTAAGCGCTATTTCGTAAAAAGATGTTTATAAAACATTGACGGCTGATGACGGGTCACCAGTGACTAAAACTGACAGTTTCATTCAGATCCTACCTCGGCGAACGGGCTGGTTGCCTGGATGTTTCGTGATTCTTTCCATGTCTGACATAAACGCTAGCCTAGGATGCTTTGTAAGGCATATTTTAATTTTATAACAATTTTTTTTTACTTCCAAAGGCCTTTCTTGTCAATTCTTGTTTCCACTTACAACTCCCTACCAGAATGAGATTTTAGAATCACTTTGAATGCAAATGAGTTAGAAGAAGTATTTAAGGAAGGTTCAACTTACTTCGACAGAGAGTGCTAGGAATCCTGGAGTAGCGCCTGTTTGCCTTCGGACTAAGTTACTGTTGACGCTGCTACCCTTGGCAGTATATTACGTGGTTTTTAATTTTCGCCGGCTAGTTTAATTTAAGAGCCAACTACGTTAGATACTTGTGTTTAGATTCGGCTAAGTCTCCTTTAATTAATTATAGTTTAGTGTTTCATTTCTTACTGTGAGTTAAAGCTCGAGTAGAGGTTTTCTGTAAACCAGTGGAGTTATTCTTATTGAGTAAGACTTGATAAAGGGTATGTTAACCATTCTCGAGTCTATGTCTTTAATTAATTGAACTTAGCGGTAAGTCGCCTCACTAGGTTCCTCGATGTTCATCCTAGACAAAAGGAGTGAGGAACCCTGCAGCTTCTAAATGTCCTCTTCCTCAGAAGATATACCTTGTGTGTTTGAACATAATCACCTAGTAAACCCCAATCAGTCATATGGATTGTCAGCACCAAATTAAATGTCGAGATATTTTATAAATATGCTATCAACAGATTTTCTTTACGGTTGAGTTTCCTTTCGTTCTACCACGAGGTGAGTAGTCAAAACAATGATGCAATGTAATCATAAGTTTAACGTTCATTCTATGAAAATTATCTATAATTCTTCTTCATTTCGTGACTTAAATTCCTTGGATCTTTTCACATTCTCAAAATATAATATTCTTCATGATATTCATAATCTTGTAGATTTTCAATAGTCTAATTTTTTGATTTTCGTTACTATTTTACTCGAGATTGAGTTACGCTTGTGTTCATTTTGATCCGCTCATAGCTTTTCATATAAATATGATCATCGCTCCACTCATTTTACACATTTCTTTTGCTCCCCCCCCCAGAAAAAAAGGGATCCGTGTCTTATTGTACTCGAAATCTAGAGAGTTTTATTCTATTCAAAATCAGAGAAAAAATAAAGTTATTGTTTGGACAGTTTCTTAATTTCACGTTGGTGTGTTTCTCCTCCAGTTTGTTTCATCATGCAGTCGCGGATCAGTATGGATTTTATTATTCCGTTCTTCAGAGGTAAGTATATTCGATTATAAAACTAAGTGAATTCATATTACTCCACAAACAGTGTTACAGTGTATTTATTCTTAAGCTCCGAGAAAGAGAACTAAAACCAAAGTAAATAAATATTATAAATAACATATATGTAAATATGTCTTGTTGAAATACATATTTTGCTTGAAACATGTATTTGATTCCGTTTTTAGCTGCCGATATCTTTAACTGCCAAAGATTATATAAAAATGCAGGGGGCTATTTGAAAAAAAATTGGACCGGTCTTAGTTCGGATAAAAGGCTTGTATTAATGGCATCGATATTGCGCAGAATTTACACTACATATGATCGATACGGCGTAATGTCGCCAAAGCGTAGAATCGACAATGCCACAGCACTGACACTGGCATACGACAGAGCAGAATACAATAGACACGTCTGTAGCCAGCATATAACAGATAAAAAGGAAATTTGATGATGATATAACAATAAATATAAGCGCACTTCACATCTTAACAGATTTGTCATAAGATGGTTATTGTGCAGGATCTAAATATGAGCAGTATTGATATATCAGAGGATGCAAATGTCGACTCTGAACGGAATCGTCACGGGCATTGCGTCGACACCACCTGCAGTCAGGTTTTTTTATGGATACTGTTTAGGATCAATAACATCATAAGATCGATATTTTTTTAACCTCTGGTATAGGGTCGTGTCGATCCCACGGCAGCAGAAAGGTTGTCAGCTTTGGCAGTGTCTCTTGTAGAATCCATTTTATGCAAACTATTGCTTATGAAGTATCACTCATAAATATCTGAAGTGCATCATTGTTTGCATTTAATCAAATTCCATTCATTGCGACTACAAGAACTGCTTTAATGATTTTCAGCTTTTCAGCCGTATTAACATTCCATTGTGGCCCGTATATCCTTCACTCTTTTACTGCCGTTCCAAATTTGAAGCATTAAAAAGCTATTTTCGCTGTTTGGCTCTCTTTTGCCATTTGCTTACCCGATTACGTTACCCCAGGAGCAATTTCGGGCTGCCAGCCTTCCCTTTCGCACATTCTCGGTTTGTAGCAGTAGAGCGGTTTATAGTGCTATAAAATATTAAGCGGATAAAAATTTACGGCGAAACACGAAAAGTCCATTTTTTCCTACTCTGTCAGCGTAATTGCTTTGTAGCTCTCGTATCTTGTGCTCTGCAAGTTCTTCCAACAGAATTCGGGCCACAGATCGTTGATTTATTAAAGGTTATTGCTTCGGTATTTATTTTAGGATACAAAGGTATTAGATTAGGAGTGGGAAAAGGCGTATTCGGGAAAAATGGGATTTCCCCCCACCCTTCTTCTTATTTCCTTCGAATAGAATAGAAAGAAATCAATATCAGATTATTGGAACAAAAATGAAGAAACCTAGCACGTATATTTTTATAATCCGTTAAGTGTTAGCATGCAATTTTCACACTTCATTCACACACATTCGAAATCATTTATGTGATAGAAGTGTATGTATATGACCAACGACTGCGAAAAAAAAAGTGGAATGAGCGGTGTATGTGTCTACGTATTTATATGTACTTTTGATAAAGATGATTGAAACAAAAAAGAGAGGCTCACAAGTAGATGTTATAGCAGTCCCTTATATAAAATTTCAACGTTCTACGGATAATCGCTTTTGTGTTACGCGAGATATATACGTACGTACCGAAAAACTACTCTGAATTCATTTCTCAAACCGTTTTGTAATAAAGAGTTCTTTAGCCTGAAATTATTATGAACTATGTATGTATTATGTAACAGGCTCAATATATTATGAACTATGTAAGCAACTATGAACTATGTAAGCATGCATTATGAAAGATCTATGTGTTATGAACTACTTGTATATAAGCATGTACTATGAACTATGTAACTATGTAAGCATATATTATGAACTATGTAACTGTAAGCATATATTATGAACTATGTAAGCATGTATACAGAATCAATGTATGCGCTTACAGGACCCATGAGGTGTTGCCCCGGATAGTTGCGGAAACTGGACTAGACCCGAATAGTCTAAGTAAGGTGCACGGGTTCCAGATTCTGTCAACTGTCCGTAGATATAGACGTCATGTAAAAATAGTCAAAATAGATTTGTGAACGGTCAAAATAGGTATTTAACCCAGATTTCTTTAAGTCAGGAATTCTTGAATTTTTGTGATTACGGTAAAGCCTCGAGGGCTATTTGCCTAAGGGAAGAGATGCCTTCGTGGAGGACTTTCTAAGGGAAATTGGCTCGTGTACAAGTTACACATAAAAAAACCCACGAAACGCTTACCAGGCAGCCCGTTTGCGGGATTTGAGCATCGGACCGAACTACCAGTGTTCAACCACTTTACCGCTCGGCCGCTGGTGTGCTCCAGATTTCTTGGAAATCTTCACTATATTTCATTGACATTTTTTGAAGTGTTAAAAAATGAAGCGCTGCAGGGTCCGCCTTAGTTTTACTAATCAGTTATTTTAATTTTGGAATTCTCGTACTTTCCCTCGCATTTCTTCGCCAGGATGCAAATTATGTAGACGAACGAGAGAATTTAAACAGTTGAAACGAAAAGTTTAGACAGAGTGTGATTTCGCTATTAAGCGTACGGTTGCTATGTTGTCTTCCAGCTAATAATCTTAGTAGCGGCTACGCATTCTGGCCGTTTAGCTGGTATATCCCCGGTGTACGTTTCTGATTCAGTCCGTTAGATTTAATTAAATTGTGTAGTCTAGTACAACTTTTTACCTTTTACCTTAAAAATCTCACTTCAAGAAGTTGGTGCTGTTATACACACTAAGTTCGTGCCTGTCTGTTAAAAGGTTGGGGTTTATAAAAGGGCTTTTACGCCTTTTCTCTGTTGTGTTCATCTTCACGCCTGTGCTAGAAGTCGTAAGGGTTTTTGACACTGAGATCTTGTCGCACTGCATGATATCCAAGGAGGTTAGACCTTATAGCACTATCACTGAAAAGATAGGTTAGATCTTATAGCACTATTCAGGGTTAATAGTAGATGAGATAAATATTAAGGTACAAAAGCATTCATGTAAAAATAAAAAAAAAATATTTTAAAAATTATGCGTTTCCAAACCTTTAAATGTATTTTTGGCGAGTTGAATATCTTGCTGTTTGCTGGGGAACACATTGGCAAGTGGAAGTTTGAAGTATTGTATTTCCGGCAGCAGTAACACATCCAGGAGTAGTTTGTTAAACAAAAATATATTAAATTTGCACAGAAATGTAATGTAATTAAATCAAAAAAAAATTCGAGGTATATGTGCACATATTCGGGAAAAGAGCAACTTGTCTTCGAAATCTGATGGTCCAAAGTTTTGGTGATATACATTATTTTCTCACATCGCGGAGGGCATACATATATACATGCATACAGATTCTTCATTACAAAAATTACAGACATATAATTCTTCATTACAGACATGAAAACTTGCTGTAAAATTTCAACCATATCGGAAATCCGTATAGAAGCCGGCATTAAAATTCCATTAGTCCAGCTATATGTATCGTCAAATGCATGAATAATGAGTTGTCTAGACTAATTAGATCCTACCAGATGAAGGTGAGTAACAATTCACCTTCAGTTTTAATTCGAAAAACAAAGTGACACAGTGTAGAAAGAAAAGACAATTTTGGCAATCACTGTTCCTTGATTTTCATTTTTTATTCCTTTCAGACATACTTCTGATCTGACGCTTTGGCAACAGCATGCAAAAATTTATTCTTAGCCATAGTATTTATTTTCAAGTGATGCCGATTTTTTTCTCTCTTGCTTTTACCAGTGAAGTACAATGTTTCATTTGAGAGATGTCTGGATATAAAAGAAATATATTTGATGCTAATTTCAGGTTATATGTTATCACTTTTCTCGAGTAATGCTACGGAAGGAATTGAAGATATTATTACCTTCGAGGAGGATGATAATAACTTTAAATATGATGGTAAAGTGGAGGACTATGACAATAACCTGGACTTGCTTCTAACACAGAAAGATTTTTGAAAATTGTTATGAAAGTCCGAGTTGAATGGTTACATTTAGGAATTTGGTTAATATATTTTAGAATCAAATAAAAAATCTGAAAGCTTATCCGGACTCAAGGACCCCATTCCGGATATGAATTCCTGGGGTATTTATAGGATTCCTTGCCAGTGTGGTTTAATTTAGAAAAAAGGAAACACAGAAGTCTTCTGTTGCTCAACATTGTTGGTCCGAAAGCATATTTCACAAGTGCACCTCTGTGTAGCCACCGAGGGAAGGGTTTCTAGGATGGACCAATGGGCATCCAGTAATATTTCTGTCATGTCACATGACCTTTCGTGTGCTTTAAGATTTAAGCAAGATGGCTGAAAATATTCTGCCACGCAATTTTCTGTACAAAATAATTAAAGCATCGTCGATTTCTTCCGAAACTTTTCATTGTGAAATTGGATCAAATATAAGCAATTGTGAAGATTTCACTGCCTGGTTGAAGGAATTTGAAATAAATACAAACAAATGTCGGATACTCCGCAAAAATATCCATGTGAAATATTACTTAATAAATGGTGAATAAGATGAAGAAAGAAATACGTGATAATATCTGAGCCCAAATGCTCTCTTTACATAAAACTATGCATATGAGAAAAATATTTATACCAATTATATATGTACTCGTAAATAGAAGTCTCTGATTTTTATTACAGTCTATATGAAAAAGAGGTGATAATAACCAATGCAGAATTTTATTCAAAGTGAACTTTACTAATTTGGATTCGTACATATTTATAGTGTTAAATTTCACATTTAATAACTGCTCACTCTTACATGTACTGTCAACACAAGAAATACTCATCAAACTGAACGAATTTATCTTATTCACAACGAATATATTCAATTTACTCACATATTAACTTTTAAAGTTAACAATGGATATAATCAGATCATACGCAATATTATTCTAAACCTTACACTTTAAAAATCAAAAGAAGGCAAGCACTGAAATAAGAAACACTAGATGCATTGTAACACTTCCAGTCCTTCTCAGCAGAATTAACAAAAAATTGTACACTTGAATTTTTTTAATCTACAGGTGTTAGTAAATGCATAATATTCGAGGCTAATTGTAGCTTGGGTCATTTTCTCAATGTAATGAGCGATAATAGGCCGTGAACATCAATCTAAATATTAATAGGTGATAAAAATCGTGAACGTGAAATGTCAGAGATTAATTAAACTCATAAAACAAAAGCACTACAAGATTTTCTACTATTACTCCATATATTTATAACTGCGAAACAAATGCAAATTAAAACGTAAACAACTTGAAGATTTAGCGTCACAAAAGCAATAGAAGCTCATTGGTCCATTTTCGAAACCCCTCCCTCAGTCGCTATGCTGATGTGCACTTGTGAAATATGCGGTCCGAAAATCACGCTTTCAATTTTTCTGCTGCCAAAATTATTCAAAAACATCTTCCATTGGAGAACTAGATTTTCTGGAGGCATTTCACATTCAAAAAAAAAAAAAAAATCTTTCTGTTCTAGTTAACGATCCTAATTCCAATCCAGCTTTGCCTTTGGTCTTTAAAGAAATTATGTTTTAGTTCTGGTTTCACCAGCAGATGGCGCCACCTGCTTACTCTTGTCCAGGCTTTCTTATCTTATCTAATCATTATTTCCTATCTTGTTCATTTGCGGTTTTGCAGCTGAGGATGGTGGTTCGGTAAAACCATCGAAACTAGTCCTGTGAAAATTTTAAAAATATAACGCTGATTTTTGTTGTTTGACTTCTGAATTAGTATCTATATTATTAAATAGATCCATTTTTCCTTTTATGGTAAAAATCCTCAAGTAACCATTATTTTTATTTGAACCATTCCATTCTTGAGCCTATTTCTCAACTATACTTGCTTTCATTTTTCTCAAGGTAATTCTGGATTCATTCATAGCCTCATAACTATCACCCTCTCCCAGGGCAGCCTCTTTAGCTAGCATATCCGCCCTTTCATTCCCGATAACACCAATATGTGCTTTGACCCAATGAAAATATATACCATTTTTCCCTCTTATTTTGTTATAAATGTTTTTTATATCCAAAAGCAGTCTATTTCTTGGTTCCGGATTTGCCAAGCCTTGTAGGGCCGAGAGAGCATCAGAATAAATATGTATTGTAAAGCACTGTTTTAAATTTTTATAACTCCACCTCAGTGCCTCTCTAATTGCTACCGCTTCCGCTTGATACACTCCCTCGAAGGCGATATTAATCGGGATAGATAGTGCAAGGGACCTTTACCTGCTTTATCAGGGTTAATAATAGGTAACCCCTACACTTATACCTAACATAACCTGCAGCAGTTAGCGTCACTAACCACTATATCGACTAGGGGTGATGCAGAAAACTGCGAAAATCAGTCACACGGACCGCCTATTTCCCTTAATTCGAGCCCGAGGCGAACTATCACTATTTAAGTGGCTTAAAACTATTACGCCACTGGGTAGTCATGTAAAGATTTTCTTTGTTATAAGTCCAAAGGGGCTTTATAACCTTGAGGGACTATTGTTCTCGCTTTGCGATTTGGCGTCGAATCACTCTGAATGCCCGTTTCACTTTTCAAATTGTTGCCACCAAATATTATCGCCCTGTATTATATTTGAAGAAATTAAATAATGAAGAATCTGCATAAATGTATGTATGTTTCTCGAATTGTGATAAAATGAAGCTACCTAAAGCCATCCAATTTTGAATGACGTAATCTTCTACCGAATACGGGCATCCGAAACACCAAATTTGAAATTTGGAATTTGTTTTTATGATCGATTTCATATTTTGTAAAACTTTAACGAATTTTTGATTAACAAACTGAAGGATTTCAAAGCGAGTAATCGCATCGTTGTATAGAAAAAACATTTTATCTCCAGCGCGTGAGACTGTGTATCGGAAATTCGAAAGGTATGCTCAATTTAAAATTATTTTGCGATATTGCTTTTGAAGTGACTTTTATGTTTTATATGCGAAGAACGTAATATTTAATAAATAAAGGTAACACATAAAACGTTAAAAAAAACACCCCTTTGGACGTAATTTTTAATCTGAATTTAATTTGAAGGTCCACTTATGTGTACAAACAAAACATCGCAACTTGTTGGTATTTAAAATAACATAGCGATGCCGTTTCGAATTAAAGGTATCGAAGATGAAAACTATGCAAAATTTGGCCTAACTAAGAAGCCTCAAAACTTTAATGGCGCGATTTGCTTTTTGAATGCATATAATTTAAACGCCATTTTAATATACAATAAAAACTATATCCAAACATATATTCCCCCGCACATGTGTACACATTTCGTAAATTTTAAAAAATACAGGGGATTTTTTTCTCTTTTACGATAAAGATTAGGAATTAAAAAGAGAAAACATTAAAGTAAATCTTTTTCTCGGTGGTTTCTGTAATGATGATATTTTCTGAACCAAGTGGTATTATCTCTTAATAACACTTACGAAACTCAAAAAATCATACAAGAACCTTAAAAAAATAATTAATCCTCAAATAATGAAAAGAATCCAGAGACAATTTAGTTCTCGTACATTTTCTTACCCGAGAGGGGGGAAAGCTATCAAATCGAACGATTCTAAACATACGCAATAAAAGTATTTTCTTTCTTTGACATTTTTCTGGGATATCTTAACGTCGAGTAACACTTCTTTTAATGAAATAGGAATCTCTGACTTTGAAGACACTCGATAGAATTCATTTTGAAATGGAGCAATAATTAAAATATTTCGTGGAACTCTAGTTTTTTATTCTTTTTTTTTTATTGAAATAGGGGTTTGACATCACAGAACATGTAATCGCCACTTATAGATACAGTTTCACTCCTTAATCAGAAATTAAAGCAATCGCTAGCAATTTGCAGTTAAATAGGGTGAAGTATTTCAAATAACTGATAATGTTTTATTCCGGTTGGCTTAAAATCAGATAATGTTTTTTTATTCGTAAAAGTTTAATCTTTAAAGAATGATATAAAAATATCTAAGTTATTTAAATATCTATATAGACGCAACCGATAACATAAATTGAGTAATCTTCAACCAAGAATATTGACACAGCAATCGAAACCAAACAATGTTCTGTTAGTTAATATTTTATACACTGTCTTGCTAATAAAAGAGTCTCCTATCAAATATCCATTAGTTTTATATGGTTTGGTTTGGTTTGGTTTGGTTTATTTGATTACGGCAAAGCCTCAGGGGGTTATCTGCCTAAGGGGAAGAATGCATTCGTGGATGGTTCTATAAAGGCCCGTTCACAAGAGCAGATTCGACCGGTAGCGAAAACTGATTCTTCCATCGTGTCCCATTCACACTGCGACAAGCATTAACTGCTTCTCCGAATTGGAAGTAGAACTTTCCTACCGCTCGGGAGCAGGGCAAATGAGGAGATTTCCCATACTGCACTGCACGATTAGATGCTTCACTTAATTTTAACAAACAGCATGGCTGACGTGCAACTGACTGAATTTTTTTGGATGATATCGCATCCTCAGATATCTAGCAACGCGATTGTTTCGCTGACAGTCCAGCGAACAGTCAGAACAGGAGAAAAGTGTAAGGGGCACCATTACGTCGCCATAGGCAGAAGTGGTGCCTCTGTACACTAACTATCCAGAGGAACCCCGCGTCGGCATTTCTCAAAAGGTGGCACATACATTCATTATACATGCATAAATACTATTAGCATTACAATGAAATATTGTAATCTATAATTATGCCATACTTAATTGCATAGTTATAGATTACAATATTTCATAGTAATGTTAATAGTAATTATACATGCATACTTAAATATTTTTTATTGATTGTAAATTGCAATTTTATTACTTGTAGTTCGGTATTTGTTCTTCCAAACACTGTGTATTTCGCGTATTTTTAAATATTGCCGTTATGTATGTCTATCAGATTATCTCAATAAATGAATGTTGGAAATTGGGTTCTGTTCTTTATTAAATTTAAGCATATCCATTATACTTAAATAAGCATATTAAGTAAGTCATTTAAGCATATTAAGCATATTAAGTAAGTATATTCATAATTTAAGTATATTCTTCGCTTACATTTTATGTACTTGTTATAACAAAGAAATTCATAATAAATAGAAACAAAATGTTTCATCGTGTGCTATTTAACGAAGAGCTTACTTTAACGTACTTAGCTTACTATCGTATATTATATTATTTAAATTATTTCTGTATAGTATCAAAAGGAAAATTGTTGATTACAAAAAGTGCCTGAAATGATCATTGTAATCTAGCACTATTTTAAAATGTAGAAACTAAAAATAGGTAAATACATTTACATATGATCGAAAGAAATGGTGTTAAGAAACATCAGCATTACCAGTAAATACTGCAATCCATAATTATTACACTTTTAATTGATTACTATTTACAAAACACAAATATTTTTTTTTTATTAATTGGAAATTTTAGTTCTGTTACCTTCCTACTGCTATTTATACTTTCAAACACTACTAGTTCATGTTTTTTTTTTCCTTAAATAGTGCTGTCATGTATGTTGTTTTTGTAAGGTTATTATTTCATTTTAGATATGAATATGGGAAATTATTAGATTTAGTTATATTTTTGTATGAAATATTTTTGACCACATTTATAAACTACTTTATACTGTCTTTCATTTGCATATTTTGGAGATATAGAAGTTCATGATTATATTTTTTACTGTGAAACGCGAATAAATTTATATTTGACTTCAGATAAAATACTGATTATGTCAGCTTAAGAACCACTTCCTAATTTATGATGACAGGGGCAGTTTTCAACGCCTCCGATATTTAAAAGAAATAAATGTGATAATGCTGTTATCAGGAGTGGGGTATTTAATTATGGCAAAGCACACGAGGGCTATCTGCCTAAGGGGAGGGATGCCTTCGTGGAGGACTTTCTAAGGGAAACTGGCTCGTATACACGTTACACATGGGGGAAAACCACGAAAACACCCATGCAGCCAGCCCGTTCGCGGGATTCGAACCTCGGACCGAACTACCAGTGTTCAGCGACTTTACCGCTCAGCCGCTGGTGGGCCCAATGCTGTTATCAGAAACGCTCAAACCTGCAATCATTTTCTTGTTAGGTGTCGGGAGAATGATCAAAGCATGTACATCTTGCACCAAAAAAAGGGGGGGAATTATTCTATAACTTTTGTCCTTAGGACCGATTGTCGAAATTTAACTTTCGTTTCCCATGTCTCGAAAGCGCGACTTAGCATATATGTATTAGATTTATATATAGAAACTTTCTAAACATAGGTATTTTGACACGAAATCGGACTTTTTGTGAAATTGCAAGAGTAGAAAATTACTTTTGCGGTGTGTGGTGTGGTGTATTTAATTATGGCAAAGCACACTAGGGCTATCTACCTAAGGGAAGAGATGCCTTCGTGGAAGACTTTCTAAGGGAAAAACATGAAACCACTCATGCAGCCAGCCAGTTCGCGAGATTCGAACCTCACACTACCAGTGTTCAGCGACTTTACCGCTCGGCCGCTGGTGGGCAATTACTTTCGCGATTAGCTCTCAAAATTTTAGCTCCTCCATTTAAATTATTTATTAATATTTCTTGTTTTATTAAACTCGATTACTTCTTCCTCTCACATTTCGAAATTTAGGTTCATTCCAAATAAAATTCGGCCATATTTTATAATTTACTTTTAAAATTCGTGTTTTTTAGAAAATTTTATAACTCGTTTGAAAAAAAAACAATTGAATTATAATCTATAAAGTGTTTGCCATCATCTTAAAGTATATGTATTTCTAAGCATACCTGCAAAACATTAGATCTTTTTATTTAAATTTTCAAAGATCTACGCGAAGTTATGTATTAGAGCATTTTGAAGTTTGGCACATTTGTATCAGCGATAATAACGCCAAATGTGCTTTACGCACTTCATTCAAATAATTTGGAAGTATAAAAGATGGACCTTTTTTTTCGTTCGTGCACAAAGAAAAAATGCAATAGAAAATAGGTTGCTATAAATTAAGAAGTTCGAAAGAAATTGAATTATTCTGGGTGCAAAACTGAAAAAAATGCGCCAAGATAAATTTTTAAATTTCTCATCAAAAATTACAAAATTTAATATCCAGGCGTTAATTGTCATAATTTGTGTCGTAGAATCGAAAGATAGAAAAATATCATTTTGTTATTTCAGAAGAAGTCCAATTTTGTATCAAAATACCTATGTTAGAATAATGCTATATATAAATCTGATATATGTCCTAAATCGACCTCTCCAGACATTGAAAACCCATGTTAAATTTCGACAATCGATCCAGTAGAACGAGAGGTATAGAACTGTCCCATTTTTTTCTGTGCAATGTGTATATTACAGATTTTTATTCAACTTTTTTTTTTTTTTTTTTTTTTTTTTTTTAATTTTTACGGTCAGAAACCGCTTAACATTTTTCCTGTGTCAAAATGATCGAATGCGTCGAAGAATCGAATAAATTATTGCTACAACATTAGTGGGCGGATGGGAAGATAAATCCTCATCAGGAACGTAAACATGAAAAACCAATCGAATTATGACAAAATTTATGACTAATTACTCATTACATTCATCAGAATTTGAAGAAAATTTTAACGACTATATTTCTATACACGAAATTTCTTTTTATTCTTTTATTAACATTTGGGGATGGCCGATAGTGATCGACAGAGTCGGAAATAATTATCCGAGAACCATAAAAATGCCTCCGAAACGGTGTTTTCCCAGAAAATATTCCTATAAATGCAAGGAATATATGAAAAAAAAGTATTTTTATTAGCCATTTGCCGCCGCGAGACCAGCGATTAAATATCGTCTTTTTTATGACGTCATGGACGTAATTGCGGAGGACGTTACAGAATTGTTATATCCGCTGTTACTTTCACTTAAATGCCCTCAGCTGGCTCGTGATTGCACGGGATGTTTCTCATTTCTCTTTGCATTATGGGAAGAACAGTTTTGGTGATGTTAATGCTATTTGTTTATATATATATATATATAACATTTATTAAGCTTAATTTTCTTAAAGGTATTTAATTTTTTCACCTTTTATAACCTGGTATTTGTACCTTTCTCTTTTTTTTTAATTACGCATCATCAAATAATTTCAAATGAATTATAATTTCTGGAACGGTTTATCACTCCTTTCTGTGTAATTGCTATAATTTTGTTTTTTAATGTTAGAGCGTGTACCTTAAAATAAAATGCAATTAGAGACCAGAAAATATTTTTGATGCCTTCAGAAGAAAAGCAGAGTTTTTTGGCGCATATCTTAAGGCCATGTTTTCGGTCTTTTACAATTCAAATAAAGCCTTTAGCCTGCCGAAAATGTATTTCATTGTAATTAAGACAGGAATTTGGTCTTGGAAAAAAAAGGTAAAATTCGTAGAATGGTCGTTAAGCAGTGAAACTTCGCGAAATCTTCGTATTCTGCGAAAGAATACCATTTTTCTTTACGTATTTTACCTTTTTTTTTTTTTTTTTTTTTCCCACTAATTTTATCGTGCGAAAATCGAGAAGGGGGAAATATGCAAATAATTTATTTTCCAAAGGACGTAAGAAACAAAAATGAAAACCAGTCATGGATAAATTACAGGTAACTATCGCAATACTATTTTTTTAAAGAAGTCTCTATTCCAGTAAGAATACATAGTTATGCTAGCATTACAATGCTTATAAGGTATTTCTCCCGCCTTCCAAGCGTGCCTTCGTGGTGTAGTGGTCAGCACACTGAGCTGGTATTTCAGAGGTCCGAGGTTCGATTACCTGCGAAGGCGTTGCTACTTTCCATCTTGACTGCTTCCAAAAATACCTAAAGTCTCTACAGTGGCGCCCGAACTAAAAGTGTGATCGATGATGATTCTCCTCACCCAGAATTTGGTGACTGGGTCCCCTAAAAACCCCATTCACCCTTTAAAAGGGGGAGTATATAAGATATTTCTCCCGCCTTCCTAGCGTGCCTTCGTGGTGTAGTGATCAGTACGCTGAGCCGGTATTTCAGAGGGCCGTGGTTCGATTCCCGACGAAGGCGTTGCTAATTTTCCATCTTGACTGCTTCCAAAAATACCTAATGTCTCTACAGTCTTATAAGATATCTTCATTTCTATAGTACCCTGAATTTTGAATTTCTGACTACTGTCTCTGCTAGTCAAGCCTCAAATCCTTCATAAATAATTAGAGAAAAGGTGACTACGCAACCCACTCGGCGAAGTCGTACAGTGAATGTCAGTTCGTGTTTGCTTCACTATAATAGATTCTTGCATTAAGCTGGTTTGAAGTTTGTGGAGTTCCACTATTTTATCTAACAGTTTTTGGAGAACTCTTTATCATTATTTGTCCACTGGCCAAAGAGAAAGCGCTACCAGATTTCTCCCTCTTCTCTACTAGGGGAAATTTCAGACTCATTACTCTGTTCCTGGCTGCCGTCGGTGAAACACGCGCTCACCTCTCTTCCGCTTCACTTTCATGATGTTTCACCTATGTGGACTTGCTAACTATAAAATTGCTTACCGTGCGAACTGTAATCAATGTGACTGTACATCAGTGAACGTGTGTTAAAATATATAACTTTTCCTAGTGTTAAATAATAATGTTAAAAACCATCGAGCTAAGCTATCATCGTTTTTTATCTACAGCAACCCAAAAATGGCATCCATAGACGAAAGCCATAAGTTGTTCACGAGGTGTGTAAGAACCTCGTGAACAGCTAAGCGAATAATCGCTTTAGTTCCGGAACAGACAAGAAGGGTTAATTACCCTTTATTTATCAATCAAGAAGGGTTAATTACCCTTTATTTCTCAAAATAAGGATTTAACAGACGGACCCTTTCTCGGGGCGTACAGCAAAGCCTCCACTTGTGCTTGAACTCAAAGTAATAATTATTCTTATTACCAAATTCCCAATAGACTTGATTTATAACTTTTACGATTCAAATAAATATATCAGGCAAATATTAGAGGCAAATTCGTAGAGACACTTTCATCTCTTCGACTTAAGTAATGCTTAACTAAAAAGATATAACTGAAGCAATCGAAATTCTAAGTAGTTGGCCCCTAATTATCGAATAAGCTAATAAAGCTATCAAGGGCCTGAAATACGGCCCAACGTAGTAACAGCCTAGAGAGAGACGTAGCCAAAAGACGAAAGCGCGCTAGTCAGAAACTCTGAGGCTGTCTCTCGAAGTCAGTGGAGCTTGGACCTAAATACCACTTTACACATTTGCATTAAACGGATTCTAAAAACACATTCTGGTAGGAAATTGTAAGGCGAAATTCGGAAGGACAGGAAAGTAGCTTTAACTAAAGATAACTGTTAAAAATTTAGAACAAGCCTTACTTCTTCAACAGTTAGAATGGTAAGATTCGGCATGATTTTCACAGGTAATTTGCGATGGCTTGTCTTTGTTAGCAAGACGAAAAAAAATCGCTACGGAAGCGAATTTATTTTATAATTTAGGGGAGTTCGTTCTCTGAACGCACCGAGGAAGGGAAAAACTACGTGAGCATTTTTTAAACATTTACAGTCTGGCACTAAAATCGTAAGGGAAAAGACAAGCGAGGAAGCACTCACTGTAATACAGGTAACTAATACATAAGTAAATAAAACTTACATGAAATATTTTAATTTTCAGTTTGTAGTTATAAATCAATCCAATTTCGGAAACATATTCAACATCGTTGTTTTAAATTAAGATTATCCATTTAATTGTACTTAGGTTTTGGATATTATACTCTAATGGAAATAAAACTCTAAGAAAGAAATAGTAAAATAAATGAAACATAAATTAATAAGAGAAATTAAAAATCAGTTGAAAAATTCCAGAATTCGGGGAACTAGTCATAAAGATTCGCACCGCGACGTGCCAGCTTATGATACTAAAATTTACGAAGCCGAAGGAATTACTGTGTTTGATTGATTTAAACAATCAACCAAGCACGGTAAGTTCTCTGCTTCAAAGAGTATTATCTCATTCGATTAGACATGCTATCCCTTTAAAACACCACATGGAAGAATGATAGATACAGTATCATATGGAAACGTCATTAAATGCCTGATAAATATATTATTCATTCAAAATTTTTATCAGCTCTTTTTTGCTTTTTTTCACCAAATATTTATAAACAAGAGAAAAGATTAGCAGAGGAAAATATTTCATTTCAATTTCCGTTCAAAGCCAGGCGAAAGGCGAGCCGTTTTCTCAAGAAACTTTGGAAAGCCATCCACGAATGCATACCTCCCTTTAACCAGGTCACTCTTGTGGACTCTGCCATATTCAAATAACCTAAATTAAACTAACTTTTATAAACAAGCATCTTACTACTTGAACTCTATCGTCTGTGGGCAATGATATTTCCAGACCCTCTTTGGCCTTACAAGGTTAAACCCAAGACCGATCTCAATATATTTGTCGCCCACAATATATTCGGCGCCCTGGACGGTCACTCTACCTTGCTCCCCTTAACCTCTTCGTCATCCGTAACGCGTCTAGTGCGTTCAAGTGAAACTTCCGCAGGGCGTCCGTAACGCGCCTCAAGCGTTCTTCTACATTTTAAAACTCTTAAACGTTTAAAACGCTTTATAAATGTTTCTTTGTTTGAGTTTATATTTTTTTGTTCTAATACCTCCTAGAAGGTAGTACTCATCAGGCATTCTATTTCTAATTGAATCTGACCCGGGTTTTAGGAATATTCGCGCCATTTTACATAAGATACAAGACAGCGAGAGATGGCTTCAACGTCTACTCAGCAGAAAAAGAGAAAAAAATATGAGGTTGTGAATTGGAAGGACAAGAAGGATATACGTTGGATGAGTACAGTCCATAATAACTCGATGATGCATGTTGGGACACGGAAAAGAACTGTAAAAAAAACAATAATTGTAAAAGATTACAACAACAAAATGGGCGGAGTGGACCGCCTGGATCAGATGTTATCAAATTATCCCGCTGTTAGAAATAAGCAGAGCTATTATTACTTTTCATTCTGCTTTATTTCCTTATAATTTTACTTAATATTCATTGACATTCATCCACTACGAAAGTCATGTATGGAAAGTTATGATGCACAGAGAGAAAAACATTACATGCTACAAAAAACAGACGGCCCGCTGGGGGGAAATTTTCGCGGACAGGAGAGGACGGCGAAAGGGTTAAAGGCCATACTGCAGTGTTCCCAGATATTGTTGTTTTTCGCATATCCTTATTGTGAAAAACCTATGCTACTAAAATTTGTGTCACTGAGATTCTGTTAATTTTGTGTTACTCCTTCTTTTTTTTTTTTTTTTTGTCCTACTTTTTGCTACCTTAAAATTTTTTAATGTATCATAAAATGCGTACATGATAATAGAATGCATCTATTAAAATTAATTTACTATTAAAATGTGTAAATTTATTTAAGTTTAAATAAAGATTGGAAACAACGTGCGGGTACTCAGTTTTCAGCAATAGTCTCTGATATTTTCACTTTCAAACTTTTCATATTGTTGCCACCAGATATTATCGACCTGTATTATATTTAAAAAATCTAAATAATGAAGAATCTGCGTATATTTACTTATAATTCTCGCATTGTGATAAAACATCGGTGCCTAGAGCCATCAAATTTTGAATAAGATACGTCTCCACCCAAATATGGGCATCTGGAAGCCCGAATTTGTAATTCGTTTTATTACTTATTTTAGATTTTGTAATGCATTTATGAGTTTTTGATTAAGAAACTAAACAATTTCAAAGTGAGCAATGCCAACAGTGGCCAAAAAAAAAAACATTTTTATCTCCAGCGCGAGAGACTGTGTATCAGAAATTCTAAAGATATGCTCTTTTTAAATTATTTTGCGAAAATACAGTTGAATTGAATTTTATAGTTTAATTTCGAAGAACATGATATTTAGTAAAAGGTAACACGTAAAACGTTAAAAAAATGCCTCTTTGGGCGTAATATAAAATGTCAAATCTTTCAGATTATTTTTTGTTTAATATTTTAGTAATTTGTAAGTAGAATTAAATAACTATCATACAACTGCTCTATTTATTAAAATATTAATTTGAAAATTTTAACACTATCTTTGAAATTGCTTGGCTTAAAATATCTGTGTTTGAGAATTGGTTAGAAAGAATGAAAATCGGTGAAACAAAATTTTATTGCATGCCCAGGTAAATGTGAACTGAAGGCACTTAAAAATATTTATATACCCATTTAAAAGAATTAGTATAACAGTATTAACAATCCAAAACTGAGGAAATATTTGATATCGAACACGAACAAATTAGCTGAAAAATAGCAACCTAAATTAACTGAGAATTAATTAAAAATAGAACAATAATTTGAACTAAACAATGGAAAATAAACTAATGTGGGTTTAAAATTTCACTTAAAACTAGTATACGTAAGTAAAAGGATCATCAGTGACATTGCTGTCTATAACTTACCGTAACACGGAGACTGAATTTGTGATGACGTCAGGTATCATGTGAATTTACGCACCTGTGACGTCACAAAACGCATGATCTCTGACGTTACACGCTATTTTTTTGCGACTTTTCGATTCATCTCTTGCTACTTTAGCTCACAATTTCTGGCAATTGTTTTTCTCACAATTTCTGGCTCACAATTCATGGTTAAATATGATTAATTGTTCTATTTACATCTGTTTAATCTTTTCTTGTTCTATTAACAGTCAACTTGATGCTTAAAAAATGCAAATTACTTTCACTTTCAATAATATAGCCACAAAGTAAACCTTAACTTAAACTGCCTTAATTAACCTTAAAACTGTGTTTTACAGAACAGGAATTAACAAATAAAAATTACTGTTAATGAAGGGATATTTGTAACTCCGATATTTAAATAAATGCAACATATAAACTAAATTTTGATTACTAAGAACTTGGCTTATTCCTCGTGCTTATAGATATAAAAATGCATTCACACGTTACACAAGTTGGACAATGCATTATTCCTGCTGAACAAAATTATACTGGCTGACTGCGCAAAACTTTTCTCAAATAACAGCTTCGCTCGCTATTTAAACTCAGCGTACTTTTTATTCTGGAGGTAGCTGACGGAAAAAATAGAATATGTAGCAAAGAATTAACAAACAAATATTATGTTAACAAAAATAAACATTACAGCTCGCATTACATTAACATTAAGGAGCGTCGGCTGGTGAAGATGAATTGGATGGTGCTATAAAATAGTTCTGAAACATTTTCTTTTCTACTGGCAAATTTAAATTTTTGACAGATGAAACGTTACTTTTTCATTCAGTTCTATTACGCTAATTTTGCCATTTCTAGCTTTTAACTAGATTTCCAAGTAGCTTTTGAAGTTTCTCATTGTGTTATAATTAGTCTTGTATTTACGAACAACATTTTTTAGCGTCGCATGCGAATCCTTCTAAAGGTTTTTCGTCTTAATATGTCTCTTCTCTATCGTAAAAGAAAGCGAAGCTTTCTCTATGTCAATCAGAGTTCTGTGCGTTGCAACAGCATTCCTTCATCCATTCTGAATAATAGGCCTTGAAAGAATTTTCATGTTTTGAATCTCTCCAGAGAATTCTAACAACATGAAAGCTTCTGTAAGATATTTCATGCAAATGAAAGGAGCGTCGGCTGGTGAAGATGAATTGGATGGTGCTATAAAATAGTTCTGAAACATTTTCTTTTCTACTGGCAAATTTAAATTTTTGACAGATGAAACGTGTGACTTAATAATGGCGAAATTGCTCTATTTTAGTAAACTTAATATTTCAGAAGATGAGGATAAAAATAGCAGATAGGTCTTTCAGCGCTTCTATTATTCGGGATGTAAAGTTGCAGATTGATTGATTTAAAAACATCTATTAAATCACTTGCTCTTCTAAAATTATATGATAATTTTTTCTACATTTAAATTCACTGATTATTTAATTAAATATCAAACAATGTTCTTCACATCCTTCCAAGCATATAATAAGTAAATATATTCCCTTTTTAGCTAAAAGGTATATTAGTCTCGAAACTTGATTTCGCATTGTTCCATTTTAATTCGTTGTTTTACTTTTAATTCGAGTTTGTTGTTGTTCCAAAATGCGTAAAATATTATTATTAGCCCGAAACGGGCCCGAATGTGTCCGAATAGTAGTCCCGAATGAGATATCAGTCTCGAAACGCATTTTTCGTCGAAGCTCTTAAATGCATCGTATAAATTTTTGAAGTGTTGCCACCAAATATTATCGCCTTGTATTATATTTAAAGAAATTAAGTAAAGAAGAACCTTCATGCAATAAAACATTTTTACCTCCAGACCTCGAGACTGTCTATCGAAAATTTTAAAAATCTCCTGCTTTAAAAATTTTGTGATTGTGCCGTTCAATCGAATTTTATGTGAGGTAATCGCCAAGAAAGTGATATTCAATAAATAAAGTAAACGCATAAAACATTAATGATAAACAAATAAAAAAGGGGTTTTTACATCTATCTTAGTGCAAAAACTGAACATTGATATGATGAACGGAGAAAAGAATGGAAAAAGCACAAAAATGTATGCCAACGCACTTAACGCTGCATCGGGAATTCGAAATGTATTCTGCTTTTAAAATTTTTGTAATTTTGCTGTTGAGTTGCGTACGGCGTACTTGCGAAGAAAATGAGGCTTAATAATAAAGTTAATTTTTTTTTAAATGGGGGGTTAGTAGGCGAGAGTGTAATGGCTCTCTGGTAGACTGCAGGCTCAGCGAGAACTTAACCCTTTTGGCCAACCGTTAAAATCTGAAAGCTTTTAATTTGTTTTTTTTTTTTTTATTTGTCTGTTATAAATTTGATTTGTCTGTTATAAATTAACAAACTAAATTATTTAAAACATTAGATACCTATCTTAAAAATATTGGTCATACTTTTAAAGCTGATTTTTTAAATAAAAATGCATTTAATTCATGACATATGTAATTAAAAACATTACATGATATTTTGTTTCTACATTTTATATATACAGAATATGTATAATGCTCGTATAGTCTAAAAGAATATTCTTCCATTATCCTCTAAACTGTTTAATTATTATACCTGGGGCTGTCAATATCGATAAACCCTAGTAATAAATAATATTAAACTTATATATATATATATAAAGGAGCTCTTTTGGAGCAATCGTTAAAATATTAACCCTTTCAGACGCTTCTAGCCCAAACAGCGTTACCGCAGAAAAGCTGTTAATTTTGTTTTGGCATTTTATAGGGTTTCACTATCAACGGCGTATAACTTTTCAAACTGTTGCCACCAAATATTATCGCCCAGTATTATATTTAATGAAATTAAAAAATGAGACGAATCGCATTGTGATAAAACAACTGTACGTACAGCCATCTAATCTTGAATAACGTACGTCTCCTACCGAATATGGCCATCTGAAACCCCAAATTTGGGATTTGTTTTATTATATATTTCATATTTTGTAAACCTTTAACGAATTTTTGATCAACAAACTCCACGATTTCAAAGCGAGCCATGGCAAACTGCACGGAGAGAAAAACATTTTTATCTCCAGCGCGGCGAGAATTCTAAAGATATGCTCTTTTTAAATTATTCGTGATATTGCTGTTGAATTGAATTTTATGGTTTAAGTTCAAAGAAAATGATATTTAATAAGTAAAGGTAACACACAAAACATCAAGAAAGGCCCCTTTGGGCATAATATCAAATATAAAAACTTTCTGATTTTTTTCTTTCTTTTATCTTTTTTTTATGGTTTATTAATTTATATGTGTGGCTGGGTTCTTTATCACGTTTAAATTTTTGACATTGTATTTGTTAATTGCACTTGTTCTTTCGAGTTAGCAGTTTCCCTTTATGTTCGTTGTTTCTTGTCTTAATTGTTAATGTTTTTATATGAATTGTTTCTGAAAATCCTGAAAAGTAACTTCAAAGTTCACGCATCGATACACGAAAAACAGATCGATAGTTATTTTGCATACTTTAAATAAATTTCTTAGTACATTTGCTTGTTTTCTTGAGCGGCAAAAACACAACATACATGTTTTCCACACTTTAATATTTAAATTGTTAGTCCATGTGTTAGTGCATATTGATTTTCTTCTCTTGGGCCTAAAAATTTACTCCTTCAAAAACGACATCATTTTGATATTGCCGATTTAAATAGAAAGATTACCGCTGAAAGGGGTATTTACTATATTCTTTTAAGCGATTAAGTATTTCAGCCGTACTATAAAACGTTTTATTTATAAAAAATTTGAAATGAGTGTTTTTTTTTAGGCCAACCATGTATAAAATAGAAGATGCTCTCAATCTATTCTTGCTTTTAGTGCCTGAATAAAATGAAAACACGTGTGTGCAGCATTCTTATCTCTCATTTATTTCTTCAATGTAGACAAACGAAATTATCGCGAAATATTTTAAGCGATTCATCACCAATAGCTCCCCCAAATAGACATGAATCGTTAGAAAAAAGCCCGTCTCTATTTTTTAAGCAACTACCTTTCTCTCTCTCTTTTTTTTTTTTTTTTTTTTTTTTTCGTTCTAATTTATAAGAAGCTTTGCCGTACGCATCCCATCCCTCTCCAGCAAACGATAAGACCTTCGCGAAACGGCTACTTTTTCCAGTGCAAGAGAAAAGTCTTCGGTACTCTTATTCGTGATAGAGGAGTAATGGATGAAGTTGCCCTAAGAACCTCCTTTTTCTGGACGAGAAACATCCATTAGTGTAAGGGGGGTAGGGAATCGAATTTTTCATCGCGCTAAATGAGGCAGCAAAAGATGAATAACCAACCATTACCTAAAAATTGCATTTAAATAAAGAAACGCAATTCGGCCTTTTTTTCCCTGTTCCCATAAAACCGTTTTCATCATTTACGTAAGCAGTCACAAGCGACCAAGAACTGTATCGTTTTGTTGGTAGGCCTGCGTCTACTCGTAATGGTCTCGTTCCAAAGAGATGAAAAATACAGTTCTGATTTTTGTATTGTAAAATTTAGACGTTTTGATATTTATGATCGGTGTAAATGCAGAAACCTAATTTTAAATTAAGTTTTTCTGAGCAAATATTTATGCCTTTGCTGGTAATAAACAGATGAATTTGGAAACTAGTAAACTTCACTTAAATTTCTTCTATGGATTCAGTTACGATCTGTTTTGCATGA
Organism: Stegodyphus dumicola; assembly: GCF_044657685.1. Classification (NCBI taxonomy): domain Eukaryota; kingdom Metazoa; phylum Arthropoda; class Arachnida; order Araneae; family Eresidae; genus Stegodyphus; species Stegodyphus dumicola. Next base: position 2,219,966 of record NC_140769.1, on the reverse strand, counting down.
ACATACCCACATTCGTATTTTTCGAAATATGAATCCAAATCATAAGTAATGCATTTGTAAAAGTTAATATTAAAAAAATAAAATAAAAAAAGATTTAAAAAAACTGGAAGCTTTCAGATTTTATATTGCTCCCAAAGGGACTATTTTTTTAACATTTAGTGTACTGCATTTACTTATTAAATATCAAGTTATTCGCACTTGAACCATAAAATTCAATTCAGCAGCAATGTCGCAAAGTAATTTAAAAAAAGCATGTCCTTAGAACTTCCGATACACAGTCTCGCGCGCTGGAGATAAAAATGTTTCTTTTTTCGTACAGTGTGGCCATTGCTCGCTTTGAAATCGTTGAGTTTCTTAATCAAACGCATAAATGCATTACAAAATATAAAATAGATAATAAAACAAATCTCATATTCGGGTAGAGACGTACGCTATTCAAAATTTGATGGCTATAGGGTACCGTCGTTTTATCACAATACGAGAAACATACATGCGTTCATGCAGATTCTTCATTCTTTAATTCCTTTAAATATAATACAGGGCGTAACATTATAAAAAACTAAAAAATGAAACGCCACAAAATGCCAAAACGAAATTAATTGCCATTTGGGCTAATGCCCTTTGGACTATATTCCCTTTGCGGAGATTTAGTTTTAATTAACCTAGATCTAAGGTTATTATAAGTGTTACGGCAACAAGACTCATCTTGTACTTTGCTTCTGCTTCAGCTTGAACTTGTTTCTTTTCACCCAGAAGCCAGCGGAGTTTTACTTCGCTTAAACTTTTAGTTTGTTTGACCACGGTGTTTACCCAACTGACGTATTATAATTAATACTCTATCTTTTATCGCTTGTTTCCACCCTAATTTTAAATTTTTTATACCTTGACCACCTTGATCTACAAACTGCAACGACACAATTCCTTATGTAGAGCAAAGAATGAATGGAATTCGTTTCAAATGAACCCAGACCAGGTTCAAAATGAATCTGAACCAAATTCATTCAGGTTCAAAATGAACCTGAATGAATCAGTGCAGTCTTTCTTTTTTTTATTCCATATAGTTTTTGTTCCACGTTTTTTTTTTTTTTTTTTTTTTTTTGAAAGCTTCGAAAAACGATTGATTTCGCGAATATTTTAGAAGAATATGGAAGATGAATTATACTAACGCATTCAAAATGCCTTCATTTTTACAACATTTCTTATGTTCCACGAGATCCTGCGTTGTGTTGATGGAAAAACACGCTTATTTTAAAAATGCTTTTATCAATAACTTTTATTAGCAAAGCTAGTCGTTCACAGTATGACTCTTATGTAAATAATTATTTTCATGACGTACTTCATTGCACTGGTCACGCCTCCATTCCTACTTTGATCGTGTAGAGACATTAGGCTATTTCGCAGCAGGAGAGATGAAAAATGAGCAACGCTTTCGCCGGGACTCGAACCGCGGGTCTCTCGAGTACGCGCTGAGCGTGCTGACCACTGCACTAGGAAGGCATGCTAAGAAGGCGCCAGAAATACCTTATAATTGAAGGTTTTCTTTTGGTGTTGACGATTTATCAATCCACAGTTTCTTGTTATGGCCATCGATGATTATTTGATAATATAATTGCTCTTTTTTTAACCTAGAAAGAAACGGAAAATTTAATAAACAACTCCTGTGGCTTTGAAATGGCGATGTACAACTGAAGAGCTACTTACGTACATCTACCGTTTCACTGACACCTATGATAAGAAAGAGCATTTTACTTACAAGAAGAATAAAAATATTCTTCTTTTACATGATTACGCTTTTACTCAACACGTTTTGTATATCTACAGCGCCAACGAAACCCGCAGTTTAACCTAACACGTAACAGATCCTTCACGTGAACATGGACTACATGAATATGAAGAAGTATTCTGTAGGAAACAGAGTCCATAATTTCTAAAGAGCAATATTTTTTTTAATTCGAAGGTGGATAGCTTCTGAGTTCTACAGCGTGTAGTACTTAGCTTACCAAATATGTTAATAACCTTTGATCTGGTAATTAAAGTGACTAAGGAAAGAGAATAAACTAGTCAATTTAAAAATTATTTTGTATCTATAGATTTTATGGCTGCGCATTTCGAATCAGAAGGGATGAGATTCTACACAACGAAAGGATAGGGCGGTCGTAAAAAAAAAACCTTCCCCGTTATAATGAACTTCTAGCGGTCTGTTCGCTCAACCAAAAAATGGATTTTAGGTACAGTTACATTTTAGGCTTCTTAAACTTTTTTCACTTGCGACCCCTTTCTACCACTGAGATTTTTTTCGTGACCCCACGACCCCATAATATTTACGAAAATTTTGTGTGGCCCCTAAGCATTGCGTAAATCTGACACACGCGTGAGTGAAACTGTCAATTTTTTTCACTTGTACTGTAACATACTATTGCAGTTTTAGGTCATCAGCTGTAATTTCTAATTTTAAGACACAGAAAAATGTAAAAATTTTAAATAAGAAATGAAATGACAGCGTCACGTGCAAAGCAAGTAAAATGAACGTTTATATTATAAAAAGAATGCGTCGAAACGTTTTCCTTTTTTAATTTGTCTGTATCGTCTTATCTTTATCTGTTTTCAGAAACACTTTGTAAATATATTTGGTAATTGTAAAATTATTATAATAAGTTACAGAAATATCAAAAATGCTAAAATTTTTGGCGACCCCATGCTGCAGGTCTCGCGACCGCATGGGGGCCGCGACCCACAGTTTAAGAAACTCTGATTTAAGGTATCCCCTCCAGATTGTGATGATTTAAAACCACAGAGCTGTCACGGTGGAAAAACTTAGAAATTTTCGAATGGCAACACCTATTGTTTTCCTGTAGAAACTGTGCGCGTTCAAAAACTATAAATGGCGTTGGAACGATACACGTATAACAAAAATTGTAACATCAACTCAAACTGTAACTGTATTTGTAAAATGTTTATAAACAGGAGCATTGTGAAAGACTAATAAGAACACAAGAGAGAAGACGGGGGAAGGGGACTTGAAAATTGCAAGCTTCTAACGTGTAACAACGTTTCGAGATAAAGTCCATCTCCCGTAACTTTGCAGTTTCGTGGCCACCGAGATCCCCCGATTTCATTCCGATGGATTACGGATTCTGGGGTATCTAATATCTAAGGCGTGCAAATCAAATCAAACACACTTGTCAGAAGGGAACAATATCATAAAACGTGAAGTTATACAGATTCCTGTTGCGATGCTAAGCTCTTCACAGCGTTTAACAGTTTCCTGCATGCGATGCGTTATCGTCTGCGAAGGTGGGCACGTTGCAAATTGGTAATTCTAGTAACCGTCTTTTTCCTCTTTTCTCTTGTGCTGTCATTGCTCCTTTACAATGCTTTTTGTCTGCAAATGTTTTACACTGAACATATTTATCAGAGTATCGTTCTAACGACATTTTCATGATTTTTCATCGCGCTGATCAGTTTGTGCAGGAAAAGAGTGGATGTTGCCATTCGTAAATTTCGAAATGTTTTCACTGCCACGTAACCATGAGAATTCTGCTGTTTTAAATCATCGCAATTTCGAGCTCATACCTTAAAATGAAATTTCATTTCGAGCAGGCAGGACGCTAGGGGTTCGTATATCTAGGACTTTTTCATGACCACCCTGTATAGATGAATGGTTATAACTCCAAAAATGCTCAAACAGAGATATTTGTTCTACTGAATTTCTGTTAAATAAATACACAGCACCCTGTGGAATCTCTAGATAAAAGAAATACCGAAATCATAAATTCATTAGTCTTCCCCGCACAAATGCTTTCACTTGCTTAAAACACTTGGAAACACGAATGGCTCGATCATCCTTTTTATTTCCAATTATGTGTCCGGTGTCTGCGTCGTGTATTCGTCGGCGCTACTCTCATTCATAACGGGCTCTTAAGACTTGTGTATTGAAAAACGTGTTCCACCGTCCTTATAATACTTTCTTGAAATACATGAATTTCGTCACTACCACCTGCTCTACCGTCCAACACTTTACCTTAACTGTCAGACACGCATTAAAATGCGCTTACTGTCATTCTGAGCAAGAAGTAAACCAAAAAATTTCATTTAATCAATCAATACAAGTTTTGTCGGGCTATCGCTAATACGTGCAATGTTGCCAGCTCAATTATAAATCTGCCGTAAAGGCACGTGACGTTATGAGTCGGGCGTAGTAAGAGGAGGTCTAAGATAAAGAGAGGGGGGGTGACCATACAACACAAGGTTGTAGAAACTAAACGTTAGGAAAAGAAAACTAGAAAAGGCTTGACAAAAGTGCGAGATGTTGTCGAAATATGCATAAGGAAAAAAAAAAAAAGTGGTGATACAAAATTTGTATATACCATGTTAGTGTGTGTGATTATGGCAAAGCCTCGAGGGCTATCTGCCTAAGTGGAGGGATGCCTTCGTGGAGGACTTTCCAAGGGAAACTGGCTCGTTGCACATGGGGAAAACGACAAAAACGCCCATGCAGCCAGCCCATTCGCGGGATTTGAACCTCGGACCGAACCACCGGTGTTCGGCGACTTTACCGCTCGGCCGCTGGTAGGCTGTATTTTTCATGAATATATAAAATATAATAAAGTGAAAGGTAAAAGAATATTATAGGATGTAATACAAAATATATACAGTAAATATATATACATGAGTACAATAAATTTTCTTAGATGTCTACCATTTTATATGTGAACTGGCGGGCAAACTAGTGACGTGGAAAAGTAGTGCTATTGTTGCGAAATGCCCAGCGGTTGCACGGTGAGATAGCTTCTCCGCAAAGCGGGTTGAAAACGAAGCTCCTCCAGCGGAGATAAGTCTGCTGGCTGTGCAATCGTGGACTTGAGGTTGCCAGAAAGTGGTAAAACAGGCATGGTTGCCAGACAAAGCTTGAAATCACCCATTTGGCGATACATGGTGACAAAATTGGCCATATGTCATAGACGAGCACTATTAGCAAGTTTCTAGAGAATATTCTCGAGGGTAGGTTAAAGCTATATATACCTTGTCTGTAAGGATAGAATGTAGTGCCTTGAGTTCAGAGATCTAGCGAGGCTTGACCGCGATCTACCGAGTTGCTATACTTGGTGCTTTGCCATGAAGCTGACTTCGCCGGCATAGCTTGAAGGCTGTATTCCTAACTGTTTAAACTTGTTTGTTGTAGTTGCAAACGTGTCTTCGGAACTGTCCTGTGTAATAGTGTTTATTGGAGAATAAATTGTGTTTTGATTCTTCATCGAGTGTTGTCATCAATTCCTCCAACTCCACGTATCCGCAGAACGCAACATTGTAATATATTCTGCCTAAGTTTATTTTTACAAAGCTTTTGTGCTTTTATGTCCGCAAATTCTAGCTCCTTTTCGACTTTTGTTTGTACATTTACGGATGGAAATATCATTTATGTTCGTAAATTCAGCCTCGTTTTCCACTTTTAGCTCCCAGCTCGTTCATTAGCCTCAGATTAGTTAATTAGCCGATGATTTATGACAAATACAAAAATTGAACTAAAAAAAAAATTGTTAAACAATGTTAGAGCAAATGAAGAGCCAGTAACATTTTAATAATGACTTTATCTAGTTGACTGGAAAACAAATGCAGCTTAAATTGTCTTATCCTGAAAGTTATATTAAATTAAGTTGTGTTTTTGGATTTTCAGACGAAGCGACTTTTCATTTTCTAACGAAGGTATTCATTACCTTCACAAAATTCACAAAATACATTTGGCTTTTCATGCAAAGTACAAGGAGTTGAATTACTTTCAGATGGTGATTACCCAATGGTTTTTTATGCTACATTAGAATCATGTATTATGTCTGATTTCGAGATTCTGAATCAAGTCAACATAAAGATGAATCAATTTGAGATTTTTAAAAAACTAGGATAAATCGAAGCGAGTCAAATTTTGCTTTTTTATTGTTTTAGTTTGTTATAGCAAAGCACACTATGGGCAAAGGAGAGGGATGCCTTCGTGGAGGATTTTCTGAGCTCATATGCATGACAGTCAAGTAAAGATTAAGCTGATATAGTTTGAAAATGAAAAAAATAAATAGAACTTATTACATTCATGTTTAAAAAATGTTTCTTTCAGTCGATATGTTACCGTGAAAGACCGAAATTGGAGAATGTCGACTTTCACCGGAGAATATCAACATTCACCAAATACGTCGGTGAAAGACCGAATATTTCACTACATTCTTGTACATTCGGACCCTCAACGATGCATGTCGACAATCACAGATATGCTCTGGTGAAAGTCGAAAAGAGAGGTCATAAAGTGCCATAATAGTTTAAGTTGTTGCAATCAATAAGATTTGAATCACATAATTTAGTAAGTTTTTTATTACTGTTATTTTATTTTCTCATTTAGAACGTACTGTGTAATTAAGTAAGTTTTTAACTTCTATTATTTTCCTTTCTCATTTTGAATGTATTGTGTGTTTTAGGTTCTCATGTTCTTAAGTTCTTATTTCAAGTCTCAAGTGCGTTTATGCGCGACTGAATGACGGAGAAGAAAATATAATATTGTTATATGTTTAACATTCACCATTAGTACATGGTGAATGTCGACATTGATCGGTGTAACTCAGAAATAAGAGTATTTGGAAAATATTTCGGACATACACCAAGAGACTATGTGAATGTTGACATTCAGCGGTGAAAGTCGACATTCTCCAGATTTCGGTGTTTCACCGTAACAGATATATACAACGGATATCATTCACATTGAAATGTTTTTACACATTTCCTTTTCATGTGTATATAGAAGTTATAAATGTTACTTTGGACGTAACCCGCTCATTTAATAGGCTTGCCCCCAGTAATATTTAATTTTTTGTGATACTTATTTTTTACTTTTCCATTCTACTTGATGTAAATTTAAGATGCATTTTGATTGGAACATATCTGCTAAGCAATTTTACACATTTCTGTTATTATTGTAATTCATGAAATATTTTTGCAATACTATATATTAAGCTCCTTGGGACGGAATTGTTTGATTTTACATATCTGTTTTTACCTTTAGCTCTCAAAAATGGTTCCTAACCTCTGAGGGTCCAGCGGTAAAGTCGCTGAACACTGGTAGGTCGTTCCGAGGCACGAATCCCGCAAGAAGGCTGACTGCATGGACTTTCACGTGGTTTACAATTGGCTTATAACGTATGTACGAGCCAGTTTTGCTTAGAAAGTCCTCCAAGAAGTTAGCCCTCCACTTATGCAGATAGCCCTCGAGAGCGTTGCCATAAACAAATAAGCCAAACCAAACTAAAAATAGTTACCTTGGGTTATTCGAATTTGTACCGGGTGAAGATGTGACTACTATTTCACTATCACGAGATGTGAAATGATTACAGACCTCAGTGATGCAAATCTGTCTTCGTTTACTCGTAATATTATCGCTCTCCACTCCCCCCTTTTGTTTATCCGCCTACCCTCTTCGAAAAAGAAGAGCAAGCGAATGGGCTGCATCAATCATAGAAATCGCGTTCCAGCTGATGACTTTGCCCAAGTGGGTGGTAAAAGGGGTGGGATTTAAATTTCTACATTCCTCCTCTCATCCTCCTTTCTGCTTGATGTTCCAATTTATCTCGAGGGAAGAGAAGGAATAATTTTATCTTAAAAGTCTACTAGAGAAAACATCTATTATAAACGGGGACGGGTAGCAATTACTCTGTCCTAGAAAGAAGATTAAATTTGAGGAGAAATCCAAAATAAGAATATTTGAATATTATTCATTTCTCCAGAACTGACAGAAATTTGAAAGCCTGACCGCTAAATTTAAACTATCGTGAAAACTTATCACCGATTCTCATTTAAACTGCCATAGGACTGCGAGTATTTTAGGAACTTATCACCGATTCTCATTTAAACTGCCATAGGACTGCGAGTATTTTAGGAACTTATCACCGATTCTCATTTAAACTGCCATAGGACTGCGAGTATTTTAGGAACTTATCACCGATTCTCATTTAAACTGCCATAGGACTGCGAGTATTTTAGGAAGCAGTCATAAACGAGGGTCAGTTGGGATATATTCGAAACTAATACAACTTTGTATGCTTTGCAAAAGTTTGCAAATAAAATATTACTCACCCCATAAGCACTTCTGTAGAATTAAATCTACCCCAGCTGAAAAGAATTTTGAATAAACCAGTGAATGTATTATTTAGGGCATGTAGCTTTACAGTGTAAATTTCAAGGTCATTTATCATATAGTGCAGTGTTTCGCATATTCTTTTGTGCTATGAACCGCCTTAGCCTTTTTGAAATTCTTATGCCCGCTAACTTATATACAATTTTTAATGCTCAGAAACAGAAATGTTAACTAAAGAAACTTGAATGATAAGTGAATTTTCAGAACATGCAATGAAGAACTGAAATTTGTTGTGCTGCACCCTTTTGCTCAGCCTCTTTTGTGGCATGCCTACCAAAGCCATTTAAAAACTGTTATGCCACCTAACATATATATATAATTTTTAATGCTCAAAACCTGAAATATTAAGTAAAGAAACTTGAATGGTAGGTAAATTTTCAAAATATGTAATGGAGAACTGAAATTCAAGTACAAAATAATTTAAATGAAAGATTTTTTCCATATTATTTCATTATTAGTGATTATTTCTTATAAAAACTGAGCGCGATCTATGCGCTTTATACTTGCTGGAAAAAGATTTTATATCGGATTCCAGTTTATTAGCTTCAGCCTCCAGTCTCTGCGGTTTTGAATTCTCCTCGGTCCCTGAAAAATTCCTCTATCAAAGGAATTTTTCAAATGTATGCCACTAATATGCATTACCAAATAAATTAACCTAATTATAAAAGCAAGCCTACCGAAGATAATGCACACTCATAGGTACACGGAAACGTTTCTTAATATATTACTTTGCAGCGGCAGCGCCAAACAGGTGATACAGATTCAAAATCTCTAGAGAAATCCGCCAATTGGCGAAACAGCAAACAAAGACAGTAAACTTGTTTGGCAACCCTACGGGCTGCCAACTAATATCTAATTTCAACTAACATCATTTTGCCCATAAAACTCCAGAAATGCATGAAAATAAAACATTTTGAGTTATTTCAAAGTAAAAAATTTACTATCTCCTCGGACTGCGCTGTTTAAATTCCACCCTGAGCTATTTAAATTCACTGTATAGCCGTGGCTCTTCGGTACAGCGGCGAAGAGGCGAAACAGGTTTACATTGCGTCTATGGAAGCTTTCATTCTTCTGCTTAGAGATTCTCTAAGTAACGACTTCAGTCTAGTCTTGTGCCTTCAACGTGATATGTAAACTTCGGCATCCTTGTCTCTATTAGGACTATAATCTTTCATTATTATGTATCTATGTTACTTCTCCTTATTAAATCTTATTATTCTATCTCAATTACGATTGCTATATTTCTAGGTAATGTTATGTATACTTTTGCAGGCCACGTGTCGCGCTCTTTTTTTCAGTCGAAAGCTGCTTTGTTCCCTGAGAGACTATTGTTTTTGTTTTGCGATTTTGCGTGGAATCACTCTGAATTTCCGTTTCACATTTCAAGCTGTTGCCACCCAATATTATCACCCTGTATTACATTTGAAGAAATTAAATAATGGAGAATCTCCATAAATGTCTGTATGTTTCGCGCATTGTGATAAAACGACGGTACCTAGAGCTATCCAATTTTCAATGGCGTAATCCTCCTGCGAATATGGGCATCTGGAAGCCCAAATTTGAAACTTGGAATTTGCTTTATTATCGATTTCACATTCTGTAATATTTAATAAATAAAGTTAACACACAAAATGTAAAAAAAGCTGCCTTTTAGACGTAATTTAAAATCTGAAACCTTTCAGTTTTTTTATTTAAACTTTCTTATTTTTAAAGAAGGGGGATTTTTTTTTTTTTTTGTAATTAATGATAAATTTAAAATTTTGCAACAGTTACGTTTTTGGACATTAGTATTTTAAAGAAATATTCGTAAAATAATGGGGGGAAAATTGAGCGATTTTCGAACAGTCACTAAAAATCAGTAAATTACTTTAAAAAATCGATATGAACATGTTAAGTATTGTTGCTCTCCTTATTGTGTGCCTTCGCGGTGTTACCGGAAGCACGTCCGGCTAGCAATAGGAAGATCGAATTTTCGACTCTTAGCGAGGGCATTGCACATTTTTCGTGTTTCTTGCTTCGATATACTTAATGACTGTACAGTTGCTTATCATGCGGTAGATGATAATTCGTCACCATTTGGATCTGGAAACTGAACCCTCAATTTCCCATTCTCCCTTTAAGTGGGGGGAGGGAAGAATGTCAGGTGCTTTCTCCATTCTTACCACATGCCTTCATGATATAATTGGAAACATTCTGATAACAAACAGGAAATTGATTTTTTGTTTTATCGGATGGTACAAATAGTAATACTCTGAGTTTTTTTTTTTTTTTTTTTTTTTTTTTGTTAATCAAATATTTGTGCAGAAAATAGAGCAGAAAGTCGCTTAACGTTAAATATAAAAAATCTAAATCGAACTTTAAAATTCCCTCCTTCGTTGTCTGAAGAACATGCTCAAAATTTTGTAGCTCTGTGAATTTTCTCCTCTGCGTTACACATGGAACTTGCATACAGATACTTTCATTTTATAATAAGATATAAGAATTTTTGAGCTTTGGAAATAATACAGTAGTTTTATAGTAATTTAGAAAATGACCATATGATTTATCCAAATATTATGAACCAAAAATAGTATATATAAATTATAAAGAAAACATTTTCGATAAAATATAATGATCAGTTTTACCTAAAAAATAAAAATAAAATATAAGAGCTATATTACATGCGTGAGCATTTTACTTACATTACTCATGTCTAGCTTCTTGCATTTTTGAGATGCCATTGGATACCTCAAAACCACGCAACTTGAACCCACTTGACTGTTACTCGAATAAAATTTAAATATGCTTTTACATTTCCTCTTCGGTTCCGAAAGATACTTCAGGAAATAGTACTTGGTGTACTGCTGCCTGTTTTTGCTCACGGAATGATGCATTTAAGGAAATCTACTCAAAGAAGATTCACGTTAGAGAAACTATTGAAAATTTTTGAACGGTACTCTGAATGCACTCCGAATAAAAAAGAACACTGAAACAAAGTTTATGTTCGTTGCTTTAAGCTAGGGAAAAAGAATGCACGTTGCTCCAGGAAATTGATTCAATCGGGTAGAAAGTTAAAGAAAAGAGGGTGGAATCCTGTCTTAATCTCAAGAAATCAGTTAGTTATAAAATAGGCTTCAGAAATAGCCAAGATATTAAATAAGAAATAGGATGTTAGAGATACGAATCAGTATTTGATCTTAAGATTTGATCCAAACAACTAAAGAAACCGAACAAAAAAGCCGGTTATGACCATAAAAGCGCTTGAGGGCAATCCATTTTTAAAAATTGGCAGCCGAGATCTTTTGCTTTGTTTTGATTATGACAAAGCATGGAAAAGCCACCTGTCTAAGCGGAGGGATGTCTTCGCGGAGAACATTCTAATAAAAACTGGGCACTGTTCTGTTATCATGACCGGATTAAGATATCATCAAAATTTTTAAAGAAAAAAATACACAATTTACAAACATATAAGTAAAGAAACTGAGATCACTGTGCCGAGTAACAGAGTGGATATAGTATATATATACATATGTTTATATACTCTTGGTGCGGCCGATTGCAACCAAAATACGAGGTGCACATCTACATGTTATAGTATTCCTATATACAACATTTCAACGTTCTGAGGCTACTCGTTTTTGAGTTATGCGAGATACATACGTACGTACATACAGAATCCTCGAAAAATTCCCTTCAGAATTCTTTTTTAAGCAGTTTTATGAATTATTTTGCAGGAAAAGAGTCTTTTATCCTGTCCTTACGCACAGATGCCACTCAAAAACATCGTTAAATTGCATTCGAAAGCGGTCAAAATGGATATTTTAGTTGAAATGTGCTGCCTGAAACTTTTCGCGATTACAATGCTTCCTTTTCACTTTTCACTCACAAACCAAAAAACTTTCAACTAACTAAATACTATATGTCTACAAGGGTGTTGACATTGATTCCAAGTCAAAATTAAGTCAAAAAGAAAGGAGAATGCGTTGCTATAAATTAAGAAGTTCGCCAAGTAAATTATTCTTGGCGAAAACTGGAAAAAATGCGCAAGTTAAATTTTTGAATTTCTTCGTAAATTTATCACGAAAAATTACAAAATTTAATATCTAGGCATAATTTGAGTAGTAGAATCGAAATATGAAAAACATTGGTATGTTATTTCAGAAATAGTCCGATTTTGTGTCAAAATACCTATATTAGAACAGTGTTATATATAAATCTAATATATATCCTAAGTCGCGCTTTGGAGACATGAAAAACGCAATTTGAAATTAGTCAATCGGCCCAGTAGAATGGCAGATAGAAAACTGTATCACTTTCTGTATTTTCTCCCTCCTTTCCGCCCACCAGCGGCCGAGCGATCAAGTCGCTGAACCTTGGTTGTTCGGTTCGAGGTTCAAATCCCGCGGACGGGCTGGCTACATGGGGTTTTTCATGGTTTTCCCCATGTGTAACGTGTATACGAGCCAGTTTCCCTTAGAAAGTCCTCCATGAAGGCATCCCTCCCTTTAGGCAGATAGCCCTCGAAGCTTTACCGTAATTAAATAACCTAACGTCCCTCCTTTCCGCATACCTTCGTGGTGTAACTGGAAGCCCGCTCCACGCGCATTGGAGGGGTCCGGAGTTTGAATCCTTGCGACTCGCATTGCATATTTTTTAAATTCTTGCATTGTTATGGCAAAGTGACTCAATACTATTATTATTTACACAGTTTTTTCTGTACTTTTTCTTTGTTTGACCGATTCTTTAATGCGGTTTCTGTTCCTTACACAGTAAACGAAGTTCTGTACAATGTTTTTTATACTATATTTGCGCAGTTTTGTCTGCGTTTCTCACAAATCCCTTAATCACCGACATATTATCGCATTAATATGGTACGACGCGTAAGAGAAACTCAAATATTCATTCTAATTTCTGAAATTGTAATTCAGGACGAAATTTGAATTTTGTTTCAGTTTGGATCCAGTCTTGACATTACTATATTTTGTATTCAAAACTATACTTCTGTATTACTTTAAATTAATAGACAAAACAAACATAAAAACCGAGTCAGGAGCAAAATTTTTGATTAAATTCTAATTTCAAATTTCAGTATCTAAATTTGTATTTATAATTTTAATGCTAAATTAAAATACATAATAGAGATGAATTTAATTTGAGTAAGGTTCCAAAGAAGCAAAACTTAAAACGAAGTTTTTCAAGAGAGTTAGAAGTTGTAAGACCATTGCTTTACAATATTTTATAACACCTAAAACCAAAAAACTTTCAACTAATTAAATACTATATGTCTACAAGGGTGTTGACATTGATTCCAAGTCAAAATTAAGTCCCGTAAACTACTAGACTTCGACTTTTCGATGTCTGTGTACACCACCAATCTTCCATTCCTGAAGCTGGTGTCATCAATCCAAGCGGATCATTTATAAAACCGAGTTAATAAATTACCCCTTCTTGGCTAAAGACAAACAACCTTTATCGGATTTTCCTTGCAGATTTCTTCCGCATCCGCCAACCAAAGCTGCCAGCTAATTTATCTTATTTTCTCAAGAAGTTTTACCTTGAGTCTCAGCTTGAACCAAAACGGAAGAGTTTTAAAAAATCTAAGTAAATAACTTCATTGTAATCATGTACGGATCAACGAAAACAACTGACCTGCTTTCAGAATTACTGCATTTTAGGTTTATACCTAATTATGGTGCCCAGTCATTTTGATCACAACATACTTAATGAAAACATTCTAGCATTTAAAAGATTTTATTAGGGCTATTCATTTCGTTTCAACATTTTACGTCGGTTCACTATAAACGGCGTTTCACTTTTAATATTGTTGCCAACAAATATTAGAGCCTAGTATTATATTTGAAGAAATTAAATGATGAAGAAGCTGCATAAATGTATGTATATTTTTCACATTGTCATAAAACAACGGTACCTAGAGCCATCCAGTTTTGAATAACGTACGCTGTGAATGTCATTTCAGAAAAAGTCCGATTTCGTGTCAAAATATCTATATTAGAACAATGCTATATATATATCTTTTACGCATCCTAAGTCGTGCTTTCGAGATATGAAAAACGCAATTTGAATTTTTTCAATCGGCCCAGTAGAACGAGAGATATATAACTGTCCCGCCATGTTTTTAGTCCAAAGGGGCTTTGTCCCTGAAGGACTATTGTTTTCGTTTTGCGATTTTGCGTCGGACTCCTATAAACGTCGGTTCACTTTTCAAACTGTAGCCACAAAATGTTAGAGTCCTGCATTATATTTGAAGAAATTAAATAATGAAAAATCTGCATAAATGATTGTCTATTTCTCGCATTGTGATAAAACAATGGTACATAGAGCCATCGAATTTTGAATGACGAAATCCTACTGCGAATATGGGCATCCGAAATCCCAAATTTGGAATTTGTTTTATTATAGATTTTATATTTTGTAAAACTTTAACGAATTTTTGATTTACAAACTCAATGCTTTAAAAGCGAGAAATGGCAACGTTATATAGAAAAAAAATACTTTTATCTCCAGCTCGTGAGACTGTGTATATCGGAAATTCTAAAGATATGCTTAATTTAACATTATTTTGCGATATTGCTCTTGAACTGAATTTTATGGTTTAAGTGCAAAGAACATGATATTTAATAAATAAAGGTAACACTCAAAACGTTAAAAAAACGCCCCTTTGGACGTAATTTAAAATCTGAAAAATTTCAGATTTTTTTTTTTTTTTTTTTTTTTTTTTTTTTTTTTTCCGCAGTGTACATCTTCATCAGAATATGTCATCTGGAAAATTTGGAATTTATTTTATTATCTATTTCGTATTTTGGAATGCATTTATTAGTTTTTGATTAACAAACTTAACGATTTCAATGAGATCAATGGCAACACCGTAAAAAGAACATTTTTATCTCCAGCGAGAGAGACTCTGCATCGAAATTTCTAAAGATAGGCTCTTTTTTATAAACGCGAAGAAAATGGTATTTAATTAATAAAAGTAACACAAATAACGTTAAAAACGTCCCTTTGGACGTAATATAAAATCTGAAAATTTTCAGATTTTTTAATTATTTTTTAAATGTATGTTGGAGTTTAGTTTATCAAATTTATTGTCGTTACTTTGTTGAAATTCTTAAAAAGTTTTATATTTTATTTTTTATTTTACAGAATTACGTGACAGCCACTTTTCTTTTGCAACATAAACCATTAATATTAATGGTATACCCAACACAAAATTTTTGCATGATTGCTTCATTCTCTTATCGCTAATTCCCTTATTCCTGAATGCCTTTTTATTTCAAATAATTAAGGAAATTTTCCATCTCTTCCGGTGTTAATAACAGTACCCAATCAACTAATAAACAGCATGCTTTTCAACTGGTCTGCTTTCATCAATTCCGAAATACAGATACCCATTTACAAAGTATTGGAGCGGCATCTCGCACTAGAAGAAATAAGTATTCATCAAATATAGAATTTTTATCTGCCTTCCAACACAATAAACAATTTTCAATAAAGGTGTTTAGTACCTCTGAAGAAGGAAGAGATGTTTCAGTTTGTCAAATTCGCGATTTAATCGAAGCGCAAATGTATAATTATTTCAAGAACCTGTTCTTAAGTATTATTTGATTAAAGAATTTTGGAACTAAAAACCCAAAACATTGAGAATTAGGCAGCCAAAGGGAAAAGGCGATATAATACAGCGAAAAAAATCGTTACCTCTTCCAATTGAGATTTCCTAAGTTTTGGTGTGCCTCGTTTCTATGCATTGCAGATATAATGCAAAATTTTTACGTTGACAAAGTGCCTCCATGCGCTACATATGTTCCTGTCAGTTACGTTTCTCAGCAAAAATAATTGGCCAAACCTGTTTCCCATAAAATATTTTTATAGGAAAGTCTTCCAAGTGAATTTGCCGGAGTAATTTCTTTTTCCGTGCATCATCATTTGCTATTTCTTCATCTTTTTACTTATTTTGATCATTTTCGAAATATTCCATTTCCTTTTGTTTATTACAATATTTTCGAAATATCTAATTTTCTTTCGTTTATGATTATTTGTCATTTTTTCGGACCACTGCTACTTACTTTTCATTGACTTAACTGTCGTTCAACACTAAATCCTTAACCTCTGCAACCTCCTTTTGCAAGTATTTTAGTTATTTTGGTTGTTTTGGTTAGTTTGGCTTTAATTATTTAATTACGGTAAAGGCCTCGAGGGCTATCTGCCTAAAGCGAGGGATGCTTTCGTGGAGAAGATTCCAAGGGAAATTGCTTCATATACTCGTTACACATGGGGAAAACCCTGCAGCCAGCCCTTTCGTCGAGATTCGAACCCCGGACCGAACTACTAGTGTTCAGGGACTTTACCGCTCAGCTGCTGGTTTGCCCTATTTTGGGGGGGGGCGGGGGAATCGATAGAATATGGAATTACTGACGGAATGTTATGTTCTTTCTCGGCACTACAAGCAATTTCTTTTTAGAAGAATAACAGAACCGGATATTTGATTAATCGAATTCACTTGCTGTAGTTGGAATAATCCAGTTTTGAACAGATGAAATAGAATAAATTCTTTTATTAGATTCTTCATGGGAACTAATTTCCAAACCAGAATTACCATTGGATAATTCTTGTACAACTTTTACCGAGTCGTCTTCTGATAACTATATTCTTCGAATGGGTTGCAAGCAACATGATTAATAGAAAAAAATTACAGGTACAAAAAAAGTGGGCAGAAACATCCCACATATGCGAGCGAATTGAAAGTGCTACACAGAACAAGACGAATAACTTGAAACATTCAGACAAGAAACATGAAACCATCTTGGGATATTAACACTTTAGGAAGAGCGAGCCTCACTTGTATTCCAACCAGATGTATAACAACATTTGGCATGAAAATAAAAAGAAAACTCAAACAAATGGCGTCAAGCTCTGTACACCAAGCCCAGTAGCCTTTAAATAAAACAGAGGAGAAAAACAGTCAATATAACCGCTAGCGGTAATTTTAAATATTTATAGCTATACGTAAAAAATGAGCCCACCAGCGGCCGAGCGGTAAAATCGCTGAACACTGGTAGTTCGGTCCGAGGTTCGAATCCCGCGAATGGGCTGGCTGCATGGGCGTTTTCGTGGTTTTCCCCATGTGTAACGTGTATACAAGGCAGTTTTCCTTAGAAAGTCCTCCACGAAGGCATCCCTCCTCTTAGGCAGATAGCCCTCGAGGCTTTGCCATAATCACACACACACACTAAAAATGTAGTCGTTTAAAACATGCAAAATAAATTATGTTGTCATCATGGTGTATATTTCATGGTGTATATTAAGTCAAAATATTAAAGCCTCTGATTGCTCAACATTTTGAAAAGTGCTTCAAATGTTGCATATGTTTTTATTTCCTATTTGAAATTAAAAATAAGAAATCATGCTTCACATTTAAAATGTATTCAAAAATATGAAACTTAGTGCACAATCAAACCCATCTGTTGAGAAAAGTGTGATTTATAGTCTAAATGCTGGACAAAATGCATTACTGACGGTTGAACATTGACCGCGATACTCTTTTAAAAATTTAGTTGCTTTTTATTGGATTGGAAACAGCGGGAAACGCTTTTAATAGAGGTAACTAATGTATGCCCTAGGATATCGAGCAATTAGCAAATTTTGCTGCATTTATGTTACCAGTGGAAATCGCGGCATAAACTGTCAGAAGGTTAGGATTAATTATTACAGCCAGTTTTAAGTAGATCATTTGCTATAGTCTTACCATTACCACTGTGAACTGGAAATGCCTTCCCTTACTAACTAAGTCTTTAATGAAACTTTTGCAAGTTTTATAAGAATTTACGAAGAAACGTTGAGTAAATGAACAACCGAAGTTCTCCATAGGATCAAGAGTTTACCTATTATGGTACATCGTACAATCCCACCGCACACACTGCAGCTAGAATTTATTCAGTCTAATGATTTAGGACATATAGAGATTTCAATATAGTTTCAAATATAATCTGTTTTACACATAACAAGATTTCATTTATTTTTCATTATATGATAATAAAAGGAGTTTGCGCTCAGACCAAACTAACAGTGTTCAGTGACATTACCGCTCGACCGCTAGTGGGCAATGTTTGTCTTTAATTAGAAACTTTTGTAAGTACTGTAAAATAGTAACACGTTTCCTTTTCATTGACGAAACATATTTCAGTTTAAGTGTTCGTAATGACCATGTGCGTGTGTTCGGAAGAGATAGTTTAGCTTTTATCTAATAATCTTCTGCAGATCCAATTCCTGACACCATGCTGTTAAAAGTCGTTAATTATAATATCCAGTGACTTTGGAATACCAGATCAGTTTGTGCGGATGTTATGTGAATATTCTCAGTTAAGGGGCATGAGCAAGTGTAGTGATCAGGAGTTCTCTCTTCTCCGCACATACCGATGTCAGAGTTCATAGTCTTCAACTACAGAAAACGTATTCTATAGTCTGCGACCATAAGAAAATTTGTTCCATAGTCTACGACTACAGAAATTGTATATACTTGAATTTAATCTTATGTTATTTTAAATAAGTGGAAAATAATAAGTAAATAAGAAATTTAAAGAATTCATGAAAAAGTTATTTTAGCCTATGTAGAAATTTGCCCTTTTGATTCAGACTACATGAATAACTCGCTTGTTAATCTAGACTCGCTGTTGTCTTAGGGATATTCATACAAGTTATTTACATGTTAAAGTCAAGCAACTTTAGATTCAAAAAGTCTTTATTTTATCGAGTACAGTTGATATAGGCTCTACTTCCTCTTTAATGTAATTTTGTTGTAGAAGAATGTCAAATGTCAATTATTCTTGAAATAGAGCTTTAAGTAAACATTATGATTATCTAACTACGTTTATGCTTATTTTACCTAAAAATAGCTCATTATCTCTACATGTAATGAAAGAAATAATCTGTCTGTGTGTGTCTTTCATACGTGCTGCGCGTAAGCTAATATACCCAGGGGTACGAAATTTAGTACATAGGTGCATCTAGACAAAAGCCATTGCACCTCAAAGCGATTTTTTCAAAATTCGAATCAGATTTTTTTTAATTTTATCTTTTTTGATGAAATCGCATCATTTTGAATAATTTTATTCTTGTAGAAATGTATTCTTGGCAACAGTTTTTCATTCAATGCTTTGAATACAGGGCTGCTGACTGTTGAAAATATGAGATAAAATATTATTAAGTATACACGCATATCGCAATCTTCTTATTCTGACGCGCGTGTGCCTCGCGAGGCACAACAGAAAAATTTCCATTTTTTTTTTCTCTCCTTCTCTTTATTAGCTAATGGCAAACAGATTTGTATATTTTGAATTATGTAATCCACAAAGCACAAGTTTGATCAGTTATTGCTTTCTGATGATAGTTTCGTTCTTTTAAAAAGGGGGTTTCGGCAACAGTTTTTCATTCATTGCTTTGGATACTGGACTGCTGACTGTTTTCTTTTGAAAATATGAGATTTATTGATTATTTCATTGACTTTTTTATATTATGTTTTAATTATATATAATTTTAGTTATATAAAAGGTTTTTCATAATTGTTTTCAGGAAACAAAGTTCTTAAACTTCCTTTATACCATTTGAATTCTTACGATTCTGCAACGGGAAGTTGGTTAATTTATTTAGTAGGATAATTAACATTTGTTTTAAGGAATATTGCTTATTTCACTGTTATTTTTTATATATATAATAGATTTTTATGGAAATTTATTTATTTTTTTTATATTTAATATTTGGTGTTTCCTTTAGGCATTTGGTACATTTAAAAGCCAGACGGAGGCCGATCGCGTAGCGTATAGTATATAGTGCTTTGTTTAAATGTTGTGCCCACCAGCGGCCGAGCGGTAAAGTCGCTGAACACCAGTAGTTCGGTCCGAGGTTCGAATCCCCCGAACGGGCTGGCTGCATGGGGGTTTTCGTGGTTTTCCCCATGTGTAACGTATATACGAGCCAGTGTCCTTTAGAAACTCCTCCCCGAAAGGCATCCCTTCCCTTATGCAGATTACCCTCGAGGCTTTGCCGTAATTAAATAACCTAACCTAACCTGTTTATATGTTATATCTGCAGTCTAACGAAAAGGATTCGTGAGGAAAAGTGTAACATCGTTCCTTTTTCATTCGCGAATCATGTTTCAGTTTAAGTGTTAGTAATGACCATGGGCGTGTGTTTTTAAGAGATAATTTAGCTTTTATCCAATAACCTTCTGCAGATCCAACCCCCGATAGCACGCTGTTAAATGTCATTAATTATGATATCTACTCACTTTTGACTGTCTTATTGGCTTGTTTGACAATGATAAAACATACAGAAATTGTGTTACGGTATGTTATCTGTACATTGTTGATTTTTTGCATTGCTGACATACTTTGGTCTCCTTTCAGTAACTCATTCGTAATATTCTCGTTGTTTGGCATATCCATTCGTTTGACCTATCCTGTATCAGATACGAAGCAGCGAAATATCACCTTTCCAGAGGAAGGCATTCACTAATGCTGATGGGGTGTGAAACATGGACGAATTAATTTCAGAATGATTTGCTTCAATACTTAAGATTTTCTGCAGACATTTCCTGTAATAATTTTTATGATTTGTACGACAGATATCCTTCTCTCAAATGTCATTTAATAATAAAACAAAAAATTACTTTTAGTTATTGTCGGAATGTATGCAAATAGATAACCAGTATCAAAAATCTGATGTCTAAACCACATGACTTCCTTGTATGGAATATTAAATTATACGTATTTTTTCCTGCATTTCATTTAAGCGTGTTTCCTCGATTTTCATTAGAGATAGATTTCTCATTCAATTATTTCTGTTCTCACTTCGCGACAAGGCAAAAATACATAAAACCTCAAAATATCTTCACTTAAAAACTGCAAAACGTAGAAAAAGATAAAGCAGCAAATACAGGTAAAACAGCTATTTTTTTTTTTTTTTTTTTTTTTTTACAATTCGAATTAGAGTTTCTATGCAAAAACAAGCAATTCGGGCAGCTGGCAAGAAAGCAGATTTTTTTGTGCACAAAACTAAAAGTTTACTTTAGTCCCACTTGGCAAAAAGACACTAAAGGGGCAGAAACTGACTTAATTCAGTATTCTGCTAAGTTTCGAATTTAACAAATCTGATGTGTACACCACATGACATCCTTGTACGGAATATTAAATTATGCGCGTTTTTCCTACATTTCCTTTAAGCTTATTTCCTCGAACTTCATTAGAGATAGATATATTTCTCATTCGATTAATTAAGTTCTAACTTCGCGACAAGGCAAAAATACATGAAAACAAAATATATTTATTAAAAAGTCAAAAATATAAAGCATAAATACAGTTAAAACAATTTAAAGAACAATTTTTACACTTAGATTTTCTACCCCGAAACAAGCAATTCGGTCAGCAAAAAGGCAGATATTTTGGTCCACAACACTGAAAATTTAGATTTGGTATCACTCAGCAAAATGACACCGAAGGCGTAGAAACTGACTTAATTTGTTGTGGACGCTATGCTGAGTCAATATATGAGATAATTTAATAACTTAAATGATAATTCTAGAATTGATTAAACATGATTTAATTCGCAATAATAAAAGGAAACGTTATCTTTGTTGGTGCGAAGCTTAGTTTCTCTACATTGGCAACAAATCCACTATTCTATTAACTTTCAAAATATAAACAAATACGGCTGCTATGGTCAATATTAGGCTTAGCCACACTTAGAAAAACCTTTATATTGTTGATAATTGTACAGCTATTGCGTGGAAGTTAACTAGAGGCATAACAATCTTAACCGGATAATAAGAACAACATAATTCAATCATTTTTAAAGAAAAAATGCACGATTTCTCAACATATGAGAATGAAAAAACTGAGCTCAATGAGCCGAGTAACAGAGTGGGTATATATTTATATATATATAATATACTTTTGGTGCAGCCGATTGCCACCAAATAGGGAAATGCACAACTACATGCTATAGCAGTCCTTTATACAAAATTTCAACATTCTGAGGCTACTCATCGTGCAACACTGAATTTTGTATCCTTTGAAACAGGCTTCAGGCTGCGCAAGATTTCTCGTAGAGGTCTCATTGCCTGGAAGACTTTACTGGTGGAACAGTGTGACTTACTTCTTGAGATCTTAATTAACCCCATCTTTGGGTTCATAAAATTTCGTTGTAATACATCAGTACAAATTAATGACATCAAAGCTTATTAATGTTATCCATTAATATGTCTGTTTCCAAGACTTTCAATTCTTATTTCAAAACTTGTTCGGTCACTTTATAAGTATTTTCTCCCTCTTTTCCGCATGCTTTCATAATGTAATTGGAAGCATACTCGACGTGTATTCCAAAGGTACAGAGTTCTTGTCCCTGCGAGAATACTGCTTAGTTTTCACCTCTCTTGCTTCAAAATAGCTTAATGATTCTGCAAGTGGCACCCGAACTAAAAGATGGTGGACGAGAAGTCGCCACTGCCAGGATTTGAAGACTGGGTCTCCTAATCCCCTAGTCGCCTTCTAAAAGGAGAAGTATCTAAAGTACTTTCTCTCTCCTTTCTGTATTGTCTTTGCATTCATATTCGATTACCCAATTTATATTTATGTTTTAGGCTACTGTATAGACCCTCAATTAAATGTCTTCAGTTTCACTTAAAAATTTTCAAGAATTTTTTTTTTCGTGAGAACATAAACTCGGAGAGTAGCATATTTTAGGTTACATGAATTATATATGTATTTGAAAAAACATTTCACTGTTTATAAAGAATGATTTTGAGTTATAAAGAGCTTCTATTATAATACACTAAAGAAAATACTTTTGCTTCGAGGAGAAAGGCTTGGGTATGCAATTTTAAATAAACATCCTCAGGTTCGTAAACTACACTACGCTACTAGCCATCTAAAATACAATAGCATCGGAAACAAGAAATACAAAGCAATATTCAGTAGGCAAGTCATAAAAGTGTGGGTTAATTAAAGTGACAGCCCTATTCGAATTGTAAAATACGAAGGAATTAGTATTTTGTTAATCGCCATGCTCATGCTCGGCAATAACTGCTACGACACATCTTTGCACTCAGAGAAAAAGGTTTTGGGTATGAGTTTGGAGTGTGTTTGTGCATTCTGCTTTCATATGTCGTCAGATATAACCACATCATTTGGCTTAGCAGCGAGTTGTGTAAACAATGTCGAATGGTATATTGTGATAAAAATTGTTGGACAATAGACTTTCATTTTTGCGCAAAGTTTCTTGATGTTGCTGACAAATTCATTATTGCCACGTTTGTAACATTTCTGGCATTTCATTTAGGCTAGTCATCTCCTTGTCTCCCTTAAGCCCACCAGCGGCCGACCGGTAAAGTAGCTGAACACTGGTAGTTCAGTCCGAGGTTCGAATCCCGCGAACGGGCTGGCTGCATGGGTGTTTCGTGGTTTTCCCCATGTGTAACGTGTATACGAGCCAGTTTCCCTTAGAACGTCCTCCACGAAGGCATCCCTCCCCTTAGGCAGATAGCCCTAGTGTACTTTGCCATTATTAAATACACCACACCACCACACCTTGTCTCCCTTAAACTCTTATCACGAATGGATGTTATTATGTTATTGTTCTCATCCGTCGATTGGTTCTTTCTTCGTCGATTCTATATTCGCATCACTGTAGTTTCATTACATCCAAAAATAGCACAAATTCATGGAAGGATAATCTAAAATCTCTATAAACTTTAATTCTTTCTGGAACTAGAAGAGGGAGTGGTAAGAAAAGATTCCTTTTTTTCCTTCCTCTCTGAAGAATTGTTAAGTGCATGCCATAAAAGCAGAGTATTTATCTTCTTTCTCATTTACAGATTCAAATGCAATACCTTTTCAATGTAACGCAGATTTCAAATATTTTTTTTTCTTTTAATTGATAAACGAAACACCATTTGCATTTGCTAATTACGCAAACTGTTGATAACAATTTATGAGATGTTGTTAGCTTTTGTCGTCGACAACTGCATTATGAGGGAGCAAAAACTAAATTTTTCAAGTCCGCAAAAAAAATTCTATTGAATTACATTGTGCAATATCGTGAAGATCGGAAGTTCGACACAATTAATGAGGGTCCTGGAAGCTTGTTGACTCGAATACCTCATCATTAAACCAAACAAGGAAACAATATTTTTTTAGTTTACCTTAACCTGACAAAGTATGCGACCTGCTGTAATCTCGTTACTTTTCGCAACTGAATTAACTCGGGGGATTACTTTTTCAATTCCTTTTGTTAGCGAGCATTAAAAAATTGTTATTTCAGTTTTATTATAAAATATTTCATTCTAAAATTTTAGTAGCACCATATCTAGATAAAATTAGGACTGCATTCATAAAAGAGAGCATTTTTACTGCCTTCCCTCGGGAGATATTCAGAAAGCTGAAATGCTTAAAGTTGTAATGTTTTTATTGCTGAAGTTAACGAAACAAAACCCTCATATTTAATAAAATGCAGACATTATTTCTTTCAAACTGTTACGCTTTAAAAAAATGCTGACATTAAAGAAAATAATAATCTTCGGAAAACTTACAAAAGCGGAATTACTTTAAATGAGTTCTTAAATTAATATTTTTATGCATTTCCATCAAATACAATTTCAATGCATTGTCTCTTAATTTAAAACTGAATATCATCTGCGATGTCATGCGAACGTTTCGTAATTCTTAAAATTTTAATGTTTTTACAAACTTTGTTTTCGAACGATTTAGTTAAGCTCCTAACTCATAGACCCCATAATTGTTTGCACTTTTATGGTTTGTCACTATATAATGATATTGCATTCTCTAAAAACAAAACTTTATTTTCTGTAGCTCGTCCAGTTACAATGTAAACTCTTTGCGGCACAGTGTGTCCGGTCTGGACACACCTAAAACTTTCCTTCTGTGCGCACAGAAAAATTGAATGAAAAAGGATTTATAGGTTACTATATGTTACTCTGAATCTTCTTTATTTATAGTAGATGGCAGCTCAACACAAACCAGTCCATTTATTTTAGCCATGTTTAATTCTTTAAGACCCTCATTCCAGAATTTTTTAGGGTATAAAAGGAATTGTTTGAAAATAAATTTCTATGTTATTTTTTGGCTGTATGCTAATCTTCTTATTCTATATTAATTTTAAATTTTTACCTTGAAAATCTTGCCTAAAATCAAATGGCGAACCCTAGGTGTGCCCAGACCGGGCTCACCGACCATCTACGACAACCGAGAGTCTGTATTCTTTGTTTCTACGCATATGATCGGTCAGTTCATTGACAACAATGATCGTTTCAGCACTCTTTTCGAATCTCTATTCGATCAGTGGGCCACTTTGGGCACACCCACAGAATTAAAACGGTAAGTGCTATCTTCACAAAATTTTACTTGTGTACTCCTTTAGGCCTAATTAGACTGCGTACCTCTTTTTTTTTTTTATCAAAATTCCAACTTTAAAAGGCAGCGTGCCGGAAAGGGTTAATCCTCACCATGTCTCGTCGCCAGTACACGGATTTTGTGAAGATTCAGAATATTAGTTAACACATTTACCTCCTAAGCCATTTAGGAATATAGCCCTAATAAATCTTCTGGAGTCTCTGAAACCCTCCGAGTAGCAGGTGTTTTGGATCGGCTCAAGAATAAAAGTACTTCAACAGCTTTTATTAAATAAATTTGTAAAATTACTTATTTTAGTCTCTATTTTCATAAATATCCATTAAAATGACATTTACATCAGTAAGGAAGGTAAGAAAAGCGAAACTTTGAAGAAGTGCATAGCCTCATCTTCTTTGGTAACGTAAACTAAAATAGAGATTCTGGAAGACAAAATACTACTTTTTCATTATTAAGGGACCTTCATATTATAGATTTTAACCATGTAGTTGAAAACGAGAAGGATTCATTAGCAACAAAGTGGCGTCGATGAAAGGAAAACATTAAGGATATTTTGTGGTATCATGGAAGTAAATCCCCCATCATCAGAGGTTTAGAAGTTCTTATGAGCGCGATTTTCAGATGTTCAGAGTATCAGGAATTAATATGAAAAGTTTTGAAGACTCATTTAATCTGTTAGGCAGTTCAAGGTCTAAATGCCCCGCCCCTCATTTTCGATCGTTAACGTATGTTAGCATCACCGAACGGAGGGAATTGGAGGATTTTATCTTTTTTCCGCTACAGTCGTTGCTATGGTTATTAATCACTATGGAGTTCTAAAGAGAAATTTAATTATTGCATTTAGCATTTACAGGAAACCATGTATGCGTAATTACAATTGTTTTCAAGCAATATTTTCTTTTTTATAAATCGTTTGCGTGCCTGCACATTTATGACCCCTAGCACTGTTGTTTTATTACTGGGAAATTTATGCTTTTGCAGAAGATTAAGATTTTGACCTGTGGTGCTTTATATATACGTTCTCAATACGAATTGAATTCATTAAGATACACGGCAGTAAAAATGTATAATCATGAAGGAATTCTTCAGACTTCTTTTCTTAAAGAAAGATAATGGAAGAAAAACAGAAGAAGCGAATCTCCATTAAAAGCGGATCAGGGCCGTCAACACCTCGTGAAGTGAAAGGAAGGGCAGCAAAGAATAATGCGGAAGAGAATGCGCTGAGAGATAAAAACAACTGCGATAAGCTTTGCCGTGACCGTAACTGCAAGTGAAGGCCCACGGAAGGAAAAGACAAGAAAAGAAGGAATGACAGAGGGAGAGACAGCAATATTTCCAGCTGATTGGGTGAAATTAGCCGCATGTGATCTTGACACGCCCTTAACAAGCCTTATACACTAACATCGTAGGGAGCTGTCTGAGGAAAGGACGTGGAGTTACATGAAATAGTGGCTAATGATTTATGGTTTTATCTTTCGTTATTACCTTTCGTAGACATGCAGAACTCTCTTTATGCATTAAAATAAATCCGGAGGTGGTATTTCAAAATATGCTACGCTAAGTGTATATTACCTTCTTTTCTATAACATTTGAGGAAAAAACGAATATGAAGAACATTTTATCAGGATAGGAAGGTGTGACTTTGTAACACTCTGCTGTGAAAGTGTAATTCCAAGAAAGAATATGAAGAACATTTTATCAGGATAGGAAAGTGTGACTTTGTAACACTCTGTTGTGAAGGTGTAATTCCAAGAAAGAATATGAAGAACATTTTATCAGGATAGGAGAGTGTGACTTTGTAACACTCTGCTGTGAAGGTTTAATTCCAAGAAAGAATATGAAGAACATTTTATCAGGATAGGAGAGTGTGACTTTGTAACACTCTGCTGTGAAGGTGTAATTCCAAGAAAGAATATGAAGAACATTTTATCAGGATAGGAAAGTGTGACTTTGTAACACTCTGCTGTGAAGGCGTAATTCCAAGTGTCTGTGGAACACCGTTCCTCCCTTATCCATCTAATCTTATGACACCGAACATGCACAAAAAGTCATAAAGAGCTGAGGAATGCCGATATGATAAATCGAGAGGTCCGAGGTTCGAGTCCCGGCGAGGGCACTGCACATTTTTCATGTCTCCTGCTTCGAAATCATCTAATGTCTCAACAAGCTCATAGACGTTGAGTCGTTTAATTCAAGTGTAATTCTACTATTCAGTTAGATTACCAAAGTATGTCTGAAAATCTTGAAATAACCAAAACAATGCTCTAAAAATCCTAAAGAATACTTTAGAAAAGACCGGCCCAGTCGGTATAGTGGTCAGGGAAGCTGACTGCGATACCGAAGGGCCTGGGTTCGAATCCCGGAGAAAGCATTGTTGTAACTGTTCGTCCCTTCATAGGAAAGGCGACGGTGGCCCACCTATTAGGTGCCTTCATATTAAAGAGACCACCACATCTGGCCTTGTATAGATTAATGGACTGGGTTACATTTGTAATTGCTCACAATCTGCAATTGGAAAAAAAAACTTTAAAAAAGGCAAAAGCTGCAAAAACATGCATATGGCATCAATGTTATAAATACATGAAAAGTACAAATGTGATTGCTGAACGTTAGGCTCGCGGTTGCCCCTCATGATTTGAGCATTTTAAATTCAACAATGATATGGGATAAATAAGGAACTATTCAATAGACTATTTGTCTGCGACAACGTCTTCTTTCCAGCTCTATCATCGTACTTTAAAATACTACACCCCAACTGTTTTGTATTTATAAAGGAATATTAAAAGAGTCTACGATTTTGGTTGGTTTGGTTTGGTTTATTTAATTATGGCAAAGCACACTAGGGCTATCTGCTTAAGAGAAGGGATGCCTTCGTCGAGGACTTTCTAAGGGAAACTGGATCGTATATACGTTACACATGGGGAAAATCACGAAAACGCCACTGCAGCCAGCATAGAAGGATGGCTGCCAGAGCCTCAAAGAGACTGAACCTCTGCTTTCCACCCCAATTTTGAGAGGCAGCGTTCCGAGTGGTGGTCCGATGGTTTCTCACTCCTCTCCTCTACCACAAAATCACACAGGTGACGGGTGAGAGCGGATCCGGACACCAGGGCGGCTTGCTAGGACTACCCGGGTATCGTCCCGAATCCGAAACTGTAAAACGCGATAATTCTTTGGCGCCCCAGAAGCACGGCGTCAGAAGCTTAATAATAGAAACTTTTGTTGGTGCTGTATATTGAAATTTGAGCATTTTAAATTGATATTTAAACATTTTACAATAATTTTAATTTACAATACAAAAATTGTATACTGATGCACAAACTACAGCTGTTGCATAAATATTATACACTAGCAGCTTCGCTGCCAGCCTTCGTCTGGCTTTTAAATGTACCGGAAAAATGGCTGAAAGGAACACCAAAAGTTAAATTTAAAAACTGTGTAGAATTTTACTCTGCCTAACTATTTCATAAAAACGGGTTGTTACTTATAACAAATTTACAACGAAATAAGCAATATCCCTTAATACAAATATTAATGACCCTAATAAATAAATTAACCAATTTCTCTTTGAAAAATCTTAAGAACTCAAATGGTATAAAAGAGATTAAGAACTTTGTTTCCTAAAAAAATCACTCAAAACTTTTCAATATCTTAAAAACAGTGAAATAAGCAATAATTTACATAAAAAAATACAAAAAAAAATATTCTGAAAAGTAAAGTGTAATTAATGATATATTATCTTATATTTTCAAGAGGAAAAATTCCAATGAAATAAGCTATATCCCTTAATACAAATATTAATTGTCCTAATAAAAAAATTAACCAACTTTCTGTTGAATAAAAAAAATAATGCAAAACTTTTCAATATCTTACAAACAATGAAATAAGCAAAAAATAACACGAAAGCAACTCAAAAAACATAAAATTCCGCGCAGAATTTTTCTCTGCAGAACAACTTTATCAAAAAAATTCAGTAAAAATGTAGTATATCTCTACATATAATAAGAGAAAGAGTCTGTCTGTGTGTGTGTCTTTCGTTTGCGCTGCGCGTAAGCTAATAGATCCACGGCTACGAAATTTGGTACATAGTTGCATCTAGACAAGAACCAGTGCACCTCGATGCGATTTTTTCAAAATTCGAATTGGAATTTTTTTTTTATTTTATGTTTTGGGACGAAATCGCGTCATTTTGAGACATAATGGGCTATCGAAAAGAGAGATTTTACTCTACACACTCCATTTTCACATCTTCATGAAACGTAGGCACTTAGCTATTTTACGAACTTAAAATAAATTTCGTGTTTCAATAAATCGATTAAATCCGAATTTATTTAACAAAGGGAGCTTAACACCTTTTCAACGAGATTTTTTCTAAAAAAGTTTATTTTTTAAAATGTACAGTTTTATTTTCTTTGATTTTTGGACGCGTTAAACTTTTATCCTTGCGACTGCTTTTACAAAACGAATTTTGGAAAAATTATAATATTTTGTATTTTTAAAGAATTTTTTAAATGAAGCTTCCGAGTACACTTCTCCCATCTCACATCTTTAAAAATGTGATTTTGGCAACAATTTTACTGTTTTATTGTTGTTGATAGATTTTTGATGAAATCGCATCATTTTGAATAGTTCCATTCTTTTAGAAATATGGCAACAATTTTTCATCGTATTTCTTATGTTACTGTTTTTAAGAGATTGGCATATTTCATTGTCATTATTATATATATGTAATAC
The DNA here is from genome assembly GCF_044657685.1 of Stegodyphus dumicola. Classification (NCBI taxonomy): domain Eukaryota; kingdom Metazoa; phylum Arthropoda; class Arachnida; order Araneae; family Eresidae; genus Stegodyphus; species Stegodyphus dumicola. The sequence continues at coordinate 2,189,651 of NC_140769.1, read as the reverse complement.
ATTTTTATTGATTTATTTTTCTTTTGTAAAGTTTTTCTGCTGAGTAAAATTCTGCGCGGAATTTTATGTTTTTTGAGTTGCTTTCATGTTATTTTTTGCTTATTTCATTGTTTGTAAGATGTTGAAAAGTTTTGCATGATTTTTTTTTTCTTCAACGGAAAGTTGTTTAATTTTTTTATTAGGATAACTATTATTTGTATTAAGGGGTATTGCTTATTTCATTGTAATTTTATTATACGTAATAACTTTTTTATGAAGTTGTTCTGCAGAGTAGAATTCTACGCAGTTTTTAAATTTAACGTTTGGTGTTCCCTTAAGTCATTTTTCCGGTACATTTAAAAGCCAGACGAAGGCTGGCAGCGACGCTGCTAGTATATATAAAAAAATGACAATGAAATATGCCAATCTCTTAAAAACAGTGACATAAGAAATACGATGAAAAATTGTTGCCAAACCCATATTTCTAAAAGAATGGAACTATTCAAAATGATGCGATTTCATCAAAACTCTATCAACAACAATAAAACAGTAAAATTGTTGCCAAAATCACATTTTTAAAGATGTGAGAAGTGTACTCGGAAGCTTCATTTAAAAAATTCTTTAAAAATACAAAATATTATCATTTTTCCAAAATTCTTTTTGTAAAAGCATTCGCAAGGATGAAAGTTTAACGTGTCCAAAAATCAAAGAAAAATGAACTGTACGTTTTTAAAAATAAGCATTCTTAGAAAAAATCCCGTTGAAAAGGTGTTAAGCTTCCTTTGTTCAATAAATTCGTATGGAATCGATTTATTGAAACACGAAATTTATTTTAAGTTCGTAAAATAGCTAAGTGCCTACGTTTGATGACGATGTGAAAATGGAGTGTGTAGAATAAAATCTCGCTTTTTTATAGCCCATTATGTCTCAAAATGACGCGATTTCGTCACAAAACATAAAATAAAAAAATTCTAATTCCAATTTCGAAAAAATCGCTTCGAGGTGCACTGGCTCTTGTCTAGATGCAAATATATACCAAATTTCGTAGCCGTGGGTCTATTAGCTTACGCGCAGCGCGAACGAAAGACACACACACGGACAGACTCTTTCTTTTATTATATGTAGAGAAGATTAATAATTAAACATTAAACTGGTGCATTTTATGTGCACCTAGGTTTAAACACTGAGAATAAATTTTTACAATAATATTTGATTTGCACATGCGTACGTTGTTGCACGTAACATAAACATTGCACACTAATAATTAAACATTTTACTCTTGGTTACAGGCCAGTTCTACAATGGTACTTACATATATACATAAATAAATAAATAAAAACACATATGTTACCCTGGTTCATTTTACATATATAGTAGCTGTGGACAGGTTAGTTACTTTAGAGTGTTCATGTAGGACTTTCGGATTGCCAAATACTTAGAATGCCTGCCCCCATGCTGCAAAGACACTATACACTTACAAACATCCTTGCCTTCTTCAGCTTTCAAACCTGGGCCCTTCGGTACGACAGTCCGAGTCACTAACCGCTATCTTGTTTGGGCGGCATTTCTTGACGTTGGAAGTGCAATAAACCCTGTCGTGGAACCATCTCTTGCAGGTGATCACCTAATAAGGTATTTTCTCAATCCTTTCGGCGTGCCTTCGGGTGTAACCGGAAGCACACCCGACGCGTAATCTGGGGAGTTCCGCAGTTCGGATCCCGACAAAGGCATTGCGGATTTTATCAGTTTCCTGTCATCGGAAAGTCCTGAAAGATTCCAAAACCTTTAAAACCGGTTACTATTCTGACATTCTAATCCCCATTACATAGAATATCCTTAGAATGTCCTGTTTCAGACGTATAAATCCTCGGACATAACGAGGATATCTTGGAGATGTCGATACTCCAGATATCTTGAGGAATTTACCATTCTGTAGATGTCTGGTTTAAGTCCTAAAGTTTCCGAATATGTAAAGAAGTTCTCAAGGTGCTGATTTTTAGATGATCTTGATAAGAATGAGATTTTTACTATCTTTTCCGTACTGCTGTTTCTAGAGTACGACCATCATCGAGTTTTCTGGAGATATTTAACCTAAACCCTTTTAGAGGTTTAAGTTTTTCCTATTCTCGAACCACGAACCTGTCGAATACACGCCGAGTGCGCTGACCACTACACCACGAAGCCACATTAAGAAGGCGGTAGAAATACATTATATACTCCCCCCTTTTAAAGGGCGACTGGGGATTAATGTATCCAATCGCCAAATCCTGGTGGTGGAGAACCGTCATCCACCACCTTTTTTAGTTTAGGCGCCATTGTAGAGTCATCAGGTTATTTCGAAGCAGGAGAGACGAAAAATGAGTAATGTCCTTCCCTGGACTCAAAAAAGAAGGACCTCTCGAATATGCGCCGATTGTGCTGAACTCTACATCACGAAAGCATTCTAAGAAGGCGGGAGAAATACCTTATAAATACTTCAGGAAACACACTTTGGATTATGATTTCCAAAATATAAATTTACTTAACTTTTCATATACTTTTTTAATTTAAAATTGTAATTTTGCACCACCCTGTATACTAAAAGCAAAGAGTAATAGTGGTGTCATGTGTCAAAAAATTAAGTGAAAAACAATACAAATTTTCGTCCTGCATTTCCCCCCTTTTAAACTAATTTTATCGTCTGAAAATAGAGAGGGAAAATGTCTGCGAGTAATTTAATTTCCACGATCGTGGTTACAATAAGATTTAAAACTAATGAAAAGTAATCAGGGATAAATTACTCGTAACTATCACAATATTATTTTTTTAAAAGAAACTGACATTAAAGTAAGAATATGCTGTAACAATATGCGACGGATATTGAACCGATAACTGACAGTAACTGAGCCAGACACGTCACGCGTTTGACTCAGTTACCCCGTAAAGCCCCTGTGGATCCTCACATGAAAACGTCTCAAGCAGTTCTCAAGGTCATCGGAAGAATGAAGAAGAAGGTGGCGAATAAAAGACCTTTATTTCAAAAGATTGATCACTTGAGCACTCGATAAAGCTACAATAATTTGGAACGTAAATAACAGAAGTAAAGTAAAATCGCATGTTAGGAAAGTGTCTTTGGGCGAGATTACATGCCACGTTCGGCTAACTTAACAAATAATCTGCATAAAATACGTGTCAAATAATAAATGCAAGGAAAAGCAAAATGGATGAAAAGCTAATATGAATTAAATACACGAATAAAAATAAAACAAATCGAGGAAACGTAATTGAATTGAAAAATGGCAGTTTGCCTAATCGGAAATTGGGATAGTATGCAAATCGAAAATTCAGGATGTCATTTATATAAACTCAAAATTCCAATAAAGTAATTAAAAGAGCAGGGATATTATTTAGGAAATAAAATGAAGGCGATTTATTTACAAAAATGAAAGTATTGTGGGAAAAAATTATTTACGAAATAAAAACTTCAAGTAAGAATTTCCCTTGTTTGAATTGTGAAAGTTTGGAAGATTGGTGAATAAAATGTACATTAATTTACGTTTAAACGATTCCAGCAACACTTTAATGAAACTTTCCACAAATATTCTATAAAATATTGTGAATTAAGTGGAGTAAAAGGTTAGGTTTATGTACATAATTAAAATTTCTGCAGGCAATTTTGCTAAAGAAAAGAGAAATTTCTTGGAAACCAGCTAGTGTATGTGCTCAAAGAGGTATATTTAGTAGCTATATTTTGACACTTAGAGTTTGGTAAATTTAATTCCTTAAGACTTAATGCATGTGGTGAAAAAGATTAAATTAAAATACTGATAAATAGTTTTGCGAGAACATATCCCTGGTAATTCCAGAAGTTTTACACACTTTTAACACAAAAACGTCAGAAAAAGAAAAAGTTATTTTTAGCAATATGTCTATCGCCGATTTCTGTCGTTTTAAGCAGCATTCTACTACAAAACACTAATAATACACCTACTTGTAATATTTTTCAAAATTTTGGTGTCGAGCGTAGTTGAATACCTCAATATTTTTCTGTTACTTAAATTTTTCATTTTTTTTTTTTTTTTTTTTTTTTTTTTTTGCGTTATCTTCGGATAATAATTTGTGATCGCATTATTTTATATCTTAAATCTGGCTTAGCATCAGAAACAATGGAAAATTTTTAATGACGAAAAACTTATGTTTTTTAGAAAAGGCTTTTTAACACATATCTGTGCTGCTTTACTGTGTTCCTTCGTTCACACAGAGGATGCCTTTAACAGGGAAGTACGGTGATATCCGGCGAGATATGGATAATGTGGTGTAATCTATTTTCGATGCAGTTTTTGAAGAACTCTCTAATCGTTTCACCGATAAGAACTTCGTCGCGTTTCCCAAACAAGGGATCGAAAGAACTTTACGTAAATAACAAATCGATAAATTTCTCACTCTATACTTTGCGATCTTTATTTGAATGTAATATCTTGTCCCTTCAGAGGCGTGGGGCGGACTCGAGAATTTGCCGCCCCTCTTGATGCATAAACAATAGCTACAAAAAAGGTCAAAGTCGCATGTAATGAAGTAAATTAAACCTCCAGATTTATTTTTGAGGAAGAACTTTAATTCCCATATTTTAAAACTACACTAGCGGGCAAGCCCACCAGATGAGCGGGTTGCTGCCAAAGCAAAATTTATAATTTCTCTGTACACCCGAAAATAAAATGCACAAAAACATTCTCGGTATAAATTAAATCAGTCCGTTCTTCCCAAGCAGCAACCAATTCGTAAGTAATTTTGTTGCCAGCTCAATAAATAAAGGTGATTTAAATAATAAAATGTTAATTCACATGTCAAAGGTCTCTTTGTACACAATATTTCTTGTGTAGATCTTTCCATTATTTTTAAACTCGCCTTGCAGAGGACCATCCATTGTTTTTAATTTTATGCCCGTTCTTTCACGAACTCTTGAACAGGCAACGTAAAGCTGAACGTGTCCAAATGCAGGCCCAGGTCAAGAAATGCCAACACGCTTAAGCGTTTGGCCCTGAGACTTATGGATGGTCATAGCAAAGGCAAGTTTTACAGGAAATTGTCTACGTCTCAATTGAAACGGCAACCCTGTGCCGTGGCAACTTCACCCCATTGGCTAGTACGGTTACGCAAGCAACCCGTAAACTATCTGCGACAAACAGACACTTAAGCAGCATATAATAAAGATATTTATTTATTTCATTTTATTTGTTTTCTCATCGTAGCCGGTTTTTCCCGGTTACATATTTCCGAATTCCATTATATACAGATGTTAAATTTCTTTATTAAATGTGTAAATGCACGTGCTCTTGTATTTTTAATTTTCCCGGCTTAGTTTTACTCATAATATTCGTCACGCGCTGCACTGCACGGGTAATAAAACAATTTACAGTTACGCAAGCAACCAATAAAGTTTCGGCGACAAACACTTAAGCTGCATATATATAAGATAATAACAATAATATGTTTTAAGTTTTGCGATGCTAATTTATTTCAGATTTTGTAGAACTTAAAAAATTGCGAGACTGTTGCCACTCGGAAAAATAAATGCAAAAATTAGAGTTTTCGAAGTTTTTAATTAATATTTCGGCTGATTAAGGTCTCACGAAGATGAGAAGGTCGAAATGGCTTCCTACGAATTTTTGAAATCCAAGGCAGGGTACCTCTCCCGAAACTCAGCTCCCCGCCGTTCCGGAGGAGATGATGTCACGAACAAACAGACAGACGCGCTTAGATTTAAATAGCATACATTATTATTTTGCTTATTTGTTGTTCACGAAGCCGTTAATGATATTGCAGAGGTCTATTGGGTTGCATATAGAACAGCATAGAGAGTTTTATTAAATGCTAAATATGCAGTTGTAGTTTTTAAATACTTCTTAAATGAATTTATTTATATAGAAAACGATTTTCATTTAGAAAAATCTTTTTCACAACCAACAACAATGAAGCAATTGAAAGAAGGACAGCTGACTGTGGTATTACATTATATGAAAACTTGTTCTGGCGACTGTTGTACTTTAGAATAAACTCCGAAAATTCAAATGTTCCACTTTCCAGTTTCGATTTCCTTAGCACTAAAGGAAATAAATTTCTCAAGTACTTCTTTCTTAATGAACAATTCTTCCTTAAGAATGTTAGCATGAGCAAAATTTCGTTGGTACTCGTAATATGAAGTATCAGAAGTTAGTTTCGAAGCAATAAAAAATCTGATGCGTACACCACATGACTTCCTTACGAAACATTCAATTAGGCGCATTTTTTCTTGTATTTGATTTAAACTTATTGCATTGAATTAAATTTACTTCGTCGATAGCGCATAAACCACAATAGAATAAATGCATTCTTTAAAATTCACTACATTTGTTTTACCATAGCGACACTCTGGTGCTAGGTTCACTTAAGAGCGCTACATTTCGTTCATATTATAACTCAGAATGCAAAAAATTTAAATCATTTGAAGAATTATCTAATCGTTGCCACATGTTTATTCAATTACTATAATAAATCTAGAACTTGTATAAAAGAAATTAAGCAAACAAAACCAAAAAGGAACAGTTTTTCATAGACGATTCAATATTTCTCATTCAATTAATTCAGTTCTCACTTCGCGACAAGGCAACAATACGTAAAACCTCAAAGTATCTATACTAAAAATTACGAAGTAAATCTTATTTCCAATTATTTCCTCGAAAAAATTCCAGAAAGGATTAAGCATGATTTAATTCTCAATAATAAATGAGGGCATTATCTTTGTTGTTGCGAAGCTTAGTCTCTCTAGATTGTCAACAAATCAACTACTCTGCTGTTTGAAATGTAAACAAATGTGTCCGCCATAGTATTTAAAAATTAGGGTTAACCGCACTTAAGCAGCTTTTAAATTGTTGATAATTATACAAATATTACTTGCAGATTTACTTAAGGCATAAAAACGTAAACCGGAAGATGAAAACAACATAATTCAATCATTTTTAAAGCAAAATATGCACAATTTACAAACATATAAGAGTAAAGGAACTGAGATCACTGAGCCGGATAACAAAGTGGATATATATATAAATATATTTATACACATTTGGTGCGGCCGAAAATATGAGGTGCACATCTACGTGTTATAGCAGTCCTGAATACAAAATTTCAACGTTCTGAGGCTACTCGTTTTTGAGTTATGCGAGATACGTACGTACAGACGCCACGATATAATTCTCTTCAGAATTCATTTTAAAGCAGTTTTATAATTTTTTGGAGGAAAAAAGTCTTTTATTCTGTCCTTACGTACAGATATCACCCAAAAATATCGTTAAATTGTATTCGATAGCGGTCAAAATGGATATTTTCGTTGAAATATGCTGCTTGAAACTTTTCGGGATTACAATACTTCCTTTTTACTTCGTACAAGAAAGTAAAAAAGGCATAATAAGAGTTTGTTTGAATCACGCAGTGATTTCTTTGACAAAGTTATCTGGTATAAAAACTCTTTTCTTATCAATTTAATTCCGTGTGGGAATATAGAAACTAATAATTGTTGCCATGTCTCGACAATCCATCTGACTAATCCTTATAAAATTTGTTTTCAGGTGAAAAATGACTGTGTTAAAACGTGCCGCAGAGGGCGAAACCTCCCCCTCTAGCTACGTCCATTGTGTCCTTCAACCGTGATTTTGTATGGCATAAGAATGCTCTGAAAAGAGATTAACTAATGGAATCCAGAGAAATAATGCTGGAATACTTCCAAATAACCGAATTTATATATATGTTACGGTGAAACACCGAAATCTGGAGAATGTCGACTTTCACCGGTGAATGTCAACATTCACATAGTCTCTTGGTGTATATCCGAAATATTTTCCAAATACTCTTATTTTTGACTTACACCGATCAATGTCGACATGCACCATGTACTAATGGTGAATGTTGAACATATAACAATATTATATTTCCTACTCCGTAATTCAGTCGCGAATAAACTCACTTGAGACTTGAAATAAGAACTTAAGAACATGAGAACCTAAAACACACAATACATTCAAAATGAGAAAGGAAAATAATAGAAGTTAAAAACTTACTTAATTACACAGTACGTTCTAAATGAGAAAATAAAATAACAGTAATAAAAAACTTACTAAATTATGTGATTCAAATCTTATTTATTGCAGCAACTTAAACTATTATGGCACTTTATGACCTCTCTTTTCGACTTTCACCAGAGCATATCTGTGATTGTCGACATACACCGGTGAGGGTCCGAATATACAAGAATGTAGTGAAATATTCGGTCTTTCACCGACGTATTTGGTGAATGTTGATATTCTCCGGTGAAAGTACACATTCTCCAATTTCGGTCTTTCACGGTAACATATATATAAATTTTTTTACAGATGTTTTTAAAATTTGTACTCCTATTTTTGATTTTCATAGTTTTACTTAAAATTATTTTCGTTTAGCAAATCGTTATACTTTTTTAGCTACCATCATGTAGATATTATTTTCTTTTCGGCATTTCCTTATGTTTAAAAAATGCAGTTCAAACAAATTCGTATGTTTTATTTTTGGTTGGAAAGATAATTGCTTTCCATATTTACGTCATATTCTGGAGTTATTACTGATTTCATGATTTAATGTCATGCCGTTTGCTCTATCCGCTTTGGAGCCGATTTGTTTCTGGAAAGAATTTAAATTGTATTTTTATTTATTGACTTTAAAAAGTGTTTTTGAACTATTCTACATTTATTTTTAACTTGCCATTTAATGCTTAGTTCTTTAAAAACTTCATTTTTCTGTTCATTTAAAAATTTCTAAAGAGAGCTTTTCTGTAACGGGACGCTACAAAATTTATCTGAAAGTTAGTTTTTATATTGTAGAACGTCGTGCATCTTGCTTATGAACTATGCTTTAAAGTGAGGGAAATTTGAATATTTAATTTGTCGTGTTTTCTTAATTGCTACTAAGTTACGGCTACGTGATTTTCCCTATATCATACATATAGATATAAATCCCGATGTAAATGATCAAATTGCGTAAATGGTAATATTTTAAAATATATTTTTTTTTCCTATTTTAATAGGGAAAATTATTTTAGATCATTATCTCATCTTTACTCTTTTCAAGATGTATTATAGCTAATTTAGGTACGTACCTTACGAATCAAATGTTGATGTTGAGTCAAAAACAGGTAGTGTTGTGGTGTGAGACATTTGCTACACGTTTAGCTTGCTACACGTCGGTAGCAAGTTGCTCGGGACTGGTATGTAATCCTCGTAATATATTACAAATATTAGTCAGTTTCTGAAAACAGGCACTTCTTGGCCGTAGCTTCCCTTCCATCATTTCCTATCGAAGCTTGCGTCGTCATCATCGCTAAAATTCGGATATTTCAATAAATTAGAAGAGTCCATCTTTCTCCGAAGCAATCGTTCCCATGGCTATGGAGTATGGTTCGGGAGGAGAATGGCACTAAATTGCCAACAGAAATACCCAACAGATGACACGATATCAGCTTACAATACGAAACGCTTTGCACAAGAACTGGCTATTTTGTCGATCAACAAAAGCCTTTAGCAAAAATTTCTCAAACATACAGGACAGCATCGACCAAAGTGTCACGACTTTTTAAACAAGTACTGAAATTAAATACAAAATGGCACCTATTTGCAAGCATACGTGCATCAAATTCCAGAAGCCACGTAACATGGAGTCCTTTGTTAGCACCTTGAGCCCGGCAGTGAAATTTCCGTCTGGCCGGCGTCGGTCCCTGGAGACCCGCACTGGAATTTTCGTTTGACCGGCGTCGGTCCCTGGGGACCGTCACTGGAATTTTCGTTCGCCTGGCGTCGGTCCGCGGGACCGACTGTATTAACATTCGCTGAATCGGGGACTCAGATAAGCACCAGTGTAGTTATACTTAGGTTTCTTATTATGATGTTAATATTATTGCATATATTTTCATTTTATTGCACCTGTATTACTATACCAATTTGTACATTACTGCCAATATTTCTACTCATAAATATCCATAATTCTACAGATGTTATTTATGTTTCTCAATCCCCTTGTTTGGGCATGTATATAGTTTCGGAATTTATAAATAAATTCCCAGTGGCCACTTGGGGTGACGGACGGTACGGAGCTCTGAATTAGATGCTGGGTTTCGGCGCGGGGTGCGGGATGTCTTTTTGCCTCTCCTCGGGGTGATGTCTCTAGATAGGTGTGGACGTGGTGCTATACCAATTAACCATAATGGTAAAGGGAAGGTGCCCACGTCCTCCGTCACTTGTCACTTGTATTAACATTCGCGACCACGAGCTTTGTAACGCACAGTCAGGGCTGGTATGTCGGTAGCCAACTCGAAGCTCACCAACAGATAAGCTCTACTCGGTGCATGAAGTCGCGTATCACCCTGCAACATTATACCGTTTGATTGCTCGCGCCGGCTGAACGGAAAGGACAGCAAATTCGGCACCGGGCTCAACATGTTAAATACTGACATTTAAATAAGTGGAAAAAAGCCGCTGGTGCAAATTTAAACCTAGCACGCATTTACTTCGCCATTTGAAATAACTTTCCTCTTCGGGACGTAAATTTTATTGACCACCGTGACAAATTTAAGTCACCTGCCTATAAGTCGACTGCTGTCATTGATACGAACATACACTTAACCCGCGGCGCTGCCTACTCTCACCATATTATTATGCTATAAAGTTACACATGGATATTATATATGTTGGTTTATAATGGTAAATGAAATATCTGCTGAAGACAGAATGCCTCAAGTTTATAGAAGCGTTATGTTTACCAATTTATGACCGCAAATATGGTGAATGAGCATGCCACATTCGGAGTCTGATTATTCTCTCCGGAAACGATTTAAAGAGCTGATAAGGGCGAGTGAACAAGTGATTCCAGGAAGCGGAGCGGCTTCTCTTTTACAGTTCCCAAACAGCTCGTATTGGAAGCTTGCCAGAAACAGGAATTTGCTATTCGTTCACGAACTGATTCACTTTTCTGAGCAAGCAAACTCCTAATTCGTCAACAAATAGCGAAACTCTTGATGCAAGCCTACCAGGAAAGTTCAATTCCCACATTAGGGAAGAAATTAACGTTAATTCTCTCATGTTAAAAGCGAGTTTAATTTTTATCATTTTCCTACCTTTTTCTGAAAACGTTTTTATTCCAGAATTTTACCATTAGATCTGTAAATAAAGGAAATTTTAGGGGATCGCAAAACTAAGTTGAAAGATATCAAGTTCTGCCACGCCTAATAAGGTAGCAAAAAAGTAAGTTACGTACATTGCTTTAAAGGCGGAACATGCACAAATCATTATTACTGAACCTGAAGGAAAATTTGAAGAAATTCTGAGACCTTAAGAAGCCCTGCATATAGTTTATTGTTCTTTTAAATTTCAACAGTCATTAAAATAGCTTTTGTTATATTCTTATATATTTTCACATAAATGGACATTCATTACAGAACTTGGCATTCAATGGGGATACTCTTATTCTCAAAATAGGACGAAACAGGTTTTCGTTATAATTGATTTAAATCTATGAAATTTAATTTTTCTCTATGTTAATTTTAGTATAATTCACCAATAGTATTTACCTGTATTAATACACATAAGGAATTTGTGTATGAATTTTACTTTTTTTTTTTTCCTTTGCCTATTTCAGTGTTATTTAGTAGACTGATTCGTGTTTCTGCCTCCTTACAAACGACAGGTATCGATAGACTGTATTCTATTCAGCGACACACTAACTATGTGTGTGTGTGTGTGATTACGGCAAAGCCTCGAGGGCTATCTGCCTAAGGTGAGGGATGCCTTCGTGGAGGACTTTCTAAGGGGAACTGGCTCGTATACACGTTACACATAGGGAAAAACCACGAGAACGCCCATGCAGCCAGCCCATTCGCGGGATTCGAACCTCAGACCGAACTACCAGTGTTCAGCGACTTTACCGCTCGGCCGCTGGTGGGCCCTCACACTAACTATGTAGCACCGCACGAATTTTGACTGAGAACAATCCTGAGGAGTGTTCGAAGGTCTTCCATCACATTTCCTTTACCTCCAATCTCTCGAGAGGACTTTCGGCTGCCCTTGTATATTAAATGCCCTCTCGCCGCAGTGAAACTTTAAGCTTACAAACATCCAAGTCTTTTTGGAATTCGAACCCGGGTCCATTGGCAGAGTAGTCCACGTCATTAACCACCATATCAACTGGGCGCTACTTACAGAGAACATAAATGTTCACGGATATAACAAACAAAAAAATATTGTTAAAAACAAACAAAAAATTGTTTATATAACTCTTAAATTTTCACTTTATCAAAGTAGCTATTAACCCTTTGCTTTTATGGTGTGTTCGGTTTGGACACACCTAAAAATTTCCTTCTGTACGCACAGAAAAATTGAATGAACACTGATTGATAGGTTACTATAGGTTACTCTGAACCTTCTTTATTTATAGAAGATGGCAGCTCAACACAAACCAGTCCATATATTTTAGCCATGTTTAGTTTTTTAAGACCCTCATTTTTCAAAAAAATCTTCCAGATCTTTTTTAGGCTATAAAAGGAATTGTTTGAAAAGAAATTTCGATGTTATTTAGTTGAATGTATGCTAATCTCCTTATTCTATATTAGTTTCAAATTTTTAACTTGAAATCTTGCCTAAAATCCAACGGCGAACCCTAGGTGTGCCCAGACCGGGCTCACCGATCATCTAGGACACCTGAGAGTCTGTATTCTTTTAAATCAGTGTGCCACTTTGGGCATACCCACAGAATTAAAACGATAAGTGCTATCTTCACAAAATTTTACTTGTGTACTTCTCTAGGCCCAATTAGACTGCCTATACGTTTTTTTATCAAAACTCCGACTTTAAAAGATAGCTTGCCGGAAAGGGTTAAAAGCGTTAGCAGTAATTTTAGCTCTAAATTATGAAATTGAGAATATCATATAAAAGCGTTTACTTTTCTTGAAATCATCTTTTGAGCAATTTCTTGTAAACAGAAGTAGGCAGATAGCCTTCGTGTGCTTTGCCGTAATCAATTAGACCACACCACTCGGAAAGAGAAGAGGAAAAAAACAGTAAGTCTCAGATTACTGATCTTGAAATCACTATTTTTTCCTATAAATTTTAAGAAATTTCTAATGACAACAATAGTACGTAACTGTCAAGTGACCGGCTTAAAGCCAAAATGAGATTTTGCTTTCCGCGTGAATAAAATCGCCAAAACTGATTTTTCAATTATGACTTTTTATAAATGCCGAGTCACGACACAAAATCCTTGTATCGGTATTTATATGTACGGATTATCTAGATATTTTAAAATATTTTTTTCCGGAGTGATTTCGCAAGAAGCATTACTATCTCTATGTCAAACTTCAAACATAAAACTTTGAAGACCCGTCAAGGAAAAGGAGAAAAGTAACTTATACGCATAAGTAAGTATTTATAATGTGTACAGTCGTTTAATAAAATCAGAAAAGCATATCTGTTAATTGATTTCATTCAAATTCGCTCAGTAAAATATTATTGATCTGTCAAAATATTCCTCCGAAGAATAAAAAGATATCCATGGAAAGCAGTATGAAAGGGGAAATTAACAAGAATGATCTTAAATTTGACGCCGAAGAGAAAAATCATAGAAAATGAGTGTCCCTTTCAAAAATATATTCTTATATCCCTTGCTAAGGCAGGGAATATATTTGCTTCTGTCTCATTATGGCATGGCGAATTAGCATATTTTGGGTGGCGAACAGCAAAAGTGCAGGAAAACAGTCGAAGTCAATAGATAGTAAAGTCCGCCACTGAAGTAAGCCAACTTTTAACTGCATACTCGTGGAGCCTATTCCAAAAAACAACAATTGTGTAACGGCAGTCTGAATTCCCTGAATTAGTCTAGATTATTCTTATCCTCTTTTATGTTGCTTGGCTAAGTAATTTGAAGGAGGACTTTTTCTTCAAAGTGACGTCGTCTTGCTAAAAGAATGTGGAACTTTTTATGACTATAGGGAAAATGGGGTACGGTAAAATTAATAGCTAAATTTTGTATACTTTCATTCTGTGAATCTTAGAGGAAAGCGTTTAAAGACGTTTGAAGATTCCAGGTTATAACCATTGAAAATGAAGATTGGTAGCGAAATTTGTGATAGAATTAAGTTTACACCGGGAATCATCGAGACAAAGATGCCCACGTGATGTGCAGAGTTTTCTTCGGTTGTTGAGATTGTCCGAAGACCTTGGCGTTACGGAAGAAAAGAAGAAGAGATTTCAACAAAATGTTTCTATTTCAACATACATATCACTAATCTTAACATATAGCTTCTTATTCTGATTCAGCTATCTTAGTGGCCTCTTGAAAATAGGTCTCATTTAGAAACCACAAAAAAACGCACCCTCTGACATGGCCCTATCTGTCAAGCAGTTTCTGACCGACCAGCAAAAACATTACTGTGACGGAGCATCCTCCTTATTCACCTTATTTAACTCCCCGAGACTTTTTTTTATTTAATAAAGTTAAATCTTACATAAAGGGAACTCATTTTAGCTCAGCTGAAGAGGTTCTAGTAAAAACGGAGAGAGTCACCTGAAGGGCCTTCCAAACACCTCGTTCCAGTACTGTTACCAGAAATCGCAGCACCGAATGTAGAACTGTGTAAATCCTAAAGGTAACTACTCTGAAGGTAATAGTGCGATGGAAATCTGATTCTGTGAGTACAATGATTTTTTGGACCATTCACCATTCTCGATTTTTTTTTTTTTTTTTTTTTTGGTCACATCTTGTATTTCCTCTATTTTTCACTAATTTTATTGTTCAAAAATCGATAGGGGAATTTTATGGATTTAACTAAATTTCCGAAAAACATGATTACAGTGAGATATAACAAAAGAATAGTATGGGTCACTAGAAGTAAGTATCACAATCTTTTAATCTTTCTACATTCCAGTAAGAATGCCTAATAATATTAACATAAGAATAACCAACAAGATAGCTTCGTTTCTACTTCCTTGCAACCTGAATGTCACCCATTCATATTTTTCTCACTGATACTCCTCAGACCTCAAATCATTCATAAAAAAATCAGATGAGTTAAATGAGTAGCCGACTCAAAGAAATTGCACACTGACTGAGAGTTCGGTTTTGCATCGCTGTGACGGATCGTTCTTGTATCAGGTTGGCATAAAGTTCGGAAAAAAAAGCTTCAGCGTTACCTTCCCTGGTAGTTTGTCTTTGTTAGCAAGATGAAAATAATCATTACCTGGACGAATCCCCTTTAAAATTTAGAGAAACTGCTTCTCTGAATGCATTGAAGAAGAAAACATTACGCAAATATTTTTTTTTTAATTCACTGTATAGGATCGTTTTCTCTTTGGTAACATAAAATCTGCTAGATCTTATTAAGGAACCTAGCGACTTCTCGAACATGCGTAAAGGATCAGAATAAGGGTAAAAATAACCCTTTATTATTCTTCAAACTCTAAGCAGAAAAGGCACATACATTAACACCGACAACTTGCGGCGGTGGATCTTAAGAATCGTTGCACAATCAATTCAAAAGGTAAACAGTAGTGCTGGACTAACAATTTAAGTGAAAGCTAACTAAGTTGCCTTAACAATGTGCCCGGCGTTATACTTATTAAATGGCCAAAACAAAAGGCGTATCAGCAATTCCGCGTAACAGCAAGAACAGACTCGTACCGTGCGCTGTCTAGCGAAAACACGCTCACGCTCTGAATACTGTCGTTTAAATACTGACTTCACTTAACTTTAAATTTGCATCCTAGCGAAGAAATGCGAGGGGAAAATGAGAGGTTCAGGAAAGACACCGAACTTAAAATAATTTCCTCTGCAAAATATGGAAAATCCTACAACTGATCCTGGCTTTAAAACGTCAGAAGACAAAATATGCGAAGAAATACGGGATTTCTGTCTGAACAACTTCTACATCTCTTGATTCAGAGCAAAGCTCATTTATTTACAATGAATATGCACAGTACCGCGATGTCGAATAAAATTATTTCAAGTACACCTTGCACACACACACACACACAAAAAAAAAAAAAAAAAAAAAAAAAAATGAAAAATGAAAAAGAGACAGTTCTATATCTCCCGTTCTACTGAACCGATTGCCGAAATTTAACTTGGGTCTTCCATGTCTCAAAAATGCGACTTGGGATATATATTAGATTTAGATATAGCGGGTTGTTCTAATATAGGTATTTTGAAATAACATACCAATTTCTTTCCATATTTCGATGCTACGACTCAAGTTATGCCTAGATATCAAATTTTTTAATTTCTGGCGAGAAAGTTATGGAGAAATTTAAAAATTTATTTTGGAGCATTTTATTCAGTTGGCGCCAAGAATAATTCTCTTGGCGAACTTCTTAATTTTACAGCAACCTATTTTCCATTCCTTTTTTTTTCATTGTACACGAGCTGGAAAAAGTCATCATATTCGTAATTCCAACTAATTTTAAGTAAGTGCGTAAACCACATTTGGCCTTATTATCGCTTATAACAAATACGTCAAATTTTAAAACGCGCCAGGATGTAAATTCACGTATATCTAAGGAAATTTTGAATAAAAACTCTAATTTTTTGCAGCTATGCTTAGAAATACATCTACTTTAAGGTGATGGCAAATCTTTTATAGGTTATAATTCAAAATTATTTTCGAAAAATTTGCAAAATTTATTTAAAAATCAATTATAAAAAATGGGAACATTTTATTTTTAATGAACCTAAATTCCGAAATGTGAAAGGAAGAATAAAATAAGTTTAATAAAAAAAGAAATATTAATAAATATATACCATATTTAACTAAGATGGAGGAGCTAAAATTTTGAGAGCGATTTTTTTAAAACTTGGCACTTTGGCCTAATTTGAGTCGAAGAATCGGAATATGAAAAAAAAATGGTATATTATTTCAGAACAGTCCGGTTTCGTGTCAAACATCTACGTTAGAAGCAATGTTATATATAAATCTAATATATATCCTAAGTTGCGGTTTCGAGAGATGGAAAACGCAAGTAAATTTCTACAGTCGGTCCAGTAGAACGGAAGATATAGAACTGTCACATTCTTTTTTTGTGTGTGCAAGGTGTTCATTAACACGCTGGTACTCAAAATATATAATTCTTGGAGAAAATAGTTTTTGAATACAAGCAGTTACAGTCAGAAACGTTTTAAGCAGTTGGATGGGAACCAAAACGAGGCAACTGTTGCTGAACAGATTAGCCACAGTAATTGGGGAACTTACACATATGAAAGAAACATATGTGTAAGTTCCCCAATTACTGTGGCTGTCCAATTACTGTCCCCAATTACAAGTTACACATATGAAAGAAAAAAAAAGGAACATGGAAATTACCTCTGCGCTATTTATTTACAGCTCCATTAACTCCCAATTTATGTAATTAACACAAGTACTAGCATGCATAACAAATGGACTAATAGCACTTCCATTAAAAAGCAACACAATCTGACTATTAAACCGAGCACAGCTTATAAATTTCAGGCAAGAGCAATGTCAGAAATTAAGGAAATTAAAAGAATATTTTTGCGAAATTTAAAAACTATTTCATGAGCGAAAAAATAACGGCGATTCAGAATTATCATATTTCCTCGCGTCTTCCTTCATTTTTACTTCCTTGTACGAAGTAAAAAGGAAGTATTGTAATCGCGGAAAGTTTCAAGCTTCTCCGTACAAGGAAGTCATGTGATGCACACATCAGATTTTTTTCTCTACTTTCCTGCAACTTGAATCTTGCCTTTTGTTATTGTTGTCTCTGCTACTCAGTGAGCCTCAAATTATTCATAAATAATTAGAGAAGGTGAATGTGTAGCCGACTCAGCGAATTCATAGACTTAATCTCAGTTTATCTTGCTTCACTTTGATGGGTGGGTTCTTGTATTGAGCTGGCATAAAGTTCAATTGTTACAAGCGAAAGTTTCAGTGTGATCTTTGCAGGTAGTCTGAGATGGTTTGCCTTTGTTATTAAGACGGAAACAATCCCTACATGGAAGAATCCATTTTAAAATTTGGCGGATCTCTTTCTCTGAAGGCACTCAGAAAGAAGAAAATTATGTGAATGCTTTTAAAATTTTTAGAACATTGTTCTAAAATGTTAGAGGGAAATATACGTCAGGAAAGATGTATACATTTCTTTTGCCATGTGAAGTAACGTTTGCCATCTTTTGGTTTATGTCTATCAGACTCATTAAAAGTAATGAACACTAGAAATCTTGGATCGAGTTAGATTTATATATAGCGGACGAGAAATCTTGGATCGAGTTAGATTTATATTGGATCGGAGTAGATTGGATCGAGTTAGATTTATATATAGCGCACGGGTCGGTTCTAAGCCGTTTCTGTGAGATTCTCCGCGTCCTAACAATTTTAGGTTGTGTTCTCTGTTTTATACTGTCATCTGAGTTTACCACATCAGGTAATGCATAATTAGCCTAAAATAAATAAAACAAAATATTTTGTTCAGGAAGTAATTAGTATGGTTCCACACAGGAAGCCTTCATGTTTACAATTTCCTACTCTTGTTTGTTTCGTGTTGTGACTTATCTCACTTATCTGACAGTATCACCAGAACATGCTCACCAAATTCATCGCGGCAAGGAAAGCAAGATCGCACCTGTCGTTGGCAAGATCCTTGAGTACCATATAGGTAACAGTGCGACTTTGCTCAGTTCCTTCCCAATTTTGATAGAGAGCACCCAGGGAAAGACGGGTCCAAGGGTCTCCAACTCCTCTTTCTCTATCCCCATCCTCTCCAGAGAACTTTTGGCACGCCATGAATTTAGAGTGGTCCCCCCATGCCGCAAATACACTATATATTTACTAAAATCCATGTCTTCTCTGGGATTCGAATGTGGGCTCTTCGACATTGCAAACACTGAGACCCGGGCAGTTGGATGGCAGCGAACCCCATCGGCGGCTCTGGATAATGGCGGACGTGGTGCTGTACTGATTAACCATTAAGGTAAAGGGACAGTGCCCACATCCTCCGTCCCTTATCACTTATCTTCGACATTGCAGTACACTCCCCTAACCTTTGCAAGGTATGGGCGGCTCTTGTATGTTTTCTTGATATCATCATCTCAAAATCCAACAGTATTGCCACAAACGATAAACTATATATATGTATGTATATTTTAAGGTGGGTGTGTGTGTACATATGTAAGATATAACAAAATACGACAGCTGTTAAAAAATAATAATTGGCGAACTCAAAATTAAAGATTCTAGATTTGGCGCTCTCCCCTCCTAAATTCATCTGCTGACCCGGATTCGAAATCTTTCTGCGTTACGTAACGTTGTATTGCAGGTACCTCTTGTCCAATCAAATTAATTGTAAACCAAAACTTTCTCTAACTCGAACTGAAACTATTGACTCCCTCCCTTGTTGCAGCATTTTTTTTTTCGCTTATGCTTCCCTGCCGACAAGACGCTGCTGCACACCAGATGCACTGAACTGAAGCTAAAATAAACTAAATAAACTAAAACTAAACTCCAGAAACTAAAATAAATTTTCGACTTAACTTTACGATTGGGCATTGGACCTCTTTTGTCTACCGAGTTAGAAATTACTTAAACCCTTTTGGGAATTTTTCATGTAATTACTATGCTATAAAATGTAGCTTAAATTTTAGCTAAATACCCTGTTTACTAACCTTAGAGTTATGAACTTACTTTCACTTTAAAAGAACTGAACATTACTGATTGATAGTGTTAATGACAAGCTTACTAGTAATAATTACATAATATAATAGCTATAAATTATTTCTCATTACATTGATATTAACCGCCGTAAAAACTATTTCATTTAAACAAAAGGGACATCAATACCTTTGTCCGAATTACTTTGTTCGATGCTTATAATAAACTTCCAAGAGAAATGCGAGTAACCAAGTCGATACATCAAAGACCATATAATTCTTTTATATATTATTCTTTATTCTTCTTTCTTTTATATGCTATAATTTTTAATTCTTGTTTGTAATTATGCTTATTACATTCATCGATGGATTCATTTAAATGGATTTTGGTTAGTTTTTCTGGAGAATGTACTTTGCATAATTAAGTTCGAAACCTTACATTTAATTTGTTTCGAAGTCCTTTACATCAAGAAATGTAAATTAATAGTTATAATTATAGATTTCCAGTTAAGAAATAAAGAAATTTATTCCTTTTCTCGCGGCGAATAATTCTCTTAATTCATCAGGCATACTAAAAGGGAAAAAACAAGTGTACTCGCAGAAACACCGGCAGATAGTAGGAGTAAATAAATCAAAGGCGAGGAAAAATTTTTTGTTTACCTTTGTATCGCTAATTACTTGATTATTGATTGCAATGACTGTTTTCTCCTCTTGTGCGGGTGACGTAAGAAGCGACGATAATAATAAAAGCAACAACAATAATCGCCGACAGACGAGCGGAAAAAAATGCACTCGCCTCCATCTTTTCCTCCTTTGTTCCAGCCGCGAACCGCAACATCAATCATACAACCAGACAATGGGGTGGCCGCAACGTGGCTTTGGCACATTCTCCAGTGCTACTGGAACAGAGAGTGCGACTCAAGATGTTCCAGGAGATCTTGAAAGATTTCTTTTCTAGGGAAAACGGAAAAGAAAGCGGCTTCTTAATCACTCAGGTGAATCGTTAGATTCTAGGCGCTGTCATAAAATGAAAATGTTGGTGTTATTAATTATAAAGTTGTACTGACAACAACTTCATTACAAAATAACTGTCATAAATAGGAAGAAGATATTAAAGAACAGTTCATCCTTGAAGTATATGGCTTTAAATACCCTCAATACGCTTTTAACCGACTAGTGGCCGAGTTGTAGCGGCAGAGTAATAATGGTCGGAAGAGGATTCGAACCCAGACAAATGCAGGCATGATTGCTTTTCGTGGTTTCCCGATATCTAACGTAAATTTGAGTCAGTTTTCCTTGACAAGCCTACACAAAGTTGTGTCTCCAATAATCCAGTGATAAAAAGCAGTAAAATAATAATTACTAACTCGTTACACTGCATGCATTTTCCAAGTGAATTACATTTCTGATTTATACCTACTTGGTAATATTTATTACAACCGAGATAAATCTGCCAATCCCACACAATTTTATTACAACAATAAGATGGTTAAGACACAATAACACGCCAAATAAATACTAATTCAGAAGTCAAACAACAAAAATCAGCGTTATATTTTCAAAGTTTTCCCAGGACTAGCTTCGGTGGTTTTACCGAACCACCATCCTCAGCTGCAAAACCGCAAATGAACAAGATAGGAAATAATGATCAGATAAGATAAGAAAGCCTGGAAAAGAATAAGCAAGTGGCGCGATCTGTTGGTGAAACCAGAAATAAAACATAATTTCTTTAATGGCCCAAGGCAAAGATGGATTGGAATTAGGATCCTTAACTAGAACAGAAAAATTTCTTTGAATGTGAAATGCCTCTAGAAAATCCAGTTCTAAAATGGAAGATGTTTTTTGAATAATTTTGGCAGCAAAAAAATTGAAAGTGTGATTTTCGGACCAACAATGTTGGGCAACAGCAGACTTTGGTGTTTCCTTTTTTCTAACATATGCCTCATGTTCCTTGACGCGAAATTTTAAGGCTGTCTTAGTTTGGCCAATGTAAATTAAACCACACTGGCAAGGAATCCTATAAATACGCCAAGAATTCATATCCGGAATGGGGTCCTTGAGTATGGAACTCGGAATTTTATTGATGGGAGAATAAACAACCCGAAACTTAAATTTCTGGAAAATATGTGCAACTTTATAGCTAATTGATGTAAAGAAGGGAATGACAACAGAATTTTTATAATCTCCTAAAACAAGAGTGTGCCTTTTAGTGTTGTTGAGAATTTTTTAACTGCCTGATTAATAATGCTGGGTGAAAAGCCCCTGTCAATAGCTATTGCTTTTAAATAATTTAGTTCTTCATCAAGGGCTAGTTTCGAGGAGCAAACTTCAAGAGCACGGAAAACATAGGAATAAAATGAAGCTAACTTTTGTTTAGTCGGATGACATGATTTAAAGTGTGGTGAAAGTGTGGCAAACCGATGAAGGTTTACGGTAAACCGTAGTACTGAAGTTGGATGTGTTACGTGTGACCAGAATGTCGAGAAACGGAAGAGAATTGCAAGTCTCAAGTTCAAAAGTGAACTGAATAGCAGGATCAATAGAATTCATTGTTGAAAGAACTTTATTTAAATCATCTTTATTACCTTCAAACAGGGTAAAAGTATCGTCTACGTAGCGGAACCATTCCGGGAAGTTTAAAGTTTCAAACAATTTTGATTCATAATAATGCATGTAGATATCAGCCAGGATGAGACTGAGGGGGCTTCCCATGGCTAATCCCTCAGTTTGCTTTTAATATTTATTTTGGAAAACAAAGTGTGTTTGTTTAATTCTTAAAATAAGGAAATTGTCCTTAAGCCTCGATGCTTGCCACCCGCCCGAAAAAAAAGAAGTAATATAAAAAAAAAAAAAAAAAAATTAAGTCAATTCCTACTTAACAAACACACAACAGATTAACAAAGAAAGTTAAACGAATAAACAAACAAAAAGAAATTTTTTAACAGAAAAATTAACAAAGAAAAATTTTTAAAATGGGAACTAAATTAAATACAAAACAAATTTAAAAACACCCAAAAAAACTGTTTAAAAAATACAGATAGAAAATTTAAAAAATTTTAATATCTGAAAAAATTGTATTAACATCAAGTGTCATCCACTACAAGTTTGAAAAAACGTATTTGAACTTGAGTGTATGAATAAAAAGTATTTTATTAATGATTGAAAATTAATTAAATAATTTTTTTAAAGTCAACTCCTACTTAGGTCAACAAAGAAAATTTTTTAAATACAAAAATAAATTTAATTAAAATTTTTAATATGTGATAACATTGTATTAACATCAAGTGTCATCCGCTACAAATTTTTAAAAAATGTATTTGAATTTGAGTGGATGAATAAAGTGTATTTTATTAACAACTGAAAATTTGAACAAGATATAGGGAACGTATGTGCTGCTGATAGGAATTAAAAAAGAGAGAAAAAAGGAAAGAAAAGGAAAGGGTGTTCACTCGTGTTCACTCAATAATTTTAAATTTCCTGAAAAAGGCGCCTTACCATGAGCTGCTGTGTATGGAAGAATAAAAATAGCCTTCGTCGAACGTCTTAGAATCGTTGCATACGAATCGAAGAAGAAAAAACGCCGAAATGGTCATATTTCCTATCTTAATCACCGTTCAAGAGAGGGGTAAAACCTGGTGAGATGAGATCTTTCATAAAGCACGGTACTGCGAAGACAGCAATTAAATATCGAAGTTCAAAAGTGAGGCTTGTCCGCCCAGTAATACCATTTTCTAGCATTTATCGCATTTTTGGATTTTTGATAACGAGCAGTTTAGTCAATCGTAAGCTTCAAAATTAATTTCAGAGATAGTATTTCGCTTTCGGAATAGGCTCCCATGAATGGACTTCGCTAAAATTGTTACACACCCTATTATTTTCACGGAACAATTCTAAACCAAGTACACCGTCTGTGCTTGGACACTTCACAACACCAATCTCCGTCATCTCTCTTCGATTTTTGACTCGAACACATTTTTGGCTCCAAGACTATTTAGAACTAATGTAAAACGTTTTATTTCCAAAATACTCTCTCTTCTATAACACACTCATTCTCACTTCACTCGTTGTTCAACTTAAGGTGATTGGTGACCATGTGGTGAAAATCACAAAGCGCTTCTTTCTTTCCAGATTCTAGTCTCTTGACGAACTGAACAAATTTCGCGTATTAGCCGTTTACTGGATACAGCGCAATGCGTACTGTTTAACACACATTTGGAAAAAAAGAAATAACAAGTGAGAAATTCTGTGGTCGCCAAATTCGAACAGTATTTGGGCTATTTTAAAATTTCCATTGTTTGAATATCTACTTAAGAATTTCAGATATCTTTATTAATTTAGAAGTCAAACAACAATAATCCGCGTTTTATTTTCAAATTTTCCCAGGACTAGTTTCCATGGTTTTACCGAACCACCATCCTCAGCTGCAAAAGCGCAAATGAACGAGATAAGATATAATAATTAGAAAAGATAAGAAAGCCATTAGTGCTAGGATACAAGCCACTGGGGCCATCTGTTGATGAAACCAGAAATAAAACATAATTTCTTTAAAGGCTGAAGGCAAAGATGGATTGGAATTAGGGTCGTTAACTAGAACAGAAAGATTTCTTTGAATATGAAATGTATCTAGAAAATCCAGTTCATCAAGGGAAAATGTTTTTTGAATAATTTTGGCAGCAGAAAAATTGAAAGCGTGATTTCCATACCAACAATGTTGGACAACAGCAGACTTCTGTGTTTCCTTTTTTCTAACATATGCCTCATGTTCCTTAACGCGAAATTTTAAGGCTCTCTTAGTTTGGCCAATGTAAATTAAGCCACACTGGCAACGAATCCTGTAAATACCCCATGAATTCATATCCGGAATGGGGTCCTTGAGTATGGAACTTGGAATTTTATTGATGGGAGAATAAACGACCCGAAAGTTAAATTTCTGCAAAATACTTGCAAATTTATAGCTAGTTGATGGAAAGAAGGAAATGACAACAGAATTTTTATAATCTCCTAAAACAAGAGTGTGCCTTTTGGTGTGTTGAGATGAGAAATTTAACTTTCGGGTCGTTTATTCTAGAAATTTAACTTTCGGATCGTTTATTTTCCCATCAATAAAATTCTGTTTTCGATACTCAAAGACTCCATTCCGGATATGAATTCCTGGGGTATTTACAGCATTCCTCGCAAGTGTGATTTAATTTACATTGGCCAAACTAAGAGAGCCTTAAAATTTCCCGTTAAGGAACATGAGGCATATGTTAGAAAAAAGGAAACACAGAAGTCTTCTGTTGCCCAAAATTGTTGGTCCGAAAATCACACTTTCAATTTCTCTGCTGCCAAAATTATTCAAAAAACATCTTCCATTGGTGAACTGGATTTTCTAGAGGCATTCCACATTCAAAAAAATCTTTCTGTTCTAGTTAACAACCATAATTCCAATCCATCTTTGCCTTCAGCCTTTAAAGAAATTATGTTTTAGTTCTGGTTTCATCAACAGATGGCGCCAGTGGCTTATCTCCTGTCCAGGCTTTCTTAGCTTATCTAATCATTATATCTTATCTTGTTCATTTGCGCTTTTGCAGCTGAAGATGATGGTTCGGTAAAACCATAGAAACTAGTCCTGTGAAAATTTGAAAATATAACGCTGATTTTTGTTGTTTGACTTCTAAATTAATATTTGTTCGGCATGTTAATGTATCTTAATTATATATTTACTATTTTTCGGTAGTTATTATTTAAGACTACACAGTGTAAGCTGGTGTCCGAATTTATATTCAAAACGCAGGAAAAACACATTGGTTTTTCAGTTTCTGGTAGATAAGTTTTCAAATATATTTATTTAAGAAGGAATACATACCAGCACAATATATAAACATATGAGAAATGCAATATCAGTACACAAAACGAAAAACTGTATTCCAAAAGAAATAAAATTAAAATCATATGCAAGAACTATATTTTAGAAGAACTTGGTATTACAGGAATACAGAAAGAATTTTGATACTGCATTTGTCACATTTAGAAAATTGTTAAAATTATTCTATGACCAATTCAAAAATCCCAGAAAGGAATTAAAATAGGAAACGTCAAAATTTGCATTTAAGTATTGCGAAAAAATTATCCATTCAATGGCAAACAAATTAAAAGCTTTCAAACAAATAAAGGCTTACTAATCAAGTACTAAATTTGATTTAAATTATTCAGATTAATTACAACAATAATTACGTCTGACTTTAGTTCCGAAATTACATTTCATTCTTCGTTGAAGCATTTTTTTTCTAACTTGAAGAAAAACATTTTATTTTTTAGTCCAAAGGACGTTAACCCAGAATGGTTATTAATTTCATTTTGGCATTTTGTGGAGTTTCACTATAAACCGAGTTTCACTTTTCGAATTGTTGTCACCAAATATTAGAGCCATGAATTACGCTTAAAGAAATTAAATAATCAAGAATTTGTATGAATGTATGTAAACTTCAACGAATTTTCGATTAACAAACTGGACGATTTCAAAGCGAGCAATGGCAACACTGTACAGAAAAAAAGAAAAAAAAAAAAAAACACTTTTATCTTCAGCATTTCCGAACTGTATATCGGAAATTCTAAAGATATGCTCTTTTAAACATTTTTCGATATTGCTATTAAGCTGAATTTTTATATTTAGTAAATAAAAGTAACATAAAACGTTAAAATAACGCCTCTTTAGGCGTAGTATAAAATCTGAAAACTTTCAGATTTTTTTATTGCTTTTGAATTGACGTATACCTTATATGTGAATAAATAAAAATAATTTATAATTTTAATAAAATTCTTTTCCTTGAATTATCAGTCATTTCATAAAGTAGGGGCCCACCAGCGGCCGAGCGGTAAAGTCGCTGAACACTGGTAGTTCGGTCGGAGGTTCGAATCCCGCGAACGGGCTGGCTGCATGGGCGTTTTCGTGGTTTTCCCTATGTGTAACGTATATACGAGCCAGTTTCCCTTAGAAAGTCCTCCACGAAGTCATCCCTCCCCTTAGGCAGATAGCCCTCGAGACTTTGCCATAATCACACACACACACATTTCATAAAGTAAGTGTGTGAGTTTTACTTAGAACCACTGCACATAACACCATAATATTTTTTCTGATGAGAAATGAAACCTACGTATTCTGCAACTGAGGTGACACTCTTTAGAGACAAAAAATATTGAATTTATATCACCTGTAACAGACCTAAGTATTTTATTCACGTCATGAACTCATGAACTGTAACCGAACTATTTTATTTAAACGCCATCTCGTGGCGATATGAAAAAAACGTCAGTCGACCTCCAGCCGCCATGATGATAGTTTACTATGTTATGTTATTCAAATGTTTGATGTTCCATTTCGTATATGTTTCATTTTTATGTATATTTCTTTTTGTTTGTAACCGTTCCTGTGTGCTCTGTTAATAAATCCTTTTAAAGCTAGCCGGCATTAGTGTCTATTGAGGAACGGCTACACACCCTAGTTCTCATGGAATAGCATTTTTTTGAAAAGGTTAGAGAAAGATATTATGTTTTAAATTAGGACATAATTTCTTACTGCCGTTCTGCTCTCTACTTACGTTTTAGGAACTGCAATATTTACGTGACGGATAATAGTTTTCAGTACTGCTTTTGTAATGTAGAATTTCGCTTTCGAATTAATCAAACATATGCAGGAATGTCCAGTAACTCGTTGTCAACTTCTGGTATAACGAAACAAGTAAATTATTTCTACTTTGTAATACATCTCGGGGATTATTATTCGTAACGGAACAAAAGTATTCTTTAAGTACTCTTAATGAGATAATGATATTTGAAAGAGAATCTTGCTCTGAAAAATGTACGCAGAGATCGCCTAATTATCTTCATTAGGGTCAACTATTCCGAGAAATTAACTCTCTTCGTGTTGTATTAAAGTATGCATTGCCGTTAGACAATGGGCAAGGCAAAAAGAGATAGAGGACTGGTACTTCATACCAAGATGTTTTCGCAAATTTCACTTAATGTTTAATAATGAACAATGACAAAATCTGTGCTTACTAACACTGGGCAAATAATAAAATAGAAAACTCATTTTCGTCTTTTAGATATATCAGGTCTTGCCCAATAACAGTAAAAGAAAGAACAACTCTTTTTCCATCACCATTGCCTTCACTGGAAATATTGGCAAAATGCAATTCTACTCTTAATGCCATGAAGTCAATTATGCAACTTAATCATGTAAATGACTCAGACTTTATTGTTTATCGTTAATCCTACAATGCTTATGTCATTCTGATTGTTACTTTTTCTTCCATTCACTTCAATGTAATGGTCATTTATTTAGTCACTGCAGCGTTTACTGTAGTGGTGTAGTGTATACACCTGCAGGAAACTGTATATCTGTTTATAAGTTTCTTTGAATTTTTCTATTATTTTGTTATTATTGTTATTTATTATTTATTTTTGTTATTATTATTTATTTGTTATGATTATGATTTTGTTTGTATATATGTTTATTTTAATTTTACTCTGCTTTAATTAATTGTTCATTTATGTAAAAAGTTTTCCCTCCCCCCTAAATTACGCTAGCATTGTACGAGTAACTTCACTGGCTGTCCCTTCACTTCCTGTTTTAGCCGTCATGACTTCCCCCTTTTTTGTTTTAAGTTTACAAAGCTTTCTCTTTACCTTTCGCCCTTTAGCCTTCCCTCTCAGCCCTTTTAGTCGATAGGCTTTGCTTTATTTCGCCTGTTCCCCTTCTTTTTAGCCGTAATAGCTCTCCCCTTCTTAGACTAGTTTTTGGCTTTTTGTTTCTGTCCTTTTAGCCGAAAGGCACCCCTCCTCTTTTAGCCGATTGGTCTTTTTTTTTTTTTTTTTTTTTTTTTTTTAGCTCTTTTGTTTAGTTGACGTGCTCTGCCCCGTTTTAGCCTACTGGCTTTTGCCCACTGTGGTTGATAGCACTTGTCTCCTCCTGCGGTTATAAGAGTTTGTTGTTGTTGCTACCATACCAGCAACCTCTCGAGAGGACTTTAGGCTCGCCGTATATTTAGATTGCCCCATGCTTTACAGACACTATACATTTACAAACATCCATGCCTTTTCCGAGATTCGAACCCAGGTCCTTCGCTATCGCAGTCATAGTCACTATCCCAGTTGGGCGCCTGTCTTCTAGATATAACTTTACATATTTTTGTCGTAAATGTTGCATAATAATATTATTTTCTATTCTTAATATTTAATATTGACTATATCTAAATGTCAAGTAGCAGGTCATTAATAGTTAAGAAAATATTTCCCAGCTGTTTTTGATTGTTCTGTTTTTTTTTTTTTTTTTTTTTTTTTTTTTTTCTTTAAAGCACTAATTATCTTAACCATTTTAAATAAAATTTTATTGCACAAAAACCAGTTTTTTAATTCCATTTTATTTTTCTTTTGTCTCAAATGCACGTTATCAATGATGAAATTTTTAGTCATTTACAAGCACAAGCAATAAATAATAAGAAAATTACTAAATAAAGAAAAGTAACAAAACATCGTTAAAACATGTAAAAATATTGATTTGGATGTTCAAATTCGTTAATTGGATGCAATAAAGATGTTCCAAGGAACATTTTACTTAAAGCTAAAACTGATATCGCTAATTTGTCATGGAACTAGATGGCAAACTGCGTCATTAATTGCCATGATGGCTGACTTAAAAGCAACTTTTCTAGGAGACACGCTTTTTTCTCTCGTCCGCCTCAGACTGCAACACATTTTTTTAAATACAGAAAACCGCTTAAATAAAAGTTTTCCTACTTTGACACAGGGCGAAAATAGATTTTTTAATCTGTGTAAATTTCAAAATTTTATATCCAATACAATTTTAGATGTTGAAATCTTAAAATCATAAACATGAAATGGTCGTAAAAAGTCGAGCGATTTTTAAAATTTCGCCAAATATCCAGAATCAAAGTTAAAATTTTCAAACATGTTTCATTGAGAAGACTCTTTTTCTGATTTATTCGATAGCGCAAACAATAAAATTCTTATATGTTTAGTTTTTTTTTTTTTTTTTTTTAAACTTTACACGAAGATATATGCAAAACATCGTTTAAACGTAAGTAAAAATAGTTAAATCAAATTTTTAAGAAAACGCCCTTCACATTGCAATGTCATCGACCAACAGTGTATACGTCGAAATTTGAACTAGATACCTTATTAGGAAGAGGGTTAAAAATTTATGGCAATATTTCAGTCAGAGTGAAGGAACTAAAAGCTTATTAAAAAAGTTAGTTACCAGTTGACGCAAACAGAAATTTTACTATTTTGTTATACATCGTGTTTAAAATTGAACTGAAGCGCTTTCTTGATGTAATGATCAGTTTAATGTTAAGTTCAAGTAGTGATCAAATAATGTTCATTAATCTTTTAAATGGGATTTGGGCGTATAAATTATGCATATAAATTTCTTGGAACTTTTAATGTTATTTGAGTGCTTTGTATTCAAAGTTCTTTAATGTTTCATTTACTGTGTCGATAAATTATTTCATGCCTGATAAAACGTTAATTTTTTATACGTCTTTTAAAAGAACAAGTCAGCCGTAGTTTTGAGATCGAATGATGCGTGAAACTTACGAAACGTGACACCAATATGAAAGAAATCAAATAGTAATTAACATCGATTAGTTTTCACAAGAACAGTAATATACTAAAAAAAGAATTTTCTTCATTTTTGATGAAACCTATCACAAGTTAGGAGAATTTTATTTGAGAAATTTAAATGTTAGTATTTCGTTGTTAAGGTAAAATCCGATAATTTATTCATTCGTTTTACATTTTTAACATTTGAATTCTTCCAGAGTAATTTTTTTTTTTTAAGGAAACTAAATTTTTCTGTTAACTCTATCAATTTTTGTTCCGTAAATTTTATATTTTGTGTTGTTATTGTTGTTGCTGATCCTCAATTACGCCTGTCGTTGGCAACAGCCTTGAGCGCCTTACAGGTGACAGTGCAATTTAGTTCCCTTCCGTCCCTAATTTTGATGGACAGCACCCCGGGGGACGGGTCCAAGGGTCTCCTACTCCTCTTCCCTGCCAACGACCGCTCGAGAGGATTTTCCGATCGCCGCATATCTAGAGTGCCTCCATGCCGCACCAACACTATACATTTACAAACATCCATGCCTTCTCCTGGAATCGAACCCGGGCCCATCGGCACAGCAGTCAGCGATGCTAACTACTTCAACGGTTTTTATATCTTGTCAATTTTATATACTGCATAATTTTATTTAAACCTAAGATGACATTGTTATTTTAACTTTTTGTCTTAGTAGTTAGGAATTAGGAGAAGTATCCTCAAATAATTAGTCAGATGAACATGAAAAATGCATGAGTTTATTATATGCTATATAATATTGAATAAAATAAAGATATACAAACGCATGCGTGGTCATAAATTTAACGGCATCAAATCAAGTGGTGACCAACAGTCACCTCTCGTTATAATTAACTAAAGTACGCAATATATAAACATAAACTTGTAGAGACATTAGATATTTTTGGAAGCAAGCAAGATGAAAAATTACCAACCGCCTTCGCCGGGAATCGAACCACGGACCTCTGGAATACCGGCCCAGTGTGCAAAACGACTACACCACGAAAGCACGCTGGGAAAGCGGGAGAATTACCTTATAAACTTAATATGTAAAATGCAGCAAATATATAAATAACTGAACTAAAGCAATCCGCAGCAATACAAAAGAAAATGCGTCACACATATTCAGAGTCTATAAATTTTAATAATATTCATTGCGAGTTCCACTAGGAGGCGAATCTGTTCTTTTAGAGGTAGGTTGAGTTACTTTTATTCTGCTCGAAAAGGTAAATTCTCACCAGAGGAGTCCTGAGATATAATGAGGCTATTCTCTATATTCTTGATTCTTCGTTATTAAACATGCCGAAGACGTAAGCATTTTATAGAATAATAGAAATTAGATATTAGTTTGCACACACTTATACGTCTTTCCAGTGCATATCTGATGCGCAAAATGCGATAAAAGGAACAAAATCGCTACGGAGTAAATATTGCTACGTAATAAATGTTAATCTTTTAATGTTAATGCTGACGCATAAAAAAGGATAAACATTTTATTAATAAAATACGCCAAAACATTTCTAAGCTACTATGCAATGCTTTATTATATGTTTCGGACATCAGTATTAAAGGTAAATATGTATAGGAGTACAAAGCAAACAAATGTCTGAAAAGGAATTACGACGCTCTGACAAGACCATGAATGAATGAATGTACATATTATGATCACAGATTTATTATGAACTTAATTTTATGCTTTATAAATCCAGTGTTGTTAAGTTTACCATAAATAAATCAGTATTGCCTGAGTGAGAAAGAAAAATTTGATTTCTAAAGTACCTTCATCAAGAAGAATAAATAATTTATTTTCAGAGGAAGAATACATTTTTGCGTGCAATTTATTTTATAGAATTTCTTATAGCAAAGTTAAATATTTGCGGGACTTTTCCTTTCTTATAAGCTTTTATTTAATTCACCTATGGCGTTTCACTGTGGGTAGAATTTTGTCATCGAATTTTAAACCTAATTCCAGATAAAATCCTACTTCAAATTTTGTACTGACAAACACTGTTCTGTTCTGTGTTGCCGATGACAAAGCACTATGCAGATTCGAAAAGATCAAAAAAAATAATCTTTTCAATGAAACTACACTCATGTCCATAAATTAAGGATACTGCAAAATCAGGCAAAGGAAGAGTTAGAAGCAAAACAAATTTGACTTATTTGTAAAGCTTATTTATTAAACAAAAGGTAAAGAGCAAAAACAGATGCCATATGTTTGTTATTATTAAAAAATTTAGCGATTTTTCTCCCTGGAGCAAATTACAAAAAAAAAAAACATATTTACAAAAAACCAATATTACACGGTTGGTATGATTGTTAATACATTGTATGTCTCCCAGAGGATGCAATACAGTCCGTACAACGCCTAGATATGCTGAGTATCAAATTATCGATATGATCTTGGGGGGGATATTACATCACTCAAAAAGCAATGCTCTCCGAAGTTCCGGTAGACATGTAGGAGGAGGTTGACGGGCTGCAACTCGTCGGTCAAGCATGTCCCACACGTGCTCTACTGGATTGAAGGCATTCGCTTACGATGTTTGCACGGTGAGGACGGACGTTGTCTTCCATAAACACAAATTCTGCACCCATGGCGTGCATGTTGTTCCAATTTGAACATGCAGGTCAGTTCTGGAACCCAGAATAATTCCACCCCAAACGAGCACTCCTGCACCACCGTAACGGTGTCGTTCAATGATGTTTTCTTGGTGGTAACGAGTACCTGGAGCTCTCCATACGAAAGTCCGGCCAGAATCAGACTGCAAGCTAAACCTGGACCTGTCGGAGAACATCACACAAGCCCGCTGTTGCGGTATCCACAATGCATGCTCTCTACTCCAGGCTAACCGCAGGCGACAGTGAGTTGCAGTAAGTGGAACGCATCTGACAGGTCTACGAGCATATAGACCAATCTGCCCTAAGCGTCTGTACACGGTCTGCCTTGAAATTTTCGTACCAGTGGCTGAAGAGAGCTGACGAGACAGGTCTGAGGCTGTGCTCCGCTTGTTTCTTTTGGCAGTAACTGCCAAATATCGGTCCTCATTCGTCGTTGTAACTCTGGGGCGACCTGTGCTGTAACGTCTACTCACACTACCATCATCTTAGAATCGTTGCCAAAGCCTGGAGATGACACTCTGGCCAATTCCAAGTTCGTTTGATACTTCCAGTTGGGTACGCCCACATTCCAGACGGCCGATAATTCTACGACGTAAAAAATCATCCAAATGCGTCCTTTGTGTCATAACTTTTCGGTTATTGCACTGAAATGCTTATAAAGCGCCTTCGAATAATTTTACTTCTTTGCCTGTATTCCTTATATATCACTCTCTTACACTCTCGTCATTGTGACGTACCATCGGTGTCATCTAGTTACTTCCTGAAATTTGCATATGATTCTTGAAGATGTGTGTAGTGATTTTACAGGTGATATATTTATTTTAGAGTTCGATTTCCGCGTGACTCCTAATTATCCTTAATTTATGGACATGAGTGTAGTATAAGAGTATCTGCCTAAGAGGAGGGATGCCTTCGTGCAGGACGTTCTAAGAACAGGAAAACGAAAGAGAAACTGAATCGTATACACTTTACATGTGGAAGAAACCACGAAAATGCCAATGCAGCCAGCCTCTTCGTCTGGATTCTAACCACAGACGAACTACCAGTGTCCAGCGACATAGTTGCTCGGCCGCCGCTGGGGAGCTTTAGTCCGGGGTAAGAATAGACACTCTAAGAGTGCAGTGTCTGCATTGGTGCTGTTGCAATACTGGTGAGACCTCGAGCTGTTTGATTACTGCAAGAGACTCAAATCCATTCCCCGGAATGTCCTTGATCACAATGGGAACAGAGATTCCCTATTTTTGAGAATGTAAATTAGTTATCCCCTCTGATTTACCATAAGTTTCTCGCTGAAAGGAAGGTTCATTCATCAATGGGTTTTCTGACGAATACTTCAGTAGTAAATTAATCCTGCATTCGGATTAGAGTTGGGGGGGGGTAATTGTCCATTCAAAGTATATCGCAAATTTCCCAGGCTATGGATCTATCGGTTTTGGGTATATACCAAGGTTTTTCGTTACGCACTAATTGAGGATTAGATGTCTTAAGTTCTTACTTTGAAGTTGGGAAACTGCGTCTACAAACAGCGTAGACGATTCTGGGAAGCGAAGTTAATCATAACTGCAATCTCTCAACCTCGACATTTTTAATCTTTCATAATAAGCAGAATAAGAAAAATTCGATGAGACAAAATAGTAACATCCGATAAAGAGAGAGGAGGAAAAGCTTAAAGCAAGCAAATTGGTGCCCCCTTTTCCACCTTCACGGTCGCAGTTAATCAACTGCCAGCTCTGTCGGGCTCAGATCCCCAAGAAATCTCATGCATACGAAGATTAGGATGGGAAGGAGAAGTAGAAGGGGAATGTCTGCCCCTCACTTTTTATTAATGAAAGGGTAGCTGCAGTGAAAATCAGACTCCCGGGAGACTTTTTAGCAAGAGGTAAAGTAAGTCATGTAATATTTTACACGGATATCATTTACTAAACATACAGTTTTGAAATTTTCCTTTCTTGATTGATTACGTAACTTGATTAATCTCGACACAGAACTCACGAGTTTTTAATTTTCAATCAAGATCACTTTAATATCAGAGTTAAAAGACGAATAAAATCCACCAGACTGAACATTTTAAAGTAAATAACCACGGTAAATTCTCACTATTTTTAATTTAATTTAGTTAAGTGAGAAAACCAAAACAATCTTCTTAAATTATTAATATAAAAATATTAATTTCATACAGGTATTAGCTTATATGGGAAGAAGCTTTACGCAAGATCACCTACGGAAGCTGCGTTGAAATGAACGGATACAATAATTTTCTCTCTAATCTGCCAAAACTTTTGTTCTGATACACCAAATTTTCCACATCTGCTATAAAAATGAGATTTCCTTGACTAAAATAAACTCCTATACGTTTCATACGTGAACACTTTTCACTTCCTTGCACAAACTAAAGGTAATTTCAGGTATCAGATTTCAACGAAGATATCCATTTTGACAGCTCTCAAATTATTTTAAACGATTTTTTTAGTGATGTCTGCACGTACGAACAGAATAAAGAACTCTTTTTCTAAAACGGATTATAAAATTGAAATGTATTCAGAAAAGATTTTTTTCCGTGTCATCTGTTCGTACATATGTGAGTTCTTATATACATCATGCAGAACGTTGAAATTTTACATTGTAGGACTGGATAGCATCTAATTGTGCACCTCCCTTTATTGTTGCGATCAGCTGCACCAAACATATGTACACACTCACCCTTGCGCGGCACAGTTATTCTTACATGTTTTAAATTGTGCATTTTTTCTTTGAAAGTGATTTAATTATGTTTCTCTTATGTTTCGGTTAAGGTTTATTTATGCCCTTAGTCAACCTGCATACAATAATTGTAGAATTATCAAC
Organism: Stegodyphus dumicola; assembly: GCF_044657685.1. Lineage (NCBI taxonomy): Eukaryota > Metazoa > Arthropoda > Arachnida > Araneae > Eresidae > Stegodyphus > Stegodyphus dumicola. The sequence continues at coordinate 2,153,911 of NC_140769.1, read as the reverse complement.
AATTTAAAACTTGCAGTTACGATAGGCCTAACAAAGCGCCATTTGTTTACATTTCAAACTAGTAGCACCTAGTGAATTCAGTCATTTGGTGCACCATTTCAGTTTCCTTTTGCCCAGCGAGACCAAAAGTTTAAATTTTTGATCATCGAAAATTTTTGTCTTTTTACCTTTTGCCTGAATTCCTTGGTGTTTTAAATTTTTTCGTATTTTACAATTTTGAATGAAGATGTTTTGAGGTTTTACGTATTTTTGCCTTGTCGCGAAGTGAGAACTGAATTACTTGAATAAAAAATAGATTTCTAATGAAATTCGAGGAAATAAGTTTGAATAAAGTGTAGCAAAAATGTGTATGGATTAGTAGACCGTTCAAAGAAAACATGCGGTGTTCACATGAGGTTTTTTTTTTTTCTTTTAAAATAGAGCTTTAATTTCTTCGACATATTTGAAAATATGTTCATGTGTATGTACTTGTCTAAAGATCCTACAATAAATGCTCTAGTCCGTATATATATATATGTTTATATGGACTGGCCAACTGGAGGGTGAAAATGAACTACAATGTGTGCTCTGCACTTATCTTACGAATGAGCCTATCTGCAATAAAGAGAAAATAACGATCAGCCAGAAGCAAAGTAATGTAGTATAATGACAATTTTTACGCAAAAAATAATCTAATATTAGCTGCCACTCCAGTTCCATGGTTCATCGATATGGATTTATCTTTTAAGGCTCGTTATATCATTAATATCTCAGTAACCAAGACAAGAAAACTTACAAAACAAAATAATGTTTCGGCATTTGAAGAAAAACAGAAAACAGAGGAGGAGGTGTTATAACTCACGACTAGGTAAAATCAATTTAGATGACAACTAAAAGAAAATAATTTTCTTTCCGCTAATAGATAGGATCGAAATGTGTTTTATTTTCAGCTGACTGTCTGCAGCAATAAATTGTTACTAAAAAACTTGGATGAAAATTGCAGTTGTCTTTCATAAACCATCGTTATAGATAACGTCAGTTATTTGCATAATAGAAAGAAATATTCTTCCGGTTTCTACATATTTTTTAATGAACGACGGGAAAGCGTAATATATTTGCAGGAAATCATAAATAACGTATAGTTCAGTAAGCATAAAGGATATTTTAATGGAGCCGTAATTACCTGATTAATTTTACTTTATGGATTCCCGTGAAACCTTATAAACTACGTTTGATGTGTTTCTGAAAGTATGACAACCGTTAATTTTAAATAGAACATTAAAGTGAAAAAAGAACAAGAAACGATATCATGTAAGAAGAAATTATATCTATTGAAGAAACTGATTGATATTTCAAGCCTGTGATGTCTATAATTTTCTTATTTTTTATATAGAAAAACACTTCTTTTCTTATTTTCGAGAGGTGTACTAAGTACGTACATATCGTAGGTACGTACTAGCTTAGTAAAATTTCTTTGAAGTAAGTCGTGCTTACGTACGTAAGCGCTTACATTTTTACTTTCTAACCAAACATTTTAGTAGAATAATTTAAATAAAAACCTGATGTGTACACCACATGACTTCCATGTACGGAATATTAAATTATACGCATTTTTTCTTGCATTTCGTTTAAAATTATTGGATTGAATTAAACCTACTTCGCCGACAACGCATAAACCACAATAGAATAAATGCATTCTTTAAAATTCATTTTATTTGTTTATCATAGCGACACTCTGGCGCTAGGTTCACTTATCAGTATTATATTTCGTTCATATTATAACTCAGAATGCACAAAATTGATATCATTTAAATAATTATCTAATCGTTGCCACATGTTCTATTCAAATAATATAATAAAGCTGGAACGATGTATAAAAGAAATTAAGCAAATAAAACAGAAAAGAAACGGTTTTTCACAGACAATTGAGTATTTCTCATTGGATTAATTCAGTTCTCACTTCGCGACAAGGCAGAAATACATAAAAACTCAAAATATCTTTTATTAAAAATTACGAAGTAAATCTTAAACGCTTATTTCCTCGAAAAAATTATAGAAAGGATTAAGCATGATTTAATTCGCAATAATAAATGAAGGCGCTATCTTTGTTGTTGCGAAGCTACGTTTCTCTAGATTGGCAACAAATCCACCACTCTGCTGTTTAAAATGTAAACAAGCAATGGCCGCCATCAAAAACAAATATTAGGCTTAGCGGCACTTAAACAAATTTAAAATTGTTGATAATTCTAAAAATATTGCATACAAATTTACTAAAGCATAAAAACCTCAACCGAAAGATAAGAACAACATAATTCAATCATTTTTAAAGCAAAAAATTTACAGTTTACAAACATATAAGAGTAAAGAAACTGTGATCACTGAGCCGGGTAACAGAGTGGATATATATTTAAATATATTTATCAACGTTTGGCGCGGCCGATTGCAATCAAAATACGAGGTGCACATCTACATGTTATAGTACTCCTATATACAAAATTTCAACGTTCTGAGGCTACTCGTTTTTGAGTTATGCGAGATACGTACGTACATACTTTCGTACAGACGCCACGAAAAATTCTCTTCAGAATTCATTTTAAAGCAGTTTTATAATTTTTTTGGAGGAAAAGAGTCTTTTATTCTGTCCTTACGTACAGATATTACGCAAATACATCGTTAAATTTCATTCGAAAGCGGTCAAAATGAGATATTTTCGTTGAAATATGCTGCCTGAAATTTTTCGCGATTACAATACTTCCTTTTTACTTCGTACAAGGAAGTAAAAATTTGCAGCTAAGCAACCAGATTAGTAAACTTCGTGCATTTTTAGAACATGTGAAACGTTAGCAACCATGCGCAGAACCATTTTTCGCCTACCGATGCTCCTTCAGTCAAGCAACGTCGCGATTTTCTTGTGCGTTCTTTTTATTGTATTCTAAGTTCCAACGACTTTTGTAAACAAATCGTGATATTTACCACCTTCATCTCAATTTTAAAATATCGCTTTGGTAATTAGCTATCAGTGGAAAAAATTGCGGTGAAGACTGTAAAAGAATTAAAATATTTCACTGAAGAATCGCTAGTAACAATGATCAGATGAGCTTGGTAGATAGACCGCGCGCACTGCCGAGTTTGTGCTGTTCTGCGATGTTTATTTAAACAAAAACTGAGGGCTTCGTACATGGGAAGAACCGCACCTAAATTTAGAGAACGGTTTCGTTAAATGAATGTGTTTTTTAGATTTATCATATAACCCATATTTAATAATTAAAATCTGTATTTAAATTTTTTTTATTTTGATATACTAATAATGTTAGCCTACTTAGGATAAATATCTACAGTCTGAGAATGTTTCCTTTTTAAAAAAATTTCACGAAAATCGTCGACATGCACGAGCAAGTTGCATAAGTAATTTTTACCTTTTCATCTGTAGAAGACCGCCAAACTGCTCCATGGTGGTTGCGTTAATACAATAATATAAAAGTACCCGACATTTATAAGGTTGATTTATGGGGAAGATATGTATTTCTGAAAGCTTGGTGTAAAAAACGCCACTAGGGTTTCAACATGCACATTGTGGAAAATTTCTTAATGTCGCCAAGAAATCGCCAAATCTTGCCAATATGATCTCGCAGTCTTTTGCTTTTATAGTGTAGAGACATTAGGTTTTTCAAAGCAGGAGAATGTGAAAAATGAGCAATTCCCTCACTGGGACTCGAACCTCGGACCTCTCAATACGCGCCGAGCATGCTGACCATAACACCACGAAGACATACTAGGAACGCTGGAGAAATACCTTATAATAGTTATAGCTCTACTTTAACTGTCACTTCAGTTAAAATATCGGTCGATTGATACACAAAAAGTAGCTACAAATTCAAGTAAAGAGAAGTAGATAGTAAAACTATTGCATAAAGCAAACGTAATTAATAAATAAACAATACATAATATTACAGAAATTCACGAAACTTCCGCTGCAAACAAATAAATCCAAAAAGAAAGAAAATACAAAAGCATCTAAAAGTGTCCAAATGCTATTTAAAATCCACTTCGTTATAAATGGTTACTCAGTTACAATAATAAACATTTTGCTGCTATCTTTGAGAAGATAAATTAAAAATCATGTATTGTCTGGATTAAAATCTGTTTTCTGGAGAGAATTTTCTTTTCATATTCGTATATACTCTAACAGGTGTTAATTTAATTCTGTAGCATAGCGACAAAAACCATTGCATACAGGAGGATTCAAAACTACAGAAAAAAACTCCTAGGACAGGTAGGGTACATCTAGACGACTCGGAATCCATAAAAATAAAATTATGCATTTTTTCTTCAGATATTAAAAATATTTCATCAATATATATACATATATAAGAAGCGTAACTATCACATTACGTAAAATCGAACTTTTGTGTACTTAGTATGTGTGATTTTTTTTTTTTTTTTTTTTTTTCTGAAAGCCTGTTTATACAAGTATCTGTGTAATTAAAAATTAAAGAATACAAAAGGTAATTCAACATAAATCCAACAAACCATTTTTTTCAAAACTTTTGTTCACATTGTGGTATGCGTACGAATTCGTAATAGATTGATTGCACAAGTCCGATAACAGGTTAATAAAATTATTCTTATCAAAAGAAATATATCAGAACTCTGGAAATTTCCTCAGAAACATTCGTACAATTGTTCACAATATCACGCAATATAATCAGTGTAGTTATACTTCAAACTAGTAAAAACGTTAAATGTGACACAATGAAAGCGCATCTGAAGAGAAAACTAACTCAGATTTCTCAATTCAACGCGGAAATAACAGCCTTTTATAGATTTCAACCGGTCGCGAGATATTTCTAGTACTTTCTGCTTCTGAAAATTACTGGAAAGTAATAAGAGGTTGAAATTACCGTTACAGCTAACATAGTGGTCAATGACATTTATTCAAGTTCAATACAAATGACCGAGATATACATTTACTCAAAATTAAATGTACGTGCCCCTGCATTTTTATTTTTCGGAATAGCTTTCTCTTAAAATTTGTCTCGCGATGCATTGCACTGGGAAATTCAATAAATTTAATTATAATTCTACTAAAATGACGTATCTAAAATACAAAATTCATAATTATATTCTTAATCTACTATATATTACTGAGAAAAATATAAGGGAAGAAATATGAGGGATGAAGAAAATTGTTCTTTTAAAGGGTTCTAGGAAATAAAAAGTTCGAAATCCCCGCAGTTAAGCAATTACCGATTTGGCTCTGTGGTTCAAGTTATGGATGCCAATACTCAAATATAATTCATAATGAACGTAACAGTCCCGGGGGAATGCCAGAATTGTAATGCGATTGATATTCACAATGGCCAAATGCGCACGAAATGACGTTTTGGGCTGATGTATAGGGATTATTAATGGAGACAGTTCAAGACATAAGCAGACACAATTTGCATTGCAATGAGGTACTTATTATTTTTTTTATTAGGTATTATATACCCATAAACTTTCAATATTAGTTAGAATTTTAGAATTCTATTATACTTTCAACGTTAATTTTAATAGGTTGTTAATTATTTAAATTCAATTTTGTTTATTCATATTGCATTTTTTTATAATGGGATTACAGATTTTTAAAGGAATCTGGTCAAAATCCTTAAATTTGATAAAATAAATTATTCGCAAAAATCTGCCCGTTTTTGAGTTTTATTAGTCCAAAAGGTCTGTTAGTTTCGAAACACAATTTGTAGTTGTTTCACTTGAAATGTCGTGCATTTTATGCCTTATTTCACTTTTCATTCGAATCTGTTGCCATTCGACAAAATGTAAGATATTTATCTTTCAAATTTAATCTATTATTGATTAACTATATATGAATTTACCCTCACGTGAGCATAAATGCGACACAGTGTCACAAATTTGCATAGACATGTGTATCCCTAATTCCGTGGCACTTCAAATGTAATCTAACAGCGCATAAGTATCGGCATGCATAGCCGAGATAACTGCGTTTAGCTAAAGCTGGCAGAAATTGAAGCACGAAGCTGCCAATGTCAGAAATTCTCTTTCTTTCTAAATCCAAACCCTCAGTTTAAACGGAGAAGAAGTTTACGTACAGAAAATGTTTAAAGTAAAGTTCAGAATGACAATAACTAGTTAGTTTAAAAATAAAAACCTTTCAAACTAAATTATAATTTTTGAAGCATTATAGTACAATTTACTACATTCCGTTTCACAGGCATTGAGGTCCAAAAATGAATCATGTCTTCTGCTTTGAATTTAATTTTAAGTGCGGTGACATTCGAGTGTTCAATTAATTGTACTTCTTCCTTTCAATGACAGTTTGTTATTTTCAATATCGCTTGCCAGTCAGTTAATTTGAATTTTATTTATCTATTTTTTTTTCCACAAGGGCAAGCTTAGAGGCTCACTTCCGTGAACTAAAGTTTGAAAAATGATAACCAACATGATATTGTTACGAAATGTCTAGTTGCGGTAAGATAACATCCCCGCAAAGGTTTAGGGTGCCATAAAATGGCAAGGAGAGACAAGATTGGCAGATTTGGAGCGAACTCGCCCATTTGGTGATATACTATAGTCGGGTGGAGAACCTTCTAGAAGGAATTCTTACCGTTTTGGCCCAGAATGTTCTCGAAGGCAGGCTGAAAGCTATATAAACCCTGCAGGTACGCGGCGTATAGAGTGTCTCGTAGACTATCGAGCTACTCTTCAGTCTAGTGTCGAATATCTCGTCAGTGTATCGCGAGTTAGTGCATCACGAGAATGTGCTGAGCTCCGAGAACGACCGAACCGAGTCGGGAGTTTTACTCTAGTGCTTTTCCGTGAAGCTGTCTTCACCGTTGTAGCCCGATAGCCTGAAGGCTTCGTTGCTGATTGTTTCAGCATCTTTGTCGCAGTTTTTCGACGACTGTAAATGCATTTTCGGAGCTGTCCTGAGTAATACTGGCTAAATAAATTGTTTTTTGCACATTTCATCAAGTTTTGTCTTTAATTACCCCAAATCCAGGAACCTACACAGAACGCAACAATATTTAAGTACTTGACCAATGAGGGCATTCTTATTCTCTGATTTATAGAAATTTGTGGGCCTTACCTGAAGAAAGGCCAGCCGAGTGGCATAAGTAATAAAAATGAAAACGTTCTTTTAAACTGCATTACCCTTAAATTTTCTTTAAAAGCAGTTAAATCTTTGTAGCTTATGCATCGGAGAGGGCACCTTTATTAGATATTGTAATGTATTTTGCAGTAATTGACAAAACAGGCAATCTTCTTATTAGAACGCACATTTTATTTATAGTTCACGGAGATAGATAATTTGAAGAAATTCTTTAGTGGCAAAACTTTCATACTACTACTAGCTGGTAAAAACTTCAGAATCCTGATTTTTTAACAGTTTCTCTCGTTGCTGAGCAACAGTTACATAATACAAATATGGCGTTGCCACTTCAACAATGAATCTAGTTATTTATTAAATAACAAGATATTACAATATTTAATACTGTTATCAACAATCAACTCGGAATAATATAAAATTAATAGTAGTAGTTATTCAAAACAAGTACAAAATTATTTACCATTTGAAAACAGCATTTTAGTTTAGGAGAGAGAGTTTCGCTTATTTGCTGCTTCCAGTTAAGACATATTCTCAAGTGACCGCATTTTCTTGCAGATCAGGACTGGTATGCTTTCCGTGTGAAGTAATTCGCGAATTAAAATTTCTGACAGGTGACGGTTTTTTCGTAAAGTATTTTCTGTGTAAATTCTTCTGATGTATGTACGTTTCGATTTGTTGAAAATAATATGCCTTTCTATATCACAAATAAATCTAACAGGGACAAAATTCTTTTAAATTTATTATATGAGCGCGAATTTCGTAGAAATGTTATTAATGATAATTTATATCTTGAACCGAGAATACCGATCAAAATTTGCTGTGAGAATTATGTATGCAAAATTAGAGCAATATGTTATGATTGGCTGCAACTTACGTTTCATAATTAAATGTAAAGCAAAACAAATTCTTTGCTCCGAACTTAATTTATTTTTAACCCTGTATATAATTAACGTCAATTTTTCATATTAATATAAATCCGGTATCATTTTATTATCACGTTATAACTTACCTAATAGAAATTGAACTTTAAGAAAATTGGAAGAAATCGATTAGAAGGACTCACTACATTAAATAAGAAAACCGCAGTTACGGAAGCCAAAATACACTGTTTGGATTTGAAGAGTAAAAAAAAAAAAAAAAAAAAAAAATAGTCGATTGTGTTGAAAAATTAGCGCGGATGTTGTTTCAACACATGTTTTTACCAAAAATAAAGAGTGAAACGGAGGAGAAACAAATTACCGTGTAATGTGGTGAATAATTATCACTGGTGCAAAACGTAGCGTGAAAAAAAGTATTTCTCTAGAGATTATATACATTGCAGGAGTTCGAGTAGGCATGCATTTATTTCTGCGTTAATTCAGAAAAAACATTTTACTATCTGCTCTCCATTTTGCCTATCAATATGGTTTTGCAAAAGCTATGATGAATCTCTTCAGCATTAAAAGGTAATGCATTTTTTAATTCCAAAAGAAAAGGATTTTTTTATTAAATTATGCCATTTATTCAATGTTGTATAACACTGTGTCCATGAAAGTCCTTACGCCACCTTTCTTGTTGCAACCGTGTGTTGTAGATATATGCACTGCAAAAATAAATAGATAATAAATTAATGCAAAAATAATCTCCCGTTCAACTGGGCCGATTGAAGAAATTCAAATTGCGTTTTTCATGGCTCGAAAGCGCGATTTACGATATATATTACATTTATATATAGCATTGTTTTAATATAGGTATTTTGACACAAAATCGGACTTTTTCCGAAATGACATGCCAATATTTTCCCATATTTCGATTCTGCCACTTAAATTATGCCTAAATATTAAATTTTGTAACATTTGGTGAGAAAATTTACGGAGAAATTCAAAAATTTATTTTGGCGCTCTTTTTTCAGTTTGCGCCAAGAATAATTCACTTGGCGAACTTCTTAATTTATAGCAACCTATTTTCTTTTCCTTTTATTTTTTTCATTGTAAAAAAAGTAGGGAAAATTCATCATTTATTATTTCATATAATTGTAACAAAGTGTGTAGTCGTTATTATAACAAATACGCCAAATTTCAAAACGCGCCAATATGTAAATTCACGTATATGTTAAGAAATTTTGAATAAAAAACTAATTTTTTGCAGGTATGCTTAGAAATACATCTCCTTTAAGATGATGGTAAAAATTTTATAGGTTATAAATCAAAATGCTTTTTGAAAAATTTGTAAAAATTATTTTAAAATAAATCATAAAAATAAAATTTTATTTTGAATGAACCTAAATATCGAATTCCGGAAGAAGGAAACAAGGAAGTTTAATAATAAAAAGAGATATTAATAAATATATATCAAATTCAATTAACATTGGGGAGCTAAAATATTGAGAGCTGATTTTTTTAAAACTACTTGTGCAATTTTTACAAAACTTGGCAATTTGGCATAATTTGAATCGTAGAATCGAAATATGGGAAAACATTGGCATGTCAGTTCAGAAAAAGTCCGATTTTGTGTAAAAATACCTATATTAGATCAATGCTATATATAAATCTAACACATATCGTAAGTCGCAGGTTGAATTTCGTCAATTGGCCCAGTAGAACGGAGATATTGAACTATCTCATTTTTTTCGCAGCGTACTTCCTTTAAAATTGTTTTAAAATGACATATCGATTAGCCCGTTATGTCAAAGTAAATGGCCGCCCAACCAGTATAATGACTGGTGACCTAACAGCTGTCCTTATAGGTCAGGGTGTATATGTTCGGATTCCGATTTGTAAGCATATAGTTTCTGCGCAGCAAGGGCAATCAAAATACAAGGCAAGTTAAATGTGCTGTCCTGACGTTGATGGTAGGAGAACCTCGGACAGCTCACCGAGGTGCTCTTCCTCAAACCTGAGGCGAGAGCTTAAAAATTAGCAATACCCGGCGATACCTAATATATCTAAAAGGGTACCAGCATTGCTTCAGCCTGTACTTGTATCTCTCAAAGCGCAGGAAGGCTCGTAACATTTAGGAAGGTTGTCTTCATGGAAGATCTGCTAAGGGACTTCAGATCTTCCATGAAGCTTGTGTTTATATTACGCATTGAAAAAATCCCAAACCACATCGAAGGCAGCCTGTGGTGGCATTTCTTAAGGTTCATCTACTCGTCACTGGAATGCATCACTTGAATATATCTGAGCGATTAAATGATGTATTTCAAGCTTTCCAAGAGATGTGGTTACAGGGTGCTGTCTATATGTGATCGGTAAGTTATTACAAGGATTAAACAAAGTTCACAAACAAGATTTATTAAGTTGACACAACACAATACATTATGATGAAATGATACATATTCAAGAGTGAGACTACAAGATTTTGCTTTTTTTAACGCTTCAAGATACTCGCCTGAACGTGGTGAGTTACAAGCGTTAACTGAAATTTTTTTGCGCAATGATGGCGCCATCTATCTACTAAACTATTAAGGGCAGAGCAATATCACTTTGCACCTCTTGTATTAATGCAATGCATTAACGTACTATAGTGTGCCGTTTAGAATGTACCCTCTCGCCATATTAAACTGAATGCACCCATTTGAGTCAAATTTTTTTATTAAGAATAACTCTCTATGTATGGCAAGAAAGTGAAAGAATAAAAATGAAGTTTTAAAATCACTTCTGTAGCAAGACTGATTTTCAACCCTGGAAGTTTCATGGAAAATTTGCGCTGAGTGTTACAAAACGCTATTTCAGAATGGATATTCATTATGAAGAGAATTAAAATGATTAAGAAAAAGAACATCCCAAAATTTCTTGCGATGCTAGTTGAGCAAGAGACAAGATTTAATTGCTGGGTATTTACATTCCTTTCTATGCTTTCACTTTTCTGCCCAATTCTACAATCTACCAATAAGTATTTGGACCCCCATGGAAATGCTGATATGTGGAAAGCATGGCCCGGATGGTTGAGGCTGAAATTACCGCTCGTGGAGGCTGTACCACTTATTGAATATGAATAACTTTTGTTTTTCTCTTTTATCGCAAGTGTCCAAATACTTATTGGTAGATGGTATATTTTTGCAAACTATTTCATTTTTGGATTTGGCATATTTTGTCCCCCAATTTCTTACAGTTTGCTACTGTGCTTCTATCTAAGGAAATTTAAGCATTTTTTGGCTGATCTTTGGAATATGGTAACTGGTAGTTTGGCGACATTTTGGAGGCGATAAAGGTTACTACCTAGGACTTTGGTAATAATGTGAGCAGCACTCAGTTCCGATTACGCATTATTTTGTGTGAGGGAAATGAGAGATCATGAGATATGTCATGTGATATTAATGGACGAATTACAGTTCTTTAATCGGAAAAGGGGGGAATGTGGAAAAATATCTGTGGCAGTATATTATTTTGTATTAAGCTTCATTGTGTGTTGTGTGAAGTAGTGTTGAATAATTTTCAGATTGTATGGCGCTGTCTAATATTATTTTAAAGATCCGGAAACAGGTGCACATACCAATACAATAGAGGGCACTTGGAGTGCTATAAAAAGCGCCATTCCGAGGCATTGTGATAAAGGTGTGTATTTAATTATGGCAAAGCACACGAGGGCTATCTGCCTAAAGGGAGGGATGCCTTTCGTGGAGGACTTTCTAAGGGAAACTGGCTCGTATACACGTTACACATGGGGAAAACCACGAAAACGCCCATGCAGCCAGCCCGTTCGCGGGATTCGAACCTCAGACCGAACTACCAGTGTTCAGCGTCTTTACCGCTCGGCCGCTGGTGGGCCATTCATTGTGATAAAGAGAATTTTGCTTTTTATTTAGCGGAGGAAGTGTGGAGGAAAAATTCGCAGAAAAAAATCGTTCAATAATTTTATTCAATCAATAATAAAAGTGTATCCACCATGTAAGCAAGATTCTGAAGAAGATTAGGTAAGTTAGTATTTTTAATTATTTGAGGATATTATTTTTATGCATTGTTCGAAATGTAAGGTGGAAGTAAAGTAATTTGGTATTATTGGAAAATTGTTATTAGCAATGATTTAGTTTAAAGTAATTAGGATTGTAAGCTAATTTTTATTAATTTAATGTATGTGCTTATTTATATTTTAAGAAGTGTTTTTGAATTTAATTATATTTTAATTAAATGATAGTTATTTTGTGAATTATATGTTTGTAGAATTTGGTATACGTTAGAGTGGACGTAAATGTGCATGGAAATAATTTAAATATCTGACACTAAGTATTTGTAATGTTTGCGGTATGAATTAGTTGGTAACGTTTGTAATATAATAGATAATGTAGAGGTAAAAGTTTTTGGATATTTTATTTATTTTATACGTGGAAATGTTCATATTTGGAAAGGGTATATACTTTTTCGCGATCAGGCAATTTCATATATGTTCTTTTTACCGGGTTTAAAGATTCAGAAAATTGTTATGCATTTTCGTGAAATTTTTCTAATTTATGAGAAAAAAGCAATGTACATGGATATAGTGAAGAGTGTGCGCAATGCCATTTTTGTGCAGTTCTGGGATGTTTTTTTAAGTAAAAATAAGTCGACGTGTACATGGTTTATGTGTATGTGTTATTCTGAAAAACGCGCAAGGAGTTAGCTATTGTGCACTTTTTCCCAATTTTGCAGTGAATATTTGTCATGATTAAGCAGTTTTGTTAGATAAAATTTCTAGCATAAGTGTAATTCGGCTAGTAGATTGTTGGAAAAAGTGTTGAGTAAATAAAAAGAAAAGAAACATGTCTTTACTTCGTGAAGACAAAATGGCGGCGGGAAAAAAAAATAGAGGGTTGCTGTAGCAGAGTTGGTCGTCAAATTTTCCACCAAAAATCGCCAAATTACCATAATTCAAAGATCAACCCATTTTTTTGTTTGAGTAAATAAAAAGAAAAGAAACATGTCTTTACTTCGTGAAGACAAAATGGCGGCGGGGAAAAAAAATAGAGGGTTGCTGTAGCAGAGTTGGTCGCCAAATTTTCCACCAAAAAAATCGCCAAGTTACCATAATTCAAAGATCAACCCATTTTTTTTGTTTGAGTAAATAAAAAGAAAAGAAACATGTCTTTACTTCGTGAAGACAAAATGGCGGCGGGAAAAAAAATAGAGGGTTGCTGTAGCAGAGTTGGTCGCCAAATTTTCCACCAAAAAATCGCCAAGTTACCATAATTCAAAGATCAACCCATTTTTTTGTTGTGATAATAATAAATTTTCTTCATTTTTCATCGGACTTGTGCATTCATTTCATAACGAACCCGTACGCACGCAACAATATGTACAAGATAAAATATACCTAAATAAAAAATTATTAATTTTAATTCGGCAATAATCTTTTCTATTATCGATTTTAATTTGGCTGTCTCTCTTCTCTGTTCTAAATTGTTTATAATAATTTGTCTGGACTGCTTCTTTCAAATTAAATCCTTCATGCCTGCTTATCTGATCCTGCTGCATTGCGGACGGCCGCCATCCAATCGCGCAGCTCAGAATTCATCAAATATCAAGTCTTTAAATACCTCTGTTACCTATTATGCAGACTTCTACTCTGCTCGTTGCTGCTGCTTAAATGTAGTGCTTAGTCTCTGCTAGTTATCGTCCATTGTTCTAAAAGGGTAGGCTGTATAAAACGGTGGAGTGCATCAAGCTCCCATAAATAATTACGCTATATGAATCCGTCTATGTGCACCAAAACTTGCAGTATTACGAAAATAAAATTATGCATTCAAATTAGCGGCAACTCCTTTCTCTCTTAATCTCTTAATGTTGAGGACTGAATTCTTTCTCAATCAAGTCATCTACTAAATTATTATACATATATGTTTAACACTGAATGATTAAGAAATTTTAGTTTACAGCGCTGAACTCGGTGCTACTTTGGTAGACCGATTTTTGGCACGGATTTTTGGCGATTTACATTGGCGCAATTGTTGGCGCGGTTTTTACAGTCGTCAGCCATCTTGAAAAATGTTGTTTTTACGTATTTTACGGATATAGTAAAGTATTCGAAACTTTTAAAAAATAAATATGGTTAAAAAAAATGGATTAATTTTTTGTTGAAAACGTTGCTTTTTTAAGATGACTGGCAAATGTAAATAAATACATTTACTAAGAGTATAAAATACTAAAGTAAGGTTAAATTATTACTTTAATAGAATAAAAACACCGCTATAAAAACAACGCGCCAACATTTAATTGGATTAAAATACTACTTAAATTGAATATCGAATTAAAAACATCATACCAACGTTGAAAAGAATTAAAATATTACTTAAACACTTTAAAATAAGTTTCATAGGGTTTAATTATTTAACATTAAAACATATGTGGCAATAAATATCACAAGAAATTTTTAAAACATCGTATTAATTTTTTAATAAAAATTGAAGTATACATTGCAAAATAAAAGAAAATTATGTACTTACATTTTTTTTTATATATTTTACCTGACGTATATTGATAAGTACCAGAAAAAAAACGGTCTTCTAACGATCTTCATATGTGATCCACATCTCTCGCACTTCATTGAAGAAGCAATTAGCGAGATTTTCTCCAAAAATTTAAAATAAAATAAATTTCCTCTGACGCTATTAACAATTTATAAATAAATCTTTGATTAGGAAAGCCAGGTTGGCCAAAATAAGGTCTCAAAGGGCAATTTTTTTATTCCAATACCAATAATTCTTGGCAATTACCAATAACAAATTCATCTTCGAAGCGGACATACCCATTTCATTTGAAATCTGAGGAATTTGAAGAGATGAATAATAAAATTTTAAAATGGCGCGGTAATGCACAAATATTCAGCAACCAATCAGGGAGCTGATTACATCACGCAGAGAATTAAAATTATTTAAATAATCATTCATAATAAAATCATTTTTAAAACAAATGCAAAATTCAATTGTATTTTAATATTTAACAGCCATAAATAATTTTTTAAAACATTAGATTAAATTTATAGATATTAATAAAACCAATTACTTTTTAAGTCAGGTGACGTCATTGATTACATCATCCACAACATAAAATTATATAAAGTATTATAAACAACAAAATTTTTATTTCAAATAAAAATGCAAAATTAAATTGATTTTTAGTATTTAGAAACCATAAATTGCAACATTTGGCAACATATCGCACTTTCTTAAGCCCGAAGTGTCCCAGCTCCGTTTCCTGTTGTTACGGACGCCACCGAAAACAGCTACCGCAAAACTTCTCGAAAGAACTGTCAAAAATACAAAAGAAATTTGCAATCAAAAATATTCATAAAGATCGCTGTCTGACTTTCATACATCTAAAGGTTTGCTATAGTTGTCTAAAATTGCATTAAATGTGCAGAAAACTAAACGAGACAAAATATGCTTTCGTTATATCCGGAAATTATGTATAAATCAGGTTTGCTACAGCAGGGTTTGACTGCATTTACAGTTATAACACTTAGGAGATAAACGAATTAGCAATCCTTTTCTGCGCCATATAAAATCTTCTGTTACTTTGTAGGAAAAGACTTTTTATGATAATTACCTACCCATAAGTGGTTTCCGTTTCCTATGACTAATCGCATAATGTGAACGTCTCATACCTCGCAGCAAAAATAAATGACTATAATTCCGACTGTTGTTTTTGATCGATTACTTCTCATCTAGCAAACCATAATTAATGCCATTATTTATCATTTAACATACGCGATGCGAATCATTATTGATGCACGGCTCTTTGTAATTTCCGGAACAGTTTTTCAGGCACGAGATTGTAGTTTGCATAGCCCTCACATCTAACAGAATCACTACTGCAAAACAATCTATCCCATAAAGACTGATTACAGCACTATATGCAAAATATAATTATTAAATGCTTTAAGAATGAGAGAAATTACAAGACCATGGAAACATATGGACCATTTTTTAAAGCAATTTCAATAGAACCATTTTTGAGGCCGATTGAGAATTTACATTATATAGCAAACATGAAAGTTCATTTTTAGCATATAATTTGCAAATTTACAATGCATTCCATTGGTTAACTTGTAGATTTTATGTTTATTAACCTTCAGAGGGTCAAACTTTTATCTAATTATTTTGCCTGGACTACAACTTCTACTTTCATCGGCTCCCACAAGAATACAAACTCTTTTTTAAAATAAGAACCTAGTTCTTGAATTTAGCAGAGTTTTTTAGGGGAGAGGGGCAGCAACCACTGACCTTCTCGATACTATATTCGCTGGCCTACTAAATCAACAAATCTACAAATCGGGTTTAGTCTTTGCTAGCTTACTCGCGTGAGTCGAAGGCTTAAGCGAAAACTTATGAGTGAACTTTATCTTTTGAATACCATATTTCCAATATGTAAGTTTCACTTTAACTTGAGTTTCCTATTAAATCAGCAAGCAGTTAACATTCTGTGACTTATTATTATACGAGCTACGTGAATTGTTCGGGTGTAATTATAATAAGAAGATTTGGTTAACCCTTTCGCCGTCCTCTCCTGTCCGCGAAAATTTCTTCCCAGCAGCCCTTTGTTTTTCGCAGCGTGTAATGTTGTTTTCTCTGTACATACATGACTTTCCATACATAACTTTCGTAGTGGATGAATGTAAATGAGTATTAAGTAAAATTATAAGGAAATAAACCATAATGGAAAAGTATTAATATCTCTTATGCTTATTTCTAACAGCACGATTCATTTGATAATGTCTGATCCAGGCGGCCCGCTTCTCCCGTTTTGTTGTTGTAATCTTTTACAATCATTAGCTGTTCCGTGTTCCAACATCCATCATCGAGTTATTATTAACTGTACTCATCAAACGTATATCCTTCTTGTCTTTCCAATTCACAACCTCATTTTTTCTCTTTTTCTGCTGAGTAGACGTTGAAGATCTCTGTATCTTATGTAAAATGGCGCGAATATTCATAAATCCGGGAGGGAGGAATTCAATTAGAAATAGAATGCCTGATTAGTGCTGCCCTTTAGGAGGTATTAGAACAAACAAAAATAAAAACTCAAACAAGTAAACATTTAGAAAGCGTCTTAAACGTTTAGAAGTTTTTTTAAATGTAGGAGAACGCTTGAAGCGCGTTACGGCAGCCATGCAGAAGTTTCCCTTGAACGCGCTAGACTCGTTACGGACGACGAAGAGGTTAAACCTATTCTTACTCAGCAGAGAAATAAGGTCGGGCTCTTCCTATCGCCGACGTTACTTAAACTTCCAGAAAGTGAGAGGAAAAAGCCATAAACGCAGTGGTTGCTTTTGGACAGATTAGAAGTCCATGACGACACACAAAAGCAAATATTGCATTTTAACCATGGGTGTTACATCCCCCCCAAAGGCGGACAGTTGCCTATAACAGCATTGCCCACAGGCCAGAAGTGGTGGCCATTTTATTGTGAAAGCACCTAATAGGCGGCCACCGCTACCTCCTATTGAAGGGACAGATAATTTTATATCCATGCCTTCTCCAGGATTTGAACACGGGCCCTTTGGTATCGCAGTCCGGCTTCTCTAACCACTACACCGTCTGGACGGTTACATTACTGAAAGATTATTAAGGGGCGATAAGTCGTTTGGCTGAATTGTAGGCCAGAGAAGAGTGCAAGGTGGCTCGGCCAGGGAAGATGGTAGGAAGTTTGGTGAGAAACATGCTTGCAGTTACCAGAAATGTATTTTACCCCAAGGTCAGTAGAAAAACAAGGTCAAGGTCTTCAGAAAACTGATGTCATATATTTTCAGAAATCACAGATACAATGGGATTAGGGAAGAAGTTGCTCTTCCGCAAACTAGGAGTCAGTGAAGTCACACAAGAGCAAACCTTGTAGTATAGTAACCTTGTTTTTTCATTCACACATCCTGGATGATGCATGGCATCATTATACCAAAGATAAGAAGTAATTTATTTTCCTTCAGGTTCCATATATTATACAAGAATTGTGTTGAGATTCTATAAAAGATTGTATTTCAATGTATTACACAATACAACATTGTGCTTTCTACTGAACGGTTTGCCCTGGTTAAGGAGTACGCCATCAATACTATTGTGCAACGAAAGCTTCAACGCGTGTAAAGTCGATCGAACCGACAGTTACGATGTGAAACATTCTACTTATCTTGGTATAGAAACTAAAGAATATGATTTACAGCAAAGCAGAGAATGGGGATTTAAAAGCAAGTCCCTATTACTCTGTTACACTGCATAGTAAAAATTTTAAGTATGAGAATTTTTCAGCAAACCTGGAGTAAAGAATACTCTGCGAGGAAACCATGACGAAAGTATTATAACATTCAATATTGAACATCGCTTTCATACTTAAGTTATTATTTTATTATGCGTGACGTGCTTTCGAAGAAAGTACAGATTTTGAGAGATAAGAGCATTAAATGGTAAGAAAAAGAAAAATGAAGATTATCTGTCCTTAAGCTCATTTCAAAAGGAGGTTGGAATTTTCGTTTTTATTACTCACTAGCCAAAGAAAGTTATTTTCTTTGCTGGCTGAATGAGAAGAATAGTAATTTAAATCCGTGAAATGATATGTTTTTGTTTCGAATGAAAATCGAGAACTTGAGTAATATTTCGCATGATTTCTTAAAATAAAAAAATGGATTTATTTTAAAATTCTGATTGACATATATGTAATTACTAATTCAGCTGCCCATGCAGCTGAAGATGATGGTTCGGTAAAACCATCGAAACTAGTCCTGTGAAAATTTTTTAAATATAACGCTGATTTTTGTTGTTTGACTTCTGAATTAGTATTTATTCGGCGTGTTATTGTGTCTTAATATATGTAATTACTTCCCAAAACACACTTTAAATACTATTTAGATATTTTTAAAAACATTATTTGGCACATTGGCTCTTTCAGTATTCAATTAAATGTATTAGAAGTATGTATACAATTCAGCAGAACACTTTTATCCAGATTTTGAGCACATAGGCGCACCCAAAATAAATGCTTAATTTACAAAAACATGTTACGCCAAAACTTATAACATTAAGTCAAATATTACAGCACTGATTATGTTAGTTTACAAGGTTTCTTTAATTTAGGAGAAAACAGGGTGTTTCCTGTGTCAAATTCATGTACTAATGAAGGATGTGCATGCGAAAAGGCTCAGTCACTCTCCATTTTATAGCATAACTTTAAAACCTCGCTATTTACGTGTTATCTACGCTGATGAAGTTTATTTACTGCTCATCTCTCCAAAGATTCTTTCATAACCACAAATTGTATATAGCTAACTGAAATGGGGGGAAAAAGAAAAGAGGAGGGTGATTAAAATTGAAGCATTTTTGTGAACTTTTACGACTTTAATTAATACATCATTTCATAAGAAAGCATAATACCATGAAAAATAACAACCAAGCACTTGCCGACCTGGGCCTTGTGTGGCTACCAGGCGCGTTTGCAAGTGGTGGATGGCCGGATGTCCTATATTATCTGACAAGATAGCTTCGAATAATAAATAAGAAGCCTCGAATCCCCTCTCGTAACACTGGTGTTATGCAACTCGTACCTCTACAATAGATAACATCTTGAAATATGCACCTGCACAACTATGTATATCACAATGTATATCATGTAGTTTAATCCCTTACTTGAGCTAATTTAACGCTGAAAGGTTAGGGATACCGTTGATGCCGCCGCCGGTGGCAGTACTTGTAGCGCTAACTGGAGTCACAATTTCCATCACAACTCCAGGAATGATGCCAGAATGTTGTTAGTTTTCTAGTTAGTGTGTGGGGCTAATACCTGCTTACTTAGAGTAAATATTAG
This sequence comes from Stegodyphus dumicola, assembly GCF_044657685.1. Classification (NCBI taxonomy): domain Eukaryota; kingdom Metazoa; phylum Arthropoda; class Arachnida; order Araneae; family Eresidae; genus Stegodyphus; species Stegodyphus dumicola. The sequence continues at coordinate 2,134,063 of NC_140769.1, read as the reverse complement.
GTGGCCCTCTCACTTCTACATAACATAACATAACTCGTGCCTAGGGTAAATGAGACTGCGGTCATAGTGTCTTAACGGAGCCTCTAGAAGGCCTGGCAACTTCTAGAGTATTTTGACTTACCTAGCAACAGGCAATACTAGGTGGACCATTTTTATACTGTTTTTCTAGTTTATATATGGCTGAAAATGACAACATAACTAGAAATTCTGCTTTTGCAGGCAAAAACTCCAAGGTAGACCTTTCTTCTCAAAACAAGGAGATCCAGAGGAAACCAATCGAATACTCAATCAACATCTAGAGAAGGGCAGGAAGCTTTTAAAAGCATGACTGCCTCTCTAAATAAAGGAGAATGTCCGGAGCACAAAAAAAGAAACGTGCCCATGAATTGAAAATTGCCAAAGGTACTTGGGTTAAAAAACCTAAAGGACAAGGTAAAAAAAGAAAGCAATTTCAAAGAATGGAGCAGAATACAGACAAGAAGACTTCCAAAAGAGACAGCCGGTAGTCAAGATAGCTGTACTCATTGAGTGACATCCTGAAAAACGTTTATCGGAGAAACAGGCTTATGACCTTGAACTTCTAATAACATTGACTACTTTAGGTATTCTCAATGCTAAAGAGTTACACCTTAGCTCTATTAAGGGTCTGTTGGACTTTGCAAACAAAGTGGGCAACTCAAACAAATGGAGTAAGAAGCATTGGGTTTGGTGCATTTGGCATAAAATGTTATTTGGTAGAGTTGCCTAATACCTGAAGAACTCAACCTGAGGACGAACGAGCACATGCCGAAGAAGTTCGAGCATATTCAATTCTGCCAGTCATGGAAAAAACTATTATTTTCTTCTCCTACTTGATGAAATATTCCCTAAAAGTGTATTCTCTTCAAACTTCTTCAGTTTCTCCAATATTCTTAATCTTAAATATGCGGCTCTTTCAAATTCCCGTCATAAGACAGAAATCTCGCAGCGCCCCAAAGCTATTACTGTCATTTTAATAAAATAACTTAACGACAGTTCTCATTATCTCCTTTCTAAAATCATGAAAGTGTATGTTGAGTGATTTCTACCTGACACTCCAAACTGTTGCACGAACTTAGCTCGTAGGCCGTTAGTTTATTTTTACTTATCAATACTAAGGGGACGTAGGGTATCTGAGAAGTATATTGTATACCTGGGAGGTACAGGGTTCTCTGAGGAACGTTAACCTTATTGTATGCAACTATATGCTTTGTTTTAATAAATTCATAATATGATGATTCGGAGATCCAAAAACGCTCGTGTCATAACTTAGTTGGTACTAGCAGCCGAAATGTAATTGCTTGACTTGGGATGCTTCATGACAAGATTTTAGTATCATTCTTCTTCCGTAAGCAATCAACAACAGCTGTTAGTAACCTCGATATATTCATTGCTTACTATTGGAAAACCGTCAGCCAGAGGTTATTTCTTATCAGGATGGCGCATACTGAGTAACGTGTGCTCGCAGTTTCTTCAGAACATTCTCCAATAAATGTTTCGGAAAGAATGCACCCATTCTATGTCCACAGCATTCGCTTGAAATAACTTCTTTGGACTTATTCCTGGGGGGCATTTTAAAAGCATTACTTACCTTTCGACAACTTCCAACAACGCAGCCCTAAAGAAGAGGTATCAATCAGCAATGTCACTGCAACCATTCATCACTTTATGTCATGTTGCACTGTACATAGGTGAAGATGGCTTGATATTTTGCGCTTGCCCAATTTTGTGCATGTCGAAATTCTGTGACTTGTCACAAAAGCATTGAATTTGCTTGCGAAAGTGTGACCAGTACTGAAGGTACGAATTATTCCATTCGCAAACAGCAAGATGTTAAATTTATACAAGAACAGTTGTGAACATACTGTATTTTCCCTCTTAAAGAGAAAATAGAAAGAAAAGGGAGGATACCCTAAGCACGTGCTTATTTTGCTCAATGGTTTATCGAACACTGCTAGTCTGAATATAGTAGTAAAACACCAAGTGAATCTCATGAACAAAATAACTGCTTCTCAGAGATGAAAGAATGCATAGAAATATGAAATAGAATTGAAATAACTAAAATGCATAGAGATATTTGCATAATGTGGAAATACATCCATATGTAAAGCACCAGCATGGGTTGAGGGAAGAATAACGTCTGCACTTATTACTTACCTAATATTTGCATAGCATTTACTGAACGCCAATATGCACCACAAGTTTCCTCCAGCACAAATTTCTAATAAACTAATTCTTTCATATTGTTGAACTCAAAATATGTTCCTTATAAACTTCAGAAATGCTCGTTTTACTAATTTCTGTTCGAAAATAATTTCTCCCCCTCCCAACGTAACATTTAAGCTATCTGAGGTAAACAATCGCCTGCTTAACTGGAGCTGTTAATTTTTTATACAGATGTTTCCTAAGCATTCACATTTTAGTAAACCTTCGAACAAACCATTAGATGTCAATGGCCGTAAACCAAGAAGCAGAATAGCTGCTAGTAGAAAAGCGCTGGACTTTAAACAAAAGAGAGGAAAAAATCGCTTATGTCAGGAGGTACTTAATCAACCGTAAAAGAATGATGTACAACTTATTTGATATGTTCTGTGCGATGCTTTAACATATTTTGGAAGTCAGAGAGGTTCGGTCATCCGACGACTACTCGATATTCGAATATAGCACTCAGTAATAGTTTAGGCGTTTCAGACGTAGAACGATTGCATATACAAAGATAGTCCAAAATATAGAAAACGTAGTGTTTAAAAATGTGGGAACTACTCTGATATGCGCCCTCAAGTCGCCAAATTTCTTGCCAAATATTTTTGGCGAGAAACTCCACGCTGCCATATTGCTATCTAAATTTTTTGTCTACATTTCGAACTTTAAGCCTAAAATGTCTCCAAAAACACGGTTTTCGCTAATGCAAAAACCACGTTTTGAACACACAATTTAAGCTAAAAATCCGAAACAAAAAATTTAGATAGCAAAACCGTAAAGTTTCTAACCAAAATTATTTGACAAGAGTCCATGTACAAAGCGATATGTTTTAACTTAAAAAAACATCTACGAATGGCACAATCTAGGCAACGAAACGAATCTACGAACTACGCACACCTCGCTTTAATAAATTAGCATAACAACAATAAATTTCAAAGAATACCATGTATACAGCGTTCTGTTTCAACTTTGAAAAACATCTACGAATTGCACAATTTAGACGGTATGCACTAATCAACAAAATAACTAGAATAAAATAAAATGCACTTACCATGAATTAATGCTTTTTCGAACAGCAGAAATACCAATTTCATACCGCCTTTAACATGTCGCCACGTAATCACAATCGTATTTATATGACAGCCAGACACGCTATCCAGAAAATTCATACTATGGTTCACAAATAAATAAAATAACAAATAATCACAAATCCCTACTTCTATCACGCGCAGCAACTAAAAATAATCTCCCAGACCCTCTTTCCACACCTCCCAATACCCACTGCCCCTCAACAGATGGCCACGAAGATATTTCCTTTTGCCGAACTTCAATTCAACAACTTCCACCATTTTATCTTTCTCCACTAGCTTCTCACACACAGAGCATGACGCGAACCAACGAACTCCAGCGAAAGATTTTTCAATGTCAACAGCGTTGCCATACAACACGCAATCGCACCAAAAACCAGCGCAGAACACATATCGCCACATTTGGTGAAATTAAGGCGTATATCAGAGTTGTACCAAAATCTGCTCTTATCAAAGGGTTCACACTTGTAGTTTCAAGCATTCATAGGGAAAGATAATACCTATCGATTATATAGCCATTTCGTCACCAAGAACGTCACCAAAGGTACACCACCGTTGGCAAACGGTTTTACTTCCTTGTACGAAGCAAGCTGAGCACTCGCTTAACCCTTAGGGTACAGATTTATTTGAAAACATTCTTCTGCTGACTTTTCACAAACAACATTTACTGAAGTATTGGAAGAAACTTACTCCTATAACGACGCCCAGTCCGTATAGTGGTCAGGGAAGCTGGCTGCGATGCCGAAGGGCCTGGGTTCGAATCTCGGAGAAGGCATGGTTGTAACTGTCCGACTTTCCGTCCCTTCAGAGAAAAGGCGATGATGGCCCACCTATTAGGTGCCTCCATAATAAAGAGACCACCACATCCGTCCTTGTATTGATTAATGGAGCGGGTTACATTTGTAATTGTTCACAATCTGCCATTAAAAAAAACTTACTCCTATAACTGATACCAATCACTTTTGCCATGAACAACGATTAAGATTCATTATCCATAATTTAGGCAAAACAAGTCTACATGACAAGTCTATGTCGTTAAATATACCCAAAGGGTTAAAATATTTTACAGCAAAGAATGTTTTAAATGATATTTATTTTGTAATATATAACTGTTAAAATGGAAAAACAAATAGTGCATTGGAAACAATTTGGTGTCTGTTCATAAATTTCAAAAACACGAGCGTCTGATAATAAATGTGAGCCGCTGTAGAACAGCGATAACAAAACTCAGCAAACATGGTAGTTCATGAAATGACATAAAATATTGAAGCTTACGATTAGAAGAATGGCTTTTGGATGATATTTAACATTAATGAAATGCACGAGAATTGTGTTTCTGTAAGTGCAAGTCATATTTGCAAGCTTGAATAGCTTTCAATGACTGTTAAAAGCATCATAATCAACAAGATAACTGGATTAATGTTCCAGTTGAAGTATTAAATTGTTGCAAATGAAATTTAACTTTTGGGAAGAAGCTTTTCGTTAAATACAAGATTGTTTCCTCACTTAAATGTCAATTAAAGTTATATATTTCTACCTAAATTTCTAACTGCAATGAAACTTGCAAAAAAAAATTAGAAACGAAAAGAGATACTCAAAATAACAAGAGTTATTTAAACAGAAGGAGCTATTCAAATGATAAAGAGGATATGACGTATTTTCTAACTCCGGAACAAGATAAACAATACAATAAAATCTCAGGTAAAAAATTTCAACTAGGTGGTACTGTAAAAATTTGTAACAGGTTCCTTTGATGTTGTGGTAAATGCACCAAAAAGTGGCCGCCCAAAAATGCTGACTTCTAGAGAAGAGAGAGTTGTCGATATTGTTAACCCTGCATCAGACGCGTACGCTTGTGTTGCACAATTAATTAGGTGGGTAACAGATGTCACCCACCTAATTAATTGTAATCCACCTAATTATTTTCATGACGTCACTCGCCTAATAAAATTTTAAGATGTCATCCATCTAACTAAAATATATCATAGAATAAGGGAAATCATTTTCGTGTTATTGTCATTACAATAAATACCAACAATGAATATACTGAAAGGCGCGGCTACGAAAATCAATTCACAATATTGCAAGCATGCGAGACATATCTCTGGGGGATACTTGTCACTCACACGCTTAATCTAGGGTTAAAGTGAATCCAAAAATTTCCTCAAATGCTTTCGTAACAATAGCCAACCAAGACAAAGTAATTTATCCAAACATTTTCTGTAAAATTCGTCGTTGGACTGGTTACTAATTTATAGTAACGAGAAGAAAACCATATATCAGTAATACTAATCGAAAACAAAGGAATACTCCCTTTGCAAGGGAACATTCGAATAAAGATAGTGAGGTTTGTTCGAATGTTTTGTGTTCCGATGAAAGTACTTTTTGAGCTTCTAGAAAAGCCTATTCAAGCACCGACTGTGTGTGCAAGTTTCCAGGTGTCGGCAATCTTGAGTTCATTGATGGCACAACGGATCGGCATATCTATTTGAACATCCTTAAACATAATCTTCAACAAAGCATCCATAAACTTCATTTATGCAACAACTTCTACTTCCAACAAGACAAATGATCCCAAGCATACGACATACTTTGTACATTTGTGGTTGACCTATCACATCGCTCGGCCGCTGGTGGGCAGGAAAGAACTTAACAACAGTGTAAGGTTTGGTTTGGTTTGGTTTATTAGATTACGGCAAAGCACTCGAGGGTATCTGCCTTAAGGGAGGGATGCCTTCGTGGAGGACTTTTTAAGGGAAACTGGCTCGTATACACGTTACACATGGGGAAAACCACAAAAACATCCATGCAGACAGCCCGTTCGCGGGATTCGAACCTCGGACCGAACTACCAGTGTTCAGCGACGTTACCGATGGGCCGCTGGTGGGCGACAACAGGGTCAGAAAACACTACATACTGAATGTGGACCATATGAGAAGGTTTCCCTAAGTAGAATAAGATAAACATTTCTTCTAAAAGAAGGAAAAATATTTGTAAATTCTATGCCAAATAACCTCCAGGCTGTTAACAAAAATAGGGTATACACCATTACATTATCGACAATATTTTATTTTGATATTTCCATTCACTGTGATTCACTTTTGTTTTTCATTTTGACACTTGAAATGCTCTATTTTTTCAGCCCATAGAGCTATTAGTCTCGTAACGGCATTTTGCATCTTATCGCTATAAACGGCTCTATCCCTTGTCAGATTGCAACCACCAGATATTTTCGCCCTATATTATTACATTTAAAGAAACTAAATAATGAAGAATCTACATGAATGTGTGTATGTTTCACTCACTGTGAAAATTCAACGGTACCTAGTCACCGAATTTTGAATAACATAGTCTTCCACCCGAATATGGGCACCTGGAAGCCGGAATTGGTTTTATTGTCCATTTCCTATTCTGTAAAAATTTAGCGAATTTTCGATTAAAAAAATTCAACATTTTCAAAACCAGCAGTGGCAACACTGTAGAAAATAAAATTTTGTTATCTCTAGCGGGCGAGACTGTCTATGAGAAATTATAAAGATATGCTTGTAAAGACATTAGGCTAATTTTTTGAAGTAGGAAAGTTTAAAAAATAGCAATGCCCTCTCCGGGACTCGAACCTCGATACTCTTGATACGCGCCGAGCGTGCTGGCCATTACAGTACGAAGGCATGCCAAGAAAGCGGGAGAAATACCTTACATGATGTTCTTAAATATTTTCACCTCAATGCGACGTTAACCCAAATGTTCTCGAAACGTGTACTTGTCTGTAAATGAAAAGAACTCCCGTTTGGAAGTAATATAAAATCTGAAAGCTTTTCAGGTTTTAAGTTCGTTAATTTTAATGTCATTCAGCAATTGTTATTCATCCTTATAATATTCCAAAGAGTACATAAGTGATATTTGTTTTGATAAAAAGTATGAATTTTATAATTTTCTCCCATTTTTTCATTTTTCCAGAAAATGCAAAGTACGTTCTTCACTTATCACTGTATATATTTTTTCCCTTCCTATTTCTCAGTCCCGTCCATTACCGTCCCATGTATCGCGACCATTACCATCTCTTTAAATGTCATTCATTTGATGAAAAAGAATGGATGCTGAAGAATTATTTTTATAAAGACGGAAGCCAAAAATTATTGCTTAAAATTCTTGACGCGTTGAGGAACTTTTTTAGTTCAAGACAGAAATTATTTTAGGATGAATTGTCAAATTACTCGGCGCGCGAGAAGCTTTCGGGCGGAATCAATCGAATGAATTAAGAGAAAAAAATAGTATGAAAATATTCGCACTGATTGAATTCGAATTAGATGAAAAAACAAATAACTTTAAAGAAACTAATTTGTCTTCTATGATTTGTATTAAAAGTGAAAACTCCGTGAGCCATTGTTCCTAAAGCTGAATTTTCTTCCTTTACGTGGTGACGTAAATTTGCAATTTTCGAATCGCGTGGTTTTGCCAGCAAATGCTTTTGGGTAATAAGCTTGAACGGAAGGTGAAGTTCGTGCTACGCTGAATCGCCTTCTAAATAGCTTAATTAGTTGGAAACAAATTAGCATTCGTAAATGCTTTTTGTTAACTCCGGTAAAAGAATGACAAGTTAATTTTTCTTGTTCCAAATTTAATCTTCGCTTCGTTTAAGAAAATTGCGATAAACAGTAAAATAAAAAAATAATGTAAGAATTTAATGAAAAACTAACATAAGCAAAACAATTGCTTCTCATTTATTACTCTTCGCAAAACGTCGAAAAATATTTTTAGCCCAAAGGAGATTTATCTCAGAAAGGCTATTAATTTCGTTTGGGCATTTTGCATCGATTCGCTACGAACGGAGAATCACTTTTCAAATTGTTGCCACCAAAATTTAGAGCCCTGTATTTTATTTAAAGAAATTAAATAATAAAGAATCTGCGTAAACGTATGTATTCATTCTTTTTTTGGTGATTTCATTCATTCGTTTTTTGGTGTTGTTAGAAAATTTAATTCTTCTTACTGGCTTGCCAGAGATGAAATACCTTAACGCTCTAGTGACACACTTATCTGCGCTCTTGGTGGAATTTTTGGCCTTGAAATTAAGCTACGTGGATATTTCAATTGTTTTCTTTCAGCATAACTTGAATATAAATAAACTTAGGTCAGAATTTTGTCGCCCACCAGCGGCCGAGCGGTAAAGACGCTGAACACTGGTAGTTCGGTCCGAGGTTCGAATCCCGCGAACGGGCTGGATGCATGGGCGTTTTCGTGGTTTACCCCATGTGTAACGTGTATACGAGCCGGTTTCCCTTAGAAAGTCCTCCACGAAGGCACCCCTCCCTTTAGGCAGATAGCCCTCGTGTGCTTTGCCATAATTGAATAATCCCAATCCCAGAATTTTGTCTACAAACGCGTCTCTCCCTCGGTTGTTTTGCCATAATAATAAAAGAAAATCATATATTGTTTTGTGTTAGTAATCTGAGTGATCACTTAAAGTACACTTTACGGAAGTCAAATAGCATATTTTCTGCTACTATTACAATGAGGCATTATTAATATTTTTGAAACAAGCGCTTGTAAAGTATATTTTAATTTTATAACAGTCATTTTAAGTTTATGCCTCTTTCCCGTGCTTCCTAGCTTCAGCTTACAACTCCCTACCACAATGAGTTTTTAGAATCGCGTTAAATGCAAATGAGGAGTAGAACAGTATTTAAGTCAAGTTCCACTGACTTCGCCAGAGAGACTTAAGATTCCTGAATAGCGCTTTTGCCTTTGGGCTACATCTCACTAAGCTGTTCCTACGCTCGGAAGTATTACGTCCTTTTTGATAGCTTCGCTGGCTAATTTAATATTACGAGCAAAATAGTTTAGAATTAGTTAGCTTCGGCTAATTATCTTTAGTTAGTTCTTATTTCTTACATTTTAAGCCGAAGTGGAGGCTTTCCTGTATGCCTGGAGAAATGGGCCGACTGTTAAATCTTTATTTTGACCAAATAAAGGGTAATGAACCCTTCGCGAGCTGACGCTTCTGTTCTTGGACATAAGCGATTATTCGCTTAGCAGTTCACTAGATTCCTCGACACTTAATTTGACAGAATACAAGTGAGGAAGTCTGCAAGATCTGTTTTTTTCATGTTCCTTACCGTAGCCTTTTCTCCACAATGTTTTTAAACGTAGTCATTGTTGAACTACGACACCCCCTGCTTTATTTTTTTCAGTTCTACTAACTTATAACGTTTCGTTGTCTTTGGAAACGTAAAATGTCTGAAGTCCTTACGTGAATTATCACTATGTTTTGTAAAGGAGTTATCACATCTAGCTATGGTCCCTGCTAGTCGGGACATTTCTGAGAAAAGAGATTCTGGTAGCACTGGTTTAAACGGGAGGATTCCTAGAAAAAAGAGCCCCGCCTAGGAACGATGTTGCGGCTATGCGGAATTTTTTTCAAACCTCACCGAAAATGTCTCGGCTGCAACTCTGTCCCGGGTAGAGACCAACTAATCAGACGAAAGTTCTTCGGAAGGATCACGTGATCCCAATCTGAGGGGTAATAAGTCTGTTTAGTAAATAAAAATGGCAAGCTAGCTATGCAGATTTCGTGGAAATGTGCGGGTTATGAGAATTATGTCTTTCGACGTCTAGTCCCTCGTAGCGGAAACATATGTGATTGGGACTTAAGGTACCACAGAAACTGAGGGAGGACCTTTTATTTAACCCAAATAAAGGTTTAACAGAGGGCACCACTAGCCAGTAGTTGGCTTAAATAAAAGATTTTGAATTAACTGAGTAAATTAAGTAAGCCTAACTGCAACAACGGGCAAGTTGTCTCTGACCTAAAGGTCGGAGTGACTAACGCAACGCTGCAGAATACTACTCTCAAGAAAATCGAAATTAGCTACGTGGCATTTAGTAACATCAAGTTCATCAGTCAGCAATCAATTATTTTAGAACGTCTTGCAAGATATCCCTTATGACTATAAATGCTTACCATATTTTAACAATTAAGAAAAATAAATGAATAGTTATTTTTAAAATATGTTTTGTTCATAATACCTAATCGGTCTAGCGAGCACATACAAAACGATCAGCGAGCACAAGGTTGGGCACCCCCTGCTCTAAAGCCTTCCTTTAAATACTACCTTCTTTCTTCGTCTTTTGAATAAAAGCGAGCTATAAATTTACGTTGTGGCAGGAAAATGGAAATGAGGAGGATAGGAAAGCTATTAAACATAAAATAACTGGTTAAAAACTAAGCGAGCCTTACAAATTGAAACACTCAAATTTTCTGTTGTTGACGAAATAGGCTCTGAAGCTCAGTTCAAAATTCAACATTTATGAAACTATTTTAGAATAGAAATGTCGACCTACATGTGATACGCTCTTAAAAAAAGCGAATTTTAGCAATTTTATTATTTATTCAGTAACTGATATTTCAGATGCGGAAATTAGGTCTGTTCTAACTTATTGTACGCCACGAAATTAAGGATTTTCGTCGCGGTTTAGGAAATTTTTAATTCAATAAAATCTAGGCCATTAACTGTGATACACAAAAAAGTGGTAGTTCAACATTAAATTGAACTTGAAGAAATTATGGTTAACTGTCGTTTTCAATAACATTATTTCCAAGCTGCGTCGCGATGTTTTCCCATTGCTCGACGTGGACGCAATATCCCTCCGAGATCTAGCATTAATGCATCTGCTTTGACAAATCAAAGCGGCGCTTTATTCACATAGTGGACAGGTCCTCACGGTCGTTAACAAAGAGGCCCTCGTGTTAGATTCTATTGACACAGAACCTCTGGGACCACCCCTCTTCGTCGACTCAATTAGATGGCAGTGCGGACTGGAGGTCACGCACGCTTGTCGGAAGTTATAACTATGACCCGGTTCATCGAATTAATTTCAATGGGCCCCTCGGGGTTCCTTTACTGTATTTCGTATTGCAGAAGCTGAAGGATTCAGAATAACATAGCAGGTTAATTGAAAAGCTGGTCAGAATTACAGAGAAAAGGACTTTTCTCAATCTCTACTGGTGGATCTTCTTTCTTCTCTGCGAAATATTTAGCGGCGTCGAATCGAAAGAATGATTGATATGAATAGTCCATCTAATTATTTCCTTTATCTTTTATAAGTCCATCTAACTATTTCCTTTATCTTTTATAAGTCCATCTAATTATTTCCTTTATCTTGAAAACCACTAGTTCTCAGTATGATAGACATAAAATCACTTGATTGTGTTAATATTTAACTTGAACAATTTTTGCAATTGTGTAGCCATTATTTTTTTGTTTTTTTAAGTACACGCCAAGTGCATTCGAGTACACGCCAAGTGTGTTCGAGAGGTTCGAGTTGTAATCCCGGCGAGGGAGAAAATATCGAAAGGGAAAAAAATATCTTAAATACTCCACCTTTTAAAAAAACGACTGGAGATTGGGGAACCCGGTCTTCAAATCCTGGTGGTGAAGAATCATCATCAATCACTTTTTAGTTCGGGCGCCACTGTAGAGTCATCGGAATTTTTTTTTTTTTTTTTTTTTTTTAAGTAGGAACTAAAAATGAGCAATGCCTTCCCCGGGACTCGAATCTGTACTTCTCGAATACGCGCCGAGTGTGCTACCGTTACACCACAAAGGGGTACAGAAAAAAAGGAAAAATTACTTATAAACTAATGATAATTATAATAATTTAAATGAGTATTGATAGGATATGATTTATTGCTGTAATTGAAGATATTTTGTGCTACAGCACTTTGACGAAATTGGATTAAAATGGATACTTGGTTTGAGAGAAAGCATATAGTAAATTACACTCTAATTATTACAAAATTTATCTTCTAAGAATGGGAATTACAATTTAGGATACAAAGAAAAGAAATGTTTCAGGCGTTAATTTTCAATTTCGTATTGCATATTTAGCTTTATGTTCGTTTTCAAAGAAGAAATTCAGTTTCGTTTTACTTTAAATAACAGTCTGAATAACAATTGAATACGAAATTTTATACAGAAATACCTGCGTTATAAGTGGGATATTTTCCTATCATCCTAAGCCTCGAAAACGTTTCAAGTAGAAAACACGTGCATATGCAGTCATTTTACTTTAATAAAATCTGCAATTAATTGAAGGATCGAATGATCAAAGTGCTTAAAAATGATGAATTTTAACAGCATCTCGAAAACATAATAACTTTAAGTTGTTTAAAATAATTGTATGTTAATTGAAAATAATAGAGATTAAATGCAATAAATTACTGTAAATATTCACTAAATTTTGTTATTAATTTTTTACTGCTTAACAGACTAACAAAATCTGATGAAGGCAAATAGAACAAAAAATAAAATCTGAAAGCTTTCAAATTTTATATTATGCCAAAAGGGGCGCTTTTTAGCGTTTTGTATCTTACCTTTACTTATTAAATATCACGTTCTATGCATTTAAAAACTAAAAAAAAAAAACTAAACCCAGTGGCGTAACAGCCCTAATGGGCCAAGGCCTGCAGTGCTCGAAATCTGCTTTCTTGACCGTGGGCCCGAGATGCGTAAGTGTTCAGCTTGTCGCAGGATCCCCAGCAGTCCCCCAAATGAACTTGAGACTCATTTTATCGAACCAGATGATATAAATCAAGGGATGAAAAGGCTGAGTCAACCTTTCCCAGTATTGATAGGATTTATTGCTATTGCTTATTATAGTATTGATAGGATTTATTGCTATTGCTTATTATAGTATTGATAGGATTTATTGCTATTGCTTATTATAGTATTGATAGGATTTATTGCTATCAATACTGGGCATACACCCGACATAACACATAAAATTCCAGCCCGAAATAACACATAAAGTTCCATTACACAGCGATATCACAAAATATTTAAAATAGCATATCTTTAGAATTTCCAATACACAGTCTCGCGCGCTGGTAATAAAAATGTTTTTTTTTTTTTTTTTTTTTTTTTTTCCCAAACAGTATTGCCATTGCTTGCTTTGAAATCTTCAAGTTTGTTAATCAAAAATTATTTAACGTTTGACCAAATCTGAAATAGATAATAAAACAAATTCTACATTTGGGCTTCCAGATGTCCATATTCAAAGAGGCTAAGTTATTCAAAATTTGCTGGTTCTAGGTAACGTTGTTTATTCACAGTTACATACATACATTCATGCAGATTCTTCATTATTTATTTTTTTTAAATATAATGCAAGGCTCTAACATTTGGTGGTAACAATTTGAAAAGTGAACCGACGCAAAATGCCAAACCAAAATTAACAGCCCTTCTGGGCAAATTTCCCAGAAATTGCAAAAATGATTTTCAGTTAAATTGCAGCGCAGAATTCAAATGTATTGGAATGCCAAGCAAAGAAATAGAGTTGAAAGATCGTGCATAAAGAATTATCGTATTTCACTTGGCTTGCAGTTGTGATGAAGTAGTTAGCATGTCCAACGAGCGGTTGGAAGATCCGTGGTTCGAATCCCGGCAGGAGTATAGCTGATTTCGTTCATTTCTTCTCCAAAATATCTAACAGTTAGAAATTTAAAATATCAGGAGCGAAAACGCGTCAAATCCGCGATTAAATTCTAGTGCTTCTGTCCATTCACCGTATAAGGTAATTTCCTTCCTTTCTGAATGCCTTCGTGGTGTACTTTTAGGAGCATATTGGACGCGCATTTAAAGCGTTCAGGAGAGGGCATTTCACATTTTTCACATCTCATTCGTGTGAAAGTGAAACATGCAAAACGGAAATGAACTGAAGGAAAAAATAGGCTGCTCAAATACCTGCTGCAGCTGTCATTTCGATGGTTAGTAGGCATGTCGGACAGCTTTAGATAGTACCTATTTTAAAGCAGCAGACTACAGTTAGCGAAATATTATCGACATAACAAATAAGTTAATTTTTCCGAGAGGAATATGTGTGCGTGAGGAAACAAGGATTATTTCAACTAAAATTTGCCTTAAAGTTACCTAATTAAAATACTTCAGAAAGAATCCCTTACGTCACCAGTTATACATCATCCGTATCGGAAGTAAATTTGAAGTTGCTTTATTTAGAATAACCATATTTACCATAAGCTGAACTTGTGTGAAGCCTCCTTTCACCGAAAATCAGTAACGGATGCTATTAGGTTTAAGTGCAGGAACAAGACTAGCCCAGAGCGTCAGCCACATATATAGGCATGACATACGGAGAAGTTTTAATGAACCATTCGCCATAGTGTGAACGTTATGTTATGTCCCTCTTCAGCAATCCTTTAATTAAACAAACAGTTATTGCCCAGCTTTTGTGCCCGAGGAAGCGAAAGGAGCGGAATGAACTTCCATATGCTTCATTGCTTTCAGAACAGCTATTCAGAATTTATTGAGTTGAGGTGCGATCATGCTTTTCGAGAAGTCAATGACTTTCCTGACCGGGGTCTAATGAGGAACTACAGAGTGTCATCTAATTCGCTGTTTACACTCTGTAGCCTGAGAGATATTTAATGTATAAATGGCATAACCTCATTCGCGTAACGTAAATAAAAGGGAAGGAAACATTTTTCAATCTCATTTCTCGCTACATTCGCGTGAAAGTGAAACATGCTTTTTAACATTTAAAAAGGAGCTATACCACTTATTACCATACCAATCCAGTTTTAATTATATTATAACACGAATAGTGAGAATAATTTTTGCAACATACCATTAGAAAAATTTGTAAGTTTAAGTTTATAACAGTTATTTTTAAGTTTATGTACTTTCCGATCTCTCCTGGCTTCAGCTTACAATTCCTTACCTGAATGAGGTTTTAGAATCACGTTTAATGCAAATGAGAAGGAAGTAGCATTTAAGTCGAAGTTCCACTGACTTCGGGAGATAGAATAAGATTTTATGAATAGCACGCTTTTACCTTTTGGCTACATCTCTCTAACCAGTTAACTGTGGCGCCCTCGTTTAAGAGCGCACACCGTTTTGTGTTGCCAGAATCGAGCCATGACGAGTATAATCGTCCGTCACAGAGTCAGTTGCGCTGGTAAGATATCGGATGAAAAAGATGGGTTTATTTTATAAAATTGAAAATTTTATGACTAATATTTACTTATTTGGTTAACATAAGCATATATTACATACATATTAAACTCAAAACGCAATCAATTAAATTAAATATTATACATATAAAAGTAAGAATTTAAATTCCTGCTGTGGAGTGATATTCAGCGAAACAGGGTTACTATACACAATAGGACTTTGCAAATCGAACACCAGTAACGCGATTCTTTCCTGATCTTACGTTTGTAGCTATGCGAACACCTTTGCGTAGAGTTATTTTTTTTCGATGTTCCGGGTATATAATCCGGAACATGCTTCCCAACCAATTGGCTTATATTAGGTTTAAGTAGCCGAGTTTGTGTCCATTTATTTCTTTCAATTGGATACGTTGCAAAAGTGACTTCCATAAATTTGAGCAAAATGTTGATACGCGATCATGTTCCGTTATTTTTTTTTATATAATACGAATGAATTCAGACACATAATGTCTAAGAAATAGAGAAATATATTTTTGTAGTCTTTTTGGAGTCATTTTCTTGCAGTGGAGTACACTATGCTCAGTGGAGTACACTATGCAGTGGAGTACACCATCGCTCATATTCACTCCACTCATTTTTTTTATTATAATCAATCACTAGTTCCGGTTTCTTTATTATTTTTCTTTTTCTATTTCTATTACCTTTTCATTATGTACAGTACTCAATAAACCTCCCTCTTATCTTTCCATTTCATTATACGCATAACGAGTATGCAGTATCACAGTTAACTGGCTAAGCTGTTACTATTCATTATACGCATAACGAGTATGCAGTTCCATTTCATTATACGCATAACGAGTATGCAGTATCACAATTAACTGGCTATGCTCGTCCGTATTACATGCCCTTGATAGCTTCGCTAAATAATTGATATTTAGGGGCCAACTAGTTTAGATTTGTATTAGCTTTGGCTAAATCTCTTTAGTTAGTTAAATTCTTATTTTTCTTACACTTTTAAGTTTAAGCCAAAGCGGAGGGGCCGACTGTATATCTTTATTTGAGCAATAAAGGGTAATTAATCCTTATTGAGTTTACATTTTTATTTCTAAACTGCTCACTAAGTTCCTCAGCTCTTAGTTGAGAAACACTATAAATTACGTACAGAATTATAACTCTAAAAGGACGTTAGACCCAATGGGCTATTGGTCTAGTAATGGGATTTTGTATCATCCACTATAAAAGGCAAATTAACTTTTAAATTGTTGCCACGAAATACTGTTGCCCTGTGTTATCTTTAAAAAAATTAAATAATGAAGAATCTGCATGCATTGTATGTATGTATATACCTTTCTCGCATCGTCAAAAAACGACGGTACCTAGAGTCGTTAAATTTTGAATAGCGTAGTCAACCGAACATGTGAACTTGAAAGTCCGAATTTTGAATTTCAAATTTTATGTTTCATATTTTATAAAACTTAAATGAATGTTTGATTAACAAACTCGGCGATCTGAAAGCGAGCAACATTTTGAGAAATAAATATTTTTATCTCTAGTCTATCGGAAATTCTAAAAATACGATGTTTTTAAATTGCTGTTAAATTCAACTTTATGTCATGTTAAATACAAAGAACGTGTTATCTAATAAACAAATTTAACTCACAAAACGTTAAAAATGTTTTGTAAGTCATCTTACAAGAAAACTGAACATTGATAGGATAAACTAAGAAAAAACTGAAAAAATAGAAAAAAAGTGAGCCAACACTTAACATTGCATCGGGAATTGAAATTTTAAGGTATTTATAACATCGTATAGTTAATTAAAACTCTTACTGTAACTTGAAAGCAGACAGATAATAATTAAATACTTCTTAAAGCATTTTGGTAACAAATTGTGCACGCATTCCTACCATGGTCCGCGAACTGAAGAAAATTCAAGGAAGTGACACTTTCGGGTACTAGTTATCATGGTACTAGTACCATTTCGAGTACTAGTGCCATTTGTGATCATGATATTTGTTTTTAATTTTAGATTAACATTTTGCAACCTGCATTTTGTGTACTTTTCGATGGACTGAACACGAATTTCAAATACATACAACAATGACCAATTTGTTCGAAGGATATGTTTGGTGGTAGTATTTTCGCAAAAATGCGTGATTATAGAAGTTAATTATAATGTATGATATTTTCTATGTCCTTCCAGAATGCCTTCGTAGTGTAACGGAAGCACATTCGGCACGTATTCGAGAGCTCCTGGTTCGAGTCCCGGCGAGAGCATTGCACATTTTTCCCATGTGCTGCTTCAAAGCAAACTAATAACTCTACAATCAGTTTCAAAGATGAGCAGATAAATGCTCAAGCAATTATTTCAAAGGCAACAAAATTTTCCAAGCCTATTTTTCTTGTTCACGTGCTTCTCAGAACCTTTTTACTACCCACTGGATTAGGAAACTCCCCCTTCCTACAGATCTTCTCAGTATGCAGCAGTGGACTAAAGAATTAGTTTCCACACAATTTCCGAGCAATAACTATTAGTTCAGATTTTAACAGTTCGTCTGTAATTCACTGAACAACTGGCGTCTTTTAATTAAATACATATCAGACCAAACATTCTTTTTAGTCCAAAGGGGCAATTTGCCCAGAAGGACTATTAATTTCGTTTTGGTATTTTGCGTTGATTCACTATAAACGTTGGTTCACTTTTCAAACTGTTGCCACCAAATATTATTTCTCTATGTTATATTTAACGAAATTAAATAATGAAGAATGTATGTATGTTTGTTTGCATAAATGTATGTATATGTATATATGAAGATGTATATATGAAGATATGTATGTATGAAGAATGCATAAATGTATGTATGTTTCTCGCATTGTGATGAAACGTTAGCTAGAGCCATCCAATTTTCAATAGCGTACGTTTCCACCCGAATATGGGCATTTGCAAGCCCAAATCTGGACTTTGGAATGTGTTTTATTATCAATTTCATGTTGTGTAAAACTTGTACAAATTTTTGATTAACAAACTCAAAGATTTCAAAGCCAGCAATGGCAACACTGTACGAAAAAATAAAAGATTTTATCTCCAGCGAGCAATACTCTGTATCGGAAATTCCAAAGATAAGCTAATTTTAGAATTATTTTGCAATATTGCTGTTGAACTGAATTTTTATGATTTATGTGCGAAGAATATGATACTTAATAAATAAAGGTAACACACAAAACGTTTTAAAAATGCCCTTTAGTGCTTAATGTAAAATTTGAAAGTGTTTTTTTTTTTTTTTTTTTTTTTTTTTTTTTTTTTTTTTTGTTTGTTTGTTTGTTTGTTTTAATCCAAAGGGGCTTTGTCCCTGAAGGACTATTGTCTTCGTTTTGCGATTTTGCGTCGAATCACTATAAATGGTGAATCACTTTTCAAACTTTTGCCACTAAATGTTATACTCCTGCACTATATTTGAAGAAATTAAACAATGAAAAATCTGCATAATGTATGCATATTTCTCTCATTGTGATAAAACACTGGTATATAAAGCCATCAAATTTTGAATGACGTAATCCTCCTACGAATGTGGGCATATGGAACACCAAATTTGAAATTTGGAATTTGTTTTATGATCGATTTCATATTTTGTAAAACTTGACCGAATTTTTGATAACAAACTCAACGGTTTAAAAGCGAGCAATGGCAACACTGTACGGGGGGGGGGGAACCTTTTTATCTTCAGCGCGCGGAACTGTGTATCGGAAATTCTAAAGATATGATCATTTTAAAATTATTTTGCGACATTGCTATTGAACTGAATTTTATGGTTTAAGTGCAGAGAACATTATATTTAATAAGGTAACACAAAAAATTTTAATAAAACGCCCTTTTGGACGTAATTAAAATCTAAAACCTTCCAGACCCCCTTTTCTTTTTTTTTTTTTTTTTTTTTTAGGTCATCCATTTTAACATGATCAACCTCGATCTCGATACATTTCATCAGATGAAATCAATTACTGGCACCAGTCGTAAAATTATCCCTACTCATGTCTGTGCCTCGCAACAGTTTTGAGGTCATCATTTCGGCCTTTATAGAATTTCATAACATGTGAAAACTGAGATTTTCAGCAATGGCACCGCCAATTTCGAATAAAATGCATTACTGGCACTTAAATTGAAAATACTCAGCAACTGAACTTCCAAAGGAAAAACATAGCACCATATCTTTTTTTCCTTCCAATGGAAACTCGTGGAAAAGGCTACTCTCCCAATATATTACTATGCATATTATTCAGAAAGAGAAAAATTACAAAGACACCATTAACACGTTGAGCGCGGCGCCGAATTTGCTGTCCTTTCCGTTCAGCCGCCAGCGAGATAAGCCGTATTTTTGTTTAGAATGTTTCAATACATTCATTAAAACTAAATTTGATCACATTTCATTGAGACTATATTTATTTTTTAACTTTAATACAGTCAGTCCCGGGGACCGACGCCAGTCAAACGAAAATTCCAGTGCCGGTCCCCAGAGACCGACGCCAGTCAAACGAAAATTCCAGTGCCGGTCCCCAGAGACCGACGCCGGCCTCAACGTGTTAAACGTATAAATTATTGACAAAATTCTATATCAATACTCTTCTAATGTGTAGGAAAGGTGCTTTCGTGTGACTTAGTGGTTTTCTTTGCGATAAATACACTATTTTTTCTATGCACTTATCAATAACTGCAAAAAGTCTTGTTGAACTGACCATTTTATTTGTGTTATATACTCTCAATGGCGAAGTATGTATCGTTCAGTTACATGTGAGAGAGCGATTTTATGTAGCACCTTGCAGAGTTTTGCTCGAATTTAAGCTTTCAAATATCAAACATAGATATTTGAACGAAAACACTTTTTGTAAAAAACATCTAACATTTACATTAAACAAATATTTGCGGGGAATGCAAGTGAATTTTACGTACGTATGGTAGACACCATGCCACAGCCGCGAATTACCAAAATTACCATTTGGTCAAAAAGATGTTTGAAAGTGTGGCATGCATTAGTATTGTCATAAATCCTGTAATCAGCATAGTGAAAAATATCGCAAAACAACCTAGAAAATGTATATGTTAAAACAGCAAAAGTTGAAGATTCGCGGTTTTGGCATGGAACTAAAGAACTTTGATTATTTACTCGCATATTCCCCACTCCATTTTTTTCTGCTGGTTTTATCACCCGAAAATCGCAAGGGAAAAATCATGTGAATAATTTAATTTCCGAAGGGCATGGTCGGATGAGACTTACCGAAGGAGCTTGCTTCTACTTGGTCGTATCGGACCGTCGACCTAAAGTCTCGTATCCCATTGACCGAGAAGAGTACCACTTAAGAGACTTAAGGGCAGGAGAGACAGTGCTAATAAAAGAGGACGGTAAAGAGGGCCGTAACCTCAGAAATTAAATATATATATATATGTAATAGTGAAATAAAAGCAGAAGGAAAAGCCGGAGCAGTGTCGATACGTGCTTAGATCCATATTGAAGAAGAATTTTGATTGCGTAGTATGCTAATAATGTTAACTTGGTAATATGGCAGTCGAGGCAGTTTTAATTCCTTTTTTATTTCCAATTGATATTTGTGGCAACAATCACTTGGCACTCTAGTCGTACCTTTCCACAGAAGATTTAAATTTTTGATATTGTTGAGTTAGAAAGCGAGCCTGCGAAATTACACCGTAGCAGAGTAAAGAGTAAAGCTGAAGTGAGTAGTTATGCAAGATGGAAGCACGCGAAGAGAAACGTTTTGGTTAGCAATTTGGTGATTGTTCAAGAGGCATCTGCATTAAGGGTTACGTCAGATCGCATGATTAATTTGAATGACGCAGTTTAGACTTACAGCGCTATTTTTAGGACAGAGAGATGAAGCTCCCGAATGAAATAGAAAATAAAAGAGGTTATAGTGAATTAAATTTAGAAGTTTGCTTTCATATTTTTTATGTTACATATACTTGATATATAAAAATGGCTATAGTGTCAAAATGAATAATATGGTTACAGTAAGAACATAACAAACCATGTATAAAACACCTGTAAGTACCAAAATATTATTTGTTTCGAAGAAACCTACATTCCAATAGGAATACACAGTAATATTAACAATATAATATCTAATAAAATACCTTCATTTCTATCTCCCTGTAACTTGAATGTTCTTACTGTTGTCTCTACTACCCCTTAGGCCTCAAATCATGTTAAAAAGTTAGAGAAAGGGAATGTGCAGCTGACTGCGAGAAGTCGCAGACAATGTAAGTTCGCGTTTGCTTCACTGTGACTGGTATGTTCTTTTATTTGGCTGGCATAAAGTTCAACAGTTAAAAGGGAAAGGATCGGCGTGACCTTCGCAGGTAGTTTTCGAGGGTTTGTTTTTGTTAGTAAGACGAAAACAACCACTTCGTGGACGAATTAATTTCAATATTCAGAGCAGCTTGTTCTCTGAATGCACTGAAGAAGGGGAAATTTACGCGAATATTTTTTAAATTTTCAGAACCTAATGCTAAAACGCTATAGGGAAAAATACCTGGAGGAAATGCAGTATATGCAAGACACGTTAAAGGATTACTAGCGAGCTTGAAGATATAGAAGAATTAGTGTACAGGAATTTCTAAACTGGAAACCGTGGTATCTGGAATATTCGCCTGGCAGTAAGAACCTTCTATTCTAAAGAGTATTTTGTTGCAGAAGTTTTCCATATTTTATCTTCAAATTTTCCCCTGCCATCCAGTTTCTTTATTTTAATTACTAAAATATATAGAGATCAAGTTAAATCTGAATATCACTGATATTTTCTTTTTCTTTTTTAAAGCAATTACTTCATAGCAGAGAAAAGAATTCGTAACTGATATCTAAAGTTTTCTTTATAATTCTGAAGGAAACTGGCAATATTGCCATTAGAGATCACAGAAAAGTGCATCATAGGATGGTATATCAAATATTTCCATCCAGCTATAAGTATTGAAATATTTTAATGGAAATTCCTGGTACAAATAACTCCCAGAAAATGAAAATTCTTTCTTTTTTCTTTTTATCAGCTGTATTGCTTTTTTTAAGCGTACGGTCTTAACACTACGAGAAAGCAAATATATCTATTTCTCAAACTCGTATATTTCATAAATTATTATAAAACTCGAACTGCAATACAAATGGAAATTTTATTTACTCTAAATTTGTAAATTCTGTGCGGTTCGGGGATCGGTAAAAGCCATTTATTGAAATTTCAAGTATATTCTTTCGTTCATTTATTTACTTAGAAAAACGAATCCACCAAACTTCAGACCATTAAATGGTGGGTGCCTAAAACGCAGATTAAGAACATATTTTCAACTTACGATGGTTCCTCACAGCATAACATTTAGCTAGAATTTGTTGAAAGGCTTCTGAAAAAATTGTCCTCGTAAAATTTTCGTTCATTTTTGAATGAAGCCGCAAAATCATTCGTCAATTTCACCATTTCCATGGCTTTAGCGTTGAAATCCACATTAGAATTTAGTTAGAATTTATCTACTCGTTCTATTTTAATTCTTTATTCGATGAAAAATACTTTGATATTGAATTGCATGTTCACGGATGATACTGAGGTCTTTTGAAATATTTTAAATGGATCTCTTTGTGAGCTACAGTAATGAGTAAACTTTCATCAGTTTTTGACTTCATTTGTTATGTAAACTATCTTTAAAGCAGATGAAAAATAATGTTATGCAATCCTCTTAAAACACGGTTTCTCACTTGCACGATAATAAAATTGCGAAAACTCTTGTATAGCACGGCGACACGCTTTCATTCTAGGATGTTAATTATTACGCGTAAAATTTGTTATAACATTTTATGTATGTACACTACGCAAAAATTTATATCTTCCGTTCTACTGACGCGATTGCGAAATTCAGCTTGCGTTTTTCATGTCGCGAAGGCGCGACTTAGGATATGTATTAGATTTATATATATCATTGTTCTAATATACGTATTTTGACATTTTTCTGAAATGACAGGCCAACGTTTTTTCCATATTTCGATTCTACGATTCAAATTATGTCAAATTGCCAAGTTTTATAAAAATAGCATGAGTAGTTTTTTAAAAAATTAGCTCTTCAGTGTTAATTGAATTGGATATATATTTACTAATAATTCTTTTTTATTAAAATTATTTGATTCTTCCTTTCACATTTCAAAACTTGGGTTCATTCCACATATAATCCGGCCATTTTTAATGATTTACTTTTAAAATTTGTATTTAAAAATATTTTTTATAAATTTTTCGAAAAATCATTTTGTAATTATGAACTGTAAATGTTTTACTACCATCTTAAAGTACGTATATTTCTTAGCGTACCTGCAAAAAATTTCAGTTTTTTATTCAACATTTCCGAAGAGAGACGTGAATTTATATACTGGCGCATTTTGAAATTTGGCATATTTGTTGAAAGTGATAATAGCATTAAATGTGGTTTAGGCACTTTTAAAATAATTTGAAAATAGGAACGACGGGATTTTTTCCGCTCATGCACAATATAAAAAGAGCAAAGGAAAATAGATTGCCATATATTAAGAGGTTGGTCAAGTAAATTGTTCTTGGCGCAAACTGAAAAAAATGAGCGAAGAAAAATTTTTAAATTTCTCTGTAAATTTCGCACCAAATTTTTCAAAATTTATTATTTATATAATTTGAGTCGTAGACTCGAAATATGAAAAAAAATGGCATGTCATTTCAGAAAAAGTCCGATTTTGTGTCAAAATATCTACATTAGAACAATGTTATATATAAATTTAATATGTATACTAAGTCGAGCTTTCGAGACATAAAAAATGCAATTTGAATTTTGACAATCGGCCCAGTAGAACGGGAGATATAGAAAACTGTCCCATCTTTTCTGGGAAGTGTGCCTGCAAAACATTTGGAGCGTATTCGACAGGTCCAGTTTCCATTTTTCTTGTGCAACTGCTTCAAAAAAATATTCAAGCATTCTACATTGGTGGTGTGGTTTGGTGTATTGAGAATACGGCAGAGCACACTAGGGCTATCTGCCTAAGGGGAGGGACGCCTTTCGTGGAGGACTTTCTAAGGGAAACTGGCTCGTATACACGTTACACATGGGGAAAACCACGAAATCGCCCATGCAGCCAGCCCGTTCGCGGGATTCGAACCTCGGACCGAACTACTAGTGTTCAGCGATTTTACCGCTCAGCCGCTGGTGGGCTGATTCTACATTTAATCTTTTCAAAGTATTCCAGCTGAATTTCCTTACGTTTCAGCTATGGACTGTCATGCCTTTGGTCTCTTGAAAAGCGCTCATTCTAAGTGCAAACCGATTACGATTAATGGACTCTGGAAAGCAGTGGAAGAGGAATGGAAATCAATACGCATGGAAATTTTATGAATTATTTTTTTATTTAAAATTTCTGAAGATATACGTGAACTTATATATTGCCGAGTTTTGAAATTTGGCATATGTGTTTAAAGTGATAATACCATCAAATGTGGTTTAGACACTTTATTAACATTATTTAAAAGAAGGAACAAAGTGATTTTTTTTTCCGCTCATGCACAATGTAAGAAGGTAGGATCGAATAGACATTTTTTTCCGCTCCGGCATAATGGAAGGGAAAGGGATATAGGTTACCATATTGTGACGAGGTCACATTGAATTAATTATTTACTACGTTATGGCAATATTTAGATATTTGCATCAGATTCCTTTGGTGACAGTTTCATTTTTTTCGCCAACTTGTGTTGTAAGGTGAGGAACAGATTTCATCAGACAACTGTTGTAAGCGGAGGAAAGTATTGCATCAGACAACTGTTCTAAGCGGAAGAAAGTATTGCGTCAGACAACTAGCGTCTTCACTTCTGTTTGCCTGGGTAGCTGAAGGTATTTTGCGATTGGTTGCCTTCTGATGCTGGATCTTTTTTCATTGGGCGGCAAAACTTAACTGTGGAACTTTATAAAAGGCGGTATTTTTTGTCTACCAGGAGGGAGGAGAAGGAGGAGATTGTGAAGGTGCGAGATGGAGATGCTGCACTGAGAAAGACAGTAAGAGTGGAGTAAAAATGCAAACTTGTGAGAGTTTATCGTGCAAGCTTTCTTTGGTCTCCCAGTGTGTATGAAGGAAGTGATTTTCTTTCTCTTTGATGTTGTAGCTGCAAAATTTAAGCTAATCTCCTTTTTTTCCCGGGCTTGTCATTTTCGCCCGGCATCCCGATGAAGAGTACCTGCATGTGTGTGAGCTGAAATACACCAAGTCTTTGAGGGGCTGTGTGGAAGAATTGATCTATCTTTTTTTTGTTCTGAGTGAGGAGGCCGCATATCGTCATGTGACATACCGGATTACAAAAAAAAAAAGGAATATCTCATCAGTATTGTTGGTATCCAATAAAGCAAGAATTAAATCTGTTTTCACGTGTTTGTCACTCTCTCGTCACGGCGGGCTATAGACCTGGATCTTGTCCTGGGGTAAGTTGCCACTATATTCCTGTTTATCATAACATGTGACATATACGTTTGCCACCACAACCA
Source organism: Stegodyphus dumicola (assembly GCF_044657685.1). NCBI lineage: Eukaryota > Metazoa > Arthropoda > Arachnida > Araneae > Eresidae > Stegodyphus > Stegodyphus dumicola. The sequence continues at coordinate 2,108,256 of NC_140769.1, read as the reverse complement.
ACGAAAATAATCATTACCACACTTGGTGCCGCGCCCAACCGTTTCGTGTGCTGTGGCAATTACATTAACGTTGCATTGAACTGTATCTATTCTAAGACTGTATTTAAAGCAGTTGTATTTATGAATGTATTTAAAGTGAATATAGATTGTATTAATCACATGAATGATTTAAAGTCTAACTTAAGTCTTATGCTGCAGTGGTAAATTTGTTTGATATTAATTTTTTTATTTGTATTATATATATGATTTATTGTATATACCTTTATTGGTCAAAAATTTGCATATTTATCATATGTGTCATTTCATAGAATGTTATTTTGTTTAATTGAGTATGCCTAAGACACGACAACAATCTCCTGAACAAATGGAAACTAAAACATTCACATTTAATATTGCATCATTTTCTGGTGATCCTGATACCGTTCGCTGGTTCACTAGCCAGATTAAAGAATATAAAACTCTTAATAATTGGAATGATAAAGTTGCACTATTATATCTGAAAAGTAAACTTGTTGGTGCTGCACAGCAGTTCTTTGCAAAATCGCGTGCTTGTCAAAATGTGACTTCCCTAGACGAGGCTTGTGAAAAACTGATAAATTTCTTTTCAAAGGATTCTAACTCTTCATCTAATTTAATTGCTTTCCAGACCATTCAGCTGTTACCTGGTGAGTCAATGAAAAGTCTTGCTCATCGCATTGAAACTTTGGCTCATGCTACATACAACCATGTTCAAAATAGCAAAGCATAAACCAAATAAAATCTTTGCAGTTTCTAGCTGCTTTACCAATAGAACTCAAAGAAAAATTAATTAGTGAATCTACAGATAATTTTGATCAGCTTGTGAATTTAGCTCAGCAACATCATTCTAATTCGCAAAATTTGAAAATAATGCAAACACATTCCATTGCTTTGAATAGCAAAAATGATGCTATTGAGAGTTTAAAAAGTCAAGTTGAAAACCTCAGTCTTCAAATTGCATTACAGAATGAAAAATGTCAGTTTTGTAATTTAGATAAGCATCCCTTAAATCAATGTAATGCTGTTTTGTCTTTACAGACAGGTAATCCCACACATGCTCAAGATACAAATGACCACTGTGCAAATTGGATGCAAGAAACTCCCATATATCCTCCATACCCACTTCCTTGCTTATACTGTCATAAATTTGGACATTCGATGTCAGTATGTCGTGCGTATTTGGCGATGTGTAGCCCTCGTCAGAACCAGGTTAGAAGTTCGAATAACTATGTTAGAAGTCGTCCTAATCTCACTAGACCACAATTCTATCGCAATAGTACGCGACAAGGTGATAATTCAAATGTTAATAGATTTCCATCTTATGTTCGGAGACCAAATTATTATAATCAGCCAAGATACAGTACCCCTTTAAACGCAAGGGGAGTTCACAAGTAGGTGGCGATGTGACCTCTAATGTTTCAGCCAAGTCACCAAAAACCAACTATCCTACGAGCAAAGAATCGGAGAGTATTGAAACATATTTAACTAAGCAAATGATAATCAGTGGTAAACCCTCGAGTTCTATCAAAGAGTTTTTGCAACAATTTCATGTCAAAAGTAAAAGTAATTGTTTACCTATTGCGCATATAAATAATGTCTTTTCTGATTGTACTCTTCCTTTGATTCATGTAACATTTGTTAAAAATTTGTGCACTTTATTACTTGATTCAGGAAGTTCTGTGTCATTGTTATCAAAAGCTGTGTTTGATACAATAAGATTGGATACTAAAGTTAGATTTTTATCCAGACAGGTTCAAATTAAAACTATCAATTCCAATTTACATTTTTCAGCCTGTGCAGAAATATCATTTAAGATAAACAAGCAGCATTTTAAACACGCCTTTTATGTATCTGATGCTTTTCAACAAAATTTTCATGGAATTTTAGGTTATGACTTTTTATCCAAACATGATGTCTTAATATGTGCTAAAAGTGCAGTTGCAAAATTTAATAATTTTGATGTACCTCTAATTAATATGGCTAATGTAAAAAATTATAATTGTAATCCTGTACCTTCAGAATGTTATGCAGTTTTTAAACACAAAATTATGTTAGATCCTGGAGAATCGACAATTGCGCACTTAAGAGTCAATAGTTCTCATGCTAACAATCAACCTGTCCTTTTTCAACCAACTGTAAGTAAACACAATATTGAATTGCATCCTGCGATCCACACTCTTAACGACAATTCCTTCATTACTGTCATCAAAAATATTGGTTCGAACAATGTTCATATAAACAAAAATCAGAAGCTAGGTCAAGTCACATCTGATATTGAATTTGCTGAGACCATACCTGATTCTGTAAATTCGGATACTCCTCAAAATGAGTATTACAATTATATAACTCCATCAAAAGAGGTTTTAGAAATAAGGAAACAAGAATTGTTACCAACTGACTTTGATCTTAACCATCTTTCTCCTGAACAAAGGCAGTGTTTATTGGATGTGTTAATCTCTAATTATGCAGCCTTTTCCAAATCTTTAAAATCACTTGGCTGCACTGATAGGGTAACTCCACAAATTTGTTTTAGGTCTTCGAATCCCATTAGGACCCTCCCTTTTGAAATTCCTTATTCATTGCAATCCCAAGTTAAAGAAGATCTTCAGGAATTGCAGGAAGCTGGTTTAATTCATCGAAATGTTGCTGAATGGGCTTGTCCCATGCTATTAGTAAAAAAGAAGCCAGATCCCAAATACCCTAATAATCCACCCAAATACCGCATGGCTCTTGATTTAAGATTGCTTAATTCTATTATTGAACATTCAACATATCCTCTTCCAAAGATTTCAACGCTTATAAACAACATCTCCACTTACAAGTACTATTCAGTACTTGACTTAAAAAATGCTTATTGGCAAATTAAACTTCCCGATCACTTGCAGGATGTGTTAACATTTACTACACCTTTTGGATCCTTTGCTAATAGAAGGCTAGTTTTTGGCTTAAAGACTGCCGCCAGTACTTTTCAAGCTTTAGTGGATACGCTTATTGATGAACTAAAAATGGACGGCATCGTAGGTGTGCATGCATATCAGGATGATATTGTAATAGGTGCTTCTGACTTTGATGATATGATGACTAAGTTGACTGCAGTATTAAAAATTTTATCTAAGTATAACATAACACTGTCTCCTACAAAATGTGTCTTTTTCAAAACAGCTATAGATTATTTAGGATTTCACATCTCTCATAACTTAATTAAACCCATTTCAACTAATATTGCTAAGATCACTAACTTTCAACCACCTAAGACTGTCCGACAGGTCAGAAAATTTCTAGGCCTTTGTGGTTTCTATAGGCATCTCATACCAAATTATGCCGAACTTACTGATATTTTGACACAATTGACCAGTAAGAAGAATAAATTTAAATGGACTGATGCGCATAGCGTTGCATTTGAGAAACTTCAGCATATATTCTTTTCTGAACTTTTTGTTATCTTACCACAATGGGACAAGGAATTTATACTGAATACTGATGCCAGTGGTCATGCTATTTCAGGAGTTCTACTGCAGGAGCACAACAATGAATTGCATCCTGTATCATATTATAGTCGAACATTGTCACCATCTGAAAGAAAATACCCAGCTATAAAATTGGAACTTTATGCCATTTATCGGTCTGTTACTGCTTTCAAATCATATTTATATAATCGAAAGTTTACAATTTTGACTGATAGTAAACCTCTGTTGCATTATCAAAAATCTACGTCACCTGCTGACAACACGACTAGGTGGCTTATGGAGTTAAGTGAATATACTTTTGAATTTAAGCACATTCCTGGAAAATTAAATTCTCTAGCTGATTACATGTCACGTATGCAAGATACTGATCATAATCAGCCAGTGTTGGCTGAAAACTCTGAAGATAACTCAGTTATTCTTCCGTTTGTTGAAACAAATCTTGAACGACCCCAAGTGAATGCCCTGGTTTCTTCTGCAGATCCTGCTCATGAAATTTCTGAGTCAACGTTTCTTGCTGAGCAAAGTTCGGATCCTTTTACTTCAGAAATTATAACAATTTTGAAAAATCCTTCCTTGCTTAATGCTGCAAAGGTACATAATTTCTTTATTAATGAGTCAAGCAAGCTTCTTATGTTTATTTCAAACAAACAAAATAATGCTGAGTTAATTGTTGTTCCACAAGCATTGAAATCTAAAGTGTTAGAAATTTCCCATATATCCCATCTTGGGGTGCAAAAGACTTATGAGATTTTATCGAAACGTTACTTTTGGAAGGGCATGTATAACGACACAAAGAACTTTGTCCTCTCGTGTCATTTATGCAACAAATATAAGTCGCTCACTCCTAAACAAGCACCATATAAAGCCATCAGAATACCTAAGTACCCAAATGACTTTATTTCCATGGATATTGTCGGTCCTGTAAGGAATTGTGGCCATGTTCTTACTGTTTTAGATCATTTTTCTAAGCATCTTGCTTTATATCCACTTAAAAATCTCACTGCTGAAACTATTACAGGGCATTTATTAAAATATATATATGTACATGGACGACCGGAAATGATCTTGACTGATTTGGGCACACAATTAACTTCATTAGTGTTTGAATCAATTACAAAATCATTAGGTATTACATTATCTCATTGTACTCCTCAGAGACCGGAATGCAATGCACAAAGTGAACGAGTTAATACTTCAATCAAAACTTCTTTACTTACCCTTCATGAAAAAGGTGTTTCATTTCAAAATGCATTGTTAATCCATCAGAATATTTACAATGGTACTATTCATCCTTCAACAGGCTATTCTCCTAATATTTTGCATTTTGGAAAAAACTTATCTTTAATTTTTGATACATTTCATCCTGATCCAAGGCCAGCTCAATTGGATAAATCCCATTATTTGTGTGATCTTCTAACACGGCTGAAATTAACTTATGAACATGCCTATGAGACGCTTGAGCGAAAACAAATAGAACAAAATACTCGTCAACTGAAAAATGCCAAATTAAGATCATTCAGTATTGATGACGTAGTGTATCTGAAATCTAAGGATACATTTAAACCCAGATTTTCTGGACCATTTTGTATTGTTTCAAAATCAAGTGATGTAAACTACACTATTCGAGCACTTGACAATGAGTTTGCTCAACCATTCAAAATTCACATCAATCGCCTTCGTTTAGCTCCAAAACGATTCTCTCACTTAGTTCAAATTCCACCTCCTGCTCCTCAAGTTACACATCAGTATAATCTAAGAAAAAGACAGCACGTTTAAATTTTCTTCTCGTCTTAACATAGTAGTGTATTGGAGAATGTTTGTATATATGAAAAGTTATGTATTGTAGTGTAAAGTGGTGTGTTTATATCTAATTGTACCAAATTTATTCTGTTGCGCCTCTTTTGTTGAATTCTTATGATTGTGCAGGCATAATCATTTGGGTTTAAGGCTTGATCACCCTTAAATGTCAATTATAGATTCAACAACATTGTGCCTAACATATTTAAAATGATTAAAGGTGTTTTATTTTTCAAAATCTCTCTGTATGATGTGATTATAGTTGTCTTATAATATTTTGTCATCATAAATGCTATTTATTAAGTGTAACTAAGAGTATGTAAAAATTGCAATTTTGCTTTATCATAAAGAATGTTTTCTTATTTTATTGTAACGGTTCTCTAATCTTTAGTCACCATGAGATTTTATACGCCCTACTTTTATCTTGAAACTGTATGTGTTATACTACATATTTATAGCATGAAACATGTTTTGCATGAAAAGTTGGTATGTGAATTTTGTTTGTTGTATAGCATGAGAAGTATTGTATGTCATGATATATTTAATTTGGTCCAATGGTTCGATGCATATTAACTTTATGCATATTTCGATGCATATTTCTGTGTTTGTGTATCCATATATCCTCTTAAATGCTGAATTCTGTGCAAATAGAACAGAATGTAGGTTATGAACTATATGAACAATGTTCAAATTGTTTGACATCTCGACTACTTTTGTGGACTGTGTACTTATTTAACGCACACTTATTATCAATTATGTGCCTAGTTCTTCAATATTTTGGACGAATTATGTGAATGTGCAATGATTATATCACATATTACTGAGTACACGTGTTAGAGACTGTGTCTGAATACTCAATACGGTAATTATGTTAAATTTATAGACTTTTTGATATTATGGACTCTAATATTTCTCATGGACTTTTAAAATGAATGCTTCCATTACTGTGCGTGATGCACAGAAGAGTATCAATTGGACTTTAATAATCTGTGCCAACAGTATAAAATTGGATTCTTTGCACAATTATCCATATACTTTGGTATTAAACGATAGCAATTTAACCAAATGATCTCCATGTTTTAATATGTTAGAAATTGTATGTTTATTTATAGCGCATCTGATTATGTTATTTGTCTGACATTTGTATACTAAGTACTTTTATTTATTATGTAAATAGCAATTTGTGTGTAATATATGTATTTTCAACCAGCACTTTAACATGAATTAGCATGAGTTGATATGAGGCTCCCTCTTAACACTAGGAATGTTCTTCGTGCCCATAGGATTTTTTTTTTTACCCTTTTTTTTTTCCGAAGGAGGGGTGGATATGTGACGAGGTCACATTGAATTAATTATTTACTACGTTATGGCAATATTTAGATATTTGCATCAGATTCCTTTGGTGATAGTTTCATTTTTTTCGCCAACTTGTGTTGTAAGGTGAGGAACAGATTTCATCAGACAACTGTTGTAAGCGGAGGAAAGTATTGCATCAGACAACTGTTGTAAGCGGAAGAAAGTATTGCGTCAGACAACTAGCGTCTTCACTTCTGTTTGCCTGGGTAGCTGAAGGTATTTTGCGATTGGTTGCCTTCTGATGCTGGATCTTTTTTCATTGGGCGGCAAAACTTAACTGTGGAACTTTATAAAAGGCGGTATTTTTTGTCTACCAGGAGGGAGGAGAAGGAGGAGATTGTGAAGGTGCAAGATGGAGATGCTGCATTGAGAAAGACAGTAAGAGTGGAGTAAAAATGCAAACTTGTGGGAGTTTATCGTGCAAGCTTTCTTTGGTCTCCCAGTGTGTATGAAGGAAGTGATTTTCTTTCTCTTTGATGTTGTAGCTGCAAAATTTAAGCTAATCTCCTTTTTTTCCCGGGCTTGTCATTTTCGCCCGGCATCCCGATGAAGAGTACCTGCATGTGTGTGAGCTGAAATACACCAAGTCTTCGAGGGGCTGTGTGGAAGAATTGATCTATCTTTTTTTGTTCTGAGTGAGGAGGCCTCATATCGTCATGTGACATACCGGATTACAAAAAAAAAAAAAAAAAAAAAAAGGAATATCTCATCAGTATTGTTGGTATCCAATAAAGCAAGAATTAAATCTGTTTTCACGTGTTTGTCACTCTCTCGTCACGGCGGGCTATAGACCTGGATCTTGTCCTGGGGTAAGTTGCCACTATATTCCTGTTTATCATAACATGTGACATATACGTTTGCCACCACAACCAACGAAAATAATCATTACTACACATATAAGTTAGCCAAGAGAAGTATTCTTGGCGCAAATCGAAAAAAAATGTTTGAATTTTTCGTAAATTTTGCCCCAAATTTTACAAAATTTAATAATTACTAATAATTTGAGTCGTAGAATCAGAATGTGTAAAAACATTGGTTTGTTTCTTCAGAAAAAGTCCTATTTTGTATCAAAATACCTATGTTAGAACAATGCTATATATAAAACTGATATGCATCCTAAGTCGCGTTTTCGAGCCATGAAAAACGCAATTTGAATTTCGTCAATCAGCCCAGTGGAATGGGAGATATAAAACTTTCCCATTTTTTATTGCACAGTGTACATATATAGATAACACTATTTTATTTTATACATTTACAAAATTAAGTGAAGTACTATGCGATCATATGCAGTAACCATAATAATCTATTTATCTATACACACAAAAATTAAATCAATTCCTGGAATACTTGCATTCTTTCATTTCGAAATTGTTTTGAAACTGAGTCATCCCAATCATTTACATAGTATATACACTAATGAGACAGAAATTTACGATCATCCCCATGTTTTTTAATGAACTCTTCTGGATGACGAGGAAGACACGTGATTAAGGGGAAATGGTATTTGTTGCTGCTGGAGAAGGTAAGGAATCATTGCCTCTCCTAATGAATTACATCAACTTCAAATAGTGCAAAATGAATTTCTTCGTAATATCACTGATGCTGACTTTCTCCTCCGAAATGAACTTCTTCATAGAGATTTTAAGCTTGAAACCATCACAGAATTTATAAAAAGAACAAATGAGAAATTCTTCTCTAAAGCTGTCCAATGCGACTATGTGAACTATTCCTAAGTCTTCAACTACGAAATACTCAATGAAGACCTCAACATAAGACCACTTGTTGCTCACACCTTCATGGGATGAGACTTCTGCTTCTTCTCTTGCTCATCAATTGGAGGCGGTAATTTCTTTCATTTTATCTGATAAAGACAGTGCTGTACTCCAAGTTGTTTGGATTGCTACTGTGATGTTGTAACAGTCGTTGTGTATTGATTTTCTGTTGTATGGGTTGAATTTGTGTATTTCTTTATTAGTATTGAAATTTGTTGTTGTTGTATAGCATTCTGAACCATGTTTTGCATTTGTCGTTTCTCTGAATTGTGAAAGATCCGTTTGGATTTTCTTCATCTTGTCAAGTTCCTTTCACCTGCTAGATGCCTTTGGCCTTTTTTCTTTTGGTACCCCTCTCATGTTTCCTTTCTCCGTTTTCTCATCCGAGATGTTTTCCATTTCCTGAATTCATTATGTCATGTGCCCTTGGGTTTAATTTAAGGAACCGGCAACGTTGCACCTGCAATAGTTCGGTAATATAGAACTGTCTAAGTCTAAGGATTCATTCTTTCATTTACTTTTGCGAATGATGGGAGTGTCTCGAGAGTGCGTGAGAGTCTCGAGAGTACGTGAGGTTCCAAGAACGGCCGAGCAGTGTCGGGAGCTGTACTCTGGTGCTTTGCAGTGAAGCTGTTTCCACCGTTATTGCCTGGCCTGACAGTGTGAAGGCTGTGTCGCTGATTGTTCCAACGTGTTTATTGTAGATCTTCGACGACTGTAAAAGCGTTTTGGAGCTTCCTGATTAATATTGGTAAATAAACTATGCTTCGATATCTCATCAAGTGTCGTCGTTGTTCACTCCAAATCCACACAAACCCCGTACGAGCGTGAAGGAAGAAACTAACGTAACAACTGGTGTCAGAAAATAAAGCGTAACAATATATCGAAAAGCCGCCCAAATGGTACAGCGGTTAGGAGAGTCGACTACAATACCGAAGGGCCGGGTTCGAATCCCGGAGAAAGCATGACTGTAACTGTCTGCCCCTTCCCATAGGAGGTAACAGTGGCCACCTATTAGTATCCATGCAACGTCTCTTCCTATTGAAAATTACACGATCCTATCGTACTACTTCAAATCAGGCCTTAATGGTTCTAGATGCTGTTCCGCCTCTTGATCTCACTGCAGAGAAAGAGGGCTTTCTTCCCAGAATACTACGCCTTCAACGTGATGCCGAGTTATGGTCCTGCCACTTTTCTGCAATAGACTTTGAACATCGGCCCTCCAAACCACTTTGCCATCCTGCCGAATTTGATCTGCCTGATTCTATCTTCACATTCTCTCAACAGCTTCTGCCTAACTTCATCATTGAGATTTATACTGATGGATCTCGTTCTCCGACAGGTACAGGTTGCGGCCTCTGTCTGTATGTGAATGGCGCAATAACACGCACGTGGAGAAGAAGACTGAACACTAAAAACTCCGTCTATCAAGCAGAACTTGTTGCCATTAAAAAAGCAATAGACCTAGCTTCTAAACTTACTGCTCGCACCATCATTTATACGGACTCTAAATCCAGCCTTGAAGCCTTGCAAAACATGCATCCTACTAGCTCGCTGGTCCATATTATGCAGCGACTTCTTCTTCAACTGCCCTCTAATCACCGTCCCATTCTCCAATGGGTCCCTGGACACAGCGGGGTTTGGGGTAATGAACATGCAGACTCTATAGCTAAAGAGGCTGATCAAGGAGTTCATTTAGTGGAATATCCAATAGCCTATCCAGCCTCTTATTTGAAGTCAATTGCCATAGCTAAACTTTTGTAACTTTGGCAGCAGGGCTGGTCCTCTGCTAGCACTGGACGATGTACCTATCTTTTCTTTCCAAAAGTCTCAGCAAAGATGATTCTTTCAAACTTCTCCAAAGCCGGCTTTTTCACAGGACATGAACCATTTCCAACGTACTTACATAGATTTCACATTCGAACGACAGACATTTGCAACTGTGGCATTCTCGGATCTCCGGATGATTTCGCCTTTGACTGTGTGCACACCAACCAATTTCATTTCACGAGACCTCTTACGCAGTACTGGCAGCAGTGGGCTCAATATCTCTTAAATAATCCATTGTCCATCAATAAACTTCAGCACATCATTGACATCTGTAATAGCCTGTACACATTTACATTTACAAGCTAAGTGTCTCCTTCATGTTCTTCACATTACATATGTTAACACCATTTACACATATCTTTTCCAATTAATAGTATATTCTTTCTATATAGTCTCCATATTCTATGTTTGATAACTATCTATTGTATAATGAATGTGTTGCATTGCGTGTTGTGCAATGTTATTGTATATATTGTATATAAAGTTATTTATTGTTGTTTATTACTCTATTATATTGTATTGTATACTTTACTATTTTTGTATATATAGTCTTCATACTCTATGTTTGATATATATTATCTGATTGTGTACTGACTATATTGCATTGTAAGCTGTGTAATGTTTTTTGTATATATTGTATATAGAATTATTTATTGTTGTTTATTATTCTATTATATTGTATTGTATATAGTATATTTATTATATTATATATTCAGATCATTATATATATTATATATTTTGGTATTTTTGTATTATTTTGTGTACTTTATAGTCCTGTTTTTGTACTTATGCCTGTACATTTGTTTTTCTCATTATATGCTCATTTGTTGCCAATGTTTACATGTTTTACGGTAACCAATGTTCTGAATTGATGTCTGGTCATCCTATCATGCATATTCTTGCAAATGTATGTAACTATGATATTGATCTACTACTATTATGATAATGAAATACTACTATAATGAACTACTACTACTATGACAATGACTTATGATTATGAACTCTGGACTACAAATTATGACAATGAACTCTAAATATTGACTATGACCTCAATTTGACTATATATACTGTGGACTATGGACATACTTGTAACAGCTACTTCTATGAAGGTATTCGCAGCAAGCCTTGCTACAATTGTTATGTACTCTCTCTATGACTACTCTCTGTAAATATTTAAAGTTTTGTGATCAATAAATGCCACTGATCTGCCGAGTCAGAGCTGGTTGTGGCGGGAGCTAGTGGTGGATGACAATCCGCTGTGAGAGCTTTATCCTGCTTGATTTATTCTTTTGGTCGGGAGCTCTCATAGTGGTGGTCAAGTCAGGTCAGGCCATCTATTAGCTGCCTGTACAATAAAATGGCCACCACTTTCAGCCTTAAGAGTGGCCAATGTCGAAAATACTGTACAAAATATTGCCCACGATTCGAAAAAAAATTACATCGAAATATAGAGCCAACTCATTAATGCGAATTACACGATATTACAATAAACACAACTTTCCCTCTATATTTACTTAAGTGATTGATACAGCTCAGCTTGAAGAAATATCAAAGATTAATACAATTATAATTCGTAAATATATACGTCAAAAACAATGTCGATTAAAAGCAAGAAATTGACACTGTGTTGAACTAAATAACAGCTCACGGCTCTAAATAACTCAAAAAGAACAAACAACAGAGGAAAGATATATAATGCAAATTCTTCCGGACATGCGGGAAATATCGATATCAAGTCATCTTTATTACACACAGAGTAAATTATAAAGCACTAAAGAGTAATTGAGTAGAGTACATTACAGAGTAACTTGTAAAGCATTGATATATAGTTGCGCAGTTGCTTTGCTCAAATTCACTACTATAGAAAATTGCGAAAAGCGTTTTCTTGAAACTTTCAAAATTTCTCTAGGTTGGTAAGAAATCGCTCAATTTCGACATGGATGTGTGAAAGCTTCTACTAATATCTTGATTTTAATTGAGTTTTTCAGAATTTAAAATTTTATCAATCTAGATTGCTAAAATATGTAGCATTTTACGTAAAAAATGTGCTTACACATTTTATTAAATTGATAAAATAAAAACACGTGTATTGAAACATGTATTTCAAGAATTACCTCAAATACGCAAATAGATAATTAAAAACGAAATGAAAGGGAAAAATACAATAAAATAAAAGCAAATAAAATTTCCAGTACTATGTATATAAAATCTTTTTTCAAACTAGTTTCCGTTTCTACGTCAGTCTACATCGCTGATATACCGAGTCATCAGCAATATCGCCTAAGAAGGAAACGTCGATATTGCTTTGATTCCTCCTCCTTTCATTGAAGTAAGGCATCTTCTATGCCTAATGGCCTGCGTGGCGACAAAGAAAAAGAACTGCATTTCTGGACCATTAAGGACTATAAAAGTTGCAGTCTTGTTTTTTATGACTGCAATGGTCGATTAACTCTTTCGGATCAAACAGAATGAGAGAGGCGCAATCGACAAAACATTGTAGTTCACCTCTTTGACCCTTGTTGTTTTCTCAAAACAAATATCGAGAACATTGAAAAATATTGTTAGGAATTTTGTATGTATATACATAATATTAGTAAAATTATATTTAAAGCTGTAATATTTTGTATGATGTAATAAGAAACGTTTGAAGAGACGAAGTTCTCTGGAAAATTAAGATTACAGGGGCAAGTCTATTTAACATTCAGGTAAATGGAATTCTCGCTAAATTGGCGCGATATTGCGATGGCAACTGATTTTTGGCTTGAAATTTGGCGAGAAATCGCAAAGGGTCGCCATACTTGGCGACCATTTGGCGACGTTTTGACATAGTTTATGTATAACTATAAATGATGATGTAACTGAATAACTTATTTGATCCCTATATATATCTGTAACCCTATCCATCCTTTAAATGTAACCTTAACCGTATATGCCTTCCAGTAGTTTCGAGAAACGGAAGGTACTAGAGATTTCTCGGCGGCCGGAGTCCTGGAGGAAACACCAGTCCTCAGTTTTTAATTTAGAGCTGATTTCAGGATATTGAGAGATCTCCGTTCGATTTTCGCTCTTTTGATGCGCTTTGCACTGTTACTATTGATTGTGCTCTGTTATCCAGAGAAGAGCTGTACGAATACTTTTCTAGAAACCTCCAGAACTGTAAAGTGCTTCTTTTACAGAAATAAACTTCATGAAGCTATCATTCATTCATTACGCATTCAATTCATTACGAATCCGTATGTACGTAACAATATATACTTAACAACTTCACTTGTTCAAATATAGATTAAAGAACTTAACCGCTAGATGCGAATTTTGAGATAGCCCTTTAGGCTACAGACACATATGAATTTTGAACATCTACTTAAATCATAACTTTGAATGCAGCAAGAAATTTGATAAATTTGTTCTCTGGTTTTGCACGTTGTGGTTTTTCATGCTCTGGAACAATAGTACTAATGGTTCGTTTCCCTGGAAACAACCACATAATGGGGCTTCCCTCTTTACTATTTCTTCTAATATTAACCAATTTTTACTTCCTCGCATAAAGGAAATATTGTAATCGCGAAAACTTTCAGCTTTCAAATTTCATATAACTGTAAAAAAAATATCCATTTTGACCGTTCACGAATGCATTTGTTATACTAGAAATTCTTACGTGGCAAAGAATATCTAACAGAACTTTTAAGTTTCCTTTTATAAAACATCTTATAGAAGCTCCCTCTCTCTGACCACATAAACTCTACTAAATCCTACTAATGAATCTGGTGACTTCTCGACTGAAGTATATGTTTTCGCGCTTTCCAAAGAAAGGTATTCTTATTCCCCCGATTCCAAAATTTTATGAAATGTATGGTATTAAAATTTTTTTAGCGCAAAAGAAGCAACAGTATTAGTAGGAAAGGGGAAAACCGTCAGTAATTACATCTATAATGGAAAGAAGACTCCAAATGAATACCCATACAGGGTACGTACTGTGTCGAAAGTTAAATTGTTGGTAAAAAGAGAAAATCCGCTGATTCAGAAATCAGTGGCATAACAAAATAATAACCCAAGACTCATAATTTAAAAAAGCTAAAAGCATAATTTCAACAGCTTTGGATTTACCTAAAACAGTCCAACAAAAAAATGCCTATTTATCATGAAATACGAAGAGAAAGAAATGCACACATTTGGTTGCGTCAATAAAAATAAAGTTTCAATAAAGTTTGTTTATCACAGGTTTCTCTTTTGGAGGGAAATTTAAAATAAGAAGAGAAGAGAAAAGTGTTACTAACAAGAGAACATTTTACGTCCGATATTTACTAAATAAATTCCATTTCTGTATTTCAATGGCTTTCAAAGAGTGAAACTTCATCAGACAATGCAAAGACACTTCGAAAAGTACCCCTGCTTGGAAAAAAAAATGAAGACCGTACAGAAGTTAAATATATTATAAGACATTTTCTCTCTCCTTGTAGCATGGATTTATGTGGTACCTTGCGAAAAAAAAAAAGACAAAGAAAGGAAAGGAAACAAATGGACAGTTCTACATCTTCCGTTCTACTTGGCCGATTGACGAATTTCAAATTGCGTTTTTCATGTCTCGAAAGCGCGGTTTAGAATATATATTAGATTTATATATAGCACTTGTTATAATATATATTTTTTGACACCAAATCGAAAGTTTTCTGAAATGACATGCCATTTTTTTTTTCCATTTTTCGATTCTACGATTCAAATTATGCCAAATTGCAAAGTTTTGTAACAATCATAAGAGCAGTTTTTAAAAAATTAGTTCTCAAAATTTTAGCTCCTCCATGTTATTTGAATTTGGTATATATTTATTAAATCTCCCCCCCCTTTTTTTTTTTTTTTTTTTTTTTTTTTTTTTTGTTAAACTTATTTTATACTTCCTTTCACATTTCGAAATTTAGGTTCATTCGAAATAAAATTTGCCCATTTTTATGATTTATTTTTAAAATTTGTATTTTAAAATAATTTTTATAAATTTTTCGAAAAATTATTTTGAATTAGGATCTGTAAACGTTTTACTACCATCTTAAAGTACGTGTACTTCTTAGCATTCCTGCAAAAAATTAGAGTTTTTTATTCAACATTTCAGAAGATATACGTAAATTTATATATTGGCGCACTTTGAAATTTTGCATATTTGTTGAAAGTGGTTAAATGTTGTTAAATGTTAAAAGTTGTTAAATGTGGTTTAGGCACTTTTAATATAATCTGAAAATAGGAACGACGTGATTTTTTCCGTTCATGCACAATATAAAAATGCAAAGGAAAATAGATTGCCATATATTAAGAAGTTCGTCAAGTAAATTGTTCTTGGCGCAAACTGAAAAAAACGATCGAAGATGAATTTTTAAATTTCTCTGTAAATTTCGCACCAAATTTTTCAAAATTTATTATTTATATAATTTGAGTCGTATAATTGAAGTATGAAAAAAAATGGCATGTCATTTCAGAAAAATTCCGATTTTGTGTCAAAATATCTACATTAGAACAATGTTATATATAAATCTAATATATGTACTAAGTCGAGCTTTCGAGACATAAAAAATGCAATTTGAATTTTGACAATCAGCCTAGTAGAACGGGAGATATAGAAAACTGTCTCATCTTTTCTGCGCAGTGTGCCTGTAAAACGCTGGGAGCGTATTCGACAGTTCCAGTTTCCATTTTTCTTGTACAGCTGCTTCAAAAAATATAAGGATTCTATATTGAATCTTTTCAAATTATTCCAGCTGAATTTCCTTACGTTTCAGCTATGGACTGCCATACCTTTGGTCATTCTAAGCGCAAACCCATTACGAGTAAGGGACTCTGGAAAGCAATGGAAGAGGAATGGAAATCAATAACCATGGAAATTTTATGAAAATCCTTTTCATCATGGAAAAATCAAGTACTCTTTATATTTTATGCACTAAATCAATGGTCCAAAATCTTTCTCAAAGTATATAAACTCCCTCTGTACAGCTATAAGAATCTTAATGTTCTTTTTGCATGTAAGTATTATGGAATATTCTTCTCTAATACCACCTGGAAAATCTGCATTTGCGTCTCATAGTAATCACCTATGGGCTATATCGGCACGTTCCGCCATTGGTCTCCTTCCTCCCCCGTCATAAAACCTACATACACCCCTTCACGACTCTCGTAAAATCTCATTTTGATGAATAGGATAAACATCCAATAGGAGCTTCTCGTGTGGGGAATAAATATGTTTTAGAAAGCGATCTTTTCCCGTTTCCCTTCATCCCTACTCGTCATCCTTCGCAGTTGAAAAATCTCGTCGCAGGGATTTTGCGATATTGCAGACATCTATCAACGTCACTTCCGCCTTTGTATGCGAAAAACCGGAAGCACTTTGGCCAGCCACGTGACTTATATCGTGCAAGCTCAAGAAGCGGAAAACCTACGGTCGTGCCCATTGCGACTGAATGACAAATAAACATAAGCACGCTTCTACTATTTTTTCTTTCCTCCCTCTCCAAGGGAAAGAACTTCGTATAATCAAATGTTTTAGGAACGATTTGTCTTTAGGAGTACAAAGCATATCTTGCAATATTTCCATGTATTTTCGATATATATATATATAAATATATCATTATTAAGTTTAAGTTACATGAGAGTGTAATCTATACATGTAATATTACATATCTACATATCTAAATGTAGTATTTATATTTGCACAAAAAACGAAATTTCGTTTTCTTATATTTCTAATAGTTCTTTTTTTGGGGGGAGGGGTTCAACAAATATGTACTTTTGCACGTATGAAGATCATCAGTCATATGAATCTTAGAATAAACAAATGCTCGTAAACAACTGAAGGAAAAGGTGAGTTACAATCAGTATTAAATTTACTGTGAAATATTGCATTACTCAGGTTTATTATACAAATATATTCCAATTAATTCTGCATATGTGTATGTGTGAGTGTGAGACATGATAATCAGATCAAAAATTTAAAGAAATAAATTAAAAATAGGTAAGCTTTCCGATTTTACATTACGCCCAAAGGGACCTTTTTAACATTTTGTGTGGTGTTGCCATTGCTCGCTTTGAAATCGTCGAGTTTGTAAATCAAAAATTCCTTAATGTTTGACGAAATATGAAATAGATAATAAAATAAATTCCAAATTAGAGCTTCCAGATGCCATATTAGGTAGAGAATTACGTTATTCAAAATTGGATGGCTCTAGGTACCGTCGTTTTATCACAAACATACATACATTTATGCAGATTCTTCATTATTTAATTTCTTTAAATATAACACAGGGCGATAATATTTGGTGGCAACAATTTGAAAAGTGAACAGACATATGAAATTTTACACGCGAAATGCCGAAACGAAGTTAATAACGAAATTAATAATAATTAGATTAATTCTGGGCTAAAAAGTGATTAACAGTTTAACAGAAGGTGCATATATCAAAACTGAAACAAAGCAAAAACAAAACAGTTCATTCATATAATACAAACTATTACACTAAATTGGTGGTCTTTTTCAAAGGTCCTTGGTTCTTAGGACCTCGGTCTTTTTCAAAAAGCAGCCGAAAAATGTTTGACAGATCCACATTTTTGAATTATATCTGAAAGACTATTTATTCTTGAAATAATGCAAAAGAAAGTGCCAAATAAAAACTTTAATTAAAATTATTAATTAAAGTCCGTTAAAAGCGCAATAACGTAAATTTTGGAAGAAACCCAATTTGTGTAATCATCAAGATTAATCTGCTCAGCCATGAGAAACAAAAAATACAATAAATAAATGTATAAAAGTATTTTAGGGATATTGAAAACAGATAAACTATTGGGTAAAATAAAACCGAAGTGCTAAGTAAATATTTAAATAAATTTCGAACCAAAGAAAATACAAAACTACTGAAATACTTTGTGAATCCAAAGTATGTATTGCAAATCAAAAGTAAATATAGTGTTACGAATTTTGTACACTGCTGGCCACCCAAACTGTAATACCAAGAAAGACAAGAGATATCACAACAAAATCTATATAGTAGATAACATGTTGACCAAGTATCAAATGATTAAATTTATAGACTTCTGTGAAGTATGGTTCCCTCCAGAATCAGTAGCCAGAGTAGTCGCCATTGTTGGAGATCACCGCTGCCACACCCCTCACCATTGACTCAAAGAGACTTTGGATGTGTTCTTGGGCTACAGCAGACCAAGCAGCTTCCACAGATGACAGGTGACAGAGGACGGGGACGCCTGGTGTCTGACAGAGGACGGGGACGCCTGGTGTCTAACAGAGGTAAACAGGCATATGTCCCACGCCCTCCCCTATCCAGACGCAACAACTCCATTTAGTTTTATTTAGTTTATTGATACTTCAGAAAAGGTGTACATGGCCGTACAGGGGCTATTTCTTTACAGAATGACATTGGTTTACATGTTGATTGGTTTACATTAGTTACATTGTTGATATGACATAAACATAAAACTTGCATGATATACGATATTTGACACATAACATGACCCTAAACTTGAGCAAAAGACTTGCTTCCTTACTTGAGCAAAAGCAGCTTCCACACGTTGCCAAAGTTGATCTAGTGTGGCAGCTTGGGATGTAATCTGGGTCCATCGTACAGCAACCATGGACCCCATGTTTTCTATCGGCGAAAGATCCGGAGAGCGAGCCGGCCAGGTAAGCAATTCGATCTGGCGATTGACGAAGAACCCTTGGACAACGCGTGCCACGTGTGGTCGCGCATTATCCTGTTGAAATATGGCTGTGGGCAAGCCCTGAAAGTAAGGAGTACAACTGGCTCCAACACCTCGGAGATGTAGCGCTGGCTGTTTAAAGTACCGGCAATGCGTATTAGAGGAGTGCGAAATTGATATCCAATACCGACCCATACCATAATACCCGGTGCAGGACCAGTAGGGCGGTGCATAACGCAACTGTTGAGCATCCTCTCTCCACGGTGTATCTAGACTTGAATCCAACCATCGTGGTGGAGATTGCTCGAGTGCTCCCCACCCACCTGATCACGAAGTGATCTTATGATCTTAAAGGGGCACCCATAAAACCGACAAAAAGTGAAGTTTGAGCGCTAAAACCACGTGCCTTCAAATGCAATGCCGCAATTTAGTAGACAAAATTTCAAATGCCGCAATTTAGTGGACAGCTAACGATATCTGTTGGCCAAAACGTAAACTAAACGCCTAATACTGTATATAATTTATTTCAATGGTTAAACGGGGAAAAAACGGGATGAGCTCCTCAATAAAGGAAGAAAAACATATGCCCGCGGAAATCGCAGGATGAGCAAATTTTGCTACGTTTGAGTTGCCGTGGAAATCGCGTGATGACCAGCCAGAGGGTTAAGTAGTTTATTTTGTGCGTACTCTGAGAATATGTTACTTAAATTTGAAATTATTTCATCAATTTATTTCCTTGTACGAAATACTGTAATCACGAAGAATTCTGGGTATCATATTTTAACGAAAATATCCATTTTGATCGCTACCGGATGCCATTTAA
The DNA here is from genome assembly GCF_044657685.1 of Stegodyphus dumicola. Taxonomy (NCBI): domain Eukaryota; kingdom Metazoa; phylum Arthropoda; class Arachnida; order Araneae; family Eresidae; genus Stegodyphus; species Stegodyphus dumicola. The sequence goes on along the minus strand of NC_140769.1, from coordinate 2,088,508 downwards.
TAATGTTTTTGCTTGACATCTATACGTAAGGACCGAAAAAAGGAATCTGATTTCCAAAACAATTTGCAAAAAGGATTTAAAATGGATTCAGAAGAGAATTTTTTGACGTCTCTACGCACGTACGTATGACTCAAAAACGAGTAATCTCAGAAATTTCGTATATAGGAGTGCTACAACATGTAGTTATGCAGCTCAGGTTTTGATTGCAATCAGCTACACCAAAAGTAAAGATATATATATATATATATATATATATACCCATTCTTTTACTCGGATCGCCGAGTTCATTTTCTTTATTCTTATGCGTTGGTCAATTGTGAATTTTTTGCTTTAAAATGATTCATTTATGTTGTTCTTATCTCCCGGTTAAGGTTTTACGGCTTTAGTAATCTGCATGCAATAGTTGTAGAATTATTAACAATTTAGAAGTTGCTTAAGTGCGGCTATGCCTAATATTTTTTACCATAGCAGCGATATTTGTTTGCATTTGAAACTTAACAGAAAAAAGTCCGTTTCTGCACTTTCAGTGTCTTTTCACCGAGCGGGACTTAAAATAAATTTTCAGTTTTGTGCACCGAAAATATGAGCCTTCTTGCCCGCTGGCTGAATTGCTTGTTTTCGCGTAGAAACTCCAATTTTAATTGCAAAAAATATTTTTTAATTGTTTTAACTGTGTTTGGTGTTTTATATTTTTTACATTTTTAATTGTTAACAAAGACATTTTGAGGTTTTATGTATTTTTGCCTTGCTGCAAAGTGAGAAGTAAATTAATTTAATGAGAGATCTATCTCTAATGAAATTCGAGGCAATAAGTTTAAATGAAATGCAGTAAAAAATGCGTATAATTTAATATTCCCTGCAAGGAATCATTTGGTGTACATATCATATTTTTTAATGTACCCACAAACAGTGGAGATTCACCAATTACTGTCTTCTGTTAATTGAAGAGTTAAACAGAAGGGTTATTTAAGCTTTCTTACGGATTTGGTTATTTGCTTTAGACTAAAATGATAACTCGCTAGTAGGGTCTGCAGGACATTAAGCTTCTAGACATAGAAACCTCTGCAAAATGAGAAAAAAATATCATTAGGTGATATATTTTGATCCGAAACTAGACACGTGGAAGATAAATTTAAAAGCTAATCATTGCTGCTAATAATATATTATTTATTCTTTCTAAGCCGCAAATGATACTGTTTATTCAAAACCAAATTACAACAACAACTTCAACAAGCCCTGTGCTGGCTAAGGAGAATTAAGAGCAATATGCTTCCCCTTTTGAGCAAAAATAAAGAAATGCGGTGCTTCTAACTTGACGCATATGTCTATTTTCCTCCACATATTCTTCTCACTTGCTGCGTTTGGCTTCTGTCCAGTTCACAGGAGATTCATCGAACTAATTGGCTTTTATTGGGCAGACCACTTTCCCCGAGGCGAAATAAATACTCTTTGCAATATGAGCCTGTTTTGTCGTGTCTAATCTGAATAGCAATGCTTACTAACAAAGTAATTAAATAACGTCGCATAGTTTTCGCCGAAACAAAATGCAGGGGAATAGATTTCCTAGAAATTATTGGCAAGTATCATGTTTTGAAAAGACATTTTTTTCATCGACGGACGGAGACATTTGGACGTATGTCGAGACTAATTAAAGTCAAAACAATCTTTTTTCAGCTACTTACCCTATAATATAATTTTCTGTGTTCACGTTAATCCTCTTACGTGCTGGTTAGGATCTGTACCTGGGCAGCCCTGGCACCGCGGGAACGTAATCAGTCTTCAAAGGACTAGAGCCATCAATCATTCGGTGGCATGTTAAAGCTCGGCAGGGACCGTACTGGTACCGTTTCGTCCTCCTCTTGGTTATGTGAACGCTACAGGGTCATATATTACAAGGTTGTTCTGGAGGGGGGCGGTTAGCTTCCATTGGTTAGCACTAATGTAGTGAGTTAACTAAGTTAACCGTTTTCTTTTTATGGCGACTGGTTGGTACCCGGTTGCCTGGTCTTGCGTTATATGAAACTGACTGTGTTCATAATTGTCTCCAAGAGTTGACCCAGGATTGGCATCCTTTTGGATCACCTCTAGAGGTTAAGGCGTATCAAAACCATATAAGGGGCTTTAAATAGACTAGGTCAGAGAATCTCTTCTCCCTAATGTTCGATTGAGTCATAAACCATTTTGAGCTCGTACATAAAATTCAGCAGTACAATAGTTGATACTTAATTTATTCACATTATCAATGACAATTTTGGTAGCAGTGACCGAATGATATCATTAAATGATGGGGTAAAATATCCTTCAAAACAACAATGGAATTTAACTATCTATATATACACTTGGATATACAGAAGACAGTCTATGTGCTTGGTTATCCTCTAATAACTCAGCTATCCTCACCTATGCCCACTTTTTTCCAAAAAAAAGTAGCTGAAATCGGAGATATTAATTAAAACCGCAGATAAACGGTAATTTTTGCCCTCATTTTTCCGAGTGGCAATAGCCTCGCAAGCTGTAGATGAAAATCTGTTTTATTCCGAAAGTTGTTGCCACTGCTCGCCTTCAAATCCTGCAGTTTGTTAATAAAAAATTTTTAAGTTTTACAATGAAATAAAAATAGCATTGCCAAAAATTAAATACATTATTCCCGGTTTTGAAATGTGTTGCTACTGCTGGCTTTCACATCGTACGGTTTGTTAATCAAAAATTTATAAGTTTTACAAAATCTATGCCTTAAAACATTCTTAAACATCAGTTATGGAGGTCTTTCCTGTCATTTAGAATTGGGAAACTTCTCTTCAGAACAACATCGAAATGGGAAATATGCAAACTTTAACTTAACTGGAATGTGTTAAATTAAGTTTGCTGAGTTGTAAATGGCTGATTGAAATCAAGACTAAGCTGTTTCTCGGTATATCTCTTATTGATGATAATTCTCCGTCACTTGGCAATTTTGAATGGCGTTTATAAACTTATCTGGCCACTTTAATTCAATGGAATTTAACCAAAAAATAACCAGACACATATGCCATCTTCTTTCATATCAGTTTCATGTTTTTATGTCGATTTTGCATTGATCTGCGAATACCATTTTAACGATTCTTCAAAGTTTTGTTTAAGAGAATGTGAGACTATATGACTTAGTCAAATAGTCTCAAATATTCACTGTGGCCGAGTGGTAAAAGTCGCTGAACTCTGGTAGTTCAGTCCGAGGTTCTCATCCCGCGAACAATCTGACTTCAGGGCGTTTTCGTGGTTTTCCCCATGTGGAACGTGTACACAAGCCAGTTTCCCTTAGAAGGTCTTCCACAAAGGTATCCCTTTTTTAGCAAATAGCCCCCTAGGCATCCTTCCGCTTAGGGAGATAGTCTTCGAGGCTTAGTCGCAATCATCTTAACCTAGTCTAATGTTTACCTTATTTGGCAATTTTATCTTTTAACTGGCGACATTATTTCAGTTTTAAAAAAATCATTATATAGTATTTTTATGATATTACTAGAGGAAGTACCCGATGCCAGTTCACGTTAACTTGAGAGTAATGCATCTAATAACAGGCAGAACACTACGGCTGTAAATCTTCTCTAATAACGACGCAAAGTATACTATTCAGTGTCATACATATTTCAGTCTGAAATATGGAACCCACATAAAAATTATCAATATAAAAATAGACTAATTCTCTCTCATTATATCAGCAAAAATGGCACGCAGTTTTGAATCATTTTCGTCTTTTTAATCAAATGGTCGAAACAGCTCCAGTTCCATCCAATGTTTCACCTATATTCAATATTATTCGATTAAATGTGACAAAAATTGGATCATAATTAATCAGAAATGCCTAACTCGAACAAACAAACAAAAGCGTAAATAGACATTCTTTTATACATGTATACTATATATATACAGATTTTGTAAAACTTACAAATTTTTGAATTACAAATTCTACAATTTGAAAGCGAGCAGTAGCTCGCTTTTCGAAATAAAGCATTTTTTTCTCCATTGCGCGAGACTGTGAGACTATTGCCACTCGGTAAAAGAAATGCGAAAATGAGTGTTTTCAGAGTTTTTAATTAATATCTCGGCTGATTAAATTCGTACGAAGAGGGGAACAGCCGACATGGTTTCCGACGAATTTTTGGAATCGGAAATAATGTATTTAATGTTTGGCAATGCCACTTTTATTTCATTTTAAAACTTAGAAATTTTTGTATAAATAAACTCTACGATTTGAAACTGAGCAGTGGCAACACTTCTCGAAATAAAGCAGATTTTTATCTCCACGGTGCGAGACTGTTGCCACTCTGGAAAATGAGGGCGAAAATTAGCGTTTTCAGAGTTTTTAATAAATTTCTCTCATTTTACTACTTTTTTTAGCCCAAAGGGCGTTATCCCAGAAGGACTATTAATTTCGTTTTGGCACTTTGCGTTGACAACTTTAAATGTCCATTTCACTTTTCGGATTGTTGCCAGCAAATACTATCGATCAGTGTTATATTTAAACAAATTAAATAATGAAAAATCTGCATAAATGTATGCATGTTTCTCGCAATGTGATAAAACGACGGTACCTAGAGCCGTCCAACGTAATCCTCCACCTAATTTGGCATCTGGAAGCTCTAATTTGGAATTAGTTTTATTATCTATTTCATATTTTGTCAAGCATTAAGGAATTTTTAATTTACAAACTCAACGATTTAAAAGCGAACAATGGCAACACTCTACAGAGGGAAGGAAATCTTTTAATCTCCAGCTCGCAGAATTGTGTATCGTACATTCTAAAGGTATGCTCATTTTAAAATTATTTTGCGACATTGCTTTTGAACTCAATATTATGCTTTAAGTGCAAAGAACAGGATATTTAATAAATAATGGTAACACACAAAACGCTAAAAAACGCCCCTTTGAATGTAATTTAAAGTTTGAAATCTTTCATATTATTTGCCTTTTTATTTTTTTTATTTATTTATTTGGAAAATGTAGACGTCGACCTTTCCCAGGATCCAGAAACAAATTGTAAAATGTTTGGTGACGATAGCTCTAGTTGTGACTGAGTTAATCGCGAACCAACAAACACGCAAACAGACGTTTTTCTTTATAGATTGTTGTGTGAAATAAGCATAATATGTTTTATATTTTTGTATACAAATGGATGAGACTTCGAAAGTTGGTTAACAATACCCGTATGATACTACATTAATAATCATTATATAAAATATAAGCGCAAAATATTCGCAAATACATGAAAGTATACAGTAAATGTTTATTTATACTTTTTGGAAGGAAACGCTAGCATTTTCCAGGGGTCAGTGTCTCCCAGTGGCAAATGCTCTAATATTTCTATAAGAGATTTCCAGGTAGAGGCAAGAGTGTTCAATCTTCTTGTAAATAGAGATTTGGCAGGACTTTAACCTTTGAAAAATCTCGCCTTTCGCTCAGCTCTCCGGATAGAAGCCCATCGCCGGAGCGCCCGGTAAAAATTCAATCAAAAGAGGATCATCTCCAGACTTCCTTGCTCCGCATTTCTCTCGGATCCCCTAACTTCCGCGCCTCTCTCTTTTTCATTTTTGTTTCCATCTTGAATGTTTTCGTGACTGCAGCAGTTGGGAAAAGGATGAATTATGTTTTAAAATATCTCGGGATTGCAAAGCATGTGCCGCAGATGCTGTTGTAACACACATACTTTCCTCTATCCTTCCCCCACCGCCATCCATGAAAGATGCTATAGGCTCTTCCCTGTCGTTTGGTAAAATGTTGCAAAATTCAAGACAGCCTCCCCTCGGATGTTATCCAACAACGTGTCTTTCGAGTCAAAGGATGTCTCTGGGTGCTTTAGATCATAATTCTTTGTGATTTTGTGAGCGGAAAGGAGTCGAGGACGAGGTTAAATTCAATTTTATATCCTTCTTATCTTTTGGTGCTTCAGACACCGTTACGTGCCCAAGAATCAAATTCAATTTTCATTCTATTACGTATTATGAAACATAAGCTGCCATGAGTCGGAAAGAAATTTTATTCTTTAATTACATAAATATGAAAGGAGATTTTTCCAAATCTTAGCACCCTTAAAGTGGAGAAAATGAATTGCCTCAATTGAAATTTCAGGTTGGAAGCTTTGCAAGGAAATTTGCAATAAAAATGATGAGAAATCCATAATGTCATCTATATAATGACACTTTATTTTTAGATTTACTTACAATCCTCTCGATAGTTAGAGTGGCTAGCATTGCTGATTGCTATATCGCAATCGTTCTCTCAATAATCTATCCCTTGTGGTGCATCCTGGGTAACATTTTCGGTGATCATACGGCTAAAGGCACAGCGAATTCGCCGATTCCTGATAAATGTATTAAGTTTCAAAGTTCTGGATTAAACAATCATTAATTACCTTTCCAGAGAACGTAACTTTAAGAAATATTTTGAATAAATATAATAATTTTGTTATTCGCATATAAGAGAACACAGATAGTGTAGCCGTATCATAAAAAGGCATAGTAGTATCATAAACCGTCGGTTAGTACTCCTAGCGAAGAGCACTTGATTTCTAATTATAATTGATAAACCTACTTAAGCAAATGTTAATTAATGTAAGAATCCATTATGCGTGTTCTCATGGTGTAAGTGGTAGTACGTTCAGTAGCATTGAGAGATCTTTGAGCCGGGGAGATTATGCTACCTGCTCAGAACCCAAAATTACAATGTTTCTACTGCGTCGCATAGACTAAAAGAAGGCAGATTTTAATTCTTCACCATCTCGTACAGTCGCATTCCCCCATGTATGATCTCGTGATATCTGTGCTTAGCACACCCAGCTGACACTGGAAGGTCCGTAATTCAAACACTGTGTGATTGCGTAGCTGATTTTCCTCGCTTCTCGCAGTTCTTTACCTCCTTGTACGAAGCAAAGGCAGTATTGCAATCGCGAAAATTTTCGGATGCTATATTTTAACGAAAATATCCATTTCGACCACTATCGAATGCAACTTAACGATGTTTTCGCGTGACATCGAAACTTAAGGACATAATAAATTACTCTTTCCCCCGAAACGGTATGCAGAAAGGATTTAAATTGGATTCAGAAGAGATTTGTTTCGTAACGTCTGTACGTATGTATATATGTGTGTGTGTGTGTAATAATAAATTCCATAGTCAAGAATACACTTAAAATTCTAACTGTTTATTCTTTTCATTTTTTAATGGCGACGGTCTCTTATGTAAAAGTACGTGGAATTAAATGCACAGCCCCGTAGTCAAATTGTTTTTCCCGCCTTTTCTACACGTACAGTTATAGAATATTCTGGAGATATTTAAGACAAATTGGAATGGCTGACGAGGCTGACGTCATTTCTTGGAAGCTCCTCCTTTCCAGAGGCTATAAAAGGACTCCCAAAGGAATATCGGGAGTTATTAGTAATTCTTTTTTATTTACTCCGGAAATATGATTTTTGTAACTGCTATTTCTCCTGACCAATAATAAATGGATCCTGTTTTTTTAAACTTATCGTCTGATAATTTAAGCTACGACTACATCTATATTTCTTCACCAATCTATTTATTCCGGACAAACGCTGGTACATCACATATATATATGGTGCAGCCACTCTGTTACTCGGCTCGCTCAGCTCAGTTATTTTTATTCTTATATGTTGGTAAACTGTGCATTTTTTGCTTTAAAAAGGATGAATTATGTTGTTTTTATGTCCCGGTTAAGGTTTTTATGTCTTCAGTTAATCTGCACGCAATGGTTGTAGAATTATCAACAATTTAAACATTGCTCAAGTGCGGCTAAGCGTAATTTTGTTACCATAGCAGCCATATTTGTTTACATCTGAAACTCAGCAGAATAGTGAACAAGTCAGTTTCTGCACCTTCAGTATCTTCTTGCCGAGTGGAACCAAAAGGAAAGTTTTAGTTTTCTGCTCCGAAAATTTCTGCCTTCCTGCTCGTTGGCCCGAATTGCTTGTTTTTATGTACAAACACTAATTTCAATCGTAAAATTGTTTTTTTTTAATTATTTCAACTGTATTTTGTGTTTCATGTTTTTCTATATCTTCCAATTTTCAATGAAGACCTTTTGAGGTTTTATGTAATTTTGCCTTGCCGCTAATGTGAGAACGGAATTAATTGAATGAGAGATCTATCGCTGATGAAATTCGACCCAATACGTTTAAATGAAATGCAGGAAAAAATACGTATACTTTAACATTCCATACAAGAAAGTCATGTGTTTTACACATGAAATTTTTTACTGAGAGAATTCTGAAGTTCTTGAAACATTGCACATAGACATACTTTTGAATTCCTAAATGTTCAAACTTTATATTTACATTTACTCTCCTAGTCATAGTTTATATATTTTTACACCGTATTAGATTTTGTCACCCAGAATCTTGTTGAAGAGTTTTATCAAAATAACTTATGTCCTGTTATTATTGAAGGGTTTTATCAAAATAACTTATGTATGTTAAACATCTCTGTTAACCAACTTTAACAGAGATGTTTCAGTTTGTAAAATATTTTAATAAATAATTCTTAATAAATTAATTTTCAGGTTTCCATTAATATTTGTTTATACTTTTGTCATGTGCTTCTTTAAGAAAGGAAAGAAAAGATATTAAGCCTTGAATCCTTATTTGCCATAAAAATCTTCATTTTGTTTTGCATCGTTATAGAACTAAATTAATATTACCCTAAATATATATGTAATAATTGCCCATGATTTTCCGGAATTCACCTTTTTTCCATCCCTCACGATTACATGTACTATTATCAAAAGAATGCCACTGATTTTAATCACGAAAGGCGACTTAATGGAAATACATTTCTTCCATCAGGAACTATTACTTTTACCTGTTGTCATGATAATGGTTGGATGGATGAAGCATTTCTCTCATGAGTCACGACTGCGTCTCTCTGTTCACCTGAACTATCTAAAATGGAGCTAAGACTTAAAGCAGTGCATTTCGGGCATTCATCTTACATAGGGTTGATAAGATTTTCAAGTCTACAGGTGCTTTCCGCTGCTTCTAACAATTTTATGCTATTAGTATGTGTTACGTTATGATGTTCCTCCTTATTTTCCCTGCAATCATATTGTAAGGATTATGTTAATTTTATTAACAGTTAAATTTTAAGTTCCTTTCCTGTCATATTTTTAACTTCAACTTACTACTTCCGGCCAAAACGTAGTTTTGGAATCTTGCTGAATATTTAATGAGGAGGAGCGGTATTTAAACCACGAAGTTACTTACAGAGTGATAGAGAATCAGAGTTTCTGATTTACGCGCGTCTGCCTTTTTGGCCACTCTCTCTCTCAAAGTTGTTATTACGCTCGGCCGTACTCAGGCCCTTGCTAAGCTTCGTAGTCAAATAAGTTTAGAGGCCAACTCGATTTGAATCTTGATAGCTTCGGCTATATTTCTTTAGTTAATCTTAGTTTTAGTTTAATTCTCAATCTCTTAAGTTTAAGCCCAAGTGAGGGCTTTGTTTGTACACTCCCAAGCGGAGCTTTGTTACATCTTATTGGAATAATAAAGCGTTAGTTACCATTCTGTCTTTTTGTTTCTTGTCGCCCGAACTTAAGCGATTATTTGCTTATGAGATCTTAAGATTCTTCACTTCCAACATTAACGTAGAATTACAAAGTGAGGAACTCTACAATATAATCGAGAAACCTAGCGAACTGTGTAGCGATTTATCCCTGACTTCAAGTAGACAACGTAGACGCGAGGAGGGGTTGAAATACCCTTTTATTCACTCAAATAAATTATAACAGTTGGCCCTTTCTTGGGCTTACAGAAAAGCCTCCACTTTGACCCTTAAATCAGGATAAGAAAATAAGAAGCTAAACTAATACTGATTAAAATAGACTTATGCAAAGCTAGACACAAATATCTAACGTAGTTATCCCTTAATTTAAACTAGCCAGCGATTATCAACAGGCACCTACAATACCGCTGAGATCAATAGATTCAAAAATGAAATAACCAGAACGCAAACATGCGCCCTAAGGACTCCTAAGCACTCTCTCTCGAAGTAAGTTGAATCTTCTTTAAATACTACTTTTAACTCATTTGCATTCAACGCGATTCTAAAAAGTGATTTTCGTAGGGGCTTGTAAGGCCCATATCACACGGCGTTTGTTTCACACGAACAACTGTATCGAACAACTTTTGTGCCTGGTTTACTATTGAAAGAAAGACGTGTGACTTTTTCCTTCCTTTCCAAAAAAATTGCAAGTTGTTCGTTTTCAACCAATCAGCTATCAGCTTCGAATGCTATCAGCTTGTTTGTAATGGAGAACAATTTCCCCTTGTGTTAACCCAAAAGCGATCTATGGTGATTGGCTGTTGTGACAAAGCAGAAAAATTGTTCCAAACAGTTGTTCTTCCGAAACAAACCGACGTGTGATAGCAGCCTAAGTGAGATACAAAATTCAAAGGAAAGGGGTTCAAAATTAAAAATAAGTGTTATAAAATTAATATACACCTTAAAAAATAAAGAATATTATAAAGTCTGGTTTTCTTAGATAGCATACACTGTCGACTTTAAAAAGACTATTGAAGAATTATCTTCCAGCCTTGTGAAGCAAAACAAAAGTCAAAAGAAGAGTGTACAAGACCCTTTTATTCGAACACAAAATTAACAATTACCCAACTTCGGTTTACACAAGCCAAGCACTTCTGACTAATGGAAATGCGTAACGTTTAACAAATTAAAATGTGGCAGATTAGTCTAACTGCTCGTAGAATAATTTAACACTAACTTCCGAAACTCTTGCTTAAATAGCCCTTCTTTCTACCTTAATCTGAATAAAGGCTCTCTATCTCATTTACATTTAGTCATAAAAAGCGTAGGTGAAAAGACGGTGATGGCAAAGTACTAAAATTAAAATTAACTATTAGTTTAAAATAAATAGGTAAACATCACAATATAATGAACACTTTTAAATCCTATCTCCAAGAAACACGGAATGATACTTTCTCGTATTCAGAATGCAAGAAAATATCGAAGTTAAAATAACACGCCGAATAATGATTAAAAGATGTACTAATACAACAAGAGTCAGCGTAATATTCATAAATTTGCAGGACTAGTCTCTAAGATTTAAATATAGAATCTTCTTCTGCTGTTGCAGAAGCCCAAATGACGAGAAGCCTATGCTTAGCCTATAAAAATGACAGGAGGGCAGTCGAGCTACTGGTGAAAAAGGAAAATAACTACGAAATAAGTTTCTTAAAAGCTGAGGATAAAAACGGATTGGAATTGGGATCATTAGCCGGAACTGAAAGATTTTTATGAATGTGAAACGCCTCTAGAAAATCTAATTCGCCACCGGAAGATGTTTTTGAACGATTAAACTTCAGAAAAATGGGAAATCAGATTTTCTGACCAACAGTATCTAGCAACAGCGGATTTATTTGTTTCTGTTTTCCTAAAATATGTCTCATGTTCCATAGCGCGAAATTTTAAGCCTCTCTTAGTTTTATCAATGTAAATCAAAGGCTTCTGTTTCGTCGTTTGCCCATCTGCGTCTAAAGAAGATTTATGTATTTAAACATTCCGAAACTACTTACTGTACATCTATTATTAATTGCAAACTGCAAATTTCTTGATAGTAAATAATAATAACACTAATAGTTGTCATAACACCACCTTTAACGCAGGCTAATAGTTCATTATTTTCATGAATGGGCCTGTATTGAGCAAACATTGAGTGTAATTGAATTCGTAGCTGATTTCATAAAAGCAATTATTCACATTAATTTCGAGTGGTGAGCTTGAAGGTGCGTAACTTTCTGAAGCATTAGGAGCGTTTGTTAAAAATAACATACCGACTGACGACTATAGAAGATACTAAAGTAACGAGAATCTGTGTAATTTTAATAAATTTACAAAATCTAGTTTCGAAGGTTTAAACAAATCTCTTGAGCTACAGGAGTAAAAATGGTGAAGGAAATATGTGTGTTTAGACGGGTGTCCACCGAAAACATCCCGGCAACATCGCGAAAACATCATGGACGTAAACGTCGCGGAGAAACACAACTCAAGGCGAAAACGTCGTCGTACTAAACGTCGTGGGTGAAACGAAAACATCATAGTACAAAATATCGCCGGGGAAAATAAAGCGGTTCAAAAACCTCGCAGTTTAATAACATCATGGTCTAAAATATCGTGGTAAAATAAAGGACTCACAAATCATCGCATCACCATAACATAGCAGACAGACGTTTTCCATGCTTTAAAAGTTGTAAATGCATATTCGCATAATGATTTGTGTTCTTCTTTTTCCTAACTTTTTTTGAATTATACATTTCGTGAAAAATTAGCAGTAAAACTCTATTAAAAAAAAGATTAATTTTTAATGACCTTTGTTAGTTAACTATGCAAGTTTAAAATTAAGTGCTCTAAGTTGCATTAATTTTATACTCAGTTTTAAATGCTTAATTTTCCATCTTACCATTTCATCAAAAAATTATCAGTTAATTCAAAAATATGAAATACAAAAGTTAAAACATTTTTCTCTCCTTCTTGATCTCACAAATCATTATGCAAATATGCCCTTACAGCTTCTAAAGCCTGCAAAACGCATGTCTGCTGTATCATCATCATGCGATGATTTGTTGTGTGCTTTATTTTTACCACGATATTTTCGACGACTTTAGTTTTGGCGGCGGTATTTTTACCACGATGTTTTTAAACTGCCATGTTTTCCCTTTGTTTTTTTCTTCTACAATGTTTTGTACGACGACGCTTTCGCCTTGCGTTGTTTTCTCCGCGACGATTTCGTCTCCGATGTTTTTGCTGCCATGTTTTCGGCTGTAACCGTTCACATGACAACAATAGACGAGAAAATTTGAGAACAATTTATTAATGAAAGAAAGAAAGCTAATGGCGCCATCTATTGATGCTTAACTAATGATAATATGTGAATTGTACCGGCTATTATTCGTATTATCTTTTTTTTCCTACTTTTTTCCTAACAACGAACTTTTAATTAACAAACTCAACGATTTCAAAGCGAGCAATGACGGCAAAAGAAAACATATTTATCTTCATCGCGCGAGTCTGTGCATCAGAAATTCTAAAGATATGCTTTTTTTTTAATTATTTTGTGATATTGCTGTTAAATAGAACTTTATGGTTTAAGTGCAAAGAACGTAATAATTAATAAAAAAGGTAACACACAAAGCGCTAAAAAGAGCCCTTTCGGGCCTAATGTAAAATCTGAAAACTTAATAAGGATAAAACGATCTTTAAGATTGTTTTTATTTTTTCATCCTTCTTTCTGGTTTTCTTTTTTCCTAATTAATGACATATTTGATTGAATATTCTTTGTCTCCTTAGCGATTATATCATTAACGGTTGGCTTTGTAATTTTCGGAATTCTAGTTTTCGCCTTAGTAGTCGTAACATGCCAATTCCTTTCATTTGATACTATATTCTAAGTTACGTTCCCACAAGTGGCCTCCTGAGAGCCCGTTAAATATTAATCATTTCGTTTACTTGTCAGACCGACTTCAACTTTCTCTGCAGCACTTTAATTCCTGTAAATGTTGTTTCCTTGCAGCATTGTACCATCTGCAGTGAAAGTTATTTATAAGGTTTAATAAGATTTATAAGGTTACGTAAGATTTAGTTAGGTTATTCGTTATTTTCCTAATGAATTTCTTGCAACGTTTGAAAAATGAATGACATTTATCTAATTATTCAGCTTTACATGATGTAAAGGAGAATTATTGTGGCTTTTATCTATCTATTAATATGAAGAGAAACCTTGATAAAATCCAGACCTCAACTGAAAAAGCAGACGATGATGATGCGCTGCTTTTTCAGTTGAGGTTTGGATTTTGGTTTCTGCAATCGAGAAGTCAAGAGCATGAGAACAACTTTTTGTACAGGTCCCTCGGGAATTCATATTATGCAATCAGTAACCTTAGAAAGTAGGCAGTTTAAAAATTAACTAAATTCATGCGCAGCATTAGAGAGTTCCTGTTCCATCGGCAAATACAAACACAGCGTTTCCAAATTTCAGAAACTTCTAAGAAGCCAAAAACATTCCGTCTACGAGAGCAGAAACAACCTTCTTCGAATACCTCTGAACGATAAGAGGTAAATCTCTACATTTTAACTCTGGATTTAAGGAAGAATCTAGATTTAAATAAAAAATCTTTAAAGTCCTCATTCGCTTTCGGTTGCAAACATTCTTTCGCGAAAGCGCCTAATTTCAGAACTAGATCATAACTAGACATCGCAAATCACACCATCGCTTTCTTATAAAGGAATGGGTAGAAAAAAATGCGGTTTAATAATGTTCTAAATGGCTATCTTAATTTTTGTAATGTAGTAAGAAATCCACTACGAAAATAACAAACTACAGAATTTCGACAGAAAACTTTCCGATCACTGATTTTCTTTCCTTCATTGTGAAGCCTGTTACTTTGTACTCCAAGGTAATCGTCTGATAATAAACAATAAAAACTTACATTAATTTGGGAACAAGAAACGGGGAAAATATAAATAATACATTTTTTTTATATATATATATATATATCTGAAAGATTTCAGATTTTACATTACGCCAATTTTTTTTTTTTTTTTTTTTTTTTTAAGTTTTCTGTGTTACCTTTATTTATTAAATATCATGTTCTTCGCACTTAAATCATAAAATTCAATTCAATTCAGCAATTTCTTAAAATAATTTAAAAATGAGCGTATCATTAAAATTTCCGATGCACAGTCTCGCGCGCTGCAGATAATTCCCCCGCCCCCGAACACAGTGTTTCCACTGCTCGCCTTGAAATCGTTGAAATTGTTAATTCAAAATTCGTTAAAGTATTACAAAATATGAATTCCATAATAACCCAAAAGCCAAATTCCAAATTAGGGCTTCCAGATGCCCATATTCGGTGAGAGATTACGTTATCAAAAATTAAATGGCTCTAGGTACCGTTGTTTTATCACAATGCGAGAAACACACATACATTTATGAAGATTCTTCATTATGTAATTTCTTTAAATATAATACAGGGCGATACTATTGGGTGGCAACAATTTGAAAAGTGAAATAACGCTTGTAGTGAATCAACGCAAAATGCCAAAACGAAATTAATAGCCCTTCTGGGCTAACACTCTTTAGGCTAATAATTATTGCAATTAAATATGCTAAAATTTTAGTGTTTAGTTAAACTTAATTAACTAAAATTTAGTTAATTAAGTTTATTATCATTGACAATATCTGAATACACTGTAAAACAATTTCGTGATGCTTAAAAAAACACGAATTAAAGAAAAAGATATTCATTTAATATATATATGTATATATATACACATCCTGTGGGATAACTAAAACGCACATTTTAAAAATTTGAACGAATTAATATGAAAAGTACATGATATGTCCAATGAACATTCATAAATATGACGAAATTAATAAAATCTTTGCATTTATTAAGACTTATTAGCGTCTAGCTACTCACCTTGTGCTAGTTTAGCAGATTTTTAGCGAAAAAAAAATTTGACCCGTCCATTTTTTTCCGACAATGTATATAAATGACAAGAATTTCATGAATTTCCATACAAGTATTTAAAATATAGCTAAAATATTCGAAAACTGAAAATAACAAAATATAAGATAAATGTAAAAAAAAAATTTCACAATTTTGAACCTTATGATAGATTTCAAAACATTGTTCAGGGCAAAGCCTATGCGATTAGTTTTTCATTCGTAATAGCTTCAGTTTTCTTTTTTTCTTTCAAGAAGTTTTTTTTTTCCCTTTGCATACTTTTCACTGTATTTTTGACTTCTTCTTCAAAATCTAAACAAAACTCAGACCCCAAAAAAGCACAGTTCTTTACGGAGTTATTCACATGCTCAAAAGTTCTCTGATCCAATAAAAAACAATAATAAAAAACTGAAAGATTTCAAATTTTAAATTACGTCCGGAGGGATGTTTTTTCAACGTTTTAGGTGTTACCTTTATTTATTAAATAACATGTTCTACGTACTTAAACCATAAAATTCAGTTCAAGAGCAAATATCGGAAAATAATTTTAAAATGAGCCTATCTTTAGAATTTCCGATACAGAGTTTCTAGCCCTGGAGATAAAAATATTCCTTTTTCGTACAGTGTTTCCAATGCTCGCTTTGAAATCGTTTAGATTTTTAATAAAAAATTCGTTGAAGTGTTACAAAATCTGAAATCGATAATAAAACAAATTTCAAATTCAAATTAGGACTTCCATATGTTCTATGGAAGATTATGTTATTCAAATTTGGATGGCTCTAGGTACCATTGTTTTACCACAATGCGAGAAATATACGTACAGTCATTCAGATTCTTCATTAGTTAATATATTTAAATGTGATACAGTGCGATAATTTTTGGTGACAACAATTTGAAAAGGGATTCGTCGTTTATAGCTTTCAACGCAACATGCCATAACAAAATTAATAGTCCTTCAGGGCAAATTGCGACTTTGGACTAATAATAATAGGAACCGGAAGGGCATATTACAAGTTAAAGTTCTGTGGAACTGTATTAAAAATGTAACGGACTTCAACTGTCGTTTAGTCTCGTTTAAAACTTAAATGGAATGCTTCAATTTGAAATTGCACAGCTGTGATCAAAGGCCTCAAAACTCGAAAAGGCTGGTCACATACATTATACCGCGAAGGGAGAATTGCGTAATAGCGTATATCTGATCACGGCTCTCAAATGGTTAACTTTTTTCAAAGCTTAAAATAGAGATAGTTATAACGATCTCTATATTGGCAAGAATTTTCCTTTGCCGAGAAAGGATCGTTATCGTGAGGTGAAAAAAGTAATAAACATCACTCATCTTACAGTTCTATTTGTCTGCCATAGATTTGATTGCATTACGTGGACTTCCAACACTTACTTGTGCAATTTTAACCACTCTTCTTGCTATTTATTCAAGTTCCTTTCTTGTGGTTTAATGCTTCACCGTTTTTGGTTTTGCCGCTACTTCTGCGGTTCCCTTTCAAATGCAAAGCAGAATAAACCAACAAAACCTGACTCATTATATGCTTCGCCAGAGAGGAAGTGCAGTTAGATAAATTCCCACCCAATGTTCCGAAAAGAGTTGAACACTCTAAAAGCACCCTTTAAAAGATTCCTCTGTAGAAATGAGCGCCCTGAGGATAACCAGGCAAGGGCGTCGGAGAAACAATTACCGTTTCGGAATTACCCCGGGCGGATTTCGTGCAAGGGCGCCGCCGTTAAAAAGAAGCCGCTCCTTAAAATAGATGTTTAATGCGAGAAGAAATTCTAAGTAGGGTTTGTTGTTGTTGAGGTGTTTACGGAATGGGGATTAGTTCATAACCCTCTTATTTTAAAACAGGGTTGGGAATGATTGTTTGAATCGTTCAGAGCATGAAATTACGCAATGCATTTTCAGTGATTTCCCTGGCTATTTCCTCCTTTATTATGTTAGAAGACAGTCTCAACAAGCCATATTCAAATCTTAAGTTATTCGACTGCATTATTTAACTTTTAAGTAGTTGGTTGGATTACGTGTGGATGATTTACATAATGCTCGCATGTTAATCGAAGGGGCAAAATTCATGCCAACTCACTGAAATCATATCTCGTTAATTTTTTCTTTCTTTTCCAGTTATAGTTCTTTTCCCCGATTTTGTTAAAGAATTTTTCTTATAAGGACCGGAAAGAAAGTCCACGAAAAGAAAATGTCTTTTGCATCTATAATATTTATCAGAAACACAAGTACTTGAAATTTCCAGAATAAATTGGAAATGATCCTCCTTTAGTAATTTTTTTATTTTTTGTCCTTTTGTCATTTTTTCTCAACTGCACTTCTAAAGACCATTAGGATATTCGAAGCCAGAGAAGAGGAAAAATCAGCTTTGTCCCCGTTTGGATTTGAACATTGGATTTTCCACATGATAGCCAGATGTGTTAAAACATTAGAACGGGCGGGCTGTTATAATTCCTTATTTTCTTTCCCACTTAAAGGAAGGTTGTTAAGAGTCAAAGGACATAGTCGAACAAATTCAGGTGATCGTAACTTATAGGCCGCTGCAAGGCAACTGAGTCGTAAGAGTATTCAAAATACACATATAAATGCGTTATCAGTTGCAAATTCTGTTGTTGGCAAGAAAATGAGGGGCAGATGTCTCTAAGAGAGTCTGAGAGACTGATGACATTGGAGAAAGAAGCTCTACAACAGTCAAGCTGTCTCAGGGTCATGTGAATTATTTTCAATTTCCCATCAAAACGAGACACATTAACACTGACCCTTTTATAAACGAAAAGAAAAGGTCTGCTGTGTACACCGGTTCCATCGGTAATGTCTGCATCTTTCATTAAACCCTTAATACATATGTGGATCTACCGATCCTCGGGAAAACAGCTTTCAAGAATTTCCTACTACGATTTATTAGATTTTCTTATGCTATTATTGCAGCCACACATTTCATCCTTGTCAGATTTTGAGCCAAGTTCAAACTGAAATAGGTTAGGTGGTCCGATTTAAGGATCATAGTCTTCAGCGATACGAAGATTGTTTCCTTTTAAGTAGTTGTCTTGGTTGAATTTCTGATAAGTTTCTGCAATTGAAGCTGTAGGTTGTCCAGTAGTAAATGCAATTTCAAGCTTTTTGCTGCATTCAAATATATAAATGAAGTTATACATCCTAAACCGAAGGTTTGTGTCTCAAAAGAAGTGGTGATATCTCCTAGTAATCCTCTAGATTAAAAATGGGGTGGAGTCTAGGAAGACAACCCCTGTGTACATTATTTTAATCAATTAATCCATACGGTCAACGAATTAACATATAATTTTAATTAACGAATTCATTATTCTAAGATTTTATGTCTTTTTATAGCCCTGTCCTTCACTGAACCATCAGGTCGCGGTAACTGAATTACCCGTACTTAGTAATTTTCATTGGTGAAACATTGCTTTGTGGCGGTGTAAATAAAGTGAAGATGTGTCCGAGTAATTAATGTCTTGTTGTTTGTTTATACATTGCAGGAACTGGCGCATCATGGCAGCTCTCTATGACTGTGGTGGGAGCACGACAATAGTGAACCAAACAAAATTCAGCTTCGAGAACATTCACCCTTTGAAGACCACCTGTTTGCTTAAGGTACAAAAGTGCCTGAAATCCCATTTTAGATACACAACGATTTCTTCCGCCCGTTCATTAACGAACAAAGGAGTGTGAAAGCAAATGATAATCGCAATAATGGACGCTTTGTAAAGGTTTCTCTCCTTTGCAGATAACGATGAATGGTCCTGTATGGGATTGATCAAGACTGTATGTTGAGGATTGTATTGTTGAGTAAGATAATCTCCGGGCATTCCCCTTTCCGTTAACTTAATAACACTAAGGGTCCACGCCCCCGCCGAATTCAACCCTTATCCTAGCACCTTGGAAAGATCGGTACCGACGCACATGGAGTGGTTCCCAGGGCGTCATGGGTCGCCAATTTGTTATCAAACATTCGCTCGGGCTGCCTGTCTTAGAGGGACATTACGCAGCGTACCCGGGACGCCACCTCAAGCTACTAGAGCCCTCAGTTCTAGAACCTGATATTGTTCAGTAACAAAATTCTTAGGCTAGATTTTTCACGATCAAACCACATGAAACGGATTTTCATTCAAATGCTCAACGGCCGACCGAACGGCCGAGATCCTATACTCTGTTTTTTTCCTCCTCACAAAATACACAATAGTAGATGATTCCTTTTCTCCAGATAAAGTTTATCAGTTTATCTTGTAGAGTTATTAAGTGTTTTGAAGCAGGAGACCTGCTATGGTGTCGCTGAGACTCGAACCCTGCATCTCTCGAATGCGCATCGAGTATCGCTGGTGCTTCCAATGACACCTAGGAGGTATACGAAAGGAGGAAGGAATTACCTTATACACTCCCCCTTTTAAATTGCGACTGGGTATCAGGAGACCCAATCGCCGAATCATGGTCGTGGCGAATTATCTTCCACCACCTTTTAGTTTGGGCGGTAGTTGCACAGACATTAGGGTTTCTGAAGCAACGAGATGTAACAAACGTGCAATGCCCTCGCCAGGTCTCGAACTTTGGGCCTCTCGAATGCACGTGAAGTATGCTTCCAATTACACCTCGAAGGCATGTGGAAAGGAGGGATAAAGCACCTTATAATATCCATTGTAGGAAATCCTGTCTTGAAAGAATTATTTCGTGGTTTTTTTAACTTTAGGCTAAAGGTGACTTAGATTGCTAGGTTCCTCGAGGAACCTAGGAATGCGAAAGGGAAATTACCAATGTTTTCCTTTATGCGAAAGAGAAATTAATAATGTTGTAGGGTTCCTAACGCCTTGTCTAAGATGAACGTCGAGGAACCTAGTGAACTACGCAGCGACTTATCGCTGAGTTCAAAACAACTAAGACGTAAAACTCGAGAGGAGTTAAAATACCCTTTTATTTAAACAAATAATAACAGTCCGCCCATTCTTAGGCTTACAGAGAGCCTCAGGCTTGAACTCAGAACACGAAAATATCAAGCTAAACTATAATTAACTAAAGGAGACTCAGCCGAAGCTAGACGCAATTATCTGACGTAGTTGGCCCTTAAATTAAACTAGTCGGCGAATATCAAAAGGCACATAATAATACGGCCGAGTGTAGCAGCTTCGAGAGTGAATTAGCCCGAAGGCAAACACACGCCATTGAGTACTCCAAGCACTCTCTATCGAAGTAGTTGAACCTTCCTTAAATACTTCTTCTAACTCGTTTGCGTTCAAAGCCATTTAAAACTTCATTCTGGTAGAGAGTTGTAAGTGGAAAAAAATATCGATAGGAGAGGGCTTCCAAAATTAAAATAACTGTTATAAAATTAAAATATACCTTACATCATTACAAGAATTTAGTAATTTCTAACAAGATTTTAGAATTCTTAAAATGGCGTTTGATTTCAGATATTTTTAAGGTATTTGGTTAATGGATTTGCTTCTGTTATGATTTTTATCATCCTATTTGGGTAATCTCGTTTGTTATTTACTGAATGCGAAAAACATTTGTCAGGCATTTTTCACTCGCCTTTATCAGATTGCTGAAATCGGTAAAGATTTTTATCTTTTTATTGCGTATTACCGATGAGAAGCTGCATATATTACTCAAAGTTTTCTTACTTTAATAAATGATTCTTTTATTTCGTTAGTGTAAACAAAATAGATTACTGAAAAACATTCTCTGCATGATAACCAATAAAATGCCTGTCCTTTACTTTTTCGATAGTAATAGCTTTCATAGTAAGTACACAGAAGAAGCAAGTATTTTTTTTTAAAAAGAACAAAGCACGGAGGCGAGTGAATTGGGTTGCTTCCAAAATGTGATCCTTCCAAGAATTAGACATTCCCACGATACAAATGCAGAACATAAATTTCCGAGAATGTGTCACAATAGTTCTTTGGTTGAAGGGATAAACTTCGTTTCGAATGAAAAGAAAAAGAATTTGTAGTTCCAAAAATGCACGGGAAGAAGAGCTTTTTCAAATAATGCCTCGCATGTATTCTTTTTCGAGAACAGAAATTAAATAAAAAAATTCATTTTTTTATTTTATCTTTCCAAGTCTCGATTTGTACAAAAATTGACAGCGCAAGAATTCGGTAAGAACTTGATCTTAGAGAATTAAATAAAATAAATTTAAGGTTTTATTCTCGTGTTTCTGTAGAGGGATATTCTGTGCGTTGTTAATATATGTGGCTTTGAACTGCGCGTTGTGGGTATGGGTCTTAATATAGGATGGGCGTGGCAAGATGTGATCGCGTTTCTCCACGATTAACTTGATAACATTAAGCGATGATAAAAAATCTAACGCGTAGACCACATGACTTACTTGTACGGAATATTAAATTAGACGCATTTTTTCCTGCGTTTCATTTAAACTTATTGAATTCTACTTCGTCGATAGCGCATAAACCACAGTAGAATAAATGCACTCTTTAAAACTCACGATATTTATTTGCGATGGCGACACTGGTGCTAGGTTCACCTAACAGCGTTATATTTCATTCATTTTATAACTCCGAATACAAATAAATTCAATCATTTGAATAATTATCTAATCGTTTCCACATGTTCTATTTCAATACTATAATAATCCTAAAACGGCGTATAAAAGAAATAAACGATTAAAAAACAAATAGTTTTTCCTAAACGATTCACCGCCGCTTACGTAATGCACATGCTCTACTCGTAAACTCTCTCCGAGTCAGACTGGCGACAATACTTTCTGCTAATACAAAACACTTATTCCGTCGCATTTGGTTAAAGATCTATTTCTCATTTGATTAATTCAGTTCTCACTTCGTGGCAAGGCAAAAATACATAAAAACTCAAAATATCGTCTTTAAAAATTTAAATATATAGAAAAACATAAAACACCAAATACAGTTGAAACAATTAAAAAAATGTTTACATTTAAAATTACAGTTTCTATGCAAAAACAAGCAATTCTGCCAGCGAGTAAGAAAGCAAATTTTTCGGTGCATAAAACTGAAAGTTTACTTTTGGTCTCACTCAGCAAAAAGACACTGAAGGCCTTAGAAACGGATTTAAATTTTTGTGGACGCTGTGCTGAGTCCATATATGGGATAATTTAATAACTTCTTAAATGCTAATTACAGAATGGATTAAGCATTATTTCATTAGCAATAATAAAAAAAGACGTTACTTTGTTGTTGCGAAGCTTAGTTTCTCTAGATTGCCAACAAATCCACTATCAAGTTTCAAATGTAAAAAGTATGGCTTAGAATATTTAGGCAATTTTTCATAAGCTAATTTGACTACTATTTGGCGACTTGATTTTAGTTTAAAATATTTGTTCTATAAAGTACATCTTATTAACCGGTAAAATTGACGACAATAATATATAAATAATTAAATAATATATAATTAATATAAATATGTTTTCCACGGTTTCCTGTATAAACGGGCGGCAAATCATTAACAAAATATGCGAATAACAACATTCCACAATCACACTAACCGGAGTCTAGTGCATGTATGGAGATGAATTTTTTTTCATTCCCATCATGCGGAATAAATCTGGTATAATGAGATTAATATTGGGTTCTGTCCGGTATTTTGTGCCATGGAAACTAAGTTTAATTATTATTTTTATATCTTAATCCAATGCCTAGATAACTGGAGAAGTATTAGAGACCTGAGAATAATTAAAGTTATTGAAAAACTCAAGACTTTGTTCCATTCTCCTGCCCTCCATCTACAATGGGTACCATCTCATGTTAATCTAAAATATAATGATGTAGCTGATCGACTAGCAAAGGAGAGTACTTGTATGCCTCTGGTTTATTGTAAACTGTTGACCTTTCTTGAACGTATATTGAGAAGAAAGACTTTAATTAACATTTCTTGGAGACAACTACCTACGCATTCATAGCATCGTAGTGCAGGTTCTGGTACTACTGTTGGTTTCATGAGTGACAGAAAGGACCCAACGGCCCTGGCTCGTTGACTTCAGGACATTTAATGTCCTTCAGATTTTTTCCATGGTACTAAAACATTCCAACTTGTGCCGAATGTAAAATCCATGAAGCCAATGCGCAAAATTAACAACATTTGTCAGGAAGTTCCAGGGCAATTTATTTTTATTTCTGAGTTTGCAGTAGTAAAAAGGAACAAATGTTGTTTTTATGTTACCTGGTATGCAATATTCCGACATGGCATGACCTTGGCCATGTTTCCTCGCAAGCTTACTAGTTAGCATGGCTGTGCTTAGCAACGCACTGTTCGGATTGTTTTCGCATTGGTTAAGGAGACACAATGGATGCTTATTGTGAACAAAGAGTTGTAAGGATTTTAAGTTTTACTAACATTTATTTTATTTTAAAACTTTGCTATCCTCTCCGATTTTCCGATTCCGGCCAGAATAAACGCAAGTAGGAATCTTATGTTATTGAGTTGCAAGCTTTAAAGTTATTTAAGAAGTTGCTTTTAGCCAACAGAGCCTTCTTGATGCCCTGCCACGCGCGTGCTTTTCAGTCAGTTCATGTCTGCCTTTACGGCCAGAACTTATTTCTTGCTGATATATTAAGACGTATTGTAGTATTCGCATTTCGCTCACTACATACGCAGTGTCAAAAGGCCAATCTTCGTGTTAACAGTCTCTCTAAAGCATTTTAGTTCTTGTTTAGTTTATTTTATAACATATTTTCCACGTTTTAGACCAAAAGTGTTGGTCTCTGTATCCCGAAGTTCGGGACGCTGTGAGAAAACAAAGGGTAAATGCACCCCTTCTTTATTTGTGTTGTTTGTCTTACACACACACCAGCATAGTTTGAGTAAGCTCCCTGCACCCATTCAGGATTACTTAATGTTCCCAAAGCCAATTGGAAGGAATAGCAGTCCTGACAGAGTGAACATTAAGTTCTGCGTTAACCTCGAGAAAACCGCTAGTGAAACGTGGAACATGACTAAGGAAGCATATGCAGGGGAGGCACTTTCAAGAAGTCGTGTTTTCGAGTGGCACAAAAGGTTTCGTTAAGGGAGAGATACAATGCAAGACGAGCCCAGAGCTGATACTTAAATCGTGATATGTGTTATAAGATTTTACGCGAAGGTTTAGGGAAAAGGAAACTTAATGAAAGAATCGTCCCTCCCTCTCTAACAGATGAACAGGAAGAGGAAAGCTGAAGAATTTCTGCTAAACTATTGCATAAAGCCAGACGTGACCGACATTTCTGTTAAAGATTATTGCGGTTATTTCTTGTTTCCGTGAGTGAAAAGGTGATTAAAAGTTAAGCTTTATCGAGATTACTGCAGGCATCCAACGGGCTGTTACAAATGAGCTTGCAAGCAGTTCAAGATTTCCCCGCTTGTTTCCAAGACCTTCAGAAATGTTGGCAGTTGTGTATAGATAGCCAAGGAGACAACTTTGATAGTAGCAAGGATCATTACTTGGTAAATGCATTTTTCTATTTTTTTAACGACCTGTGTCCCGGAAGGTGGTTTCTGGCAAAGGATGTACCTGGTTGTGCTGCCTTGGTGCATGACTAACCAGACCTAATTTCATGTTGAAAGACATTAGGCAAATAAAAGTTATGAATCTGATCTGATTCAGATCAGAGGGATTACTAAGAGGAAGGTTTTAAGATTATCTTTTCGTGCTTACATCTCATTGTCCATATGTATAACAGCCTCCCATATATAAATAGTATATGACAGCCTCTGTCTTATCTTTAAAAAGTGCTTACAAAGAAATGAAAGAACTTTATTGCATGAAGATCTACATACATCAGTTTACTTATATTCTGAAAAAATAATACATTTCTTATGTTTCTTACTCTAAAAAATAAAATAATCTCTAAATGAGCGTTCAAATAATAGGACAGATGACAACCGACGACTACCGGGATTTAGTCGACCGTATGTCATGCCTCTACCCATTCGCATTTTAATTGATGCAGGCAATAAAGAATTCTTTCGTTCATGAACTTTTGATGAAAGGGCAAAGGCAGCTAAAAAATAAAAGAACGATGGTTCGAATTCCGTCATGAACTCAGAGATTTTCCATATTTTTTTGCTTCTAAAGATTTATTAGACTCTATGAACTGAATAACGTGTGCACTTGGTTTCGTAAAGATAAGTAATATCTGATCCAAACATTTAACAGACTTTTTAAATTATATTAAGGTCATCTTATAAGGTATTCCTCCTACCTTCTTAGCATGCCCTAGAACAGCAGGTGTAGTGGTCAACACGCTCGACGCGTATTCGAGAAATCCGTGGTTCGACTCCAGGCGAAGTTAGTGCTCATTTCTCATGTCTCTTGCTTCGAAATAAACTAATGTCGCTACAGTGGCGCCCGAACTAAAAGATGGTGGATGATGATCCTCAACCACCAATATTTGTTGATTGGCTCCCCTATAAGGTATATATGCCGCTTTCCTAGCATGCCTTGGTGGTGTAGTGGTCAGCACACTAAGCCGGTATTCCATAGGCCCGTGGTTCGATTCCCGGCGAAGGCGTTGCTAATTTTTCATTTTCCTCATGATTCCTCATCTCTAATAAGAGAGCAAAAGGATATAGTTCAAGTGAAATCTTGAGTGTGAGTAAAGATTATAAACTAAAACCTTATAAATCCGTAAATTTTATAAACTAAAACATTATAAATCTCCGTCAGATTAGATGACATAACATTTTAAATATTGTTCTGTGTTGCATTAAATAATGATTATGCAGAGGGAAGCATATTACCTTTTATTGCCAACCATTTTGCAGGACTTTATTTTTTATTGTTATTGTTGTTTTTAAAGTTGCTTCCCTTCATTTATTATGACACGTTCTGAAGACATAGCTGGAGGTCTCAAAACGCTAAAGCCATATACAACTACCAACTACTTCCAACTACTCTGAATAACCCAAAATTATTGTCGGTCTTTCTCTTTTTAGACTGAAATTGTTTCGTTTCCTCAGCGCTCGCCCGTGGGTAGAAGATGATCTTATAGGTACAAGAAAGACAAAAAAAGAATTGCAGAGAGGAAGAACAAGAGAGCTTCAAAGGCAGGAAAAAAAAAAGTGTTACCAAATGCTTCTCTTGGCATATCGCCAAAGGCGGGTTTCACACTCAACCTTTTTTTCCTTGCTTTTACCAGATTCCACAGAGCATTTTTTTTCTTTTTGATGCTCTTGTTTTTTGATATTCCATTCTTTTTCTTTCTTTTGCAACGAAAGCTTCGAACTTGAAATATTACGGTTTGAAAACTTCGTGTAGTTGTCGAAAGCTGTCTTCTTTTTTTAACCTCCTATGTGGGTGTGGAAATAGGTTTGAAGTTTCTCCACATCAAGACTGATAGGGAAAGAAATTTTGTCGAAAGCTGTACAATTTGTGCGTATAGTTGGAGAACAGAATGTGTCTTGTGCGTTAACTTCTCAAGAGCGGTACTTCAAACATGATGGATGACGCTCATTTAGAAAAGCGATTTCTTACTCTAATGCGAGCTTGTGTACATATTCAAAGCTCTCATTCTAATTGGCAGTTTTTTAACCCGTAGCTTTGCAATGCTTGTTAGGTATATATTTCCTGCTTCATAACTTTAACAATACAATTCTCATATTACTTTTAACATTATTTGGCAACGATGCGCTAAGTATAACTATTTCTTGCATGATTTCTTACCATTCACCGTGTAATGAACATATAATGGCATGTGCATTACAGCTAAAGTGCAAAAATCAGTTATTCTGAAGAATATTTAGGTAATGTGCAGATTAACTACGGCGTTTCGGTGTTAAGTGCCGAAATTTGCACAAGCATTCGTTCAAATGAAAATAAGATCTTAATAACAACAACTTTTCTGTGCGCTAAAATTAACATAGTTATTTTATTGTTTTTGATACCTAAAGAATGAGATAAATACAATCAAATAATTAAAAAAAATAGTTTACAGAATTAATCATCAGTCAATTTAAAATAAACTATAATACGAGGAATGAAATGACTTAAAATATTATTATAATTAAGGAAATGAATTTGCAAAACATATTATAAATTATGCTTACTTGCTAGTGCAATCAATCTAAGGATTGGTAAGACTTCGAATTACACAGTAGTCATTCACCTAGAGAAAATGCGAAAATCTTTTGATTCCGCACGTTAACAGGACAAATTAGATCAGCTAGGTAATGTGAACATTAAACAACTTTCGACCTTTAACGGTAACATATTGTTGCGTTTTTTTAATTCTGACACAAGTTCGTACGGGGTTCGTGTGGATTTGGAGTGAATAACGACGACACTTGATAAAATATCGGAATACATTTTATTTAGCCAATATTAATCAGGACAGCTCCAAAGTCAGTTTTTTTACAGTCGTCGAAGATCTACTATAAACACGCTGGAAAAGCGACACAGCCTTCACACTGCCAGGCAATAACGATGGAGACAGCTTCCTACAAAGCACCACAGTACAGCTCCCGACTCTGCTTGGTCGTTCACGGAAGTCCACATACTATCGAGACTCTCCACGCTACAACTCGCGATGCACTCGATGACACACGAGCACTCGCTGCCCGGTTGTCAACTCGATCGACTCCGCACGGACTGACACGCTAGACGAGACACACTCTCAATACTACTAACTCGCACTCTAGACGAGGCGCATACACTCGCTCTCTCGACTAGGCGCACTCTGAGACACTAACTGACTGCGGACCAGCAGGGTTTATATAGCTTTCGGCTTGTGTTCGAGAACATTCTGGGCTAATCCGGTAAGAATTCGTTCCAGAAGGTTCTCCATCCGTCCATAGTATATCGCCAAATGCCACCCAAATGGGCGATTTCTCGCCAAATGTGGCAGGTTTGCCACAGTGTTGCCAATCTAGAGAAACTTAACTTTGCAACAACAAAGATAACGCCTTCCTTTATTGCTGCCAATTAAATCATGCTTAATCCTTTCTGGAATTTTTTCGAGGAAATAAGTGTTTAAGATTTACTTTGTAATTTTTAATATAAATATTTTGAGTTTTTATGTATTTTTGCCTTCTTGCGAAGTGAGAACTGAACTAATTGAATGAGAAATACTCAAACGTCTGTGAAAAACTGTTTCTTTTTTGTTTTGTTTGCTTAATTTCTATTATATATCATTCTAGCTTTATTATAGTATTTGAATAGAACATATGGCAACGATTAGATAATTCTATTCTTTATATGATATAAATTTTGTGCATTATGAGTTATAATATGAACGAAATATAATACTGTTAAGTGAATCTAGCGCCAGAGTGTTGCTATGGTAAATAAATACTAAAGTGAATTTTAAAGAATGCATTTATTCTATTGTGGTTTATGCGCTGTCGGCGAAGTAGATTTAATTCAATAAGTTTAAATGAAATGCAAGAAAAAATGCGTATAATTTAATATTCCGTACAAGGAAGTCATGTGGTGTACACATCAGATTTTTTTTTTCTTTATTTTGGCGTGCTCTTAATTTTAGGAGAGTAAAACATAGAGGTGAAAGAGTATTTATGTACAATAGACTGAAGGGAGAACTAAGAAGAAATATTGTTGGCACTGGTTGCGGTGTTCATATGGTTTAGAACTGCCTTCAAATGGCAGCTGATGTTCTATCTACTGAAATAAAAGATTTATTGGTAAAAATTCGTAAATATATCCACATTCATATAGTTCGAATCACGAAACTAAAAATGTTCTTTATGCTTGTAGAATCACTACTTGCGGGTATTGAAAGAATACTGGAAATCTATGAAGGACTGAAATCTTATTTTATTTCAGAAGAACATAGTTCAGTAATGACAAAACGATTTTTCGATAAAGCCCTTGGCGAAATATATTTGTGATTTGTGCAAGACCACCTGATATAGTCAATGAAATTGGAAATTTTAAAAACACTTCTTGAGAAAAGGCGTGATAAAAATTTTATGCCTCGAGAAAAAAAAAGAAAAGAAAAAGGTTTAGAGTACTAGAGAGCCATCATTTAATATCAATACCATCCTACAAGAGTTTATAGAATTTTATGACACATATTTTTCTTATACCGAGTTATGAGAAAAAAAGTCTGGTGGAGCAGAATCATTTATTCGAATAAACAGCGAATTAACATCGCCTGAAATTGAAGCTTCATTGAAAACATTAATGAAACTGCAAAACAAATACAAATATGGATCAACTTTTTTTTTTTTTTTACAAGAAGTGTTTTCGAAAGATTTTTGGTCCATTATTTATGAAATTGAAAAAAACTAAAAGCTGTGAACAAAACTGGATACAACTTTTCAAATCAAAGAAAGAACATTTCATTGTCCAACCGTTTTTAAATAACACAATATATTTTTCAGCATGCCAAGTACATCGACACTAGTCAAAAAATTATTCTCAATAATGAATATCGTAGCGTTAAAGAAAGATGTAGAATGGCTGAATCAGCCGTAAAACCTTTACACGACACTGCAAAAGGGACAGTGAACTAGATCGCAGAGAATTTTTCGATACCATTAAAAATAGCAAAGACACTTTGCAGAAAATTCACATTAGTGATTAATATTAATATTTTTCAACATCTTTGCCCAGGTTTTCCACTCACAGATTCTTATCAGTTTACTTTCTTCTGTGAGTATTTCCTCAAAATTTCCCCAGGATTGGGTAAAGTTATAGTAAGCTTGGAAGAGGATGTACTCGTTGCTAAAAAAATGGAACAGTTCTATACAGGATGTCCCGTCAATGTTGCGACAAACTTCTGGCGGAGGTAGAGCACATCATAAGGATTAAGAGCTGCATAGGAACCCTGGGCCCAGAAACATCATTGTACGCCGCCAGAGCGTGTTGTACAGGAGAGTGCTAATGGAAAGTGAGGGTTTCCTCGTTCAAGCGGTAGGCACCATATGAAGAGCATGGAACGTTTTACGAACGGAGAGCTTGTGAACATGTGGTTCCAACATGATGGGGCGCCTGTTCATTTTGGACTGGATGTACCTAGCCATTTGAACAGATCATTCCCGCATCGATGCATTGAGCGGGATGGACCGGTTCCCTGGCCCCTGTGCTCACCGGATTTATCGAGCTTTGAATTTTGTGTGTGTGTGTGGGGAGCCATCAGATATCAGTCGTGTATCACGATACTGTTGCGTCTGAAATAGATCTCGTGGCAAGACTCCCCTGCGCAGCTGATACAGTCAAAGAAACTCCCGGCGTGTTTGAACATGTCCGGCAGTTAGTCCGTCGGTGTCAGGCATGTTTGGCTTCTGATGGTGCATATATCGAGCATCTGTTAAGCTGTCGTACACCATTTGTATTCACGTCCAATAAATGATTTAAATTAATCACTCTCTTCTTTCCTTTCCCATCTTCTACCTCTGCTACCACTTACCCCTGTCATTTCGGTGCATGGGTCCTATACAATTCTTAATCCTTATGATGGGCCCTATCTCCCCCAGAAGTTTGTCGCAATATTTACGGGATACCCTGTATATTAGATTTATATATACCATTGTTCTAACATAGATATTTTGACACAAAAGCGGACTTTTTCTGAAATGATGTACAATAAAACAAGGAAAAAAACTGGAAACCAACCAAAAACAGCAGGCTTTATTGGCAGGCAAAATAAATATATCAGCAGGCAAAATAAATATATCAGCAGGCAAAATAAATATAAATTCTAAAACCATATGAATCTTAACTTTTTGTAGTCACCATAACAGCAAACCAGCGTAAAAGATGTCATTGTTGCACTGCTGAAGGCACCTAATTATTAAGCTTCATTCATGACTGGGATTACGAGGAAGAACTCTCCGGGAAGCTGTCCGAAGTTTCCCATTCACCTTCTCCTACCAGCAGTCTCTCGAGAGGACTCACAATTCGCCGTGTATTTTAAGTGTCCCTTCATTGCACAGACACAATATGCTTACGAGCATCCGTCCCTTCTTCGAGATTCAAAGGAGGACCCATCGACTCCGGCTGGGCGGCATTACAGTTATACAATCAGATATTTATTTAAATTTCAGGGATGTTCTCATTGTATATAAGCATTGTAAAAGTAAAAGTGACGGTGGAAGAAGCCCGTACTCACGTGATCACAGAAAAAATGAATTCACAATTTTTTCTTTCAGACATACCTGAAGGAAACCCACAAATCAACTGTCACCCAACATTGCTGATCAAAAAATCCCATTTTCCAATTTTCAGCAACCAAAATCATTCATGAAATATTTTCCCTTTGCAAATTAGATTTTCAAGAGGTATTTTACGTTCATACAAAACTTTCAGTTCCAGTTAAGGATCCAAATTCCAATCTGTCTTTACTTTCAGCTTTTAAGGAAATTGTTTTTCTTTAGTTTTTTCTTTTTTTTTTTTTTTTTTTTAGTCCAAAGGGATTTGAATCCCGAAGGACTATTAGTTTCGTTTTGGCATTTTGCGTCGGACTCATAAATGTCGGTTCACTTTTCAAACTGTTGCCACAAAATGTTAGAGTCCTGCATTATATTTGAAGAAATTAAATAATGAAAAATCTGCATAAATGTATGTATATTTCTCGTATTGTGATAAAACAACGGTACATAGAGTCATCGAATTTTGAATAACGTAATCCTCCAACGAATATGAGCATGTGGAAGACCAAATTTGAAATTTGAAATTTGTTTTATGATCGATTTCCTATTTTTTAAAACTTTGACGAATTTTTGATTAACAAACTCAAGGATTTCAAAGCGAGCAATGGCAACGTTGTGCAGAAAAAACATTTTTATCTCCAGCGCGTGAGTCTCTGTATCGGAAATTGTAAAGATATGCTCGTTTTAAAACTATTTTGCGATATTGCTGTTGCACTGGATCTTATGGTTTAAGTGCGAGGAACATGATATTTAATAAAGAAAGGTAACACACAAAATGGTAAAAAAACGCCCCTTTAGACGTAATTTAAAATCTGAAACATTTCAATTTTTTTTTTTTTTTTTTTTTCAAATAAATGTCGCCAGTAGCTCTGCTTCATGATGGAATTTTCTCGAATTCCCTGGTCTAGTGTTATCACACAATCACAGGCTTCTTCAGCATTTCACTCCTGTAGCTGAAAAAGGAGGTTCTATACTTAAATCTTCGAACCTGCTCTAGAAAACTAATAAAAATTTCGCTGATACTGGTTGCCTCAGTACCGCCAATAATTGTCTTAGTACCCATGATAAATGAATTGGTGTTCGCAATGTTCGTATTGATGCTGATTCTGCCTGTGCAGATAAAGAGAATCTGATGTGAACATCACATGCATTCCTTGTACAGAATATTAAATTAGACAAATTTTTGATGCATTCCATATAAACTTATTTCAACGAAATTCGTTAAGGATATATTTCTCGTTCAGTTAATTCAATTCCCACTCCTCGGAAGGGAAAAATACATAAAACCTCAAAATGTCTTCAACTGAAATTGAAAAATATAGAAAAACATAAAACACCAAAGAGACCTTTCGGTGCACAAAAATGAAAGTTTACTTTTGCTCCCACTCCCCAAAAAGACACTGAAGGCACAGAAACTGACTTAATTCACTATTCTCCTGAGTTTCAAATGTAAACAAATATGGCTACTATGGTAAAAAATATTAGGCTTAGCGTCACTTCAACAACTTTTAAATTGTTGGTAATTCTACAACTATTGCATGCAGATTAACTAAAGGCATAAATATCTTAACTGGAAGATAAGAAAAACACAATTCAATATTTTTAAAGCAAATGCACAATTTACCGATATACCAGAACAAAAAAAATTAACTCACGAAGCTGAGTATCAGAGTGAGTATATATATCTATATACTTTAGTTGTGGCCGATTGCAACCAAAGAGGGAGGTGCTAACTACATGTTATAGCAGTCCTGTATACAAAATTTCAACGTTCTCAGGCTACTCATTTTTGAATTATGCAAGATACATATATACGTACATGTGTACGGACGTACAAACGTCACCAAAAAAAAATCTCTTCTGAATTCGTTTTCTTTTAGGGGGGCAAACCCGTTTTGGGAAACGCGTACAGTTGTCACGCAAAAACATTGTTAAATTGCTTTCAATAGCGGTCAAAATGGATATTTTCTTTGAAATATAATACCCGAAAATTTTCGTAATTACAATACTTCCTTTACTTCGTACCAGGAAGTAAAAAAGATGGGTTACGAAAGTATTATTTGGAGATAGTTTCACCAACTATTTAAGAAATTTTTTTTTGTTTGTTTAATCAAATGCGACAAGGAACGCAATAGCTACTTTCTTAAGGAGGAATACTTTCGCTTCATATTTTCTATGGAAAGTGTCACGCATTGACGTTAAACATGAGAAATGCGAAAAAAATTCGAGGCAACCTGCTTGTTCAGAAACTGATTCAAAAGAATAGTATTGCGCGGCTTTTATAAGATTGTCCAGTCCTGTATTGTTTAGTTTCTGTTATGCACTTCTAAGCTGCAAATCACAAGCTTATACGATGATTCCTCGCGTATTCCCCCCCCTAGATTTTTAGAGCTAAGAACTGAAAATTTTAAAAATAATCCCGTTATATTCTTTATCGTCTACACAGATTTTCCCTCTTCTGGTTAGATTATTGGCAACTCGTATTTCCTTCATTATTTTTATTTTTATTCAATGTATTCAATTTGTATTTGCATTTTTGTATTAGCATTTCATTCCCTTTATTTTTTGAAACGTGTTTTGTGCAGATTCTTCATTAGCTACCTAGATGTGGCAGATCTTCTCGCAAAAAAGCGCTTAAAACTTGCCAAACACTTCAGAACACGTAAACACTTAAAAACTTTCCAAACATGTAATTTCACCTTACTTCTGTTGTTTACGTTTCAGCTCACTGTAGCTCTTTCTGCTGCTGATGTGCTCGATCTTTCAAAATCCGGGTTTTCTATTCATCCTTCTTCCTTCATTCTTCTGCTTCGTTTCTCGTATGTCTC
The DNA here is from genome assembly GCF_044657685.1 of Stegodyphus dumicola. Classification (NCBI taxonomy): domain Eukaryota; kingdom Metazoa; phylum Arthropoda; class Arachnida; order Araneae; family Eresidae; genus Stegodyphus; species Stegodyphus dumicola. The sequence continues at coordinate 2,054,075 of NC_140769.1, read as the reverse complement.
GCTTGAAACCTGCGATCAAGGCACATTCATATGAGATGCCCTTAGAGCACAAGACCTCAGATACGTGACATGTCCGGCTCAATTGCCATCAGATATTGGCTCGATACCCGTCAGATGCTGAAACGTTAATATTAATGTGTATGCTTACTAGAATGTAGGCTTCTTTTGAACAAATAATATTGCGATAATTGCCTGCATTTTTTTTTTTTTTTTTTTTTTTTTTTTTTTTTTTTTTTTTTTCTTTCATTTCTTATGTTTTTATTGTAACCGCGTTCTTCGAAAATTAATTTACTTTCACAAGCTTTCTTTGTCAATTTTCGATAAAATTACTTCAAAATGGGCAAAAACACAGTAGTAATGATTGACTGATTTTTAGAAATTAGCTAAACAAGTTTTGAATGTGTGATTTCAAATGGAAATGTGTATATCATTTAAGACTCGGAGTATGTTTTCTCAAATGTCTCGCTTTCCAAGGTTCGAAATTTCCGATTTAGTAATTCATTTATTTGTTAAGATTTCGGATACAATCATCTCAGCACTGAACACTTACTTTTACAATTCATCATTAACACTTCTACCACTGGGATAAAAAAATGTTTTACAAATATCATTATTATTTTTGCTTGATGTACAAAAATTACTCAGATTTTTGCCATATTTGGAATTAAAATGAGCAGATACGAACAACAAAATTCAAAGCAATCGCAAACATTGTTACATTCTACTACGAATCTGTAATAACCTACGAGGAAATGTACAGCGCTTGTTGCAATATGGCATCGATCACAGTACTTCGCTGCGCTACATATGGTTACAAGCTATGAAGGACGATGTAACCACATGTGCGGATATTAAATAATGATTTATGCCGAAGCAGAATAATGTATACCTAAGACAGCGGCAGGGAATACTATCAGTCATGACCTGATTCGGTCGATTGTCTTATTAAGACAGAATGATTAAGGGCTGCTTGCGCACAATAGAACTTAAGGCTGCCTTATATAAATCTACTCTTTAATTAACTACAGCACAGAATTTAACTAAATTAAGCCTATTCAAAATATTATCTCAATTTACTTGCAACTGTAATGTTAATATTACCATAAATTATACAGTTTCTTCATTCTTGAAATCTAACTGAAGACTTTGTATCATTGTTAATATTACAGTGGAGGACATAAGCTTAATTAAGTTTAGTCTTTATACGTTTAAAAAAGATTTTTTTTTTAATATTCTTTTCTAAAAACACTAATTTAAAAAAAATCTCAGACTTTCAGGTTGGGTTTGAATTTTTCAAAAGGACGTAAAATCTCAATTTTTGTCCTTTAATTCAACATTAAAACTGCTTTTAGTAAATAGTTTTTCATTTAAATTACAATTTGTTAATGAGAAAAAAAAGATGAAATTTTTAATTAATCAAATGTTGCAGTGTTTAATTTATTTGTATTCAATTTTCAGATACAGGTTTATATACACTGACGAGCCAAAACATTATGAACATTCAGACATTTTTCAATGAATTCGTTTGGATGACGCAGAGAGCACGTTATTAAGTTGGAATGGTATTTAGCGGTTGCTGATCTAAGCGAATTTGACAGAAGGCAGATTGAAATGGTCCGAAGACTCGTAATGAGTATCTCCGAAATTGCACGACTTAGGTTGTTCACGATCTACCGTAGTTAGTATTAATGCAAAGTTGATAAATAACGGCGAAACAAGCAATAAAAGCCAAAGTTTTGGACGTCGATGCGTCATCAAAGAAAAAGGATCACGGTACTGTAAAATCGGGGCCAGACAGAGGCTCACCTGACAGTGCAGACCCAAGTGAAAGAGTTCCGGAACATACAGTTTAACTGACATTGTTGGATATGGGACTGCACAGCAGACGTTGCACCCGTGTGCCTCTGTTGATCAAGCGTCACTGTCAACTACGCCTAAAGTGAGTCCAGAAATATCAAAACTGGACCCTGGATAAGTGAAAGATAAGATATATGCCTGGTCGGATGAATCACGATTTTTCATTCATCACGTCGATGGTGGCATCACGGTACGCCGTCTTCCAGGCGAACAATTGCTCTCTCCCCTGTACAGCAGGTCATAACACAGGCTGGTGGTGGAGGTATTATTCTTTGGGGGACATTCTCATGGAGGCTTTGGGACCCTTAGTCGTTTTAAAACAGACCAAGAAATCTGCAGAATATCTGAACATAACTGAGAATCAGTTGCACCTTTACATGACGTCTGTCTTCTCAAATGGAAATGAAATCTTCCAGCAGAACAAGCCCCATGTCACAAGCCTCGAATTGTATTGGAGTGCATTAAGGTACAGAAGGATAAATTTCAGTTAATGCACTGGCCATCTAACTCTCCGGATCTTAACCCGATAGATCCCATTTGGAATGTCATAGAGCGGCAGATCACACGACATTCTAAGGGAAACTGGCTCGTATACACGTTACACATGAGGAAAACTACGAAACGCCGATGCAGCCAGCCCTTTCACGGGATTCGAACCTCGGACCGAACTACCAGTGTTCAGCGACTTTACCGCTCGGCCGCTGGTGGACCTTTTGTCTAATGAAGACTTACGTCATGTCACTGTAGTCTTCGTAAGTGAAATTGAACTTTGGTTATAATTGGTGATGTGCGCTATGTGCTGAATCACGTGGCGTCTATGCCTCTACTTGTACTGAAATTCTAGATTCAGACCAGCTGAAACATATCCAAAGGGCTTTTGTGGAAAGCAATCAATCAAACTGATTACATGCATGCCTTATGGTGGGTGACATTATATGGTAATTTCCCCCCTTCTTCCAGCATGCCTTCGTGGTGTAACGGTTATCACAATCTGCGTGCATTCGAGAGCTCCACGGTTCGAGTCCAGCCGAGTGCATTGCCAATTTTTCATGTCTCCTGCTTCAAAATAACCTAATGACTCTACAACGCGAACAGCCAAATGTAACACACAAATACATCTGAGATTGTCCTAGATTTAATGTCTATTGTAGGTTAAGGAGTAACAAAGCTTTTTGTCTTTTTCTGTTTCTTAAAATTAGTATCAACTTTTCCTACACATGACCAGGATATTTTTATACCCTCATATCAAGCAAATGGAAGTAGAAGACTCTGAGTTTCGGATTTTCTTTCATATAGTTTACGCACTTCAGTTTACGAATCTCGCAAGTATTTGCAATCAATACACCTGATGTTCTTTACAAAGCATGTACCTAAAATTAATGTGATAATCTTGACTACTTGGAAGAATGAATCGCATATGCATTTTCAATCGTTATATGTGACGTTCTTGAGAGAGTATGGATTCAGAATTAATATGATAATGCTGAACCTTTCGACCATACATATTTGCAGTCCTTATGTGTGACGTTCTTGATAGCCTAAAATTAATATGATAATCTTAACTACTTCTAAAAACGAATCGTAAGTTTTTTTTTTTTTTTTTCAATCTTTATACGTAATGTTCTTGACAGAGTACGGACCCAAACTTAATGCTGTTATGACGTACTTCGTGATATTAATGACGTAACTATTAAAAATATTAACTTAGTTCGTCATCCTTTCGAGTGACTAATCTAAATGAAAGCACTTTGAATCCATTTCTTTTAGCACATATTTTACCAGAGACTACATTAAATCTTACCATTCATTCTTAAAGAACCTATATTTTATCAGTTATTAAGATAAGAGTGTACATCTGTGGAAAGCAACTTCTGCGTGTACGAGGGTCGGTTTCAAACTTATGCTGACTCCATTGACCTCACAATACTTACATCACCGATGTCAAAAAAGATATGAATTTACAACGTACGTTTGAAGTATGACCACAAATATCGGCTCTCTGTACATATAATCCTAACTTAATTGCCATGACATATTCTTCTGCAAAGGCTGAAAGAGAATTAGAATTAATAACACCAATGATCGTTAAATCATTGTCATGCACATGCCATCTTTGCATGTTTGAAAAACCTAAATGTTTACTAAAAACATTCTGATAATTTTTATTGCTATGAAGATTATTAATAAAATAGTATCTCCTTTTCCGAAATCAATTCCTTTAAATATTGTTACGAAATGTCAAAGCGCGGTGAGATGGCTTTCCCGCAAAGCAGTTTTAGGGTTACCATGAAATGGCAAGGGAAGGCGTATTTGCAACATTTGGCGAGAAATCGCCCATTTGACGACATTTGGTGTCAAAATTGGCGATATGCCTTGGACTGATGGAGAACCTTCTGAAACGAATTTAGCCCAGAATGTTCTCGAATACAAGCCGAAAGCTATATAAACCCTGCTGGTTCGCAGTCAGTCAGTAGTATTAAGAGTGTGTGCTTCATCGAGAGGGCTAGTGAGTGTGCCTCGTCTAGTCAGTATCGATTGTGTCTCGTCTAGAAAGTCAATCCCTGCGGAGTCGATCAAGTTGACAGCCGGGCAGCGGCAGCGGGACCCGAGTGGGTCGTCGAGTGCACCGAAGGAGTCTGTAAGTGTATTGCGGTTAGTACATCGTCGAGAGAGCGTGTTGAGCTCCGGGAACGACTGAACCGAAGAGTCGGGAGCCTTGCTCGTGTGTCGTCGAGTGCATCGCGAGTTGTAACGTGGAGAGTCTCGAGAGTACGTGGAGTTCCGAGAACGACCAAGCAGAGTCGGGAGTTGTACTCCGGAAAGCAGAGTCGGGGGCTTTGCAGGAAGCTGTCTCCACCGTTATTGCCTGACAGTCTGAAGGCTGTGTCGCTGATTGTTACAGCGTGTTTATAGTAGATCTTCGACGACTGTAAAAGTGTTTTGGAGCTGTCGTGATTAATATTGATAAATAAAGTGTGTTTCGATAGTTCATCCAGTGTCGTCGTTATTCACTCCAAATCTAGGAACCCCGTACGAACGTGAAGGAAGAAAATAACGTAACAACTGGCGTCAGAAGAAAGAAAAACGCAACAATATTTATAATTATTTCAGATTTGTAGTTATACATTTTTCCCAACTCGTCCTCGCATAAAAAGGTGTTGGGTGAGATTGTTTAGGACTATGACAAAGTATACGAGAGCTTTCTCACTAAAGGGAGCGATGCCTCCGTGAAGGACTTTCTAAGGGGAACTAATTCATATTCATGTTACACATGGGGGAAAACTACTAAAATACCTATCTCCTTATAAAAAGGGGAAATAAAGTCAGTAAGGTAGACTTTTTCCAAAAGAAAAAACTAATTTATGTGCTCAAAAACGCATTTTTTAGAAAATAAAATAAAACTTCACACATCATTTAAGATGAAGAAGAGATTAATTTGGTGATCAGGCCTTATACATGTGCATATCCTCTAAATAGTTGTACACCATAGACAATCTGTTAAAGGTCACTTGCCATATGCACAAAAGAACTTATAATTAACATTTTGGAATACACAACGCTAGTAATTTTTCGTTTAATATCTTATAACGTGGTGAATAAGGGAAGGTAGGATGCACTACCATAGTACAATGAATTTCGTTAACATTACGCTGGCCGAAGAAAATGCAATCAATTGCATGTGTATAGGATTTTCTTGCTTTTTCTTTTGATTTTCTTCAATTCTGTGCCACATTAAAATTATTATTTCTTTTTCTCCCCATTCTTCTTTCGAAATTCTCTTCATGATTTCCGTGTCAGCAAAACCTACCAAATTAAAATTTACAGCTTTGTAAATATGAACAACAGAGAAACTGTAAAGTGTAATCATTAGACTTTTTGCATTTGAATTTGAACACTTTACATTGAGTATCTGGAAGCATAGGTAGTCCTTTTGTTTAGTACCTTGCGGCTTCCCCGCTCTCTCCAGATGAGCATGCGATGAGAATCGCTACTCAGACTGAATCTGCTCAGACTGAATCTGCTCTCATCTGTAAAGAGTACTCGTCCCCATTCATTGTCTGTCCAATTCCGGTATTCCCGGCACCACAGAGAACGCCTTCTCCGATGGGCAGGCGTTAGAGGTACACACCGTACAGGGCGTCGTGCAAACAGACCACCACCGTGCAGTCTTCTCGCCACGGTAAAACGCGATATCGGTCGTCCAGTCGCCTGTATCGTGTGTCTAGCGATTCCTCCCGCTCTCTGCCGCCTGTTTCTTCTGGCCTGTAAGGCAATATACCGGTCATCTGCGGGTGTGGTTCCTCGGGGACGACCACTACTAAACCCCCGGATAGCTACTCCTGTAGTTTGAAATTGTCTCCAAAGTCGTGAAACGATGCTGTGAGCAATTCCGAACTCTGCAGCCACACTTGTCACACTGCGGCCTTCCTCCAACTTCCCAATGATTCGACCTCGGGTAAAAGCATCCAGATGTCGTCTAACAAATTGATTATTCGCCATTTCTCGCTGAGGCAGCAACTCTGTGTGATTTTAACTGCTATACGACGTGCAATCTCTTTGCCAGAAATACTGATCTTACACCGACAACATGCTTTATACTACTCAGACACTCCCCCATTACGTCTACCTGCATATCTGCGCATGTGCTACCGTACATCACCTTACTTAATCTCCTGATTGGTCTTTCTGTCCGCTCTGCCTCTTCGTTCAGCTGATATGCTAATTTTTCGACTTCGTCCTTAATTTTTGCACACCAGTGTAGTTACGTGAACCTGTTGAGAGATATGTGACAAGCTTCAGAAGGTTAGATTCTGGTTAAGTTATTTAAATACGACAGAGCACGTAAACGCCATCTACTTAAAGAGAAGGATGCTTTCGTGGAGGACTTTCTAATTGAAAACTGGTTATTATTCGCCTTACATATTGGGAAAAACCATACAATATTACTATTCAACCAGACCCTTAGCCTGGGAGCGAACCTAGATCACCCTCGCAGTATTCAGGAATCCAAACCACTAGGCCATTAAGTAGAAAAGAAATATATGTGATTTGTTGTTTGTGTTGCTAATGTTCTCACTTGTCAGACAAGCCCATGAAATTCCTCGTGCAAGGACCACAAGTTCACGCCCGTCGTTGGTAACTGCCTCGAGCATCTTACAGGTGACAGTGCGATTAACTCAGTTCCTCCCCCGATTTTGATGGAGAGCGCCCCGGGGTACGAATCCGAGGGTCTCCCAACTTTCTTACCCTAATATAAACCTCTCGAGAGGCCTTTCGGCTCGCCACATATTTAGATGCCCAATACCGCACGGACACTATACATTTACAAACATCCATGCCTTCTCCGCGATTCGAACCCAGGTCCTTCGGCACGGCAGACAGCGGCGTTAACCTCTATACCGGTTGGGTGGCACTCTTTCTGTTGTGTTGTGATTTTGTGCGCTCACTTGTCTCATTTGTAGCAGTCCAAGCCCACAGAATTCCCCATGGCAAGGAGAGCAGGCTTACGCCTGTCGTTGGCAACAGCCTCAAGCACCCTACAGGTGACAGTGCGATTTAGTTTTGCCCCCAGTTTTGATGGACAGCACCCCAGGGGACGGGTCCGAGGGTCTTCCACCCCTCTTTTCCTACCAGCAATCTCTCAAGAGGACTTTCGGCTCGTCGCACATTTAGAATAACCCCATGCCGCACGGACACTATACATTTATAAACATGACTTCTCCGGGATTCGAACACAAGCCCTGCGGCACGGCAGTCAACGACGCTAACCACTATGCCAGCTGGGTTGTGATCTGAAGGAAGGAAGCTGAAACAATAAATGAAATGTGGTTAGGTTATTTACTTACGGCAAAGCCTCGAGAATCATCTGCCTAAGGGTAGGGATGCCTTAGTGGAGGACTTTCTACTTTTCGTAAAAACGTTACACGTGGGGAAAACCACGAAAACACCCACGCGATCATCCCGTTCGCGGTATTCGAACCTCGGACCGAACTACCAGTGTTCAGGGACTTTACCGCTCAGCCTCCTGCTGGGCACTAAATGAAATGTGGAGATGGTGTTATACATTTTCAACGTGTACCCCAGAAAGCCAATGGACGCTGCATGACATGGTACATGCAGTTAAGATACTTGCGATTTCCAGACCATTTTAATTCTATTCACTGTTTGTCCGTTTATCTCACAGCGTTAAAGATGACGTATCACTACGAAAGGCTTATCCAAAGAACTTAAAATACTAATTTCCAGTTCATGCGACAACTAGCTAATGAAACTCCTTTTATTTCCCATCAGTTACTCATTTCAATTCTGAATTAGATTAAAATATAATCGTGCAAAATTATTAAAACTTCGTGATTCTTGAAGAATTAACCAGTTCTAAAAATGAAACCATGATATCGCAAATTATCGTATTTCCTCGAATATCCCCCCCTCGCGTAAATTTTCCTGTAGGATTTTAGCGCTAATTTATAAAAATTTTTAAATGTTTCTATAAAATTTCTCTTGCTTTGTTGGTGTCTTTCTTTCCGATGGCTATTTATTGGGAAGTTGCTTTCCTTGCTTATTTTTATTTTGTTCAGTGTATTCCTTTTTGTATCTGTTTATCATCGATTTTATTTTCTCTTGCATTTGACATTTGAAACGCATTTCGAGCAGATTCTTCGTTAAGCTACCCGGACGAGGCACTTGTTATTAATCTCAAAAAAGTTTACAAACATGAGATGTCGCCTTACTTGTATTATTTACGTTCCAGCTCACTGTCGTTTATGTACCCAAACTTGATGCGCTCAAACGTTCTCATCGTTCCTCCGATGTTTAGCTTGAGATTTGCGGTCAAACCTCATCCATGTGAGGTGCCTGTAGGACTTTAAAAAGAAATTGACGCGAATTACCAGCCCATATTGTAATCTCAACATCACTATGTATTCTTATTGAAATATAGGTTTCGTTTAAAGAAGTAATATTGTAATAGTTACGAGTAGTTTATCCATGACCACCTTGCATTCTTATGTTCTTACTGTAACCTCGTTCTTCAGAAATTCAAATTACTCCCATAATCCCCCCTTCCCGGATTTTCGGACAATGAAGTCAGTTAAAAAAAATTAGGTGAAATACGCGAGAAAGCACGGTATATATTTCCTCATTTCTTTTTGAGTTGCGGAATAACTACTTAAATCTTTGAAGCAGTATTTATACTTTAAAAACAAAAGAGGGGGAACCTTAATTTAGATCTAGTACAGATCTAATTTCCGCTGTTCTCGTACTCTAATATAATATAGAGTAATTACATGCTTCAGACATTTTGAGTTGTTTTTATGGACGTTTCCTTCTTTCATTAATTAAAACTCACTAGAAATGCAAAATTCTTTAGTTTGAATTCTCCCGAATTATTCAAGCGTTCTAATTGCTTTCCTCTGGTGTTTTGAAGAGTCACAAGCAGCAGTTCGTCTGTTCTTTACAAATTGTTAAAATAGTCAAAGTACTATTTTTTTTTCGCATCTAAGCTATACTAAAAGGAAAATTTATTAAAATTGCTGAAAAGTATGCGTGATTTAATTTACACTTCAATGAAATATCCGGCACGAATATTCTGTGCCCTGTTATTCACGCACAGTAAAGTAAATAGCGCTATACGCAAAAAAACTATTTACACGCGCTTTTAATTTTTAATTTGATTATTTAATATTTTCAAAAAGATATCTAAATAAAACAGTTAAATATATTGGGATAAGTGCATTTCCATATTACTCATTTTTCACAAATATGAGATTGTAAACGATAGGTTTATTCGGTTTCACAAAATTATATTCTCTTTCTTTAATTTTTACGTTAACTAAATTACGTATTAACTTATTTAATTTAATATTTTCGTTATACGTTTTAATTGACTTACAAAACGCGCATTTTCTCCAGAAGGTGCAAGTTAGATCAAAATAAAACACGAATAATCGCTGAAAGTTGAATTTATTTGTTATCCCTGTTTGCTAATAATGGTTTACTTAACTTTAACTTGTCAACAGCAGAGTTTAACTAGAATGCTTCTCACATGTCTAGAAAACGTCCATTCTTTAAAAAAATAACTAAATAAATAACAATCAAATTAAAATAAAGCATGTAAGGTATGTTTTAATTTTATAACAGTTATTTTAATTTTGAAAGCCTTTCCTATCACTAAAACGGCAAATCATTTTTTCAAATTATTGCCACCAAATATTATCACCCTGCATTATCTTTAAAGAAATTATAATCATGAGGAATCTACATGCATGTTTCTAGTACTGTGAAAAATCAACAGAATCTAAAAACCATTCAATTCTGAATAACGTGGTCCTCCACCCGAACATGTGCACCTGGAAGCCCGAATTTTGAATTTATTTAAATATCTATTTCATATTTTTATTCATATTATATTTGTGAAACGATATTTTTGAAAGAATGCTAAACTCCTAGACTAAGGTTTTACCTGGAATCATACGAGATTCTATCAGAAGATCAGAATGGTTCCAGAAAAGACACGTGAACTACCAATTCAATTTTAAAGCTGCTTTACAAAATTAAAACCGGTTTCAATCTAGGGCGAAGCTCTTTGACTGTTTTTGTTGATTTCCAGTAAGCCTACGACATAATATGAGAAGAAGACTTCGAAATAGACTTCAAGTTTATGGAAATGGGGATAAATGTACAACTGGTACAGAAAGTTTTTATCTCAAAGATGGGCGAAAACCAAATGGAACGCCCAGAAATCAAATCACAAGCAAAGTAAATTTGGTCCACCTCAAGGGAAAGTTAGCAACTGCACCCTCTTTAGCATTTATGCAAATGATTTGTTAACCAAGTTAAAAAGCATAGTTTTAAAATATGTGTATGACTTCATAATTTTTTTTATCTCTTCCTCTGTTAATAACACCTACTGGTTCGAGGTTTCAAAGTCCGAATTTCCAGAAACTGGCATGAGAAAGAGACTGTCAAAAGCAGAGACTTTAAAATTTCCCGCATAACTATCCTGTGTGAGAAACACGCTGCAACCCAACGCTACTCTAAAAACGCGCTTATATTGAGCGGCGGGTAAAGATGTGTTCTATGTTAATGATTTTTCTAACATCACATCAGTTGATTATATATCTTTCAGATTAGTTAATTATATATCTTTCAGATCAATTAATGATATATCTTTCATATCAGTTAATGATGATTCTAATATCAGTTAATGATGTAGACCATCAATTAATGATGTAGCTAACCATTAATTAATAATGTAGGTAATCATCTTCTTCTAATATGGTTAAAGACGTATTCTAACGAGCGGCAGTTAAAGATGCTAAAGATGTATTTTATTAAGACAGACAAAATTTCATTGTTAATTTTAATGTTAATATAGAGTATATTGTAGTGTTCGTCTACGTGTGGCCTCTTTATTGAGTTACTCTATTTTTTCTTAATATTGGTTCAACAGCGAAAGAGATACAGTCACCTCTGGAAGAAAAGGATTTTGATATTTCTATTGAAATAAAAACCTATAAAACATTTTAAAAGATTAAGTTAATTTTTTATAAATTTTTTAACAGAAATATTTTCTTGACTTTAATTGCAAAGTACATCTGGTACTTTATACCTGGATTTTTTCACTTTTAATACATCGCCTTAATTTCTTAGACATATTTCAAGGTGCACGTATTTATACGTTCTTACAGACACAGTAAAAAATATTCAAGGCCGTATATGTACGGACTTCCCGGTCAAAGGGTTTTAATAGGAACATTTAAAAGTGCTACGTCTAGCGAAATACGACATTGAAACACATATACGTGAGCGCGTAATTTTTTTTTTTTTTTTTTCGTTTTTCATGCTTCTCTCTTTGTGAGAAAAGAGCAAGCGGTTATCTCCTCGATCATATTTAACTGTCGCTTTCTTCATACGGAAGTCTAAAATTAGAGTTCTCACATCGATACAAATAGGAATTGTATCGATAAAAAATCACTTAATGGATAGCTTTCGGTCTTCTAACATATGGGGAAAAAATCGGTATTCTTAGCCAGGGAACGCCTACCTGGTGAAAAATGTTCGAGACCCGGAAAAATGTAGCTTTCCGAAGAAGAGATGGGGCAGAATGTATCATTCTACAGTTCGTATTTCGGCCGATTAGTCATATTGAGAATGAAAAGTGGTGGATAGGGGGTCTTTCGAATAAGATTTAATGCCGTGGAAAATCGAGAGTGATCCTGCGATGCACTCCGAAATCGAACATTTGCGAAATTTTAAATTGCTTTTTCCTTGTATTAAAAAATAAAAAAGAAAAGAGTTTTGTTTCTTCTTCAACATCAAAACTTGAGATTTTAGCATTGTTTATGAATTTAGCTTGTAGTGTAAATCAATACTTTGAATGGTTCTATTGTCCAATTACAGTTCTAAAGTTTCGGTCCTCAATAATTTCTTGCATTTTTTCGAGCTACCACAACGACAAAAAAAAACATTGCAGGCAGAATGGAGTGATTTGAATACATAAAATTTCGAATCACATTCTAAGTATCTAATTTCTACAACGGCATTTCGAATGAATGTTTTTCCTTCAAACTAAGATCCCAAATCAGCCTCTATTCTTTTTATTCGGATATCGGTAATCAGCGTTCGATAATTTCTGCTTGTATATCGAAATTCGACCGAATTCCTCTCTTGAATTGAGTGACATGAATTCCTGCAGCTGCAGCAAATGCTGCATCTAATCAAGTCTTTTCTTATAATAACATTAAAACTCAGCTTAAGGAAAGTGATGCCTTCGTGGAGGATGTCCTAAGGAAAACTAGCTCGTATTCTTGTTGCACATGGGAAAATCCATAAAAATTAGCCATATTGCCCGTTCACTTGAATTCGATTCGGGGATGAACTACCTGTTTTCAGCAGTCCTTAAATGCACGACGACTGATGGAGCAATTTTAGGTTTAGTTACTCTTATTTAAAATAGAAACATGATAAATTTAAAATTAGGCAAAAAAACTTGGGACATATTTTGATCAAATCTCCGTTGATTTCAAAGAAAATCACACATAAGGGTAGCTTCTTCAGCAGGAAAAGAATGTGTAAAATGCAATAACTAGTTTTATAACTAACATTATGTTTTAGATAAAAAAGTTATTTCAATTTTCGATATAAAAATGTCGCTTTTTTCAGCTTTTACAAATTGTGAAAAAAGGAACCTAGGGCTAATCGCCCTCATAACTGATCGAGTTCTATTTCAAAATTCTGCTAGTTGCATTTGACCAGTCCTAAACTCTGATAATTGTTTCCATATTTCTTTTTCTGAATGTAAAATAGAGTAAAAAGTAAAATACCAAAATATTTACATACTATATTACCGTTCGAGCCGCCCAGAGGTATAGTGGTTAGGGGAGCTGACTGAGATACCGAAGGGCCCGGATTCGAACCCCGGAGAAGACGTGGGTGTAACTTCTCTGCCCCCCCCTCCTCATAGGAGGTAACGATGGTCGCCCGTTAGGTGCCTTCACAATAAAACGGCCACCATTTCTGGCTTTTACAATGGCCAATGCTGAAAAGGCAAGTGTCGGCAAGTGTTCGAAAAAAAATATTAGCATTCCAACGAAAGTTCCGGAAAGAAAGAAATTTGTAATATTTAACTAATTATGACAGTATACTTGAGGGTTACCTTCCTAATGAGTTGATGTCTTTTTTTGCCGAAGATTCAGAAGTTATTTGAATAATGCAAATTATACAAGGGCTAACGGCCTTCGTGAAGAAATTCCTAAAGGAAACTGGCTCATATTCACACTACGCATGGTAAAAATTATAAAAACCACAACTACATTCAGCTCGTGTTTGCTTGGGATCGAACTTTCAAAATTCAGTTGTCATAGCCACTCGGCCATAGACGAAGTAGAATTTTCATAGGAAAGTGATCCATTTTTACATAAGGAGACAGAAAAATAAATCATATAATCTTCCATCCCGGCGGCCCATTCATCCGAGATTTGTACTCGGGGCGCACGATTCAGGCAAATGAATGTATTAACTGCAAAATAATGTGCGCTGTCCTGAGCTTTGGTTTCAGCCTCCAGAAGTTTTACGAAGCAAAAACGGTTGATGAATATACATCCGATTAAAGAATTCATTTATAGGAATGCATATGAAATTGGTTGTTTCTCATCATTTACAGCAAAGAAACTTCATAGCTAAGGCTCATTATGTATTAAATTACTTAATTGGCATCTCGGTAAGAGTTGACGAAAGTTGTTGTGTTGTTACGACTCATTTCACTTGGCTCACTTCAAGTAACAACAGTACGAGCCCACTAAATTCATCATGACAAGGAGTGCAATATTGCACGTGTTGTTGACCCTAAGCACCATATAGATGAAAATACGACTTTGTCCTTGGGGGCTACAAGTCCGAGGGTCTCCCACCACTCTTCTCATACCATCAAACTCTCAAGAGGACTTTCGGCTTGCCGCGTATTTAGAGTGCTCCCATGTCGCGCAGACACTATACATTTACAATTATCCTTACTTTCTCTGGGATTTGAACCCAGTCTCTTGAGTACGGCAGTCAGTTTCGCTAGCCAGAATCCTGATTAGCTAGCTGTTGACGAAAGTAGAGGCAAAATAATATGATGACTGAATTAATCTCTCCGTCGTCCGTAACGCGTCTAGCGCGTTCAAGTGAAACTTCCGCAGGGCGGCCGTAACGCGCCTCAAGCGTTCTTCTGCATTTTAAAACTTTTAAACGTTTAAAATGCTTTTCAAATATTTACTTGTTTGGGTTTTTATTTTTGTTTTCTCTAATACCTCCTAGAGAGTAGCACTCATCAGGCATTCTGTTTCTAATTGAATTTTCCCCGGGCATTAGGAATATTCGTGCCATTTTACATAAGATACAAGACAGTGAGAGATGGCTTCATCGTCTATTCAGCAGAAAAAGAGAAAAAATGAGGTTGTGAATTGGAAAGACAAGAAGGATATACGGTTGAAGAGTACAGTCTATAATAACTCGATGATAAATGTTGTAACACGGAAAAGAACTGTAAAAAAACCAATAATTGTAAAATGATTACAACAACAAAATGGGAGGAGTGGACCGCCTGGATCAGATGCTATCAAATTATCCTGCTGTTAGAAATAAGCAGAGATATTATTTTTCCATTATGCTTTATTTCCTTGTAATTTTACTTAATATTCATTGACCTTCATCCAGTACGAAAGTCATGTATGGAAAGTTATGATGTACAGAGAAAGCAACATTACACACTACGAAAAACAGGCGGCCGCTGGGGGTGAATTTTCGCGGACGGAAGAGGACGAGAAAAGGGTTAATTAGAGTAAAATCCTACGATTTTAAAGTAAGTTTTTTTCTTCTAGATTTGTGCAAAATAACCGTATTATTCTGGTATATATTCTGGTAAACGTATTACATATTTTCCGTACCTGTTTTCGTGATATAGGAGTTTAGTCAGTCCGGTCAGCAAACTGGAAGTTCTGTCGTTTTAATAGCGCAGGGGCGCAGTTGCATTACCGCAGTTCCTCTTTCGCATAATTTGATAATCTCTACATTTGCCTCTGAACTAAAATTCGTCGTCGCTTGAATTTATTCGACTGGGTCTCGTACTTCTCGTACTTATTCGACTGGGAGAACGTAAAGAGTTGTTGCATTCCACTTTGCGTGCTCTCGTGATATAAGTTAGCACATCCAACCCGTCATGAATAAGATCCATGGTTCGAATTTCAGCTAAGCCAGAATGGGTGCCTTTGAGTCGTCGCCGCTTGGGCTGTTCTCCCTCAAAACAGGTATAGAACTGCGCATTTATTGCAGTGAAGCTATACCTGTTCGACCATTAGTCAGATTCTGATGTTTCACCCACTTATATACTGATAGGGACATTGTAATTAAAAACAAAGAGGGCAATAATTCGTCGCTTCTTAAATTTGTGATCAAGTGGGTCTTGTAGCTCTATCAAGTCGCCCTTTCAATGGGGTGATATACAATGATGATGACCGTTGGATGGGGTAGAATGTAAGAAATGACTGCATTCCTCCCTGCTTGCTAACCTGATGCAATTTGTTAATACATATAGTTAGTACTAGTACATATAGTTAGTACTACTTATATCCGCAGATGAAAAACCTAAAAGATGACAGTTTTATTTCTTTAAACGCTTCCTTATTCGAAAACCCTAGTACTCTGCACAAAGGGTTCCACAGTTAACCTTTACTAACTCTTTATCTAGAACCGCCAAAATACCTGTTCCCTCTCGTTAAAAATTTACGATTTTTCTATTGAAACATTTTACTTAATTTTTTCCTAAATTTTAATTAACAAATGGTTTCCGCCGTAATTAGAAAAATCTCTTTGATTCATATCTAAATACAAACCAAGCGCTTTTGAGAATTGCGTGATTTTTTATGCACTTTACTTTCTTCATTATTTCAATTAATTCTGCACGAGACAGTCTGTGCCTCTTGTCTCTTCCACTCCCACGTATTGTTATTTCTTCTTCCCGAGTTTTTAATTTATCATAAGACACGCTGTGATTTACTGTATGAATGACAGCCGCTTTGTGTAGCTTTCCATTGAGAAACGAAAAAAAAGAATGCTTTTTCAGAGATGTAAGTAATCTATAAAAACACAAAATGCTTAAATTGAGAAAAAATGGAGGAAGGTTTTTTAGGTGAATTTTACTGAAATTAAGGAGTGAATTTTTTGTTTGTTTGTTTGAGTGATAAAATGAAAAAGGAGAATATTGTTAAATACGAGGGTTATCGAAACTAATGGAAGCGCAAACAAAATGAAGAACTGCATACCTAATATAGTGCAAGGGCAAATTTTACAACCAGAACTGCTTGAATTCTTCTTGACATAAGAGCATACAAATTCTACATGGCAGTGCAGATATTAGCGTTAGCTTAAAGACTATTAAATTCGTTTTGGCGTTTTGTGCCGAAAACTTTAAAAGTCTGAATCACTTTTCAAATAATTGCCCCCAAATATTAACTCCCTGTCTTATATTTAAAGAAATTAAATAATGAAAAATTTGCATAAAAGTATGTAGTTTTCTCGCTTTGTGATGAAACAACACTACCTAAAGAATTTATAAGTTTTTGATTACGAAACTCAAGATTTCAAAGCGAGCAATGGCAACACTGCGGCAAGAAAAAATGTTTTTATTTTCAGCTCGGGAGACTATGTATTGAAAAGTTTTCAGGTTAAAGGAGCTATGCTGGATATAATTAGCTAATAAAATCAAAAATTAAAAATATTAAATTGCAGTTCTGCATTTACTCAGGACAAATAAATACATATTTTTCGTCATTATTACCGTGTTTCTGAAGCATTGATCATTTGCTAATATACATTTTTATTAGTAATTCGTAGTTTAAACTAAATTTGCATTGGAGTAACAAAGATTTTGTTTGCAGTTAACTTAGATAGATAATAACAACAATAAAAAAAAGATAAGAAAAGAAAAAGTAAGAAGGAAAGAAACGAGAAAAAATTATTCTTCTTTCCACCCTTTTAATAGCAGTCTCATTAACTTAATTTGGAGGGTAATTTTTCTTATCGAATTTTTTAATTGCCCTGACGTAAAATGAACTTGAGTGTATTTAGTTACTTCTGCATAAAACGAAATACATCTGTGTTTTCCCACTGAGAATGAAATGCGTAATTCAAAAACATTTGCGATGGCAAACATGAAATTCTAAGTATGAATTATTAGATAAAAAGTTAATAATTTATTATTTCTACGCAAATACTTTGCAAACTATTTGAGATAGCATGGAGAAATAATTTTCTCCCGAGTTTAGCCTTTTATTACCTTTCTCTTTCTGTTGTTGGTGGTGTTGACTAATTCTCACTTGTCTGACTTATAATCTGCCCAAGCCCACGAAATTACCCGTGGCAGGGAGCGCAAGATACTCCTGTCGTTGGAAACAGCCTTGAGCACCTTACAGGTAACAGTGCGAAACCGCCCCCAATTTTGATAGAGAGCACCTCTGGGAGACTAGTCCGAAGGTCTTCCCCCCCTCTTCCTCTACCCCCAACCTCTCGAGAGGACTTTCGGCTCGCCACATATTTAGATGCCTCCATGCCGCACGGACACTATACATTTACAAACATCCATGCCTTCTCTGCGATTCGAACCCGGGTCCTTCGGCACTGCAATCAGCGGCGCTTACCACTATACCCCTATAAATATATTATATATTTAAAATGAATGACACAACAATAAGAAATAAATCAGAAAAACTACATAAGGTATTTCTCCAGCCTTCTTATCATGCCTTCGTGGTGTAGTGATCAGCAGCTCGGCGCGTATTCGAGAGGTCCGTGGTTCGACTCCCGGCGAGGGCATTACTCATTCTTCATCTCTCCTGCTCCGAAATAATCTAATGTCTCTACAACTGTAATGAATTTGTTTCATAAATGCAACTATATCACAGAAGCTCAATTCTCCGCGTTTCACTGTCAGTACTAAGATATGCAATACGTTGCAATATGTGGTCTTGCATTATTTTGTTGGAAGATGGCTTTCGGCAGGCCTCGAAGATAGGGCACAACCGCTGGATCTAAGAGATCAGAAATGTACAATTGCGTTCAAATTACCGTCGAGCCGAACTAGAGATATGCGTATCGTGTACCCAACGGCTGCCCAAACCATTACACCAGGTGCAGAGGCCTCTATTCCGAAATCGAATGCAAGCGGCGACGTGTAGTCTCCTCGGTTTCTCCACACACGTATACGGTCATCCGAATACTACACGCAAAACCGGTACTTGTTTGAAAAGACAACATTATGCCACTCCTGTTTTGTTTTGTTAGGGAGTAGCCCGGTCCACCTTGCAAAACAAAGTTTGCCCTATGACCATATACGGGTTACGCCAAATTATGCCACTCCTGTATCTAGTTTCATCGTTCGGCGCACCAGAGTCGCCGTCTTCCTCTATGCTACATTGTCAAATGAAGCCGACGTAATGGTCGCCTTGCTGATAGTCCACGCTGCTGCAAACTTCCTGGGAGCTGATACTGAGCGTGCTGTAAACATGCTCATTTCCTGATTAAACGGTCAGTGATGTGGTCGTACGGATTTGCAGGGCTGATCTCACAATATATCTGCGTTTAGGCATGGTAGGGCATTGAAATCCTGCATGCCGTTCAGTATGACCCTCAGCAATCTATTGATTCCATATTCGCATGACAGTGTTTGGATATCAAGCAATACGGCAGGCGATATCACGGAACGATAATCCACATTCTCGATAGGGAACGATCCTGCTTCTATCGAATTTCGACATTTTCTTGTAAGCATTTATTCTTCTTACTCGAGACATAACACGATATTCTGAGCAAACTCCGACCTTACCAAGCGGTTTACAAAAGAGAAATCCACTACACATCATTTCTTTTATGCAGTGCTTCAGATGTCGTTTTTCCCTCTTGAGTCGTGTAAATGCGCTGAAATACTAATTATTCGCATATCCCAACCACTTCTTCGTTTCATGTTATTTTGACGTTCCTCAGATCATTCCTTCCTGGTGTTGCTATTTTAGTAGATAGCAGTGTAATAAATCAATGTTTAAAAAAAAGCGCAATTAAAAAAAGTAATACAGTAAGCTTTTATTTAAAATGGGTATGATTATTAATGTCCTAAAAGGCGAAAAATAATTTATGATATATTTTAATGGGAAGAATAGATTAATTCATTCTATTTACAGAATACGCTTAAAATTTTACATCATGACAAATAAAAATGTCTGCCTCCCACGCTAAATTTAAAATGATAAAGTTACAATTCTCATACTAGTTTCATTGAAAAAAATTTTTTCTGCTCTATTCGAATGTGCATACTGCTTTGTCATCGGCAGAATATAACATGTTTGCGAATACAAAATTTGAAGTAGGCTTTTATCTGGAAGTAGGTTTAAAAGTGGTTTAAAAATTCTATAAAATAAATTACATGCAAAAATGTATTCTTCCTCTGAAAATAAATTATTTATTCTTCTTGGAGGTACTTTAGAAATCAAATTTTTCTTTCTCACTCAAACAGTACCGATTTATTTATGGTAAACTTAATAAAACTGGATTTATATAGCATAAAATTAAGTTCATAATAACTCTGTTATCATAATATGTACATTCATTCATTCTTGGACTTGCCAGAGCGTCGTAATTCCTTTTCAGATATTTGTTTACTTTGTACTCATATACATATTTTCCTTTAATAATGATGTACGAAACATATAATAAAGCATTACATAGAAGCTTAGGAATTGTTTGCGTATTTTATTAACAAAATGTTTATTCTTCTTTATGTGTCAGCATTAACATTAAAAGATTAACATTTACTACGTAGCAACAACTCGCTGATTAGTATTTACTCCGTAGCGATTTTGTTCCTTTTATCGCATTTTAACGCATCAAACATAAATTGGAAAGACGTTTGTGTTGTGTAAGAATTCATTTTACATGCATTTACCAGTCTAAGTGGTCTTCGTATTAAATTATCATAATCATAACGAATTCTCTGAGTGAAATATTTTTACAGAATTCTATTGTTATTATTGAAAAGCTGCAACATAATAATGCAATAAGAATGACTTCATTATATCATCCACAAAGAAACCGCAAAGTCATGCTAATAAATTGCACATTAGTGTTCCTTATGTACAGGTATGCCAATATATACAGATTCCGTTCCGACGATGTCGTAGAAACATAATCGTAGAGACATAGTTATATAGCATAAAACGGAGTTCCGTCCATAGCTTCCAGACACGATTTAAATTAATTTTAGTCAATTAGACAACTTAAATTTGTGAATGCAGGGATGTGTCTACAGCTTTAGCACTCTGTTTTCTCGCTCAATAGGTTTCGCGCGTTTGCTCTGATTGGTCGACATAAGGCTGAAAACTTCGAATTTTATGCCAAAAGCCTTAAACCAGTTTTTGTGACGTAGCAAGGTCTGGTTATCTAGCAACAAGGTTCGGCTGAAACCAGTTATGACTTATATACCACCGTGTAAACGGGTCTAAAGCCCTTAACCCCGACCGTATTTTCGAAAGCGTGGCTCGGAGGCATATATACTTCCAGTTATAAAAATATTTTGAATGACGCAAAAAATTTTCATTAATATCTAATAACTAATACTCTACAAGCATAGTGCATCTGATCTCGCATTGCGTATCTATCTGACTTTCGCATTTTGTAACTATCTATAGGCATTGTGTATCTAATATAGGCACTGAGTAACTACACAAAGTATATAAGCATTATATATATTGCTTATACAAGTGCAAGCAATCTAATAACAAAATTTAGTATTCTACAGTGTGTCTGCATGCTTTATGTATGTTTTATATGCGCATTTTACATGTGATCTATATGTCTCTTTAAATGTGTAAGTGTATAATATATATTAGCTTATTATATTTCATTATAAGTATACGTTTTACTTGTATAAGTGTGTGCAAACTAATATCTAATTTCTATTATTCTGTAATGTGCTTACATGTTTTATATGTGTTATATACGTGCTTTTTTACACGTGTTTTGTATGTGTCTTTATATGTGCAAGTGTAAGTGTATGTGTTTGTATATACTGCAATTAGTGTCTAACAAACCAAGATGTAATAAATCATTCGCGTATCGATCAAAACTAATGTATTCTTAAGACGCCTCTGTATGGCCATGTACAATTACGTAAAATTCTTCAATAAACTCCCGAGGTGGCTTCGTGAGGCTCCTAGGAGTTGACAGGGGAGGGGACGGGAAATATGCCTGTTTACCTCTGTTAAACATCAGGCGTCCCCGTCCTCCGTCACCTGTATTTACGGCTTATAATTTAGCAAACTTTTATACTCATTATAAAAAGCACACCACAAAACTTTGACTGCCGTACGATAAAAACTGAGAGACATTTAATTTCTAAATTTTGATTTTTAGCTTTGTAGGATTTATTTTAATTTTCTATTAAGTATTTTTATTTTGGAACAAGCCTTTCTTTAGCTTATCATTTTCCACCTACGTCTGCCCGCCAGAATGAGTTTTCAGGATTACGTTTTATATAAATCAGATAGAAACACGTACTTAAACTGAAGTCTCGGTCACTTCACTAGAACAGCATATTCTGCCTTTCAACCACGTTGTTGCTGCTAATCTAATTTAAGTGTTATACGGCCGTATATGTGCCTGCTAGTATTCCCCAGTAATCTTAAATAAGGGCCAATTCTTTAAGTTAATTCTGTGCAGTTTCGGGTCATTTACTTTAGTTAATATTAAATTAGTTTTAAATTTTCAATCTTACGTTAAAGCGCAAGTGGAGGCTTATTGTAAGCCCGAAAAAAGACAGTTTGTTCCTCTGAGTTGAAATAAAGAGTTCATTAACTCTTCTTTGGACTTGTTATTCTATAGAATTCTGCGAATAGTCGCTACACACTTCTTAAGTATTCTAGCTTTCAACGAACACTCATTTAGCTAGGATATAACAACTTCCTTTTCAGCTTGCTATAAAAGATAAATTAATAAATAAATTAAAATAATTAAAGACTGACTTTTTTTTCTCTTTACTGTCATTCAGTGATATTCATTTGTAATATACGGGTATGTAATATTTTTAGTTTATGATTTTTAAAGGCTGTAGGCGGAATTTCCACATAAATAATTTGTTAAGTATGTAAAGGTTAGAAATACAGAGGGTATTTCTAACCTTTACATATTAATTTATAACCTTTGTTGTTTGATTTCTAAATTAATACAGAGGGTGTTTTACATATTTTTAGAAAGATGTTGATAAAACATTAAAAAAAACAATTATTTTCTAATAAAAATTTATGGCAATAGTTTACTAATTAAAATTAGAAATATCCTTTGCTGCTTTAAATTTACTCTTCTTCCAAAATGCCACACGTAAACAAGTTGTGGATTGGAGGATATGTTTCTGAGCTTTTCGAAAAGAAATATTCCTATTCTATAACATAAAAACGTTGTGAAATGCATGGTATTAAAATTTATAAATATAAAATAAGCAACATTATTAATCGCATGGGAAAAAACCTAAAAGTCGTCCCTTCTACATGGAAAGAAAAATTCCAAAGGTCATAATGTTCACCAGCTTTAGTCGACACAATGTAGCTCAACTCATTTATAGATTACTATATGAAAACTCTTTAGCAGGAGATAAATGGAAATACATTATGACCTTTTGAAGCATAAGTTCATCTAAATGACTGCAACAAAATAAGTGTATTTATTATTGAAAACGATAAATAAAAAAATACAGCACTGACAGAAAAAAATTGCACAAATTTCATCAGTTTCTACCAATGCAAAGAAAGGTTTAGTAAAGGATTTATGTTTGTGGCAGGATTTTCTTACAGCGGGAAAATAAAAATAAGAAGTCTGGGAAAATCAACTCAACGTACTATCAAGAGAAAGTTTTATGTTCGATATTTACAGAAGAAATTCTATAATTCTTTTAGCTCGATGACTTTCAAAGAGTGAAATTTCATCAAAACAAATCAGCAAGTCATACTTCTAAAATCACCACTGCATTCCTTGAGCAAAATGAATATTGATAGAGGTATTGCATGTATACCTTTTCGACGTATTCTTGCGAAGTCTTTTCAGTTTTCATGTATTCATGTCCTCTGGTCTCTTGAAAAGAGCTCTTTCTAACCGCAAACTCACCATGATGTATGGACTCTGAAAAGTAGTGGAAGAGGAATTGAAATCAGTACCTTTGTAAATATTATGAAAATCATGGAAATCACAATGCAGATTTTTAGTCCAGAAAAAAGACTATTATATCTAACATATAAAAATATATTCTTCACGTTGTAAACATCAAATAACCCGGAAGTCATTCTAAAAATCTATAAACACCCTTGTAATAATACAGTGTATTTCTAAATAGCAAATTTAAACATTTAAATGCTTTTGTTCTACCAAAATAAGGGTATCATACATTCGTGCTTTTAGCATGGTACGAATGAAATATAAGTTTCCAGAGATGCTAAAAGTCTGTATTTTAGGTACGTACGCATTTTATAAGTATGCATTTACGTATTATTTACGTAATTTTGGCGAGTTGCATGCTATAAGTCTTTTGCTTCGTATCTAGCAGTTTCCCTCTAAATAATACTAGACTAAAGCTACAGTTTTCATGGTTATGTTAGTATAAATTTCAGAGCTTAAACATTTCGGTTCTTATGTAGAGTCTTGTTAACTGTTGAAACGACGGAGATCTTGCCAAAGTTTACGCCAATGATTCCTGCAGAATTTCAAGGGAACTGACTCTTTTTCTGTTAACGAACATTCAGTATTCAACCGGCTTCGTTTTTAAGCTTCGTAAAAAGGTTTTCATCAATTTCTACTTTCTTGTTTGGCTCTTCGATTTTACCGGAAGCACTGCTCAGAAAGCAATGGATGCAATCTTTCCGCAAGTAATTGTTCCAATCTACTAACGTTTAGTGGACCATATCACGATATAGTCAGTTGACCATATCGTGTCCATCGATACGCACATTTTTAATGATTTTTTAATGAAAAATACAGCACTGACAGTTTATTCATACGCTTGTTCATAAAAACAAAAGGTGGGTTGTCGGGGTTATATCAAACGAAAGCGCAGACATTAGGGATGTGTAGTTAAGTCACGCTTATCCATAATTGGTGCCAAATCAAGCTGCTAGCCGATAGATCCATGGTTTACGGGCTAATATGTATTATAAGCTCATGAAATGCCGAATTCTGGATACGGGAAAATTCCGGATAGTTGAGCGTATCAAAAATGAAATTCACGTTACAAAGGCCAAATGAACGGAAAAAATAATTTCCCCCCCCCCCAAAAAAAAACTTATAAAAATATTGATTTTATTTCAACTTTAAAACTATTTAAAATTTTTAAAACGAGGTTTTAAAAAAAAATTCATATTAGACATAAAAAGCAGACGTATTTCAGAGTTGCATGAAAATAAAACATCTGATCCGATTATGATATCCTTCCGAAAATGAAAGTTGGCCGAGATGTCGTCAATCATTCCCGCAGAAGTTTAAACGAACAGATTGTTCTCAGTTAAATAATTAAGAGGTTTAAATTACTTTTCACGTTATATATGGGACATTGTTTACTCGGTTTCAAAGTCCCGTATCGTGGTCTTTTTTGGTATTCGAATCCTGTAACCTTGAAAGTACTCCTCTTCAGTCTGTCCCAACTATTAATCACTTTTTTAGGAGGGGGAAATGGGATTTACATCGTTCATTACAAAAGTTAAATCGGCTTATGGAGAATTAATCGAGTTTACATTAAACCAAAAGGAATTTTGTGACGACATGCTTATCCACTATTGGCGCTAAATCACACTATTGGGCGAAAATGTGTGGTTTTACAAGCTCTATAATGGCGATACAAATCTCTCATTACCTAAATTTTTCTGAGGAAGTCATTTTTCTAAATGTCTAAAATATTCCAATTATTTGAACTTTTCGGTTAGTTGAATGCCGGTACAAAATTTCCCTCATGACGTTTGCCATTTTTTCTTAAATTATTATCGTAACCCTCTTTTTAAATACTTCCAAGATTATCGACAAATCGCCGAACCAAACCCTCTTCAAACGGCCAACAATTCTAAAGATGATCATTTATATAATTTGCTCGTGACAAAAAGAGCTCAAAGTAAACTATGTCCTATCGTGTTTACGTTTTTTCCATGTAAATGTTAATAATTCCTGATAACTCATATTACTCTCAACAGAAGAAGAATCTGAGTGTTCCACGTATTAACGTATTTTATTTTTTTTTTTAATGTTTAATGTTTTGTTTACCGACAAGTGAGAAAGATAAGTGCGTAATTTACCTCGCATTCAAATATGCAAAAATGATTATTCAATAAAACTGCTTATCATAGAACTTAGCAATGAATATTCATCATTTGAAAGTGCAATGTGAAAAGGATACTTACGTATATGCCACTTCCTCGGAGCATTTTTGCTGATTTTTACAGAAGAAAAAGAAGGATGACTGATTGTTTCAAAGATTTTTTTATTATATGTATATTTTGCGTATAATAAATTAAGTATACATATATATTCTTAATTAAATGATCAATAATCCCGAAAATAATCATCAGACCTACTTATAAAAACTTATTTTTTGGAGGGGAAGGGATTTTATAGCCGTAACTTTGTGAATTAAATATAAAACTATTATTTTCTTTAGTTATTTTGAGGCAATCATATTTTTACAGAATTCCGCAATTTCTTGAATCGCAGGTAAATCTGACAAGCGTATATTTTCATACTGAATTTAAGACGAAACGTATCACGATTTGTATATAAAAATCCTTAGAACTTGAATCAGAATTATATTCGAAAATGGCGATATTGCTTGTTATCACTAAAGTATTCCTGTGTGCAGTGTTGGCAAACTTTAGCGCATTCTGAAAATTTGGTGCCATCTGTGAGATGGTTGTGCTAATGCGTAAGTACTTTGGTAAGTTACAAGTGAAGGGAAAGCATAGATTTTTACAATTGGTTCAATAGTTTTAGAATCCTGTTGATACTTTGATACTTTTGTGTGATACTGTTCCACTTGTGTTATTCTTGTCTTACCAGTTCCTTAATGAGTCCCAAACGTGCTTGGCGGAGGTGAAGAGTATCAACGAAGTTTCCTCCAGGGCAGCCAGAAGTAGATGGAGCAAAGAGTATGAAGCACCTTGCTTCTTTTAGAGGAGATGCCTGACTGGAGTGCCAGGGAAGGAGAGCTCCAGAAAGCAGTCTGCTAGTCACGTGAGGAGGAGTGATGAATCTGGAACATTTGATCACAAAATTACAGTCTGTGTGTTGAAGTACTGAATGAATTTCTAGACTTAGTAGAAAATGAAGGGATTGAGGGAAGTCAGTTCGTGAGATTCCGCTTTCTGATTGGTTGACCTGGTCACGGAGGTCATAAAGCAAAACATGTGCAGTGAATGGTCTGATTTTCTTATCCTCTGGTAAAATTTCGTTGGCTAGAACATCACTCATGATCCTATCGGAAAACTTTTCATTCAATCTATTGTTGAAATCTTGTTTTGTCTCCATTTTAAGGACCGAGTAAAAACCTGTGTTCCTGACAAAGTAGGAAGCATTGGTGAGGAAAACGTTAAACATTGTTTTTAAGTGTTTTAATTTCGTTTCCACTGGCGTTCGCCCATATGAGGGAAGCGTAAGTAATAATCGGCCGGATGATGGAAGTATACAGTCTCTTTTTTAAGTTCAGACAAAGATGTTCCCTTTTTAGTAGAAGGAAAAGCCTGAATACAATGCCATAAACTCTCCCACGCACTCTGTAGATGTGTTCAGACCAGGTGAAATTTCTGTTGAAGGTTATACCTAAATATCAGAATCATGTTTATAACAGCGCAACATTTTATTCACTGTCGGGCAGGAAGTTTGGCATCAATTAAGTGAAGACCCAATTCATCTTTTACAAAAATACAACAATTGACTAGAAACGTTTTATGAGAGAGGTGTGTTCTCTGCATCTAATCTGAGAACCAAATAAACTGCCCTAAAACAATTCTGAATATGAATGAAAATCTGTTCGCACGGGGAAAATCAAACTCAGTTAGGTTCTTCCACAATACTGCATATTTGGAAAGTTATGCCAAGAAACGTGCGAATTTTTATTCGGTCGTTTTCCGAATAGAAAGGCAACCACACCCATGCCAAAAATCTTCGATCATGTACACGAAGGATTCACGACTTAATCACAATATTGGTAACCATAATATTGAAACAGAGTAACTGTAAAAAGTGTATTAGAGATATTTTACTATGAACTATAAATTTCATTCTGTTGATACATTCCTACACAAAATGTTGAAAGATTATGACGCTTCTGTAAGTGATGGTATAAAAATCAACAAGGCACGTTTCGACGATATAATGAATTTTACCTCGCTGAGTTTATGTGATGAAAATCTTCGATTCAGAAAATGTTTTTGATGTCATATTGAAAGCAATAGCGGGAATATGGCAGCCACAAAGTATATGTGAGAAGTAAACATGTGCTTGGCAATAATCTTGGGGCCAGTTTCGCATTTAAGAAACGGATGCTGTAATAACAAAGAAGTTCCCTTTATTTATGTACTTATGCCCGAAAATACACACATGTCCATAAATTAAGGATAATGCAAAATCAGGCAAAGGAAGAGTTAGAAGCAAAACAATTTGACTTATTTGTAAAGCTTATTTATTAAACAAAAGGTAAAGAGCAAAAAAAGGTGCTATATGTTTGATATTATTAAAAAAATTAGCGATTTTTTCCTCCCTGGAGCAAATTACAAAAAAACCTATTTACAAAAAACCAATATAACATGGTTGGTATGACTGTTAATAGATCGTATGTCTCCCAGACGATGCAATACAGTCCGTACAACGCCTAGGCGTGCTGAGTATCAAATTATCGATCTGATCTTGGGGGATATTACGCCACTCAAAAAGCAATGCCCTCCGAAGTTCTGGTAGACATGTAGAAGGAGGTTGCAACTCGTCGGCCAAGCATGTCCCACACGTGCTCTACTGGATTCAAGTCCGGTGAGAATGCTGGCCAGTCCATACGGGTGATATCCTCCGATTGAAGGCATTCGCTTACGATATTTGAACGGTGAGGACGGGCGTAACACAAATTAACACAAAATAACAAAATAACCATAAACACAAATTGTGCGCCCATGGCGCCCCGAAACAAACTTACATGTTGTTCCAGAAAGACGTCCCGATAGATTTGACATGTCATGGTTCCAATTTGAACATGCAGGTCAGTTCTGGAACAAAGAATAATTCCACCCCAAACGAGCACTCCTGCACCTCCGTAACGGTGTCGTTCAATGATGTTTTCTTGGTGGTAACGGGTACCTGGAGCTCTCCATATGAAATTCCTGCGAGAATCAGACTGCAAACCAAACCTGGGCTCATCGGAAAACATCACACAAGTCCATTTTTGCGGTATCCACAATGCATGCTCTCTACTCCAGGCTAACCACAGGCGACAGTGAGTTGCAGTAAGTGGAACGCATCTGACAGGTCAACGAGCATATAGACCAATCTCCCCTAAGCTCTGTGCACGGTCTGCCTTGAAATTGTCGTACCAGTGGCTGAAGAGAGCTGACGAGACAGGTCGGAGGCTGTGCTCCGCCTGTTTCTTTTGGCAGTAACTGCCAAATACCGGCCCTCATTCGGCGTTGTAACTCTGGGGCGACCTGTGCTGTAACGTCTACTCACATTACCATCATCTTAGAATCGTTGCCAAAGCCTGGAGATGACACTCTGGCCAATTCCAAGTTCGTTTGATACTTCCAGTTGGGTACGCCCACATTCCAGACGGCCGATAATTCTACGACGTAAAAAATCATCCAAATGCGTCCTTTGTGTCATAACTATTCGGTTATTGCACTGAAATGCTTATAAAGCGCCTGCGAACAATTTTACTTCTTTGCCTGTATTCCTTATATATCACTCTCTTACACTCTCGTCATTGTGACGTACCATCGGTATCATCTGGTTACTTCCTGAAATTTGCATATGATTCTTGAAGATGTGTGTAGTGATTTTACAGGTGATATATTTATTTTAGAGTTTGATTTCAGCGTGACTCCGAATTATCCTTAATTTATGGACATGAGTGTAGATGCATACAATGTTGTATGTAATAAGTGCAACATGAGTGCAACGTAAGTATACTTTGCAGTACACTTGGAAGCGATATGCATCTTTTCTAGTGAAAAATCTCGCATTTGAGTTCTCATGAGAAGTAGTAGGAGAGATTATTGGAATATAGCAAAGTTCACGATGACTCTCGGCCTGAAGAGAGAGATGCCTTCGTAGAGGCTTTTTCAAGGCATCTGCTCACATGGAGTTTGACCGAGGACGAAATTCCGACGTTCAAATACATTTATTACTCGGCCACTGTAGGCGCCACAAAGTTCCTTAAGGTTAAATTCTGAATACGGTTTCGACGTAATATCAACGCATTCTTTCAATACCATTTCAAAGCTTGTTTCACACGCTTGTATTTGCCTTCAGATGTTTTATGAATAGCATCTTACTCCATTAGAAATACTTAAATTTTTAAAACAAAAGGTGGTTTTCAATATGTGTGTCAATCTATTCCATATTTCTCTGCAGTCCTCTATTCATGTTTGGATAACTGCTTATACACGAGAGCAAGAGTGGTAAAATGTAAAAGTAAGTTAGTTGGTTACAAAAATGGATATTATAGGTTAAGCAAAGGAAGAATATTATTTTTAATTTAATTAATGCTAATATATGGGGCTAGTATAAATGATTCATTAGCTTTGGAAAAGCTATATTTTCAAAAGTATTTCAAGTACTTGTTACCGTGAAAGACCGAAATTGGAGAATGTCGACTTTCACCGGAGAATGTCAACATTCACCAAATACGTCGGTGAAAGATCGAATGTTGCATTACATTGTTGGACATTCGGACCCTAACCGGTGTATGTTGACAATCACAGATATGCTCTAGTGTAGATCGAAAAGAGAGGAGTATACGTACATGCTATCATTGCAAAAGGAAGTGTTCCTTAAATAAATGCAATTGTAAAAGCAAGGGCCTCTTGTGCAATTCAAAGTGTCATAATAGCATAAGTTGTTGCAATAAATAGTATTTGAATCACATAATTTAGTAAGTTTTTAACTTCTATTATTTTCCTTTCTCATTTTGAATGTACTGTGTGTTTTAAGTTCCCCTCTCAGCGTTACGGCCGGAAAATTCCGCATAGAAGGCTGTCTTCTATATTCATTATACATGAAACTTTCTGCTAGTTTTTATGTATCTGATTTCGGTTTCGATGTATATTGGAAAAAAAGGAATCAAGGTACAAAATCGAAGAGTCATTTTTTAATTAAAATCAAGAAAATAACACTTATTCATGACATTTTGAGGAGCTTTGAAATTTCAGGGCTAAACCCCTAACGCTCGGAGCGTAAAGTTCTTATTTTAAGTCTCAAATGCGTTTTTTTCTTGACTGAATTACAGAAAAGAAATTACAGAAATATTTCGGATATACACCAAGCGACTATGTGAATGTTGACATTCACCGGTGAAAGTCGATATTTTCCAGATTTCGGTGTTTCACCGTAACATACTCACATGAAAGTTATGTGAAAAGAACCACAAACTCACCAAGTTTATACACCCTGTACATATATTCAGTATGTGCCCCTTTGGTGACATGACATACGTCCGGACGATAATCGAACTTATTCCATATGTTTTGTAGCATTGTTCTCCAGAAGTTCGTCTTGTCAATTTACCAATTGTTCTTAATTCCACAAAAAACTGTATGGAAGATTTTGCGTCAACGGCTGCATTTCAAACAATACCACGTTAAGTTCCTGCAAAAATTAAAGCCGGAGGATTACGCCTGTCGACTAGACTTTTGAGTCAATATTGCAGGAGCTTTGGAGAACTAATATTTCGCCACCAAGTTGATATATTCAGGGATGACGCAACATTTCACTTATCCGTGAAACTCTGTGAAATAATGAAAACAAACTTGGTGAGTTTGTGGTTCTTTTCATGTATTTTTCATGTGTGTACGCGTAATACAATAAATGTGTTCAATAAATCTTTTCTCGATTTTTCAGAAACTCTCAAAGAACTTTTTCTCTGTGTACCACATACAAATCAGAGTGAAGGCATCGTCCACAATTTGGCCATTAATGTCGCATCACCCATTTAGCACTGTTCAACAAAAGCTTCAACGGGGAATTTAAAATTAGTAGAGTATGTAACCTTTTCCATTTGGCCATTCTTTACTGTACAATGGAAAGGAAGGATTACATTTTACTCGTAAAAGTGAATATATAAATGGAGAGGGAATTCTCGAGTGATCTTCTTGCGATCACTCGAGAATGGTTTCCATAGTTGAGTAGAATTCACTATTCTTTTAACGAAGCGCCAAATGATGTACATACTTTAAGTTGGGAATATTGAAAAAGAGAAACTATTAGCGCCAAAGGTGTCCTTTCATTCTCTAATTCTCAACCAAGGGAGGAATCCCCCCCCCCTTAAAGCGATTTTTCAGTTTCAGGATGGAATGCGTTCAGCCTTTTATTTACCTGTTAATTATTCAGGTTTAGTTTATATATACAGAAAGCTACTTTTTTTCAGGTTTATTTTTTGTATATATTATCATTTTCTATACTTTTTCTTATTTAATTTATAAAACAACATCATTAAAAAATCATCTAAATTTAAATAAATGTATATGTACTTTTAGGGTTTGAAAATGGAGTCAAGAATGGGTGTCTAGCAATGGTAAAATGGGTACATGGGACAAAAAAATATGAAAACTACAACTCAAATGCTTTCATCCTTAGTTTTCGAGCGGCAGACTAAATGTGAATTGTCTTTAGCTCATTTATCAGATTTACCCAAATTGCACGACCAATTATTCGCAGTTTTCGCCATATGAGTAGCTGGCTTTTTAGGAGATTTGAAATTTGATTTATATACAGGATTTTGGTTTTTGACTACTTTTTTCAATACAATCTTACCTTTAGGTTTTTAAAGGGATCCGCTTATGTTCCAAAAATACTCCGCTTTTGTTTATCTACTGTTCTGCTTCATTTCTGCTTACGATGCATTCGCTACATTGTCGCTATGAAGACACATAAAGAAGTCATAGCTACATTTTTTACCAGAATTACCAAAATACTTTTTTTGTATCACGTACCTTTCTTACACGAATTTGACTTAACACGAATTCTAAATAAATATTTCACTATCCTTTATACTTGTTATTTTGATTTAACGCGAAAATTCCAAAGCAACTTTGACTAA
The DNA here is from genome assembly GCF_044657685.1 of Stegodyphus dumicola. Lineage (NCBI taxonomy): Eukaryota > Metazoa > Arthropoda > Arachnida > Araneae > Eresidae > Stegodyphus > Stegodyphus dumicola. The sequence goes on along the minus strand of NC_140769.1, from coordinate 2,021,374 downwards.
ATTCTAAGAGGAAGACTTTTTATTTCAGACATAACAGTACAAGCAAGCACGAATAGGCTAACGGCTGGGCTGCATGGGCGTTTCCGTGGTTTTCCCTGTGTGTAACATAGATACGAGCCAGTTTCAAGAAAGAAAAGTTTCCCCAAAGGCTCCCTCACGCCTGAGATCCTTAGTTATCTTTGCCTTAATCAAATAAACCAAACCAAATGGGCTGCATCAGAGTTAATTAAAAACCAGTAACTGAATGCATGTTCGAAAATGATTTACCACAATATGTAGAAAGCCAAAGGTCCCATCATCTATATATGTAAAGAAGAATGTATGTGTGTTTGTTCGCGATTAACTCGGTCACTACTATGGTTACCAAACTTTCTATAATTCTTTTCTGGATGCTGAAAAATGTCGAAGTCCACTTTTTGCCCAAACCCATATCTAAAATCAGAGATATTAATTAAAAACTCTGAAAACGCTAAATGTTTGCCCTCATTTTTCCAAGTGGCTACAGTCTCCCAGGCTGGAGATAAAAATATGCTTTATTTCGGGAAGCGTTGCCACTTCTCGCTTTCAAATCGTAGAGTTTGTTAAGAAAAAATTGTAAGTTTTACAAAATCTGTATATATGTAGGATGGCATCGTCCATTATAATTGGATGACGCGACAAGCTGTGAAAATAAATCTTTTACTTTTCCGATGATAGAATTCAGACGATTCCGCCATATTAAGACGATAATACGACTGAAAGATGTTTGCATGTAAAAGATGGTTAATTCTCTTCATATGTAAACAATCTCATTTCCTTCTACACATGTAATCATTTTGTAATTTGTAGCAACTTTTTATGTTTCATTAAATTATCGAATTTTCTATAAGTCGGATTATTCATTTCAAGCCTCTTGATTTCTGATCAATTATGATCAATATTTTGCCACATTTAATTGACTAAAATTGAATATAGGTGAAATATTGGATGGAACTTGAGCTTTTACGACCATTTCATTAGAAAGACGAAAATTATTAAAAATTACATACCATTGTTTCCGATATAATTAGTTTATTTTTCTACGAAAATTTTTTATGCGAGTTTACGCATCGTCATTACAGAAGGATTAGAGCGGTATCGTTCTCTCTGCTGTTAGATACATTACTCTCAATCTAACGTAACTGGCATTGGAAACTTCCGCTAGTCTCTAATAAGACCGAATTTCCGCGCATCATTGCGACGCGAAACACAAGGAGAAGGATTCGATCATGATGAATTGTTAGTCGATCAGATCCTGAGCAAGGATAAAAATATTAGAGATTATCCTTTAAGCTCCTAATCTCAAAAAAAGTAGGTATGATGAAGAAATAACCCTTTTTAAATGCAGATTTGGTGAAAGAAGACCTGCAACTGCCCGGGACATTCAATAATCATTTTATCGTGTATGAGCCTAATACGGAACACGCTCGGAAGCTTTAGTGCGAAGTGAATTTGTTGACAGTCTCGTGCGGAGAATTATTAACGGCCTAAACAAAGACACAAGTACAATGATTGATAACGAATTCGTTCGTAAAACGAGTGAGCATAACTGCAGGAGCAGAATCCTGCTGATTGTGCTTAAGAGATCACGGAAAGAATTTTATTAATAGATGAAAAGGATTTCTACAACATTTCTAGTGACTGCTGTGATATTCCAGTCGTATGTAAACGCATGCTCCTTTTATTATCATGTAATGAAAACGAATGAAATCTTGTTACGTGTAAAACAGATTAGATTTTCATGAAGAATATTTTTCATTTCAAAAGCTTAATTTATTTTAATTTGCATTTTAAACATTATTTATTTGTGTATTATGTTGAAAATAAAGTAATAAGCTTAAAACGAATATTTTCATATGTTCTTAAAATCATTTTTGATGAATTTTTAGTTCGGGAACCAATTTTCGTTTCTTTAATAGGGCACGCCAGCGACGGAGCGGTAAAGTCGCTGAACACCAGTAGCTCGATTCGAAGTTCGAATTCTTCGAAGACTGACTGCATGGACGTTTTCGTAGTTTTCTCTACGTGTAACGTGTATATGAGCTCGTCTCCCTTCGAAAGTCCTCCACGAAGGTATCTCTCTCTTTAGCAGATAGCCCTCAAAAGTTTTGCCTCATTTTTATACAAAGGCTTCTTTCACACGGATTCTTCAGAAACTTATCTATCGCGTAAAAGGAAAATTTGATTTAGTTTAAGAACCACTGTTCACTGTTTAAGCTTTCGAATCTGTACACAGTTTTCGAAAGACATAAGCAAATAAATTAGATATATCTCGTGAGTTTTTTATTTACATATCAAACAAAATGCAGTTTTGAAAGAATGAGGAAACGACTTCCTCGAAACACCCAGCTCTCTCAAAAATGAGGGAATAGATGCTAAAAGAAAGAGCAATTTTGTTCATGAATCCGTTTATCTTCCGTAACAGAATCGTGACGCTTCAAAGAGATTTCAGTGCTTTCTGCTAAATGAAGATTCGCCACAGAAAGAAAATCATTCATTAAATAAGTAACAGAACTTGAATGGCCGTCCAGAACGTTTCTTGCGACGTGCTTGGACTTCAAGTGCTAGATAATACAATGAGAGTCGTTAAAGCAAAAATGCATCAAGTGCAAACACTTCATTTCTAACAAGGTTTTGTTGGTATCGAGAGCATTAAAGAATCTTCGACTTTTCCGCAAATAAGATAAGGAGGTTATTCAAAATTAACTTTTTATATGCTTAATATTGTTGCAGATCTTTAAAGTGCTCCCGAACAATCGCCATATGGACAATTTTGTACAATTAAGCGACCGAGTTTCGTGTCTAAGCATAAACAAAAGAAGTAGATAATATCCAAGCATAGAAGTGAATCCGAGCAAACTATTTTCTGTTTTCATAAACTACGTCTGTAATTTCTTACGTAGAACGAAATGTGACGTTTATTTCTCGACAATTGTACAGATCGAATAAATGTATCTTACGTAGGAAATCTATTGATTTTTCTGAAATTTTTCCTTCAGCCCTCTAGTAGTACTATTAACAGATAGAGAAAAAGGCCCCAAATTACAACTAAAAATTAGTCAAAACCTTATGTTTGCCAGAGATTTTTAATATTTCCAGGGCGATCAGGTACACGTTTCTCTCTTCATCGAGAGCGAAAGAAAGCAGAATATTTTCTCTTAACTAATTATAATTACTACGAATAGACAGCAAAATAAATATCTGAAAATAACTCAAGAAGAACGCAAATAATAGACAATTTTCCTGAACGCGCAAGAAGTATCGTAAATTACTGATACCAGAGTAAAGTCTACGACGCAATTCAGGTAACTCTTTTTGAACCGTAGTCTGTTTGTGATCACTCAGAACTAACTACAGGCTTGCGAAAGTGTATTTATTTAATGTTGCTAAGTTGACTGTAATCTTCAGAAAAATTGCTCCTGGAAGTTCAGAAATCAGATTTCTAAAAACTTCCAAAAATTCGCCAAATCGGCAAGAAATCACCAAATTTTGCTCAAGTCGACTTCCATTCCCCTGCGATTCCTTAACCCATATCTAACGTTCGAAATAAATTATTTTTACAATTTAAACATTGTTGGATCCAAAATCAAAATATCTACAATTCTGTGTTTGTAATAAGCAGTTATATACAAAATAACTGTCATAAATTCAGTTATACAAAAATTTATCCTAAAACTTATTATCTAAATATAAAATTTAAACAAATATATATTATTATATAAATATATAGGTACTTTTCCGTTTCGCCGGCGCAAATCTCGCCAACAAGACTTTATTGGCGACAACATACATTATACACATAAAAAATGTTAACAAATGTTAGTTCTAAGAATTTTTTATTTTTAAGGCATAAACATTTTAATAGCGTTTAAAATTTTGTAGAAAACCAATAAATTTCTAAACACATTAATTTAATTCGCCGGTTCGTATCACGTGACCCAAAATGATCTCATCTCACGTAAACTACGCTACAAAAATTCTCTCAGTAGTTATTTACATTAATTTCAAGTTAAATCTTAGTTTGGAATACAAATTTAAATGCAAGAATTATTTCACTTCGTACGAATAGCTTACTCAGAAATTAAGTAAAACCCCAGTGCTTTACTTCGTTAGTGTATTGTATTAGAATTGGCGAATTTAACCATTGACTTTGCAATTTCTATATTTTCGCCTTCGGGGTGAGCGGTGTGATTGCATCCTAATTGACTTAATTACCGCGAATGGCCTTAGGGTATAAAATTGAACTGTCTAGTAAAAAGTCTATGTAAATGCTAGTATTGAAAGAAACTTATATCTGATAAAAAATGGCTGCAACTTGTTTTGAAATGAGGAGTAAAAGATTACCAGCAAGGATATTCCGTTTGGCATCAGTTGCACCATTACTGGCGATTTTATCGCCTGCTCCGGCAAAACGGAAAAGTACCAATATATAAAACAAATATATACAGCAATACACATTGTTACGACAATATAAAAACCAATAATGCAATTGAATGTATTTAAATATTTACAGAAATTTACAATATTCGTTTTACATTTAGAAAAACCTCTATGCAGCCAATTCTTCCCTAAAGAGCACACCCGAACGAACTACCAGTACTGAGTGGTTTTTAACATGTTGCTTTTTTAAGTCGTGGCTCAATAAATACAAATTCTTTTCACCATTGAATTCTTGAATTTAGCAGATATAGAATATTGCTGCTTGCTTGTAATAATCATTTCTGAGAAAACGCAATCATATAATGCTGTGATAGTCATATTTTTGTTAATAGGCATGTACGCATTTATTTTTGCATGCTCTTCGACAACAGATACTACAGGCATAAAATTGCATGTGTTGATACGTATGGCAGTACTTAAAAGTACACTTTCACGTTTTGTTACTTGTACCACTTTCATTCCCATCCGTTTTGATATCGATGTGTGGAGCACAGCTATTTTAATAAAAATAGTTTTAAATATATTCCAAAATAGAATTTTCAGAAATGTACATTAAGTATTATTTATTTAATATTTCTTACTAAAATTCAAATAAACTTCTAATACAAACGAATATTCGTTTCTTCCTTATTAAAAATTCACCATACTATTATTCAAATTTCATTTTGAGAAGTTATATTCATTTTGAGAATGCTGCCAACTATTTTAATCAAATTTTGAAATCAGAACAAATGTACAGATATTTGACATTTATTAATTGAGTTTATAACTCATTGAAGAAATTCTCAGTTAATAAGAGCTATATTATTTAATACAGCTTAGCTTTCTTTTGAAAATTAGAGATATTAAACTTAGCATAAGCTGGAAATAAGAAGAGAGAATTTGGAAAATTGATGGCAATGTAATTGAAACTTAGAGCATAGGATATAGTTCGAAAGGTACTGGTATTGCATCTCTTTTTTAAACCAAATTTTATTGTTTTCCGATCCTTATAAATGGATATATGTATGTATTGAAAGGTAATATATCACAACAAATTATCACCGAGACGTTCTTGCGATCTAATATGGAATTAATTTTAAAACTGAACAATAAGTAGACAATGCATTTCCCTCTGTTGAGCACTTGGCGATTAAGCATTCGCCAAGAATTATTGACCCTCTCCTTGGTCAGTTAGCCGCATTATTAACGATAATGTATTTAGGAATGACAACAAAAGTTAGGTGATAGTTATTCGAATACAGCAAAGCACACGAAGGCTAATTCTCTAAAGAAAGAAAATCCTTCGGGGCGGAATTTCTAAGGAAACCTTGGTCGTTTTCATGCAACACTCAGGGAAAATCATAAAAGGCAATCATGCAGCCAGTCCGTTCGCCTTGGTTCGAGCTCAGGTCGAACTAACAGTATTTAGTAGTCTTAACCATACTTTTCCTACTGAAACTACAGTAAAATCTACCAATAATATATCCTCAAGGAAAAAAGAGACAGTCACGCTTTATGAATAGTATGATCATATTCTAAAATTCAATAAGTCTTAAACAATAAGTCATATGTTCACATTCAAACTGTGAAGTCATTAGGTATGTCGAAACAGGAGACAAAAAAAAATGTGTACTGTCCTCGCAAGAGTCAAACTCCAAACCTACGGATCGCTAGCCGTACTGATTTCAGTTACACCTCGAAGATACACGGAAGGAGAAAGAAAATAACTTTTTAAATACAATAATATGGTAATAAATATATAACAAATATATATTAAAGCTTAAAGTTACAAGTATAATTACTTGCTATGGTTTATAATGTAATTCTATGTTTATGTCTTTAGTTAATCTGCATGAGATAGTTGTAGAATTATCAACAATTTAAAGGCTCAAGTGGCGTTAGGTCTAATGAGGCCGCCACTTGTTTATATTTGAAATTGTTAGTAGAATAGTGAATTACGTCAGTTGGTTTACTAACTTCAAAGTCTTTTTCTCCAGTGGCACTGATTTTTTGCATCGAAAATTTGGTTTTCCAATGGGCGAATAGCTCGTTTTAGAAGAGAATCTAATTTCAATTGTCAAAATTGTTTTAGGCTGTTTTTCACAGTATTTGCTGTTTTTTGTTCCTTGTATTTGACAATTTTGACGAAGATATTTTAAGATTTTATGTATTTTTTGACTCGCCATGAAATGAGAATTCATTTCATTGAATGAAAAATGTATCTAACAGAATTCGAGGAAGCAAGTTTAAATGAAATACATCAAAAAGATAGTACGCGGAAGTTATTTAATTCTCGCATGAGATATTTCTTTGAAGGAAATATTTATACAAAAAAAAAATCCGTATACACTGCAGGGCTTAATGAGTTTGATGGCTAACTGTCTTATGACGCCTGCATTAGAGCTCCGTTTGAATTGTTCAAGGCACACGTCGTTTTCCCCAAAAAGCAAGTTTTCATTTTTGAAAAGCATTTTGTTGCTGTTTTCATTGTTGAACAGTACTTGAAGCTACACTGAAATATAATATGCCAAGACATCTTTTACACAGTATATTTAGGTTCATAAATTCGATGAACGTGACTGTTGGTTCTACCGCAGCATAGCCACTTGTTACATTGTTACATATTCAGCAAAACCGTGAAGTTCCTTGAGATTATTTGACAGCCAGAACTTCATAGTTCCATTGAGCTGCCCAGAAGGTATAGTCGTTAGGGCAGCCGACTGCAATACCAAAGGGCCCGGATTCGAATCCCGGAGAAGGTATGGGTGTATTTGTCCGTCCCCCTCATAGAAGGCAAAGGTGGTCCACCTATTAGGTGTCTCCATAATAAACTGACCATAGCTTCTGGTCTTAGTAGTGTCCAACGTCTGTGGACGGTTTGGGCCCACCATTGGGAAAAAAAAAAAAAAAAAAGTTTCATTGAATGTGTAACCTGGCTGTCACCCTATTTTTCCCCCTCAAATTTTTCTTCCGAGAAAATATTTCAAGAAGAGGTCTATAGAAGTATTCTGCATACACTGGAGGCCTAAAGAGGGACATCATGAACATCAGTGAACACGTATTCGACAAAGTGGCCGTAGACATAGCAAAAAGATCATTACTTGAACAGAGCTGTATCACCGAAAATAGCTACCAGTTTTAGTATATTGTTGCGAAATGTACAGGCGCAGTGAGATGGCTTCCCCGCAAAGCAGTTTTAGGGTTGCCATAAAAAGGCAAGGGAAGGCAAAGTTGCCACATTTGGTGACAAAATTGGCGATATGCCATGGACGGTTGGAGAAACTTTTGGAAAGAATTCTTACCGGTTTAGCCCAGAATGTTCTTGAACACAAGCCAGAAGCTATATAAACCCTGCTGGCCCGTAGTCAGTTAGTGTCTCTCAGAGAGTGTGCCTCTTCTATCGAGGGTGAGGAGTCGATCGAGTTGACAGCCGGACAACGAGTGCCGAGTGGGTCGTCGAGTGCACCGAAGGAGTCTCTTAGTGTATCGCGGTTAGTGCATCGTCGAGAGAGCGCGTTGAGCTCCGGGAACGACTGAACCGAAGAGTCGGCTGTGCTCGTTTGTAGTCGAATGCATCGCAAGTTGTAGCTTAGAGAGTCTCGAGAGTACGTGGAGTTCCGAGAACGACCAAGCAGAGTCAGGAGCTGTACTCTGGTGCTTTGCAGGAAGCTGTCTCCACCGTTATTGCCTGACAGTGTGAAAGCTGTGTCACTGATTGTTCCAGCGTGTTTATAGTAGATTTTCGACGACTGTAAAAAGTGTTATTGGAGCTGTCCTGATTAATATTGGTTAAATAAAGTGTGTTTCGAATACTTCATCAAGTGTTTTCTGTGTACTGTTTTATTTAATGCATTGTAGATGTTTTATACATACAATATTTCGAGGAAATACAGTTAATTCTTACATAGATATGGCTTTGCAAATGTTAAGAATTCTGATGCATTACCAGATTTAAATTATCGAAATTAATGGTGGTTTTGAGTTTTTAGGATTTTGATTTTTATATTTTAAATTTTATGGAATTTTTATATTTTTTCTTAAATTTTTAATTGTAGTTTTTTATTTTAAAATGTTCTGAAATATTAAAGTTTAAAATTTTTCTTATATTCTGTTCTTAATGGAGTAATTACTAAAGTTTTAATATGATACATGGCAATCTTAAATTTTTCCACTTTCGGTTATTGGCAGTCCTGGAGCTTCTTTTCTATGATTATTAAAGATAATTAATACATTTGAATTCGGATAGTGGTAGGACTATTAAAGTAAATTTTTAAAATAAATTAATAATTTAAATAGAATTATGATTATACAAATAATATGCTATTAAAGTAATATTGTAGGGAATTCGGTTTGACCTTCTGCAGGTTATTTAAATTGGGAATTCCTCGATGGCTTTGGACCGCCTGTGCCTGTTCCGAAAATTCATGGGAATGAATGTTTCTTGAGAGTTTCCGCCACTCTGTTTGCCCGTGGGGTTTTTAATTGTTTTTGGATTGTGAATGTTTGGTGTTGTCTCTTCCTTAATTTTAGTTCATTAATTAACCTCCAATTATTTTTAGTTAATTAGCTTCTTTTTCTCTCTTCTTTATTTTTGTGGTTTTGAGGGGGTCAACCCTTTATAATCATATGGTCCAGTGGGACTAGGAGGATTGGGTCTTCCCTGTATTGTGACTATTATGACTTCATCAAGTGTCGTTATTCACTGCAAATCTACGAATCCGTACGAACGTGAAGGAAGAAAACAACGTAACTAATGGTGTCAGAAAGAGAAAAACGTAATAATATGTTGGAATGGCGTGGTTTTATATTCTGAGGCAATAAACGTTGGTAGTAAGTGTTGTATTTCTTGTAGTCTGTTCATCATACCAGCAAATTTTACTTGTTTACTGTGAAGTGAGCAACTTTTCGATCCCCCGTTTTTTTATCTAATCTCTTAAATCCTATATTTCGAATTATTTGCTTCAATACAATTCATCGATAATTTACACATTTCATCGGTATGCGTTAACGCTTGCACGTTATCCTACACATGAATTTGCAAACGTATATTATAATAGATCAGTTACGCATACGTAGTCCTCCTCCTCTACGGGTTTACAGTGTTTGTCAAACCTATTGTGATTAATCAACTATCTTAGAACAATAGCCCAGCTTAATGCTTCGAGAATTAGCGACCTAATAATAATTATGCAAATCTATACAGAATGCATCTAGTGCGGAAATACAATAACCCTTATTACAATAAGAAGTATATTGGAATATAATAATCTAAGTAGATAATTGTCTTTGAAGGATTATTGTTTTCGTTTTGAGATTTTGCGTTGAATCACTGTAAATGTCCGTTTCACTTTTTAAATTGTTGCCGCCAAATGTTAGAGTCCTGCATTATATTTGAAGAAATCAAATAATAAAAAATCTGGTATGTATATTAAAACAACGGTAGTACATAGTGAAATTTGGAATTTGTTTTATTATCGATTTCATATTTTGTTTTTGAGTAACAAACTCAACGATTTCAAAGCGAGCAATGACGACACTCTACGAGGGGAAAAAACCTTTTTATCTCCAGCGCGCGAAACTGTGTATCGGAAATTCTAAAGATCTGTACATTTTAAAATTATTTCGCGAGTTTGCTATTGAAATGAATTTTATGGTTTAAGTTAAAAGAACGTGATATTTAATAAAGAAAGGTATAACACGCGAAACGTTTAAAAACCGCCCCTTTGGACGTAATTTAAAATCTGAAACTTTCATATTTTTTTTTATTATTATTATTATGGAATCGCCATGAAAAAAAGAATAAGAAGCAGAAGACACATAATTTTAATGTTGAGTGGGAAGAACAGTTTTACTTCATTTATTATAAAGAAAACGTATACGCTTATTGTGCAATTCCACTGTAGAGATCGCTAAAAAAGGAGACGTTGAGAAACGTTTCATCACTCCTACAGAGCCTGCCGAACGTTCACTATTCACATATTTCATAAATGCAAAATTTCAGACATTCGAGCGTATCCCGCCAAATTTTTGCATTTCTGAAATATGCCTTTTCAGTAGAAAATGTTGCCGAACCCTGGTTTATAGGAGCTTTTTCTATTAAAAATTATTGCGATGCTTTGAAAACATTAAACTTCGAATTTAAAGTCTAATGAATGATTTCATTACTTAACGGCTACGGCATAGATGAATCTTCCTTTTAAGCAGGATTGAAAAGATGAGCGTTTCAGAATCAGCAAGATTTCTTTTTGGAATATTAGAGACTTGTAAATTCCAGGTAGTAGATTACTGCTGCATTCCACGTGTTCCTGGGAGGTTTAGCATTTCTTTGCATCGGTGTACCTAGTAGCTTTTGTTTTAAAATTAAATTTTGACAGAAATACTCAATCAAGCAATGCTGTTTGCAGAAAAGATGTAGATTTTAGATTTAATTAAGAAGTTAATTATCGATAATTAACATCTTAATTATCGATAAATTCATAAATCATCAACAGACATTATCAATAGTTTTCTAAAATTAACATTAGAGCAAATAGTTCCTTTAAAGCGTGGTAAGACTTATTAGCTTTCACGCTTTGTTGCACCTGCCACTCAATACATGTATTTCCATAAACAAATTACGCGTTTACTCGACGAAATAAACAAATTACCTGTCATATCAAAAGAGGTAGAATCATCAGTTACGAAGTGCTTTCGTGTGCTAATTTTGATAGCTCACAGCTATCTTTGTGACAAGAATATCTCATGACATTGTCTGCACGAAACAGAAAAATCGATTTTGGGTGTGTGGAAATTTTATTGCTATTTCATAGAAAATGATTAGCTACTTTTATAGCTCAGTCGCTCTGCTACATTACTTAATGCATAGCCAATCAAACTCGGTAAGTAAAATTGTTTTTGTTGATGCTTGTGCTCACTTATCTGACGTAGTACACCCAAGCCTACGAAATTCCTCGTGGCAAGGAGCTCAAGATTACGCCTGTCGCTAGCAACGGCACCTAATATAATTAGCACCTAATAGATGGCAGTGCGATTTGGCTCAGTTCTTAGCCCCCAGTTTTGATGGAGAGCACTCCCCGGGGAAAGGTTCCGAGGGTCTTCCCTTTCACCAAATCAAACGAGAGGACTTTCGGCTAGCCGCATATTTAGAGTGCCACCATGCCGAACCGACACTATACACTCCTTCTTCGGGATTCGAACCCGGGTTCTTTGGCACGGCAGTCAGCGACGCTAACTACTATATCCGGGCGGCCGGCAAGTAAAACTACAGAGTTTAATTTCGAAAAGGTAAAAAACTGTCTCTAAAAGAGTATCGGGTCATTGTAGAAATTATTTTATAGAATTAGACAGGCCTGAGACTATGTCTTACAGTTTAAAAAATGAAACTTAAATGTTTCGCCTCATATTTTGAAAGAAATACCATTTTCCCTCTATCCCTCCTTCTATAGCAAATACTAAGTTCTGCATGATTCTACTGGATTATTTAAATTATGTCAAAGCACCGAAGAGCGATCTGACTGTACATAGGAAACCTACCTACGTGACACGTCAGGAAAATTATGAAAACTTCTATTTAGCTAGTCCGTTTGCAGAGATTTGAGTCTGAGACGAGATATTGGCGTTCAGTGCTTTCAGAGCTTGGCCGTTGGTTTGTCTAAGCTCTTTAGACAACGTGAGAAATGAGCGAATCCATGAATCATTTGGCACCTTCATCGTCGAGAATCTTGCCTAAGGTGTACTACATAGAGTAATCTATAATATATGTGCAATAGGCGGCATATACAATTACAAACACCTCTGAGATTAAATTCAGGCACACTGCTATAGCAGCCAAACTTGCACTGCCATAGCAGCAACATCATACCGAAATGACAGATGGTGATTTTTCAGTTTGAAGAAACACGTTTTGAACGTGAACAAAAAAATTCTAGGCATGTCAAGATTTGCTTATTATATCAATTAAAGGAAATCGATTATTCGTTTGTTTTTTATGAAAGATCTGTACAAATTATTTTCAGAAATCATCCCACTGTAATTATCAATTAATTAACATGAAGTCAAATCATTTTCTGTAATCATCAATCAAGTAACATGAATTCATATTTATTAAATAAATTATTCTTACTCTCATTACCATTCAAATTATTTTCAATCATGTTTTGCCCACTTTTCATCCGTCGATGTTTGTGCAGGGAGATACACGGTGGAATGCGGCTTAACTAAGATCCGGGGATCAAAGATAAAATGCACTTTTTTGCGTATTATTTCGTAAATCAGAACATGAATTTTTACTAATATAGATATATTTTATGTCTCATAGTGTATTTATATGTTTAAAATAGACGTGCATACATGCTATAAGACATAAAATTACACTAGCCTACCATGGAAATCTCTGTAAAATGCATAAAGATGGAAAAATTAAAGATTAAACGTGGAGAATAATAATGGATATTTCAAAAAATTATTTTTAGCACTAAATGTGTATTTGAAAAGGAAATCTTGTATGAGGTCCTAAATTTGTTTCAATTATTTCATTTTCCAATTCATTTATCAGCTGTTTTTAATCATTAAAAACTGTCTGTTTCATTTAATACTTCATTAATAAAAGTTACCGTTCTACTGGGTCGATTGACGAAATTCAACTTGCGTTTTTCGTGTCCCAAAAGCGCGATTCAGGATATGTATTAGATTCATATCTAACATTGTAAAAATATAGGTATTTTGACACAAAATCGGATTTTTTCTGAAACGACATGCCAGTTTGTTTCCATAATTCCATTCTAAGGCTCAAATTAAGGCCAAACTAACAAGTTTTGTAAAAATCGCAAGTGCAGGTTTTAAAAAATTAGCTGTCAAAATTTTAGCTCATCAATGCTAATTTGCTCATCAATCTTTGAATTTGATATATATATTTATTAATAGCTCTTTTTTTATTAATCTTACTTAATTCCTTTTTCCAGAATTCGAAATTTAGGCTTAATCCAAATATAATTCACACATTTTTTAGGATTAATTTTTTAAGATTTGTATTTTTATATAATTTTATAAATTTTTTTTAAAAAATTCAATTATTATCTATAAAATTTTTACCAGCTTCTTAAAGAAGATGCATTTCTAAGCATACCTGTAAAACATTAGACCTTTCTATTCAAAATTTCCCAAGATATACGAGAAGGAAAGGAAAACATGTTACTAAAATTAACATTTTCGCTAAGTGGCGCAATTCTTGGCGCAAATTGAAAAAAAAAATTCGCCAAAATAAATTTTTGAATTTATCCGTAAATTTCGCACCAAATTTTATGATATTTCATACTATTTATTTCATATTTCATACATAATTATATTTGAGTCTTAGAATCGAAGTATGAAAAAAATGGCATGTCCTTTCAGAAAAAAGTCCGCTTTTATGTCAAAATACGTATATTAAAACAATGCTATAGATAAATCTAATGTATATCCTAAGTCGTGCTTTCGAGACATGAAAAAGGCAATTTGAATTTCGTCAATCGGCTCAGTAGAACGAAAGATATAGAAATGTCTCCCCCCCCCCTTTTTTTTTCGTATTGTAACTAACGACTCTACACATTATTCGGAAAGTAGGAGACCCGGTCATACTTTGTTATTTTCTTCAATAATATCTTCTTCGTAGATCTCTGTGACAATAGACAGACCGCATTTAATTTTTCTTTTTAAGGAATTTATTAATGAATTTATGTTTAGTTATTTATTAATGTTATGTTAATTCAGAATTCAAACAACAAAAATCAGCGTTAATTTACAAAATTTTCACAGGACTAGTTTCGATGGTTTTACCGAACCATCATCTTCAGCTGCAAAACCGCAAATCTAACATTATCTAAACATTATTTCCTATCTTGTTCATTTGCGGTTTTGCAGCTGAAGATGATGGTTCGGTAAAACCATCGAAACTAGTCCTGTGAAAATTTTGTAAATTAACGCTGATTTTTGTTGTTTGAATTCTGAATTAGTATTTATTCGGCGTGTTATTGTGTCTTAATTAATGTTATGTTATTTATTAATGGATTTATGAATAGTGTTAAATGCTATTTCAGTGCAGAAATTTTAGACGAAATTCATTTTCTTAAGAAACAAGAGTTTAAAATGTGTTAGTCTCGGATTCCTTCTCCATACCCTTAAATATTCACGGCACCTAATAGTGTTATGTGATCTATTTTGAACAATCTCATTATTCTGTGGGGGTGTCTCTTATTTCATTTAAATAATTATTCAAATTTTTGTTATCTTTTCTGAACTCCTCAACTTCCTATCGAATTTCCTCGCCAGGATGAAAATTTAAAATTAAGTCAAGTGAGTATTTAAACTGTTGAATCTTGGAATTTATTCACAGCGTGTTTTCGCTAGCCAGCGCACGTTACGGATCTGTCCTTGCTGTTACGCGGAGTTGCTGATACGCGATTTTTGGCCATTTAAATAAGTATAACGCCGCGTAGGTTTTTGAGTCAACGTAGTTAGCCTTAACTTAAAGTGCTAATCCAGCACTGCTCCTTTATTCTGTAACGATTCTTAAGTTCCACCGCAATTTGTCGATATTATTGTAAAGTACGAAGTACGTGCCTTTCTATTCAATTAATAATAATAAAGTGTTACTTTTTTAACCTCCTTCTGTGGTTTTTTCCTTTAAACGTGTGCCAGAAGTCGCCAGGTTGCTTAGCAGAATCTCGCAGTTTATGTGGCCAAAGAGAGCACCATCCTATAACTCTTATATCCAGAGCCTAAAGTTGGTTTTTGCAATACAGCGATCCTCAGGGTTAGCTCGTTAGCGTCTCGTGGTATCATCTGTTAAGTTCGGAAAACGCAGTGCTATGTGTGACTCAGTATCCTTGCAAGGTAGTAAATGACTTTGGGTGTCAAAATGAGGTCTACTGTCGAAATGAGATCAAATAGCATACTGCCAATGCAAAACAGTGTTTGCGAGTTTATTTCTAATATTTGGGTCTCTTTCTTGGTGCGAATGCTGATTAGTCCTCTAGGCGTTTACTGCCGTTTGGTGACAAGGGAAGCTTTTAAATTTAGAAAATGAAAATTAATTACATGTGGGGAATACCGGTTGAGGAAAATCGACCGTTTCTTGTATGCTTCCGGCTATGCAGTATGAGTTTGAATATTAAACTGATTCACCTACCGGAAGAACGCTTTAAAGGTTTAAATAAAAAAATATGGAAGTTTTGATAATGCATTAAACTGCAACTCTTTGCTCAACTTTCGTTAGCAAAATAAAATAATTATTAAGCCAAAGATATGTTTTAATTCGAGTTCGATACATAGAAGTTAACTAACAACATTTAATAAATAGTGACATACAAGAAACGAAAGAATATGAATGCACGTTATTGTAATAATAATCTTGTGGTTAGAGGGTATAGACATTTTATAAACAATTACATTTCCATCAAACTTCGTATACTGAGAATTTTCTATAATTACTTCGCCCGTAAACATGAAGAAAGCAAAACGAAATCTTAAATTAAATACAGTGGTACCTCGATGTACGAGTGCCATAATATATGAGTGTTTTTGTAGTTATGAGCCGCCGAGCGAGCGATATTTTGCTTTGAGATGAGAGCAAGATTTGAGATACGAAGAATCGCACACTACACCGCTGCACACGACCGCAACATGCGCGCGCATGTTGGTGTCGTGTGCAGCGTCTAACAGTTTCTCCCACCTTAGTTACACGATCTACATTCGCAGCAGCATACGATGGTTCAACGAAAAATTTGTTTTGAAGAGGCGCCAGAGATGGAGGAGGTCAGCTCTACAAGAGATATAAAGGAGATCTTGGGAATGTGGGAGAAAGTTGTAAAAATCTATAGTGTCGGTGCGGCATGACGGCAGTAAATTAGCGGAGAGCCGAAAGTCCTCTGGTGTGGTTTGGTGGAAGGGGAGAGGAGTCCTGAGACTCTTTCGACTTGGGTGCTGTCCATCAAAATTGGGGGCGGAACGGAGCTAAATCGCACTGTCACTTGTGAGGTACTCAAGGCTGTTGCCAACGGCAGGAGGCGTATCTTGCGGTTCTTGCCATGAGAAATTTCTTGGGCATAAGTAATAACGTCAACAAATTAACTTAAAATCAAACTTTAAGCCTCAAAGTTTTCTGATTATTAGTCCCTTTAAAATTTAGTTCATGGGATATGAAAGTGGCACACATGATACAATGAAACTTCTTCAAGATGCCTTTTACGGTTCAAAATTATTTTTATATTCTGTATACATGGTTGTCTTAGAAAAGTTATATTCAGTCTCGGTGCTTAGTAGTCACCTTGAGGAGGACGTCGACACGGTAAATCTCCTTGTATATTAATAACTTTCCTCTTGACAATTAATAATTTCATTTACCAAAAGCTGCTGCAGGGTGAACAAGCACTCAACCTCAGCTTACTTTAGGAACTAAACCTCAAAACACCTCATTCGTAAATTCAAAATGCGTGCTGCGAAAACAGTTCCTGATTGCATTTAATTGAAATCAAAACAAAAGTATATGCTTTTGTTTGAAAGTAGAGAAAATTTAGAAATACTTTCCTTTCATGATATACTGAACTCAACTAGTAAAAATAAAGATCTTAGCTGAAAGAAACCCATTCTTCAAGAACTATTCAAACTATTTTGCTAGCAGCTTTTATTCAAAACTACCCATCTTCTTAACATTCGCATATGATAAAATAAAAAAGAAAAATTTTTCTGAAATTATTGCACGGCTGAAATGTAAAATTGGCTCATTTTACTCTTCGTCACGTAAACCATTCTTTTCTTCGGCTGCACTTCATGAAGACCAAAAGAAGAAAAAAAACGGATTTTGCAATTCTTCTCCATATGAATGTATGCCACTAAATGCTTCTTTTAAAAACATAATCCGTGACTTTGCATAAATTATGCAAATTCATTCAAAAAAAGCGTTTTTCGCGATTCATCAGTACTAGCCAGAAGCGAAAGAATGAACATTGCTTCCCTTTCGTATCATTATTTTGCGCAATAGGTTTCACAAACATTTACTTAAATGAGCGAATGTACCAAAATGTATAAGAAAATCAGAAACGTATCGTCCATCATTCATACCGCTTTTAATTTAAATGGTGAAATTCAACTTTTCAACTTTTGGCGATCAAAATGTTCAAAGTTTTGAAAACTAACCAATTGAATGGAGATTTGACTCAAGTTTACTTAATTCTTTTTCGGATACAAATGTTTCTAATTTAATTTAATTTTTAATACAGGAATCATTTTATATATAAGCTAACTGACGATTAAAGCAACCAAAGGTGCCCGAATTTCTTAACTGAACACTGTTATCGCAACCGTCAAAGGGGCCTCTCCCGCGGATTCAATGAGTTCACAGTAGTTATCTCAAAGAATACACTGACGAATTTTGTTGTTTTGTAAGAATTTTTAACCGATGAGAAAAGTTTTCTTTTTGTTTTCGAAATACACTCGTGCTTAAAAAATAAGCAACAAACGCTAAAAGAAAAAGCACGAATGTAAAAAGTGAAAGGAAAACATACAGTTTACAAATGAGGAATACGATGCCTCCCCAAATGCAAATAAGCAACCACAATTAGCAAAAAATGCAATCCCGCAATCACATCACAACACCTTAAGAATAGACATGACGGACCTATGCGTCAGTTTGCAAACAGCGATAGTCCCGTGCAATCCAAGATAGACAAAGAGGAAAGCGTCAGCCGAAGATATCATTTACATGATGAAATGCGTTGGAATGCTGTCGTAATGTTGCAAGCTGGTGCAAGACAATCCGCTGTTGCGAGATAGCTGAATGTGTATCGTATTTTCATCAGTAGGCTGTGGAAACGTTGCAAGAGGGATCAAAATCCTTGTCAAATATGTAGGTCTGAACGCGAAAGGATTACTACAGCGGCCAAACTATTCTTCCTGCTAGTATATGCAAGACTGCCGAAGATCACTAATAGTGCGACAGCTGCATTTCTCCGCTACTGCAGAACAACTCATATCCCGCCTGATTGTGTCGCGTCAACTGCATTAAGTTGGAATGTACAACCGATGACCTGTGTTTGCATTCCTTTGTCCCCATAGCATGTCAGAACGTGGTTAAACTGGGCCCCTTGAATACCGCATTTGGACACCAGAGCAGGACAGGAGAGGAAAAAGTACAGGGGGCACCACAACATCGTCATAGACAAAAATGCCCCACTGCACTAACCTTTTCTGGCATTTCGGGACACCAGAGCAGTTGGGCCACGTACGTTTTACGTCTCCATTTAACATCCAGAACGATTCCCGAATTGCAATGATATAGCAAAAGCCAGGGGCACGCTATCGGGCGCCAAACCCCGTCGAAAGAGATCATTGCAGAGGAGAAGGCTTGACTTGCTATGAGCTGGGATAGCAACGAACGGCCGCACCAATTTTACGTGATTCCCAGTGGTTTCTTCACAGCCATCCGATATAGTCACAAAATTCTACACCCTCTTGTGCGTCTTTTTATCGCTGCAGTGTGTACTAGCGCGATATTTATGGAGGATAACGCCAACTCGCGTAAGACTCGAGCGCTGCGGAGTTATTTGGAGAGTGGAACCATTCCACATCTGCCGTGGCCTGCTGGATCCCCGGATCTGAATCCCATATAGCATGAGTGGGGCACGTTGCGACGACAGATAACAGGTCGCAATCTTTCGCCAGGCACCTTCCACGAGCCTCGACATGCAGGATTGGTCGCTACTCCCTCAACAAGCGATCAAAGACACTATTGCCAGCTTGACTCGCCGTTGTCAAACATGCTCTTAAACCATAGGGTCCCGTTATTAGCATGATGTTGTTGCCACTGCACATTCTTCCGACCCATTTGGTCTTTCGCGATGTGGTGATCGAAAAATATGTGTTTTTGTTTGACTCTGGTGTATTTATTGCTTGCTATGTGGTCTAATAATACAGACAAACTTCTTGGGAAAATTTCAAGCATATCCATTAACTAGTTTTTCTTTTATTCCGTGTTTTGGCTTTGTTGCTTATTTTTTAACATGAGTGTAATTAAAATTGCAATGGTATAGAACAAGATTTCAGTATCTGATTAATGGAACTTAAAGTGTAGCTTTGTGCTTTGTGGAGACATTAGATAATTTTTGGAAGCAGAAGAGATGAAAAATTAGCAAAGCCTTCGCCGGGAATCGAACCACGGACTTCTGAATACCGGCTCAGTGTGCTGACCACTACACCACGTAGGTACGCTAAGAAGGCGGGAGAAGTACCTTGCAGATTATTAAATACTCTAACTTCAGAAAATGAATTCTTGTTTCTCCTTGAGACATCACGTGAGCTTATTGTGCAGCTGAAGCTCACTGTCCCATTTTAAAGGCCGCTTCCATATTTTGTAATACCAATATTGAATCCATTTATGTTTCTGGAAACAAAACACTGCAGACTTCGGTTGATCTTTACAATATGGTAACTGGTAGTTTGGCGACATTTTGGAGGCGATAAAGGTACTACCTGGGACTTTGGTAATAGTGTGAGCAGTACTCAGTTCCGATTACGCATTATTTTGTGTGAGGGAAATGAGAGATCATGGGATATGTCATGTGATATTAATGGACGAATTACGGTTCTTGAATCGGAAAAGGGGGGAAATCGGGAAAATTTGTATTTGGTTTATTCTGTGTTGTGTGAAACAGTGTTCGTGAATTTTTGGATCCCATGGCCGTAACTAAAGAAACGTTTATCGGACACGTAATCAAGATTCTGAAGAAGATTAGGCAAGTTAGTATTTTTAATTATTTGAGGATATTATTTTTATGCATTGTTCTAAATGTAAGGTGGAAGTAAAGGAATTTGGTATTATTGGAAAAATTGTTATTAGCAATGATTTAGTTTAAAGTAATTAGGATTGTAAGGTAATTTTTATTAATTTAATGTATGTGCTCATTTATATTTTAAGTAGTGTTTTTGAATTTAATTATATTTTAATTAAATGATAGTTATTTTGTGAATTTTATGTTTGTAGGAATTTGGTATACGTTTCAGTTGAAGTAAACGTGCATGGAAATAATTTAAATATCTGACACTAAGTATTTGTAATGGTTGCGGTATGAATTCGTTGGTGACGTTTATAATATAATAGATGATTTAGAGGTAAAAGTTTTTGGATATTTTATTTATTTTATATGTGGAAATGTTCATATTTGGAAAGGGTAAACACTTTTTCGCGATCAGGTAATTTCATATATGTTCTTTTTACCGGGTTTAAAGATTGAGAAAATTGTCATGTCTTTTCGTGAAATTTTTCTAATTTATGAGAAAAAAGCAGTGTACATGGATATAGTGAACAGTGTGCGCAATGCCATTTTTGTGCAATTCTGGGAGGTTTTTTTAAGTAAAAATAAGTCGACGTGTACATGGTTTAGTGATATTTTAATTAAATGATAGTTATTTTGTGAATTTTATGTTTGTAGGAATTTGGTATACGTTTAAGTTGAAGTAAACGTGCATGGAAATAATTTAAATATTTGATACTAAGTATTTGTAATGCTTGCGGTATGAATTCGTTGGTGACGTGTATAATGTAATAGATGATTTAGAGGTAAAAGTTTTTGGATATTTTATTTATTTTATATGTGGAAATGTTCATATTTGGAAAGGGTAAATACTTTTTCGCGATCAGGTAATTTCATATATGTTCTTTTTACCGAGTTTAAAGATTGAGAAAATTGTCATCTATTTTCGTGAAATTTTTCTAATTTATGAGAAAAAAGCAGTGTACATGGATATAGTGAAGAGTGTGCGCAATGCCATTTTTGTGCAATTCTGGGATGTTTTTTTAAGTAAAAATAAGTTGGCGTGTACATGGTTTATGTGTATGTGCTATTTTGAAAAATGCGTAAGGAGTATGGTATTGTGCACTTTTTCCCAATTTTGCAGTGAATATTTGTCATGATTAAGCAGTTTTGTTAGATAAAATTTCTAGCATAAGTGTAATTCGGCTAGTAGATTGTTGGAAGAAGTGTTCAGTAGATAAAAAGAAAAGAAACATGTCTTTACTTCGTGAAGACAAAATGGCAGCGGGAAAAAAAAAAAATAGAAGGTTGCTGTAAGAGAGTTGGTCGCCAAATTTTCGCCAAAAAAACGCCAAGTTACCATAATGTAAAGATCAACCCAGACTTCCCTTTCTTTCTCTTAGATTAAATTAGAATTGTAAAGACGTAATTATTTGTATTGGAGTTGAAAGAATGTGCACAACGCCTCAGGAAGACGAATTCTCCAGAACAATTCAAAGAATTTTCTATCGTTTTTTAAAGGTCGTGAATTTTGAGATAGCTACAGTACTTTTGTATATTTAAAAAAAAAATCTGTTATCTGATTAGAAAGGAAATGAAAACCCTTGAGAAACGTCTTGTGTTAAATGCAATAAAAAGTTAGAATGTTCCTCAATTTTCGTCTATGTTGACTATGGAGGAACCTAATGAACTGTGCAACGACTTATCGTCGAGATCACGTGTATAAAAACAATGTCTAGAGAAGGATTAAAATACCCTTTTATTCATTCAAAGAAATAAATAGCAGATTCCCTTTCTCGGATGTACAGGAAAGCCTCCACTAGGGCTTTATATCAAGATAAGAAACTAAACTAGTACTAAACTAAACTAAGCCGAATCTAGACACAAATACCTAACATTGTTGGCGATTATCAAAAGACACGTACAAGACGGCGGAGCGTAGTCTCGCGGCAAACACGCGTCAGTAAAGATTCATAAGCTCTCTCTGCTTGAAGTAAGTTGAACTTTTCTTAACCTTCCAGCACGCGCACTTCGCAATTTTACATGAGCACGCGCGCGTCGTATTTTTTACGACATCCGTTATTTTACCATTTTTCGCATGAAAAACGACAGAAATGAGTGAATATTGATAATAAATTTGTTAAAAAATAAAATATTAATCTTATTATTGCAAAATACAAATGATATCACATTGAAATATAAGTAAATTATTTTTAAGTTCTTATGTTAGTGAGATGGAAATGCAACGATGTATTTCATTATAGAAAAATTTTAATTTATCATTTAATAATTATATTTTAAAATCGAAGCTAATTTTAATATCCATCAAAGCAAGTAGAGACAATAAAAAAGGAAAACACCTTGGTAGAAAAAAAAGTATAAGTTTAGCATTACTTACTTCTGCAAAAAAAAAAAAAAAAAAAAAAAAAAAAAAAAAAAAAAAAAAATTTACTTCTTACTGGTTACAAAAACGCACTTTAAACTAACTTTAATGTTTTTATTTATTTCTAAGAAATAATACTTTTTTACCATGAAAACCGATATAAAATTTTCAGAGCCAAATGTATTCAAATTAAAATAATACACGGCAATTAATAACACAAAAATTACAAAATATTTGAGAAGAAAAATATTTTCCAAATTTTAAAACACGACCAAGCGCGTGTCGTAACTTTTATGAAAAAGCTGCCACGTAGCACAAAAGCCCAGTTTAAAAAAAAAAGTCAAATGACTTCCTCTTGGCACATTCCATGATGTGGGAAAGGGTAGAAAGGAGGAATAGAAATGACTTTCAGACATCTCAGCTTCGATATGCGAAAAATGTGCATTAAAAACTGAATTTGTCGTAAATTTTGCGCATACGCGCGTGCTGGAAGGTTAAATACTCTTTCTAACTCATTTGCTGACAACGCAATACTAAAAACTCATTCTGGTAGAGAATAGTATAGGAAAATGAGAATAGCAAATAAAGCATGTTTAAACTTAAAATAACTGTTAGAAAGATAAAGTAACCTCTAGAAAGTATATTGAACATTTATTACACCCCATGACAAATACGATTCAATATACAGATAACCTCTTAAAGCGAATGAAATTTAATTCTGTAATATATGTAGTAAATATTACAGAACTGGCTATTATAACCAACAAACATGTATTTAAATATATAACATATATTTAAATTTTATTTCGTCATCAAGAATAGTTGTATACCGTATATTTGAATCATTTTAAGTTGAATATTGCTGATTTACGTTTGCCTATTGCGGGTATATCATCATCAAAGAAAGAAACCTAAAAGCATAAATAAAATTGAGCAAAACATGTACGATCGAAAGCTTTTAATGGGATTCGTTTATCGGTAACATAAACAAAAAGAAATAAAATGTAAAGCCCTTAAAAAGAAAACATAGTTAAGAAATAATTCGTAATTAACAAACAAAAAATATATATATAATTCTGAATCAACAAATTTCACACATAATAAAGATTCGAAAGTTAGTGAGTAACATAATAAATTAATTATATTATCACTATACTTTGAAAAATATTTCAGCTTTTCTCAAACAAACAAAAACAGCTCATAAAAAATTTAACGAAAAAGTAAATATTTCAGAGCTACCAGAAGAAGAACGGAATTAATGAATTCAAAATAAAAGCAAAAAGGTAAATGGAAAAAATCCTAAATTAGGGTGAACAAAAAAAATACTTTGTTTTGAAATGTTTGAACTTAAGATATCTGGGAAAACTTTCCACGAAACCTAATTAATTTCTTAGATCCCGAGGTAAGTGGGGAAAAAAGGGGGCAACTGGAATAATTTCTTTTCAATTAAACTTAAAAACAGGGGAATTTTTCCCTCTGTATACTCCGCTTATTTTCTTCTTTTAATAAAATGTGCATCGCAAATTGTGCAAATTATGATTATTTTTTTCACTTTCGAAATTTCTGTGATTTTGCATGCAAGGGATTAAATTATAACAATTAGTAACAAATGAGCATTGTTTTAAATAAAAATTTAATATTTCAAAATACATTTAAAAAATTTGAAAGTTTACAGATTTTTTAAATGTATTTTGAAATCTTAAATTTTTTTATATTACTATATATACATAATTTATATTACGCTCAAAGGGGCTTTAATTTAGTGTTTTGTGTATTACCTTTATTTATTAAATACCACGTTCTTCGCACTAAAACCATAAAATTCAGTTCAACAGCAATATCCCAAAACAGTTTAAAAAGAGCATATCTTTAGAATTTCCGCACGCAGGAGAGAAAAAAAAATTTTTTGCTCGCTTTGGAATCATCGAGTTTCTTAATAAAAAAACTCATAAATGTTTGACGAAATAGGAAACAGATAATAAAGCAAATTCCAAATTTGGGTTTCCAGAAGCCCATATTCGGGTTGAGGATTACGTTATTTAAAATTGGATAGCTTTAGGTACCATTGTTTTATCACAATACGAAAAACATACATACATTTATGCAGATTCTACATTTTTTAAATTCTTTAAATATAACACAGGGGGATAATATTTGGGGCAACAGTTTGAAAAGTGAATTATAGTGTAACAACGCAAAATGCCAAAACGACAGCCCTTCTGGACCAACGCCCTTTGCCCCCTCCCCAAAAAAGGACAGTTCTATACCGGTATTTTGACACAAAATTGGACCTTTTTCTGAAATGATATTCCAATTGGTTTCCATATTTCGATTCCACAACTCAAATTATGCCTAAATATTAAATTTTGTGAAATTTGCTGCAAAATTGACGGAGAAATTCAAAATTTATCTTCGCGCATTTTTTGTTTTCGCCAAGAATAATTTACTTGGAGAACTTCTTAATTTATGGAAACCTATTTTTCTTTCCTTTTTTTCCTTGTACGCGAGAGGAAAAAGTCATCGTTCATACTTTCAAATAAATTTAACAAAATATGTAAACTACATTTGGCATTATTATGGCTGATAACAAATATGCCAAAATTCAAAACGCGCAATATGTAAATTCATGTATATCTTAACAAATTTTGAATAAAAAACTCTAATTTTTTGCAGATGTGCCTAGAAATACATGTACTTTAAGATGTTAAAAAAATTATATGTTACTGTAGAAAAATTTATAAAAAATATTTAAACATACAAATTTTAAAAATAAATCATGAAAGAAATGTGCGAATAATTATATTTGGATTAAGCCGAAATTTCCAATTCTGGAAGGAAGAATCAAGCAAGTTAAGTAAAAAACGAGATATTAGTAACCATATATCAAATTCAATTAACAGTGAGGAGCTAAAATTTTGAGATAGTTATTTGCAAACTACTCAATCATAGTAGCATTTTTACAAAACTTGGCAGTTTGGCATTATTTGAGTAGTAGAATCGAAATGTGGAAAACAATTGGCATGTTATTTCAGGAAAATTCCGATTTTGTGTCAAACTACCTACTGTAGAACAAGTTTCCTCGGATTAAGAAAATGTGAAAGCTTTTAGATTTTACATTACGCTCAAAGGGATGTTTTTTAACATATATTCATTTTTCAGATTCTTCATGATTTAATTTCTTTAAGTATAATATAATACAGGGCGATAATATTTGGTGGCATCAATTTGATAAGTGAAACGCCTTTTACAGTAAAACGCCACAAAATTTCAAAACGAAACTGATAGCTCTTCTGGGCTAACTCCCTTTGAGCTAAATATTTTATCTAAAGCATCTCGTATTATAATGTCGGTAACATATTATCAGAACATTTGTTAGAGATAAAACGACGAAAAATATTTCAAATTCTAATTTTAACTTTTATTTACTAGTTAAAATTGCTCTGGCCTTTTCATTCAGTCCTTTTTCGTTCAGCTCACTCACTCAAGGTGACTCACTGAGTAAGGTCAGTATAAAAGAAAAAATATACAGGATGTTTCTGAACTATTGTTCAGAATTTGTCATAAGAGATCCGAAACACTATTAGCAGGCAATAATCGTATAGGAATATAAGGTCTCATGCGCACCTCCGACGCACTATACACACATGACAGAAACTAAAAGGCTCAAGATAGGCCACAATAATAATAATATATGCAATATATTATTATTATTATTACAGGCTATGGCAGATAATGTAATTTATTAGATAAAGAAGAATATACAGAACAGTCTTGCTTGAAATGAAACTCTTAAAACAGGTGCTCGTGACTGAGCCCTGCAGATGCAAATTGCGAAATTGTGTAATTAATACAGATTCGTGATTGTATAATTAATGTGAAAATGTATAAAATTAATGTTTAAGAACGCCACGAAACGGCGACGCATCGATCGACCAAATTTGCAAGAATGCCTGGCATATCAGCAACGACACCACTTGCAGCATTGAACCGTGCTACTAAACGCCACGGAGCAGGCATTCCGTCCCAGAGAACCATGCGGAATGATGACTGTTCGGTGGAAGAATCTCAGTGTAGGACCGACAGACGTAGCTTTATTCGTTGTCACTGAAGAGTTTCATGGACAAGATAGATTATTGTTGGTTAGTCACCTTGCCTAGAAGCCTAGAAATGCTACTATGATTTTTCGTGGCAGGAATTACTTTTGGCAAAAATATACCTTGGTGTTTTAATCACTAAATGAGTCTATAGTCATAGTAAAAGTGGAGAGTCCAAAGTTCTAGAAAATTATCATCGTGACTTCGTGAGTATTTCCGTAGAATTATTCCTCAGAATTATGCACAATGATCAGACGTTACTAAACTGTTATGCTATTATGCATACCTATCACATAACGTGGTTACTGCACATAGATTATATAAATTATCAATGGCCTTTCCGTGGGGATGCATGCCACAGTTATTAACAACGAAGCGTGATACTAGATCTATGCCCTAGGATTCCATGTCTTAGTCAGAAGAATTTCATGCTCTAAGCTTTTAATGGAGCCCCCCAAAAAATTATTATGGGACCAGTCTTCGGTTCGAGGTTTAACCCTTTGTTGCATACAAATAATCTAGAAAAGTTAAACGAAACTTTTTGTATTTTTTCTACTTAAAATAACCTTAGTAATAATAAAAAAGTTAATTTTATTCAAATTTTGTCTTAAATAAATGCTACAGTTTGTTCACTACAGTGGACAGCATGCATATACGTACGTTCATACTAATTAATCTCTTCCCAACGATTTACGGGCATTGCATTGGAAATCCTTTCCTGCCTTGTTTGCAGTGATCATTACCATCTTCTAAACGGTAAATCTACAACTGACACGTACATACAGATCCGCCAAAATAACTTCATTTCGTCGATTGTGATTGAATTCATTTTGCTACGATTTTGTATCCGGTACCTATTGGATTCAAATGTCAAATGTTCTAGAAAGTCCTTGCCCAACAAACATTTCCAGTGGTGTTTTGGCTCGATAAGCGGTCCATTTGGGTTTCAAATCACTCTTTTCGTTAGATCTACCCACTCCACAATTTTCTCAAACTGTCATTGAAAATAAAATGTCTAAAATGACTAATTATGAATAAAAAATGGCAGTATAAGAAAATGTAAGCAATATTATATAATGTTTGCTATGAGAAATTGTACTAACTTGGAAACAGAAGTAGCAGCCATTTTCCAAATAGCAATGCTTTACTTAGTGATGCTGTACAGCCATCTATAATCGGCAGTTGAAAGTTCTAATAATATGGAATGAATAAATGCAGGAATGGAATCTGTTATCTAAGGCATATCTGTTATTAATCTAAGGCATTTACAGAAGATTAAACTAATTTAAACTTTAGTCTAGTAGAGTGGACATGATGCAACAAAGGGTTAAGCAAAACCTGCTGACATCCAGCAATTGTGCGTTCAAAACGGGGTTTTTGCATGTGCAAAAACCGCGTTTTTGGAGACCTTTTAGGCTTAAAGTTCGAAAATGTAAACAAATAATTTAGATAGTAGTATGGCACCGTGGAGTTTCTCGCCAAAAATGTTTGGCGACCTGAGGGCACATATAAGAGTAGTTCCTAATTTATTAATGTTAGGATACAATAAAAAATGGCTAATCTTTGGAATATTGTAACAGGTAGTTTGGCGACATTTTGACAAGGAGATAAAAGTTACTAGCTAGGATGACTTTAGTAGTGTACATGGATAAAGTCAAGACTGTGCTCAATGCCATTTTTGTGCAACTCTGGGATTTTTTTAAGTGAAAACAGGTCGACATGTACATGGATGATACCGTGTATGTGCAATTCTTAAAAACGCGGCAAGCAGTGGACGATTCTGCACTTTCTCCCAATTTCGCACCTAATCTTCGTCATGAATAAGCACTTTTGTTCTATAAAAGTTCTAGCATAAGCGTAATTCGGCTAGCAGATTGTTGGAAAAAAATGCTGAGTTTAAAAAAAAAAAAAAAAAAAAAAAAAAAAAACATGCCCTCTTTTCGTGAAAACAAAATGTCGTCCAATAAAAACTAGCAGGTTCCTGTAGCAAGGTTGGTCGCCAAATTTTCGCCAAGTTACCATAATCCGAAGATTAACCTAAAAAATATCTGACGTGGACGATGCATGACTTCCTTGTACGGCCTATTAAATTAAATATATTTTTGCTGCACTTCATTTTAAACTCATGTCTTTGAATTTCATTAGCGATGTATTTCTCATTCAATCAAGTTCAATTCTCATTTCGTGGCAAAAATACATAAAACCTTAACCATCACTACTAAAAATTGTAAAATACAGAAGTTAAAAAACCAAGTACAAAAGCAATTTTATAATAAAATTTAAAGTTTATACGCCATAACAAGCAATTCGAACAACGGGCAGGAAGACCAAATTTTCAGTGCGCAGAATTTAAAGTTAACTTTCGGTCTCGCTGTCAAAGAGACACCGAAGTTGGTGCACCAAGACTTAATTCACTCTTCTACTTAGAATTTCAAATGTAAACAAATGGCGACCTATTTAGACATTAAACCATTTAAATTTTTAAATTGTTGATAATTCTACAACTATCGCTTGCAGATTAACTACAGACATGGTGGAAGGTGTTAGAGATTTATTGGTGGTCGCGGGAAAACTATATAAGACCGAGGCTTCTCAGCAGCAGAGAGCGACTTCGGAGTATCGAGAAATGCATGTTAGCTTCGGTCGTTAGATGCGCTTAGCAACGCGTTGTGTTTAACGTTCTTAGTAGTTCTAAGAGTAGCTAACTGATTGTGCTCTGTCATACTGAAAAGAGATATAAGAGTATTTTTGCAGAAAGTTCCAGAACTGTAAAGTATTTCTTTTGGTAAAATAACTTTTATGAAGCTGTCGTGGACTCTGTGTGCATTCAATGTATTACGAACACCTACGGACGCAACAGTATTTAACTATATTTCCAAATTTGGATGAGGTAATTGCAAACGTACGTCTCGCATTAAATATATATTTATTAATAAGATTTTTCACATGGCAATGTCCTTAATAAGAACAAAAATCCATGTAAACATTTTAAATTAATTTTTTTTTTAATTTTCTGCCTAGAAGGCCATTATTCCCCTCTCTGTCTTCGTGGTAGTCTGGTAAACAATAAAGGAACTGCAAAATATCGTCTCACAAGTACCATCGAATTACGACGGCTCTACCCGCATGATGTATTAAAAAAAAAAAGAAAGAAAAAAAAAAGACCTTTTCGACCTGTGTTTAAAGTATTTTCCCACCCCCTTCTCTAGCATAAGTCTCAACTCCGGTAAGAAAAATCTTTCAAATCAAAATGAATTGTCACAATGCCGATGCGAAGTCATTCCATTTTTAATCGGCTTTAAGGCTGATGCGAA
The DNA here is from genome assembly GCF_044657685.1 of Stegodyphus dumicola. NCBI lineage: Eukaryota > Metazoa > Arthropoda > Arachnida > Araneae > Eresidae > Stegodyphus > Stegodyphus dumicola. The sequence goes on along the minus strand of NC_140769.1, from coordinate 1,991,361 downwards.
TATTCCACCATATGTCATTATATTCCACTTAAAAAAAACCGCTTCTATAAAATTACTTCCATAATCAACAATACAAAAAAGTACTACTTCTGGATCAAAACTTTTACAGACAAAACGACAGGACTAACGTCATTTTCTGATATCTACTGATTGGCGGTCTAAAAAAAAGAAAAGAACACGCAATACGAGAACCTTGTTATCTTTAGGTGAAAACCGATCAGACAGACAGATAAGACAAGGAATGGTCGTCTTACTATCGATTATCGAAGCCACAAGCGGTCGTTACTGGCCACATGCTCGAGAAAATAAGGTTGCTTAAAGTGGCACGGGTGGAAGAGAGTATAAAAATCAGCTATTATACAGTTACATGAAAGACAGAATGAAATAGCTCACGGATTGGGAATTACACTTTTTCAAATTCCCAGAAGTCGAAGCCGTTGTAAATGCAGTATTATTTTTATGAAATCGCTTGGTATTAATATGTAATTTTTTTCTTACATTTTCGGAAAGTGTGGTCAACTTTTTAACTTTTCATTGCATTTCAGTTTCATTTAAAATTTCCTTCTTCTATTAAGTTTTCTCTATAAGTACGTAATGCAATATATGGTATTAGAAATGTCTTTCTTTGCTTGCCACAATGTTGCAAATATTTATAAAAGTAATTAACAGAACATATTACAGTCTAAAATGCATTTTAAAGCGCACCGTTAGTTATGTTATTAAAAATTAAAACAAATATTTAAATTGGAGAGAAATGCACTTATTGCTTTTCAATCATTCGCTGTTTTAAACAGTTTCTGGTTAATTAAATTTGAAAGGTAAATTAAATATCTCAATCTTTGCAATGGTAACACTCTGAAAACCGGCTCTCTGCAAACTTGCACGGAAGATGCGATAAAGATGTCTGTTACGCAGTCGTAACACCACTTCCCAGATTTATTAGCCATTTATTTACTCAGCGCAAATCTTGAATGATAAACGCGTGGTTGAGTAACAAGAGTAACAGTTTAAAACTTTTACGAAGAGTCTTCTTAAAGAGACATATAGACATTAATACCATTATAAGGTATTTCTCCCACTTTCCTAGCGTGCCTTCGTGGTGTAACGGTAGCACACTGGGCCGGTATTTCCAGATGTCCGTGGTTCGATTCCCGGGGAAGGCGGTTGCTATTTTTTCATCTCTCCGGCCTCCAACAAAATCCTAGTGTCTCTACAAGAGGCGCCCGAACTAAAAGGGTTCTGGACGATGATTCTCCGCACCCAGGATTTGGCGACTAAATCCCCTAAAACCCTAGTCGCCCTTTAAAAGGGGAGTATATAAGGTATTTCTCCCACTTCCCTAGCGTGCCTTCGTAAAGCACGCTGGGCCAGTATTTCCGGAGGTCCGTGGTTCGATTCCCGGGAAAGGCGGTTGCTATTTTTTCATCTCTCCGGCCTCCAACAAAATCCTAGAGTCTCTACACCATAACTCAGAAAACAACAGCCATATTTTAATTCTATCCAAACCACCTGCATTTAATAACTCCTACCTGAAAAAAATCCGTGTTTAAGTATTGTTCCTTGCAATATAGATTGCATGCACATAGAACCAACATTATAGATTGATAAAATTTATTTCATCAAAAGAAACACCTTGCCTTCTAGAACTTACTACAAAAATACTCGTTCGGCACTTCAGAGTATCAACACAGAAATACCAGGCGCTGCACTTCAGAAGAACGGTCAACACAGGACAGTGCAAAGTGCATCTAAAGAGCGAAACTAACACGGTCATATCTCAATGCTCCAAACTCGCGCTGAACTAAACAACTACTACTCAAGAATCTGATGCTTTCAACGATCATATATAGTTTTCACTGACCGCCAAGAAATCTCTACTATCCTCCACTTTTCGAAATTACTGGAAGGCACATGAGGACCGGATACGGTTACAGTTACATATATGATCCATTACCGTTATTCTGCTACAATGCTCGTTACTGTAATACAAGGACCAGACCCAGATGATCGCCAAGTGTGGCGACGTTTGGTGATGCCTCGCCAAATTTCGCAATAAAAATTAATCACTTAAACCATTGCCAGCTTTGTGATATCTCGCCAGTTTAGCGAGACTTGCCCCTGTATTCGTACTTTTTCAGCAGCGTATCTTCTCTTTCAAGATTTTTATGTTACATTATGCGAAACATTCTACAATTTCACATATAATTTCACTAAAATTATTTACATATGTTCGAGATTCGAAATACTAATAACGTATAGCAGTGAACCATTTGCTTTTTAATCACATAAGCTCTCTTTAAAACGTCGATACGAAATTTTGTATGACAGCAAAATTTTGAGTTGATCTGTGTATTAGTGTTTTTTGAACTGATCCTCTTGAAACTTATTTACATGAAGCTGCGAAATGCTAGTCTGGACAATGGGTTGCATTACAAACAAAGCTATTTCAAATATCAAATACACTGCAATAACCAAAAAATGTAGTACCTGCTTCGCCTTCATCTATCACATTTCCACATTTACTGTGTCACTAGATTTACAGGAATCACGAATTAGTGCAATAACATTATAAGACTCACTTATGAAAAGAAACAAATTTCGCGGTAGCACTCGAAACCTACAGCATATTGTATGATTAAATTAACGTTACCTTTGGTTTAGTTTATTTGATTATGGCAAAGCACTCGGGGGCTATCTGCCTAAGAAGAAAGATGCCTCTGTGGAGGACTTTCTAAGGGAACTCCCTGGCGTTCACGTTACACATGGGGGCGGTAAAACCACGAAAACACATGCAGCCAATGTATTCGCTGGATTTGAACCTCGGAATGAACTACCGCAGTTCAGCGACTTTCGCCACTGGAGGGTCTCTAAATACACTGGTGTGCAAAAATTAAGGACGAACCGGTTTTTTCAATATAACTTTGTACAAAAGCTTTCCAAATCAACACATTTAATACCGTAAGATCCCCAAAACGTAAGGACATGAGTAATGTAAGCAACACTTACTAAAAGAGAAATCAGAGGGATAAAAAGAAGCTTTATTGAAAAAGTAGCATGGAGCGCAATGCGACTGAAGCGCAATGCGACCATCCCTGTGATGGGTGTCCAGCAAGAAACATCCGGTCTTTAATAGGGGATATGATCTCCCCTGACTGCTAGGCAGGTTTCACAGCGTCTGCCCATGCTGAGAATGAGAGTGTCAATGAATTGTTGAGGTATTGCTGCCCTTTCGTCTTGCAGCGCCAATTGAAGCTCCGGAATCGTTACTGGTGGTGAGGTACGAGCTGCCAAGCGTCTGCCTAGAAAATCCCATACATGCTCAATGGGACTGAGATCCGGAGATCGTGCCGGCCAATCCATACGTTCAATATCCTCACAAGAACTTCAATATCCAAACGAGAACACCGCCACCTCCATACTTGTCCCTTTCGATGATGTTCGAGGGATGATTGCGGCTTCCCCGCTCTCTCCAGATGAGTATGCGATGAGAATCGCTACTCAGACTGTTTCTGTTCTCATCTGTAAAGAGTACTCGTCCCCATTTATTGTCTCTGCAATTCCGGTGTTCCCGTCACCACAGAGAACGCCTTCTCCGATGGGCAGGCGTTAGAGGTACACACCGTACAGGGCGTCGTGCAAACAGACCACCACCGTGCAGTCTTCTGGCCACAGTAAAACGCGATATCGGTCATCCAGTCGCCTGTGTTGTGTTTCTAGCGATTTCTCCCGCTGTCTGCCACCTGTTTCTTCAGGCCTGTAAGGCAATATGCCGGTCATCTGCGGGTGTGGTTCCTCGTGGACGACCACTACTAAATCCCCGGATAGCTGTACCTGTAGTTGGAAATTGTCTCCAAAGTCGTGAAACGATGCTGTGAGCAATTCCGAACTCTGCAGCCACACTTGTCACACTGCAACCTTTCTCCAACTTCCCAATGATTCGACCTCGGGTAAAAGCATCCAGATGTCGTCTAACAGATTGATTATTCGCCATTTCTCGCTGAGGCAGCAACTCGGTGTGATTTTAACTGCTATACGGCGTGCAATCTCTTTGCCAGAAATACTGATCTTACACCGACAACATGCTTTATACTACTCAGACACTCCCCCATTACGTCTACCTGCATGTCTGCGCATGTGCTACCGTACATCACCTTACTTAATCTCCTGATTGGTCTTTCTGTCCGCTCTGCCTCTTCGTTCAGCTGATATGCTAATTTTTCGACTTCGTCCTTAATTTTTGCACACCAGTGTAATTCTTACGCGAAAATCGTAAGAATTGAAACATTGTAATACTTTCATCCCTGTATTTTTAGACGCTCGAAAATAAATAAATAAATAAATAAATACAGGTGTAATATATTATAATGACACTAACATTTGTAGCCCGTGGGAACATTTTTAAAGAATTTTTATTTTTTATTACACCAAGCAATAATTTGTATTTTTCACATTGGATTCTGGAACGTCCTCCACGAGTTTCCAATTTATAAACTCTATTCTTGCCCATCTAGACTTATCAAAATACACTTCCCATTTAAGATATAGTAAAAATACTCCAAATGATGCGCCTTCATCCCAAGCTTAGCAATGGGCAACGGATTCTTTTGGATTCAAATTTTCATTCGGCTTTCGCCATACAGTGATATATTCTTGGACCCAAATATATTAAATTTTAACTCGGCTGCAAGTATAACATTTTTTCAATGTGATAAAACTTTTGCCTACCATAGATTTTGCCCTATATTCTTCATTTTCGTGGTGAAGAAGTTCTTTCTTGTTGATGGTCCATTTTATCTATGTGTCCTAAAAACTCTTCTATCAATTTTAGTGTCAATGTTTTTGCAACCCATCTTCTAACTCTAATGCAAGTTTTACAGCATTAATTTTTGGGGCCCTGTGTGATTTTCCTCCGATTCCTTGATCTTAGCTTGAAATCTGTTCCAGACTCCAGTTCAGTTTTACCACTGTTACGCAATTTCCAACGGTTCATTTGCAACGAATCGCCAAGTTTACTTCGGGTGTCGAACAGTTAATATGTTTTGACAAATACGTAAAAATTTTCGAAATGCAGATAATAATTCTTGTGATGTAGTACTTTCATTTAAATTAAAAATTATTTCTAAGACATTTCTGTCTTGATTTCTCAGCCAAACTCTCGAATGTCCGAATAATTATATGGGTTATTGATTAGCACTTTTTGAATTAATTATATTTATTCCAAAGATTATTCTGACGACATTTATTTTCTAACAAGCAATGCTTAAACTAGAAAAAAAATATATTTTCTTAGGAAAATATTTGAAATATATGTTTTTATATTTAGCAAAATAAGTATGCAAATAAATTTCAAAAGCACAAGTGTCTGAAAACAAATATGAGCCATTGTATGTAAGAAGAATTTGACTTGTATAAATCCGTCTTGTAACCATATGCCGACAATTAAGTAGAAATAACTTCATTTTATTCCCAGGTTTCTCGTTTTGCATGCTAATGAGCTCTGAATGAACCCAAAATAAAATAAGCTATCCGTATTTAGTAAGCTAATTGTTTTCACCCAACTGAAACAAATTCTAGGTTAGGAATCTAATTATACTTAACTTCCAAGAACATGATGTCGTATTACTAATTAATATGCATAATACAAGCAGGACTTACTGCGATATGTTGTCCTAATAGATTGATTCTATCGCTCATGTAAATTCTGTAACGCTTTCTGAGCTTAATTATTGGTAAATCGCGCTATTTAGCAAAAGATAAACTTCCATATTTATTTCCTAACCAATAAAATTAATTAATGCAGTGGTAAACTCCTGAACCGCGAATTTCAAGTGCGACATTTTATTGAATACATTAAATTTTCATTGCGCCTGAAGCATTACCCTGACAACCGAAAAATGATGAAGTTCGAAGTCTTCTCACTAGATGGCGTTACTATCGTCTTAGAAGCTATTGGTAATGAATTTTAGATTCGATTAATGATTCTTGCTTGAGAAGATTTTCAATTGCTGCCACATTTTACGACAAAACTTTGCGACGCTAATAAATTTTCTGCATCGATCTCCGTACATGTTTCTTCTCAAACCACGGAAAAATGGAATTAACTCCTTTCTTAAATAATAAGAGAATAAAGATTAACTTTCAAATAATAGGGAGGAATTAATTGCAAGCGCATATTCATTGGCTTCGTTATTTGGGAGCCGATTTTTCAGGCAATTAAGGTAACTTAAATCGAATTTCTTTGTCAACATTAAAGTTATTGCTTTCATTTCGCTGAGGTCACGTGCAGGACCAGAAAATCTCGCGTTTTAAATGAAAACCTAAGCTGTTGCTAATCGACATTAGATTTTTTTCATTTAATAGCAGTAGCACTTAATATAATATGAAGAATCATCTAAAGTCATATTTGGGTGCTGTTCAGTTAATACTATTTTACATTTCAAACGCGAATGTAGAGATAGGCGTCCACGCTTTTCAAATTGGAATAGATTTCTGCTTCAAGGCGGTCTGCAAAACGTTTCTTGCAGAATTTATGTATTTCTGTTCGCATTAAATTCGCTTAAATAAGCACCAGTTGGTACAAAGCAATACAATTTACAGAACACAAAATAATGCACCTATACACATACAATATTACTAGACACATTATACTGCATATAGTAAAAAGCTAATACAGAAAATCCGTAATAGTCTACAATCAACAAAATCTTTTTTTAAGATAAAATCAGTAACGAAACCTTTTCACTCAGTGATGTACAAAATCCCTACAGTGTCGCATAAAAACACATATAAAGTATATAATATCACATAGATACATTAAAAAATCAGTAGAAACACCATAAAATCAATAATATGCCATTTTAAAATAGTTCTTTAATAATACCAGTTCACTCAATGCAATACAACAACGTCAGTATATTGCGCAATACCAGTACATGTAGCAAAAAGTACTACCAATTTATGTGATGCTTCATAATAATATCAATACAGTACACAATACCAAAATGGAAATAAACCAGTGCAGAAGTACAGCACAATTAATAAAACGGCGTACAAAAATAGACCCCACGATAACGTAATGAATATGCCGTACATCTAAACGAAATCGTAATGCATAAAACATATATAAAATAATATCAATTCACATGATACTTCATAATAAGTAACATTAAAGTTTAACACATAAAAGCAATGTTTCGTACCATATGACTGATGCTCAAAATGACTCATGCAGATTAAATTCAGAGATTTTTCTACCGTACAAGTTGCAACGGACGCAAAACGTAAAATTATTGCAACTATACATTTGCACTTTACTATTTCACATGCTGTGAGCTTAATTTCTCCCTCCCTAAAATAAAACGCAACGAATCGCCAAGTCCCCTTTAAAAGGAGAAGCATATAAGGTTATTTACTCCCTCCTTTCCGCATGTCTGCGTGGTGTAACTCTACGCGTATAATATGGGATCAGGAGTTAGAATCACGGCAAGTGTACTGCGTAATTTTCAAGTTCTTGAATCGATATATGTACTAATGACTCTACAATGCACAAAGCATCAGTACTGTACAAATACATTAGTAAACTGTTACATAAATACAATAAGACAGAAACACTATAACATCAGATATGCCTCTTTCAAATTAGAGCATTAATAATACCAGTCTTCTCAGTGCAGTGTGTCAAACTAGAGCTTCAGTATGCATATAATACCAAATCAAAGAGAATAAGTCTATTTAAAGTGCAATACATAAAAACAATGCGTCCGTAGAATAATAGTAATACCCAAAGTACCACATATAGAGTATCATTAGCGCTTTTTTACTGTACATGCTATGGTGTTACTTCATTTTTAAAGGCTTTAATGTTATGCACTTGCATTTAGATTTCGAACTAGTTCTTAATGATTTTCACATAATAGTAAAAATTACAAGAGTTTTTTGGATAAAATCTATAAATAAAGTTACAAACGTGGTAACTGACAAGGAATACGTTTTATCTAAACAGAATTATAGATTAAATGGTTATGAGATTGCAGTGCTCGAGTAACATTACCTTCTTATAGTATCTTCTAATAATATCACATAATAGTAAAAATATATGTTAGGGTGATCCTTGGGGAAAATTGGCGACTTTTGCCGATTTCAAGATGGTCGCTACACAAAAACAAAATAACAAGTCAAAGAATTGCAACACCTCGGTGTCCATGTACACATCGATCAATTTTCACTTGAAAAAACATCTGAGAATTGCACAAGCTCGGTATTGTGGACTGCCTTGACTTTCTCCATGTACACATCGATCTATTTTCACTAAAGAAAACGTCAGGAAACTGATGACGTCAGATAAGGTTAAAACCAAGGAGGTTAGAATAGAAGGAGGGAAGGTTCGCAGTTTCCTCCACTGTCGGGGAATGAAACTCCACCGAACAAGCGGCGTCCATGTTTGTAACTTCAAAACATTGCATTACGGCAGTGAAACGTACGTGTTTTTAAGCTGTTCTGTGCATGTATTTTCCAGTAAAAATATGTTAAATTTATAATGAAATCCTTCGCTATTGTTAGTTTTTTGTTTTAAAGTTATAAAGATAATATTCTTAATTAACTACGTACAGAAAATCATTAAGAACTAGTTCGAAATCTAAATGCAAGTGCATAACATTAAAGCCTTTAAAAATGAAGTTTCTGTATATTTCAAGAATTTGTTTAGGTTTTATTAGCAGCCTGTTGGGTGTACTTTGCAATTTTTCCTTTAACAAGTGATATTTCTGATATATTCACAATATTATAATTTACTAAAGAATCATTTAAAATTATTTTAATCTGAAATTAATAGCAGATAATTATCTAAAATGATAGTCACAAGTTGCATTTTTTTAATGAAAGATTTAAATAGATTCTTTTCACAACCAACAACCTTATAACAACATGAAAATAAATATTAATAAAATAAAACAGATTTATATGAATTAAATGATTTCAGTTTATGCTCGTTTCATATTTCAGTCTCAAAGAAATTTCCTTGAATTAAGGTGAATTACAGAAATATACTAATATAAATATTTGGATACATCTTTACCACATGTTCAGTCGTGTAAATATTTTACTTCTATCGCTATACTGCTCACAAATTTGTAAATTTATGCAAAAAAATTTTAACAACAAAACAGGTAGTTTATCTTGATCAAATCCACAAATTATATTCCTAACAGTTCACAAAACTTAAACATGAATAATAATTAATACATAAATAAAAGCATTATTTTATTTAACACATTTACAATTCATAAAAATAGTAACAATTGATTTCTTATTTTTAATGAAAATTCTAAAATGAATTATTTAAAACGTTCAAATTATACAGTTTAAATCCTAGCATATATCATTGTATGTTAAGGAACGAGGATATCAGCTATAAACAAAAGCATTAAAACGTATTTAATATAGTTTGATTATTATTAAGTACTCTTTTTCACATTTGGAAAGAATACAACATGACATTGTGATATTTATCAAATTACATAGAAAACGAAAATCAATACTTACGAGTGAAAAGTAATTCCAGGAATCTTTTTCGAAAACATATTTGTGCATCCATATGCAACACAAGCTGACATGCTTCAAAAAGAAAAGAAAAAAAAATGTTGCAATTACCTTGCACACAGCGATAACAGTAACATGGCCGCCAAGCTTCACCGTTTGAGTTGAACCTTCCCTCCTTCTATTCTAACCTCCTTGGTTAAAACAAAGTTACTCATCACCAAAACTGAACAAAAGTTGTAGCCACTGAATTATCCTTATGTCGCTGAATTCAGGAAATACGTAAAAGAAAATAATTTTTAGGGCCTATCAGTCATCTAGAATCTAACATAAGATGAACTCCGAAATTAATACCACGAAACGTAAATTAGCAATAATTTTTCTATTTCTTCCATGTTCACGTTCTCACTATAACGCACACATATTATTCATTTAAACTTTGGCATTTAAAGGTACTTATCGACAACTTCATACCGCACGCAAAAAAGGTCTTAATAGCAAGTACTTAATAATTTATACTACTCATTAGATTGAACTAAGCAGTTTTTTTAACCAGAAAATTGTTGTCATTTCTAGTTGAAAAGTATGACATAGGCAGAGAGGGTACTATTTTTTAAATATTTCTTCTTTGGCTATAGATCAGTTCACCCATTTTAGCGAAAATGGCGTATGGGCGTCAGAATAATACGAGTATTATTTTCACAACTACAATGTCTCTCAAAAGTTTCCGCACACTTTAAGAATTTGCTAAAAAAGCGTCGTAACCCAAAACTGAATTTGAATATAAACCCCAATATTTTTTCATATTATCTTCATGGGAGTTTGAATGAAACCAAATTTTGTGATTTTTAACACTGGCTCATTTTTTTCTTCTAAAATTGAAAATGTAAGGAGGCATATACTCGTACAACACACGCCACAAAAGTGATCATACACCAAAATATTTTCGCAAAATTTCATAAATAAAATTATCGTCTACCACATTCTTTCATTTTGGTGACGTTTAAAAAATTGTTTGGCTTTATTTTTTGCTTGCTTACTTCGTTACATTTTGTAGAATTCCTCACTTTGTAATCCTAAGTTACTGTTAGAAGTGAAGAATTTTAAGAACTGATAAGCGAATAATCGCTTGAGTTCGTGTGACAAGAAACAACAAGATAGAAGGGTGAAATAACCCTTTATTATTCCAGCTAAAGTTTAACAAAACTCTGTCTTGGAGTGTACAATAAAGCCGGCACTTGGGCTTTGATAAACTAATCTAAATTAAAGAGGTATAAGCCGAGGCTATCAAATTTCTAACAGAGTTGGGCCCTTAACGCTAATTGACTGCGAAGCTATCAAGGGCCTAAAGTACGGGCGAGCGTAAATAATAATAAATAAGTACTAAAGTACGGGCGAGCGTAAATAATAATAGCTTACGAGAGAGTAGCCTAAGAGGAAGACGCGTGCAGCCAGAATATCTGGTATCTTTTTCACTAAGATTGTAGAACTTATAATGCTAATAAGGAATGTTAATAAGGAATATTAATATTCAGATGTGATTCTAAAACTACTTTCTGGACGGAAGTGGTAAGTTGAAGTAAGAATCGATAGAAAAGGAAATTTAACTCAAAATTTAACTGTTAATAAAATTAACATTATCCTTACAAAATAAAAGGAGCAAAATATTTTATTATGTAGTTTGATAGGAATTAACAGTTTAACTATTCTTTTTACAGAATTCGTCTTTAATTTTATGTCGCGAATAATAAAAGCTTGCGCTTCCCTGAAACATTTAAAAATATAATGGCTTATAAGTTTGACAATGCAATTAAATTAGCAGATTTTGTTATTTAGACGCCCAAGCTTTTATTATTCGCTATATGAAATTGTAGATGAATTCTGTAAATAGCATTATTTAATCTATTGTTTCCATTAAAATATACGATAAAATAATTTTTCTCTGTTTAGAGCATGAATTATCATATCCGTTTTAAATAAAATGTTATTGTACAAATACCAATTTATTGTAAATTTATTTAATTTAATAAAATCCAATTAAAACTGGATTTTATAGTTCTTTAGTCTCAAATGCACTTTATCAATGATGAAATTTTTAATCATTATAAAAGCATAAAGAATAATTATAAGAAAATAACTAAACAAAGAAAAGTAACAACACGTCATTAAAACATATAAAAATATGGCTTTTGGATGCTAAAATTCATTAATTTGATACAATAAAGATGTTCCAAGGAACATTTTACTTAAAGCTAAAAGTGAATATTGCTAATTTGTCATGGAACCACATGGCAAACTGCATCATTAATTGCGTTATGATGGCTGACTTAAAAGCAATTTTTCTACGAGACACGCTTTTTTCTCTCTTCCGCGTCAGACTGTAACACATTTGTTTAAATGCAGAAAACCGCTTAATTAATCGTTTTCTTATTCTGAATAGACTGCGAAGCTATCAAGGGCCTAAAGTACGGCCGAGCGTGATAATAGTTTACGAGAGAGTAGCCTAAAAAAGGCGGACGCGTGCTGACAGAATACCTGGTATCTCTCTCTCTCTAAGACCGAAGAACTTTGCGGTTAAATACCGCTCTTCCTCATTATGTATTCAGACGTGATTCTAAAACTACTGTCTGGCCGGAAGTAGTGTAAGAAGAGGTTCTCCGACAAACAGGATTCAACGTGATCAGAGATTTATAGTTAGAAAATCTGTGAAAAATCCCCGTTTGAGTGTTGTAAAGATTTCTGCAGAATTCATTGAAACTTTTTCTACTTCGATTTCACTTAAAACTGTTCGATTAATGCTCAGATCAGGTAGATTACATGGGTGCTCTGCTCGAAGAAAATTTTTCGGAAGATCAAAGAATAAAAAGCTTAGGCTTTTCTTCTCCAAATAAATGGTAAAGAAGCCTGAAGCGTATTGGAATCATGTCTTATTTGCAGATGAAAGAAACGTGAACATTGTGGGTTCCGATGGGCGTATAATTGCATGGAGAAAAAAATTGGAGAGCTTAATCCCAAGACCTTGGTTGGAACATTAAAGCATGGCCGTGGAGGTGTTCTTGCGTGAAGGTGTATGTCAGCATCAGAACTGAATAATTTAGTATTTATTGATGGGGCAATGAACCATGATTTTTATTTAAATATTTTAAAAGATAATTTTAAATTATCCGCCCAAAATTTATCTATTGAAAACAACTTTATTTTTTAACAAGATAACGATCCTAAGCACACGGCTCTCAATGTTCACCTTTTGGGTGTCTATAATTGTTACAAGTGCAAGCAATCTAATAACAAAATTTAATATTCTGCAGTGTGTCTGCATGCATTATGTATGTTTTATATGCGCATTTTACATGTGACCTATATGTGTCTTTAAATGTGTAAGTGTATAATATATATTAGTTTAATTATGTTTCATTATAAGTATATGTTTTAATTGTATAAGTGTGTGCAAACTAATATCTAAATTCTCTTATTCTATAATGTGCTTACATGTTTTATATGTGTTATATATGTGTTTTACACGTGTTTTTATGTGTCTTTATACATGCAAGTGTAAGTGCATGTGTTTGTATATGCTGTAATTAGTGTCTAACAACCAAGATGTAACAAATCATTCGCCTATCGATCAAAACTAGTGTATTCTTAAGACGCCTCTGTATGGCCATGTACAATTACGTAAAAGTCTTTCCCGAGGTGGCCTTATGAGGCTCCTGGGAGTTGCCGTCACTAGATGGGGAAGGATGCGGGACATATGCCTGTTTATCTCTGTTAAACATCAGGCGTCCCCGTCCTCCGTCACCTGTCACCTGTCTATAATTGTTCACAAACTCTAAAATCATCCCTTCAGTAATCAGATTTAAAACCAACGAACACATTTACAGAGAATGAGCAGTTAGTGTATAAAGACACAAAATTAATACGAAAACCTAACTATAAACAGTAACGATAGAAGAATGGAGAAACATTGCGCCGGTATTATAAAAAAAAACTGGTGAACTCTATGCCCAGACGTTTAAAAGCTGTCATAAATACTGCAGGATACACTACAAAATGCTAACTGACGGAAACACTACAATATTTACTAATATTTGCACATTTCTCTTTAAAGTGTAAGAGGTGGTGTGGTGTGGTGTATTTAATTATGGCAAAGCACACTAGGGCTATCTGCCTAAGGGGAGGGATGCCTTTCGTGGAGGACTTTCTAAGGGAAACTGGCTCGTATACACGTTACACATGGGGAAAACCACGAAAACGCCCATGCAGCCAGCCCGTTCGCGGGATTCGAACCTCGGACCGAACTACCAGTGTTCAGCGTCTTTACCGCTCGGCCGCTGATGGGCTGCTAAAGTGTAAGAGGACTTTTGTGAGGTAACTTTTCTGTCACTTTTTTATTATTGATACTGCAAAAAAGTTTTAATATGTTCATAAAATAATTAATGTAGTTTTGCTAAGAGAAATTTATAGTTATTATTACAAAATTCATTTTAAAATATTATTTTTTATTAATGAATAAAGGAATATTTCACAGAAACTCGTAAGTGTATGAATACTTTTGTGAGCCACTGTGCAGTTTCAGTTTAGGACAGAAATAAAGAACAATAAAGAAGGAATAAGGCACATTCAAATCCAAAATTTAATTGCAATACGATCCCCAAAATAGAATTTTTTCCAAACTAATTTTCCAAAATATTTTTCATGTTTTGTGATTTCGAAATGGTTAAAAATTATATAAATGGCAGAAAGTATTTGGGGAAATGAACACCGACGCAGGTCTTACCCGTAAAAAAAAATGAAAGAAAGAAAAATTTGAGGTAAAAAAAACGAAATGTTAGATAAATTTTCTTTCAAAAAGAATTAAACTTTTTAAAACTTAATAAAAAGAAACGAAATTCGATAAAGAAAACATTTCGGTTTTTAAAAAATACCGAAACGTTAGCGGCGAATAAAAATATGCATAATTTACAAGGATTAATATTCATTAAAAATTCAGAACAAAAGTCTTTCTTTAACCTTAAAAAAAACATTTGTAACGAAGTGCATTTGCTTTGAAAAAATATTTAAATATTTCTTAGATACTTTAAGGTGTAATTCAGAGAAGCAGCGGTTTTTATTAAATGTAATTAATTTTTAATATAATTTTCATTTTACTTTTATACATTTAAATAATATTCTCATGTGGTGACAATATATTAGTTTATATAAATTATTAAATGGATTAAAGTACCGTTTTTTCTGATAACTGCAATTGTTGAAAACTTATAACTAAATTTTTCATTTCTAAAATTTTAAAATTCAAGCAGTCTAAAGCTCAAAATTTAGAAAAAAGGTTTCAGTTACCTTTTTTTCCAAAGGATCGAAATTTCGGAAGACTTTATTAGGTAGAAAATCATCAAACAGTATTTGAAGATATAATTATACGCCGAATAAGTATTAATTTAGAAGTCAAACAACAAAAATCAGGGCTAATCTTTGGAATATGGTAACAGGTAGTTTGGTGACATTTTGGTAAGGCGATAAAGTTTACTAGCTAGGACTTTAGCAGTGTACATGGATAAAGTCAAGAGTGTGCGCAATGCCATTTTTGTGCAACTCTGGGATTTTTTTATGTGAAAATAGGTCGACGTGTACATGGATACCGTGTATGTGCAATTCTTAAAAACGCGGCAAGCAGTTTGCGATTCTGCACTTTCTCCCAATTTCGCACCTAATCTTCGTCATGATTAAGCACTTTTGTTCCATAAAAGTTCTAGCATAAGCGTAATTCGGAGAGCAGATTGTTGGAAACAAATGATGAGGGAAAAAAAAAAACATGCCTTTACTTCGTGAAAACAAAATGGCGTCCAAACAAAAACTAGCAGGTTGCTGTAGCAGGGTTGGTCGGCAAATTTTCGCCAAAAAATCGCCAAGTTACCATAATCCAAAGATTAACCAAAATCAGCGTTATATTTTCAAATTTTCCTGTGAAAAACCGAAAATATAACGCTGATTTTTGTTGTTTGATTTCTAAATTAGTACTTCAAGACTAATTTTTGTACAAAACACTTTTAGTTTCATAATTCTTACGAAGAGCACAAAAAGAAGCATAGCTACAAAAGCACAGCATATCTAGATCAAATCACAGACGATACTAAAAGATTTATAGCCGATGACAAATGTTTCTTTTTATTAAAACTGCACTACTGTTGCCAATATTAGAAACAAAAAAAGTCTATTCTTTTTGTTTGTTTTGAGGCCATTTTGATAGAAATATTTAAATCAACTTTATAATATTTTAAGATTCTTAAAAAGAAAACAATAATATTCCTTATTTATTCAGACGTAAAAAACACACTTCTAGACTTGAGAAACGCACCAGTTCTTGTTTAATTTCTAAATTTACCTGTTCTTACATTTAACGAAAGTGTGATTCTACAGAATGAAGTACTGTGAATCGCACAAAGTTTTAGTGTTACACAAAGGAATCCAACTTGAAAATCTCACTATGCAGCTTTCATAATCTTCTGAGATCTTAAGTATCCATAATAGTAGATCAATGCTTTGCTTATGCTGCCGAATAATTACGCATATATTCAGAATTGAATATGTACGTAAGCGTACATGTACGTATCTGCGGACCTGTGATTGTGGAGGTGTTATAAGTGCACGAGGGTTTTTCGTCGATTTGCGTGCTCGTACTCTCTCATGTCATTCGCCGTGTTTCTTGCAAGCGTTGGGTAAGTTTTATAAGATAGTACGTTAAATGAGGGACTGCGAACTTACGGAGGACGTAATGAGATGGAGAATTATCTGTAGATTGGAAGCAGGTCAGTCACAAACACAGGTGGCTACAGCGCTCGATATAATGCGCAATGTTTTCTGCAGTTTGTGGAAAGAGTTTCAGGACAATGAATCCGTATCGCGAAGACGTGGGTACGGTCGACCAAGATCCACAATGACGAATGGAAATCGTTATTTGTTCCTTTCCAGCGCAGCAATACAGGACTGTTACAGATTTTCAGTTTTTACGTGACGTGTATGCTGCAACTGGAACACAATTTTCACGGTCTACATCTGCCCGAATTCTTCGCAAGGCAAGGCTGTCTGGCAGAAGACTCGCTATTTGCAACCCGCTCACTGCAGTATACATGGGAACGCGGTTAGCATGGTACAGGCAACATTAGACTAGACTTCAGTGGAGCACGGTGCTTAGTTAGGATTCAACCTGGACACTGATTCCCGGCGTACTTGTATCTGGAGAGAGCCTGGGAAGTGATACAATTTCTCCCTCCTCAAGAAAAATAATCATTACGGGTTGGAGGTGTACGGACGCGCCGAACTGCATGTGTTTGACTAAGGATCCCTCTCTCTTATGATGTGCAGAGGGATTTTAGAGACCTATGTTCGATTTTTAGGGGCGCTGTTTGTCCTGGGTCCCTGTTAGTGGTAGACAGTGCTCGTCCACATAGGGCTCAACGAGTAGATGATTACTAGAAATACGATGCTATTCGCCCCATGAATTGGCCAACCAGATGTTTTGACCATGCAGCAAGTATGTCTGGGACACTTTTAGGACAGCAATTTCAGTCCTTCATCCCTCCCCAAGAAC
Organism: Stegodyphus dumicola; assembly: GCF_044657685.1. Classification (NCBI taxonomy): domain Eukaryota; kingdom Metazoa; phylum Arthropoda; class Arachnida; order Araneae; family Eresidae; genus Stegodyphus; species Stegodyphus dumicola. Next base: position 1,974,242 of record NC_140769.1, on the reverse strand, counting down.
AATCCCGTATTTAAGAACTGCCTTGCTGGAAGAATGTTATCGACTACCACAGGGGACTCCTGAAGTGCCTCCTGTCTAGTATGCCGTCATGCTGCTTGACTTCTCTGGATGTGAGAGGGGATCGTCATTTTGAGTCATTTTCAGTTCAGAATCACAATGGGGATTTCGGACATCTCTGCTTTAAGAGCTTAGCTGATAATCATGCGTTCGTAAATTGACTTTTGAATGGTACATATTTTTCTTTGTTATAAATGTGTACTGCATCAAATTTAATTTAACCAGTTTGCCGTTAGGGAAATCGCAAACATTTCGTGCCATGTTTCGCATCCAAAGGTAAACTTTTTGAGTCTAAAACTGGGCTCAGAGTATTTCTTTCCCCCTTTCACAACCTGTGAAAGCCTATTTAGAAGTTCTGTTCAAATCAGATTGTACAGCGTACCTGTCACACTGAAGGATGGTGAATAATGACCCCCTAAGGAGCAACATAAAACACAAAGACTGGTGTAGTTCTTAGAGCAGATATTTTTCCCTTTGCACTCAACTCCACTTCCACTTCCTGCACCCAACCCCAAATCTATTGCAATCTATTACAATGTAAATGTAATTTTTAATTGTCCAGAAAAAGCTTTATATAAAGTAAAAATAAGGGCATTAGCTAGTATTTGAAATGTTCTTGAATTTTGTTTTATTATTTTGATGGCCTGTAACAAAAGAGAAGATTTGAATCGTTAAGAATTGAAAAGATAGAATTCAAATCCCTTTATTCGTTAATAGAAAGGGAGAAAGCTGTTGTGGATCTCATAAGATATGTTCATGGAGGTAGGACTTCCTACCTCCATGGATATGTTGAGGGGGTAGCTATTCGAAGAAAGTGTCCCCATCCTTTACTTTCCTGAAACAGCCCCACTGTGATCCTAATGCGACACCGCTGAGAAGATAAGTAACCCATCAATCACCCCTTTTGATTTTCGACTCATTCTGTGGGGGTTGGAAAAAGGTCGCTGCGTCGTATGTGTCTCGGGGGTTACGGTTCAGCCCAAATTTCACCCCGACGAGAGTCTGCCGACGCTAACGGATTACGATGCCTTTCCTGTGAACGTATCTCTCTCGGGGCAAACGGTGAACTGGTTAAATATACCCTATAGTTTTTGAGATATTCGACATAATGAGTCGCTGTAATTTGAACCATATCGAACCACTCATTCTCAGTGGCCATACAGATAATCTGTTGGTGAATACAGGATCCGAGGAGTAATGTCTTCACAGTATAACATTTCTACGAATCGATAGCGACTTTAGTACGATAAAAATGCCTCTCGACTACGTAACAAGGATGAACCCAGGTCATATGCTGCAATAATAATGCTTTATGTTACTACCTGCCAGATGCCACAAGACGAATACATCACAGGACATTTCCAAGAGGCTCTTGAGCTATGACCTGCATCAATTTCCTGTCATTCCGTGCAAAGATGATTAAGGAAACACAATCTTTGCCTTCAAGCCAGCAAGTGCATTCCATTAATTGCAGGCCAGAGAATACATCTTGTAATTTTGTGTAGAGAACATCATATGGATGAGCTATTAAATGTTTTTTCGTAAAGAATCAATTTATATAATCAAGTTGCTTCCTCTTCTAAAACATACTTAAGTCTTAATACAAAGCTTCTGACCGTCTTAAGCAATATATTTTCTAAGGACGTGATATTCTAGATCAGAATTATATAAAATTGAGTTCAAATGTACTTTCTATGTAAGCCAACATAGATCTCTGAATGTCTAGATATAATGTACAAGCACTCTGCTATAATACTAGTCGACTATCTAAGTGGTAACCCTGCAATAAGATGAGAACCTTGCTCCTTTTCATGGATAATAATGTCGTGCTCAATCGTCTTGTAAAGACTTTAGTTTTAAACTAAACAAGCTTTGTTCAATTATTAACCTTTTCTATTTCTCTCATTTCTATTTCTTTCCAGAATGATACTTCAGATTCACGCTTAGTGAAAGTAGTATAGAAAGATACTATTTAAGGTGTCCGAGTTACTTCAGGTAGAGCGTGTTAACAGACAGCGTGACCTTGATATTTAAGTTTTATTTTATGTTTCTGTTTCGAGTTGCAGCCAAACGTATTGGCTCAGTTTGCAAGCACCGGCAGTGCCGTGCGTAAATTCCTTCTTGAGTTGAATAAAAGTGTCTTTTCACCCTCCTCACGTCTTGTCATTGATACATCTTAGCGAATAGTCGCTTCACTATTCAAGTAAAAATCTACTTAACAAAGTAACTTTAATTTAGGTCTTAACGTGTAAGTACTTAAACAGTGCGGAAATTTCCCACATAGAATTACTTTTTGTCCTTCAAGATTCAGATTCCATGTAGCATTGAACGGCCCGGTTTTATTTTCTCCTCCTACGCATGCAGTAGCGGTGACCTCATGTGGTGCACCTTGGAAAAGCTCTCTGTGATAAAATTGGCTAAATGACCAGTGTATTTGCACTTTCCCAGTGATCTTTAATAAATAAGTGCCTAACCCGAAGTAGGGGGATGTTTTTCTTAGTGCAGAATATTTGAAGCAAATATTATCATCAATTATTTAGAAATGGGGTAATACCTACCAAGTAAAATGTGTGCGTGTTAGAGGAACATAGAACTTACCTAGCTTTGACGACATAATGTTTAATGACTCAATGTATGCCTTATTTGGCTGCTGATCGTTTTGCTCATTAGGAGCCCCAGAGATTGCTTACATATTTTTAGAAGGAATTCTAGGTCGTTTAACTAATGTTTAAAACATATTTTTTTTAATATTCGATCTGCTATACTTTCCCAGACATCACAAGCACAATACTATCGGTGAAACGTCAGGAGACTTCACAGGTAAACGTTGAAAAGGTATTGATATATACAATACCTGTATCTGTTTTCATTTTTTCAAGGAACGCAATGATACTTTTCGAAGTGTGGGTTGTTGATTTGTTTCGGTGAAGTTTCACTGTTTGAAAATCACTGAAGTAAAGAAATCGAATTTCTTCTGTAAATATCGGACTTCAGACCTCTCTATTCATAGTACGTTGAATACATGTTAATATTCCTCCCCCCCCACTCCTTTTATTTTTAATTTCCCACTGTAAGAGAATTCTATGACAATCTTAAACACCTTACTGAAACTTTCTTTGTATTGACGGAGTCAGGTTTTGTTCTCCTCCTTTTCGATAATAAATAGACATTAACATGTTAAGGTAATTCCATTCTTCATCAAGGATCATAATGTCTTACCATTTGTCTCCTACTAAATTATTTTCATACAGGGTTCTAACAAAACTTTCTGCGTTGAGCCACAAGCCTCGGCGAAAACTGGTGAACATTATGTTTCGATTGATACTATTGCTTATTTTGTACTTAGAAATTTTAATACCATGCATTCATGAAATTTTTTTAATCGTGGTCGAAAGCAAGCGAAACCGTTGGTCATGAACCCGAGTCAGTACTGTCGGTGATGTGACTACGAGTATAACCAACAGTACTGACTCGGGTGCACTACAGTAAACAACGATGTTAGATTTTATAGTAGGAGGATAATCAATTACAAACATCCGTACCTTCTTCGGGGTTTGAACCCGAGATCTGCGCTATGGCAGTCACCTCAGCTAATCACCATACCAAACAGGGTAGAAACTATAAATTGCAATTTCAGTGAAATACTGGTAATGACGTTGTAAAGATGCTAACTCTTTTATTATGAGAAGGAAATGTCGAAGAACCTAATGAACTTGTTAGCGACTTATGTTCAGTTCAAACAACTAAAGACGCAGACTGAAGAAGGGTTAACTACGGCCCCTTTCTCGGGCTTACAACAAAGCCTCCACTCGGGCTTGAACTCAAAATAAGAAATAAGAACTAAATTAGAACTAGCTAAGAGACTTAGAGCTAACACCATTATATAATGTAGTTGGCTCTTTATTTAAACTAGCTGGCGAATACCAAATTCAGGACTCCTAGCTCTCTCTGGCGAAGTAAGTTGAACCTTCCTTAAATACTACTTCTAACTTTAATAATATTCCATAGTACTTTTAATTATACTCCATAGTAAAAGGATAACTAAAGATTTAGGAAATAAGGAGTAGTATTCAATATGATATAGCTAATGAAGGACTACTTAATCGTTTATGGAAAGGCAGAAGAAGGAGGCCTCAAAGGAAAAGATTTTAAAGGGAAAAGGTATAAAATTACAGTAAAGGTTTCAAATGAAAGGTAGAACAACGCGGCTTCAAGGGGAAAAGGTTTAAAGGGAAAAGGTTTAAAATTTTAAATAAAGGTTTTAAAAAGAAAAAGGAAATTTTTCTGTAGAAGATGGAAAGAATATGTTAACAAGTAATTCATAAAGACGGATTTCTTATTCGCTATATGAAGTAAAAAGATAAAGGATATATAGGAAGAAAATACGTGTAAAATGGAAGAAAGAAATTATTAAGATAGAAGAAAGGAAGATTTAACGAAGATTAAATGAAAGGAAGATTAAAGGAAAGAGAAGAACGAATAAAAGAAGAAGAACGAAAGAGAACTTGAAGAAGAACGAGGGAATAAGTTTCAAACGTTTTTTACTAAGGGCAAATTTCGACATTTTATAAAGAATTACTTGCAAAGATACACTTCACGAAGGACTATAAAGTACTATTTTAAGATTTTTAATTTTATTTATTTTTTATATGGCACACTATATGGCAGTGTAAAAACCTTTAATTTATTAATAAATGCTAGATAAGGGCGGAGGTGGGCAGAACCGATTAACCGTAATGGTAAAGGGAATGGTGCCCACATCCTCCGTTACTACTACTACTACTACTTCTAACTTTGCATTAACGCGATTCTAAAAACTCTTGTAAGTGGAAACAAGAATCGATAGGAATGCACATCGAATTACAAAATTAAAATACACCTTACAACTTAAATTAAACATTTAATTATTTTGTGTAATAACTTTAATCCTTAAAAATTATGTAAATTGCATTCGTGTATTATTAGAGAAACCTTTCGTAAGGCATGAAAACTTCAAATCTCTTTTGCAGCGACATGCTTAGAGGCTAACATCTATCGCTGAGTTTCCGATTAAATGAAGAATTTTTGAACTTCCACCAAACTTTTACGTCGGTCGACGCCAAATTCATAGTTTTGGAACTTTATTAGAAAACTTAGGAAACACTAAAAGAAAATGATTTTTCTGTTTTTTAGCTTTCCTGTTCTTTTTGTTATAAAGTAACTCCTTTAATACAAACATCGATTTCTTCCCTTTTTGCATGTTGAAGATATTAAAATGTCTTTTTTATATGATCTCTGTGCATTCTTTTGTGCGCTGAGTGGAAGGCAAAAACTTGTAGTCTTTGCAAAAGTTGTTTATTAACCCTTTAAACTTTCTAAATAGTTTCAAGTTCATTTTTACGTTTTCTAAATAATTTCAAAATACGGTCATGAAATAAGCTCTTGGAGCTCATTTTGCGTTTTTTTAGTGCAGTAAGATCTAGATTATTACTTCCTTACACGAAGTAAAGGAAGTATTGTAATCATGAAAAATTCCGTGTATCATATTTCAACGAAAATATCCATTTTGACCGCTATTGAATGCAATTTAACGATGTTTTTGCATGACATTTGTATGTAAGAACAGAATAACGAACTCCTTTTCACCAAACGGATTATAAAAGTAATTTAAAATGGATTCAGAAGAGGTTTTTTTGTGACGTCTGTACGTGCCTATGTATGTATCTCGCATAACTCAACGAGTAGACTCAGAATATTGAAATATTGTAAGGATAGGGCTGCTGTTACACGTAGATGTACATCTCCCGTTTTGTTGCAATCGGCTTCACCAAAAGTATATAAATATATGTATATATTATACACACACATATACATACTTTCTGTCACTCGGCTCGGTTAGCTCAGATTTTTATTCTTATATGCTTGTAAATTGTGCATTTTTTTGCTTTAAAAATGATTGAATTATGTGGTTCTTCTCCGAGGGTTTAGGTATTTATGCCTTTAGTTAATCTGCATGCAGCAGTTGTAGAATTATCAACAATTTAAAAGTTGTTTAAATGCGGCTAAGCCTAATTTTTTTACCATAGCACCCATATTTGTTTACATTTGAAACTTGGCAGAATAGTGAATTCAGTTTCTTCATCTTCACTGTATTTTTGCCGCTTGGTACCAAAAGTAAAATTACAGTTTCGTGCACCGAAATTGGTGTAAGAAATTTGGTGTTTTATGTTTTTCTGAATTTTTCAATTTTTAAGGAAGATATTTTGAGGTTTTATGTATTTTTGTTTTACCGCGAAGTGAGAAAGAAATTCATTGAATGAGAAATCTATCTCTAATGAAATTTGACAGTAATAATTTTTATAATTTTGTGATGAAACATCATTAGGTATGATTCTTCACCTGTTTAAATTTTAAAATATCAGACAATTTTAACACCATTACAATAAGATCTTAGAAAACAGACCATTACAATAAGATCATAGAAAACAGAAAAAGCGATAGAAAAATTTGAAGTAAAATTATATAAATATTTAAAAAATAATTGTTCAAAGAAAACGGTAGGTGCATTTTTTTCAGCAATATCATCACGTAGTTAGCCTGAAATTTTTAGATCAATAACTATGATAGTTTTTCTTTTAAAGAGTGCACGCAAGTATGAAAATAACCATTTTGAGAAAAACGGTTCCCCTTTGTTATAAACGGTTACTGAGCTACAATAATAAACATTTTGCTGCTATCTTTGAGAAGATAAATTAAAAATCATGTATTGCCTAGATTAAAACCAGTTTCCTGGAGAGAATTTTCTTTTCATATTCGTACGTACTCTAACAGCTGTTAATTTAATTCTGTAGCATAGCGACAAAAACCATTGCTTACAGGATGATTCAAAACTACAGAAAAAAACTTCTAGGAGAGGTAGGGTACATATAGATCACTCGGAATCCATAAAAGTAAAATTATGCAATTTTTCCTCAGATATTACAAAAATTTCCATCGGTATATATATAAGTCGTAACTATCACATTACATAAAATCGAACTTTTGTGCAATTAGTATGTGTGATTTTGTTTCTGAAAGCCTGTTTATACAAGTATTTGTAGAATTAAAAATCACAACACAAAAGGTAATTCAACATAAATCCAATAAACCATTTTTTTCAAAACTTTTGTTCACACTGTGGTATGCGTACGAGTTCGTAATAGATTGATTACCCAAGTCCGATAATAGGTTAATAAAATGATTCTTATTAAAAGAAATATGTCAGAACTCTGGAAATTTCCTCAGAAACATTCGTACAATTGTTCACAATATCCCGCAATATAATCAGCGTAGTTATACTTCGCTGTAAACTAGTAAAAACTAGTAAAAACGTTAAATGCAACACAATGAAAGCGCATCTGAAGAGAAAGCTAATACAGAATTCTCATTTCACGCGGAAATAACAGCCTTTTATAGATTTCAACCGGTCGCTAGATATTTCTAGTACTTTCTGCTTCTGAAAATTACTGGAAAGTAAATAAGAGGTTGGAATTACGGTTACAGCTAGCATAGTGGTCAATTACATTTATTCAATTTTAATACAAATGACCGAAATATCCATTTACTCAAAATTAAATGCAAGTGCCCCTGTACTTTTATTTTTCCGGCCTAGCTTTCTCTTAAAATTTGTCTCGCGCTGCATTGCACGGAAAAGTACAACAATTTTAATTACAATTCTACTAAAATTAACTATTTAAATTGCAAAATTTGTAATATTATATTTATATATACTGTTTGCGTTAAGGTAAAAGTAAGGTCCTCGTTAAGTTATGTTTCAAGAACAGTATGTTACGTTTTTAAATGATGCTTATATCAGATCGCACGAAGAATATGTGAAATACAATAGAAGCCTCCTAATGTGATCACGTCTAATATAATCCATCACTCGATTTGTCTAATATATCATATTATGGATCTACCGAAGTCCTGCTCATTTGAATGTGAAAACTTGGAAAATACGTCACTTGTTGTAATCAACAGTTCGGTTAATATCATCAAAATATTACATTTTTGTTTAGTTGAAGTAAAATTACTATACTATACTATTTGCCAAATAATGGTCAAAATAGGTTATAAATTCTGCCAACTGACAGAGGAAAGTCGCCAAACAGCTCGATCACGATTTCAGTCAGTCATTTAAAAGTAAGCAAAAAAAAGCATTTGGTTTATGTAGATTCTGAATGGTTTTATAGATTTTGAGGGCGATCAGGTACAAGACTTTCTTCTTCAGTAGCAAAAACTTCTATAGAGCTATCCTTTCTCCTTGATTTAAAACTTTACATTAGAATTCTCTCTTTCGATGAAGGATGCATTCCAAGCATTACGATTAGGGGTACAGAATCGGTGAAATAGTTTGCTAAATCAATTTTTGCGTTAAAACCATTAGAACACTTCATAAATACGTTTTCGCATTTTTCTAATTAAAATGCTGGGAAAAATAGTTATATGTTTTTGGTTACATTTATATTAAATAAGTTAAATTTTATTGCCGTTTGAAAGGGTTTTTTTTTTTTCATCGTTATATGTTATCAAAATAGCCTTGGACAAACGTGATCAGATTCAGCGGCACATATTGTATTAGCTTAAACTTGGATACATCGATTTATGCTCTGGAGAAATTTATTTTTTCAGAGTTGACGTTGACTAATTTTTATTTCTTTGTCCGAAGCAAAGGAAGTATTGTAATGGTAAAGAATTTCGAATATCATATTTCAACAAAAATATCCAAGTTACGCTTTCGAATGCATTTGGACTATGTTTCGCATGGCATCTGTTCTTACGGACAGAATAAAGGACTCTTTTTTTTTTTTTTTTTTTTTTTTTTTTCAAACGGATTGTAAAATGGATTTAAATTGGATCTCGAAGAGATTTTTTCTGTGACGGCTGTACTTACGTACGCATATATTTCGCATAAATCAAAAACGAATAGCCTTAGAATGTTGAAATTTTGTATATGGCACTCTTTTAACATGTACATGTGCACCTCCCTTTTTAGTTGCAATCTGTTGCGCCAACTTTACCTAAATAGTATATATATATACCAGTTCTGTTAACTAGTTCTATTACCCGGCTCAGCGAGCTCAGTTTTTTGTCCTTATATGTTGGTAAATTGGGCATGTTTTGCTATAAAAAAGTGATTGAATTATGTTATTCTTATGCTTCGGTTAAGGTTTTTATGCCTTTAGTTAATATGCAATTATAGTAGAATTCCCAACGATTTAGCAATTTTTGTGGCGCTATGCCTAACAAGGCCCCCATTTGTTTACATTTGAAACTCTTAGTTGAATAACGAATTAACTGAGTTTGCGAACCATCTTCAGTGTCTTTTTGCAGAGGAGATCAAAAGTAAACTTTTAGTTTTGTGCACCGTAAACTATCTTCCTGTCTGCTGGCTGAATTCCTTTTTTATTTCCTCCTCCTCCGTAGGAACGCTGTGGACCCAGAAGCGGTCGAGCGGTAAAGTCGCTGAACACTAGTAGTTCGGTTCGAGGTTCGAATCCCGCGAACGGGCTGCCTGCAAGGGCGTTTTCGTGGTTTTCTCCATGTGTAACGTGTATACGAGCCAGTTTTCCTTAGAAAGTCCTCCACGAAGGCATCCCTCCCCTTAGGCAGATAGCCCTAGTGTGCTTTGCCATAATTAAATGCACCACCACACCGTAGGAACGCTAACTGTAAATGTAAAAATAATTGTTTCTTAAGTGTTCTTAACTGTATTCGTAGTTTTATATTTTTCTTTATGTTACCAGTTTTAATGAAGATGCTTCGAGTTTTTATGTATTTTTGCCCTGCTGCGAAGTCAGAACTGAATTGACTGACTGAAATACATCTCTAATGAAATTCAAAGAAATCATTTCCTGGAATTTCATTACAGATATGTTTATGATATATTTATTTTTCATCATTATTTTATTATTTGAGATATATTTATTTTTCATTAGAAATATATTTATTTTTGATTTAAATTTAGCTTAAATGAGCATTTATTAGCACCCAGCAAAAATTATACATAATTTAATAGGCTATACGAGGAAGTCATGTGGTGCTGACAACAGATACTTATTTTCTATTTAAAAAGTAAGCTAGAGTACTAGATAAATTACTATGATACTCTTGATTATTAAAAGCGCACGCTTTTCGTATGATAAGTAGATTCGAGCCAGAGACTTTATCACAAATAATCAGCCCTCAAATCAAATTATCGTTACACCTATAATATGAATTACTGAACGGTAAAATAATCTGTGCAGAGAAAACTCAAACTTAATTGATCCATTTAAATACTAAATTTGAAATAAATATTGCAAAATCTATATTCTCTCGCACGATCATGTGGCCCAGGAGAATTTCTCTTTGCGAGAAAATACTAGACGCTTTCAGCTTTAGCACATTTGGAATTTCTTAATTCAATTTACGTCTATGCTTCAAGGAAGTGGGAGTGAAAAAAAAAAAGAAAATATCGGGGAGTAAAGCAAAATGCGTATGTATGACTCCCTTTTCTCTAAATTTAATGCTCCTAATCAGTTAGTTCCTTAATTAAAAAACCCTCTCCGACGTGCGTTGAAACTGAAAAGCTTTAATTGAATCTCGTTGAATTCAGTTTCGCTTGTTCCTCTCCGCGACCCACTCTCAGAAATTTCATTTCTTCCTGAGAAGAGAGCCAGCTGCAATGGAGAGGTTGCGTTAGACGCCATGTTTGTCCACATGCCTATCTAGATTTCAAGAATTTTCAAGAATTCACACAATCGACATCGCGTAGAACATAGAATCGATATTGGCACAGTATTCATATCGGTATGCGATTTACGCTATAGAAAAGAAATTTTGAATATATTGTAATATTCAACAAAAGGATTAATTTAAATCTGTCACCTACACAGAGTGGACGTTGATTAAGGATCGACACTGCTTAAGGTAGACACAGGCTCAGATCCAAGTTTCACACAGTGTGTAAAATCGACTCTAACAATGAGCAAAATTTCTCTTCTTCCTTATCACGTGTCTTCATGGTGTGACAATTAGACTCTGCAAGGATTTTTAATAGCACATCTTTCATGGTTTCTGCTTCATCAAACCTAAAGGCTCTACAAATAAATCGGAAAAGTTTATGATCGACACCAGCATGCAGTAGACATTAGCGCAGCATAATTCAATTTGTTAATTTGCAACGTGAGAACGTGGTAGGAAGATAGAAAGAATACCAGAGGGAAGAAACTGATTCGTTCAGGTAACTGCATAGAATCGAATCCTGCCTAATATCAGTAAGGTATAAAATCGACAGTGCCCTTAATATCTAAACCAGTTTTAAACAGCTGTTTTTAGATAGTATGGCTCACAGCAGGGGTTTAAAAGAGTTGGCTACGATTCTTGAAATCGTGAATGCTACGTAGACAGCTGATAATGTTTACGTAATATCCTTGATTTCGAGAATGACCTGGTTGCAAAATATTAGTCACCGAAATGTTTTTCACCACATAAAAGGGTTACACAGTTTATTTGAAATTTTTCTGTTTAATGGAGGCTAAATGGGCAATAAACAGTTGTTGCCTTAGCCCACGCTAAATTAGGATTGAAGTGGGACTATACCTGTTAACCTGTGGTAAGATAGAGTATCTTCATCTATATTCTCTAGTCTTAGTTGATGTCAATATCAAAAAGCCCGCAAAGTGTAGTACATAGGAAATATGAATTCAACTGTAGTAAGTATATAAATTTTACTCAGCAGTGGTGAGAATATAAATTTTTATGCCTGAAACATTTTAGATGAAAACAATTTGGAAGATGGTACCTGACAGGTTTTATACTGCATACTTCTTCCCCTCTTACCAACACCTAACTTGCGAACCATTAATCTTTATATACCCCTACTTCTTGTAGACTTAACAGTTGGAATTATCCTCGTCTTATTCGTGATTTGAGCTTGTAAAGCCAACATTCCAGTTGTCTGCTCTAATCGCCATACAGAGTGATCGACAAGTTTAAGTTTTGAAATTCAAGTCTAAAAACTGGAAGAATTATTTGTGGGAATAACTAGGTAAAGTTTTGTTGTTTTTTCGACTAATCCAGTTAATCTGTACATAATCTAGATCAATTCAATGAATTCATCGTGATCTGAAAGCGGAGGATGTTGCCTGTTATTGGACAATGCCTGGGCACCTTATGAGAGATAATACGAGTTTGTCCAGTTTCATCCCGTTACGATGAAGAATATCTTGGCACAGAGCCAAGGTTCTCGTTCCTACTTTTCACTACCATCAGCCTCCCGAAAGAACTTTAGGCTCTGTCGTAAGTGCCTGCACGGAAAGCGGAGGATGTTGCCTGTTATTGGACAATGCCTGGGCACCTTATGAGAGATAATACTAGTTTGTCCAGTTCCATCCCGTTACGATGAAGAATATCTTGGCACACAGAGCCAAGGTTCTCGTTCCTACTTTTCTCTACCACCGGCCTCCCGAAAGAACTTTAGGCTCTGTCGTAAGTGTCTGCATGATACAAAGCCTTTTACAAAAATGTGTGCTTTCTTCCGGATACAAAGTGTGATCCAGCAATATCGCAGCGAGTATCGCTAAATTCCATAAGCCCATTCTGAAGAAAGCAGCAAAAAATTCCGTAAGTCGTTAATTCAAAGTTCGAGTTAACGACACTTCAGGAAAACTACGCTCTCAAACCACCTAGAGTTCTACTTAGACATCTGTAGATCAAGGTGGAAATTATACTGTATACATTAATTATGACATTATTTCTAGCGAAATCTTTTAAAAACATGATTAAAATACAAAAATGCAAAATTTCCAGTCACTTGTTTATTTAACCGATTATGGAAAAGGACGCGAGGACTCTGCTTAAGAGTAGAGATAATCAATAGAGAAGGCTTACCTAAAAGAATTTGGCTCGTATCCCCGTTGTACATGGAAAACTTCAGGAAAACGCCCATGCAGACAACTCGGTTCCCGGATTCCGAACCTGGATCAAAATAACGTTTTTCAGTCTTATCTATTCATCCATTGAAAGCTCTTAGGGAAATGCTGCATAAAGTAGTCTGAAATCATGTACCACTCACAGCATCATAAGTATTGCTTGACGGAATTATCCATTTCTGAGTAATAACGAAAATGAATAAAAATGGTTTCATTTTTTCAATCCAGTAGTATTACCTTCTTCAATAATCCTATAATAAACACCCATTAATATTTCTTTAAAATGTAGAATGTTAAAATGCCGGATTTTAATTTTCAGGGACTGAGTTTTTGTTGTGCTCTAAATAAAAATTAAGATCGACGACTTTTCAAAAACAAATAGCAAATTTTGCATATATTTTAAAGGTTTTCAACAAGAAGGTTCCATAGTTTCCTGAGCGGGTGATCCCTGAGTAACCCATAAAGCTGTGCCTTACACATTACTTCGTATTTACGCTTGATTAACCCTTTCCGGCACGCTACCTTTTAAAGTCGGAGTTTTGGCAAAAAAAAAAAAAAAAAAAAGTAGACAGTCTAATTAGGCCTAGAGGAGTACATAAGTAAAATTTTGTGAAGATAGCACTTATCTTTTAATTCTGTGGGCGTACCCAAATTGGGCACACTGATTCAATAGAGCTTCGAAAAGAGTGCTGAAATGAGTATTGTTGTTAATGAACTGATCGATGAGATGCAGAGAAACAAAGAATACAGACTCTCAGTTGCCCTAGATTATAGTTGAGTCCTGTCTGAGCACACCTAGGGTTCGCCGTTTGATTTTAGGCAAGATTTCAAGCCAAGAATTTAAAATTAATATAGAAAAACAAAATCTGAAATGTTTCATATTTTAAATTACGTCCAAAGGGGCGTTTTTTAACATTTTGTGTGTTACCTTTCTTTATTAAATATCATGTTCTTCGCACTTAAACCATAAGATCCAGTGCAACAGCAATATCGCAAAATAGTTTTAAAACGAGCATATCTTTAGAATTTCCGATACAGAGACTCACGCGCTGGAGATATAAATGTTTTTTCTGCACAACGTTGCCATTGCTCGCTTTTAAATAGTTGAGTTTGTTACTCAAAAATTCGTTAAAGTTTTACAAAATATGAAATCGATAATAAAACAAATTCCAAATTTCAAATTTGGGATTCCAGATGCCCATATTCGTAGTAGGATTACGTCATTCAAAATTCGATTGTTCTATGTACCGTTGTTTTATCACAATACGAGAAATATACATACATTTATGCAGATTTTTCATTATTTAATTTCTTCAAATATAATGCAGGACTCTAACATTTTGTGGCAACAGTTTGAAAAGTGAACCGACATTTATGAGTCCGACGCAAAATGCCAAAACGAAAGCAATAGTCCTTCGGGACTCAAGTCCCTTTGGACTAATAAGGAGATTAGTATACAGCAAAAAAAATGACAGAGAAATTTCTTTTCAAACAATTCCTTTTATACCCTAAAAAAATCTGGAAGATTTCTTTGAAAAATCAGGGTCTTAAAAAACTAAACATGGCTAAAATATATGGACTGGTTGGTGTTAAGCTGCCATCTACTATAAATAAAGAAGGTTCAGAGTAACCTATAAATCTCAATTTTTCTGTGCGTACAGAAGGAAATTTTCAGGTGTGTCCAGACCGGACACACTGAGCCGCAAATAACCGAATCAAAGAAGTTTCAATAATTGAGAACATGTCAATTTTTAAAAAACTTCTTTGAAGAAGGAGGTCACATTCATCCCAACTTAACCAAAAATTCGAATTTTCGGTGGATGGGTAATCATAGTTCTACTTTAAACAAGCAATTCCATGCTTCTCTCATATATCATGAACACTCACAAGGAAAGCTAGTGGACTTCGCAACGACAGTCACCACGAAACTTTCAGAGATAATCAAGCATTGGGAACAAAACGGCAGTGCAAAGTGGGGCATTTAATAATGGTGCGTAGTCCTCAAAACACGGTGTATGAACGGAGCGCTCGCTCTAGTAATATTTACAGCTACGGCCTGGAAAACACACTTTATCTGTGAATTATAACATCGTTACTTGAGAAGGCATATTCCTGGCAATTCGCGTGCATGTCATATAGTAATTGCTTGAACAAGGTGATATACTGCACAAGTATACTGGATTCCTAATAAGCAGTTTTTGACAGAAATTTGTACGTTGTACAAGTAAAATCAAATGGCTTACAATTCTTAAGTTAAACATTCGTGACAGAAAAACTCAACAGATAATACAGTTTTAACGCAGGCTGAAAAGTTCTTTCCATAAGAGTGTTTTTTCCGTAAAAGCCCCGAAAATTTTCAGTATCAATTACTCTAAATTATAGACATCGCAGAAAATTCGGGTTGTGGTTTTTGAGGCAAATGGTATAGTAGAACACAATGTGACATGAATTTTCGGGAGCATATATGCAACAAATTTCACAAGGTACGGAACTTGTTCACTATAGAATATTTCCATCCGTTGTTGTTGTTGACTAATGCTGACTTGTCTGACCTGTAGTCAGCCCAAGCTCTCGAAATTCTTCCTGGCAAGGAGCGCAAGATACACCTGTCGTTGGCAACAGCCTTGATCACCTTACAGGTGACAATGCAATTTAGCTCGCCCTTTCGCCCTGTTTGCATAAGCTGAGTTTTACTGAGTAGGGATTTTGAGTTTATGAGCTCTGGCCCAATTGGCAAATATATCAAGACTTTGCTGTGCGTTTTGCTCAATATCTTTTCTCCCAGTCGTAATGAGAACAAAGTTATCAAACTTTAAAACAAAACATCGTTCTTCAAAACTCAAACCACATTCGAATCATCGAAAATCACACCTCATGAAAAACACAATGCATAATAAAATGAACTCGGTGAAGTTGCAGTTTGAACTCAAACGGTTGACCTTGTTACCCTGTGAAGGGCAACTGCTCTTACTCGTCATGTGTGCACATTAGGTAACCATTCTCATTACTTTCCTTAGACGTCATATATTACCAGTAATTAAGTCTTAATTTATTAGCTTGCTTTTATGGAATCAATAGCGCATAAATTCGACGCTGTGAGAGAGTCTACATCAGTACAGCATCGACGCGGCATACAATCAGCATCGACATGTAGCAGACAATACGATCTACATAATAGAAAGGACATTTTGGTAGTAATATAATAATGACGAAGAGTATTTAGTAATGAACACATTTCACCAGCAAAGAAGAGATGTGGGACAGAACAGGAAGAAGAGGGCAAAACACCAGAACTTCACCGCCGGCATAAGATCCACAGTGGTATAGGGTGGATACGAGGGTAAAATCGACTTTTTTCCGACCTACAGTTAATATTCGGGTACCATAGAAAAGGCCCATAATTGGTATCTGTGGATAATGAACAGAGAAAGAATTTGGAATTTTCATTTAAGTCACCTGCATGATATCGACACCAGTTTTGAACTGGCATGTCGATTGTGTGCCGGCAGAGAGGCTGTCAGTGACGATCCACACCCACATTTCCAATTTATTATCCTTCATTTTTCATTAATAATTAATAATAAAAATCAATAAAAATAAAAATCCGCTCTCCTGAACTCTGTCTTGACATTCTGCTCAAAGGTTTTCCTACCTTTTATTTTTTTTTTCTTACCTCCTACCTTTACACCTAACTCTCAATATTCATAAACGTGAACCTTAAAATAAGTTGTGAAGAAAATGCATTCAAAATTATAGTAATTGGATACATTATTAAAAAACTAAAAGCTACAATTATTAAGAAAGTGCTTTGCTGGTTTTTAATCTCTCAGGCTAATGAGCAAGATGATTAAAATTAGGAAATAAGTTAATGGTCTTATGATTTATCACTCCAGATATTGATGCTACACAAAAGGTAAAGATCTTAAGTTTGTATAATTATATGTATATGACACCATAAAATATAACGTAACACTACTGTCAAAGATATTTTTAAAAATCTCAGTGCAAGATTTTCCTGATAACATCTGTAATGCTCTGCGCAGAAAAGCCAATGAAAGTAGTCTTACTTCATTACGTGTGCAATTCAGAAGCGCGCATGAGTTCGAATGCGCACATAATTCGTAAAAAACAAGTAATAATATATTATATAAACTGACCGCTTAAATATTAATCACGTTTTTAAGACATTTATTACTTTTATTATGTGCACTGGTACTGAATGAAGCGGAAAATATGAGAATAATTTATATAAAAATATTAATTACAAAGAACATCTAAAAACATCAGGAATTTTGACAACAAAATGACCTTGAAAAATTTGCTATGCCTTTACCAAGAATCTAATCCATATCATTAGAGTATGGAACTGAAGTACCACACAATCACACTCAATATCATAGTGAACCACTCTCAGTATCAAAGAAAGAATATTAATCACGTTTTTAAGACATTTATTACTTTTATTATGTGCACTGGTACTGAATGAAGCGGAAAATATGAGAATAATTTATATAAAAATATTAATTACAAAGAACATCTAAAAACATCAGGAATTTTGACAACAAAATGACCTTGAAAAATTTGCTATGCCTTTACCAAGAATCTAATCCATATCATTAGAGTATGGAACTGAAGTACCACACAATCACACTCAATATCATAGTGAACCACTCTCAGTATCAAAGAAAATATTTTATTCCTTGCTCTTCTCCACTCGGATGTAAAGATAGAGGGAAAGGTGGTGACGCTCAGTCGACAAATCTAAGTAAATCTACTGAAGATATACCGTCAACCACTTGACGATATACTGTCATTCCTTGCTGAAATGTAGAGAATAAATATTTTTGGATAGAAGAATCCCAAAAACTCTATTCTGGATCGAATCTGGATCTAGAAATCAAATCTGGGTCTTTGCATCTTTTATCACCCTTTTATGTTTGTTTCAATAAAACTGATTTAAATGTACAGCTTTCAGTTTTGTAAAGCATTTAACTGGTATTTGACACTTTAAATTTTAAAATTCAAGTTCAGATAATGCGACAGATCTTAATCAGATCAAATTATTTCGGTCTTGACATACCACAATTTAATAAAAGCAACTAATGTCTTACGTATTTAATAGGAAATTACCCATAGAGTATTTAACTTCCTCTATGCACAGATGTAAATGAAAAATCCAATTGCTTATAATTAAACATCCTAAACTGCGATAAAACTGCAACTTATAAGAAATTCTTTGTATAACAAAAAACACCAAGTCCAGAATGATAGAGAACAAAACGCTGCCTTGGAAACAATGTAGCATTTTTGAGGTTGAAAATAAATGCCAAATCTATGTCGTATGGTCTATATAAAGCGATGTTCGAAAGCATTATATATTTTATTAAATTATAGTTCAACCTTGAAAGAATAACTGCGTCTATTCTTTGTGATATTAAGGAAATTCTGAAGTCGTCTTGGAGATAAAAATGACAGATACTGTGATTATATATTATGCTACACTGTGCATTAGATATTGACTGTGCCTTAATGAGGTTGTAGAATTCCTCACTCTCATTCTACTAAATGAAGGTTGGTTTGGTTTGGTTTATTTAATTACGGCAACGCACACTAGGGCTGTCTGGCTAGAGGGACGGATGCCTTCGTGGAAGACTTTCTAAGGTAACTGACTGGTATACACGTTACACATGGGGAAAACCATGGAAACGCCCATGCAGCCAGCCCGCTCGCGGAATTCGAACCTCGGACCGAACTACCAGTGTTCAGCGACTTTACCGCTCGGCTGCTGGTGGGCGCTTTAAATGAAGATTGAGGAACCTATTGAACTGTTAAGAGACTCATCGGTGAGTTCATATAAATGCAGTCGTAGACTCAAGAAGGGTTAACTACCTTTTTATTTCACTCAAAATAAGATGAACAGTTGGTCCCTTTCGCGGGCTTACACAAAGCCTCCACTCGGGCTTGAACTCAGAATAAGAAATAGCAACTAAATTAGAACTAACTAAAAGAGGCTTAGCCGAAGCTAACACAAGTATCTAACGTAGTTGGCCCTTAATTTAAACTAACCGACGACTATCAAAAAGGCACGTGATACACGGCCGAGTATAACCGCTTCAAGAGAGACTCAGCCCGAAGGCAAACATGCTCTACTCAGAATTGCAAGCTCTCTCTCGAAGGAAGTCGAACCTTCCTTAAATATTACTTCTATCTCATTTGCATTCAGCGCCCCCAATGGAATGATGTGTTATCGTAAATCGAAATATATAATATCCGTACAATGCACAAATGTAGTGTATGCAACGAAATATGTAATTCATGCAACAGAAGCCCCTAATGAAAGTATGTACATTATGTATTATGTGAACTGAGCATATTTCCGCACAGCGCTACTGCTTTACGCACACCTTACTATGTCTCATATGTTTCTTCTGTGTGTAATATTTGCATTTATGTGCTCTACGTGTTTCCATATGTATTCTATGTGTCATGATATGTATTCTCGTGTGTGTTTTTATGTCTTTATGTTACGTAATTACGAGTGTGTTTTTATGCTTTTACGTTTAATTTTGTATATCTATGTGTTTCAGCTTATATGAGTGTTTTAGTGTTTTAATGCTATCCTTTATATTCTTTTTTAAGTTACTTTGTGTTATTAACAACGTCCTATGTAAAAACTACCCGACATCTAGCACCTGCATGGCCATGTAAACTCCCGGTGCAGCCTCACGGGGCTCCAGCGAGTTGCTTCTTCGAGATAGTGGAGGACGTGGGACATATGCCTGTTTACCTATGTTATACGCCAGGCGTCCCCGTCCTCCGTCACCTGTCACCCGCATTCAACGCCATTCTAAAACCTCATTCTGGTAGGGAGTTGTAAGTTGAAACAAGAACCGATAGAAAAGTACATTGAAATTAAAACAATTGTTATAAAATTAAAATATACCTTACAAGGTTTGCATAGTGTCTCATGTCATTCTGTTTGATATCTGACAGTCAACAATGTTACCAAATCGTTCGATCCGGCTTCTAATTCCAGAGATAACATACATGTTTGTTGTTATCTGTAGCTTCTTCTGTCAGTCGCATTATCAAAATATGCCTTGCGATGCGTCATCAACATTCTTCGGGATAACACGAGTAATTGATCGATTGGTTTGACTATTTCTGACCAATGTTTAAAGAGCAAGTGTCCAGCAATTTGAAGGGCATATAATTTCATAAACGTTCAGCGGTTTAAATATTAAGAGATAGAGAGAACAGGAGAATATCTTAAGACTAGTAATATGTGCAGTATCAGAGGTACATGATGGAAGTTGCACACTTTTTTCTCGAGGGGAAAACAAATGACTACCATAAATGGTGTAAATGGTGTGTTAAAATCTAATAGGTCATTGTCTAACAGAGCTCGGTTATTCTCAATAGAATACCCGAGCTTGCTTGTGCAGCACATTGTGAAACCTCAATGAGCTTGCTTGTGCAGCACGTTCTCGATAGAAGGGATTGTGCAACCAATTGCTCTCTGCAACCTTCTGTATACTTGTAAAGGAGCATATTCAGATATCTGAAGGAAATAAAAACTTGAGAATAATTAGACCATCTAGGATAGTCATTCGTTCTCCAAAGACAATGTTCTCTGCTGCCCGTGAAGCATACTGTCCGATGCCTTGATTGTAAAAAAATGACTTTTGGGCTGACTGTTGAATACCAAAGTTCAAGTAATGCGCTATATACTGTATATTCTTGCTGATGATTTGGAAGGTATTGACATTAAATTTGGATCTAACATGACACAGGATTCGCTTTTTCGGGGTAGTCACCATCCTTTTCATAAGCAAGGCGTTCCAGGTTTTCACCACATTGTGTGGAATTATTTTCATGTGTCTCTCATGTTTGCCCTCATTTAACATATATCTGGTACACTCTAACCACTATCTGTGCTAGCCAGCTATGCCCCAGTTTTCAAAGGTCGATAAATCATGTACATAGCTGACATCGAACAAATCTATACTCTATCATAGAACCGTTATATGTTTTAGAAGCAAAAATGAAAATATGGAATGTCTTCGCAGAATTCGAACTCCTGACCTTCCGACTGCCAGCCGGACGTACTTCTCAACCACAAAGACACGCAGTAAGAAAGTAGACAATACTTTGCACTCTCCCCAACTTAGGGGCCCACCAGCGGCCGAGCGGTAAAATCGCTGAACACTGATAGTTCGGTCCGAGGTTTGAATCCCGCGAACGGGTTTGCTGCATGTGCTTTTTCGTGGTTTTCCCCATGTGTAACGTGTATATGAGCCAGGTTCCCTCAGAAAGTCCTCCACGAAGGCATCCCTCCTCTTAGAGAGTTAGCCCTAGTGTGCTTTGTAATAATTACATAAACCAAACTCCCCGACTTAGCAGGAAAGGAGGATCAAATCGCTAAATCTTGGTTGTGACGTCATTCACATTTAAGTTTGGGCATCAGTTGTAGAGATTATTAACGAATGTTTCGCAGCAGAAGACGAAGAGTATGCATTGCCTTCGCCAGGACTGGAATTCGGAACTTTCCGATTGGCAGCTAGACGTGCTTCCTAGTTACACCACGAAGGCATGCGGTAAGAATTAAAAAAATACCTTACAACATGACTTCTAAAACTCATACATATTACGTGACGGTTCTGTTATCCTTTTGAAACCATTTTAATGGTGTCTAATCCATCTGGCCAGTTATGGTTGTTCCCAAAGGAAGAAAGTAAAATTTAAAATGATCTTCAATGGCAGTAAATATTCGAAACTTATAACATTGTTCACTCCAAAATTAGTTTTATACAAGTTCTGTGTGTAAAAATCACATTTAAAAAGTAGCGTGTATTTTTACTGTAACTCTGAACAACGGCCAAAAGACAAACTATGTTATTTGCAGAATGAAGAAACTAATCTTTTCGAAAGATAATTTAAGGAGTCTAATTTAATTGCATTAGTAAAACTGTAATTGTTAGTTCCGTTTCTCATCCAGCAAAAAGACGTAGACAAATATGGCGTCTGGAGTCCATGGGTATTTCGTAAGCCAATCAGTACGAGCGGGTGTCGACTGCGTGTTCTGTATTGTTAAAACCGGTCCCTAGCCCAACTAGTGGATTGTTCTTCTGTCTCCCCAGCAATGCTGCAGGGTTGAATTATTTAGCTTTAGTTTGCAGAATCTTTTTCTTCGTTTAATTGAGTTTAAGAAGCTCTTTATCTTTTTCTTCAAGTTCGCCATTTTACAGCACTGCTCAAATTTCGAAACAACTGGGAAATAATCTTGCTGACAGCGAAATGTTCCCTGACTCAAACATCCAGACCGAAGCACTTAACTTCTGAAAAGTTTTAGAAAATTATTCAGAGTGGCATGTCGGGAATTGCTGCGGATGATAAAAATTGGTGGGATAAGCAGACCTGTCACTAAGCATACGTAACAGGAAAAGAACATAATACATGGTGATAAAAATCCATTTTCTTCAATATACTACAATTATATTTTAGTTTTTGTAATTTTCTCAGATTCTCAATACAGTCATAGGTAAAATCTCCAGCTCCTTTATTGAACAATTAATCCTGGCAAATTAACTATTTATTAGAAAGCACGCAAGTGTTATCTTCCTTAGGAGCGATGCCTTCGTGGATGAATGGGCAAGAGCTTAATGGATTTTGGTAAAATACACAAAGGCTATCTGCACACATGGATACCTTCGTGTAAGGCAAACTTTTCCGTGTCTTTGCAACGCATGGAGAAAGCCACGAAAGCACCCATCCAGCATTTACGAGATTTTAGTCGGACTCAAACTGTGACTGTTCAGCAGCAATCTTATCCTTTCGGCCACTAATACGTGATATATTTTTAAGAAAAACTTGCTCATATTCACATTACTCATGGGAAAAACTCGAAAAACCTATAAAGCTATCCTGTTCATTTCAAACCACCCGAGACGAACTACTAAGACTCAGCTGTCTTATCCGCCCTTCTTACTCACTGATGGGCTTCCCTTTTCAATAACATTTGCAGCCAATTTTCTATTCTCGACGTGAAACAAATTGGCTGTTTAGACGTGTCATAGTTTCAGCTAGGAGGTTTCTTTTAGAAAGTACTCCACGAAGGTACGACTGTGTAACTGACGTTATCTAAATAAATGTTTTTTTAAGGAATACGAGCCATTGTATCTTTACTTTTCGAAATGCCCTCGTACAAAAAAGATATTTATTGCACGTAAACAGTATGACATGAAGGCAAAATGACTAAATTTGTAAGCATTTTGGAGGTTTACAAGGATGCAAAATTACTATAAACAAGATACAGCTGCCACCCCTGGCCCTTACTCCACTAGGCATAAAAATCAAACTAGGATTGGATGACAGAAATGGGCAACTCATTCCATGCTGCTTCAAGTCTGTGCCACACTTCATTAACCCTTTTAGCTGGAGAGGGGTGGCAGACTAGTCTCTCAGCGACCCATGACCAGACGTTTTCAATGGGTGACGGATCAAGAGACTGTGTAGGCCAGGGAAGCGATTGAATACCCTGTGTATCTAGGAAGATCAGAGCTCGACATGCAACATGTGGTCTTGCATTATTTTGTTGGAACATGGCGTCTGGAGGCCTCGACGAGAGGGCAAAACCACTGGATGTAAAATGTCAGAAATGTACTCGTCTGCGTTCAAATTACCGTCAATCCGAACTAGAGATGTGCATGTCGTGTACCCAATGGCTGCCCAAACTATCACACCAGGTGCAGGGCCCCTATGCTGATATCGAATGCAAGCAGGCGACGTGAGGTCTCCTCCGACACTCCGGACACGTATACGGCATCAGAATACTGCACGTAGAACCGGAACTCGTTTAAAAAGACGACATTGTGCCACTCCTGTACACAGATTTGTAGTTTGGTGCACCACAGTCGCTCTCGCCCTCTATACTGCGTTGTCAAGGGAAGCCGAAGTAATCGTCACCGTGCTGATAGTCCACGCTGCTGCAAATGTCGACGCACCTTACGAGCTGTTACGTCAGATCAATTTTCATAATTTTTTTAATTTGTATTTTTTAGTAATTTTTATAAACTTTTCGAAAAATTTTTTGAATTATAAAATTTTTACGATCACCCTGAAGCAGATGTATTTCTTAACATGCCTGCAAATATTAGTTTCTTATTCAAAATTTCTTAAGATATACAGGATTTGATGTACTGGCGCGTTTTTAAATTTGGCATACTTGTTATTAAATAAAACGCCCAAACGCGTTTTACACATTTTGTTAAAATTATTTGAAAGAATGAACTATGCACTTTTTTTTTCGATCCATTTCAATGAAAGTGAAAGGAAAATATGTTACCATAAATTAAGAATTTCACCATTTATTCTTGGCGCAAACTCAGAAAAGTGCGCCAAGATAAATCTTTTAATTTGTAGCTAAATTCTCACAAAATTATAGAAACTGTAATACTTATGCATAATTTAAATCTTAAAAACAAAATATGGGAAAAAATTTGGTTTGTCGTTTCAGGAAAAATCCAGTTTTGTGTCAAAATACCTGTGTTAGCTGTATATAAATCTAATATCTATCGTAAGTCACGCTTTCGAGACATGAAAAATGCAAATAAAATTTCACAGTCGTCCCAGTAAAGCAGGAAATACAGTATTGTCCCCGCGTTTTTTTGTTTGCAGAGGGTACATCATGCGTAACATAATTTTACTGAAAATGTTAAATCTGGTTGATAGAAAATCGAGCCTTGATCCTAAAAATTCTTAAAATGATTCCTGCTTTAATTTTCTACAAGAAACTTATAAAAGCTTTTGAGTATTTAATAAACCATTATGAAATCAATAAAATGTTCTTTTGCAAAGTAATTTGCTACAGAATTCTGTTCTAAAAAAGCTTTTAAAATTTGTCTAGAATGTTACAGAGATTAGACAGATTAGAGACTGTCTAGAATGTTACAGCGGTTACAGAGATTAGAGAGTGTCTAGAATGTTACAGAGATTAGAGTACTAGAGAAGTTTGGGAGAGGCTTATCTATAAAATTCTATGGGAATTTTCAAACAGTTCTATCAGCCTCTATAAAATGATTTTGTAAAGATAACCTCAGACTTTACGGAAATGTCTTCTAAAATTTCATGTAAAATAATTTATGTAAATTTCTTTACAATCCTTTAGACCTATGGGCTAGTTTTCAGTAAATTAAGTCAGAAATATTCTGTAAAATTTTATTAAATTTAAGATAAAATAGATATTCGATAGAGATACCTACAGATATTTTATAACGATACATATAAATATTCTATAAGGATTTGTGCAGAAATTCTATAAAATTTTGCAAAGAATTTTTAAGGATCTCATTTATAGTCGTATCTAACAGAATTCTTCTGAAAATATCAGATCCAAATTATAAGAACATGGGCCATAATTCTAAAGAATTCTAAACACGATTCCTGCTTTAGTTTTCTATGAATGTTCTATCAAACTCTGGGTATTTAAAACCTTTGTAAAATCAAAATTTTCTTTTGAGATTAAATATAATGAATTAAATTTCCATTTTACTAGAATTTTTTACCCTCTTCTAAATTTTGAAATGATCTACGACATGTGAGAAAAATAATTTTTGACATGATGTTTCCTTATAAATTTTTTAAGATTATTTTCATTTTAAAAGCTGTTTATACAAAAATTCGTATTACATTTTAAATAATACTATTTAAGTTTGATGCATGAAGACGCCATTTTTGATATGAGCAGTGACATGAACAATAATTAAAAACATTTAATTTCAGAATGAATTAATTTTTAATTTGTTCTGGAATAAACGTTTTATTTATTTTATATGCAACCTCTGATAACTGAATAAAATTAAAATTTTATTAATTAACTGTAAATTTATTCTTTTAACTAATTTTATGATTTAAATTAATTTTACGATTTTAGAAGATGAGAGTTTTATGTTATATAAGGAATACTGTAAACACAAATTGCTCAAAACTTTGCATAATTTAAATGCGAAAAAATTTTAAGCTGGAAAGGAAAAAAGCCAAAATTTCCATTCAGACATAATTCAGTAGTTATGAATAAAAAAGTTTTTTTTTCTCTTCTATACCCCATACACTTCATCAACTTAAAATCATCAACTACAGAAACTCAAAATTGCTCTGATTAATTACAGTAATTACAGTTTGAAAAATTTTACAACAGTGGTTCTCAACCTGTTCTGTCCCGCGCACTCTTTTCACCATTGCTGGACTATCATCCTCCCCCCTCCTTCCTTCCCAAAATTCGAAAAATACATTTATTTAAATTTAGATTATTTTTAAATATCTATTATAAAATAAGCAAGAAAACCTAAAGAAAATGTTGCTAAATACCTAAATTTGAATAAAAGTGTTTTTTATATTCGTAAGTTAAAACTAAATACTTCACAGGTAAATGAAAGACTGACCACCCTGAAATTATGAAATTCACCCCACGGAGTAATTCCCTCATTGTTTGAGAACCCCTACTTAACATATTTCTGTATAATGATCTGTGAAGGCTTTATAAAATTATAAGTTATTTTCTCACCCCTTCCCGCACGCCTTCGTAGTATAACTGAAAGTACACTCGAAGCGTATTTGGGAGGTCCGGAGTTCGAATCCCAAAGAACAGTCTGGGTGCATGAACGTTCTCATGGTTTTCCCAATGTGTAACGTGTATAAGAGCCAGTTTGCCTTAATACGTCCTCCACGAAGGCATCCCTCCTGTTAGGCACATAGCCCTCGAGTGCTTTGCCATTAGTTAAATATCCCAATAAGCTGTAAAATGTCTATAGAATTATATAGGGAAGGATTTCTGCGAAGTATTGCCTATAAAGTTTTATGGGAATTTCCATAACGCTTTAACAAAGCCTATTAAAAATTTTTGTACGGATATTACTGCCGTGTGCTTTAGTTTTTGTTCACATCAGGAAGTCAACAGTGATTTACATTCGATATCGAAGAGTTTACTGTATCGGAATACGAGATTTAATAATTAATCATCTACGACAAACTGGTGACAAGTCACCATCATTACCATTAATGGTAATGTCGATAGGTCTTTAATCAATATTTCAGTTTCGAGCTATTAAATAACTTGACGATAACATTAGTGATTTAGAAGCAGATGCTGAAATCCTTGGCTGTTACTCAACTCTATGAGGTTTCCCAGAGGATGCCAGAAACAGAGAGAGCGGTCGAAAATGTCACAACAGTTCTGTGCTGTCATAAATCAGACCATGCCATGAATCACGTAACTGGTAACGCTACTTTAAAACGTTGGGTAGAAGTCAGGGCCGTATGATTGGTCATTGACCGCATTTTAACATTATCATTTAGGTAGCTGCTCGCGCTTGGAAAAAATTCATCAGAATTTTATTATTATTATTTCAAAGGTACAATTTTTCCAGAAGAACGATTAATTTGAATTTGGCATTTGCGTTGAAATGTCGGTTCACTTTTCAAATTGTTGCCACCAAATATTAGAGCGCTTTATTATGTTTAAAGAAAAGGTTTCTTCTTTAATGCGAGTGGAATACATTTCTCTTCTTTGTTTTGTATTTTATTTGATGTTCAGTTGTCTTGTAACGTCACTGGAAATGAAATAATGAGAAAAAGTCTGGAGTCCAGATTTAAAAGAAGTATACGCTAAAAACTAACTAGTTCTGTCGTGCTCTTCTCGCTCAGGACAGTAAACTACTAAGTTTGAGAACTAAGTCTGAAAGCAGATCAACATGCTATTACCTATTGCTTAATTGTTTAGTTTATCGAATAAATACCAAAAAGCATATCAGTATATTTGAGGCTGTACCATAGTCGTATCTCCATCTATTAAAAAGACCTGTTCTAGGCTAAATATTTACTTATATATACTTATATATACAACTATGTACAGATTACATTTCAGAAAAACTTTCAAATACATTTTCATTATAGTAGAGTGCGCAAACCAGCGTCCGCTCTTTTCTCTTCCACATCTCAATCTCTTCTTGCTCCCGCCTGCGACCAGGGGAAAAGTCCGCTGCCCTCTTCCGGCCGAGGCGAGTAGAGGGTTCTCTCCCTTCTTTTAGGGCGGGTGACAAAGCGTTCTTCAGAGAAAGGGAACTTTACAGGGCATACAAGGAAGTTGCTGTTGAGGAACTCTTCTTTTCTAATCTTGTTTTAAGGTAAACTACCAAAATTTCCACCTAAAAGAATGGATCCTATTCCAGAATGGGGTCCCACCAGCGGCAGAGAGATAAAATCGCTAAACACTGGTAGCTCAGTCCGGGGTTTGAATCCAGCCAACGGGCTGCATGGGCGTTCTCGTGGTTTTTTCATGTGTAACATGTATACGAGTCAGTTTCCCTTAGAATGTCCTCGACGAAGGCATCCCTCCTCTTAGGCAGAGAGCCCTCGAGTGCTTTCCCATAATTAAACAAACCAACGAAATCTAACAGCTGGCAAAGAAGAAGATGTGACGCTTTAGTCAATCGATTTCAAGCAGAGTCGTTTACAAAGTTCGCACAGTACGAACACAAGAATAGACCATCTTGCCATCGAGGGCAGAACAGTAAAATCGCTCAACATTAATTGGTAAACCTGGGTAGAATGAACGAATAAGCTCTTCTTTGCATAGAGGTTTTTGTAGCTTTTCTCGTGCGTAACGTGGATATGAGCCAGGTTCCCTTAGAAACTTTTTCCTCGAAGCCTTTCTTCCCTTTGGGTATATAGCCCTCGAACGTTTTGCTATCATTAGCTGTATAAAACCATCTGTCCTTGTGAGAGGTGTAATAAGCATAATAACTTTTAAAACTTAAAAGAACTGACACGGTGTTGTTAAATGTTGTAATATGGAAGCATTTCAAGCACATCCACTTTCTAAATGCCGTCCTTCTGCATGCCCGCCTACCTTGATGAAAATGCTCAAAACTTCTCCATAATTATTTCTCTGATGAATTCTACAGCATTATTTGGAGTAGAACCAGCGGAACAAATAAGTGTTTGGGAAAATACCGTTGATGCAATAACAAGTTGACAATTTTACGCAAAATTCAGCATTAGATAGACATTCGTTTTCGAAAATAACGATTGTAGATTTTGTTTCTTCAAGGAGCAAAAGTATTCCAGAAAATATATTCTTCTTATAAGGTATTTCTTAGCGAGCTTTCGTTGTGTGGTGGTCTGCACGCTAAGCGCGTATTCCAGAGATCCGCGGTTCGATTCCCGGGGAAGGCGTTGTATATTTTTTCATCTTTCCTGCTTCCAAAACATCTAATGTCTCGACAGAGGCGCCGAACTAAAAGGGTCGTGTATGATGATTCTCCACATCCAGAATTTGGCGATTATGTCCTCTAAAAGCCCCAGTTGCCCTATAAAAGGGGGAGTATTTAAGGTATTTCTTCTGCCTTCTTAGCGAGCTTTGGGGGTGTGGTGGTTTGCACGCTAAGCGCGTATTCCATAGGTCCGTGGTTCGATTCCCGGCGAAGGCGTTGCATATTTTTTTCACTTTTCCTGCTTCCAAAATACCTAATATCTCTACATTCTAAAGAAAAGTTGGGCCCCACATAAAATTCCATAGAAATGTGTAGATTTATATTAAAAACCCGCATCAGTCTAGGATTTAAGAAATTCATTTGGCTTTTAAAACTTGTCTTGAATATTTCAATGAAACCAAATTCCCCTAAAACAAGACACCTGTTTGTTACCTCAGTTACACCTGTTTATTACAAGACACCTCAGTTAATCACAATAAATGTACTTCAATTTCAAAGCCTTCGATGTTTTTTCATTTTAAAAGCTAGTTAGGATAATTGCAAATGTAGTTAACCTAACTAGCTTTGAAGGTCTCTTTCTTGCGCTTTTAATTTGAAAATTATCCGTTTGAGCGACATATTTGAAACGAATCAAGTAGAAGACAAGATAGTCTTAAAGTATAACAATTTCAGAATATTATGATTTAGCTAATTATTATGATTTAGCTAAAGTATATCATTAAAGAATTTTACCTAGTTCGCCGTTAACAAATCCGAAATCCAAGATCTATTTTAAATAGTACCCTCTTTACTCTGTATCTTACTGTTCAAAAATGCATCGACAGTTATTTTTAATGTAGAGTCATTAAGTTTATTTAGGCATAGAAAACAAGAAAAATCAGCAGTACCTTCGCCGGAGTTCGAACTTCGGACATCCCAGCTACTTGCTGGACGTGCTTCCAGTTGCACCCCGAAAGGTAAGGAAGAAGAAACTCTTTACACTTTTCCTGCACTTAAAACGGTAACTGGGAGACAAAGGAATCCAGTTTTCCAATCCTGGAGATGACGAGCCACATTTTGTTCGCACGAAATCTCTTATAAATTTATTATAACTTGTAAATCTGTTATAATTTTTAGAAGCCAAGAAACCAGGCAAATCAACAAGGCCCTTGCCAAGATTCGAGTTTCGAACCTCCCTATTATTAGCCGGACGTACTTTCAATTACACCACAGAGCCAAGCATTTAGGGCGGAAACTGCCTTACAAGCTAATGTAGAGAGATATAAGATAAAATATAAGATAAGAGAGATATAAGATAAAATTTCTAAAGATATACTCTAAGAGATGCATACATATAAGATAGCAAACAGAGTTATTTAATTATATAGCACTCATTGGAGCCTAATGCTTATTATTTTGTCCATATTCCCCGGGATTGAAAGATTAAATATTAATCAAAACATTAAAAAATTGTGTGTGCTGTTAAGATAAGTATATGCATATGATGACTTGATGGGAAACCTAAAGAATGGAGCTAAACAAAGTAATCTGGAGCACGATTTCTTCTTTACTTACATAGCAACCCCCTTATTCGCTAAGGCTGGTAAATTAGGAAATAATCTTTTTAGATAACAAACCGAGATACACGCAAAACAGAAAAATGCAAATTTATGCACTTATTACGCGAACGCTTTATTAGACTTGAAAAAGAAATTGCTTTTACTAACGCATCACGTATCTTTCTGCATACGAAGTTACACATTTTCGGCAGAATTATGCTTTGTGGATACACTTCTTATTATGTACGACTAAATTACGCAATTAGATGTTTCTCGATATCATGAAGTAATAAGGTTCTTGCTTGTTAAGAAGGCATTCAAATTTTTCTTATCAAAATGAGAAGCCAGAACTTAACGTATTTTTGGTAGTTTTCCGTCAACAGAGTTTAGAAATTTTGAAAGAAGACGCAGCATATAATAAATTCATCAAACATGGAAAAATTCATTTCATTCATTAAACATACGTAGCGTTTCTTACCTGGTTCTCATCATCTGAAGATACGCGTTTAATATTGACATAAATCTTTCTTTAATGTTTTAGTAGTTAGTTGATTTATTAGAAGAGACATCTGTAAGAAAGAATTTAAGAGGATGATACTTGTTTACACTACTTGTAAAAGCCATCTTTATAACTTCTGGAACTTTTATTTAATGGTTTAAATCAGAATGTTTTCCAGCTTAAAAATCTTTTTGTTTAATTTTGGCAGTCACCGATTTCTGTGCAACTGTTTTTATATTTTGTATATTTACTCGGATGAAAATCGCAGAATTTTTACTTTTTCGTTTATCATATTTTTTTTTCTACGATATACGTGCACCTTACATAAAAATACGTCAAAATTACAGGAGATACATTATAAGGTATTTCTCCCACCATCTTAGCACGCCTTCGTAGTGTAGTGGTCAGCACACTCGGCGCGTATTCGAGAGGTCCGTGGTTCGAGTCCCGGCGAGGGCATTGTTAATTTTTCAAGTCTCCTTCTTCAAATTAAACCTAATCTCTATACAGTGGCGCCCGAACAAAAAAGTGGTGGATGATGATTCTCCACCACCAGGATTTGGCGACTGGGTCCACTAGTCCCAAGTCGCTCTTTGAAAGGGGGGCACATAAGGTATTTCTCCCGCCTTCGTGGTGTAGTGGTCAGCACATTCGGGGCGTATTCAAGAGGTCCGGGGTTCGAGTCCCGGCGAGGGCATTACTTATTTTTCAAGTCTCCTTCTTCAAAATAAACCTAATCTCTTTACAGTGGAGCGCGAACCAAAAACATGGTGGATGATGATTCTCCACCACCAGGATTTGGCGACTGGGTCTCCTAGTCCCCAGTCGCTCTTTAAAAGGGGGAGCCCATAAGGTATTTCTCCCGCCTTCTTAGCATGCCTTCGTGGTGTAGTGGTCACCACACTAGGCGCGTATTCGAGAGATCCGGGGTTCAAATCCCGGCGAGGGCATTGCTCACTTTTCATGTCGCCTGCTTCTAAATAACCTAATATCTCTACAACAATAATTAGATAATCATTAAAATATAGATTAACTAAATAATATTGAAATAAACTTTCAAATTTTAGATTAATTATTGAAATGTTAGCCCGTTGCTTAAATACTATATTCCTCATATGTTAATGACTAGTATTATTATGTCATTATTTAAATGTCAGATTAAGGTTACTATTATTAACTAATTATTAAAATGCTGAGTTAATTACAGGATCGTTAATCTTATATTAATTAGAGGGTTTGTAAGGCACCCCTTAGTTCACTAACCACTTATTTGAATTTTGGTATCTTTTCTGAATTCTCTGTTTCCCCTCGCATTTCCTCGCCAGGGTGCAAATTCAGTAGGTGAACGAGAGTATTTAAGACGGGTGAAACGAGAAGGTTAGACAGAGCGTGATTTCGCTAGTGAAGCGCACGTTTGCTATTTTGTCCCTTCCTGCCGTTAATCTCAGTTACTGATCCACCTTCCGACCATTTAGTGTACAGCCGGTGTAGGTTGTTGAGTCAGCCTGTTAGATTAAATTAAATTGTGTAGTCTAGCACTACTTCTTATCTTGAATTTATCGTTAGATTGCGTTTAAGTTCTCCATGCAAGTAGTCGGTGCTCTTGTAAGCACGAAGTTCGTGCCTTTCTGTTAAAGAATTATGATAAATAAAAAGGGTTTTTTTACACCTTTTCCCTGTTGCATTCATCTTCCCGCCTGAGAAGTTGCCAGTTTGAACTTTGAGATCTACACACATTGCATGATAGCTAAGAAAGGCAGATCTTATAAGTTATTAAATAAAGTGTTAGATTAATGGTTGGTTGGTTGGTAACGGAGGACGGGGACGCCTGATGTCTAACAGAGGTAAACAGGCATGTGTCCCGCGCCCTCCACTAACCAGGAACAACTCCCTGGGGCCTCAAGAGGCCGCCTCGGGAGCTTTTTAGGATGTAACAAGATCATTTACATGGCCATACAAGGGCAGATTGCATTCGTTTTACCGTTTTGACATTTGTTGTTGCAATTTGCTATGGTAATTTTTCACATTCACAATAAAATTCTAATAAAAATACAAATTAAATATACAGATACAAAAATACAGTTACAAAATAATAGGATCAAATTACAGGCTCATAGGGAAAAAAAAATAAAAAATAAAAAATAAAAATAAAATAAAATAAAAATAAAATAAAATAAAATAAAATAAATAAAAATTTTTAAAAAAAATTAAGTATTATGCATATACAGAAGAGGAAATGTTAAATACATTTGATTGTACATTATTTGAAAGGTGTCTGTAATAGGGACTTATGTAAATTTTAGGAGTAGACTTATGTGTCTGAAAATGTGGAACTGCATGCTGACTTAGTTAGTGTATCATGTCTTGAGAGTTTTGGTTAATGAGGAGAGCACAAATCTTGGCCCATTCTCTTGAGCTTGTTAACAACTTTGCAAATTGTATTTACTGCCGGTTTGTGCTTTATAAGGAAGCGGTGATAAGCTTCACTATTGTTGATAGGAAGAGGGAGGTGATTTCCTGCTGTCAGATGGCATTCAAAAACATAGTGGTCTGGGGAGCCTTCCGCTCCGCAGGCGCATATGTCCGTGGTTGTTATGCCATGTCTATTGAAGTAGGTCGGGAATGGGCGGTGTCCCGTAATATAAGCCGTAAGAGGAGCTATTGCAATGTTGCGTTCAGTGCTGACTTTCGGGAGGTAGCTGTATGTACGTCTTCCAGTTGTGCAGTGCGTCCAGTCTTCCTGCCAAAGATTTAGGCCTTGACCCCGTAATAGCCCTTTGAGGTAGGAAGGAGGGGCTGGGATTGTGATTTTTTCAGCTTCTGGATCAGTGGCTGCTTGCTTGGCCAGGCTATCAGCTGCTTCATTCCCCTCAGATTAATGGTTAAAATTAGATGGCTTAGCCAGATCTTACATAGGTACATTAAAAATTACTAAAGACTTCTAAAAGTAAGTTTTACTTTCTTTAAGGCGAAAGAAAAGTATCTGATGCGCACACCACATGAGTTCCTTATATGGCCTATTAAATTATACACATATTTTGCTGCATTACATTTAAATTTATTTACTCGAGTTTCATTAGAGAGATATTTTACATTCAAACAACTCAGTTCTCACTTCGCGGTAAGGCCAAAATGCATAAAAACTCAAAACATATTCATTAAAATTTGTAAAATACAGAAAAATCTTAAAACACCTAACACAGTTTTAAAAATAATTGCAATTAAAATTAGAGGCAGAAAGACAGATTTTTCTGTGCATAAAACTGAAAGTTTACTTTTGGTTCCACTCGGCAAAAAGACACTGAAGTGGTGCACAGATTGACTATTCACTATTCTTCTAATAATTTCAATGCGAATAAAGCCTCGTTAGACTTGGCACCACTCAAACAACTTTTAACTTGTTGATAATTCTACAACTATTGCATGAGGATTAACTAAAGGCAACCGTAACATAATTAAAATTATATTACTTTTCAAGCAAAAAGTGCACAATTTACCAACATATAAGAATAAAAGAATTGACCTCGTCGAGCCGGGTAACAGAGTGGGTATACACACACGTTTGGGTGAGGCCCATTGTAAAGAAAAAGAGAGGTGCAGAACTCCATGTTATAGCAGTTCGATGTGGAAAATTTCGACGTTCTATGGCTACTGGTTCGTAACTTATGCTAGATATGCACGTACAGACATCACGAAAAAACTTTCTGAATCCATTTTACTATCCGTTTTGGGGAAAATGAAGTCCTTTAATCTGTCTATACGTACAGATGTCACGCAAAAACATCGTTCAAATGGATTCGAAAACTGTCAACATGAATATTTTTCTTGAAATATGACACCAGAAATTTTTCGCGATTACAGTACTTCCTTTACTTTGTACAAGGAAGTAAAATGTAGCCATTTTCGGCAATGTTAAACAATGAAATAGCCTTTTTATTGTCTAAAAGCAAAACCCATTTCTTCTACAACCAAAATAGAACAACATAAATGTTTAATTTCATTTAATTAAATTAAACATTTATATTGTTCATTTAATTAATTATTTTATTTTAGTTTATTTTAAAAATAAAATTAATTAATTTTATTTTAGTTTTATTTTAAAAATTAAAATTAAAATAAAATTAATTAATTAATTAAATGAACAACATAAATGTTTAATTTCATTTAATTAAATTAAACTTTTATGTTGTTCATTTAGTTAATTAAGTTATTTTATTTTAATGCAAATTAGTTAACTAATTTGCATTAAAATAAAATCAACAATTTAAGTGAACAAAGCACTAAAAATGTAAATAAGCTGATACAACAAATTTAAAAAGTAGGCAAAAATTCAACCTTTAGCTTTGCGTTGATTTTGAATAGAGACTTATCTGTTTTGGATGTGAGGTCATTCTTCACAGAAACACAAGTCGGGATAGAGGGTTTTTTTTTTTTTTTTTTTTTTTTTTTTTTTCAGAAGCAAAAATGGAAGAAGCGACGAGTATTTTATATCGGAAGGAAGTGGCGGAGAAACGTGAAAGCAAACGTAGCGCCATCTGTATTTGAAAATACAATAATCTGACAGAGACTATGTAACACCATGAAACTCTGATAGTACGACTGTGTGAATCTATAAACAATATGCAGCTGAACGATTTATGTAAATAATCTGAAATTTACGTTTATTATGGAATAAGTTAGAGAGAGAAAAGGGAAGAAAATGACAAATGCGTCAAGAGTTAGCACTCTGCCTCCACCAGAAACCCGTTTCTCGAGATACTTTTCGTCTCAGAAGACACGTGAAATTAATGTTACAATTCGGCAAGGCTTGTATGTTTCAAGGCTGCAACGTGTAGTTCAAGGTCAGAATGTTCGTCTTGTATCAAATCACTGATTCTTGAATGCGCGCCAGCTTGTGCCACATTCGTGTACTAATGAGCTGCCATTTCGATTGTGACAGTGATGTGGATCGGTGGAGTGAACAGCATCGTGCCTTTGCTGTTGAAAGATATTTCAAGAATAACTACTCTGTTATTGCTACCCAGCGTCTATTTCGGCAACATTTCAACTTGGGACGTCATGGGAAATTTCCAGATGGACGAACCATTGCGACAGACATTTCCAGGTAGAGTAATTTCCCTTTTTGGTGACATTTCCTGGGCCGCCTCGTTCACATGATCTTTCATCTTTTTCCTTTGGGGCCACCTGAAGCAAGAAGTTTTCCGAACACGGTGTGCCGCCATTCCTGAGTTGAAGGATCGCATCAGAACTGTCGTCGTCAATGTCCCAGGGAATACTTTACGCCGAGTTAATGGCAAGCTTCCAACGAGCTCCGTGATTCCTAGATGCATGCGTTGTACAGGGAGGGCATCATATGACAGGCATCATGTTCAAAAAGTAATCCACGCAATGGGCAATGACATTAGTAAATGGCATACCTTTAACTATTAGTTGACATAAGAGGTAATAAATAAATTACAGTTACTGCCTTATGGTGGGCTTTCAATATCTCACTATGAAGGCTGCCGCAGCCTGTACTTATATCTAGCAAGCCCCAAGTGGCGAACATTCGGGGTTGTTGCCATAACTATGCCTGCTTCCCTGGAAACGCAGGGACAAATCAACGTATCAAGTGAAATGTCACGAGCTCAGCATATGTACCGTATTATGAACACCGGATAATCGATTTTTTCACTTCTCCAGAAAGCTGTTTTCTGGTGAAGAACTAGCTCTTGGAAGTTTCAGTTGAAAGACAGTGTGTTGATGATGTTTCTTTGATGATTATTGTAAGTGGGTATTCGTATGTATTTTAATATAAAAATAAATATTTCTTCGGTTTTAACTTCGATGTCCCGATTTGATAATTGTCTCCCAAATACTCCAATGTTTATCCAAAAAGACATTCATATGAATTCTGTCTTCATTTTGCCTAGGAATGCAACGGTATCCATCGCTTCAAATATTTTTTGCTGCGACTAATCTCGCTTCTCTGACATCACAACAAGAACATGAAATTTATCGTGGCAGCAAGGCAAAATTGCACCTGTCGTTGGCAAGAGTCTTGACTACCATACGGGTGACAGTTGGGGGTTTCCCATCACTCTTCCCCTGCCACCAAATTCCCGAGAGGATTGCGTCTCCCAGCATATTTTGAGTGCCCCCATGCCGCGTTATGCATTTACAAATATCCATTCCTTTGTTATTTTACTACGCGCAAGTAGCGAAGCTTTGTTTGTACGCACAAGTGGTGCCTTTCATTTAAATCCAATAACAAATTCTTATACTAAATATAAAGGTTATTTAAAAATTCCATAGGACTTCGTCGTATTCACGTTAGACGGAGCTATAATTCTCTTGACAGTCTACTAAGGTCTGAAGGACATCTGAGATAACTATTGGGGTCCTATAAAACTACCACAATTTATGGTCTCTGGGAAGCAATTAAAGAGGAACGTAAAATAATATCTCGGGAGATTTTAGAAAAGAACCTAACTATCAAACGGAAACGATACAGAAAAAGCTTTCAAATAATTAGTATTTGAATTTTAAGCATTAATTAAACAGCCTCAAATTCTTTCTAAAAATGAGTTAAAGCCTTTCGTTTTCTGACTGTATTACAGAATTTATTGGAGTTTAGAAAGGTTTTATGTAATTGAAAAAAAATGGAAAGGGATTCAGATTTTAAAATTGCACCACAAAGGTCTCGTTACATTTAGGCGGTTACCCTTAATATATTTTGCTGTTAATTTACATATTCTATATGTTTCTATATGTTTCTATATTCATATTCTATATGTCAACCGGTATAGTGTTTAGCGTCGCTGACTGCCGTGCCGAAGAGCTCGGGTTCGAATCCCGGCGAAGGCATGAATGTTTGTAAATGTATAGTGCCCGCGCGACAAGGGGACACTTTAAATATGCGGCAAGCCAAAAGTCCTCTCGAGAGGTTGCTGGTAGGAAAACAGGGTTGGGAGACCCTCGGACATTTGGGGTGCTCTCCATCAAACATGGGGGGGGGCGGAACTAAGCTAAATCGCACTCACCTGTAGGGTGCTCGAGGCCGTTGCCAACGACAGGCGTAAACTTGCTCTTCTTGCCATGATGAATTCCGTGGGTTTGGACTGCTACAAGTCAGACAAGTGAGCATTAGCAACA
The DNA here is from genome assembly GCF_044657685.1 of Stegodyphus dumicola. Taxonomy (NCBI): domain Eukaryota; kingdom Metazoa; phylum Arthropoda; class Arachnida; order Araneae; family Eresidae; genus Stegodyphus; species Stegodyphus dumicola. The sequence continues at coordinate 1,935,814 of NC_140769.1, read as the reverse complement.
ATAACAGCATGTCTTTACTTGAAAAAGAAATCTTAAGTATGAATACCATGAAAAAGGTGTTTCTCGTTTCCGCAAGGATGTTAATTACCTTTCGTAACAATACCCTGATTGTAATAAAATAATATCTTGTTTTATATTTAAAGATTCAAAATTAAATATGGGAATATAGAGCATCTAAACAGCATTTATAGGGGCTTAATTAACTACTAAACGATGTTGCAAATGTTGCAATTTTATGAAGCATAATATCTTTAATCTTCTTGAACGTACGACCAAGCGAACTTTGCTGTTTCTGAACAGTTTTGCTATTCGACACGGCGTAATTTATTTATAAAATTGAAATTAGATATTTCTGAAAACAATGGCGATTCCTAAGCAGTATATGTTATATCTATAACTTATTTTTAATATTTCTAATAGCTGCAGCTAATAATCCGTCTAATTCTTATAATTTATAGTATACCTAACTTAAGATATTTTATAAACATTTATATCGTTATTTCAGTTCACAAAACATGTTTCTCATTGGATGTATTGCACACAGTTTTGCTTCTGAAGAAGAGAGACCTATATTTAAACACCCTCAAATACTATAAGTTTTTTTTTTCCAAATCCCCCCCCCATTTTAAGGGCTTTTATGTTTAATTTTAAACATTTAAACTTGTGTCTTACACTGGAAATTTTCAATCATCCAATCACTATTTAATGCGATCAGTGATTGAGAATGGGCAATAAAAATTACTTCAATCGACGATAGACAATTGACTATTGCCTTAGCAACGCTATAAAAGCTGGAAAAGATTAATTTATTCTATGATTACGAGTTGCGAAACACGTTTGGAAGCAATTTCTTATTGAACTAAAGGAAGTCTAGGCATTTGTCAAATTTCTTTGAATTACGCTAGGCGCCGCTTAAATGTGGTTTTTGTTCATGACTATTTTGATAACTTTAAGCGATGAGAAATACTTTTCGAATTATCAAAGGAATTTAATTAATTTAATACAAAAATACCAGAAACAAATATTTATTTTCACAGCATTTTAATTAGTAAAACAAGTCATTAATAATTGACTGTCTGGAATTTCTTGCGCAACAGTTCATTTATATTCATAATGCTTCTGGAAATTAATTCACTGATGCTGTACCCTTAATATTACTCGCAAGGCAACCCTCACCTCAGAACTTGTAAGAAATTCATCGGTTTCGTCATCATCTTCATCAATCAATTTTATTAAATGATGTGCTTGCTTTGTTTTCAGAAAGAGACAGATATATTTTTCTGTCAATGTATCTGCAGCCTGATATTTTTCATCAATATCCGTCTAAGCGTTAAATTCCTCATAATTCATGTTAGTCTGAAACGTTTTTAATTCTCAACGTTAATTAAACGTTTTTCTCTCTTACTTTGTCGTATGTTAAAAGCATGGCATACTTAAACCACTTCCTTAGTGTCTTTATTGAGACGTGGTTTGAGATTTTAAATGTTACCTTAAATCAAAATCAAGATGCTTGGCGACTTAATCCCCTACTTCGCGATTAGAGTCTCCCTTTTGTAAATTTATTAGATTTATATCAGAGTATGGTTTCTTTTTTTAAAAAGTTTTTTTATTAAAAAGTGATGGAAAAAATTCATTCATAGATCAGCATAAAAAAAAATGTCTACCGAAAATACAAAAAATATAAAAATATATGTAGGATAGTAACAGTGATATCAGATATCATAGTATTTAAGAATTGTTTTCATCGGTAGCAGTACACAATTTAACTATACATAGTCTGGAATATATAAAAAAGTTCGACAACAAAAAACAAAAATTTCTAACGAGCCCCACCACTGGCCGAGAGGTTAAGACTGCTCACTACTGGAAGTTCCACCACAGTGCATTTGACGAATTGCACATTGCTAGAATTTCAACAATCACATCCCAAATGAGCATCATCATTAACTATGGCCACCATGATGATGTCACGTTGGTAAAAGACTTACCTTCTATGTCTTGATGAATACGATCGAGTTTTTCATAGAAAGTCCAAAACGAAGGCATCCCTTCACTTAAGCAGATACATTTCGTTTGCTTTGCCAAATTTAAGTAACCAAACCTTTATATTTAATGGTCTTTACTTATAGCGTCTTTCTTTTGTTTTGAACACTAATTTAATTTATGGAACGAAACAAACTTAATACATTAAGATTAACCTTTTAAAATGCAGAGTAAAAACGTTAAGCACTTTCCTGTTAGTTATAAAATGGTTTATTCCTTTTAACGTCACGGCATAATCGGGAGTTGACTCCATATTTATCACATTTATCTACTGTTGCCATATTCATCTAGAATTACTAGGAAAGAACCATAATATAAAAATAAATAAAATGGAATTGGCAGAATGCATATGGAGACTGAAAAATTTCCTCGAGAATTTTGTTTTTAATTTTACTATTATGCGAGCTCAAATATCGAGAGTAGAAGTTTTAACGCTTTAGTTTTTTAGGCTTTCATTAAATTGTGTTTTAGAGGTGCTCTTAGCAATGGGCTTCTCTATAGAAGCCGTAAAGGACCTGCAGTAAAAATGTCCCCACTGAATACTTTATTGCATTTTTGATGGCTTTCCGGCAAGTTAAGACGGTCAATATCTTTTTAGTTTCTTCCAAGTTTGTACTCTTCAAAGCTGTCGTAATTCACATGCGTTTTGCATCCAGAGAATAAATACTAAAGATATTGTTAAGCTTATAAAACAATTATATTGCTTGTAACAGTTTATAAGTATACTAGCATTTCAACTTAGTCTTTTTATAATTCTTTTACGCTCAAAACTATCTTACGGTTGTTATTTAAGTCTAATAAAGAATTGATTGTTTTTACTTCCTTGTCGAAGTAAAGGAAATACTGTAATCACGACAAATTCCGAGTATCATATTTCAACGAAAATATCCATTTTTACAGCCATCGAACGCAATTTAACGATGTTTTTGCATGACACCTATACGTACGCGCAGAATGATCCCCAAACGGATTGTAAAATTGATTGAAAATGGATTCAGAAGAGATTTTTTGGTGACATCTGTACGTACGTATGTATCTCGCGTAACTCAAAAACGAATAGCCTTGTCTCAGAACGTTGAAATTTTGCATATAGGACTATATAACATGTAATTGTGCACCTATCTTTTTGGTTGACATTGACCGCACCAAAAGTATATAAATATAAAATACCCACCACAGCGTTTTTCATTGTGTTGTCAAATTGTTCATTTCTTGCCTAAGCAATGTCTGAATTATGTTGATCTTATCTTTGGTTAAGGTTTTCATGCCTTTTAATAAATCTGCATGCAATAGTTGTAGAATTATCAACAGTTTTAATTTGTTCAAGTGCGCCTAAGCCTAATTTTTTTTACCATAGCAGACATATTTGTGCACATTTGAAACTTAGTAGAACACTGAATTAAGTCAGTTTCGGCACCTTCAGTGTCTTTTTGCCGAGTGGGTCCAAAAGTAAACTTCCAGTTTTGTGTTCCGAAAAATCTGCCTTCCTGCCTGCGGGTGGAATTGCTTGCTTTTGCGTAGAAACTTTAATTTTAATTGCAAAAATTGTTTTTTAATTGTTTCAACTGTATTTCGTGTTTTATATTTTTCTATAGTCTTCAATTTTTAATGAAGATTGTTCAGTCATTAGGACAGTTTAGTTTTAAAATTACATCATTTTTCTCTTCTTAGCTCCTTGCATGGCGCAAATGTTCATTACAGTAACCCTTGTAAACGCTCGCTTAGTTTTTTATTGCTGTTTTTGTTAGTAGTAAGTCATAGCTTAAAAGATGGCACGCATGTGATTACGGTTGTAAAATAAAATATTAATTAGTACAGTACACTTAATTGTTTATATAAAAACGCTTGCATCACATGAACATTTTGACGTTTTATGTATTTTTGCCTTCCCGCGAAGTGAGAATTGAATTAATTGAATGAGAAATATATCTCTAATGGATTTCGAGGAAATAAGATTAAATGAAATGCAGCAAGTAACGCGTATAATTTAATATTCCGCTCAAGGAAGTCATGCGGTGTCCGTAACAGATTTTTTTACTTTCTTGTACGAAGTAAAGGATGTATTGTACTCGCGAAAAACTTCTGGTAGCATATTTCAACGACAATAGCCATTTCGACCTCTCTCGAATCTATTTGAACAATGTTTTTGCGTGACATCTGTACATAAGAGCAAAATAAGCTACTTTTCGCCAAAGAGGATTCTAAAACGGATTCAGAAGAACTTTTTTCTTAAATCTTCTACGCACTTACGAACGTGCGTATGTATGTATGTATCTCGCATAACTCAAAGCCAAGTAGACGTACAGCGTTGAAATTATGTGTATGATACTGCTATAACATGTAGTTTTGCATCTCCCTTTTTGCTTGCAATCGGCTGCACCAATATATATATATGCACACAACTACCTACTTTGTTACACGGCTCAGCAAGCTTAATGTTTTTAGTTTAGTTAGTCTATTGTACTCAACTAAACTACTTTATGATGTTAATTTACAAGTCAAACAACAAAAATCAGAATTACGTTGTATTTGCATATTTTCACAGGACTAGTTTCGATAGTTTTACCGAACCATTACCCTCAACTGTCAAACTGTAAATGAACGAGATAAGATATAGTAAAAAGATAAGATACGAATGGCTGGGCAAGAGTTAAGATACTGGCGCCTTCCATTGATGAAACAGGAAAACTAAAACATAATTTACTTAAGGCTGAAGGTAAAGGTGGATTTGAATTAGGGTGGTTAACTAGAACAGAAAGATTTTTTTTAATGTAAAACGAAAATTCTTTTGAATGTGAAACTCTAGAAAATCTAATTCACCAATGGCAGTAATAATTCACTAATTTTTCTAATTCACTAATTTTTTGAAAAATTTTAGCTGCAGAAAAACGGAAAGTGTTATTTTCGGATCAACAATGCTGGCCACCAGAGGACTTCTGTACTTTCTTTTTCCTAACATATGCGTCATGTTCTTCAAAGCGAAATTTTAAGGCTCTCTTAGTTTGGCCAATGTAAATTAAACCACACTGGCAAGGAATCCTATAAATACCCCAGGAATTCATATCCGGAATGAGGTCCTTATGTATGAAACTCGGAATTTTATTGATAGGAGAATAACCTACCCGAAAGTTAAATTTATGTAAAATAAGTGTAATTTTATAGCTAATTGATGGAAAGAAAGGAATGACAACAGAATTCTTATAATCTCCTAAAACAAGAGTGTGTCTTTTGGTGTGCTGAGATAGGAATTTTTTAACTGCTTGGTTAATAATGTTGGGCGAAAAGCCCCTGTCAATAGCTACTGCTTTTAAATAATTTAGTTCTCGATCAAGAACCAATATATTTCACTTCTAAATTAATATTTTTTCCAAGTGTTATTTTAGCCTAAATTAAGTTACGATGCTCAGCAGATAAGGTGCATTAGATGCATTTCCGATTTTTGCAACAATTTCGGCTTACGATGTGTTTATGAGAATATTAGCCCATTAAAAAGTATTTATATTCAAATTAACAATCTAATACTCATCCGTGATTAATTGTTTTTTCCTTTAATTTGGAAAGAATTCAAAACGCTAATCTCAAATAGCATTGTGTTTTTCTTCACAGTCATATCCCGGCCATTGCCTCTGGCAAAATAAATACCGATCTAATAAATACAAACGTATTCTTAAAATAAATAAATGTATGTATAGATATTAGAATGGTTAAAGAAGGATATGCATTCATGTTGAGCCTTTTTTTTTTTTTTTCCTTTTTAACAACGTGGAATGGTTCAACGAGCCCGCAATCATGAATCAATTCGACTCGCGTAGAAACATAAGAATGCATTTCTTTATTTTCAACTTCCATTTTAAAATGTCTTATAATTTTTTTCCCTGCTTTTTTTTTATAATTTCCTATTCACATAATAGCAAAGCACTCAAATTCCAGGCCTTTTTCAATAGTTATCGACGCTCTGTGCGAACATTCATAAAAGTTCCAAACGAAGAACGGCTGCGACGCATGATTGTTGCCATTATCAGTATCTTTTAAAGATATCGCTTAGAGGTAAAATTAGAAGGAACAAAAAACAAGCGGCTGAAAGAAGAAGAAGAGGTTTAAATGGATAGGCGAAGCGTTTGTCAATCATTAAAGTGCACTCAGAGAGGGAACAGACCAGCGAGGCTGAAAAATCTTGTGCTTTTACTTCCTGGCACTTAGAAATTTAGTTTCTCCAGGAACGAGGGACCTTTTACAACAAATAAGACCGCATTTAGAGGTCATAAGCTTTCTTGATGTTAATCCAAAAAAAAAATCTTCGTTGTCGTGGATGTTTCGTTGAAGCATCGTGATACGTCACAGATGGACATGGTATAGACAGGGAACCCATGAGATTATAAACAGACTAGCACTAAACGCCTTGGAATACATCTAACTAAACTTTATCCTTTGAAGCAATAACTTAAATTAGTTTCTTACTTAATTAGCTTCCCTTACACTACCTAATGTTACTTTTGTCGAAGCAGTTTTGAAATCTAACTAAAGATAGGTACTGATCCTTCAGTCAACACACAAATGCAAAACGGAGCTTGCAGCAAAAGTCCGATAATCTGGCACGATCAGGATTTGAGGGATGCCGGGACTGCTGGATTAAACTTGAATAACTCCGTTAAATGGTTTTTACGCATTATTGAATACATTGGGTAATGAAAAGAATTGCAAACAATAGTTCTGCAAAAGTTTTAACCGTTAAACTTATTCGTAAAAAAATAATAACAATATTTTTTAAAAAATTTAAAATAAAAATCTGAAAGATTTCAGATTTTAAATTACGTCCAAAGGGACCTTTTTTCACATTTTGTCTGTTACCTTTATTTATTAAATATCACGTTCTTCGCACTTAAACTATAAAATTCAGTTCAAGAGCAATATCGCAAAATAGTTTTAAATTGAGCATGTCTTTAGAATTTCCGATACAGAGTCTTCCGAGTTGGAGATAAATTTCTATGCAACTGTTGCGTGCGTAAGGGTTCGTTATGAAATGAATGCACAAATCTGGTGAAAAATGGACAAAATTTATTATTATCACAACAAAACAAAAAAAAATTCCTCAGATATTCTTTCAGTATTACAATATCTCACAGTAGTTATCTTAACTACTAAAACGTTCAACAGAAGTTAATTCAAAACAGCTAAAGAAAGCTAATCCACGAGTTCGCTACAATCAACAAGAGCAGTTTTCTAAACAAACTCTTAAAACAACAACAAGCTAACTAAAATAACAACTAACTGAATTGAAATCGAAATCGAGTCAATGGTTAGGCGGCAATTAGTACCCAACCTACTTTAACCGTCTCTGTTGGTAAATTGCCCTAAGGCGTTGGTACTTAAGTTTTTAATTAAGGCGATTTACGCCGCGCCAACTAGGCGAAACTTGTCAAATTTTGTGAAATGTAGGTGGAGTGGAGGGAGATGATTGGCAGGAGCCTGTCACGTGGGTGGTCACCCACCCAAGTTCAGACTCTGCTTACGCGTGCAATGAGAAATATTGGATATATTAATAATTATCAAGTTTTGAAACAGGTTATCCAGATTGGAATAATTAAACTAATATCGCGATCTAAATGAAGACAAATGGCACAACTAAGTGCAACAGATTAGCTAAACAAAATATTCAAATTCCTCCTTGCTGTAAAACACAGATTGGACAGTGGTAGTCACGTGGGAGTCACCCTCCCGTGAACTGTCCACAGCCAATGCATCTTGAAATAGTAGATATCACAATTCAGTGAAGTCTTGGTCTGAAAAATTAAACACTAAAGTTCTTGTACAACCACTGAGGCACATGAGTTACTGAAACTATACACTATGTACATATAGGGACGGCGGTATTTGAGCGAAGTAGCAAATGGTGAAAAACATTTTACACTAGCAATAAATAATCAGAGCTTTGAAGATCCAGGTACACTGATTATGTCCATAAGTCCACAATATTACAAAGTCTCTGATATAACAATAAGAAGATTACGAAAATGACAAATATAAGATCAGTGCTTTGAAGATCCAGGTACACGGATCATGTCCATAAGTCTATAAAGTTTCAAAAACACTGGTAAAATGACACAATGAAGATAAAATAAAGATAATAGTACTATGTACAATATATACACATTTCACCATTTGCTGTTATGGAAGATACCTCTTGGGCACTTTGCTGCAATTTCTATAGTAGGATCATAATTTATCAGATCACGGATATGTTCATATTGAGAAAATTCTTTTTTAGCATAGAAATTGTGGCTCGTGGTGAGAATTTGATCAGCTATGGGTCTTATTTTTAGTTCTTTATGTATCTGCAGGTTACGTACGAACCGTGGGGAGTCAACAATTTGTCTGAGTATTTTGTTCTGAAAGACCTGTAGTTTGTGTCTATAAGTCTTGTACACAGTGGCCCAGATAGGCACTGCATAAAGTAGGGTGGGTCTTATTAAGCTGGTATAGATCTTCTTCTTGAGACTGATATTTGATTTAGCATTTCTTCTTATCAAAGGGTAAAGAGACATTTTAACAGCGGTGGCTTTGCACAAGGCATACTCCGTGTGTTCTTTGAATAACAGCTGTGTCGAAGACCACTCCTAGATACTTGGTACTTGAAACAATTGCTAGGGCTTTATCATTAATTTTTATATTTAAATTCACAGGTAACTGAATTGAGAGGTTTTCCTCCTTTTTATAAGATTTTTAAACCGCGCGCGAGAACTTTCTGGAACTTTCTCGAAATCAAAAAGAGATATTTATTAAATGTTAAATGCACGCGCTCTTGTATTTTCAATTTTTCGGCTTAGCTTTCTTTTAATATTCGTCACGCGCTGCGCTGCGCGGGAAATAAAACCATTTAATTTACAATTCAACTAACATTAGCTTTTTAAATACCAAATCCGTAACACAACGTTGCTATGGCTCGCTTTGAATTCCTTGAGTTTGTTAATCAAAAATTCGTTAAAGTTTTACAAAATATAAACTCGATAATAAGACAAATTCCAAATTTCGAATGTGGGCTTCCACATACCCAAATTCTCAGTAGAATTATGTCATTCAAAATTCGATGGCTCTATGTACCGTTGTTTTATCACAATGTGAGAAGTATACATATATCGATGCAGATTTTTCATTATTTATTTTCTTCAAATATAATGCAGGACTGTAACATTGGGTGGCAACAGTTTGAAAAATGAAACAGACATTTATAGTGATTCAAACGCAAAATCGCAAAACGAAAACAATAGCCCTTCAGGGACAAATCCCCTTTGGACTAAAAATGAAGGAAACTGTTAAAATTAAGGGAAATAAAACAATAAAAAGAATAACAGATGCACAGCTGGTATAGTGTGTGGGAGAGGAGAATCAACTTAATGAGATATGTGTTATATGAGGAATTTCCAACTGCCACTCTTAAAACATGTTAAAGTGCAACTTACAAAGCCCTTCTCGGACAATGACTTCATAAGACAGCATACAGAAGAGCGTGAAAGATGTTATTTCCACATTTACTTCTCATATTTTGCACAATGAATAGAAATCTTTTGATACCTTATTATGGTGAGCAAGTCTATCAATTCTACAACTTCAAATTTTTACGACCTTTTTTTTCCTAAAGTTGGATTTTCATACTGAACGGTGCATTTTATACCATTCTGAAAGATTTGACGAGGTTTTTGAAAAGCAAAGAGCATTAAAGAATTTTACTTGTAACAGTAATTGCTTCTTCCCTTTTCATCATTTATATTTACAAAAGAACTCACAAGGATATTGTTTTCTTAAAACGAAAGAAAATTTAATTCCTGTCGTTCAGGTTTTTAGTTGAATATCTTCAAAATACCGAGCTTATTTAAATAAGAACACCTTATAATGTATTTTCTCCCTCCTTCCTGCATGCCTTCGTGGTCTAACGGTAGCACACTCGGCGCTTAATCGAGAGATCCAGGGTTCGATTCTCAATGAAGGAAATGCAGATATCTTCAGTTTCATGACACTGAAAAAAATCTAATAAATCTACAGTGGCGGCCGAACAAAAACAGGTGGTGGATGATGATTCTTCACCACCGGAATGTGACGACATGTTCCCCCTAATCCCCAGTCGTCCTTTAAAAGGGGGAGTATATAAAGTATTTCTCCCTTCATTTAGCATGTCTTCGTGGTCTAATGGTTAACACACTTGGAGCGTATTCGAGAGGTGCAGGTTCGAGTCCCGGTGAGGGAGTTGCTCATTTTTAATGTACTCCTGCTTCAAATTAACCTAATCTCTCTACAACCCCATATGCAAACTTTTCTTTTACAGAACCCACTCAAATACTCAGGGTAGTCTTTTATTCGAAGCTGTTCTGTATTTAGTTCCATACAGCATTTCGGTAAATAATATGACTGTACTTATACTTAAGAAACAATTATTAGGCATATAAAAATTGCAATTGTATTAAAAATCAAACAGGCCAGGATCAAATCTGGTCATTTCATTTCCGATTATCTCATACATCAAACACAGACCACGGGAAAGAAAGAGGAAGACTGAGGAAGCGTAGATGCGATTCTGAGAAATATTGCGACAGTTACAGCAGTCAATGGGGGGTGGCAGGTTATGGAGCGTGGTGAACAATGTTCCTCCCCATTTAACCGTAGGTTCCCAAACCCTCTTCGTCACTTTGATAGAAACATCGTACTGGACGATCACCTTTGAGGGCCCGAAACGAAATTTAAAAAGGTTATTTGGTAGTCCTAGACAGTTCTGGTGATATTTTTTAAGTAATACATATGCAATGGATTCAATCAAATGCAATCAATTCTACCCTGGCCCAGTGGTACCTCCAGTCGATAATCTTCTAATACTGAACATGGGAATTGATAAATAGCATAATATTCATATCTTAGAAGTTCATTCCGTAACTTGACCTAGAGCAGGGATTGCGATTAGTTTCAGACCTTTTTCAATTAGTGTGCCGGTTAAATTACGGTTTATTATTTTCAGGTTTTCAGTGTGCCATTTGCTATATTTAAAAGTAGTCTTTAAACCCTGCTTTGATTTCAATAACCAGTAATGATTTTTCAAAATAATTTGATTTCAATAACCCATTAAAGAACCATAAGTTTCAAACTCTCGAACTCTTTCCCATACTGACGAGAAGCATGGAATCTACACAAAAATGTTCAATTTTCAAAATTATTCTTTATCCCCTTGGCTCGATGTCAGAACCATTGCCCATATATAAAGCTTTTAATTGACATTTATTTAAAATTTTGTAAGTAATCAGTTTTTTATATGGTATAAAAGCCTTTTATCTTGTCACTTTTTCACACTGTTATATTTAGAAAATCGCCGCTCAGATGGTATAGTGGTGGCCCACCTATTTAGGTGCTTCCATAAAAAAAAAAAAAAATAAAAAAAAATAAAAAAAAACATTTGGCCTAGTATAGATTAATGGACTGTGTAACTGTTCCCAATCTGCCATTGGAAAAAAAATATTTTTACATATTTTTTAATGTTTTATTTTTTTTAATCTGCCACATATATCAATAAACAGGAGGGCATGAATCATTTGCACCCGGATAGCAAACAAGTACTAGAATACGTTATGGTTGCATCGAGCGAAGCAGCGGAAAACGCATCGACCTATTAAGTGGGAACCAAATTTGAACTGGCAAGACAAGATAAAAATTCCATAGAGATTCATATCCATTAAGAAAGAATCAGATTCCAGTCTCCCAGAATCAAATTTTCACTCAACTAATGCGAAAAAGAAGTCACATTTAGATAATTAATCCTTTTGAACAAAATTTGTTAACATATTATTGCGATGTGTATATTCAAGACAACTTCGTTTTAATAAAATTAATGATAGTAAGAAATATTAAACAATTAAGAAGCACATACATCATTGTAATCTATGTAGTTCTACAGACGTTGCTAAAGTTAGATTATAATTTTGATGCTAATGGTTGCGTATGTGTACAAAATGTCAATGGTAGTAGATGCAAGAGAAACAAATTCCGCACCTGAAATAGAAAATGTGTGCCACCTTTGTAAAATATATAAGTATGTACCAGGTACGGGCCAACTAGTTACTCGCAAATGCGAATGATGGCAAGGAGAAATTTCGAGGCTCAAATACGTAATGTAGGGCATGAATCTGGCATGGCCATCTAGTATATTTCAGATACCATTAGTAAAAGACAGCAATGAGAATTTCGCAGCTGAAATATAAAATTATGCGCCGCCTTTATTAAATCGAAATTAAATTAAATATCGCCACCTTGTTAATTGCAATGCGAATTTTCTTCCATCGCGGTTGTCATACACAAATAGGTTTAGATACGACCCGACAGAAATTTCTATTTTCTATATTTTCTTGCCCGTATATTGGCAACATCTAGGATAGTATGATAGGGATCTTCATCTTTCATGCTCGAGAGGCACATAAATAAATTCATAGAGATCCGTGAGCCACACGATTGTCAGATAAGCAGCGTAGGCAGAAAATTTATAAAAGAGGCAGGTTTACAAGACTAATAATTAATTTTAAGAAGACAGATGGGACTACCGATTTTTATATAGTATCCAATATTTTATCTCTTTGTTCAAAAACTATTTCAGTCGAAATCGAACCGCTACACTTTCTAGTTTTTTAAAGTATGAAAAACATGATATGTAGTATATAACGATGTTACAAAATCTATTGACTAAAAAACTCATATTACTCGAGGGATGGAAGACACTTCAGTCTTAATGAGTAACTTGGGATTGTTTTTATTAAAAAACTTCTATATTCTTTATTAAAGCTTCTATATTCGATAGAATCTGTGTTGTTTCGATTCATAGAACAATGTTGATATGTCAGCCACGTTCTTGTTTTTAATTTTATGTTCTTCGTTTTAATAAACAATTGTTTACATATATTGCCGTAGATAAGACATGAACAATGCATGTTTATGCATTCCTGGATACTTCTCTTCGACCTTGGACTTTGAATAAGAATCAGTTCTACTTCTGTATTTGTGCAATCTACTTCAGTTCTACTTCTGTGTAATCACTGTATCTCCTTATGTTGCTATCCAGCAAATAAATAGCCGCCCCCAATATGTTTTTAGATATCTATTCAATGCGGTGTTTCCTAGCAAATGTAGACAACAGGAGCACATTCTTATTGTCCTTTCACACTAAATTACATATTTCAGTTCCACCGCAGTCTGCAAAGTATCCAACGCTTGTTCTCCTCGACTCTTTTCAGTTGCTCTTCTGCAAGAAGCTTGCAACCTAGAATTCTGTTCCTACTCACAGTTCGCAAACAAAGAATGCTTTCATCAGCTAAACACTTCGTTATGTAATTTTTTAATGCTAAATTCAGAAAAAATTGGTATGATTCATATATGCATCACCATGCATTAAAGGGTTAAGTACAGGCTGTAGTGAAATATAAAACAGTGTTTCGTTATCTGCCATTAGTAAATGTTTTACCAGAAGTCACTATGCCTTGTCAACAACAAAAGACCTAATATGAGAGATTTAACAGGACAAATTAACACGATAACTGAATTTTTGTCAATTAATAACATAAATGATCAGCCTGATGAGAGAAGGAGTTTTCTGCTGCGCAATCGCTAATGCAAAACATAATGCCTCTTCAGTTATGCGTGCGTGGAAGCAGTGGGTTTAAGAAAAACGTCACAACTCGCATACCTGACAATCGACCACGAGATGTTGCATCAGCAGTGGTTACAGGCATGTCATCCGCATAACAGTGACAGACCATGCATTTTCATCTCTGCAGTTATCACAACGTCGGAACACTTCTATGGGTGCATAATTATCAAATTCAACAGTTCGGCAACGTGTGGCTGCTCTGTGGATTACGTGTATGCATGCGTTCCTTTCCGCAGGATTTCTCTGAGTCAAAGCCATTAGCATATACGACAGCTAGTGCGAGTAGGCGCTATACTATTTAAATTCTAAAAGTTATAAAGAACTGTCTTTATATCTAACAAGCGCAAGAAGGCGCAACAGCACTTGTATTTAATTCAGTGGGTACCTTTTCTGTTATTTTTATTAAATATTCTGTGGTGTGGGAAACGTTGGACTTATTATTGACCCTAGGCTATTCATCTTCAACTCCCCTACCACATATATTTATTTAGATTATTTTTAATGCATTTTATAAATGAAACAAAAAAAATATTTATAAATGCCAAAACTTGAATAAAATTATTTTTTATAATCATAAACTTAAGTCAAATACTTAATAAGTAAATAAAAAAAAAAACTAACCACATCCCCCCCTGCTGAAATTATGTGATTCCACCCCTTCCACGGTTGAGAATCGCTGCTCAGTAATAATCTTTAGAGAGCTCTATCATCCTTTATAACAGTGGTTTTAAAGCTCCATTACCTCTCTCCATTATTAGAATATTATCTCACACTCTCCCACCAAAACTCGAAGAATACATGAATACATTTATTAAATTATTTTTAACGTGCTTTGTAAATTAAACAAGAAAAAGTATAGGATGTGTTGATACATATCAAACCTTGAATAAAAGTAGTTTATTATATTCAAAGACGTAACAGCTAAAAGGCTGATCTCATGGTCTACGAAATCCCCCCCTTGTTGAGAACCCCTGTTTTATAAGAAAAAACATGTAAGGAAAGTATAAACAACGTATTTCACGTTGGCAAACAGACAATGACTGTCGCATGTATCTTTTTATAGCAAATAGTTTGTAAGGTGTTGTTCTATAACAGAAATTATTCAACAGTTTTCATATCTACAACTAGCACAAAAAACATCACTTATAACTTTTATACACAATTACAGACGTGTACTCTACTTCAGTAGAATAACTTTAATCAAGCATCAAACGTTATTCATACGTTAAACGAAAACGCGTTATTTAACTCAAATCTTTCGCTGCTTTTCTATTTAATACAGATTATTTAGAAATTCCTTTTAAATAAAATGCTAAAATCAAGTTCATTCATTGGCGTACAATGGTCCCGGACGCACCAAATACACTGGATTCTCGTTTCAAGCGGTTCCTTTGAATTAGAATGCCTTTGACGTAAGTGGCATGCCTCGATGCATATGTATCAACATGTATCAACCGGCTTATTTCCAATACCATTAACAGACCATAAAGGAATCTTGAATGTGTACATGTTTGATGGTTTTGCAAACATCATTTTAAATTCTTATTCCAAGGATCAAGAATTTAAAATAGACTGGAGGAAATACTTTTCGGTAAATTTTTAGAGTAAAATAGGGGTTTATTCAGTTGAAAAATCGTCGTGTATACTTTGAAATAAAGTGGATATATTTGTCAAACATAAAAGGAGAAAGATTAGTAACTAATTGTTATACTAAAATATGTGTTCTGATGACTTCCTAAATCATTGCTCTGCAAATGGAGACTCTCGCACTTGAGGATGAAGGAGGAAAATATATTCCGATTACTCAAATTGATTGCGTTAATAACCCTTAAATGGATTTTATATTGAGGTATAAATTCATTTGTCTTGGTGGCATTAGTAACCGTTAAGTGGACTTTACATTAGGAATAAACGAATAATCTTTATTGATATTTCAAAACATGTAATTAACCCATTTTCCGTATTTGAAACATTTTGGTCACCTTTCATCACTTAAAGTAGTAAAACTCTGGCCGCCATAAATATTCATTTTAGTTTCGAAAAGGCATATATGTGTGTGTTGTGGACGCAGTCAGCTTTTCAAAGTCAAACGGATTCTCTTTTCACTACTTTCCTCCGACAATGTAATCACGAGAAATAATTTTTCCCAGCCTGAAGAAAAGTGCGAGTACTCGTTGTTTAACCCTTTGCGGCACAGTCTGGACACACCTAAAAATTTCCTTCTGTACGCACAGAAAAATTGAATGAAAAAGGATTTATAGGTTACTCTGAACCTTCCTTATTTATAGTAGATGGCAGCTCAACACAAACCGTCCATATATTTTAGCCATGTTTAGTTTATTAAGACCCTCCTTTTTCAAAGAAGTCTTCCAGATTCTTTTTAGTGCATAACATAAATTGTTTAAAATGAAGTTTCTATGTTATTGTTTTGGCTGTATGCTATTCTCCTTATTCTATATTAGTTTCAAATTTTTACTTTGAAATCTTGCCTAAAATCAAACGGCGAACCCTAGGTGTGCCCAGACCGTGCTCACCGATCATCTAGGACAACTGAGAGTCTGTATTCTTTGTTTCTCCACATCTCATCGATCAGTTCATTGACAACAATGCTCGTTTCAGCACTCTTTTCGAAGCTCTATTCAATCAGTGTGTCACTTTGGGGACACCCACAGAATTAAAACGATAAGTGCTATCTTCAGAAAATTTTACTTTGTATTCCTTTAGGCCTAATTAGACTGCCTACCTTTTTTTAATCAAAATTCCAACTTTTAAAGGTAGCGTGCCGGAAAGGGTTAACACTGATTGCTTCATTTCCCGAAACATTGCACACAGTAAAGGTTTTGATTAATTTCATGAGCTGATTTGTTTTGTTAACTTCCCTGTTCGTTGTTGCACAAAGTTTGAGTTATATTTCAATTCATCCACCGTTTAATCTTTATTTAATATTACTTATTTATTCTTTAATTGCATTTAATGTTAGTTCAATGTTATCGCCAAGTAGCAAAAATCATATACAAAAGTATATATCAGTAGCAAAAAATCATATCATATTAAATTTGGATTTATTCCCTACTTTTGAATTCTTCGATTCTCATTACCGTGCATTTCGTGTCGCAGCGAGTCTCGCGCGTTTGGTTTTCGATTCATTAGAGAATCGGGGCTTTCTAGCAACTCCTAATCTTATTAACTCCATAAACTTCCTATAGTATGACTTTAAAAAACTTATGAAAATCGGTCATTGTTAGGATCATAGCTAAGAGTACTTCTTTGAATGCAAAATATCTAAAACAGTTATTAACTCTAGATAGCTCAGGGGATAAGAACAACATATCTACGATAACAGAAAAATCAAAGATTCAAAGCCAATATTTTTATCTTATTAAAGTAGAATTCTTGGTGAGATAAGGATCCTAAATCCCAAACAGAATAAGAGAACAGGTTCTCCTCAAATAAAAGGTCCTGGTTTAGAATTAGTATTACATAAATTATCGCAAAACACTCGAGAGCTTTCTACCTAAGGGAAGGATTTTTAAGAAAACATTTGCTTGTATTTATGTTACAAATACGAGCCCATATAGTATGTCAGCCCCAAACAGAAAGGAAGAGAGTTTTGCCTTAAATAAAGATCCGGGTGGAACTACCGGTAATTCGGTTGTATTAACGCTTGATGGCTGGCGAGAAGATCTTAGTTTAAAATCTCATTGGACCTAAAGTCTTTGTAACATTAATATATATAGTCCTCACATTTTTGAGGACCACCAGTGTCCTAATGGTTAAAATGCTTAGAACCAGACGATTCAATATCGGTTCGAATCCTAGTAAAGCCACCAGAGGCCGAGTGGTAAGATCGCTGATCAGTGGGAGATTGACATGGGTTCAGATCATGGCGAATGGATTGTCTACATGGAAATTGTCCTCGTTTTATTATGTCTTCGTATTATTACAAGGTAGTTTCCGTTAAAAGTTCCTCCGCGAAGGCATTTCTCCTTATAATCCTCAAACTGATTTGCCTTAATCAGTAACTGATTTATAGTACTGTCGAATGTTTGCATTTTTTTTCTATCTATATGTTTTTAATTTTCTCAGACATAAGCTATTTGTAGAGTCATTAGGTCACATGGATGTAGAAACGTGAAAAAATGTGCATTGCCCTCGCCGGGATTCAAACTCCGGATCTACCGAATACGCTTAGAGCATGCTTCCAGTTACAGTTAATTATGTTGAAAGGAGAGATATAAATGCCTTATACATTATGCCTTTTAAAATCTTCCCAGCTGTGGTTTTGTTGTGAATAAAAAAAGCCCCTTACTGCGTTTTAAGAGAGAGACAGTTGTCCATACTCTTCACTGACGTCAAATTTTGCAAGGCATTGCTAGCAGAAATTTCGAGCAAATTAGTTTCTCTAACATTTCAACAGTTTACTTATATTTCTCTTCCTTTTCCTATTTCTCTTATTTTACTCAGACCACCAGCGGTCGAGCGGTAAGATTGCCGAGCAACTGTTATCTCGACTCGGTTTTAAACTAAGGCGAATGGGGAGTTGCATGAAGGTTTATGCCAAATGTAATGAAAATACGAGCAAGTTTGCCTTTAAATCTCATCCACGAAAGCATTTCTTACCTTCGGCAAGTTATCGAGAGTTTTGTTGCAATCCTTATTTTACTGAAAATATGTTAGTCATTCAGAGTTAGAGTGAAGACAGGACAGCCCTGGGCCATTCAGAATTAAACCTTTCAAGAAGAAAGCTCTCTGCTTATGCATCTCAAAATTACTAAAAATTTTCTATTGATAAAAGATCAAAACAAAGACTATACTTCTATTAGTTATGAATAATAAACTAAGTTTCAAAACCTTTTAATTCGAACTGGAATGGATTGTTTAGATTATTGCAATGGAACTCTAGGGATTTTACCTAATACGAGGACGTCTTTGTCGGAGAATTTTAAACGAAACTGACTTGTATTCACGTTACATATTTAATTAGATTTCATAATTGTTAAATTTTTACTTTCTTGTACTAAATAAAGAAAGTATTGTAATAGTGAAAAATTTCAGGTATAATATTTCAACGAAAAAAAAAACATTCTAACCTTGCCAGAATCTATTTGGGCGATTTTTTATAATCTGCATAACTCAAAAACAACTAGCGGTAGAACGTTGAAATTTTGTGTATCATATGAGAATACATACGGGACTGCTAGGACATCTAGTTGTGCAACTACCCTTTTTATTCCTTTCGGCAATGCTAATTATATGTGTGTATGTATATATTATATACATATACACACATGCATATGTTATATACACACATACACACACACACACCTTATCAGGCTTAAAATTAATTCAGAATTGTTGTTCGTAATCATGTACTTCCAATTACAGTAATGTTAAAAATATACATGTTTTGAAAATGGCAAACTTAAGAAAGAAATTAATTTTCCATAAATAAGGAAATCTAACTTTTAATGAAATTCGGTTTTCTATATTTATTTTGGGGAAGTTTTATACTCGTTGGGAAAAAATAAAATTGTCAAAAGTTTGACTCCCCGCAACGGCAGAATTTGATCCGGATATTTAATTTCAAAATTTGTAATTTTTTATGCCATTTTGAACTTTTCTAGAAGGATCGTTAATTAAGTTAAAATAATTCGAGGAAATAAGCTTAAATGAAATGCAGCAAGAAAATGTGCATAATTTAATACGCCATACCATGAAAGTCATGTGGTAGGTAGATTATTAACAGAAACGTTTTTTACAAATTATTCTAGGAAGAAACTGAAAATGAATACATTATTCGAATTTTTGTTAGAAACGAGTTTTCTATTATAATTCTCTAACAAATATTTTCCAAAAAATGCCTCCTTTCCGTTAAAATATATAACTCTGAACATTTTCTCGCATTTCTTTGGGAAGAGCTTTAAAAATGCAATCTCTGACTATCATTCAGCTCGCTAGAATTCGGCTAAGGTTGCCTCGAAATTTTACAGCGCTCTTTTTACTGCATTCTTAAACTTTTTACATTGCATGTATCCGCTAGAGATATATTTTTAAAAGCTTAGCTTTATAGGCAGTAAAATTTGTTATTCAGTATATTATCGTAGATTAAGAGAGGAAATGTGCTATGAAGAAGTAAATACTCTTCTTCAGCCATAAAAGAGAGTTCATGGTCAGTTTCGGCTTGCAAACATTGCGCGTGAAAAAATACAGATTTTAAATTGAAACATTCGAATTCCGATTTACTCCTTTTTTAGGACTCATAACGGAGTCGAAATCTCGCCAAACTCTCGTTATAGCTATAGTTAATGGTGGATACTAAATACTATTCTTTTAACTTAAAAAAAATATAGGGAAGTTACGATTCAGAAAGTTGCTCGTTTGGGAATTGCATTAATTTTAGTTGACAGCAGATTAATGCCTATACGCATATGAGCTTATGTTAGAAATGAAAGATTTTAAAAAAAATGTTGTTTGGCTTGAATATCCCACATTTCAAAGGGGACCATTTTCCCCGTCTAATGACTTTTTTCTCTGTGTTTACACCAGCAATGTCCAGTCCGCGGCACATAGGGGAATCACGAAGTTTGTGAAATGCGGCACCGTTGAATATTGGTAATTTTATTTTCGAAAAAGATTCACAAAAGTAGATTTATCTGAAAGCATTCTCATTTCAAGCGCTTTTCGTGTGCTTTTGGATCAACGTACTTCTGCTAATCGTTTTTTTTTTTTTTTTCGAAAATGAAATTACCAATGTTCAAGGAACAAACCACGAGGGGCCTTAACTGACGAAAATCCGCAACATCGAATACGATGTACAAATATAAGTATTGAGATCGACTTCAAAAACTAATAGAAAGAAAAAAAAATTATCGCACTGTTTATAGTAAATGTAAAATTTTTCGATTGTTTCATTGATTATTAGCCCAAAGGGCATCAGCTCAGAAAAGGTATTAATTTCGTTTTGGCATTTTGCGTCGGAAACTTTAAATGGCGGTTCATTTTTCAAATTGTTACCACCAAATATTATCGCCATGAGTTATATTTAAAGAAATTAAATAACGGAGAATCTACACAAATGTATACATGTTTCTCGCATTGTGATAAAACGACGGTAGCTAGAGTCATCCAATTTTGAATAAAGTAATCTTCCACCGAATATGGGCATCTGGAAGCCCTAATTTGGAATTTGAAATTTGTTTCATTATCGATTTCATATTTCGTAACACTTCAACGAATTTCTGATTAACAAACTCAATGATTTCAAAGCGAGGAGTTTCAAAACTGTAGGGAAAAAGAAACATTTTTATCTCCAGCGCGCGAGACTGTATCGAAAATTCTAAAGATATGGTCATTTTAAAATTTATTTGAAATATTGCTGTTGAATTGAATTTTATAACTTAAGTGCGAACAACATGATAGTTGATAAATAAAGATAACTCCACAAAATATTTAAAAAAATGCCCCTTTGGGCATAATGTAAAATCTCAAAATTTTCCCATTTTGGTGCTTTTCCGTTTCGCCGGTGCAAATCTCGCCAAGCAGACTTTATTGGCGACAACACACAGTATACACATAAAAAATGTTAATAAATGTTAGTTCTAAGAAATTTTTATTTTGAAGGCATAAACATTTTAATATCGTTTAAAATTTTGTAAAAAGACAATAAATAAAGCCGATAAATTTGTAAAAAGACATTAATTTAAGAATTTACTAGATGCTTTCATGGTACAACATCCTGATTCGCCATTTCATATCATGTGATTCCAAGTGATCTCATCTACCCCACAAACTAACGCTACAAAAATCTAATTCTCTCAGTAATTATCTACATTAATTTCAAGTTAAATCTTAATTTGGAATACAAATTTAAATGCAAGAATTATTTCAATTTGTACGAATAGCTTACTCAGAAATTATGTAAAATCGCAGTGCTTTACTTGGCTAGTGCATTCTCATTAGAACTGATGAACTTAAACCTCGACTTTGCATTTTCTATATTTTCGTCTTCGGATATGCAATGTGATTGCATACTAATTGGCTAATTACCGCGAATGGCCTTAGGGCATAAAATTGAACTATCTGGGTAAAAATTCTATGTAACTGTATGCCAGTATTAAAAGAAACAATTAATCTGATAAGAAATGGCTGCGACTTGTTTTGAAAATGAGGCGTAAAAGGTTACCAGCGAGGATCTTCCGTTTGGCTTCGGTTGTACCATTTTTGGCGACTTTATCGCTGGCGCCGGCAAAATGGAAAAGTACACAGGTTTTTTGGGGGGTGTAAATTTACACTCTCAAGAAATGATTCCTGAATTTTGATTCCTGGTGGAGACTGCACATAGCACTGTGGAACATATTTTAAAGGCGGATCTTCCTTTTTTTCCAGCAAAGTCCAGACCCAGAGTTCCGTAGGCACATTTTTGCACTCCCTAGAATGATGGATGGTTTGTGATCCGGCAGAAATGCCTGATAGGGATATCAATAAATCCCATGCAGCAACTGCATATACGAAACGTGAATCTATGTGGTTTGCATTGTTCTCGTTTGGGGTTATGTGACCTGTGGTTGTGGAGAGAAATGTGTCATCTCAGTGGTACAGACAGGTAATTGAGTTCACTCCTTTCATTCAAGGATTATGATCTCACAAAACGCCATCCAAGGTTTGTTATATTAATAACGATTGGTTTACGCAAATCGTGCAACTATCATGTTCGAGCTTTTATATGAACGTTTCTATTAAAATGCCATCGCAACGGATTATTCGAAGCGCTATGGCTGTGGTGTCAACTAACTTCCTTAGAGACCTGATTCTGTATTAACTATTAAAGAGATAGTTGAGATTTGAAATTTTGCATAGCAATAGTGTTTTCGTACATGTTCTTTGATATAAAAAATTAAATTTGTAAATAATCTGTAATGTTTTCCGATCAAAAATTTGAAATTAAAATATACACGGTTCTCAATAAATTAATTCTACATCTAACTTATAAAATTCTATATCAAACTTATAAAAATACTTACCAAATTTATCAAACTTATAAACTATAATTTATGTCTTTTCAGCATTAATTGAAGCACTGCTTAAATCTTCGAGGAAAAAAAATCGAAATCAAGTACCTTCCATTTTTATTGAAACCTACAGACGATAGTACACAGTGAAAACTGAACCACATCTGTGCTTATTCGAACAATTGGCCAAAACCGAGATTTAAAAAAGCAGACTCATGACTATCTTTCAGTTTTCAAACCCTCGATACAGATTTTTGGGAGAACTGTGAACATGTATTTACATAAATGCAAACTGGTTAGCGTTTCTTTGTCTTTTAATCTTTACAATGGGTTCTCTGATTTTTCAAAAGCTTAACATATTGTATTTCTCGATAATCATACTGCAGCAATATATACGAAAGAGAATGTAAATATACAGGAAAGTTTAAATATAAAGGTCTGTCTTACGGTAAATTTTAAAATAACATCACCTTTTAATTTATGTACGAAGACTGCTAATTCAATCCAGTGTCTTACTACTGGTAAAAAAATAAAGAGCTGTCTACTCACCCACTTTTCAGTTTTCACTGCTACTGCTTCCCATGTCGCAGATCACTTTCATCTGGTCACCAACGCTGCAGTAAATGTTTTCTCATGTTATCTGACTCCAGATAAACGACTCCCGACTACTTCTTTATTTCAGGTGAACTTTCTCCTTCTTTACATGCATCGTCCACTTGACGATGGAAACATAGACAGTAGGATAAAGTTTATTTCAGCTTAAACATCACGGTAGCTCCCTCAGCACATAGAACTCATAGTCCAAATTATTATTATTATGATGATTATTGTTCTTCTTGTTCTTTTTCTTCCACTTCTTCTTCTTCTTCTTCTTAATCTTTTTCTTATTATTAATATTATTATTGTTATTATTATTATTATTATTATTATTATTATTATTATTGTTGTTGTTGTTGTTGTTGTTGTTGTTGTTGTTATTATTATTATTATTATTATTATTATTGTTATTATTATTATTATTATTATTATTATTATTATTATTATTATTGTTTGTTGTTGTTGTTGTTGTTAGTTTTATTATTATTATTATTATTATTATTATTATTATTATTATTATTATTATTATGTTTATTATTATTGTTATTATTATTATTATTGTTATTATTATTATTATTGTTATTATTATTATTATTATTATTATTATTATTATTATTACTATTATTATTATTATTATTATTATTATTATTATTATTATTATTATTGAAGCTTGGCATCCAGTCCAAACTCAATACCCAATTGCAAAGTATGTACGATGCGCATGCTCGCGCTGTGCCAAACCGGCAATGAATAACTGCGTAATTTCTGTTGCAATTTTTCTTTGATGCCATTTTGTGACCTATAAATACTATTCTCTAATATCATATGACCTATAAGTATTGTTCTTGGATGCCATTTTATGACGTTTATGTATTAATTTTTAATGAATTTTTATAACTTGTAAATATTTTCCTTGATACCATTTTATAACTTTTACTTTTAAGTACTGTTCTTTAATGCCATTTCATGTCTTTTAAATATTATTCTTTAATATCATTTTATGTTCTGTAAATATTGTTCTTAAATGTCATTTTATGACACAATATTTCTCTTTAATACTATTTTATGACTTTTAAATATTGTTCTTTACTGTTATTTTATGATTTGTATTGTTCTTTAATGGCATTTTATGACTTTTAAATGTTGTCCTTAATGCCACTTCATGATCTGTAAATATTGTCCTTAAATACATTTATAACTATGTAAATAAGCTACATAAGTATGTAAATATTGTTCTTTAGTGTCACTTAGCTTCTGATTTTTAATTATACATATTTATTCTTCGGTTATTTACAGTGCATTCTTTTTCTTTTACTTTTTTGTTTTTCAGCCTGACTTAATTTATGTAGCCCAATGCATATATTCTGCACATTACACTGCTTGAAAGTTTATGCCCTCTAATGCATTTTACAACTTCCAAAATTTATTTACTTTAATTTTCTTTATTGTTATTAAAACAATTATGTAAATAAACTACGTAAACTATAGAAACATTATTTTTAGTTTCATTTATAACTTAGTATTTCCATTTCTAATTATGTTTATTCTTTCCTTATCTACAGTATGTTCTTTTTAGTTTCAAGACTGGTTTAATTTATCTAACCCAGTAAATTAATTTTGCATATTTATGAACCTTAAAATTTGCATTCTTCAATCCAGTTATAAGATGTTAAAACTTTTCTTTAGGCATTTATAACTATGTAAATAACTGTGTTCCGTGTCGTAAACTGTGTTCCGTTATTTACATGTCATTCTTTTGTTTTGAAGATTGATTTAAATTACGTAGCCAAGAATTTTATTTTACATATTAAATTACTTGAAAATATATGTTCTTTAATGCCATTTATAATTTTCAAAAATATTTCTCTAATGTAATTAAAACTATGTAAATAAACTGTACATTTTTCAGGTCTCCTGTTTAAAAAAATAATCTGAAAGCTTTCATATTTAACATTACGCTCAAAGAGCGTTTTTTGAACGTTTTCTGTGTTAGCTTTATTTATTAAGTATAATTTTATTCGTATTTAAACCATAAAATTCAATTCAACAGCAATGTCGCAAAATAATTTTAAAATGAGCATGTCTTTAGAATTTCCGATACACACAGTCTCACGCATTGGAGATAAAAGATTTTTTTCTGTACAGTGTTGCCATTGCTCGCTTTAAATCGTTGAGTTTCTTAATCAGAAGCTCGTTTAAGTGTTACAGAATATGAAATAGGTAATGAAACAAATTCCAAATTTGGGCTTCCAGATGCCCAATATTCGGAGGAAAATTACGCTATTAAAAATTGGATGGCTCTGAGTACCGTCGTTTTATCACAATGCGAGAAACATGCATACATTTATGCGGATTCTTCATTATTCAATTTCTTTGAATATAATACAGGGCAATAATATTTGGTGGCAACAGTTTGAAAAGTGATACGGTCATTTACAGTGAATTGATGCAAAATGCCAAAAGGAAATTAATAGCCCATCTGAGTTAACGCTTCTTTGGGCTAAAAAAAAATAAATCTACATTTTATTTTTTCCTTATATTTGCCTTTATATGTTTTCTTCCTTGCTATGTGATATCATTAAACAATTAATTATCAATTTGATTAGTATTTTTTGTGTTCATGTGTATATTCATTTTGCTGATACGTTACCGTGCATATTCGGCTATCGACCCCCAGTAGACGCCTTGATCGTCACTGACCCCCTTTAAACTTTCATCGACCCCGAAGGGGTCAATACTGACCTCGTTGGGAATCCCTGATCTAAACAATGTTGCAGCTTAATAGCGGGAGATAAAACTTTACAAACTGTACCTGTTTTGGCGCACCAGTGGCATGTATAATGTGTATGCGAGTGAGTTTACCTTAGAGAGTCCTCCACGAAGGCATCCTTCTGCTTAGGTAGAAAGCCCTAGAGTGCTTTGCCGGTAATAAAGTAAAACAAACTTATACCTATTTGCCTCCAATGAACACTGAAAGTTCGCTTTGAATTGTAAAAAAACAGTGGTAGTCGGTTTAGATCGATGCATACAAGTAACACAGGATTATAATAACAGCAATCGGTATGGCTGCAAAGAGATTTTATGCTTTTCCCCCACTCAGATGATCATAACAGTTGTTTTTTTTTAAACTTTCTTCAAGACTGTATCCCTCACTTTAGATGTCTATCATATGCTTTGCTATCATATCCTTTTCGGCACGCTACCTTTTAAATTTGAAGTTTTGATTTAAAAGAAAAAAAAAGTAAAAAAAAAAAAGGTAGGCCGTCTAATTAGGCCTAGAGGAGTACACAAGTAAAATTTTGTGAAGATAGATTTTGTGACGGTTACAGGTACGAATCAATTAGTTATTCGATTACAGTATCAATTACAGTTATACAGGGACCTGACCCATGTGTTGCCAAATGTTAGCCAAATTTGGAAACCTTTGGCAATATCTTGCTAAATTTGGCGACAAAAATTAGTAGCCAAAATCCTTGCCAAGCTATTTACTTCAGTGTTAAATAGACTTTCCCTTGTAACCTTATTTTTCCGACAAAACTTCATCTCTTCAGATTTTTCATATTAGTACATTACAGAAAATTCGTAACAATACTATTAGGGTAAAATTTACGTATGGGAGTTTTCAATAGGGAAATTTATAGCGCCCTAGTTCCACAGTAGTAACTCAAGCTCTTCAAATCCTATTATACTCGCAAGCGAAATATCGTTCCGTCTGCAGTATTACGACAAAAGTCATAATAAGCTTTCAAATAACCTTCTTGATAAATCTTGAATTTAAACGGAAGGGACAAACTGTGCTTACAATCAAACACTACCATCAAATAACGTAAGTTGATATTACAGATCCAAGCTTTAATAGCCGAAGACTACAGGAATTGGCCTCAATAATTTCTCAATATTTTAAATGGCTTAAACCGGAATATTCACTAGTCACTGGGCGATAAAACGTAAACGGCCGGCGTCACTGGCAAAAGCTTAAGTTTCAAAATCCTCGACCTAAACAGTTGCCAGTCTAATTTGGATCCTACGTGTTATACGCCGAAATACACTGTAATCAGTTTCTGCAGATTTTGGTATACCACACAGAGTCTATTAGGCATTTCAAAGCAGAAATCTGGTATGGTTTCACTAGGATTGAAATTCTAGGTCTTCCGATTCCTAGCCGGGTGCACCATTAATTACACCATAAAGAAACGAAAGGAGAGAGAAACGGAAAGAAAAATTTATAGACCACCTTGAACATCAACAGCTTTCATGTAGCGTTGAATAAGTTAATATAGATGTTATTAAAGATGCTGAACAATCTTCTTTGAAATACGATTTTCTAAGACAGTTATTTTAATCTTTTGACAGTTTTAACCTTTCCGGCACACTACCTTTTAAATTCGGAGTTTTGATTAAAAAAAAAAAAAAAAAAAAGGTAGGCAGTCTAATTAGGCCTAGAGGAGTACACAAGTAAAGTTTTGTGAAGATAGCACTTACCGTTTAATTCTGTGGGTGTGTCCAAAGTGATTGAATAGAGCTTCGAAAAGAGTTCTGAAACGAGCATTGTCGTCAATGAACTGACCGATGACATGCGGAGAAACAAAGAATACAGACTCTCAGTTGTCCTAGATGATCGGTGAGCCCGGTCTGGGCACACCTAGGGTTCGCCGTTTGATTTTAGGCAAGATTTTCAGGTAAAAATTTAAAACTAATATAGAATAAGGAGATTAGCATACAGCCAAAAAAAGAACATAGAATTATTTTTCAAACAATTCCTTTTATACCCTAAAAAAATCTGGAAGATGTTTTTGAGAAATGAGGGTATTAAAAAAATAAATATGGGTAAAATATATGGACTGGTTTGTGTTGAGCTGCCATCTACTATAAATAAAGAAGGTTCAGAGTAACCTATAGTAACTTATAAATCCTTTTTCATTCAATTTTTGTGTACAGAAGGAAATTTTTAGGTGTGTCCAGAGCGAACATACTATGCCGCAAAGGATTAAGAAAGAGATTACAGAATAAGTAATTCATCATCAATCTTATATACAATGCTTTCTTGATGTCGATATTTAAAATGGCGTTTAGAGGTATTAGTCGTCATAATAAATTTCGGTGTAATTTTAGTGATATATAACTTAATGTTTTCACGACAATGTGTTTCAATACCTAGTTTTGTTGACTATAACATTAATAATGTATAAGAAAAACACATAAACTCTGTAAATTATACCAGATTTTAAATTTATGAGAGATTTTTATAACACAGTGGTACTAGAAAAGGCATACACATTAATGTTCATATACAAAGCCTGCCGAAATAATGGAAACATTGTGTTATCATGGATTTGGTTCTCCCGAAAGGTTTTTGGTAAAGCGTAATATGTGAAACACAACTGTAGGACGAAACTCACTCACGGAAATAGAACGGCGTTAAAGAGATAAAAGACAACAGCTAAAAAGGAAAACGAAAACCTAGAGAAAAAAGACAACTGCTGACCTTAATATGTATCAACACAGCCTATTTTCGAGATATATAGTACCAAGGGAACTAACTATATAAGCAAAATGTCGTTAGTGCAGCTGGGGCTAGCTCAAAAGCCATTGTTTCACAATTAAGTGCAAAATGGTGATTACAAAAGTATACTCTGCACACACACAAGAAAGGTACAGTTCTATGTCTTCGTTCTACTGGGCCGACTGACGAAATTTGACTTGCGTATTTTACATCTCAAATGCGCGATTCAGGGTATATATTAGATTTATATACAGCATTGTTTTAACATAGGTATTTTGACAAAATTCGGACTTTTCTGAAATGATATACCGATTTCATAATGCTCTGTATTTCGAGGAAACTGTAGGTCCTCTAGCATAATTTAAGCCTAGGAAATTAGCTCTGAATATATTAAAGACTGTTACAGATGAAATTTAAAAAAAGATCAGCTTAAGCCACATGAGACCCTCCAAACGTAATTGCTCCTGTCCTCTACACATGGTGTCAAAGAAAGACACAAACGAATGGAGGTCTGTGAGAGATTTTCGAAGGAGGCTCCGATAGTGAGATATAAGTACCCTACTCCCAACATTTGTGATACTGCAACGGAGTTTCATGGAGTAAATGTATTTTCTCGTATAGACTTGGTAAAAGCCTTTAACCAATTTGGCCAAATTTGAGTTAATTCCTTTGACACTCACAAAAAGGCTTTTGCCATTCTTTTCTGCCTTTTTGAGAGCATAAGCAGACAGTATGGGCTGCGCTACGGTGCTGCAACCTTTTAACAGTTTATTGGTGAAGTAACTCCTGAGATTCCAGGGGTAGTTTGTTGACAATATATTTATTGCTTAAAAGAACACAACTGAACATTTGGCACTATTGGAAGCTCATTTGGAGTAGTCATGGGTTAACAATTAATATATCTAAATGCATCTTTGTTGTAACATATTTGCATTTTTTTATGTTTCCACGTATTTGAACCTTTACTTTGGAACCTTTACCCCCACAGAATAGAAGACATTCAAAGTTTCTGTAAGACGAACTGTTTAACGCAGTTAAGAAAATTCTTCCCAACAGCTTCATATGTTTTAGCTCCCTTAAATAGGTTATTGAAAGGCCGCATTAATCAATGAAACCTTTCACATCCGAGTAAAATACAAGAACTCCCTCTCGAATGGGATGACGAAGCTGAGAAAGCATTCACCAATGCAAATCGCCGAGGGTACTCTTCTCAGACACCCAGTTTTTGATGCTACTTTGGAACTCTGCTGATGCATCGGACGCTGCCTTTGTAGCTCATTAATGTAATTGCGTAATTCAGTATCGAAACCCATTGCGTATCTATCCGCTAAATTCAACAAAAGTCAATGGAAATGGTCGACGTAGGATAGAGATGGCTATATATTTGTCAACCAAGAAATTTTAGCACACGGTCAAAGGTAGATCTACACAATCATTACAGATATTTACAATCTACACAGATCAAAAGCTCCTAATAGAAGCTTTTAAGCAAAAGCCCGAGTTCTACACAACAACTTTGCCATCTTGATTTTACTGGCCAATTATCCACTAATGTATCAAAGGTAGTGACAACATCATTGTTGACTCCTTATCCAGGGTAGAAATAGATGCACTTTCTGATAATCAGCATACAGATCATAAGAAATTATCCGAAGCACTTCAGGACTCCGAAATTTAAAATCCTCTTTCTCAATCTTCGGTAGTTTTTAAGCGCATTATTTTCCTTTAGAAGATGTTACTCCTTTAATTCAGTATGGATACGCATACACTTCATCCATTCATTCCTGAATCTTTTTGCTCTAAGGCTTTTCAGCAGGTTCATTTCTTTCTCTTTCCGGCTTTTCAGCCTCAACAAAACTAATCACTAAGCGATACTTTTGACCTAACATGAAGAAATTTGTTTAAAATGCTGTTCAGTCTTACCTACAATGCCAAGCTTCTAAGATTCATAGACAATCAAAATCGTCCTTTTTTTTTTTTTTTTTTTTTTTTTTTTTTTTTTCCATCCAATGGCAGATTGTGAACAATTACAAATAACCCAGTCCATTAATCTATACAAGGCCGGATGTGGTGGTCTCTTTTTTACGGAGGCACCTAATAGGTGGGCCACTATCGCCTTTCCTATGAAGGGACGGACAGCTACGACCATGCCTTCTCCGGGATTCGAACCCAGGCCCTTTGGCATCGCAGTCAGCTTCCCTGATCACCATACCGGCTGGGCGGCTTCAAAATCGTCTTTGAATACTTTTTTCCTTGCCTGATACAAACTTTTCAGGTATCCATTCATTTTTAGATCCTCTTCGAGCGTCTGAAGGTAACCCTTATTGCATGACAATTATTGACCGCTTTATTAGATGGCCAGAAGTTATTAGTCATGTCTGCTCAGATCAGGCCACAAATCAGCCTTAGGCCACAAATGGATAGCTAAATCTAGCTGCCTCGTATCAATAACGACTTATTTAAGGATTTGGGTACACACTGCATTCGAACCGCTGCTTACCATCCTCAATCCAATGGACTGATCGAAAGATTCATCACAATGCAAAATATACTGAAATTCTGCCTATAGTTTATTGGCTATAAGGTCGGCCATTAAAAACGATACAAACACTACATGTGCCGAACTTGTTTACGATACCTCATTCGAATTATCCTCAGATGTGTTGAATGTTACGAATTCCGTATTTTCTTCTCAATCCTATGTTTCACAGTTTCGATCAGACATGCATTCACGTAGACCAATCCCAACTTCTAAACATGTTCATCCATCAATTTATGAACAACCATCACTCCAAACCTGTTCTTGTGCATTAAGGATCGCTTCTCCACTCCTCTAACTCCACCTTACACTGGACCTTAAGCTGGTATTAAAAAAACCGCACACATATTTTATTATAGAGGTTAATAATTCGGTTTCACTTGATCGCTTAAAACCAGCGTATATGCTGTCGGGACGTATAGTTACACCAATAATTCCTCAGTTTTATACCTTTTAAAGTCTATGAAGACTCAAAAATTGTTCTAAAATCAGTAACTACTCGCAGTGGACGTCCTGTTCAGTTTACAAAAAGACTGCTCACTGCAATAAAATTGAATAGTTATAGTACGTGAAGATTTACAGTTAACGTTTTTTGCATATATTTGATAATTATCTAAATTCTTGTTTCATTAACTTTTCATTACTTCTATTTTATTATAACATGCATTCGTATCGTTAGATATTTCAATTAGTATTTCATTTAATATTATTACTTGCATATCTTGTATTTTGTTTTTTGTGCATATTTCAAAGTGTATTTTAATGTATATTTCTTTTCGGAATATCTATATCCTTTACTGGAATTCCTTGTAATCATGCCTTTTTGTTTCGTAACTTTGTTAGTGTTATCTCATGTTCAACTGCGATCATTGACGTCCTGACAACACATTGTCTTTACCGTCTGTTACGGTTTAGTTTGGTTATTTAATTATGGCAATAAGAGAAGGGATGCTTCCGTGGTGGATTTTCTAAGGGAAACTGGCTCGCATACACGTTACACATTGGAAAAGCACGAAAGCGCCCATGCAGCTAGTCCGTTTGTCTGGAATGGAAACCAAGTCGGAAGTACCAGTGTTCAGAGACTTTATCACTCGGTCGCTGGTGGATCCATCTGTTCTGTAAAGGTCGAGTAGTAACGAAGTAAAATAATTGTAATTATTGTGTGGTAATTGCAAACTAATAGAGACTAATTGATTAAATGCGAATATGTTAATATAATTGGATTTAGTTAGTCTTAGTTGTCTTTTAACTAACAAACACAAATATAGATGAAAATTACGGCTTGTCGTTGTCAGATTTTACGAAAAAACAATCTTTGTGTACATAAAGGAGTAACCAAGAAAGACAGTCAAAACTGTAAAAATAATATTAAAGTTCATTTAACTATCAGACAAATTTATTTTGATCTTTTATTTCTATTATTATTATGTTGATATGTTTTATACCTGGATGGAAAGATAATGCTCGCTACGTAAAGTTTCAAACGCTATGAAAACAAATCCTGACCTAAGAAGAGGCTGAAAGACTTAAACGCAAGCTTTTACAAATTAATATTAAAGCTGTCTTCTTGCCTAGATTTAAATTATACCCGCGAATGTTTCTCTTATAATCTGTTCTGAATTCATTTCAAAAGATGATTACAGTTTCAGATATTGTAGTGTTTACATATATAGAAATTGAAATGAATACCTTTTGGACCCTTGTAGGCTGACAAGTGAGTTACCCCTCTCGTCTGAATTTAGACAACAAAGTACTAGGAAGGTTAAAATAACCTTCCATTTGCAGGTATTAAAAATAACATACGCTGAAATTAAAATATTTAAACTGGTTAAATTCAAACTGGTTCAATTAGTTAACGGCGCGTATTTAACGAAATATATCTATTTTTCTATATTTAATATTGGTAAAATGAAAGATGAAATTGCGCTAGCATTTTCGCATATTCTTGCTAGAAAACGCCCGGGAAAAAAACCCCCGAAGTATAGAATATTTTTAATAAACCTGTTTTTCCTTTCATGAATAAATTTAAGAAGAAGGGTTACAGTTTATGAGAAATGTATAAAATAACATTTTTTATAAGAGTTGATGGTCAAATAGATACTTTTCACCCTGCTTACCAAAGAAAGAAGTGATTAATGATCACATAGCATGTAGGTTTTAATATTAAATTCAAGAAAAATCTGGAGAATGTCACTATTCAGCTCATATTTTCCTCATTTTGAAGTTCCCAATCTGTAGCCAAATTGACATCTATCGTATCAAAAGAAACGATGCAGGCCACAATGATAGAGACGCATTTTATTCTTGTGTATAACGTAGTCTTCACTTTGTAATAAGTGTCAAATCTCTCTAGATTTAATTAAAATTTTCGTTCTAGAAATGATTTATGAAATTATACCCATGTCTTCGCATTTAAAATTTTGATTAAAAATTTACCAGGACATTAAATGCAGTTAATTCCCAATTAACCGAGGTAATATCAGGGACGACGTTCGTGGTTAATTCAAAATCAGGATTAAACCGATAGCAGTTAAAAATACAATGAAGAGGAGTTATTCATATTATAGTTACCCACAGAAAACAGCTTATCTATATTTTCAAGCACTTTAATATGGAAAACACATTGATCTGATTACGTATTAAATCGGTCAAAACGAAAACATAGTAAATAACGGAAGAATAAGCATCGTTATAAATCAAGATATTAAGTTACAAGTGGAATTAAAGAATATTACTCGTATTTATATAGTTTACTTAGCTTATTTACATAGTTACAATTGCATTGAATAACAAAATTTGCAAGTTGTAAATAAATTAAAGAGTATTTATTTTCGAGTAGCTTTAAACTCGAGAATAAATTCATTTGCTTATCTAAACGAAATGAATTTGAAAACACAAAGAACACTTTGTAATAAAAGCATCTAAATAATATTCGTTTATAATATTTAATCAATTATTATATTTGATAATATTTATTGTTTATAATATTTAATTAATTATTGATTAAATTATAAAATTTAATCAATAATGATATTAAATTAAACAAAATTAGTAAGAAAATTAGTAATATTCAAGCAGTTTAAGATAGACAAAACTCATTTGACTGCACGGATTAAGTAAGTTTACAAAGCAAAAAGAACAGACTGAAGAACAAAAACCATTAGAAATCAAGACATTAAATTAAAAAAAGCGTTACAGAAAAACGCTCGTATTATTTATTATTTACTATGATTATGATTATATTGCATGCTGTAAACCATTTTTTAAAAGGGGTCGATGCAAGAAAAAGGCTGAGTATCCCTGGTTTAGACAGTAGAAGGCATAATTTAAAATGAAAATACGTAATATCGAAATTTATTCTGACTGTTATCCAATCGAGTCAAAATGTTTTTTATTCATCATGAACTTGCATACACGAACCTCAAATCGTAAACATCGACAAACAGTCTGTAGTGCTTAAATAAGACAGGCAAATAAAAGGAAATCAAGCAATGATCTTTTCTAGCATTCTCTGGTAGTACAAAGGTGCGTTGTTACTGCCGTAGATATTTCGCAACTTCTGTCTCTCATCAAGGGACAGTTTGTGGTACTCATCCAATCCTGTTGTCAGTTTCTCTGTTTTATCAGTAAGAGTTTCATTAAGTTGAACCATCTTCTTCCGCGTTTCGGAATCCCACAACTATTATTAAAGAAAAAGAAACAAAAAATATCATTCTAAATAATAAGTTTTAACTGCGTTGTCAGTAGCATAGGTAAAAAAACTATGCTTCTCAAGAGAAGAGATGGGAAGATCTCATTCTAGAGCTATGAGTCTAAACTACACAAATCGGCCCAGTAATTTGGTTTAAAAATACTTTTCACGCTCTACAAGTTTTACTGTACAGACAGAGTAAGTGACATAAAAGTTTTATCTTATTCTTATACTTTCTATAAAGCATAGTAATCTACAGGGTGATCAGCGAATAAGCCCTGATTTCAAAATTAAATATCTCTACAACAAAAATAGATAGAATTATGCGGTAAACTGTACATTTATTAGCAAAACTGTAAAAATGGTGCACAAAAGTTTAGAAAATTTAGTTACGAAAATCGTTAACAGATGGCGCTCTGCACTGAAAACTCTCTCTAAAAGGAGTAAAAAAATTAATTAAAAAAATTAAGTGAAGCATCCTTTGCAATCAAAATACAATTTTTTCAAAATGTTCACCGTTCGAAACAATGAGGTGGCGTAAACGAACAATGAAATTTGACATCACGTCTTGCAATGTCTCGACGAAAATGGAATCACATGCAACACCAATCAACGATTCAAGCTCATCTAGAGTAGCAGGATTGTTTCGATAGACAGCGTTTTTCAGTGCGCCCTACAGAAAGAAGTCACAAGGACTCAGATCGGGAGAATATGGAGGCCAAGCTATTCCTGTGTCAGTAAATTGAGGATAATCTAACGCAATTGCTCTATTCCCAAATTATTCATGAAGAAAGGGAAAAACTTTATTTGTTCGATGTGGTCGAGCCAGATCTTGCAGGAACCAGTCGATCCTCCAACGCTAGTTGAGTGCTGACAAATTGTTCCAAAATTGTAACGTAACATTCTGTAGTTATCGTTTCTCGTAAAAAAGGGTCCGATATTGCCTCTGGCGCATACCGAAGCCCATGCCATAACTTTAGGCGAATGCAGTGCTTTTCCTTCACACAAATGAGGATTTTCGGTACCCCAAAATCTCCAGTTTTGTTTATTAACGATTCCATTCAAATGAAAATGTGCATCATCTGTGAACCAGATGCAGCTCACATCAAATCTGTCGTTGTCTATCATTGTTAGAATCTGATTCTCAAAGTCAACCCTTTGTTGCACAGCTTTCAAGGGAACAGTATGGAAACAGCCGTAGGCTATATTTAAATATTTTTTTGTGTGCTCGTGTACTTCAAACCTGTCTCTGATGCAATCCGAAGGATGTTTTTCACAGGACTTTGCTGAACAAATTCAGAAACTTTGGCTGCATTTTCAGGGGTGACTATAGTTTGCTTAGGCCCAACATTTCCCTTTCGATCATCAGCCACGCTGCTAGTCCATTCGAATTTCGCGAAGAGCATGCGAATGGTGTTTGCATCGGGTCCAACTGGAACATTGAATCGGTTTTGAAAACTGTACGTGTTGCCGTAAGTGAAATTCCAGAACCAAAATACACATTGTTCAGTGGAATACATTATTTCACTTTCTACGCTAGCCTCTTTTCACTAGCCAACAGTTGTACTGATCACTTTCGACTTCGAAGCACATTTTAAAGGCTATTGATAGGCCATTTCGATTAGAGAGCCATCTGTTAACGATTTTCATAACTAAATTTTATAAACTTTTGTACACCATTTTTACAGCTTTGCTAATAAACGTAAAGTTTACCGCATAATTCTATCGATCTTTGTTGTAGAGATATTTAATTTTGAAATCAGGGCTTATTCGCTGATCTCGCTGTATATTTCTTTTCGTTTATCTAAGCTTTTCTTAAAATTATATCTATTCATTATGGCTCTGGCAATGTACGCGTGCCTTTTACTGTAGATTGCCATGTAGGTTGAAAGGAAAGTTGTTTCGCAGACCTTAGTTAGGAACCGGTTTCTGGTTTGAATAGTCCTGAATGCGAGGCTTTGAAGTAAATCATTACAAAATGATTCATTTCGTCCTTTCCTGATACTTTAAAACTAAATTTGTTATAAACAATTTAGGTTTTCAAATTTCCATATTCACTAATACAAGGTGCGGAATGTGACATTAACAATTTTCTTTATTGCAGTAGATGTAGGATGACACACCGGTTGTTCAGAGCAATAAGTACAACCTGACATAACTTTAAGAATGCAGTCCATCAGATACAGGCAGAAGTAAAAGGGGGCATGGCGCCAGAATTGTACCATATAAGTATCAAGATTGGTATTGAGAGGATTAATATTAGGAATATTATTATTTATTGTAAGAGAGGTATTTTCTTTTTAAGATTTTTTTGGGCATTTTTTCATTGAAGATTAAGTCCAACTGTAGAATTAGGTGCCTCTTGACCCAAGTCTTGTGAGGTATTTCCTCCCTCCTTACAGCGTATCTTTGGGGTATAATTGGAAAACGCCTCAGGCTAGCTATCGGGAAGTCGGAAACTGAAATCCCAGGGAGGGCATTGCGCATTTTTCATTTTTTTCTGCTATGATAAACTTA
Organism: Stegodyphus dumicola; assembly: GCF_044657685.1. NCBI lineage: Eukaryota > Metazoa > Arthropoda > Arachnida > Araneae > Eresidae > Stegodyphus > Stegodyphus dumicola. The sequence continues at coordinate 1,898,245 of NC_140769.1, read as the reverse complement.
ATACCTATAGTAACGCCTGTACTAAAAGAGCTTGGGCAACAATTCGTCACCACTAGAATTTGGTAGTTGTCTCCCCACCTCTTCCGTCGCCCTTTAAGTGCCGGAGAGTAAGATATTCCCCCCTCCTAACTTTTGAACGTGTAATTGGGAGCAAGTACGGCTAGCAGTCGGGAGCCCCAGAGTTCGAATCCCGGGTGATGGCACTGCATATTTTTCACGTCTTCTGCTTGTAAATAAAATGCTTTATAATCTCTACATTCTCACCTCACTAACCGTATAGCTTCGCCCAAGTTTTAAATGGAGGAAATCCTAAGGGATGGCTCCAATAGCCTTCCACCTCTCTTCTTTTATAGCCAAACCACTCCAGAAGACTTCCTTCAGATAAATTCCACAAGCACATGTTTTAAAATGGACCTTAATTCAAAACACATCATGGTATATAAGGTATTTTCGCCCTCCTTCCAGTATGCCTTCGTGGTGTAAAGGTGGTACATTCGGTGCGTATTCGAGAGGGCCAAGTTCAAGTCCCGGAGATGGCATTGTTCATTTTTTGTGTACTTCTGCTTCAAAATCTATAAAAACTCTACAATCCATAAAAACCGTATAAATTTGGATTCCAAGAAAAAGAACGCATACGAAATTGGCAAAGTTGCTTGATTGAGGGATTGTTATGAGCATAAGTGTCCGAGGAATGGTTTTGCGCATGATTGGTAGAGTTTGCCACTTTCTGAAAACTTCGCGATTTCTACTACGTTGGTTGTGTTAATATTTAAATACCTTTGTTTGTATTAGTGTTTGCAACTTTATCATGACCAGTAGGTTGAATTTGAATTTTTTCTTCAATATAAGTGTGCCTTTGTATTACTTGCACAAAGCAACCGCGAGCAAAAATCATCCGTTTATTGTGTCGCTAGATGAAACAAACCCAGCATCACTTTTGAACAAATTTTTGAATAATTTTTCGCATGCTGCAGTTATCTGATAAATCTCCTTTGTATATAAAAATGAAAATCTTCTCTAGGTTTTTTTTTCTCTCTTTATACCATTAAAACATCGTAATTTACGTCTTTCACAATAAAATATCGTCATCAAGTAATGCAACGATGTTTCATAAATATGAAACATTTTATGTTTGTAAATTCAATAAGAATCGGTTAATGAATCTGAGATTGTTTTCAATCATTTGCTAAATAAAGTTATGAATCTGGAATTGACATCTTGGGGAAAAATAGGTTCTAGAGATGGTCTGGTGCCAAATATCGGCCCTGGTACCGGTTTTCTGGCAACCATGAATCAGCGCTATCTCGCCAATGTGACAGCAACCATTTTTTATCACGGGACCTATGGTTTTCTTAAATTTAATTTATTTGAGTTTAATTTGATAGGATCTTCTTAGTTTAGCTGTCGAGGCTTAGGTTATAAGTAAATATAGTGCACGCCAAACGAGGCCTGCTTGTATATAACGGAGGTCTCTTTTAATGGTTATGTGTGGGAGTATTTTTTTAACTTTAACCGCCGTTAATTGACCGTTGATTTTCGTTAGGTGGTTGTGGTTTGTTCTTATTGGATGACTGTTCCGACACTACCACAAAGTGTCTCTGTTAATTTAAGTACTCGTTTCTTTTTCCCTATGATAAAAGGGTAAGAAACGTTATTGTTGACTGGGTATGAAAAAAAAATAATAATGAATATTTTATTATTACGTATTGTTTCTATTTGATTACTTGTTAATTTATTGCCTTTTATGTAGGAATTCTGGGGTTTATTTTGTTCGTTCTCATAGAATTCTAGAACTTTTGATTCTGAATGGATGAATGCGAGCAGTTGTGAAAATAACTCCTTCAGAAGTCGATATATACACAGAAACTCACCCCGACAGGAAGTTAACGACATTTAGGATTTATAGCCAGTTTGGCGATACTCTAGAAGTTTCCAGAAAACAATATGCGAAGCAATGATTTAACGGCTGTATTTCAGTCGTGGGAATTGATTACTTCAGAGTTAGACACAAGGAGCTATCTGAATTAATTGTAAACTGTGCTTTAAAGTCTACTCCATGAGTGACGTCGCATGAGTATCTGGCACGTCCTAGCCCGGGGTTAGCGTCCCCGGGTTCGCTGGGTAATGTCCTGCTGCGATAGGTAGCCCGAGCGACTGGTAGGTAGCAAATTAACGACTGGTGCCGTCTGGTGAATGCCAGGCGGTGCTTCGCTTTCTCCGAGAGGCAATAGCGGAGATTAAACCTCTGTGAGTTGTTCTGAAGGGGGGCGGACCTGCATATGCGGTTACGTCTAGCCAGGCAGGGAAGCCAGAAATTTCTTACTCCATGAGCGATATTGTTTTATTTGTTACATTTCTACTGAGCTAAGGAGACTTTTACATATCTCTATACTCTGCTTGAGCTATTTATAACTGCTTACTTTGCTGTGTGTTGTTATTTGTTATAATAAATTTCCAGTTTCTTCCTACTCATCTGACATAACTATGGAAGAGACATCTTTCCAATCAAGCCCCTATCTCACAGCAATGTGACATATCAGTTCAACATAAATATATGTGTAATATATTGCATTGTGTAACATATTGCATTGTGCATGAAATACTACTATAAAAATTACCCCTTACTATATTAAAGCAATTTTAAATTAGCATGAATTTCATTTCAGCTTGGATACATTTTTACTCCAAACATACCGTAAAAAATCAGGCGGGCCTAAAAGAGACACGAAAATCTTATAATTATGCAAAGTGTAATGTAAAAAAAAATCATTTACCTGATTTCTGATATTGTTGATGCGATTAATGACAGATTTCATTTCTGTGTTTTGTTCTGTTAAAAAATCCAAGTCGTGGTTAACTAAAGCCTGATTAAACTTCAAACCTGGCAACAAAAAAAATGTTTTTTCATTAAATTTTATTTTGGAGAACATTTACATAGATTATAAGTGAATAGTGACTTTTCAAATTTATAGTTTTCTTCAGTATTAATACATTTTTTCATTTCTTTACAAAACACATTATTTTTTAATCAAGTTTCGTTTTTCACTGACATTTAGTCAGATGCTAAGAAATATATAAATCTTGCCGGGCGGTTCATACAATCTTAATTTTGTTCATAAGATCTTAATTTTCTGGGATGAAAAGCAATTGGATGGAGATTGCCATCTGGATGCTCTTGTTTTAAAACTATGTGTTTTCCTTAATTCCGCTAACAAAGTTCGCGAACTCTCCTAAATTTATCGAACGCATTTTATCGATGATTTTTAGTTTAGAATGTGGATTCGCCCTCAGTCTATCACCTAAAAAGCTCAAAACTGGATGTACAGATGACAGGTAAGAGCAGGTCCGAAAATCCGGGCGGCTAGCATTGACTAATCGGGTTTCGTCCGGATCCCGCAGCTATCTAAAGCTACACTCCAAAATCAAGGCATTCATAAGGCAAAGTCATACAAAGGCAAAGTATAAGATTATTCTGCACGTGTTTCATAAAGTAGAAAACAGATCTCAGGACACAATACACTTCACATTTCTTTTGATGGAACATCATTATTATAAAAGCTCATTGTTGCGGAAATTTTGCTGTTAGATAATGATCAGAAATACATTACGCCTTTCCCCCTACCACCAACCTCTGGATGAGATTTTCGATTCAACGGTAGAGACATGGCACAGCTAGAAGTGAGAGGAACCCCAGAATTTTCCCATTGGTCGCACAGCTATAGTCCCGCCGCACTAACTATGCAGTTTTGTTCTACTTTCGAAAAGGAACGCCCTAGGTAGCAGTATGAGAATATCCTACCCCTTTTTCTCCTACCATCAACCTCTCGAGAGGACTTTCGGCTCGCCTTCTGTTTTAAGTGCCCCATTACCGCGTACACACTACGTCCACTTGCAAACGTCCATGCCCACTTACAAACATTCGGGTTTTCGATCTCGGGCCCACCGATGCGAATGTCAGCGTAGGTAACGAATATACGTGCTGGGCGACTTAGTGGCATGGTAGCGACACCATACGCAAAGACCTAATACAAAATTTTCTGCCTTATATTCTGATTTCAAGAACACTCTAAGCAAGACGGCAACCGACAGCCTAAACCACCATGCCGGTCAGGGAAGCACACATGAGAGGATTGTCCAGCTACGTATTTGGAGTTCTGCAAGGAGCATCCTACTGTCTTCCCGGCTTGACCGGAGGAAGATTCAGTCCGACGAGCAGGTGATAATCCCGTATGGTGAACACCCTGGTCGAGAGCCTGCTCAGCGGCGAGTAATAGAAGTATCGAGTAAGAAAGGAATTGTGAGTGGTCGAAACCTTTGCCCAGGGAAGACAGGAATTACGAAGGCTTTCTCAAATCATTTAGTCCTCTGTAAACTGTACACCACACTTCAGTGAGAACTTTGTTGGTTTAAAGCTTTCTTACTATCGAATCATTCATTCAGCAACTCAGAATATCCAGAATACTCCGTGGTGTATGCAGCCATGGAGTCGCGACTTTGGATTTTCAGGAAATGATTCCAAACCTTTTTGAATCCACTGGCCAGATACTTGTCTTCGTTGGCAATAGTCAAACTTAATTGATATTAGCTTTATTATCGAGAACGTTTTTCATGTGCACCACAGGAGGTAGACGGTTACTGCATTTACGACAGGAAGAGAAGGATACGCAAACAACCAAATCTTAAGCTAAAGTTCGAATCCACATCTATGAGTTCAGATTAGCTAACCACTGGGTTTCGGATAACATTCCGTTCATCGTAAAGTAAATAATTTCATTTCGTAGTTTTCTTGCGTACATAATTTCCTGTACGTCTTCGAAACACAAACACCTATCAATTCTTGTGACAAAAAAATGTAAATGAAAACAATAACCGGAGGCATGTGACATCAGAAGCATTTATAAATACAGCAAACGTTTCCGACACTGACCACCCACAACTCCAGGTGTTGCTTTGCGCACCAACGGCCGAGTAGTACAGATTGCTGAACACGGTAGTTCGATTTGAGTTCAAATACCGGAGATCGGGTTGGCTGCCTGATTGTTTTCATGATTTTCTCTCTGTGTAACATTAATATGAGCCAGTTTCCCTTAACCCTTTCCGGCACGCTAACTTTTAAAGTTGGAGTTTTGATTAAAAAAAAAAAAAAAAAAAAAAAAAAAAAAAAAAAAAACGTAGGCAGTCTAATTAGGCCTAGAGGAGTACAGAAGTAAAATTTTGTGAACGTAGCTCTTATCGTTTAATTCTGTGGGTTAATCAGTGTGCCCAAAGTGGGCACACTGATTGAATAGAGCTTCGAAAAGAGTATTGAAACGAGCATTGTTGTTAATGAACTGACCGATGAGATGAGGAGAAACAAAGAAGACAGACTCTCAGTTGTCCTGGATGATCGGTGAGCCCGGTCTGGGCCCACCTAGGGTTCGCCGCTTGATTTTAGGCAATATTTCAAGGCAAAAATTTAAAACTAATATAGAATAAGAAGATCAGCATACAGCCAAAAAATAACATAGAAATTTATTTTCAAACAATTCCTTTTATACACTAAAAAAATCTGGAAGATTTCTTTGAAAACTGAGGGTCTTAAAAAACTAAATATGGCTAAAATATATGGACTCGTTCGTGTTGAGCTGCCATCTACTATAAATAAAGAAGGTTCAGAGTAACCTATAAATCCCTTTTTATTCAATTTTTCTGTGCGTACAGAAGGAAATTTTTAGGTGTGTCCAGACCGGACGCACTGTGCCACAAAGGGTTAAAACGTTCTCCACGAAGACATCCATTGCCTTAGGCAAATAGCAATAGAGCATTTTACCATAATTCAAGTAACTACTCCAATCCAGGTGCTTTTGTCTTGTACTGAAACTATCACTGGTCTAAAGTGATTAATACCCTAAGACATACTAATCGATTTCAAATGTGATCTATGAAAGTGGCCACTTCTACAAGCGACTTTACGATATCATGCAAGCCAGTTCGTTGTCATTCTACAATAATATGTGATTAGCCGCAGTTATGATTAAAGCGTTTCCATACGACACGTAAAGATCTTTCCCGAGAAACCTGAAAAGTTTGAGCAAGAGGAAACTTAGTTGGAATTATATCATTTCAATTTAGATTGATTAATTTTTTGCACTTAAGAGAAATACGTATATTAGAACGCTTGTAATCAATAATCTCAAAATTCTGCCCTTCCTTAATTTTCCATCCTAAATAATACTAAATGAAACGCTTTTGTCTAAGATTTCTTTGACGAGCAGATAGGTTTTTCTCTATATAAACTAACAGACCTTCGTACTTTCGTTGCTTGTTATCCTTTCCTTTGCAGCTTTGTTGCAGATGCTTATTATATCTAACTCGCCTAGCACCACATGCGGTGCTCGTAGAATTAAAAATCAGAGACATTTTTGTAAGTATTAAGCCATTTAGCTGAGAAGAGCTTTCAAGGGTAGATGTTTCCCGTCACACGTCATTATCAACAAAGCCTTACGGCGTACACTTTGTCCTTAAATTAGCATTTTAATGGGCACTCGAACGCCTTGCAAAAAAATAAATCGAAGCCTGAGTCTTCGATGCGCTTCATTATCGCTTCGCTACATTAAGCGTCACATCTAGGAGCTTGAGAAAACTTTTAACGACCTGAAAGATCCCTGGAGAACATCATCCTTTGAAGGAAAAGAAAAGACAGTTGAAAGAAATGAATGGCTTGGAAAGAAAAGAAAAAAGACACGTTATTTTAAGAAGTATGACATTCATCTTTAAAGCATAAACTTGATTTTTGAAAAAGGAGGAACACGTGTCGAAGAGGAATTAAAAGAACAACTTTGATTACCATTTTTTGAATGTTTTGGTAGTAAGTAGTGTTTCGATAGAGGTTTTGTCACAGAATATTAGTCAATCATTTGAAGAGCCAACATTCCATTAGTGCAAGAGGTTCGATGGCTTTTGAATGAATGAGCCGTTTTAGTTTTCAATCGCTTGTTACGCGAGGGAAATTCTTTAGAGAAAATCATACAAATAAGTAGAGATCGGAGCCATTTTTTTCATATTCATAAGCAGATGTTTTTCTAGGAGCTTCTCTCAGAGCAGAGCTTCATTTCAATTTTTATGAACTAAGTGTTAAAAATTATAACACTATGTTTGTTCTCTTGTGAGATAAGAAAAAATATGTAAAAAATATTGATAATATACTAATGTTTACAAAATTTGAAGAACGAAAATTTCTTCATTCATAATGTTTTTTTTTTTTTTTTTTTTTTTTTTTTATTTGTAATAGCAGATTACAAGGACAACTGTAGACAGACCAAGAACAGACGAATGAGAACAACAAAACTAAAAAATCTGATGTGTACACCACATGACTTCCTTGTACGGAATATTACACCATACGCATTTTTATCTCCATTTCATTAAAACTTCGAATTTCATTAGAGATATATTTCTCATTCAGTTAATTCAGTTCACTTCGTAACAAGACAAAAATGCATAAAATCTCAAAATATCTTATTAAAAAATTAAAAATATAGAAAAATATAAAACACCAAGTGCAGTTAAAACAATTAAAAAATAATTTTTACAATTAAAATTGGAGTTTCTACGCAAAAACAAGCAATTCGTCCAGCAGGCGAGAAGGAAGATTTTTCCGTGGGTTTAACTTCTGGTCCCACTCGGCAAAAAGACTCTGAATGTGCAGAAACTGACTTAATTCACTCTTATGTTAAGTTAAAAAAAGTAAACTAATATGGATGCTATGGTAAACAAGAATTAAGTTAGCGTCACTTAAACAACTTTTAAACTGTTTATAATTCTACAACTATTTCATGTAGGTTAACTAAAGGCATAAAAACCTTAACCGGAAGATGAGAATTTCATATTTTAAGCAAAAAAGCACAATTTACCAACATATAAGAATAAAATCAATTGAGTTCACCGAGCCTAGTAACAGAATAGGTATGTATATATAGTTACATACTTTTGGTACGGCTGATTGCAGCCAAAAAGCGAGGTGCACAACTGCATGTTATAGCAATCCTGCATACAAAATTTCAGCGTTCTGGGGCTACTCTTTTTTGAGTTATGCTACTCGTTTTTGAGTTTGTATGTACATACACACGTATGTACGTGCAGACGTCACGAAAAAATCTCTTCTGAATCAATTTTAAATCAATTTCATAATCCGTTTGAGAGAAAAAGATACCTTTACTCTGTCGTTACGTACAGATGTCACGCAAAAACATCGTTAAATTGCATTCGATAGCGGTCAAAATGGATATTTTGGATAAAACATGATACTAGGAAAAGGGTAAAAAGAGTTCGCAGTATAGGCTATAAATATACTTTACGTCTCCCCTGCCAAATATCTCTCCCGGAGTGATCCAGCGATAACAACTCCTTTGAGCTATAGAGTAATGCCAAATGTTATATTAATCCATACTTTAAAGTAAATATAAAAAGTAAAATATTAATCTCAATTGAATAGTTTGATAATAATTTTAAATACATTACTTAGTTTAATAGCGTTTGCAAACTACATTAGAATAATTTCCTCAAAATTCATAAAATTTTCTTTATAATGTTTCATTAAATTTCAGTACTGTTAAAAAGACAAAATTTTCTTAAGCTCATTTTCTCTAAACAAAACGTCAGTTTAAGAATGGATGCTGTTTAATTTTAAATAAAGAACTAATTTAGATTTTAACAACTAATAAAAGAAAAATTTACTAAATTTTAATCAATCTAGAAAAGTAATAATACAAAATATATATTCTAAGAAATTCTTTTTGATTACCAATGGAATATGAAGGAGGAATTCACAAAATATTTCCAGAATAAAATGATGGAACGATAAACTATGCAAACTTAGAAAAACAATAAATTCGTCAACTCTTTGTCACACCATAATGAAGAATGATGGAGGAAAACTAGGTGCTCTAAAATAAGCTTTGGATAGAAATGAAGATGTCAGTCCTATCTTCAGGAAGGACAAGACAATATTCTTCTTTTAAGATGTTTTTATCTCTTCACCATCAGCTGCTTATCAGACTGTTGAAAATAATCGATAACAGACCAAAATATTAAAGCAAAGTTCTTAATGCCTTTAAATAAGCTCTTCGTCTATTCTTTATTCCAAATATTCTTCACAGGCAGCGGGAAGACTATTAGTTGGTTGAAAAGGTTTGAATTTTTACTTTCTTGAGCGAAAGAAAATAGTGAAAATTACTATTTACGTTTCACCATGATATAAGATAATCCGATCGTCCAACAAACATTGGAAAAACTTGTACTTAAATGAATTTTCAAGGCACAATAATGCAGTCAACGCCAAAGCGTAGAAAAATTATGGGAGCATTTTTTAAAGCATTTATTATATGCATTCTTTTTGTCTTCACCAAATGGCTCTGGATATACAATAATAACAACAATTTCAGAATCCAATGCAAGACGTTCATATAGGTATTGAATATCGGGGAATAAAATTTTACTCATTTTCGTAACGCACTCCAGATTTCTTTTATTGGAGTTTATTTGACTCAGGTTTGTAAGATTGTGTAGCAAGAAAGAATTTTCCAATATCGATGAACATTTCTAACAGTTTCATATTCTTTAAAGAAAGCGCACACACTGACGACATCGATGTATCTTCGGTATACTTCCTTTGAGCATTTTAAAATAATTCCCAGAATGAATAGAATTTTATTGTTTCCAAACTAAATCTTTCATCATCATAATCGATAATACTAACTTTGTTTAAAAAGATACGATGCGTTTCTTAATCGAAGCAACAAATGCATCCATTCCACTTCACACTAATGATCTCTTTGTTAAAAGCAAGCAGTACAAAGATGTTTGTTAAATATTATCAAGCCTTCCGTGAATCCTTTCTAATATATAATTATATCTAATACTATTTCTACAAACGATAGGGAAAACGCAAAGCAATTGTGTATCAGCCCTGATGACGATCCAACAATCTCCCAAGTGTGGAACAACACAATTACAGGGATATGTTTAAAAATCTAGTCAAAGTGTAACATTTGCTTCCCCAAAGGAACCTTTGACATTCACTGTTGATTCAAGTAGTCAAATACGGGATACATATCAAGCTATCGGTCATAGACAAGGTAACTATGAATTTGGAATTCCTCACCTCGCGAGACTGAACCGCATTATGAGATCCTTCGTCCCTTAAAGCTACGTTTAGACGGGGGCGTAAAGGGCATAAGTGGTTAAAGCCGAGCTCCGTAGCCAAGGCAGCCAGTCTGTGCTACGTCACAAAATCTGGTTTAGGGCTCGTGGCATAGGGTTCAAAGTTTTCCACTTTACGCCGAGTTTGGGATAAGCGTCGACCAATCAGAGCGAAGCTAAAACGAAGCGGCGTTCTGCAGAAGATTTCGCTGTTTCAAAACAAGCAGAGCAAACGCGAGAAATCAATCGAGCAGGAGAACAGCGCGGGAAAGTTGTAGACACATCCATGCATGCGCAAATTTAGCTTCTCTCATTGTCCACGGCTTACACACCGTTCTCGCAGGTGTGAACGGAACTCCCGTATTTTATGCCCTTATGACTATGCCTCGGTGCCCTTACGCAGCCGTCTGAACGCAGCCTAAGAACACGGCACGGAGGTTCAACCTCCGCCCTCGCACCTTCGAGAGAAGGACGCATCACCTTTTAGCGACACCCGGTCGTTGACTGATTTGCTACCTGCCAGTCGCTCGGGCTGCCCGTCGCACAGGGACATTACACAGCATATGCCCAAAGTGGCACACTGATTGAATAGAGCTTCAAAAGAGTGCTGAAACGAGCATTGTTGTCAATGAACTGACCGATGAGATGCGGAGAAACAAAGAAGACAGACTCTCAGTTCTCCTAGATGATCGGTGAGCACAGTCTGGACACACGTAGGGTTCGCCGTTTGATTTTAGGCAAGATTTCGAGGTAAAAATTTGAATCTAATATAGAATAGAGAGATTAGCATACAGCCAAAAAAATAACATAGAAATTTCATTTCAAACAGTTCATTTTATACACTAAAAAAATCTGGAAGATTTCTTTGAAAAATCAGGCTCTTAAAAAAACTAATCATGGCTAAAATATATGGACGGTTTGTGTTGAGCTGCCATCTACTATAAATAAGGAAGGTTCAGAGTAACCTATAGTAAGCTATAAATCCTTTTTCATTCAATTTTTCTGTGCGTATAGAAGGAAATTTTTAGGTGTGTCCACATCGGACACACTGTGCCGCAAAGGGTTAAACAACGAGTACTCGCATTTTTCTTCAGGCAGGTAAAAATTCATTCACGTGATTACATTGTCGGAGGAAAGTAGTGAAAAGAGAATCCGTTTGACTTTGAACAGCTGACTACGTCCACAACACACACATGTGCCTTTACGAAAATAAAATCAATGTTTATGGCGGCCAGAGTTTTACTACGTGATGAAAGTTGACCAAAATGTTTCAAATACGGAAAATAGGTTAATTACATGTTTTGAAATATCAATAAAGATTATTCGTTTATTCCTAATGTAAATTCCACTTAACGGTTACTAATGCCACCAAGACAAATGAATTTATTCCTCAATATAAAATCCATTTAAGGGTTATTAACGCAATCAATTTTAGTAATCGGAATATATTTTCCTCCTTCATCCTCAAGTGCGAAAGTCTCCATTTGCAGAGCAATGATTTAGGAAGTAGTCAGGACAAATATTTTAGTATTACAATTAGTTACTAATCTTTCTCCTTTTATGTTTGAGAAATATATCCTCTTTATTTCAAAGTATACACGACGATTTTTCAACTGAATAAACCCCTATTTTACTCTAAAAATTTACTGAAAAGTATTTCCTCCAATCCATTTTAAATTCTTGATCCTTGGAATAAGAATTTAAAATGATGTTTGCAAAACCATCAAACAGGTACACATTCAAGATTCCTTTATAGTTTGTTAATGGTATTGGAAATAAGCCGGATGATACATGTTGATACATATGCATCGAGGCATACCACTTACCGTCAAAGGCATTCTAATACAAAGGAACCGCTTGAAACGAGAATCCAGTGTATTTGGTGCGTCCGGGACCATTGTACGCCAACGAATGAACTCGATTTTAGCATTTTATTTAAAAGGAATTTCTAAACAATCTGTATTAAATAGGAATCAGTTTATAGGCATAGAAAAGCAGCGAAAGATTTGAGTTAAATAACGCGTTTTCGTTTAACGTATGAATAACGTTTGATGCTTGATTAAAGTTATTCTACTGAAGTAGAGTACACGTCTGTAATTGTGTACAAAAGTTGTAAGTGATGTTTTCTGTGCTAGTTGTAGATATGAAAACTGTTGAATAATTTTTGTTATAGAACAACACGTTACAAACTATTTGCTATAAAAAGATACATACGATAGTCATTGTCTATTTGCCAACGTGAAATACGTTGTTTGTACTTTCCTTACATGTTTTTTGTTATAAAACAGGGGTTCTCAACAAGGGGGGAATTTCGTAGACAATGAGATCAGCCTTTTAGCTGTTACGTCTTTGAATATAATAAACTACTTTTATTCAAGGTTTGATATGTATCAACACATCCTATACTTTTTTTTGTTTAATTTACAAAGCACGTTAAACATAATTTAATAAATGTATTCATGTATTCTTCGAGTTTTGGTGGGAGAGGGTGAGATGATCTTCTAATAATGGAGAGAGGTAATGGAGCTTTAAAACCACTGTTATAAAGGATGATAGAGCTCTCTAAAGATTATTTCTGAGCAGCGATTCTCAACCGTGGAAGGGGTGGAATCACATAATTTCAGCAAGGGGGAATGTGGTTAGTTTTTTTTATTTGCTTATTAAGTATTTGACTTTAGTTTATGATTATAAAAAATAATTTTATTCAAGATTTGGCATTTATCAATATTTTCTAGACTTTTTTTGTTTCATTTATAAAACGCATTAAAAATAATCTAAATAAATATATGTGATAGGAGAGTTGAAGATGAATAGCCTAGGGTCAATAATAAGTCTAACGTTTTCCACACCACAGAATATTTAATAAAAATAACAGAAAAGGTACCCACTGAATTAAATACAAGTGCTGTTGCGCCTTCTTGGGCTTGTTAGATATAAACACAGTTTTTTATCACTTTTAGAATTGAAACAGTAGCTTAGCGCCTACTCGCACTAGCTGTCGTACATGCTAATGGCTTTGACTCAGAGAAATCCTGCGGAAAGGAACGCATGCATACACGTAATCCGCAGAGCAGCCACACGTTGCCGAGCTGTTGAATTTGATAATGATGCACCCATAGAAGTGTTCCGACGTTGTGATAACTGCAAAGATGAAAATGCATGGTCTGTCACTGTTATGCGGATGACATGCCTGTAACCACTGCTGATGCAACATCTCGTGGTCGATTGTCAGGTATGCGAGTTGTGACGTTTTCTTAAACCCACTGCTTCCACGCACGCATAACTGACGAGGCATTATGTTTTGCATTAGCGATTGCACAGCAGAAAACTGCTTCTCTCATCAGACTGATCATTTATGTTATTAATAGACAAATATTCAGTTATCCTGTTAATTTGATAATGATGTTATGATAAGGCTATTATTTAAAAGATGATAATTCCTCAAAAATACAAATGTTATTTTGAAAAATGAATGAAAAAGTGCCATTAAAAAACTGTTATTCGAAATATATATAAAAATAGTGAGTTGATCTTGATAAAACATAATAAATTTGTATTTTCTATATGTCTGAGACTGGGAATCAGTAAGATCTACCTCACAACGGAAATTAACTTCAGAAACAATCATAAGTTTCACAACAATGCCCTTTTGAATACCATTTGCTTTTCCTGGCCTAGCTCTCGAAGGTGTTTGTACAGATCAATATCATTACGCATAATATTTTGTGTTTGGATGAGTGTTCTTTCTATATTCTGTCACGTCGTTCATATCCGCATTACTCAAATGAGTTTTCATGAAGTGCGGGAAATACCTCAGGGTCAGTGACGTAATACTGTATAGTACTGACCCTTTCTCTAACGAGATAAATGAATGTACTTTTGTTTAATTCAAATATCATAAAAGTCATAAAAGAACTTTCTCACAAGATATCTTTTCAATGGGTACCTTCACTCTGCAGTATTTATGGGAATGAGATGGCTGATATGCTTGCAAAAAAGGGGGTTACGGTTATCCTCTATTAAAGCCTAAAAGGCTCTAAAAAGCCTCTATTAAGCTTCTGCCATCGCTAACATATCAAAAGACTTTAGAAAAAGGTAGGCAGTCTAATTACGCCTAGAGGAGTACACAAGTAAAATTTTGTGAAGATAGCACTGATCGTTTTAATTCTGTGGGTGTGCCCAAAGTGGCACACTGATTGAATAGAGCTTCGAAAAGAGTGCTGAAACGAGCATTGTTGTCAATGAACTGACCGATGAGATGCGGAGAAACAAAGAATACAGACTCTCAGTTGTCCTAGATGATCGGTGAGCACGGTCTGGGCACACGTAGGGTTCGCCGTTTAATTTTAGGCAAGATTTCAAGGTAAAAATTTGAAACTAATATAGAATAAGGCGATTAGCATACAGCCAAAAAAATAACACAGAAATTTCATTTCAAACAATTCATTTTATACACTAAAAAAAGATCTGGAAGATTTCTTTGGAAAATGAGTGTCTTAAAAAACTAAACATGGCTAAAATAATGCACTGGTTTGTGTTGAGCTGCCATCTACTATAAATAAAGAAGGTTCAGAGTAACTATAGTAACCTATCAATTCTTTTTCATTGAATTTTTCTGTGCGTACAGAAGGAAACTTTTAGGTGTGTCCGCATCGTGTTACTGTGCCGCAAAGTGTTAAAGCGTTTTCATACAACACGTAAAGATCTTTCCCGAGAAACCTGAAAATTTTCACCAAGGTTTTACCACTCGGGCTTGTGAGGGCAAGCCTTGAAGTATTCTCTCAACAAACCCAGCTTTTGTTTCTCATCACCCGCGAACAGTTGCGGTTGCATCTTTTGACTGCCTTCAGAATCATTTATTTCGCATTGGACTAGCTGATTCGCCGTTGTGTGTTTTATGTAATAGTGAGCGGTTAATGACGGTGGAACATTTGGACGAGTGTGAAGCACTGACAAATTTTTCTTGTAGATTTCAGCGCTATTGACAAGCAAAGAGTTTAATGGCCTAACGGCCAATGTAACTGGCATTCGACAAATAAAAAAATTAATACAAATATCCTATCCTAGCGATTCAGCAGCCCAGTACTCCCGTGGTCCCTTCTCAGTAGTCATTTTGGCTTTCTTACATCATTTATTAACTTCTGGTAAGTAGTTTCGGTTCTTCGAAACGAGTCGGAAATGTATTTCACACTTTGTTGGTTTGTCATTTGGAATTCTATAGAATGCCTAGGAAATGTGCGAAATATGATTCGTTTCATGCATTGCCGACTAGTTTAATAAAATAGTACGTACCACTAGAGTGCGGTACGTACTTTAATAGGTAGAACTATTAAAGTACGTACCGCACTCTAGTGGTGAAAAAATAAAATCTATGAGACGAAGAGCTGAAGTTAAGTAACATCAGACGTAATATAATGCAACGAAAGACTTGTTGAAGATCTTTGCATGCAAATTTTGTAAATGCGTATTATGTAATTTATGTAATAAATACTAGAAATCAAAAGATGTTGTTATGGCTAAATTTGTCACTATCAGGTGTAGATAGAAGAATGCTTTGAATCAGTTAATAAGTTCCGTACTGAATTTTCATTAGGATCTTGTTAAATGTGCTTTTAATTAACTAAATACTGATCAGAAAATCGGGAAATAAAAATAATAATTAACAATGTACCTTTTTACATATATGAAAGCAAACAAAATATCAGTGACGCACTTCCAAGCCAAACTGGCAGTTCTCCAAGCGTACAAACTGCGTATACTAAATTTATATGATTTGGGTGCGAACGCCGATTCAGAACGAAAAGTTACCATTTAGCGAAAGCTAATAATTCTAGCAGCTGCTTCCTGAAATACAAATAAATTTACATATTAGCAAGTATCAAAATACAAAGTAAGCAAAATTTTTTTCTGATGTTTGCTTTGGTTTCATTGATTATGCCAAAGCACGCGAAAGCTATCAGCTTAAAAGCAAGGGCGCCGTTATGAAGGATTCTCTTGCTGGGATTTGATTTGTTGTTGTTGTTGTTGACTAATGCTCACTTGTCTGACCTATAGCCAGCCCAAGCCGGTGAAAAGGGCAAGGACCTTGCCTTCGTGGCAAAGAACTTGCCTTCCGTTGGCAACAACCTGGAGCACCTTACAGATGACAGTGCGATTTAGTTCAATTCCGCCCCCAATTTTGATGGATAAACACCGCGGAGGGACGGGTCTGAGGGTTTCCCATCCCTCTTTCCCTACCGCAACCTCTCGAGAGAACTTTCGGCTCGCCGCATATTGAGAGTGCCCCCATGCTGCAGGGACACTATGCATTTATAGACATCCATGTGCCTTCTCGTGTATTCGAATCTGAGCACTTCGGCAAGGCAGTCAGCGACGCTAACCACTGTACCTGTTGGGCAGCCGCTGGGATTTGAACCCGGGTCTAACTAACATTTTCAGCGACTTTATCGCTAGGCCACTGGAGGGTCCAGTACTTTTTATAGATCTCTGTATTTTTCCATCCCATTATTTAATATTTGTTCATCATCATCACAGTCAATCAGCTTCACTGAATTAAAGAAAGTTAAATCATCAAGACATATTTATTATTTTCACTAAAATTTTTTCTTTCACTTTAATTCGTTGATCCTTGAGATATCTTCAGAAAAAGAAACCAATGAAAAATATTATTTCAAGCTGAAATACCAAAGGAGATGAAAAAAAGCTATTATACCTAAAATAAGGGAAAAAATTCGTATCTAAGACTAAAGAAGATGAAAAGATAATGCAGTCAATGAAAAGAAAATAAAAGGTCTCAGACATCCATAAAGAAAGGGGGAAAAATGACTTAAGGTAAAAAGGCATCTTCATCGTCAAGAGAAAATGAAGAAAGCTTCGGTCATCAACATAAAATAACTGAACTGTCGAGGGAATTCAAAGTTTTCTTAATAAAAAAAAAGATTAAAAAGAAATGATGCAATGAAGAAAAAATCTGAATGAGTTTCTTGAAATCGTTTCACAAACTTTCCCCATAATTTTATTAAAAAGGTAAGAATTCGTAAATTACTCATTATTCAAAGAATTTAGAATGTGTTATTTTATTTCGACACAAAGAATTACGAGATTCAATTATTACTTATGTCTCTTTAACACACCATTTTACAAAAGAAGTCTTCAACTTCCTTTTTAAAATGGTGTTCCTTTGTAAAACGACCTTCTACTTTCGTTTGTTTTCGTAACGTCAACACCACGTGAACATTTCAACCTCAATCGAACAATATAGTCGCCAATGAGGTAAAAACTGTTTTTTGTGCACTCAGGCGTACAAAACCAAATTTTATTACTGTTATACAGAGTCGCTTCAGAACTTGGCCTGGGTAAAAATCTTCCTCTGCGTTGGATTAGCAATTTAACAGACTAAAGCATGACTGTGGCATGTTGGCCACCAAGAACTTCTAATGTAACACCTTGTAAACTACTTCATAAAGTACTTTCTCCCTTCTTTCCTCGGGTGGCATCCAACAACCGAGCGGCTACCGCTGAACAGCGACTAATCAATAAGTCGTTGAACACGGATAGTTCGAATCCCGCGAACGGGCTAGCTGCATGGACGTTTTAATGGTTTTCTCCATGTGTAATGTGTATAAAAATCAGTTTTCCTCAGAAATTCCTCCGCGAAGACATCCCTTTCCTGAGGCAGATAGCCCTTGATTGCTTTGCCGTAATCACATAAACCAAACCCTCTTTTCCTCCAGACCGTCGCACAGAAAGTCTGTGAATAGAAGAGCAGCTATACGGTTATTTCCTATTCTTATCACATGGAATTTTCAGGCTAGTAAAGATACAAACAATGAATAAAAATGCACTGCGACCGGGAAAAATATTTTTCTATGACTACAGCTATAAATGTGATTTACCATAAGGACTTTGCTTCCAGGAAGAAAAGTAGTACATGTTGTGAGCGTTTTCATCTTCATTACTCAGCTTCCTCAGTTCTTCAGGTCCTTTCATATACATAGCTTCGATCTGCTCAACTCTTGGTATGGCATCCTCTAGCCTGGAGAATGTTTCATCCAACTCCTTGCGCCATGACGATTTGAATTGAACCTAAACAATAAAAAAATTCAAATATAAGATTAATTGATGTGTATAGATTATGAGAAGAATACGTAACATATTTATTCCAGCAAGTGTCATTATATCAGCGATTGTAATTTATAGACAATAATGAAATCTCGTATAATTATGATTGCTTTTATTAAGTTGTAATCAAATTCACTCATTATTAAAAGAATTATTTAAAAATGCCAGAGCTTTATATTTTAGGCTGTTATAAAAATTGTGCACTTTATTAATAGTTCCATTATGCGATACTCTGCTGAAAAAACGTTTCGAAGCACAGAAGACTTAGTAATATGCTGTGCATATATGTGGATCATGGGCATATGAGTAACAAATGATCCACATGGATACATGAATAGGCTAAAAATCTTAGGAGACATCGCTAGAAATGGAATTTCAAATCAAAAACCTCAGAATCTGTTCATTTAAAACCTTGAAATGACTTATAATGTGACTCGTGACTTACAGTGTTGTTGACATGAAATCTCATTTGTCTGACGTAATCAGAATAAGGCCACGAATTTTATCGTGGTGTGATATGCATACAGGTTCGAGATAACTGGACATGGTAGGTTTTCGTTCTATTTCAACCGATTTAATCTGCAAGAAAATAAATTAAGTAATAGTTTTCAGGTTGATGGTGATGCTAGGCATTTCGTGGTTGATTTTAGTTTAACAGCCCCCATTAAACAGATTTTTAACATTACTGATTTTAATGTAAGTGTCATTAATTTTAAAGTTTTTAAATCATATTCTATTGCTCTAATGAAGTTTATGAATGAAAATAGGGCCCTGGTAGGAATCTTCTGTTAAAATTGAATTTTGTGTTTGTATGGATTTTGGATATCTGTGGTGTTCTATGTTGTGAATTTGTGTTTATGGATTTTTTTTTTTTTGTTTGTTTGTTTGTTGGTCTGTGATTTTGTGTTAGATGTGCTTACTTATTTTTGATTTGGTATTTTTGTTTGTTGTTCGGGGGTGGCTGGGTTACTGGCTGCCCTCGTTTGTGGAGATACGGGGCCCCTTCTTTTGAGCTATGGGGACACTCGTGTCCAGGTGGGCTGAAGGGAGCCTCCAATTCTTACAGGTTCAAAATAGATTGAATGCACGAAGAACCGATGATAGCTTTGTAAAGTCCTGTATTCTTAGGAAGCATACAATATCGACTATAAAAAGACTCTGAAAGAATTACAGGGTGTTCGGGATAAATTTGAAAGTTTCGTAAGGAAAAAGAAAATCCGCTTGTATGAGTAGTAGCGAAGGTCTTCATTGAGTGCAAGCTTCATAGTAGAGGCTGCAACATTCATTTCACGTGACAAAGCCCGAATTCTGATGCCGGGCTTCTTCAACACCTGTTCCTGCAGATTTGCGAGAAATTCTGCTGTACGAACGCAATCAGATCGTCTGCTAGGGAAGTTTCTTCTTGCTACATCCCCGTAGTCACCATTGCAAGTCTGTAGTTCATGCCTGATTGTTTTTACTGTGTTCAGGGAGCATTGGGCAGCAGTCATAATATCCTTATTTTGATGGCCGGCACGAATCATCATGATGCAAGTTATTCTCTTCCATGATTCAGGTGGGTTCCAGTCATCCATCCTTTCTGACATCTTGTATATGAATGAAGAAGAGTCCAAACTTTTAAATGACGAGTAGTGTGTGTCAAAACCTCCAACCTATGGAAAAATATAATCAATTATAAATATGTCAAATTTATCCCGAACACCCTGTAGTCTTGTGAAATAAAATAAGAGTCAGAAGAAGGGTGTATAAGACCCTTTTATCTGAACACAAAAAGTAACAACTGCCCAACTTAGGTTTACACAAGCCAAACACTTCTGGCTTAAGATAAAAGAACACGTCGAACAAAGATTAATTTAGAATTCAAACTACAAAAATCAGCGTTACTGTGAAAATTTGCAAATATAACGCTGATTTTTGTTGTTTGAATTCTAAATTAATACTTCTGGCTTAACTTATATAATGTTTAATTAATAGTCGATATAACAATGTTATTCCCCGCACATGCAATTTTCCTATATTTCAATATAATTTTCTTATTTTCTGCTACCACATTAATGTGTTTACTTTTATTTCTTTTCACTAAACGAAAAACATTTCTTTATTCAGAAAAATTTTTATTTAATATTGCATTTATAAAGAACTATTAATTAAAAATATATTAAACTAATTAGTAATAGTTTAAAACATTCTTCTTTTTTCGCCTTTTAGGATGATTACGTTTGCAATACACTTTAGCTCGAATTGCTTTTTTTTCAGTTATTTGCGAAATGAGTTCTTCACTTTGCTGATTTTTCAGCTTTGTTTCTTGTATAAATTACCTTCTTTAACGTACTTTAGCGTTAAGAATAAAACTCATTTTAAGAAGATAATTAATTGCATTAAAGTCTAGTTAAAACCTGTAGTCTCGCAAAGAATTTCTGTTAATTAATTAACGGCAATTCTTTTTTCTTTTTTCTGATCTAAGTTAAAATTTAAACTTCTATCATAAATAGCATTAACAAATTCTTTCACACTTTTCTTCAGATCTAATTGGATTAGACTCTTCTATTATTTCTGATTTTTGTTTTATTACACTGCTCATTCTATATAATGCTTACTACAGAACAAAGAGGAATATTATAAAAATTTTTATAGCGTCATAAGTACATTTTATTTCTTATTTCCTTAATATACAATTTTCATTTAAGGAGTAAGATTTCAACTTCGCAGAAATTTGGAATTTCCCGCCCTCTGAAATTTTTAGATTCCGTTTCGCCTCATCAAATAAAATAGCAGAAGATTTGCAGTATTCCCTAAAAAGGAAAAATGTTCTCATCTTTTTTCGTATTGCCATAGTATCATTTTTTACTATTTTTTACAGAAGTTTTGTAAACGAAGTCACCTCTTTAGATCATTTTTATTATTTATCAGGCGAAATTCTCAATTGCATTTATCATTGCCAAACTTCAAGAAATTCTGCATTCATAATATTTTACGGAACTCTGCGATCATCATCACTGGGAAGTGACGAAACAGCTTTGAAAAGTTATACGTTGAAAAAGATAGTTTATGGTTGATAAATTGTATAATATCTAGGCTTTCTTTTTAGCAGTATAATGTATTTTCTCCCTCCTTTCTGCATGCCTTCGTGGTGTAACGGTAGCACACTCGGCGCATATTCTAGAGATCCAGGTTCGAGTCCAGACGAGGACATTGCTCACTTTTCACCTCTCCTAAAAAAAAATCCTAATCACTCTACAACAGTGTTTCAAAAGCTGGTGTAAAACTGGTTCTGATTATCTCTATAACAGTGTTTCAAAAGCTGGTGTAAAACTCTTTCTGACTAGCTCTATAACAATGTTTCAAAAGCTGGTGTAAAACAATCCAAGAAGAACTCAGAACTACTCGAAAAACGCTAAAAAAGAGTGACTATCATAATGTAACGAAACCTCTTACTATTTAAATAGTATAACTTGATTGAAGTACAATATTAAAGCACTTAAAAGATAAAATGAAAGCTTTATACCTCTTGATTGCTTTCCAAAGAATCAAATGTTATGTAGCATCTTTGCACGACACTTTTGATGAACTGCATTGCAAATATACCGCGTCGTCAAACACCTTGCTTGACGCTCTGTCAAATTCGCAAATAGATTTGGAATAGTATGTCTTCTAAATTAATATAAGCAACATATTCAGCATATTGGTTTAATTGAAGCCTCAAGTTTCCCAACCCCACGCAGCCACTGTAGTTCCCATACAGCCAAGTACTGTAGTTTGCAACCAAGCATCATCCTTTCCCAAGCGTTCTTAATTCTCTGCTCCCGTTTCGAGTTTTATTTTACTCAGAAGTTATTTGGAGTTTGCTTACGACCTCTTATCCTCTCAACAATGATGCTTAAGATTTCCTCTGAATGTAGTCTGCAGGCATCGGTTGAAAACATCAAAAGTTGTAGTTGTTGCACTTGTACTGAATCAAGTGATTAATTGAAAACCCGACACACAGTACATAAACAGCATAGTAACTATTAGAGATTTTTCAAAACATTAAATACAAATCAACCTGCAGAACATGCAGCTCCTGTCACAGTGGGATCAAATTTTGATATATACTGAAAAAACATCCTACTTGGTCGTTTCCAATAACACTGAAAGTATAAATTTGGTGTCCTGTTTATAGCATATTCGAATTATACTCGTAGTTTCCGATCCCTCGGAACAGAAAAATGAAACTTGGAGTAACGTTCGTTAAATTTGGATTCACTTTAATTCTTCGATGATTTGATATAATTCTTGTAGAGGTGCATGGTTGTAATATTCGCTCAGTCAAATGAATGTTTGTTTCAAAAGTGTTAAAGCAACCAAATTTTCTTGCTGTGTACTTGTTGTCCATCTTCTTTTCAGTGCTGAAGGACAAATAAAGGTGCCCTAGATCTCAACAGGTCCCACTGCTAAGCAATGACGCTTAAGTTGTATTTCAATGTGGTAATATAAATCGTTCATCTAACAATACAAATTTTTTCTTATTATGCATCGTCGTCTCGTACCTTTCGAAACAGCGTCTGAAAATGCGTAAAATATACTTCGTAAAATTCTAGAATATTATTACTTTTCTATTTTATTATTACTTAGATGTAGATACTTACCCTGACTTTGGCCTTGGATTTAAAATTTTGATGCACGTGCTTCAGTTTAGCCGATATGGTTATGAACAGGATCTTGAAGGTGACCGATACTTCCACTTCTACTTTCTTCTTCTCACTTTCGAACTCGAGTGAGACAAGAAGAAGCTCGTTGCCACCTATTTCGATTTCGCTGAGGAAAAGGGCGCTGTCGTCGCTTACCACAGTCTTCGGTTTGGCATTCTGCAGAGTTATGACTCCCTTTGTCATCTCGTAGCTGCTGATGAGATTAAGCGTCTTTCGATTAGTATTCGTAGTAACGGCTACTTTAACCTGTAAAGTTATCAAGGATTAAATATTCTGCATTATGTGTGATTTAGAAAGCAAGATTTAAGCATTCATGAAATACCTCAAGGAACATTCATCAAGAATCACGTTAAAAATCATTCATCTTCTTGAACATTGCAAATTTATTCAACCAAAAAAAAAAAACATTAAAAAAAATACAAAGCAAAACATAAAAATCGGTGGCTCCACAGGAGATTTAACATCAATGTAACTAAAATTGAAAAACATCTGCATTCTTTTCTCTTTATAATTTTCTACACAGCCGTACCCTTGACTGAGATGTTGCAGTGCGGGTCGTGACATGATAGTAGAACTTTCTTCGCGGTGGACGCCTGACGGAAGGATTCCGTCACATGAACTTATAAATCCAGTCGTTTGGCTTTTAATTTAACAAACACCTTTAGCACAACAATTTTTACTATTTACAAAGAGTTATAAAGATGGAAGGAGATTGACTACAAATACGGTAAGCAGCGTTCATTTCTGCTTCCGTAAATTATTGACAGTACTGTCTCTCTATTTTTTAAATCACCGTCATTTTCTCTTCTGATGTTGCCATTCTGGAAAAGCACAACTTTCTTTTATTTATAACTGACGATCCTTACAATGATGAACCCATACATTTTCTTTGACCATTGTCATGAAAGGTGGGGATATCAAAACGAACTATTTTAGACATTAACTGGAAAATAGGCTGAACTAATTTTCAGTTTGGTTCCAAGTTGACCATTATGCCGAAACCCTGTTCGATTTTAAAATCTCCTAGAAAAATTAACCATGCTTATTATAAGCGGAACTGATTTTGGAAATTATGTCCTTTTGATTGATAGAAGTATTTTCACCTGTAATAATTTTATAAATAACTCTACAATTGTAAATTTTCAATAGCTACAAATTCGAAATAATATCTCTGCATCTGGTGTGACTCCATATGGTTGCGAAAGATACAACTTTATAAAAAATGCCCATCAGTGGTCGTCATCAGTGTTTGAGAAGTAAATCTGCTGTATATTGGTGGACGAGCTAGCTCATGAGCATTTTCTTAGTTTACCCTGTAGGGTTCCCCTTAGTTTAATTAACCAAGTATTCAAATTTTCGTTACCTTCTCTAAACTTCTCAATTTCCCCTCGTATTTCCTCGCCAGGATGCTAATTTAAAGTGAAGTGAGTATTTAAATGAATGAATCTGCGAGTTTAATTCAAAGCGTGTGTTTGCTAGCCAGCACACGTTACGAGTCTGTCCTTTCTGTTACGTGGAGTAACTAACACGCCTGTTCGGCCATTTAAATAAATATCAAGCCGGGTATATTGTCGGGTCAACCTAGTTAGCCTCAACTTAAAGTGTTAGTCTACCCCTACTTTTAGCTTTGAATTAATTGTGTAACGATTTTGAAGTTCCACCGCAAGTTATCGGGTTATTCTAAGCACAAAGTACGTGCCATTTCGGTTCAGAGTTTGAATAATAATAAAGGATTATTTTTACCCTTCTTCTGTGTTGCTTTTCTTTACGCCTGTGCGAGAAGTCGCCAGGTTCCTTAGTAGGATCGAGTAAAGTTTATGTTACTAAAGAGAACACGATCCTACAACCCTGCGTATAACTGCATATGAGCCATCTTCTCTAAGGAAGACATCTAAAGAAACATCCCTTCTCTTGGACAAATTGCTCTCGTATGATTTTTAATGATCAAGTAATCCAACCCAACATCTGAAATTTGCTTAAGTGTAAAAATTTTATTTGAGTTATATTTCTGCATTGCATCTCAGCTATATGATGACAATCGAGGTGTTTAAAATACATTTTTCCCGGGTCTGAAAATTCTGCCTGTATGACATTTGATGAACTGTTTCAGACATCGTCTTGCAGCCGCCCAGACGGTATAGTGGCTAGGGAAGCCTGACTGCGATACCGAAAGGCACGGGCTCGAATCCCGGAGAAGGCATTTGGACGTAAAATTGTCTGTCCCTTCTTAGGAGGTTAGGGTGGTCGTCTATTAGGTGCATCCACAATAAAATAAGCAGCCCTTCTGACTTCAGAAGTGGGCAATGCCGTTAAAGTCAAGTGCCCGCCATTGGGGGAAAAAAGGCTATCGTCTTGTTTTGTTTTTCACCTTCTTATGACATGTTTCAGGATATTCATTCTCTAAAAAATTGTAGGTCCGAATCTGCTACTTGACTCCAGACTTCAATATGATTGTTTACAAAAATATTTTTTGCTCATTGTTAATAGCTGTTTCTATTTTGTTGCCTATAAGTTGATTTTTATCCATTTAGAATCAGTGCGGTCGCCCAAGCGGTTATTTAAAGAGAAAATTCTAAAAAATCGCCTAATTAATAGTCTTTCTTTATTTTTGCTTCAAAAGCTGGCTAAGAGTTTGTTTTGTAACCTGTGAACATTTCCAAACTCTGTTACAAACTCACGGGGTATCCATAAATATTTACTCTGAGTACAAAATATGATAACTCATAACCTCGCTCATAACAAAACTTATATTTGACCTCAAATGGCCTCAAACTTTCAAAGTTTATATTCATATTGAAAATATTTAATAAACTTCCACGTGTACATTCTAAGTAGTACGCAGAATATCCAACGAGTATTCAGTTTACCGCCACATATTTCTCCTGACATAACCCCCTCCCTCTCAGATTTATTTCTTTGGGAGTACGTTAAGAACATCATATAACACACAACAGTTCCTGATGTCTTGGTCTTGCGAAAACGAATTACAGACGTCGTTCACGCGATCACACCAGAAATGTTTAAGAATGTGAGGCGCGAAATTGACTATTCATTGGATATTTTGCGTGCTACCAGGGGTGCACATGTGAAAGTTGGTTAAATATCTTCACTATGATTTAGATTAAAATAACAGGCCGAATAACGATTTACTACAAGTTACACAAGTACACAAGGTTTACAACAAGTTAAACAACAAGAATCAGCATAATGTTTGCAAATTTTGCAGGACTAGTTTAGATGATATAAATAGAGAGCAATCCTCTTCAGCTGCCTAAGTACAAATTCTTCAGCTGTACATTATCTTGAGCGTTTCATATTTTGTAATCAAGGTGTAGGTTTACTATTGATAAGTGGAATTAAAGATTAAAATCCTGCAAATCCTACTAGACTAGACACAGGAGAAGGTTTAAATTAACTTTTATTTTAGTCAAAAATTAAATGTAACGGCACAAACTTGTGCCACAGAAAAACCGCCACGCGTGGCTATTCAAATTAAGCATTAAGAGACAGGACATAGAAAAGTGGACGGAGCGCGAGAACTTCGCATATGCTCACACAGGTATTGCTCCGTAACACAAGCAATAAGAGACAATTAAATTCTGACGAAGGTAACGTGGTCTAAGACTACACATTCAACAGAATAAGAAATACTAATTCAGAAGTCAAACAACAAAAATCAGCGTTATATTTTCAAAATTTTCACAGGGCTAGTTTCGATGGTTTTACCGAACCAGCATCCTCAGCTGCAAAACCGAAAATGAACGAGATAGGATATAATGATTAGATAAGATAAAGCCTGGACAAGAATAAGAAAGTGGCGCCATCTGTCGATGAAACCAGAACTAAAACGTAATTTCTTTAAAGGCCGAAGACAAAGATGGATTGGAATTAGGATCGTTAACTAGAACAGAAAGATTTTTTTTAATGTGAAATGCCTCTAGAAAATCCAGTTCTCCAATGGAAGATGTTTTTTGAATAATTTTGACAGCAGAAAAAGGGAAAGTGGGATTTTCGGACCAACAATGTTGAGCAACAGAAGACTTCTCTGTTTCCTTTTTTCTAACATATGCCTCATGTTCCTTGACGCGAAATAAGAAATAGTTAAGTTGGCTTAGTTATTTTACTGGAGCGTAAGTTTAAAGCATCTGCTAGCGAGAATGCCAAAGTTGGAATATCACTTTTAAACAATGCTGGTGGAATTAACAATAAACGCGAATGCCAGATACTCTCTCAGATTCAAAACCCTCAGATTATATACAGGTTAATTTGCATTCTGCTGACTAACACGGAAAGAAGAAGTTATAGTAAAAATCGAAATCATAATAACTGGTTAGTTGACGCAAGAACCTTACAACAGTAAACATTCTTGGACACCCTGCATTATTGGATGTTGAAATTTAGTGCCCTAAAAAAGAGTGCTATATAAACCTGTAAGGATATATTGGAGGACCAATATAAACCTGTGAGGTTTATCCTAAGTTTTTAACAGTTATCTTTAGTTAGAGCTACTTTCCTATCCCTCCTAATTTCAGCTTACGATTCAGCGGTACTTAAGTCGAAGTTCCACTGACTTCGTCAGAGAGCCAGAGATTCTGACTAGCGCGAGTTTGCCTTGTGCCTACACTCTTTCTAAGCTATTACTACGCTCGGCCGTATTTCAGGCCCTTGATAGCTTCGCCAGTCTAGGTGATATTTACGAGCCAACTCCTTAGAATTTTGATAGCTTCTGGTATATCTTTTTAGTTAAGCATTAGTTACATTTTATTTCTTATTACTCCTGAGTTAACGCCCAAGTATAGGCTTTGCTGTACGCTCTGAGTAAGGAGCCCTCTGTCCAATTCTTATTTTGAGAAATAAAGGGTAATTAACCCTTCTTGAGTTTTAAGTATCTGTACCTGAACTAAAACGAATATTCGCTTATATTCACGGGATTCCTACACACTTAGCTGTTAGATGAATTTTGGAACCACCACAAATATCTAAAAAACTTCTACTTGCAAAACAAATTCTGCTTGCTATGATGGCACAGCACAAACGTACTCTACTTTTCGTGGTTTCTGTTTCAAGTTAGAAACCGATCTTCATTACGCTGTCGACACCTTTATATTCATATATGAAGATATGTATCCGAATGTAAACTTTATATCCGAACATGAACTAAACTAGACTTCGCTGTTTTTGAACAATGGCTGACCGGCGTAAAAGTCCCGAAATCCTTATGAAAAAATAAATATATCCGGACTTAAACATCCCATTTATCATTGTCAAAAATCCAAAGCATCGTAACTGTGTTCTCATCTGCAAAACTTCAGGCAGTTCGGGTCAAGCCGTAGATATCGTGTAAGGCTAACCCTACACATATTTAATCTCACTCAAATGTTTGGCTAATTCGAAACTTCCGCTTTTCCATGTTCGCTCTCCATTATCAGTGGCACGATACATTAATGCACTGCGATCACAGCGAGGTCTTTAGATGGTTCCAGAATGCTTTCAGAGAGGTTCAGCGTTACTGCCACTGAGCTCCAGTATTAATCACTCTGACTGTTCTTGGTAAATGACAACAGATGCACTAAAACTGCAAGTGGCCATTCCGATTGTCTTCCAACGATTGGCTAGGACTGCAAATGTCTTCAAATTTATCTGTCAAATATATTTGGTGAGTCTAACATAGATAGATATCGAACGATGCTTCGCGGAAGTTGAAAATGACATCATTTATGTTTTCTGCGTTTAGCTGATTTCTCTAGATTAGTCTTGGCATAAAGGCCTTGGAACGTTAAAAAGAAACACCTCACATAACTTTAGTTGCTGTAACAAAATCCTGCAGTCTAGCAACGAAACTCTTCTTATTCCAGTTGCCATAGTTATTCTATCATATTAACACTTCCGCAAAAAACTCTCACAGAGCTCAGGCTTTTTGCAGAAAATGATTCTAGGTACGTCTAAAAGAAAAATTCTTTTTGGTTTGCTTAAAAGAAATAATTTTACTAGATCCACTTTTCCATCTCCCTGGTTTCCTGCAATGCCAATAATTTCGTTATTTTATTTTTAATTTTTAAGAAATTTCAATTCAAATTAAAGATTTACTTTGGGTGTGACGCTAATCAATCCAAGGACGCCAATGCTCACTCCTGCGCCTCCCATAGTATGTAGTAGAATGTCTTCAGAACTCTGAACTCGACTCACGTCCACAGTCATCGAGGCTTTAGGAATGAAAATTTCTTCCCCGGTGAATTGATAAGAGCTGAAAAAGGAAATTGCTGCTATAACAAATTTACAAATTTGTATCATCTCATGTACTATTACAATTGAGAAAAACAACTGAACTGAGAAAGCTATTAAAGGTAGAGGAACTCATTTAAAAATCTACATATTTTTTACGTTGATCATTTGTTTGGGTGTTTTAGCAATCGGCAAAACACGCGTGAATATTTTTCGCCCAAAGGTCTTTAGCCCAGAAGGGCTATTCATTTCGTTTTGGCATTTTGCGTTGGTTCTCTATACATGTCGGTTCACTTTTCAAATTGTTGCCACCAAATATTAGTGCCCTGTATTTTATTTCAAGAAGTTAAATAATGAATAATCTGCATAAATGCATTTATGTTTCTCGCATTGTGATAAGTTAAAATAAACGTCCCTTTGGGCGTACTGTAAAATCTGAAAGCTTTCAGACTTTTATTTGATGTTACATTCACTTCGACATTCTCTTCCGATGCGTTTTAAAATTCTGTATCGTCACCAGTTATTTCTACAGATGGATATTACGGAAAGGTAAAGGTAACAAATCCACGTGACATACTATATCTTAGTTTTGTTGTATTGCTTCAGTCTCGTAGTAATCTAAAAAAAAATCAGACAGAGGATTGTTAACAGAAGCAACTGTCAGCAAAATGTTCCAGCCCGTACCGAAACACAAAATAACTGAAAGCGTTTTCTGTACATTTACTGTGCAAGAAATTTTATTCTCCTTTACCACTGCGGGCTTTCGGCGTGTAATTGGTAGCATGTCCGGCTAGCCAGTCGGAGGGTGCGAAATTCGAATCCCAGCCGGGGTATTCCTAATTTTCCATGCTTCTTCCTCCATAATTGAAGTAATGTCTTAAAATTGTAACGAATTACTCCCAAATGATTCAGTCCTATTCTAAAGTTCTGGTCATTGGCGAGGTCTATCTCGAGGTAAAATTTCAGAGAATAAATAGAAATGTAAAACTCAACAGATGCAAAACTAACAAGACTGCTCCCGCAATGTCATGTACTGAAAATTTTAATATACAGAATATTACAGGAAATTGCATATTTAAATATTCATTGAAATGTGCACGATTGCAAGCATGAAGATGCATTGAATCTGTCCACTTTGATGGCATAACATCATTGTCATAATTATCCTCAGGAGAGCTTCAGTTTTATGAACGTTCATGTTGGAAATTCAGAATTTTTTACTAACTCACTGGAAATTAAACGTCTGCTCTGACATTCAACGGACATCACACGGATATCTCGATTTTCTTTAAAAACATTTTGGAGTCCATGTAATATCCCAGGGGTGGCCAACCTGAGGCTCGCGAGCCACATGCGGCTCTTTGAAGGATTACTTGTGGCTCTCGATAAACGTACCCCAGTTCCCTTTTCATTTTTGTGTTATTATATTTAAAAAAATTGCTATCGTTCCTTATGTGCTTCAAAATGTCTTTTAAATTACAGACAACAAATGTGAAAGCCTAAGTGCAACGTTGTAACAAATTTCATTTCCGTCCATCGTCTCTTGATTTTTTCCTGAATCCATTTGAAATTAACATAATTCAAGGTAAGTTCTCCATTTCCAATTTAATTATGACCCAAAAAGCATCTGGTGAATTAGAATTAATAGAGATGCAAGAAGAATCAAGCTCTACAATTAAAATATAAATCGACGCCGATGACTGAATTTCGAAAATTTGTGCCAGAATTGAAGTATCATGAAAGGCTGCTTGTCGAATTATTTCAATATTCGGAACAACATACTTATTTGAATCCTTTTATTCCTCTTTAAAAATATCGTGAAATCCAAACACCGACCAATATTAACTAACCAGCATCTCAAGGAATTACTGAGAAGTGCTGTCACCAATTATTCACCGAATTTTAAAGAATTATCAAGAAAAGTAAAATAAATGTGCTTAATTTTTAACATTTAAATTTAATACACATATTTTGTACTTTTATTTATATGTTTTCGATAAATGTAATTTCTGTAAAAAAAAATTTTTTAATACCTTTTTTGCATACATTTTAAATACGCATTTAATTGCGGCTCGCGAAAAAATTCAAATTTTGAAAAATGGCTCGGACTATCAAGGAGCTTGGCCACCCCTGTAATATCCGTTCCTAGACGTAGCAGCCACGCAGTCACAGCTACTCCCCTCCCCAACATGCCAGCAAATGCAATAGATGCCATTCAGGCCTTCCTCCAGGGATTAATAGAAGCTTTTTGTAACAAGTTTTCACAAATTCGAGAGTATCCCAGTGTAGGATCGTACTTTCTTTGGTAACATAAATTCTACTAGATCCCACTAAGGAACATGGCGATTTCTCGCACAGGCGTAAAGAATACCAGCACCGAAGATGAGTAAAAATAATCCGTTATTATTCGTGAAACTCTGAACAGAAAAAGGCACCTACTTTGTGCTTATAATAACGCCGACACCTTGCGGTGCAACGTAAGAATCGTTACACAATAAATTCAAAGCGTAGGGCTGGACTAACAATTCAAGTTACGACTAACTAGGCTGACTCGACAATCTACTCAGCGTGATAATTAAATTAATTACTTAAATGGCCGAAAAGAACTATCAGCAGCTCTGCGTAACAGCAAGAACGGACTCGTAACGTGCGTTAGCTAGCGAAAACCGCACTGAATAAGCTACAACATTCACCCGTTTAAATACTTACTTCACTTTTCTTTAAATTTGCATTCTGTCGACGAAATGCGAGAGGAAAATGAGAAGTTCAGGAAAGGTATCAAACTTAAAATAATTTGTTATGCAAAATAAGGAAAACCCTAGACTTGCTCAGAAGAAATTGTATTCTAACATACAAGCGCATAAAAGTATATGACATTTCATGTGATAACCTACAATAACTACTTATATAGCCACTAAATAGTACTACACATTTCGATTAACATTGTCAGAACGATTTCGAGAAAGAATTTTAAAATACCTGATGTGGACACATGTCATCCTTATACAGGATATAAAATTATACGCAGTTTTTGCTGCATTTCATTTAAACTTATTCCCTCGAATTTCATTAGATATATTTCTCATTCAATTAATTCAGTTCAGTTCTTCGCGGCAAGGCAAAAATACATAAAACCTTAAAATATCTTTATTAAAAATATAGAAAAATATAAAAAAATATAAAAAAATCAAATGCAGTTAAAAAATTTTTTAAAAAATATATACTATTAAATTAAAGTTCCTACGCAAAGCCAAGCACCAGCGGGCAAAAAAAGCAGATTTCCCGATGCACAAAACTGAAAGTTTACTTTTGGTCCCACTCAGCAAAAAGACACTGAAGGTGCAGAAACTGACTTAACTCATTATTCTGCTAAGTTTTGAATGTAAACAAATATAGCTGCTACGGTAAAAAAAATTAGGCTCAGCCGCACTTAAAAAACTTTTAAATTGTTGATAATTCTAAAACTATTGCATACAGATTAAGTAAAAATACGCAGTTTTACCTTAACCATTCTAAATATAAATAACTTGACCAGAAGATAGGAACAACATAGTTCAGTCATTTGTAAAGCAGAAAATGCACAATACCAACATAAAAGCATAAAAAAAAACTGATCTCATGAAGCCGAGTAACAGGGTACAAAATGAGAAGAAGCCCGCCCACCTGACATTACTGTCCTATGGCTATGGAACTTCCTCCATCAAACCACAAACGACGGCGGCCAGCGACCCGGCTGCTCCCAACGGGCATAGATGAATGCAGTTGGGAAGGATGTAAAATACCCTTTAATTGAACTCAGTTATTTATAAACGGTACACTCTTTATGCTTATAAATCCACCACCCACTTGTGGCAATAAACTAAAGATAAAAGTAAACTAAACTAAATTAAAAGATGAGCTAGTAGTTCAAAACTACAAAAATTAATTTTTAAAAAATTCTGAAAGCTTTCAGATTTTACATTACACCCAAACGGGAGTTTTTTAATGTTTTGTGTGTTACCTTTATTTATTAAATATCACGTTCTTTGCACTTAAACCATAAAATTCAATTCAACAGCAGTATCGCAAAGTAATTTTTAAATGAGCAAAGCTTTAGAATTTCCACGATACACAGTCTCGCACACTGGAGATATAAAAATGTTTTGACCCCCTAAAGTGTTGCCGTTGCTCGCTTTAAAATCATTGAGTTTTTTAATGAAAAATTCGTTAAAGTGTTACAAAATATAAAATCGATAATAAAAGAAATTTCAAATTCCGAATTTGATGGAAGATTTCACTACTCAAAATTTGATGGCTCTAGGTAAAGTTTTATCCCAATGCCAGAAACATACATATATTTATGCAGATTCTTCATTATTTAATTTCTTTAAATATGCAGGTCTATAATATTTGATGGAAACAATCTGAAAAATGAATAGACATTTATAGTGAACCAATGCAAGATGCCAAAACGGAATTGATAGTCCTTCAAGAAAAATTGCTCCTTTGGATTAATAGTGTAGCAAGTTGACTCAGAAACCTACACTGGTGGCACAGTATTAAAGTTTGGCAGTAAGAATGCAAAGCCGAGATTCAGATTTCAAACAGCTGGTAGAAACAACATGTGCACTCAGTAGCAAAACACTTATTGACTAACTTATGACATTTATTGCTACTTCAGTTTGAATGTACTCTCATTCACCCTAACTCATTTTCATCTTGGCGAGGAAATGTGAGAGAAACAAGAGATGTCAGAAAAGGCTAAAAAATAAAAATAGCTATTTGTGAAAATAATATACACCTCAGAAAGATAACACTCGGACTGAATATCAGTATCCTAAGGCATGCCAGCTAGCTACAGAATGGCTCATACTACAGACCTTAAGTACAGAAACCGTCATTCTAATGCGGTGTCCTTATTGACTTGTGCGTACTGAACAATGCAGTTTGCTTGATTCTGTAAACAGCAAAACTGAACCTCCATAAAGTAGAGCAAAGTTGTTTGATCTGATATTTCTTACAAACACTAATAGGAGGTACTGATAATGTGAAGCTATAAGTTCATCTTGCCAAAGAGGTTCTTTCCAAGGTGGGTAATAGCTCTGCGACAATGTTTGGAGTGTTAATTAGACATATCAAGTATCATAATACTATGAGAAAGTGTTAATTGATCACCTATATGTCCATACGTGAAACGTTAAATGACTTTGCAGAAATACATTGAAAAGATGTATATGCAATACCTGTGTCAGGCTTCATTTTTTCAAAAAATGCAGTAGATTTTTTTTTTTTTCCCGAAGTAATACTTGTTGCTTCTTTGTATTAATGAAGTTTCATTTTTTGAAAGTCATCGGTATAAAGAATTAGAATTTCTTTTGTAAATATCAGGCGCAAAAGCCTCACAGTACGTTTAGATGATTTTCATATTTTTTCCACTCTTCTTATTTTTAATTTCCCACTGGAAAAAAATCCTGAGACAATCATAAATTTCTTACTGTTCTTTGCATTTGGCGGAACGAAGTATGTGAATTTTTTTCTCTTTGTTTTCGATTATAAATAGATGTTTATTTTGGTGCACTCATTTAGGTAATAATGTATTTCTCCCGCCTTCTTAGCATGCCTTCGTAGTGTAGTAGTCAGCACGCTCGGCGCGTATCCGAGAGGTTCGTGGTTCGAATCCCGGCAAGGACATTGCTCATTTTTCCTGCTTCGAAATAACCTAATGTCTCTACAAGGTGAACCCATGCTTCATCAAAAGTCACAGTGTATTTCCATTTATCTCCTGCTAAAAAGTTTTCATACAGGGTTCTGCGAATTGTTCTGCATTGAGCCATATGTTTCGGCATAAAGCAACTATTTTTTTATCCCTTTTAAGTAGTAAACGTTGGTTTATTATTTATTGTTGCTACGATTTATTGTCCGTACGATTTTCGGGTGTTCGTCTGGGGTTTTCTTTCCCTGTAAAAGTTATGATTTTCTTTTTCCGTTTAATAATGTTATTTATTTTGCACTTCGAAATTTTAAGACAGGCATTTCACAATGTTTTTGAAGTACGGAACAGGAATATTTCTCTTTGGAAAGTACAGAAACCTGTCTTTCAATTCACAGCTTGTTTACGTGCGACATTTTGAAAGAACGATAAACTTTAAAGTAGCAGAGAATATTTCTCATTTCAAATAGTAAGCTGTTGCCAGAAATTTTTATCTCAAAATTGCAAAACATTTTATTTTCTTTAATTCTTTACCGAAATCGTTCTAAAAATGCATGAATGCACTCTGTAAACCAAAAATAATATACCTCTTTCTAAGCGTAAAGACTATCTTTTTCTTTTAACTGTTCAATCTTGTTAAAATACCAGTTTGAGATACAGCATTATAGTTTTTATTTATTATTCAAACTTTGGAAATTTTTGTACGAAACTTATAGCAGGTTTTTAAATTTTCAGTTCAACTGAGACTTCATACAAGAAACAATATTGTGGTAGTAACGCATAATAAATTCTAATAATCAGCATAAAATTTTCATTTTTTTAAGAAGAAGAAACACCTTTTCAAACTAAAATTGAATAAAAATTCAAAAATGTGCTTAGAGACTTCGAAAACTGCCAGAATTATTTCTGCATCCCTTATTCATTCAAATAAATCCAAAATCCGTTTTTCTTACTATTTTCTTTCCTAACATAAACTAAACTACAGCTGTTAAAATTGAAATTCTCTGTTTTTTCCCTCTACTTTTCGATACAATTCTAAACCATTCTCTCCTAAGGCATTAAGAAATGGAAATTCTTATTGGAATATTTTCACATTCGAAACGAATTTCCATTTTTATCAGTGCGATAAATTTGTGTATGCCTTTTAACAATTTTTTTAGATTTTTATCTCACTTCACACAAATGATTCACGTAGGTCAAAATGACATGCTTAAGGTGTTAGCTTTTTCATAAAAATTTGTTTCTCTGCCTCCTAAAAATAATTCAATTTACTGGCGTTCGTGAAGATTTTGTGACATCAAGTTTCCGAAGCTTTCGGTACAACTGAGAAACAACACGCGTAAAAATAAAATTATTTCTCAAGTGTTGCATTAAACTTTGCTCGAAGCAAGAAATAAAAGATTTTTTCCCGTCATACAAAGTGTTCGTAATCAATATAGGAAAGTATATACAATGGAATGTGCTTGCTTTGCCTTAAGAAAGCTTTTTAATGAATAATGTTATCGGAAGAATATCTATGTTCCTTTACATCTGTTGCCATTAGTTGCTAAATTAAAAATACAGAAATACGGTTGATGATTTCAGAAGAAAATACAAACGCATTTCAAATAGTTTTGAACTGCAATTGATTATCTTCATTTTTTTTTTTTTTTTTTTTTTTTTTTTTTGGTATTACTTTTAAATAGTTTAGTTTGTTATTCAATAACAGGCAGATTATTTGGAACCTTACATTTTGTCGAATGTCAACAGACTCGAATTGAAAATAAGAAAGAAAAACGAATTTATAATGGGGATATTTAAGGTAATTAAACGTAAAATCGTGTTCTGTGACCAATAGCTTTAGCGGTTTAAAAAAAAATGTTTCAGAGTTTTACAATCGCTCAAAAGAACTAGTTTAAAATTTAGTATGATTTATTAGCATAAATTATTGGCAGAGATGGCCCAAGTAAATATATTAGTATTATATTAGATATTATTATAAATCAAGTATATTAGATTAATATACAAATTATATTAACATGAGAACGTTATGTATCTTGAGTACACCTGAAAAGTGAAAAAATACACTCTTTTGCAAAAAAATAGAAGCACCATGAAGGAAGTAGTTGTTTTTGATGAAATTGAATATGTGTATGACTCACACACAGATAATAAAATTATTAAAAAAGCAAGGTCATTGTACCTGTTCACGGCTCACAATCATCCATTGAGTGTTCAAATTAGTAGTTGGTCGAACCGCCCCTGGCGGCAATGCATGCTTGTCGAGGCAAGGAGTGGTGGAGGTTCCTAATGCCATCCTGCGACACATTCTGCCAGGCATTCATCAGTTGTCGCTCCTGATCTGCGATATTTTGTAATGCCCGAATTTGGCGGCCTACCATGTCCCAGACATGCTCAATGGGTGAAAGGTCTGGTGATCGTGCTGGCCAAGGAAGAGTATGAACTGCACGGAGACAGTCCAGAGATATGCCAGCGTTATGTAGCCTGGCATTATCTTGTTGGAAAATGGCTCCAGGATAACGTGCCATGAAGGGTAATGCAACCGGCCCCAGGATGCTATCAATATATCGTTCAGCTGTTACAAATGTAAGGAGGATGATTAAAGATGACCTGCTGTCATAGGAAATAGCGCCCCACACCATCACACCAGGTTGTATGCCTTTGTAAAACAAAGGCTGATTCGAACCAGACACGAACACGATGGTCATCTGCTTCAAGAGTGAAGCGGGATTCATCGCTGAACACTATACGATGCCAGTCTGATGGCAGCCATGATGATCGGCTGCGACACCTTTCCAGACGACTCCGCCGATGTTGTGGGGTCAAAGGCAAACGTCTTAAGGCCTCTGTGAGCGTAAACCCCGCCTCGGATAAGCGCCGTGAGATGGTGGACGGTGCCACGGGAGGTATAGACGTGGCTGTAGTGATACCGTTGAGGCGGTTCGGGCCTGGCGAACAATCATCCTATCTTGCCTCGCATTTGTGATCATTAACCTTCTAGAGCCTTCATTTCGTCGGCAATTTCAAAAATCGGCAAAAAATTTCGTCGGCAAAAAGATGTTGGCACAGCCTGCCAACATCTTTGCACAGCAGTGTCTGTACGCTGCAGGCGGCGGCCTATTGCTCGGTATGACCACCCAGCTTCACGCACCCCTACAATGGGACCACGATTGAAGTCATTTAATTACCTGTAAGGTTTTCGATATCATCGTAATGGCATCTTTCATTGCTTCTTTACGGAATTACAATGGCAACAACAAAAAAAAAAAGTTAAATTTTCCGCCTCTGTTACTGCTTTGGCCGAACTGTGAAATTTTCCGTCTCTTTTACTGGTTTTATACCTTAAGAATTGCGCACTAGAAATGCGTGCTATGATCGCAATTCCTGTTCATTTGCATGTTCGATCAAGATGATTTTGCAGACCAAATTTCGTCACGATCGCAAAAGTCCTTCTTAGTGCTTCCATTTTTTTGCAGAAGAGCGTATGTATATAACGTAATTCTGTAAAGATATGGAATATTTTTAATTAGATATGTCGTGAAGTAAATGCATTTTTATTTAACTCAATCCATTCAAAAGTAAAAAAAAAATATAATAATAATATTCTTCCGAACTGCATCTATTTCTTTTAAATAGTTTAATTTGTTAATCTATAACAGACAAATTGTCTTACAGATTAGGAACTTACATTTCGAAGGCAACAAACTTGAATGGAAACTGAACCAATTAAAAGTGAAGCAACTCAAAATCCCGTTTTGTGATTAATAGCCCTTTTAAACTAATAAATATGAAAATAAATAAATAATGATTTTAATGAATCTACTAAAGTAATCTGATGGGTCCAGCTGATAATTATTAACAATAGAAATCAGGATTTGTAAATAACAGAATAAATTTAAAAGAAAATGTAAATCTCTTACGCTTTATCGAATGACATATGTTACGCTTAATATCTTGCGCTTTATCGAATCACACAATACAGCCTCGTGAAAGACCAAAATATTTTATTTCTGGCTGTGGCAACACATCTCCTTTAAATCGTTCGATTTGTTGATTGCTGACTGGCAACACATCACTTTTAAGTCCCTGAGGTTTTAATCAAAAGTTTCTTAATGTTTTTAAGCAAAATGTGAAATAATTAAAAAAACAAACACTAAATTCAAAATCCCAGCTTCGAGATACATTTGGGAACCACGTGTGTTCAGAATTTGATGGGAAGAATGTACATATACGTAGTTTCTGCATTATTTAATAATCGAAATTTGGTTTGTAATTCATGTTGGTTTGAGCACATCGCGGCTATTTCTGTTAATCTAGACACGATATTTATCTATATAGTAATACTGCAGAAGAGAATGACTTTATAACAATGTTTCATTTGAAGAGCTTCAAAATTTTGCACTGTTGACGATGGCGAAGCACAAGTAAGAAAGCAGCAAATTTCGAAAAAAAAAAACTTTTTTCTGTTAATCTAGATACGATATTTATCTATATAATACTGTAGAAGAGAATGACTTTACAACAATGTTTCATTTGAAGAGCTTCAAAATTTTTGCACTGTTGACGATGGCGAAGCACAAGTAATTAAGCAGCAAATTTCGAAAGAAACCTTTTTTCTGTTAATCTAGACACGATATTTATCTATATAATACTGTAGAAGAGAATGACTTTACAACAATGTTTCATTTGAAGAGCTTCAAAATTTTTGCACAGTTGATGATGGCCAAGCACAAGTAATAAAACAGCAAATTCGAAAAAAACCTTCTACTTTCTTTTTTATTAATCCTGCTGCAACGCACGTAATCACTATTCAGCTGTCACTCCAAATGCTTTTGTCGACTGCATTGTCCAAAATGCTTTGTCGACTGATACCTAAATATCGAGGGATACATACACATATCCAAATGAATTTAGATTGGCTGATATTATAGAAATAACGTAGAAGAAAATTAAATTATTGTATTCATTTCAAAGTGTTTATTTTAAATATAATATCAATCTTAATTTTCTTTAATTAAAAACATGTTAAATTACATGTTATTCAACTGCCCAATAAAATACAAATTTTAGTAAAACGAAATGAAGGAGCAAACATTTGATTATGTTGAAAAAAAGAAACGCCAATTCTACACATGGCCAGTATTATCTAATAAAATACTATAGCGTGCAAGTTAATTGGGATAAAGCGATTTTTTTTGGTACTTTATGTACACTGCGCCAAAAAAAAAAGAGGGGGACAGTTCTATATCTCTCGTTCTATTCGGCCGATTGACTAAATTCAACTTGCTTTTTTTCATGTCTCCAAAGCACGACTTATGATGTGTATTATAGTTATATATAGCATTGTTCCACTGTAGTTTGACACAAAATTGGACTTTTTCTGAAATGACATGCCAATTCTTTTTCCATATTTCGATTCTACGACTCAAATAATGCCAAAATGCCAAGTTTTGTAAAAATCGCAGGGTAGTTTGTAAATAATTATCTCAAAACTTTAGCTCCTCAATGTTAATTGAATTTGATATATATTTATTAATATATCTTTCTTTACTAAACTTACTTGATTCTTTCTTCCAGAATTCGAAATTTCGGCTTAATCCAAATATAATTCACACATTTCTTTTATGATTTATTTTTAAAATTTGTATGTTTAAATATTTTTTATAAATTTTTCTACAGTAACATATATTTTTTTAACATCTTAAAGTACATGTATTCCTAGGCACACATGCAAAAAATTAGAGTTTTTTATTCAAAATTTTCTAAGATATACATGAATTTACATACTGCGCGTTTTGAAATTTGGCATACTTTTTATCAGCAATAATAATGCCAAATGTGATTTAAACACTTTGTTAGACGTATTTGATTGGTTTTGGTTTTATTAGATTACGGCAAAACACTCGAGGGCTATCTGCCTTAAGAGAGGGATGCCTTCGTGAAGGACTTTCTAAGGGAAACTGGCTTGTATACACGTTACACATGGGGAAAACCACAAAAACGCCCATGCAGCCAGCTCGTTCGCGGGATTCGAACCTCGGACCGAACTACCAGTGTTCAGCGACGTTACCGCTCGGCCGCTGGTGGGCCCTAAATTTATTTGAAAGTATGAACGATAACTGTTTTCTCTCTTGTATAAAGAAAAAAAAGGAAACAAAAATAGGTTCCCATAAGTTAAGAATTTCGCTAAGTAAATTGAATTTCGCTAAGTAAATTATTCTTGGCGAAAACTGAAAAAAATGCGTGAAGATAAATTTTTGAATTTCTCCGTAAATTTAGCAGCAAAATTCTCAAAATTTAATATTTAGGCATAATTTGAGTCGTGGAATCGAAATATGGAAACAAATTGAAATGTCATTTCAGAAAAAGGTCCGATTAATATTAGAGCCCTGTGTTATATTTAAAGAAATTAAACAATGGAGAATATGCATAAATGTAGGCATTTTTCTCCCATTGTGATAAAACAACGTTCAATTTTGAATAATGTAATCTTCCACTGAATATGGGCATCTAGAAGCCCAAATTCGGAATTTGAAATTTGTTTTATTAACGATTTCATATTTTGAAACACTTTAACGAACTCTTGATTACAAACTCAACGATTTCAAAGCCAGCAATGGCAATACTGGACAAAATATATATATATTTCCAGGTGTACGAGACTGAAATTCTAAAGATATGCCCATTTTAAAATTATTTTGCGATATTGCTGTTGAATTGTATTTTATGATTTAAGGGCGAAGAACATGATATTTAATAAATAAAGGTTGCACATAAAGAGTTAAAAAACACCCCTTTGGACGTAACGTAAAATCTGAAAGCTTTCAGATTTTCATTTTTTCCCCCTGCAGTGTGCATACCTTCATGTATAGCAATAATAATAAAATTTATAGGAAATATGTTCTTCTTTAGCACACATGACCTCTAAATACGCTTAGGCATTGGCTGTACTAGTCTTGGTACATATTTTTTAGTTCTTTATTATGGAACCACACTTTTAGAACATTCTTTATCATGCGCGCTTTTGTAGTACAATCCATTTTGCTAAGATGTCCCTTGAGAATGCGCTAAAATTTCCGATTGAATTTGTCAGGCCAATAATTTTATTTTCCAGCCTGAAATTTCTGACAGATTTGTTATCTGTGGCATGGAATTAGGTCATGTCCCTGCAAAGGTTTTCGAGAATGGCACAATCCTATGCTTTAAAATTTCTGTATAATTTGACGAATTCATCCTCCCATCAAAATGAACTGGATTTCCAGTGCCATCCGCAAAAAAAGACGCCAAAATATTTGTTTTGAGAGTATTTTACGGTTTGTGGTATATGTTGAGGTCTTATCGATTGACTCTTGTTTTGTCTAACAACGAAAGGCCCACCAGCGGCCGAGCGGTAAAGACACTGAACACTGGTAGTTCGGTTTGAGGTTCGAATCCCACGATCGGGCTGGCTGCATGGGCGTTTTCGTGGATTTCCCCACGTGTAACGTGTTTACGAGCCAGTTTCCCTTAGAAAGTCCTCCACGAAGACATCCCTCTCTTTAGGCAGAGAGCCCTCGTGTGCTTTTCCATAATTGAATAATCCAATCCGTCTAACAACGTTAGGTGTGAAATTGCAGATGAACAAATGAGTCTCATCGCTCAAAATGACCTTTTTTTCAGTCATTTGTTGTCCAAGATTTGTACTTTTTTCTTTCCACTGTAATCGCTTTGCTGCATTTCACTTGTCAGCATTTGTCTTTTAACAAGCTTCCTCGCCTTCCGACTAGCAATGATATGGCAAGTTGTACATTTGAAAGATGAATATCAATACCAGTAGATAATAAATCCCTTTCGATGTCTTTGCTAGTTTTTATTGTATTAATAATGCCATTTGGGAGCAGGAATGGGTCAGATTTTGGAATTGTTTTCCCTTTTCCTCCACATTTAACATTCTTTTCTGGAGGAAATGATCCAGTTTCGTTGTGTCTCCTCAGAATTCGAGAAAGCATGATTTTCCAACACCAGCCTCAAAAGTAATAGTTATTACAGTCACAGATGTGGGATTATTAATTGCGATAATTTTTGCGGTCATTCTAGTCCTTATATCCATTTTAGTATGCTAAAATGAACGAATGCAAAACGTACTTAAAAACGTATGCAAAAGTAACTAACTCTTCTTCTCACAGAAACAAGCTTAAAAATCGTACTATAATCTTAATTTATGGTCCCGTTCTAAGCTAATTTTGAAGCAATTCTAAGCAGTCAAAAGAAGACAACCAATTGACATTGAGGCAGATAAAACTGCTCTGAGGGACCTGCTGACGCCATCTAAAAGCCAACTCAGAAAAAGAAGAAAAAAAAACCGCTTGTCCCAATTAATTTGTACACTGTAGTATAATCCGAAATTTTGTATTACAGACCTTTCTATTTATTGGAAAAACAAATTAAGTTTTGTGTAAGGTGTATTTTAATTTTATAACAGTTATTTTAATTTTGAAACCCTTTCCTTTCAATTCTTGTTTCCCTACCAGAATAGGATTTTAGAATCGCGATGAATGAAAATGAGGAGGAGGAGGAGTTATAGGAAATTCTACTTACTTCGAAAACAGAGAGTGTTTATAAGTCTCTCAGTGGTGCGTATTTGCCTTTTGGCTATTAAATTCTTGAATATATTACGCTTGGCCGCATTGTACATGCCAGTTGATCATCGCCGGCTAGTCTTAATTAAAGCTTCGTTCAGACGGGGGCGTAAAGGGCATAAGTGGTTAAAGCCGAGCTCCGTTGCCAAGGCAAGTCTGTACAACGTCACAAAATCTGGTTTAGGGCTCGTGGCATAGGGTTCAAAGTTTTCAACTTTACGCCGAGTTTGGGATAAGCGTCGACCAATCAGAGCGAAGCTAAAACGAAGCGGCGTTCTACAGAAGATTTCGCTGTCACAAGACAAGCAGAGCGAACGCTGGAAATCAATCGAGCAGGAGAACAGCGCGGGAAAGTTGTAGACACATCCACGCATGCGCAAATTTAGCTTATCCGATTGGCCACGGCTTACACCCCGTTCTCGCAAGTGTGAACGGAATCCCCGTATTTTATGCCCTTATGACTACGCCTCATGCCCTTTACGCCGCCGTCTGAACACAGCCTAACGGCCAACTGCGTTATATATTTGTGTCTAGCTTCGTCTAAGTCATATTAGTTTAGTTTCTTATTTTCTTATCCTGATTTAAAAGCCCTAGGAGGCTTTCCTGTGAGCCCGAAAAGGGGCCATCTGTTATCATTTTTGTGAGTAAGGGTATTTTAACTCTTGTCGTGTCTACGCTGTCTACTTAAACTCATCGACAACTCGCTACTTAGTTCATTAGGTTCCTCGACATTCTATTACAAAGTATTGAGGAACGTTATATTGTTTATAAACGATCAACCAGAAGTGATATTTTACTTCAAGCTCATTGCTATCTAAAACATGAAATTGGCGGTAGGTAGTGTGCGCGACTTTTCTCTTAGTTATGAGTACCAAATTCACCCACCGACATGCCGCTTCACAAGTTGAGTGGTTAAAAATGCTGAAGACTGGTAGTTCGATTCGAGTTCGAACCCAGAAGAACGGCCTCGCTGCATGGTT
The DNA here is from genome assembly GCF_044657685.1 of Stegodyphus dumicola. Classification (NCBI taxonomy): domain Eukaryota; kingdom Metazoa; phylum Arthropoda; class Arachnida; order Araneae; family Eresidae; genus Stegodyphus; species Stegodyphus dumicola. The sequence continues at coordinate 1,853,748 of NC_140769.1, read as the reverse complement.
AATTTTCGTGTTTTTTCCATGTGAAAGATAAAAACGAGCCAGTTTTCCTTTGAAAATCCCCCCACGAAAGAAGGTACCTTCGTGTGTGCCATATGCAAATAAGCCAAACGTACCTTCACGAACATCAGCAGAAGGAAAAACATTTCGAGTCTAGACTGCCAAAGCTCTCTCTTTCTATCTTAGCTTAACACATGGTTTTTAAAGTTTCTTCATTTATCTTATCTTCTGTATTAGACGAAAAGCAAAAATGCTTGAAAAGACACATTATAAACCTTGAAACAAAATCGAGCAAACTTTGCTTCGGATCCAATTGCCACAGAATACGTTCATTATAAACTTCTTGATCTCACAGGCTTTTCCCGTTCAATTTCCAGGAATCAAATTTTAAGTATGCAAAAGTTACTAAAATAAGATCTACTCCAAGCCAAGTAAGGCACCCCACATAAAATGTCTTACTAGTAACGTACCCATGACAAGAATAAACAGACATCTTCGCAGAAAATCGCTTTGCGATATTCGCCGGAAATGACAATGCCGAGAAATCTAAGATGTTGTTGACAGATTGTCTATCTACCCTAGTGGCTTTTGTGGGAAGTGGAAGTGCTTTCGTATCCAGTGGTCTCTCGAATACAACTACGGTCCTTTTAATATCAAGCATCGTCTGGGAGACATACAATGTATTAACAATCATACCAACCATGTAATATTGGTTTTTTGTAAATAGTTTTTTTTTTTTTTTTTTTTTTGTAATTTGCTCCAGGGAGAAAAATCGCTAATTTTTTAATAATATCAAACATATAGCATCTTTTTTTGCTCTTTACCTTTTGTTTAATAAATAAGCTTTACAAATAAGTCAAATTTGTTTTGCTTCTAACTCTTCCTTTGCCTGATTTTGCATTATCCTTAATTTATGGACATGAGTGTAATTTACTGATATAGACGCCTTCTTTCCTCATGCTTGGATATTCCGAATGAGAATATGCTCATACGTCCCACCCCTTGCAAAAAGAAACCTGAGATGGCAATCTTGAAAGATGCTGCTTTTATATTTCTGCCAAATAAATCAAATCTTCTCATTCTGCCCGCATATAAAAAGAAGGCATCTATATCAGGAAATTACACTCATGTCCATAAATTAAGGATAATGCAAAATCAGGCAAAGGAAGAGTTAGAAGCAAAACAAATTTGACTTATTTGTAAAGCTTATTTATTAAACAAAAGGTAAAGAGCAAAAAAAGATGCTATATGTTTGATATTATTAAAAAATTAGCGATTTTTTCTCCCTGGAGCAAATTACAAAAAAAAAACTATTTACAAAAAACCAATATTACATGGTTGGTATGATTTTTAATACATTGTATGTCTCCCAGACGATGCAATACAGTCCGTACAACGCCTAGGAATGCTGAGTATCAAATTATCGATCTGATCTTGGGGGATATTACACCACTCAAAAGCAATGCTCTCCTAAGTTCCGGTAGACATGTAGGAGGAGGTTGACGGGCTGCAACTCGTCGGCCAAGCATGTCCCACACGTGCTCTACTGGATTCAGGTCCGGTGAGAATGCTGGCCAGTCCATACGGGTGATATCCTCCGATTGAAGGCATTCGCTTACGATGTTTGCACGGTGAGGATGGACGTTGTCATCCATAAACACAAATTGTGTGCCCATGGCGCCCCGAAACAAACGTACATGTTGTTCCAGAATGACGTCCCGATAGATTTGGCTTGTCATGGCTCCAATTTGAACACGCAGGTCAGTTCTGGAACCCAGAATAATTCCATCCCAAACGAGCACTCCTGCACCACCGTAACGGTGTCGTTCAATGATGTTTTCTCGATGGTAACGGGTACCTGGAGCTCTCCATATGAAAGTCCTGCGAGAATCAGACTGCAAACCAAACCTGGGCTCATCGGAAAACATCACACAAGTCCATTTTTGCGGTATCCACAATGCATGCTCTCTACTCCAGGCTAACCACAGGCGACAGTGAGTTGCAGTAAGTGGAACGCATCTGACAGGTCTACGAGCATATAGACCAATCTCCCCTAAGCTCTGTACACGGTCTGCCTTGAAATTGTCGTACCAGTGGCTGAAGAGAGCTGACGAGACAGGTCGGAGGCTGTGCTCCGCCTGTTTCTTTTGGAAGTAACTGCGAAATACCGGTCCTCATTCGGCGTAGTAACTCTGGGGCGACCTGTGCTGTAACGTCTACTCACATTACTACAACATCTTGGAATCGTTGCCAAAGCCTGGAGATGACACTCTGGGCAGTTCCAAGTTCGTCTGATACTTCCAGTTGGGTACACACACATTCCAGACGGCCGATAATTCTACCACGTAAAAAATTATCCAAATGCGTCCTTTGTGTCATAACTATTCGGTTATTGTACTGAAATGCTTATAAAGCGCCTTCGAACAATTTTACTTCTTTGCCTGTATTCCTTATATATCACTCTCTTATACTCTCGTCATTGTGACGTACCATCGGTGTCATCTGGTTACTTCCTGAAATGTGCATATGATTCTTGAAGATGTGTGTAGTGATTTTACAGGTGATATATTTATTTTAGAGTTCGATTTCCGCGTGACTCCGAATTATCCTTAATTTATGGACATGACTGTATTTGCAATTCATTTTTTATTCATAGGCTTATGACGTTTTCCAAGATTTGAACATCTTAAAAAATATAAGTTAAAAATATTCTTTCGTGTACGTATTTCATCAATTTATCTTTCATGTATAAAAATGTAAAAAGTATTCTAAAAGCGAAGGAAAAAGATAAAAAAATCGTTTCATGTATTAGCAAAATTAATTTTCAGATAAAAGAGATAAAATAGTACAAAAAAGTTCTAAAAATAAAAGAAAAAAGATTCTTTCCTGTATTAGTGAAATTAATTTGAAGTTAAGAAAGTAAAAAGTATTCTAAAAATAAAAGTAAAAAAATGAAAATATTCTTTCATAAAAATGTAAAAAATATTCTAAAAGAAAAGTTAAAAGCTACAAACATTCTTTCATGTATAAGGTATTTCTCTCGCCTTCTTGGCATGCCTTCGGGGTGTGGTGATCTGCCCTCTGGGCGCGTATTCCAGACGTCCGTGGTTCGATTCCCGGCGAAGGCGTTGCTCATTTTTCATCTTGCCTGCTCCAAAAAATTCTGATGTCTCTACAGTGGCGCCCTAACTAAAAGGGTGTTAGATGATGATTCTCCACACCCAGGACATGGTGATTGGCTTCCTTAAAACCCCAGTCGCCCTTTAAAAGGAGGAGTATATAAGGTATTTCTCCCGCCTTCTTAGCATGCCTTCGTGGTGTGGTTGTCTACCCGCTGGGCACGTATTCAAGAGGTCCGTGGTTCGATTCCCGGCGAAGGTGTTGGATATTTTTCATCTTGCCTGCTTCCAAAAAAGTAGCTAATCTCTCTACACATGTATTAGTAAAATTAATTTTAAGAAACTAAAAATAAAAGATCAAAGTATTCTTTCACGTATTACTAAAAGTAACTTTGAGGAATATCTAATGCAGTGAAAAACCAGAATAAAAAATCATCAATACTGTCTTTACTGCAAGTATCTCAAAGCAAAACAAATTTTGCTTACCTTCGCAAATGATTACCGGTTTGGATTACGTGTAAAAGTTAAATCAAATTATTATTCTGTCATTAGGACGTTATATACAAAATTAGAAATATCGTATATTAATAGTAATAATGGGTAAAATGCCCATAGAAATTATCGGTTTGATTTCGGAGCATGAAACATGAAAAAAATCAAGGATGTATTCGCCGGGATTCGAACAACAGATCACTGGATTGCTAGCCGAACGTGCTCATAATGACACTGGAAAGGTTTGCGGTAAGTAGGAGGGAAATTCTTTACAATCTCCCACCACCACCACCACCTAAAGGACGATTGGTAAGGAGTGGATCCTGTCGCCAAATCCAGGTGGTGACGAATGATCATCCACCACATTTTAGTTCGGGCGCCACTTGTAGAGACATTAGGTTTGCTGAAGTACGAAATATGAACAAACAGCGAGGGCTTCACTGGAGTTCGTCACCAATAGAACGTGTTTCCAGCCACACCGCGAAGTGCGTAGTAAGGACTAAGAAAATTGCTTACAATATTTAACTTTATTAATGCATTTTAAATTATATATGTTAAGTGTAGCATTAAAAAATAATGATTATAAATTAATAAGAAGCATACATTTATTTTTTTAACTTCCCAGTATATTAATCAGCAATTTGACAAATAAATTAAAGATCTTACGCTACAAAGAAGAAGGATGACACTCTGAGAACCACCTACTAGATCTCGAGATATTAAATCATCTCTTGAAATGAAAAACACTTAACAAGTCGTGTGCATTTCAGATAGCGTAACCTAATGGTCCACAAATACTCACAAAGCCTCCACTATAAGTAAATCTAGCAAGACCAAAGTAAAATATTTCTCCTAAAAGATATATTTCAATTTGAACTCTAAGGTATTTTTCCCTCCTTTCCGCACGCCTTCGTGGTATAACGGTGGCACATGGGGCGCGTATTCGAGAGGTCCAGATTCGATTTCCGGAGAAAACAATTGCACATTTTTCGTGTTTCTTGCATTAAAAAATCCTAATTGCTCTACATTGGCACCCGAATTAAAAGGTGGTGGATGATGATTCTTCACCACCAGGATTTGCCGATTGAGTCCCCTAATCCCCAGTCGCCTTTAAACGGGAAATATATAAGATATTTTCTCCCTCCTTTCTGCATGCCATCGCAGTGCAACGGTGGCATACTCTGCGCGTACTCGAGAAGTCCAGATTCGAGGTCCCCGCTAAGGCATTGCACATTATTCACTTATCTCCTGCTTCAAAAAATAACCTAATGACTCTAGAGGACAAAGACTTAATAACTTTTACTTAACGCAGTGTGGAATAAAAGTCCTGACAGGAGACTCCTGTATCAATAATTTTCCTCAAACTGTACAAGAAATCCATTTGTACCACATGAACTGACAGAAGTATAAAACTGAATCTCTTGCAAATTTTCAGCTTGAAGCCATTATGTTCTCTTCTCCCAACTTTGGTTACTCAACTTTGGTTCCCAAATTTGGTTTCACAATGAAACTCGAGTGATTCGTACTTGACAATGCGATCTGTTTATAGCTAGTTAAACCGGCAGATGGCTGCAGGTTTTAGACTAACTGGAATTGCCTTAACTAAATTCGATGAAATGGTAATCAAAATCTAAGCCAGATTAAAGGTGCCTTTTTGCCTTACACTATGGTGTTTCTCTTCCATTGGGTTCATCTTTAACTGAGACATGAACATTTCGAGGATTCGCATTCTTCATGCGCTCATTCACATGGTTCAGTTAATTTTACTCACTAAATCATACCGGGTTGGATAATTTCTACTGATGCAAGATGTTTGAATGACAAAATCTCAGTGACCTGACCTGCTGACATTTGCCCTCTAGTGAGTACATCTAACCTGGTGCATTTCGTATCCCAATTTTATAAAGAACTCCCTAGGGTACGAATCTGAGAAAATTTCCGATAACTCTTTCCCTACCACAGGGTCTCTCGAGAAGATTTTTGACTCGCCAGTAGTTCAAATGTACGTCCATTCCACATAGACACTGCAGACTTCTAAATATCCAAGCATTTTTGAAGAATCAGTCCTCTCGAAAACACTTTCGACTCGCTAGTATATTAAGCCCCCCCCCCATTCCGGGCAGACATTCTACGCGAGAGCTTTAATGTGACTAAATATGTTTTGGTACCCGCAGCGGTTGAGTCCCAGTTTAAAGTCCCACCAATAAGTGCAACCAAGATCTTGCCACTTCTTTTCCACTATCACTAAGCCTCTCAAGCGAACTTTCAGTTACCCAGTATTAGAAGTATTTCCATTCGGCATAGATACTATAACACTGTGGCGTTCAGCCTTTTATCTAGCAACTAAACGTGGAGGAACCTAGTGAACATCAAAGCGAATAATCGCTTTAGTTCAAGAACTGAAACGTAAACTCGAGAAGGGTTAATTACCCTTTATTGCTCAAAATAAAAGTTAACAGATGGCCCCTTTCTCAGGGCATACAACAAAGCCTCCACTTGGGCTTGAAATCAAAATAAGAAATAAGACTTAACTAAAGCTTAACTAAAAAGATATACCCGAAGCTATCAAAATTCTAAGTAGTTGGCCCCTAAATATCGAATTAGCTTGTTATTAGGTGTTATTTTGATGCGGGAGATTTGAATAATGAGCAATGTTCTCCCCGGAACTCGAACCACTGACCTCTCAAATATGCCTCGAGCATGCTGACCACTACACCACAAAGGCATGCTAAAAAGACAGGACAAATCCCTTATAAGCTAGCGAAGCTGTCAAGGGCCTGTACAGCCGAGCGTAGTAACAGCTTAGAGCAGCGGTTCTCAATCTTTTGACTAATATGTACCATCTAAACAAAAAATGAAAACCTTTAGTACCACAACTACAAAGTACTACTACCACCATCACACTTGAACAAAGCTCAAATCGCATAAATTTACGAGTGTTAGAGGAAAAACTCAATCAGGATGTTGGGGTTTTAAGTTTTGAATTGAATAGTTCAAAATACTTTGCTTCTTTGCGTACCACCTATTTTTCTCTTGCGGACCACCAGTAGTACGCGTACCACCGGTTGAGAACCCCCGGCTTAGAGAGTCGTGGCCAAAAGACAAGCGCGCACTAGTCAGAAACTCTGAAGCTCTCTCTCAGTGAAACTTCGATTTAAATACATTTGCATTAAAAGCGATTCTAAAAACACTTTTTGATAGGAAATTGTAAGCTGAAATTAGGATAGACAGGTAAGTAGCTTTAACTAAAAATAACTTATTAAAAACTTAGGATAAACCTCACAACACTTACAAACATCCAAGTTTTCTCCGAGATTCGAACCTGCGCCCAATAATACGACGCCTACTAGTGCTATTATGGTGGTACCGATCACGGCGGCTTAATGTTGAAATGTATGAAAGATATGTAGTAAGAGAAAATTTATCTCCATTCATGTGCTTACCAGGTCTTTATAGATCCACTTTCCATAACCAGTGGGCACTGTCCGAGTTTTATGGAAGCCTTAAATGCTTGCCTGTAAGTTTTGCCTGGCAGAGAGACGATCCGTCCAACCACAGTTGCAGGCTGGGATTCCATTTTAGGAAACATTTCGTACGTCTCATTCCGGCTACAAAATGAAATAATTGAATAATATAATTATCAGCAAAACTTTATATCCTTTTGCACAAGTCCAGTTATAAATTGAAACTTTTTTTTTTCTTTTTTTGCTTAAAATAAGGTGAGGAAAGATGTGTACTAAATAAATTAATTAAAAGCTTTGAAAATTGCAAGGATTTGGTTTGGTTTTGGTTTATTAGATTGCGGCAAAGCACTCGAGGGCTATTTGCCTTCGTGGAGGACTTTTTAAGGGAAACTGGCTCGTATACACATGGGGAAAACCACGAAAACACCGATGCAGCCAGCCCGTTCGCGGGATTCGAACCTCGGACCGAAATACCAGTGTTCAGCGACGTTACCGTTCGGCCACTGGTGGGCTGCAAGGATTTGAAAACTGCAAGTTTTTATCTAACTATTTTTTTTTATGTTAAACAGCTCACCAGCGGCCGAGCGATAAAGTCGCTGAACACTGGTAGTTCGATCCGAGGTTCGAATCTCGCGAACGGTTTGGCTGCATGTGCGTTTTCGCGGTTTTCCCCATGTGTAACGTGTATAGAGCCAATTTCCCTTAGAAAGTCCTCCACGAAGGCATCCCTCCCCTTAGGCAGATAGACCTCGAGGCTTAGCCATAATCACACACACACACTTTTATGTTAAATAACTATACTTGAAAATATAACGCTGATTTTTGTTGTTTGACTTCTAAATTAATATTTGTTCGGCGTGTTATTGTATCTTTACTGTCATTCTCTTTTTCCGTTATTCTGCCGGAATGCTAATTTTTAGTTCTCGCTTATTCAAATGAGTTAGAAAAAGATAGTATTTAAAGGAAAGTTTTCAGATTGTTTAATCAGAGTGTGTTCCGCCTGCTGAAGGCCCCATTACTAGTTGCAGTATACGCATTTTAAATTTGTTAAAATATTAATAAATTTAATTATCAAGAATTAGCGCTAATACTATTTCAGCAAATGTACAGGAGTATTTTAGCGTTGCTATATATATAGAAATATAATAATATTTTTAAAATATACGGAATTAAATTGTTAATATAGAATTACTAATACAGAGAGCAGTACGAAATACATTAACACAATTATTAACATACATTTTGTCTTTTAAATATCCTCATAAAAAGAGGATTCTGCTCTGCCATTGGCCGCAAAAAGTTTTGAATCATTGTTCTGTAAGAAGCTCCGGAAATCGTTTCCGGTGTTCCATCCTCATTCTCGAAGAAGTATGAGCCGGTAACTCTATTGGCCATAACACCGCATCAAACGGTACACTTGAATTAAAATATTGCCCATATTTACCCTACGTCATAACAATTCATCGCTGTCTTTATACACCGATAAAGCACCATCTACAGCACTGTAAAAATACTGTTATAACGAGTTCAGTCGTGGTCGACGTTCGCTCCAGGACGAATGCCGCGAAGGTCGTCCCAAATCCGTTGATGTTACAGAAAATATCGATGGTGTGCGTGAACTGATAAAACAGAATTGGCATGTGAAATACCGTGAGATTTAGGCATCCTGGGCATTAGTATGAACATTTGGCCGTCAAAAAGATTTGTTCGCGTTGCATCCCGCATTATCTGACAAAAGCTGAAAAGAAGGCTCGTGTCGATGGGCGCAAGGAAATGTTGGAAAAATACGTTCAAGGTGCATCAAAGGCTGTGTATAACATCTACACGGGTGACGAATTATGGATCTATTCACATGAGACCGAACCAAAACAGCAGTCGACTGTATGGTTCCAAGACGTGCCAAATGCAACAAAAGTTGTTCGCGGAAGAAGCACATCGAAGCAAATGATTGCCTGTTTCTTCGGCAATACCGGTCATGTGGCTATAGTGGCGTTACAGCAGCGCAGGACGGTCAATTCCGAATGGTACACGACCGTTGTTTACCAGAAGTCATCGCAGAAATTCGAAAAAAGTAGAAGAGGCGAATCATTCTTCATCATGGACAATGCAAGCTCTCACACACCGGCGCAAATGAAGGAATTTGTGTCGGGCCAAAACATCAAATTGATGCGTCATCCGCCGTACAGCCCTGATTTGACACCCAGTGACTTTTTCTCATTCCCGCACATCAAAAATAAATTACGTGTCAGCTATCTGCGACACCCGAAGAAGCGGTTGATGCATTCGAAATGTTTTGGAGTTACCTCAATCGGAATGGAAAAAGTGTTTCGAAAATTGGTTCAAACAAATATACCTTAAAATAAATTTTAAAGTACATCAATATGTTATAGGTACTTTATGTAAAAAAAGTTAAAGAAAAGCATTGGATTTACAAATTTTAACATAAAATTAATGTAATTTACCCATTAATAACATTAACTCGTGCTCCACATGTGTCACTCTACTTTTGCCTTATATTCAGTGATAGAGGGATTCCTTGCATTTTTTTAGCACAAGCTGTCGAAGACTATCTCTACTGATGTTATCTGCAATCGCATTTCATATTCTGCATTTAATTTGTTTTTATATATATATACCCGTATAAATTGTTTTTGGTTGTCACATACGTTGAAAGAGATTTTTCACTGAAGTACGTTGTTCCGAATGGCATTAAAATGTTTACAGCTGTGTGCAGGGGCGTAGCTAGAGTTTCCAACGCCCGGGGACAACTAAAGAATTTGCGCCCCTTTCTGTGTGTTAAGAATGGTAAACATTTCATTAAAAAATTTCGTAGCATCAATTTGGCGCCCCTTGGATGCTGCGCCCGAGGACAGGTGTCCCCCTTGCCCCACCCTAGCTACGCCCCTGGCTGTGTGATAAACTTCTAGGTATTCTGCATGAACCTACATCCAAACATTTAGGAGCTGCTCTTACTTAAAGTTAGATTTTAACGTCGAAATTGTACATATATATGTAGATAGGTTGTTCCTTCACTAGCAGGTTTTCTGATTTATCGTAGTACTCGAACGGATTTTTATCCAGTCAGACTTAGTTTTTTATTATGGTAAATATTCATCTATATTTTCTTTGACTGAAAAAAAAAAGGCTCCGTTATATAATTTTTAATACTGTCGTTTAAATTAGTTTTCCATTAGAAAATTATTTAAGCTCCGCAAAACATTGCACATCATTGTCTTTGACTGATGATGACCACGTGCTGTTTTTAAAACTCATCTCAGCTAAATGTATTGTCATATTTTAAATTAATAAACATTAGTAAACTAATGCGAGGCCTTTATAATTCCTTTTCCAGTTTATATTTTCACTCGCAGAACACCGGGTATAACGCAATTTAAAAACAACTTGCTTCAAAGCACGGTATTCAAAATTTAATGAGAATGCTCTGTGGTAAGTGCTGCCATCTGTTAATAAAGGTTTGAAGTTTTCCAGTGACAAGAAAGGAGTTTTATTCGTTTATTTCAAAACTCAGTAACTTTAAATAATTGAAGCAAACGATTTCCGATATTTATCGAACACAAATCTAAATATTTTTTTCATTTCAACTTCGAAAGTAAAAACATTTTATAGGAACTGTGGTCTTTTATTAATATCTAGCAAATTTGACAAACTACACGTACACGGTTTTACTTCATAATTACATCATAGTTAAAAATTTGGAATCCAAAGAAAACTTCCGCTTTTTCTGCTACCTCTGTTTTCTTATTTTCCAAAGACATCTGAATTTCCCCAACCATCACCAAAGCTATATTCGCTTTATTTACTCCTGGAGGGTAGTGTAATGTAGTTAATCCCAAGAACTCGAATGTCAGAACTTGTCCTTTTTGTCTTTCCTTTTCTTTTTTTTAAAGCAAATGAATTTTTTTACCATTAAAATACGAAATAAAAAAAAAATTAACTAAATTTTTAAATCTCCCTTACTAAATATTTGCCAAACATACGTAAACAGTAAAAATAACAATGCAAAGAAAAAGATATGGAAGACATACTATATGTATTCCAAATTAAAGGTACTGTTCTTAGTGCGAAAATTCGCACTGAGCGTATTTTTTTTTTGAAAAGTGCGAATAAAATTAACTTTTAATAAAATCTATGTCTTCAGATCTTTGAATAAGATTTATTAAATATATTAAAAATTGTAATTAACTAAATGTGCATTTTCTTGTGCGTTATTCACGCTTAAACTGGACTTCAAACAATTAAGTTTTTGGAATCTTTGCAACGAATTCATAATTCAAATATATTCTTGAGCCACACAAAATTACTTCGGGAGACCACTCATGTAATATTTCGAATTTCCAAGCAAGATCAACATCTTGCAAATATAAATTGAAAAATCTTGAAGCAAATATTACCATTGCGCTAAACGTAAGACATCATTGTCAAACTGATTTTCATGGTATTACCGTTTGGTAAGTATAAGGTCTTTATATCTATGCTTCATATTTATCCAGTCTGATACTAATCAGTAAAAACGAATGAGTTAAGCAGTGTGTTGGCATTGCGTGAAAAAAAAAAAAGCTGTCTAATTAATTATGTTCACAGCGCCAGTGCTCATAACATATTCGCAAAGTGTTATAATTCGGCAAAGTATAAATGAGAAAGTTATGTTTCATATTTCATTCCTCTTTTATTGAACAACGAGTTGCAAAAAGAAATTTTAAATGGATTCAGAAGAGTTTTTTTTGGGGGGGGGGGCGTCTTCACGTATGTATGTATGTATCTCGCATAACTCAAAAACGAGTAGCCTCAGAACGTTGAAATTTTGTATATATAGGAAAGCTATAGGATGTAGTTGTGCACCTCCCCTTTTGGTGGTAATCGACCGCACCAAAAGTAAATAAATATATATATGCATATACCCACTCTGTTACTCGGCTCCGTGAGCTCAGTTTTCTTTATTCTTATATGTTGGTAAATTGTGAATTTTTTGCTTTAAAAAAAATTGAATTATGTTGTTCTTATCTTCAGGTTTAGGGTTTTATGCCTTTAGTTAATCTGTATGCAATCTGCAGTTGTAGAATTATCAACAATTTAAAAGTCGTTCAAGGGCGACTAAGCGTAAATTTTTACCATACCCAACCATATTTGTTTACTTTTGAAACTTAGCAGAATAGTAAATTAAGTCAGTTTCTGCACCTTCAGTGTCTTTTTGCCGAATGGGACGAAAAGTAAACTTTCAGTTTTTACACCGAAAATTCTGCCTTCTAGCCTGCTGGCCGAATTGTTTACTTTTGCGTAGAGAGTGTAATTTTAATTGCAAAAATTTTTTTTAACTATTTTAACTGTATTAAGTGTTTTATATTTTTCTATATTTTCCAATTTTTAATAAGGGTATTTTGAGTTTTTATGTATTTTTGGCTTGCCGCGAAGTGCTCACAATACAGGAATCTTATTTCACTTAAGCCTGAGAAGAATTTATGGTTTGTTAAGTATGTTAAGTATGATTTGTATGTTGACTTTTGATTTGATAAGTATAACTGAATTTTCTCTATCACGTAACAGAATCAATAAATTAACTAGCTCATAGTCATGAGAAATAACCAAAAAGTTATTTAATTATTATAAAATGTCATTAATCTGTTAAAGAAAAAAATTATTAATGCGAAAGTCTCAAAAGATTTTATTGCAATATTTTCTTTCTTGTAGAATATATATGAATCCCTTTTTACTCAATGAAGATAAAAATTTATTAGCTAATTAATCTGTCCTGCATCCACCTTCGTTCAGTGATCTGCATTAATTTAAATGCTTCGAGAACAATTAGAAAAATGTGGAAATCTCTTTTTCTCTTAAATTCTTCATTCATCATTCAACTGTAGTAATGTGAAATAAGGCTATAATATAATTCAGTTCTGGAAAAATAAGATGCAGAAATGTCTTGGAAATGGAATCAGCACTGAGATTCCTTTAAGAAATAGTAAAGCTTTTAAAAATCTAGGATTTTAAGAACTTTTATAGAATATTTTATACTCTTTACTATATGCTCCGGTGTAGGTCGAAAAGATTGACTCAAATTGGTGATACTGTACGAATACAAGTCCCTAATGTCGACCGTGGTCGTACAGATAACCGAAATGTGTTAGCGGTTGTTGTTGGAATAGAAGACTCCGACTTCTATAAACTTGCAAACGAAAATGGTACCCTCAAGCAGGTTTACACACGTAATCAGTTTATAATTTATAAAGAAAAGTTACTTTCCATAGATGAGATTTATTTTCAAGAAATGTCGCTGAGAGAGGCAGCTGCAGCTGATTCGAGAAGCGGTGGGCAAGGCTATACACTCTGTCATTACAAAAGGAAGTGTTCCACAAATAAATGCAGTTGTAAAAGCAAAGGCCTCTTGCGCAATTCAAAGTGCCATAATAGTTTAAGTTGTTGCAATAAATAAGATCTGAATCACATAATTTAGTAAGTTTTTTGTTACTATTATTTTGTTCTCTCATTTAGAACGTACTGTATAATAAAATAAGTTTTTAACTCCTACTATTTTCCTTTCTCATTTTGAATGTACTGTGTGTTTTAAGTTCCTATGTTCTTAAGTTCTTATTTTTAGTTTCAAGTGCGTTTATTCGCGACTGAATTACGGAGAAGAAAATATAATATTTTTATATGTTCAACATTCACCATTAGTACATGGTAAATGTCGACATTTACCGGTGTAAGTCAGAAATAAGAGTATTTGGAAAATATTTCGGATATACACCAAGCGACTATTTGAATGTTGACATTCGCTGGTGAAAGTCGACATTCTCCAGATTTCGGTGTTTCACCGTAATATATATACTACATACATAAAAGCATACATACACACACACACGCACATTTGTAAAAGGGACTTAAAAATTACTGCATTTTTCTATATATTAATAAAACAGTATCTTTTATGTTAAATATATATAGAGAGAAAGAGCTGAAATTTTTCTAATTTTGTTTCAAAACCTATCCATAACATTACGTTAAGCCTAATCAACCATTTAAAAAAATTTTAGTATTGCATTATTATATTTACATTTTTCTTTTACTATATTTTCCTTTAATATTACAGGAATTTTGCTTTAATTAATTTTTACATTTTTGCTCAGTCGTGTCATATATAAGTAGCGCGTACTTATCCATAATATCCACTAATAAAATAATTAACTGACGCTAAAAGACTAATATAAATTATACCTATAATATAGTATCTTTTATATCTTTCTAGTCACCTGAATACACAAGATATAATAATTTGCCTTCTGGCAGAAAAACGAATAAAAGGAAACGGAAAGGGTGATAGTAAAGTTTTGTTTCGGCTGCGTTTTATTTCATTAAGGCAAAACACTCTAGGGCTATTTTATGTGCTCTAGGCTATTTTATTTAAGTGGAGGGTGCCTTCGTGGAGGTTTTTCTAAAGGTAAATTGGCTCTCATTCACATTAAACATGTGGAAAAACACGAAAACGCTCATGCAATCAACCCCATCGGCGGGGTGCGAAACCCGGAACGAACTACTAGCGTTCAGTGACTTGACCGCTCAACCGTTGTTGAACCAGTAATAAAAACTGAAGCTTGCACTAACATTACAATACTTAAAATTTTGTTCTAGAGATTGTATTTTACTATAGTATAGTGCAAAAATTCAAAATTTTGCAGTATATTCTAAAATAATATAAATACTACAAAAATTTATTATTCAAAAATGACTGCCCCTTCCATGTTTTGATTCCGTAGCAATAATGGAAATAAGAAATACTTCTTCCTCATTGGTGTTAGCGCGATCAGAATTTAGCTGATATTCGTCATTTGCATTCAAATATTTGTTGTGTAGCGAATTTAATTTAATTAAGTGATTCATAAAAATCAAAATTTTAATTTGTAATTATTCAAAATTTGAGCTATACAAGTTTGGTTATACTCTTTTTGGGCCTATTAATTCTAGTGTAATATATTTTGGCTTTCCGAGTTTACGCGAACTGCGTTTTCAATCTTGTACATGCAAACAATGGATAAGTATTTCTTTCTACATAATAAACTCAGTTTTTCATGTCAAAAATTAATTTGATTTCTTAGTATTTAATATCATTAGTTGCAGAAAAATTAGCTCTTTAATTTGGCATAACTTTCGTTTTTCTAACTTTAATTGCATTTCAGTTATGAGCTTTAATTAGTAGTTTTTTCCTCGTTTGCTTGTGATTTAGTTAAAGGGGGATGAAATGCCTTCTTTCCGGTTGAAAAGTCACTTTCTGCGAGTTTTCAGCGTTCTTTCGTTGGGACCCTTGCAGGGTTGTTGAAATTCCTAATTTCCCCTGTCACAGGTGGGTTTTTTTTTTTTTTTTGGCAAGGGTTTGGCGACATAGATTTTCCGTTGAGGTTTCAAAGTAGAGGATTTGGCGAGTTTGATAACATGAGGGTATGCTGTTGTTGCAACTATTTTGACTTTCGGCGAAGAGTGGGTTTTGCCAACTAGGCAGTCCGGCGTCCTCCCTTTTAACGGGGTGTTTTGAGGGACAAGGTCACTTTTTTGCACTTTTGACTTACCATCGGACGCTGTACTCGCTGGCAGCTGAATTTTATTTTGGAAAATGCATTTTTCCGCCTTTGGATCTACGGGCTTCTTGCCCTTGAGTTTTGAACGAGGGGCTTAGTTATACGCATCATGACCTCGACTAAATTATAGTCTCATCATTTTAGTTCTTTAATATGTAAGTTACTCAAAGATAATTAAAATAGAAAAATGCAACGAAGGGTGATGCCTAGTACTGGTGCCGTTAAGAAGAAATTTTAGTCTCTCCTCCATGAATAAAGTTTTCATCTGCCTCGATGTTTCACGTCTTTAAGAATTATTTTCCGCCCTGCAAGAGTCTCCGGCATCTCTAGCTCCGGGGTCGCTACTACATAATGCTTCACTTAACTGAAACCACGGCTAACTTCAATATTGGATTGGAAATCAACTATCAGAGTAACGAGAACCTCCTTAGTGCATCCTAAATCAATAAGTAACTTCTGGACTCTATTGAAAATTCATCTACCTATGAACTCTTCTCATTTTCTACTACGCTCAGCAGCCGTCCTCCTTGGCATCTTGATAATTTTTTTAAATATGAGGACATTTGTCCTCCTCCTGTTCACTTGCAGCCTGTGATTCCGCAGATAAGTTTTTTTTATTTGTTTTCTTTTATTTGTTGGTCTGATGTTAAAAAAAAAATATATAATAGTAAATTCTAATAGTAAATTATAATAGTAATTTCTAATAGTAATTCTAATAACTAAAATAGTTAATAGTGATTGAAATAACTTAATTAGTTGAATTAAAATATTGTAGTTGAGTAAATTAACCTAAATCTAATGAAATCATTTTGTTTGTCCATAAAGTAAATTATTAGATTGGCTAAGGAAATATATCCTTAATTAAATTATTTAATTGAAACAGTGAATGTGACTTAGTTAGATTGGTTAAGGAAATATATTCTTCATTAAATTATTTAATTGAACTTGTGAATTTCTTTCATGGTGAAGATTGATTGGTAAAGGTGTCATTATTTGAGCTTCTATGCTCCTCTTAGGGACTAAATTGCTTGTAGGATATAATAGCCTGAATTTAATTAACATATTACCCGGTTAAATCATTCTTTTGAAAATAGAAAGTTACTATGTGCAATAACCTGAATTACATTGGTATTGATTATTCTGTGTTAAATTGCTTGTAGGATGTAATAGCCTGATTTAAATTAACATATCACCCGGTTAAATCATTCTTTTGAAAATAGAAAGTTACTATGTGCAATAACCTGAATTTCATTGGTATTGATTACTCTGTGTGAAATGTTTTTTAAAAAAGTATAACTTGTTAATTATTTTTTTTCTCCCCGGGGAGGGTATTGTTAATTTATCCAAAGATTTATCTGATCATGTTTACCTGAATGTAATAGAAATAATAGTTTGATATTATTGAGTCTAAGATAGAAGTAGTATTACTCTGTAGGGGTATGCATTTGTAGAAAGCAATATTTTACAGTTCAGCTTGAATATAATTGCTTACTAAGTTAATTCTGCATTGTGTAATCATCAATATGTTACAGTTCTGATTGAATATAAATGGCCTACAAATTATGGATTAAGTAATTCTTGAAGAATTTAATAAATAGGCTCACTTTTCGAGATCAATCAATGTTTATTTATTTCTTTTTGTGTGTATGCTCATGATTTTCACCCGTCTCATTCTCAAATTGATTTCAGGGTTAATCCGAAAACACAACGCAAATGTACAGGGCTTATTGATATTAGTATATTACTGTTGTTAGAAAAATTTTAAGTGTTATGTCAACAGAGTAGGAAACCTTTTAGGTACCAGACCTTTAGGAAACCATAACATTTTTTTTTGGTGCCATGACACTAGTACAGAACATATTTCAATGGAATAAAAAGAGGTCTAAGAAAAGCGTGTAGCTAATTGAAATCACCCTGTAATTTCTTTGAATACCTTATCTTTTTCTTCTCAATTTAATACCATATAGTAATTTTGAATCTAATTATTCTTCACCTGCCTCGACGATCCACCTGACTAACCTTTATAAAATAACGTCTCATGCAAAAATTGCCGCTCCTAAAAATGTGCCTCCCGGGGTGGTCAGCTACTCCACTACGTGATAGTGACAGCTTATTTTTCTTTTAAGGTAATCTAAAAAACAGGCAATTAAACAATAAGTAAACAGGTTAACTTACGATTTGAAATTTTCAGCCATTACTGACAGAAGACTGGCCAAAGTAAAAACTGCTGCTATCCCAACCGCTGACATTTTGGCGGTGAATACCGTTTTCTTCTGTATTGGGTCAGAAAATTTCGCATGAAAGTTTATCCTTCAAAAATGTAGTTACCGCGTTTGTGTTCTCTGACATCTACATTACATTTCATGTCAGATAACGCAGGAAAATGCGTTAAGACAACAGTAAAGCATTCCGATTCTCGTATCTGTGCAAATGCCATATGGTGCTTCTCATGCTATCTTCTTAAAAAGCGAAAACTAATTTTTGCTGTATGAATATATGCTTCTGAGATTAATTTTCTGTGAGGCTAATAAAAGTAAGAAGAAAATTTATCTTGAACTGACGCATTAAACTATTATTACAACATTTATTATTAACTTTCAAAAAAATTTTAAAAGGTATCATTTTATTTGAAATAACTTTTTAAATGTCCTTCATTTCAAATAAAGTTGTAGAAATTCGGGATTTTTTTTAATAAAATTTTAAAACTAGCATTAAAATGACGTAGTTATTTGTCTTTATATCAAGAGGGGCGGCCAATTCATTGGTTACCCTTGGTGACAAATTCAGAATTGCCATGCGTGGCAAAATTTCTAGCTACACCACAGATTCAGCGTCTACACAAACAAGGAAATTTTAAAACGAAAACAGAAGAAGCATCTGTGAGGTTGGTATCTCTTCCTTGAAGTGTGTTTTCAGTGGCACTAGTGAATGAATATATGTAAAGTTAATAATAATATATGAATATATGTAAAGTTAATAATAAGTTATGTCCTGTAAAGTTAATAATAATAATAAAGCTAATCAACACTAAGCTTTGGAATTTTACTGCTCTTATGTGATTGGTTACATTTAAGCAAACTGTCATAAATTAAACCCTAAAAACCTCCAATAAAAAAACGTTCCTAACACGAATATAGCACATAATGGCCAGAATTACTACCAGTTCTGCGAATGATAATCTTGAGCTTCAATTGTTTTCAAATCTTGGTAATAAAGATAGTTCTCTAAGCAATAAAGCGACAATCGAACGAGTTTTATCACCTTCTTTGCAGACGGTGCGTCTTTCGGCAACAAGAAAAGTGAACCTTTCCTCCAAGAGGGGAAGAAGAAAACGTTCCTAATGAGAAATTTATTTTATGAGCGCCACAGGAACAATTAACGAAAGCTTCCATCATCCATTACAATGTTACTTCGATATTGGATAATTTATGGAGTTCGTAAAAGTTTGCCGCCATCAAGCATGTTTGTTGGGAGAGGGGAAACCGACGGTGATATATTATTGAATAAATAGCGGCAAAGTGATAAAGTTGAAACGAATGATATTAGCTCCAGTTCTCTTTTGGCAGGTTTACCATCCTGTGTTCTTATAACTGCAATGAGAATTTAAATGTGAGTGGCTTTCGTTGGGGCAAGCTAATCAGTTCACAACTGGATTTGAGATAGCTATGAAATTAAAATAAACCATAGCCGAACTCGAGGTTTACGGCACTAATACGGAAGGTGGTTACACATTTTTAGTACGATATCGTGGCCGTTTAATTAACATTTAAATTGTAAAGAGCATTTTTTAAATGTTCAGTCTGATATCATTTTTTCTGGACTATGTCCTCATCGTGATTTCCATCACAAGAAGAGCTTCTCGTGAAATTTTCAAGGTATTGATTTTTATTCCTCTTCACTACTTTCCAGAGATCATCAATCGTGGTGGGTTTGCGCTTAGAAAGAGCTCTTTTCGAGATATGTAAGATGTAATAAAATACGATGGTTACGCTAAGAAATAATTGGCGATCTCAAAATTGACTGTTCTAAATTTGATGTTCCCCTCTTAGTTCATCGTTTCTCCCAAATTCGAGATCTTTCCAAGATCATATGACTGTTACATAACGCTGCTTGCAAAGAGAACGAACACCTAAAATTAACCAATCGCAGCTTAGCTGCATATTGCTTCCCGAGCAATTACATCATTCCTTTTCTTAAATTCTACCCTAGGCAGTATGGAAAATCTGGCCTGGAGGATTATCCGGCCACAACTAATTCTATATCCCAATCAGACTTTTTCTTCTTTCATTTATTATCACGAATCTTCTCGAAAAGCTGTACCTAAAAAGTGAAAGTATTTTAAAGGAAATCTGCAATGTCGCCACCAAAATTTACCCGTCATAATTGATACAGGCAGCCAAATAAATGTAATTTCTGAAATTAATTTAAATTGTATTAATGCACAAATTCAAATTTTAATTCTATACTTGAAAACACAACAAACATAATAAATTAACTGTGTTTTCAAGCAATAAACACAAATTTGATATTCGAAATAATACAATGAAGGCGATTTACAAAGTAAACCCAAGTTTAATAATTGGAATCTTGTAATTCAGACTATTTTCTGAAGATAACATATCCGACTTAAGATGATAAGTGATAATAATCTGAATCTGGGAGAATTTCTTATGTATTTAAAATGCATATAATATAACAATCATTCTATATTGCTTTATAATGATATTTGTGAAAAACATACATGCTGTCACACGAATATCATGAATGTCACACATGTCACACATGCTTTGATACGAAGTAGGAGTCAGAGCGGACTAGCTCTAAAGTGTTGGTGATTTGGTGCTGAAGACCATATACGACGGCATTGCAGATCATCCCAAGCCAAGGAAAATAAAACAAATGACGTCGTCAGACAAGTCAATGCTTTGAGACGGAACAGGAGAGAAATGAAACCAATTCTAAAGTGCTAGAACTCATTGTAGAAGGCAACATACGAGGGAAATTCAGAACACCCCAGAGCACGGATAATGAGACAGAAGATTTAAACAGACAATTAAATGCCATGACACGGAAAAGGAGTGACCAGAAAACAAAATATTGGAACTGTGGAGATGAAGGCCACGTACGAAGGAACCGTAAAAACTCCAGGGCATGGAAAATAAGACCATTTCCAAGCAAAGACGCAGGAAACAAATTAATGACCATATCGAGGAGCGAACGTTACCAGATAATGAAAGACCCTGTTTTAAACGCTCAAGATTTTTACAGTGAGTGGCAACAGTAACGGTTTGCCCATTAATAGGAATATCGATGGAGTTCCTTGCAATATGATCATTGACGCAGGAGCTAATGTTACCATCATTCGGAAAACTTTAGCTCAACAACTGAAGGATAAACTCATTTGGACGCTATCTTGTGTTACCCTCCACACTGTGTTTGGTGATAAAATGGACGTAGATGGGAAGTTAAACGGGAGCATCACGTTTGGAGCCGCCTGCCATCCCACGGCATATGTGGCAGAGATTACAGATCCTTGCATATTCAAATTGGACTTTTTAAGGAAATGCAATTTTTCTTTGGACTTCAAAAACAATAAGCTGTTTTCAGCATCTGAAGACAGGACGATCCATCTTCAAAAGGGTTCATCGCCTGGAAATGCCCACGTCTCATGTGAAAGACCCTACTCAGAAAGCTGCCGAAATTATACTAGGGTCGGAGAGAAACACCAGACTACCAGCTATTCTCCATCTCAGATGCTCTTCGGTCGAGACCTTCGTCTGCCTTGTGACTGCCTGTTTGATCTCCATCTAGATGCGCCTGTTATGTAGAGAAATTATCTGATAGCGTTATAAAAATTAGGTGAATGATTTTATGATTTATGGAAATCTTAATTTTTATTTGATTATGAATTATTTATTTTAAGGCTTTAATTTTGGGGAAAGACAGATGCTTCTGGGAATATTATTTAGTTTAAAAGAGTATTATTTATTTTCCTCTATTTGTAAATCTTGTACAAACTTTTATTCATTGTGAAAGAAGCAGGGAAAGGGAGGCAATTTTCGCCAAGTCATGATTTCGCGCGCTTTAGAATGTTCGAGAAAGAATTTTCATTGTTAGTTGACCTTAAGAGAGGAAAGTACGTGACGGAAAGGTCAAAGGTTGTCTTTCAATGTAAGTCATTCAGGTTTTGGCGATTGAGGGTCCGGTTGTTGGCTAAGTGAAGAAGGGCGCGCATGCGCGATCACCCTTATTTCCGCATTCTGGAGTTGAAAACGAAGATTTTGCCATAATTAAGGGGGCGATAAGTGAAGCCATAGTGGGAGCCCGTTTTTGTGAAGGAGACGAAGGAAATTCGAGTTGGATACACACTTACTTTTGGCTGACTCTCGGACTGACTTGCTGATTTTTGGGCTTGCTGGACAAAATGTAAGTGACTCCGAGAGGTGTTTTCCGGCGGGGAGCGGCAAATATGCTCCCCGGCCGCGTTTTGGTTAAGAGGCGAGACTCTCTTACACACTTACTCTGGACTCGCTTAGGCACTCTCTGACTGACTCGCTGATTTTCGGGCTTGCTGGACAAAATGTAATTACGACGAGAAATGTTTTCCGGCGGGGAGCGGCAAATATGCTCCCCGGCCGCGTTTGGTTAAGAGGCGAGACACACTTACTCTGGACTCGCTTAGGCACTGTCTGACTGACTCGCTGATTTTCGGGCTTGCTGGACAAAATGTAATTACGAAGCGGGATGTTTTCCGGCGGGGAGCGGCAAATATGCTCCCCGGCCGCGTTTGGTTAAGAGGCGAGACTGACTTACTCTGGACTCGCTTAGGCACTCTCTGACTGACTCGCTGATTTTCGGGCTTGCTGGACAAAATGTAATTACGAAGCGGGATGTTTTCCGGCGGGGAGCGGCAAATATGCTCCCCGGCCGCGTTTGGTTAAGAGGCGAGACACACTTACTCTTGACTCGCTTAGGCACTCACTGCTTGGATTCGCTGACTTTCGGGCTTGATGGACTTGTTGACGGAGACTGAGAAAAAACTTGTGGGTGTTGCGAAGGAGAAAGGAAAAGATTTAGTCGGCATCGAGCTGTGTTTTCGGCGGGGAGCGGCAATTATGCTCCCTGGCCGCGGGTTTTCTCAAAAATGTGAAGAAAAAAAAACTGTTGAGCGAATAACAAAAAAATTAACAGAGACTTGGGTCTCTATCTGTATCGGCAAAAGTCAGGACGATGTCCTCTGAACTCCGACTTGAAAACAGAAGGAATTATGTCACCTTAGTCAACTGGAAGCCTGCGTTAGCCTTTCTCTAAAATGCCTAGCTTAATTGTCTACGTTTTCCTTGGTGGAGCTGAGAGTCTAGGCAGACAGCCGTGCGGTGTAAGCTGTTCTCTTGCTTCCAGTGGGAATAATTTTCTTCTATGGAAAACAGTAGCAGGCGTAAGATTTGACGGTATAGCTGATGTAATTTATTGTCGTGCCGTTCGAGTCTCTGTCTTGCGGATTTGCCAAGTGACGTAAGGATAGAGCTAAGATATGAGCTCTCCTCCACTTCAAGATGTCCACTCAAGATAAGTATTATTTTTTTTTTTGGTGTGTTGGAACTTTAGGCAAGTTTTTCCAAAAACGTCCTTAGCAGTAAAAACAACGTCGAATCTAAAATTTAACTCTCAGGCCATAAATTGTTTCCCTTCCCTTTCTTTTAAATCACCAGTCAAACCTTAAGTTTTTTTTATGAATTTAAATGAACAGACTCTCAGATGAGGTTAAGATTTTTCTTATTGTGTTGTAATTGAATAAACTGATATTTAATCTGGAACCTCTTGCAGTATGTTTTCTTTATATATTTAATATGAACTTTTCCTTTATATCTTGTATATGTTTTATGTTTTCGATCCTCTCACGGCGCGGTCCCGGAATGCATTTTTTTCACAACGCAAAAATGCTGTACACGTTTCACTATACGATCACTCCCTTTAACGGCAAGTAGTTTCATATTTAACATTTAACAATATAGGAATTTCAGATATAACATGGTACCTAGAAGTAAAACTATTTAACCATTGTCACGAAACTTTTTCTTCATAACATTCTGATACAAGATGGCGAAACTTTCTTTTAACATAACACGCCTTCATCGCCTGAGGAATACATCCAAGATGTCCAGGCCAAGTGATGCACCGTTCCGCACGAAAGTGAGTCAACTTGGCGACGGAGAAGATGAAGACCCGATACGACTCAAGAGCTACTGAACATCAATTCCACGAAGGAGTGGTTGTGGAATCCGACTCGACGAAAAGGACTCTGTCCGAAACTAGAGTCACCTTGGAATGGCCCGTACACAGTCCTAAACAGACTGAACGACGTCGTGGTTCGAATCCGTAAGTCATCGAACTCCAACCCTAAAGTCGTTCATTACCAGAGATATACTATACAATATATACCAGATACTATACCAGAGATAGAGATATACTATACCAGAGATTACATAGATCATACTATGGCCATAGTATGTAATGTATATAATTGTAAGTAATAAAAGACCATGGTCTTCTTTGTTTCTAACTTTGTAAAATTTATGTACTCATTTGATTTGTATTTGATTTGTATTTGATTTGATTTTCATTTAGTATCTGATAGAATTTGATTTGTTACTTATTGCAATTATTGTTTATGTTGTTTGTAATGTAATGTTTATTATTGCAGTTTTGCCTTAGTTGTAGGTTTGGCTTCCTGTCCGGGGATTATACTGCCCGGGACGTGCACTCCTTTGGAAGGGGGTAGTGTTACGGATTTTGTATTTATTAAGCTATTTTAGTAGAATTAATTAAGATTGTTTTATATCCCCCTGCAGTGCAGCACGAGACTTATTTAAGGTGAAAGCCACTCCGGAAAAGTTAAAATACAGGAGCACGAGCATATAATAAATAGATATCTCGTAATTGCATTTGTTTTCCAGAAAACTCGAGAAATAAAAATTACCAGAATGTTTACGCGCATGATTAAAAAGCTTATAAAAGCCGGATCAAAACATCTCAATTCAGTTGTTTATGAATTGTTTTCTTAGTGCTGTTATTGATTGCAGCAAATTCGTGGTGAGATCGGATTAGCCTTCTGTGTTTTGAACTAAATTCTATTTAACATTTTAGATATTCTTACAAATGTTCACAGTATCAGGCACTAGTAGCCAGTAGAACACAAATACGTTTAATAGAATGCAATACAACCAGTAGCTATACATTAAAGTAATAAAAACGTTAAAATAAAACGTAGTTCAAAGAGAAAGAGAAAGCTAGTTCAGATATGTTCAGATAGTTCTCTGGCTTTTTATGGCTTTTAATCTGTCGCGGGATATTTCTGGTAATTTCTTTGCCCCTCTAGATTTCTGGAAACCAACAAGACGATGGAATTAAGGTTACAGCTAACACAGTAGTCAATTACATTTCTTCAATTTCAATACAAATTAAAGAGATAATTTATTCAATATTAAAATGCACATGATATTAGAATTTTACTTTTTTGGCGTAGCTTTCTCTTAAAATTTATCACGCGCTGCGTTGCACGGGGAAATAAAACAATTTTAATTATAATTCTACTAAAATTATCTATTTAAATACAAAAATCCGTAACAATATATTAGATGTAACATTTGAAGCGTCTAATTTCTGTTCTGAATAGAATGAATTAATTCTACTATTTTGAAAAGCAAATTTTCTAGAATGTAACAAAACAACAAATTATGTGACAAGAGCTAACAGAGAAGAATTTATGGCTCCAAGTCAGATAAAGAAACTAAGGAATCTTTTCTATTTATTTATTTTGTCTTACAGGAAATGGCACTGTTCCTGTAAGACACTTACAGGAAATGGAAAATTTGCACTACGGCTTGGTAGTCATTGAAACATTTTGATTCTCAGCGCTTCAAAAACGGAAGAAGTGAGTAACAAAAGAAACTGCTTCTACGACTTCTTTCGTAATGCGACGAAATCTCCTTAAATTGCTTTCTTGTCTTTTAAAAACTTAAATTTATGCACTAAGAAACAATAAAACCTATTATATATATTTGTAAGAATATAAAATATATTTTCTTGGTCCACAATGGAATACAGTAATAAATATACATCATGTTAATGCAGTCTTTAAAGATTACAAATAACTACAATTTTGACTAAAATTGGGTAACTGTATTAATATATATTTACAATTATATGAGTTATAAATTTCAAAGTTCATCTTTTTTTAGATTCTAAACATATATAATATTATATAAATCCATAATTTATTAATAGTATTATATACAATAATAAAAAAAATTATTGTTAATGGCGAAATTTTAACTTTTTAATAATTTGGCTTGCATTTGCTGTGTATTTTTCGAATATGCATAAACATACATCATAAAAGGAATCATACTGTTACGTTTTTGCATTTATTTAGTTTTGCTATTTTTTACTAAATACAAAATAAATAAATGCGTTTTTGCATTTATTTAGTTTTATTTAGTTTTTGCATTTATTTAGTTTGCTATTTTTAATAGAATTGTTATTAAAATTGTTTTACATTCTTGTGCAATGCAGCAGGAGACTTATTTAAAGAGAAATCTACACCGAAAAATTAACGATACAGGAGCACGCGCATTTAATAAATAGATACCGTGTAATTGTATTCTTTTGTTTTCCAGAAAGCTCGAGAAATTAAGAGAAGCTTCTCGTGCATTTAAAAAGATTATAAAAGCTGGATCAAAACATCTCAATTCAGTAGTTGTTTTATGAGTTATCTAGAAAACTCTATTTGTTACTCTATTTGTAGCAAATTCGAGGTGAAATCGGGTTAGCTTTCTTTGTTTTGAATTAAGTTCTGTTGAACGTTTTAGTAGTTTACAATATAATTACTGTGAGATATTGGGATATTGTACGAATATCTTTAAGGAAATTTAAGCATTTTGCTTTTATTTGCTGTGATAAGAATACATTTTATTCACTTTTCATCGGACTTGTGCATTCAATTTATTATGAACCCGTACGCACGCAACAATACAATGAAAAATATACAGAAAATCGTTAGGTTTATATAAAAACTGAATGAGGAAGAAAAATTTCAGTTATATTGCTCTCAAATATCACTTGGTATAAAAATATCACTTGGTATAAAATTAGTTGGCATTAGATTAAATTAACTCTATTACCTATTAAAAAATAATTTCATTGAAACCTCTGTTTGCGACGTCTCTAAGAGGTCTCTAAGAGCTCTAAGAGTTTCGACTTCTCTAAGAGCTGTATGTTTGAGAGTAAAAACAAACACTGGCAATGAACGTCACCTTTCTAAGATCACCCCATCAGCAGAGCTCCAAAATCTTCTAAAATCGTGAATGGTCACGTTTAAAGAGATTTCGTGTACTTTTAATAAAGCATATACATTAATCTTAATAACCTCCTTCTTCTTACTAATCCCTCAGATCTATATCAGATCAGATCCGTAAGTTCATTCGTCTTCATAACTGTCAATACGAAATTGCGTCCCTTCAGCAGATCTTCGCGCACCAGGGCAACGCAGCCAATTAGATGATGCGCGATGGCTTCATAGTTTTAACATTTGGCGATGGTGGGAAAAGTTTTAGCACCAAGGAAATATCTGAGGGTCCTTAAATGTCCTGAAGTCAATCGACCCAGAACCGTTTCGTCCTCCCTGTTATCCTTGAAAGCAATAGCAGTTTTATAATCTTTACCACGATACCATGAGTATCCAAGAATTGTTAATTAAAGCCTTTATTCTCGAGTACATTCAAGGTCAGATGTTCAGCATAAACCTGAGTCATGGAAGTACCCTCCTTTGCTAGTCTTAGTTCGCCAAATCTTTATTGCACGATTGTTAATTTTTATTTCCTTTCAAAGCAGTCGAATCGTGGATCTCTTACTTTAGAAGTACATGACATTTTAAAAAAAAAATGGACGCTATATAACAAAAACATAACTAGATTCTGATAAACATCTTGTGAACATGCCTCAAATTCATTATTCTTTTCGGAATAATTTATCTGAAGGAAACATTTAATAAATATTGAATATTAAAAGCTAACTCAGGGTAAAGAAGTAAGGGTCATCTCGTTGAAATCGTTTTAATTGACGAGAACAGATGTTCATTTTATCGCAAAGTGACTTTTCGAAAAGCTGATGAAACGGGGAAGAGAATCGGTGAGGCAAGGCAGTGGACGAAACAGCGCTACTACATATCCTAAGTCGCGCTTTCGAGACATGAAAAACGCAATTTGAATTTCGTCAATCGGCCCGATAGAACGGAAGATATAAAACTGTCACTTTTTTTCCCGTGCGCAGTGTACTTCTAATTCATATATGTGTATTGAAAAAAAAATCAGTTGATTGTTCTTATTGAAACTACCTGTTTATCTTGATAAATTGTAGAGACATTGGGTATTTTTGGAAGCAGGCAAGATGAAAAATTAGCAACACCTTCCCTCGGAATCGAACCGCGGATCTCGCAATTACGCGCTGGGCGTGCACACCGCAATACCACGAAGGCATGCCAAGAAGGCGGGAGAAATACCTTATATAAGATATTTTCTCACCCAATCTATTACCGTGCAGAAACACGACCACAGCAGCATTCTTCATTCGATTTAACACTATTAAATAAATTTCCGACAGTTTGACTAAGAGTGCTAGCAGAACAATTACTAAAATAACCAAATTCAATTATTTTTACGATTGTATTAGAAATAAAGTTCTGGGAATAATACTTCAAACGTTAGAAATAATTTATTGCTTTGAATTTATCACTGGAAACAATTTATCATTTTGAGTTCTGCTGAGATACTGTTGTTTATACCCGATAAATAAACCACCCTTTCGTAAGATCTATTTTTTCTTTTTTTTCTTTTTTTTTTTTTTTTTAAACTATTCATGTATCGTACCATTTTCTATGATTTCTATTATTTTTCAAGACATTCAATATTAGTTATTCATTTACACTGCGAAATTTAGAAAAAAATTCGCAAATTTACAGCATCTCAACATTTCCAAAAAGTTTGCTTACGTAGCTAGTTTACTGTCTTCAAAGGGTAGCTTGACTGGAACACGAGGTAAAAATCCATTATCGTTGGCATCGTTTCGTACGATTTTTCGTATTTCTTTCTATTGTTCGAACTAGTCAAAGTACGCAATTTGAAGCAACATGTACGGTCTTCGAGTAGAAACTTTGCGGGTGAGAACCTATCTTTCACATTGGTTTCTAGCAAAAGCACGTTTTATGGAAAATGTTGAGGTTGCCTATGACATTGTCGAATTAGATGTCTTAACCAGCGCCTGATTTACGAAATGAGAAACCTCTTTCATCTGCAGTTTTGCGCACCCTTATCTTAATATGCGGAATATATTTACTATTTTTTTTAATTAATTAAGAACTTGGGACTCTTTCCATTTCATTTGATTATGACAAAGCACTCGAGGGCTCTCTGCCTAAGGGGAGGAATGCCGTCGTGGAGGACATTCTAAGGAAAACTGACTCGTTACACATGAGGAAAAACAAGAAAACGCCCATACAAGCCAAGCTCGTTCTCAGGATTCGTACTCGGACCGAACTACCAGTGTTAAGCAACTTAACCGTTTGGCCGCTGGTGGGCTAGAATCCCCCGAGTCTCTCGCGATAATGACTTTAAGCTTTATTGGTGTAGAATTGTAACGTGTATTTAAAAAGAAAAGGGAAATCACTTTTTATCAACATTAAATTTCAAATTTTTATGTACTTTTTCCTTGGAAAATATTTCCACCAGTAGCCTAGTGATTAAGACCGCTAAATGCTGGTAATTCGATCCAGGTTGGAATCCAGACGAATGGATTGCCTGTATGATTGATTTCGTGTTTTTCCCCCATCTACAATGTGAATACCAGCCGTTTTTCCTTAGAAAGGATTCCACGAAAGCATCCCTTCTTTCAAGAAGATAACTTTCGCATGCTTTGCCGTATTCCAGCAACCTACCTTAATAATTCTCGACAATTGTAGTAATACATTCATGTAATAATGTAAGTAGTAATATTTTAAAACTATTACGCAGCTTATTTTTCTTTTTTAAATAAAAGCTTAATTAAATCATTCTTTTAACTGAGAGTTACGTTAGCTCGAATTTTTCCCAATATTTAATAATTCCAAAATAAACATTTATCGGTGAATCATCAGATCTCTAGGTTAAAATGCTCAGCGTTGTGAAGCAAATATATTATAAAAATTTTAAGCGATTCTTTCAATAGATAACAAACATAAAAGAGGAATATAAATATTAATTGTCTTTATATTATGAAAAATTTATGAATAATCATTTAATGTAATTACGTTTATGTCCAAGATTATGTTTATCTCATCCTCATTATATGTCTTCAGCTGCTGTTTTGGCATTTATATGACACTTTAAGCCAGATCTCTCGGTACAGAATTCCTTACATGTAACGGCTATTCTCTTACACTGAAACTAAATCCGTTACGTCAATGCATTATAATGGTTTTTGACCTTTTATCTCTCTTTAATGTACATGTTCGTTGTAGAGTTGTTTTATATTTTCCTTCACTGATACCCTGGATTGATTCCAACTCTAACTAAATCATAATTTATCACATTTCCTGCACTAACTGCATCAAAGCCTCGAAATTTTAAAGTGATACAAGAACGGTTTTCAGCACACGAATCGAGAAGAAGTTATTTGCAGATTCATTGCAGATCTTGTCTTCCCAAACGAGCATTCGTTTTCAATATTCTTTTAAAATCATTTCTTACAGAAATAAATATAGTACATACGAATCTAGTTTTAGAGTACTTGTCAAAGTAAAGTTTATTCTTACTTACATAGCATGTTACATATCATGTTACATAGCATGTTACCACTCAATGCATTGAAGCTTACTCAAAAGAAAACTGAACCCTTCATTCGCATCTTAAAGCAGTTTTTATTTCTGGCGCAATATGCAAATATGTATTTATAATACTATATCGTAATTCTACAATTCCAAACTGTTCTTAAAATAAAACCATAAAAGCTTCAAATTTGTTAGAAAGAAAAAAAAAGTTTGAGATCCTTCTTCAATAAAAATACTTTTAGTAGACAGCCATTTAGCACAGAAATGAGCCTGAATCGAAATAACACCTTTCTGTGGTCTTACTTGCTCAATGGCATTAGTGGAAGAAAGTAAGAGGTACATTATTTAACTTTACTTTTGTATATACAAAGTCCTGTTCTTTATGGAGGCTAGCGTGAAGATAGCGGTGGCTAACTAACACTTTAAATTTATGACAACTTCTTACTGTACTTCCTCGCGTAGTTTCCGCCTAGCATTAAGTACCAGGCTGTGAAAATATTAAACATAGTCTCATTATTGTCCCCTTCGTCAATGCTTTCAGAGAATGAGCTCCTCTAAATTATAAAAAAAATTCGCCCACGTAGTCATTGTTTTCGTCTTACTAACAAAGATAAACCCTTGCGAACTACCCACGAAGGTCACGCCGAACTTTAGCTCCCCTTCTAACTGCCGAACTTTAGACAGCCTCGTACAAAAAAACGAAGAAAACATGAGGTGCAGTCAATCCACCAATTTCGCAAGTAGCGTACATATTCCCCTTCTCTAATAATCTATGGATGTTTTCAGGCCTAAGGAGTAGCGGAGAGAACGATAAGAACGGGCGGGATTCGAGTGACAGGGAAGCAGAAATGAAGGCATTTTATTAGCCGCTGGTATTGTATTCTTATTGGAATATATGTTTCTCAATACTGTGATAGTTGCCAGTAGTTTATCCATGACTACTTTTCATTTATTATATTCTTACCGTAACCGTGTCCTTCGGAAATTAAATGACTCGCATATTTTTCCCCTTTCCATTTTCGGACCATAAAATTACGAATACAGTATTCATTTTGTTCCATAAGATAAAACAGCGTTCAAAGTTATCTCGACAGAGCAAGCACGCACCCTTTTTCTCTCTCTCTGTTTCGTCCTCATTCCACGATGCACATGCTGTTTGTTTCTTCTCACGTCACTCTTATGTTTCGATAGGAATCATGTATTCTAGAATACATACAATTAAATACTGCCGCGGATAAAAACAAATAATACTGTGACAGCATTCCCTATCAATGGTATTAGCTGGCGCATTCGCACTTCTTTTTTTAACACTTTTCAGGTGCAGTTTTGTTTTACGCTGTTGGTTTTGGGTTGCAATTTTTCAACCTTATCAAACGACAAATGTAAAGAGTTTTCTTAGACAGGGTACAGTTAACGTAAAACTCGAATAATTCGCTTCAGGATAATCGGATGTTGAATGAGCATTAGTCGCGCAGCTGGTATAGAGGTCAGTGACACTGTCCGCTGTACCAGTGGGCCCGGGTTCGAATCCCTAATAAGGCAGGGATGTTTGTAAGCGTATAATATCCATGCGGCTAAGGGGCACTCAAAATGCATGGCGAGCCGTACATCCTCTCGAAAGGTTCAGGGTAGGGAAAGAGGGGTATGAGACTCTCGCCTCCCCCCGGTGTTCTCTCCCTCAACATTGGGGAGGAAGCTTAAAAGTTAGTTGTGTTCAGCAATATTTCATTCACCTGTGGTACTACGGAGGTTCTGGCTTAGCTTCTAACCGTACCTGCAGACTCTAGTTATAAATGTTGTCATTGTATTCAAATGTTATACTTTTGTAATCAAGATTATTTTCTTCAGTCCTTGCCTTTGTATTTTCTTATGAGAATAATGAAACATAGATAACCGCTTGTCAACTATTTCTCTATGAGAAAGTAACATCTGTTAAGAAAAGCGATTTTTCCCCCGATAGGTCTACTTTAACATCTCGTCTTATCAGTGTATTTTGTGATACATAGAAATAATCTAGCACCACTCATAGTAGAAGACACATTGACATTTTGAATCATCTAGTAAAAACATGTTAAACATATTTATGGATACATATTGTAAACTGGAACATTTTTAAACGAGTTTTGAGTGAGTATTTGCATTGCATATTACTTTTTAGCACCAATTTTGAGAGTCTTATATTAAATGCTTTGTAAATACTTGTCATTACCAAAATATTTTCGCAGCTATTTCTGTCTTTTAAACAATTATGAATGTCTAGAAAATGATTTTTTAATATGCTCTACGAGTTTATTAATCCGTTCCTTTTTGAAATATACTACCGCTCATACTAAATTGTAATTGTTCAAAATTTTAGACTTGAAATGTGTATTTTATTTACATTTTTTTACTTTTATTTCATATATCTAAATTTTCTTTTATTTTTTTGCACTAACTTTTTTTTTTAATCTGAAGTTAATCCGTGTTAATTTGTGTTTAATCTGTGTTTTCACACGTTCAATTTGTCCGGTGTTTGAAGTCCGTGTCCTGCGAATTACTATTGAAAAAGTTTCAGTGGCAAATTTTAGTTAAGACAATTTGACAGAAAGAGGTCAGTTTTTCATACGGCTTTTTACTCCTGCTGGTAATTTTTACTTTTGGTCGTGCCACGTTTGGTTGCGTTACTTTCTACTATCAGGTATTCCTAATTAATACGACCTGGTATGTATTACTTCAGTTCATCAGTTATGCTATCTGGCAAAATAACCTATTCTCAGAGTGGTGCCATTCGATGTTCCATAATATCTTTAACTTTCAAATTCTAATTATAATTATTAAATACTCAAGAGGTTTAAAAGAATAAATATATTGTTGGTTTATATCATTATTTTCAATTACATACATATGTAATTAATATTAGCTAGCCATTAGTAAAAAATATATAATCCTGAAAGCTCATTCAGGCAGGAAGGCGTAGGTGGAAAATTAAAAGTTAAAGGAAAGGCTTGTTCCAAAATAAAAATAACTATCACAAAATTAAAATAAACCCTACAAGCCTCAGAAGGGAATTTTAAAAAGCTTTCTCAAATAAAAAATACCTGAATTTTATATTACAGCTAGCTCTCTTTGTCCCGATTTGTCAGCGTTTTAACCCAGGCATAGCCAAAATATCGTTCGAGAACCACATGCGATGATCTGGCATGTTAAATGAAGCTTGCATTGCAACAAGCAACAGTTTTGCTTGTCAAGAATAATACCTGATCATACACTATAAAAAGTACTGCAAAATTACTTTCCAAATTTTTAGGTGTTTCAGAATCATTCGCAACCTGTTTTACTTTTAAATTACATAAGGAAAAATACATAGGGGAAAATAGAATATAAAATGGCGAGAAAATATAATTATGTGATGAAAAACAAAAAAAAATTTCCTTTTCACAAATAAGGTTTCATATTTATTCTACACTATCTACCAATAAATATTTGGACAACTGTGAGAGAAAAGAAAAACAAAATTTATCCAAATTGAATGGTTGGTAGAGCCTCCACGAGCGGCAATTACAGCCTCAATCCTCCTGGACATGCTTTCCACAAGTCCTTGTATGACGGCTATTGGAGTTTTCTTCCACTTGGCTTGGAGAAGACATGTCATTCCTGCACTGATATTGGACGGTTGTTGAACCCTTTAATTTGGCCAGTCTATTCGCTTAACCCCGTTTTCATCATACCATTCCACGGTGTACCTCGCAACATGACAGCTGGCGATGTCATTTTGAAAGTAACATGGGTCCAACTCGTAAAACTGCCACAACGTAGGAAGCACACTGCTATCCAAAATAGTGCAGTAGGTGTCGGTGTTCAGTTGACCATGAATTTGGACCAAGGGCTCTGTCCATACCAGGAGAAACATCCCCAGATCATAATTCCATCTCCGCCGAACTTTACTGTGGTCCCAATGCTTTCTGGTAGGAGGCGTTCTCCAGACAGACACTAGACCCAGACCCTGCCATCCCTATGGTATAGGGTGAATCTTGATTCGCTGGTCTAGAGAACTCGTTTCCAATGATGGCGTGCTTTATACCAGATTAACCGAGAAGCGCGCTGAACTTTGTGATTAAAGTCTTATGGGCAGCAACGCGACCACGAAAACCAAGCAGATGTGCTTTTTTAAGGATGGTATTCATCGAAAAATACTTCCGATTGCCTGTTGAAACTCCTGAAGTATGTGTGACATCGGTTGGATGCGATTCTTCCTAATTTCTCTGGACAGCACCCGTGGGTCCCTATCTCCCCGTTTCGTGGGTCTGCCGACTCGAAACATATTCCGATAATAACCGCTCACCTTTCACTGTTAACCAGAGACTGTTAACCAGAGTCTGAATCACATAAGTTACTGTCGAATTGGGGTGATTCCGCTCACTAGATATTCCCCTTAACGATCGGCCTTTCTTGTGATACCTGCCGATTGCACGATTTCTCAAAATCAAATATCTCTGCACCACTCTTGCAATGTTGTTTCCTGAACGGTATTCAATGGTGAAGGGTGTGACGTATATCAGGACTGCACATACTGGCATTCACAATGATGTCCAAATACTTATCGATAGATAGTATATAAACGAATGCTACAGTTTTCTGCTCATCTATGTTATCATTATTAACATATTTGAATACAGAAATAATTGCTTTTAGTATATAACATTTAAAAACAAATCTTCGTTTTGTGGCTTAGAAACATTTAGTAAAACATCAAAAATTTTATAAAAACTATTTACATTCTTTATTGCTTTAGGCCAATTGCTTATATATTATTTTTAATCCTAAGTTGCGAATAAGAACACTACACTTTAGATTTTATAATACTATTATTTTATGTTACAACACTACAGAAGCTTTGGCAATCAACGGAGCGGGAGTATCAAAAATGAAAATAGGACTTTACCCTTTGTTAAGTTAAAATACAGAGCCACTTATTAGATATGAAAAGAAAACTGGCACTTGGCCATCTGGATTCGACTAAGCAACATGCCAGAACATGTAATAGATCTGAATGGAGTTAATTACTGTCAATAAATTAGTTAGTTCTTTTGCTATACAGTCCATTCATTAGTTAAGAATCATAGTACACCCTTCTTTAAAAATAATTGCCCATGTGTTAGGAAATTTCTCAGATTTGTATGCGTAATAGAAATTGAAAACATGTAAAAACACTTTTTGTTATCATAAATAGTTTTACCGGTAAGACAAGTGGAAACTGTAAATTGTTTCTATCAATTCTGTCTTTGCTCATATCAGCACTTTCTTTAGAAGTTGAAGATTTAAACGATAAATATTTTTACAGTAAGGCAAATGTGAAGATAAAGCATCCTTTTAAAACCTCGGACGAAACAAATTTGTTTTTATAGAAGTTCCTTTTATTCTCATCAAAATTCTCGATTACTCTTTGAATATCTGGTTGAAGGCAATATTTTTACCAAATTAAGACTGAAAACAAATTTGTTATCGACTACCACTGTAGCTTCACTAGGTGTGTGTATGATTGTGGCAAAGCCTCGAGGGCTATCTGCCTAAGGGAGGGATGCTTTTGTGGAGGACGCTCTAAGGGAAACTGGCTCGTATACACGTTACACATAGGGAAAACCACGAAAACACCCATGCAGCCAGCCCGTTCGCGGGATTCGAACCTCGGACCGAAATACCAGTGTTCAGCGACTTTACCGCTCGGCTGCTGGTGGGCCCAGCTTCACTAGGAAAGCTCATAAATAGATTGCATAAAAGAAAAATGAATTTTCAAGCAAGACCTTGGGTTTCCATTAAGGTATAAATTTAAGGAAAATTCTATATAGCTGAATTCCAGGAAATATACTTATCATCCTGATATTCCGAAAAGCCTGCGAGTATTCGAGGAAGATTTGTATGTTCCTTCTTACAGTATGTTATTATTCAAAATGTGATATTTTAATTAATAACATATATAATTACAGATTTAATTAAATGTTTTTACAGTGACGACTAACTGCAATGTTGTTTGTTAGCACACAATTAATTTCAGAGTATATTGAATTCCAAATGTTATAGAAGCTTAACTGTATAAAACGTGAAATAAGACCTAATTTTTGAATTATCGAGAAATATATAATATTTCAAAATACACAAATTACAGTATCTATTCTAGTATCTTTTTCAATTAAACGTTTATAAAGTATAAAAAACTGAGATTTTTATAAAAATGTCTTACATATCTTACAATGTTTTGAGGGACTGAAATTCTGGTGGTGAATAATAAATAATCATTACTTGTATATAAAAGCCTATTTTGGAAAGAAAATAAATTCACTTTTTCAGAATTTTGGTAATTCAGCGCAATTAGGTACGCAACAAGTATAAACCATTTTCCAACAATGTCCTGTAGAATAAATAAAATACTTATCAGTCTTTAATAAATATGCATGCATTATAAAAAAAAATATCACAATATAACTACAAGCTAACTACAAGCACGTGGAATCACGAAGTAGATTTGTTATGCCTACTAATTCTCCTGCTAGTGATGTCACTCGCAGCAGAAGCGGGGTCTTATTCTGTAGAAATATTAGGTATTTTAGA
Organism: Stegodyphus dumicola; assembly: GCF_044657685.1. Taxonomy (NCBI): domain Eukaryota; kingdom Metazoa; phylum Arthropoda; class Arachnida; order Araneae; family Eresidae; genus Stegodyphus; species Stegodyphus dumicola. Next base: position 1,816,646 of record NC_140769.1, on the reverse strand, counting down.
AGCAGGAAAGGTGAAAAATATGCAACGCCTTCGCCGGGAATCGAACCATCGAACCGCGGACCTCTGGAATCCGCGCCCAGCCTGCAGACCCCCACATGCCAAGAAAGTGGGAGAAATACCTTATAATTCTTCCGGTGGTGACGATTATACCCACTTATCTATGGTTGAGCATTGTGAGTCTACTGTATTTTAACCTGACCTGACCAGAATTATTTTTTTATTTTAAATATTACTTAACGCAATTTTTTTAATGCAAAGCTTTAGAAAAAGTTACCAAACTAGAGAATAAGACATGATAACAATGGCCTAATCTGAAGATTCCAATCCTGACGACAAAAATCTATGTTGGAATCGATGGAAAGAAAGGAGGCGTTGCCTCTGGACAAAGAGTTTATATTACTATACTGCCATAGTAATAAATCAAAGATGAGTAGCTGCGTTCCTATAAATCTCCTTCGCTATCGTTTTCGTGTAAAGACACGAAACAAAAAGTTAGCGGGGCGTTAAATATAGCTGTGGTTAAAAAAAAGGAAGTAGTAGTTCCCCAAAAAATATTGTTACGAAATGTACAGGCGCGGTAAGATAGCTTCCTCGCAAAGCAGTTTTAGGGTTGCCATAAAATGGCAAGGGAAGGCAGAGTTGCCACATTTGGCGAGAAATCACCCATTTGGCGATATTTGGAGACAAAAATTGGCGATTTACCATGGACGGATGGAGAACCTTCTGGAACGAATTCTTACCGCTTTAGCCAGAATGTTCTCGAACACAAGCCAAAAGCTATATAAACCCTGCTAGTTCGCAGTCAGTGAGTGTGTGTGTGCCTCGTCTAGAGTGCGAGTTAGTTAAGGTCAGTTTACACCTGTCAGAGCGGCTCGGAGCGAGTCGCTCCTTACGATTACTTTGACAATGTAAACGCTCACTTCGACGGAGTACAAACGTAGGGGAGATGAGTCAGCGCTTCCGTTTCTACTTTGAACCTGTTGAAAAATCTCTCCGGGCAGTTACTCCGAGCAGCGTTCGCAGGGACGTCGTGACAGCGAGTTCTATAATCCGAGATTAAACGATAGCCAAACCATGGCATTTTTTAATGCATACGCATCTTATGAAGTGTTTTACTTCTATAATTATGTGAGCTTACATTCATTTTTCTACAAGCATCCCTACATGAGGATGCAATAAATATATGATAAACTATAAAAATAAAAAATATAAAAAAATTATGAAAAAGATATGTAGATCTGTTTTATTGGGGATATTTAAATTTCTTGCTTTGTATAAAAACATTCTGGGCTATAATTCGTTACAATTCAGCTTGGATGTGTGAGTGCAAGCACTGAAGGTGTATTAAGGTTTATACAAATTATACTAGATGAATTCTAATCTCCTTAAACTATCCGTTTTAGCATTTTAAAAGTATAATCACTATATTTACGCATTATTAATCTTGTTGATATCACTTTGTGTGTTGTTCAGAAACACAGTTTCAGTAGGATCCAAAAGTAACAATTTGCGATAAATAACTTCCTCTTGGAACTATGTCATAATATATATATTCTTTTACCTGTGGTAATATATGTAATGCTCCCAAGTTTTTGCTACTTCTTATTTATTTAAGATTTTCTGAATAATTAGGTAGATATCATACAGTTTACTTCTGTCGTGTTAATGGTAGCTTTGAATAAATATTCAATGTGTTAATTTTGCATTCTTCTCTAGAAATAACACACAGTTCCAGTCAGAACTCTGCATAATTAATTCATGCACAAAGAGCTACTGATTCTGTCGATTCTGGATGAATAAATATATTCTTTCTATTAATAAATAATAAAACACATTATCACTTTTACATTATTTTGTAAATGATTAATTAGGTGTAAATAAACAGTTGTATATAGTAGAAGAACTTTGTTAATTTGACTTTCAGTAACCACAGTTGACTAAATAACTTCTCTCAAACTGAGTTTCTTTTAAATTCTTGTATCTGATATGCAATAACGTTTTTGTAACTTTGGACATTCTCGTCCGAAATTCATTTAATAGTTCATTTGATACTCCTAATTCATCGCGGCAAGCTACCCATTTTTTTTTTTTTTTCCTCCCCTCCCAAGAGCAGAAATTAATTCGTTTGAAACTGCTTCGCAGACTTCAAGCACTGCAGCCTAAGAACATCTATGTATGTTCAATGCATATTCTTTCCTGCAGCTGCGACGTCGGTATCCATTTCGTAAACAAACGGAGGCGAGTTGTCAGTCCACTCTGATTGGTGTAAACCATCTATCAGAGTACAGGTCCGTACTCTCGGTTCGAAACGCCCGGACGAGCGGCTCGCTACGAGCAGCTTTGACAGATGTAAACTGGCCTTTAGTATCGAGTGTGTCTCGTCTAGCGAGTCAATCCCTGCGGAGTCGATCGAGTTGACAGCCGGGCAGCGAGTGCCGAGTGGGTTGTCGAGTGCACCGAAGGGATCTGTTAGTGCATCGCGGTTACTGCATCGTCGAGAGAGCGTGTTGAGCTCCGGGAACGACTGAACCGAAGAGTAGGGAGCTGTGCTCGTGTGTCGTCGAGTACATCGCGAGTTGTAGCCTGGAGAGTCTCGAGAGTACGTGGAGTTTCGAGAACGACCAAGCAGAGTCGGGAGCTCTACTCCGGAAAGCAGAGTCGGGTGCTTTGCAGGAAGCTCTCTCCACCGTGATAGCCTGATAACCTGAAGGTTGTGTCACTGATCGTGTCAGCGTGTTTATAATAGTTCATCGACGACTGTAAAACGTGTTTTGGAGCTGTCCTGACAATACTGGCTAAAAAAGTGTGTTTCGATACTTCATCAAGTGTCGTCGTTATTCACTCCAAATCCACACGAACCCCGTAGGAACGTGAAGGAAGAAAATAACGTAACAACTGGTGTCAGAAGAAAAGAAAAACACAACAATATTGTTCTAAAAGCAAGAGCCTCAGCTCCAACTTAAAGAATTCCATCAAAATACACCTAGGTCACTCTTTACCAAAGTCTGTAATACCGGCATTTTGCAAATTATCTATTTAAATTCCTACTTCGATAAGCTTACTTATGCTAATTTATCATATGTAGATGCTAATTTATCAATTAGCATGTGTGGCTAACATGCTAATTTTAAGGCATGCTAATTTATCAGTTAGCATGTGTGATTCGCTTCAAATTTGCTTGTGTATAACGTAATATCTAATTCTTTATTTATATTAGTATGCATCCCTCTGTAGATAATTGAATATCGTTATAGATAATAAGAAAAATTAAAGGTATGCATGACACACATTTTTTCAAATCCTTTTACTGCAATAAATTCATGAAGTAATATTTGTTTTGTAAAAATACATTTGCAGTTTTTGATTAAATTTATCGTAACCATAATGTTGTATTCTATTTTAACTCAACGCAGCTGCAACTTTATATTGTGTTTTACACATCTTTATCCAGCTTTATACTAAGCATGGAGGATAAATGTTTTAGTTTGTAGACGTATTTCTTTGTTTGTATTCTAGATTATTATTGTCATCTCAGAACAAATTTTGTTAAATTGTTTTAAAACGCTTGCATGTCCTTTTTAATAATTAATGCATTTTAACTAATTTATTTATTTTTAGAATTCCCATCCAGACATGGTACAGATGATACCATATATTCTACCCTTGCTGTTGGGTAGAACGTTTGATTTAGACAAAATGCAAGTTGGTGTCGATATATTTCCTAAGGAAGTAATTTCGAAGCCTGTGGTAAGCATGAAACTCAATTTTCCTTTTTGAAAATGCTAATGTATAAAACTATTTTGTCTACGCATAAAACTGACATGTTTCTTTGTGACTAACATGAAAAAGATATTATTTTCGAATTTTTATAGCTACCGAATGATCGTTTTCCTCATTCCAAGTAAAATAGTTCTGCTAGTAAATAACATTTCATTTAATATTTAAACATAAAAGTTTAGTTCAAAAGAAAATGCCGCGCTTTTGGTATAGTGGTTAGGAAAGCCTGACTGCGATGCCGAAGAGTTTGCAGTCAGGGTTCGAATCCCGGAGAAGACATGGTTGTAACTGTGCGTACCTTCATAGGAGGCGATGGTGGCCCACCTATTAGGTGCCTTCATAATAAAGAGACTACCACATCTGGCCTTGCATAGATTACACTTGTAACTGTTCACAATCTGCCATTGGGGGAAAAAGGTTCATAAGAAAAGAAGCATTTAGTCACCTTAAATCTTAAATTTCTGATTTCTTTCTCTTCTCTCCATTCAGCTGAGATTTTGTAGAACTTCAGAGTTTATTCAAAGTCTTCTTATAATAATAATTCAAAATCCATAGAATATATTTCTGGGATTTTGTCGAGAGGGGAATGAAAAAAAATTTGAGAATCCGCTAAATCTCTTTCTAGAATTTAATGAGAAATGCATTGAAAGAAATAACGTTTTCCAAATTATTTACCAAACGTAATTAAGCCTTTTAAGCTTAAGAAAGTCAGTAAAACATAGATTATTATTCTAAAATTAATGATAAACAAGTTTATTTTAGTTTATTTGAATATGGCAAAGCATATCAGTGTTATCTGAATAAAGGAAGGGAAACCTTCGTAGGAGACTTTCTGAGGGAACTGACTCATGTCACACATTGGAAATACCACAAGAACTAACCTTTTAACTAGCCCGTTCTCTTGGCTTCAAGAGCCCCGAAATACCAGCATGCAGCTGTCTTAATGATTAGGCCAGTGGTGTATTCTTATGATAAACCAAAAAAAAAAGATTAATTTCAAGAAATTTTCTTTTGTTTTTACGTTCTTTGTTTCTATGGTAATTTTAAAGTAAACTGTTTCCAGTCTGATAAGAAAATACATATTCTTATATATTACAATTCATTAATATTAAAATTCAAAATATTTTAATGTACTTGGGCAAGGAAATAAAGTCAAAAGCAATTTATAACAGAAAATTAATGCTTTTCTTAATCCAGCTTGTACGCATTATTAGCTTCTAGAAAGAGGAAGAATTACTCAAATAAAGCAAATTTTTGAAACAGACAAAATAAAAGTATAAACAGGAAATACTCAAATCTAATTATGGGCCACGCCTTCAAAATAAAGTTAGCAGATTTTTAAGTTTTAACTTCATATAGGGAAGACTCCTTCCTGCGTATTTCATATTTTGTCCTTGAAATAGACACTTAGAATAAGATTCCTTTGGGTCGCTAAAGCAAAAATCTCTCAAATACGAATAATACGAATATTTTTAATTAATGATACAAAACCTCATTTCTAAAGATATTTCCACTTCTTAAAATCTGTAGCATATTTTGATCCTTGTACCATTTGTGAAACAAACCTGCAACTGAAGTGTAATTTTACATTTTTGAAATTTCTTGTCATCGCTGATTACTCTATCTGATGTAGAAACATGAAATGTTTCTTAATTTCAGCTTATCCAGAAACCCATCACAGAAACGCATTACAAAATTATAGACAACTCCGTAGAAGCTCGCGATCTACTAGATGTAGAAGGTTCTTTTTCGCTCAAAGTCAAAGCGGGGGTCTGCAAAGCCGGTGCTTCAGGTGCTTATCTTGCGGACACTTACAATCGAGAGAACACTGTAGATGTGGCCATCAAAGCTAGCTATGAAGTGGTATGTCTTTCGTTTTCTATTTTAGCAATTTTGATTGCTTCGGTTGGTATTTTATTCATTTCACCTCACTGATGAACCTCTTAATACACTCAATCGAGTTAACTATGGTTACACATAACACAATTACTTCTAAGTACCCGAGTAAATATGTTAAAGAGGTACTTACGTATTATCCCGTCGACCGTGAAAGATGGCGTAGACCATCGAACCATGAGCGCTGGCGGTTTGGTTTGCTTTACTTTATTTGATTACTGCAAAGTACTCGAGGGCTATTTATCTAAGGAGAGGGATGCCTTCGTGCAGGTCTTTCTAAGGGAAACACGTCACGCATCTGAAAGCTGGCAGGGATGAAACGAAAGCTGTGGCAATCATTCCTACGGAATTCTGAAGGGATTGACGTCTGTTTATTCAATAAACAATCGGCATTCCATCCACTTCGTTTTTGTGCTTGGTAAAAAAGCTATCGTAAATTCCGACTATTTTGTTAGGTCCTCCGATTTTTCGGGAAGCTCTGCTACAATGCAAAGCTATCAATACAACTTCTCGCAAGTAATTGTTTTCAATCTATTACTGCTTTGTCGACCATTCTCAAATGGCCTTATTGTGTCCATTAATATACATTTCTTTGATGGTAGGACACCATAACTTTGAAAATAACCCACTGCTTGTAGTTCTGTAGAATAAAGGTCCCAAAATCTGTTCATTTTGAAAATGAAGAAAAAAGTAAAGCTGTAATGTCTACGAGTATAGCTTCTGGTATGACAGCTAAAGTACGTGCAGGAACCTGACAGAAGAAAAGTTAAAAGAACCCTTTATTAAAACTCTTTAAAATTCACAATGCATCGGCTTGACGCTAACACACGGCCCACACGCGGCAACTCAAATAACAAGAATTAAACTAAACATTCAAAGATGTTAACAAATAGTAGAATTACTGTACAGGGCTTTGAATAATCCTCTTACCTCAAACCGCGTCGAAGTAGCTAGTGGCAATGTGGCTCATGCTACAAAGGTACAACGTTTCTAACTTTCCCTTCTAGAATTCAGTATTTTAACCTTTTTTCATCAAAATTTTGCTTATTTAATTATGGCAAAGCACACTAGGGCTATCTGCCTAAGGGAAGGGATGCCTTCGTGGAGGACTTTCTAAGGGGAACTGGCTCGTATACACGTTACACATGGGGAAAACCGCGAAAACGCCCATGCAGCCAGCCCGTTCGCAGAATTCGAAACTCGGACCGAACTACCAGTGTTCAGCGACTTTTACAGCTCGGCCCCTGGTGGGCTTTCTTATCAAAGAAATTGGATTCCTTTCCTCGCGCTGCCAAATTTAAATATTCTGGCATTGACAATTAGAGGAATGAAGGCTTATAGGAAAGAACGCAAAATTAAATTTAATTCGTCATTCAAAATAAATGTAAATCCCTACAAAGCAATAATAATTTATATGCTTGTTCATAAAAACGAAAGGTGGCTTATCGAGAATCACTCGGTGTTACTTTGAATGAAACCTAGATATTATGAGTGCGTTGTTTCTTCGTGCTTAGCCATAACTGGCAATAAATCGTGCTGCCATGCGACAGATTTTTGTCGACAGTATAATACGTAAGTACCGTTCAAGAATTTACCAAAAAAAATGAATAAATAAACAGATATCAGTACAATATAATGTACCCACTATAGTCTTGAGTTATGTTAAACAAAGAGGTTAAAAGAGATTGAGGTAAAGAAAAAGAAAATTGGCTGAAAAAAGACCAACATTAGAATTTTTATAGGTGCATTAAGGGCTACTAGTGTGAGCAAACCTCTTTGCGAAACGGGGCAAATAGGAAGATTTAATTAAAGGGTTTTTACGCATTTTAGAATGATTTCGATACAATTTTTTTTTTAAAGGAAATGTTTTAGAATAAAAATTTCTGCCAACAGTTTATTACTTGAAATCAGAAATATCATCCACTTCTTTTAAATTTGCTCTACTTTCAAAATGCCGCATGGGAGAGAAAGCTGTGGATTGAAGAATATGTCATTGGGCTTTCCAAAGATGAATATCCCTGTTCCAGAATTCAGAAACGTTCTGAAGGGCATGGTATTAAAATTTCTAGGTTCAAAATAAGCAACGGTATTCACCGGAGAGGGGAAAACTGTCAGTTATCACTTCTACATAGAAAGCAGATTCCAAACGAATACTCGAAAAATGTATGTACTGTTTATATTGTTTCTAAAGTTAAATCATTGGTAACGAGAGAAAATCCGCAGACGTAGAAATCAGTTGCAAAGTCTGTAAACACATCTGTAGCAACAATGAATAAAATAATAAACCAAGATTTACAAGTTAAAAAAGGGAAAACGTAAAGCTCACCAGCTTTCGCCGAGGTAAGTGATTCAACGCAGAACAGTTTGTAGAACTCTATATGGAAACTATTTAGCGGGATATAAATAAAAATATAAAACAAATAGAAAAAATACAAAAATCTGGTTCTGTCAATGCAAACGTTTCAGTAAGGGATTTATGATTATTGCAGGGTTCGCTTAAACGAGAAATTAAAATGGAAGCGTGAGAAAAAATTTTAAATAAACTGAAAGTCTTATGTCTGAAATTTAGAGAAAAATTCCATTTCTTTATCCCAGTGATTTTCAGAGAGTGAAACTTCAGAGAGTCAAGACAAAGCAACAAGTCATACTTCGAAAAGTATCACTGCATTCCTTGAAAAAAGGAAGACTGATACAAGTATTGTATATATGCCTTTTCAATTATTTCTGTGAAGTCTGAAGTTCCATCTATGGATTATTGTGCCACTAGTCTCTTGAAAAAAACTCCTTCTAAGCGCAAACCCGCCACGACGCATGGCCTCTAGAAAGTAGTGGAAGAAGAATCAGTGCTCTTAAAAATTTTACGAAAAGCCTCTCAGTCGTAAAAAAACCGAAAACGTAAAAAAACTTATAATCCAGAAAAAATGACTATCAGATCGAACATTTAAAAAAAAATCCTCTTTACATTTTAAACATGAATTAAACTGCTCCAAAATCGGCCTAAAAATGTATAAATGGCCTTGTGTAACATTTGGTTACTGAAACTCAAACATAACTGCTACAACTGTGCCTTTCTTCTCTGAGATTCTTCACTTTAAAACTGCGCACGTGAGATTCAAAATTTAGATTCATCTGCTATTGTTTTAATTACGGCTTTATATTTTAAGTGTCCATTCATGTAATTAAATAATATATCAAAGTATTCAGCAAATACTTATCTGCCACTTAAATGCATCATACAATCCACTGCTAAATAGTATTTAGTGATTGTCTAAGACTGAAACTACTGCCCCAAAGAATGAAAAGCAACGATTATGATATTATTATGATATTTCTTAGCAAATCGATTCTGATTATGAGGAAAAATATTAAATAGTTGATCGTATTCTATCAGAGTTGCTACTGACTAATACGTGTCATTAATTGACTAATACGTGACTAATAAGTGTCATTTCAGGCTGTCCCATTTCAGGCTTTCTGGAGATGGCAAGTATAATTGTGTCATTTTAGGCTTATTCTTCGCCTTCTTCAAAAATTGCACATTTTTAGTCTTTCAATTTTTAATCTTTCATTATAGTTAGGAAAAGACTTTGCAGGAGTAAAATTCTAAGGTAAAGTTCGCGAATTTTAAATTGCTCCCAAGTATAATGTAAGCGAAACAAAGAAAGCCGAAGAAAGGAGGCATTTTAATGGTTGAGCCATGAGTCCTGATTTTTTTTTTTTTAGCCCCACGGGTGTTAGCCCAGAAGGGCTATTAATTTCGTTTTGGCGTATTGCGTTGATTCACTATCAACGGCGAATCACTTTTTAAATTGGTGCCACCAAATATTAGAGCCCTGTATTATATTTAAAGAAATTAAATAATGAAGTATCTGCATAAATATATGTATGTTTCTCGCATTGTGATAAAAAAAACTTTATCTACAGCCATCCAACTTTGAATAACGTACGACTCCACCCGAATATGGGTATCTGGAAGCCCAAATTTTGAATTTTGAATTTGTTTTATTATCTGTTTCCTATTTCGTAAAGCATTTATGAGTTTTTCGATTTAGAAACTCAACGGTTTCAAAGGTAAAATCGTACAGGGGAATAAAAAAATTTTTTATCTCCTACTCGCGAGACTGTGTATCGGAAACTCTAAAAATATACTATTTTAAATCTTTTGTGATATTGCTGTTGAATTGAATTTTATGGTTTAAGCGCGAAGAACATGGTATTTAATAAATAAAGATAACACACAAAATGTTGAGAAAACGCCGCTTTGAGCGTTTGAACGCCTCTTTGATTATAAATTCTGAAAGCTTTCAGGGTTTTAGTCCTAAGGAGCTTTGACCCTGAGGGACTACTGTTTTCGTTTTGAGACTCTAAATGTTCGTTTCACTTTTCAAACCGTTGCCACCCAAATATGGCAAGAGTTTGAAAAGTATAATACAACAGCTCTGTATTATATTTTAAGAAATTAAATAATAAAGAATCTTCATAAATGTATATATGTTTCTCGCATTGTGATAAAACAACGGTACCTAGAGCCATCCAGTTTTGAATGACGTAATCCTACTGCGAATGCAAGGCATCTGAAAGCCCGAATTTGAAATTTGGAATTTGTTTTATTTTCGATTTGATATTTTGTAAAACTTTAACCAATTTTTAATTAACAAACTCAAGAATTTCAAAGTGAGCAATGGCAACGTTGTAAAGAAAAAATATTTTTTATCTCCTGCGCGCGAGACTGTGTATCGGAAATTTTAAAGATATACTCAATTGAAAACTATTTTGCGGTATGGCTCTTGAACTGAATTTGTGGTTTAAGTGCGAAGAACGTAATATTTAATACATAAAGGTAACACACAAAATGTTAAAAAACGTCCTTTTGGTCGTAATTTAAAATCTGAATCTTTTCAGATTTTATTTTTTTAATCCTTTCTTTTATTATTATTTTTAACCTTATCAAAAGATACAAAGGGTGAAGAAACTTTTATAAACTTTTAGAAAAGCTCCCCCCTCCCAAGTAGAGGAAATCAATTAGTCTTCGGAAATCGATGCTTCAAGATGATAATAATAATGAATTGTAATCAAATTTTAAAAACATCTTTTTTTTATGCACGTTACCTTCTCTCCCGCTTTCGTAATTAACGTTGGCAGTGAATGAAAATACCGTCATTAGAGGCTGACGAATTTTAAAACAGCTTCAAATGGGAAAGGCTGAAGCGGGACATGATTGATTAATAATCTTATCGACAAACGTAAACAAAGTTTCCGAAGGAGTTGTAATTCTTCTTATTTAATGACTTTGTCGAAAGTAACAATGTCCTAAAACCGTAATGTGTTTAGTAAGCAATTATCAAAATATACATAAACAATAGTAATAGTATTTAAAAAAATTCAAATTTATATTTACTTTCTTTTTGAAATCTATAGTTCGGTACTTGTATGATATTTTTTTTTTCGTTATACTTTGTGATTCAAGCATACTGATAACTAAATATTGTATTTTCCGAATGATATTTACTTTAAAAAAATCTCATTTGTTTTAATCAATTATTTTAAAAAATCAATTTAATTTAATCAAAAAATAAACAAATTGAGAAACTTTTAAAAATTCCTAGAGAAGACTACCCAAGTGGAACAAATCTTGAGAATAAATAATGGCAACCGAATCTCCTCTTATTATTAAATTTTTCTTCGGTGCGTCGATAAAAATCATATTTTTGTATGTTAATATTATAAACTTCATTACTTCTTACTAGAGCTGGACAATTTAGGACATTCCGATTCTGATAAAGTTTGCATCCTTATAAAGAAATTACTTGAAATTACCTTCATCACGGGTTGTAGACGTTCATCGATGAATCGGGGTCTTTTCTTATTAATTTCCACCTGGATAAAAAAAGCTGTTCGTATATAAATGTATTCTCAAACAATCAAAGAAATCAAAGCACTAATTCTTAATGCAAAAATTTATAAATCTTCAAATCTTTGAGTAAGATTTATATGACATCGCAAATTAGTTAACTCCATTTACATTTTCTGGTGCGTTTTTCATGTTCGTTTTTCATGGAAAAACTCCAAATAACGAAAATTCTGAAATCTTTGTAACACCATATTTTTATTGAATACACAATTGAAATGTGTTCGCAGGTTAACATAAAATTCCTCCGAAAGCTGCATTCTGCCCGCGGACCTTCATTTCAGACCGCTGCTGATGGTGAAACGATAGACGAAAAGGTTGCAGAAAGTTTGACTAAGTCTGGTATCTGGAATTGAATCATTAAGTTGTAGATGCTGGCTATCACTCTTCACTCATCAGGATAACTGCAGATTATCTAAAGGGCAGCATTTTTCAAATCGAAATTTTAATACTCAATGCAAAATCCATCAGGGCCAGAGTGCGAGACTTATTTTGTCCAAGACCAACTCTTTTTAACACTCCGTCGGGAGCATTTGATCTGCTAGGCACACCTCGAGCACTTTCACTTGCTCTGCCTCCTTCAAATGTCGTCACTCCTTCAAGTTACCTTCTCATCTTCTAGTGGCGCTGGCAGTCATAAGGTCAGTCAATGAATATATTTCATTTCCAGTTGACAGATGAAATAATTTAATAAATTCATTGCGCCCGATTACGTTGTAATCCGACAAGTAAGTTTCCTGTGATTTTTTAATACTGTATTTTATGATTATCTATAAAACTGAGTATGTTTTTGGTCTCTGGCTTTTCAGCCATATTGCGCCTGATCATGTCAGGAATTGTAAAATGTTTTAAAAATTTTAAATATTGCTTATTGCAAAATTTGACAAAGACATTTACCTAACGACACTATAAATATTTGTTTGATTCAGGCTTCAAAATGTCCCCAAAAAAGTTTTCGATTTGAGAAACCCTCAAGACCTTGAAGAAATTAACTGTTTATTGAATCAGATAAAGAAAATAAGGATATCAAAGATGAAGATTTTGATGTCGAAAGCTTTATTGATTATAAAGATGGTGTAGAAGAATATGAACAGGAATTAGAGACAGAACAAGAGGGAAAGGAAGAAGACGACATTGAAGAAAATACTGACTTTTATTTGGGATAAAGCCAGACCACAACACCCCAGTAATTTTAGCTTCAGTATTGATGTAATGTTTTGGTCTCCTACGTTCCAAGAAAAAACAGAAATATCCTTCTTGTATCATCAGTGCATGATGACCAAGCTATTGATCTTTCTACTGCGAAAGACAGAAATCATAAATGATCTGTTTATACAATGAAACCAAGTTAGGAGTAAATATTGCAGACAAACATTGCGGTTCGTATAATGTGTCTCGAAATGTAAAACGGTGGCCCATGGTAATCTTTTTTTTACAATTTTAAACACTTCAATCAATTCTCTGAACATACATGGAAGTAAAGCTCTTAAAAGAAGGTTGTTCATAAAACAACTCTCTAATGAACTTGTGGTTAGACAACTTGCTCAACGAAGTCTGAAATCTATTGGGATGCCAGTACATTTTCAACAAAAATTAAAGAGATACGCTCCCAGCCACGAACAACAAGCTCAAAACTACATGAGCCACAGATACCCCCCAAAAAACGCAAATGTGAAACATGTTATTTGGAGTCACGTAAAAGAAGATTAAGCTAATACGAGTGCAAATAATGTCACACAGCAACTTGCCTCTCATATGTTGTTTTCATGTGTCCTTCGTGCTATAAAAGAGAAGGACAGATATCTCCTAATGAATGAGATGAATGAGAGATTATACTTATGGTATAATTTTAATTAAACTTAAATCTGTAATTAGTTTTGTACAACAACTTTATAAAAGTTATTTTGCAAAATTTGTTTTATATAAATAGTTTCCTTTTATAAATATAAATATTGTTTTATTGTCCCTTGAATTGTTTTATAATGTGAGGAAGTTTAATAATAACGGATACAATTTGATTTTCGCAAGAAAAAAAAACTTTTTGCGTATCAAAAAAGTTTAATAAATCAAGAAGTGCCTCTCCGGCTCAATGTGCCCGAACCTCTTCAGAAACATATTGCGCCCGACGAAGTGTTAATTACTATTACAACCGGTTCCCAAGGTTTATGACTACCGTTAGAGGTATCTCTTTCTATTACCCACAATTCTATATTGACCTGAGGGTAAATAAGCTTGAAATATGACAAATACATAAAAAATAAATCTCGTTTAAGTAGAATGAAATTCTGAAGAAATTATACTAAAAGAATTATGGTAAGGCAGGAAATGAAACTACCTGCGTTATTTTACATCCTGATGCAACGTACTTCCTCGTATATTTTCCCCTAGCTTTTTAGCGCTAGGTTCTGAAAATTTTTAAAATATTCTCATCATTTTCCACTTCCTCTATTGCACATATATTTTCCGGAAGGAAACTGTACTTTTGTAGTATCTTTATTCGGTGTATTGAATCTATATTTCCATTTTTGTATTAGCATATCATCCATTTTATTTTCTTAAGAAACTTTACATGTGAAGTGTCCGGATCAGTTACTGTCGGATATTGCCTCAATATCAGTCAGATGTTGTAATTTTAATATCATTGTGTATTACCGTTAGAATGTCTGTTTGTTTTAAAGAACTAACATTATGATAGTTTTACCAGTAGTTTATACCGACTACTTTTCGTTTGTTATGTTTTTACTGTAACCGCATTCTTTGGAAATAAAATGATTCGCATATTTTTCCCTGTCGATTTTCGGACGATAAAATTAGTTAAAAAAAAAGGAGGGAAATACGCGAGAAAATCTGGTAATCATCGATCTATTTACTATATTATTAGGAAATATTGACTACTGCTTAAAAGAAATTTCAAAAGGCCTCAAGGATTTACATAAAATCAGTTATTACATAACATGTTCTATTACAACTTTAATTTTACAAAAGCTAACTATTTTCGCTCACTCTTTATATTACTAAAACTAATTTGCATTCTAATGGCTAACCAAGTAACTAAAAGATAATGAAAAATTCCCATAAAAATCACATGCAAGTTTAAAATAAACATTATATATATATGCTGTGTATCCTCTAAGTTTTAGACTGAATTCATAAAATGGCGAGAAGTGAATGTAACAAATTTATCACTGATTATATTATAAAGGTATTTTCTCCCTCCTTTCTGCATGCCTTCGTGGTGTAATGGTTAGCACACTCGGCGCGTATTCGAGAGGTAGAGGTTTGAGTTCCGGTGAAAGTATTGCTCATTTTCCATCACTCCTGCTTAAAATAACCTAATGACTCTACAATATTTTTATGTAAATTTCTTTATTTCATAAATGCAAAAATTTATATTATTACGTAAAAATACTGACATATATATATGTGTGTGTGTGTGTATTATCTATGTAAATATCTTGATGATTGGCTGTAATAGAATTGGAGAGGCTTTTCGCGTAGATATATGGATATAATGATGATATAGTGATATATGCGCACCACAACATTGTGTAGCTCATCACATCTTTAGACAATGGAATTATTATAAACAATTTCTACTTGCTTAAAATAGAGAGAGGAGATGCGCAAATTAAAATGAAGAATTACGGGGCGTTGCTAATTTAAGTTATAATTTTTTTTACGTATTTTGTAGTTTATATATAACGGAAATGTTTTTTAAATCTTTAAAGCTTCCACTAAAAATCTGTTGAGTCATTAGGTTTTTTTTAATACAAGAAATGTGAAAAATGAGCAGTGCCTTCGCCGAAATTCGAACCTGAACCTCTCTAGTACGCAGCGAGTGTGCTACCATTACAATAGAAGGCATGCTGGAAAGGCGGGAGAAAATACCTCATATGCCCCCTTTTAATGAGCGACTGGAGATAAGGGGACTCAATCGCCAAATCCCGCAGGTGACGAATTATCGTCCACCCCCTTTTAGTTCGGAAGCCACTGTACAGCCATAGTTTATTTTGAAGCAGAAGACGTGAAAAATGAGCAATGCCTTCGTCGGAACTCGAACCTGAAACTACGCGCCGAGTGTTCTACCGTTACACCACGAAGGCATGATGGAAGGAGAAAAGAAATACCTTATAAATTGATGTATAAATTTTTAAAAAATACCTTTAAATGACACAATTAATAAATGGTTAGTCCGTTAATTTTCAAACCATGAAACTTTTTTACAAATAATTAAATTAAATTAAAGGGAAAAGAAATAATAGTTAAAAATATTAGAATAAAAAAGATTGCTTTAAACACATTTTCCATGCGTAAATTGTTGAGTTTTAGAATTAACTTTTTATTAGTATTTTAGAATTAATTATTGAATTAGTTTAGTTAGCTATTATTTTGCTTGGAAAATTAAAACTGGTATCATTATTTGTAATGCACAAACCGCCATATATTAAACTCAGCTGCTTAAAAAACTCAAATTATATTTAGAAAGGAAGTGATTTTAATAAGAGACGAATACTGTCTTTCTCTCTGCATAGAGCGTGGCATTAAATAGATTGTTATGCTAAAAGTGGTAAACTACCTAACAATATAGAAATCAGAAAAAGCAAACAACATGAACAAACCTGGAAATCAACCCTGAAGCAGAAGGTAAATTAAAATAAATCCAAAATGATTGAACAACAACGGTCGATAACTCTTTGGTTTTTTTACCAGGGAGCAGCCAAGATAATTATCAGCAAAGCCATGTTTCTGAATTATGTCTGGATGAATCGGTAAAAGTCATTTCTTTTTCTACTGATTCTTTTCGTTCTGTTTCCACTTTCAGTTTTATAACCGGTTTTGGATGCTTTTATGAATCTATTTATTCTATAGAGTTCCCTGCTGCCCGTTTTTATATATCCTGTTGTTTAAAATGCGCAATTATTTTTTAATTTAGTGCATCAGGTCACTAGGAATAGGCCATCAGCATTTTCCTACAAAAATTTAATGTTTCACAGGTACCTGGTTACTTTTTACACATTTCGTTTTTTTTTTGCGTTTTACTTCAGTTTTTCTCCACTGTATATAGACTGACGAATAATATAATAACTTACTATTTGCCACAAAAAATTTCTTACATTAGTTTATCTTGTTCTATAGCAATTTTTTGTATATTAGTAATGTTTTGGCACTTTTTTGGCACTATTTTTGGCACTTTTCCGGAAGCTTTTTATGTATACAACTGGCTTTCTTCTTAACTACATGCTTAATTTCCTAGAATGTTGTCTCTTCCCTAGAATGTTGTTAATTAATTCCTAATTCCCTAGAATGTTGTTAATTAATTCCTAATTCCCTAGAATGTTGTTGGTGTTCCATGTTCTATTTTTACTTCCTTGCACGAAGTAAAGGAGATATTGTAACAGCGAAAATTTTCAAGTTTCCGATTTCAACGGAATTATCTATTTTTACCGTTCCCGAATCTATTATAACTATTTATTTGCACGAAGATACATTGCGAAAAAAAAAGAGACAGTTTTATACATCCCGTTCTACTGGGCCGATTGACGAAATTCAAATTGCGTTTTCCATGTCTCGAAAGTGCGACTTTGGATATATATTAGATTTATATATAGCATTACTTAGGTATTTTGACAAAAAATCGTACTTTTCCTGAAATATCATATCAATTTTATTCCATATTTTCATTCTATGACTCAAATTATGCCTAGAAATTAATTTTTGTAATATTGGTTGAGAAATTTATGAAGAAATTTAAAAATTTATCTTGGCGCACTTTTTTCAATTTACGCCGAGAATAATTCACTTGGCGGAGTTCTTAATTTCTAGTAACCTATTTACTTTTCTTTTTTTTCCCATTGATGCACGAGAGAACAAAAAAGTTCCATTGTTCATTCTTTCAAATATAACAAAGTGCGTAAACCACATTTTCGCTGTTAACGCTTATATTAAATACGACAAATTTCAAAACGCGCCAAAATATATATTCACGTATATCTTACGAAATTTTAAATAAAAAACTCTAATTTTTCTCTATATACTTAGAAATACATCTACTTTAAGACGATGTTAAAAAATCTTTAAAAAAATCTTTAAAAATTTTTATCGGTTGTAAAATAAAAATGTTTTCGAAAAATTTATAAAAAATATTTAAAAATATAAATTTTAAAAAGAAATCACAAAAAAATGGCCGAATTATATTTGGATTAAGCCTAACTTTCAAATTCTGGAAGAAGAAATCATGTAAGTTTAATAAAAAAAAAGGAGATATTAATAAATATACAAAATCGTTATAGTTAAAGTTCCACTTTGAAAGGATCAAACAACTGGACGAGGTCTAGTGACCGAGGAGACCAAGATGTTGGGAGATGTGGGCCTATAATCCGTTGATTCGTGAAATGTTGCCTAAATAGCTCTGTGACACATGTACCAATGTGCGGTGGTGTCCTGTTGTGCATAAAAATTGTGGTGTCTAAGATGCCACGTTATTACAGTTCAGGTATCATGAAATGTCTTAACATTGACGTTAAGCGAGCTGCAGTTACAGTGCATGTAACAGGCCCAGCTGTAGACTGCTTTTCAAAAGAAAAATAAGGTCCAGTTATGAAACTAGCTGTCATACCACACCAAATGATATCTTTGTTAGAATACAATGGAACTACGTAGATAACATGAGCGATTTGTAAGAAAACGATTGCCGGAATGCGCACACTTTTGCGAGTGATTTGCGATCTTACATTTTTTAATCTTTAATTTGTGGTTTTCACGGACAGATTTCTCCGTTACTCGGATGGCGCACTCGACTTTAAACGGTAGGTTTGTTTAGGTCGATGTTTCTTAAGTGTATCCAACATGCTAAACTCGTGTAATAAAAGGTAAAGTTAGATTCTGACCCTTATTTGCTTTAACAACATTGCGCACAGCGCTGTTCCTTCCCCCCTCCCCCGGTGGAGAGTTTTTTAACTTCTTTCTTTTCGCAAAAAATAAATTCCCGTGACCTCCTTTACACGATTACCAAATTTGATAACATTTGATCCTGTAGTTTTCTTTTATGACCATTTCAAAGTGGAACTTTAATTATAACCACCCTGTATATCAAATTCAATTAATATCGAGAGGCTGAAATTTTGAGAGCTAATTTTTTAAAAACTCTTCGTGCGATTTTTACAAAACTTAGCAATTTGGCATAATTTGAGTCGTAGAATCGAAATATGAAAAACAGTTCGCATGTCATTTTCAGAAAAGGTCCGATTTTTGTGTCAAAATACCTGCATTAACACAAAGTTATATATAAATGTAATGCATGCCTAAGTCGCGCTTTCGAGACATGAAAAATGCGAGTTGAATTTCGTCAATCGGCCCAGTAGAACTCGAGATATAAAAATGTCCTTTTTTTTCCCAGGCGCAGTGTGTACGTACGGACAGAATGAAGTCCAAAACAGATTGTAAAATAGCTTCACAATAGATTTTTTTCGTCACGTCTGTACGTTATGTGTGTATATGCAAACACCTACACACCTTACTCGGCCTTTGTTTTCGCAATTATTGGTCGTAGACGTATACTGTAACTACAGTGGTGTTTTATATGACAAAAACACTCATGTTTTGGCAATCTCAAAATTTAAAAAAAAAAAAAAAAAATCATTTTGTACAAATAATGAAATCTAACTTGAGTGAGGGCTCCCGGTTCCTATTTGCAATTTTTATGTAGATTTTCAACTTCTTTTGAGGGTTCGGTTAATTAAGGTAGAATAATTCGAAGAAATAAAATTAAATGAAGTGCAGCAAAGAAATGTGTATAATTTAAGAGCCATCCAAGGAAGTCCTGGGGTGTGCAAATCAGACTTAGTAAATTCACATATAAAACTATATTCTATAAAATACAACTGAATTACCCAGGGCAGGCGGCGAGGACTCCCCTTTGCTTACTGCTCCACGGGGTTTCCCCCTTATACTTGCTTAATTGCTTAAAGTAGAGTGCAATGAAGGAAACCACTTTCGGTACATTTCTTAAGAGCCACCGCTAGTTCAATAAGTAAAGGGGATTTAAATAATAAAATGTTAATTCACATGTCAAAGAGGGGCCCGCCAGCGGCCGAGCGGTAAAGTTGCTGAATACTGGTAGTCCGGTCAGAGGTTCGAATCCCGCGAACGGGCCGGCTGCATGGGCGCTTTCGTGCTTTTCTCCATGTGTAACGTGTATACGAGCTGGTTTCCCTTAGAAAGTCCTCCACGAAGACATTCCTTCCCTTAGGCAGATAGCCCTCGAGGCTTTGTCATAATCACACACACACACATGTCAAAGATCTCTTTGTGCACAACATTTCTTGTGTAGATCTTTCCATCATTTTTAAGGTCGCCTTGCAGAGGACCATCCATTATTTTTAACTTTACGTCCGTTCTTTTACGAACTCTTGAACAGGCAGCATTAAGTTGACCCTGTCCAAATGCAGGTAAAAAAATGCCAAAACGCTTAAGCGTTTGTCCCTGAGACTTATTGATGGTCATAGTAGAAACAAACAGACACTTGAGCCGCATATAATTGAAGATATTTATTTATATCATTTTATTTGTTTCTTCATCGTTGCCGGTTGCATATTTCTGAATTCTATTTTATATATAGATGTTAAATTTATTTATTAAATGTTAAATGCACGTGCTCTTGTATTTTTAATTTTTCCGACTTAGCTTTCTCATAATATTCGTCACGCGCTGCACTGCACGGGTAATAAAACGATTTACAGTTACGCAAGCAACCAATAAACTATCGGCGACAAACACTTAAGTCGCAAAAATATAAGATATTCTATAAAAACTTTTAAAAAAAGATTATAAAAAAAGCTTAACTTTGTTTCGGAATTAAGAATAATCGACTCTCTCCGCATATTTATTCCTCTTACCAGGGTAATTAAAAATTGCAGTGAATTATAAAATGTAAAGCCCGTATTACATCGAATGCTTTAAACAATGTCTTTAAATTTTCACTAATTTTTAAGTTTAAGAAAATTTAATTAATTTTTAATTTAATTGTATTTATTAACTAGTCCTTTGTTGCAACTCATGAGTAATTCATGAACGTGTTCTGTCTAATACTCTTGTTTACCTCTTGATAAAGATTAAAGAATTATGTTTTTGTTACAATTTCCATTCTGTTTCAGAAATGATTTCCAGTTTATGTTTCAAGTTGTTTCATTTTTATTTTCTTCCTGTTAAGTAGCTGGCCATTTTTAGAAGCATTATATATTATCTTTTATTACCGTTAATTTTCAGTGATGTTCATAGTTTTTAATTAAATTATAAGGTATTTTTCTCCCTCCTTCTACGATGCCTTCGCGGTATGACGGTTAGCACATACGGCGTGTATTTGAGAGGTAAAGGTTATTAAAAAAAAAAAACTAATGACTCTACGGTGGCTCCCGAACGAAAATGTGGTGAATGATGATTCTTCACCATCAGGATTTGGCGACTGGGTCGCCTAATCCCCAGTCGCCCTTTAAAAGGGGGAATATATAAGGTATTTTCTCCCTCCTTCTAGCATGCCTTCGTGGTGTAACTGGTAGCACAATCGGCACGTATTCGAAAGGTCAAGGTTCGAGTCCCGGGGAGATTCCTTTTTCACATCTCCTGGTTCAAAATAACCTAATGTCTCTGCAAAATATTTTTCAAATATTCGTCTGTCTCTCTCTCTCTCTCTCTCTATATATATATATATATATATATATATCAGGTTGTATCTAGATACATGTACAGTTATCCAGAGGGATGTCAAGTGAATTTTTTATCTTTTGGCAGACGATTCATATGTACTTTACTCTTTTCAGTGGCGCACACAGGAATTTTTCAAGGGGTTCAAGAGGGAGGGGGGTGAGCCGAGGGTCGAAAGTATACCATTGTCGTATTTTACGCCAATACACCGCCAAACATAGTTTTTTTAATTTTATCATTTGTCGAGGGAAAAAAAACAGTAAAAAATAAGCTATTGAATAAATAATTAGCATTAATTAATAAAATAAATTATTAATAACGAATACTTAAATAAATTAGCAAAAAGCGCAAGAATTTTTGTATTTACTTTTTCTCATAATTCAAAAATAAAAAGAACAAAGCGAATTCATTATTATGTAAGCGTTAAGTCACAGAAGAAGAAATCTTACTTTAATCTGTAATTACAAAACTAAAAACATGATGATAACAGTGTTTTCATTTACAGCCTACTTCTATAGGATTACAAATAGTCACATGCCGTGTTTTCTGTTCACATGTAGTTCAGTTTTGAAGAGGAAGAAAAGAGAAAAATTTTATTTTCTCATTTATTAGAAATGAAAATATTGTTTGTTGCCTTTGCTTGGAATTATTTTAAATACTATGTACGTAGGGATATAATCAATCAGAAAAAAATCAAGGGCGACTGGGGGGCGGAACCCTGGACCCGCATCCTTGTGTGCGCCACTGATTCTTTTACATTTATTCAAAAATCTCTCGCAAAAATTCCTTTACAATTTACTCTTATATTTTATTTATATTCATTCATTCAGCAATAAGTTGCGCAACTTTAATAAATTTTTAACATTTTCTTTTACATTTTTCTTTTCTGCTTTATAATTCTTGTTTCAGAACGATGACCTTCAAACCTGAGATTTCATTTTAGGAACAGAAAATATTCTTCAGGGTAATTCAGCTCAAATTATCTTCCCTTTAATCTGCGTAAAATCAAATGAAAAGCTCTCTCAGTAGACGTATAATATCTGAAAGAGAACAATTCGAGATTTGTTAGTAAACATTGATATCTAACATATATCGATCAGTTATCTGTCAACATTTCTATAACTCTGTAAATGCATTGTGTGCAAAGCGGAACCTTCAATCCGGAACAAATTATCTGAACAAAAAAAGCCTCTGATGACAAATGATATCTCGAATTACGAAACCTCAAGTGCGTAACATGATTTTCCAAAGACGTTTTGAGATACTGTATACCACATAATTTAAACTCGGATCTTCTAAAAACATCATTTTAACATTTTTCTTGCTTAGCTCTCATTACCAAAGCCTTGCAGTAAGCGACTTACAGGACTATGAATTCGGTTTAGAAGAAATTACTGCCAGAATAGGGTGCAGGCAGATATTTTCAGACCTTTGAGTCTAAGACTTTATTATTATGTAAGATACTGTTTCTCTAGGCTAATTTATGGGAATTTAATAATGATATAAGGCATTTCTAACTCCTTCTTAGCATGCCTTCGTGATGTAATGGTCAGCACTCTCGGCACGTATTCGAGAGGGTTGTGGTTCAAGCGCCGGCGAGGGCATTGCTCATTTTTCAAAACTCCTGCTTCAAAAATACCTAATATATCTACAGTGGCGCGCCCGAACTAAAAGAGATGGTGGGTGAAGATTCTCCACCACCATGATTTGACGATTGGGTCCCCTAATCCCCAGTCGCCCTTTAAAAGGGGGAGTATATAAGGTATTTCTCCCGCCTTCTTAGCATGCCTTTGTGGTCATCACGCTCAGTGCATATTCGAGAGGTCCGATGTTAGAGTCCCGAAGAGGGCATTACTCATTTTTCATGTGTCCTGCTTCGAAATAACCTAACGTCTCTACAGTAGCGCCCGAACTAAAAAAGGTGATGGATGATGATTCTCCACCACCAGGATTTGGCGAGTGGGTCCCCTAATCCCAAAGGCCCTTTATAAAAGGGGAGTATATAAGAAATTTCTCCCGCCATCCAACCTTCCTACTGTAATGGCCAGCACACACGGCACGTATTCGAGAGGTCGGAGGTTCGAGTCCCGGCGAATGCATTGCACATTTTTTACTTCTCCTGCTTCAAAAAAAAATAACTAATGTCTCTACAATGAAGATGTCAGAAGTTACTTGAAGGCTATACAAATGAGTTCAGCAAGAAAGAACTACAACTTCAGAAATCAAATCCGCAAAATTTGAACTAAAGGGTGTAAAATGCAAAGTTTTCTTGTCACTATATCGCCATCAGGGTGTTATCAAAAACGGTAGCAAATTACAGCCTAAACATTTCCAGTGAGAATGCAGTATCTTATAATAGAAGCATTTTAAAAGGTAAGCAAACAGCAAATCATATTGCACATATTTAAAGTGAAGCAAAGGCCAGTTGAGTCTCAAGCAGAATCGATCGGAGCTTAATTAAAAATTAAATTAAATTAAATTAAAGGTATTTCTTAAAGACAGTTATTAGGTCTTTTATGCAAAAGAATCTCCTATCCAAAGAAGAGAAAAATTCAAAAGAATTGCCTATCTATTTTTTATCTTATCTTCCCCATCATTTTCCACTTATGCCACCTACTTTCTTTTGCACATGGTACCGTAAAATTAAACTATTTTTTCTTCTGTTTTATAAGTTAAATAATTGATAAGTTAAAAACTGCTACCGTTTGTGTTCATCTTTTTTCGTTTCATACTTATGGATGTCCATTGCTGTTGGGTTATCAACTTGTGCAAAAAGTATTGTTGCAAAGTTTAAATAAAAAATCGTTTGTTGTCCAGGAACAAATTAATCCATTTTACGCTCATTCTTACGGGGAAAATTATTTCGGTTGATGAACGGTCTTTAGGAGGGAAATAAATTCTTGAACCGAAATGTCATTCTATTTGAAAATTTATTCAAACTCTAAATCAATATCAATAAATTCTCGTAGATATCAAAGGAAATATTTCTCTGCCTTATAGGTGACGGAACAGCTTCCGGCAAATGCAAAACCCTTCGACACATGGAAATCCTTGGGAGGCGCTCTGGGGACTCACTTCGTCCGTAGCATCACATACGGAGGTGAACTTCTAGCCTCGGTTCGGATGGAATGCAACAGCACTCGCGATAAGCAGAGAATAAAAGGTGCCTTCGATATAGGAGGGAAATTAGAAATATTTGACATTGGCGTAGAAGGTCAGTGTGTAAGCTTAAAGTAACATTTAAAAAACCAATCGTACCAAATTTGCATGTCTTTAGAATGTTCCTGTCACTTTGTTTTTTTACATGATTATTAGTTAAACATATTTACTAATTTTTGACTGGTATTTTTTCTTTATTTTTCTCATTAAATTGATTCTCCTTCACCACCACCCCACACACACACACACTATAGCAGCTGTGCATCTGTTATTCTTTTTATTGTTTTAGTTCCCTTAATTTTAACAGTTTTTCATTTTTACTTCTTTATTTATTGGGATATACTTTCTTAATTTTGTATTATTTACTTGTACATACTTAAAAACGTTATTTATTGTCTTCAGTAAGCGAATTTCGTATTCTGGCGAAACGAGAAATATTGCCACTTGCAAAAAATATTGTCTGCAAGCTTCGTGCGCAAACAGTCCGCTAAACGAATGCGCAGCTATGACTTCAATAATTAACAATAAGTGAACAAGCTTCCCCATGGCATTGATTTGCGATGAAATAATAACGCAGTATTTTTTTTCTACCATTAGATATTGCCATTTTGTGTAGCTCCCTTTAAATATAAGAATTTATGTTCCATATCATTAATTAGGGGAGACTAATTCTTAAATTTGTACGCTTATTGCAACTACTTAAAATTCTTTGAGCTGTTGCACTAAAATCTGAATGCCGAGGTTAGAATGGAATTTCCTTTACCTAATTGAACGTTTTTCACTTAAAGTAAAAATTGGGAAGCCTCGTTTATGTAACTGAAACGTTTAAAACTAAAAAGAAGGTAATGAGTTATCCTCTGACCACAACCCGGTCATGATCAAAGTGGGGATCAAAGTGGGGTCACCACACAAAAAGGCCTTTATTGCAAATTGGGCAGGATATGCCAAAGCCTTAAACAACACCACATTACACATTCCAACAGCACACACAGGTGATGAGTTAGATGCATTGGTCACCAGCTTCACTACTGATCTGATAAATGCTCTTGATGCCAACAGCACTCCTGTCTCTCACAGGAAAAAAGCCACAGACCCTGAACTTAAAAAGCTCATTCAAAAAAGAAATGCTGCCCGCAAGGAACGGCAAAGATACAGATATCCTGAGGATAAGACTGCATTAAATCGACTAAACCACCAGGTCGGGACTCTTACACGCCAACACGCACAACGCAACTAGGCCAACTATCTCTCTTCCCTTCCAGCGGAGAAAAGCTCCGTCTGGAAGGCGACTGCAAAATTAAAGAGATGCTACACCAACATTCCGCCCTTAAACAGTCAACAACAAATTGCCACCACGGAAATTAAGAAAGCTGAGTCACTAGCTGATCACTATGCTTCTCAATTCTGCGCAAGCAACATCTCCCACCCTCCAACAGAACACTTGGTTAACAGTACACTAACAGAATTCCTCTCAAAGTCAAGCACGAACAACATTACTCCTGTCAAAGCATCAGAGGTCACGGCTATATCGAGAAACTTCATGTCAACAAGAGTTCTGGACTGGACAAAATTTCAAACAAAATGATCAAAAGCATAGAGACTCTCATGCTATTAAAACTTGTTGCTATTATCAACGCCATGCTTCGTCTGGGCCACTATCCTACGCCATGGAAGACAGCCATCATTACCCCAGTCTCAAAGCCTGGAAAGCCAACTTCTTACAGACCCATCAGCCTTCTATCCTCGCTAAGCAAGGTAGCAGAATACATCATCCTTCAGAGAACCCTTGCTTATACTGATATGAACAACATCATCATCCCACAGTAGCATAGGTTTCGTAAGAAGCACTCTACTGTTCACCAGCTCTACAGAGTCACTGAGATGATATCACAAGGACTCCAAGACCGTCAAACTACAGGTGCCATCTTCCTCGATGTAGCTAAAAGCCTTCGATCGGGTTTGGCTTGAGGGCCTCATGTACAAAATCATCACTCTAGGTTTCCCAGAGTACATCACAGCCATCACCTACTCCTATCTTAAGGATAGACACTTTATCGTTTGTGTAAACAATTCACACTCTACCCCACGGGCTATCAAGGCTGACGTCCCGCAAGGGAACCTCCTTGGGCACATTTACTATAATATCTACACGAACGATATCTCACAATCACCACACACCACCCTGGCAATGCACCACCACGGCAATTCTCTCAAAAAATGCATCTCCTGGCCCAGTTATACAAGCACTCCAAACACACATCCATACACTTGAGTCCTGGCTCAACGCCTGGAAAGTTAAGATCAACGTCGACAAATCTGAGGCCATTTGGTTCACCAAAACGACTTCCGTCGAAAACGAAGACTACATCCACATGTATGACACCCCTATTCAGTGGACTAAGCATGCCCGATACCTTGGAATTACTTTGGATAGGCGACTCACCTGGACCCCACACATTACACAGATTATTGCCAAATTCCGTGCCCGTAAACGAACACTTACCCCCTTAATTGGCCGGAACTCAGTTCTCTCTATTGACAACAAATTGCTCATTTACAAGACCCTTTTGCGTCCCATACTCTCATATGCCTATCCTGTCTGGGGATATGCTAGTATTACTAATGTCAAGAAACTTCAAATAGTACAAAATATATTACTCAGACAAGCGGCGAACTGTCGATGGTTCATCAGAAACTCGGTAGTTCACCAAGAGCTTGAGATTCCAACGTCATATGTCTCATTTTGCTAACCTTGCTGAAAAATTCTATAAAAATATTCCAAATATTAACAACAGCACTATTCCAGTGCTAAATCACGACTATAACACTGAAAGAAATATAAAACGACCGCTTGCGGTCCTCAGGTACCTCGATCAGTAACTGTCTTTTTAAATTACGCATTCACCTAATTGTCACAACTTAAATATATCTATACGTTACCTCATACTGATTGTTTTTTGGTGTTGCTGTTTATGTTGTAAATATTTGACCTGTATATATTGTATATTTTTTATTTTTTTCACTATGCTTTATATTCAATGTTACTTTATGTTACTTACTACTATTATGTTAACTTCACACACGAGAACTCTCATATTCAGTGAGCTTTAGGCACTTTCCTGTTTTTCTTCTCTCCCTGCCAATTGCTTATCATGCGCACTTACCTTCGTCATGGCCTACACCTCAGGGGTGTTTCTGTCGGACTCATTTACGTACTTTCCCAGACTTTTATTACTGCTCTGAACTTTCATTTGCATAGACATGTATTATAAACTGTTCGAAACTACGAAGATTCGAAATTCGGAAGCATTACGCCGGGATAGCGACTTCACACAGGTACCCATTTCTGCGAACCTCATCGAGTTTGCCTGAGCCGACAAATGAGATAAGTCACACACACACACAAATATTAAACCATATTTAAAGAAAACGCGAAATTGTAATTGTGATAATGCACAAACACTTCAAGTTCTATGCAATGCATTTTCATTTTATTGATGATTATAGAAAATAAATAGTAGTGTACATAAAGTTAGCAATTTATGTGCAATAAATAATCAAATTGGCAGACGTTGTTACATTATTCTTCATCTTATATTTATGGGTCCAAATATAATTTATGCCTGATATCCACATCTAATTTTCATCTAATTCAACATTACGAAATCTACTACATACTTACACACAATATTTAGATCGAAATTAAATAACGTTTTATCTTCGCATAATTTGGAATATTGCCAATTTATTCTTACATCTTCCCTCGTCTCTTTTACCATGTACATAGGATAAATTTCATGAAAAACTCAAAAAATCACCCCTTTAATTATGTTTTACAACTTGAACTTTCGAGAAGATACATAATATCTTATTATGTCATTCACCTATAAAGAAATCGGTTTTAGAAATTACACGATTTCGAATTTTATGTAACTCGTTATTTGATTGGGTCAGAACTTGAAAAGAAATATTTGAATTTCTTCCTCTAAGTCGAATTCTATTTTTGTATAGATACATATATTTGCGATGAAAGTATAATAATTCACGCAGCATTACAGTAATTCAATAATATATTGCGTTAACAATGCAACATTTTATGCGAATTTTGTCCAAATTTGGTATAACAGAAGTTTTAGAAGTTGAATATTTCTCACATATCTTTGTTCTAACTAAATTAACACAGTAGGAATTTTATTTTTATATCGTCGTATATATTTTTTAAAAAAATTCCTCAATTTTTTTCGAACATCTTAGCGCAGTTAGGTGGTCAGACAAAAGTTGTTTGATTTTTCAAATATCGTTTTGATAATGATCGAAATGATGGATTTGGAAATCAGAATATTCAACCCTTCATTTTGTGCAGCTTCATGATTTAAAGCGATGATGAAGTTGGATTTACAAATCAACAAATGTTTAAATGTACACTGGTGTGCAAAAATTAAAGACGAAGTTGAAAAATTAGCATATCAGCGGAACGAAGAGGCAGAGCGGACAGAAAGACCAATCAGGAGATTAAGTAAGGTGATGTACGGTAGCACATGCGCAGATATGCAGGTAGACATAATGGGGGAGTGTCTGAGTAGTATAAAGCATGTTGTCGGTGTAAGATCAGTAGTTCTGGCAAAGAGATTGCACGCCGTATAGCAGTTAAAATCACACCGAGTTGCTGCCTCAGCGAGAAATGGCGAATAATCAATCTGTTAGACGACATCTGGATGCTTTTACCCGAGGTCGAATCATTGGGAAGTTGGAGGAAGGCCGCAGTGTGACAAGTGTGGCTGCAGAGTTCGGAATTGCTCACAGCATCGTTTCACGACTTTGGAGACAATTTCAAACTACAGGAACAGCTATCTGGGGGGTTTATTAGTGGTCGTCCACGAGAAACCACACCCGCAGATGACCGGTATATTGCCTTACAGGCCAGAAGAAACAGGCTGCAGACAGCGGGAGAAATCGCTAGACACACGACACAGGCGACTGGACGATCGATATCGCGTTTTACGGTGGCCAGAAGACTGCACGGTGGTGGTCTGTTTGCACGACGCCCTGTACGGTGTGTACCTCTAACGCCTGCCCATCGGAGAAGGCGTTCTCTGTTGTGCCGGGAACACCGGAATTGGAGAGACAATGAATGGGGACGAGTACTCTTTACAGATGAGAATCGCATACTCATCTGGAGAGAGCGGGAAAGCCTCAATCATTCCTCGAACATCATTGAAAGGGACAGGTATGGAGGTGGCGGTGTTCTCGTTTGGCATCATGCTTGGTATCATGCTTGGTAGTCGTACAGATCTTCACATCTTCGACGCAGGTTCAGTCAACGGGACCCGTTATTGTAACGAGATTCTTCTTCCTTATGTGCGTCTTTTTAGAGGCGCTATGGGTCCACAGTTCCTTTTCATGGACGACAATGCACCATGTCATCGCACGGTAGCTGCCGAACAGCTCTTAGAGAGTGAGGATATTGAACGTATGGATTGGCCGGCACGATCTCCGGATCTCAATCCCATCGAGCATGTATGGGATTTTCTAGGAAGACGCTTGACAGCTCGTACCTTACCACCAGTAACGATTCCGGAGCTTCGTTTGGCGCTGCAAGACGAATGAGCAGCAATACCTCAACAACACATTGACACCCTCATTCTTAGCATGGGCAGACGCTGTGAAACCTGCCTAGCAGTCAGGGGAGATCATATTCCCTATTAAAGACCGGATGTTTCTTGCTGGACACCCATCACAGGGATGTTTCGGCCTTCAGTCGCATTGCGCTCCATGCTACTTTTTTCAATAAAACTTCTTTTTATCCCTCTGATTTCTCTTTTAGTAAGTGTTGCTTACATTACACGTGTCCTTACGTATTGGGGATCTTACGGTATTAAATGTGTTGATTTGGAAAGCTTTTGTACAAAGTTATATTGAAAAAACCGTCTCGTCCTTAATTTTTGCACACCAGTGTAAATAACGTCATCGGATAGATAGGAAGAATTCGTTCGATAGCTTAAGCTTTATTTTTTTTTTAATTTTAAATGCATTTAATTAAAACTGTGTATTAAAAAAATGTTTATTTAAATTAATTTATGTATATATCTATATATATATGTGTGTGTGTGTGTCTGTGGTGTGTGTTTAACTATTATTAAACAAGTAATATATTAACAAAATATTATTAAACAAGATATATAATTAACAATAAATATTAATATATTAAACAAGATATACCGAGTATTAAACTCGATATATCTTTCTTACTTTCTGAACATAATCAATTGCAGCTGAAGGAGAATATTTGAAAGAAGTTTCGAAATCTGTGGAAAAGACTCAGATTAAAGTATTCAGCTCTATACCTCTGAGCCAAGCTCCTAACGACATGAAATCTCTTAAAGCAGCACTCAACAATTTCCCGGAAGATTTGAAAAAGTTCAATGGTGGCAACGGAATTCCTTTAAAGATAGAGCTTTGGCCTCTCGATTTCTTAGACTCTACTAGGCCTGCTTATATCAAAAACAGGTACTTGCAAGTGTATTCTAGCATTAAATTACTGTAATAAAACTTGCTGTCTTGGAGGCTTCTTTGTTAAAAATCTAAATGAAATTCATTGCGCTAAAATTACTTGAATGATGTTTGAGTCAACAAGTCTTCTGTCAGATATGTCTATGGGTATTAAATGGGAGACTTGTGTACTTGTGTCCGGAATATTAATGTGCAATACTGCTGCATATTTTCTTGAAGAATAAAATATACCTTCAATTATCAGGGTGCAGATTATCCGGTTTGAATTATTCGTGCATGGCTGGGCAGACTCCAGCACACTGAATAAATAATTCGCGTGAAAGTGTGTAAAAAAAACAAACAACGCGCAAGTCTAATCATGCTCCAAAAATTGGCTGAATTGCGTATTTAGTTTTAGTTTCAACAATTTCTTCTTATTCATTTGCATTTTGCCATAGTCGAAAGCATCCTTTCGGTTAATCTCTGGGTTTCTTGTTGTTGTTGTTATTGTTTCGTACGTATCTGTCGCATTTGCACATAATGTCGATCGGGATAATATCAAGGAATGTTTCGAAGGCGATTCGCCTGAGCTGGGCTTTTAATGCTAGTGTGATGCGGATATCTTTTCAAATGTCGGAAGAATAAAATAGGCAAATAGTGGCACTGATCGTACAAGTGAAAAAGATGCTGTAAATTTCATTAATCTCGCCACAGCAGTGACTTCCGTTGAAATTCCGTTGGACTTCATTAACCAAACAGGAGAATACGTTGAGAAAACAGCAGTTCGAAAAGTACACAGTGAAATTCGTCAACTAATTAAAATTTCTCAAAATAAAAAGGTTTTAAATTGCTGACTTTTTAAGAAATAAACGCATAGAATATGTATGAAAATTGATAGTTTGGATTATCCGTGTTATTCAGCTATCCGTGACTTGCTTCCCAGTGTGACTGCACTGTACATTTAACATTAACAATGTTGGCGATTCCTTCTTATAAAAAGAAGGAAAAGAGCTTTGGCAATGTTGCCCATTGCTCTTCCGCCATTTGAACATTTAAAACAAAGATTTTAAATGGTTATTCCCGTGCAAGGTAAATAGTAAATAAGTAGTCAAGATCCCAAACGGCCACCAAATATATAGCATTAGTAAAGATCTCTAAATTCAGGGGGTCGGTTAAATCGTTAAAGCATCCCAATTGTATGAAAAGCCGATTCAATCCTTCCCAAAACACCAAACGCAAGCTCTTGACCAAACAAGGGTACGATGGTGAGTCTGAAAAATAAATTAAACTGAGGAGGACAGAGGTACTTTCTTAAGCCAAGTGGCCAGGTGGTGTATATAGATTTGATATCTATATTTATATTCCAAAACACAGCTGTGAGAGGGAATTCCCTGCATAGTTACTTTTACCCCCCTCCAAAAAGGAGGACTCACAGGGCGTCTCTTTGCTTGTTTCTTGTGGTTTCAAATCCATCTTACCTGTAGGTGTTTAGTATACATTAGAAACCCTATTATGCCAGACAGCCATTTGTATAGAAGGGCCTGATCGAAGCTGATGTAGGAAAACCCAAGGAATTTGTTTCTATGGACAGAAAACACCGGACATCATCCCAGGAAGTGAATAGGTGTTTCCTCTTCTTCTCCACAAGCGGGCAGAGAAGAGATTCGACAAGACGATACTGCACTGTAACTAAATGATGACTGATAACACGCCGTATGTAGTCATCATCATTAGTTTCCATAATTCATCTTGCCCTTATGTAAAGACCCAGGGAAAGGCGAAAAAGGCAAGTCATTGAAAAAAAATATTAAAGACTGTCTGTACGCATTTTACTGTATAAGGCATATTTAAAAGATTGCATTAAAACTAAGTTTTCTTTAAAATGTTTTTCAATCGGATAGCAGTACAAAAAACCTAACGACGACACCACATGACTTCCTTGTACAGAATATCCTCGAATTTTCATTATATATATTTCTCATTCAATTAATTCAGTTCTCACTTCGCGGTAAGGCAAAAATACATAAAAATTCAAAATATTTTCATTAAAAATTGAAAGATATAGAAGAACATAAAACACCAAGTACAGTTAAAAGAATTTTAAAAAAACAATATGTACAATTAAAATTACAGTTTCTACGCAAAAAGAAGCCAATAACTTAAATGATAATTCCAGAATAAATTAAGCATAATTTAATTCGCAATAAAAAAGGAGACATAACTTTGTTGTCGCAAAGCTTAGTTTCTCTAGATTGGAAACAAATCCACATTTCTGCTAATTTTCAAATGTAAACAAATATGGCTGCCATGCTAAACAAAAATTAGGCTTAGCCGCACTTAAAAAAACTTTTAAATTGTTGACAATTACACAATTATTGAATGCACCTTGACTAAAGGCATAAAAACCTTAACCGGAAGGTAAGAACAACATAATACAATCATTTTTAAAGCAAAAAGGGCACAATTTACAAGCATATAAGAATAAAGAAACTGAGATTACTAGGTCAAGTAACAGAGTGGATATATATATGTATGCATATATTTATATACTTCTGGTGCGTCCGATTACAACCAAAATGGGAGGCGCTCATCCACATGTTATAAAAGTCCTATATGCAAAATTTCAACTTTCTGAAGCTACTCGTTTTTGAGTTAAGCGAGGTGCATACGTACATACGCACATACATACAGACGCCACGAAAAAAGCTCTTTAGAATTAATTTTAAATCAGTTTTATATTTTTTGGGGGGTAAGAGTCTTTTATTTTGTCCTTAAGTACAGTTGTCACGCAAAAATATCCTCAAATTGCATTCGATAGCGGTCAGAATGGATATTTTCGTTCAAATAAGATATCCGAAATTTTTCGCGATTACAATACTTCCTTTTTACTTCCTAAAATGAATTAAAATTAGACTTAGCCGCAGTGCAACAGCTTTTAAATTGTTGATAATTCTACAACTATTGCTGGCAGATTAACTCAAAACCTTAACCGGAAGATAAGAACAACATAATTCAATCATTTTTAAAGCCAAAAATGCACAATTTACCACCATATGAAATTTAATAAAACTGAGCGTATGGAGCCGAGTAGCAGAGTGGGTATATATATATATATATATATATATATATATATATAATACTTTTAGTGCGGCCGATTCCAACTAAAAAGGGAGGTGCGCAACTACATGTTATAGTAGCACTACTATATACAATATTTTAATGTTTTGAGGCTATTTGTTTTTGAGTTATGCGAGATACATACATACATGCATACGTATGTACAGACATTACGAAAAAAATCTCATCTGAATCCATTTTAAAACCTTTTTTCAACCCGGTTTGGGAAACACGAGACTTTATTCTGTGCTTACGTACAGATGTGACGCAAAAAACATTGTTGATTTTCATTCGATAGAGGTCAAAATGGATATTTTCTTTGAAATATGATACCCGAAAATTTTCACGATTACAGTAGTTCCTTCGTATAAGGAACCAATAATAAATCAGCAAAGTTAAAAGTATATATTCCTTGTTCATCGATTCCTTAAAAGCTTATTTCACAAAGGATAAATAACGAAGGGTATATTTCTTCTTTATACTGTGCATAAATATTTGTCTAAATATTTCTTTTAAATCAAACATAATTATCTCAAACTGATTGACCTCTAAAAGCTTAGGGATGAAGTGAATTCTCACAGCTTACACCTAAGATGATTATGTCTGTAAGTGGCCGCCATTTCTAAAAACATAAACATAAGTATAGGACATCATATCCTTGAGATGTTCATCTACACAGAAGACCAAAATCATTTGGAACCAAGATCGCTGCCCTAAAGCAGGAATTCTCAAACTTTTTTGCCACATGCTCTTCTTTCATCACTGCTAGCTAAAACTGGCTAAAATTTAGGTAATTTTAAATAGTTGGCTGAAACTGAAAACAAGCTTTTTGACGACAAAATCTCTTATTTGGCAACATTTCTCCTCCCCTGGCAAATTTTATAATCTATTTTTTGCGTTTCTAATGAATTTATCTTTTATTTATATAATAGTTTCAAAGATTCGTTTTCTGATAGTTTAATCATATTAACCGAATTGTTGATCACATTAAGCGATGCATTTTCCTGTTCTTGTAGTAGAGTCACGTTAGGTTATTTTGAAGCAAGCGATGTGAAAAATGCGCAATGCCTCCCCGGTACTTGAAACTGGACCTCTCGAACAAGCGTGCTACCATTACACAACGAAGGCATGCTCGAAGGAGGAAGAAAATACCTTATATAATCCTCCTTTTAAAGAGTGACTGGGGATTAGGAAGACCTAGTCGCCACATCACTGTGAAGGATTATTGTCTACCACCCTTTTAGTTCGGGCGCCAGTTGTAGAGTCATCAGGTTATTTTGAAGCAGGAGATGTAAAAATGCGCTATGACCTCGCCGGGACTCGAACCTCGACCTCTTGAATACGCGCCGAGTGTACTCTTGTTACACTACGAACACATGCTGGAAGAAGGGAGAAAATACCTTATATCGTAAATAACGGGACGGACTTCGGTAATTCGATAACAATATCAGAATGATAAAATTAAGCGTGATCACATTAAACGGCATCTTACTGTGTGAAATGGGAATGAACGACACGCCAAATAAAACTGAGTGTAAGAAAGTGTAACTTTGATTGATACAGATTTTACGGTTTGACAATAATTCGAAGGCAATTAGACTCATGTTTCAGCTGAGAAAGCCGGTATTGTTGAATTTATGAAAGCTGTTGAACCGCTGTTAAAATAAAATCTAAAACAATCAATTGTTGTTTTTTATTTTTTAATACTCAGAGTTCAACATGGGGATTTATTTTAATTCCAGTTCTCTGAAAGGATAGCAAAGCGCATTCCCCCCTCTTGTCATTCAACATTATTCAGTAATAATGAATACAGGATCTCTTGGACCGGACGTTCTTAATTTAATTTAAAATTAACCTTTTTACAGGGCCCTGGAAGCGAACTTAGATTTCTTCGAACAAAAATTTGACGACCTATTGAATACGAAGCAAGCCATTTCTGAATGGATGAAAGTTATGACTCAGCCTCTCAGTGAAGAGCAGGAGAAGAAGGTAATTATAGCAGAGTTCCACATAAAATATTTGTAATGCAATTTAGCCTATCATGTGCGAACAAAATTTAAGAATGCAGTTTAATTTACAAAACATCCAAATGATCCTGCCGTGACAGAATTTCAAAGTTCAGTACCTAATTAAAGAAAATTCTGTACGACTTAAAAAATTAAGGTTTCCCAAGAAGGTGCATATTTGAACTTCAGATTCAAGAAAATTCAAACTTACGCCAGTTTTACAGAAAATTCTATGCATTTTGAGATTCCATCTTCTTCACACTCTTTTCTGCTGAACGCTGGTAGTTTGAATTCTGTTGAATGTGTTGAGAGTTTCCGGGGTTTTCTCCATGTTTTATGTGAATATAAGCTTTTTTTCCTTTACAAAGTTCTTCACGGAGGCATCGCTACCCTTGGCCAGATATCCGTAATTTGCTTTATTATAATCTAATAAATCGAAATTCTGTTAGGAAAAACTCTGTTCTGGTTTAACTGATAGAGGTGAATCACAAGAGATTTGTCTGAAAATAGGGATTCTTTCAGAGTTCTTTCTAAGGAAAAGGGGCCCGAGCGGTAAAGTCGCTAAGCACTGGTAGTTCGGTTCGAGGTTCGAATCCTGTGAACGGGTTGGCTTCATGGGCGCTTTCGTGGTTTTCCTATGTATAACGTTTATACGAGCCAGTCCACTTAGAAAACCCTCCACGAAGGCATTCCTTCCCTTATGCAGATAAGCCTATTGCTCGTTGCAGTAATCTGAATAAACCAATAAGTCACTTCTAAGAAAAAGTGTCTCATATTTACTTCCCGCGGGAAAATAACGAAGCTCGTTTGACGAGATTTAAATTCGAATGCTCAGCGGTCTTATCCTATTGACCAGGAAGCTATTCTGTTAAGATGAAACTAAAGCTTGCAAAAAAGGTGTAAGCAAGGCAAGCAAAGCCTTTGCTAGATAAATCGGTAATTGATTAATGCTAAGGGTATGAGAACGGTCTGTCTGTGCAGTGACTGCCTTCAAGGGAAATTTGATTCATGTGTGAGTTACACATTTGTAAAATCATGAGAATAATAATGTATAACTACTCGGCTCCATTAAGCTTCAAATCTGAGATGCAGTTTTTATGGATGCAATGATTTAATGCGCTATATATTTTGGCTGGTTACTTTATTACCGGATATCTTAAATAAAAGATATATCCAGATTGAATTTCGGTAGAACACTATATTTATTGGCGTATATGTAATGGTAACATGTGTATGTGTATATGTAATGACACTATGACAACACATTTGGCACGTGTATGCTCCTTGATCAGTTGTGTACATGTAAAGACAACATGATAACACAGGTTGCCCTTGTAAGTTCAGTCTCACTATAGGAAATGTTAGAACTAGACTAATTTTTCTAGTAAGCACAGATCAGTTCTTTTTAGCACAGTCTGACACCACTTTAAGCTTCTATATAGGATCTTGTATGTTTTGTAGAAGCTATATGAATGATGGAGCTAGGGTAAGATATTGTTGCGTTTCTCTTTTTTCCTGACACCAGTTGTTACATTATCTTCTTCCTTCACGTTCGTACGGGATTCGTTTGGATTTGGAATGTATAATGACGATGCTACTTGATGAAATATCGAAACACACTTTATTTAGCCAATATTAATCAGGACAGCTCGAAAGTCGTCAAAGTCGTCAAAGATCTACTATAAACACTCTGACACAATCAGCGACACAGCCTACACACTATCACGCTATAACGGTGGAGACAGCTTCACTGCAAAGCACCAGAGTACAGCTCCCGACTCGGCTCGGTCGTTCTCGGAACTCCACATACTCTCGAGACTCTCCACGCTACAACTCGCGATGCACTCGACGACACCCAGAGCACAGCTCCCGATTCTTCGGTTCAGTCGTTCCCGGAGCTTAACACATTCTGTCGACGATGCACTAACCGCGATACACTAAGAGACTCTTCGATGCACTCGACGACCCACTCGGCACTCGCTGCCCGGCTGTCAACTCGATCGACTCCTCACGGACTGATTAACTATCTCGCTCTCTACGAGGCACACACGCTCTGACTGCGGACCAGCAGGGTTTATATAGCATTCGGCTTGTGTTCGAGAACATTCTGAGCTAAACCGGTAAGAATTCGTTCCAGAAGATTCTCCGTCCGTCCAAGGCATACCGCCAATTTTGTCACCAAATGTCGCCAAATGTTGCAACCTTGCCTTCCCTTGCCATTTATGACAAACCTAAACCTTCTTTGCGGGGAAACTATCTCACCGCGCCTGTACATTTCGTAACAATATTTTTTAATTCTCTTTGCTTAGTTTATGCAAGGCGGTCCGCTATAAAGTACCTATTTCAAACATAATATGAAAAGATTGGCAGCCTTATTTCTGGCGTGATGTGGGCAGAAGATGCTAATATAAAGGCAGTGTAAGATTTACGTATAAGCTGGAAAAGTTATAGCTCAGTGCCCCCGCTTTCTTGAGGGCCTCCCAAAAAACCCTTTAGATATCCTAAAATCATATTTCGCGCTGACATATAATATCTGGACGACTTTTAATGGGCCTCATATCTCGAAACGCTTAGGGCCTTATCAAGTCTATACCCGGCACTGTATAAAAGCAACATAAAGCTTGAATGTTACTTCATTTGGTGACACCAAGTTGCCAAGTAGATGAATAGTCAGTAAAGAGAGAGTGAGAGGTTACGACCTCGTCCAAGGTTCGTGACACGAATATTAAAATTTCATTTTTCAAGGACCACCATGTAATTACAGTTATCTAACCTAAAAGTGATTTATACAAATGTACGCTTCGGTCATTCTTTTTGAAGAAAGAAGTAAAGTTTCCGAAATGACTTTCAGATCGGGAATTTTTACTCAGAAATCCAGAAAACTATCCAGCCATTTTACAAGGTGATTGGAGATCTTGACATGTCTAAGGGAAGTGAACAGCTGAAACCTGCCAATGATGCTTACGGAAGTGGCGTTCCAGGAATGTACTACAAGAAATACTTATTGTTACGGCAAGCTGTGGTAAGATCCTTCATGCATTTCAAAATGTTTTGAATCTTTTTTTGCAATAAAAATTCTTCTTAAGATTCTTGAATGATTTTTCATTAGATTTTGTACTACAAAATTATTATTCTAATAAATGTATTTATTTATTTTTAGGCTAAAGATCAAGGGGGTAAGTTTTTATTCACATTTAAGCTGTCCAATCTTATCTAGTAATATAAAATATAAGAGGAATTTTAAAATTCTATTTAATTTTTTTCAGTAATTTATTTTTTAGTTAAACACTTTTCCACTTAAATTTAAATAATTCAAAACATTTGACCCACGATTATCAGACTATATATATATATTTATTTATATTTATTTTGATACTTTTGGAAAGGAGGGGACTAATGATCTTCGAGAAGTGGTGGAGGTGCATATGCCGAAAAAAGGTTAATGACCACTAGTCTAGAATAAAAGGTTTTTTTTTTTTTTTTTTTTTCTTAATTTAATTTCATATGGCTATTTAGAAATTGATTATTCTGAACATGTCTCAACGATCCACCTAATTAGCAAGTTATAAAAATTAAGTTTATTGTAAGAAATGCCGCCCAAAAAATTTTGCCGAAGCGGATCGCCATCCTCTAATTACTGGACAATGTTCTGTAGAAAGTCCTCTACGAAGGCATCCCTTCCTTTATGTAGAAAATCCAAGTGTGCTTTACCATCGTCAAATAATCCAATTTTTCTAAAGCAAAATCTAATATTTGTGATATAGTTTTGTCACAAAGTACAGATTGCTAGTTTCTGTATACATTTATTTTATTAATTTTGTTCAAACTCTACATAATTTTGTAAAATATTATTTTTTATTATACGTTTTGTAACCAAAAAAAGTATCGAAACAAAACGCTAGAGATTTTGAAACATTAGTAACTAAGGCTTTTGAATTTATTTAAGAGTAAAGATTTAGTTTTCTGAATTGGCAACATCAAACATCAATTTTTAAGAAGAAAAGCGAAATATGCATGAAAATTTTGTATTTTTTAATTTTTTCTATATCTTTCAAAATTTTGAGCATTTTTAATGGTAAACTCTTCTTTGGCTGTAATCTGAAATGTTCAGGATTAGGATGATTTAGATTCTGAAGAAGCATTCCAGGACTACCTGATTAAAGGAAATACCTTCGAGAGAGACATTTTAAGGGAAATTGGCTCTTACGCATATACTTTACACGAAAACTTTAATGCAGACAACTCGTATACTGAGATTCGAACTAGAACTGCACGATATGATTTGGAATTGGTTCAAAGAATCGATACTGAATGAATGAACAGTTGATTCCGGAAAACCAAGTGGTGGCTCTTTTAAGAGCCGTTTGCATTGGGGTTTATCAGACCTAAGGAGTCTGTTCCATGTGTCGACTAGCTCCGCTATGCATGAAATACAGATTTTTCAGCTGAGGAAAGCTTGTTTTTTCGACGCCATGGAGCAATAACGGGTGTGCCAGATGTCAACATTGGCTGGCTCAGATAAACCCCAGTGTGAATAGCCCTTTTCAGTTCACGGACAGCTTCTTTTGGAAGCGTATCCCGAAATAAGTATGTGCTATTCGTTTACTTTACTGAGCGAGCGAACGCCCGATTCGAAAGAAAAAAAACAGCGAAACTTTTTCTGGAAGAGTGCGAGAGAAAGTTCGATCACCGTTTTAAGGCAGAGTTTTTGATTTTATTTTATTCAAAATGTGAAATATTGTTTTAGTATTTTTATATTTTTCTATCATTGTCAAAATAAAAAATTTTAAAAATATTGGAATAACAAAGATCTTATGGAATTATCTTAAGAATCCTTAAGAAAGTTCAATAAGTTATTTTTAAACTAAAGTTCTTCTTTAGTTGATTTTTAATTTGGTTTTAATAAACTATTATCTTAGTATCCATTATGATCCAAAATTTATTTAATTATCCACTAAATAGGGATACTGAAATATTTATCTCCCTTGTCCAAAGTGAAACCTTTAAATAAAAATACTGTCTTCCAGAATGGACTAGGAACCGTGGGCGTGGTGCAACTTACATCCATTGGGGTAAACAGAATTGCATTGAAGTAGCAGATAAGATGTCAGACGGCATAGTTGTAGGCCCACAGAAGAATGGAGGAGGCTCTAATTTTATATGCTTGTCGAAACTTCCCAAGACTGGGACTTCGTCACCTGACCAGAATAATGCTGCCATCCTTCAAAGTAATTTTGTAATTTTATCCATGCATTTAACTGATATTACATACCATACATACGTGAGTGGTCTCAAACTCAAATTGCGAGCATGCATGATATACCGTTTCACCAGACAAAATATTATACTAATAACAAAATATTTCGAATAAACATAAATGTCGCTCTAAGTATTTTTTAAAACATGCATAAACAATAATAAAAACACACACGAAAAAAAAAGTCAAATTTATATTTATTTTTAGACTAAAACCTAAACTTTGGTAACTGAAAGACAGGGTTGTTTGTTGGTTACTCTTTGCACTTCAAATATATTGGCAGTTAAATTCAGAGTGGCATTTATTCCAAATAATTCTAACATGTTTAATTAATCATTAAATAAATTACTTTATTAATTAAGGTGTAAACTACTTTACAACTAAAAAAATCTGATGTGTACACCACAGGACTTCCTAATACAGAATATTAAATTATACGCTCTTTTCCCGTGTTGAATTAACACTACTTCGTCGGTAAGACATAAACCCCAATAGAATAAATGCACTCTTTAAAATTCACTATATTTAGTTACACCATTGCAAGGCATTTTTAAAATTTCATAAAAATTATTCTTTTGATAAGCAGTAATTGGTAAGTAAAATGATGAAAAGCACAATTTGCAGTACATTGAAACGTTTCACAAGAGTAAAAACTATTTACACACAAAGTCTA
The DNA here is from genome assembly GCF_044657685.1 of Stegodyphus dumicola. Lineage (NCBI taxonomy): Eukaryota > Metazoa > Arthropoda > Arachnida > Araneae > Eresidae > Stegodyphus > Stegodyphus dumicola. The sequence continues at coordinate 1,774,665 of NC_140769.1, read as the reverse complement.
CCTCCTTTAGCAAAGTCCATAGCGCTTTGTAATTTGATAAGTAAAACTATAAGTAAAGAAAATGAGGTAAAAGCTTGGTTAAATAAGAAAAAAAAACGAAAATATATACATTACCACCGACTATTATGGTGAATAGTGCGGGGCCTCTTGTGGCGTTGTTCATTTGCGAAGTCATAATTTCCTAGTTTTTTTATGATATTCTTAGAGTCCCTGTCACATTTCATAAAAAAAGTTATGAGAAGCTTTTAGAATTTTAGAATCCGTGGGTTTAATTTCTAAGTCATTGTGAAAAATATTATAACTCAGAATGCACAACATTTATATCATTTCAAGAATTATCTAATCGTTGCCACATGTTCTATTCAAATACTATAATAAATCTAGAACGATGTATAAAAGAAATTAAGCAAACAAAACAAAAAAAGAAACAGTTTTTCACAGACTATTCTGTATTTCTCATTCAATTAATTCAGTTCTCACTTCGCGTCAAGGCAAAAATACATAAAAACTCAAAATATCTGTATTAAAAATTACGAAGTAAATCTTAAACACTTATTTCCTCAAAAAATTTCCAGAAAGGATTAAACATGATTTAATTCGCAATAATAAATGAAGGTATTATCTTTGTTGTTGCGAATCTTAGTCTCTCTAGATTGGTAATAAATTAGCTATTCTGCTGTTTCAAATGTAAACAAATATGTCCCTCATGTTATTTAAAAATTAGGCTTAACCGCACTTAAACAGCTTTTAAATTGTTGATAATTCTACAAATATTGCTTGCAGATTTCCTAAAAGCATAAAAACCTTAACCGGAAGATAAGAGCAACATAATTCAATCATTTTTAAAGTGAAAATTTCACAATTTACAAACACATGAGTAAAGAAACTGAGATCACTGAGCCGGATAATAGAGTGGATGTATATACAGTGTAGGCTGTATCCATTAATTAAAAGTAAACTTTCTGAATGAGATTTTAATAATAAGATCTATAATCTATTCGTTATAAAATTACATGAAATATTTTTTAAATACAGAGAAACTTTATTTTTAAGAAATTAATAATCAAAAAATGATAAACATTTTATTTCACAAAAGTCTTCGTACACTGAAATAATTTTTGATAAAATCAAAATTAGAATTATCGTTTGCCGCTTTTTTTTTTTTTTTTTAATTTTTGCGTTGTAGTGGCTTTTAAAAAATCGTGTGCTTTAATTTTTTATTGTTTACTTCATAATATTCTATTTATTATTGAAAAATGCGTCGCAGTCGTAAAGAAATTAAAACCAGCATTCGAAAATTGATAACTTTACACCAATAGTAGTGGTAAATCAATTTGAAATATCGATAAATTAGTTAATTTATCCCATTTTACAGTGCAGTATGTGATAAAACGCGTTAAAGAAGAAAATCGGATTGAAAACAAGGTAAGAAAAGGTCGACCGAGAAAGTTAACTAAACGTGATGAGAGATTTATTATTAGAAAATTTGTGAAAAACCCACGTAGTGCTGTAAAAGTTTCTGCAGAATTTAATGCAAAGTTTTCTACTTCAATTTCGCCATAAACAGTTCGACGAGTTCTCAGAGAAGCTGGATTTCATGGGCGTTCTGCCCGTAAAAAAATTTTTGTTAGTGAGAAAAAGAGAAAACTTATTCTTTCATTCGCAAAATCAATGATAAATACACCCGAAAAGTACTGGAATAATGTCCTATTTGCTGACGAAAGCAAATTTAAAATTTTTGGTTCCGATTGTCGAATAACTGTATGGAGAAGAAAAAATGAGGAACTTCATTCTAAGAACTTAGTTGGAACAGTTAAGCATGGCGGTGGAGGTGTTCTTGTGTGTGTGGGGGGGGGGATATGACAGCATCAGGACTAGGTAATTTGGTATTTATTAATGGCATAATGAACCATTCTCTTTATTTAAATATTTTAAGAAACAATTTAAAATTATCAGACCAAAATTTGGGTATTGGAAAGAACTCTAATCATAATAACGATCCTAAGTATACGGCTCTCAACGTTCGCCTGTAGTGTCTATAATTGTCCACAGGTTTTGAAAATACTACCTCAGTCGCCAGATTTAAACGCCATAGAACACATTTGGAAAGAGCTGAGGGTTAGAGTACGAAAACACGACATCAAAACGAAAAGCGAATTCAAATCAGCCATGATGGAAGAATGGATGAACATTGATACAGAAATTACAAAAAAAAAAAAAAAAAAAAAAAAAAAAAAAAACTAGTAAAATCTATTCCCAGACGTTTAAAAAGCTGTTGTGGATGCTAAAGTATATCCTACTAATATTAATTTAAACAAAAAAAATGAAAATATTTACTAATATGTCAAGATTTTTTCTGAAGTGTACGAAGACTTTTCTCAGATAAAATGTTTGTCATTTTTTTTATTATTAATTTCTTAAAAATAAAGTTTCGCTATATTTAAAAATGTTTCGTGTAATTTTGTTACAATAGATTATAGATCTTGTTATTAAAATCTCATTCAGAAAGTTTACTTTTAATTAATGGATAGAGCCCTATTTCAATGAAAATCATAAGTGTACGAACACTTTTGGGAGCTACTGTATATGAATAAATTTATATACGTTTGTTGCGGCCGATTGCAACCAAAATACGAGCTGCACATCTACATGATAGCAGTCCTATATACAAAATTTCAACGTTCTGAGGCTATTCGTTTTGGAGTTATGCGAGATACATACGTAAGTACGTACAGACAAGACGAAAAATTCTCTTCAGAATTCATTTTAAAGCAGTTTTATAATTCTTTTGGAGGAAAAGAGTCTTTTATTCTGTACTTACGTACAGATTTCGAGCAAAAACATCGTTAAATTGCATTCGATAGCGGTCAAAACAGATATTTTCGTTGAAATATGCTGCCTGAAACTTTTCGAGATTACAATACTTCCTTTTTACTTCGTACAAGGAAGTAAAAATAAAACGCCAAATACAATTAAAACAATAACAAAAATTTTTTAGCAATTAAATTTAGAGTTTTTACACAAAAACAAAGAATTCGGCCAGCAGGCAACAAGGCAGATTTTTTGGTGCACAAAAATGAAAGTTTAATTTTGGTCCCACTCGGTAAAAAGACACTGAAGGTGCAGAAACTGAATTCACTATTCAAATAACTTTCAAATGTAAACAAATATGTTGCTATGGTAAACAAAACTTAAGCTTAGCCGCACTTAAACAGCTTTTAAATTATTGATAATTCTACAACTATTGTATGCAGATTAACAAAAGGCATAAATACCTTAACCGAAAGATAAGAACAACGTAATTCAGTCATTCTTAAAGCAAAAAGAATGCGCAAATTTACCAACACTTAAGAATAAAAAAATGAGCTCACGAAGCAGAATAACAGAGTAGGTGTATATATATATATATTATACATATACTTTTGGTGCGGTAGATTGCAACCAAAACGGGAGGTGCACAACTACATATTATAGCAGTCCTATATATCTCATCTGAATCCATTTTAAATCAGTTTTTTAATTTGTTTGCGAAAAAGGAGGCCTTTATTCTGTCCGTACGTACAGATATCAGGCAAAAACGTCGTTAAATAGCATTCGATAGGGGTCAAAATAGATATTTCCTTTGAAACACGGTACCCGGAATTTTCTGTAAGTACAGTACTTCCTTTACTTGGTATAAGGAAGTCCTGTAAATAAAATTGTAACATTATTTACATATAAATGCTCGTCATTTATATGTTTCTTTATTTTTTACTATAGCTTGCCACATGAGGGGCGTTTCTGTTCTGATTGTTTGAGAGAACGTTTGCTAGAAATTATATTCATCGCGGATCGCAAATGCTCATCGGTCAATAAATAGTGTTATTTTCTTACTAATTTGCAACTGTTAAAAAAACTCTCTGCATATAAATGTATTTTTAAACAAAGGGATTATTCTTAGTAAAAAAATTCGTAACTGAGCTTGTTTATTTTTTGTCAAGTAAGAATTTTTATTCGTACTTGTGATATAAGTCTTATTGAGGGACCGGTAGATATAGATTTTTTTAACTTTTGTTAACAAAACCTATATCTCCCATCTCTTAATAAAATTGATATTGCATTACAAATTAATTAGTTCCATTCAGAGATTTTCTGATGCGTTATTCATGTTCCTCTTTAATGGGAATGAAAAGAATGCAAACTCGAACTTCAAAAAATTAAAATCTTGAAATCTTTGCAGCATGTTATTTGCAAAAAATGCATAATTGAAATGTATTTGAGGGCCGCATAAAACTGCCAGTTTGAGACCACTGTCTTAAATTCATTTGTTTTAGAAAAGAAAATCTAATTTTATTTGTTTATTTAGCTTGCTGATACTGAAACATTCACTGATATTTTCATAGTACTTAAAGTTGCTAAATTTTGGCGCAGGCCATCGATATTATTAGTACACTTTGCCATCAACTGTGCAGTCACAGCAATGCAAAAATTTTAATAATAGCCCTCGATCTACTTAATTTTAGTTATGTATTAGATAAAAGCTCTAGAATAAAGGACTTTGCAAAGAGGAAATTACAATTGTCTCATGAACGCTTCTCTTTGCATTAGCAAGCCAAGAGGAAAAGGGCTTTATTTAAAGCTTGAAATGTAAATAAAATTAACTGCTTGTTGTCAACGGAAATCTGTTAATTATATATATATATATATGGTGCACACTGTTTACTTTACAGCAATGTGAAAAAAATCCATTATTGTGAGTACCATTTAAAGTCATTAATAATTTCTACATTTATGTTAAATTTTCAAGTTAAATCAATATATTTTACCTAACTTTGGACGATGTGGATTCTTGTTAGCTACACCATCGTATACCGAAAGAGGCAAAAGAAAAAAAAAATAGTATGTGCTATGTGGAGTAGACGCACTTAGCTGATCAAAGCTTAACGATGTTCAACAATGGCTTTTACCCTAAACATTGTGTGCAGTGAAGTTTTTCCTTAATTTCATGAGTTCATTTATATTGTTCGTTTATTCATTGTTGCGCAAAGTTACTATTTTGTGAAATAAAACCCTCAAATAATGACGGTATGCCATTTTATCATTTCCTAATGTAAACGGAGAAAGGCAGAATTCTTTAATCCAGAGTTGTTGGTTCATCATTCCGGTAGATCGCTACGTGTCTAGGTTGAAATGTCACCATTGTTCAATTGTTGTATAACCCAGTGTTTGCGAGAAAACAACAAAGTCGGATAAGAGCGAGTGGTAGCTTGAAATGAACTTCTTCCCAGGCTAATTATTGGATTACAAAATGGCAAATAAAGATTGGATGAATTTAGGTATCGCATACTAAATTCAGGAGGCTGAGTAATCGAAGACTATTGCAGGATATTGAGGTACAATTAATTAAGAATTACCAAAGACATTGCTAATTATTAATTAATTACCACTGTCGGCGACAGCGATTTCATTGAACCACTATTTCAAAGGTATCATGCTGTACATCGAGGCGACAGTCAAAGCTTAAATGGATGATTATCCTTGTAGAGTTACTCACTTTTATTCTGCTAAATTAAATATTGAGGAACCTAATTAAGTGTTAAGCGAATTAGCGCTTAGTTCAAAATAACAGGAATCATAAACTCAAGAAGGATTACTTACCCTTTATTTCAATCAAAATAAGATGAACAGTCGGTCCCTTTCTTCGGGCTTACAACAAACCTCCACTCGGGCTTTAACTCAAAAATAAGAAATAAGAACTAGATATATCTAACTAAGAGATTTAGTCAAAGCTAACAATTCTAACGTAGTTGGCCCGTAATCTAAACTAGCCGGCGAACTATCAAAAGGCACGTAATATATGGCCGAACGTAATAGCAGTTCGAGAGACTTAGCCCAAAGGCAAACGCGCGGTAGTCGGGATTCCTAGCTGTCTGTCTCTCTCTCGAAGTAAGTTGAACTTGCCTATAATTACTATCTCTTATTCATGTGAATTCAACGCGATTCTAAAAATTCATTCTGGTAGCGAGTTTTAAGTTAAGGAAGGAGTGATAGGAAAAATTAACTAAATTAAAATAACTATTTGAAAATTAAAATATATCTTACATTCCTCTTTAACGATAAGCTTACCTTCTGACTGTAAAGCAGTAATAGAGAATTAATCTAAAAAGAACTAAACAAAAACAGTTACTACGTTTTCGTGGAACAACATTGTACCGGTCTGCTTGTGAAATAATGCTGTGGGAGGCATAATGCATGGTAGGTGGACTCTTCTAGTCTTCGTTCCTGGTACATTCAGTACTTAGTGTTATGCTGATTGGTCAGTGTTATACTGATTGGTCAGTGTTATGCTGATTGGTCGGGAAGCCATTTTACGTGCCTAAGTGTTTTCAGCGGGGAAAACATTTTTTCAGATAAGTGTTAATGACGTCTTTAATAGCATACGAAGACGTCTAAGTGCATATAGTTCCACACCTATTGGTCATATTCCATGCTGAATAAATCGAAATGATGATCCGTATATTGTGTTTCCAATTTTCAATCTGCATATGTTTGACATATTTATATATCTTGTAAATTTCAAATTTCTACGATCTTTCCTTCTTGGTGGTTGCCATTTAAATATTGAGTAGTGTATTTTATGCAAACATGCTGTGCTCAAGATGTTTACCTTTTTACCAGGCGTTTAAAAATAGATACAAACTGTTCGTTGTCCAAAGAATCTTCTTCCAGAATTTCATCAGTTAATAAAGCTCTGTAATTTTGTAGCACGTGTTTCTGTAATTTTGGTAACCGATTAAGCACTATTGGCTTAAGGAGCCGAAGTAAAGCATAAGGCGCCGAATGCAGAGATCCTTGCGCTGAAAAATCAAATTTGCTCAGTACACTAGAAAACACTTTTTGGGATTAGTTTATTTTCTCCGTGAATTTATTTTTATTTTTTATCTTTACTTTAATTCTTGCTATGAATATATTTCTTTTTATCCTAACGTTTTTGATGGCATTCTTACAGAATGCACAGATGTAAGTAGTTTAATTCATTCTTCACAACTGCCACAGTTTTACCAAATGATATAATCTCCCCTTACATATACACTCATTGACCGTATACTTGTTAGGAATTGTTCAGGAATGATCGAAAACATATGTCATTTAGCCCCTAACGAGGACGTTGCCTGCATGCAGCACATTCAAGCTTCAGTCGTTGAGCGTGCGGGTGACTGAATCCTTTCCTCTGCAACGTGTTTATTGTAAATTGCTTTGGTGTGTTTATTTGTCTACTATCGTTTTTCTCTTTCAGCTGAAGACTATACGCTGTATCAGTTGCCATTTCTTTCCATTTTGACAGGTAATATTCACCATAGCATTTTTATTTACATTCTAAATAAGTCTCTGTATTCAAAATCACGCCAAACTGAAGTACCCCATCCCAGCCAGAGGGCTTCAATACATTTCACAAAAAGCGTACCAGGCTTGGTTTGGTCATTAATGACCCTTTACATTTTGTTCTTTTCAGTTGTATTTTTAACTCTGCTCAGTAGTACGTAACCTTTTTCCTTGTCTCGTTCCAGTTCCATACATCATAGCTCGTGGCGCAATCAAGTTTCGGCTCCTTAATTTTGGCGCATATCTCCACATGACTGTTTTTCCCCTCAAAGGAATAGCAGAAAAGTATTCACCCGGGAATATCTTATAAAAATGCAAAAACTCAATGATCAGCTACTAAGGCAAAAAATATTCCCTCCTACAGCGCAACTACGCTAAGTCTGGCATTGCGATTTCAAGAGAAAAGGGACCTTTCTTTACATTCTGTCATGTTTTAAAAGCATGAAAATTTCAAATTTATGCTGAGTCAGGGATCATTCGCTTTCCACTATCTGAATAGAAATTTCAAACTATATCGTATATGTCTACATAAAGCATTACATCTCACTCTCTCAAACAGATCAAACAGCAAACAGCTGAGGTAAGAAATGAATTTTAAATAGTATTTCTTGTACTTAATTGTAAGGTTGCATGAAACGTTCCTCCGAAGATGGCTTCTTGGCCATAATTTTTTATTAAACCTTATGAAATCTTAATCTATATTTTACGGGCATATTTATCACTATTGTAAAAGATTTTTTTTAAAAAAATGAAACTTAAGAATCCGTTTCATCCCCAGATACTTCTTTTGAGTTTCCCAAGGAGCAGAGATCTCGCTTCTATTGTTCCACTTGTCGACTGGGAGCAAGAGGAACAGTGCAGACATTCGTTGGAACATCTGTGTGTCCCAATGACTGGGAACTGATATACGAAGGAATACTTATGAGTGGATCTCAGGACAGCATCTCGACAATTTTTATTTGCTTAGACAAGGATCCTGTCATCGACAGGGATACAACGTCCTCCAGTCCGTTAGTTCCAGACTGGGCAACGAGCACAGATGATCAAGCCAAAAAGAAACTGCTATTCTCTTGCGTGGTTTGCACTAAATGAGAAAAAAGATGTTGAAGAATTTTAGAAATTACCACCTTTGTATTTCAGATCAACAAAATTATATTTCTGTTGTAAGAGCATCCTTTTTTTACTTGCTGAAATTCCTCGTTATTGAAACTGAATTGTTAGATTCTGTTTAGTGAAATGCATATTTTGCAAGTATTAAATTCGTTTATAAAACATACTTAAAGCTTCGTTTCTGTTTAATGTGATATGTGCAACTTTTCCCCCTAAAATATATAAGGGGATATTAGTAAAGATTTGCAAGGGCTTCATGATGATAGATGCATAAAATAATAGTGTAAAAATATCCACTTACACATTGACTTAAAAGTGAATTGCGAGCATCGCATTTATTACCCAGGATGAAAACAAACACCGTCAAATAATGCTAGATATTAAGAGCTGAAGCAAAATCAACTAACTTAGAGCAGATCAAAGAAAACTATGTTGGCTTAGCAATATATAGTGGTAAAATCAATATGCACAGATATTCCATTCCAGTGTCCAGAATTCAATTCAAAATGCAATCATGAATAGCTTAATCTTAACGTCTGCTGCTTTTTATTACCATTTAGTTATTAATTAAGTGATGTGGTGGATTCATTCGCCCCGTACAAAAGAGATGGCTTCTTAATGTTTGAGACCAAAATGCACTTTTGTCCTGCTTATTTCAGTCATCAAGCCTCGGTTCAATAAGTTTTCACTTCGGGTCTTGGCACTAGCGGATCTACAAAGGCACTAGCAGATCTTTATTGGTGCTATCTATCGGCTAACATTGCTATAATAAATCCAAAACAGCATTCTCCTGCAAAAATTGGTTACAATTGCCAAATATAAATGTCACTACGAAATTAATACGTAAATGAAGTCCAATGCCGGCAACAATATATCACTGGGATTGAATTAGAAATCCACTGTTCGTTTCGAATTTTAGGTGAGAAACAATACCAATACTAAGACAAGTAGAGACGGAGGGTGGGGACACCTGGTGACTACCGTAGGTAAAACAGATATTCTCCTTTCGCCTTCCACTTATCCAAAAGTACCAATTCTCTGAAGTCGAAGAAAACTACCTGAGGAGTTTCTTGTAAATTTAACAACACTGACTACGTGACCAGACAGGGTCATAGAGACAATGTGACTTGTGATAGAACATGATTTCATAAATACAAAAAAATACAATATATAAAAAAAAGATCAATAGAATTACAAATCCACATACGCTACACCTACGACTATAAGGTACCTACGCTACGTGAGGGTGCCAGGTGAGACCTCTGTCCCAAATGAAACCGAGGTGCTTCACCTGTTCTATGATTTGACATTCTTGGCCATTTAGCGAGGAGCATGGCTTCCTCTTTGGATTTGTGCTCTTCTTGAGGATCAGCGGAGCTTTCGACTCGGAGTTTGAGATGAGTCTGATAGTGCTGCACTTTTTTGCGAAGATATTGCAGATCTCTTTGCCGCTAGCCTCAAGTTCAGCCCGCGTGCTCTTCATAATGATAAATACAGCGGGATCTGAAAATGAAACAGAATAGAATTGAAAGCAAGACTCCCCAGGTCAGGGCACGAGCGTGACCTTGTAGGCATCATCGGACCTCTGGCTTAGTAATTATTCCACTGTTTGTGAATTCTAGTAGTTGCCTTTCTCTGAGATAGCTGCAGAGGGTTTTTTTTTTTAATTTAAATTTACATCATAGACTCTTCAATTTTACCGTTTTCACAAATGATTTCATACCTACACAAAATTGCTTATATACTGTTGCGTGCGTACGGGTTCGTTAGGAATTGAATGCACAAGTCCGATGAAAAATGAGTAAGATTTATTATTATCACAAATAAATAAAACAAAATACTGAAATTTTCTCAGATATTCGTACAGTATTACAATATCTCACAGTAGTTATCTTTTAACTACTCAAACGTTCAACAGAACTTAATTCAAAACAGCTAAAGAAAGCTAATCCGAGAATTCGCTACAGTGAACAAGAGCAGTTTTCTAAACAAACTCTTAAAACAACAACAAACTAACTAAATAACAACTACGAATTGAGAGGTTTTCATGCCGCTTATATAACCTTTTTAAATGCCTGAGAATTTTCTAGCACTTTCTCGAAATCAAAAAGAGATATTTATTTATTTATTAAAGGTTAAATGCACGTTTTCTTGCATGTTTAATTTTTCCGGCTTAGCTTTTTCATAATATTCGTCACGCGCTGCACTGCACGGGGAATAAAACAATTTAATTTATAATTCAACTAACATTGGCTATTTAAATACGAAATCCGTAACAATATCTTTCAATCGGTAGCATGAAATTCTAGTAATTTCAACTACTCGAGATTTCTGGAAAGCAAAAGAGTAGAACTATGGTTACAGTTAACATATTAGTCAATTACATTTATTTAATTTAAATAAAAATTACAAGATATCTATTTATAAATGTACGTGCTCCGGTATTTTTAATTTTCCGCCGTAGCTTTCTTTTAAAATATGTCTCTGTTGCATTGGGCGGGAAAAATAAAACAACTTTAATTACAATTCTACTAAAAATATCTAAACACAAAATTCGTAACATTCTTATTCCCTCCCCAAGAACTGTACCTCCCAGGTAGTACAATCCCTTGACAGGAAGGTATACTTATAACTAAAGCATCAATGCAATAATTAACATTACAATACAATAACTAACAACATAAACAATAGTTGCAATAAATAACTTAAAATAAATCAAATAAAAATCAATAAATGAGGGCATAAATTTACAAATTTAGAAACAAAAAGCACCATGGTCTTATACTATTTACATAATATATGCAACGTACTAAGGCCATGGTAAGGAGCTAGTCTGTCGTAATGAACGACTTTGGTCTTAGAATTCGATGACTTACGGATCCGAACCACGATGGTGTTCAGCCTGCTTAGGACTATGTAAGGACCATTCCAAGGTGACTGCAGTTTAAGACAGACTCTTTCCTGTCGAGTAGGATTCTACAACCACACCTTGTCTCCTTCGTTGAATCGATGTCCAGTAGCTCTCGTGTCGTATCGTGTCTTCATCTTCTCCTTCGCCAAGTTCACTAGCTCTCGTGCAAAATTGTGCATCACTTCAAACGGGGCCTAAAGATCTTAGATATACTTCTCAGACGATCAAGTTGCATCTAGAGGGCGATAGCAAGGCAGACGAAGATCACGACTGAAGAGCATCTGAGATGAGGAATATATCGTAAACATATCGTAAACAGATATCGTAAAAAATATGATATCGTAAACAGCACTACGATAACCCAGAAAAATAGAGGTAACTTCTTGTCCTAGCCCTGTTGGTTTCTGGAAACCACTAACGATAGGTTATTAACAATAATTCGATAAACCTCCCTACCATGTAGTCTGATTGATGACTTAAAAGCGCCGTTTGGATATTGTCAATGCCGGGTAACTTGCAGAGTTCTTTTATTAAATACGAGGTAAAATTTCTCCCTTGATCGGAATGTAACTGAAGAGGCACTCCGAACTTGAAAATTCAATGCCGGGGGACCTCTGCTACTGTGACAGTTTCTTGATCAGAAATAGGATACGCTTCAGGCAACTTTGTGAAGTAATCAATGACAACAAGGATGTAATTGTTGCCATCACCTATTCGTGGCAGAGGTCCCAAGATGTGAAAGGCGACACGTTCAAAATTTGCACGTACATTTTAAAGTTGCAGCTTGCCTCTGCTGCCTTTCTTTGGTCCTTTCCAGCCTTCAAAGGCATCATCAGTTATCGCTCCAGGTCTGCGATATTTTGTGGTTCCCGAATCTGGCAGCCTACCATGTCCCAAACATGCTCGATTGGTGAAAGGTCTGGTGGCCTTGCTGGCCAAGGAAGAGTATTAACTGCAAGGAGACAGTCCAGAGATATGCGAGTGGTATGTGGCCTGGCATTATGTTGTTGGAAAATGGACCCAGGGGGACGTACCATGAAGGGTAATGCAACCGGCCGCAGGGTGATATCAACATATCGTTGAGCTGTTGAAGATGACAAAAGATGACCTGCTGTCATAAGAAATAACGCGCCAGACCAGCACACCTGGGGTTATGACTGTAAATCTTTGTAAAACAAAGGCTGGCCCCGTCCTCTCCAGACACGAATGCGGTGGTCATCTGCTTCAAGAGTGAAGCGGGATTCATCGCTGAACACTGTACGATACCAGTCGGACGGCAGCCATGATGATCGGCTGCGACACCACTCTAAACTACTCCGCCGATGTTGTGGGGTCAAAGGCAAAAGTCTTAAAAGCCTCTGTGAGCGTAACCTGGAGGTCCCTGGAGCTGCATCATCCGCCATACTTTTTTTCGTTTTCCAAACTCAAAACTGTGATCAAAGGAACACGCTTCGTGGATGTCGAAGACATCAAGAAGAACGTGACGTTGACATTAAAGAGCCTTTCGAAAGAGGACTTTAAACGTTGTTTCCACAACTTATACAGCCGAGAACAGAACTGTATTACTGCAGATGAGGATTACTTCGAAACATATTAAAAGATTATGTTTTTCACATTATCTCTTCTGATGTTTTTAGAGCAGTCCTGGAAATTAATAGCCACACCTTGTATATACATAGCGCTAGGATAACATAAATCTCAGCGATGGATAGTGTACACGGACTCGTAAAAACAGAAGGCAAAAGTTCTCTTTTTGCAGTCACGTAGAGATGAGATTCTTATCGCGCATACGCGAGGAGGAGAACTGGAGGCATTGAAGAAATGTGGGGGGAGGAAGGTAGCCCCACATACTAAATGTTAACAATAACATAAAACACACAATAAAGTAGATTTATAATAAAAAAAATCTCGCGCAGTAATGTTATAAACCTGACATTTCAACTCAGTTAAAATATAATTTTAATTTTCTTCAAATCAGAAACATAACTATCTTTTGTTTCTACAAGGAGGCCTACCCAATATTACGTCATAAAAAGGCGAGTCAATTTAAGACAAGTAAACAGCAGCTTAATTTATGCGGCGTCTTCTAGAACTGAGCTGAAATTAAACCACTTCTTCAAAGAATTAGTTTCTACATTTAAAATAATGTCTATCTTTCTAAATCCTAGAATCTCAAAGCAGTAATACGATTCTCAAAGATATTACGACAAAAAGTAAGGATTAGTTGAAGCAAAGTTGTTTGTTTATCTTTGCTGACACAAAAATGTGAAATCTGCGTACGGAAGTAACTTAAAATAGCAATACAGAAACATTTCAGTTTTTCCTGCTTTCTCTACGTCTTAAAATGTCTTAATCAGAATGCGCAGAACAATATTATACTGTTTTCGTTAAAGTAGGGATAACAACAATGAAAAAGGAGGGTAAAAGCAGCAGTGGTTTGTTTTAATCAAATAAGAGCAAATATTCTTAAATAATAATAAAAAAAAAAACTTTCTTGGTAATTCTTTCATTATTATTTGTTGGTGGTTTGGTTTCATTATGATATTAGCTAAAAACCTGTATTTATAATGTATCTATAATTCCGCAAACATTCGACCAATTTTCTCAGATTGCTTTCGCACGTTCTTAAAGTTGGAAATTCTTTTTTGTAACTTGTTCAGTTGAGAGATCGTCAGTACTGTATATAACATGTGAAAATTCTTTCATTGCAAATATTTCTGAACATATCCCTATAAGGCAAAGTTTTCATTTCATCAATTGTTTTACCATAATTCTTCGAATTCGTAATTTGCTTGTGTTAAATATTCTAATAGGGCTAAAAAGCCTAAAATCATTTATTTTATATACCATTCTTCTAGGTAATTCAACCAATTACCTAGAAGTCACGTGTCAACCAGTTGTTTGTCGGTTTTATATAATATCCGGCGGAAAAACCGGTGTTACTACTTCTCATTCCTTTGTTGCGTGCGTTCCAGTTAGCTTCGCGTACTCGTTAAAAGTAGTTACTTATATCATCAAATATTTCATCTGAATAAGTAAGTTTTTCTTAATACTTTGCTGTACTACTATTTTAATTTTGCAACATATATATTTAGTTAGAATTTAAATGTTAAGTGAATTGCTTTCTTGTGGAAGACCGGCCGGCGACTAGGAATTTTTAACCTGCTGGAAGTAGTATAGCGAAATTTACCATTAGAATGCAACGAATTGCTTTTGTTTAAATAATTCTTTAATTTGTGTATTGAATCTTTTTAATACTGTATTGCAGTAAAATAATTTTTTTTTTACTAGCTATGGCTCCCGATCTGACTAAACCTGCACCAAATTTCGAAGGAACTGCTGTCGTCAACGGAGCTTTTAAAACCTTAAAATTGCAAGATTACAAGGGCAAATATGTTGTTTTATTTTTCTATCCTTTGGATTTGTAAGTATCAAGAATGAAATTTCATTTTAGGCTTTGTCTTAATTAGTTATTTAACATAATTCCAACTTTTGTTTTATGCTTTGTTTTAATTAGTTGTTTAACATAATTCCAACTTTTGTCTTTTTCTAGCACATTTGTCTGCCCCACTGAGATCATCGCATTTTCAGACCGAGCAGATGAATTCCGTAAAATAAATTGTGAAGTTATTGCATGTTCAACTGATAGCCACTTTTCACATTTAGCCTGGTAAGTGTACATCGTTAATGAAAATTAATGTTGTTTTTTCTTTTAGGTGTAGTGAGAAGTTGTCTTAAAAGTTTTGAGTGCTGCTGATTTACCAGTTATGGCAATGTAAATGAAATGCATGTAAAGTCACAAGTTAATATAAATTTTAAGGGAAAAAAAATCGTGACAGTAAAATAAATCATATGGTTAGATACACTGTATGTTAGTTCTGATAAAGTCGAAATATATTTCATATTAGTCTAAAAACTATATAATGGTTATTTATTAATATATCTGTGTATTTAACTTTCTACAAGTCTGGTTAGTGCAGGGAGAGGGGAATTCTGCTCATCAAAAGTTAAGAGATCCTGTAATTATGCAAGTTTTGTTGCGAAGATTATAGTAATAGAATTTACATTATTTTTTTATGTGTACCTCACTTTTACAAAATGGGTAATTTAAGTTCATGAATTAGTTGGGCATTAACTTTTTTTTCTGAAGTCGTTCTTTAAGGAACTATGAGAAATTGGCTGGTTAAGTAATTATAAAAATATATATGTGTATATTTAACTGTGTTCATTTAAATTTTAAAGCTATAAATATCAAATTTAGTATTTAACTATCTTTTTGAATTTCTGATGAGTTAATATTTTGTCTAATTAGTTTAATGTATTAATTTCTCTAAAGGAAATTTGGGAAGTAGGTCTGATTGTAAAACTGTTTCTCTTCAAAATTTGTTAATGTAGATCTGCTCTTTGTAACTTTTTTTGATTTTCTGGGGATTGCTAATATTATCTCAGGGATTTTGAATTTTGTTACTGAAAGTTCTTTACAACAGTAGCTCTTTATTTAAATTTTAATACAGTTTATTCTTCCCTCGAAATTGTTATAGTAACTTTAGAATTGTTCTTAGCACAGAATAATTTTGCATATTTCTAATTTTATTATGTAGGAAGAAGTCATGCCATAAGTTAACTTGAAAATTCTAATATGTAAAATTAAATATAAAAAAATAACATTGAATAAAATCAGATTTGATTTTTTTTTTTTTTTTTTTTTTTTTTTTTTTTTTTCTCAAATGTTAATTAAGCCTCTCGAATAATAACATGATCAGTTATATTCCTAGAAAAAATTAATATCTAATTGGCAAGTTTGAAAATTACTTGGTACTTTTTAACTCGAGGTAATGTCCTATTACTGAATATTAACAGTTCAACTTGGATAAATGGGCTATCTGTGGAGATTTATATATATATATATAGTTTTCTACATATGATGTCGATATGAGGCAATTTTCTTCAGAAAGTTATAAGGAAATATACAAGGGCATAAGGGAAAGGCATCCATTTCCTTATACCCTTGTATATTTCCTTATTTTCAAATACCCAAACCTAAACAAATTTCAGAAAGATAATACAGCTCATGAGTCAGTGCATAATTTATAATTTTTTATCCTGTGAATCCATATTGGGAAATAATGTAATTTAAGCCCCTTTCTTTGAGTGTGAAAACTAGCTTGTTTCTTATCCCACAATAAAATTACATTGTTAAATTCAGTTTTCAGAGCATTTAAAGCTTAATATTTGCTGTATTAAATTTATTCATTCAATAGTAACCAAAGTGATGAGACAAGTAAACATTGGTAAAAGCTGTTTCCCAGGGCCTTTGGTTTTTACAGAAGCCAATGCAATGGGTGCAGTTGCACCGAATATTAGAATTTAGGAACAGCAAAATTGAGGAATAAACTAGGTAGCAGAATTTGGAATTTGCACTGGATAATAATAAACCTAGTGTTGGCTGTTTTGAAGGCATATTTGTTAAGTGTAATGGCACAGACCAGTTTTTTTAGAATGTCCTTTGTAAAAGGCATTCTTTCTGTCCAACAGGTAAAAGTAATATATTTTTTTCTGTTAACAAAAAAAATACAGTATTAATTCCTCACTTTTCTACCCCCTAATTTTATTTGAAATTCGATAGAGGAAAATTATGGTTTCTGAAAAACATGACTGTTATAAAATAAAAGTTTGAGCATAAACTACAGGTAACTCGTAATATTATTTCTTTAAAAGTACTTTCCAGTAAGAATGCATAGTAATATTGCAATATCCAAGATAACCTTCTCTCTTTCTTCTTGCTTGTAACTTAATCTTATTGAGGTCTGTGTTGCACCTTAATTCTCAAATCGTCCATAAATATAGAATGTGAAGCTGACTTCTCGAAATAAGACTTGGCAGAAAAAAATATTCTATAATCTTCTGAGACATGCAAATCTTTTAAAAGAAAATGCTACTATGTTATTGGGTTTTAAGATTGTAGTAATTCAAATGAAACCTAATCTTTAATCTCAGTTAAGAATTGGCTTTTTTTTCCCCCAACTTGCCAAACCTTGTAATCATTTTGCCTTCATACTTACAAAAGTTTCAGTGCAGTTTTACAGTTTTTCTGAATGTTTGTTTATTTATCATAAGTAAAATGAAAGTAATCGGAGGGAAAAAGGTAAAAAAATTGAATACTCCTTGATGTCGTAATAATGTAATCAGTACAACTTATTCTTTTTTGGGGGAAAAGGAGAATTTAAATTTTAAAATGCAAAATAAAAACAAAATGTTTTTGCTATATGCCAGCGGCATGCTTCAAGATAAAAATCAAGAAAAATTCCTTTATGTATTTTGTCAAATTAACATTTTATTCTTCACTAAAATGAACAGTTTTTTATACAGTTGTATTCATAAAGTAGTACCAGTTAAGTGTTTAATAAGTAACACCAATTTAAAATACATAAAAATATTTTCATTATCTAAGATCTGAAAGGTTTTCTCCCTCCCTAAATTCCTGCACATTGTGTCAAAAAGAAAAAAAAAAAAAAAAAAAAGTATGTGAAATAGTTGATAAGAGTATTTATTTTGTGTAGGATAAACACCCCTCGTAAAGACGGTGGTCTTGGCAAAATGAACATTCCTCTCTTAGCTGATAAAAATGCTAAGATATCAAAGGATTATGGTGTTTACAAAGAAGATGCCGGATTGTCATTCAGGTAAAATTTTTTGAAATACTCTTTTAATTTGAAGTTCTTATTTATATAAAATTTTGGAAGTAGTTCACCTTAAATTTTTGATCATGCAATTGAATAGTTTGGTATTTTCATGTATAATACATCCGTGTTTTCATTAAAATTGAATAATAAACTACTGCAGGGATTTAAATAATTCAGTTTGTATTTATAGATACACATAATATGGCTACAAAGTACCCTAAATTTAAAAAATAAATAGTTCATAAAACTAGAGGTATAGAATTTGTCTGTTTCTCCCAGTGTTTATGATTGCCTAGTTAGGAACTTTTGCTATACTTTATTATACTTTTGCATATTATGGATAAAGTTTGGTCTGTTGGTGGGTAAGGCCAATAATATGGTATTTTGCCCTCAATTTTCAGTTGGGGCAAACCTGGTTGAAGGCAGAAAATATCGTTTTTATTTCCATACAATGTAAATATGAGCCAGTGTTTCTTAATCATCTAGAGGTGCATCCTTTCTCTTAGGCAGAAAGCTGTTAATTTATGCTTATTTCCAATTGCTAATTTAAATATATATGTTGAATATGGGGGACTACTTTCCAGTTGTCCCCACCCCTTGAAAAGTTCATTTGTAACTGAATTGGCCTGATTATCTTTACTTCTTTTAAGTACTGTTTGTTCTGTTTATAAATAATAAAAGCATTTTATGGCAAAATAATTTACATTAACATTTTTACTGTTGTTGGTTGCTGTTTAATAAAATGACAGTTAAATAAAGTATAAATTTGCATGTACCGAAATGTGTGTGTGTATTTGTCATGTATCCTCAAAAATAGGGTACTTTAGTTGAAACCAGTGGTTTGAATAATAAAACCTCAAAATAAATGTTAAATTCATAATAAATAAATGGCTGTGCAATGTACCATTAATTTTGAAGAACTAAAAATTCTTGTGCTGTAACTATTAAGAGAAGACGGGTAAATTTCTGTATTGTCTGAATAATTAGTATATGCATAATTATCTAATTCAGAAGTCAAACAACAAAAATTAGCATTAATTTACAAAATTTTCACAGGACTAGTTTCGATGGTTTTACCGAACCATCATCTTCAGCTGCAAAACCGCAAATGAACAAGATAGGAAATAATGTCTAGATAAGATAAGAAAAAGCAAGTGGCGCCATCTGTTGGCAAAACCAGAACTAAAACATAATTTCTCTAAAAGCCGAAGGCAAATTTGGATTGGAATTAGGATCGTTAACTAGAACAAAGATTTTTATGAATGTGAAATGCCTCTAGAAAATCCAGTTCTCCAATGGAAGATGTTTTTTGAATAATTTTGGCAGCAGAAAAATTGAAATTGTGATTTTTGGACCAACAATGTTGAGCAACAGAAGACTTCTGTGTTTCCTTTTTTCTAACATATGCCTCATGTTCTTTGACGCGAAATTTTAAGGCTGTCTTAGTTTGGCCAATGTAAATTAAACCGCACTGGCAAGGAATCCTATAAATACCCCAGGAATTCATATCCGGAATGGGGTCCTTGAGTATAGAAGTTGGAATTTTATTGATGGGAGAGTAAACAACCCGAAAGTTAAATTTCTGCAAAATGTGTGCAACTTTATAGCTAATTGATGGAAAGAAGGGAATGACAACAGAATTTTTATAATTTCCTAAAATAAGAGTGTGGCTTTTAGTGTGTTGAGATGAGAATTTTTTAACTGCTTGATTAATAATGTTGGGTGAAAAGCCCCTGTCAATAGCTATTGCTTTTAAATAATTTAGTTCTTCATCAAGGGCTAGTTTGGAGGAGCAAACTTGAAGAGCACGGAAAACATAGGAATAAAATGAAGCTAACTTTTGTTTAGTCGGATGACATGATTTAAAGTGTGGTGGAAGGCAAACCGATGAAGGTTTACGGTAAACTGTAGTACTGAAGTTGGATGTGTTACGTGTGACCAGAATGTCGAGAAACGGAAGAGAATTGCAAGTCTCAAGTTCAAAAGTGAACTGAATAGCAGGATCAATAGAATTCATTGTTGAAAGAACTCTATTTAAATCATCTTTATTACCTTCAAATAGGGTAAAAGTATCGTCTACGTAGCGGAACCATGCCGGGAAGTTGCTTGAAATGATTTGCGAAGATTTGATCGGCAAATCATTTCAAGCAACTTAAAACATTCGCTTATCCCATCTGTTGCGAATTGTGCCAGATTATATGCTCTTCCCAAAATTCATAAAAGTGGTATTCCTTTCCGCCCTATTGTATCAAATTTAGGTACTGCCTCGTATCCATTAGCTAAATATTTAGTTTCTAGATTTTCCACTCTATTAGACAATAACATTTACACCATAAAAAATTCAATAGATTTTGTAAAAAAGGTTAAAAACATTTCTCCTTGTAATTTACTCATGGTTTCTTTTGATGTAAAATCATTATTCACCAATGTCCCAGTGGAGGGTGCATTAAGATGTCTAGAAACCAGACTTCGCGAATTTCATTTCTCTTGCATCGAAATTGATGAGCTAATTTCTCTCACTCAACTGTGTTTGAAACAAACACATTTTGTTTTCCAAAATAAATATTACAAGCAAACTGAGGGATTAGCCATGGGAAGCCCCCTCAGTCCCATCCTGGCTGATATCTACATGCATTATTATGAATCAAAATTGTTTGAAACTTTAAACTTCCCGGCATGGTTCCGCTACATAGACGATACTTTTACCCTGTTTGAAGGTAATAAAGATGATTTAAATAGAGTTCTTTCAACAATGAATTCTATTGATCCTGCTATTCAGTTCACTTTTGAACTTGAGACTTGCAATTCTCTTCCGTTTCTCGACATTCTGGTCACACGTAACACATCCAACTTCAGTACTACAGTTTACCGTAAACCTTCATCGGTTTGCCTTCCACCACACTTTAAATCATGTCATCCGACTAAACAAAAGTTAGCTTCATTTTATTCCTATGTTTTCCGTGCTCTTCAAGTTTGCTCCTCCAAACTAGCCCTTGATGAAGAACTAAATTATTTAAAAGCAATAGCTATTGACAGGGGCTTTTCACCCAACATTATTAATCAAGCAGTTAAAAAATTCTCATCTCAACACATTAAAAGCCACACTCTTATTTTAGGAAATTATAAAAATTCTGTTGTCATTCCCTTCTTTCCATCAATTAGCTATAAAGTTGCACACATTTTGCAGAAATTTAACTTTCGGTTTGTTTACTCTCCCATCAATAAAATTCCAACTTCTATACTCAAGGACCCCATTCCGGATATGAATTCCTGGGGTATTTATAGGATTCCTTGCCAGTGCGGTTTAATTTACATTGGCCAAACTAAGAGAGCCTTAAAATTTCGCGTCAAAGAACATGAGGCATATGTTAGAAAAAAGGAAACGCAGAAGTCTTCTGTTGCTCAACATTGTTGGTCCGAAAATAACACTTTCAATTTTTCTGCTGCCAAAATTATTCAAAAAACATCTTCCATTGGAGAACTGGATTTTCTAGAGGCATTTCACATTCATAAAAATCTTTCTGTTCTAGTTAACGATCCTAATTCCAATCCAAATTTGCCTTTGGCTTTTAGAGAAATTATGTTTTAGTTTTGGTTTCGCCAACAGATGGCGCCACTTGCTTTTTCTTATCTTATCTAAACATTATTTCCTATCTTGTTCATTTGCGGTTTTGCAGCTGAAGATGATGGTTCGGTAAAACCATCGAAACTAGTCCTGTGAAAATTTTGTAAATTAACGCTGATTTTTGTTGTTTGACTTCTGAATTAGTATTTATTCGGCGTGTTATTGTGGCATAATTATCTATTATTAATTGGATGGTAAAATCTCCATTACGCTTTGGTGTTAAATGACTAAATCTGGAAATTAAAGAACAACAGTCTTAATTTTATATAATAAAAATTATTAAATTGGTTTTATTTGATGCTAATTTATATTTCAGCATTTAGTTATTTCTTAAAGCGTTAAGGAAATGGTAAAGTACAAATTATCTCAAGTAATAAATTTTAGGTAACAGTAAATGAATAAAAATTGCTGCTTTTAAGGCAGAGGGTTAGCATGTTTGTTATTTTTCGGAGTGTTTTTACCAACCTTGGATTAAGTTTTTAAAAAAATAGCTGTTTTTCTTTTTAGTGAACTATTCGCTGTTTTACTTACAGATGCAGTTTTGTAGTGCTTTTAAGTGTCATTGTCATTCAGAAGTAGTGAAGTTTAAAAATTTTAAATATCGTAGGAATAATACAATGTACGTCCAGAAAGTAAGTTCTGTTTGGTAATAAAAGTTAATTGTGTACAGCTACAGAAAAGTTATTTATTGCACAAAATTCAACAACTTTTAAACTACTTTTCCACATAACTGCCGAAATATTGCAGGCATTTCTCATAGCGTGGCACAAGTTTTTGTAAACCTTCTTCATAGAAATTTGCCACCTGTGTCTTCAACCAGTTGGAAACAGTTTCTTTCAACTTGTCATTGTTGAAGTGTTGACCGCCAAGGAAAGACTTAAGATGTAAGAACAGATGAAAGTTGCTAGGAGCGAGGTCAGGACTGTACGGAGGATGGTCAAACACATCCCAGCCAAATCCCTGTAGGAGGTTTTTCGTCACATTTGCAGTGGGTGGTCGTGCGCTGTCGTGAAGAAAAACAACACCTTTTGACAGCAATCCTCGGCGCTTATTCTGTATTGCGCGGCGCAATTTCCGAAGTGTCTCGCGATAAGCATCTGCTCTGATTGTTTGACCACGCGGTAAGAAATCAATGAGTAAGATGCCTTTCCAGTCCCATAACGCTGTGCACATCATTTTTCGAGGTGTCAAGATTTGCTTTGGCTTAACCTTTGCTGGGGATGAATTGTGCCTCCATTTCATTGATTGCCGCTTACTTTCAGGGGTGTCGTAAGAAACCCAAGTTTCATCTCCTGTGATTATCTGTGTCAGAAATTCTTCGCCGCTTTCAGCATAACGGGTCAAAAACTGAAGTGCACTACCCATCCGTTTTGTTTTGTGTTGCTCAGTAAGAATCTTTGGTACCCAACGTGAGCAAAGTTTACGAAATTTCAGTTTTTCGGTAACAATTTCATACGTTAGTGGTCGTGAAATTTGGGGAAATTCCATAGCGAGAGCACTAATTGTAAACCTTCGGTTTTCATGGATCTTGTCATCAATCACGTGAACCAGTTCTTCTGTAACCAAAGATGTACGCCCACTTCGTTCTTCATCGTGCACATCACTACATCCGTCATTGAACTTTCGGACCCATCTTCTCACCATTGAATCACTCATCGCTTTTGGTCTGTAAACATCGCAAATTTGCCGATAAATTTCACTAGGTTTCACTTTCCTCGCATTCAGAAAACGAATCACATATCTGATTTCACAAGCGGCGGGATTTTCAATCAACACCGACATTGTAAACAAGCACAACAAAGCATACCTGACTGACAGCGATCTTCAAATGGCGCCCATTTCTTCTCCTTGATATAGAGTGTCTACTGTGCATGTGCTGAACTGTGATCGCAGAGCTGCAGCGGAAATAAATTGAAACTGAATTTACTTTCTGGACGTGCCTCGTATTTGTAATGAATGAGATACTGTTATAAATTTCTTGTTGAGAATTAATGTCCTTCCTTCTAGTCCAAAGTGTGAGCACTTGGTATTTCTATTTAATGGTTTAAGGTTTATTGTTTTTTTTTTTTTTTTTTTTTTTTTTTTTTTTGTTTGTTTGTTTGTTTCCTGTGTAGTAAATTCAGTTACTGATATTTAATCTGACTAGTTGATTCTGTACAATCAAGGAAATTAAAAGTTGAGTTTCAGTAGGAATTTTCTAAAACTTATTTCATGACATATTTTATATAAAAAAAAAATGTCGACTTTTGCTGTATTATTTTTATTGCTAAAATATTTCGGAGCTTAAAGCTGCACTAACCAAGTTAAGTATATATTTTCGTACTTTGGCTTAAAAAATTGCATTGCCTTAACTTTTTTATTTTTAGGGGGCTGTTTATCATTGATGGTGAAGGGAAATTACGACAGATAACCATTAATGATTTTACCTGTTGGCAGATCAGTAGATGAAACTTTGCGTCTTGTACAGGCTTTCCAATATACAGACAAACATGGAGAAGGTTTGTTAGAAAGATCTTTTCTATTTTTATTTATTTGTGATAGATTAATTTCTTTATAGATTAATTTCTTTTAATTAATACTACAAATTTTATACCCCCATTTTTAAGAGGTTTATATTTATAATTTAGTTTTTAATGTTAAGCAGTATGTATAATTTTTATGATATATAATATTATAATTTTTCTATTTTCGTAACTTCTTTTTTAAGCCTCTTAGAATAGTAAAACTAATATAAAGCATAATTTGCTAAAATTAAAAGTTTAGTACTGAAAGCTATTAGATTGTACTCCAGTACAAAGTCTGTAATCTGGACTCGTCAGGACTTCGGCGATTCCGGATTAGGGGTTTTTCCGGATTATAGATCATCAATTTAAATCTGGTAAGATGGCATGCAGAAATTGTAAAAATAGGAAACCGTAATTTATGAAATAAAGAGCAATTATGATCTAAAGGGTATCGAAATTTACAAAAAAAGCTAAATATTTGTTTACTTTATTAAACATTTCTTTCAATGTAAGTTCTTTAAGTTGTTTCGTTTTTTGTGCTAATACTTTCTCTTTAATTCTGTAAACAGACATAATTTCTTGTTCAGTTACAAAGTTCCATTGTTCAAGTCCTGTAATTGCTGTCTCAATACAGACTAACTTGTCAATCGAAATTTTTTCCTTTTTCAATAACCTCTCTGTCACTCTCTTCACTATCGGAAGCGTGCATGAGTAAACGCTTCATGCGCATGCGTAGCGGACGTGCATTAAACGCATTACACACATGCGTAAGTTTATGGCTTTGAGTTCCGGATAATGGATGTCCGGACTTTGTACTGTATTATGTCTTTTTCTATCAAATAAAGTCGGCAGTTCTATTATAGTACAAATACTGAATATTTACATTCTTAAATTTATTATAGTCTGTCCCTGCTGGTTGGAAACCTGGTGATGATACAATGAAGCCTGATCCCGAGGGAAGCAAAGAATACTTCAAACGTCACTAATAACATGTTTAATAATTTTTGCTGTTTGCATATAATAGAAAAATTACAATGCAGTAACATATTTTGAATGTATATTGTATAACTTGGTTATAAGATTAACTGTTAGCTCCATTAGATTTAATTTTTGTAAAGGAAGAAACTGCCATATCTACCAGGAAGCTGATATTTGTAATTTTTTGAGTTGTATGCAATAAAAATATCTGTTGCATTTATTTTGTGTGTCACTGATGAATATGAAGATGTCTCAACCACGGCTCTTTAACAGCATTTGCAAAAATAAACATTCACAGCAGCTTAACAAGAAAACTGATATATTGCTGTTGTTTAAAAATTTAGTTTTACTGTAAATACTAAAATGTTAGCTTATGGTAACATTTTGCTAGTATACCTTTTTATGGAAAATTTACTTCTGCTTCAGTAAAATAAGAGTATTGTGCCATATTTCGGAAACAAGTGAAGAATTCTTTTTTTTTTTTTTTTTTTTTTTTTTTTTTTTTTTTTTTTTATTTCCTTATCCATCTTTGAACTCCTGTTCATGACAATATACTCTCTTTGCAGCAAAGCAAGTTGGCTGATTTCAATGACCAGCCATGGTCATTATTGTTTTAATAAAACTGTTTGTTTGCAAACATGATAAATTACTGGGGTTTTAAGTAAAGTATCCTGCATTACCTAACATATTCTTCTAATGTTATTTTCCAGAGCTCTCCAAATGATATAGGGTTTACTCTTTGGGTAAATTAGCCCAAAAACCTAACCTAGATTTTTTCTAAGATATATTTAGTATCTTAACCACCTGCATAGAAATGATAAATGGTTTTGCGGTAATTAAGATATTATTGAAATTGGGCTCTAACTTTCCAGATGACATGATTATATATGCAACTTACTGACTACATTAATTTTGATTATGGTATTTATGTAATAATGCTTTTTTTAGTTAAGATTTAAAAAAGCAGGGAGTTTGTGGTGGTAAATAATATGATCAAGGGGTTGATAGCCCAAAAATTCAAGGATTCAAATGGTGTAATCAAGATCCCATCGATTCCAAAAAATTTTATTAATAAAATGGATAATTAGCTGTTTTTATACAAAATTATATAGAGTAGTAAAGAAATTGCATGAAATATTCACAAAATTTATTTAATGTTTTTTAACTTCATATTTCTTTTAAATATATAAAATTTATGTAATAAATAGAATACAAAAAGTAAAATGTACCGCAATTGCTTGCAGCCATTCGTGTATTAAATACATAATTTTTTTAAGTTTTGTTTTCAATTTGTTTTACTGAGACTTTAAGGAAGACACTTTAAGTCTTATTGAAGCTGGAATGATGATTTTCATTTTCCATTCTAGAAATGGCTTACTTGTATTGAGAAACTCCTTGATAAATTAAATGTGAAAGCCATTGAAAGATTTTAATATTTGCTTCCAAGGTTTCATAGAACAGCTGATCTTTTATCTATCGCAACTTGATATGATTTAAGAAGAGTCTGTTTCATTGAAGGAGAATGTTGAAGCACAGGTCTCGAACAAAACACAAGGGTGCACTGTTTTAAAAATCAACCAAGAGAAATATCCCGAAATAAAAGTTGTTACCAAACTAACAATCATTTTTACCTCTTCTTATCTAGCAGAAGGTCAATTATTTATTACCAAAAGCAAATTGCAAGTTTCTGCCAAATATTAAAACATTGGGCATTATTAAAATCAACTTTTATTCATGTCCTTAGTCTAATTGTTATCTTTTGTTATTTATGTGCAATTATTTGTACTATGATAGTGTTTGCATGCTGTATAGTCTAGAGACAAATGTAAGAAGGGGGAGCATTCTTATAAAAGTGTTGGGAGTCTGTGTTTTAAAGGGTTTATCCAGATGGAAGAAAGTTGAAAAACATTCTCTGCATGAGTGCGTTTGAAAGTTATCTAGAGAATAGCAAGTTTTGGGTTTTTATTAATCTATTGTATGCTATTGTTACCAACTGTGAAATCCATGAGTGGTGGATCCTAATGGATAGAATCTCTGCGAGTGGGCTAACCTGAATAGATATTTCCATGGTTACTTTCACTGTTAAGTTTTCTTCAAAAAATCCTCCATGAAGGCATCTCGTGTTTCGCCGTAATCAGTTAAATGAATTTACCATGAAATCTGGAGAATTAACATTCTAAATATAAATTCATCTTTATTTTTATAGTAATTATAAATGTATGTTGAAACATATTGGTTAGACTATTCTAATATGGCAAAGTCACAAGGGCTGTCTGCCTGAGAGTCTATGTGTCTGTGAAAAACTGGCTCATATTTACACTGGTGTGCAAAAATTAAGGACAAAGTTGAAAAATTAGCATATCAGCTGAACGAAGAGGCAGAGCGGACAGAAAGACAGGAGATTAAGTAAGGTGATGTACGGTAGCACATGCGCAGATATGCAAGTAGACGTAATGGGGGAGTGTCTGAGTAGTATAAAGCATATTGTCGGTGTAAGATCAGTATTTCTGGCAAAGAGATTGCACGCCGTATAGCAGTTAAAATCACACCAAGTTGCTGCCTCAGCGAGAAATGGCGAATAATCAATCTGTTAGACGACATCTGGATGCTTTTACCCGAGGTCGAATCATTGGGAAGTTGGAGGAAGGCTGCAGTGTGACAAGTGTGGCTGCAGAGTTCGGAATGCTCACAGCATCGTTTCACGACTTTGGAGACAATTTCAAACTACAGGAACAGCTATCCGGGGTTTAGTAGTGGTCGTCCACGAGGAACCACACCAGCAGATGACCGGTATATTGCCTTACAGGCCAGAAGAAACAGGCGACTGGACGACCGATATCGCGTATTACCGTGGCCAGAAGACTGCACGGTGGTGGTCTGTTTGCACGATGCCCTGTACGGTGTGTACCTCTAACGCCTGCCCATCGTATAAGGCGTTCTGTGTGGTGCCGGGAACACCGGAATTGGAGAGACAATGACTGGGGACGAGTACTCTTTACAAATGAGAGCAGATTCAGTCTGAGTAGCGATTCTGATCGCATACTCATCTGGAGAGAGCGGGGAAACCGCAATCATCCCTCGAACATCATTGAAAGGGATAGGTATGGAGGTGGCGGTGTTCTCGTTTGCGGAGGCATCATGCTTGGCAGTCGTACAGATCTTCACATCTTCGACGCAGGTTCAGTCAACGGGACCCGTTATTGTAACGAGATTCTTCTTCCATACGTGCGTCTTTTTAGAGGTGCTATGGGTCTACAGTTCCTTTTTCATGGACGACAATGCACCATGTCATCGCACGGTAGCTGCCGAACAGCTCTTGGAGAGTGAGGATATTGAACGTATGGATTGGCCGGCACGATCTCCGGATCTCAATCCCATCGAGCATGTATGGGATTTTCTAGGCAGATGCTGTGAAACCTGCCTAGCAGTCAGGGGAGATCATATTCCCTATTAAAGACCGGATGTTTCTTGCTGGACACCCGTCACAGGGATGTTTCGGCCTTCAGTCTCATTGCGCTCCATGCTACTTTTTCAATAAAACTTCTTTTTATCCCTCTGATTTCTCTTTTAGTAAGTGTTGCTTACATTACTCATGTCCTTACGTATTGGGGATCTTACAGTATTAAATGTGTTGATTTGAATAGCTTTTGTATAAAGTTATATTGAAAAAACCGTTTCGTCCTTAGTTTTTGCACACCAGTGTACATTACACATGAGAAAACCAATCATGCAATCAACCTCGGTCGACAGTCTTTAGCAACTGATAGGGTTAAACCATACTGGATTTAATACTAATTTTTTTCAGTGGTGGACACCTTTTTTAGAGCAATATCTATCAGTAAGTTGGACCAGAGTATTTTAATATTACTTAGCAGTGGATATGACCACTGAAGTTGGGAAGTTTGGCACTGGGCAAATAGGCTTTGGCAATTTAGAGTTTTCTCTCGTGTGTAGCAGGAAGAAAAATCAATTTCTGTCGGGAAATCCTCTACAAAGGCCAGTAGCCTTCAAAGTCTTTACTGTAATTAATGAAATAAACATTATATATTTTACAGTGTAATTTCCATGTGTCTTGTACATGCCAAGATGTAACAATATATTTTCTGATTTTCATAGTTTTTTCTCAGTTGTAGTTTTCATTTTTGCAGATGATTAAATATTTTATTAATTGTACTCAATTAAAAATGAAATCTTTGTAAATTAACATTGGAATCCCCATATCTATTTTCCTTGCCAGTAATAATTCATTTCAATATTGGGTTTTTCATCATTTGGATATTCAGCAGCACCAACATTTTTTTAGATATAGTCTTGAATTACTGTCACTATTAATAGATTTTGCTATGTCCATACATTTAAAAAAAAAACATTAATATTTTACTGCCTATCAAATATGACACAATTATGTACATTAAAAATGATTGTGATTTTGTGTGAAGTAGTTTTTAGATTTTCTGCAAAATACTTCTCAATTAAAAGATATTTGATCATTGAGCAAAAAATTCATAAAAATTAATCATTTGGAAATTTAGTACAACATATGCTGTCTCTGTTAGCAAAAATCAGAACGCATATTCATTATTAGCAATCTTGTCTTAACATGGAAAATGACTTTTCAAATACAACTAGTTTAATTCTCTTTAAATTCACCGATGGCAGAATTTTCTATTTTTTCCAACTTAAAAATTTGCATTCTATATTATATTAAAATATAGAATTTTATTTTAATACGTAATTTTCATGTTAAGTCAGCTTTGGTTAGGTTTCGCTCTTTGAATATGGAAAAACACATGACGGCTGCCCAAGGCAAAGTATGCATTCATGGAGGACTTTGAGGAAAACCAATATGCAGCTAGCCCATTCACCTGAGACAGAACTTTAACCTTTGGTCACTTGTAAGGCCAATTTGTGCTGGGTATGAATTATCTAAAAAGGTTCAAGTTCCATGTTACAAAGCTAGAACTATTTTATTTTGTTATATATATATTTTAACAAATTAAATTTTACATGAAATGAATTTTATATATCTTATTTCTTTTTAACCCCCAAGTTTTTAGCTCTAAGTTAAGAAAATTTTTAAACTTCTAAGGATTATGTTAATTTTATTAACAGCTAAATTTCAAGTTCCTGTCGATTTTTAAATTCAACTTACTACTTCCGGCCAGAACGTAGAATCATGTCTGAGTACTTAATGAGGAAGAGCGGTATTTAACCGCGAAGTTCTTCGGTCTTAGGGAGAGAGTTACCAGGTATCCTGTCTGAATGTGTCCGCTTTTTTTAGCCTAATAGTAGCTCTCATAAGCTATTATTACGCTCGGCCGTACTTTAGGCCCTCGATAGCTTCACAGTCAATTAGCGTTAAGCGGCCAACTCTGTTAGAATCTTGATAGCTTTGGCTATATCTCTTTAGTTTAGATTAGTCTCTTAAGTTCAAGCCCAAGTGTCGCCTTTTATTGTACACTCCAAGATGGAGTTCTGTTAAATCTTATTGGAATAATAAAGGGTTATTTACCCTTCCATCTTGTTTCCTATCACACGAACTCAAGCGATTATTTGCTTATCAGTTCTTAAGATTCTTCACGTTCAACAGTAATTCAGCATTTCAAAGTGAGGATCTCTACAAAGTATTAGCCAAACTTTCTCAATCTTCTATTGTACATACCTTTACCCCTCTGAGGGTTAATATAGTGGTAAATTGTGTTCCCTTGATCATTTTTATTAAGTATATTTAGTTTGTATTCGCATTTCATCCATTTTATTTTACCTTCCATTTATGAGCTGAAATTTTTGTGCAGATTTCTCGTATGGCAAGTATTCTCACACCCAAACTTCAAACATTACTATTTGCATTCCAGCTTATTGTAGCCTCAGATCTACTGCGGATGTGTTTGATATTTTGAAAATATCTGTCTTTTGTTTGCTGTCCTTCATTCCTCTTGGGAACTACATTCAAGACTCAATTATGTGAGGTACTCCTGGGGCTTTGCAAAGTAATTTAGCTGGATTTGTTGAATTTTGGGCTCAGTATCCATCATATAGTGTCATGTTAATATCATTATTTTTATTAAACCAATTTTGTTGTTCTATTTTTATTTTAAAAAAATAAAATGTTATATTTTGCATAATTTTAATTTTAACATTATTTATAAAGTTTTGTTCATAATTTTATGTAGATCTTGAAGGCTAAGTTTTAAAGTAAAGAAGATATTTATACATTTTTTTCAAAGAAACAAAAACTGTGATGATCATTGTTTATTATAGTAGAAATATTTACTTTTTTCTTTTTAATTTTTGACCGAAATGTATTTCTTCATTTAGCAATGCATCCTTTTTTCTAAGACTGAAACTTCTAATTTATTAAAACATATTTATTTACTGTTGATTAAAAATGTTATATTAAATGAAGAAAAGTCACCAATAATTCTGTAAAAAATTTCTTAAAAATGTCAGTTGGTTAAAGAGAAAAAAAATTTAAAAAACGGTAAAGTGGTATAACCTTCATCAGTCTTCCTTAGAAAGAAAGTGCAATTCATATTTAATTTATATGTGTTGCCATTAAAAAATAAAACAGCTGGGAATATAATAATATGATATAACCATCCTCAGTCGTTCCTAGGTAGAAAGTGCTATTTATTTAATTTATATTAGACGTTGCCTTTATATTTAATTTATATTAGGCGTTACCAGAAGGGCTTTCTAAAGGGAAAACATTTCCTGTATTTGAACAATATGGTAATTATGTGATGAAATATGATTTTGTTTATTTGATAGTTATGTAAACGGAGATTTAATAGGATTACACGCAGCTACCTGGACAGAATATGTGTAATTATCTTTTGAAAGAGCCAGTTATAATCCATATGTAAAACAGAATTTCGATTAGGGAAAGGTAAATGTGAAAGTAGGCAACATCTCTCTCGTCTTCTACCTGAATTTCGAAACCGGAAAATGAATCGCCTCTTCCCTCCCCCCCCCCCCTCCGTGTCTAGCCGCATGATATACCATTGCATATTTATTTCGTAAAACATGTTCCTCGGATCGAAAAGATTTCCTTGAAACAGCTCATATTTCCTACTTCACTTGCATCATCGTATGTCATCACCTCAAAATCTGGTTCCTGCTTTCTATGCTTTTAGTATGTCCTTCCGCTGGATAGGATAATGATTCCACAAGGATTGCATCACGAAATCGAGGGTAATTTCTCCGTTCTGAATGCAGTTAGAAAAACAATAAAACCAATCGCGGGTGTAGATGAGATTTAAGTTTCCTTCTTGAATTTCGACACCTTTTATTATTATAGACGGAAGCGGAGCATGTAGATGTAAAGATTAAACTGGCAGAAATTCAACCTTAGTTTCACGACGATTAAAATAAATAACCTTGAATGAATATTTAACCAGTACAGTAAAATTCGAAATACGCAAATTAACTAGAACCACAGCCCATCAGAATAAGTAGGTGAAGCTTTTTGCCTCCACCTTTTTTAGTGCAAAGGATATTAGCCTATAAGAGCTATTAATTTCGTTTTGGTATTTTGCGTAGAAAACTTCAAATGTCCGTTTCACAAATTGTTGCCACCAGATATTATCGTCCTTTGTTAAAGAAATTAAATAATGAAGAATCTGCATAAATGTATACATGTTTCTCACATTGTGATAAAAAAAAGGTACCTAGAGCCATCAGATTTTTAATAACGTAATCCTCCACCGAATATGGGCATCCAGAAGCCCTAATTTGGAATTTTTTTTATTATCTATTTCATAATTTATAACACTTTAACGAATTTTTAATTGACGAGCTCAGCAATTCCAAAGCAAGCAGTGGCAACACTGTACGGGAGAAAAAAATATATTTTTATCTCCAGCGCGCGAGATGATCGGAA
Organism: Stegodyphus dumicola; assembly: GCF_044657685.1. Classification (NCBI taxonomy): domain Eukaryota; kingdom Metazoa; phylum Arthropoda; class Arachnida; order Araneae; family Eresidae; genus Stegodyphus; species Stegodyphus dumicola. The sequence continues at coordinate 1,741,610 of NC_140769.1, read as the reverse complement.
ATTCTAAACATATGCTAATGCTAACATTTTAAAATTATTTTGCCATATTGCTGTTGAACTCAATTTTATGGTTTAAGTGCGAAGAACATGATATTTAATAAAAGGTAACATACAAAGCGTAAAAAAAAAAAAAAAAAACCGCCCCTTTGGGCGTAATTGTAAAATCTGAAAGCTTTCCCTTTTTTTTTTCACTGCAAAAATTTGCATGTACTGTAAAGCTTTGCCGTACACGTGGGTTACGTCATTAACACACTGCGCGTACGGCAAAGCCGAGTTCTGGAAATTTAACCTTCTATGAAAAAAAAACAGCTTAGATAAAGTTCAGTTTTAGAAAGTGTGTGTAATTTATACAAACTTAAATGCTATTGTAATTAAAAGGGGAAAATTGAAACAAATGCTAATTGAAAGGATTTCTGTTACCGCCTAAAAAGTCGGCAGGGAAGCTATAGGCTAGTCTTAACAATTTTTTTAAAAAAGTATCAATATTTTAAATGTATTTATGATTCCTTGATTATAACTGCTGTGTTTTATAGCATAATTATCCCTTCATCATATTCTCAAAACAACAAACATTCGGCAATTTTATTCACTTTAGTACAAAAAGTATTTTACCTAAACTATTAGGCCGAGCGGTAAAGTCGCTAAACACTGATAGCGCGGTCCGAGGTTCGAATCCCGCGAATAGACTGGCTGCATAAGCGTTTTCATGTTTTTTCCCATGTGTAGCCAGTTCCCCTAAGAAAGTCCTCCACGAAGGTATCCGTCCCCTTAGGCAGATAGCCCTCGAGTGCTTTGCCATTATGAAATACGCACCAAAACTATTCGTCTGTTGCAATAGTAACGATGAAAGCAACAACATTTAAAAAACATTTGGTGTTACTTGATACAATGACACTGAATAATATCAAGTGGTTGATAGTAAAACAGAAATAAAATTATTTAATCAATCAATATAACGGTTAGTCTTCGACAAAACTGCTGTTAACACAAACAAATGATAGATTGTTTTCTCTCATACATTTAATGTGTGCCCATATTTTGCAAAGTGCGCCACTCTAAGTAATGTTTACACTACTAAATTGTTGCCACTTTAATAAGTGATATTTAACTATTTCAGTGAATGAATTTTCAAACCAGTCATTAAAATGGACTATAGCAATGCGGCCGACGTTCTGCAGCGTACCGCGTATAATTGTAATTCTCACGTTGGACAGATTAAATGGAGACAATTAAAGTATCGCGTTTCGCAGGTCCGCAAAATTTCCGCCCAGGAAAGTGGACATCCCTTTGACATTTGACTACCGCCCGCAGCAATAGTAAGACGGAATTAGCAAATATGTATCTAGCACAGGGATTCAAAGACTTTTTCTTGCATCAACCCCTTTTAAAACAATGGTTTTCTTCATTGATGCCCTTACAATTTCCTCAATAATATACAGTATACAACATAAGCATAATGGAAATAATTCCACGTAAATAATTTAAAGATAATTAATTAAGAATATGAATAAAAATGTTCTAAAACTAGTTAATTAGATTTTTGTTTCGTAGTGTTCCTCCCTTTTATTCTACTAAACTAAGAGCTGAGGAATCTAGTGAACTACTTACTAAGCGAATAATCGCTCAAGTCCAAAAACAGAAACGTAAACTCCAAAAGGGTTATTCTCTACTTTATTTGCTCCAAATAAAGACGTACAGACGACCTCTTTCTCAGGGCGTACAGCAAAGCCTCCACCCTCCACTTGGGCTGTACTTAAAATGTAAGAAATGAGAATTAATGACTAACTAAAGAGATTTCGCCGAAGCTAACACAAATTCTAACCTAGTTGGCCCGCAATATTAAACTAGGCAGAGAGGCTATCAAAAGGCACGTAATACGGCCGAGCGCAGTAATAGTTAGAGACGTAGCTAAAAGGCAAATGCGCACTATTTAGGAATCCTAACACACTCTTTCTCTCTCTCGGAGTCAGTGGAACTTTGACTTAAATACTTTCTACTTCTCACTTGCATTTAACGCGACTCTAAAACTCATTCTGGTAAAAAATTGTAAACTGAAGTTAGGAGAGTTAGGAAAGGTTCATAAACTTAAAATAACTGTTATAAAATTCGGATATACCTTACAGTTTAATTATTTTATGTATTATTATAATTTTAAAACTTTGCAAATTTATCAAGTTTTTTAAAAACAAAACCGCAGATCCTAATAGAAAAAAAGTTGAATTTAAATTAATGTTCTAGCTGCGTTTGATTTATTGATGTAATTTTTTTATTATGTGGCATAAAACTGCTAAATTTAATTTTTAAATAACCTATTTCGAAAATATTCAACCCGTTTCTTGTTTTCCATTTTAGTTTTGCGTTTTTCTTATTTTTTAAATTGTATTCTTGGGTTTTACTTTTTTAAGTTGCACTTACTGCCTAAAAAATTTACATGTTTTTTTTTTTTTTTAAATAGCATTGATTTAAAAATATATTAAATAATTTTAGTGCTTATATTTATTTTATGTGATTTCTTTCTTACTACATGATACAGCTTTAATCAATAAATTATTTTTTTGGAGGGGGTTATTAGTGGAATGCTGATTATGCCAATCAGTTACCGATGCATATTCGGCTATCGACCCCTTCATCATCACCCATCACTCATCACTTTAAAATTCCATCGAGCTCTAGGTGGTCAGTACCGACACTGTTAGTCGTAGAGACATTAGATATTTTGGAAGCAGGCAAGATGAAAAATTAGCAACGCCTTCGTTGGGAATCGAACCGCGGACCTCTGGAATACGCGCAGCGTGCAGACCACCACACCACGAAGGCATGCCAAGAAGGCGGGAGAAATACCTTATATACTCCCCCTTTTAAAGGGCGACTGGTGTTTTTAGGGAACCCAATCGCCAAATCTTGGGTTTTGAGATTCACAATCCACCACCCTTTTAGTTCGGGGACAACTATAGAGACATTAGGTATTTTTTGAAAACAGGCAAGATGAAAAATTAGCAACGCCTTCGCTGGGAATCGAACCGCGGGCATCTGGAATATGCGCCCAGCGTGCAGACCATTACACCACGAAGGCATGCCAAGAAGGCGGAAGAAGTACCTTATATAGTAACCTCTGATTTAGCATGTGGAGCCGCTGACTGTAACGAGTAAATCGTTCTGCTCCCTGTACCGTTACCATTACCGCTACCTAATGAATCATATTCCGAATCATCGGATGTTTGCACAACTGAGTCAGAGATTGAATAAAAAAAATTCCTTCGGAAGAAATTGCATAAATCTGGGACAAACAACACGTACTCCTGAAATCAAAGAGGCGGTGCTTATTTTATTTCTAAATTAACATCAGTAGTTGATATTTAAGAAATAACAATTTTAACACCGCGAACTACAATGATTTAATATCCTTCCTGCGAAGTAATGCCACTATATCTCATTACTTAAATTAGCAAGTGAGCGATTCTTCAAACTGGTCGCTTAACATGATAAGAGCGCTTCAAAATTTACTTCTTCATAAACAGCAAATAAAGTCAGGTCCTGTTGGCAGTTCCATAACATTCCCTAGCAGAGCCGTTCTTAGCGGGGGTGCAGCGGTAAACGTTACGCTGGCGAAAATCAGGCACGGCCGGACTCCCGCGATACCACGCCTAAATATTTTTAATGCATTAAATTCATTGTAAATACTTGTCATATATAAAGTACTTTTAATACAATTTGTCTTTGTCATATGCAAGTACTTAGTGAAGTATGAAATAAAAATTTTATTTATCCTTAAGCACCTTTTTTTTTTTTTTTTTTTTTTTTTTTTTTTTTTTTTTTTTTTAATTTGGGAGGCGGAAATCTTAGGAAAGGGCCCTATTCCCCAGACTGCATAAAGCTGTGTTAACGGGTTTGATCGACGTGCCAGATGATTTGAAGTTTCCAAACCAGCGATCAATCACAACGCATTGTAGCAATGCCCTGTAAAAATTATATCTATATTTGGGTCGTTTCATAGACATAAATAGAGCAAAAATCACGACAGCTATCTGACAAAGAAGGAATGTCTGCGTGTAAGACTTTTAAGGGAAATGGGCTGGCATTAACGTGACACACATGTAAAAAACTTACAAAAATATCCATACAGGCAGCCCATTCCACTAAACTGAAATCCACGTCAAGCTGCTGGTTTTTAGCGGTTTATCCAATTAGCCATTTGTCGATTTCTGTTTTTACGAATCATTCGGCAGGCTCATAGTCACGGGACCATAAAAGACCCGTTTCGTGACAACAAAATTCACCTTCTTCTATCTAGAGAGTTGACAGAATACCGCATTTATATAGATAACTTCTTCTAAATTGATAAAATTCGTAAATTATTTATATGCAATTTAATCGATTAGGTTTACCTGCTCAAAGAAAGGTAGCTTCGTACAACACCATCAGATTTTTTAGTGAATTGGGCAACCTTCAAAACAGGATATCCGGCTTCACACAGTTCAGTTTTTATTTCGTCAATATTGGAATCTTCAGTTAATCCTCTAATCACCACTTTGATTGGAGTATCGGCTTTTGCGCGAGAAGTACTGGTAAAAGTTTACAATTGGGTGCCCCTTGTTTTTTGGCAATTCTTTTTTGACGCCAGGAAGGCACAATTTCAAGATGGCCGCTACGCAAAACCAAAATAAGAAGTCAAAGAATTGCAAAACTCTGTGTCCATGTACATATCGATCTGTTTTCACTTAAAAAAACATCCTAGAATTGCACAAACTAGCCATTGCGCACTGCCTTAAATTTGTCCATGTACACATCAATCTATTTTCATTTAAATAAAATCAGGAAGTTAAAACAAAGTTATAATTATCATGGTAACCAGAAGTGAGGTTTCATCGCCAAAATTTAAAAAAAAAAACTGTCGCTAATCAAAGGGTGTGCAGATGTAATAGTGAGCAGAATCAAAAGTAATGATAATTTTATCTCTGGGGAGAGTACCAGTAAAATATTTGACACCTTTCTAAAAAACATTTCTTTAACTGCTTTCCAGGTAACCTCCGGTTTTTCTAGGCCAAATGGTCGGTAGCAGTCGTTTCTTTTTACAGTCAGCATCTGAATCCAAAGGAGAATCCGGAATGTGGTTATCCATCGGAGGTGGAGCTTCACGGCAATCCATATTATCTTCTGTGTCTGGAATAGAATTCAAAACTTCGAATTTATTCGGCGAAGAAGCAGAATTTCTTCTCTGAGAAGAGATAGAATTCATCTCTCGTCTTAGACTCAGAAATAGTGTGAGAAACAGTCTTTTTAGCGCATTTAGTAGCCCAACTATTTTCATCTTTGGAATCATTGCAATTTGTGACCGCTGAGGTTGCAGGCTTATGAGATTTCTTGTGCTTCTTTCCTTTTCTGGAAGAAGAAACTTCAGTAGCGTTACTTTCCAAAGAATTAGAACTTTCCATTTTCTTATTATCTGTATCCGTCAGCTGAACGAGGTCTAGACCTTTATTTTTTAACATCTTTTTGAATTTGTCGAAAGCAAGCTGTCGTTCATCTTCAACCGGTTTACCATTGTTTAAAGCAATTTGAAGATCACCAAGTTTTCCAAGTGCTGACATCAATTGAACTGGTTCTTTATTATTATCCAACATCCATCGAATAATTTTCTTAGTGAAAAATTCAACGTCTATTTCAGGAAGCGTGGTGGTCATGATGAATAAAAAAGCGCGAAAAGCACAACAGCGAAAACACAATTAGAACATGGAATAATCCAAGAAGAGCATCAAACAGACCAACCTTCATTCATGAAGATCCAAAATCGCCTCTCATTCAGTCGTTTTCGCCTTAAAATAGAATTTGACTACATTCTATAACACTCGAAAAGAAATATTTTAAATAAACAATTACATTTTTCTTGCTTTAAAAAAAAAAAAAAAAAAAAAAAAAAAAAAAAAAAAAAACTTTATATGCTTACTCACTTGAGGAAATCAAAACATTATTCTAATCTTTCATACTGTTGTCAAACTACAAAAAGAAAGGCTGTCTAAAATGGAACACTACGGCTGTTGAATATCGTCAACAAATATAAATCATGGAGCTCACAGCAGCAATGCTAAATACTGCTAGTAGCTCATACGGTAAACTGAATGAAACTCAGGTATTTATCAGGTAAACTTCACAAGTTCCTTTATTTAATTAACACATATGGCGAGTAAACACTTACTGTATACTTACTTGAATGATTGCAGTAATAATTAATATATAATAATTGAAAAGAAATTTAAAAAATATTATTAAGAATGAAGCGATTATAGCCGAGAAAAATACTAGAGATGCATGAACTTTATAGAACTTTAAAGAAAGGCCTAAGGGTTCGATCTGTTACTGATAAATGTTCAGATGACATGGGTATTTTTGAAATTTTTCCCTTACGAAGAATAAATATCAATTATTTTCCTTAGAATGTCTATAACGAGGGTGCGTCTTACTTTGTTAATCTTCTATCCCTTTTTTATTGTTTACTTTTTCCTTCCATTAACCTTGATTCTACAGTTATGTTGCAACTCAACTTTTAACATCAGCCGGGTTGCTTTGTTTACATTTTTTCTGCTTCTCTGAAAACTGCCGTGAAAGCGATTCTTTTCCGTTCATTAAGGAGCATTTAAATGATTTTTTTTGTAATTTAAGTATGATGGTCAACGTGGTGATAACAATATATTCTGGCATAACTTAGTACTAAAATAGTGTATATTTTTAGTTTTGAATGCCCTGTTGACCTTGAGATTTTAGGGTCGTATATACGAAGTGTACATACTGTTTGTTTAGAAATTACATTTTCTTACCGATAAAATGCCTAAAATAGAATACAGTCGGCTTCAAGATTCTGATGTTGATCTGTCGTCCAAGTATCAGAGAACATTCATAGCGCGATATTACGGTCGAGCTCTTGTGGAACGATGGCATACGCAACCAATGCTTCCATGGATCATTGCAGAAATTCAAAGGCTTGGTTCCCCAAAATCTGAGACCGTATTCCTCTCCGTGACAGAATGTTCTATAAAAGCTGTGAATGTTAAATTTGGCCGGTTAGTTTTCGAGCATAAACTTGGTTCTGTGACCAAGTTTAATCAGTTAGCTGATTCACCCAGATGTTTTGCTTACCTAACAAGAGAAGGTTCAGACGTTTCACTTTGTCATGCATTTCAAGCAAGCGATGAGCTAGCCGTATATATGATTTTGATTCTTTTTCAAAATATATTTTTTTAACTTAGATATAATGCTTATTATTAAATTATTGGAATAAAGCTAGACATAATAATTAGACACCTGAGCTTCGAAAAGAATAGTGTGCTGAAAGAAAAAAAAGCACTTTTGCCAGATGTAGTTTCTTGCATAGATTATTATGCTTATTAGTTTCAAGTTTGCACAGTAAACAGAATATTTTAAAATTAAGCTCTGAAAAAAGGGATTTTTTTAATTTTAAGTAATGATATTCCATTTGTTTCTTTAGGTATGCTAATTTCTTTTAAAATATTAGCAATGCAATAACTGTTTAACATTTAGTTTTTTTTAATATCAAAAGTATTAAAATATTTTTCTGAGATAACTTCATAAATGAAACAATTCGAATAGGAAAATTTGATATTTCATTATGTATTAAATATTGTAATCTATTCCATTTTCATAAAGATAATCAAACTATTGAGGCATGTGATTTTTTTTAGATAAATAATTGCATAGAAATGTTCATAACTACATGTAACTTGTAGAAATTTTCGAAATGAATAGTAAAAAAAATCTCTTTGAAACTAAATTAAATGAGAACTAGTTTATGAACATTTGGAATTACATGAAATGGAATATTCTTAAATTTACAGGATCTGGGCTTAAAAAAAAAAAAAAGAGCCATAATATGTGGCATTGAAAATAGATAAACAATGGTGATGTAACAAGAAAAATTATGATAAGCAATTTAAATTTTTATATGTGGTATCCATAATTTGTATCTCTTAATTATCTAACTAAATAAAGAATGATCTGTTCATTCAAACTTCTGCTGGAGTGATTGATGACATCTCTGCCAACTTTTATATTTGGCAGAATTTAAGGATAAAGAAGAAATAAAGAATGATCTGTTCATTCAAACTTCTGCTGGAGTGATTGATGACATCTCTGCCAACTTTTATATTTGGCAGAATTTAATGGAATCAGATCTTTTACTTTCAAATTTAATATCTATGAAATATGTTGCCTTATATGACAAATAAGTTCCCCCCCCCCTCTTCCCCCATCGTTATATAATTTTAAATGTCAGTTTTTGATATTCAAGTTGGTAACAAATAAGATGATTGTTTTTATAATAGTAGAGTAGATATTTTTTCCATTCTTTATATGTTCAACTTCCTGGAATTTTCACATATCGAGAATTCGACATTTTCCGAGTTTTCTGAATAGTTAAGCTTTTACTGTATCTGATAAAATTGTATTTATATTTTAACCCAAAGATTAAAATGATTTGAGCATAAAAGTATTGACTGTGAACATTTTGAATACTAAAGCATCAATATCTATCCCTATATCAGTCTACTTTTGATATTAGTGTGATAGATATATTAGCTGTCATAATGAGTATAATCAAAATATTCATTTGAAAGCCTTCATTTTATGTTTTCTCATGTGAAAAAAAAAGTACATATGGGTTCAAAAAGAGGCATCATAAATACGAAATGTTCGTGAAGGACAGAAAATTTTCTTAAGGTAAATCTACTTGACACCTTAACACTATTATGTTATACTTGAGTCAACTAAGAAGTACTTTCTAGTGTAACTAAAATATGTCCATTTAGGTCATGATTGTGAGAACATCTCAAGTCGAGCCGTTTAACATAAGGGAATTAAGGATTACCTTGTAATCCAGATTTAGCCTGAACTTGATTATGTCCCAAGTTATTGCTTTATCAAAGGGGATTTGTTCATTTATTATTTGTATGTGTTTCTTAAGTGACTCCAGTATGAGGTTTCAGTGAAGAGTCTTATTTTTAATAAAATATGGAGTGTCCATAAAGTTCTTAGCAGCTTATTCTGTAGTACTTATAGCAGATATAACTCCTTATGAGTAACTAAAGCTCATGCTGGAGATGCATACCTAATGATTGGCCTGATTGTGGCCATGAAGATGTGGCTTTGCAAGCTAAATCTGCCAACCAATAATGGTTTGATCTTGATGATAATCCTAGACTGCACTGATATGAACCTTCTAAATATTTTTTTTTTTTTTTTTTTAATTCAGATTGCTAGCATTCTTGACTCGAAGAACAATTCTCCCTTAGAGAGAAATTTTGTGATTTTGCTTTTCTCTCTGCTTTTATTATTATTATTATTATTATTTAGTAGCAAGTGAGATTTTTCCACATTAGGGAATACTTCCCAATATCTGCACCATTCCTTAATTGTTAGGATTTTATCTATGAGTTTGGTGACAACATGATTAAGCCATTTTGTTTTGTTGTTAATGGCTGTGTCATTTGTATAATGTACTTGAGACAGCATGTCTCATTACTAAAGCAGGAGTTACTAAAGTTACTAAAGCTTTAAGTCATACACTTAAAAGAAGTGTCGGATTTGTCCTAGAGTGGAACGTTCGGGAAATTAGTTTGAGGGGACGCTTTAGTACAGCTTAATATAAACAGTTCACTTTTAAGCCTTCTACATGTTGTATATCTGATTCCAGCTCTCTACATTCCATTCACACTTTACTAGGAAGTTTGAGGTCAACTGCAAATGGAATAACAAAGACACTGAAAAACAGGTGCAGTTTTCTGAAATGTTTGGAATAAAATGCTGAGGAGTTAATCATGCTGAACACTGAGTAATTTAACCAGGGCTCAACTCCTGGTGAACGTGGATGGTTGAATGGGTGTTTGGTTGATTTTCTGCATCTGTAGTGTAAATTCAAGTTAGTTTTTCGTAGATATGGTTCTAAGAAGATACCTCTTCCATTTACCGGTAGCCAAAATGTGCCCATCTTGATTTTCTCTATTCAATTAGACAAACAAACTGAAATCAATTCTAAAGTCTTCTGATAAAATGTATCTTTCACTGCTTACCTGACTCTGACCAGACAGAGCTGCATGGCGAATTAAGTTGCTGCTGTTGATATCGGATTACCTCAATTGAAATTTAATTTTTAATGCTGACGTTTTCTTAAGCATAATTATTTTTATTTTATTTATTTATTTTTTTTTTTAACTTAAACGCATATTCAGTTCATAAAAGTGAGCTGTCAGTATCTCCTAAAATCATAAAATTTTCAAATTTTGTGTTACATGTTCTTATCTTATACGTTCATTAATTTCAATTATATTCCAATAACTGACATAAGTGGCCTTTGGGTGCCACAGTTTGGACATACTTGTTCTAAAATGTCTGATGTTTTTTTTTTTTTTTTTTTTTTTTTTTTTTTTTTTTATTATTATTATTATTATTATTAATTTTTTTAATTTGATTTCCTAACTGCATCAAATGAAAAGATTGCACATTTTGATTTCCTAACTGCATCAAATGAAAAGAACAGACAGTGCTTTTCTGTAAATGATGAGGAGGGGAAAAAGTATTAAAATTAGTAGCTTCTCATATTTTGACCAAGACTGAAAAAATATATGATTAGTGAAATTCACTGTGAAATTTTAGTGAACTAGCAAGCAAAAATAAGTGATATGATATGTATATTATTTGTGGAATCTCTAATAAATTAAATTTAATATCAAATGCATATCTAGTGTCATTATTATTTACAAACTTCAGTTTTACAACCATTTGGAAAATTCATTGAATGCACCTTGATTTTATTTGTACATCTTCAATTTTAATAGTGTAATGTAAGAAATAGTACTTCCTTATTAGAATAGTGACCATCTAGGCTTTTGAAAATTCAGTCTGAGATTTAAACATAGCAATTATATATGCTAATTTTGATTACTAGCTAGAATGCTCACTTTAATGAAGAAGTAACTAAAGAAAATATATATTATTGATGATGAATGAAATATTTTTAGTTATTTGTGTGTTTAAAATGTTTAAAACTGTAATTAAAAAAATTACGTTCAATAAAAAAATTACGTTCAATAAAAAAATTAAACTTTGTTCTTCATCCTCACTTAGGTTTTCCAGTTTTTTACTGTTCTTAAGGAGGCTATTCAAGAGTCATCTTTAGGGTTAAAGCTGAAAGAAGATTCTCCTTTTGATGCTATCCAGAGTAAACAGTGTCAACAGTATGAAGTTCTCTATGTTGGTAAAATTAAGGTAATGTGTAATCCTACAGTTCATTACACTATTGAAACACTTATCTGCATTGCCAAATTATTATCTAATTATCTCATAGAGAGTAATTGAAATGTGTGGTCGATGGAGGTCTGTTATTGGATATAAGTCATATTATCTGCTTTGAGTACTCTGATTGGCTTAGTAGCTCGGAGAAGCTTAGATACAAAATCTTCCTGTGTAGGTAAAATGCTGTTGCGAGATATGTCTGCGAAGGAGACTTCTTTGGAGATCATATCCTTGGTGTAGATGGCGCTTTACTTTCTTGACGTTGAATCTATTCCTCAAATCTCTCTCATTAAATAATGAAGAATCTGTATCACCTGAAGCCCCCAATTTTTTTTTTCAAAATTTTTTCATAGTCTGCCATTTGAACATCTACACTTCAGAGCCCAAATTTTGAATTTGCTGTTCTATTTATTTCATGTTTTGGACATATTTAATTACATTTTGATTGATAAATGCAGCAATTTAAAAGCAGTGTGTTTCCACTCGATAAAGATATTTATGTTTCAAATTTAATCAGAAAACTCAGCAATGTAAATGCACTGTGTTACCCCTTGGCAAAGCATAAAATATTTATGTTTTAAATTTAATCAGGAAACTCAGCAAATAAAAAAAAAAAAAAAAAAAAAAAAGTCTTGTCACTTGGCAAAGCCTAAGGTATTTGTTTTCAAGTTTAATCAACAAACTTAGCAATTTAAAAGAAATGTATTGCAACTTGGAAAAGTGTAACATATTTGTCTTTCAAATTCAATCAACAATTTTAGTAAAATGAAAAGTATATTTTGCCACTTAGCAAAATAAAATAGCTTTTTCTTTTGCATGTCAGTGTATTGCTGTATTCGGTAAAGCATAAGATATTTAGTTTTCAAATTTAATCTGTCTGTTATTGATTAACAAGCTAAACAATTCCAAAGCATTAAGTCCACTTCATTTCTATTATTATTAATCACTGAACTCATTCTTATAATTAGCATTTTTATAGTATTTTAACAGCTAGTACAATACAGAGTCCAAGATCTGGATTCATTCTTATTTTCTGGATTTTAGATCATCAGTTAACATCCAGAAAGAGGATGTAGAAATTATAAAATTCAAAATATGAAATATTTTGAATAGTTGTTTATGAAAAGTAAAATAGTTATTTATGAAATAATGAAGCATTTTATGGGAAAGAAAATGTACAGAAAGCTGCATATTTATTTGCCTGCTTTATTAAACATTTCTTTTAGTGTAAGTTGTTTAGTTGTATATTTTTTGTTCTAAGACTTTCTGTTTAATTTTGTAGATAGACATAGTTTCTTCTGAGCTACTGTCTGCTATATGGCGTTGGTGATGTATCATGAGACTGGAGATCAAAGACATCTTATTCTGCTAAATTTAGTCGTAACTCTATCACATGATAGCATGCATACTGCGGAAGTTAAGCCCAAATTGTATTAGTTTAATTATTCATTATGTGTACACATCTACTCCTTGTATATGTTTAAGGCTTATCTTACTTCGAATAAATAAATTCCCAAATATGCTTAAGGCTTATATGAATTACAAATGAGTTATTTTTAATTCAAACAGCACTAAATGTAATATGTCCACCTATAAATATCATTTATCAATGTCAACATAAAAGGTTTGCATGCTCTTTGATATTCAGCTATTTATAATTTAACCCTCTGACCAGCTTTATCCAGTCATGAGATTTTGTCACTTGATATATATAAGCTTATAATTTAAGATGTTTTGCTTTTTTACTTTCAGTATTAATGTGAATATCATCTTAATGAATGTAAGCTTATGAAAATAGAAACTAAAATAAGTAAATAAACAAATTTAGGTAATAAATGCTGTTTAAATACAGGTCTTCATGACTGATCTAAAAAACCAAGGTGCATAGAGGGTTAAAGCAAAGATCATTTTCGACATTGCTGTGTAAGTGCTAGATTTTTTGCACTCAGTGCAATCCTCCCACTGAGTGTGGTCACACTGGCTCTTGCACCAGTGCTGGGTAAACACAAAATCGGAGATAAAATCTAGTAGAATGTTTTTGTTCGAGATGTACGTTAAAGCAGCTATGGAGGCAAACTGTTGATCATATAGACTTTTGCTAATAAATGGTTCTGTTTCTTCAGCACATAAATGTTTTATGTAGTACCAAAGTGAAATTGAGAATCAGGAGCTTCCACATGCCTTATTAAGAAAAAAATGTCTATGGTATGTGTGTGAAACGTTAAGCATATGCTAAAGTTAGACGTTATTCTCGGAGTCTGATTTTCTCTCCCTTTTTGAGGGGGGGGGATTTTTTTTTTTAATTTGCTTGTGCTCCGGTGTCGAAATCATTCAGAATATTGGATGCCTGAATTTCAGTCTTCATACTTTATATTAAAATTTACTGCGTTGCTTGCATTATTAATGATTTTATCATACCTTATGTAGAACTTAAATATGATAGAAAAATAATATACAGTATGCAATAGCAAGACATATATAGAATAGGACATCTCATTACAGAATAGCTGAATTTGTTTTATGCAGTTTGTCACTTGATGTTGCATATTACATACATTTGACACTTGTATTGTTCTTTAATGAATATTGTCATACTTTACTCTCTGTAGTGTGTCTTTGTTGATATCGTACTATACCTCAAAGGAAACTATCTTTTTCACATAATGTATAATATCATGTCCTGGAAATTACTACAAGATGAAAACTATAAAGAAAATTTTGAAGCATTAATTTTTCTTTCAAATTTAATGAGTTATTGATTAACAAACTGAGAAATTTAGAAGCAATAAATGCACTTCTTAATTATTTAAATCATTATTTTATTTTTTTACTCTACAATCTTACTTTAATAATACATCTGATTGATATATATTAAAATGCATTTAATTTATGATATATCCAATGGATGATTTTTATGAATATGTGCAGTTTTATTGCAATTAATGAAAGATATTTTTATTACTTTATATTGCGTAAATGGTTCAGAAACATATTTTTTAAATTTTTGTGATGTTTCACTTTATTATTATTACTACTATTATTATTATTTCTGAACACATCTCTGAGATGTAAGATTTCAGTTTTTAGGTTTTTTCCAAAGTAACAAATTAAGCACTTACTTCCATGTAAATTAAATAAGAAAAGAAAAAATTGTTTATGCAACTGTACTCAGCTTTTGCTTCTAAAATATGTATTTTTATTGATTAAATGTTTTTTTTTTTTTTTTCATTATTATTAAATTTGCTTTATTTGTATTTTTAACATTAGGTATCCCAAAAGCGAGGGCCACAAAGATTTGTAGATGATGCAGTTCAAAAGTTATCTTCTGATAAAGATAGCACAGAGTCAGAAATTAGTGCAATTACAAAAGATTTAGATAAGAAATTTTCTAAAGAAAACATAGCAAAAGAAGACCCTCCTTTGTTATCATTTGATATAAAATGTAATGATATACCTCATCCACTTGCAAGCCAGGTAATTTCTGAATGTGTAAAAGAAATATATGTCAAAATATAATATGCGAGTGCTTATAAAATACTTTTCCTATCATTAAATTGTATTTTTTATTTCAGTCAATGTTATGTATATTTTAGTAAAAATTTTGGAATTCTTTTAGACAAATAAATGTCCCCCTTCCCCAAAATTACTTTTATCAAAAGTTGCTCTGTTTCAAAAAAATTTTTAGTGCTTACACTGCATAGATCACTGCACAGATGTACACTGATACACTGCATAGATGTACACTGATACACTGCATAGATGTACACTACTATATATTAAAATCAAAAAGCAAGATCATTATCTACACAGATAATAATCTATATCTACATAGATAAGTGTACATCACTACATACACTTATAGTGATTACACTGCAGATGGTAGAACTGGGATATATTAGATGGCAGGTTCTTATTTTGTATGAATGAGTTGGCTCTTGCCAAGGTTATCTAAGAATCAAGAAGAACTCAAGCATGGAAGTCTAAATTCTTCAAATACTTTATGAGAAGAGAATATTTTTTTTTAATTGGAAGACCATGCATAATGCCATTATTTTCTCTCATATTCCCTCCCCTTATTTTAATAATTTTACCATCTAAAAATCAAAAGGGGAAGATTATGCAAATAATTTAATTTCCAAAAGGTTACAATAAGAACATAATAAATGAAAAGTAGTCATGGATAAAGTACGGATAACTATCACAATATTATTTTCTTAAAAGAAACTTACATTCTAGAAAAAATACATGGTAATATTGTCATTACAATATCTAATAAGATATTTTCATTTCTACTTCCTTGTTATTTGAATGTGATCTGTTCTTCTTATTATTTCTGCTACTTCTTAGGCCTCAAATCATCCATAAATAATTAGAGAAGGTAAATATGCAGCAAATTCATAAGACTGAATGTCGGTTTGTGTTTGAAAGTTGGTGGCTCCATGTATTAAGATGGCTTCAAGTTCAACAAGTAGCTCGTTTGACCTTCACAAGGTAGCTTGCGAGGTTTGACAAAAAACAATTAATATGGGAGCGAATCCATTTTAAATTTAGTGGAGCTCATTCTCTGGATGCACTGAGGAAAGTGAAAATTGTACATATATTTTTTAATTTTCAGAACCTGGCACTTAAAAGCTAGAGAGAAAAATATGCAAAGGAATTCAGTAATTTAGGTTATTCTGAAATTTTCAGACTGCACTATAACAAAATATATAAATGCTGTATTTTTTGCACATAAGATATTGTGTTGCCATGGCCCAAGCCCAACATTAGTCTTCGAATACGTAGAAATTGGCTGTCTACTCTGGAACATTGTCTTATTGGTGTCCAATTAAAACTTTTTAACAGTATTTATAAAAATAATGCTTTTTCAAAACAGAAAAGCATTATATTTGATTTATATTTATTATTATTGTTACTGACAAACTGCTTTAAATCATTCAGCATTAATTTTTTAAAATCTTTTGAGTTATTTTCTGTAAAAATGTTCTGCTAGGTTGTTGTATAGGAAATGGCTGAATATATGTGTGCTTGCAAAAGCAATCAAGAAAACATAAAGAGAAAAAAAATTGTGTAATTTAAGTACACTCTTACAACAGTGATTCATTTTTCCTAAAAGATAATGGGATAGTTTATGCTACACTTAAAAAAATAATGTCTTTTAAGGTGATGAAATTTTTAACATCCTGATTGATAGATGAACCATTGGTAAGCATATCTATAACAGAAAATATTACAAGATTCTCAAAATATTACAGTCCTAATCAAAATTTCAGCGATTAAAAAAGATGAAGGAAAAATTAATTACCCAAGAAATATTTATTTGACTGCATTTGCTATGTACTGCATTACTAATTTGCTATCATGATTTGATTTTTTTAGAGAAATAAATAGTGAGAGACACTGACAAGGGACTACCGTACTGCAAGCAAATTGTTTATGCAACTGTACTCAGCTTTTGCTTCTAAAATATGTATTTTTATTGATTAAATGTTTTTATTTTGTTTTCAATAATTTAATTTCCAATTGGTTATAATAAGAACATAATAAATGAAAAGTAGTCATGGATAAAGTACGGATAACTATCACAATATTATTTTCTTAAAAGAAACTTACATTCTAGAAAAAATACATGGTAATATTGTCATTACAATATCTAATAAGATATTTTCATTTCTACTTCCTTGTTATTTGAATGTGACCTGTTCTTCTTATTATTTCTGCTACTTCTTAGGCCTCAAATCATCCGTAAATAATTAGAGAAGGTAAATATGCAGCAAATTCATAAGACTGAGTTCTTTGGGCATAAAGGTGGCTTTAGAATATTCTTTAATATTTGCTTTCGTTAAGGGAAAAAGTTACTTTCTCTGATTTTCTGGAGTCTTTTTTTTTCTTTTCATTAATTGAGTTGTGGGAATCCACATATCCAGCTCTCTTGCCTTGCTAATGATTTCAATTAAGTTTAGCTTACTTGTCTTGCTAACGATTAATTGACAAGAAAGAGCTAAATAGTATGCTTTTAGCCTATGGGCTATTTCTCATACTACAAAGTGTGGCCCTTAATTTTCAGGACTGATCAGAATCAGGACTGACTCCAGAATATATTATATAAAATACATACCCATTTATATGTTTCAAAGAAACTCTCACCTGACATAATGCACTTCCCGTGATCAGCTGTAGAGATTTGGGAAACAAATTTTAGTCCTCTTTCAAAATGCTGTAAGTGAATGTCACTTTTTCTGGATGGCTTTGATGTTCTTAATTCTTTTTCTGTTAAACAAATTTTTCAATGAAAAAGTCTGCCCGTGTTAAGTTAGGAGAGTGTGGAAGATGCTGCGTATCCACAACCTCAAGCTGGGCCAAAAACCACTTCACAGGGAATGCAGTATAAGGCCGGGTGTTATCATGCAAAAGTAGCCAACTCCTATTCTGTGGAATACAAGGCCTTACTCTGAAAACTGTTTGTTGAAGTCGGCCAAGAACTTCTGCGTAAACATGTCCAGTGACAATCTTGTCAGGGGGAACAAATTCATGATGAATCAGTCCTTTGATATTGAAGGAACTGATTAACATTATCTTGATTTTGAACTTTTGAAACTGGAAACTTTTTGGTCTTGCTAGTTGGAGACCACCATTCGTAGCTGTGTCATTTGCTTTCAGGATCATATTATTAACACCAAAACTCATCTCGCTTCACTATCAAATCAAGGAATGCAGGGCAAGCATCAGTATTGTCGAAGAGTTCACCATGTTAGTTGATTCTGAATTGATTTTTTTCTTCCAATAAACAGCCACAAATCTAGAACAAGCCTTGCATTTCCCTAGGTTTTGTTCCAAAATTTGCCGAATCACCTCCTTGGGAAGTATTCAGTTCATTGGCAAGTAATCAGATACTTAATTGGTGATCTGAAGTCACAAGCCGACAAACTTTCTCAGTTGTTTCTGGTGTGTGCATAGAAAGCAGTTGTCCAGTGTGCGCATCATCATCAACACTTTCGCAGCCGTTTTGGCTAAACCATTCAGAAGTGCATGAATGGAATCATGCTTCATCTCCATACATTTTTTTCAACATTTCATGGGTTTCTGTGGAGGTTTGCCCAATTTGAAACAGAATTTAATGTTCATTCTCTGCTCCATATCAACTTGGGCAAAAAAAAAAAAAAAAAAAAAAATTAACAGCTGCGTTTTAAAGGTGTGTTTCAAGGACAACCACTTGCTTCGGAATTGTTCCGACTTCATTGAACATGTGCAGATAAATGGCCTTCCGAATATAAGCATTACTGTGTTCTGATGATTTACAGTTCTTGTCAGTTACATCAGTCATGGAAGTTAAAGGTGCACCTTGTATTTGCCATGAATTTGTATCAATCAGATATTTTTAATTCATTTTAAATATCTTCTACTATAACCTTGCAAATCAATACTGAATGATGTGCTTAGGTGCAGTTCTCTATTGAGTACTTTATTAAAATTTTTACTTCAGTTGATGCAGAATTGATCATTTTAAATTCATAAATAAATATTATCACAGCTGATTTCATTCCATGATTGCTTTTTTCTCTGTAGAACAGTCCCCCCCCTCCGAAGCTAACAACTGCTGTCATTGTATTCTCCATGCTTGCACATATATTTAGAATGAAACATTTTAATAATCTGCAGCTGTTGCTTTACCATCAACAGATCTCGCGCTATTATTTCAATAATAATTTTCCATTAATTTAATTTTTAAAATAGTTGCCTAAACTCTTATTCAATTTAGTAACTATAACTTTCTAAACCAACAATAACATAAGCTGTAAAACAATAAAATAATTGACTAATAAAAAGTGAACAAATAAATGTGAAGAAGAAGAATAAAGTGAACAAGAAAAAAGCTGTAAATGCCAGTAGATCCTGTAGTCCATCCTTTAGATTTTTGTTTCTTTTTCCCTCCCTAACTTTTTAAAAAAATATCTTGATATTATAATAGTTTTCATCTGTATATTCTTTTTTTTTTTTTTTTTTTTTTTTTTTTTTTTTAAACTTTCTAGGTTTCTGAGTCAGATGTTTCCACAAAGTCCAGCATTCGTCAGAGACTTTGCAGTGAAGGTTCTGCTGCACGTGATAACCACAACACACATCATTCTCTTGCACCTCCAGCTTCGGCTTCCTTAATAACTCATTCACAAAGTTTGGACACTTCGAGTCGAGATGCTTTAGTTCAAGATATTCAGACCCTTGCTTTTAATGCAGAACAGTTTTCTTCCATAATTGAAGATGGCAGTCTTCACCGCCAGACATCTCTACCTCCAATGAATGCAAAAACGTTCTTGGAATGTTCCCTTGGTTTTCCTTTCATCCAAGAAGATTCTTCGCATTCTTTGACAGGGGACCAAAACCATGATAACAACAGAACTATGTTGTTTCTCATCAGTCCTACTGATATAAGACTAATAAGTACAGATAAGAAAGAGCTGTTATTTCTAAAGGATTTTCCGAATATTTCTCATTGCTCTCAGGTTTGTTGTTTAATTTTTGGAAATTTACATTTTTTATTAGTTTGTGTTTAAATGGGAAAGTGAGTGATTTAGGCAAAGAAATTTTGAGCTGACCAAATTATGTAATTTGGTTTTAAATTTTAGTTTAACTGTTGAAAATGTAAAAAGGCTCTATTTTGATTTGTGTAAAAATATACGTATACTAAAATTTTTCAGTCAACCTACTGTCAGCTTGATTATCTTTTTCATGCAAATTTTCTGTGCTGTGCAGAAACAAAATAAAAATTGTCACTGATGAGTTAAAATGTTATCAAGCTGGAGTTAAATGATATTGCTTAATTAAACAAAATTACAACTTAATTTATCAACAGATTTCCTGAGATTATTACAGAATTTAGTTAGATGGAAGTTATTTATATTTTATGTTTTACCAAGTAATAAAGTACACTGTCAATATTTTTTTTTACTATTGTACCATTATGACTGAGATTTTGAAAAATGGAAATAAATTATGTGAATAATATTTTTTGCCTAAAAGCAGTGTATTAAGAATATTAATTTAAATTCTTTTAATTATATAATAAAAATCACAAATGGTGAAATCTTCCTCATTTTCCTCTTCCCCCCTTTTTAATAGATGACTTCAAAATTCAGAGCAGCACCTGATGAGTACTATCTGTTGTTTTCCTGTATCTCTGTGTAAGACACTTTTCTTAACTTGCCTTGAGATGTCTAAGAGAAGTCTAAAACTTAAAAAATGATTACCCCCCCCAAGCTAACAACTGCTGTCATTGTATTATCATCCATACTTGCACATATGTTTGGAATGAAACATTTTAATAATCTGCAACTGTTGTTTTCCCATCAACAAAACTCACTGTACTATTCTTTTAATAATAATGTTGCTTTTTTCTTCTGACACTAGTTGTTACATTATTTTCTTCCTTCATGTTCGTACGGGGTTCGTGAGGATTTGGAGTGAATAATGATGATGAAGTGTCGAAACACACTTTATTTGCCAGTATTGTCAGGACAGCTCCAAAACACATTGTTACAGTCGTCGATGAACTACCATAAACACGCTGGAACAATCAGCGACACAGCCTTCACACTTTCATGCAATAATGGTGGAGACAGCTTCAATGCAAAGCATCAGAGTACAACTCCCGACTCTGCTCGGTCATTCTCGGAACTCCACGTACTCTCGAGACTCTCCACGCTACAACTCGTGATGCACTCAATGACTCACAGAGCACAGCTTCCGACTCTTCGGTTCAGTCGTTCCCGGAGTTTAACACGCTCTCTCGCCATTGCACTAAACCACGATACACTACGGCCTTCGGTGCACTCAACAACCCACTCGGCACTCACTGCCCGGCTGTCAACTGGATCGACTCTGCAGGGATTGATTCGCTAGACAAGACACCAACTCGATACTAACTGACTATCAGCTCTACAGACGAGGTGCGCACTGACTGCGGACTAGCAGGGTTTATATAGCTTTTGACTGGTGTTCGAGAACATTCTGAGCTAAACCAGTAAGAATTTGTTCCAGAAGGTTCTCCATCCGTCCATGGCATATCGCCAATTTTGTCACAAAATGGGCGGTTCCTCGCCAAATGTGGCAACCCAACCTTCCCTTCCCATTTTATGGCAACCCTAAAACTGCTTTGCGGGGAAGCTATCTCACCACGCCTGTACATTTTGTAACAATAATTTCCCATTAATTTAATTTTTAAAATAGTTACCTAAACTTTTATTCAATTAAGTAAAATTTTGAAATACCCTGAAACGTGGGTTTAAAAAAATAATCATCCGATTTAAAAAAATCACAACTTTCAACTCTTACTCCATTTTGATCAAATAATGAATAGATAGAAAGAGTGAAATCTCAAGTTTCATGCAGTTGGTGAGAGGTAGCACTAATGCAGTTCCTTCGCCCATCACTTCAGTTTCAGTCAGATGAGGACTGTGCAACAGGAAATGTTTTGTGTTCTATGCTTCCGCAAGAACTGTTCAGCGTGATATTTGTTGACAATACCCTAGTGTTCAACAACCTACTCTATGAACAATTTCAAGACATGGGTTGCCTGCGTAAAAGAAAATTGCCTGGTCATCCCCGTATGGCACACAAATATGGAGCTCATCCAACAGAATTTTACGCATAGTCCACAGTAATCCACTTGCCATGCCGGGAGGGAACTTGACATCTGTCTGACATGTTTTGCAGCAACATTTGTTTTTCAAACTGAATAGGATTCATTTGCTGCAAGCCCTTCATACAGGTGATGAAGAACGGTATGTAGAGTTTTGTGAATTCATCCTTCAGAATGTGTAACAAGATGAGAATTTTTTATAATAGTTTGTGTTTAATGATGAAGCTACTTTTCGTGGTAAGGTATCCACCATAGTGTTGAAATATGGGTATGGAGCAACCATATCAAATTGCACAGCATGGGAGATACTTACCAAAAGTTAACGTTTTTTGCGCTGTTTTTCAACAAAAGATGTATGGTCCTCTTTTAATAGAGGCCACTGTTACAGAAATCATATGTCTCAATAACTGTCTTTTCCCACAGTTAGAATTACCACAGTTAATTCAAATGAGTTCGTTTTCCAGCAGGACAAAGCACTACCACACCAGAGCTTGATATTAAAACATTTGATAACAGTCGCATTCCTCAACGATGGATCGGTCATTCAGGACCTGATGATTCAGTTAAACATCACTAGCCTCCAAGATTCCTGTACCTCTCAGTATGTGATTTCTTCTTGTGTTTATAAAAGACTCTTCTTATATGTCTCCAGTTCCAGCTATATTAACCAAACTTGTAATGGTTAATATAACAAAATTTGTAATGAATAGGTATTATAACCCATGGCTGTTGTAGTACCTATTTTGGGATGGGTATTACAACAGCCATAGAAGTAGTGGGTGCAGATAAGCTAGCAAAAGTTTGCGATGGATTTGATTACCATAAAGACATATGTTATGGATCCAAATGTGGACATATTGAGTACATTTAATTTGGTTTGTAAAAAATAACCACATAATACAAAATTAATCTTAAATTTGTAAGTTCAGTATTTTTTGTAATATACATATTTGAAATTTGGCAATTCTTTTGAAATACCCTGTATAATGATCAACTATTGAAAGCAATTATTGAAGTTTTGTGGAATATTAAATGGTCCCAGGTATTTTAAAAGAAATTTATTTGAACATGATCTTATCCATTAAAATAATTGGTTGTTATTGTTGCTCACTCATCTGACGTAGTCAACCCAAGCCCACGAAATTCCTCATGGCAAGGAGCACAAGATTATGCCTGTCGTTGGCAACAGCCTTGAGCACCTAACAGGTGACAGTGTGATTTGGCTCAGTTCCACTCCCAATTTTGATGGAGAGCATTCTGGGGTGACTGGTCCAAGAGGATTTTTGGCTCGCCACATATTTAGAGTACCACCGTGCTGCACCGGCACTATACATTTACAAACATCCGTGCCTTCTTCGGGATTCAAACCCAGGCCCTTCGACACGGCAGTCAATGACGCTAACCTCTATAACGGTTGGGTGGCAAGTAATTGGTAGTTGGTTTTAAAATGATCTCTAGAATGCTGCAGCAAAGATAATTTTTAACATACTGAATTTCTCAGTATAATTTCTTGTAAGAGTTTCCTAGTCTTTATTTAGAATTTCTGTTTACTTTAATGTAGATCTAGACTCTTTTGTATGAATTATAAAGTAACATAATCTTAGTCGTAAATTATCGTAATTCATAGTCATTAAATAACTGAAGGACTATCATTTTGAAACAGTGATATTATGATGTAAATTTACCAGTAACTTTACTATTTTACTAAAGTAAACATCCTTTTTCTGTCATTACTGTAAAGTTATCATAATAGTGTGGAAGTGTAATTTTTATGCTGTTAATGATAGGTGTGTGTTCAACTTCTACCTGTTTTTTAGTTAAAAATAGATGAAGAGCACAGAAAGTAAGTTGTTTATGATTTCATATAAATTTATCATTACATATGATTTCTGACATTCAGTTGATTTATCCCATGCTGATAAAACTTTCCTGTTTTAGATTAAAAAATATCTGATAATGCTATTTTCACTTTTTGCATAGCATCGAAGACAGTGAGAGTAAAATTCTTTTACCATTAAACAAATATGGTTATCCATATCTGAAAGATTAGGGAAGTACAGCAGGTAGGAAAAACATTTCCCAGTTATATCTGATAAATTTTGCTAAGCAAGATGAGGTTTGGCATTATTGTGATGTAAGACAACACCTTTGATAAGTGTGGGCTTTTAGATGTGAATTCCTCTTTCAGTCTGTCCACTTGTACAATATTACTTTGTACAAATACTGATAGAACAAAAAAAAAAAAAAGTTATGCCTGTAGTTACAGAAAAGTTGTAGAAGCAAGATGTTTCAAAAGTTAAAAACTTAGTTTTACCTAGAAGCTGATAAAAAATATGTATAACCAATGGACATCTTTACAGCATGACCTAAGAAATTGGACAGATGAAGAGTCAAAACCATTAAATGTTGCTTATGAATCTGTATAAGGCTTATCCACTATAGACTGTTTTTTTTTTTTTTTTTTTTTTTTTTTTTTTAAATGTGAACAAGTCAGCATTTACTGTTTAATTAGGTGTGCACACCTCACAATAGATTATTCTTTTGACATATGTGCTCATACCTGATTGACTCTTGACATCTTACGTACACTTAACAAAATCTTTTAGGGTTATAGACTACCTTCCCAGTTTAATGGTGCAAGCTATACAAAAACTTCGTACTTAACCCTTCAGTTTCTTTTATCTTATCTTGTTTCAGTTGTTCCAAACATGGTTCACTTCTGTAACTTCAAAGCAAAGAAATGAGGACTGGCTCTCTTGTTATTCCTCAGAAAGCTGGTGTAGAACTATTGATCAAGTTTTATGATAAACTCAAGTTCTTACATTTATCTTTTCGCTCTTGATCTTTTGCTTTGTTTATATTTGCTTTGCTCCACCCATTACTTTCAATATAAAATGGTTGTCATTTCTCAAGCTCAGTATTTGTCAACTTTTTTTTTTTCCCCCTCCCATAGAAAGAGGCCTGTGTCTGCTTCCTTCAAAATCTGCACCATATTTAGTTTGCTTTTTACTATATTTAAATTTTACATTGTTTGTTTCTCTTCTAGTTTGATTTTTACTCATTTATGAATAATTGGACATGGTTCACTTATTATGTCTTGATCCAGAAAAATTACTAATGGTTGATTTATCATCCGTCATCTGCATTTTTCTCATATACTTAACAAGTATTGAAAAAACTTGTGGGTGCAAAATTATTTTCTTATTAAACTCGTACAATAAAAAATGTCTGTTTTGTCCTCCCCTTTTTTTAATTGCTTATTGTCTTAAAGCATCAAATGCATAAGTTATTCTGATAAATTCAGTGCTTTTATATGCTGTACTGTTCCATGTTTTGTGGATCAGAGATCCCAGTTTTCCCAGCAACATCTGAAATATAAATAATCTAGTCACAGTTTACATCTACCAGACAGATAAAATATTTGCAGTCACCCAATTTTTTATATTAGTCAGGTTATTTAATATTACAATATTATATGATTATTTCTTCATGATTTTTATCAAATAGATTATTTTTTTTCATATTTCCTGTGATAGTAAAGATTAACAAGGTGATTTAATAACTTTTGCAGGCAAATATGGTAATTAATATAATTAAAAAATTCATATTGAGCTTTTTGTCATGTAAATAAGATTTTATTTATATTAATATTACATGATGCATTATTATTTGTTCCAGTTTTGTCTTATAGTATTATGTCTAGGTTTTTGATGTTACATCAACAACAGTGTTGTGGAGAAAAATCATAAATTGTTCATATTAAATTTTTTGTTTTTAAGTATTCATTTTACAGTCACATGCTCTTATGTAGTGTTAATTTGTGTTTTCTAATTATAAATCATATAACTGCATATTTATAAAACTTAGTTTTGGGAAATTTAAATCATTTAAGAATGAATAAGTAATAAATTAGCATATTCCATAAAACGAACTGCTAACAATACAATCTATTATTGAATCAATAATAATTCAAAACAACAAATTAATCATTATCCTTGTAAATGATTAACAAAATATAAATTTAATATTAAAAACTGCATATTTTCATTTGACAGTCGAGTGCAGGAAATGGCCATAATTTTAATTTTTATGAGAATTAATTCTATCAACAAAGAGCTCAGGTTAAGTAGAAGCATTTTGTAGAATCGTATTTTGAGATATAAAGATAGTAGCTTGTTATCAGAACTTTCCTACATGTCATTTTGCATATAAATAACCACAAAACATGTAGACAGATGTTTCATTGCGATTATTTTTTCTCTTGTTAGGGTGAGGAATATCCAGATCATTTTGGAATGATATGTAGAGAAACCACCATGAGCGGCATGGATACATACATTGGATATATTTTCCAATGTCAGTCTGCTAAAATTGTAAGAATAAATATGTTTTATTTTATTTTATTTTATTTATTTATTTATTTATTTATTTTTTTTTTTTTATTTTTTTGCTTTCTAATGTACAGCAAGTTTAATAAAGTAGCCCAAATTCCAATATTTGAAGCTGTTTGTCTAATGTAGATGACAGACAAAGTATTTTTAAGGCTTTAGTTATTAAGTAAGACATAAAATTAATTATTTACATCATCTGTAAGTATTTCATATCCTTGGCTGGAACTTTCTTAAATTTTGTGTCTATTATTGCTGAATGAGTTCATGATTCATCTGCTACTGAAGAAGTTTCTATTTAACCTTTGAAACTATAGTCCTGTAAATTTACACAACTTAGCTGATTCTTGTTGCTATAATATCTTTAATAGCTAAATATTTTATTACAAAACTTAATAGTAATCAAAAAGAATTTTCAAGAAATGATTATATTACATACTTGCATATTATTCCTTCAATAAAAGTTGGTGGAGATCCTGTGAAATTGCACCATTTGTTCCTGCAGAATTCTGGAGGAACTGGTGCCTCTTAATTTAGTAAAAATTAGTATTCAATTCCTTTATTTTTGCACTTTGTAAAAGGGCTTTTGTCAATCTCTGTTATTTTATTAAGCTCTATAGTTTTACTAGATCTGCTAACTTCCTGCAAGTAACTGTTTCAATCGATTTCTGATTTTTTCCCAATTTAACAAATGTTAATTCTCTCAACCAGCTGTAAATGAACTAAAGTGCATCCACAGATGTTATTCCCAAACCTAACATCTTTGAATCACATGTAAGCAAAGTGAAAGAAAAAAATGCAGCTATAACAGCTAACTTATATCTTGTTCTTAAAACCCTAAGGTGGTTTATCGGGGTTACTTGGAACAAAAATGAAGATGTTATGTTTGGGTTACATCACTGGGTGTTATCCATAACTGGTGCTATATTGTGATGCTTAGTGCCAGTTCCACTGTCTATATGTAAAGTACCAAATTTTATTATATTAACATTGCATTTGGTATTGCACTTTATATTATTATTTCATGCACTTCCGTGATTGCAACTTTAATTTGAAAATCATCCCTATTTGGGGCAGTTTGCAACAATGAGTCATAGTAGATTTACATATAACAATGCGGGAATTTGAAGAGATTTTAAAGTTAAATGATCAATCACCTGTATATACTTGGCTTGGTGAGGAAGAAACACTGGAATGGGGTTTCTAATATCAATTTGAAGCATCTGCTTCTTTGTTATCTTACTGTTTTAATAATGCCTTTGTCATCAGAGGAGACAAAATATACCTCTGTGGCAATGTGAACCAAACTAAACTTGAATGAAAAAGAACTAGCAACTTAGCCCTTTGATAACACGAAAATCCACTTATGTAAAGTGGTATTCTACAGTTAATGAAATTCATGCAGCATAATTCTTAAAAGAATTTCTGCCACTGGTTAGCAACCATCTGTCCAGCTGTATCATTATGAATTCATCTGATAGCAATTGCAGCATTTCACTGTTAAGTACTTTTGAGATTTATTTATGATATGTCGCTGTCTTTTTCCTGCACAACAGGTCAATACTACATGAGGCAGAAGTAACCATCTAGAAGTAACTGAAAGGTTTCACCCTTCTGCTATATGGCTCAGATTTTGTGCAGAACAAATATTGCTCCCCCCCCCCGATCTTTAAACTGCATCCTTGAGACACTGGGCTTCATCAGTGAAGTCCAATGAGATGTTATTGTGATTCTACACTCATGAACTAATTGCCATAAGCAGTACAGTCAGTGGCTGTTTGGGTTGAAACGTGTTCACAGAACTATGAACCATGCTAGCTGCATTACAATTGACAGGTTCTGGAGGAGGTGTAACAGAGGAACCATAAAGGGAACAATCCAATTGAAGTGGTCCCATAAATTCTTCATTGGGTGTATGTCAGGAGAATTTGGGGACCAAGGAAGTACACAAAGTCTTTCTCATGCCCATTTAACCACTTGTGTATAATCCCAGCTGTGTAACATGTTGCATTATCATGCTTCTAAGAAGTATGATAATGCAACATGGAAGATGCCATCCTTCTAAGAGGGAAAAAATGTATGTATTGTGTATTTATTGCTATATTGTGTTTGCGGGTACTGTAATATACTATTGTAGTTTTAGGTCATTAACTTTAATTTCAAATTTTAAGACATAGAACAATGTGAAAATTTTAAATAAGTAGCAGAGGAAATGACAGCGTCACATGCAAAGCAAGTAAATTTAACATTTATATTATAAAAAAAATGCATGGAAACATTTTCGTTTTTCTTTTGTCTGTATTGTCTTATCTTTATCTATTTTCAGAAAAATTGTGTAAAAATATTTGGTAATTGTAAAATAATTTTAATAAGGTAAAGAAATATCAAAACTGCTAAAAGTTTTGGCAACTTTCTGTTGCAGGTTGCGACCCACAGTTTAAGAAACTCTGCTGTAGACCATAATGATGCCTCCTCCATCTTGTTTTTTTTGGCAAATTCTTGAAGCGGTGTTTGTTCTCCAATGTTTCTTGTTGTATGGGCCATCCAATAAAGCCCAAACATGATTTGTTGAAGAAGGCAACCTTTTGCCAATTAGTGTGAGTTCACTGTTAATACTGTTGTGCCAACTCCAGCCTCTTCTGTTGATGAATAGTCATTTGCACATGTTCCTTTATCTCCATCTGCTGTGAACCCATGCAGTATCATTTCTCATCATCATGGCTCAGTGAATTCTAATTTTGGATACAAATCGCCCATTTCATTTGGGAAATGAGCTGTTTTACTCCATGGTGGGCAGCCACAAAGCACTGCTGAGCCATTATTTACCTCTTTCTTTTATAGCTTGTGGTGCTATGCAATTTCCATACTGCTTATTTTGTATAATGTCATTTTGCCATTCTTGATACAGCGAGTTCAAAAACTGTGGACTTTCTGAAATGATGCCACCTTGGCCTTAAAGCCAATACGTATTCCTTTTTAAGCCTGATAAATTGCTTTATTTTTCAGGGCAGTAACAACTGAAATGTTAAATGCATACCGTCTTTATATATGAAAATGGGTTGTGCAACCATGCTTATCAATTTAGAGCTTTTTTATGTGGAAGAAATTTGATCAGAGTTTTCAGCTATGAAATATTTGTTTCAAGAATGACATATTGCTATTTTATTATTGGTGGCTTTATATTAAACATTTGCATAATTTTTTTTTTCGTTGTTTCATCAACCCTTTCCAGCACGCTACCTATTAAAGGTTTTTTTACTTTTTAACAAAAAAAAGGGGGGGAAGCAGTCTGATCAGGTCTGGAAGAGTATACAGGTAAAATTTTCACTTATCGTTTTAATTACAATGAGCAGAGCTCCAAAAAGAGTGCTGAAACGAGCATTGCTGGGAAGCGCGTAAGAGAGTAAGAGATTTTGCCTACGATTAAAAAATGCTAGATTTTGAATACCGTAGCAGGTTTAGCATTACCCAGTGTGTGATATGGGGAGGTCTGCTACTCTACAGCCCCTAAAAAAGCTCTTCTTGGTTGTATGATGATTACATGCATATAAATGAAAATGTAACTTAGGTATATGATAGTTATATTATTTGCATTTCATATTTACACTTTCATCTATTTTTTCCATCATGGTACTTCTTGAAGAAAGTGACACTACCTTTGAAAAACCCAACATTGCATGTTTTGTACATGTATCGGGATCCATATCAGATTCACTGTTTGAAGGCAATTTGTGTAGCACTTTCAGTGCTTCAGAAAGGGTTAGCCCCCTCCAATCCATTTGGAAAAGAACTAAAAATAAAAATAAATAAATTAACTAATATTATATCTACAGTTAGAAATTATAAACTATAAAATAAAATTAAATGAATGTCTACAACTTAAAACTATCAAAATGTAGGGCTAACAAAACTTCTTTGAATGAAAGTGAAAGAGAAAAAGAGAACTACTCTAGTGAAAAACCGAACAACTTATCAGGTTCAATGTTTCTTCTTACCTTCTTCGGAAACATACAATGACCTGACTAGAACAGAGAGCTTACTAAAGCTATGTTCACTAATTGTAGTAAGTAGACAGGATACAGACGAAGGGTATACAAAACCCTTTATTTTTTTCTTTATATACAATGACTTCCGTACTTCGGAATACAATGACCCTCCACTCGGGGTCTAACTTAAAAGATATCAAAATAAAACTAAACTCTAATTTAACTTTAGAATAAGATTGGCCTTATAATAACAGGAAGCGTATGTAGCACAGAGACTGTGAACACTACAATACGTTTAATTTATCAAGAGGATTAAAACCTCTGGCCTGGAAGGCAAAGTAGCAACTGCGTAACTTCTAAGGTAAGCGGCCTGCTTCGAACTCACGGCTTCCTCTCTTCTGCTTGGCAAAAAGGCCACACTTAAATACTTGGCGTTCGCCAGACAACTTTGCATAAACTCCTTCACGCTTATAATTCTGGCCGGAAGTAGAAAATAAGAAGTGATAGTAAAGATTTAAAATAAAATAAACGTTAGTAAAACTTAAGATCCTTACATACTTCCCGCCAGAGTTAATTAGTTTGAAACTGAGGTCTAAAACGACCTTGTTGAAAACTTTTAGCTCTAGAAACTAACGCGAGGCCAAACTTTTACAAACATAACTTAGCTAGAAACTAGAAAATTTTAAAAGAAAGAAATTTGTTACAATAGCAGCTCCCGGAATATACAACAATCTTTTTTCTTTTTCATCTGTACTGCATCAAAACAGGAGCTTTATTCAATTCTGGTTCCTTCCAGAGATCTGGAAGGAAAACTAGTTTAATGAAATGTTACAGAATGACATTGCAAATAACATATAGAATATACTTTTCTTAACATTCTTATTTCATTCATGACTATTTTAATTATCTCTCCCCGTGCTCTCTGACATGTGTTGTAAAAACACCAAACACGAATGTGTTTCTGTCTATGTGTTCAACACTTCCTCCTACAATCAAAACACTAACGTGTTAAAATTCAACATACGAGACCTCTTAACACACCCTAATTTCAACTCTAGACCCTGAGGTACTATTCTGAAAGTGGCTAACTCTAAAGTGTAGCGTCAGAGAGCCTAACTACATCATTCAACCTTTAACACATATTCACCATGATTTAATCTTTACAGTCACACGAATAACAAATTTTTTAACATTACTTTCACTTTTACCATATCACGTTATTTCTAAACATTCAAAATAACAGTTCACATGTATACAAGAACATATCAAGATGCCGTTAATTTTACACATTTGAAAACATACATTAGTAGTACATTGTTAACTTCTATTCTTTTCAAAGCAAGTGCCAATTCTTTCTACATTGAAATAATACTACATTTCAAAAAGTCTTTCAGACTAAAACTTCTTTCTTGTTAGAATGTTTTAAATAAAATTTATACAATAACTTTTTACAATATTTAAGTCTTTATACAACGCTATTATACATCAACTTTAGTTTTACGCGCGAGTAATTGAAAAACATAATAAGAAAATCGGTCACAACTCATTTCTCGCCCTTTTGGCGATAAAGGTAGACCTCGCATGAGGTAAAACTTCTTCAAATCTGCCACTTGCAGTAAGAATGAAAGATTAACTTAAGTTTGTAAAGTAACACAAAATTTTACTTATCTTTGTAATATTCAGACATCCTTTTCTGGGCCCAGTCTTTAAAGGTGCTGCAAACCGTAGCTTGGTTGATCCTCCTTCTTGTACGGGCTCGCCCTTCAGTGCTTTCCTCTGGAAGCTTCCGTTTTTCACCACTACGGCCACCCTTGAACATCTTCCTTCTGTCCTCTGCTTGTGGTCTTGGCCGTTTGAAGGCAGCTGGTCTTGGTGGAACCGGGAAACTTCTGTCGTGATCCTGCTTGGACCTCGTTGTTGGCCGTTCAAATTTTTCTTGTACTTTTTCCTCCGCCGCTGATGGCCCTTCCGCAGTTCGGCGACTTTTGCTGCGGAGAGTTCTGTCGGATGAGTCAATCTTCCGTTTCACAGCCGGGTTATAGTTGCCGTCCTTTCTCCCGGTCTTTTCCACATACGTCGTCCTTCTCCCTTCTTCATTCTGGGGGTGTTCGTGAACTCTGTTTTTTGGACGGTGGAACGACTTCTTTTTCTTTGTACCTTCAATTTTTCCGCGGGGCAATTTTCTTTTCACTTGCTTCTGTCTCTCATTGGCTTGCCCTTGTACTTGTCGTTTTCCCACCTCTGGAACTTGTACCTGCGGTGTCTGCCGTACCGGATCCTGCAAAAGATCTGAAAAGATTTGCATTTTATTACGGTCATAGAATGGTTTTATCTGGTCAATGTTTGCGGAACAGGTTTCGCCATTTCTTGCCTTTAATACTACAACAGCGTGAGTTATTTTTTCTATAACATATGGTCCTTCAAAGCGTGGGAAAAATTTGGCAGTTTTATCTTCTGGTGCTGAAGAAAGTGAATGCTTAATTTTTAGTACTTCATCCCCTACTTTATAAGTTACTCCCCGTCGTTTCAAATCATAATAGAGCTTCTGTTTTCTTTGTGCTACTTCCGTATTCTTCTTTGCTTCCTTAATTAGTTTTTCTATATCACCCATTTTAAATTCTGGGGCTCTTTGTTGCACATAAAATAATTTATCTAACGGTGTTATAATCTTTCTGCCTAGAAATAACTCAGCAGGAGTTTTGCCCGTTGTATCATGTTTTGCGGTCCTAAGGGCGAAAGCAAATTCATTGACATAGTTATCCCAGCTTTTATGAAAATTTTTAACATAACTACGGATAATTTTCACTATATTTCTGTTGACCCGTTCCGCTATATTTGATTGCGGCCGATACGGGACCATTTTTAAATGACGTATGCCCAGTTTTTGGCACATGTCTTCAAATATATTACTTACAAATTGAGGACCATTATCCGATATAACTTTTAGGGGCGCCCCGTATTTTAAAATATATTTATTTAAAATAGAATCGGTAACTAATTTCGCGGAGGCTCGTTTTAAGGGAACAAATTCGGTCCATTTACTAAAATGATCAACTATAACAAGGAGATAGCGACTTTTGTTTAACTGACTTTTTGGGAAAGGGCCCAATAAATCGATACCGATTATTTCATTTGGAAATTCGGATTTAATACTATTTAGAAACCCGGCCGGGCGGAAATTAATATAATTAACGGCTTGACATGTTGGGCAGGACTGGACATACGCCCTTGTTAACTTTTGCAGTTCAGGAAAGTAGACTGCCTCGCGTACGCGTTGAGTAGTTTTTCGAATACCAGCATGAGAAGCTAAAGGGCTGTCATGGAGCTCTTGCAGGATATTTAATCTAAGACTAGCTGGGATAACAGGTCGAAATTCGTTGTTGGAATTCGTAGTTTTTGTATAAAATAATAGACCATCTATTAGTTCGTAATGGGCCGCCCTATTTCTTATCGCCACAATATCTTGGTGGCTAAAATTTTCAGGATCCTTCAAATACTCATAAATACTTCCAAACTCAGGATCCTTACCCAGTTCGGTTATTACAGTTTCTCGGGAATTTATTGTACACGCTGTCAGCATTGCAACTTTTACGGTATTACCCTGTTCGTCTAATTTAATTCGTGACAGGGCATCTGCTACGATATTTTCCTTTCCGGGGGTATGCTTGATTACCAGATTATATTCTTGCAGCTTGAGTGCCCATCTTATTAACCTTGGGGATAAATTTTTTCCAGAGTACAATCTAGTTACCGCCGCATGATCAGAATATACTGTTATCGGCGCCTTTCCAAAATAGACTCGGAACTTTTGCACTGCTAACAGAACTGCAAGTGCCTCTCTCTCGGTCGCGGAATAGTTTCTTTGTGTTTGATTTAAAGTTCGGCTAAAAAATGCTACTGGCTGCTGATTTTGCGAAAGTACCGCTCCTACCGCATAATCCGAAGCATCCGCTGAAATTTCTAAATTTTCATCCTTTTCAGGAAATTTCAACACAGGGGCTTGCGTTAATGCTTGTTTTAATTTTTCGAAAGCACTATTGGCTTCGGCCGTCCACGAGAATCTTGCCTTTTTCCTTTTTAATTTTAACAATGGCTCAGCGATAGCCGCAAAATCTTTTATAAAGGACCTATAATATGAACAAAGTCCTAGAAAAGAAGAGAGCTTCTTTGCCGTGTTTGGAGTCGGATACTTTTGTACAGCGATTATTTTTGATTCATCTGTCTCGATCCCTTTTTGCGATATTTTGTAACCTAAATATTTTAATTCAGGGGCTGCAAATTTGCATTTTTCGACATTAACTTTTAGACCGGCCTCATTTAATAAAGAAAACACCTGTCTTAAATCCTGTACATGTTGGTCTAGATTATCACTAGTAATAATGATATCGTCTAAATAGATAAATGTGGACTTTCCGAGAACAGGTCTTAACACAATGTCCATGCATCGCTGAAATGTTGCTGGGGCGCCTGAAAGGCCAAACGGCATTCGCAAAAATGCATAAGTGCCAGACTTGGTTATAAAAGCAGTCTTAGGCACGTCCTCAGGCCTGATCCCTATTTGAAAATAACCATTCGTTAAGTCTAAAGTTGTCATAAATTTGGTTGATTTTATGTTCCTTAAAATTTCTTCTATAATCGGTAACGGATATACCGGATATTTCGTTATGGAATTTAATTTACGGTAATCAATAGCGAATCTCCACCTTTTTGGATGCTCCAAAGGATAATCATTATTTTTCTTACATAAAACCACCGGACTAGCATAACTACTTGAGATAGGCGTTACGATCTTTTTACGTAGCATATCGGTAATATGCCATTCTATAATTTTTTCCTTATTCTTATCATACCGGTATGGTTTTTGACGAACCGGCAATGCATCTCCGGTGTCAATACTATGGTTAGTAACCTGGGTAAATCCTGGAATATCACTAAATAAGGAAGCAAATTCACTTACCACTTGTCGGATTCTATCTTGCTCGTCATTAGGCAGGTGGTCGAGATTTACCCTTGGCGGTTCAACCTTTTCTACACACACTGGTTGCATCGTCAGCTTAAGAGACGCTTCATTAAAATCCAGTGTAGCTTGTGCGTCTGAAAGAAAGTCTATTCCTAGTATTAAGTGTGCTTGCAAATTCTTTACTATAAAAAACATCACCTTTACTTGTTCGTCCTTGATACGGATGTACAAAGGTACTTTACCTACGCACTTACATTGTTCTCCTTGCGCCGCTAATACTGTTGTATTATCCGCATTATATATGCGGTATTTGCGAAAATACTTTCTAAAAAAGACTTCTGCCACACAGGAACACTGCGCGCCGGTATCCAGGAGTGCGGTGGCCGGGATATTATTTACCAAGACTTCAATCTTCGGAAGAGTTAAATTTTTCACCATTACTGTATTTAACTTGTAGGAAGAGGGGTTTTCGTGGCCTTCGGATTTCCGCACCCTCTCGTCAGCAGAAATCCGTTTTAGTTTAAATTATTTTTTCTTTCGGTGCTTTCCTTCTTTCTCCACTGGCCTTGAGACTTTTTTCCTGGGTTGCTATTGAACTGTCGACGTTCGCCGGCTGTTTTTGAATGCTCGGGTTTCCTTGCCCACTGATTCGCTTTTTCTCCGTAGCCATGTGCTTGAGTTTGCTGTAGTCTTGGCGTACCAAATTGGTTTCGCTGTTGATATTGGCGTCTTCTTTCGACGTCCGCCGTTCTTCTACTTTCAAACTGGATTGCTAGCTCAAATAATTTTTCCAGTGTAGTCGGATTTCTCAATTCAATAAAGTCTTGCACTTGGGGTAGTAACCTCGGCAAAATCACTTGAATTATTTCAGGATCCGGACGGTTTCCATACAAGAGCTTGAAAACGTGAATTTTTCTTAAAATAAACCTGGAGAGGTTTTCCATTCTTTGTTGATATATACTGAAAAGTTCTGTTTCTAATTTCGCACGATCCCTTACAACAGGGAAGGCTTTTAGTAGGGCAGTCTTGAAATTTTCGTAGGTATAGGTGGGACTTCCTGCTTGACCCAAGAGACTTCTGCCGATACATTTGAACCAGTTAAGCGCTTGGCCCCTCAAAGCGCTGGTAGCTAAGGTAACTTTTTGAAACTCGTGCACGGGGTAGAGCATGAAGTGGTCATCCAATTTTTCCAAAAAACTGGTTACCTGTGAGTTTCCATTAAACGTTGCTTCTGGTTTCATCGAAGCGCGCATGGTCTGGACAATATACCCAAATCCTTCCAGGGCGGCAGCTGGCATTTCTGGATTCTGAGCTGTTTCTGCAGGCAGCACAGGTTCTTCTTGAAACTCGGCCATGGTTATTCTTCGTCGGGCGCCACTATCAGGTTCAATGTTTCTTCTTACCTTCTTCGGAAACATACAATGACCTGACTAGAACAGAGAGCTTACTAAAGCTATGTTCACTAATTGTAGTAAGTAGACAGGATACAGACGAAGGGTATACAAAACCCTTTATTTTTTTTTTTATATACAATGACTTCCGTACTTCGGAATACAATGACCCTCC
This sequence comes from Stegodyphus dumicola, assembly GCF_044657685.1. Lineage (NCBI taxonomy): Eukaryota > Metazoa > Arthropoda > Arachnida > Araneae > Eresidae > Stegodyphus > Stegodyphus dumicola. The sequence goes on along the minus strand of NC_140769.1, from coordinate 1,704,779 downwards.
ACTCGGGGTCTAACTTAAAAGATATCAAAATAAAACTAAACTCTAATTTAACTTTAGAATAAGATTGGCCTTATAATAACAGGAAGCGTATGTAGCACAGAGACTGTGAACACTACAATACGTTTAATTTATCAAGAGGATTAAAACCTCTGGCCTGGAAGGCAAAGTAGCAACTGCGTAACTTCTAAGGTAAGCGGCCTGCTTCGAACTCACGGCTTCCTCTCTTCTGCTTGGCAAAAAGGCCACACTTAAATACTTGGCGTTCGCCAGACAACTTTGCATAAACTCCTTCACGCTTATAATTCTGGCCGGAAGTAGAAAATAAGAAGTGATAGTAAAGATTTAAAATAAAATAAACGTTAGTAAAACTTAAGATCCTTACAAACTAACTGATAAAATTGCTCCTGACCTTCAGAACCCAACAGTTTCTTAATTGATAACCAAACCTCCCCTCCAAAAAAAGAAAGAAAGGAAGAGAAAAACAGGAAAAGAAACACAGATGAGGACCCACCTTTCTATTGTGAGTGACCTGCAAAGAAACAAAGATGCAGTTTTGTTGTAGTCTCTCTGGGATCCCACTCTGGGCATACCTGATGTTCGCTGTTTGATTTTAGGCAAGATTTCAGGGTACAAATTTAAAACTAATACAGAATAAGGAGATTAGCATACAACCAAGAAAATAACATAGAAATTTCTTATTAAACAATTCCTTTTATATCCTAAAAAAAATCTGGAAGATTTCTTTGAAAAGTGAGGGTCTTTTAAAAACTAAAAATGGCAAAAATATATGAACTGGTTTGGGTTGTGCTGGCATCTGCTACAAATAAAGAAGGTTCAGAGTAACCTATGTATCCTTCTTCATTCTATTTTTTGTGTGTGTACAGAAGGAAATTTTTAGGTGTGCCCACCGAGCACACCGTGCTGCAAAGAGTTAATTTCTCATTAATTAAATATCATTTAATATATTCCACAAGCAAAAAAATTCTACTTGTATTTTTATATTTAACTATAGACTTCTGTGGGTATGTGAAAGTTTTTACCTTGTGTTTATTTTTAAACCTTATGCTTATTTTTCATTCCTTTATTTTAGTCATCCATTTCAGTCCCTACTGAATGGAAAACTCTTAAGTATGGAACAGAAAGAACTTGTTATTTAAAAATGAACTCAGGAATCCCTTAGATTAATATATTGTTATGGTATTCAAATTTTAAATTTTGTCAGTATTCTCAAATTATGTCTAATTTTAGATAAAACTTAATTGTATTTAAAGTTATTTATTTCTAATGTATTATCAACCTAAACAATAAAATTATAATAAATGTTTTAAAGTGTTATTTCGTAGATCAAATATTTTACAAAACATAAAATTTTTTTATACTTTCTTACTGCTTTATCAAGGGTGTATCAAATTTTTATTGCATAATATTATGGATTTCATCTTTCTAAATATATTTCAGGTTAATGAGATTATGAAAACTCTAAAACAGTCCTTTCATTGTGCCCTAAAGACTTCACAGGAAAAAAGAGCTTCATCGAAAACATTTAACTTTTGTGAAACTTGTCCAATGTATTGGTTTCATCGACTATGTTCTGACACAGAAGGTGAGTCATTGCTAAAAAATAATTTTTTTAGATCACCTAAGAAGTAATTTCTTTGCTACTTGAAATCATAAAATTTCTTTTTGCCATTTTCACCCATTTGCTAAGCAAATGGCTAATGCCAGAAACCTAGATGTGTTTGCCGCAAGTTCTGCCTTTTCCTTTTTGACAACATATCATTTTTGTATTTAAAGAAAAAATTGTCAATATAAGTATACCTAAATTAAAAATCACTTTAATCTAGTCCATTCAAAGTAGCTATTTAGAGCCCACCAGTGGCCAAGCGGTAAAGTCGCTGAACACTGGTATTCGGTCCGAAATTCGAATCCCGCGAACGGGCTGGCTGCATGGGTGTTTTCGTGGTTTTCCCCATGTGTAACGTGTATATGAGCCAGTTTCCCGTAGAAAGTCCTCCACAAAGGCAGCCCTCCCCTTAGGCAGATAGCCCTAGTGTGCTTTGCCATAATTAACTAAACCACCACACACCACACCAAGTAGCTCTTTAGTAATTGCTTTCGTTCAGAATTATTAGGTATTGAAATAGCATTATAGACTTGTGATATGACATAAAAATAAGTAAGTTAAAAATGGTAAACACAATTTTTAAATAAAAATGACTGATTTTGATTTCTCGTATTTGTGATATATAAAACACATAATTTAAAAATTTTCATTGTGTAATTGTAACAGATGTGGTAATCATTTGGTGTTTCATTTAGAAAAATTTTAATGCATTATAAATGTGTCAAAAGATTTAGAAGGTTTAGGTCAAAAGGTTTTTCAGTTTTTGAAATTATTTATTTATTATGTTATGGCATCATAACATCATCATCCGCTATGATGATTTTATCATAGCAGATGATGATGATGTTATGATGCTATTAAATTTTTCATCTGCTATTAAATCTTTCTCTTTTTTTTAATGATTTTATTAATATCCTGATTGAAAGAAGTTAGTTAGAATGTATGCCTTTGAGAATCAGCTAAAATATTATGTAGCAAAACATTTTTAAATATAGATCTTTAAAAACATAATCATGTATTATTATTCTTCTGTGTGTGGATATCTTTCACTTTAATTTATAAATTCAGTACTTAAGTATTATCCAATCGACCGTGTAAGTTGTCTGCCATCAAAGTTAGTGGAGATCCTACTTAAGTTGAGCCACTCATTGCTAAGGAATTGACACCTTTTTAATTTTGATTTTGTATTTCTTAGAAAGCCTTTTTATTATTTGGGTAAATCCACCGATTTTATTGGAAGCTGTATTTAGAAAGCTATGAGAACAAATTTCCCACAGGTGATTGTTCTACTCTGTTTTTTGACCATACCATGGTTCATTAATGAACCCTGTGGTAGAATGCCATAGCCTTGAAAATAATCCACTACTTGTTGTTTTGTGGAAGGTAGGTCCTAAATTTTTAATCAGGTTTTCAAAAATGCAAGAACAAAATGCTGCAAATATATATATATATATATCCTTGTTTATAAAAATAAGAGATGGCTTATTGAGACTCAATCAAGGTTACCTCAAATGAAAATACAGGTATTATGAGTGTGTCGTTAGGTGACATTAAACCATGATGCTCATTGAGAGTCTTATGGTCGATGGGATAACATGTAAGTACCATTAATTTTATTTGGAAAAGGCAAGGTTTAAAATTTAAATATTAAGATTCCATTATTATTTTTGGAAACTATTTCTAAATAGTATCTAGCCATATTTAACAGTGGTGCTTTATATTTTCTTTATCACTTCATTCTCCTCTGCAGATATTTTAAATAAGAATGTATAAAACAAATGCTTTTAATACTTGAAACGTGTTTGCCTTGTATGAGAGAATAAATTGTTATAAATATTCTTTTGAATCCTGTAGAAAGGACCCATCATATTGTTACTTTATGACAAACAAGTATGTTGCAGAATGTGTAACTAGAATACTTTTAGATACTATGTGTCACTTTTCTCCCTTTAAACACAAGCCATTTGATGATTATTGTGATAATTTTAAGGGATTTAAACTTCATGTGCTGTAAAATGAGCTTCTGGGGGAAGTTAATTAATTCTAAAAGGTCTTATTTTGTACATATGCAAATTTTTTTTAAATGAAATCATACCTCGGTATGAATATTAGTAAATTTTTTACAATAATAAATGACTGTGGCATGTCATTTGCAACTTGCCAGCATGTGGTGAAATATAATAAAAAATTAAAATGTATACCCATAACTGAAGCTTATAACTATGTTTTGTAACTCATTTGTAGACTTAATCCTCATATATCTGTCTTTTTTTTTTTTTTTTTAACTATTGAAAGTATTAATTGTAATTGATTGTTTCAAATTTTTTATTTTAGGTGAAAGTGCTGAACAAGTGCAATCCGTAATTATGATGCACATAGCAGCATTAGCTGAAAAGGAACAGAAAGAACTTATGTCTAAATATCAAGTATTGTATTTTTAAACTATGGTTCATTATTCATTTGCTTCATTTATTAATTACGTAAATTTTGTAGATTTGTATATTTTATCTCTAAATATCAGTTAATATATTTTAATGATGGTTTATTATTAATTTCATTTAATGGTGGTTTTTATTTAGTTATCTTTTATCAGATAAACCAAACTTGTTTATTAATTGTACAAATTGATGTCTTTTCCTTCCCACTTTGTTTGTAATTTATTGTAAAGTTTGTATTTCATTTAATTTTATTTTATTCAGAAATCTATGGACCATTGTTAACGTCTGTAAATTGTCATATTTAAAATATAATTGTTGATATTTTATTTAACTGCTGTTATTAATTGTGATCTGTTTATGTATCATTCAGGACATAATTGTTCGTAGTTTAGCAGAGCAAAACATTGTATTTATGACTTTATTGAGAGCATTGTGTGAACAAAAACAGATGAAACATACACATACTGTTTCAAAAGATCGTAAAGAGGTAACTGAAATTTTTCTTCACATTCTATTATTTTTTTAGCATTTGAAAAATTTTAATATGTGTATATATATGTAAGCTATGTAATTTACTGTTTTGATGTGCAGAGTAGACAGGTACATTTCTGTTAACGGGGCGGCAGTCACCAAACATAGTAGCCTGTTTTTGTTGCCTCATAAATAGCTATGCAGTGTTTAATGTGCACGATGCCAAATTTGTGCAATTCTCAAATGTTTTGTAAGCAAAGACAGATTGCTGCATACATGTGGAGAGCAGTTCTCCCCAAGTGCACCGCGATCTGTTTTCACTTAAAAATATCACAGAAATTCAACATTGTGCACAGCTCTGTCATTACTTGCATATATTAATGTTATTACAATTCATTATTTGTTCATGAAACTTTAGATATTTCACTACGTGGCAGAACCCCATTAACAGAATAGTGCTAATAAAAAATATTATGAAAGAATATGGTTCATGCATCAAGACTACATAATATGAAATCACCTGTACTGTAAAAGGTATTGCTGTTAATTTTCCCTCTACATAAGTAGTTCTTATTTATAAGAATTATTTTATGTAGAGGGGAATTACTTCGTTAGCTTTTATTGCTGTAGCTCAACTTTAAATTCAGTTTATCATTTCAACTTCTTAAAGCTCTAAAAATATTCCATTGCAGTATTTCATAAAGTGTTATTTATATTTTTAAATTTCAACAAAACTGTGTAGGTGACATATTGCATGGCATTCTTGCCATACATTTTACTTCTGCGTTATTTGAGAGCAGGGTTTTTAAACTGAAATTTTAACTTAAAACCAGACAGTACCAGTAAAGAGTCATAGGGAAGGTAGACAAATTTTTAATGGATTTAATAAAATAGAGATGTTAATGTTAAAGAAATTAAAATCTGCAGGTAATTGACCTAAAAATAATAAACAAAAATTCTAAATACAGGCTCTCCTTAAAACAAGTGCAGTATTAAAGAAAGAACTACACAAATGCTAACTAATGAAATATATAAAAATCTGTCAAGAAAAAGAAAAAAAAAAAAAAAAAAAGTAACAGAATTTTCTGGGGAAGGCTGGAAATGTGCAAGTATGAAAATGCATACATTGTGGAATAAAGCTCAGGAAGTATGAATATTTCTCCATAAAGAAAATAATGATAACCATTTAATGGAACTTAACAGTAATAAAGAACTAAAAAAAATTTTTAGTGTGTCATATTGCTATTTTGTTACCTTATCATTGTTGATATTTTTAATAAAGCATTGTTGATTGTTATTAAAGGAAAATAGTGAATAATTTTATAAAACACTTATGTTCTGTGTACTAGTATAGCAAGATTTTATATGTCACAACTTCTACTAAGAAGTTGCCAACTGCATTATGTGGAAAGTACCTATGTATGACAGCCCACCAGCAGCCAAATGGTAAAGTTACTGAACACTGGTAGTTTGGTTCAAGTTTCGAATCCTCTGAACAGGCTGGCTGCCTGGGTATTTTTGTAGTTTTTCCCATGTGTATTGTGTATATGAGCCAGTTTTCCTTAGAAAGTATCGACAAAGACATCCCTTCCCATACACAGTAGCACTTGAGTGCTTTGCCGTAATCAGATAAACCAAACTTGTATATGATTTTTTTTTAAAGTTTTATTTTATCTATTTTGCTGATTTGAAAGCTATTTTGCCTGAAAAGAAGTGAATTTTAAGAAACTATTTTTGGGGAGAAGAGAATTGTTAAAATCACTAGAAAGAAGTTATACATGATCCATGCCATAAGTATAATATTTTAAGCGGGATCATTGGCATATTTGTGAAGAAAACCCGTCGCACTTGATATCGGAGCGGGCTCAACTTGATAATCTGCTCAACCTACTTGCCTTAAGATACTAGGCATGCTTATTCTTTTTTTTAAAATATTGGTACTTTCTGATTATTCACATCCTCAGTTTTAATTTTAATTAATCATAAAATTGCCATGTTTTTAATATATATATATATATTTAGTATACATGAGACAACAGTTACGTTTTCCCCATAAAATTTCGAATTCATATGAAAATTTATTACTTTTCTTCATTATTATTTGTGAATAAAACAATATCAATGAGCCATATTGCAAAAAAGCATTTTTTGCAAATCCACATAGTCAACAATGAGTTAGCAACTTTTCACAGGAATGCAGATAATCAGAAAGTACTAAACTGTTTAATAATTTGGATAGTCCCTTTATATGTGGGATTGAATACAGTTGCAAATTTCATAACATCACCTCTGTGTATTAAAATAGTAGGGGTGTAAAACCTTGAACTCTTTCAGGACCAGTGTCGTGTATGCGCGACGCAACGATTCCCCTCTTACCAGCCCAGTGTCGCATATGCATAACTTGAAAACGGAACAATTTATTTGAATTTTTAAATGCCAATAGTTGGTGCTGAATGGTAACGGTTTTCACATCGGTTAAGTCATGTGACTTTTGACCTTCATATATGAGCATCAGTTTTTGTTCTGTGTTTCTGGTTGTGATAGATTTATTGTAAACAAACTGGCTTAAGTTTAAAGGGATACCGCGTGTTTGTTTATTTCGTTAGGAATTTCGCTTTTCTGTTGTCTTCATTTTTAGTTATTAGAATGTCAGGAAATGCATCCAGTCCAATGTTTTATTCCCCCCCCCTTTTTTTTTTTTTTTTTTTTTTTTTGTTTGTTTGTTTGTTTTTTGTTGTTGTTAGGAGAATGGGGAAAACGCATCTAGCTGACTATAGCCGGTGTAATGTCGCCGAACTTCCATGATGGAAAAGTTCATACCAGTTTTCTTTTTTTATATTTATTTTAAAATTTAATATAGAACTTTCTTGTTTAATTCATAGATAACTTTATAGCATTACTATAGAAGGCAAAAGATATCAGCTTTCCCGATGCATGATATATCTTACTTGCTCAGCGAAAAATGCCACCATTATCGTGTGTGTCGTTTCTTATTTTAAATTATTCCACACGCAGCAGAATTATTAAATTGGAATTTAATTACCTACAGATAATTATTGCTTACTTTTCTTTTATATTTCTTATTTGTAATTTTGTTTTCATGTGTACAGTATTTGGTGTCATACTTATAGCTATAATTTTAGTATTTCGCATGTTTCATTTATTTCTATTAATGTGATATTCTTTATAGTTCAATAGTCCAGATAGTTCAATTTGATGCCCTAAGACCATTCGCGGTAATTAAATCAATTAGGATGGAATCACATCGCTCACCAGAAGTCGAAAATATAGAAAGGCAAAATCAAGGATTAAATTTATGAATTCTAATGAGAATGCACTAGCAAAGTAAAGCACTGCGGTTTTACATAATTTCTGAGTACGAATTGAAATAATTCTTGCATTTAAACTATTATTCCAGATTAAGATTCAACTTGAAATTAATGTAGATAATTACTGAGAGAATTACATTTTTGTAGCGTAGTTTACACGAGATGAGATTGCTTGGGGTCACGTGTGATAAGAACCGGCGAATCATTATGTTGAACCATGAAAGCATAGTAAATTCTTAAACTAATGTCTTTTTACAAATTTATTGTCTTTATTGATTGGCTTTTTGCAAAATTTTAAACCATATTAAAATCAAACCATATCAAAATAAAAAATTCTTAGAACTAACATTTATTAACATTTTTTATGTGTATAGTATATGCTGTCGCCAACAAAGTCTGCTTGGCGAGATTTGTGCCGGCGAAACAGAAAAGTACCATTTATACATATTTCTTATGTAAAAATTTTGGGTATATGCTAAATTATTCTGAATTACTTTACTCAAAAAATATAGTGAATGCACAGAAATATGTATGGGTATTTATGCATGTGCTTTCAAAAAGCATGTATCTGTCTCTAACAAAATACTTAAATATTTATTAAATTATTTATAAATGTATTTGAAATGAAGGATTTATGCATTCATAAATTCCTGTGAAAGTTAGTGTGTAGAAATCTAATTATTAAATGTATCCTAAATTTAAAATGTTTATCCTAAATTTATAATGATTATAAGTATTATCTAAATATATAATAGCATTAACATTGAATGGTAAATATAAATTGAAATCCTATTGACAAATACATTTATAAAACTATTTAAGCAAGAATTGTTCATACTGGAAAGCAATCTGTTAAAAGGTATTGTAAAGCAAATTTTATGAGATGCATACTTGAGGAAGTCATAAAGAAGAGTTTAAGAATACATATTGTTGAAATTAAGGTTAAAAAAATATGATAAGTATAATTAAAAGAATACATTACATTTTATAATAACTCAATTACAAGTTTTAAATAATATTTAAAAAAATCCTTTTTACATTTCCTTTTCAGAAAATGTACAAATGAGCACAATATTTAATGTACTTCACTATTAAAATAAAAGGTGCTCTAATTTGAAATGGACCAAATAGAGTATTAATTATAAATTGACTTTAAATTTATTTAAAAGATGCCTTAGAAACTAAAAATTCATGTCACATTTAAGAAAGTATTTTAGGAAGTAGCTCTATAAATAGAAAAGAAATAATGCATAATTTTAATATTGATAGTACAATAAACTTTGATCATAATTTTTGTAATCCTTAACCGAATAAAATCGAATAACCTTAAAAAATTTTCTACTGTAATTAATGAAAACTTGTGAAAATATTTCATTAAAATTAAACCATTCTGAGCAAACTATTCTGTGAAAATTATAGCATTTAATTCAGTTTAGAATGAAATGTTGTTTAAAAATGTATTCTTTTCACATATTTAGGACTCTGAAATATTGTAGAAAAAGAAAATATGTACATTTATATGTATATTTATGACGTAATTACTCAATGTTTTGGTTATGACGAAGGGATCACCAGTGCTTCAAAGCAGTGTATAGGGAAAACTGTTATAGGGTTAGGGCCTTTCCTTTTTACCTTCCTTTTTATCTCCATGGAAATAACTGCATTTACCCTGCTTAATCTGGTTTTGTAGTAGGTCCAAAATGTATTATAACTAGAACTCATTTTAAAAGCTTTAATTAATATGACAATCTTGATAACATCTTGGTGATTTTAGGAAATAGTGTGTTTAGGGATTAATGGAACTCTCAAATTCCATGCCCTTTATTGACATTTATATTTTTTTATAATATTTTTTTTAATTCTTTTTATGTAGCATTTATGTCATGAGGTACAACATATATCAAATCTAAAATAATTTAAATTATTTTACTTTATTGTGTTTCATTCTTCTTATAGAAAAGAGCTTTGTCTCCATTAAGCAGTCTTACATCTATTGCAAAGAAGACCTTCCCAAACACATTTGACTCAACTTTTAAAGTAAGATTTAAAATTTTTAACATTCTAAAATTGTTCATGTAATAAATATCGAATTATGTATAGGATCCCATAAATATTTGTATTCTGACAAAAGTATAGTTTTAAGTATTTTTTAAAAAGGGCTTTTTTTATTAAAAATGAAAATAAAATTTCTTTATTTTTGTATTATTAAAGTTCAAATGAATTTTGAACTTCATGCAGTAAATGACAGTAAAAAATTTATCAATAGGCTTCAGAACTTTGTAATCTTAAAATATGATAATATTTTTAAAGAATTAATGCAAACACATTATTTTAAAGGAATCTCAATTGTTATTTTATGTTTTTATGCATTAAATATCTTGCATTATTGTGTAATATTTCATATTCATCTGTCACTTTCCAGGATAATATTTATTTTAGCATAAAGTATGTCATAGAAAAAGATGATGATAAGGTTTTATACTTTGTGAATATTGGGTTGGCAAAGATGGTTTCATGACATTCTCTTGTTTTTCACCATGTTCAAAGCATCTAACTTATACCTGTTTTCTTGTTGTTCTGACTTCAGTCTTTAATTAGCAAGAAAATTGTATCAATTAGTTATTTAGCTTTGTTTCCCCCCAGTTTAAAAATAGAACAAATGCATAGTTCAGACACATTGTATTATTTCTGAAACAGTAAGAAAACGCATTGCAACATACAAGGAGTTATGTACCATATATGGGGATGAAGCCTCGATAAAAAGGCAGTGTCAAAATTGGTTGGCTAAATTTCATTCTGGTGTGAAAAATATGCAATGATCTGGCTGTCCAGTTAAAGCTGACGAGAGCCATATCAAGGCCATTTTCGATTCACATCGTCATACGACAACATGTGAGAATGCAGAGAAACTCAATGTATCGCATACATGCATTAAAAAAAAAATTGAAATTATGGCTTTGTTAAGAATTTTAATGTGTCCTTCAACAGCTTAAGGAAATTCATTTGACACAATACATTAGTATCTGCGATTCATAATGAAAATGCAATGAAATTGATCCATTTCTGAAATGACTGATTACTGGCAATAAAAAGTGGACATTAATCGAAAAAGATCGTGGCTAAAGCCGGATGAACCAGCCCAGACAACATTGAAACTGAGGTTCACCAATAAAAGATTATGCTGTCAGTTTGGTGGGATTATGAAACTTTGCATGTATGAATTCTGCATCTGATATCTGCATTGTTCAGTTTTGCTCAGTTTTCATTAAATCATAAGGGTATTGTTTTCCAACATGACAGTTCAAAGCCCCAGACATCTTTGGTCACTTGCCAAAAATTATATGAACTAGGTTGAGATGTGTTGTCACTTCCATCATATGAGGGCTGTCTTAAAAGTTTCCGACCTCAATATGTAGATGGCAACTTAAATCAACAGAAGTGAGGGGGACGGAATTTGTTTGGGCATCACTTGAAAACTACCAGTCAAAATTTCAGCTATTTTGAATGCAAATGATTTGTTCGACAATTACTTTTCTGAGTTGATGTGGCCGTTCTTTTAAAAATGGGGAAAAAAATCGAATATTGTGCTGTAATTAGATACCTGTTTTTAGAAGGTAAAATGCCTACTCAGATTAAAAAGAAGTTGGACACAGTGTACGGAAACTGCATCATCATTTACTACTGTAAAATTTTGGGCAGCTGAATTTTAACATGGCCGTACCAGCTTGGATGACGATCAGCGTTCAGGGCTGCCAAAACTGCAGTTGTGACAAAAATATCCCAAAAATCCACTAAATGATGCTGACGAACATCGAATCATGGTTAGAGAGATAGCAGAGGCTTATAGCTTGCCCAAAGAATGTTTTGCCTCATACTGAACCAAGATTTGAATATGCGCAAGCTGCTGCACGTTGAGTGCCGCGTTTGCTCACTTTGGACTGAAAACGTGTCTAAATGAGCATGTCTTTATTCAGAATGTTTGTCTTCTGTTGGTGCAATTAATCATGTAGATGAAACCTGGATTCATCATTACAGCCCAGAAACAAAAACACAGTCAAAACAGTGGACTGCAAATGGAGAATTGGCTTCCAAAATGGCAAAAACTGTTCCTTCTGCTGGGAAAGTCATGGCAACAGTTTTCTGGGACAGCTATGGGAAAGTCTGAATGTATTATCTTGAAAAGGGAAAACCATTACCACAGCATACTATGCAATGTTACTTAACAAGCTGAAGGCGGAAAAACGGCCACACTTGCAAAAAGAAAAAATTTTGTTTCACCAAGCCAGTGCTCCATGTCGCACACCTCAGCGGTTGCAAAGGTGAAATTCCATGAATCACGACTTAAATTGCTTGATGATCCACCCTATTCACCATACCCAGCACCAGATGACTTTTTTTTTTTTTTTTCTCTAAGCTAACAGAAGGACTTAGAGAACAAAGATTTTCGTCAAATGAGAAAACTTTGCAGAGAAAGATTCCACATATTATTTGGGCAGTTTAAAAAGATGGGAGCATAGCGGGGAAAAATTTATAGACTTACAAGGAGACTATGTTGAAAAATAAAGGTAATTTTGGAGAGAAAAAAGTATATTTTTTCTTTGTTAGGTCGGAAACTTTTCTGACAGCCTACGTATAACCCCGACCTTGGTTCTTCAGATTTATTTATTTCCATGCAGAAATCCTTAAATAATAAAATTTTTAATAATGCTGATGATGTAAAATATTATTTAATTCAGTTTTTAGCTGACTAAAATCGAAAGTATTATGAATATACAATTATGATACTGCCTGAATGATGGCAAAAGGTCGTCAACAAAAAAGGGCCATACCTAATTTAATAAAGTTCAATTTTTAAGTGAAAATTTTGAATTTTCCTTCTTATTTAAAATCCACAATGTTTTTATTTGTTAACACAATGGGATATTATTTGAAACAAAAAAAAAAAAAATCAAACCACTGTAAGAAGACCCATATTAGCAAATATATGTTCATGATCATCAAGTTAAAGTGTGTACTTGAGTTGTAAGATCAAAAATATTTGAAGAAGAATTGAAAGAAATGTACAATAAAGTAGAAAAAATGTTTCTGTGAATAAAAAGTAATATAATCTTGATAATAATTTAAAAAGTAATATAATCTTGGTGCTCTCTGTTCTTTAAAAGATGAATTAAAATATTTCTTAATAATATAAGAAAATATTTTTTTCTTCTCTTGCATTTAAATATTTTGCAGTATCAGTAAAGTTTGGAAAAAATTCAGCCTTTAATATAAATTGCAAATGTAAAAGCACAGTGCATTTTGAAAGTAAGCTAATATATACTCTCCCCCCCCCCCGAGAAATTAATTATTCTACCAGAATAATTTGCTGCTTGAAAAAAAAAGAGATTGTGTCAATCATCTTGTGAAATATATTAAGCTTTTATATTTGAAAATAATATTAAAGGTTGAATTTTTCCATTTTTTAAAGCTCAAACTGGCATATAGCTGTTGTTTCTGTTATCAATCAAATAATTTTCCATATACCTGTGTCATGTAGAAGAACGGATGTTGCTGAGCTTGCATTAATGTATGTTTGTCTTGTGAGGTTTGAAGGTATCTTAGTATTATGCAAATATCATGACATTAAGTTATTCATGATTGATTTCAGAACTTGTAAAGAATGAAAGTAATTTTAATCCCTAAGGCCCGTTTTATGTTCACAAAAACATCCATAATAGTATATTTTGTTTTAAACTGACGATAGTTAAAATTTGGATTTTCCCTGCTCCAACAATCTAGATTAGCTTGTGAAAATATTTAGCAGGTTTCTAAACAATGCATATTCTTTATATTTTAGAAAGCTTAAAAAGTCACTTGAGTCACACATAAAAAAGGCATGAGCACTAAAGGGTTAACAGAGATAATGAATAACAGATAGATAATAGTAATCTCCTAGTATGCATCTCCAGTGAATTTTTTTCAGATTTTCTTGGAAGTTTATTTACATAATAAGATTAAAATCTATAAATAGTATTAACTAATTTGTCATTTGTAAATTAAGTCATAATAAGTTTATATTTACAAATCTAAATAGCTTATAAATGTATCTTCCAAAAATATTAGGTGATTTATGTGTAGTAAACTGAAGATTATTTTTTAATGTTAATATCACTTACTGACTTCAGAAGTTCATACAGAGTCTGACAGTGAAATAATTAGCCTGATTTTGTTAACTTTGTTTATTATTCAGAAAAGGAGCTACTGAAGCAAATGTATAAGAATAATCTTTCATACCATGCACAGATATACAGGGGGATCCATAATTCTAAAATGGTACAAAACAGACTGAAGATGAAACTAAGCCTAGATGTCTGAGTTCTGTCTGAACTCATTGCTAAAGCCAGAGAAGGATTTAAGGAAGATTATTGACTGTGAAAGTGATGACTGATGAGTATGAAGCTAGTTGGAAGACAAATCATCAAATTTTAGTTGAAGACTTGGGCAAGAAAAAATTTGCTTCCCAGTTTGTGCCACATTCTTTTTCTGATTATCAAAAGCATGGTTATGTTTGCTATGCTAACTTATCAGATGAATTAAAATTTCTTAAAACTGATTGTTGCTGAGAATAAAATGTGTTATTTCAACTATGATCCCACACATGAATGATCAATGTGAGGTCTGAATGATCAATATCATCTAAAGGAAAAAGTGTCAATCAACAAAAATCAAAAGCAAAGTCAATTTTGGTGTGTTTCTTTGGAACATAAATTATTCGTCATGTATTTGTTTCTGCAGAACAAATTATCAGTCCGGTGTTTATTTCAAGTATTTTGAAATTTCTGAAGAAGAGAATTCATGGTCTAAGTGTTCAGTATATAGTGGTTGCTTCATTCTTTATGATAAAATGCCAGTTAAATGATCTGTAGTTTTGCAAGAATTTGTGGCCAGAAAGCAAGTGCGTGTGTTTAACAATCTGTTCTTCTATTCCTCAGATATGTCCTCCTATAATTATTTTCTGTCCTCTCAAACTTACTATTGAAAAGATACCTCTTTGACATGAAGGAGGAATCAAAGATACCTCTCTAAAGGGCTGTAACATTGAGTCAGTACCACACAGTATTATCTAAAGACATAGTTAAGTTGTTGCAAGCTGTATTAGATCATGCCACTTCATGTGTCAGTGGAAGAGGAATGTGATTGAATATAAAATGTGCTTTTTTTAATCTATTTTTTATGTAACTTATTATTTAATTGTCAGACTGTATATTAATGAGCTTTGTTATGGTGTAACCTGATGTGTAAAAAGATATATGTTACACATTATTACAAGATTTATGTTGCACATAATTACAAGATTTATGTTGCACATTATTACAAGATTTATGTTACACATTATTACAAGATTTATGTTATACATTATTACAAGATTTATGTTGCACGTTAGTCATGGATGTTGATATTTGTGTAAGAGGCGAACTAAAATGTAATTTATCTCATTCTTCAGAAGTTTGATCACATTAATCTTTTAGTAGAGGGTATTCATTCTGAAATCTTCTGGAATCAGTGGGAAAAAAGGAATGACTCCTAATTTTTTCCTTGTGTTCCTAACTGTTACTTCTAAACTTTAAAAATGATGATAATCCCTTTTCAATAATAATATAATAATAATAAGCCATGTTTCATTTAGTAGAAACGTTCTTACTGTACATGAGTGTGAAAAATATTAGTTTCTAGTTTTCTTTTTTATTTAAAATACTGATATGTTATTCTTGTGAAAACTCTTCTTTATCAAAACTTCTCCAATTCTCATGTTTCTACATTATTCATTTTCATCTTTTAATAAGTTCTGTGGTCCCTCTGTTAGTGCCTGTACTTTGAGCAATAAAATCATAGTTTCTTTTTTAAATTCTTAAAAATAGGAAGGTTAATTGTTTATATTTCTTAGGAAATCAAGTTAAATTATGTGGTTATTTTGATGGCTTCAGGTACAGTTGTTTTTTTACACTGCGAGAAACATACACACACTCGTGCAGATTCTTCATTATTTAATTTCTTTAAATATAATGCAGGGTTCTAATATTTGGTGACAACAATTTAAAAAGTGAACCGATGCATAATGCCAGAATGAAATTAATAGTCCTTCTGGGCAAATTGCCTCTTTGGACTAAAAAATTATCAGTTGAGACACAATAACACGCCGAATAAATACTAATTCAGAAGTCAAACAACAAAAATCAGCGTTATACCTACAAAATTTTCACAGGACTAGTTTCGATGGTTTTACCGAACCATCATCTTCAGCTGCAAAACCGCAAATGATGGTTCGGTTCATCAACCTTGCATTTGCGGTTTTGCAGCTGAAGATGATGGTTCGGTAAAACCATCGAAACTAGTCCTGTGAAAATTTTGTAGGTATAACGCTGATTTTTGTTGTTTGACTTCTGAATTATCAGTTGGTTCGAATCTTAAGCTTCATTTATTAAAAATCTAAGAGTGAATTTTAAATTTACTGTATACTAAATTCCATGTCAGTTTAAATGGGAGGGGTGGCTATGAATTTTAAATTAAGGTATTGCTTAACCTATATAATTAAGCATAATTTTTTGCTTAACCTATATAATTAAGCATAATTGTTTAAATCAGGCATCGGCGACCTTTTTTGGCTGCGGGTGACAATCAACCAAAATATTTGTCTTAAAAAGATGTTTCGGGTCAGTGGTATTTTCATTTTAGAATGATCTTTCTTGGTGAATAAGATAAATTTTATTGAGAAAATAATTGAAAAGTTTTAAAATTTAAACATAAAAATTTAAATTATAATTCTATATATTATTGTAAGATTAAATGAACTTTATTTGTCTCTTCGATATCAATGGCTCCCCAGATGCTGAACTTGCGATCTCAATTTAGTCAAGTCTGATTTATAGTTACTCGTCTAAAGACGAATACCAACATGTGAATTTCCAGTACTTATGCTTATGTTGCCCCTGTTTTTAAAATAAATTTCATGTGTGAAAATATTTGCTTGCCTTAATAAGTTGAACCAAATGCAGACAAAATGGCAAAGCCATTTTTTTTTTAATTATGGGTCAGCAGTGCCAAACTTATTGATTTCTTTTGAAATTATGTTACACTTTTTATCTTTTAAAAATAAATATTCATGTTCGTTGCCGCAACTTTTTAATGAAAAAATATGTTGTTGGGTTTACTTTGGGTTTATATATATAACTTATTTTGAGTTTATTTTTTATGTATTCTTCAAGTGCTAATTTCATATTTAGGTTTTGTAATTTATTTTAAAATATTATACTTTATTTTCGGAACTCAAGTGGGCCACTTGAAATTGTGAAATGGGTCACTCGATGATCCATGGGTCATAGGTTGCCGAGGCCTGGTTTAAATAGTGCTATCGTTATAAATGATTTATTCTGCTTCTGTTGGAAAAAAAATTCAGTACAGTCAAAAGTCGTTAATCCGGACTCGTCAGGACTTCGGCGATTTCGGATTATCGATTTTTCCGGATTATAGATCATCAGTTTAAATCTCGTAAGATGGCATGCAGAAATTCTAAAATTAAAAATATGAAACCTTAATTTATGAAATAAAGAACAATTGTAATCTAAAGGATATCAAAATTTACAAAAAAAAAGCTTAATATTTATTTGTTTACTTTATTCAACATTTCTTTCAATGTAAGTTGTTTTAAGTTGCTTTGTTTTATGTGATAATACTTTCTCTTTAATTCTATAAACAGACACAATTTCTTGTTCAGTTACAAAGTTCCGCTGCTCAAGTCCCGTTAATTTTTGTGCCGAGAATACCGACTAACTTGTCAATCGAAATTTTCTCGTTTTCACTAACCTCTCTGTCACATTCTTCATGTCTTTATCCATTTTTTGCAGTAATTCCACTTTTTGTTTGATGGACATCGAAACATACTTTCGTTTTGCACGATCCTTTGGGAGCTCCAGAATAGGAAATTCTATTTGACATAATCAAAAGTTCAAGTTTACTTTTTTAAAATTGCTCTTACAGTCTGCAAAAAATAATAAGCCTAATCGAATTCGAAGATTAAGGAACAACGCAATCATCAACATTAACTGAAATAGATAATTTTAGATTATACCGTCCGTTATACATAAAACGCGCACACGAAAACGTATTCTGCGCTTGCGCGCACGCATATGCGCAGTGGTAAAAGGTCTTACACGCACACGTAAACGCCTATGCGCATGTGTCAACGCGGCGCATCCACAGAAAGTTTTTAGCTTTGAGGTCCGAATTAACGACTTTTGACTGTATATAGTTTAAAAATGGACATTTATTATAATATGAGTATTACAATTTTTTTAGTTGAAATAGTTTTGTAATAAAGTACAAATTAATAAATCGTGCAACAAATTATGCTGTAAAGTAGTTAGCAATTTTTCTGACCTTTCCGAACTAATATTGCTTTGACATCTTGAAACAAAAATAAAAATATATCAGATTTAGCAGCTGAGTAGTTAAATGAGGACTTGATCTCGTTCTCACTTTTTCATCTAATATAAAGTTTCAATTTTTTTTTTTTTTTTTTTTTTTTTTTTTTTACATATAAGAAATGATATCTAACATTGTTTCTGGTTGTTTAAATGTATTAAAGATTAGCTTTATCAGAAAATATACTAGAAAGAAATATGTCTACCAGTTATATTCTTTAATGTTTTTTATTCTCTTTTCAATAATAAGCTTAAATTTGGGTGAGCAAATAGAAATTCATTTTCTTTTATTTTACGGTTTTGATATTAGATAAACATCCTTTGTTAATCCTTTGTTCACCTGTAATTGCAACATAATACCATAAGCAATATCTTACATCATCTTCATCTGCAGCTACAAGCATAGTGTACACCAGAACTTCTCAGAAGTTACCACATAGATATTTTATAGAATATTAGTTGTAAATTATTACAATTGTTGCCTGAAAAGGAAAAATTAGAACACTATGATAAAAGTTTCAAAAGTGAAAAGATTTTTCAATATTATTATCGTGAGATGGACTGGAGGATAAGTAACGAACAATAAAAATATGGTGCAAAAGCAATTTTGTTGTTAGCAGTGTAATAGTTAAGAGACCCAGAAAAGAAGTTCTGCAAGTAATAGTTATAGCCATAGTAATATTTCTGTAGATGTTGAAATGCATTCATCAGTTTTTCAAATGCTGTTGAACCATTAACTTTTTAGAATAGCTTTTAATGGTTACTTGACAAAATCATACAAGAAGAACAGATACAGTGTATTATAATCTAAATTAGAAATTTTGGTAAAACAACTATTAAATTCCAGTAGTGGTATTACAAAAATATCTGCTAGGTGCTTGTTTAACCCCTTAACTGCCGCAAAAAACATACAAGATTCACTCCCCAGTGCCACCTTTTTTACACAGGTTATGCGATGTATTGGGGGAAAGTAAGTGCAAGTTTTGCTGTCTGAAACCTGTTTACTTTCACAAAATAAAGAATAAAGAAAAAATGAAAATACAAAATTTAATGTTTAGAGTAAAAGTATAATAAAAGAGATGTGTAATTAAAAAAGATCCCAAAAATGGAGTTTTGATAATTTATTTTTTAACCAGTAAAGTGTAATATCAGGTTTCAGTGTTATACCTTGTAAAATCAGTATATCTAAATGAAAAGTGTGGAGACAGCATAGGCAAGTTTTCCATATCAAGTCATACCCAACATCGAGCATCTTTCGGGAATAGTCGCAAATATCATATTCTGAGGTGTCCGATCCTGAAGATGACGGAAAGTGATCATCTATTTCACTATCATACATATTCGTAAAAAAGACACCTACTACAAACAGTAAACGAAAATGGAAGACACGCTTTAAAAAATACATTTCACTCAAACAGAAGCACGACTATAACTGGGCAGTCATTACTTTCACCGCTTCAGAAACATCCCCCTCTCCAAGTCTCCCCTTCTTTGAAATAGCATTCACCTTTGCATACTCTGTCAAGGTCATTGTAGTGTTGCATTTCTAAGCTTTGCGAATAATTTTACTGGTAGCAGCGCAAAGCAAATGATAGCATTTCAGAAGGGCATATATATATATATACACGCCCTAGCAGTTAACACATCGGCTGAGCAAGGCTGAGCAATATATATACCCGCGGCAGTTAAAGGGTTAAATAAAAAAAAGACATTATGAAGTAGGGACGATAATCTCTCTGTATTTATCCTTTATCTTTATGCTTTTTGCTTTTCTTTCCTTCTGACTCTCTTTACTTTTCTTCTATTGCCAAAGGATCAACCTCTTACCAAAGCTTATTCTTTACCTGTTGGTGCACGCACTGACTATAAATTCATTGGTGATAAAAAGAATCCTCAGATGGTCCGAGATCATCAGGCATCCCTTAAAAATGTCAGTAATATACCAGATATCCAAGCAGAAGATGAAAAATCAACCACTAAACCAGAAACTGTACCCGAGAGTATGGCTCCTTTAATAGAAATCCCCAAAACTAACACACTACCTGCAGAGAGGAAACGCAAAGAATCTGCATCTCTTAGATCTGGTACCGAGCGCTCTTTGAGTGATACTGCTGCAGTGATATGGGATTTGCATCAAGGGCAACATCAAAAATCCCAGAGTAAAGAGAATATTATGACTACATCTGAAGTAAAAATTAATGAACTCCCAAGAATGCCATTAAAAGCATCACCCTTGAGAAACATGTAAGTTCTTGTATCTTGTAATAGGCATGAAGTATGCTTTATATATTTTTTGTTAGT
The DNA here is from genome assembly GCF_044657685.1 of Stegodyphus dumicola. Taxonomy (NCBI): domain Eukaryota; kingdom Metazoa; phylum Arthropoda; class Arachnida; order Araneae; family Eresidae; genus Stegodyphus; species Stegodyphus dumicola. Next base: position 1,684,159 of record NC_140769.1, on the reverse strand, counting down.
TTATCTGCACTTGTATTTTGCATAGAAGCTGTTTGCATTCTCTCCAGGAAAGCTTCACCTTTTTAGTTTATTTTATAGGCAAATAATTATAAAAATTTAACAAAATATTCATATTTTAAACACATTAAAACTTTGATGTATTATGTTTTTTGCATGAGTAGGGGAGATTTTTTAAAAATCTATTAATATTATTGCTGAATACTAATTCAATACTACCTGCACAGTATCATTAAAAATATATATGTTACTTATAACTGACTTAATGCATTGGTTATATTTATTTTGCTTACATTATTATCCAACATTTTGTTTAAAGAATAGCTATTTGTTGTGATGTAGTCTGCTTGTATTGCTGTATTTACCTGTTATTATTATTTTGTTTTATATCTTGAAATTTTTTTATGAAAGTTTTCTAATTCAATTTGGATAACTTATAGGTTTTAGTACCTTGTATGCAAAATTTTTGGCAACAAAAATATTTCATATTTTGGAATATTTTTATGTACTCAGAATTTATTGAGGATTAAATTTGAATCTGAAGACAAAATTTATTTGTTTTATAGGAATCTTATAGGTATATGAGTGATGTTTACATGTAATCTGGATTTTTGACACTTTGTATAGAGTTCAATGTAATCGTCAACTTGTCAATAGTATGTGTAATATAACATGTTAAGAGTAATGCTTTTTTATCTTTCCATCACCCCTACCATTTGTAATCCACATATCAGAGCAGGAAATTCACAATAATTTTGTAAGGTGAACCATCATTAGATTTTTCATTATAAAGTTATCATCCCAATTTCATATTTATTTGACACTTTAAAAACTCAATCTGGAGGTGAGTATCTCTTCCATTCTAAAGTGGATGGTTAGTGAGAGTCTTTTAAAGAAGGCCAAATGGTAGTTTAAAATGAAACACATACTTTTCAGAGAACCTCAACAGACAAGTTTTTATACTTTGTATTCGCAGCTGCAACCAGTATATGTTAATTATCCACTCCTTTGCTGAAAGCCATGAAAAAGTGCTGATGTGGCAATGCACTGTGTCACTAAAAAGTATTCATGTAGCAACCCATAATGCCACAACTCAGTATAGCACCCCCCTCCCCCCCGAGATGGCTTTCCACTTCTTCGAACATTTTCACCATTGTGGCAGCAGATTATAATTCATGCTATTTGAAATTGCAAGTGAAGCTTCCAAAAGCTGTAACACTAAGACATTAAAAACCCTAGATTTGAAGAGAGAATGCAAATGAATAATTTGCATTCTTATGAAGACTACAAAAGAATAAATGATAGCAGAGGTTCAGGTCATAATAATTGGTTAATTAACATAAACCTTACATCTTCTTCTGTCCAATCAACTTGGCAAAAGGTTATGCTTCAGTCAAGACAAATCCAGCCCCAACAAACATTATTGAGAAATGTTGCCGTTACAAATGTGATGTATGATGTGCAGATTACTTTAAGTTTGTTTTGCATAGGTACTCACAATCACTTAAAAGTTTTAGGATCTGGCATGTGTCTTGTAGAAAGTATTTTGATACAGTCTTAGGTCTTCTTTTGCTTAGAGCTCTGCATACGAAATACGTGTCCACCTTCGCATGATTTATGAAATGATTCTTTCCTCCTTAAATTAATGGTCTTGCAACTGCAAAAACAATATGTCTGTGCTTCATTGGAAAGTGCTTCTGTTGCTTGATTTATTACTGGTTGAGTTATTACCATTCATTGTATGGCAGAAAGTGCTTGTGTAGATGTGTTATATCCCCCCTTAAAGTTTGCTGAAGAATTTCAAATTACCCTGTGTATCAATTATCATTAGGAAGAAATTCCTCTTAAAAATTTATACTTCTGAAGCCTTCGCATTCTATATCATCCTAAATTAAGTAACTATATTTCTTTAAATATTTCCAATAGTTCATGGCACATATCCATATGTTTTATATATTCAGTTCAATTATTTTTGTTGAATAGGTTACTTAACTGTGGTTATTTTTCATAGTTTCTTAAAAGTTGGCTCCAAAAAAGGAAGCTTCCCCTTGAAGGAAATCAAAGAACAACATAGTGGGAATCATAAAGGATCATGGAGGAAGATGCTTTTCAATAGAGTCCAAAGTCCTTTCGCTAAAGATACAATATTTGGTAAATCATTTGCTTTATTAAATCCAAATTTTTTAATACATAAGGAGAGAATAGAATAAAATATATTACAAATCTATCAAAAGTGGCTAGCTACCTAACATGAGAAAAGCAAAAATCGGATCATGAAGGCTAAACTCGGAACTCAATTTTGAAACAGAAGTAAATTAGAGCAAAGTAAAATTACTAAATAACAAAAGTTGATTCTCTGTAGTTTGTCAAGGAGCAGCTAAGAGAATTATCAACAGAGCTATGTTTCTTAATTATATCCAGATGAACTGCAATAAAGAAATAGTAAACAAACAATAAATTCATTTTTCTTTTTATAAATAAATAAAAAATTTAAATAATTTTTTAAAAGCATTCATCAGGATGTAATCTTAAATTTTGAATCAAAATGGATTTCTTTGTAGATATTTTGTAATAAAAATTTTTATGGAACTTAAATTATAAATTAAAAATCAGTAGCATAGAATACCAAAGAGCTAAAATTTACAAAGCAATTTTGTCTTGAATAAATCAACACATTTCATCAATAATAACCAACTCTGATACTTCTTAACTTTTAATGATCTAAAAATTATTTAAATAAAATCTAAAAATTAATAATAATTTTTATATATATATACACACAAATCTACTTCTGTCAGCATATGCACTTGTGGTATGGCTTAATGTTCTCAGTTATCATTGAATTCTGCCAACAAGGAACTTTTTTCCATCTCTGAAACAATTCATTCTCAAAGGCTGAGGCTTTTCTCTGTCTTGGCAATCTTTTAGCTCCATTTGCAATTCACGGAGGAAAAATGAATTCTTCTAAATCTGAAAATGTTCAAAGATATTTTTGTGTGAAGCATGTTCTGAACTATGTTGCATTTCCAGCTGTTGTTTTTAAAAGCTTTATGCATGGCAACATTTCCATTTTAGGTCAGGTAATCTTAAAAGATGAAGCATGGTTTCATTCCATCCCAATGGCTAGACACTTGCTCTTTAAACATTGGCCAGTAATGGCCAAACCCATCTATTATTTAACTGTCCCATCACTGGGATATTGTCTAGGATACATTGCAGAGCAGTGGAATGTTGTCGGTGGACTAGAAAAGACTGGACTAGTCTCCCAACATTTTTTATGCATTAACACTTTCAAATATATTTTTACCTAATATTTAAAAGCACATTATTTTACCCTTATGAAACTGTGTGCGGTTCAAGTACAGTCAATTTCTGCGTGAACGGGAGAAGCTCAAATTGCATCGGATGTATGCGAGAAAGGACTAGCTCATCGTCATCTGTTTCCACAACTGCTGTCGATATGCTACTACTGCCAGAATATCATGAGAAATTTGAATTTTCTCATGATTTTTAAGTAGCAAAATAAATTTCAACTTTTGTACTATATTTTAGGTTATCCCTTTGAAAGCATTTATGTGAAAGAATTCAAAGTAAAATATATTGATACAGTAATTCCAAGTTTAAACTATGGAGATAAAAGCAGTACAGAAAACTAGTCCTCACACAAGATGCAGAACAGAATTAGTCTACAAAGACAATTTTGTATTACATTACATTTTAGTTGTGTATATACAGCTTAGTAGAAATTACTATTAAAATAAGGATTGGTGGATATTTTCCAATAAGTTAATGATGGAACACAGAGCACGAATTTTTAAAATGTTTTTCTGTAATGTTTAATATGTGATAAAAAGCTAAAAAATATTTTGAAAAATGGATAGTAGTTAATTTTACAATGAAAATTAAAAAGTCTAGTTAATTTGTCTTTTGGTTAATATTTTTATCCAGGATAGACTAATTTTAATATAATGTTGTTCGAATTACCCTGAAAAGTATACATTGCCCTAATGACTCAATCACTGTTGAAGCTCTTGTTACAGATACAATTTCTGGAGTGATCATTAAAATTCTCTCCCAAAACATTTTAGAAATATTAAAATCAGAAAATCTAAAATTAGTCGATATCAACATTTTGAATGAATCATACATCTTCAGAATAATTTTTTGTAGCAGATATAACATTGATAACCAACAGCAAAGAACTTTGCATTCATATTTCAGTAAAATTTAGTGTGAGCAGAAATATTTATTTACATGTTACTTTTTTTTTTTTTTTTTTTTTTTTTTCTTCTGTATAGGAGAAGTTGTAGAAGAGAAAAAAATGGAACCTCCAAAACATTCATCTTCTCATTTAAAAGCGTTATGGAAAAAAGCAATTATGGAGCAGATTATTTTGATTCGCTTGGAAAGAGAACAGAAGAAACTAAAAAGTAATTTTATTAAGCTGTTTGAAAACTTCTAGTATAATAAACTTATTTTAACTGTTGAATTTAAACTTCATGGTTTTTTTTTTTTTTTTTTTCTTTTTTTCGTGCATGGTAAGTAGTGTTTTATTTAGTACCTATTTTGAAATAACTGTTATGTGTAAAGGGGAAGACCATGTTAATTTTTCTTTTCTTTGTTTCTTTCTTTCTTTTTTAAATTTTCATTTTAATGCAAGTTTTTTTAACTTAAATGAAGCAAAAAATTATATGAAAAATATTGTTTTTAACTTTTTCAGAACTTAAAAGTTCTGCAAAATTATTTATTTGTATCTTTTTAGCAGTTAAAAACAAAAGTTTTCATTTTTATTTTTAAAGTAATAAAAAAATTGAAGTTTGATATATTTTTAAATTAATACATTATATTAGCTTTTTACGCTAAGCACATGCTTAGCCCCTTATTTTAAATTTATGTTTTAAAAATGAGTATTTTTTAATTTCCTTTAAATATGAATATTTTTGTTATATGTTAACAGCTTATAAAGTAAAATTTTTGATGATTCTGAACTTCAGTATCTGTAAAAAAATTAATACCGATAATATCAATAATTTAATTCAGAAATCAATGAAAAATTATGTAGCAGTCTAAAACTTCAGATTACAGTCTAACAACTTAGAAGGGATTCTGCCATAAAAAAGTGTTAAAATATTAATAGAATAAAAAAAATCAGAAATAATTTGTCTTCTTAAAAAAATAATGCCTCCTATTGTCAACTGATCAAACTATATCTTTACTGTCAAACAAATTAAAATTTTAATTCATAAAGAATTTGTTTTGAAAACATTAGCATTTGCTGCTGATTTTTCCCCTGAAAAATACTATAAAATGTAATTGAATTCTATAAATAAATTGAAATATTAAAAATTTTGTTACTGCTTTACATCTGCCAACTTTTACAAACTTTTCACATTTTTACAAAACTGCTCTAGTTTTACAATTTTGTGAAAACCTTTTTTTTTTTTTTTTTTTTTTTTTTAAATTGCGGGATTTTTTATGAATGGTCCAAATGTTATTCTGTTTTAGTGACTTGTCACCAGATTGTATTTGAATTCATACTCTTAGTAGATATGGAGGGTGTTTACACATTTTTAGAACGATTTTGGAGCCATTTAATTGATGTTCAGAATGTAAGAGCATTGTTTAAATGTTTGATTTGATAGTCTTTTTTCTGGACTATAAGTTTGAATCATGATTTCCATGATTGAAGGACTTTTCCTAAAATTTCCAGGGGTATTGACTTCCATTCCTCTTCCACTACTTTCTGGAGTCCATCAGTCATGGGTTAGGGAAAGAGACCATAGTCCATAAGTGAAATGTCAGTGGATTTCACAGGAACATTTTGAAAAGGCTTATGTGCTGTACCTCTGTCAGTCTTCATTTTTTTTTCCAGGAATGCTGTGGTACTTTTCAAAATATGACTTATTGCTTTGGCTTGGTAACGTTTTACACTTTGAAAATTACTGGGATAAAGAAATGGAATCTCTCCTGTCAATATTGTAGGAACTGTAACTGAATAAGATTATGTAAAAGCACCATCTAGATGCTTGTGCAGTGAGACGAAAGCTGAACGACGATAAGGGCAGATATGTCCTAAATGTTTTGATAACTATTCTTTTTACTTTTCTTTTCATTCTAATGTAAATAAATAAATCCTACTTTAGCTTCATGAGCTGTAGTGATGTTTATTGTCAATTAATTCCCTATATTTTGGTGTCAGAAGTTGTTGATTTTTCTGTTAAATCCTATGTGATATATCTGACTTCGAATCTAAAATTTCTGAGGAACACAAAAACCTTGTCTAAAACTTAAAGGTTTATTCAATGCAACTTCAAAAATGATGAAAACTTAACATCATAAACGAAAATTTAACATCTTAGGTGGAAACATTCAAAATGCTTTAAAGTAACAGCTATTCCGGCACGGTGAACACTTTCTTTAAAAGGACAAAATCCATCTAGCCCTTTCGGCGTACATCTCCATTCGCTGGATTCACACTTCAGCTCCTATGTGTTTTGGACTTAAACAGCCGGACTGGAACCGGAACAAGACGGGAACCGGAATCTATCATCCCCTGGCTTCTCCCCCGAGCAGATCTACTCTGGCTCGAACTGAAAATGAACTGCGGTGCCACCAAGGAAAGCACCTCCTTTTATTGACTGCGGTTGCCGTTACTACAGGCGATTATGCAAATATTTAACATCCTTCCACCTAAGGGGGGGGAATTTAACTTTCACAACAAAGTAAAACAAGTGTAAAGAGCCTTAATATGCCAGTCTGTCTGGCGGAGTTATAGTTCTACCAGATCGTGTTACAGGTGTCACAGATTTATCATCTACGCTGAGTTTAAGTTCAGACAACGAATCTTGTTTTTCATTCTGCAGCTTCGTGGGTACATCACTTTGCGTTACCTCTAAAGGATACAGAGTTCAAACTGCTCTAAGCAAAATTCCATTTCGAGTATTTACTCTTGCAAGCTGATTTATTCCATCAGGTCCTGGAACTAGTTCTATGACATGACCAAGTTGCCAAAAAAATCTTTTGTCACTACTACTGATCAAACCAATATCATCCAATTTAATAGTAACTCTCCTTTCAGCTCTTTTATGCGAAACCTTGAGAATTCCCAAATATTCTTTACGAAACCTATTTTTAAATGCTTCTCGTACAGTTTGAATATACTGAAATCTTTTTTGTAAATTACTTGATTTAATACCGTATTTTATATCCCACAAACTACTAGTTCTAATTTCTTTTAAAAAGTCGGCAGGAGTTAAAGCTTTAAATTCAGGATCGTAAGGAATTACTGTCAACGGTCGGTCATTAAGAATCTCTTCACAGTCACACAGTATCGTGTACATTTCTTCATAATTTAAACAAGCATGTTTAAGAACTTTTTTAAGGACTTGCTTCATTATTCCGATAAGACGTTCCCACCAACCACCCCACCATGGTGCACCAGGGGAATAAACTTCCATGTTATTCGCTCATTGGCTGCCTGCCAATTAATTTGTTCAAAATCTATTAATTTGAATGCATTTGAAGCTCCTACAAAATTAGTTCCATTATCACTGTACACATTTCTGGGTTTACCTCTTCGCGACACGAACCGATGAAAAGCCTGAAGAAACATTTCTGTAGATAGAGAAGTCAACAACTCCAAATGGACCGCTCTATAAACGGTGCATGTAAAAACACAAATCCATGCCTTTTCGTTGTTTCTCAGCAATAAAGGACCACAAAGGTCTATACCTGTTACTTGAAATACTGCTGAATCATTTACTCACTCTATTGGCGGTGAGGCTGATATGTGGTCAACAGGTACAGCAGAATATCTCTTGCAAGTAATGCATTTACTCAAAACAGAATGCACAGTTCTTCTGCCAGATAACAATCAAAACCTTTCCCTTAAGGTATTCAGTATGTATTGTACACCTGCATGTCCTTTCTTTTTATGTTCTTCCATAATAAAATTTCTAACTAACGAATGTTCTCTTGGTAATATTATAGATGTTCTAAACTCTAACGTGTCATCTCTTCGAAACGCACCAGTTTTAATTCTTAGAATTCCCGCATCATAAAATGGACTAAGTTCGTAAGCGTGCGTCTTCTATATCCTGAAACAATTCCAATTGAATCAAGCGAATAACAAACTTTTCTGCAAAATCAATTTCATTAACAGTGAGTTCACCTTTCCTTTTTTTCTTATTTCTGCAATTAAAGAAAAATCTTTGAATCCAACCAACAACTCTGTTTTTCGATAGCTAGAAAATCGCTCACTTAAACTAAACCTTTCAGTAGACACTAGAGATGAAACCACTGCCTTTTTTTCTCCCTGGCTATTTCCGCTTCATCAGTTATAAATTCGGCACTCAGCCAATTTTCTTGAGATTTTAAAAGCCAGCTCGGACCCTCCCACCATTTTGACCAGGAGAGTTGGCGAACTGAACACCCCTTACTTGGAAGATCTGCAGGGTTAAGGTGACCAGGTATATGCCTCCAATTCTTTACACATGTCAAAAGCCTTATTTCCTGTACTCTATTTTGTACAAATGTCCCCCATGGTTCTTCCCTTTTTATCCATGCAAGGACAGTAGTTGAATCTGTCCAGAAAAATGTACTTCTGGCCTCAAAGTCTTTTAGAACGTCTGCAGCAAGACGAGATGCAATAGTTGCTACTAACAATTATAATCTTACAATGGTCATTTCCTTTTTACCACAAGAGGAAACTCTAGACTTAGCCTGAAGCAACTGGACTTTAACCGATTCAGTTTCTTCTACACGAATGAAAACTACTGCCGCATACGCTGCTTGACTGGCATCACAGAAAACATGTATTGAACACTGTTTTGGCTGATATCGTATCCACCTTGGAATTTTAATGTTTTTCAAAAGAAAAATGTCTTTTACCCATTTCAAAAATTTACTTTTAATTTCAGTGTTAACTTCTTCATCTCATTTTACTTTTGTTTCCCATGTACACTGTAATAACATCTTGGGTAATATAAGGACTGTTATACCGATGGGATCAAATTCTTTATGGGCTATTGCCAAAATACTTCCTTTCGTGACTTTCTCGAAACAAAGATTTTGCAAATTAGCAACACTTATTTGGAGACTATCGCCTTATCTTTCCCATAACAAACCTAATACATTCGCAATAGTTTCTGTTTCTAAACTACAGTCGGTATATTCCCAACCCTGTAATTCAAATTTTCGTTCTGCCATAACATCTGAAGATACTTTCATGAAGCGCTGTAATTCATCTTCACTTCCGACACTTGTTACACAGTTATCAACATAGAAACTATTCATTAATTTAACAATAATGTCGGAAGGGTACTTTACATCTGCATCATTTTTCTCTAAAATTGAATTTAAGTGATATTGAATAACAGCTCCAAGTAAAAATGGACTACTGGTTACACCAAATACGACTCGACAATGACGAAAATGCTTCAAGCCATCTTCACCCTTTATCCAAAGAAATCAGAGGAAGTTTCTGTCACTAGAATTCAGACCAATTTGTAGAAAGGCCTTACAAATATCACAAATCACCCCTATTTTTTCTTGGCGAAATCTATTTAAGATTGTAGGAATAAATGCAATAAGGTTTAATCCTTTTTCAAGACAATCGTTGAGACTCGGAGAACCCTTTGCTTTAGACGAAGCGTCAAATACTGGCCGTAACTTCGTAGTACTATGTTCCTTAACAACATGTCTATGTGGCAAATAATGATGGGGTAAATCTAATTCATTTACGGGTACTTCTTCTATTATGCCCTTTTTGAGCCATTCTTGGAATATATTTTCATACTCTTGGTGAAGATTATCCAGTTCACGTTGCCTAATCGTACCGTGCAACCTTTTAAAGCGATAACTCATAATTATCCGACAGGGGAGGGTGCTTTTCCAATAAAGGCAAAGACACTACAAAGCGGTTATCTTCTATTTTTACAGTATCAAGAAAATGTTGCCTGGTAGCCTCATACAATTCCAATTTACTCTTTTGTTCGGATGGGTCCGTAATACCAAGCGAGTCGAGGGCCCATAAATCAGAAATACAAGCCTCTTTATTCAACACTGAAGTAACTAAGAATGTTGAACCTTCACTATTCAACTCCCCAGTTTTTCCCATAACCGTCCATCCTAACTTTGTCTCAATAGCTACAAGACCGTTTGAAATTTGTTTACGATTTCCCGTTAATAATCGTCCTGCAACATTGGCTCCTATTAAAATTTCTATAGGTCCTTCTAAATGATATGTTAAACTTATTCCACAGTCAGCAAGCTCTTTAAGCCATATTCCTTGTCCAATAGAAGGTATATTATTACAAATAACAGGCTGACTTAACTATCAAAATTACAGCTGTACGAGCCAGACGTATTAGATAAATGAATTTTGTAAACTTTATGTTCACACAAACTGGTCGTTGTACCGCCAAATAATGCGTGGTTAAGGTATTCCTTTACCGTATACCTATAACCCATATCTTGAGCTGTGCTTTGCAGAATATATGACCTTTGAGAACCAGTATCAATTATAGCTCGAGCCGAACAAGATTTTTTATCTCCTTTAATTATTACTCTTATTGTTTGCAGCAAAACTTTAGGAGACCTTGAAGAAATGTTGGCGAGTGTTTCAGCCTGATTTGGAGGCTGTTCCGTTGCCCTTGTCTCACTCATTTGTGAATGGCCTTTACATAGAAAAATATGATGCCTTTTACCACATGTAAAACAAACTGTTTTTAATCTGCACTTCCTGACAGAATGTCCACATTTCAGACACAGGTAATGAGCGTGTCCTTTGGACCAAAACTTCTCTTTCCAACAACGATAAGTTACGCGCCTGAAAACATTCCGCAGAACCATGATTTATACTGGAACAAAATATGCAGCCTTTTCTAGCTTCATGAGAAGAAGTAAACTGTTCAGCTGCCGAAGGTTTTAAGTGAGGTTCTCTTATCTTTAAACCCGAATTTCCTTTCTTATTACAATGAGCCAATCGATCGAAAACATTGAAAGATTTAGCTGCTAAAATTCTTTCCTCACTTTCAACTTCACTGTGCAAGAAACATAAAAGGCACTCAAGATCAGATTCCCTTTCTCTTAACTCAGTGTTTTCGACGGTTAAACTTTCTGATCCTTTACGCAAAAACCTAAGTCTCTCCCACGTTTTTAAAACTTTATTCGGCAGTGCTGATTCTACCAATGGATATAATATCGCGCAATATTTGCCTCTATTTATTCCCAATATTTCCAAGGTTCTTAGATTAGATTCAAATTCAACGTATAATTTCCGTAAAGAGTGTGTACTTTGTTTTTGAATAACAAGGGTTAACAAATCATGAATATAAATCTCCGTTAGTAATTCTTTGTTACCAAAATGTGTTTGCAATGCTTCAATTGCGCTCTTGTAACTATCGCCAGTTGGCGGAAAGCTTTTAACTATTTCCTCTGCGGGAGAATTCTTCTCCATAGCCTGTGCCAAATAAGCAAATCTATCATTATTATCTAATGTAGGATCTTTATCAATCTTTTGGAATTGCCCCCAAAATCCTAGCCATTTCTTCATGTTACCATCAAAGATAGGCAATTTAATCTTCGGATAATGTAACATTTTAGAGATCTTTTTGTTTACTTTCCATAAGTCTCCACCTATCAAAATATAATTCAGATTCATCTATTTCCTTAATAAGTAAGGTCTCATCTGTAATTTCTTTAAACATTAATTCTCGTATTTTCATTTCAGTATCAAACAAAACTTTAGCTTTCTCGGCAATAACTTTTATTTTAATTAATTTTTCTTCCTGATTAAATTTAGTTTCTTCATTGTCAAATTCATTACACGCTTTACTAAATAGTCTTCTATATTGAGTTCGTGCTAACTTTAAGGCTTCCATGATTCAAAATAAAAAAATTCGCTTACCTTGCAGACAATGTCCTGTCGCTTGGCGCCAAAATGTTGATTTTTCCGTTAAATCCTATGTGATATATCTGACTTCGAATCTAAAATTTCTGAGGAACACAAAAACCTTGTCTAAAACTTAAAGGTTTATTCAACTGCAACTTCAAAAATGATGAAAACTTAGCATCATAAACGAAAACTTAACATCTTAGGTGGAAACATTCAAAATGCTTTAAAGTAACAGCTATTCCGGCACGGTGAAGAACACTTTCTTTAAAAGGACAAAAATCTATCTAGCTCTTTCGGTATACATCTCCATTCGCTGGATTCACACTTCAGCTCCTACGTGTTTTGGACTTAAACGGCCGGACTGGAACTGGAACCGGAATCTATCATCCCCTGGCTTCTCCCCCGGGCAGGTCTACTCTGGTTCGAACTGAAAATGAACTGAGGTGCCACCAAAGAAAGCACCTCCTTTTATTGACGGCAGTTGCCGTTACTATAGGCGATTATGCAAATATTTAACAGAAGTCATTTTCGATATCATGCCATCTGGATTAGTAAAGTTCACCCATTTTCAAAAGGACTGCATATTGAAGAACTTTGAAGCTACAGGGTACGTTGATTTTGTTTTCATATTTGACAATGATTTTAAGCAAAATAAAGCAAATCAACATTGCATTGAAAAATTCTAAAGCAAATAAAATTAGAACTTTACGTAGACTTATTTTGAATACAGATGGTGATAGGGTAAATCAAAAGAGAATAGAAACTTTTCTGGTTTTAATTTTGCTTCAGATAGTGATGAATTTTAAAAGAAATTTAAAGATGCAGAAGAAAGCTTTTCATTTAATGAGCTAGTCACAATTTCAGGGGCGTAGCTAGGGTTCCCAGCGCCCGGGGACAATTAAAGAATTTGTGCCCCTTTTTGTGTGCCATGAATGGAAGACATTTCATTAGAAAATTTCGTAGCATCAATTTGGCGCCCTTTGGATGCTGCGCCCGGGGACAGATGTCCCCCCTTGCCGCACCCTAGCTATGCCACTGCACAATTTCTAATATTCTAAGTATTTCATTTGAGGGAAATAAATCAGAAATAGCAAAAAGAATCTTATCTTTATTATGTGATGTTGAAACACTAGTTGAGAATGTAAACGGTGCCGAAACGTCTAGTTCCAATGAATCGGAAACAGAAGTATTAATAAATAAAAGAAGTGAAGATGATTTTTCAATGCAGCACGATATTTTGATAAAAGTAACCTTGATTCTTCTATACAGTGTGATTGTGCTTGTAAAAACATAACTACTGGGAATTCTATAATTCAGAGCATTAACATTAATTATTCTAATATCAAAAGTACTATTACAAAGTTTAATGCAGAATCATATGAAAATGTTCTTTGATGGGTAGAACATTTTGAGAATGCTTCTACATTGTTTAATTTGTCGGATTTACAAAAATTTAGCTTTGCCAAATGATTGCTTGGTGGGAATGCAGCATTACCTGTTTGAACAGAACCGGAACTCAATTCATGGCCAAAATTAAGAAAAGCCTTAATTAACAAATTCTCTTTTGAAGTAAATTCTGCTAATTTGCATGAGCTATTAAGTCGAAGAAGGAAAAATACTAAATCAGCTCAAGAATATTTCTTAAAAATGAAAGAATTATGTAATATTGGGAAAATAGATGATGCTGCCATAATGTATTGCATTATAAATAATTGAATTTAAAGAAAAACCCAAAGTGTAAGAAGTAATGAAAGGCTATTTTGCAAGAAATAAAGGTGCTTTTCATAGAATAAAAATGAAACATAATTATTATGATAAAACTAGGGTGAAACTCTAATAAAATAAAAATGGAGTTATGATTAGAAATATATCTCAGTGCATAAAAGAGTAATCAGTATTTACCAAATACTTTACCCATCCTTGCAGTTTATTTAATTTCTGATGAAACCAAAGTAAATATTGAATCTGATATTTCAAATATTTTCAGAGATTAGAAAAATTAGTTTTGAGTTATGTTCCATGTAAAACTAAAACAACGAACATAGAAATGGACATTTTGGTAAAAAATAATGAACCTATATTTCATCAACCTCGTAAGTTTCCATTTTCAGAAAAAAGAATTGCTCAAGTAGCTGAATGGTTAACACAAGGAATAGTAGAACCTATTTCTTCAGAATATTGTAGCACAGTTGTAATCGTTAAAAGGAAAGACAGAAGATCTCGTTTATGTATTGATTATAGAAGATTGAATAAAGTAATAGCAAAGGACAGATTTCCACTTCCATTAATTGAAGATATTCTAGATCAGTTGCAGGGATCACATATATTTAGTACGATTGATCTTAAAAATAATGGTTTTTTTTCATGTTGATGTAAGCAGGGATAGTAGGAATCATTTGTAACACACGAAGGTCAATATCAATTTCTCAAGGTTCCTTTTGGACTATGCAATTCTCTGGCTGTATTTCAGAGGTATACCAACACCATTTTTTGATATTTAATTAAAGATGGTATTGTATTGCCGTATATGGATGATGTAATAATTTTGTGGTCCTCCCTTGAAGAAGGAATCAAGTGGCTTGAATAGGTCTTAAAGCTTGCTATAGTGAATACAAAAAAACGAATCGAATTCTTGGATCATGTTATCAAAGAAGGTAAAATTTTTCCATCCACTTTAAAAACGAAAGCAAGTTTCCAGAACTGACTAATTTAAAACAAGTTCAAAATTTCCTTTGTCTTGCCGGATATTTTCATAAATTTATTCTCAATTTTCCATAATTGCTCAACCATTAACTGATCTTCTTAGGAAAGGTGATGACTTCCAATTTGGTGACAACAAAAGAAATGCTTTCAATTTTTTAAAATAACATTTATGTGAAAAACCTGTACTCAACATCTATAATCAACAGAGCGATACTGAAATGCACACTGATGCCAGTATCCATGGTTATGATTGTATACTCATGCAAAGAGCTATGGTTGATAATTGCCTACATCCTGTTTATTACATGAGTAAAAAGACATCTGATGTGGAAATGAAATTTACCAGTTACGAACTTGAGTTATTAGTTGTAATTCAAACTTTGAAAAAATTCAGAGTTTATCTTTTAAGAAAATGCTTCAAAATTATTACTGACTGTAATGCATTCAAAATGATGATGAACAAAAAAGATTTAAATGCACAAATAGCACGTGAGGCATTGATGTTAGAAGATTTCGACTACTAAATAGAACACAAAACTGAAACACGAATGATACATAGAGCAGATCCCCTGTTCTCATCATTCAAGATAGCCTCATTTAAAAAATATGAAATGCTCAAGAGCAAGATTATCACATTCGAGCTTTAAAAGTTAAGCCTTATGATGACTATTGTGTTAAAACTGATTTAGCTTATAAATTTGTAGATGGTAACAAATTTCTCGTTGTTCCAGAATCAATGCAAATTGATATAATTAAGGATTCACACCTTCGTGGACATTTCGCTCCTAAACTATATTGCAAATTGTGTCCCTTACATACTAAGTAATCGTAGATGTGGCAAACATGAAGCTATGTTGCATTGTATACCCAAATGTACCACTTCATACATATCACATTGATCATTTAGGACCACTCAAAAGTACTCATAAGCGTTACAAGTATATATTTTCTGTTATTGATTTTTTCACATAGTTTGTATGGCTTTACCCAACAGAATCTACTGATAGAGCTGTGAAGTAATATCTAAATTAGAAAATTTAAATTTTGTCTTTGGAAATCCTTCTTGTATAATTTCAGATAAAGGTGAAATTATACAACTTCGAAAGATTTTCAAGATTATAATTCAACCAACAATATCCAGCACATTCAAATTGCTACAAGATTGCCTCGGGCCAAATGAGCAAATTGAGAGAGTGAATTCTGTCATACTTTCTGTTCTGTCCAAATTATCAATTCAAAATCCTTCAAAACAGTGTACACACATCGATGAAGTCCAGCAAGTGATCAAATCAACATATCAATGTAATATAAATACAACTCTATTCGAACTCATGCTTGGAACTAAAATGAAATCTGCTAATCATGATAAAATTACAGAGCTGTTAAATGCAGAGATCCAGTCAGATTTCATCGCTCTTGATGATCTTCGCAAAGAAGCTTAAACAACAGGTTTCGAAAGTGCAGGCTGAAAATCATAAAACTTACAATCTATGACGTAAACCATCCTGTAAGTTCCATCTTCATGATATATAGTAGCAATCAAGCGTACACAATATGGGCCTATTCTTAAAACTGAAACCCAAGCTTCCCGGACCCTACAAAATCTCGAAAATCAAGCCAAACGACACTTATGATGCTGAAAAATGTGGTTTTTTTTATGGACGTATGAAAACAAGCACTTGCACCAAATTTATGAAACCTTGGACTTCATCAGAATGTATTACCTGAACTTTGTTTTTTATAGACATTTTCTCATATGAACTGATCTGCACCTTTGGACTTTAATCCTATCCATCTTTTCTTTGATTATGATAACTAACTATTATTCTTTTTTATTTTCCTAGGTGCTCTTATTAGAAGATCCAGATAGAATACTATTTTCATTTATCTGTATTAATTTAGTATTTTCATTCATGGGTTAATAGTATTAGAATTTTTCTTTTTACTTTAGTTCAAATTTGTTAACTTCCACTGTTTGCTCTTGTCATCTGAGGGCAGATGATGATGTCGGATGGCTGAATTATGTAGAAACTGTAACCGAGTAAGATTATATAAAAGTGCCATCTAGATGCCAGGGCTAAAGGGCTGGTTCTTCAGCTTCTCGTACCTGAAACCAGAAGAAGAGACTGATGACGTAGTTGGGTTCGCTTGCTGCTTTGAGAGTATCTTATTCTGACTTCGGTTTCATGAGTATTTGCTTGAAAATCAAAATGTTTTGAAGAATTGTTTGGTAAATAATATGAGCAAGAGATTTTATCTCATGAAATTACAATATATAGGCATTTATATCTGACCTAGTAATATAGCTTCATGCTATGGCACATTTGGGATATTGTCTCGAAATGGAATTTATTGCTGAATCACTGTAAATGGTGTATACTTTTCAAATTATTGCCACCAAATATTATCACCCCGTATTATATTTAAAGAAATTTAAGTAATGAAGAATCTGCATGAACATATACATTTTCTCGAAACGCAAAAAAACAACAGTATAGAAAGCCATAAAATTTTGAATAGCATAATTCTCCACCTGAACATGAGCACCTGGAAGCTCGAATTTTGAATTTCGAAATTGTTTTATTATCTATTTTATATTTTGTAAAACTTTAAAGAATTTTTAATTAGCAAACTCGATTACTGAGCAAGCAGTGGCGACACTGTCAGGAAAAAAGCATTTTTATCTCCAGCGCGCGACACTGTCTATCGAAAATTTTAAAGGTATGATATTTTTAAATATTTTATAATTTTGCTTTTTAATCGAATTTTATTTGTTGTAAGCGCCAAGAACAGGATATTTAATAAATAAAGTAAACATCAAAACAGTAATAATGAAAAGACAAAAAAAAAAGTACGCTTATTCTGCAACATTTATGCAGCCATTCTTTCGTCTGCTAAACATTTCTGTATGGAAATTGATGAAATATCACGTTTCTTTCTTTCGTATTATGGTAACGTATTACTGATTTTCTGGAAAGTGTATTAACCACATTCAGAGGGGGGAAAGTATAAGTTTCCTAATGGATATTTGGAATTTCAACCTAACATAGAAAGACCATGGGCCATATCATCCAATTGAATAAATAAGAAATAGAAGTGGTTGTTGAGGTTTTAACATTTTTTAATCCCTTTAGGTAGCACTTGATATTTGGGGATATATACAATTGATAAATATTATAATATATTAAGATTAAAGTTGATAGATATTATAACATATTAAGTCAAATGATTCTGAAATAAAAAACACAGTTTAATAAAATGATGTAAGTATAATTTTCAAAAATATATAGGTAAATGGAACATCACTTCATGTTATTTTCAAAAAACTGTTTGAGAATTAGCAATCATTAATTATTTTTTTAATTTAATTCACTAAAGTTCTGATTAATTATTCAATTTATGTAAATTGTACAAAAAATTATATTCTTCTTTGCAGTGAAACAAGACAAAATTTTAGAGAAACATCTTAAACTGGATTATGAAGTGATTTGCCCTTGTCCTAATGATGCTGTGCTAAAGTGGGAAGCAGTTTTTAATTCTTCTGATGTGGAGTATGATACCCTTGAGGCAACTGTCCGATATGGTATTCATTAATAATTATGTTGTATATATTAAATTAAAGAGTTGAAGCTTCAGTTTCATTAATGCATTGTTCATTAATGTTCACCAAATTAAATAGTTGTTTAGAAAGCACTTGAACTAGTTCAGTAAGATTCTTTCAATTATGGAAAAAAAAAACTCTGAAGTAACTTTAAATTTAGAAGTACTTACAAATATTGCACTGTAGCTTTATCTAATGTTTAGATTAAAGATCTGGACATCTGGATAAATAATTTATGTATTTTTGTGTAGGTGTTCCACGTAAAAAAAGAGGCGAAGTGTGGCTTTTCTTAATGGAGAAATATTGCAGCTACCGGAAATGTGAAGCGGTTGATAACATCCCATATATGGAACTTCTGCGAAAACTTACACCTTACCAGCATGCCATTTTAATTGATATAGGTAAGAGTATAATTTTTTATTTGATAATACATAGAAAGAAAGTAGGCAGTAAAAATTGTCTCATTCTTTGAAAAGTTTATAGGTGCAATATAATTGTTAGGTGTTACAATGTAATTCTATGTTAAAGAAGTTATTCTAAACCCACGTTGCTCAGAAAAATAAAAGTATAATATGACTAAAATTTTGCAATATATTTTTATATAATTTAAATATAAAAAAAATGTAGATTAAAAGGAATTTATTATAAAAAATGTATTGCTGATTACTGTGTTACAATTTTTTAAATAGCCTGATGTACCCCTTTTTTTTACTACTTTATGTAATAGTCCCCCCCTACATCATGTTCATAAAAGTTCTAATGTAGCCTTTATTTTCACAAAGATGACATGTACCAGTAACAAAAATGTTGTAAATGATGCAAGTATTTATGTTTCGGTATATTAATATGTTTAAACTTTAAAAAATTACTTTTGTGATACAGATTGAATGGAAAGTATAAAAATTAGTGTATAACTTTAAAGGAAATATCAGATTATTTAAAAGTTTCTGATCTTAATAGATTAAGAGACAAACATTGAAATACAGATTATCCTGAAGACTTTTGATCAGTGTATATTTTGAGTTTATATTCTAGAAAAGAGTAGAAGGCATATAATTAACTAACTTATAGCTTTATTTGCATAAATTAAAGTAAAGACTATTTGTAGTCTTTTCTTTCTTTTTCTTTTTCTTTTTCTTTTTTTTTTTTTTTTTTTTTTTTTTTTTTTTTTTTTCCCCCCTTTTGAGAGGAGGCTGTCAGATTATTTTCTTAAAGAAATAAAACTGCATATAAATATTAGTGATATATTTTTAGCATTTGAAAATTTTGAAGTTGTGTGAACGTGGATTCAGCATATCAAATGCAACAAAACTTTAAATTAAAGAATTTTACACACTAGTAAATGACAAAAGAAATATTGAATAGCATTAAATAAGGAGGAATCAGCCTTAAATTATCCTAATTGTTAACTAACACATCAAGGAGGGGTATAAGTTTGATTTTTTAATACTGTAAAAGCTATAAAAATTCCTAACTTTAAATATTTCAGTCAGTTTTTATCATATAGAGGTCACACTTTTAATATCTGTTTTTAAAAGATATATAAACTTTTACTGCATGTAACTATATGGATCAAGAGTCTATAGTTTTATAATTCTTTTTTAATTTAAAATTTTCAAAACATGAATATTTGCATCATTTAAAACAATGTGTTTAAAAGTGTAAGTCTGTTGCTGATGACAGTGAAATTAAATTCCACAAACAGACTTTTATGGACATCACAATTAAGAAGCAGGCACCGAAACTCAATACTGACATCTCGAAAATTATCTATAAAAGTTGCTGAACGTAAAAAAAAAAAAAAAAAAAAGCTATTTTCAAACTCTATGCCAACCAGTACATCAATGAAAGTAGCACATCTTTGTTTAAATAGTGTATGAAGTATCGTAACTCAATAATTGAATGGGACAGAGCCAAATTAATAAAAAAAACCTGATATAAATACAGCCTGGAAATCAAGTAGCTTTACAAATCATCTCTAGACTTTGTTTAAATGGATTCCTTCCTTTCAATGTGCCATATATCTAGATGTTAATCCTGAGAAATGAGGTAATGCTGCAGAAGATAATTTTTATGTAGCAAATTTTAATTAAACTAATGAATTTTAATTAACTCTGTGTTAAAGTTTTTATTTAATGGAAATCGTTTGTTGACTAGTATAGTTGGAGTTTATTTTGGCAGTTAAAAGAATCATTACGTTATTCTCAGCTCTTAGCTTTCCAACAGTAGGGACAATTCTCTGAACATCTCAACAGAAAAAGGGGCTAGAAAAAGCACTATTAGCTATTCTTATTGCTTTGAGATGGGAAAGCTTCTGTTTCAAAATAAATTTCGCTTTTGAGTGAGAAGGAGCTTGGGAAATTATTACTGGGTATTTGAAAAAATAATTTGCATCATTGCTTCACTTTGCTTTGTGAAAAGCTGCAGTTTGCTGAATGAAAAGGTGTTGAGAGTTTTTGTCAAGGTAGCAATTAAAAGACGGAGAGTGAGTTTTCCCACTTCGAGGAATAAGGGGGTTGACTTTTTGTTGTACTCAACCATACAACCGCGAATCATTTTTGTAGGTGGTCAAGAGTGCTATCTTTGTTAACAGTAGTTCTTTCAATTGTAAATGGATGGAAAGATGGAAATTTCCATGGAGTTTACCTGGACTTTAAAAATCAAATTTGGTTTGAATGCCAGCGAGTTAAAAACTAAATAAAAAGTAAAAAAACCTCGCATATTGCATGCTTAGGCCCCTTTTCGTTTCTATGCTTAAAGTGAAAATAGCCACAGAGAATTTTGCTTGAGGTTCTGGGGTTTTTCTTCGGCCATTTCTGACTGCTAAAATATATTTGGAGAAGCTAGATTCAGAGTATCTATCTATCATGACTGTCTTGCAACTTAGTAACAGTAACTGACATATTCTTAATACCTTGTTCTTGGAGTTCTCACCAATTTAGAGGAGATGCCATACAAGTCAAGCTGGATGGCTATTTATATAGAGCTGTACAGATTGGAAATTCATCATATTCTTATGGATCAATGTAAGGGTCAATTAAACAGAAATTTTCAATGGATCATGAAGTATTACAGTACAAATGAATTAGAGTATAGCTAAGACCTGGGATAGCTTTTCCTATCAAGACTTTGCTGATTCTAGCTACATTTTGAGAGCAAGAACCTGAATGCCATTGGCTCTTGGCAGTATGACAGAAAAATGAACTATTATTCTCCTTGTTAAGAGTTTTTTTTTGGGGGGGGGGGGTATGTTCTGATACTGTAGTGTGTTATATTAAGTGAGGATAGTTTTACTTCACTTGAAATTAACTGGTAAAAAAATTCCAAATTATGTATTCAGTGGGAAATGAATTCTGCTTAAATGATTTTAATTATTTTAAAGAGAAAGGATTTGGGTTAATTATAATGTCTTATAATAATTTGATAATGACTTGTATTAATGTCTACTTTAAATGTTGGATTGCTGTAGAAACAATTGAATATGTAAATTTTAAGGGTTGGTATAGTCCAAATGAATTTTAATTACATGAATCAAAAGCAAATATCTATGTAAATATGAATGAGGCAAAAAGAAGAAATGTTTGATGACATTTCAAAAATAATCGTATGGTATGTTTAAGTTTGTTGTCTATTTTTTATATAAATTACGCTTTTTATATTACTTTTTATATAAAACCAATGGATGTAGGCATAGTCTGTCCAGCTATCTTAACTATTTTAGCAGATAATTAATGTGTAATGATAATGAGGTTATTACAGTGCATTTAATTGTGGTGATTTATAGTATTTTTAAGACAGCATTCTTATGGAACATGGAAATGAATTAGTATTGCATTGTTTGTAGAAATGCAAGTTTTTGATTTTTAATATTTATTTAAGAACATTTATTTAATTTTAATTATTCATAGCACAATAAAAGAAGGGGAACTTAATCGAGCCATTAATTCCAGCTCATACTGAAGAAGCAAGTACATCATCTGCAAAAGCTCCTTTACTAATGTTTAAATGTAGTTTTTATATGTCGGTCTAAAATATTTTATTTCATCTTTAACTATTTTGCTTATTTTATGTTAGCAAAATCTTCAGTAACCTTGTAGAAATCTCTGTCATTACTCCAGTTGTTATTCGATGGGCAGTATAGTAAGATTTCTTAAAAGATAGACTATTTTTTTGTAGGTCTTAGATTATTTTGAAATTTTTTTTTTTTTACATATTTACTAACACTTCCAGCAGTTGTGTAAAAAGCTTGCAGTATTATTATAATATTTGGAATTATGTTCTAAAGACTATGTGCTAGAATAAATTGAAAAAATTCAGGTGGACTAATTTCCATGTTTCTCTTTTGCCTTTCTTAGTAGTAATAGCAATAAAGTATTTTGTACTCAATGGGGAATTATTTCTTATTAATGTCATCATGATCATAATTTAATTGACATTTCCATTTTTCACTGAAAAAGTTTGATGGAGCAAGGAAGGCATAGCATAGCGGGAACATAAAAGCTGTTGAAATCTTATTGTGGTTTCTTTAAATGCTGTGTTGAATGTAAGTCATTTCTCTTTTCAATTCAGTTTTAAAAAATGATTATCACCTTATTATTCTTCAGTTATCATAAGTTCCTTCTTTCTTCTCCTTTATGATTAACTCCTATAAAATTATGTCTCATGAGAAAAATGCACCTCCAGAAATGTGCCTCTCTGGACAAACTACCCTTCTCTACCTATGCCACTGAATCTTTGTGGCACTGACCTGCACAACTTAAAATCTCACCTAAGAAATTAAACTACTGTTAAAACTGATGCCTATCTATTAAATCATCCACCTGTTAGTCATGACTCATTCATGTAAAAGGAGAAGTAGAAATTAAATTTTACTGTTGCATGTATACGGCTTCATAATAGATTGAATGCACACAACTCCGATGATCGGTTGATAAAGTTTATTTTTTCAAAAGAAACACTTCAGAGATCTGAAACTTCCCACAAAAATAGTTCCCACAATTCTTCACAATATCACAGAGTATAATCAGTATTTACACTTCAGTATTACAACTACAATGAATGTTAAACACAACACACTGCAAAGCCCATCTAAAGAGTAAAGCTAACTCAGAAATATCACAATACTCCAACTCATGCTAAATTAGCCTACTAAGACAGATGCTCTCTCTCTCTCTGGTCTTATATAGTTTTCACCTGGCCACTGAAATATTTCTAGTACTTTCTGCTTCTCGAAATTATTGGAAGGCATATGAGGGCCAAATTATGGTTACAGCTACACAGAATATCAATTACAGTTATTCAATTCCTATGCCTATAACGTTAATGTAGCAACCAGAGCAAAATGTCACCAAGTTTGGTGAATAGCAGCCAAGTGAACAGCAGCCGAATTTAGTTTTCTGACTGAGTGCTTGGAGAAATATGTTTATAAGCGTCAGCTACTTTTTGAACAATTGCAGTTATTGTGGTATCTTGGATTTTGATTGTACTGTTTTTATAACTGGCATTCAACTTGCTTAGTGATGTTCTGTATTAGATTTTTCATTAAACTTAATAATTTAGTATTGAAGATAACTCTGCATTTTGCTTAGTATTTGAAGCTGTGCAGATAGTTAGCTTTGTATCAATTTGTGAGTTCTGAAACCTTAACTGCAGTGTGGGCTAGATGAGTTAAATCTGCACCAGAAGCTGATAAAGTAGCTTGCATATTGGAAATCTTTGTTTTTTACAAGTTTTTTTAAGAAATTCTCATGTTTTTTTTTTTTTTTTTTTTTTTAAATTTTTTTTAATCACTTAACACATTGATTGCTAGCGCACATAAACGTAATCTACATGAGTGGCCCACAATGATTTTATTGGTCTAAAGTATTCCAAAAAAATTTAAAAAGTTAATAGCTTATATTTATTGTGCGATAAATATTATTGCATTCCACATTTCAATCATAAACATGCAAAGAAAAAGTAAACATATTGCATTATCAGAAAATGTGTAACTATTACTTTCAAAACTGGAATTTTTATTATTTAATTCATATATATGCAGTGCAATTACATCATATTTGTCTCAAAATATACATATAACATTTGTTTTAGATCATTCCAAATCTCAAACCTCCTAAGTCTATTTTGAATTCATAAACTAAGTTTGAAAAAAAAAATAACAAAGGACACAACATAGTATTTTAAATCAGTTTTATTTACTTCTGAATTACAATTTTAACTACTTTGCCCTTTCAGGAACCTTGCAGCTCGTCTTCATATATTTTGAACACTATTTTTCAAGAAAGCAAAATCAATATTATTTCCAAAATTTTAAACTTTGCACATTTTTACGAGTGATAAAGAAATACATTTATGAAATTATATACATTGTAATTTTAGATCAATCTGAGCAGAGTAATATGAAGGCCAAAAAAATAGTTCTTTTATAATAGGATGAAAAGAAGTGATAAATATTTTAATTTCACAACTGAAAAGGAGAATTAAACAAATTTAGATTTCCCTTTTTCAGTTTTGAATTGTTGAGATAATAATGTCATTGGATTTAGCTGTTTTAAAAGGAGAAGCTTGTAACTTAACGCTTAAGTATCCGAATGATGTAAATGCTTCAGATATTCCACCAGAAATATGTAGTTTTAATAAATATGGCACTCCAAAATTAAGATCAGATCTTTTAAAGTTAATTTAGGAATGTGGTTTCAGTCATATCTGGGTTCAAAAACTATCTGGGCAAAAAAGACATTTTTATGTTTTTAACACTGCCAATTACTATTGTTACAAGGAAAAAGCTTATGGAAACTTAATGATAGAAATTATGAAAATATTCTTCATGTAAAAAATTAAATAATAAAATTAATAAATGAGTAGAACTTGAAAAACAATAATTGTCAATTTTACCTTGTTACCAAAACAAGAAAAACGAGAGATAGGTTTGAATTTGAGTACAATACTTTTTTATTAGTTGTCCTATTCTTTATAATATGTCAGTGTTATTTGTTGTTTATCAAAAATTACTTTTTAATGTTTTAATTTAAAAATTTATTATGTTATTACTTTTTGAATATATAAAGTTACAATTTAGGAACATTATGAGTTATGGTAGATTTAGCATAATTATCTTCGTTTTATGTAAACTTGTGCGGGTATAGTTAATTTGATTTTAAAAGGTGCACATTTACCTCTTTGCTTCAGGTGAAAAGTACTTAGACACATGTCTGATTGAAGAAACAATTATTTGTAAGTATTGTCCTCATTATGTGAGGCTCTTGCTGTTAGCAAGAGTCTTCTCTAGTTGAGAATTTAAGATCATTCTGATATGCTGCTACGTCTGAAACAGTCTGTAGACTGAATTAGTCATGCCTTCTAAATCTTTTGTTTGTATTTTCCATCCTCTGATTCGTTATAGTTTAAAGTGATATCAGCAGAGCTATAGGATGATTGGTTAGTTAGCCTTCTGACTTTGAGAAGACTTGATGGCAGACACAGTGCAGATCGCTAAAATTCCCTGAAAGTAGTTGTAAAGTTATGACTCTTGTAATATCAAGTGGTGGCATTTTACTGAACAAGTTATTACTTCTGCAGTGTCGAAGTATGACATCACACACCTCATAACAGCTCAAAGTCTTGTGGGGGACCACACATATGAATTTCTAATCTTTGTGTGGTCTGCTGCAGGTGCTTCAGCTTGTATTAAAATAAAAATCAATTAAAATTAGTCCTTTTATTCTCTTTCAAGGTCGCACCTATCCTGGCCATCCATACTTCAAACAAGTACTTGGTTCAGGTCAATTGGCATTGTTCAGTCTTCTTAAAGCGTATTCTGTTGTTGATGAAGAAGTTGGGTATTGTCAAGGACTTAGCTTCTTGGGTGGTATTCTGTTACTTCATGTAAGTGTTAAAACTATTTCTTATTTTAAATAAACTATATATTATATTACTTATATAATCCATTCCACAGTGATGCTCATTAAGCAAAATTTTGTTGTGTAAAGGTAATTATGAGAATAAAGTCTTCCAAACCTGATCCAATATCATCCAACATTATAGAAAAAATTCAGAAGATATTGTTAAAATCTCTACCAAAAGTGGAAATGTTACGAATTTACTAACTTATTAATGCTTGTTTCAAGTCATTGTTTAAAATTGTCTTTCACTTCTTGAAGGTAATCCTGAAGTAGTGCATGGGATTGGATTGAATAGAGTATCACTTTCGCTCATTTTAACTTATTAGGATACCACTGCTTTGCTATGACTGGTATCTCTTCCCACTTCCAGTTAAATAAATTCAGTCTAATTTGCACTACTTCAGAAGTTCCTTGATAGCTCCACTTTGAGTGGATTTGTTGTGTTTTCCTCCTCACCAGAAGAAAATTTAAGGAAAGAAAAGAAAAGAGGTAAACCTTTTCCCTTTTATTTATTTATTTATTTAAGCAACATTAAAAGAGAAAGGAGAACAAATTCTGTGTGATAAATTTGCATATCATTCATTATATGACATTTTTCCAATTTTGCATCAGTTTCGTTATGTGGTATGATTTTTTTATATAAGGCATCACCATATATTAGTTGTTTGCTTACTCAGAAGAAAAAGAATAATTAAATATGCTATTTTGATAGACTAGTGTAAACATCCTGCTATCTTGCTAATTGCTTGTGACAGTTAAACCTTTAGTGAATGAAATAGAATAATTTGCAAATAATTTTAAAATAACCAAGAGTACAAAAAAAAATAATAAATTTTTATAATAAGTAACAATACATTTTTAACTAAATTTATTTTTTCATTTCTAATATAATGTATATAACATACCACAAATTGGCAATCTTCTTAGGTCAGGGATTCAGTGGGCAGTAAATATATGCAAATTGTATAAAATTCTTTAGTGGAGTGTTTGAGCTTTTATTGTAATTTTATTCCTATTGCTGTATAGGAAACAGATCGCACTTAAACAAATGACTTTAAACATATGCATTGTTCTTTGTGAATCTGTATGTGTTTGTTGTTCTTTTGGGAACTCGTTAGTTTCTAGTTCAATGAGAAAGATGTCATACATAGGGAAGGTGTGGTTGTTTATCATAAAGAATTAATGGTTGGCTATCCTTCCCACTGTGTAAAGGACACACAGAAGCTGTGGAATGCTTGAGAATTAAACCACTGCCTATTCATGATCTGCATGCAAATATTATTGATGAGGAGATGCGGGAGAGTGTATCAGAAATCATGGTAAAATGTGTAACTAAGAGTAGGCTCGATTACATTTTTAAAATTTACAAAAATTGTGATTTTTACAAATCACAATACATTTTTTTTAATATATTTTAATGGTAAATTATTCTGCTTTCATTAAAATACATTTATTGGGACAAAAATACATTTATTGGGACATATTACTGTCTGTGCTGTTCACTTAAAACCACAGGAGAACTTAAAAAATTACTTTTCTTCAATCACGAGTAGAAACTATTTACATTATAGAATATTTAAATAACAAGATGCTAAGAGCTTGCTAAGTTAATTGAAATGTGAAAAATTTTCATCTTTAAAAGAGAAATAAAACTTTTGATACATATATTTTAAACTTACAAAAAACTAATAAAAGTTCTATAAGAATACTGACATTTAGTTCCTTAGGTGAGAAAACCTTTTAAACCGGAGCTTCATATGCTGCGAAAATTCATGTTTCAGCCTTTAAGACTTTTATTTCAGAACTTTTAAAAAACACAATTGTTATAAGGGTATATATTCTGGTATATGTTGTTTATGTTTTGGTTTTATTGTAGTAGAAAGAACATTTGCTACTTAAATGAAGACCTTTAAACAGAATGTGTTATTCTTTTTTTTTTTTTTTTTTTTTTTTTTTTATTAATGTACTGTAGCATCTCAGTTCATCACTGATTTAATCACTTTTTTTTAATTTAAGAGAATTATTTAATAATATATGTCTTTCATTTACAATTCTGCTTAAGGAAAGTATAACTTTCTTTTCATTAAAAGTAATTTTAAGATCTTCATTATTGTTAACTAATAATGTTCATTTAAGGAATCAATTATATAAAGTTTTGTATTTAAAATTACATAAATAAAATGTTGTAAGGGGAAAAGTTGAATTTTTTTCAAAGTATGTTAATAAAAGTTTTTAATTGATATTACTAAAAATCTTCATTATAATGTTATAGATGGATGAAGAAAATGCCTTTCAAGCAATGAAGCATATTATGTTTACGCTAGGTCTTCGAAATCAATATAAAGCAGATATGGGTGCACTGCAGGTTTGTTTTTATGGTGTTTTAAGTATGTTGTAATTGGAACAGTGAAAATTCTTTTGTACTGTGTTTTGAAAAGATTTTGCAAAGTTATATTAATCTGATTATATGAAACAAATTTTTTGTAATAGATTGCACATTTTTTAAAATATGTATAAACTACCTAAATCATATTTTGATATTTATTTTACAATTTGCAGCTGATATTTTAACAACTTTAAAAAAGACCTTTTTTTATTTTTTATTAGAGAACTTTAACATTAATTCTACTAGCAAAGTTATGTTACTTCAGTTATGTAAAATTAATGTGACATTCTGAAGTATCATTATTCTCATAATAGCTAAATAATTTCTCTTCACAACACTATTTTATCTCCTCTCTTTCTAAGAGTCAGAATTATGAGATTGATTTTGTTTACATGGTGAAGATAGTGTTTAAAAATTAACCAATAAAGTATAGAAATTTAGTTCCATATTTTTATAAAAAGTTATCTTTTATAATTATAAATGATAAAACCATATGTTATTATTTTCTTAAAAGCTTTTGCTTATAAAGACTGCCATTAGAATAATGATTAAAAATCTTTTATGTTCAAACATTTTGATGGACTGAATGAACTTTTTATTTGGTTTAAAACGAGCCTAACATTACATTAGGTTAAAATGAGACTATAATGATTGAATAAAATTGTGATTACATTTTATTACTTGGTTAAAAAAAAGTTAAAGTAGGAATTCTTAAGTGAGCTTCAGATATGGAAGAATGACTTAAATATTTTGTTTTTTGTTTTTATTTTAAAAACTGTATTACTTAAGTATCAAGTTTTAATTTAATTATTTGAGCTGTATTTAATATTTTTTAATAATTTATAGGTTCAAATGTATCAGTTGGCCAGATTGATACAAAATATTGTTCCAGATATTCATGAACTATTTGATAAATTAGATGTATCTCCAATGTTGTATGCTGCACCTTGGTTTCTTACAATATTTGCTTCACATTTTCCAATAGGTTTTGTGGCTCGTTTATTAGGTAAGAATCTAGCATAAATCTTTTGCTTTATATTTATCTGATCACATTCATTATGAGAAACATGTGTATTAATTTCTAATCCCATTTCATGGAAAAAAAACGAGTATGCTTAAATTTTGGATGTACTAATAAGTTATAAAACATTCGTAAGGTAGTGCAACATATATTTGAAACAAAATGACAATGTATTTAATCATGCTATGTTTTATCAAAAAGACCAGTTTATCAAGTTATGTTTCTACACTTTATGTTCAAGTAGCTATATATGTGCTTTAGACAAAGCACTTTACATCAGCCAAAATAATTATAGTAATGATATTGCTATATTGTTTACTATATCTGAGGTGCTGTAAACCCTAACTAAGAGTTAATAATGTTTTTTTTTTTTTTTTTTTTTTTTTTTTTTTTTTTTTTTTTTACTGTTGGTGCCCAGCATTATCATAGAGCTGTTTCATTGGATACAGTTCTTTGTAAATAAACGGATGTTCACTTGAATTCTTGGTTCGGTTGCTGCAGTTGTTGTTTGTAGCAAATAGCATCAAAAGTTTGATCCAGTTTTAAATAATTTGTAAAATAGAATATTTTTCTTATCCTACCAGAATTTATCCCACTGGTGGTTAACCCCGGAATGTTGAGAGTTTGATCTGTGTTCAGGCTGAACTATGGTGAAGTCCATCAGATGGCATCCCTTCTCCTAAGCAGATAGCCTTTGTGTACTTTGTCATATACTGTTATATCATTATAGCATAATATAATTTCATTCACATATGTCTTATTTACTACTGAACATCATTACTGTGTAATTACTATTATCAATGTTCATACCAGATTATGAGATAGGTATCTGTATGTATATGGGTAACATAACAGAACATTTCAACTAATACTGTATCAATCACATAACATAGTATATGAGTAGTTATCATAGTGTAACATAAAAACAAATTCTAAATTTCAGGTATATGCGTTGTGTAGGCTAAACCCATTCTATGACTAAGGTCCAGTGTAAGGAATTAACTACAATAATTACATGGCTAAGTAGGTAAAATCAATCTAACGTTTATTAATGAGCAAATTTGTATGAATAATTTACATTTTTAACAAGGGTGGCAGCAAGTCTGCCTTAAATCTGAAGAAACAATTTAAAAGATATACCTGCTTACAAATTCAATAATTTCACCTTTCAAATGCATCAAATTATATTTTGGGTACTTGGTACCGCTGACGCGAGCTGGAAATAACAATTTTGTCGGTAGAGGTTTCTGTAAAAGAAAAACAATCAGAATTAATAATGTGCAACACTTTCGGAGGCCAGGCTCTCCGCCCCACAGCCTCTTCCAACCAGCAGGACTCCGGTCATCACCAAAACGCTGACCATTCTGCAAGTCTGGTGCTACAACTCCTTCCTTCAGGATAAGTTGTTTAATCTCTTCGTCTACTCAGGAACACCGTCTGCTGGTCCCCACTCTGCATCTTAGAAGTCATCGAAAAATAGAAAAAGTCCCCTTGGTCCCTTCCTTCAAAAAAGGGCAAACGTGTCATTCAAAATGGTTTCCTCGTCTCCTCGTGAAAAACACTGCGCATCCACTTTAATAGATGGCACGTTTTTTGAAAATTTGGCGTAGATGGTGATCAGCAGGAAGCCAAAACCAGCAACCCGAACCGAGAAATCTTCACGGGAAGGGGTTTCCCGACTACCAGAAGAGCCAGTTATATCCATTCAGTTTCCAAGGCCACACCAAATCTGTCAACAAATCCGCAGACAAAAACAAGGGGGGGGGAATAAACTAGCCTCGCTCAAGGTCCCAGTCGACCATGCAGAGCTTCTAACCCAACGAATATTTTCCCCTCCATAAAATACACTGTAGAACCTCTCCATGCTCGCCTGTCCAGCAAAACAGGGTCATCTTTTCAGGAAACACCATATGGTGTAACCATCCAACACGTCCCCTGCACATATGGTTTTTTTCGCTTGGGTGAAAAGAATTTTGGGGTGCAGTAAATCCTCTGATAAGAGATTACCGAGAATGAAATCAAAGCTGACGGCAAGGGGTGAAAATTTTCTGAACCAAGTTAACACAAAAATGACTTTGGGAAATTAAAAATATAACTACTAATTACACAACAATATAAATCATATAAAAAATGTCAGCACTATATAAATTGTTTCTTCAGCAGCAATTAAAGTTTACACGCATATTATCCATATTGAATTACAATTACAATAGATTTTTCCTACCGCCAGTCAGAAAATATGCATTCGTTTAACTTTAATGGCAAGAGGGATAAAAATTAAGTTACTTAAGGTTAAGAAAAAGAAATTTAGCACACCAAAAGTACAGCAACAAGGCTTTAAAATAATTAAAGTTAAAAGTTAAACAACCTTAAAGGTCAAAACAACAAGATTCAAAAACTAAAAATCTTAAGTCCCTAAACTCAAATTAAAATTAAACAACTTCAACTCAAGAAAACTTTTAAAGCAACCTAACCTAAATTTAAAGTTTACAAAAGTTACAGTTTTAACTTACAACCAACTTTAAACAACAAAACAAAAAAAGGAAATTAAAAACTTCAATTACAGATCAAAACTGAAATAATAAGCGAAACTTAAGCTTGAAAATAAAAACGATTAGTACATAACAATACAGATAACCTAACTTAACCTACGAGAACTATCTTGCCATGAATGTTATTTTGTTTATCATAATCTATCTAGTGATTTTGTGTTTGGGATTATTGTAATGCATCTACTCTTCATCACCTGGCAGGATTTTCCACTGAAAAAATTTTCTATTTGTTGAATCAATTCTGATATGCTCATCCTTGTTATTCTCTCTGTGTTAATATGGCATCCATCTTCCTTTCATCTGAATCACTCCCAGTACTTTTGAAAGCTTTGCCCCCCCCCAGTTGGGATAAACTTTCATCCGACAGTCTTTGCAGTTCTTTCTGAGCAACCTTCTGTACAATGCTATCAGTCAATAACATCAGTGTCACTTTGACTCTGATGTGCTTTTTAAGTCAATAGTCTTCCTAAAAATAGAAAAAGTTGATGTAGAAGCAATGTTTGTACCATTTTTTCTTTGATGAAACTGGCTTTCAATGCTGTGATGAATAAATGCTTTGTCAACCATCATCTTTCACCTGCAGATATTGAGGTGCCAACTTTGATGTGATTTTTATTACTCTGAATTGATTACTCTCACGTAAGAAAACACATGGATAAATATTTGATTCCTAAGCTGGCAGTGTGCAGAATCGGCTTCAGACATAAAGAACTTAGGCAGCCACCTAGGATTTAATTAAGTTAATATCATGAGTAACAAATAAATTTTTAAAAAAATATGTAAGTTTTTGAATTTTTTAAATATTTTGTGTGTTACCGTTATTTATTCAATATCATGTTCTTCACTTAAACCATAAAATTCAATTCAACAGCAATATCGCGAAATAATTTTTAAATGAGCATATTTTTAGAATTTTCAATACACAAGTCTTGTGCGCTGGAAATAAAAACTTTTTTTTTTTTTTTTTTTTTTTTTTTTTTTTTTCATACAGTGTTGCGTTGCTTGCTTTCAAATCATTGAGTTTGTTAACAAAAAATTCATTCGTTACAAAATATGAAATCGATAATAAAACAAATTCCAAATTCGGGCTTCTAGATGCCCATATTCGGTGGAGGATTATGTTATTCAAAATTGGATGGCTCTAGGTACAATTGTCTGAGAAACATACATACATTTATGCAGATTCTTCATTATTTAATTTCTTTAAATATAACGCAGGGCGATAATATTTGGTGGCAACAATCTGAAAAGTGAAAGGGAAATTTCAAATTTTCAATGCAAAATGCCAGAATGAAATTAATAGCCATTCCTGGGCTAATAAAGATATATTTTGCTTTGAGAATGTTTAATTTTTATAGTACCGCAACTGTTCTGATTGCCTGAAGTGGTGAAAATGCTGGTCCCAGGCCTTGTAGCCAA
The DNA here is from genome assembly GCF_044657685.1 of Stegodyphus dumicola. Classification (NCBI taxonomy): domain Eukaryota; kingdom Metazoa; phylum Arthropoda; class Arachnida; order Araneae; family Eresidae; genus Stegodyphus; species Stegodyphus dumicola. The sequence continues at coordinate 1,650,683 of NC_140769.1, read as the reverse complement.
TAATAGTAATAATAATAGCAATAATAACGTTTAATTTATTTGCATCTTTACTGTGTTAAATTTTGATTGGAAGATTTTGTGCAGCAAAACACCAGCATTAAATAACAAAGGAACAAAGTGTCTTGTATATTGCATTCTTTGTTTACAATGTACTTTTTCCGTTTCTTTCTGTCTTTGACATATATGGAATGTGCTAAGATTTTTAGCATAATTCTCAAAAGCAATGAAAAATATTATAATTGTACTGTACATTTTCAAAGCATTGCAGAACGTTATATAGTTTTCATCAAACCACTACATAAATATTAAAGTAATATTTAAATGGTTCATGCATATTTTTGTTCAAGTTTAAGAGTGCCATGCTGTGTTTAAACTTTGAGACAGTCTCATTCTCCCTCAGCACACGTTTTATACCTTCTAATTGTTTGTTTCTGCAATTTAATATGCAGATTCTTTTTTTTTTTTTTTTTTTTTTTTAACTGCTCTAAAAGATGTTAAATTTTTACTTAGCAATGAAATCTTGTCTTTTAAATAGATGTTGAAGCATAACTTCAGCAAAGCATAAAAATTTTTCATTCATCTTCAGTTTATTAAAAGTACACTGGTCGTTAAAATTAAAGGATAATGACAGATGACAGGGTAAACCGGGTTTGGACACCTGAGCGGCTTACATAAACTAATCATAAGGATAATGACAGAAATAAAATGTAACTGATACTTAATGAAAAATCATTGACAGAAATTTGAACAAAAGCATTAGTTAACATAAATTACAATGTTTGGCAGTTAACAATTATTCGTAAAATATTGAGATGAAAGCCAAATTTATGGAAATTAGAAAATGATAAAAATATTAAGTAACTTCTTGTGAAAAAAATTTTCTTTAATCTGGTATGTGGTCATCGGGGACCGATAAGCTTATCTTGCATCTTGGTTTCATAGAATTTACCAAATTGTTGACATGCTGAGTCAGATGAGTAAGGTGGCCAATCCATTCGAATGATATCTTCTGTTTGCAAGTATTCTGAACATATCTCTGGGTGGTTACAGAACCCCCTTGAAAGATATGCAGCTTGGTGCAGCCATTTGTCATCATTCCTCCCCAAACCATTAAATCATGTTCACGGAAACGAGATATTTCACAGACAAAGGAAAGCAAGTTGCATGTTCCTTCCTTCCTTCAAATCAAAACACATGTAGAATCATTGTTCAGACTATATCTGGACTCATTAGTAAGCAATACTTGAGGCCAGCTATCTTTTTTCCATTGAACATAAAATTGGCACCAGTTTAAACAAGCCCTTCTGGAAGCTGGAGTGAGTGAGACAGACACAAACCATTGGTTTTCTCGCTTGCAGTCCAACCTTGTTAAACCTTCATACAATTCAATCTTCTGTAACAGCCTGAAGGTTTAAAATGAAATCTCTTATAGTTGCTTCGTGATTTCTTCAAGCTGACATGACAGAAAATGGTCTTCTGATGCCCTTGGTTGCCTTTGACCAGCCTGTCTATCAACTGATCCAGTGTTAAAAAGCGGCTTCAGACTCTTGATATAACATTTTAAGGGATATTCAAATCTTGGCTCACCTCCGTCTGTGTTTGACCTGCCTCGATTCTACCAATTTTTCGCCACATTTGGCTTTCACTTAAATCATGCCCTTGAGCCATAACTACTAAATGCTGATCAGTCTCAGAAACCATATTCACTTTAAATAACATTACAGACCAGAATTTCAACATGCATCCATTTCACACCACATTGTCAATCACCGAATTAGCACAGTTCCAGGACTAACATATGCGTGGAAGTGCAATTTTGTGTTCAGCTGTATTTAATTAACATAAATACTTACAGCATTGGACATTAATTGAAATAATTAACTTGATGAGGATATTTATTGTCATTATCCTTTAATTTTGATGACCAGTGTGTATCTTATCAGTTAATAATTACAAAGTTAAGGATTTTTAAAAACAATTTTATCTTACCTTCTTTGCAATATTTCTGTTCTAGCTATTATTTTATAGCGTAAGGGGTCTAAATAGTGTAAGTCCTGTAATATAGTGTTTCTCAAACTATAGTCCTTAAAATCCATCCTTGTAGTCTTCCTAGATTTGCAAAAATGTTGTGTTATTTATAAATTAAGTAGCAAAAAATTTACACCGTTTTTGTTGATGACATGTGACTAAGTACACTGGAATATCTTTCAGATGTATTCTCAAAACTAAATGGTGAACTGAGTCTCTGTCTGCAAGGTAATTCTTTGAATGTTGTAAATGCCCATGAGAAAGTAAAGGTGTTTGAGATAAAACTTGCTTTGTAGGTTAGTTTTGTAAAGCAGTGAAAGTGTTCACCATTTCAAAACTTATAATCGTTTTTAGTAGAAAATGATATTGTAATTGGAAAAGTTTCAAATGGTGCAAATTTTCATGGGTGCTTAATTCTTACTATTGCAATTTCAAAGAGGAGAATAGTAAAGGTGGTTTGCAGAACATTCTAATTTACAAAAGTGGTCCCATTTGAAAAAAAGGTTTGAAAAATGCATATAAAAAGTAACTGTAATGCTGAAATTTTCTAGTGACAAATCAGTTGCAAAATCTACGTATGTTTCTCTCTTTAATGTCTTTGGAGTAGTACTGTGCTTTTTCAATATTTTTATATTTTTCTTCATATTTAAAAAAAGAAATGTAGAAACATTAAAAATTAAAGCTAAAATTCTTTTTGAGTTTAGTATTATTTAACACAAAATATTAATTTTTTTCTGTTGGCAGCTGTAGGTATTCTTTTTATTTAAGAAGAAAAGCAGAAAATGTACTCATTTTTTAAATAATATTAATTTGTTTAATTATTTGTATTTTTTATCAATTTTAATTTTTCCCTGGCATTCTTTCCAAATAGCCTATGTAAACAAATATAACTGAATACCTAAACTGTACGAGTTCATTGATTGTTCTTGTTTATAATATTGCATTTTGCTTAAATAATTTTTCTTTCCTGGCTCTTAGCACTGTTCTCATGATTGTTTATTAAACATTTTTTTAGACATGATGTTTCTGCAAGGCCTGTCTGTGCTATTTAAGGTGTCTGCTCTGTTATTAAAGACTCATCAGGCACAGATACTGAAGTGTAATTCCTTTGAATCTGTTGTATCTTTCTTGAAGACAACCTTGCCATCTAGCGGGCATATTGGAATGGAAAAGGTTTTAGATCAGGTATATTTCCTGTTTCTGCTTCTCCCCCCCCCTTTTTTTTGAGTAAAAGTTTGACATATCATTTTTTGATAAATAATAACAGAAGTGTGAACAAGTTGCTGATATGTATTCTTCGTTGATGCATAATTCTAAACCAAGTTGATGTCTTAAATGCAAAATAGTTGCGGCCCATCAGCAGCCTAGCAGTAAAATCACCAAACAATGATAGTTCTGACCTGGGTTTGAATCTAGGCAAATGGTCTGGCTGCATGGGCTTTTAGTAGTTTTCCCCATATGAAATATGTATATGAGCTCATTTTCCTTAGAAAGTCCTCAACGAAGGCATTCCTTCCCTTAGGCAGACAGCTTTAGTGTGCTTTGCCATAATAAACTAAACCTAACCAAACCAAGAACCGGTTGCAGTTAATGTGCTGTTATTTTATAATTTCTTCAGAATTTGTAATAGCAATTTCTATTTTGAAATTATATATTTACTAGTATTTTCCCACCTTAGCTGCATAGCCCACCAGGGGCCGAGGGGTAAAGTCGCTGAACACTGGCATTTTGGTCTCAGGTACGAATCCCACGAACGGGCTGGCTGCATGGGCACTTTCGTTTTTCACATGTGTAAAAATTTTTATACGAGCCAGTTTTCCTAAGAAAGTGCTCCATGAAGGCATCCCTTCCCTTAGGTAGGTCTTTCCAGATGTCATATGTGAACAAGCTGTGGATTGAAAACTATGTTTTTGCACTTTTTGAAGAGAAACATTCTTATTTCATAATTTAAAAAACATTCTAAAGTCCGTGGTAATAGAATTTCTAAATGCAAAATAATAAATATTTTTAAGCTACATGATAGAAGATACTAAATGAATATACAAAAAGGTATATACTGTTTCTAATAAGGTTAAATCATTGGTAGCAAAAGAAAATCCACCAATGTAGAAGTCAGTTGCAAAATCTTTAAATATATCTGTAGCAACAATAAATAAAATAATAAACCAAGATTTAAGAGTTAAAAAAGCTAAAAAACACAATGTTCCCCAACTTTCCCTGAGGTATGTGGCTGAATGTAGAACAATTTGTGAAACTCTGTGTGAAAGGTATTGAGTGGAAGACAAATGAGAATACATTGTGACCTTTGCGAAAGCATGGGTTTACCTAAATAACTACAACAAAAAAGGTCTATTTGTTTCTGAAAATGTTTAAAAAAAAAATAATAGTAAAAAAAAAAAAAAAAATCTGAAAGCTTTCAGATTTTATATTACGCCCAAAGGAGCATTTTTTAACGTTTGATGTGTTGCCTTTACTTATTAAATATTGTGTTCTTCGCTTTTAAACCATAAAATTCAATTCAACAGCAATATAAAGAAATATTTAAAAGAGCATATCTTTAGAATTTTTGATACACAGTCTCGCACGCCAGAGATTAAAAAAAAAAAAAAAAAAAAAAAAAAAAAAAAAAAACCATACAGTGTTGCCATTGCTCACTTTGAAATGATTGAGTTTGTTAATCAAAAATTCTTTAATGTTTGATAAAATATGAAACAGATTATAAAACAAATTCCAAATTTGGGCTTCTATATGCCCATATTCGAATGGACGATTACGTTATTTAAAATTTGATGTCTCTAGGTACCATTGTTTTTTCACAGTGCGAGAAACATACACGCATTCATGCAGATTCTTCGTTATTTAATTTCTTTAAATATAATGCAGGGCTGTAATATTTGGTGCCAATAATTTGAAAAGTGAACCAACGCAAAATGTTAAAACGAAATTAATAGCCCTTCGGGGCAAATTGCTCCTTTGGGTTAATAAATGTACCATTATTCCAAAGAATTGCTGCAAGATTCTCTTACAGTGAGAAATTTTAAAAAAGAATGGTAAGGAAAAGTGTTAAAATCAACTCAAGGTACTGTCAGGAGAAGATTTTATGTCCAAAATTTAGAGAAGAAACTCCATTTCTTTTATCCCAGTGACTTTCAAAGAGTTCATCAAGAGAAAGCAACAAGTAATACTTTGAAAAGTACCACTGCATTGCTTGAAAACAATGAAGACTGACACAGATATTGCATGTACACCTTTGAGATATTTAAATCTTTACCCCTGAAAATTTTACAAAACATGGAAATTGTGATGCATACTAATAGTACACCAGAAAAAAGGCTATCATATTGAACATTTAAAAAAATGCTCTTTACATTTTAAAAATTATTTAAACTGCCTCAAAATTAAGACACAATAACACGCCGAATAAATACTAATTCAGAAATCAAACAACAAAAATCAGCGTTATATTTACAAAGTTTTCACAGGACTAGTTTCGATGGTTTTACCGAACCACCATCTTCAGCTGCAAAACCGCAAATCATTTGCGGTTTTGCAGCTGAAGATGGTGGTTCGGTAAAACCATCGAAACTAGTCCTGTGAAAACTTTGTAAATATAACGCTGATTTTTGTTGTTTGATTTCTGAATTTGCCTCAAAATTGTTCTAAAAATATTAAACACTCTCTGTAGCATGGATTTTGCTTCTCAGACTAGTATAGTCATTTCAATTCTTTGAAGCCTGTTTGGAAAACACAAGCGTAATATAATTTTGATTTATTGCAACAAACAATAAACAGCTGACAATGTTGCGCTAAAATACCTCATTTCTAAAAAATACGCCAGGATGTTATTTCATTTTCTGCATAATAAATTTTAGTTTGTTTTTAGAATCGTGCAAAATCACATATTCTCTAAGTGCTGAATCAAAATTGAAATAAGTTTTTAGTGTTAACAAAAAAAGACTTTTACATCTTCTATTTTTATAATTCCTTTCCTAGTACCATATTTGATATTTGCATGAATTTGTTGATGATTTTAAAGTATGTTTTTTCTTTCTGTTCTTACAATTTCAGGTTCTAGCACTCGATGTTGAAAAGCTATTGCAAACATATCAAATAGAGTATATGGTTCTAAAAGAGGAAATGACAGAACATAATAATGAGTCTGAACCAACAGCCTCCCTTCGAAATCAGTTCGAGAATGAGAATAAAGAACTGCAGAAACAAAATATGGAACTTTCTGAGCAGTTACAGGTAATAAATAGAGTCCCATTAGCTGTCACCTTTTTGCCTGGAAATACTTAATTACCATTTAAAACTATATTCATAACTCTGGATATGATCGGACTTCCCATTAAAAAACGTGTTTTTTCTAAATCTTTTATCCTTTTATCATCCATTGCTGTCTGAACTTCATTCAGAGAATCCAATTTTGTGTTAATTTTTGTGCATGTATATGTTATGCACATCATCAAAGTTGTTCTGGAAAATTGTCATTAATAGTAATCATTAAATTTTTAATTGAGGACTATTAATGGATTTTCAGTGGGTTTAAGCTTCAGATCATTTTCTTGATAAAAGTGAAAACAGTCACCTATACTCAATTTTGAGCATTCTCTTCAACTGTTCTGAAAATTTGTGGTTGTTTATTTTGGTCTATTGCTGCATCAATGATATGAAAGTGACCTGGTCCAGTGGCTTCTAAGCCTTCTCCAAACATTTAGTTGTCCATCCAAATGAAGGATAGCAATCCATAAATAAAACTGTCCTATAAAAGGAATTTTCAGAAAGAGTTTAAAAACTTCAGTCATTTCAAACAATTGATCATGCTCATCAAGGGTTTTTTCCGTTGGAATTAAACTTTTTTAGTATGATTCTTATTGTTTCTGCATTAGTTCTTTTTCTAAAATGCTCTACTAATTCCTCAGCTAGTTTGACATTTTTTTTTTTTTTTTTTTTTTTTTTTAAAGTTCTATTTCTGAAATTCTTTTCTGATTCTACAGCCAATTAAGAAGTAATTAATTTTGAACCCCGCCTCTTTTTTTTTTTTTTTTTTCCTTTTTTTGTGCAATTCAACAATTTTCAGAATGTGTACAAATCTTCCATTTATTTTTAATGTTGTTTTTTGTCTTAAATTGCTTGATTACATGATCTAGCGTTGAATGGCTTCGTTTACTGTTTTTTTTTTTTTTTTTTTTTTTTTTTTTCCCCCCTCACTATCTCTTATTGACAAACCATCTTTAAAATGGTTTTATTAGAAGTGTTTGAATTTCCAAAGATATTTGATCAGACTGTTTTCCCATTCTTAATCATCAAAACAAAAATCAACAAGCAGGGAAAATTAAACTAATGTCTCAATACTAACAACTGGAAACCCATGAAAAATTGAAATTTTTGTGTAAGAAAAATCACAAAATTATAATATTCCCCCCCCCTTTTTTTTTTTTTTTTTTTTTTTTTTGAGACTGATTTTAACTCTTTTAAAGTTTATTTTTTTTTTTTAATTCAAATTAGTGTTGGCTGATTTTCTCTTTTATTTATAATTAATGAGTATGTATTCAAACATTGATTTATAAAGTCTATTTTATATCTTCTCTTATAATGCTAAATAAATTAAAATAACGCGTTTAAAATGCATGCCATATTCAATTCGGAACAAACCACATGCGGAAAGAAAAACTACGAGCACAGTTGCAAACTGCTTAAGTCACAAAAAATGCTAAAACCAAAAATGAAGAAGAGAAAAAGAAATTTGCATCTTTTGCTAGATCATCTTCAGTGGGCTGTTGCAACGAAAGAAGCAAATACAGTTATCAGTTTTTGAAAGTTTAATACTTAAAATTATCTCAGAAAATTAACCAAAGTAATCTGTTCAGTAAGTAATCAGTCCAACCCCTACAAGCTGTAGTACAAGTAAGTAGTGAAAAAATTCTAAAATTATACATCAGAATTGTAAACAAGCTAAAAAAACTTTATAAATGTAATAAAAATTATTTTCTATTTCATCAGACCGAATCCAAAAAAGAAAACATGTAAACAGAAACATTTTAGCATATGAAAAAATAACAAATGAAAAACTGGCCCAAAATAAAAATAAAAAGTGTAAGTTTTTAAAATCTGTAACATTAGAGCAATAAAAGTTTTGAAATGAAAAAATACTAATTTGGCATAAGAGTAAAAGACTGTTGTTAAACCTAACATGCATTAAGTAATTAAGATGCAATAACACACTGAATAAATACTAATTCAGAAGTCAAACAACAAACATTTAGCGTTATATTTACAAAATTTTTCACAGGACTAGTTTCGATGGTTTTACCTAACCACCATTCTCAGCTGCAAAACCGCAAATGAGCTGATTTTTGTTGTTTGACTTCTGAATTATGCATTAAGTAATTAAATTAGATTAACTACAAATTTGAAACTGATTAATGATAATAAAAATAATTTTAAAAAAACTTTGATGCAACATTAAGTATGGTATAGTAAAAATGATAATTTGTACAGTCAAAAGTCGTTAATCCGGACTCGTCGGGACTTCGGCGATTCCGGATTATCGATTTTTCCGGATTATAGATCATCAGTTTAAATCTGGTAAGATGGCATGCAGAAATTACAAAATTAAAAATATGAAACCGTAATTTATGAAATAAAGAACAATTATGATCTAAAGGGTATCAAAATTTACAAAAAGAAAAAGCTTAATATTTATTTGTTTACTTTATTAAACATTTCCTTCAATGTAAGTTGCTTCGTTTCATGTGATAATACTTTCTCTTTAATTCTATTAAACAGACATAATTTCTTGTTTAGTTACAAAGTTCCGCTGTTCAAGTCCTATAATTGCTGTGTTGAGAATACCGACTAATTTGTCAATCGAAATGTTTTCGTTTTCAATAACCTCTGGGTCACTTTCTTCACTATCAGAAGCGAATTATAATGACGAGGAACTTGATTTAAATCATATCAAAGACGGAGTATATCGAGATGAAATACTACACTTAGTATGGAATTATAAAAAAAATAAAATAAAAACATCTGCTCTGAAGATAAGGATAGTGCTGACAGATCAACTTCCAATCCCCAGCGTGAAATTGATAAACAGATTTCGGATTTCAAAACATACTTTCGCTTTGTAGATACAAATTACATATTAGTAAATATATATCAGAAATTCTATTTGACATAATCTTTCTAATCTATCATAATCTAATAATGACGTTTCTGCCCCCCCCCCTCTGCCGCAGAGCAGCGTGAAATTGATAAACAGATTTCGGATTTCAAAACATACTTTCGCTTTGTAGATACAAATTACATATTAGTAAATATATATCGGAAATTCTATTTGACATAATCTTTCTAATCTAATAATGACGTTTCTGCCCCCCCCCCTCTGCCGCAGAGCAGCGTGAAATTGATAAACAGATTTCGGATTTCAAGACTTACTTTCGCTTTGTAGTAAATATATATCGGAAATTCTATTTGACATAATCGAAAGTTCAAGCTTACTTTTATAAAATTGCTCTAACAGTCTGCAAAAAATAATAAGCCGGATCCAATTCGAAGATTAAGGAACAACGCAATCTGCAACATTAACTGAATTAGATAACTTTAGCTTAGCGTATAACTCCGTTACACATTAAACGCGCATGCGCACAAACATATTCGCAGCTGTAAGGGTCTTATGCGCTCTCATAAATGCCTGTGCGCATGCATGAACGCGACGCATGCGCATAAAGTTTGTAGCTTTGAGGTCCGGATTATAGATCATTCCGGATTATGGGTGTCCGAATTAACGACTTTTGACTGTATAAGGTAAAAACATCAAATATCTCCTCTTAAATATATATAAATTATCTCTCTTATGTTGAAAATTGCTTTTTAAACTTAAGTGTCCATCTTTTATGCTGTGCCACTGTACGTGGCCTCTCAATTTTTGGCTAAATGTTTGCCACAGTATCTCATTTGCTAGCTTGTACGAGTATACAGATTAGCTTATTCAATAATGTACAGTAGGTTATTTAATTTTTCTACTACTACATTTTAATTTCCTTTATAATGTATACGTATATTTCTGATAGTGACATTGAATGTTTTATGAATGGCTTGCAAATCTAAGAAGACTGTATTGTGCATACTTTGCACTATTTTCTCTTACATATAGAGAAATAAATTTTAAAAAATTATATTTATAGAGAAATATTCAAATACAGTACACTCCCGATTATCCGCGGAATTGGGTGGCGCGGCCGCCGCGGATAACAAAAATCATGGATCATCCGAAAAAAGCTAAAAACGGGTATAGCAAAAGAGAAAGCAGTCATTCAAACATTGAAAAATCGTTTTATCTACAATAAAACATAAAATAAACAGCAGGAAATGTTTAACTAACGCTTAATATTTTAGTATATCACTCAAAACTAACCTAAAATGCATTTTGTTAATGAAAACAGAAAAGTGCTTTGTATACTTACGAGAGGCGTCAAGGATACACAGAAAAATTAATACATATGTACTCTTTTAATACTGTAATGTATTATGTAATAACAAAAGCATAACTGTAAAACTACACCTTTTTGAAGAAATCAGTCATTTGTGTTTGCTTCTTGCTTTGGAAGCATTTTCTGTTGATCCGAGATTGCATTTTTCGTAGCATAAGTTTCTCGGCCAACTCCACCTCGTCTTGTTCTTCCAAATAGCTCAGCAGTCTGTTGATTTATTGCAAAGCCCGTTCATGAGTCTTCCGCATCTGCACAATGGGCTCTTTTTCGCTTTCACTTCACTGTCCTTCATTCTCGGTCTCTCCCTTTGCTTTCTTCACAATTTCGTCATCTGTCAAGCGTTCGAAGCCAGGTTCGTTGACGTCACACTCCAACAACTCGTTAACGTTTTCAGCATCGATGTTCACCATATCGGCAAGAGTTGTCGTGGGCGTGTCTACATCTTCATTCTCTTCTTCACAACTCAAAGGGTTGTTGTTGGCTTCAACATTAGGCATGAGTTTTCTCCATGATTTTATGAGGGTTGACGGTTTCACTGAGTCCCATGCAGATGCAATATCGTAGATGCTGTCCAAGATTGTGTAGTGTTTCCAAAACTCTTTTGGATCATAACCTTCTTCAATTTTGGTCATTAGCAGCTTGGTTCGGTATGTTCTCTTCATTGTTGCAGTGACTCCTTGGTCCATGGATTGGATTAGCGCAGTAATGTTTGGGGGGAGAAACTTTGCAAAAATTTGTCCATCAGAAGACTTTAGAACGCTTGTTGCTGGGTGAGAAGATGCGTTGTTGATCAATAGCACAGTTTTTTCGATTTAAGATGTTCACGCACTTGAAGAACAAAGATTTTTTCAAACCATTCTTGAAAACTGTTTTGGTTCATCCATCCTTTTTTTTTTTTTTTTTTTTTTTTTTTTTTTTTTTTTTTTTGGTTCAAGTAATCAACAAGCAAATTTTCTATCCTTGCGCCTTTGAAAAATATCTTTTTTTTTTTTTTTTTTTTTTTTTACTTTCCAATGACAACAAGTCTAAGTTTATGTCCACCCGTAGCGTTACTCCAAGACATGATAGTGGTGATCCTTTCCTTGATGCTTTTATGACCCGCCGCTTTACTTTCACTTTCAAATGCTAAAGTGCAAGTGGGAAGACATTTCCACAAAAGTCCCAATTTGTCGGCATTGTAAATTTGTTCAAAAGATAGCTCTTCTTTTAAAACAAATTCTTCAAATTCATGGTGGAAATCATCGGTTGCTTGTTGGCCACCACTAAGTTTCTCCCCATGAAGTCCAATTTCTCAAATTCCATGTCGCTGCTTAAAATGAGTCAATCAGCCTGAAGATGCATCAAAATTTCCTTTCAGGCCAAACAACTCAAAAAAGGTTTTTGCCTTCACCGCAATGAAAGGACCATTTACAGGAGTATCCTCTTTTCGAAATTGAGCTAACCACTCTCTCAATGCTGTGTCTAGCTCATCAAAAGTAGAACCCTTCATAGTTTTTCGCGTTTTCATTGTGGAAGCACTGTCTAAAATTGATGCAAAGTTGACCAGTTTGTCATTTTGCTTTAGAATGTCATGCACTGTTGTTTCCAATATTCCATAATCCAATTCCATCTGCTGCCTTGTAGTGCCATTTGCTACTTTGGAAATTAATTCTAGTTTTTGTGCAATCGTAAAACAACCTTCTTTCATTTTCCTGACATTTTAAATCGCTACCGAAAAACACAAAACCAAAAAGCACAAGCACTGAGCACAATAAAAGATAAGAAATTAACTCCGACCGGTTCGCAAACACTATCAGACTTAAACTAACAATGGCGAATGGGAGGAAGTGGACGTGTCAGTAAGATTAAGACGAGAGAGGGCGATGGAGCAGGCACTGCAAGGGTGAGTAAGAAATCACTTACTCATCAGAAGGGAAGGTTCCGAGAAGGCCTGGGATGTTTTTGCCATAAATAAGCACGATGTTAGCAAATTGAACGTTTCGCTCAGTTTTGTGAACATTTTTATTTTCTTTGCTTTACGCTAAAAAAAAAAAAAAAATTGTGCGGCAGGCGCAGATAATTGGGAGTCTACTGTAATATTTTTAGTATATGGGTAGTTTCACAAAATTTAAAATGAAGATTTTCTTTTAAGAATTAAGAGCCATTTTGTTAATATTTTAATAAAATTTGGCAATTTGCTTTATTTCAGTTTCCTGTGTTATTGTTCATAGTTTTTGTGTTATTTCTCTTAAAGTAAGCATATGAAAAAAAAAAAAAAAGAAAGGAAGAAAGAAAAAGAAAAATACACATAATGAAATATTATTGGGATAAAACCTTTACACTTATATTCTAATCTTAACCGTGTTGAAGATTCATTGGTACGAATGTGTAGCAAATGTAAAGGGGTGCCCATGTTTCATCTCGATCTCTTGTTTTTACTCCAAAATGTGCAAGTTACATTTGTCGAACAAAACTTGTTGTATTTCGTTTTTGCCTTTCCACCATTAATTCACCACAAATATAGCAAAGAATCTGAAGACATTTTACAGCCTCTTGAAGCCATTTAGAAAATAGAAAATTTGCTTTATGGCATGAAAATAAACTTTTTATCAACGAAAACATGAAGGGAATGAAAACACAATTTATGCACGAAAATAGCTAATGGTTAACACAGCACTGAGAATATAGATAATGGTTAACTCTCCCACTGTCTCTTAAACTTTGTCTCAAAAAATTTTGTAGATTCCTTAAAAAGTATTTATAGGGAAGGAAAGGCAATGAGAAGGTTTCAAGGGTCCAAAGTACTTCTTAAATGTTTTTAAAAATTAATAAAAAATGTAGTAAAATAGAAAAACCAGGTTCATTCATAGCAATTTTCATTAGAAAACTGAAGGAATCAATGGACTCCTCCCCCCATCAGATCTCTCAACTTTTTTCCTACACAAATGCTCAATATAAGACACACACACACACACACACACAAAAAAAAAAAAAAAAAAAAAAAATTAAATTATAAGGGAAAAAAGTTTTGATGTCTATTTTAAAGTCATATTTTCATAATTTTTTGACTTAATAATTTTGAAATAGCCCTCCCTCCCCAACGACCGATTGCTAAAGTCGCATAACACTGGAGTTCGGTCTGAAGATCAAATCCCACAAACAGGCTGGCTGTATGGGCGTTTTCATGGTTTTCCCCATGTGTAAGGTGTGTATATGAGCCAGTTTCCCTTGGAAAGTCCTCTACAAAGGCATCCCTTCCCTTAGGCGGATAGCCCTCAAGGTTTTGCTGTAATTACATAAATCAAACCAATAACTTTGAAATTTGAGACTTGCAGAAATTTCTGATGTCATGGTAAAGAATGAAGGTCATTTTCTAATTCAGTACTAAAAATTACATAAGAATCAATTATCAAAAGTTAAAAAATACAGCTATCGCAGGCTTATGTAATTTTAAACAATCTGGTTTTAAATGTATTATTACGTGAAATATTTTTAAATGTTCACCAAGAGACTTGCTTTCTGAAATTCTTAAATTAAGTAGTACAAAAAATCTAATAGCTTGAAATGCAGAAAGCCAAAGAATCCAAAAATTTCTAAAACTCGCAAATTTTTCATGTTAAAAAAACTTTTCTAAATTAACTATTTTTTTAATAATAACTACATCATAAACACCAGATAAAATATTTAAAGAAAGACAATAGAAATAACAAATAATACTGAAATTGAGAGTACTCCATCCAAAAAGAAACTCTGCGGAATTTTTTTGCTCCTGATGAAGAGGGACGTGTACCTGTTCACTCTCAAAATCAGTAGTCTCTTGGTTAAAATCTACGCCAAGCATATGGTTGTTACTTTGCTTAATTATATGTTTTACTTTGGTCTATTTCTCTTTTCTGTTGCTCTAAATGAGTTGAAGATGATATACAAAGGTGATTTACTATTTCTAGAACTTCTGAACAAAGAGATGAAACATCAGCGATTGGATTTCATATTTATTTCAAAAGCAAAACTTCCAGACACTTTGGCTTTAAAATTTCCAAATGAAAACTTTTACCCTGATATTTATGTAGTTTTTGTACATATTAGTTTCATTATCGAATAACATCTTGCAAATGTGAATGATTCGTAAGTGCTTTGACAAGAGTGCAGAAGTTCTCTGGCATTAATGCATATTCATTATGCTAAAGAAATATTGATTGGTAAATTTATGTTTGCCAGTTTATAGCCATGGAAAATGGAATTCGGAATTTTTTCAATTGCCAAAACAATGAAAAGGCAGAAAAATGTTTGCCTCCCCCCCCCCATTTTTATTTCCAATTTAATTTTATGATTAACATAAATGGTGCATATACAACTTTTATATGTTTAATTCAGTACCTTTACTTATATAGTTAGTTATACATAATAAAAATGGGCATTTTATTGTATTATTAGGAAATCAAAGTAAGATGAATTTCAAAATTATTTTAATATTCCTTTATATGAGTGTATATGTCAGAAATAAAAATACCAGAAGTACTTTTTCTAAGATTCTTTTATTTTTGTCATTTGTTGTTTTCTTTACTATGTCTTTTAAAATTGTTTTTATGAAAGTTAAAATGGCTAAGGTGAAAAACGGGAATATTGAAATGTGCACTTTAATGTAATATATTCGTCAATAATTACCAATACATATGAAGATGCTATAATATGCAGAGCAGTATAACCATTTGGTTGCAATGGGCAACCCTACCCCCGGTATTCTTTTCTGTCTACACTGATGTAATTGCTGTTAGTTTTATAGGTTTTTTTTTTTTTTTTTTTTTTTTTTTTTTAATTCTTGTTTAATGGATATATTCTTGTACAGCTTAATTGGCACAATATGCACATTCATTCCTGTTCAGCAATTGTTTGTGCCTTTTTTGTCATCTTAAAAACTATATAGTATATGATGGAAGAAAACCAAGTGACTAAATATTAGCTGAGCAACAAGGGATGATGTAGATTTCGGTTAGAAGATTTGGCTTAGAATAATAGCTTTATTTTGGCTTTATTCTTATTGGCTGATTTAGGTTTCTGTTTGTAGATTTTAATAGTATTATTGGCTAGAGCATTATATGATGTACATGCATGCATCAGTAGCAATTGTATAAAAGTCATTGGACAACAATTAATTTTGAGATGATGCAGTGCTATTATTTGCAGATATGCATATATTTGTTTCCTTTTACTTACTTGTATATATGTTTTCTTTTTAATTTTTGATGATTTTATTTTTCAAATGTCTAAATTAGGTTGCACTGAATACAAGCAGCAAGCTAGAAGCATCTGTAACATCGTACCAAAGCACCATACGCAAACTGGAGTCGCATGTTTCTACACTGCAAGACGAAAGAGATGCCTTGCATCACAGTGTTAATATATTGAGAAAACGCTTAGAGGCTCTAGAAACAACTGCAACTAGTCCTCCGAAAGAAGTCGAGTTAATCTCTTTTTCTCAGCCAGATACAACAAGTATTAAAAAATAAGTCTTACTGATCTTTGATTGTTGATGTATCAAGAACAAGTATAGATTTTACACTCTGTTGAATTAATATGAATAGAAATCATGCTTTATAAAATATAATTCAAAATTCTCTGGTATTCAGACTACGTATATTTTTTTAAAGCGTTTAAAAAAATTTTTTAGTTCATAATTTTTCATAGCTAAGTTATATGTAGGTACCAATTACTTGATAAGTAACTATTTCTATGAATGTTAGAGATTTTTCTAATTATGAATTTTTGAACTGTTAGATGTTTAATCTGTAAACATTTTCGTGCATAATACCAACTTCGAAGTAGAAAAGCAGGAGGTTTTACATGTCTTGAGACACTAGCTTCTGAAGGACTTGAAACGTACAAATTTGATTTAAAATTAAATGCACAGTTCAATTTATTAAATTAGTTTTAATATAATTTTAATGGAAAGCATGTGAAATTAAAATTTATAGTACTGAATATAAGTCACTACAATAAATTTAAGCTGTGATTTGGGGCTAATTTTAAAGTGAAGAAGATTCTGTAAATTTTTTACTAAAACAAACCCAAGTAGGAAAGAAAAAATTTTGTTTATTAAAATCTTTTTAAACATGGATAAAATTAATGTATTTTTATATAGAAAAATTAAAAACAAATATTTAGCAATTAAGCATTCGTTAAGGCTTCATAAAATGCTGTACAAATCTCTGCATTATATCAGAGTAAGTCAGTAAAGTAAATTAATCAGAAAAATTTCTCTGAAAATCGCTTTAAAAAATGGAATTTGCTTAGTTTTAAGTTTCATTAAGAGAGAACAACCCTGTTTGCCTCAATTTTTTTCCAGAAATAATTGCCAAACATTTTTTTAAAAAATTTCCTTTTCCTCTGACTTTTAGTTATTAACATTTTATTTTGATTGACACTTAATAGACATGTCCTGAATTCAGACAAATTAAAAACTAGGAGATCTAGAGGTTTAACTGGAAGTCACTGCTTTTCTTCTTAGTCCAAAGGGGCTTTGTCCCTGAAGGACTATTGTTTTCGTTTTGCGATTTTGCTTCAATTCACTACAAACGGCGAATCACTTTTCCAACTGTTGCCACAAAATATTATCGCCCTGTGTTTTATTTAAAGAAATTAAATAGTGAAAAATCTGCATAAATGTATGTATATTTCTCGCATTGTGTGTTAAAAGAATGGTTCGTAGAGCCATCGAATTTTGAATAACGTAATCCAAATTATAATCTGATATGGGAAAACTAATGTTGGGATGACTTATCTTTGTCTTACAAATTTAATGTTAATTAATATAGGTAAATGTTTCAGTATTTTTCACAAGGAGGAAAATTACAATTCCAACTTGACGGCTGTGTCCGATAAGAATCTGGCATAATCTCAGTAACAGGAAGCTTGTGTATCATATTTCATACTCAAAAGTTGCAAGTGTCTGTTATAAAACTAATCTGGCATAATAATAAGAATCTGGCATAATCTCAGTAACAGGAAGCTTGTGTATCATACTTCATACTCAAAAGTTGCAAGTGTCTGTTATAAAACTAATCTTTTTACATTATCAGAAACCCTCAATGAGTAAGCTGATTATGTGTTTATCAGAAAATTTTAGAAATTTGCAATTTGTAATGGATTTAAAATTCAAATGTAGTTTTATAGCTCAGATTTTATACAAAGTGAGCATATTTGGTAAGAAATGGATAAAGTGCATAGAATGTGAATACTTGAGCACTGAAATTCACAGTGAAATGGAATCTTTTATCTGGTTTAAAGAATATTGATGTGTGCTGTAAAATAAATTATACTTTGTAGAGTGGGAGATAATGCAGTTGTTTTATGAACTAACAGCATTGAATCTACGCTGCAAGTTACTCTTTCTCTTTGCTTACTACTTGCTTCTTTTTTATTTTTAGATTGCTTTACACAATTTAATTTTTTATTCATTTTTCTTTAAAATTAGGTAGTATGAAATGTGGCTGAATGCCAGAGAATATTTTCTGTCATTCTGTGCTTTGCTAAAAAATATCTTTTATATAATTATTAATTTAATATTTAAATATTATGTAAAATCCTATGTTTTATAGAACAAAGTATAATAATATATGTAACAACATTAAAGTTGTAATGTGATGTACAAAACCTGTGAATATTAAGTGTTATCCATAATTAAATAAAAAAATGAAAAAAAAAATGTAAACAATGAGTATGCTGAAATAAATATATTTATATATAATTTTTGATGGAAAAATGTATGCGAATGTGTATATATTTCTGTAGGTCTTTTGTTCTTGTTTCAAGCATTTTTTTTTTTAGAATGGAAAATGTATTTACACTTATATTCTGATATTTGGAATTATATTTTTAACATTGAGGAGATTCAACATTATTTTTAATGCTAAAATAAATGTTGCTTATGTGTACTAAATATATATTATGGTTCACTAATGAAATTCATAAAGTGCTTATGAGTTTTAAGAATGTTAAGTGCAATTCTGATAGTTTTTTTACTTAGTGTATTTTTTTATTTGCTTTTAGCGGGCAGCTTGTATATTCATTTTTAGAAGTTAATTAAATAGCAAACCTGGAAGTATAATATTATTGTTTTTTCCTTTTTTGATTACAGGGTATAAAAGAGGATATTTTAAGATAATTTCTAAAACATCGTATTCTATTTATGCTACAGCATTTTAATATTTTCTCATAAATACTTTTGTAATTCAGTTTTGTATATTTTTGTTCATCATTGTGGTTTTTACTATTTATGTTGTATATCTGTTGAATATCAAAGCATTCATTTTTTAAGAGAGTCTTTTTTGACTTCTAAATAATTTTTTATCCCCATGTATACAGCTAAAAAAGTGATTAAATTTGTCATGAAATAAACAAATATATGCCAGCCTCTGTGAGTTTTTCATAATTTTTGCAAAAACTATTCACGTTTTATGACTTATGTGTAAAATTAATTTTTTACCGTTTTTTCAATTCTTTTGTAAAAGTACTAAAAATTTCACAAGTTTGGCAATTAGTTGCGAAAAGTTCTATGTTAAATACATGGTCTTGGCAGGTATTCATATTACTGCTTTAATTTGTCCTTTTTATTTATCTGTTTTAAATGCCATGATAACAGCAAATTCTTTTCTTTCTGAGATAGAAATTCATTTTGTTGTGTGTCTTTAAATTTAATGACTTATTAGAATGGTGGCAGTTTTAAAACCAATTTGTGTGTAAAAATTCGGTTCAGTAATTTATGAATTTCATGATAATTTCATAGCAAATATGGTACCATTTCGTATCATTAAAGTAATGATTAAAATTACTTAAAAATAACATTAAAATTAAACATTTTTATTTCCTTCTGTTATGTTTTAAACTGTCTTTACCCTTCATTCTGGTAATTTTTAATGTAGAAATGTTCTAAAACGCAATTTCTAAAAATTACTTTGTAACAAAAGCAGAAAAACTACTATTTTTAAATGCCTTACTCCCCCCACATCCACACACACATTTTTCTGTAGTGTTTTTTTCCTGTGTAATTATTTCAGAATATTCAGTTGTTTCTCTGCAAAATTCACTTTACACTTTTTTCTGAATTTTTTCTTCCAACCATCTTTTAATTTTTATATTTATGAAGTGTGAAAGTATGTCAGTAAATAAATGTAAGATTTTTAAGTAAATGCAAATAAAAAGTTAAGTAAAATCTGCTTTAGATCTTTTTTATTAAAGAATGAAGAACTTTTTTAATTTATTAACGAAATGCACAAATTTACTATTTAACACCCAACATAAATTGAATTTTCTATTATATTAATTCAGTCTAGTGTACTTTTCTCTATTCATTAAAATGGGAAGCATTTTGTTTTTCAAGTAATATTTTCCCCCTCTAAATGTGATATTTAAATAAAAATTAGCACAATATATTATTCTTGCTTCATTTTAAAATTGTGATCAAAAACAAGCTCGCATTAATTCTACAGTGTTATATGTACTTCATAAAATAGCCAAAGTAATTTTTTAAATCATGATATTACTTTTTAGGTCTTCCAATATAATGTAATTGCTGAATGTGATTATCATTTGTTTGATTAATTATGAATTAGAGTTTCATATCTTATAAGAAATATTATCTGTGAATAAGCTCTCAAGTTTCACTTATTTATAATTAATTTAATATGTATATTTTTGCTTTAAAATAATTTATGACCCCCAAATGTTAATCATAATTAGGGCTTATGATATGAAATACACTACAAGAAAATGTTTGTTCAGGTTTTGTCTGTAAATATATTAATGATGCTCATCTAGTTCTTTTCCCTTCAGGATTAAAATAAGGAAATGAAATATGTTTAAATTTGATATCTCATATAATATTTCATTTAACGGAATGATTTTTCAAATGTATTTGAAATTTAAAAGCAGTTAATAATAAAAAATTATATAATCCGAAATATCTCATTTTTCTCAGTATAAATAATGAAAATTTGCAAAAAAAATATGGAAAATTTTATGGTTACTTTAATACATAAAGGCCATAGCACTGTTTATTTTTTTAAACAAAATACAAGCGTAGTACATTTTATTTTTAAAAACAAATGAATTCCGATTAAAGCTAGTGTATAATGTAATCAATTATTTACAAGAGTTTTATAATATTTAAGAATATTTTTTATAGTATTTATATTTATACTTTATTTTTTTAAGCTGTTTCTCTGTTTTGTACATTTAAATTGGTCATAAAAATAATATAAGTTAATAAAAGAGAGAGGATAAACATATGATATGCTTAGTGTACTAACATCTAGTTTGTATTAAATGCAAAAATGTATTTTTGGGGGATGTTTTCTTTCTCAAAAAAAGCCTAACCATATGAGAAAAAAAAATTTCTAATTATGTTAATTTTGTTTACATTGTATGTTGCTTGTTGTATTTGTTTTAATTTATTTATTTACTATATGTGTATATGTATTACTTTCTACTTATAGGTCAATGTTGTCTTTTTAATTTGTAATTATAGAAAGTATATTTGCTTCATTCTTTGTTTAAATATTCTGAGGTGTTTTTTATTTACCCTTACCAACCGAAATTAATGTATACAACTTAATTTTCATCAAATTTTTAATTGCTATATTTCTAATGCAAATATCAGTCAGTATTAACGAAGTATACAGATGCTATAGATATACTTCAAATGTTCCGAGTATTGCAAAAAAACAATCTGAAAAGTATCAATCAAAAACTAAATATCTGATTCATAAATTTTCAGTCAGTTATAAAATTTGTGTTAAATATTATATATTGAAGAATATTATCCAACTGAAGCTTTCTATGACTGAAAATAAGTTTAAAAAGGTGTATTTTAAATTTTCATTTAATTTTTTTTTTAATCAGCTCTACAAACTAGTATAACTTGGATGTTATGAGACTGAGGGTATATACCTTAGAAAATTTGTCGATATTGTATTATAGATTGCAACATTAAAATTTTTAGAATTAATGTGAAAACCAGTGCTTCAGAAGAGCTAGTTGATTTAAAGCAGCACTACTGCAATACTGTAAGAAACTTTGAGGCAGGAATAAGTTTTATTTCTTTGTATTTCAGGATATATATTTTTGATGTACAATCTTTGAAAAGACATTTAAAAATAGCATATAAGTGTTTTAGTTATCATTTGATTTAGCATTCTTTAGATGAATATCACGCTTGCCTGATGCAAAAATTCCTGAAATTTGTAAATTAACTTTCTTTAGTGATTTATATATATCCTAAAGCATCCTGAAAATATTAGGTACATTTTAATATGTTACACATGCACTAAAAAAAAAGTACTGATATTTGCATTTAAATATAGGTGGCATATTTGTGGTTATTGTTCTTAACATTGTATTGTTTTGAAGAAGTGAAAATTTTAAATTCCAAATAAATTTTCTTTAAATTTGCCCTTATGTAATCTGAATAGTGATTAAATAATTTCATGTATCTGAAGAATGATAGTTTTTAAAAATGACAAAAGTATCTAATTTTATTCAAAAAAATAATTCAGTACTAATCAATTACTTGTTAGTATTATTTGCTGTTTAACACATTGACGCCAGCCTGATTCACCTTGTCTGTTCCGTGGGGCGGCATGATCCACCGGTGGGTCATAATATAATAATTTCATTTTATAATTGTAATTTTAATTTTAAGATTTTAATTTTCTAATTTAGTGCTGTGCTGCCCCATGAAACAGGCCACCAATTCAAGTGTCGCCGTCAACGTGTTAAAATACAGGTTTCTTGTGCTTTACGAAAGCAGAATATTCCTTAGAAACTTTCTGTAAACTGAAATAATGTAAAACAAAGAATCATCATTAATTAATGAGGGAAATTTTTTTTTATCGTTTTGGTTATGAGGTCATTATTAAAGGCTAAAATATCATGCCTAAAATGTGCAAAAAGAAAAAATTATTTGATATAAAAGTACTATAAAACCGCAGTTTCATTTTCCAGAGTGAGGAAAACAATGAGCACATTGGACGATTAGAGACAATGGCTTTGCAATTTGCCTTAAATTTTGCAAATAAGAAAAAAGTTCTACTTAATGTAACTGTACAGTTTTCCGCATATCCACAACTGATTAATGAATTTTCAGTGGATACAAGGACTATGATTCAGGAGAGAGATCATCGGAGATACATAGGGCTTAAATTCAGCTTCACTCTTTCAGAAACCAGCTTCATTACTTTTTGGTGTTTGCATGAATTTCATACTTAGAGCCCTGAATAAAATAAGCTGTGTTATTTAATCTTTCTTGATGATCTTCCTTAGGGCTTAGATACTTATAATTTCAGAAACTGAATTCTGAAGATACCTATAACTGAGTAATTTTAGCATCTTTTGTAAAAGTGAGTCACTACATCTGTGGTTCCTATGCCTGCCATACAACATAAGATTTAACTTATGCTGTGGCTGATGGGAAATATTTGAAGTGTTACAGTTTGCTTCTTTATTTGTTAATTTGTTGTTGTTGTTGTTGTATAGTTTTCTTAAGCAGTTAAAACATTAAAAAAAATTTCCTTAACTAACGTGTTTTCACAATTAGAAACATACTTTTCTGCAATTATTTTATAAAACAAATACATTTTAATTTCTTTTAACTCAATCGTTGGGTAACATAACTAGATTTCCTGGAGAATTTTTGTTCCATCTTTTACCTAGAATCCAAAGAATTTATAATGTTTAAAAAAAAAAATCATGTAAAAGCTATTAAAATACTTATTGATAATGCAGCTTGAAAGCTTGAAGTTACACAGTTGAGATTAATAAAACTTCTGTTGCTTACTGTCTGAGAATATAGTTAAGTACAAAAGTAATACAGTTATTTACAAATCAATTATTAAACACTAAGAACATGACTACTATGTTAATGCACCTTCTCACAAATGAAAGATAATTTAGTGCTCAAGCTTAGTGCTCCTGAAGGTTGGATCAAGATTTCAGCACTCCAGGCGTAAGTTGTCAAAGCTCTATCCGTAAACTTAAGTTTCTCACTCATTATTTAAATTCACTGAATTTAAAATTTTTGGTGAAACAGATAGAAAAGTAGAAGTTCAGGAAAGATTCAGTATTAGAAATAGCATATTAATAAAAATAAACCTTATGTATTGAAGAAATGAGTAAATGTTCGTAAAATGGGAGATACCTGTAATGGAAAAATTTGAGATGTAAAGAACTGTATTTTGAATAATTGGGTAATTTTATTGTTAAGCAACTCTGTATCTGTCACTACATTATTTTTCAATGTATTTGACCTAAAATAAGTGCTTGAGTTTTTTAATTTATTTACTTTTGTTACTTTTTTGTTTTTGCATGTACTTTTTTTATTTGTTAGATATGCAAGACTGACCACGAGAATTTAATTCATATTTTGGTCGTAGAGTACTTAATTATTCAATAAAAGTATTTCAAATGTTTTGAAGTATTTTGTCATTTCTGTACAGCAATTAAATTAAAGTTTACTTACTTATGTGTCATTAAAAATTTGTTTAAAAGTTCTTAATTCCACAACTTAGATAAATTGTCTATATTTACATATCATTATCAAATTTATCTGAAGATAAAACATGATGTCCAGGGGATGATTATTCAAGTTGCAATGATATCAAATATTTGGCTAAATAGTCTTGATATTTTAAACAAAATATTTGCATATTTGGCTAAAAATGCATTAAATAATCGTTATTTTTAAACAAGATGTGAAAAATTGAAGTTTTCACTGCGTTTGTTATATTAAGCTGAAACATAAAACACATTTTATTCTAATATTGCATGCATATTTTTTTTTAAATTTTAATCAAACTTTACAGTTTCTAAATTAATACTCCCTCGGTTCCAAATTAGTTGCTACATTGAGGTCAAAAATTTTGTCCCAAATTAGTTGTTACGTTTTAAATAGGTGAAATCATAAATAACTTTGGATGCAGTAGATCGACACCAGTAAAATTACATCTCAATTAAAATCATCACAGCGTGGTATTTTCATTTCATTCTCAATTTTGACTTTCCACAAATGTAGCACTTATTTTGGACAATATTTTTGAAGCAAATTTACAGGGCTTGCATGCTCTTAAGCCACACCCCATTTTGTAAGGACTCTGCCACCAGTATATCAGAAACATCATGCTTATGTGATTAAGGCAAAGCCTCGAGGGCTGTATGCCTTCATGGAGGACTTTCTAAGGGAAACTAGCTTGTATACACGAGAAAGATGAATGAATTCACAATTCATTAGCTCGAAGATAGTTTTATTACTGCAATTACTGGTGAAAGAGTCCTTACAAAATGGAGTGTGGATGAAGGGTGGATGAACTCTGGATTTTTTTAACTAATTTGGTACTTATTTAAGGAGAGAATGCTTGGTAAGTAAATATTGTTGATTGATAATGTACCATCCTGAAATTTCTGAAAAATGTTCAAACAAAATCATAAAATCATCAGTATCAATAATCAGTACAAAAGTATTCAAATGTAGCAACTAATTTGGGACAGAGGGAGTAATAGTTAACCACATTTTCAAAATAATCAGAAAACTATGTATAAAAAGTACCGCAGAAATTTTGTATATAAAATTTAGAAATTATTTTGAAGTTTATCATGAGTTAGATACTTTCATGATACCTTTGATACTTTTTTGACGTGAATTGTTAAGAAATGTATATTTTATAAAAAATAATACATAAAATAATCAAAAACAATTTAAACTGCAGAGTCATTAGGTTATATCGATGCTGGAATGAGAAAAATGTGCAGTGCCTTTGTTGAGTTTCATCGTTGAACGAGCTTTCAGTTACACCTCGAAGGCGTACGTTGAGAGAGAAAATACTTTATATACTCCCCCTTTTTAAAGGGTGACTGAGCATTAGGCTATCCAATTGCATCAAATCCTGATAGTGACTAATTATCGCCCATCCCTTTTTTTTCTTAGTTCAGGTGCCACTTGTAGAGTCATTTAGAATTTAAAAAAGTCGGGAATTTAAAGAAATTTTGCTGTGCTCTGTCCTGAATAAGCTTCAAACGTGCTTCCTGTTACATCATGAAGGCATGCTGAAAGAAGGGAGAAACAGAGCTTAAATTGCGCCGGAGCCTGGCTCCGGTACTTCTTAGTTTTGGGGATAAATCATAATTCTAGACGGAGCGCACCGGAGCCCTAAATAAGAAGGCTTCGACTCTTCTATGTAACTGAACAACAATTTTAGTAGAAATCTGATCTCGTAAATTTTATTTTTAGCAGTAAAATTATATTAAAAATCGCTTATTAAATTTCAATATATTTATGTACATATAATTTAATTTTAATCAATTAATTACTTTAATCTTTAATTATTTGAAAGAATAATAATTAATTAATTATGAATTAATTTAACAGTTATTAATTAAATAACAATACAAATATTAATTGATTAATCTGGTAATAATTAACTGTTTCATTTTAAAATTATTAATAATTTTAATTGCCATTTTATTTATTTATTCACACTTGTTCTTCTTTCCTGACATTTTTGCATAGGGCTCTGGCACTTCTAATTTTAGAAATTAAGCCCTGGGGAGAAAATACCGTGTAAAACTATTATTGCATTTTGGACCCATCTGTGACTGAACAGGTAAGACTGCTGAATTCATGTAGTACATTCGTATGCAAAATCAAAAAATTTCCACATTATTTCGAATTTCTGAAAAACTAATGGACTGATTGTAATGAAATTTGGCATGGATATATATTTATAACAGAGAAAGAGATGCACACTGCAAAAAAAAAAAGTTCTATATCTCCCGTTCTACTGGGACGATTGACGAAATTCAACTTGCGTTTTTCATGTCTCGGAAGCGCGACTTGGGATATGTGTTAGATTTATATATATTATTGTTCTAATATAGGTATTTTGACACAAAATCAGACTTTTTCTGAAATGATATGCCAATTTTTTTCCGTATTTCGATACTGCGACTCAAATTATGCCAAACTGCCAAGTTTCGTAAAAATCGCTTGTTTTTAAAAGAATAGCTCCTAAAGTTTTAGAACCTCAACGCTAATTGAATTTCATATATATTTATTAATATATCTTTTTTTTTTTATTAAACTTACTTGATTCCTTCTTCCAGAATTCGAAATTTAGGTTCATTTCAAATAAAATTCGCCCATGTTTATGATTTATTTTTAAAATTTTTATTTTTAAATAATTTTTATAAATTTTTCCAAAACAAATTTGAATTATAACCTATAAAATTTTTATCATCATCATAAAATAGATGCATTTCTAAGCATACCTGTAAAAAATTAGAATTTTTTTATTCAAAAGTTTCTAGGATATACGTGGATTTACATATTGTAGCGTTTCGAAATTTGTCATATTTGTTATAAACAATAATAACGCCAAAAGTGGTTTACGCACTTTGTTAAAATTATTTGAAACATTGAACGATTACTTTTTTCCTTTTGTTTGCAATGAAAAAAAAAAAAAAGGAAAGGTAAATAGGTTGTTATAAATTAAGAAGTTCGCCAGGTGAATTATTCTTGGCGCAAACTGAAAAAAATGTGCCAAGATAAATTTTTTAATTTGTTTGTAAATTTCGTACCAGATTTTACAATATTTAATATCTAGGCATAATTTGAGTCGTAAAATCGAAATACGGAAAAAAATCGACATGTTATGTCAGAAAAAGTCCGATTTGGAGTAAAAATACCTATATTAGAACAAAGCTATACATAAATCTAATACATAGTCACGCTTTCGAGACATGAAAAACTATTCCCATCCTCTAGGAAGGACAAAATTACGGGAGGAAGTACGGCATGGAACGAAAATAGGGTGTCGATGGAAAAGAAAAAATTATGAAGCACTTAACAGATTTTTCTGGAGGAAAATATAAAATTTGCCATAAATATAACGGTATATACAATATCTCTTTTCCAGCGTGGTTTCATTGTGTTTAAGCACAATGCCTGTCGGTTTGAACTTAATCGAAATAGCTACCCTATGAATAAATGTTTGTCTGCTGACTGTTTCTCAAATCAGTGATCCAGTTAAACGACAGTGAGAAGCTGGATACATTGTATTAGAATAAAATGTCACTTTAAGTGAGTGCATTTCCGGATTAAGGATTTATTGTAGTTCATTAGACAAACATGCTCTTTGCAACTCGATACCTCAGCTGCAATGGCCGCATGTAACTTAATACGAAATAGAATCAAGTATTCACTCTAGAACACAGAAAGCTATTATTCAAGCATTTCTTTTTTATAATTTACAGTTAGTTATGCGTGGGCACACGTTTGTCAGATTCAGTGAGTTATAAATTTATTAGTCTAAGAAGTATTTTCTTAACTTTCATAAAATCGTTTTTTAATTCCGGAGTAAGGAGAGTTATGCTGCTGAAAATTTAGCTAACGCAGAAACAGCATTCACGTGTATTCTCGGATAGATTTATTTGAGGAGGACCAAGAGTTCATCTGCGATCAACATAAATTAAGCTGTGTAATGTTTATATAATTATGTTTCTAATTAATTAAGTAATTCTATATTAATTTCTTTTTTATATTCTCCTGCCCGGGGAGGATCCTTTATTTGCCACTCCTCTGGATATACAAAAAATGTTAAACGACATGTAGAAAAGTAAAACTCTACATTTATTTTTGAAGACTTTAAATTCAACACTTTTAAAATTATATTATTATTTTGCTTGTTTTCTTGTTTGCAAAACTATCCATGACATTGTTGAGGTCCATTCGATTTCTCTTACTGTTATGTAGGCAGAAGAGAATCTTAAATGCAAAATAGACATTTGTAGTTCTTAAATACGAGGGTTATTCGGACGTTAAGGCTGTGTTCAGACGGCGGCGTAAAGGGCATAGAGGAATAGTCGTAAGGGCATAAAATACGAAAGTTCCGTTCACACCTGAGAGAACGGTGTGTAAGCCGTGGCCAATGAGAGAAGCTAAATTTGCGCATGCGTGGATGTGTCTGCAACTTTCCCGCGCTGTTCTCCTGCTCGATTGATTTCCCGCGTTCGCTCTGCTTGTTTTGTAACGGCGAAATCTTCTGTAGAACGCTGCTTCGTTTTAACTTCGCTGTGATTGGTCGACGCTTATCTCCAAATCGGCGTAAAGTTTGAACCCTATGCCACGAGCCGTAACCAGATTTTGTGACGTAGCACAGACTGGTTGCCTTGGCAACGGAGCTCGGTTTTAACCACTTATGCCCTTTACGCCTCCCCGTCTGAACGCAGCTTAAGGTCCGAATTGCCGTAGCCAATCGAATATCGCGGAAACGTGCCATGTACAGGGCCAGATTACCAATTAGGCACAGTAGGCACGTGCCTAGGGCCTACGAAGGCCAAAGGTCTTAGGGCTTTGAAAAAAAAATATATTGAAATAAAAATACCCCAAAAACTTATAAACATTTTTATATTATTATATAGTGAAGGTCAAAATAATATATGTAAATACAAATACACAAAAAATACGAATACAAAACGTTTGGTTTACTAAGTAGATCCTAAAATAACTCCTTTTTTCGGGATTTTGACACAGCGAATTCGTGTATTATATCTTCAAAATTAATGCCGCGAGCGACATCACTTTCAATACACAGAAGGCCCAGTGACGAAGTTCTCTCTTGACCCATAGTTGAACGCATAAAATTTTTTATAAGCTTCAACTTGGAGAATGATCTTTCTCCTTCTGCATTCGAACCCAATATCGAAAGGTATATGCGCAATGCAATATTAACATTTGGGAAACTTGACACAAGTTTATCCTTTATTTGTAATTTGATGAGATCCGTTATAGAGGTGGTTTTGGGGTACAAATTTGAAAAAATCAAATACTCATCAACAAAGTTTTCTTCTAAGTCAGACGGATACATTTTTACCAGAGCTTGAGCCTTAACCTTGATAATGTCCTCGGTCAGTGTATTATCCGTAAGAAAACTAAATGTGTCATAAAGGCTGGTATACGCAGTGCGTCTCTTTGTCATTTCAGCGCAAAGCACATCCAGAACAATAAAAAAACATTAATCTTAAAGGAATCTTTGGCACTGCTAGAGGGAGTCTCATCTGGCCCTTCATCGAACTGTCGTTTTCTCTTACGAACTCTAGTTTCGGATTCTTTAAATTCTGAATCTGGTGCAAGGGCTTTTGCCTAAAGATAATAGCTATTATACATGTCCTCAGTTCTGCAGTGAGATAAATATTGAATTAAACTGTCGTAAAGTCGCACCATCGTGTTAAACTCGATGCCAGGTTCTTGAAGAGATTTATTTACAATATCGACGTGTTTTAGTAGATCTTCCCAAATAACTGTGAGTAATACCATCTCCAAAGTATACATTTGATGGATTAAGGTTTGTGCCTCAATCACTGTTGTAGGTTTCATACCTTCACTAGTTGAAATATTTGTAAGAATACCACGTATATCATCATAATGGGCACATAATGTTTTTACAGCCTCATAACGTGCTGACCATCTGGTCTCTGAAAGTCTTTTTACAGAAATTTTACTTCCCAAAGACCTTAGTTTAGACCATCTTTGAGGGGACGCTGCAAAGAAATTGTAGAGCGATTGCAAAATTTCAAAAAATTTTACAGCTTCTAAGCAGCTTTCTGCCGCCGCTGTGCCAACTAGATTAAGACTATGAGCTCCACATGGTACCCAAGTGGCTGCGCTGTTGATTTCCCTAAATCTAGTTTGTACTCCCGAATACACTCCGCTCGTATTAGCCGCATTGTCATAAGACTGACATCTGCAAAATTTTGGGTCTATTCCCTGATTTTCTAAAACTGAAATTAGAGTGTCAAAAAGATACTTGGCATCATGTTTTTCTATTTTAACAAACATCAAAAATCTTTCATATATATCTCCAGTTTTTGAGACATATCTAATAACTATGGAGAGTTGATCCGTATGGCTAACGTCAGGTGTAGAATCCACAGTGATTCCATAATACTTGGCTTCTTTGATTTCTGTAACTATTTTTTCCAATACTTTTGACCCCAGTAAAATTATTAGTTCTTCATACGTTGTGGAGGATAAATATGATACATTTCCGCGGCCTGGATTACCGTATCTTCTTACATGTTCTTCTAGAAACGGATCAAATTTGGCTAAGAGATCGATACACCCAAGAAAATTGCCATTACTAGGATCACCATGTATTTCATTATCGCCTCTAAACGCTAGTCCCCTTTCGGCCAAAAACTTAATTACTTCCACTACTCTTCTTAAAACCGTTGTCCAATATGTGCTTTCTTTTTCCTTGACAATATCAAACGTCTCATTAATTTTTCTAGTTTGTTGGTAGTTCACTAAAGCAGAAATAGATGCAAAATGTTCTTTTGACACTTCATGACTTGAAATTCTCGAATGTGCGTTTTTCCAGTCATTAAAGCCTGTAAGGAATTGGTTACACAGGTTTGGATTTCCAGGTAGGTCCGATTTGAACAAAATACATTTATAACAAAAAAACTTGCCAGTAGATTCGGAAAATATCAACCAGTCCCTTTTTATAATATCATTGTTGTTCAGTTTTCTGAAAAAATAATCTTGTGATGGACATCTCATTATTTCGCCAAATTTAGTGGCGTATAACTTAAAATTTATATCCAATTTCTGCACAGGGTGATTACGAGAGAAGTAATCGATAAGATCTGCGCTTATGGTTGTCCACCGTGCTGGATCAGAACTGAAAATACTTGAGGCTGATGTTGTTGGTAGTGATTCAGGCACCACCTGCTTGGAAGCGTCGTTAAAATTTCGTAAACCCCCGTCAGCCTCGTCTTCTGTGACATTCTCAGTTTTATTGGTTGAACATTCTTGCGAGTCCCAACAAGCCTCAGCTTCTTTAGGTCTAACCTCGATCGAGGAAACTTGTTTTCTCCTTCTTCTCGTCACCTTTAAATATACATTTTAGTTTGCGCCCGTCGCTTTTATTATGCTATCAGAAAGCTAAAAAGTTATTTTAAATTTGTTAAGTAATGCATTTTAAACTTGTAAAAACGAAACCCGGATGTACGAGTATGGATTAAAATTAAGCTATTCCAAAGGTGATTTGGACTGTACTATTTCTACGACTACTACTGGAGATTTTTTACAATAGTATGGCCAAACCACCCCATAGTAGGCCTACTCAAAGTTCCTTGCATTTACTGCATTCTACGGCGGACTATTATACTAATAAGAAGTGATAAAATGAAAATTCTATTATTTATAATGGAATGAAGCAATATTCCAGAATCAAAAACTAGGTTGAAATAAGTAGAATATAAAAACAACTTTCCTTTACTTACCTTACTTATAATAAATTTAACTTCCAGTTTTTAAACTAAAGATTGACTTGGGGTTGAGCGTGATTAAATACAAGCACAGGCATACACGCTCTATCGTAGTGTTTACATATTAACTTATTACACAACTGAGCTACTAAAACAAAAGACCTTAGCAGCAGGGAAAACCTCTCGATCGCGCGCAAGCGTTTGGTAGTGGGCATGGAAACGTGGCCAACTGTGTCAAACGCATGTGCCCGTCCGAGAGGTTTTCCCGGCGGCTAATGTCTTGTCATGTTCATGTACTAAAACCCTGGAATTCTGCATGGAATTTGGTAGATATAAAAGTTGCATTGTTGCAGATAAACTCAATTCTGGAATTATGGCTATTGAAAATGGCTCTATGAAAAATAAAAACATTAAAATCCCAAAATAAAATAATGTTATTTTACCGCATCATCACATTTTCGGATTTATATCTACAACAAAATTATTACTTAATATTAGCGGTCAATTTCAGTTAAAAAATGTTTATTATTTCGGGGCCTACGCTGCTGGAGTGCCTAGGGCCTACGACACCCTTAATCCGGCCCTGGCCATGTATACCTTACTCATCAAACAACGGCATTTTCGTTAATATTGTTGCAGTGTTCTGTATACAGTGTCAGTTCAAAATGCTTAAAACAATTGATCAGCCCGCCGACTGTGAAATACGGTTAGTGATTTGGTTTTTGACAGGAAGAAACATTTCAGCAACAGTAATCCGTGGGCAAATATGTATGGCCCCCAGTGCGATGAGTGACGGCAAAGTGCGTAAGTGGGTGAGAGCTTTCAAATACGGACGGCAAAATTTCCATGATGAACCGCGATCAGGCCGACCATGCGTGATCACAGAAGATTTGGTCAGTGCCGCAGACAAAAAGATTCGTTAAAACCGGCGATTCACAATTTCAACTTTAGCATTTGAGTTTCCGAATGTAGGTTGGACAACTTTGCACAAAATTGCATCTGAAATTTTGCAATTTCACAAGTTGTGCGCACGTTGGGTTCCCAGGCTGCTTACTGAGGAACACCCAATTAAAAGAATGGCTTGTGTTCTTGATTTTTTGGATCGATATCATAAGGAAGGTGATCGGTGTTTAGAGAGGAATGTCACACCCACATCTCGTCCCCATGCATGACACCAGAGTCTAAACGTCAGTCAATGGAATGGCGTCACACGGCATCACCAGTCCAAGTTAAGGCCAAGCACACAATCTCAACACGCAAGTTTATGGCAACCGTTTTTGGGGATAGACATGGAGTCCTGTTAGTCGAGTTTATGCAGCAAGGGATAACAATAAATGCAGCCGCAGTGGCGGATAGGGCCGGCGGGCGACCGGGCAGATGCCCTGTGGGCCGAATCGATTTCCGGCCGATCAAGGAACTGAAACAATCGAATCGACACAGATGATTCGGCGAGACAGCCCCTGCGCGTGCGTACAATTAATACGTTCACTCAAAAGTACATCTTCCAATGATATACAAAACGCACAGATACTACAAATGGCGAAATCTATTCTGGATAAAATATCAACTTTTAGAATAATTTTGTCTGCTCAAGTATATTTAAAATATTTCAGTATATCAAGTCAATGACGAAAGATTTGCAGACTAAAGAATAATATTGTTAAGGAGGCTACAAGCTGTTTAAAAGCTATTTCTAGAAATTTCGATTTAATATTTAACGCATCAAAATCGTTTGCAACGGATTGCAATAATAAACTAGAAAGGCTGGGTTGTGATATAATTATAAAAGAAGAACTTCCTGCAAGAAGATGCCGAAAAGTGAAACAAATAAGGCGAAGAAGAATCGCCCGATTATAATTTCAATTACTCTATCAAACAATTTGAAGATCCTGTCTCTAATTTTATTATGGATAACACCATTTCATCGATGTAAAGTAGGTTTAAAGGGCATAGGAAGTTGTATAAAGACGTACCACTTCTCGATCCCAAAAACTTTTCGAAGCCATTGTCGCCGAACTCTTTCGACTATTTATCTATATTATTAGGGTACTTTGCAGGTGTAGCAATTGATAATCTTAAGGATGAATATCAGGACCTAGTCATTAAATGGGAAATACTAAAAAATTAAATTGAAAATCATTATTTTGAATCTGATACCGAGTCAGAAGAGAGTGCCCTATCTATTAATGAGGCATTCATCTAAAGCCATATGCAGTTTTTGAAAAAATTGCGTCTTGTCTGTATGTAAATTATTCTTGAAATAAAATTTATATAGTAATGCGTACGCCAGTGTCTTTTGAAAAAATTGCGTCTTATCTGTATGTAAATTATTCTTGAAATAAAATTTATATAGTAATGCGTACGCCAGTGTCTTTTTTGTTTATAAGTTTGCACTCACCCTGTCTCTAACGCAAGTAGAATGCAAAAGAGCTATTTAAAATAAAAAATGGTAGAAAGTAGATTAAGAAGTACTATGAAGCAAACTAATTTGAAGTCACTGCTATTTGATGAACACAGAGAAGGATATTTTGGCTAAAGCAAAAACTGAAGATATAATGGAGGCAATATTTGCCCAGGCAACCTGGAATTAAAAAATATTTAAATGGCATTATTCATTTCATTTTCGTCGTCGGAATCTGCATCAATGATATTTTTTGAGTTTTGAACAAACTTCGAAATGTCTTTGTCTACCATAATTGGGGTTGTACCAATTATGAATAAGAAGTAAAAAAAATCTATAATAATTTTTCTCTTAATATTTTAGTTAATAAATATGTTTAATCTAATCACTTACTGTGTTCGTTCAAAGTGAAAACTGCGATTTTTTCCCCTCAGTTCTTAGATTTCTGTCTTTTCGAATTTTCTATATTTTTAATTGATTTTTGTTTTAATTCTAGTTAATGAAAATGATTAAGAATAATTTCTCAAAACGAAAGAAAGCGTGGACTGT
Organism: Stegodyphus dumicola; assembly: GCF_044657685.1. Classification (NCBI taxonomy): domain Eukaryota; kingdom Metazoa; phylum Arthropoda; class Arachnida; order Araneae; family Eresidae; genus Stegodyphus; species Stegodyphus dumicola. The sequence goes on along the minus strand of NC_140769.1, from coordinate 1,615,919 downwards.
ATATCACTTAGTTATTTTACATAACACTTTGAAATAGAAAAAATGCCGCCCATGTGACGACACAAGCAAACATCACTCAAAGCACTGTAGCAATAAAAAAGAGGAATAGAACACAAAAATCACATGCTTGAAGTTCGTTAACATAGCAACCATAACTGAATCATGAGACAGTAGCGCCATCTATTGTTGCAAAGATACACTAGAAATTTGTTTTGTAGCAAAAAGTACTAAACATAATATTTTAAACCGAGTTATTGAGTCAAAAGGGTGATTTTTTCACCTTCATTCACGTCAAGTATTATTTATCAAAAATTTCCAAATTTTCGACGTAAAAACAAGCTATAAAGTTCCGCGAAATTGGCAAAAATTTATGATTATCTGGAATTTAAGATAGATATCTGAATTTAAATTTTAATGATTCGTAAAATTCATTCTTGACTAAAAATGTTTCCTGAAGAAAAATTATACAGTACAAAGTACGAAATCCGGACCATATGCCCAAAAATAAGTAAATAAATAAAATAATTAAAATAAATGCCCCCTTACGAAGTCTACGAATGGAAAATATAACTACAAAAGGAAGCAAGTGGCCCAGAGCTTAAACTGCGCCGGAGTTTGGCTCCGGTACTTCTTAGTTTTGGAGATAAATTACAATTCTAGCCCTAAAGGTTTAAGCCTTATAATTCTAGCCTAAGTGACGGAGCCTAGGATTTTTCTTAGGCTCCGTCACTTCTTTATGTAACTGAACAACAGTTTCAGCATAAATTTGATCTCGAAAGTTTTATTTTTAATAAAAAATTATATTAAAAATCGGTTCTCACTTCTGAATGCATGTCTCTCTTTCCTTGCAAGATAAACCCTTAAATGAAGGTAGAGACTTTAATGAAAGAGAAAAAACCCCACCCACATGTCAAAGGCTTAGTCTCCAGTGAATTTATGACAGCGGAGCAAATTTTTTGTTCGGACGCTAGTTCTTCCCGCGGAAAAAAGCGCCTGCAGTCTTTTTGGAATTAGTAACCGAAGAAGGGGGGGATGCGAAAATTGTAACTTGTTACTTTTCCTCAGCTAACCTCGGATTTGAGTAAAGTTTGTTCCCATGTCACATTCTGCTTGAAAGCTAGAATTATATTAACAAGAAGTTACGGTCAAAAAATGTACAACTCTCCTGTCTTTCTTTTCATACCTATATATTCTCCGGTAAAATTTTCTCTATACTCTGTTATTGTTTACAGCATTCTCTTTACTCTCATTAGTGATGCTTTAACCATTTTAACATTTTAAATTGGTGTCTTTGGTAAAAGAATAGTCTTTATTTCTATCCCTTAAAGCAGCACATTATATTCAGAGATTAAATTCAACCCGAGACCGGTTGAGCTATTTCTCAGTTTTTGTGTGAAATTGTAATTTCAACCTGAATCCCAAATAAGTCAAGGTCCAGTACTTTATTTTGTTATTATTTAACTATTTACCATTATTTAATAACTTATTAAATTTTTATTTATCTCTTTGCACTCAGTTAAATTTTTAAGTTTTTCATTATATAATTAATTATTATAATCATTAATAACATAATTATTCTCATCTTTAATTATTTAATGATTTTAATAACAACTATTTAATTTTTTAATTATTAATTACTGTATTATTTTATTAGTCATTTTATTTATTTATTTATTCTTGTTCCTCTTTCCCCCCTGATGATGTTCCATAAGGCTCAGGCACTTCTAGTTTTAGAAGTTTAACCCTGGTTGTGCCGTAAATACGATTTTCCTTGCGAGATTCCTGCATGTTTATCAAATACCTGCTGGGGGAGGGGAGAGCCTCTCTGCAGGTCCTAAATTCTGCTGCCGGTTACCTCACTAAATTCTAAAAGTCTTACCCTAAATTCAATTGCTCAGTACCTCTCCTAAATTCCAAAAATTCTACCATCCCTAACGTTTGCTACTTGGTGTTTCTCTAAATTCTAAAATTTTTACCGTCACCCAAGTAACACTCCATGCGGCCACACCGGTTCCACCTGCTCTGGCACAGGCCCTGTAGGTAGGGGCGAGTTTAACATTTTTCTATTTGACTTAAACAATGCAACCCCGATGTTGACATGTCTGCATGTCATCTTACTTGATTTAAAGATTCCGATCCGGAATAGCTGAAATACCCACGATTCCGAATTTCGGACTTTGCACTGTAGCGTCTTTTTGACCTTCCAGTATTAACTTAAGGTTTACGTTTGAAATTATTTTCTTTAATGGCAATTAATTAATCTGAAAGCTTTCAGATTTAATTATAATTTAATATATATAATCGCAAAATAATTTTAAAAGAGCATATCTTTAGAATTTCCGATACACAGTCTCGCGCGTTGGAGATACAATTTTTTTTTTTGGGGGGGGGGATACAGTGTTGCCACTACTCGCTTTGAAATCGTTGACTTTTTTAATCAGAAACTCATAAATGCTTTACAAAATACGGAATAAGATAATAAAACAAGTTCCAAATGTGGGCTTCCAGATGGCCATATTCGGGTGGAGACGTACGTCATTCAAAACTGGATGGCCCTAGGTACCGTTGTTTTATCACAGTACCAGAAACATGCATACATTTATGCAGATTCTTCATTATTTAATTTCTTTAAATGTAATACAGGGTGATAATATTTGGTGGCAAAAGTTTAAAAAGTGATTCAGGCTTTTAAAGTTTTCGACGAAACGGCGTTTGGCCCTTCTTAAAAAAAAAAAAAAAAAAGTTCAATGAAAAAAAAAATGCTGGCAATCTAGAAATTCATTTATCTTAGAAATTGCAAGAGGACATTGCATACGAGTAGTCGCTGAACACTGGTAGTTCGGTCAAGGTTCGAATACCGTGAACGGGCTGGCTGCATGGGCGTTTTCGTGGTTTTCCCATGTGTAACGTGTATAAGAGCCAGTTTCCCTTAGAAAGTCCTCCACGAAGGCTTCCCTTCCCTTAGGCAGATAGCCCTAGTGTGCTTTTGCTATAATTAAAAAAAAAACTACACACCAAAAGCCACAGGTACTTCATAAAATTCTGACACCTTTCAATAAGATTATTAATAAGGATTGTTAATAGCTACTCATATGCCACACCCTAGTGCTCGGAAGGACTTTTTCAAGGCCAAATTCCAGAAATCTCGGTTTCTAAATCAGCGTCACAGGATATATTTAGCTTTTCCGCCTTTTTATTAATTTTTTTACATGTGAAGATTATGTACTGAAAAAAATCAAGAGCAAACGATCCTGCATGGAAAAAAAGATTAATCAGTTACCAATTAGATGAAGAATCTGCGAAAAAGAGCACTTGTAACATTGGGATTCTTTCAGATTTAATTTTTACCTCCTGCCAACCTATATACGTTAGCAAGGGAGCTAAAGATGGCCTATATACTGCATAGGTAAGGGAGGTTTTAAATGTCCAAAAATTGGATTTAAGTTTTCACTGAATAAGCACGAATTAGGGTCCCCAGAACAGGTTTCTCATATGTTAGGAAAGATGTCTGCATGCCTTTATGTGGGTAAGAACTTTTTCATCCACGATAGATCATATCCAACTTCCAAAAAGTTTGATTTTCCTTATTTGAACTTTCTACACTCATATAAAGGGTTGATTTGATTTTGGGTAAAATTGGACTACCGGAAGTGGCACTTTACAGGAGCCTATGACAGTGTCCCTTTTTTGTCCATTAAAAACTATTAATTTACGGTTATTAATACGGCCCATAAAAGTTTTTAATGAAAAACTTGTAGAGTCTTTGTCTTTTTGGGAGCATTCATAGTAGACCCTACGTAGAAGACTGCGTAGCGAATTCTCGCTATTTCTTTGCAGAACAAATATTGAAGAAGGTTTTAAATAAACTTTTCATTTGAACTAAATTTAACAAGATGCACTCACTAAATGCTCACCATTCACCACCACTTGTGGCTAAGTAAAATTGAACAGAAAATAAAAAAATATAAAATCACAATAATTTAGGATGCCTAAACGACTGGCTGCTTATTTATCTAAACAGCTAAATGGACTGCACGCAGCAAAGCCGACCTAGAATTATCAATGTAATCTAAAGAGGGTAGCTAACACCAACTAGAGAGCCATTTCAAACACGCAGCATAAACTCGGAACTTACTCCGCTACTACCCCCACAAACTCTTGAAAAGCAGCTTAAATAATGCTTCTGAACATACCTAGACTTTTGCTTACGACGTCATTAAAAATTTACATTTTGGCAGGAAACTGAAATCAAGAGGGAAAGGAAAGTCAACTAAAAATAATTGATTAGAATAAAATAAGGTCTTTACAAACTATATTGAAATATAATCCTTTTTTTTTTTTTTTTTTTAGCCCAAAGGGCAATTTGCCCTGTATTATATTTAAAGAAATTAAGGAATGAAGAATCTGCATAAATGTATGTATGTGTTCTCGCATTGTGATAAAACAACATTACCTAGAGCCATCCTCTCTTGAATAATATACGTCTCCACCAAAATATGGCCATCTGGAAGCCCAAATTTGGGATTTGTTTTATTTTCTATTTCATATTTCGTAAAGCATTTATGAGTTTTTGATTAAGAAACTCAACGATTTCAAAGCGAGCAGTGGCAACACTGTATAGGAGGAATATTTATATCTCCAGCTCCAGAGACTTTTGTATCGGAAATTCTAAAGATATTCTTTTTTAAATATCTTGTGATATTGTCGTTGAATTAAATTTTCTGGTTTAAGTGGGAAGAACATGATATTTAATAAATAAATGGAACGCACAAAACGTTTAAAAAACGCCTCTTTGGACGTAATAAATTTAAAAGCTTTCAGAATTTATTTATTTTTTTTATTATAGTATTTAAGACTTTTATATCGATGGGAACAACATATCAGATTTTCGTTAAAATGGCTAAATTATACATTGAAACACTGGCTAAATTATACACTTCACTTGAAGCTCTGAACAGACTTTCGTAAAAAAATATTATGTGAACATATAAAATTTCTCAAATTTGGTATTAAAAATAGGTATGTGATAGAGAATAACATATTACGTTTATAATCATTAAAAGTATTTTTGGAATTATGCTAAATGTAACGAAAATAAGTTCATTATGAAGCAGTTAAATGTGTTAGCCTCAGTCCTCAGTTTTGTATTCGAATCACTTTTCAAATAAAAGGATGTTGCCATTCAATGTTATCGCTATGTATTATTTTCAAAGAAATAACATATAAATAATGTAGCGAATATAAAAAGATATGTACAGCAACCCTTAATACTCTATCAAGAATTCTAAAGGCACGCTGCTTTTAAAAATTTTGTAATTGTTAAGTCATTGATAATTTATTTAAAAACTTTGAGGCTCAATGGGAGTTGAAAACATTATTCATTTTCTGTTATTCTATCACCCATACAGTGGATAACGATAACTATATGAGCTCCATGTACACAACCGTTCTCATGCTTTGATTTGAAAATATCGCATCGATCGAAGTATATCCTCTGGTCACAGAATATTTCAGATTCGTAAATCAGTGACTTAACAAGACAAAAGTTTTAAAAGCATCATATCTTTAAAGTTTCTAATAGAGTGTTAAGTGCCGTCATACATTTCGTTTTATAGTTGCGATATTATTTATATTTGCTATATTATTTCCTTAAAAATAAAACTTAACCATAGCATTTGTTTGCAGAATTCTTTTATTTGAAAAGGAATCCTACTTAAAAATGGAACGAGCACAAAATTGAGGACTGAAGATTATTTAATTGCTGTATAACAAGAGCTCGCCTTCAAAATGAGCTTATTTTCGTTGCATTTAGCTTAATTCCAGGAATTTATTTAATGCTATATGTTGTTCTCAATCGTATAAATCTAAGTACAAAATTTGAGAAGTTTTGGATTTTCTCATTATATATTTTTTTACGAAACTATGTTCAGGTCAAGTACCACTTCCGGTTTACCAATTTTAACTAATATCTAATATTAGGTTTTAACGGAAGTTTCCCGCCACCGCAAATATCGTCTGCGCAAACAGTTCACGTTGGCGTGTTTAAATCAAATATTGTCAAACGATTTTTGGCATTTGAAAGAAAGAAACTCGCTTTAGAACACTGTATTGTGAAATTTGTAAACAAATATCGTTATCATTAAGCACAAGGTGTCTGAAACGGAACTATCACGCTTCCACATTAAAACCTTTCATTAGCAGGAAATCATAGATTTGGATGGTGATCACTACCCGCACTAAAGGTACTATTTCCATGTTTCATTTTTCTAACTTTATTAAAAACGTTTTTTTTTTTTCGCGGAAAACTTTCGGTTACAACCAGATGTTGTTTCCATTAATATAAAAGTCTTAAATGCTAAAACTGAAAAGGTTTGGATCATATTTAATTTCATATTTTTCTTTATAAGCTGTTATGGACTTCAGGCAAAATACCACTTCCGACCGTCCATTAAAAACTATCCAAAATCTTATCAAGTCTTCATATGAATGCATAAAGATTAAATACGGAAAATAGAAATTTTTAGAATTTTCATACAAGAGTTATCGTGGACGAAAATATCGTCACACAGATCAGGACAAACTGAGATCGTTGTAAAAATTGTCGAAATATGTAGAAGCTCTTAATTTGTGTTTATTTACTGTAAACTTACTATCGAATTTTTGAATCGAACACTTTGCCTCCATTACCTATATAGCATTAAGTTGGCGGGAAATAAAAGTATATTTTTTGTAAGATACTTCTATTATTTAATTTGCAGAGTATAGGAAATATAATGTTATATCTTTTAATAACACATCCATGATGAATTACAAATGCAGATCTAGATTGCAGAAATATGAACAGCCGAAGGAAAGATTGGTATCACCTCTAGCCAAATTATACCTCGCAGAAATGAAAATCACCTGCCTTCTCATACCTTTCCCTATTCTGTCACGTGGATAGAGATGAATTCATTCCACCACCACGGCGATCGAACATCGATTACTCAGAAGCCAATCCCAGCCACTTAATGTTCCCACCCGTTTCCAATCCAATATTTCATCTCAAGCATCATCCATTTTAACTGAAGTTCCCTAATTGTAGTTAGCAAATTTACGAAATCGATATTTCTTTTTGAAGGTTACGCGTATTTCTCAATTGGATTAAGATGCATTAAAGTTCCATTTATCTGGATAGCTATTGTTCTATAAACAAAGAACATAATTTATGTTTAAGAACATATGTTCTGTAATGAACTGTCTGTGTCAGTTGATTCCCAACACTTTTCTTGCATCGATGACAGCACGGAGCCGATTTCGTTACATTAAATATTCTAACTGCGTTCATCAAGAACACCAATCAGATGCAATGCGCAATAAAAGCTGATCTTTATATTAAGACTTCAAACGAGTGGTCCCTGTTCTCTCTGCGCTTCTACAAACGGTTGCCGTATAGCGGCAACAACGTGTGCTTCTTTACCTACCTTCTCTTTTAAAATAGAGCTTTTTTCAACGAATCCCTTACGTTTTTATCTATAATATACAGTATACAACATAATTATAATACAGATAATTGTTTATAAATATAACTTTAAAACAATGATTTGATTAAGGATATGAACAAACGTTTTGGAAAAAAAAAATGGATTATTAGATTTATGTTTTATTTTTAATTAATTAAATAACATCTTTTCTTCAGATTATTAATGTTATTAATTTTGCAAATATAAACAAGTTTTCAGGAGTAAAATCACATTCTTATTGCGCCAAACTTCGATTTTAATTAACGTAATGGCTGCCCTTGTAATGCTGACGCAATTTTTTTTTAGCCATAAGCGCGTTATCCCAGTAGGGCTATTAATTTCCAAATGGCATTTTGAGTCGATTCATTTTTCAAACTGTTGCCACCCAATATTATCGCCATGTATTATATTTAAAGAAACTAAATAATGAAGAATATCCATGAATGCATGAATGTTTCTCCCGTTGTGAAAAAACAACGGTACGTAAAGCCATCCAGTTTTGAATAACATTAGGACCGAACATGGGCACTTGAAAGCGCGAGTTTCGAATTTGTTTTATTATCGATTTCAAATTTTGTAAAACTTTAACGAATTTTCGGTTAACAAACTCAACGATTTAAAAGCGAGCAATGGCAATATTGTTTGTTGTTTGACTTCTAAATTAATACTTTTATCCATCTTATAACATGGTTTCCTTCAACAACAACAAAAAAAAAAAAAAAAAAAATCTGAAATTTTCAGATTTTAAATTACGTTCAAAGGGGCGTTTTTTTAACGTTTTGATTGTTACCTTTATTTATTAAATATCATGTTCTTTGCACTTAAACCATAAAATTCAGTTCAAGAGCAGTATCGCAAAATAATGTTAAATTAAGCATATCTTTAGAATTTCCGATATACACAGTCTCGCGAGCTGGAGATAAAAGTATTTTTTTCTATATAACGTTGCCATTTCTCGCTTTTAAAGCATTGAGTTTGTAAATCAAAAATTCGTTAAAGTTTTACAAAATATAAAATCTATAATAAAACAAATTCCAAATTTGGGATTTCAGATGCCCATATTCGCAGTAGGATTTCGTCATTCAAAATTCGATGGCTCTATGTACCATTGTTTTATCACAATGCGAGAAATAGACAATCATTTATGCAGATTTTTCATTATTTAATTTCTTCAAATATAATGCAGGACTCTAACATTTTGTGGCAACAGTTTGAAAAGTGAACCGACGTTTATGAGTCCGACGCAAAATGCCAAAACGAAAGCAATAGTCCTTCGGGACTGAAATCCCTTTGGACTAAAAAAATGTGGAGACCCTCATATAGCACTGCCACATGGTTTCGTTCTAGCACGTTAATGAACAACATATTTCGATTACACGATTTTTATTCTAAACATTTAAGTTGACGTCGCGTGTAGTACACAAAAAAGCCTTATTTTTTTATTTAAAAAATAAAATAAATTCCGAGGATACCCGCATTCTGTCACATAGAAATTCTTTTGAAACTGAGTCGTGCCCATCATTTACGCAATACGTATGTTACGTTCCAAGTGTTAAGTTTAGAGATTGCATAAATTACGTAATTGCGCTTTCGGAAGAAATTGTTTGGGTAATGTGTTGTTAATTAGTTTTGTCTTTTTTAGGAGTTATTATTGCGAAATTATACTTCAGTCCCAAACTATGTCTGAAAGGGAAAAAAAAAAAAAAAAAAAAAAAAAGCCTTTAAAAGAAAATTTGTTTCTTTGGACGTAAAAACACAAATTTTCAATCGTTGGTTAAAAAGATATCTGACTTTGCAAAGAGTTTAAATATAAATGAAGGCAACAGTGGCACCATAAAGATGATATTTTGTTTCAAAACGTTTTCGACACGTACTGTTTTGTATTGGTTGATGCAAGGTTCCAGACTACTCAATTTTATTCCAAGAATCTATCTACCGCGTTATAGGAGGGATATCCGTATCGTTAAAATTATAAATTCTTCTCCGATGCAGGGCTTGATTTCTAAAATTAGAAGTTCCGAAGCCCTCTGTAAGACCATCAGGAAAGAGGTACAAGAGTAAATAAATAAATAAAATGGCTACCGAAATCATTAATAATTTAAAAATTAAATAATTAATTATTACGAGAATTTATAATGATTACTAAATTAATATTAACAATCAATATATTATTTTAATTAATTAACAATTATTTTTCAATTAATTAGCAATTAATTACAATTAGTCACCGAAATAATAAAAGATGAAAAGTAATTATATGATTAAAATTAAACAAAATGTACAGAGATAAATTAAAATTTAATAAGTGATTTTTAATATAATTTTATTGCTAAAAATAAAATTTTCGAGATCAGATCTCTACTGAAATTGTCGTTCAGAAGAAGTGCCGGAGCCTTCTTATTTAGGGCTCCGGTGTGCTCCGTCTAGAACTATGATTTATTCCAAAAACTAAGTACCGGAGGTGGGATCCGGCGCAAATTAAGCTCTACTTTGATGTGGAAGGCAATATAACATTTCGAAGTGCACAGATTTCTAATCCCCCCCCTCTCCTTCATAAATTCATTTACTTTCGATTTACTCTGAAATGACATTTCTGGAATCATTCAAACGTGCGGTAGCAAAAACGGTGACACGTTTTTCACATTAGAAGACTGCCATCCCTCCTCCCCCCTCGTCTTTTCTTTCCAAAAGATTTCAATTTCGCCAATAATTGGCCTTCCAGGAATAGAGGAACCGCGATAACCTATTTAAAGAAAGATTATCGTGAAGACAAAAATTATTTTGGGGGCGATCAACTCGTATCCCATTTCCCAATAATTGCCAAACTGAACGATCTTGCTGCCAATTTTATTTTTAGAAGGCGACCTCAAACCACTGCAACTGTAGTCGACAGCTGCAAGGAAAGACACACCCAAAATTCCAAAATTGCAGGTCCTCCTTAATGACAGAGACAACTCCCTGCCTGGGAGGAAGACGACACGAGTGTCTTCGCTGAGGGCATTGAGCAGGTAAGCAGTCCCAGCCTCGCTGTTTTTTCTATTTCACAACACACCTGCGACCCCCCATAAGGACGGGCCTTTTAATGTTTTTCGAACTGGTTTGGAAGGAGTTGAAGTTGTTTTTCTTACTGATGGTGCGAAGTTTGGTATGAAATAAGACGTACTAGAAATTCCTCCTGGTTGAGCCCACAATTTATGATTGCTTGGAATGAATGAAACGTGCTTTCGATTTGAAAAACTACTATGCCAAAAAAAAAAAAAAAAAAAGTAATAAAAAAGGTGTAGTTTTTCTTAGAAAGAGAGAGATGAAAAAGTGGCTAAATGCTGTAAGCTTATAGAGTAGGCGTGTCTTGGTTTGTTGTTCGTGAGCATGCAGTTGCGTAATTCAAATGAAGCTTGTAAAAATAGTTCTTCTGAAGAGGTTTTAAATATTTATAAACCTCAGGGGTCGTATTTTTACATAAATAAGTTGACTCTAATGTGTAAAGCTATATTTAACAAAAACATAAAAGTTAAAAACTCAGTATTTATGGAAATGGGATGCCGTGCATTTAAAATTTGTTTAGATGTATTTGCACCTTCTCAAAAAGAAAAAGAATTTTAATGTTTTTACGTGCCCTTGGTTTAACAATACACTATTTCTTCTAATGTTTTTATAAATATTCGATTTAATAGATAAATATTATTATGTTATTTATAAACTGAAATAAAAATATAAAAAATTAATATAAATATATTTTTATAAATAGAAACTATAAAATATTTCTCCCACCTTCTTAGCATGCCTTCTCTGTGTAGTGGTCAGCAAGCTCGGCGCGTATTCGAGAGGCCCGAAGTTCGACTCTCAGCCAGGGCATTGCTCATTTTTCACGTCTGTCAGCATCAAAAATCCTAATGTCTCTACAGTGGCGTCCGAACTAAAAAAAAGGTGGTGGATGATGATTATTTTTGGATTATTACCACCAGCATTTGGTAATTGGGTCTCCTAATCCCCAGTCGCCCTTTAAAAGGGGCAGTATATAAGATATTTCTCCCGCCTTCTTAGCATGCCTTCGTGATGTAGTGGTCAGCAAACTCGGCGAATATTCGAGAGGTCCGAGGTTCGAGTCCCGGCGAGGGCATTGCTTATTTTTCATCTTTCCTAGTTCGAAATAACCTAATGACTCACCTAGTGTTTAACAAAATATTTATTAAACACTCTCCATAATGGATATCACAAAGAAATATGTAATAGCAAAGCTGCAAAATCCATTGGAAATCATTAGACGTCCTAATAATAAATATAAATAATCCTTAGTTATAATTTTCTCCAAATTTGTCCCATGCTTTTTATTATTTTATTGCAATGAACATACATTTGACGGTGATAGATTTCGAAACTCATGAGTTAAGGATTTTATTACTGACATTTTTAAGAGAATATAAAATTTTGAACAATAATATTGCATTAATATTGCGTAACATTGAGAGTGACCGTCTCGTACCACCTACCTCTCTAATAGGACAGACTCTGAAATAGATCAGCATGGCCCGGATTTTGATGTCCTAAATGTTCAATGAAAATTGCCCTTAAAAATGGTAGGAAAATGTACTTTAAATGCAAAACTGTGCCCTTAAATAATTTTTTAAAAAATGTCCCCCTCCTACCCAAAAAAAGTAATAATATAAAAAATGACACAATTAATAGACATTGACAAATGGATTAAAACTCAGACAATATACATACCTGTCACTCGAATTTTATTTTTTCTTCCGAATTTTCGACCTTAAGGGGATATCCACCACCACCAGAATTGCACTGAATTATTAAACGCTTCTTGATGTTTTCCGAGAATGAAAGATCTTTTACTGTCAGTATATAAGTTTTTATAGCGTGAGAAACTTCTTTCTTCATCTACTGCAATTACTGGAGCATACTTAAAAAAAAGGGGGGGAAGTTAGCTTATCTTCTTAGTTAACTCTTCTACGGTATCAAAAGAGTCTGTTTTTGCTGTTAAGATGAGAGACATTTTCCGCATAGTTCGGAAGCCACAGTTTTTAATCAAAACAGTGTTGAATTTAGTACAATTTCACAACACGGCCAAAGTTTGCCATACAAAGCCGGTAAGCTTCTGTTTCAGGAGCCTGGAAATATGCAGGGTTATACTTGCCTCTCGACTGGATGACACTTTTTAAAGTCCCAGTTTACCATTCCAGAGCACCAAGAGGCCATACTTTGCCATTCAAGGGCGGAAAGCTTCTGCTTCAGAAACCTGGAGCATGAGAGATACACCTGCACAGGCTTTTGGACTGGATGATATACATTTATAGACCTCACCAAGATTTTTTTTTTTTTTTTCTTAATTGCAAATCATAACTAAAACACTGAAATCAAATAAAAATCCACATCAGTTACTTTAGCAGATTATTAAATAGCATCCTTTCTTATTCTTTGCCGACTCACTGAAATTTGCTTATTGAGTGTTAAAATTGAAACAAGAACGGCAATATAAAGACGGTAGAAGAATAAAATATAAGACTGTGTCAAGTTTCATCAAAGACGGAATTCTGACGGATGGTAAGACTTCTGAAAATTGGCACTTCGACCGCACTTTAAATTCTGGTAAACGGGCTGTCTGGACGGACTTTTTAATGACTTTTTTTCTATGTGTAACGCTGATATGAGCTAGTTTAAGAAAGAATATGAACTAGTAATGTAAATATGAACTTGTCCTTGTATGTAACGTTGCAGAGTCATTAGGTTTTTCTTTAAAGCAGAAGACATGAAAAACATGCAATGCCTTCGCCGGGACTCGAACTTGGACCTTTCGAATACGCGCCGAGTGTGCGACCATTACACCACGAAGACATGAAGAAAGGAGGGAGAAAATATCTCATTTTAACAAATAGCTACTTAAGCTATTTGTTAAAATGAAAGAATGCTTTACAAATCGAATTCTATCTCATGACTTTGATGCATCATATAAACGAAATAGTTCATTATATGATTCTTTGATTACGCTTCCAAACTCAAATTGTTTCTCCTCCTTCATTGACTAAAATCGATTGGATTGTATTGATTATGCTAAAACTCATCACGGCTATCTTTGACTGTGATCTGACAGAGGGAATGTATCTAATAAAGCCTCGCGATAATTTAATTTCCTTTAGAAAATACGCCATAAAGAATAGATATACTAGATCCCAGATCAGAGACATTCTTCTACATATCCAGAGACTTGGACTGGATATCTGTCAAAGTCTAACTCCCATCCGTATAACTTTACTATTGTGACTTACTTTCACTGCCATAATTTATTGTTTTAATTTAATGTTTATACAAATTCCTTTCTTTGGAAAAGTGCGGTTGGGTCCAGTATAAATTCTGTGATTTTGTCTTAAAGGATTATTTCCGATAAATCACCATTTCCATAATGCAATGCCGATGGGCGGAACTTCCAAACATTGAACAAACATTTTGATTTTTGGATGACTCAATTGCCTAAGATTTCATGTACAAACATTTCCCTGTATTATATGTCAAAATGCTATGCTTTTTCCACCGCCGTCCAGCGTATAGCGGTTAGTGATGCTAACTGGTGTACCGATGGACCTGGGTTCGAATACCGGAGAAGGTATGGATGTTTATACGAGTATAGTGTCCGTGCGGCATGGAGGCACTTAAAATACATGGCGAGCCGAAAGTTCACTCGAGAGGTTGGTGGAAGGGGAAGAGGAGTGGGAGTAAAACTATATTTATATGTGGCACTATAAGTTTTTGGAGAATTGTTAAAAATGTCATCCTGCCTGGAAGCTGTAACAGATGGCATCTGCCAACATGATAATTACACCGAGAGACTCGTCAAGTCTTAGGGTCTGTGGTCATTTTGGTAGTGTTTCCAGGGTGTTCTTCCTCAAAATTGGAACGGAAGCTTATCAGTTAGCTAGGTTCAGCAATACCTCAGTTAATAGTGGTACTACGGAGGTACTTGCCTAGCTTCTATCTGTACCTGTCTGGGAGAGTAATGGCGAAACTTTTGAGCTCGGCGCATCAAAATTCGGAAAAAACCCTAGTTTAACTCTGCTACCTGTCGCATATAGAATCATCCGTCTACCATCTGTGTCATCCACTATCAAGAACCCACTCGAATGCACTCGAGGTAAGCGCAGCACATGTTGATAAAGAAAAGACCGTTGGCAAGAGATGAATACTTTTGCATTACGTAATTTTTTTTACCTCCATGGGCGCTGCTGGAAATGCGTGATGCGAGACTCCTTCGCGTGTCACTTGCGATACGCGTATTATAGGTTCACCATTGCTATTTTCGGGGAAAGGTTGCTTTCTCATTGAACAGATAGCTCATAAAGAGATTGATTCATAAAGATTTTAGCTCATTATTCACGTTATGGGATATTTTCTCCCTCCTTTTTTCATGCCTTCGTGGTGTAGCGGTCGCACACTCGGCGCGTATTCGAAAAGTCCAGGTTCGAGTCCCGGCGAGGGCATTGCATGTTTTCCATGTCTTCTGCTTTAAAGAAAAACCTAATGACTCTGCAACGTTACATACAAGGACAAGTTCATATTTACATTACTAGATCATATTTTTTTTTAAACTAGCTCATACCCGCGTTACACATAGAAAAACGTCCGTCCAGACAGCCCGTTTACCAGAATTTAATGTGCGGTCGAAGTGTCAATTTTCAGAAGTCTTACCATTCACCAGAATTCCGTCTTTGATGAAACTTGACACACTCTTATATTTTATCCTTCTACCGTCTTTATATTGCAGTTCTTGTTTCAATTTTAACACTCAGTAAGAGAATTTCAGTGAGTCGGCGAAGAATAAGAAAGGATGCTATTTAATATTTTTCTTAAAACATTTTCGCTTATGTTTTAGGCAATGTTTGATAGTATGTGTCTAACTTTATCGCCTCTTTAGCTGATAATTGTTAGAGTTCGCTGAGCACTTCTTTGCCAATATACGCATCTGTTTCAGAAAAGCCGCTGAAGTAGTTTCACATCTCATAAAAGCTTTTTATTGGATATTTATTGAGTTTTGTTGGTAGCAGATCTTTTTATGACTTCCTGTGGTACTGGAGAGAGTAAATATAGCACTTGTTTTAGCCCAGAAAGGCTATGAATTTTGCTTTGACATTTTGCGTTGAATCACTAGAAAGGGCGCATCACTTTTCAAATTGTTGCCACCAAATATTACAGCCTGCCTTAATTTTAAAGAAATTACATAATGAAGAATTTGCATCAATGTATATGTATGTTTCTCGCATTGCGATAAAACGGCGGTACCTAGAGACATCCAATTTTGAATAACATAATTCTCCACCGAGTATGGGAATCTGGAAGCCCGAATTTGGAATTTGTTTCATGATCGATTTCATATTTTGTAAAACATGAACGAATTTTTGATTAACAAACTCAGCGATTTCAAAGCAAGCAATGGCAGCACTATACAGATGGGAGGGGGGAAAGCATTTTCATCTCCAGCGCGCGAGATTGTGTACCGGAAATTCTGAAGCTATGCTCATTTTAAAATTATTTTGCGACATTGCTATTGAACTGAAATTTATGGTTTAAGTGCGAAGACCATGATATTTAATAAATAAAGGTAACACATAAAACGTTAACAAATAAAACTCCCTTTTGGGGGTAATGTAAAATCTGAAAGTGTTAAGATATTTTTTTTGGGGGGGGGGCAGAGCGCCAGGTGAAGGACCAGATCCTACGAAGCTGTGGTTGAGGGTGCTGCTCTTAATCAGCACTGGCATAGCTGGTGCTTTTGCCAAACGGGGCAGTCCCTGAGTTTGCTGCTGAGGCGGTTAATGAATGTGCCGCCTTTCTTGATATAGGACAAACGAATAAATGATACAATGACATACGGGGAAATAAATTAAACCTACATTTATTTTTGAGCAAAAAGTTTAAATTTCATAATAATAATAAATATACCTGAAAAGAGGGTACATTGTATTCAGTGCAAGAGTCTAAAAGAATGCTACTGCAGGAGTTCGAGAAAAGAGAGATATAATATGGAGTAAGAATGCACTTCCCGAAAAAATTAGCGGAATTATGATTCAGGTATTTTCTCTTTCTCTGGTCATTTGAAGCAATGATTTTGAAGTGAACATCAAAGATTTTCGTTAAAATACAATTGATCTAGCGTTCCTTTTAGTGGTAAATATGGCTGCCGCCAAACGAAACAGTACAGTGATGTTTTCATATGCAAAGTCATTCAGTTTGCGAATG
Organism: Stegodyphus dumicola; assembly: GCF_044657685.1. Lineage (NCBI taxonomy): Eukaryota > Metazoa > Arthropoda > Arachnida > Araneae > Eresidae > Stegodyphus > Stegodyphus dumicola. The sequence goes on along the minus strand of NC_140769.1, from coordinate 1,599,177 downwards.
AAAATGGAAATCGTGTTGTGAATGAAATGGAAATGGAAATCAAGGGTGTTTGGTGTTGGTGAAAGATGGAACGGATGATGAATATTTATTTATGGATCACAGTAACAGTGATGGTAAAGATGAAACAGAAATTGATAATGTGCCTGAAGATATAACGGAAGACAAACATCACAAACGTTTCATGTACCCCACAACAAAAAGTTTTGAAGTTCAAAACGTATGTCATTTCTTTTAAATAAAAGGCATACGTACAGGTAAAAATGTAACTTTTGTATGCTGATTTTTTCCATATTTTTAATCTATAATTTTTATATCCGACGTATAAAGAGCACCCGTAAATTTCGATCATACTTTTGGTGTTAAATGTGCGCCAAAAGTATGATCGAAATTTACGGTAAAATATATAGTAAAATAATACAATGTTCTAATCACTATTTATTTCTTTTAATTTGTTAAATTTTTATACATATCAGCATAAAGTGATCGTTTTGATTGGTTCTAAATTCTCTGATTACAAGATGCATATCGAAATTCTTGGAATTATAAAATTTAATAATATTTGAGAAAGAAATGAGAAATCCTAGAAAAAAAACTTCCCGTTAACCGATTGGGTATAATACCTGTAAAGCTACTTTCTTAGCACGATCTTGTGCTGTACGGAGAAAACATATTTAGGACTATAAAACTTGCCTGACGATAACAAACTAGTATTTTATAACTGCTCCGAAGAATAAAGTAAGTGAGTTGTTAAATTATACCATTTTAAATCTTCTAAATTCTTTCATTTATTTATTAATACAGAAAAAATGGCCATTTAATCTCAAGAAAGTAAGTTCCAACTGTCTTTCTAGAAACATACAAATCAGACATTAATCTTTACAAATAGCTTTTATATCGGCATTGTTAATTTAAAATAAAAAAATGGTTAGATAAATATATTAGAACAGTTATTTTCAAAGTATAGATCAGTTGACAACATTGGGCGCCTCGAAAAATTGTGAAGTATAGTGAACCCTAGGATCACGAATATAATTCGGTTCTGAAGGCCGTTCGTCAGCCAAAATATTCGTAAACTGAAATAATTTTGATAATATAAATGAATGTAAAATGGATTACAGTAGCTTCCTCTTAATGTGATCACTTTTACTCACGGCTATTTTCATAGCATTGACCGAATGATAACAGTAAACAAAGACAAAAAGTATTCTTCAAATTGTGAGGTGTTTTCTCCCTCCTTTCTGCATGCCTTCGTGGTGTAACGGTAGCATACTCGGCGCGTATTCGAGAGGTCCAGATTTGAATTCCGGTGAGGGCATTGCTTATTTTTCATGCTTCAAAAATACCTGATGTCTGTAGCGAATGAGCAATAAAATTGAACTAACTAAAGATTACGCTTGTACGCTTGTAAATACGCTATAACTCACACTATACGCTTATAAATTATAAATATAAACATATAAATATTTATTTTCCAAGCATTAAAAAAAAGTCGCGACTAGTGGACTGTCTCATTGTCTGCAAGCATTATGAAAAAGTTCATTTATGAGCGATATGTAATGTTTCTGAAAATTATACGACCGATGTTGTGCTTCTGATCTTAACACTGGGAGGGGGTTCCTTATATCAACATTTACAGGGAGTTCACCAATTTAATCTTTCCGTTCTTCAGAAAATTTTTTCCATGATGTGCTAGGATTTGTTTCAGAAAGACCCTGGCAGATATCTTCTATCAGAAGAAGAGAGACCTGTGCCCGATTGTTCTCGAAATCAGCAGAATTCTTAAAAATCTGCCTCAAACTAACGATTTTTTTCTTTTGTTTAATTTTAAATGGTTGACCGAAATAGAAACCAAGCAGTTTATTAACTTAATCCCTTACTTCGTGACATTCTTCAGTCATTTGGCACTTTTCAAAATTTATTTTGACCTTATTTGGAGAATTTAATTGGGTTTGAAAAATTCGTTCTCTAATATTTTGATCATATTAATGGAATTATCGATTTCAATAAGCGATATATTTCCCATGCTTTTGCATACAAACGGGCAAGACTTCGGCAATCAGATAACAACAGCGGAATGATAACATCAACCGCGATCACATTAAGCGGCGTCTATTTTAATTCGTTCATAAATGAAAGATGATTGCTTATTTTAATTTTACAATAGAATTTTTTGCACAAGTTGCACAAAACCGATAAAATTCAGTAAAGTAAGACCCCCGCGTCCATCAAAGAAGAGCGTAATATGAAACAGCGTTAAACCTCATGTAAATAATGGCATCATCAGGGGAAGATGGGTAGAAAATTGGTCAGGTATTTTACCATTAAATTTATTAATTATGTTTTTATAACAATAAAACAAAAATTTATTTCTTACAAATGTAGAAACATAATAAACGAATATACATATAAAAATCAATAAAATTCTAAGTCAGTATGTTTACATTTCAGATCATTCAGTCTCTTCTGTATTTTTAATTTTCTGCCTTTTTATCAAGAAGGTATCTAATGTAATTTGCGTTTTTCTTTTGCGCTCTGTAAGAAGTTGTTGGTACGTGCATAAAGCATCCATAACACCCCGTCTTGCTTTTGAACTCCTGTCAAAATTTGGGTCATTTTAAATAAACTGGTTCATAATTTCTGTTATAGTGGTCAAACTGGTTTTTAGAAACGCTGTAGAAAGTTCTTTTTGCTCTTCTTCAGAATCTCTACTTTCAATATTTTTGTGTTCTTCTTGGTCCGCTAATTCCTTGAGCTCATCATTAGAAAGACCTGCTGCTGTTTCTTGCACTATTTCTTCGACATCTTCCACATTTACCTCATCTAAACCGGTTTGTTTCGCTAATTCCACTATTTCATTCATATCGACAGAGTGTCCAGTGTCACCGCCCTTGCTTAGATCTGGCCAAATGTTCTTCCACAACCCTTTCAAACATTTTTCTGTTACCTCATTCCAAGAAAGGTTTATGTTTTCTACAGCATTCATGATATTGTAGTTTTTCCGAAACTCTCTTATTTATTGTTTCTCTTCTCTGTTTTTTTTTTTTCCTAAACATCTGTCTAAATGTTCGCCGCAGGTAATAAGCCTTAAAATTTAATAAAACGCCTTGATCCATTGGTTAGATTAATGCAGTTGTGATAGGTGGCAAGAAACCCACTTCGACTCGAATGCATGTTATTAAGTCAGATAAATTCGTTGGATGGCTTGGAGCATTATCAATTAAAAGTAGTGCTCTTGATTCAAGTTTTTTAAATAGCGTTTAACAAATGAGCAAAAATATTCAGTGAACCAATTCTGGAAAATTTTCATAGTTATCCATGATTTTTTATTAGACTTCCAAATTACAGGTAAAGTTGATTTGGATATTCTTTTCATCGCTTTTAGGTTTTTGGAATGGTAAACAAGTAGTGGTTTTAATTCTTCATTTGCATTACCACCCAGTAGAAGTGTTAAACGATCTTTTGCAGATTTAAATCCTGGTGCACGTTTTTCTTCACGGGATAGAAATGTTCGTTTTGGCCTACGTCTTCCAAAATAGGCCTATTTCATCAACATTAAAAACCAATTCTGAAGGATAGTTTCCTCGTTCAGTTATTGTTTTTAATGTCGCTGGGAATTCAACCGCCGCTTTCGTATCACCACTTGCTGTTTCTCCTGTAATCTGTATATTAGGAAAATTATTTCTATGTTTAAATCTATTAAACCATCCTCGACTTTCAACAAAAGTTTCACTTGCCTCGACCTGAATGTAATTCAAAGTTTTTCTTGCTCTTTCCATTATAATAGCAAGATTAATGGCATATTGCGTTCAATTTCGTCGTCAATCCATATAGAAAGTCGTTTTCCCATTTCCTCTATTGTATTATTTTTGAACGGGTAATTCTAGTTGCAGAGCTTGTCGTAGTTGCAGTTGCCGATGACAGTATTTTTTTCTTTATTCTTAAGAATAGTCCTTATTGTTTCAGTTGCCAAATTCAATGCGGCACCAACTTGAGATTAACGTTCACCAGTATCTAATCTTCTAATCACTTGCATTTTAGTTTCTAGTGAAATGCTTTTTCTTGTTGCTTTATTTTCGCGTTCTTTTCTTGGATGACGAACAAATTAAAAAGGCAAAGAAAATCATCTATGAACTTTCATTAAGAATGAAATTATTCTCAGAACAATTGGAGAATTCGAATCAGGATAATCAAATTGCAGTCATTGCAATTGAGTCTCTATCATCCTTTTCCAGTGATGAATTAGATTTTCAGAAATATTTTTGGATAATATGGAAAAGTCTAAGAGAATGAAAAATAAGGCAAAGTCAATGAAAATAAACAAGAGCCTTTAGATATAAAAATGAAAAAATACAAACAAGATTTCTACACGGCCTTTGAAGAAACAGAGAAATATGATTGCGCTTTCAAGACACCTCTTTTAGAACTTATAAAAATCTATCCTGAAAAGTCAAAAGAAGTATCCCTAACAGTAACAGCTTTTCCTCCTACTCAAGCTAGTGTGGAAAGACTCTTCTCACCTCTGAAGTTTATCAAATCGGATTTATGGCCCTCCAACAAAGAAAATCTTGCCGAAGCTATACTTTTTCTTAGAAATAACTAATGCCTGTTTCTCCATTTCATAATAAATCCTAATTATTATAAATAATTTGCTATGCCACATCATTTTTTTTTTTTTTTTTTTTTTTTTTTTTTTCTGTAGCATCTATTACTTCTTTCATGTTTAAAAAATAAGCTGTAGCCCATGTGTATATGTAATTTTTACAATTTCCAATGTTTAATTTTTGAAAATAATATTGAACTGAAATGCATAAACACGAGGGTGTCGGGGGACGGTTACTCGAGCATTATCAAATATTACTGCAGAAATTCCTTTTCACTCAAAATTGAATTAGCTAAAATGCTTAATAGGAATGAGTTCTTTGGGTATCAGCATTGGTTCGTAATCCCTTCTATTCACGGAAATATTTGGCCTGACTTGAATTGCCGGTTTGGCTTCGCCTTATTGCTCGAGTAGAGGACGAAACACCTTCATATTTATTTCTTAATAATTGTTCATTGAACGGGAGTTGGTTTGTTCCCCTTGAAAATTCAACTAATTTCCGATCAATGACAATAATTAAATACATTTAATTTAATTCTTGCCTTCAATTGAAATTTTGTTATTCATGATTTAATTCCAGTCCCCGTTAAAACATTTTTAACAATTTATATTCAACTTATTCAAAGCATCTTTCAAAATAGAACTTACTAAGTATGGATTCACTCTTTTAAGATAATTCTACTTTAATTAAACTTAGAAGATAATATAATCAATATTATTTAGTAAATAAATTATTATTAACTTACTTTGCAGCCTATTGCGCAAGTAGTAGAATAACATGATGTTTATCGCACTAATTGAATTTAAAATCATACAACATTGTATAAGACATATACTGTTACTATACTGTTACTAAAAAAATGGGCCTATTTCCTGCCTTTAGACTGTCCATTAGCTCTTGGACAGCGAAAATGCCTTTTTCCTTTCTTAAATTCTTAATCATTGCGACACGACAATTAGCCAGAAATTAATTAATTTCCATTCACTAGTATTTTCCAAAAATCTTAACAGACGGTCTCTCTCAGATAAGAACTCCACAAAATACATCCCTCAAGAATTCCAAGTCCCACCCACTACCATAAATTACTTCACCCAAGTCTTACCGACTGATATTATTCAAAGCCCCTACTGCCGCTAAGAATTTTCGGACACCCTACACTTCTGAGTCAGACACGAAGAGAACACTTTGCCAACTCCCCCACTAGAAAGAATGTAAGTTACTTAATACCTTTCTGGCCTTTATATCTTCATGTACATTCACTGATCTTATTTATATTACTATTATTTTTATATTTTCTTTGATTTGTTTTTACAAAGTTTGCATTATTTATCTTTTTTATAATCTTCTATGTTTATTTCAACTTTACTTTGAATTCGATTTCATAATGACAATTTCCAATGTTTAATTTCTACAAATAATATAGTACTCAAATGCGTAACGATGAAAGTTTTCCTACTATTCGCGGAAATATTTGGCCTGACTAGAATTGCCGGTTTGGCTTTAACTTATAACTCGAGTAAAGACGAAACACTTTCGTATTTACGTATTTTTATCAATTATTGTTCATTGAACGGGAGTTGGTTTGTTCCCCTTGAAAAGTCAACTAATTTCCGATCAATAACAATGATTACATGTTTTAATTTTTCCTTTTACAATTGTAATATTATTCTTCGTGATGATTTAACTCCAGTACCCGTTAAAACATTATTAACATTTTGCTTTCAAATTACTTCAAAACATCTTTCAAAATATAACTTACCAGTATGGATGCACACTTTTAAAATAATTCTACTTTAATTAAACTTAGGAGATAATATAATCTATTTATCAATACTGTTTAGGAAATAAATTATTATATACAATGTATATATATATATATTGTTACGAATTTGGTATTTAAAAAGCTAATATTAGTTCAATTATAAATTAATTGGTTTTATTTCTCGCGCAGTGCAGCGCGTGACGAATATTAAAAGAAAGCTAAGCCGGAAAATTGAAAATACAAGAGCGCGTGCATTAAATAAATAAATATCTCTTTTTTGATTTCGAGAAAGTACTGGAAAATTCTAGCGCGTGATTTTAAAATCTTATAAAAGGAGGAAAACATCTCAGTTTGTAGTAGTTGCTTGCTTAGTTTGTTGTTTAGAAAACTGCTCTTGTTGATTGTAGCGAATTCGCGGATTAGCGTTCTTTAGCTGTTTTGAATTACGTTCTGTTGGATATTTGAGTAGTTAAAAGATAACTACTGTGAGGTATTGTAATACTGCATGATAATTTGAGAAAATTTAAGCATTTTTGTTGTGATAATAATAAATTTTTGTTCATTTTTCATCGGACTTGTGCATTCATTTCATAACGAACCCGTACGCACGCAAAAATTTTTGGTGTCAGAAGTGGGATTTGAATGCCAATAACAAGAGCGATGGAAGAACAATTCAGGCAAATGATGACTGCATTTGCTGCTTTCCAAGAAAAGATGGAAGGGGCCGTCAAATCCGTTAAGGAAGAAATGAAATTGGGCTAGGAATCCGTTAAGGAAGAAATGAAATTGGGCCAGGAATCTCTTAAGGACGAAATGAAAGCCGTTCAAGCTGGTCAAGAAAAGATTGAAGCTCTTTCGTAAAAGATCAAATTGAAGAAAGAGTTTCTTCGGTGAAAGAAGAAATAGAAAAAAAAGTTTCTTCTGTAAAAGAACATATAGAAGGGAGAGTTTCGGCTGTGGAGGAACGAATTGAAGGAAGAGTTTGTGCCGTCCAACACCAAGTCGAACAACAAATTGATGAGAGAGTTTCTGCAGTTGCCAAAGAAATGGAAACGTTAAAGAAATTCGTAGCGACGGCAGGGAGCAAGAATGATGATTTTAAATTCTTACCGATGCCTGCTCGTCCATTTCTGAAGCTATCCACATATGATGGGAAGACATCCTGGCAAGTGTACAAGACCCAGTTTTCTATCGTTGCGGATGCGAATGGATGGGATTCCCAAGCTAAGGCCTGTCATCTCGCCGCTTCTTTAAGAGCCGACGCAGCGGATATCCTTCAGACTCTTCCCGAAAACAAAAGGTTAGATTTCGAAGCTCTGTCCGGCGCTTTGGAGCTGCGCTTTGGCGAGAAATGTTTAAAAGACTACAGCAGGCTTCAATTAAAATCCCGTCAACAGAAGCCCACTGAATCACTTCAGGAGCTCGCCACGGATGTTGAAAGACTGTCACATCACGCCTTTTCGGAGTGCCCGACAGAAACGAGGGAAATCCTGTCCCTGCAATATTTCATCGATGGCATCCGGGATACTGAAATACAAAAAGCTCTACGAATGGCGGATGTAAAAGATTTTAAAAGCGCTCTAGTGTACGCCATGAAATTCGAGGCAGCCCAGCAAGCCACTCGTCGAGACCACCACCCAGTCAGAGCTGCTCAAGTCCAGGAGCCAGGGGATCAAGTCACCGCTCGTCTAGACGATTTAACTAGACAACTGAACGCCTTGAGACGGAATATTGGTGAGAAGAAACCGACCGTTAAGTGCTGGAACTGCGGTGCTGAAGGACACATACGACGAAACTGCAGAATACCCCAGGGTACGGATGTTAAGACCGCTTCTAACAAGCAGCAGGGAAACTAATTAGTGGCCATCTCGCGGGGTGGAGGTTGCCAGATAATGAAAAGCCCCAGTTTAAAGCGCTTCAGATTTCTGCAGTGAGAGGCGGCAGTAATGGACTTTTCATAATAGGACATATTAACGGAGTCCCCTGCAATATGACGATAGACGCAGGAGCCAACGTTACCATCATCCGAAAAGATTTGGCTCAACAACTGGAAAGCAAACTTATCTGGACGCCGCCCTGCGTTACCCTACAGACTGTGTCCGGTGAGAAGATCGACATCAATGGGAAAGTAAATGTTAACATCACGTTCGGAAGTGCCGCTTACCATCACACGGCATATGTAGCAGAGATCACTGATTCTTGCATACTCGGATTGGACTTTCTAAGGAAATACAATTTTTCCTTGGACTTTAAAAATAACGAATTGCATTCTGCGTCTGAGGACATAACGTTATTTGGAATTAATAATGAAGAAGTTAAATCTGTCCACAGAATCATAGCACAAGACAATATCACAATACCGGCAAGAACAGAAATTTTACTCCCTGGATCTATAGCCGAAAACAGAGATTTCCGCTACGGCATCATAGAATATCCCAATAACTGTAATAGCCCGAAAGGAGTACTAGTAGCCTCAACACTCGTCGACCTATCGAGAATGGTTATCCCGGTGAGAGTTGCCAATGTAACTGAGAAGGCGAGAGTTATTAAGAAAGGCGACGTGGTTGCAGCATGTACTCCAGTAACCAGCGTTGAAAGAAAGAGCAATATCCAAGAATCCGTGTCCTCATCAGAGAGCATTACATCGGAGTTATTGCAGAATGCGCAATTGAACGATGAAGAGAAGAATGCTGCCGATCGCGTCATCAAAGATCTTCAAGTTGTTTTCTCCTGCTCGTCTTCTGACGTGGGTCGAACTAGTTTGACACAACATAGAATAGATACCGGCGATCATCCCCCGATCAAGCAACATCCAAGACGTCTACCGTTTGCTAAACAGGAAGAGGTGCGAACACTGTTAAAAGATATGGAAGAAGGCGATGTCATCGAGCCTTCAGCGAGTCCATGGGCATCTCCCATCGTTCTCGTCAGAAAGAAAGACGGCTCAACAAGATTTTGCGTTGACTATCGCCGGTTGAATGAGGTTACGAAGAAAGACAGTTACCCTCTTCCTAGAATTGACGACATTCTAGACACTCTTTCTGGAAGCAAGTGGTTCTCAACACTTGATTTAAAGAGTGGGTATTGGCAGGTAGAAATACAGCCTGAAGACCGAGAAAAGACGGCATTTACTACGGGACAAGGGCTTTGGCATTTCAAGGTGATGCCGTTTGGACTGTGTAATGCGCCGGCAACATTCGAACGTCTTATGGAAACTGTTTTGAAAGGCCTTTCCTACGAAGCCTGCCTCATATACCTGGACGACATCATCATCGTCGGAAAGAGTTTTGAAGAACATTTAGAAAATCTTAGGAAGGTGCTTCAGAAACTGAAAGAAGCCAATCTGAAGCTGAGTCCCGCTAAATGCAAATTGTTCCGAAAGGAAGTGACTTACCTGGGACATGTCATCTCTGCAGAAGGTGTGCGCACGGATCCTGAAAAGGTATCAGCGGTTAAATCCTGGAAACGTCCTGAAAATGTCCATCAGCTGAGAAGCTTCCTAGGGCTTTGCACCTACTATAGGAGATTCGTGAAGGACTTTTCTTCCATCGCAAGACCCCTTCACAAGCTGACAGAGAGCAAGCAAAGATTCTTGTGGACAAAAGAATGCGAGGATGCATTTAACAACTTAAAGGAGGCTTTAACATCTGCTCCAATCCTGACGTATCCTCAGCTCGACCGACCATTTATTCTTGACACCGACGCGAGCAATGAAAGTGTCGGTGCTGTTTTGTCCCAAGAAATAGACGGCCAAGAACGTGTAGTGGCCTACTGGAGCAAGTGCCTGTCTAAACCGGAGAGGAATTATTGTGTCACCAGGAAAGAGTTGCTCGCCATAGTCAAAGCCGTAGAACAGTTCCATCACTATCTATATGGCAGAAAATTCCTGCTCCGCACCGATCATGCATCATTGACCTGGCTTTTAAATTTCAAGAATCCTGAGGGTCAAATAGCCAGGTGGATACAGAGACTCCAAGAATATGACATCACTATCCGTCATCGTAAGGGATCATCACACGGAAACGCCGACGCCCTGTCTAGAAGATCTTGCCAAGAAAGCTGCCGATATTGTTCCAGGGTGGAAGCGAAATACGAGCTGCTGACTCCGGTCGCAAGACAAATTACAACATCAACATCGGCTGATCGAGAACCGTGGAGTGATGATGAAGTCAGGAAAGACCAGCTGGAAGACCGCGACATTAAACCGATAATTGATTTAATGGAGTCATCAACCAGAAAACCTACCTGGCAGGACATTTCTATCTGTAGTCCTACAACCAAACAGTATTGGGCACTCTGGGATTCACTTCACATTCGAAACGGCGTCTTATACCGGAAATTTGAATCGGATGATGGGAAGACGTTCCGATGGCAGCTGATACTTCCAAGATCCCGCATTCCTGATGTCCTTAAAGAACTACATAACAGCCCTACGGGAGGTCACTTTGGAATAATGAAGACCTTACAGAGAGTTCGTGAGCGCTTTTACTGGAATAATGCAAAGGATGACGTGCAAAAGTGGTGCCGATCCTGCGATGCCTGTGCAGGTCGGAAAGGACCGAAGAGACGCAGCCGAGGCAAGCTGCAACGTTACAACGTAGGGGCGCCTTTTGAACGTATCGCCTTTGACATCTTAGGACCTCTGCCACGAACTGCTGATGGCAACAAATACATACTCGTTGTCATTGATTACTTCACCAAGTGGCCTGAAGCGTACCCTGTTCCTGATCAAGAGGCTGTCACAGTAGCTGAGGTAATGATACAGCACTGGATTTCCAGGTTCGGAGTGCCTCTTCAGTTACATTCCGATCAGGGAAGGAATTTTACCTCGGCAGTAATTAAAGAACTATGCAAACTACTCGGCATTGACAAAACTCAAACGACGCCATTGCATCCCCAGTCGGACGGCATGGTAGAGAGGTTCAATCGAACCATCCTTAATAACCTCTCATTAGTGGTTTCCAGAAACCAACAGGACTGGGACAAGAAATTACCACTCTTTTTACTGGCTTACCGCAGTGCTGTCCACGACACTACCGGCTATTCTCCATCACAAATGCTCTTCGGTCGTGATCTTCGTCTGCCTTGTGATCTATTGTTTGGCCGCCCTCCGGATGCTCCTTCATCGTCTGAGGAATATATTCAAGATCTCCAGGCCCGGTTTGAAGTGATGCACAACTTTGCACGAGAGCGAGTCAACTTGGCGACGGAGAAGATGAAGACCCGATACGACACAAGAGCTACTGAACATCAATTCCACGAAGGAGACAAGGTGTGGCTGTGGAATCCGACTCGACGGAAAGGACTTTGTCCGAAATTACAGTCACCTTGGGATGGCCCGTACACAGTCCTAAACAGGCTGAATGACGTCGTGGTTCGGATTCGTAAGTCTTCGAACTCTAAACCTAAAGTCGTTCATTACGACAGGTTAGCACATTACTATGGCCATAGTACATAATGTAAATAATTGTAAATAGTATAAGACCATGGTCCTTTTTGTTTATAAATGTGTATTTGATTTGATTTGTATTTAGTATTTGATTTGCATTTAGTATTTGATTTGTATTTAGTATTTGATTTGTATTTAGTATTTGTTTTGTATTTAGTATTTGATAGCATTTGATTTGTTTAAGTTAGTTATTGCATTTATTGTTTATATTGTTTGATATTGTAATGTAATGTTTATGCCTCACTTGCATTTATGCCACAGTTGTAAATTTAGCTTCCTGTCCAGGGATTGTACTGCCCGGGACGTGCAGTCCTTGGGAAGGGGGCAGTGTTACGAATTTGGTATTTAAAAAGCTAATATTAGTTCAATTATAAATTAATTGGTTTTATTTCTCGCGCAGTGCAGCGTGGGACGAATATTAAAAGAAAGCTAAGCCGGAAAATTGAAAATACAAGAGCGCGTGCATTAAATAAATAAATATCTCTTTTTTGATTTCGAGAAAGTACTGGAAAATTCTAGCGCGTGATTTTAAAATCTTATAAAAGGAGGAAAACATCTCAGTTTGTAGTAGTTGCTTGCTTAGTTTGTTGTTTAGAAAACTGCTCTTGTTGATTGTAGCGAATTCGCGGATTAGCGTTCTTTAGCTGTTTTGAATTACGTTCTATTGGATATTTGAGTAGTTAAAAGATAACTACTGTGAGGTATTGTAATACTGCATGATAATTTGAGAAAATTTAAGCATTTTTGTTGTGATAATAATAAATTTTTGTTCATTTTTCATCGAACTTGTGCATTCATTTCATAACGAACCCGTACGCACGCAACACGTGTGTGTGTGCGTGTGTGTAATAATAAAATTCCATAGTCAAGATTACACTTAAAGTTCTAACTGTATGTTCTTTTCATTTTTAATGGCGATGGTCTCTTATTTGAAAGTACGTGGAATTAAATCCACAGCCCCGTAGTCAAGTTGTTTTTCCTGCCTTTTCTACGCGTACAATTATAGAATGTTCTGGAATTATTTAAAGCGAACTGGAATAGCTGACGTCCTTTCCAGAGGATATAAAAGGACTCGCTAAAGAATATCGGGGGCTTTTCTTCAATGCAACGATGCGGTAAACTTCATACAAAAGGTAATTCTTTTTATTTACTCCGGATATCTGATTTTGTAACTTCTATTTCTCCTGAATAATAATAAATGGATTCTGTTTTTTAAACTTATCGTCTGATAATTTAAGCTACGACTACATCTATATTTCTTCAACGATCTATTTATTCTGGACAAAAGGTGATACATCACACACACACACACACACACACATACATATATATATACATACGTATGTATATATATATATATATATATATATATATTGTTTCATAAGAATAAATTGAGTTTAATTAAAAAAATTAAATTTAAATACATATTTAATTAAATATTCTTTGCGCCATTGCTGCAAGGAATGAAATTTAAATTGAAACAAATTTAAATTCTTAACAAATACGTATAAAAGTAAAAAAGTAAAAATGCAAATTTAAATTCTAAAAAAAGGAAAAAAGCCAAAATTTAAAATAATTTAAAAATATGCAAACATATGCAAACATATAAAAGATTTAATTCTCGAACTAATCTACAATATCATTTAAATTCAGAAGCATAAGCAAATCAAGTGCAAAATCTATCCATGAAAATAAATCTACTAATTTAATAAATTAAAATTAAATTAAACAATTTTTTAAAAAATGCATATGTGAATGATCGTAGAGTAGGCAGGAGACAGACTTATCAAGGGGAAGTTGCCTCCAAACCTAACTCTCCAATCATTCAATTCGTGTTTCGTCATTCATGCAGGCAAGAGTAAAAGTCAAAACCAAAAGTAATTCCAATAAAGTGTTACCCTTAGAAATTAACATTTAAGTATTAATATTTAAGAATTAAAGTTCAAAAAGGAAAATACTAATTAAGTCTTTTGAGAAACAAGCAAGTATTAAACTTTTCTTAAAAAATTAAATTTTTAAAAAATTAATTTTTTATAAAATAATAAAAAATCTAGAAACCAATGTGTTTTAGAAATCCTTGTCTACAGAAACTTCCCCTACACGAATATGCATATCAATAAAAAGAAACTATAAAAGAACTATACATAATCCATATAAACCAATAAGAAATTAAAAAAAAGAAACAAAAAGAACTAATTCACAATTTTTAAAATAAATATATATTTAAAAATATAATGTTTTAAATCTACTTAATACGTTTAGCATATAGCTTACTATTTTTAATTTTTACCTCGATCAATTGATTAGTTTTTTACTGTGCTTTAAATCTACTTCATTCATTTAGCATATAGCTTACTATTTTTATTAATTTTACTTGTAAACATTCAATTGTTGTATATTTCTCTTTTTTTCACACATTTCATAGCAACTAAATTTGTTGAAGTTTTCACGGAGCCACAATTTTTGGTAACTTTTTAGCGTGTGTACTAAAATTTATCTACTAATTTCCTTAATTTTGCAGCACAATGCACAAAATTTTTGACCACATAGGTCTTTTTTCGTTTGTTCTTACTACTTAACTTTAAATTATATGATTATATTATCTCCTAAGATTAATTTTAACTGCATAAATTGCTTTTCACTCAAAATTGAATAAGCGAAAATGCTTAATCAGAATGAGTTCTTTAGTGCTCTGCATTGGTTCTTGATCCCTTCAATTCACGGAAATACTTGACCTAACTTAAATTGCCAGTTTGGCATCGCCTTATTACTTGAGTAAAGGACGAAAACCTTCGTATTTATTTCTTAATTATTGTTCATTGAACGGGAGTTGGTTTGTTCCCCTTGAAAAGTCAACTAATTTCCGATTAATGGCAATGATTCCTTGCTTTTAGTTTAATTACTTGCTTTTAATTTAATTTCTTTTTACAATTGAAATTTTGTTATTCATGATTTAATTCAAGTTCCCGTTAAACATTTTTAACTATTTACATTCAAATTACTTTAAAAAAATTTTCGGAGTGTAACTTACTAACTATGGATTTACTCTTTTTAGATAATTCTAAAATTAATCTTAGGAGATAATATAATCAATATTTCTTTAGTAAATAAGTTATTATTAACTTAATTTGCAGCTATTGCGCAAGTAGTAGAATAACTCGATTTCGCACTAAGTGAATTTAAGTGAAGTTAATATATATATATATAAGGGAGTTGGAGTCTATAAAATAATTCCAGGAGTCGGAGGCGGTCATTTTCCCTATCGACTCCACAGCTCCGGTTTTGAGAGAGGTATCTCTGGATTTCAAAAATTCGTGGGAAGCCATTTTGATCATTATCATCTTCGTATGACTTAAATCAGCCGCGATATTAATTTAAAACTCTGAAAACGCTAATTTTCCCACCCTGCAAGTTGCTTTTTAAGCTGAACTTCATTGCTATTCGGCGTGCTGCGTCAAAGAGCGTTTTAAAACTGCCATCTGTCTTTTTTAAACAGAGGTAGAATAAAACTTTTTGTGGAATAGAACTTATAAATTTTGCTTTTGCCGCAGCTTGCGTCTAGTTATATACTATATATCTACCTGAAATTATGAATTTATTTTTAATTACCAATTTATTGTTAATAATTATATTATTTATTCATTATTAGATTATTTTCTTACAGGAATCTTTTTCCCCTCCTTTCTGTAGATAAAATCTTTATGTATGCGCACAGAGATGGATCAAAGCTGTGTTTATGGGGATAACGAGGTTAAAGTATTGTAGAGACAATAAGATATTTTTGGAAGCAGGCAAGATGAAAATTGAGAAAACGCCTTCGCCGGAAATCGAACCGCGGACCTCTGGAATACCGGCCCAGCGTGCAGAACCAATACACCACGAAGGCTCGCTGGGAAAGTGAGAGAAATACCTTATAGTACTTCAGAAATTTGCATTAAAGAATATAAAGTTTCAAAAGTTAACAGTTTCAAAGTATCAGCAGTAAGTATCAGCTAAGTGTCAGCAGTGTTGCTTATTTTAGAGTGGGACTCATGGCCAGAAAATACAAATTCATGCTCATATAATTATTTTTTGTAACCATTTCTGAATGAACAACAGACATTTGTTCCAACACATCATCCCCCCCCCCAAAAAAAAACGATGTATTTTGTTTTTGAAAACGCAACGATATTTAAATATATTTAAATTCGCATTTCTATGAATATCAGTTAGATAAAATGACATAGATTCAGTAACGTAGAAAAGGAATTTTTATTACATTTGGAATATATAAAACAGTATTAAATTTTGTCATATCTGAACTCGCATTATTTGAATAAAATCCTAAAACAGAATTATAAATTGCCATCAGAAATATAATCTCTAAGATCACTAAGGAACTGTTGTTACATAAAAATAATACTAATAAAGAAGTTTTTGTAAAATAAGCTTTTATTTAAAACTCATAAAATAATTATTGAACTGAAAGTTTGGAATATAATTTATCATCGTATAATTTAAGGTAACAAGAGATTAAATCATTCTCTTTACATAATTCATCTATAATTATATATCACGAATAATAAAAACGTGGAGCGCCCTTGATAAATTAAAAAATCTGGTGTGTTGTACGGAATATTAAATTATACGCATTTTTTCCTGTATTTCGTTGAAGCTTATTTAGTCGAATTTCATTAGAGTTAGATTTCTCATTCAATTAATTCAGTTCTCACCTCTCGGCAAGGCAAAAATACATAAAACCTCAAAATATCTTCATTAAAAATTTAAAGATATAGAAAAACATAAAACACCAAATACATTTAAAACAATTAAAAAAAAAACAATTTTTACGATTAAAATCACAGTTTCAAGAGCAAGCAATACCGCCAGTAGGCAAGAAGGCAGATTTTTCGGTGTACAAAATTAAAAGTTTCCTCTCGGTCTCACTCGGCAAAAAGATAATGAAAGTGCAGAAAGAATTAATTAACTGTTCTGCTAAGTTTCAAATGTAAACAAATATGGCTGCTGTTAAGCTTAGCCGCACTTGAACAACATTTAAATTATTATGAATTTCGATTCATAGCTAACGGAACCAGAATTTACATGAAAGAAATAGACTACCGTTTTACTAAAATACTTTTAAAAAAGTTCTCTACTTTATTAAAGATTCACAGATGCAAGGCCACAATTTCAAATGGATAATAAGTAATAATGAACCGATACTAGAAGCACTTCGGACTTTAATATAATATATTCTGCAATGAGAATTTATACACGGCTCTTCCGTTACAAGAAGTCTTTGACAGTCTTTCTAACTCTACCAGATTTATTTCCACAAATAATTACTATTATTTCTACAGAAGAATGGCAGTTATATTTAAAAAGTATGAATTTCGTTCTCAATTTCTTACGTTTTATCTATAACTGGTTAATTTCCTGTAGCATATTGCGCGGAAATAATGTTAGGATAAAATTTTAAAATAATAATAATAAAAAAAAAAAAAAAAAAAAAAAAAATTGTGATTATATATATGAGGGAGTTGATTCAGGGGATTAGAAGAACTTTCCGTGCGACTTTAAAATATCTAAATACTTAAAAAAAAAAATTTTGGGGGGGGGGAGTTAAAGTCTGTTGACGAAAGTGCATTTTTATTTTGTCTTAACAATCAAAACATTTAATGTTTTAACAGTATAATATTTATAGAAATAAATACGATAAAAATAATAATAAAAAAAAGGATAAAAGTTTATTTGCCATTCTTATTCCCCTTTCTCTCGAACAAATGTGCCTCGCCCTCTTAAATGACTCTTGGGCATGTGAAAAATCATCAAGTTTATAACAAGGTTCGCGTGACCGCATGCAATCCTTGCGCGTTTCCTGATTCTCCAACGCAATGCCACACTCGATTTGGCCAACATCACTTCGCGTGCATTTGATCGTCGCATAAATTCCGCGCTCGCTCTGCTGCTGACATCTTCATGACCGTTCAAAAACATTCAGATGTGCTTCAGAGCACCAGCATCACCAAGAAACCTGTTTCTGTTCCGTCTGTGCTTCGTCACAGACGACTGACTCTGCCGATTTACTCTCCCCCTACCCCAAGGGGACGCGTCTCGAGGAGGGGGTAACTCCAGAAGCCCAGCGTCTCCGTCCCCGGGGGGCTGGGATGGGCCCACGTTCATCATTAGAGAAGTACTTAGCGGTCGACGCTTTCCAAGGGTTGGTCCTCAACCAGGGTGTGTCTGAATGAATGACGTACAACAGCGCAGGGTACGGTAGGGAAGGTGGAATTTTTTTTGGCTTGTATATCTGCGTATCTTCAGAGGTGTAGTGTTTTGAAGCGCACTTCCTCACACCAGTGCCTAACAGTGCTTACTTTTATCGTTGGGTGTGGATGGAACTTTCTGCATGTTCCCACGATTGATTCCGAAGAATTTCAGCTTCAGACGATATTTATTGCAAGACAAAAAAAGAAAAATAAATAAGCGTTTTGTTCCTGACAGATTCTGACACTGTTTACGATTCACACTGTTCGAGGCGCAAATGAGAGACCGTGACAAAACTCAATGTTTGGAATTCCAAGCCGTGAATTGTTTTTAAAACCTGAAGGAATTCACAGAAAAGCAAATCATACCGGTAACGATTTTTTTTTTTTTTTCCAGTAACGGCTTCAGAATTAGGGGGGGAAATTCATTATTGGTACACAAGTATTAAAAGTAATATTTTTAATGTTATAAAATGAGTTATCGTATTCTCCCGTGCGTGTTGTTGTGACATATATGGTAGTCACTTCCAGCAAATATTGAAACAGCCAAAGTTGTAATCTCAGCTGAAGTACAATTTATTTTTTGCATTGCCTGCTCTGAAAAATCTAATATCACTGGAGTGCATCTGATCGTCGCATGAGCAAATGAGTATCAAAAATTCGGAAAAGTTCGAGGCGCCGCTGCTTTGTTACTTAATATCGATGGTTTAAAAAGATGAAACAGGAATCATAATTGCAAAAATGACGCAGCAAAAAACAATAAATTCGTAGGAAGAAAGAGATTTAATAACGTTTAAAGAAACTGAATCATAAATCATTGAGTTATTTGTAACCGTTACTATACTCAACGTTTTAACGTGAGTATAGTATATATACTCAAAGATATTAACGTGTCGTTGTTAACTCAAGTATTAAAATCTTATTATTGAGATGGCGGAACCTTTATGCAAATCGGCAGCTGTTCGCCAAGTTTAAGACCTTCACATGGGTATCCAGGCAGCCTTGATAAGGGATGCTTTTTTCATGATATCCAATTTCATAAGGGTGCCGGTATATTAATATAGCCTGCCTTTGCATCAAGGCATCCTAGTATCTGCCCACCAGAGGCCGAGTGAACGTCGATGAACTCTCGTAATTCGACCTGGCTTTGATGTCAGACGAATAGACTGGTTGCAAGTGCATTTCTTTTCCCCTGTGTAACGTGGATACGAGCCAGTTTCTCTTAGAAAGTCCTCCATGAAAGCATCTCTTAGGCAGATATTTCTAGCATGTTTTGACATAATGAAGTAAACTAAATCAATCCTTGTATCTTGATGAGAGACTGCCAACTTGAAAAGGAGTAACAGCACCTTTCTGCCGTTATCCCGCGGCACCTTGGTAGTTGGCGATCAATAGATAACTTCAAAGAAAGTGTCGGCACTTTTTTTTAAGTACTTTGGCCGTGACTAAAATGTGCTAAATGAATACTTGGCCGACCGGGTCTCGTGCCTCTCTCCCATAGCCTTTTAAGCGGGGAAGAATACAAAGAATTCTCTCGTAGGCTAAGGTTATATGTCTAAGAAAAGGATACTTTCATGGAAGATAATAACTCTCGTAATTCGACCTGGCTTTGATGTCAGACGAATAGACTGGTTGCAAGTGCATTTCTTTTCCCCTGTGTAACGTGGATACGAGCCAGTTTCTCTTAGAAAGTCCTCCATGAAAGCATCTCTTAGGCAGATATTTCTAGCATGTTTTGACATAATGAAGTAAACTAAATCAATCCTTGTATCTTGATGAGAGACTGCCAACTTGAAAAGGAGTAACAGCACCTTTCTGCCGTTATCCCGCGGCACCTTGGTAGTTGGCGATCAATAGATAACTTCAAAGAAAGTGTCGGCACTTTTTTTTAAGTACTTTGGCCGTGACTAAAATGTGCTAAATGAATACTTGGCCGACCGGGTCTCGTGCCTCTCTCCCATAGCCTTTTAAGCGGGGAAGAATACAAAGAATTCTCTCGTAGGCTAAGGTTATATGTCTAAGAAAAGGATACTTTCATGGAAGATTATTTAAGAGAAATTGGTTCGTTTTCATGTTACTCATAAGGAAAACTAAGAAAATTTCCTTGCAGCCAGCCCGTTTGTTGGGATTTGAACGCGGTTAAACCACCAATATTCAGTCTTCTTACAGCTCGGTTGCAGGTGAGCCATCGGATGAGTCATGCAACTGTTTACTTAGTATTAAAATTACGTATAGTGTTTCCGTTACACAAGAAATGAACTTTATTCCTATTTGAATATTGTGGTGACTCTTTCAAAATATGCACTCTGCCTTATATATACTGCAAATATCCATTATTGATCCTTCTCGGGATTTAAAAATTTCCTCACGCTCAGCACCGAGCTCCTTATCAATAATCTGCCTTTCCAACAAGTGAATAATTGTTGCCGCCTGCATCGTCCCTGCGTGCCAAAACCACTGTTCCGATTGTCACGCGAACTAGAAATTACGGAACTGTCAATCTCGATCGTTGTTATGACAACAGCTATTTATCTGTGGTACTGATATCGTGAGTTTCTGATATAGTGCATAGGTACATATAATAAAGGGGGGGAGATTACGGAGGAAGAATCAGTGGTGTCACGAGAAATAAATACGAAGGTTATCGTATGGGAATTATTATTGTGAGCCAATATTTTCCAGGAAAATCAAGTAATCGTTTGCAACAGTGCATTCTATTTTAAATTTCATCACGGATCGACTGACGTATGTATGTCCAGAGTAGAATACAGATTCTCCCGACTTCCGAAAGAAAAGCTTTCCTTTAAATCCGGCTAAGTGCCATTTCGTCCTTTCTCGATTCATCCTCAGTTCAAAACAGTGCCGATTCGTCCGCTGCTTTCTCCCAGCGATTCTGTCTGTCCTGTTTCATCCGTTCCTCGGAAAATTACTTTCACATACCGTGAACACCTGCTTTCGTCAATTAAAACAGTTTAGAAGAGGGGGGCTTTACTACTTGGACATAGTCCATTTCTCCCGCCTTCTTAGCATTCTTTCGTGGTGTAATGGCCAACACACTCGACGCGCATCGAGAGGTCCGAAGTTGAAGTTCGAGTCCCGGCGAAGGCGCTGCTTATTTTTCATGACTCCTGCTTCGAAATTTCCTAATGTCTCTATAACTTAAGTTTCCATTTGTAATATTATTATTTTAGCATTTCTTTTGAAAAATGTATTCTGAGAATAATGAAAATTAAATTTTAGGCATGTTTTAAATACATATATCTGAAAGAATCACAATTGCTTTATATAGTGCCAATTTTTTTTTAGTTTCACATGCTTCTGAAGCAACAAAACTACGGCTCCATAATTTTAAAACGGGTAAACAGGGGAAAGTGCATGGGGCGCCAGGAACTTCAATAGAAAATCGAACTGGTATTACCCCAATACACTAACCAGCTAGAGTCTGACACTCCCATGAAGTGGCATAAGGTTCATCGATAAGGGATGTTGGATGAGACTAAACCTCGACAGCGGGGTAGTGTCGGCTTAGATGCGGTCAAGAAGGGAGAACGACGTTAATTACGAAGGGGAGAAGTAAACGAGTATGCTAGAGATCAAAGAGAATATATTTTTTAAAAGAAAGTTGTTTTTAGGTCTCGTTGAATATCAATATATCAGAAAAGAAATAAAAAGAAAAAAGATATTTTTCTTCTTAATTCCGCAGAGAGCTTAACACCAGAGGTGCTTTCAATAAAAGTTAGAATGGAGCTACAGAGAAAACTTTCATCCTTACTGACCTTAAGTTCCTTACTGTAAGTCAGCAGTTACCAAAATGTGTACATGAAATGTGTACATGAATGTACATGATACCAAAATGCAGAAAAATTATATAGGCCACGAAAAGTTTGGAAGTGCTTTTTCTCCTTTATGTAACAGTTTAATGATATTAGCAGATTTTTGGATTCTTAATCTATATCTACATATAATTGTGAATTAAATTATAAATTTCAGATGATTTTATTGACTATATCTATTTGTTTATTAACATTTCATTATTCATGCTTTCGTGGAGAATTTTCTAGGGAAAAGTGGTTCACATTTAATGAAAACCACAAGAATACATACACGCAGTGGTGCGCTGTAAGGAGGATTGATCGATCCCTTTGTTAAGTTTACCTCTAATTTCCGAAACCCTTGTTCTTTTTGTTTGCAGTTTATTTATTGAAAGAAAAACACATATTACTCACTGAACTTCTCACGTTTGACTGAATTCGATTGACAATATGTCTGTGATAAGAAGAGCTTTTTGACTGTGCAGCCTATTTTAGATTTAGCAGCAATATTCTTAATTGGAAAAACTTTAAGGAAAGTAAATTTTCAATCTTATGTAAAAAGGTTTTTGAAAAATCATATCTCAGCTTAGATTCGTTTTAGAAGATCAACTAATGTGAAAGAAAAGAAAAAAAAATAATAATAATAATAATAATATGTGCCGTATAAATTTATTCGCGTTTTTATGCAGTTTCAGCACTATTTTGTAATATTTCTTATTTTTGTAAATTTTAATTTTAATTAATTATTGTTGCGTGCGTACGGGTTCGTTATGAAATGAATGCACAAGTCCGATGAAAAATGAACAAAAAAAAATTTATTATTATCACAACAAAAATGCTTAAATTTTCTCAAATTATCATGCAGTATTACAATATCTCACAGTAGTTATCTTTTAACTACTCAAATGTCCAATAGAACGCAATTAAAAACAGCTAAAGAACGCTAATCCGCGAATTCGCTACAATCAACAAGAGCAGTTTTCTAAACAACAACAAACTAAGCAACTACTACAAACTGAGATGTTTTCCTCCTTTTATAAGATTTTAAAATCACGCGCTAGAATTTTCCAGTACTTTCTCGAAATCAAAAAGAGATATTTATTTATTTAATGCACGCGCTCTTGTAATTTCAATTTTACGGCTTAGCTTTCTTTTAATATTCGTCACGCGCTGCACTGCGCGAGAAATAAAATCATTTAATTTGTAATTGAACTAACATTAGCTTTTTAAATACCAAATTCGTAACACTGCCCCCTTCCCAAGGACTGCACGTCCCGGGCAGTACAATCCCTGGACAGGAAGCTAAACTTACAACTGTGGCATAAATGCATTAATAAGCATTACATTACAATAATAAAAAACATGAACAATAAATGCAATACATAAAACAAATCAAATACACATTTAAAAACAAAACGGACCATGGTCTTATACTATTTACAATTATTTACATTATGTACTATGGCCATAGTAATAAGCTAACCTTTCGTAAGTGTTCGAAGACTCACGGATCCGAACCACGACGTCATTCGTGTTCAGCACTGTGTATGGACCATCCGAAGGTGACTGTAATTTAGGACTCAGTCCTTTTCGTTGAATTGGGTTCCACAACCACACCTTGTCTCCTTTGTTGGATCTCTGTCTAGTAGCTCTTGTGTCGCATCTGGTCTTCATTTTCTCCGTCGCCAAGTTGACTCGATTTCGTGCAGAACGGTGCATCCCCTCAAACCGGGCCTGGGCATCTTGGATGTGTTCCTCAGGCGATGAAGGCGCATCCGTAGGGCGACTAAACAGGCGGTCACAAGGCAGACGAAGGTCTCGACCGAAGAGCTTCTGGGATGGAGAATAGCTGGTAGTCTTGAGTTTCTTTTCGACCCTGGTATGATTTCGGCAGCTTCCCGAGCTCGATCTTTCGGACAAGGCGTCGACATTTCCAGGCGAGGATCCTTGTTGAGGATGGATAGTCATGCCATAAGATGCTGAAAGCAGTTTGTTGTTTTTCAAGTCTAAGGAAAAATTGTATTTCCTTAAAAAGTCCAATCCGAGTATGCATGGATCTGTGATATCCGCCACATAGGCCGTGTGATGGTAGGCGGCACTTCCAAACGTGATGCTTACGTTTAACTTCCCAGTTATATCGATCTTATCACCAGACGCAGTCTGAAGGGTAACACAGGATGGCGTCCAAATAAGTTTATCTTTAAACTGTTCAGCTAAATCTTTCCTAATGATGGTAACATTAGCTCCTGTGTCAATGATCATATTGCAATGAACTCCATCGATATTCCCATTAATGGACAGTCCGTTACTGTTGCCACTCACTGTATAAATTTTAAGCGCTTTAAAACAAGGTTTTTCATTATCTGGCAACCTCCGTTCCTCGATATGGTCACTAATTTGTTTACTGCGTCGTTGCTGGGAAATGGTCTTATTTTCCGTACCTCGGGGTGTTTTGCAGTTTCTTCGTATGTGGCCTTCAACTCCGCAGTTCCAGCACTTTAGAACTAGTTTCTTTTCACTTCTGTTCCGTTTCAAGCCACTGACTTGTCTGGTAAAATCATCTGCTTTATATTCCGTACCCTGGGGCGTTCTGCAATTCCGTCTTAGGTGACCTTCACTACCACATCTCCAACACCTTAGAGCCACTTTCTTCTCGCTCCTACTCCGTATCAAATCTTCGACTTGTCTGGCTAAATCATCTAAACGAGCCATCAGTTGATCCACTGGCTCATGGACTCGCACAGCTCTAACTGGGTAGCGATCTCTACTAGTTGCTTGCTGGGCTGCCTCAAATTTCATGGCGTACACTAGAGCACTTTTTAAATCTTTTACATCCGCCATTCGTAGAGATTCGTAGAGATTCGTAGAGATTCGTGTATTTCAGTATCTCGGATGCCGTCGATAAAGTATTGCAAGGACAGGATTTCCCTTGTTTCTGTCGGGCATTCCGAAAAGGCGAGATGGGACAGCCTTTCAACATCCGCGGCGAGCTCCTGAAGTGTTTCGGTAGGCTTCTGTTGACGAGATTTTAATTGGAGCCTGCTGTAGTCTTTTAAACACTTCTCCCCAAAGCGCAACTCCAAGGCGCCGGACAGAGCTTCGAAATCTAACCTTTTGTTTTCGGGAAGAGTCTGAAGGATATCCGCTGCGTCGGCTCTTAGAGAAGCGGCGAGATGACAGGCCTTAGCTTGGGAATCCCATCCATTCGCATCCGCCACGATAGAAAATTGTGTCTTATACACCTGCCAGGAGGTCTTCCCATCATACGTGGATAGCTTCAGAGGTGGACGAGCAGGCATTGGTAAGAATTTAAAATCATCACTCCTGTTCCCTGCCGACGTTACGAATTTCTTTAAAGTATCCATTTCTTTGGCAACTGCAGAAACTCTCTCATCAATTTGTTGTTCGATTTGGTGTTGGACGGCACAAACTCTTCCTTCAATTCGTTCCTCCACAGCAGAAACTCTCCCTTCTATATGTTCTTTTACAGAAGAAACTTTTTTTTCTATTTCTTCTTTCACCGAAGAAACTCTTTCTTCAATATGATCTTTTACGGAAGAAACTTTTTCTTCAATATGTCCAACTTTATTTTCAACTGCGTCAATTCTGCCTTCCATAGCTTCAAATTTATTTTCTATTATGCAAGTAATTTCTCTTTTCATTTCTTCTTGACCAGCTTGAACGGCTTTCATTTCGTCCTTAACGGATTCCTGGCTCAATTTCATTTCTTCCTTAACGGATTCCTGGCCCAATTTCATTTCTTCCTTAACGGATTCCTGGCCCAATTTCATTTCCTCTTTAATTTCTTCTTTAAATGAGGCAAAGGCTGATATTAACTGCCTTAATTGCTCTTCCATCGCTCTTGTTATTGGCATTCAAATCCCACCGCTGCCACCAAAAATTGTTGCGTGCGTACG
Source organism: Stegodyphus dumicola (assembly GCF_044657685.1). Lineage (NCBI taxonomy): Eukaryota > Metazoa > Arthropoda > Arachnida > Araneae > Eresidae > Stegodyphus > Stegodyphus dumicola. The sequence goes on along the minus strand of NC_140769.1, from coordinate 1,573,391 downwards.
GGTTCGTTATGAAATGAATGCACAAGTCCGATGAAAAATGAACAAAAAAAAATTTATTATTATCACAACAAAAATGCTTAAATTTTCTCAAATTATCATGCAGTATTACAATATCTCACAGTAGTTATCTTTTAACTACTCAAATGTCCAATAGAACGCAATTAAAAACAGCTAAAGAACGCTAATCCGCGAATTCGCTACAATCAACAAGAGCAGTTTTCTAAACAACAACAAACTAAGCAACTACTACAAACTGAGATGTTTTCCTCCTTTTATAAGATTTTAAAATCACGCGCTAGAATTTTCCAGTACTTTCTCGAAATCAAAAAGAGATATTTATTTATTTAATGCACGCGCTCTTGTAATTTCAATTTTACGGCTTAGCTTTCTTTTAATATTCGTCACGCGCTGCACTGCGCGAGAAATAAAATCATTTAATTTGTAATTGAACTAACATTAGCTTTTTAAATACCAAATTCGTAACATTATTTTTAGTCCAAAGGAGCTTTGTCCCTGAAGGACTATTGTTTTCGTTTTGCGATTTTGCATCGAATCACCATAAATATCTGTTTTACTTTTCAAACTGTTGCCACCCAATGTTAGAGGCCTACATTATATTTGAAGAAATTAAATAATGAAAAATCTGCATAAATGTATGTATATTTCTCGCATTGTGATAAAACAACAGTGCATAGAGCCATCGAATTTTGAATGACGTAATCTTTTTACGAATATGGGCATGTGGAAGACCAAATTTGAAATATGGAATTTGTTTTATTATCGATTTCATATTTTGTAAAACTCTAACGAATTTTTGATTAACAAACTCAAGGATTTCAAAGCGAGCAATGGCAACACTTTACGGGGGGAAAAATAAAAACCTTTTTATCGCTAGTGCGCGGAACTGTGTATCGAAAATTCTAAAGATATGCTCATTTTAAAATTATTTTGCGACATTGCTATTGAACTGAATTTTATGGTTTAAGTGCAAAGAGCATGATATTTAATAAATAAAGGTAACACACCAAACGTTGAAAAAACGCCTCTTTGGACGTAATTTAAAATCTGAATGAAAAAAAAAATTAATTAATAAAGTAATGAAACGTTATGGAAAGAAAACTGTAGAAGCATTTACATTTCCAGAGATATATCAAAGTTCGTTTTCTTAAAAACAGCAGGTGTATCGTAGTTTTTATTTAAAAACATTTTCTTATTTATTTACCATAATTTGTGTCTTCTGTTTTTTTTAGACATTTAATTAGGCACTGTGTTTTCATAAGACATTATAGAATTAGACGGGAAATATCTTTCGTAAATATAAAAGAGATAATAAACGCATTTCAAGTCCATAAATCAGTTATAAAGATATTGACTTTAAAATATAGGGTATTTTAGGAATATCTTAAAGTTATTTGACTCCTTAAGGTATTTTTCATTCTTTATACTCTAATACACGCATAATATAAACATTTTAGCCCAAAGGGTCGTTAGCCCTTGACGGGCTATTAGTTTCGAAACGGCATTTTGCGTTGAATAACCAAAAGCGTTGCACCACTTTTCAAATCATCGCCCTGTATTATTACTTTTAAAGACATTAAATAATGAAGAATCTGCTTAAGACTTTTACAAAAAGTGTTTGGGATGTAACTTCTACGGATTGTAAATTATATCTGACTTTCGCACAGTGAGAAAGGAAAATAATAATAATAATAATAATAATTACAGACACATTCAAATAAGGGTCTCACTTGAGTTACCTCGAGTTTTAAAAAATGTATTTAAAAAAAATCAGCTTCAGTTTTTAATAAATTTCGTCCGAAGAGAATATTTACGCCGGAAATTTCGAAAATCAAAGCTCAAACTGTACCTTTATTCGAAGTGCTTAATTTAATAAAATATAAATGCTATTTTTTTATACATTTTTTCCCGTCACAAATTTTGAAGAAGAATTTGCAGATGTAGCAATTTCGCTCCTGTCTCTCAATTTTGCTTTTGTCTCCTATTCTGTTATAGCATCTGGTATGCTTGGCTATCATAAAATGAGATCGATGTTTGTTTGGCGAATAATCAATAAGTGCTTAAAAGTACTACGAAGTCAGAGGAAGGGTGTAAAGAACCCTTTATTAACTCAAGTCAGTATTCACAGACGGCACCAACTAGTGCTTACAAAAGCCAGCACTCTTGTCTTAAATCAAAAAGTGATGAATTATTTAAAAGTTGTTGTTGTTGCTTATGCTCACTTGTCTGATGTAGTCAGCCCAAGCCCGCGAAATTTAACGCGGCAAGGAGCGCTAGATTACGCCTGCCAGTGGCAACAGTCTTGAGCACCTAGCAAGTGACTGTGCGATTTGGCTCCGTTCCGACCCAATTTTGGTGGAGAGCTCCCTGAAGATCTTCCACCCCTTTCCTCTTCCACCAAACCACACGAAAGGATATATTTGGAGTGCCAGGATGCCACACCTACACTATACATTTACAAACATCCATGCCTTCTCCGGGATTCGAACCCGGGCCCTTCGGACGGGCGGCTAAAACCCGCCGGGAACTGAAGAAATTCAACCAATCAGAATAAGCCACCGTCGGAGACTTCTTTTGGCCGCCAATTTTTATGCCAATAATTGAAGAGTTTGCTTTGGATTCATTTCCTCCTCATATTCTATTTTTCGTATCTTTTGATGATATGTTTCTTGTTTAGATTTGTAACTTTTATTTTTATAAAAGGCAACGGAGTGGAAAATTCGGTGGATTCTCATGTGAAATGTGTAATAAAATTTCTAGCGAAAACAGTGTGTTAGTGAATCAGCTGTGTCTTTTTTAAGGTGGTATGTCGCAAAAATTATTTGCCGTATAGAACTTTCCGCTTCATTTTTAGCGCTGAAAATTACAGACAGCATTTTTTTTTTATCACCAAGTAAAAAATACACACAAAAAAAGGCTTTCTCACGTTTTCGTGCGCATTTTTTTTTTTTTTTTTCCCTTTCAATACTGGGTACTAAATTTAGCTCCCAAAGCCACAAGCTTATACTTTTTTTTTTCGGAAAGTTTCTAAATACTAACAAATTATAATTTGATCGTTTTCTAAAATGTATTGCATTTTTGTGTGATGTTTGTTTTTCAAGAAATGTAACACATTATATTGTATAAATTGATAGTAAAATTCTCAAATATACTGTATTTTTGAAAAGCTTAATATATAATTTTTAAATTGTTTTATTTATCTAATAAAATTTGGAATTCTCTACCAATTTCAACACTAAATAATATATTAGGAAAGTCTTCCAATTTGTATATGTAAATCTCAGTTCAATTAAAGTATTTGATTTCTGCAATAGTATTTTCTCACAGAAGATTAGTTGCAATACTTTTACAGACTTTACGTGTGTGAAGGATTAATTCACATAACAAATAGATTTTTAGAAAAAATGTCAGTAGCATAACATGAGGAATGTAAAATGTGAAGATTTTCTTTATAATGCATTATACATATGCAGTTTATAATCATTCGAAAAAGAGGCCCGTGAGTGGTAAGACTGTTGGATACTGATAGTTAGGTTTATAAAATATGCTTTTGAACACATTTAGCACAGCTTATCTGGTCTGACATTTTCTGTAAAATATTAAATGAAAAATGTAGTATTTGTACCCAATATAATACATGATCTGCAAAATAAGATTACTGTGGCTGTGGAGACTGACATACCAGTGAAACTGTTATATGGTGTTGTAGATATTATACAAATAGATCAGCTAGATTATGAAGCAGTATGAGGGTAGATATCATATAACCAAACATTTATAGGTATGTGTTTTAAAGTTATAGATTAGAAATTATATTTTTGTCATACTTATGAATCTTCTGTGAAACATACTTATTTTGCATAAATCTACTTTCAAAATACTCTATTTTGATACAACCCATAGTTTAAAAAATTAATGGCTTTAGCATGGAAACTGCATAATGAAATTCCTAATTGTGTAAAGGAAGCTACAGTCATTATGGAGATTATTGCCTATAGGTGAAGTTAAACAGGCTTTAAGCTTGATGAATAGTATTTCCACAGTAAGATCCTTAACATTCGCAATAAATTTTAAATTTAAAGACAATTGTAAATGGGGAAACATTTAGCAGAATGTAAAAACTTTTTGAAAAATCTGAGCTTCCTTTAAAACTTTTCGAATGATCAACTGAGGTGAGAGAACAAAATAGCGTGTGGCAATTTCTGGCATAAATTTTGCATGTAATGAAATTTATTCGATATTTAAGATAATTTCTACAATATTCTTTATTTTTTTTTTTTTTATTTATTTATTTATTTTCATGCACAGTTATTTGTTTTCTGTGTTTGTAAAAATTAAAACATTTAATTATAATTTGGTATTTTGTTTTATGGAATAAAGCGCGAGCTCTTTGTTAATATTTTGGTAGCTAATATTTAATCAAAATTTTATTTAGGTTGATAAATTACAATTTAATATATATTGCCAAAAACATCAGATTATGTTGCATAACATGAATATTTTTATAAATTCTTAAAATCTGTAAATATTAAGTTTTTTAGTACTGCATTCAAATATATTTTTTGCACATGGATCATATGCATAATTACAAAATATAACTTGAAGTTGGAATATTTCAATTGTTTGTTTTCTATATACAAATGCGTTGTTTTTATCCATTTAACATTTCATCAGTAACTTCTTAACACATTAAATATTGCATTGGTCCCTAGGAAACCAATATTAAACCAAGCAAAATAGACTTGCTGTTTAATATATTAGATATTATGAAAACATAACATTAGTTTAAACCATTGTAAAACAATTTAATTATGTAATTAAATGCACATAAGCCATTTTTGACTCTTATATAACAATGGTATAATAAATTGAATGATGTTAAGCTATTAAATTTGCTTGGAAAATAACAATTATAAACACTTTTTATATAGTTATTCTGCTACTAGGCATAATTATTAAAAATGAAAAAAAAAAAAGTGCAGTTTCTAAATCAGTTTTGATATGAAGAAAAAACAATGATGATACATCATGTAATGGTAACTTCATCCGAAGATTCTACAGCAGAGTAAACTGAGAAACCTTCTATAAAATGAACATAAAATTCTTACAAGTAAAATTATTATCATCTTTCATGATTAATATTCATTCACATGATTAGTATTCATTCGAGTGGATAAGACTAAGGTGCACTGGCAGTTTGAACGCTGGTAGACAGGCTAGCTTTTTAGGATATTTCTTGTGTGTCACATGAAACAGAAGTCGTTTTCTTATAATATACTTCATGAAAGTCTTCTTCACTCAAAAAGATACTGTTTTCATGATTTGCAAAAATCAGTTAAGCAAATAAGAAAACATTCTCATTTTCTACCATCCGTATAGAACTCCGGGGGGGGGGGAATTGTACGATCTCTTATCAACATAAATATTTTTATGCATGTTCTGGTTTAAGAGAACAAAAAAATTTATTTATCAAAAAACAACAAATTTAGTTTTTCTTATTTATATTTATACTGAAAAACTACATAATTATGAAAATTCATCACACTTCCACGATCAGAAATGATAGCAAATTATAGGCACATAGGAAATAGATGTGCAGGCTATAGTATAAAATTTCTTGCTGCTTACAAAAAAAAAAAAAAAAAAAAAAAAAAAAAAAAAAAATTAGAGTCATCTAATGGTGGTAGGTTTTATTGGAATATTTTATTTATACAGAAAAAGAAAATGCATGGGATTTCAAGAAAATTTGTTTAGAATTAGAGAATTAGAAAATTTGTTTAGAACTAGGGATTACTATATGACATCCGAAATCATAATCATTTACAGCAATCATAAGTAAATGAAATTAAAATTGCAGATTAAATATTCTGTGATTTCCAAATATGTATAATTACAAACTCTGAAGACTACTTAAGGTGATAAATTAAAGCATATTATTCAGAAAAGTCCTGACAATAAAAGAAAATAATGTACATACCAACACATATAGTGTAAAATTATCCACGGATTTATCATGAATAAAACTTACTTGAATGTGCTAATGCTGCATTTTTGCAAGACGTAAAAAATTACATCTTTATATAACACAATGAAATGAAACAGAATTATTTAGATACAGAATAATGCATAATCTATTATTTTTTTTCTTTTGGGAATTACTGGGTCAGCTGAAATTTTATGAGCTATCCCATACCCTTTTAATATGTAAATTCTCTGAATAATCACTCCATTTTATATGTTTCAGTAAGCGCTTTTGTTAATATAGTTTTGCTTACAGAAAAATACACAAAAGAGAGATTTCTACGATCAGGTTGTTTAAATAAAACACATTCTTAAAATATTTTCTTTATCGAATTTTATGAACATACAATACATGAAATAATAAGAAACCTAAATATCACCAAACATTTTCAAAAACACAAACAGCCAAGAAATTTTACAATACAGTAATGTTTATCAATTATTACTTTATTTAAAAGGGTATAGAAAATCGAAAAGTTATTCGGTATCGGGATAGCAAGTTGAGTAGAATTTACAGTTGTATTTGTTTTAGAAATTGAAATTTAAATTAATCCCAATAAATATTGTACATTACTTCTCGCCTCTACGGTAAATTAAATATTAAATCACATCAGCTTCCTCAAAATAATAAGCGAAACAAATGATCTATCTACTACGAAAGAAGAACGAACAAGTTACCATAACATTAACAAGCACATTCTGGTATACCAGTTTTGCACTAAAATTGCGTTTGGCGAAAGAGAAATGATGCCAAGGTGCTCTCTGATTGGTTAAATTTCTTCAGTTCCCGGCGGGTTTTAGCCGCCCGTGCCCTTCGGCGGCACTTAAAAGTTGGGTACTTTTCCGTTTTGCCGGCGCAGGCGATAAAGTCGCCAGTAATGATACAACTGACGCCAAACAGAATATTCTCGCTGGTAGCCTTTTATGCCTTACTTTCAAAATAAGTCGCAGCCATTTATTATCAGATTGATTGTTTCTTTCAATGCAGACAATTACATAGATTTTTTTATTAGATAGTTCAGTTTTATGCCCTAAGACCTAATTAGGTCAATTAGGATGCAATCACTCCGCTCATCCGAAGGCGAAAATATAGGAAAGGCAAAATTAAGGGTTAAATTCATCCATTCTAATGAGAATGCACTAGCGAACTAAAGCACTTACATAATTTCTGAGTAAGCTATTCGTATGAATTGAAATAATTTTTGCATTTAAACTTGCATTCCAAATTAAGATTTAAGTTGAAATTAATGTAGACAATTACTGAGAGAATTAGTTTACGTGTGAGATGAGATCACTTGGGGTCACGTGATATGAACCGGCGCATCAGGATGTTGTACGATGAAAGCATAGTAAATTCTTAAATTAATGTCTTTTTACAAATTTATTGGCTTTTTTATAAAATTTTAAACAACATTAAAATGTTCATACCTTCAAAATATTTTTAGAACTAACATTTGTCAACACTTTTTATGTGTATGTAGCGTGTTTTCGTCAATAAAGCGAGATTTGCGCCGGCGAAACAGAAAAGTACCAAAAGTTGTAAGTGACAGGTTAACTATCGCGCATGCTGGCTCTCGAAAGCCGGCGTAAACAAGAAATCCGCCTCAGAAATCTAATCGCTAGGGAATCAAAGATATCAACGTGGCCTTCAAGTAGGCAGAACACGCTCTGATTTCACCTTCCAAAACTTTCCCTTAAAAACTAACTTCTTTCTACCTCATTTGAATACACGCGCGCTAGTCAGTTTGCATTCTGGCAAGAAAGCATGAGCTGCTCAAACATAAAATAACTGTTAAGTAAATTAAATAAATCCCCACAAAGGTTCTAAACTGAATAGTCAACGTTATATAAAAGAAGAATTTAAAAAATAAGTATCAAATATGTGGAGAGGGGGAAGAAAAACAGGGATAGGGCATTCGAATTTTCGAATCCCATGAATCCATGAGAAATCAAATTTTCGAGGTTTTTTTCTCACTGGAATCTGAATTTGTGTTAACTCTTGAAATAATAACCCATATCACAGTTACTTTAATTCTCAGAGATTCTAAAATGTTTTAAAACAATTAGATTTTAATCAAAGTTTTTTTTTTTTTTTTTTTTTTTTCTTTTAGAAGATGAAAGGCTTATAAGTATGTACTGTATTTATTAAATTTCATTTGAGTCTTCTAAATAAACATAAATGCGTTGTTAAAAATTTCATTCTTAAATTTATTTTAGTAGCGGATTTCAGATTTTGGTTTAATAAAAACTTTAATATTTAGCAAAAATGTTTTTCTTTCTTCTTATTTTTTTCATATAAAAGAATAACATTATTTATTACATAAAATGTTTAAGACAAAGTGTCCGAATACTTGTGCGAGTACATTTTCAGAATTTTTTTTTTTTTTTTTTTTTTTTTTTGTATACATTATTTTTATTTGTAATAAAAACGTTTTGAATAAATTTTTCATAACAAGGAGGTTTTAGGAAAGATGATCAATAGTATATGTGAAAGAAAACTAAAGTCATTTCGCTAATATTTACTAACAGATATTTGCAAATGAAACTGAAAAACACAAGACTCCGAAAACAAATGGAAGCCACGGTATATATTTCTAAAATCAAAAAGCTGACGACAAAAATGAAAATATGATACATTCTGGGTAAAAATAAGTATAGTTAATCTGCATATAAAATTACTTACATGAATCTCAAATTAAAGTGCAAATTTTTTTTTAATTTCTAGAACAAACGTAATTGGCCTGCACATTAAAAGAATTATATCTTAAATTTAGAAACAAAATGATCAGTTCAACCACGGTAGCGCCGTACGAGACCCTTATTGTGCTAAGAATAGAGGGGAGGGGGGTTCGCTAGCACTGAGGGAGGGCTCCTCGTAAGCGCGGGAGTTCTTTCTAATTAGAGCCAGTCGGTGCCCCGGATGTTGGGTGTGGCCGGGTAATCAATATGGCTGTGGTGTCAAGGTCGCTCAGCGAGGAACTCTTCACCGCATCGATGGACGTCCAGCCAAGGTAAGAAAACCTCTCCGTGGTCTTCTGATATACCACCTTTACAGAAAATATGCTTCGAATGAGGGTTCCATTCATTTGAATGTAGTACGTGGCCGTATTTACGTTCCAACGTGTTTTATTTACAGATGGGTGAATGTTGTATGTGTGGATGGATAGTCTTTTAAGTCTGTTTTGATGTGCCGTGACGTTGGAACGCGGAGTGAATTCAAAACAATGTTTTAAAGAAAAAGCGATATTTGGCCTGACTGTGTTTAAAATTTTATACCTTTTCCCCTTAGAATATAAGAATACATACTGGTTCATGTACTACATTACTCATTCTTAAAAAATTATTTCGATTTATGAGTATATTTCAGCAATGATATTTATTTGGTATATATTTTGATCGCGCAGAATACATTCTGAGTTTTCTAAGTTTAACATTTCCCGTTGTTTGTTTACATTAAGAATATTTGTTTATTTTAAAGATTGTTTTAGACCGTGCTTTTAAATAAATTATTTATTTTTCTCGGTAGGAATTGTCGTTAGTTTCGTGAATTTGTTTATTTAAAGATCGATTTAAGACAATTTTGTTAGAAAACGTACTGAATACAAAACAATATTTAAAATTTAAAACAAAGGATAACTAAATAACCTTATATTTCTTGCAAATATTTTAAAGAAAAAGCGCCATTAATTGTGTCAAGAGATATAATGTCATTTTTAAAAATATTTATTAAAATATTCTTGAGAAAATTAAAGTCTGTTATTTACTTTAAAATAACGTGCCGAATTTCATATAATGTTCGCAAATAAATAAATAGTGTGCAAGACCTAGAAAGAACCTCTAAATTAAAAAAACATTTTTAACGAATTTAAATAATATACAGCATGAAATTTGTACAAGTATACTGAATGCTGCTTAACACTCGTGAGAAAATAAATTACTTTCTTTGAAAACTGCCCAAACAAGACATCTGAATACGGACATAATATTTCACAATAATTACGTTTCTTATTATGTTAAATTATTTTATTTCTTTAAATTTAATATTACTGCTTGTTTATTTTTCTTAGAAATATTTATTTGTTAGAGGTTGCTTTCAGGCAGTCTTTTTGATGAATTATTTATTTTCTGAATTCATACTATTTAATTTTAATTAGGTTTATTCTTTTAATTAAAGATTACTTTGAAGCTTTCTTATTTGAAAAAGTGTATTGAATACAAATTAATGTTGTAAAAGAAAACAAATAATTTTTAAAAATATTAGTTAAAAAATAATGTTCAGATTCGGAAATATTCTTTAAGAAATTAAAATAAAATATTTTACTTTTGAGCAAATTATTGATTTTTCTAAATTTAATAAAATTGTAGTCATTAAATGTATTTGTTTATTTAAAAATTTTAATAGGCAATCTTTATAAAAAGAATATTTATTTTCTTTATGGATATTATATATTGTTCTAAATATAATGTTGTACAATTTTTTATCTTCCCCCCTTTTTTTATTATTTTAGGCAGTTTTTTATTTTTAGGCCGTATTGGTAAAATCCTAGTATACGGTTCAGCCTTGGCGCGATTTTGAAAATTTATCACCAACACCAAAATGACCCGTTTAACTACTCATCGTATATGTCCCGTTTACTGGTCATCATAAAGTCGCCAAAAGTAGCCAAATCCCTTGTGCACCGGATACTAGGATTAAACCTTTAAGTAAATTATTTATTTTTTTTGAAAATATTGGTTGGTACTGAGCACATTTTCTAAATACAATATAAATTTTCCTTAATATTTGTTGGTATACTTATATGTAACCTTTTAAAGAAGGTTATTTTCATTGCGAGTGTGAAGATTTATTCAGCATAATTTTGTAGATTTAGTATCGCACGTTATTTAATTTCTTTAAAAATAGTCTTTAATTTAAAGGCATTTTTTTGATAAATTATTTATTGTCAGATCAGTTATAGGGTACAACTGATTTTTTTTTAATAGCGAGCGCAATCCATTTCGAGGTTTTCGAAACTACTAAAGCCAGAAATGGTGGCCATTTTATTATAGAGGCGGCCACTGTTCCCTTCTACATCATCCAAATTTTCAAATTTTTTGTCACTAAAAAAATGTTGTAGGGATCGGAATAAATGGAAATCCGAGGGTGCGATATCGGGCGAATAGGGTGGGTGAGGCAGTACCTCCCACCCCAGTTCATTATATTTTGTGTTCGTCTTGCACAGTGCGGTCTTGCATTATCGTGTTGCAGAATGACGCCTTTCCCGTTGACAATCGCCAGATATTTTTCGATTAAAAATTGGTTCTCTAGATCCAATTGTTCACAATAAAGGTCTGCATTAACAGTTTTTCCAGGTTTCAGCAATTCAAAATGAACCATTCCACTAATACTCCATCAAACACCCAGAAGCGCCTTTTCGGGATGTAACCCCTATTAAAACTGTCTTTTGGTTTTTGGATAGCATATAGGACTTATTTTTTTGTCTCCACTCATCAAACGACCAAAAAACGGTTCTGTAGGGTGCCGTTGAAGCAATACGTTGCATGTGATGGATAGGTTGGCTTTGTTCTTTTCGGACAGATTATGGGGTACTCAAACACCTGCTTTGCTTATTTTCCCATTCTGCTTTAAATGTTCTTGGATGGTCGACCAAGGTTGGTTAAGAGTGTTTGACATGGATTTGCTTGCACTTCTGCCCTTAGCATGTTGTTGTCGACATGCGCAGAAACATTACTTTCCGCTCCCCCTATTAGTACTACTTTCCCCTCCTTAAGATTATTTATTTTAGTCAAGCTTTAGGTGGGTTTATTTATTTGAATTTTGAGGATATTGATTTATATTTTTATAAATTAAGTAGTACTATTGATAATTCATTTCTTAAGGAATGGTTGCTTATTTAAAGATAGATTTTTAACTATATAATATTTAGGTAGCCTTTCAGGCAAATTATTCATATTCTTTATTAATACTGTTCGATATTCAACATTCTTTTCAAAATTTTGTTTTGCATATTATTCAGTTTCTTTAAAAGTGCCTGTTTCTTTAAAGAGTCTTTTATGCAGTCTTTTTCTAAGATATATTTATTTATTTATTTATTTTTGCTTATATTATTTGTATTCAGAGTATTTTTCCAAATTAGATAGATAGTAGACCTTTTAAATTTTTTTAAGAATATTTTATTTAACATTCGTGAAAATATTTGCTTATTTAGTTTTTTAAAGCAATTTTTTCCCCTCCTTACTGTAAATTATTATTAGTCCAAAGGGTCAATTTGCCCAGAAGGGCTATTAATTTCGTTTTGGCATTTTCCGTTGATTCACTAAAAACGGAGAATCACTTTTTAAATTGTTCCTACCAATTAATAGAGCCCTGTATTATATTCAAAGAAATTAAATAATGAAGAATTTGCATAAATGTATGTATGTCTCTCGCATTGTGATAAAACAACGGTACATAGAACCATCCAATTTTGAATGACGTACGTCAACGCTCGAATATTGGCATCTGGAAGCCCAAGTTTGGAATTTGTATTATTATCTATTTCATATTTTGTAAAGCATTTACGATTTTTTGATTAAGGAACTCAACGATTTCAAAACGAGCAATGGGAACACTGTACCAAAGAATCTCTAAGGAGAAGAATGAAAGCTTCCATATACGCAATGTAAACCTGTTTCGCCTCTGCGCCGCTGTACCGAAGAGCCACGGCTATGCAGTGAAACACCAGCGCAGGGTGAAATTTAAACAGCGCAGTTCGAGGAGATAGTAAATTTTTTACTTTGAAATAACTCAAGTTTTATTTTCATACATTTCTGGAGTTTTATGAGCAAAAGGATGTTAGTTGGAATTTTGGGCGAATTATACAAATCCTGTCCAATTTTTAATTTGAATTTAAACAGCGAGCCATACGAAGACAAAATTTAAATGAAATAAATTTCTTAATTCTTTTCTTCTGTAAACTTAAAAAGAGGAAAAAACACATGCCATACAAAACGTAATATCTTTGACTGTACGGGGGGGACATATTTTTATCTCCAGCGCGCGAGACTGTGTACCGGAAATTCTAAAGATACGCTCTTTTAAATATTTTGTGATACTGCTGTTGAATTGAATTTTATGATTTAAGTGCGAAGAACGTTAGAGTAATAAAGGTAACACACAAAAACGGAAGGAAAAAAAAAAAAAAAAAAAAAAAAAACCGCCCCTATGGGCGTAATATAAATTCTGAAAGGTTTCAGATTTTATATTATCTACTATTATTATATTTTATATGTTATTTATATTATCACTTAATATCCGCAGCGTGTATGATAACTATGGAATTTTTACTTCTCCTAGAAGTTAATTTCAAATGATGATGCTATAGTCGTGAACAATTCTCTGACAAATCGAGTAAATGAACGCGTGAAACTCTGACAAGAGGCTAATGTCACTGCTAATGCCGGAAATAATTACCAAAGGAAACAATAATTAAAGTGGGGAACTTGAGCTCATTCATTTCATTATATTTTAAAACTAACATCAAAACAGTTCGCACAACACAAGTCACAAAATTAGATCACAATTACAAAGGTTTATAACACCTTATTGATTTTATTGTTGCAATCTTAAAATTTGCAGTTTAAGATATATAAAAATAGCAGCTTCCCTTTTTTCCAAAATAAAAGTGTTAACATATAGGATTCCATTTTAAATTGCTTTACAAATCATTGCCATCCTCTCTTTAACAGAAAGAATAATTAAACAATTTGGTATTTTTTAGCGTTTTCGAATATTGATTAAGTATTTTTGTATATTAACAGTTCGTACAAACGTTGTGAATGAATATCTCAGAAGAGTAAAAAAAAATTAAAAAATTTTTAACCTTTTTCACAACTCTAAGGATCTCTGGATATCTCCAATTTACATCCTAAATATAAATACTGTAGCGAATATATAAAAAATATAGCAACACTTATTGCTCTATTAACGTATTCGTTGATCAGCTGAGTGCGTCCACAACACACATTTTTTTTATTCTTAACACCTTTTCTAATATATGAGATTTCATAATATCTGCTGTTTTCAACTGTTCAATTTAAATTTTATTTCCGAAAATGACTCAAAATAAGCAAAGAACTTCGTTGTATTTCATACTTTTTATTTATTTATTTATTATTAGTTTCAAAATTCTTTTGTACATAACTGCTTTGCGTATTTTGATTTTTCTACATTTTGTGGTCTCTTTTTCATGTGACTATTACTATTGGTTATGCAGGGTACGTGGTTTAAGAAATTAAACTGATATTAAAAATATTGCATGCAAATTAAAACAGAAATAAATCGAAATGGAGCCTCTAAAGCAGGGTTCTTAACGTTTTTTTCCCCCGTGCACCCCTTTCACCACCGCTAGAAGTTCATCCTCCCTCCTTTCCAAAACTTGAAAATACGTATACATTTAGATTATTTTTTAACGTGTTTTATTAATTAAATCACAAAAAGTATAGAAAATGTTAATAAATACAAAAACTGGAATAAAAGTAATTTGATTTATATTTGCATATAAACTAAAAATAAATACTGAACAACTAAATAAAAGTATGATTGCCTTCGCCCCGCCCCCCGAAACTATGAAATGCCCAAGCAGGAGCAAAGGTTCCCAGCCGGGAAAGAAGTAAGTTCCCACATAGCATAAAAACATCCTTGGGATATCCCGAGGATGTTGCTCGCGGGATATGCGCACATCCTCAGGACATCCCGGAATATCCCGCGAACCTCCTAAACACCTCCTCCCGAGTGCTTAATGTCACATCCCGGGATATCCTTAGGACATCCTAACTAAGTCCCATTGACAGCGTGCGGGATGTTATTAGGATATGAACTCCTACTTACTACATCCTCAGGACATCCCGGGATATCCCACTAACCTCCTAAACACATCCCATTATATCCTAAAAACATCCTATCTATGTCCCATCGACAGCGTATGGGATGTTATTAGGATTTAAAGTCCTATTTACTACATCCTCAGGACATCCCGTAATAACCCAGTTTCCTCCTAAACTCATCCTCCCTAGTGCTTAATGTCATATCCCAGTATATCCTTAGGACATCCTATCTAGGTCCCACCGACAGCGTATGAGATGTTATCAGGATTTGAAATACTAGTTACAATATCCCTTTAACCTCTTAAATACATACTCTCAACTGCTTAATGTTACATCCCAGTATATCCCCAGAAATCTTCTTTATATTCCAGTGAAAGTGTGTGAAGGTGTTGTGATAACCTGAAACTTGCTTATTTTCCACAGACAGTCTCAGGTCCTCCATCTGTGGTTACTATGGAAAAATAAGAAATGTTAAGAATATTTATACAATTTATTTTCTAATTTGAATTTCAATTTATTTAATAATTTGTAAATATATCTAAAACTGAGCAAGAGACTTGAAATGAATTATTAATACAAAATATTATAAGAGAAAATTTTGCTTTAAAGTATTAAAAATATTTCGATCATTTTTAACCATTCAATAGCCCAAAACTGAATTTTTCGATATATTCATAATTAAATTATTCTACAAATTCAGTTCTGACTTCAGTTAATTTGTATTCAAAATTCAATAGTAAAATTAAGCATTTAATAACCTTTAAGTAGTGGACCAGATGTGTGTAAATTTTGAAATTCTGAAGAACTGAAGTCGATTATGTTGATTGAATCATTATTCATGGCTACAATATGATTAAACAGTTCATGAGTTCGTCTTGCTATTTGCTGTAATGGAGCGGAAGATTTTCTAA
Organism: Stegodyphus dumicola; assembly: GCF_044657685.1. Lineage (NCBI taxonomy): Eukaryota > Metazoa > Arthropoda > Arachnida > Araneae > Eresidae > Stegodyphus > Stegodyphus dumicola. Next base: position 1,557,576 of record NC_140769.1, on the reverse strand, counting down.
TCAATTTTTTAATAGAAGTTATATAGCTTTCAAATTTAAATGCACTGTAATTATCTAACGGCCCAAACATTTTTACATCTTCGCAAATATGCAGCAGGCCGTGAACATTATGAGCAATATACTGTTTTTCATAATAAAGCCCAAAATTTACTACGAAGAGTTTTAATAGAGACTGTGCGTATTCATCAACTGCCGTCTGATTCTGTATTTTACATAAGAGTCTAATCGAAATATGAAGTAGTAAAAAATGATCATGTAGCTTTTTGTTAAATTAAAAAATAATTAAATAAAATAAAAATAAGTGGGCTAATGTACAGTAAAAATTGACCATATTTTGTAGCTTTGTAGTGTTTCAATTCTTTTAGAGTTGGTTCCTTGGTTTTCTTGCTAATTCGATTGGTACATAAGGCTTTAAAAACTGGTCATTTAAAAAAAAAAAAAAAAAAAAAAAAAAAAAAAAAAAAAAAAAAATTAGTTCAACATTTTTATGTGGTAATCGTGCTTGTAAGGTGCCTCCGCCTATCCTAATAGTAATAATTTTTTGTACTACTCCTAAGCACACAAGGGACATAAAGTCTAACGGAATATTTATTAGTCCTATATTTGGAATATTCCTTAAAATGGGATAATCGTTTTGGTAATCGTCATCAGTCAGTTCTTCTTGAGACATAAAAGTTCATATTCCGAATCACAGTTTGAAATGGAACTTAAAGAATATTTGCTAGCGCGAAAATTCGACACAGTCCTTTTTCATAATTAAATACTACTTCATCTTCTGACGAATCCGATAATATACGTTGATTTATTCTGCTGTAAATCCGTCTTTTAGATATCTGAGATATTTTTTTTTAGTTCTGATCATTTCTGTAGAATAAAGGAAACATTTAGAAACTTACTTTTCACACTCTGTCAATGTAACGCTTGCAAGCGTCAGCAAGTCAGTTCGCAACTGAAAGAGAATTTGGAACGAGGGCTATTAACGTTTAGCAGAATAGCTGAATTCTGGAAATCAGAAAGTAAGTACGTGTACTTTCCACTTTGTGGGGTTCTTCAAGGATATCACTATTACGGAGCAATTAAAACCGTTGGAGGCGTTTTGCGACTTTGTTGTGAAGGGGGAAGGGATGTGAAGGGATGTTTCCCTTGTAGGGGGATACAAAAGAAGGGAAGGTCTGACACATAAATCTGCCACGTTAACAAAAGAGAAATCTTCTTGGGGCATCCGCTACAGAAAAAGTGCTCAGAGGTGTTACATTCTGAGCGGAGCTCTGTTTCTCAAAAGCAAAGAAAATTTGAGAAGCAGTTTTACGACGAATGATAATGATGATCAAAACTTTAAGATTTTCAACTTCAATTGTTATTTATAGTATAAAATAAAATAATAAAACTGCTGAGTTTAAAGAACGCGTTTAATTTAAAAATTAAATCATTTTAATTTAAAGGTTGAACATCTATTTAATCCGTTATCTAATTTTGAGTTTTCATAACAACATTTAACTTTGTGTTATATACCTTGAAGAAACGTGTTTACTGCATTTTCTGGATGTTACAAATAAATTAATAAAGCAGCAATTATTGTTAAATTATGAGGAGTCACGTAGCATTGTCAGCATAACGTATAAGACTGCAGAGCGCTGGATATATTTTTTCGCGGTTTGTTTAGCAAAGACCGAATATTTGTATGGTTAAAGAGGTAGCAAAGTGAGGTTTGAGGAGAGTAAGAACTTAATGTTAGTTCTTCCCATTCTCAAACCTTATTTTTCTATTACAGAGAGGTAAAAAATAAGTTACTTCTTACCTCAGTCGCTTTGAAAAACTAATTCTCATTATTAAAGAACTTACCAGAAAATGAACGAAGAAACTGCAATGAATTTTTTAGCCCAACAAAATTATTCTTCTGTTTATAAATTCAAACGTTTGTTAAAAAAAAAATATTGTTATTTATTACTGCACAGCACTAAACATCATTCATTACTAATATAATAGTGTAACAGATCAAAAAGTATTTTTTTTTTTTTTCTTATGCAGTTTCAAAGTATAGTTATTTCTATGCTAAGAACTATCGATGAATTTAATAGAATACTGTTATAACTTGATATTTCTGATTAGTGCCTCAGAGACGGGTAAGTGATTATATTGACCGATTGCCGTACAGAAGGGCTCAAGTTCGAATGCCGTATAAGGCATGGATGCACATCATGCCCATCTGTTCATAGGATAAATGTCTTCGTAAAAGATTTTCTGAGTTAACCTGTAACGTACATAATATTTGTGTTCAAAGATATTAGAAAAGTATCTAAAATATAATGTTTACAAAATATATTATGTAGCAATTAGAATTTAATCGTAAACACACTTTCAATATGAAACTCAAAAACGAATGAAAACACGTGCCTATAACTTGTAAGAAAATTCTCTGATCAATAGGCACTGTGAAACAACAACAAAAATTTGAAAATATTATTACTTAATATTTACAGCCAACATATACAAGACGAAATCCAGTGTAAGCATAACAATTAAATTTTCATATGCACAATAGGTAATCCATAGAGTAAGATTTCGATTCTTATAACATGACTTGCGTGTGGTACAAGGTTACTTTAATATTTTCAGATATGAGCTTCCATAAAAAGTAAGTACTGAAGATATCTGAGAAACAACATTCTCAGGAGATCTTCATATAACCCGGGACATTACGACTTGAACAGGACATCCTTAATATGTTGATTTACGATGTCCTCAGGATATCTGAAAATCAACATCCTGAGGAGATCTTCATATATCCCGGGACATTGAGATTTGAATAGGATATCCTCAGGATGTTGACTTAAGAAGTCCTCAGGATATCTGAGAATCAACATCCTCAGGATATCCTAACTGCTTCCCGGGAGATTGCGACTTAAATAGGATGTCCTGAGGATGTCTTGTGTTATAGGGGTTGATATCCCCGACTAAAACTGCACAACAGGCAAATTAATCAAATGAAAATATGCCATAAAAGAATTAAATAAATCAATTGGATATAACAAAGTAATTAAAATAATTTCATCTTTTTGCTGCTAATGACGTACATGACGGTAAAAACATGCGAAAGAACAGGGAAAAATGGAATTATGAAAAAAAAAAAAAAAAAAAAAAGGAATCATAATGTTCGAAATTGTTTAGTAGTGTGATATTAAGAATTTTAAATGAGGTGCAACGCAATCGTATTATCCTTCTTTCCTTCGATACGTTAATCACGTAGTTTTTTTAACACCTGTCAAGACTCTCATTCTAACAGGAATTATCCCACAGTGACAGAATAAGGAAAAAGAATATAATTCGGAATAAAAGAAAATTGCATGTCGCCCGGCTAGCTCAGTCGGTAGAGCACGAGACTCTTAATTTCGGGGTCGTGGGTTCGAGCCCCACGTTGGGCGTTATTTTGTTTTTACTTTTCGAGAATTAAGTCCTCTGCCCATTTGATTCTGGGTAGCATCCGAAAATACTTTCAGTGAAGAAAATGACTTTTCCTATAAAACAAATAAACGGGAATGATGGGTTCAATAATTCTATTTGCAAAATTCATCTACAATTTTATATCGGGAATAATAAAAGCGTAGGGCGCTCGTGATAAATTAAAAATGGTAGTGACTTATACATTTCATAGTGCAATTAAATTAATAGATTTCGTTATTTAGACCCCCCCCCCGTTAGGGCAGAATAAAGGACAATTTTGCCCAAAACGAAAATTACAAAACTAAAGAGATTTCAGAAGAGATTTTTTCATGGCGTCTGTACGTACGTATGTATGTATGTATCTCGTCTCAGAACGTTGAGATTTTGTACATAGGACTGTTATAACATGTAGTTGTGCACCTCCCTTTTTGGTTGCAATCATCAAAAGTATATAAATATATATACCCACTTTGTTACTAGGCTCAGTGAACTCAGTATTTTATTCTTATATGTTGGTAAATTGAGCATTTTTTGCTTTAAAAATGATTGAATTATGTTGTTCTTATCTTCGGGTTAAAGTTTTTAAGTCTAGAGTTAATCTGCATGCAATATTTTTGTAATTAGCAACAATTTAAAAGTTGTTAAAGGGCGGCTAAGCCTAATTTTTTTAACATAGCAGCCATATTTGTTTATATTTGAAACAGCAGAATAGTTCTTTCTGCATCTTAGTGTCTTTTTGCCGAGTGGGACCGAAATGATACTTTCAGTTTTGTGCAGCGAAAAATCTCCCTTCTTACCTGCTGGCCGAATTCTTTTTGTGCAGAAATTGTCATTTTAATTGTTTTAACTGTATTTGATGTTTTATGTTTTTCTATTCTTTCACTTTTTAATGAAAATATTTTGAGTTTTTATGCATTTTTGCTTTACCGCGAAGGGAGAACTGAACTAATTGAATGAAAAATATAGCTCTGATGAAATTTGAGGATATAAGTTTAAATTAAATGCAGGAAAAAATGCGTATAATTTAACATTCCGTATGAGGAAGTCATGTGGTGTATACATCAGCTTTTTAATCATTATTATAACACAAGCAAGAAAACTATGAAGTAAAGAAGAATAACAAATGAAATGACGTCTTTCAGAGAATGAAGAAATTAACTAAATAATCAGTTTCGGAAATTGGATGTAATAACAATGTTACACCGAGCATGTTACTTGACGCTAAAATGAGAAAACGAATAAAGCAAATTCGTCATTAAATGCTCTGAGATGGCACATTTAAAACATTTTTTTTTACCTCCGCATGCTGCAGACAACAGGGTTTTTTTTTTTTTTTTTTTTTTTTTTAAATGTATTAAAAAAATCGCCCAATTAATAATTTTACCATTCTTATTTTAAAAGAGGAATTTAATTTATAATGAAAATTTAGAATCTTTATGTCCAATACATTTTTAGTTGTTGAAATTTTAAAATCATAAACGTCAAATAGTCTAAAAAATCGAGCAATTTTCAAAAATTCAGAAAAAAAAGTTAAAATTTTCACACAAGTTTCAATGAAAGGAATTTTTTCCCCGTTGTATAGTACAACAGTGAAATGCTGTAGTGTTTAGCTTGTTCGTTTAACGAAAATATATGCGAAAAAATCGTTTCAACATCAAATACAAAACAATCTAAATCAAATTTAACCCGGTGGAAGGCGCGCGCTAAACAGAGCACATTTTGGTCGCGCGGGGTACCTGTATAACCCCACCGATAAATTTAAGCTTAATTCAATATACACATATAAACTTAAGTGCAAATAAATTGAAAATGTATAAAATACAGTTTTTTAGTATATTCTAAAGCATGAATATTAATTTGAAAATATATTTACGTTAATTTCTACTACTAATGTTTATAGGAAAAAACTTACTCAATTACAAAATAAAAATCAGTTACATACCTTTATTGAATTTTAAACACATTTGTCACAAACATAATTAGAGTGATCCTTGCAAGTAAAATTTTGGCATTTCATACAAGAAATTGTTGTTTTTTTGTCCTTAGCTCGAGGACATATTGTACATCGTCCTTTACCAAGCTTCATTCTCTTTGGCAAGTTCTCTTCAGAAACGGCATTCCTTTCTGTTGAGAAATTCTGATTCATTTTCTCTCGTAATTCTCTGGGTAACATTTGCATATTTGATCTCCTCTTTATTTGTGGGTTTACGAGAGATAATGCCAATGTTTTCAAAAACATTCGTCTACTTTTATACTGCAAGGGAGGATTTTTAGTAGACATAAGTGACACTCGCGCGTTTATACCAGCCACGTTCAAAACACAGTAAAAAATCACCATAGGCCACCTGTTTGTTTTCCTAGCTGTTGAATAAAGCGTAGACATTTCATCAACAGTATCTACTCCTCCTTTCGTTCCATTGTAGAAATGGATTATTTCTGGCTTACTTTGTTCAGAGTTTTCATCTATCGTGTCATCATGATGCATTGTAGACAGAAGAACTACACATTTCGATTTCTTTGGAACATATGATACTAATGTCATGTCTTTTTGGAATCCAAACATGGAAGAATATACTTCTCTTTTCTTTGTTTCTAAAAATTCAGCAGGAATTACAGCTTTATTTTTCTTCAAAGTTCCCACTACAGTGAGTTTCTTTGATAGGAGCTCTTTTGCTAGCGGGTAACTTGTATACCAATTATCCATGGTTATATTCCTCCCAGATCCAAATAATGGAGCACAAAGTCGTTTTACGATCTCAGATGGCGAATAATCAACTTTGAAAGGACCATCCGATTGTTTCCCCGCATAAATTTCCATATTATATGTATAATATGTCCTGGCATCGACTACGGCAAATAATTTAATTCCATATTTTGCCGGCTTTTTCGGCATATACTGGCGAAAAGCACATCGGCCACGAAATTTCTCCAACTTTTCATCTATTGTAACATATTCACTAACTGAATATATTTCTTGACATTTTTTATTGAAATCGCTGAAGAAATCTCTCACAGCTGCCAGCTTATCCAACTGTCTTCGAGCTTCGCGATCGTTTACATTGTCTAATCTCAAGCACCTTAGAAGAAAAGTGAATCGTTTGTAAGACATTGTCTTTCGGAATAATTCAATTCCGGTGCCATCAGCGTCCCACAAGTCTTTTGCATTAGCATGAGAAGATTTATGCAATCCGCATAAATATAAAAGACCAAACAGTGCTCTCATCTCCACTTCATCTGTATGCCTAGCATCTCGACTCCGTTGAAAATTTTCGGATATTTTATCAATAAAAATATTGGTGCAGTCCACAATATTTTTTATAATATTGAAATCCATAAAAAGTTCCCAACTTTCAATTGGTTCCATAATACTTATTGCAACTGATTTCAGACCTGGTAAGTGGGTTATAATATTACAGGAACTGGTTCTTACCTTCTGATTCGGTTTACTTTTCTTCCAAACTGTTTTATTTTTTCCTATATAACTGTCACTTTTTTCATTAGATTCAAGCGTTTTATTTTCAGCTTCAAACTCACTGTCGCTGTCATGACTGCTATAAATTTCTTGATCTACTTCATTTTCACTAGCAGTATCCATTTCTTCATCGGAAGTTTCCACAGTATCCAATAACATTCTCAAGTGTTCCATTTCTTTTTCATAATCTGTCATTTTTCGTTTGAGAGCCATTTTCGAACGACTACAGTATAGCACACATGCACAATCTATGCAAGCAAGAAGCTAAAGTGAGAAATTTCAGAACAAATCTGGTCACGGGGGTTCCCAGGTTACCCCAGTTGCATGTAGCGTTCCAAGAAATGATTGCTCCTCCCCAACAAAAGAAAAACACCTGCTGCTGGCAGGTGCTATTGAAAGAAAACCGTTTAAAAGTTAGCTACTGAAGGGCTGATTCATAGCGGATAAATAGAAATTCCAGAATGAAAGGTTTTATGAGGCTGGGGTGACTCAGTCACCCCGCGCGAGTGCTACCGGGTTAAAAAAAAATCCTTTCATTGCACTGTCATGGACCCACACATGTACAGTCGATAGCCTATTAGGAGAAGGAGGTTCAAAATCGATGACAAAATTCCAACCTCACCGAAATACCACGAGTGAGCTAAATAAAAGTTTATAAAAGGAATATATTTGGGAATAAAACAAATTCGCATGTCGCCCGGCTAGCTCAGTCGGTAGAGCACGAGACTCTTAATCTCGGGGTCGTGGGTTCGAGCCCCACGTTGGGCGCTGTTGTATTTTTAGTCCTTCCTACCGATTTAACCCTAAGCAGCCCCCGAAAATAGTGCAGTTTTACAAAAATATCTCTTCATATTGAAAAATGTAAATATAAATTTGAAGGAGCAAAAATGGTTAAAAAATAGATATTAACCTACATTTTCATGTTGCAATATTCGTAAAATTCATGTAAATTGCTTTTTATTTTTTACAAACCGTCGCGCATAATTCATAAATTTTATGTATAATTTATATATATCAATGATTTACGTATATTTTTGGTAAAAATATATGTATATTTATCACATATATGTAATTTTCCCATCTTCCAGCTTCGCATATACATATATTATTGATAAAAATTGCGTAAATCTCTCCAATTTTTTTCATTTTGCATGTATCTATACTTTTGGGGTTAATTTACGCAAATCTTCTCAATTTTTTACTTCGCATATACGTATATAAAATTTACACTTATCTTCCGAATTTTTTACTTGGAATGTATGTGTATAAAAAATTACGTAAAAATTCAACCACTATTTCACTGCAATTCACAAAACCTACATATATTTTCACAACTGTAGTTGTGAAAATATATATAAACGTGTGTTTTGGGAACAATTTATTTTACAAATCCATGTTGAAAATATTCAGATATCACAATTACAATAAGAAAAGGCCATTTTAATTCTCTCCCCCCCCCCAGTTGGTCGTGCCTGATGTATCAAAATACAATATCAATTTTTTTTTTTTTTTTTTTTTCAATTTAACGATGAAATGTTTTCAATTTAAAGGTACAGTTATTCTATAAATGTTTTCTTAGGCCATATTTGAGCTTCTAAACAGCATTAAAGCAGATGATAGTTTCCTATAACTTGATCTTACCGAAATACGTAGTACGTGGCATTAAGAGAACTGTTTATCAGCTACAATAATGATGCGAATATTCATAATTTCATGTACTTTGAGTCATAACAGTTGGGTATATTATTAAAAAAAGGAATAAGGATTTAAATCATTAAGAAGATTGTTTAGAGCTTCCCAAATCTCAATTACATAGACTGAATTCGAAAAATAAATTAACTTCTGCAAATGGGTTGTTTGCTAGGCCGTGTCGGAAATAAAGATCTTATGTTTCTCGCAATGGCAACACGTTGTAACTCGTTGAGATTATAAATGCATGGCAACAAAATGTAACGTAACGACTCAAAAATTTAGAAAGACTTCGCCGAAGAAGTTTTTGGTGTCAATAAAGTAGGAATTTAAATTTTGAATCTATTTATTATTTTTTCTAAATCACTGTTACAGACTGAATGAATTTGCAAAGTTAAAGTTCGATATTCACCGGTGACAGTTATGTGTACAGTTTTTGTGCATTGAATTTGCAAAGTTAAAGATCGATATTCACCGGTGACAGTTATGTGTACAATTTTTGTGCATTGAATTTGCAAAGTTAAAGATCGATATTCACCGGTGACAGTTATGTGTACAATTTTTGTGCATTGAATTTGCAAAGTTAAAAAAGATCGATATTCACCAGGGACAGTTATGTGTACAATTTTTGTGCATTGAATTTGCAAAGTTAAAGATCGATATTCACCGGTGACAGTTATGTGTACAATTTTTGTGCATTGAATTTGCAAAGTTAAAGATCGATATTCACCGGTGACAGTTATGTGTACAGTTTTTGTGGTAGCGTAACTCTTCAGAGAGACTTTTATTAGGACATTTGTGACATCAGTATATTGTTTTCATGAACAAAATTAAGTTTTTAAATGAAAATAAAACAGAGTGGCTTAAAAATTAGACAAAATTGTAGCCTTAAGTTGGTGTAGATTTTGAATTAAATTCTTTCGAGGGCGAACAGATATAGAGCCCTTATCTTCTTTCAAAAGCGAATTTAGGCCTTTAAAAAAATTTTTTTTTTCATAAAGTTATTTGTCTCTGAAGAAGAGAGCTCTATATCTGTTTATCCTAGAAATCGATAGAGTTTTATTTTATTTTTATTCAGAATCTACGCCAACCTAAAGCTGCATTTTTGCCTAATTTTGAATTTCACTTTGGCATGTTCTCCGTTCCAAGAATAATTATTTACTAATTTAAATAAGTAATATGCATTCACACGCAAACACACACATATATATATACATACTTGTTTATTTTTTCTAAACAAAAGCTTATTTAATTTATCAAGCGTTTCCTTTCTCGATGGAGCTTTCGCACAGTAAAAAATTCACTTTTTTTCATTTAGTTTCGTTGGCAACGACCCTCAATTCAATAACCATATTATCCTTTCACACCAGTATCGTTAATGTCTCAATTTATTTAGTTTATAATTTTATGATAATTTCTCCATGCACTTATCACCAATATTATACGAAGCATTATTCTGTGGGAACGTTATCCAGTCGAGCTTAAACTATCATGCCTTGTTGCTGCCCTCCCCGAATGACAGCTGCGAAGTAAATATTTCAGCGTTAAAGTTTTCTGGGAATTCTGTGCCACACCTTATCCCCTCCTATAAATCTCCAGTTTTCCTGACGCTACAGGGCCGACCTTAATCATCAGGACCCACAACGGTCCCCCCTTTTTACTTGAATTTCCTGCTTGCTGCTATTTTTCTTAAAAGAAAAAATACCCAGCCCACGTGATTAAATTACACGCGCGAGGTGATATGGAGGGACTGTCGCCATACTGAAAATATTTTTCGTCGTTACGCGTTTTGAACAATGCATTTTTCTTCAAGAGGGATTAGTTTTTTTTAAATGCATATTCTTTTCCCCGTTGGATGGAAGCACGTGAAATAACTAAAATGAATGTTCTTAAGAGTTCTTTAAATCGTTTAATTGTTATTGTTTACTTTTGCGCTAATTTTGAGTAATTAAAAAAAAAAAAAAAAAAAAAAAAAAACGTTGCTGCCGTTTCAAGTACGAGAAATATTTGTTTCAGGTTTCTGCGCAGGGATATAGGAATTAAAAAAAATACGTCCAAAGGGACATTTTTTTAAAATTTTGTCTGTTACCTTTATTTATTAAATATCACGGTCTTCGCACTTAAAGCATAAAATTCAGTTCAAGAGCAATATCGCAATATAGTTTTAAATTGAGCAACATATCTTTAGAATTTCCGGTACAGAGCCTCGCGCGTTGGAGAGAAAAATTTTTTTTCTTGCAACGTTGCCATGGCTCGCTTTGAAATCCTTGAGTTTGTTAATCAAAAATTCCTTAAAGTTTTACAAAATATGAAGTCGATAACAAAACAAATTCCAAATTTGGGCTTCCACATGCCCATATACGTGCATGCCCATTACGACATTCAAAATTCGATGGCTCTATGTACCGTTGTTTTATCACAATGCGAGAAATATGCATACATTTATGCAGATTTTTCATTATTTAATTCCTTCAAATATAATGTAGGACTCTAACATTTGGTGGCAACAGTTTGAAAAGTGAAAGGGACGTTTGTAGTGAACCAACGCAAAATCGCGAAACGAAAACAATAGTCTTTCAGGGACAAAGCCCCTTTGGACTAAAAAAACTGAAAGTTTTCAGGTTTTATATTACGCCCAGAAGGGCCTTTTTTTTTTTAAAACTTTTTGTGTGCTACCTTTACTTATTAAATATCATGTTCTTCGTACTTAAATCATAAAATTCAATTCAACAGCAATATCACAAATTAATTTAAAAATGAGCATCTTTAGAAATTCCGATACACAGCCTTGCGCGGTGGAGATAAAAATGTGCCCCCCATACAGTGTTCCCATTGCTCGTTTTGAAATCGTTCAGTTTGTTAATCAAAAATTCGTTAAAGATTTACAAAATATGAAAAAGATAATAAGAAAATTCCATATTTAGGCTTTCAGATGCTCATTCGGGTGGAGAGGTACGTTATTCAAAATTTGATGGCTGTAGGTACCGTTTTATCTCAATGCGAGAAACATACATACATTTATGCAGATTCATTATTTAATTTCTTTAAATATAATACAGAGCAACGATTTGAAAAGTGAACTGACATTTATAGCGAATCAACGAAAAATGCCAAAACTCAAAATGCCTTTTGTGCAAATTTTACCTTTGGGTTAAAATATATATATATATATATATATATATATATATATATGATGATGATGATGAGCAGCGTCTGAAAAGTTAGCTTTTTTTTTCTGTATAAATTAATTGCAAATGTCTCCTGTTTAACTTATGATTGGAATAATATTCTAACATTTTTTTTTTTCTCTTGATCTCTGCTGTTATTGTTTTGAACAGTTTGCTTTATTTGTTGGGTTGGCAACTAAGTAATTGCGGATTTCACTCATAGATAGCTTTAGTTGAATTTTTAGGGTTGCAGAGGTAGTACAAATGTAAAACACATTTTGTTATTTGATAATTGGCAATTCAGCTGTCAATCAGTAAAAAAAGTTTTTTGATCGGTTGCGTAGTTTTCGTTTGGCCTTCGTTAAAAAATGGAAAATCAAAAGGAACAATTTCGTCATATTTTGCTTTTTTTATTTCCGCAAAGGGAAAAACGCATCGCAAGCTCATAAAAAGTTATGTGCTGTTTATGGTGACGAAGCCTTAAAAGAACGGCAGTGTCAAAATTGGTTTGCCAAATTTCGTTCTGGTGATTTTTCACTCAAAGATGAAAAACGCTCTGGTCGTCCAGTTGAAGTTGATGATGACCTAATCAAAGCAATAATCGATTCAGATCGTCACAGTACAACACGTGATATTGCAGAGAAGCTTCATGTATCACATACATGCATTGAAAATCACTTAAAACAACTTGTCTATGTTCAAAAACTCGATACATGGGTTCCTCACGAACTGAAAGAAACGCATTTAACGCAACGCACTAACAGCTGCGATTTGCTAAAAAACGTAATGAAAAATATCCATTTTTAAAACGACTGATAACTGGCAATGAAAAATGGGTTGTTTACAACAATATCAAGCGGAAAAGATCGGGGAGCAGGCCAGGTGAACCAACTTCAAACAACATCAAAAGCTGATATTCATCAAAAAAAGTTTTGTTATCAGTTTGGTAGGATTACAAAGGAATTGTCTACTTTGAACTCTTACCACCCAACCGAACGATCAATTCTGATGTCTGCATTGAACAACTAACGAAATTAAACAATGCAGTTGAAGAAAAGCGGCCCGAATTGACAAATCGAAAAGATGTTGTATTCCATCATGACAATGCAAGGCCGCACACATCTTTGGTCACTCGGCAAAAATTATTGGAGCTTGGTTGGGATGTTTTGCCACATCCACCATATAGTCCTGACCTTGCACCATCTGATTACTTTTTGTTTCGATCTTTACAAAGCTCCTTGAATGGTAAAAATTTCAATAATGATGATGATGTCAAATCGTACCTGATTCAGTTTTTTGCTAATAAAAACCAGAAGTTTTATGAACGTGGGATTATGATGCTGCCTGAAAGATGGCAAAAGGTCATTGATCGAAATGGGTGATACATTTCAGAATAAAGTTATTTAGTTCCATGAAGAAATTGTCTTTGATTTTCTTAAAAAAATCCGCAATTACTTAGTTACCAACCCAATACTTTATGTTCTGTGTTTTAAACTTTGTGGATTATAAGCATACGTTACTGGATACAGGGTTATGGTTATCATTTTATGCGGGCTTTATCAAAATTTTAAAATAACTGTTATTTTTACAAGCTTTTATTTAGGATGTGTTTTATTTTTATCTATTTATTTTTAACTCTAATGTATCTGTTTATTTTTAACTTTAATAGTTCATTTTTAAGTTTTATTTTAAGTTTTCATTTTTAAGTTCATTTTTAAGTTTAAGTTATAGTTCAAGTTCATTTTTAAGTTATAGTTTTATTTTATTTTAACTTTAATTTTCATTTTTAAGACTATTTTCCTATTTTCACCCGTAGTTTCCAAGCCAAAATGTGAATGAGATAGCGAACGTTTATTCAGATTAAGGTAGAATGAAGTGGTATTTAAGCAAGAGTTTCGGAAGTTAGTTTTAGAGCGCGTATGCCTATTCCAGGCCGCTTTGTGCTGTGATTAAAGCGATATGAGTTCGCGGCGTTGAGTGTTTCGAGCCTTTCGGCTTTGTCTCGCCGCTTTACTTCAAACCAAAGCCTTTCGAGCGCGTTAAAGTATTCTGTGGGCCGTTAGGCTAATCTATCACATCTCGAAATTGTTATTTGTTAGGTATTTCTCTTAAGCCAGAAGTGCTTGGTAAGAAAGAAGAAGTGCTTTATTGTGTTCGAATAAAAAGGTCTTATGCACCCTTCTTGGATTTGTGTTTTGTTTCACAAGGCTAGAAGATAATTCTTTAATAGCCCTTCTAAAGTCTATAGTTTATATTCCCAAAGAGACCTAGACTTTACATGTTCATTCATGGTGTTTGTCACTACAGTCAAAAGTTTGTCATCGATTTTTAAACTACTTCCTGATAACCTTTTATGTTCATTTTGTACATACACTGCTTGTAAATGAAAATTTAGATTTTTTAAATTTAACTTATGATTTTCTGTTTAGATTTTTAAAATTTAACTTGAAACAGTTTTTTTTTTCTACGTATTTTTGTTTAACAAACTAAAAAATCTCAAAATTTTTACTGTTTGCGTCGTCAGAGAGACAGGCGAGTAAAGGCATTTAAATGAACTTCCTATGAAAGTTTTGACATAATTTCTGATTTTTAGGTGAATTTTCAAAAATCGCTTTATTTTTCGGACTATTTGACGTCCAGTATTTTGAAAATTTCAGCTCCTAGAATTGAACCGGCTGCGAAGTTTCTGAAATTTTCGGAAGTTATAAAACACACAATTTGTCTTCTTTTAATCAAGAACAATAAAATAAATAAATAAATAATAACAAAAAGTTGGTCGATTTTCTATATTTAAAAACAAATATGCCATGAAGCAGATATGCTATTGGTTCTTCCTTTCACTTATAAAACAGTTTTAAGGTAATGTAAATGACGTTTCTGGTTTCGAGTGAATCGACAAAGGTTATAAATCAGCGATCCCAATGACATGAAGTGACAGCAGTTTTTTGTTTTCCTTTTTAAAGTTTTGTTCATACTTCAAAGCATGTCTGTAATTGTTAAATTAAAGAAGAACGAGTTAAAACTCGTTGCAGAGGAATCAGAAAGCCAGGAAAGTCTGTTATCCAGATTACTCCTAGGTACTTGAGTTTCTTGACACATTTAATTGAAAAACCTAAGAATTGGAGGCATAGATTCTTGCGCAAGGAAGATCCTCGACCTATTATAAGTGCCTGTATCTTGGGGACCGAGAGCTGTAGCCATACAACTAATACATACAGACACGCTTGAGTTTGTCGTTCCAGCTTTCTATGACCTGCCACGGTAAGTAGAGAATCATATGCATAGCGGTGAGCGTGACTTTCTTCTTGTTTACGAATAGAGAAACGACAGTGTTGGCCATGATATTCCAGAGGATCGGTCCAAGACAGCATCCTTGAAGACACCACCTCTAATTTCTTCCGAATCGTCCCTTTGTCCAGGGTAATTTTAATTTGCTCTTGTTTTGTTTGAAATATATGTATAGTAGATAACTGACAGCAGATGATGGAGGTCGGACAGCTGAGAAATTCTAGACAATTAATGATATCAAGCACCACGGCAAGTCAAAGTCTTCCTTAACGTCCAGGACAATGACTGCTGTGTGATTTCTCATCTGTTGATGTTAATTACATCTAAAGGTTTTTCAGAATGCATGCTCAGTTCAATGACAAAATTCGAACCCATACTGATGGCGGTGCATGCCATTGGAATTGTCAACGTACCATTTTTCCAATAGCTCTCCCAGTAGCGGCAGGAAACACACTGGCCTATAAGTAGAGGGCAGACTGGAATCTTTACCTAGCTTCAACACATCTCCAGCTCCCCTGTCCTGGTACTCGAGGCGAAATGCCGAAGACGATGCGATGGTAAGCTGTGAAAGCTTCTGGTGGATGACTTTGATTGAACGTTGTCAATTCCGTTCGATCTGGGGCTTTTCGAGAAGCAAGAGCATTGACTATTCTGTTTATTTCGACTTTTAAGGGGAGTGATTCTGTGTCCTGCTGGTGTTGTAAATGGCTGGTGTCAAAGTTTTGTCTTAGGATATGATGGATCTCCAGATCATTTTTTTTTTTTTTTTGGTTCATCTCGAGGAAAGATGCCATCCAGAAGAAATTTAGCGGCACCCATAGTTGAGTTTGCAGTTGGAAGGATGTTTCTAATGGACTATTTTTACGCTTGTCCTCACTGTTGCGTTTTGTCTGAACAAACGTTTCTCCAAGAGGAGAGTTTTCCTTGGTAGACACTCTTTTTATAGATGGTCCTTGCTTTTTTAAAGACTAGCATACGTTCATTTCTGAGGTACTGATCATAAGTAGCCTGCCCGCGAAAATTTTCGAATGTCTATCATAGATTGTTTTATATTGTTTCTTGATAACGTAGCTAATTAGCATGTCAAATTTGTAGGAGATCAGTCGATGATCGCTTAGTATCGAGATATCCTTTACGCTGAAGTTCTGATTGTATAGAACTATCTGGGCCATGGTGCTAGTGAGATCTTGCTATCTTTCCGAGCGTGTAGTCTAGAAGGTTGGCAGCGAATCTGTAGCATTAATTTGAAACAGTGGCCACAAGATTAATCACTGGGCTGGCTTTGGCGTTCTTTGTTCTGGCTATCTAAAAGGAACTCGTGACTTTGAAATCACCACATATGATAGCATGAGTGACTGAAAAGGAGAGTCTGCTTTCCAATTCTCTAATGAGTATTTTCATCTCTTCACTCGACGGGAAGCAGACCGAAGTGACTGCCAGCTTTTGCGAGCATGCTTCTAGCACTACTGTGGCTGCATGCTTAGTACTTCGGAGAAGGGTTGACGAGAGACGTTCTTCTTAGATAATGCCTGCTGGGCAACTATGCGGTAAAGGGTTTTAAATCATTAACAGATCTGCTTTCATGTGTATCATGATCTGCATGATGTTAAGTGTGCTTGCTCTGGATCTCTATAGGTTGAACTGCATGCAAGCTAGTACTCGCAAAGATTGCTGAAATGATAAGGCCGTGTGATGAGATTCTATAAACTGTCCCTGACTTGCTGTAGAGAGTTCTTGAATGTATGACATTCTGTAGCACTAGGTTGATGATTTATAGAGAAATCATTACTTCTGGTGGTGTTTGAGTTCTTGCAGTTAACGCAGGTTTTTGTCTCTTCATTAAATTCTTCCGATAGATGGTTCTGTTCAGACTTAACGCAAGGTGATGTATGAAAGTGTTGTATAATGTACGAACATGTTCTACTCATACGCCTGTATTCCTGGCAGTGTAAGTACCTGGTAATCTTGATGGTATTTCCGAATAGGGCTGGAAACGAAGCCTATAATGACCAGAAGGTGATCTTGGAGAGACAGGTCTATCTCAATAATTCATTTGTTTTTGCCCGGATATCTGCTTTTGGATGATCTAGCGGTACTATCAGTCTCCTTACCGGCTGTACTACTTCTGTGACGACCTCGTCAGCTTGTAGTTCTCCTGGTACCCAAAGAGAAACATGTAAGCTGGACAAAATTGTGGAGTGCATCTCGCACACGTAAATAATGCTACGAGAATCTGTTTATGCGTATGCTTGTTCTATTACGAAAGTAAAATTATGTGTTTAAATCAGCGGCACGTCTGAAAGCTTTTCTTCTCCTTTTTCTGATCTTAAAAATATACATCTAGCTGGTTTTCGAATCCTTAACTCACCTACTGCATTATTGCATTTTATATTGTTACGTTATTTTCTTCCTTCACGTTCGTACGGGGTTCGTAGATTTGGAGCGAATAACGACGACACTTGATGAAGTATCGAAACACACTTTATTTACCAGTATTGTCAGGACAGCTCCAAAACACGTTTTACAATTGTCGATGAACTACTATAAACACACTGACACGATCAGCAACACAGCCTTCGCACTGCCAGGCAATAACGGTGGAGACAGCTTCACGGCAAAGCACTAGAGTACAGCTCTCAACTCTGCTTCGTCGTTCTCGGAACTTCACGTACTCTCGAGACTCTCCACGCGATGCACTCGACGATACATAAGAGTATAGCTCTCGACTCAGCACAGTCTAAGAAAAACTCGACAATGCACGATGGCCCACCAGCGGCCGAGCGGTAAAGTCGCTGAACACTGTTCGGTCCGAGGTTCAAATCCCGCGAACGGGCTGGCTGCATGGGTGTTTTCGTGGTTTTCCCCATGTGTAACGAGTATACGAGCCAGTTTCCCTTAGAAAGTCCTCCACGAAGGCATCTCTTCCCTTAGGCAGATAGGCCTAGTGTGCTTTGCCATAATTAAATACACCACACCACACCACCGACGATGCACTAATTCGCGATGCACTAAAAGACTCTCTCGATGTACTCGACGACCAACTCGGCGCTAGACTTCGAGACACTCGCTCAATGACTGACTATCAGCTCGCTAGACGAGGCACACACACTAACTGACTGCGGACCAGCAGTGTTTATATAGCTTTCTGCTTGTGTTCGAGAACATTCTGGGCTAAACTGGTAAGAACTCGTTCCTCCATCCGTCCATGGTATAGCGCCAAATTTTTCGCCAAATGTGGCAACCCTGAAACTGCTTTGCTGGGAAGCTATCTTACCACGCCTGTACGTTTCGTAACAATGTAAAACTCGGACTTTGCATTAGCAAAACTGGTTTGTGAAGGACTGAAAGCAATACATATGCTTCGAAACCACTATAAACTATTTTCTCTGAAGTTTTATATCCGATCCGCAAAAACAGATTTTAAGACTGCAAACTTAATAATCGATTTTTTAAAAAAATGGAAGAGGTAACAATATTTTTAACTTGATTTCTCTACGAGAAAGATTAAGCGATTTTATACCAGAATCACAATGCAAGGAGTAAGAAACTTTTCTTATTAATTGCAAAAAGCTTCGAATATTGATAAAAATTGTTAGAAATTAAATAGTTAACGTGAATAAAATACATTACTTAAAAAGTGAAAAAAAAAATAAACTATTAAAAAAGGTTTTTGAATCGCTGGATTTGTTACGCAACTGAATGTTCATTAAAA
Organism: Stegodyphus dumicola; assembly: GCF_044657685.1. Lineage (NCBI taxonomy): Eukaryota > Metazoa > Arthropoda > Arachnida > Araneae > Eresidae > Stegodyphus > Stegodyphus dumicola. Next base: position 1,538,807 of record NC_140769.1, on the reverse strand, counting down.
CTGTAAGCCAAATTAAAGATTTTTTTATGTTACCAACCGACTAAAATTGAAAGGCAAATTAAAGAATTTGTATGTTACCAATTAAACACTCTGAGATCGCGTTAAACATATATTAAAGACTTTACATTTTGCGCAATGGCAACATTTGTCTTACACGTAGATCAGGGGTTCTCAAACGTTTAAAATATTGTTACGAAATGTCCAGGCGCGGTAAGATAGCTTCCCTGCAAAGCAGTTTTAGTGTTGCCATAAAATGGCAAGGGAAGGCAAAGTTATCACATTTGGCGAGAAATCGCCCATTTGGCAACAAAATAGGCGAGGTACCATGGACGGATGGAAAACCTTCTGGAACGAATTCTTACCGCAGTCAGATAGTGTGTATGTGCTTCATCAAGAGGGCGAGTGTGTGTGTGCCTCTTCTAGAGTGCGAGTTAGTTAGTATCGAGTTGTTGTGTCGTCTAGCGAGTCAATACCTGTGGAGTCGATCGAGTTGACAGCTGGGCAGCGAGTGCCGAGTGGGTCGTCGAATGCACCGAAAGAGTCTCGTAATGTATCGCGCTTAGTGCATCGTCGAGTCAGCATGTTGAGCTCCAGGAACGACTGAACCGAAGAGTCGGGAGCTGTGCTCTGTGTGTTGTCGAGCGCATCGTGAGTTGTAGCGTGAAGAATCTCGAGAATACGTGGACTTCCGAGAACGACCGAGCAGAATCAGAAGTTGTACTCTGGTGCTTTGCAGTGAAGCTGTCTTCACCGTGATAGCCTAAAGGCTGTGTCGCTGATTGTTCCAGCGAGTGTATAGTACATCTTCGACGACTGTAAAAGTATTTTGGAGCTGTCCTGATTAATATTGGTAAATAAAGTTGTTTCTATTCACTCCAAATCTACGAACCCCGTACGAACGTGAAGGAAGAAAATAACGTAACAACTGGTATCAGAGGAAAAAAAAAAAAAAAAAGAACGTAACAATATTGTACCACATAAATAAGAATACTGTCATACCATCATTTATGTAACAAAAGGGGCGCCATTTTACATTCATTTAAATACTTTGTGTAAAAAGTGTACCACCTAAAATAATGTAATGTACCAACAGTTGTATATATTGTGTAGTTTCAGAATTCCTGACGTAGATGATTGGCTACTAGCATAAGCAGTAAATCAAAGATTTCCGAGTTTCTCTTTTGTTATACGGCTACGAATATTTAATTTTAATTATTAAGTAATTGTTAATAATTATTATATATTTAATTACTGTTAATTTTTATATACTATTTGATTACTATTACACGCTCTAGTAAATTGCGGTAAACCGCAGTTATATGTGCGCAGGTTCGAGGTTAAAGGATTTGAGAAACATTTATCAAACGCAGGGTTGGCATGGCAGACCTTTTTGGGAAGAGTGCCACCATCTGAAAAGTAAAAAAAAAAAAAAAGTTATGCTTGTCACTGCCGGTTTTTCCAACATACTAAAAAACATGAAAAGGTGATAAAGTAATTATTTATAGGCTGATTATGGGTTTTTTTACGGAAATAGCACATTTTTTTATGTAAGTCTGAGTAGTGGACATTTAAAAAATAATAAATAAAACCAACGTACAAACTAGGATTAAATAAACATTTTTAAAGGTACAGTCAGTCAGAATATGTATAAAATAATAATAATAATACTTCTAATAATAATAATAATAATAATAAATTGAAAGCTTTCAGATTTTATATTACTCCCAAAGCGGAGTTTTTTTAACATTTTGTGTGTTACATTTATTTATTAAATATCACGTTCTTCACGTTTGCACTTGAACCATAAAATTAAATTCAGCAGCAATATCATAAAATGTTTAAAAGAGCATATCTTTAGACTTTCTGAATTCTCGCGCGCTGGAGATGAAAATGAAATGTTTTTCTTTTTCTTTTTTTTTTTTCCTTCTCGTGCAGTATTGCCATGGCTTGCTTTGAAATCGTTGAATGTGTTAATCAAAAAGTCATAAATGCTTTACAAAATATGAAATAGATAATAAAACAAATTCCAAATCCGGGCTTCCAGATGCCCATATTCGGGTGGAGACGTACGTTATTCAGAATTAGATGGCTCTAGGTACCATTGTTTTATCACAATGCGAGAAACATAATGCATTTAGGCAGATTTTTTATTATTTAATCTCTTTAAAGAGTGGCAACAATTTAAAAAATGATTAGCCGTTTATAGTGAATGAACACCAAACGGCAAGACGAAATTAATAGCCCTTCTGGGCTAACGCCCTTCGGGCTAATCAATTGAAACATTTAATTCGAAATACCTATTAAACAGTTAGTATTTAATTAATGTGGTTTTTGAATATGTAGTTTTTTCTTAAGTCATCTATCTATATCAGGATGCTAACAAAATTAGGTGTTTTATGTGCATATCAGTTCGATATTTTGATTTTATTATGTTCATAATAGAAAACATTTGTTCACAAACATCTACAACAATATCTGACAGCTAAATCATGTAATTTGGAAAAGTGCTTGTTGGTACAAATTTCCAAAATTCAATATAATTTGGATCACTTGCAGCTGAAATAAGTTCCCTGTGGAATTATTATATTTATTCTAAAGTGTTTATGTATTCGTCTGTCGACGGAGTTGATAAAGACGATATTATTATTTTTTTCAAATCTTTTAATTTTTCAATAAATCTTCGCGTACCACTGTTGAAACTCCGCCATGCCACACGTGCCGCGGGATGACCATCCCTGAACTAGCGAAACGTAAAAATATAAGTATTTTGAATAATTCGGTGAGTAGAGCTTAGTCTCTTTATAATATTGGTTTGTTATCGTTTATTAAAGTTTGTTATCAGTTTTTAACCTTATTCTTGATAGGTTATTGTTGTCAAATTTTGTACACGTACACTGTGTGTCAATGACAGTGCCATATGTTGGAACGATTTTAAAATTCAATTTATAGTCTTTGAAATTGAAGGTTGACACGATTTTTCGCACATATCTTTATTTAACGAATAAAGTATATGAAATTAACTTTGAAATTTACAAGAGTGGAAAAAAATCTTATAAATGAAATTTTTGTCAAATATTTAACATCGTTTCTTGGAGACTTTTCGAATATCGCTCGATTTTTTTCGACTATTTGACGTTTGTAATTTTAAAATTTCAACAGCTACAGAATTTTGAAAAATTCCAGATTAAAGAGCCAACTCTTCGCTTTCTTCAAAAACAAGAAGGATTTAAAAAAATATTAATTGAATGATTTTGTATACTAAAAAAAAAAAAAAAAAAATTCTGCAATGGGAAACAGAAAAGCTTTTCCCTGGGAATGGCTAGGAAACATAGTTTCAAGATTTTGATATTATTGCGCCCTAATGAAATCTACCACCTGATTTTTATTTATTTATTTATTTTCTTTTCAGAAGTTTATATATGCAATTCATTTTAAAAGTTGATATTCTTAATTTTATTGCTTTATATTCTTTTATGGGACTTTAAAATTCTAACATCTAAAATTGTTCCTGTTATAAAGATTTGAAATTTTCAGTTATTATGAAAAACACTTCCTAAAGGCGCGAATACTGCTAATCTAAAGAATTTGATGGAGAATAGTAATGTTTTCAGAGCTGATCTTGAATGAGTGAAAAATACAGCACACATAACTGTTTGTGGGTGATAATATAATGAAGTGCAGTGCTTCTCAACCTTTTTTGGTCCGAGGACCGGTGTTTTTTTTCCCCTCCCTCCCCTCAAAAAACACTTTTTGAGGTTTTTTGAGGGGAGGTAAAGGAAAGGGTATTCAAAAATTACTACATAAGTTAATTGTAATAGTCTTAATACCATTTGTCTGCAATCATATTTAAATATAAAGGTAAGTAAATATTGTAATTATTACAGTATAATTATCATATACTGATATCATATATTGATTATCATATACTGGCTTTGGAGAATCCTTTCTTTGCACGAAATTTAGTAATGTGCCTTTCGTTCCCTTCTTACTCATCCTGTTTATTGATTTTTAATCTACCTAAAGAAATAGTAGTTATAGCACAGTATTAAATTCAGTAGTTATTAAAAACTTACGCTGATGTACAGTTTTTAGTTGTCCAAGCGTACAGAAGAATGTAAGCAAGATAAAAAGCGAAACTTAACCTTAAGACGCCTTAACACGTTGAGCGCCACAAGTATTTCTTAGGCAATCCCGTTCAGGCCACGCGCGCCACTTAAAAGCGCTGGTATTGTAGGGCCAGTGATTCTTATCGCAGCAGAAAATATTTTACGTTCGGGACGGGATTCCTATAGGCATTCATTCAACACGTTACGCGCCAAGTCTGTTTTGTAAATAGTTACATTCTATACAAAGATATTACGAAGCAGAAAATTAGCATTACTGAATTCCGGAAAGAATTAGCGCTATCCCTTACAAGTTGTGAAAAAGAAGACATTCCATCGAACAGAAATGCAAGAACATCTAAAAAATGACAACGTAAACTGCAAAGAAAAGCGGGAAAAGCCTCTGAAAAACGGAAATATTGTAAATTATGTTATGATAATGGAACAGAATCTAGTAGAGTAATGGGCAGAAAAAAAGACTAAGAGAGCTGTCACATTTTGTAATAGCTGTGATGGAGAACCGTTTTTATGTTTACCGTGTTTCAATGAAATCCATTAATCCTGTAATGAATCAAAATTAAATAAATTTCAAATAAATTTTCTGTACTTCCATAAAATAGAGTAAATTTTATAGTTATATATCATGTTACTCGCTGTCAGCCAGTGGCGGTCGACGTGGCCTAAACGTAAAGTCTAGTGTCAGCCACAGATGGCTGACGTGGCGCTCAACGTGTTAAACACTACGATAGATGTTACGTTAAGTAATCAGCGATACTCAAGGCAGACAGTGGCACACTAACTGGTGTACTAAGTGTACGGCACGGCAATTTATGAAAGGCAATTAGGTACATAGTTGCCACTTTGTTATATTTTTCATCATCGATCGTATTATTTTCTAAACTAGTGTGCTGTTATAATATTGGTTGGCGGCCGATGACACTGTGGGTTTTGGACAGACAGCTGGATATTTCGCGGACCGGCAAATATTTCTTATGGACCAGTGCGACCCGCGGACCGGCGGTTGAGAAACACTGATGTAGTGAACCTTTTTTTTTATTTTTCAAAATTCGATTTACAACAATTCCCCCCTCCCCTTATTGTACATATCTTCATTTAACGAACAAACTGAAAAGTCTCAGAATTTGCATCACATAAAAAATCTTTCATATGAAGTATAAAATAGATTTTATTTTTTTTTTCCCTCAAAATTGCTAAATGCTTTCGATCCTTTCACGGAAGTAATTGTTATAAGTAAAGGAATGATTAGTCATTGTTGAAAAATGATTTTTAAATTGAATAATTTGTTTTGATAAAGTTGTGCCATTGAGACAAAAATTAAAAACTGTTTTTGTAAAATTATCTATTATTAAAAACTCATAAAATAATTAATAAACTAAAAGTAGAATAATAATTTATGCTAAAGTTTAATGGGAAGAAGAGATTAAATTATTCTCTAGACGAAATTCAATTAGAATGATTAATAAAAGCTTTGGGCTCTTGAATAACGAAATGTATTAATCAAATTACATAACGAAAAATATCGGCCATTATTTATTTTTCTTCTTGTAGGTCATTAATTAATTATAAGTTGTAAATAAAAGCGTATTTTACAAAAAGTTTTAACCTTTTTTATTTTAGTAGAAAATCTGACCTTTTTTCCCTCCTTGTATTTTAACATTCATTTCCCTGACGGCAAAGTTCGCGACGTTATAACGAAAGTCGGTTGTAGATATATTGTAAAAACTATCGGAAACACTCTGCAACATGAAAATCAAAATACGCGTGTACTTTAATTTTCCCTTGCGTTTTTATACGGTTCAACAGTCAGGCGTAGTTAGCGCAAGTCGAAAACGCAATGCATGAACGATCCCAATCGTCATCTATCGCGGAAGAAGACGATCCAGTGGCACCGCCTACGACGCCAGAGGGCACTAGCGATTCTCCCGGAGTGGGCGGTGTTCCTTTGTAGTACCAGTAGCAGGCAGCGAACACCACGGATGCAGTTACAGCCGCTGATTCTGTGATGCGTTGTACTGACTTCGACATGTCTACTTCGAAGAAATCATCAGCACTGATTCATTATTCACTGTGTTCTAGTTGTCTGTGCTAGTAAAGTTATGACTACAGGATTTGTGCCTTACAATTACCATTCGTACTATATGAACTGTGATATTTCTATTATTACGAAAATTTGGGTGTTCGATGTCATATCGTCTGATCGCTGCCGAGCTTAAACTGTGATATAAACATTTTTTATCCTTTTTGATTTTTGTGTCTTCTTTTTAAATTGTTTTTGTTCGACGAAAGGAGGAATTTGTATTCCACCTGAATTTATTGTTGTCTGTCGTCTGCTAAAATGTTCAGCCCGCTGCCTTACAGACCTATGGTAAGTTTTTTTTTTTTATTTTTTAAGTTTTAAAATCTGTGCTATCTCTTGGATCATGTTTCAGGTTTGCAGATTTCATATTAGGAAAGTTTGTTGTAATATATGTTAATGAGTAGTCACCATCGATTTATTAGAATTTGAATGCTCAAAAACTATGATGGACTTATTATATCTTAATTAAATTTCTATAGCCTGGACAAATTTCCAAATCTTGACTGTAATTTTAACTGTATTGAAAATTAGTGGAAAGTTTAATGTTTTAAAATTATTTTATGTATTAGTTAATTTTTAATTTTATATTATTAATTTACTAAATCATGTATGATTGACCATTATTAGTCTTTAAGTATTTTTTTATTTTTCTATGATACATTGAATATATTCGAGCTCCATTTCGAACTTTTCGAGAGAAAAACCGGAATGTTAAAAGTATTTCCGTAATTTTTCCAGCATTTTTTTCCAACACATTTTTCTTCTGCTGAAGTAAATCGATAAAAATTATTACCATATATAGAGAGTAACTCATTAAAAATTAATAAAATTTCAAACCGTTTATAACCTAACATGGTTTTTAATTTTTATGTGAGGTGAAGTAGTTTTTAAGTGAAAGAGTATAACGCTGTACAAAAATATTAGTGCTTAAAAATAAAAATGTATTATTCGTGTCTTTTGTATTCTTTTTAAAAATGTTGTACCAATTGTCTACCGCATAAGTCTGTAAGATTGGGCTTTAGGATCTTGTGGAGACCCCAAATAACCATGTAATTTTTATGGTCTACTTATTTCGTTATTAAATACCGAAATAGATATTGAATAAACTCTGTCCATAGATTTCATAATTGAAACCTGCAATCAGGGCCTGATTAAGAAAGGCTTTGCCAGTTAAGAAGGGCTTCATCAAGTCCTGATTAAAGATAAAACCAGGGTCTGATGAAGAAATATTCTGTAAAATCTTCTCATGAATTAGAACTTATATATTTGGTATGTTAAAGTTTTAGTCTACAAAGTTGAAGCTTAAAAAAAGAGGGGGGGGATTTTTCTTGCTTTAAAAATTATTAAAAAAAATTTCGTTTGTTATTACTTAATGCAAATTTTTTTCATGTTTTTTCAACGGTATGCTTTCAGTTTTTATTTTCGAAATTATTTATTTTTATTAGTTTGTTTTAATTTTTATTTATTTATTTGTAAATTATTTATCGATTAAATAAAGCTTGAAAATTCTTTACAATTTTTTGATTTTACCCACGACGTAATCTGTCTAAAAATTCAAATTTTTAATACCTATTTTTATAATTTTAGCCTTTGTTTATTGCAAAATTTTTAACAAAAAGCAGTATGTCTTCGTGTAAGGCGTGGAGGAAATGTCAAATTATATTTATTTCTCTTTCTGACGAATTATTTCATGCTTGTAACCGTAACATTCATGGAACTGTTTAAATTTAAATTAATTCATCAAATGCTTAAGAAAATTCAGATTGGAAAATGTATTCAGTGACAGTTATAGTTAATCTTTCATTTTGCTTTGCTTACTGATAACGGAGGCACGTGTGCTTACACATACAGGTTTCAGTCTTTGACTAAAATATGCAAGGATCATCATCTCTGGTTATGCAAAACCTGTATAAGCAGGCCTCCTAGACTCACAGGGCTGGGCTGTTGAGCTTTTATATCATCTTTTAACCCCTAATAACCTTGTTTTTCTTTCATAACTACGAGGAAAGTCATTTGGGAGGGACCCGAAAACAGTGTGCTTGCAACCCCAAGCTTATTGTATCAGACTGTGCCTGCACCGGTGTGAATGTTTTTTTTTTTTTTTTTAATATTTTTATCGGGTTGGCAACACTGGTACCAAGGGGGGCTGGAAATGTGTATTGTCCGGCGTGTTTACTGTACATCAAAAATGAAATGCTTAATCCTTCTTAAAGTGTTCATCATTAAACTACAGATGTATATATTGTTACCGTAAATCATCATGCATTATCATAGCAAGATGAGGAATTTTCGGTACTCTAGGCCATGGTATTGGTAAATGAGGGCAAGACGTCAGAAATTCGCCATTGGTCGCTCTGGTGTACTCCCTCTGCACTAACTCTGCAGTTCCACCCTAGTTGTAACGGAGGCGATCCAATGGTCTCCCATCCTCTCTGCGACCCATAAAGGTAAGAAGTGCTCCATGCTGCGACCAACCCCTTGAGAGGGGACACGGCTTGCTGTGTATTTTACCGCAGCGGCATTATACGCTTCTGCGAGATTCGAACTTGGACTCTTCAGTACAGCAATGAGCGTCACTGACCACTATACCGGGTGGGTGATCAGTATATTACGCTAATAAACACAATAAAGCGAAAATATACCGTTATTTAGCTGACAGCAAGCGCCCTCCGAAAATCAATGGTTCTTAGAACAACACTCATCATGCGCCAAGTTGATACTTCCACCTCGAAAACATACTTTCATTATTTGAAAACTGTGGGGAGGGTAGATGAACATAACATTTAATAGAAGATGGCATATCGCTCATATTATATGCTGAAATACCAATTGCCCCTCCTTCTAGCTAATAAAAATACGTGTTGCTATCTTTTCTTCAATCATTTTGTAGCATAGTACAAATCGTATTAGGTACGTAATTATTATTGCATTTATTAGGTGTTTCATTTATTACGAGTCACATAACCACAATTTCTGGAGGATGAAAAAATATTTGTCGCCATTTTCTTAAACGTAAACAAACTACAGCTGGAAATATAGCTGGTGTTTTTGACGTCTCCAGGCGACAGTTTTCAGTTATTGTCTTTCACAACAGATGTTTGTTGCTAACTGACTGCATAATTTATTTCATTTACTGTCGATATTATAAAAGTAAATGATAAACTTACGTTGTATTATTTCAGTACAGATTAAATAAATGATTTGAAAAGTCATTTTCTCAGGATTTCACTTGCAACAATTGTGTACTTCCGTATTAAAGCAGCCTTTGTACAATTTGGGGACTTTTTTGTACAGGTGAAAAGATAAAACTTATTGGCTGCAAGTTGCGGTTTTAGCGACTTTTTTTTTTCACAAATTGAAAGTATCACACATTGAAAGTCACAAATTGAAAGTATCAATATCTATCTATGTTTGCAAACATAAACAACACGAAAGTTTAGCAATTTAAAATACAAATTTGAATTAATAAGTATGTATCATCATTACAGAATAAAACATATTCTTTACTGTCTGTAATTTTTTTTGGTGGTGTTCTTCTCTCCATGTACACAGTGATCTGTTTTCTCTTAAAAAAACATCAGAGAATTGCACAGACAGTTGCATCGCGCAAACCTCGGCTATCCGCCAAACGCATCTCGTCGTTGTTCCCTTTAGAAAATTTGCGGCAAAATTCTGTATTCTTGCAGAAATTTTACCCCAGTCTCTTCCATTGTTGCCAAATTCCACAAGTGCGTATTTTAAAATTAATTTTGAGACAAAAATAACATAATTTGTGTATGAAAGCAGTTGAAACTAGAAGTACAACAAAAAGAACGCATAGGAAAATGGTGACATTGTTTTGACTGAAAGAATGGTTATGCGCATGGTTGCCAGAGTTTGCGAATTTTGAAAAATTGTTAACTTGTATGTTGGTTACATTAATACCAGATTGGTTATGGAATAGTAATTGTACTTGCATGGACTTTCTTCAGCAATGTTTTAGAATTAACTGCCGACTTCCACGTTAAATTCTAAATCTTTATTAATTGAAGAGATATTAAAAAAAATTAGGAACACGTTTTGTTAACAGTAAAACGCTGTTAACAATTCACCTCAGTTTTAAAGAAGTTTGATATGAAGAATGAGTTATTTGAACAAATTAAGTCAGTGTAAACAGCACTAGAGTTATTTGCACATATTAAATCAGTATAAACAGCATTAGAAACGAACAAACTAAAAATGTCTCCGACATCATTTAGTTATCAGTATTTCTCATAATTTGTTATCCGAAATAATTTTTTTTGGGGGGAGGGGTATTTTTAACAGACAAAATTGTTTTTCCCAGATGATTTGTGATAATTTCCCCGTCGAAACAAGTTTCTAAGGGCAAGACCCAATTAATTCCCTTTCATTGTAGAGTCATTATTATTATTATTGAAGCAGGAGAGGTGAAAAATGTGCATTGCCTTCGCCGGGTGTCGAACCTTGGGCCTTTCGACTACGCGTCGCGTATGCTTCCAATTATACCACGAAGGCATGCGGAAAGTATCTTATATGCTCCCCCTTTTAAAGGACGACTGGGGATTAGAGAACTGAATTGCCAAATTCTTAGTGGTGGCGATTTATCGTCCGCACCTTTTAGTTCGGGCGCCACTGGGGAAGCAAGAGATATGAAAAATGGGCAATGCCGTCGCCGGGACTCGGAACTCTGAACCTCTCGAAAACTCATCGAGTATACTTCCAATTAGACCAGGAAGGCATGTGGAAAGGAAGGAGGAAATACCTTATATCGTAATCGGATGTTGACTGTAGCTTTATTATACAGTGCGTACTGTGTTTAATTTTAATGAGCTGGCTACTAGATTTTAGTATTTTTATTTTAGGGAACAAGTGAAATGTTTTTATGCTTTGACATTAATAGTTTTTCTTCTTGCCTTCCTTTAATTAAAAAAAAAAAAAAAAAAAAAAAAAAAAAAAAAAAAAAAAAAACGTTTAACAGTAGTTTTTTTTTTTTTTTTTTTTTGTGTGTTAGACTGTGCTCTGAGGTTTTTGATTACGGTCCCCCCCCCCCCGGCTCAGTTCATCGAGCTGTCGAAACCGCTTGGTTATCTTTTTTCTAGTGCGAGAAATTTTAATTCACAGTTCTTTTTGTCGCATTAGTTTTCAAAATTCTGACATTCATCTGACACATTTACTGTGAATCACTTGAATTTGGCTTGGTGTTAATGCAAAGTTTTGTAAACAAATTCTTCCGTTTATCAAACTGCTTTGAAAATGTTTTGATGTTTTCTGGTCAAAATTTATATTTGTCAAATGGAGAACGCATCGTTTTTGAAATTTCTGGAATAGTTGATTCAAACATAATCATTAATTTCACTGTCAAACAAACACGACTTTAAACAATAGGCAGGAAGTTAAAAGTAGTGTGTAATAGCAAAACTCATCCATTATTTATTGATTGTCATTGGTTTCTTGATGAAGTTTCAGTCATTAAACTTTTTTCACGTTGATGTGATATAAATGCACATTACAGTGAAATATTTGCTTGTCACTTTGAATGATGTGTTTATTCTTTCATTTATTGATGCTTTGGAATGTTTAAAGAAGCCTCCCACCCTGGACACAGTTTTTTAAGAATTTTATTTTGCGAATTATTATACTAAGCTATTTCTTCATTGGATTGAACTTTGATTATGAATATACATTTATATATATATGGATGTAAAATTTATCTATTTAACCCCAGTGTTCATTAGATTTATCCGCTTAATGATTTGTAGGCCTAGATAGTTAAATAATTAGATTAGACATTGAAAGTTCGTTTAATTTTAATCGGGTTTGTTAAAATAATTTAGGTTTGCTACAAAATTGTCGCGTTACGTCATTGTAAGTTAGAAATTAAGTACTAAGTAAATAAGTATGACGATTAAATCTGAATAATTTCTATAAATTTAATTTGATATGTTTTCATTTAATATGCGTTTTTAATGGATTTGTTTATAAACGGAATTTTTACATTTGTGTAATAATACGAGGCAATTGTATGAAAAACCTTGTAAATTTATTTTGTTGTGTCTTTTATTATCTTCTTGTCTAAGTATTTTTGCTTTTAATATTAATAGAAAATTCCATTATTCAAGATTACTTGTTATAAACATAATTTTTTATACTCTGTCAGTAAGTATATTTTATGAACGCGAAATTATTTTATTTATTTTGTATTTTAGTCATAATTAAAAATATTTATAAATGTCTACAAAGTAACAGCGCGTCGAAATAGCGAAATATTTTATATAAACAGTTTTTTTAACTTGCACGGTCACCGCATTCCATTTCACCCAACTTGAGAGAGAAATATAATGATGAAATAATTATAAATGTCTTGTGAAAATATATATGTATATTTTTTAATCATGTAAGAATATATTGAGAGAGAAACGTAATAAAAATTCTCAGATTCAAAATAAGAAACAAATATTTTAAATAAGCATACTAATAATTATGTATACACTTTTTCCGAGTCTCTCATAAACCATAAAAATGATACGCTATTAAATATATGCCGGGCGTTGTCATGGCTGCGCATAAGTAACAAAAGACTAGAAAAGATTTTATAACAATTAAATTTTGATTTCGAAAGAAAATGGTTCAATTGAAACAGTATTTGTGAATACAGAACACAAGCACAAAGCGCGAAACACCCAATAAATGAGTTCAACTAACAATAATTTTATATGCAGTTAGAGAAAGACACACTTACGATTTTTATTTTTAATGGAAAATAAATAATAGAATTTCTACAAGGTCAGTTTAAAAATGCATTTTTGTGTATTTTGTGTGGCTCTTATTCTTGTTATTAAATCAGCATTCAAAAATTTAGTTATACTATAAAAAGGGCAAATTAACTGCAGCTGCAGCTATTATATTTTATATCCTTCGTACCAGACAGTTAAAGTAAATCAGACAGTGTATTTTTTGGTTTGTGGAACGAAGATTTATTTCAATCAAATCACGAATTTCTATTTTGAATGTGGCAACTGAAGGCGAGGCGTGCAACAGAGAACGTGCATTAATTGTTTCGCAAGAATTTCGATAAATGTAAATGGAAGTAAAGTCTCGGACTTTCTCCCGAGATCATGCGAATGCGCTACGTTTGAAGCATTTAATTGTCTACCTGTATTAATAATTGTAACATTAAGCTGTGGGGAGTTTTTATGTCAGATATAAATGCTTAAAATTCCAGAGTGAAGCAAGGAATAAAATTGTTGATTGATTACTGAATGCAGAGGAAAATTTTTTTCTCTTGATCTGCATTTTTATCTTTGTTGTAAAAATGTGTCATTCGTCTAAAGCCTAAATAGGCATTAATTTTTCCTATTTATTAATTTCGCTATTGGAATAAATTTTAAATAAATATTTGAAAAAATGAAGATGTGTTATAAAGGAACTATAATATACATAAGCCGTCTGAAGAAATAACCGTATCTCATCGCGTATTTTTACGCTTTTTTTACTAATTTAATTTCCGAAGGACACGGTTGCAGTCAGAACATAACAAGTGAAAAGTTGTTTTGAATAAACTACAGGTAGTAGTTATCATAATATTGCTTCTTTAAAAGACATCTACATGTCAGTAAGAAAACATAATAATATCAATATTTACATTATCTGAGATATCTTCATTTCTACTTCCCTGTAACTGCAAGCTTACCCTTTCTTATTTTTGCCTTTGCTACACTTAGGCCTCAAATTATCCATAAATAATTAGAGAAGGCGAATGTTTAGCTGATTTCGCGAAATCGTTGGCTAAATATCAGTTTGTATTTGCTTCGCTGTGATTGTTCAGTTTTTGAATTAGGCTAGCTCAAAATTCAGCATTTAGGAAAAAAAGGTTTGCCGTAATCTCAGCTGGTAGTTTACGAGGATTTATCTTTGTTAGTAAGACGAAAACTATCATGTGGACGAAACCATTTTAAAATGTAGGGGCGCTCGTTCTTTGGATGGAAGGGAATATTTTTACAATTTTCAGAACCTGTCCTTTAACCCTTTGAAGGGCATCGGTATATAATATATACCGGTTGTTTGTCAATATTTTAACCTCGGGAAAAAGTGCTAATTTCTCTACACCAAAAGCTATAATCGTAAGTTTCTAGTGTTTCCTTTCGATTCTAAATGGCAGCACCACCCTATGAATGCTCAATATTTTGCAGTTATGAAATTAATATACCTCGTTCCAAGGTATCATGTTTGAAGATTGATAAATTCTATTGGAGGGAAAGGAAAAATTCAAAGCCTGTAAATATGTGACGTACACAAATTTACTACATTTCAATCAAAACTGATAATTAAAAGATTATGTATACGTTTTTAATACCGGTATATAATATACTAGAAAGCCCGGCGGTCATACGGAATGATCGCTGTTCTAGATATTATAAATTATAATTAAAATGATTTGTGCAAAGGTGTCTGCTAGCAAAAGTGGTGCAAAGGTGTCAGGCGGCGAGGACGCCCCTTTGCTTACTGCCCCACGGGGTTTCCTCCTTCTATTTGCTTAATTGCTTAAAGTAGAGTGCAGTGAAGGAAACCACTGGCGGTACATTTCTTAAGAGCCACCTCTAGCTCAATCAATAAAGGTGATTTAAATAACGAAATGTCACATGTCAAAGATCTCTTTGTACACATTTCTTGTGTAGATCTTCTTGTGTAGATGGAAATTTCCATCATTTTTAGGCTCGCCTTGCAGAGGACCATCCATTGTTTTTAATTTTACGTCCGTTCTTTCACGAACTCTTGAACTGGCAACATAAAGTTGACCGTGTCCAAATGCAGGCTCAGGTAAAAGAATGCCAACACGCTTAAGCGTTTGGCCCTGAGACTTATGCATGGTCATAGCAAAGGCAAGTTTTACAGGAAATTGTCTATGTCTCAATTGAAACGGCAACCCTGTGCCGTGGCAACTTCCCCCCATTAGCTAGTACAATTACGCAAGCATCCCATAATCTGTCGGCGACAAACAGACACTTAAGCAGCATATATATATATGGAGTGAAGTAACATCATCGCTTCCGAAACGTCTGGATCCCGGGCTTAGCGAAGCATACCGTTAGATTCCGCAGGTCTGTGGCACGCCATTTTGACCATTCGCCTCTTCTTGGGAGTTTAATTAGCCAAGATATTAATTAAAAACTAATTTTCCCCTACGTTTTCCACTTTCTTTCTTGGATTTTCCCTAATACAGCGATTTGGCTACGTGCCAAATTCTTTTTTCTCGAATATCTACGGAACGGCGCCGAGTTGAAATTCGGGACGCGTATCCTCGGATTCCAAAAAATTCTCCGAATCCGTCATTACCGTTCTCATCTTCGTACGACTTTAATTGGCCGAGGTATTAATTAAAAACTGCGTAAACTTTAATTTCCGCGCTCATTTTTCCGAGTGGCAACAACAACTTTTAATAAACTATTGGCAACACACACTTTAGCCGCTTATATATTATATAATATATACCAGCGCCCCTACTGAGGTTAGCTTGTCAATAGATGGCAGTAACAGGCTTCTCCTTCTCTACTCTGAGAGATGACAGCATTTCTTTATATTATAATAGTTTATGATCTAATAATTTGTTTATGATAAACTTACAAGCTGTTTAGGATTCAGTATTATGTTCATGAAGGAATGAGGAGTTTACTGACCTTGCACTAGGACTGAATACAAGTATATTTCTTTCTTTTTATTTACTCTGCACCAGTTTCATTCGTCTCTATTTATCTAAAATTTTACTTTACCCTTTCTCAAGAGAAAGACTCATCGATTTTAAAACTGCCATCTGGGGTCAAAATTTTACACAATTGTAGGGGTTAAATTTGACATGTTAGCTCTTAAAAGACACCCCTTGCTTCGTGTTTTTCAAAATCCTAGAATCCAAGAAAAATGTAAGGAGGTGATTGACAACTGATTTGTAATTCCAGAGTCACGCCTTCTTCCCTTTGTGTGGTGTGATAAGATCACACAAAGAGTAAGCTCACTTAAAAATACGGGAAATGGAAGTCCATCTCTTAGTGTAATCACAAAAACTGCTGATTTGAAAGCGTGCTGTTATTCTTATCCTCTTTGTTAATTTCAGATGAAAGACTAGGGAACGCAAGAGAAATTTTCAGTTAGGTTACAAATAGTTTTTTTTTAAAAATAAATTTTACACTTGGTGAAATGAGGGGAAATATTTTAAGGCCCGCTTTAGATGCAAAATAGAATTTATCCAAAAGTTGAAAAGGAGTCCCTATGAGGCCAAAGGGGTTGAAAATCGAAATAAGATCTTTGAGGTGTATAAAATAATAAAGTTGTTTAATGGCGTTTCTTCCTGAACAAAAAGATATATTACAACCTATATTTACAAAAAATAAAAAAGAGGTCCTCGATAATCTAAAGTGTGTGTGCATGGGGGTGGGGGCGATTCTTGGCATCATAGCATAAACCATGGTTTTTTTTTTACACATTATCTAAAGCATAAAATATGACTTTAAAAAATGCAATATAATATAGTTTCTCATCTGAGTCCTAGTGTTTTATTAATTTTTTTAAAAATTTTTCGGCTGTTATATATCCTTGTAATATACTACTAGTTCAGTTGCAGCATGATACGATTTACACATGCAGTGTCATAGCTACTAAATTTTTTTTATAAAATAATAATATCGAATTTAAATCAAGTTCAAAAGCTTTTTACCCATATTTTACATAAGTATGTTCAGCCGGGTTGCATCATCAAAGTGCATAAAAACATAAATATTTTATTTTGTAAGATTTTAAATTTCTACCGAAATGTTAAAAGTTTTTGTCGTTAGACTTACATAATTATATTCAAGCACCCATCTCTACAGATGCTAATCAAAAGTACGCAAAATTAATTTAAAAAACGAAAAATAACAATTGGCAGCTACCTGGGGGAAAAAAAATGTCTTAGAGAGGCGCCAGTATAAAATATATACCGGCTCTCAAAATTTAGGATTTCGCTCTAGATTTTTTTTAAGTCTCAATTTTGTGTCCTTATGGTCCATAAGTAGTTCATGCAAAACTTTACCATAATTTTATATACCGCCCCTCAGAGGGTTAAAAAGCTAGGGGTGGATACGAGAAGAAATACATAATAATAATATATATACATATTTTCCCCCTTTTCTCTTCGTTTTTCTTCCTTCTTTCCTTTAGTACACACGTTTTTGAAAAATTTATGTAGAGCAATTTGAATGCAAAATATTTTGTCTTTTTACATTAGTGATAGTAAAAGATTCTGTATAGATATATTTTTTAACTCTTAAATAATCTTCGCATTTACTCCGAATACATCAGGTCACTTTAGTGTACGGGTAGACCAATCAGCATGTAAGGTTACAGTGTGTCGTGTAATGCTTGAAAGATCGTTCCCTTAGTTATTGAAATAGACAAGCTTTTGTCGTAGCAAGCGAAAAAATTAGAACCAGCGTATAATCTTGCAAAAAATAAATTAAAAATAAAAATAAAAGGGAAGGAAAAAGACTACTCCTCTTCCTTCTAGATTTTGTTTTCGTATCAGGTTTCCATGGCAAATAACGACTCAGTCATCTTGTGGTAAAAGAAGGATTGCCCCCTTTTTTTTTTGTCATGAATATACATCATTGCTTTTGGCGAACCTTTGATATTGATGTTGTTTATGTTTTCGTCTAATAAAGAGGGGGAAAAAAATAAAAAAAACTTATCCATTAAGCTTTTATTTAAAACTTATAAAATAATTAATTAACTAAACGAAGAAAAATAATTTATCATATAATTTGTTGAGAAAAAGAGATAAATAATTCTCTTTACTAAATTTATCTTCAGTTTTACATCAGGAATAATAAAAGCATGAAGCGCCTTTGTTAAATTTATAAAGTTAATGGCTAATACTTTTGACAATACAATTCGATTATCAGACTTCGTTATTTACGCTTTTATTATTCGTAATATAAAATTGTAGATAAGTTTTGTAAAAAAATTATTTAATCTTTTGTTTGAATTAAACTATATGATAAATTACTTTTCTACTGTATTAATCATTTTATGAGTTTTAAGTAAACATTTTAATGAAAACTTTTTATATTTTTTAATTAATTTTTTTTTAGTTTCGAATGCTGCGTTATCTATAAAATAATTCAGCTGAAAAGTCATTTTTCAACATTGAATAATCAGCCTTTTACTTCCAACAATTCTTTGACCTCAAATGGTCGCAAAAATCCAGTGATTTTTCCTTTCAAGTAAGTCGGAAATTAAATTAGTCAGAAATTTCATTTATGAAATATTTCCCCTCTCTATCGGATGCAAACAGCAAAATTCTGAGATTTTTTTGAACATATGTGCCAAAAATCGTTTCAACGTATATTAAAAGAAAAATTAAATCGAAGTTTGAAAAATTTATTAGCAGCTATTGCAATCAAAAAGTCTATTTTCCAAATTATTATCTTTTTTTTATCTATCTATAATAAAGGAGAGGAGAAGGAGAACGTCTTTTTAGTCTCAATGGCATCTTATTTAAATTATTATATTAAAAATTCATTTTTTATTAAAGAATAATCGCTTTTACTTTCAGCATATCTGTTACATCAGATGATCTAAGAAATCAAGCGATTTTGTTCTAAATGATAGAAATGACGTTAAAAACTTTGATACAAACAGTAAATGTGAGATTTTTAGTTGAACGAAGATAGGTGCAAAAGCTCGTTTAAATATTAAATTTAAAAAAAATTGTAATTCGAATTTTGAAAAATTCGCTTTACAACATAGCATTGTATTCCACAAACAGTGTGTACAGAATTTGAGCTCGATAGCTTATCAGAAAATAGATTAAAAATTGATGACAAACTTTTGACCATAGAGACGAATACCATGAGGGACAAGCTTATAAAAAGATATGCTGGGGAAGAAAGACAAAAAAAAAAAAAAAAAAAAAAAAAAAAAACTGATGCATATCTTCTGATTTTACAAGTATTTTGTGATTTTTTTCGAAAATTTATTGTGCCTCCCTTTATGTAAGTGAACTAATCCAAAACTGCGCAAGTAAGCAAACATACTGGATGCTCAATAAAAAGCTCATTTATCGTTTTGCGACAGGAAAAGTACGTTTGATATCAAAATGAACAAATGTTTAATAACCAAAATGATAATCTGTGGAAAATACCTTATCAGTTCAGCCAGTTCCAGAAGTACACGATACAGGTCACAATATCTTTCTCAAAAGTTGTGATATTTTTATTCAGCTATAACTTTTATAAATGTTGCACTACGTTCTTGACTACCAATTCATTTCGCGCATGCGTAGTTAAAAGTTAATTTTTTTAAATGTTCATATTTAATTTTTTTTTAAAATTTCTAATATTCACTGCTTTTATTTCAAATTTCAGTTAATTCGTTTCTTCTTTCCTTAATCATATTTTTGTTGATTCTTTAAATGCAGTCGTGGCTGAATTTTCACTGGAAGTGTGAGTTCAAGCATGTTATTTACACTGCCACAGTTGCAGAACAGCTTCGTCAAGCATTTCTCTAGAAATTCGAAGAAATATAAATAAAATATAAAGTGTTCTGTAACTTTCTGGCTTAGTATATGGGATCTACAATATGTAACATTGTAATATTATTAAAAATATGTCGAAATTTGTTCGGGTTTACTTCCGATGCTTGCTTTATAGAATTTTTAAATGTGGCAAATCGTTGCAGATTCGAGCAGTAAGTTGCAAAACCGTTTCAGATTTAAACTTTTACAAAAGAACGTTTGAATTAGTTCATTGATCAAGGACAGCGTTTCATGGTAACTTTAATGTTTTATCTCATGCGTATTTTTCACTTTTTTCTGGAAAAGTGAATGTTAATTTAATTTTTATAGTAGTGTTTTTATAATTTAAATATTTTCTCCTTGAAGATAAATGTTTTTTCGCGGAAGGAAATGTTTACATTTGTTTTTTAATCCTTCAAAACGGTTTTTGTTTCTTTTGTAAATTTAGTTTCTTTCCGATATCCTCATTTGTATATGCATTAATGAGTCAAGCGGATTTCGTAAATTTCCTGAATATTGAATCTTATATTTTTAGCTTGCATTTCCTGTAATTTTATTTTTCCTGATTGCTTATTTATAGTTTCTTCAATTATTTTTAGATCTGATCAGATTATTTCATATAAGTATTCCATAATCTGTCATCCGAACGTGTTCATCTCGAAATCCGAATTTTAAATTTCGAATTTGTTTTTATTTCATATTTTGTACAAATTCTACAAAAGCTAGAAACAACACTTTCAACAAACAGACGTAAAGAACATAACTAAAAAACAAAATTAAGATTAAAATCCCTAAATTCTGAAAAGACTTAGTACAACGTACAGTATTGATGTACTAAGTCTTTTCAGAATTTTTTCGATTGTTACATTTTGTTATGCTAAGGTTACGTTACGCTCCCATGCATTTGTCATCCTATGCGACCTGATAGAACGAAACGTAACATCTTTAGTTAATTTTCCATGAAGGGAAATCAGGTATTTGAAAAATAATGTTGGTACTGCCCGATATAAAATATTTCTATCTTCTACGCACCAGTTTGTGGTCATTTGCACAGATGTTTCCTAATAGGATCGCTACGCATACCCAGTGATGTTCGTGAGATAAGAGCTATAAATACTGTCAAGGAAAGAATTCAAAATCCTGAAAGAAATAAATAATACATTTTAATTTTTAAATACGGCACATTCATTCTAAATAAAAATTTATAAATAAATAAAGAAATATTTTACTATACAGTACTTATTTTTTATTGCTGTCATTGAAGTATGTGTGGATGGAGTGAAGATGAGGCTATATTAAATCTTCACATGGGTGGGGATAAGTCGACAAGATTCATAGAGAACAAAAGGGACCATTTTTGATGAGAAAGCTGCATCAGAGGTGGAAGGGGTTGTCATATTAGACTTTAGGTAACTTGTCAGATTTTGGGTCTTAGTTTTCGAAAAGAGTTTCCGAACGCTTTTCGACTCGCTCACTAACAATAATCTTAAAAACATCGGCAACGTTGGCTGAATCAAGAACGAAAAGAATCAAACGAGCAGTGGGATCGGGAACGGTTGGAGGGAAGAACGAAGAGAATCGAAGGAATAGTGGAATCGGAAGAACAGACTCCTTCAAATGCTAAAACCCAGAGTTGATTTCATTTAACTTTCAACTTAGTTTTGATATTCCTTTAAACCTCCTTTCTACGTAGAACTAAAAATGAAATTCTAGAATAATAAATTTTCAAAAGGTTGGGAAATTGTAAAAATTTAACTCACTTTTTTGAAGAATAAACATTTTTGTCTTCCATAGAATGGAAATCGAAATTTCCTCGCACGCTTCCAACAACAACTTCGCGCATTTTACTTTCTGGTACGAAGTGAAGAAAGTATTGTAATCGCGCAAAATCATATTTAAGTATCATATTTGAACGAAAATATCCGTTTAGAGCTCTCGAATCCATTTGAACGATGTTTGTGCAGGACATCTGTACGTACGGACAGAATAAAGGACTCTTTTTGTTTTTCCAAAACATATTGTAAAATGGATTCGGAAGAGATTTTTTATTGACGTCAGTACGCATGTGCGTATCCAATTTAAAAGTGAGAAATTTTGCATGTGGGACTGCTATAACATGTAGTTATGTATCTCCCTTTTTGGTTGCAATCGTCTGCACCAAACGTATATATATGTATATGTACCTATTCTGTTACCCGTCTTGGTGAGCAGTTTTTTATTTATTTATTTGTTTATTTTTTATTGTTTATATGTTGGTAAATTGTGTACTTTTTGCTGTAAAAGTAATTGAATTATGTTGTTCTTATCTTCCGGTTAAGGTTTTTATGCCTTTAGTTAATCTGCATGCAGTAAATAGTTGTAGAATTGTCAGCAGTTTAAAAGTTTAAGGCGCTAAGGCTAACGAGGTCGCCTTTTATTTGCATTTAAACTGTTTGTAGAGTAGTGAATTAAGTCAATTGTTGCACCAACTTAAGTGTCTTTTAACCCAGTGGGACGGAAAGTTAACTTTCATTTTATGTGCACCTAAAATGTCGTGTTCGTGCGTGCCTGCTGGCCGAAATGGTTCTTTTTGCATAGAAACTGTAATTTTAATTGTAAGTTTTTAATGAAGATGTTTAAATGAGGTGCAGCAAAAAATATGTGTAATTTAATAGGACGTTCAAGGAAATCATGAGGTGGCCACATCAGATATATTTTTTTTTTTTTTCCTGCCTATCTGTCCACATTTTCTGAAGTTAAAATAGACAAAGCATGTCTGATTTTCTGTCCCATATTGATTTTCATTCGATGTTTTCCCCTTCCCTCTCCCAAATCGCTGAAAGCGCAGCTTCTTATGACTTTGACCCTCGTAAACGGAATTAAAATTCGCTGAGTTTGACTAGTTCTGCCGATATCGAAAAGTCATTCAGTTCTTTGCGGCAGAATTTTGTCATCAGTAAATTATCGCAAACAACTAAAATAAGGTTTTATCTGTACTAAAGTTTAATCCGTGCGAACTTTTCGACATTATTTTTTTAAAGTACTTTAAAACTAGTTGATGTGCTTACTGCTAATAAAAGTAATGTTTGCTAGTATTCGTTAGATGTCCTACTACCCGTCAGAGCGCCAACACTTCAAGTCAGGTTGAAAAAAAGATGTACAATGGACATGCAATGTTTAATCCTTGGAAGTTGGTGCTTTTCGCATTTACTAGAGCCGTAGCTAGGGTTTTCAGCACCCGGCGACAGCTGAAGATTTTGCGCCCTGTTCTGTGTGCCAAGAACGGAAAACATTTCATTCTAAAATTTTCTAACATCAATTTGGCGTCTGCGCCCGGAACGAACATGACACATGTCCCCCCTTGCCCCACCCTAGGTACCTCATTGGCATTTACAGAAGTTTAGAACTGTTGATACCTTTCGCATTTATAAAAATTTGCGCTGAAAAATCTCCGGTAATTCATGTGGAATTTGAATGAAAATATTTTTATATAATATCCATTGAATTACTAGTTAGTTTATATAAGGATGAAAATTTTGTGTAAAACTTCTAAATGTAAAGTTCTTTTATGCTACGTATTAACAAGCCTCAGCACATCAGTGATCCTGCTGTAAAATTCAGGTGACATTTTAGTGTAAACTTCGGAATATTTCTTGGTACCCAGTATACTCACCGGCGCAGTTTAGAAACCACAGCCCTAATGTGATGATAGACCGATGATTAAACTGTATCAAGACTGTAATTTAAATGCGAATTATGTCACCGAAACCTTTAAGAACTGAAAGGAAGAAAATGAAAGAAACGTGAACCATTTACAAGTTACCTATTTCATGAGTGACGGAAGAGTATCGAAAAACGGAAGTCACGGATATTCTGATTTTGGAATGAGGGCTTTTGGTTCAAAGACACATTTTATAAATTTCTAGCTCTAACTTTGTCGTCGTATATGCTTATGCAGAACGTTCATACGAATACTTCTGTCCATATATATATGTACGCAATAATGGATAATAATATTCCGTTCAATGTAAACAAAGGCCAACATGTAGGTTTTGTTAATAAGCGCCCCAATAGTGGCCAATTCCTTGAATATTGGTAGTTTGACCTAATTTTGATTCGATTCCGGGTGAACGGGTTGGCTGGATGGTTGGTTTTCGTATTCTCCCCATGAGTAACGTGAATACGAGTCAGTTTCCCCCAGGAAGCACTCCACGAAGGCATCCCTCCTCTTAGGCTGACCCTTGTGTCTTTTCCGTATTCAAATAACCAGTGCATTCGTTGCCTTTAATAGCAGTTGTGTATGTAGCTCTCTAGAGACGTTCACAGCTGTGTGGCATTTATTTGGCTTCACTTTTAATATTCTGAATTTCAAGACTGTTAACTTGCGTTCAGAATTAAAACTTAAAAGTCATTGAGAATTAACTGAAATTAAATTGTATTCATCATTACTTTTTCCTTGTTATGTGTATATCATAGAGATAAATGTAGGCAAACATCCTTCGAGTCAAAATAAAGCTAAATCTAAACATTAGAAACAAATGATTCGGTAATCCATTAACAAAAATATCTGATATATCCATGCCACCTGGGATAATCGTAGCTGTACTGTATGATGTTATACATAATACCCATCTATATTACTATATTAATATAGTAATATGGATGCGGATAATCAAGATAGTGATGTGTATACATTGGATGTCTACATTACCTCGGACAATCGGAATTGTGTTGTGTATGATAACTGCATTACCTCGTGTTGTTTATCTATTTTTAGAGGATAATAGGAATTTTATTGAATTTGCATTCGATGACCACATTAAATCGAATAATCACGAGTGTATGTATGCATCGGCAGTTGATTTGCACTTTGATCACAAAATAATAATAATAATAATAAAATTTGACAACCTTGAAGCTACATGGCTGAAATATATTCACTGTTCACGGCTCGCAAAACTAACTGGAAGAAAAAATACATCAATGTTATTGAGCGTAAAACGATTGATTATCTTCGGTTTTCATTCTAAAATTAACTGAATCAAAAATTATTCCATTACTTTAATAATTTAATGCGATTGTCTGTTATTGAAGATGTTTGTGTTTGCTCAGAAGATATATTGTTATGTATAAGCCACTCGCAAAATGAAAAAGATTTTCCAAAGAAAAATGATTTTTTTTTTTCTCTCCTAAGATATTGAAAATTTGAATATACTAGCATGACTGCCGAACTGTGATATGTCTGATCTTGATATTGAAGAGTAAGAAGAGTTGACTGCATTGAATGAGGATGTTCAAGCATACGTCTTAGTACAGCAACTTAGCATTTATATGAGTACACTAAGTTTTGGAATGTAAAAATCATCCAAGAGAAATATTACCCAAATAATAGTTGTACCCAACCAACATTGCTTTTTTTGTCTTCTTAGCTATTGGAAGCAGGATTTAGTCAAGTTAATCATTTGCTACGAAGAACAAGAAAAAGAGTTGAATATTTTTTATCCAGGTGATTTAAGAATTAAGCAATTTTATGCGAGGAGGAGGGAAGTTGTATCAATACAACAAGCCCGTCCATCATATTAATTAAAATTGAACATTTGTGCAATCTGAATTTGTGATTTTTTATTCTGAAAACTTGTTTATTTTTGTAAAATTAAAAAAGCAATATTAAAACGGAAAATAATAAAATATAAATCCAATGAAACTATTTTTTGCTGAACTTTTATTCGTATCCTTAGTGTAACTGCCATATTTAAGTTATTTATGTGCACTTATTTGTATTATGAATATGTTTATATGGTGTTTATATAGAAAAATATAATATGCTGTGCATGTCTTGGATAAAATTTACCCAGGACCTTAACATAAATTTCGTTTCCTACGCCCCATGAATGTTCTACTTCAATAGCCACCGGAAAGAACTGACCGCAGCGTCATGAAGTGCCATTTCACGTGCATGTCACCAGCCGATGGCCGAGAGAACATGATGAATCCCACGTCATTTCCAAGCCTGAAACAAAGCAGCGTGTAACGGCGAACGAATCAACAAGCGCAGATGAATAGAGCAAAAAATAAAAACAAGAAACCAGCGAAAGGATGATGATAAAAATATAAAAAAGAGCAACTGCCAGACATTGCATCCCGTGATTTATGCTGCAGCGAGAAGGAAGTTCTCCCACCAAGGCCGAACTTCTTCCAAAAGCCTTCTCTTCTTTTCCTGGGGTTGTAGACCCGTTCCGACCTTCGAACTTTGCTCGCCCACTCATATTCGCTCCCTCCCTCCCTTGTTTTTGTGCCGTCGTTTTTACTTTACTTTTTTTTTTATTTATTTATTTAATTCTCTGGGTCGGTATCTGGTGTGTTTGTTCGTGCGCCCTTTGGCCCTGGGTGTTGGAGGAGTTTGGGAACGAGAAAGAAGAGAGCCATCACGGATGTTTGGAGGGCGCGGTGGGTTTTTGAATGCGGTTTTTTGGGTGGATTTTGGTGGAAAAAGGGCCGGTCGTGACTCACGATGGGGTGTGGGTACGAAATAGCAGAAAGAACGAACGGTTTGGTTCCGTTGGGAGGTTGCGCTTCTGGTTTGCTGAAGATGAGCACGCTTTTACCAGGATTTGTGCGGAGGATTTCAAAATTAGCATTTTCTGTTTTCTCGAAGTTAACAAGAATACGCAGATGCCCATCGTACTTCCATTTCTTTTTCTTTTCATTCTGGCATATTTTATTATTTACGATAGGCGTTGCCGTAAAACTGAATCTCTCTGTAGTTTAATGCCTTAGTTATATGGAACATATAGTTTTAGGGATATTTATGTATAAGAGTATTAAATAATTAATTATGAATCAACCAAACTTTTTTTTAAAAACCATTGTGGCCATAATTACAAGCTAAAATGCATGCTAATTTCATGTAAATTAAATTATAATGGGGTTTTTAAAAGAAACAATATCCGACTTTAATTAAAACATTTAAAATCAGATGATTGTTGTTGATTTCGAATGGAGTAGGAAACTCTAAAAAGACCGATTTGGAGTACCATTGCGAGAGCAAAAAACTTAATTTTGTTGAAATGCGTTCATGGAATAGAACAAAGGGAAAATGTATGGTAATTTTTTTAAATAATTTAATGTTTTTACGTTGGGAAATGCTCTGAAAAATAGTGAATAATTTTTTAATAATCAATGAGTTCTTTTATTTTGAACTTGCGCATGTTCTTCACCCGCGTTAAATACATACTAGTGACAGGAATTATTTAAAATTATCTTGCAATTGTCACTTTTCCATACGTTGTATAATGAACATGCAATAAAATGTGTGGTGTACTTTCTGATAATTTTATGAACTAGCGCAGATTAAGAATATTTATTCGTTCATAATATGATACTGATTATTAATTAAAAAATTGCTTTATATTTTGAATGCATTTCACATTATAAAAACGTTTAGTTATATATATTTTTTATTTGTTATTTAACTGCTAATATTTGTCAAGTCTTAAAAAAAGCATAAAATATCTGATTAAATTTCTTTTTTCTGGAGATGTTTAAAAACCAGGTACCCTTAGTGTATATATATATATTGTTCTTCCCGATGGCAGCCCAGCCCTGAGACAAATAGCTCTGGAGAGTTTTTTCACAATTAAATAACCTAATTACTTTAACTAAAATATTTGAGGTTATTATGATCGGATTTCTCTTTGCTGAACTTCCCAGGTTAAGAGTAAGTGAATGAATATTGACGTTTGGTGATAGACTAAACGAAGATTTTATGATAGACTAAACGAAAAGACAAACCGAATTAAGCAAAGTCATTTAAAAATTAGTAATGAAAAAAGGAGCAAGAGTTATAGAGCTATCTTTAAAATTGTGAAGAAAAGGATTAAAAACAAAAGCTTTTAAGAACTAAATCTTAGACCCTAAATATTCTCAAAAATTAGAGGCAAAAAGGATTAGAATGTAAGAATTAAGGCTTTCAAAATTTTTGGAAAGAACAGAATTAGAAGTCATTAATTCATAGTGCTAAAGTTTGATGAATGTGGGAAACTTTGGGGGGGGGTTCTATGTTTCATTAAAACATATAATTTTGGATAAGTTTATAACAGGGGTGTTCAAAGTGCGACTCGTGAGCCTGTTACGGCTCCCGCAGGCAATTTGTGCGGCTCATGCATATAAAATATATGTATGAAATATGGTAAACTAAAACTATTCAGTGTCCAAAAGGAAGTAATTAATTAGTGTAGACTCTTTTTACAAAGTTATTAGGGATTCCTTTTATTTAAAACCTCCTCCACTACTTGTATAATGATGTAAATATGAACTTGTGGCTTTTAGAATATCTAGATGCGGCTCTCGAACATTCCTGAATTCAAACGTGCGGCTCTTACTGACATGAAGTTTGGCCAACCCTGGTCTATAAAGGTATTTCTCCCGCCTTCTTAGCGTGCCTTCGTGGTGTAGTGGTCTACTCGCTGGGTGCGTATTCCAGAGGTCCGTGGTTCGATTCCCGGCAAATCATCTTTCCTTTTTCAAAAATGGAAAATTTTTGGTTAGCGTTAAAAGAATATTTAAAGGATAAAATTATATTTAATGATAGAAGAAATGCTTGAAGTTTTTTACTTCTTTGTGCGAAATAAAGGGAGTGTTGTAATTGTGAGAGATTTCGGACATTATATTTGAACGAAAATATCCATTTCGACCATTTGAATGATGTTTTTGCTTTGCTTGGCATCTGCACCTACGGATAGAATAAAGAACTCCGCTCCCAAACGGATTGTAAAATTAATTTAAAATGGATTCAGAAGAGATTTTCGCTTGACGTCTAGATTCTGTGTCTCGCATAATTTGAAAATGAGTAGCCTCAGTACGTTGAAATTGTGTATGCGGGACTGCTATAACATGTAGTTCTGCACCTCTATTTTTGTTTGCAATAGGCCTCACCAAACGCATATCAACAATTATTCACTATGCAAATTAATTTAGTCTTAGAAATTTTTTATAAAATTTTTTTTTGGAATATTATATATTTATTCATGGATTTTGATACTTAATTTACATATGCTCTCAGAATTTAAATGATATTACAGATTAGTTCGCAGCAATAATTAATCATTTTTTGTTTGCAATTAAAATTTCATAATTTATCATTTTAATTTTAATTAACCTTAAATTTGCTTTTTACGAATAGAAAATGTTTGTTAAATTAATAATATATATATTCTCACTCTGTTACCCGGCTCGGTGAACTCAGATTTTTTATTTTTATACTTTGGTAAATTGGGCATTTTTAACTTAAAAGTGACTGAGTTTATGTTGTTCTTATGTTTCGGCTAAGTTTTTTATGTCTGTAGTTAACAAGCATGCAGTTGTTACAAGAACTTATATATATATATATATATATGCCTTGCCGCGAAGTGAGAATTGAATTAATTGAATGAGAAATATATTGTTACGTGGTATAAGTTCGTAATAGATGTTCGTAATAAGTTCGTAATAAAACAGAACCAATGATAGCTTGATAAACTTTATTTTACCAAAAGAAACACTTCATAGTTCTGGAACTTTCCGCAAAAATAGTCCTATAGCTCTTCACAGTATCTCAGAGTATAATCAGTAGTTATATTTCAAGCTACTAAGAACGTTAAACACAACGCAGTGCAGAGCGTATCTAAAAGGCGAAGCTGTCTTGGGTGTCTCAACACTCCGACTAACAACTACTAAACTGATTATTCTGTCCGGTCTTATGTTGCTTGCTAAGTGCTCAAACTGACCCTCTTTCCAATAGTTTTCCCTCGGCCGCCGAGAAATCTCTACAAATTTACTGACCCTCTTTCCAATAGTTTTCCCTCGGCCGCCGAGAAATCTCTACAAATTTTTGAATGTACCGAAAGGTATATGAGGACCCGATACGTTACATTTACACAGATCTTCAGTTTAATTATTCAATAGCAATACCCATTACAGTTATAGGAATCAGACCAAAATATCGCCAAGTTTGGAAACTTTAGTTCACGCCAAATTTGGTGGCAAAAATCGTCGCCAGCTTGGCGATATCTCAATTTAGCAAGATAGTCATTTACTCAATGTTAAATAGACTTGCCCTTGTATTTCTTACTTTTTCGGCAAGCTTCGCTTCTTTTGTGTTACATACAAGTAATAATAATATCATTTAATTTTTTTATATATGTACAAAATTCGTAGCAATATCTCAAATGAAATTCCAAGAAATAAGTTTAAATGAAATGCGACAAAATTATGTGTATAAGGTCGTACCAGGAAGTGTGGTATCTGCATCAGATATTTTTTGGTAAAGCTGCAGATATGAATGGTGAATTTTTGCCTGATTTAAAAGATCAAAGAACAGATATAAACAAAAATGTTATTCTTGTTCCTCCCCCCCCCCCCATAAGTTCCGATTCTTACACTATTTGAAACTAAGCTTCTAGGAAAAAATTTCAACTTTCAGATTCACAAATCGTTTTTCTTTTTGGATTAAAACTGTAAATTACTACAAAGTTCGTTAGTTTTTATTTTAGGTGATAAAATGATTTACACAATTTAATACTTATTATCCTCTTTTTTATATAAATATGAGTATATTTTTATCATATCATTGTAATTTAATTATTTGAAATGTGTATCCCAATCCCAGAAGTGTTCGTGTAATTAACTTGATTATTGAAAACTTGCGTAATATTTAAAAATATTGCCATAATTTCAAAATATTAATAGTAGAAGTTTTTCCTATAATGCTTTCGGCGTATCCCTCCCCCCGGGGAGCTGATTATATTAAAGGAGGTCGAGATTTTGCTTTGTGATTCGATTTTAAAATTGTTGCTGTAAGTCTGCAAGGACTTAGGTCAACCATGACTAAGTTTTGGTAGTTTAATATTTCCTCCTTCGTTTTGTTCATGGCTGGACTCTGTATTGAGGATAGATTCTGTGTGTAGAAGGGAATGGTCGGGTGTTGAGATTATCTTCAAGTGATTTATGACGTCATAACCTTAAGTTAAGTGAGGAAAGTGAATTATAATATTCTGCTTTCATCTCCTTTTTCTTCTTTTTCTCCCCCCCCCAAAAAAAAAATTCAGTATGCAGACGATTATTTGGTCCGCTAAACTTGATTAATTTCCGAATTGTTAAGATTCATACAAGTTGCTTTAGTTAAATGTTGAGTTTCAGTGTAATAACAGTTAACATGCGTTTTGAGATTGCGCAGATTGTAGAATTCTTCCATGAAATACGTATTTAATTTTCGATGTGATGGTTGGTTGTTAAAATATTGTTACGAATTTTATATATATATGTAAATAATTTTAGTGAAATTATATGTGAAATTGTATCATCTTTTGTATAATGTAACATGAAAAGTATGAAGAGATGAAGCTCTGCCGAAAAAATAAGATTACAGGGGCAAGTCTTAGCATTGAGGTAAATGACTGTCTCGATGAATTGGCGAGATATCGCCAAGATGGCGATGGATTTTTGCGACTAATGTGTGTCGCCAAATAGTCACCAGGCGACATTTTAGTTCGGCCCCTGTATAACTGTAATTGATAATGTAATTAGATAGTTGTAATTAATCTCTGTATGTAACTGTAACCGTGTTCGGCCGTTAGTATATAATTTTAATCGTACATGCCTTCCAGTAATTTCGAGAAACGGAAGGTACTGCAAACTCCTCGGCGGGTAGGAAAAAAAAAACTGTATGAGACCGAAGAGATCATGCTCATGATTTAATTTATTTTTAAGTACTACTACCAATTGGTGACTGCAACTGCTTTCTCTCCAGAGCTCCACTGATGTCATTCCATTATATGGAATTTATTTTATTTTGGGAGTCAGGGTCCTACGAGGCCGAATACTTCCCGATGGAGGAAGTTCTCCGATTTTAGTTCAGTACTTTTAGCTTACCTTCGGAGGATTGTGATCTCCGTGCGTGCTTCGCCTTTAAATGAACTTTGCATTGCATTGTGTTTAACGATCTTAGTAGTTTGAAGTGTAACTACTGATTGTGAGCTGTAGTACTAAGAAGAGCTGTACGAATGCTTTTGTGGAAAGTTCTAGAGCTGTAAAGTGTTCCTTTTCGAAAAATAAAATTTAGCAAGCTATCATCGGTTCTGTGGGCGTTAAATCCATTACGAACCCCTACGTAACCAATAATATAAATATTTATTTTCATATTATTTTAACAAGGGAAAAGTCGTCACTGGCTTGTTTGCAAGCGTTAAGCACAAGTTCGTTCATCAACTATTTCTAATGTTTCTGAGAATTATTTCTGTGCTCTGTGTGTCGTAGAGTGCATCGCGAGTTGTAGCGTGGAGAGTCTCGAGAATACGTGGAGTTACGAGAATGACCAAGCAGAGTCGGGAGCTGTACTCTGGTGCTTTGCAGTGAAGCTGTCTCCACCGTGAAAGCCTAATAACCTGAAGGCCGTGTCGCTGATTAGTCCAGCGTGTTTATAGCAGATCTTCGACGATTGTAAAAGTGTTTTGGAGCTGTCCTGACAATACTGGTAAATAAAGTGTGTTTCGATACTTCATCAAGTGTCGTCGTTATTCGCTCCAAATCTTCGAACCCCGTACGAACGTGAAGGAAGAAAATAACGTAACAGCTGGTGTCAAGAGAAAAACGCAACAATATATATTTATATATATTTCGAGTTTTGAAAAAGAAGGAGGGGGAATGATTTTCTAGCAGTGGTAAGGGTAGTTGGGGTAAAAAAGATTGAGAACCCCGGGCTTATACCTTCTATGATTCTTAAACCGGCCCTGGCTGTAATGCTACGGAGTATTGCAGTATTATCATAAAATACGCATTTGGGCAAAATTTCATATTTTTTATAACATATCTCTCCTTAAGAAACAATAATAAATGCATTAGAGTTATATCTCAGTTCTGCGAGAATAACTTCAGCGAGAAAAAGCTTGAAAGTTAGAAGTACGAATAATGCAAAAAAGGATTCGACGCTAATTTAAGAGAAAGTCTTTTCGAATTTCGGTAAAAATGCTGTCTTTTATTATATTATACGGTTTACCGGAAAGTTCTGTCCGTTTTTGGAATAAAACAAAATACAAATTTTTCTTACCGTCAATAAACTTTATTAAAATAATATAATTGCCATTATTATTTATGACTTCTTGGCAGCGTGAGAGCAATTTGTATACACCATTTTTGAAAAATGATGTAACTTTTGATGCGAAAAATTGATCTGGTGCTTGTTTGATATCTACTTCATTTTTGAATTTTTTTTGCCCTTCAAAAAATTTTGTAAGGACAAAAAGAAGTGATAGTCAGAGGGTGCTAAGTCCGGGGAATATGGTGTATGTGACAGAATTTCCCAGCCTAGTTCTGCAATGTTTTTACGAGTCCCCAAAGCAGCATTAGTCTGGCATGATCATGATGCAGTACGATGTCCTTCCTGTTGAAAATCGCCGGCTTCTTTCTTTGGACTATTGTCTTTAAATTGTCTAATTGCTGACAGTACTTCTCCGAATTGAGCTTTTTGTTCATAATGTACATAAAGCTCATAATGTACTAGTCTTCAATGCCCCACCATATACAAACATTCTCTTTATTCGGTGTCAAATTTGGTGTAGAGGTGGGAGAGCTAGGTTTTCTGGGTTCACAATATTCCCTTTCCTTTACGATGTTTTCGTGGGTGATCCAATTTTCATTCCCAGTTATTACCCGGTTCATGAAAGGCTTCATTTTGTTCGGAGCAAGCAGAGATGTGCATATGACGACTGGATCATCCAAATTCTTCTGATTTAATTCATCGAACCATCTTCTGCATGCCTTATCAGAAACTGTACCTTCACCGAACACTTTCAATAAATTTCTACATGCTTTTGCAACATTTCTTCCTTGTTGAAATTCGTATAAAATACAGTGGCGTAAATGAACTTTATCAGGGGCCGTGGGTACACTATCGCTTCACACTTAAGACTAACTTTTTTTATAGTTAACTTGCTACTTCAGTATGTATACATTAAGTGATAAAAAAGAGAGCCGAACATACGGCAAATAAACATTTGCTTACATGTCGAAAATTGTTGTCATAAAACGGACATAACTTTCCGGTAGACGGAATAGTATCGTAATCAAGAATGTGTAAAAAATTTACAAGAAAGTCGGCAGAAGGGAAGTGAGTTGGAACTTGCTAAATAAAGTCGTGTAGAAGAGGATTTCGAATTTTTGATGCAGTCGCATATTACACGTTGCAAACATAACAGTTTATGAAACCTGTGAAGTGAAAAGCTGGAATTAAAAAAAAAAAAAAAAAGAAAAAAAAAGAAAAAAAAAAGAAGAAAAAAAAAAGAAAGAAAAATAATCGCAGTAATCTTTTTTTTTTTTTTTCCCCTTCTTTCTTTTTTGTGTTAGTTATAAATGAAGAAGATGAAGAAGAAAAGTATCTTATGTAACCTTCGCGAGCTGATAAGATATCTGAAACAACTGCACATGGATTTTTCTTAGAGCCTCGGCGAAAGAC
Source organism: Stegodyphus dumicola (assembly GCF_044657685.1). Classification (NCBI taxonomy): domain Eukaryota; kingdom Metazoa; phylum Arthropoda; class Arachnida; order Araneae; family Eresidae; genus Stegodyphus; species Stegodyphus dumicola. The sequence goes on along the minus strand of NC_140769.1, from coordinate 1,504,602 downwards.
GTTCTGGATATTCACAGGGTGCTCGATGAGCCATGTTTGCACTTTTGGAACTCAATAAGGAATAAATTAGAATTAGCTTAAAAGACATAGGCAAATTTAATCTGTATGAATCGGAAAGTATTTAATAATATGTAAATAATTCGTAATGGACTGAATGCAGACAGAACCGATCATAGCTTAATGAAATTTATTTTACCAAAAGAAACATTTTACTGTTCGGGAACTTTCCACAGAAATACTCGTACAGCTGTTCTCAGTATCACAGAGTACAAGCAGTTGTTATACTTTAAAACTGCTAAGAACATTAAACATAACGCAATGAAAAAGCACATCTAAAAGGCGAAGCACTCACGAAGATCTCTCAGTACTCCAAACTCAACAACTGAAAAAAGAATGAAGTAGCATCGAGAGCTATATCGATAGCAGTAACGTTATGCCGCATATTGCGAATTTTGCAATGTGTCCGGCTCAGTCAAAAAGTTGCCCTAGAGGTGGTACTTCAAATAAAAATACAAAGTGAGATTCCAAGAAGAGAAAATTTAACAAATGTGGAAGGGAGAACATTTTCTCCAAGATTTGAGAGATCAAACTATGAGTCCTAATGGATTGAAATATGAGATTAAAGTCATAGCAGAGATGAAAATAGATACACAAAATTCAAACATGAAATTGGAACAGAGACAGAAAAATAACTATATACAATATATATAAATACAGAACTGCATGTGTAGAGTTCACAATGGGAAATTTAAATCTTTTGGGAGATGTACAGCATAAGGACGTAATTCTTTATCCTCTTGGTAGAATTTCATCTCAAAACAAGTTAAAATTCGTGAGATGGTTACAAGTAGCAGCTTTTTAGTAGAAATTTCCATTGATTTTGTTGAGGAACTTACCAGTAGTTTAAATATTGAAGTGCTCCTGCAATTTTCGATTGCTCACGTAGACGTGTGCTTTAAGTCCCAATCACATTATGTTACGGCTACGCGGGACTTGCCGTCGAAAGAGACAATTCTCAGAACCCGCACAATTCCAGGAAACCCACGTAGCTAGGTTACCATTTTCACTTACTACAAAGACTTGAACGCCAAACACTAATCGATTATCGCTCAGATTGGAATCACGTGAGGCTTCAGAAGCAGAACTTTCGTCTGATTAGTTGTCTCTACCCGGAACTGAGGTCCAGCCGAGACATTTTCCGGTGAGGTTTGAAAAAATCCCGCGTAGCCACAACATTGTTTCCGTAGCTAGGCGGGACTTCGCTTCAGGCAGGGCTCTTTTTTTTCTAGAAATCCTCCCGTTTAAACCAGTGCTACCCGAATCTCGTTTCTCAGAAAAGTCCCGTCTAGCAGGGACTGTAGCCATGTGTGATAGATAACCTCTTTAGTAATGATGCGCTGATATTTACTTCGCAGTTCTTAGAATTGCGTCACGTAATTTTTGGTAAGAGTAGTTCAAGCCGGCGAAGCATAGATAAGAACTGGACGCGCGATTGGGATATAAATGACATGTCTCTTTCTTAAGTCTAATTTGGAATAATTTCCAGTAATTGGAAAAAGGCAGCTGATGACTTTTGTTGCATTATACTTAACATTTTCGATGTGATTTTTCCAATTAAATTCGCTGTTGAAAGTCATACTATTATGCCAAGATATTTGGCTTTGCAAACTCTTGGATAATGCTCTCTCCGGCCTTATATAGTCCCCCCCCCTCCTTCTGCTGAGAAATCTCTAGTATCTTCCATTTCTGGAAATTACTGGAAGGCATATATGGTTAAAGTTATTTGTAAGGGCCGGATGCGGTTACAGTTACATATAGAGGTCAATTGCAGTTATTCAGCTACACTGCCAATTAGTTATACAGGGACTGGATCAAAAAGTTTGCAAATGGTCGCCAAGTTCGGCGACTTTTCGCGATTTCTCGTCATATTCGGAGACAAATAATTAGTCGCCAGAACCGTTGCCAACTTGAAGACATCTCTCCAGTTTGCCAAGATAACCATTTACCACAATGTTACATAGAACTTGTCCCTGTAATCTTATTTTTCGACAGAGCTTGTCTCTTCAGAGTCTAAATGTTACATTATTCGAAAGATATTGCAATTTCACATATAATTTCACTAAAATTATTTACATATGTATAAAATTCGTTGCAATATTAGATGTTTCAAAATTAATCCTTGTTACAGAATTTCTTGTCTAGCGCTTATGACATTTGTACTTATATAACGGTAAAAGCAAAGTAAAAGTGTTTTACTCAGTGCAGTAAACCCTTGCCTAACGCTGAGTTATGTCAGTAATACATTGCATATACGGCAGAATCACACTCTGTAGAAAAAATGTGTTGGGTATAATTTATCTTAAGAAAGTGTATATAATTTAAACAGACTAATTATTGTTGTAATTAAAAGAAAAAACGAAACAAGTGTTAATTGAAAGGATTTCTGCCATAAATTAATAAATTTGCTATACGGTTCTTTTTTTTTAAATAAAGCTGGCGATGTGTTCTTGGGACACTGACTGATGCAATTTTCCAAAAGTTTCACGATAAGTTGAGTTTTTTAGTGCCCTTCATAAAGTATCGTGATCTTTATTCTTTTGAGGCAGTCGCCATTGCAAATTCGAACAGTTCCTGTGCTTTTTTTAACGAATCGTTTAACTTTTTGTAAGTTAAAGGCTCTTTATCCTTTTTATTATTATTGCTTTCACTGTCACCGGGTGTTACAAGATGATCCGATTCTTCATTCATAATTTCCCACTTAATTCTTTGACTTCTCCTTCTTCCATATCTCAAAACCTTTCGCCACCAATTGCTTTTGAATTTATGCGATTTCTCTTGCTCCATTTTCAATAGCTGGAAGCTTACAGTTGCCATTTCCCTTAAATGCATTTAGTTGCCGTTTGACAACATACTCATATTTAATCGTGTAAATCAAATCAAAACACAAATTTTAGCTTACTGCATAGTGTAACGAATTGGATACATACAGTTTACGTATATAGTTTTGAAAGTTTCAGTGTGGTGGCACCACTGACGGTGTAACGGTCATTATTGTAAGTTGATGTGTAAGGTGTGGGCATCATTTGTCTTTGTTGTTATTTTGACGTATTCAAAGTTTCGAAACTGTTCGAACAAGTTTATAAGGTATGTATTATTACATAAAATTGTTATTACACATTTACCTATCATAGTATTTTTTTTTTTAATTTCTAAAAGTTAATCATATTTTTCCAAAAATGTTGAATGAAAACTTAGTTTAGATTTTTTGATATTATTTTTGCTATTTTATTTCATATCAATCCTAATGCCTTTTTGACTTTAAAAATAAAAATAGAAATTAATGCATTTAAGGGTTAAACTTTCTTCATAACTTTTGGCCAGAGCATTCAATATTCATTTCTGTGCCAGCAAGCATTCAATATTCGATGAATAAATGTTGAACCACGTATAAATGAAATTCCAGCTAGAAATTAAAAGGAAACAGTTACGATAAAGCACATATTGCGAAATCGAATTCGGCAAAAGTTTACTGTAGTAATGAAAAATATTCGAATAAAAATTTTTGATTAACCAATAGAAATAAATTTTATTATTTAATTTAATATCGACATCGTAAAATTCAAATCTTTTGCTTACTTCTTTTCATTAAATACCATGCAGTCCGCTTCCCTTCATGTGCTGGGATAGTATAAAACTATAAACGTATGCTTATAATTATGCTTTATTATATGTTGTTATACATAAAAACATGAAATTATTGTGATTAACAAATCGTTTAATATTAGACTATTATAGACTAATATTTTTAAACCAAAGTCACCGAATAAGATCAAAATAGAGTATGAAAACTGCCAGGTGAGAGAGAAATGTGGCTATGCGGGTGTTAAGTTGCCGAGCGGCTTGGTTTTGATTTCAGTCAACCATCTAGAAATAATTGAGGGGGGGGAAAGCAACCTTATTTGGATGCAAATTTTAGATTTTGAATAACTTTTAATAATCGAATTTGAAGGTGATCAGACACTAATCTTTCTTCGAAAGGAGCATCAAAAAATTCTGTAGAATGTCGCCTTTTTCCTTTGAAAGAAAAAAGTTCCTTGAAAAAACATCTACGACAAACTAAGGTTGCTTTTTTGCTTAATCCAGAATTTTTCATTAGCGTGTTCTCTTCCAATGAATGAGGGATGCATTCTGAGTATTAAGATTGTGGTCCAATAATTTCCAGAAATGAACAGTTCATAAATGAGAACTTCTGCTTTAAAGACATTTTGAAGAGTTTATAAAAAAAATTTTGAATTTTCCTAATTAAAATGCAGTGAGAATTACCTATTAATATGTTGCATGTCGTATTTTTCTCATATTTTGTTAATCTTATCAAAATAGCCGTGGGCAAACGTGATAACATTAAAGCGGCGCCTACTGTATGGCTGTCTAAAATTGAATGTAGCCTAGTTCTGAATTCAAGTATATGAATGTAATAAAATATGATCTATGATCTGAAAGGTTAGCAAATTCGGATATTTCAGTACCAGTAGCTTCTGTGTTGCGAATTTTAATTTCTGCTTGCAATGCAAGTTCTGTCATTTGTCCTTCAGCGTCCCTCACTTTGCAAGAGTCGGCTGCTACGCTGAGAAATGCCGCCTACTTTTTGCAAAAAATGCTTACTTTGCCATTTGGTGTCGTTGTGAAATATTTATTGCGCCTGGGTGCAGCCGTGATTAGAAATTAAACCTTGCACGTGCGGCCTTAAAGGGAGAACTGTACGTGATGGTGTTTCCGCGCAGGAGCCGAACGGCATCGGGCCACGGTAAAGGTTAGGTATGCACTGCTTGGTAATCTTAATGTTTCCCGAAATTGCAAGGCAAGAAAAGAGCACGGTGTTACGAATTTTTCTACGGAACGAAGAACTAAATAATGAGGCAATTTAATGCATATTGTGAAATTATTTTCTATCGCAATTTGTTTATTAAATGAGGAATTTAAATTAATATCTTATTTATTATACGTCCATTCAACAGAGCGGTGTAAAGATAAATAAATATTTTTTAAAAATTATCTGAAAGGTTTCAGATGTTAAAGATCGTCCCAAAGAAGATTTGTTAAAGGTTTTTAATGCTCTCGTTGAGCTCGCAGTCGGGCCAGTCTGCTGTAACAGTCACTCGCACTAAACCTTTTTTTTTAAATTCCTACATTAGCTCACACTCTCCCTATATCTTGTTCAAATTTTCAATCGTTAATAAAATACTTTTTATTCACTTACTCAAGCTCAAATGCCTTTTTTTTAAACTTGTAGTGGATGATATTTGCTGTTAACAGTTTTTTCACATATTAAAAATTTTTAATTAAAGAAAAAAATAATTTTTTTTTGTATTTTTAAAATCTTTCTTTGTTGACCTAAGTAGGAATTTACCTAAAATTTTTCTATTTAATTAATTATTAATTAATCTTTTTCAGTCTTTAATAGAATACTTTTTATGCATCCACTCTTCAAAAACATTTTTTTTAACTTGTAGTGGATGACACTCGATGTTAATACAATTTTTTTGTTTACCGGTCTTGCTCCACCAGTTGCAAAATTTCATCGACTTTTTCATTGACTGGCCGACCAGAGCGAGGTGCATCTTTGATATCGAAATTTCCGGAACGGAATCGAGCAAACCACTCCTAAGTCTTTCGTTCACTCACACCATTCTCACCATACATACACTTCACACATTTTTCGGCATGTTTTTGCAGCCTTTTTACCTTTTTTATAGTAAAAAAGCATCACATAACGTATTTCTTCAGATATTTCACTCATTTTCAAATCAGTATAACTTTTTACACAAGAAACGAATTAGAAAATTATTTTCACAAACAGTGGAAGCTGAATGTAACCTTTTAAGCGCACGTCCGTTTGAGACAATCGGGTGAGTTTTGCCGGATATAGAGGCAACCAGCATCATCTAGTGCCCCCCCCCAAAAAAAAACCTCTCGCAGACTCTGTATATGACCCAATAGAATGGATTTATTTGCTATTATTCGCTGTTTTATCATTAGTTTGTATGAATAAATTATCTGCTTAGCAAAATATTGTTGCGTGCGCACGGGTTCGTTATACAATAGATTGAATGCACAAGTCCGATAAAAGGTTAATAAAATTTATTCTGATCACAAGTAATACAACAAAACGCTGGATTTTTTCCTCAGAGATATTCATGCGATATCACAATGTCACGCAATACAATCAGTAGGTATACTTGCCAACTACTAAAAGCGGTAAAATACAACGCAATGCAAAGGGAAAGCTAATCCGATCTCTCGCTGAACATTAAACAATAACAACAGCAGCTAACTAAACAACCGAGCTGTTTCTATCCGGCTCTTAAAAGCTTTCAATCAGGCGCTCAAGAGTTCTAGTAATTTTTTTGCTTCTGGAGATTTGTGGAAACCAACAAGACGATGGAATTACGGTTACAGCTAACACAGTAGTCAATTACATTTGTACAATTTCAATACAAATAAAAGAGATATCCATTTATTCAATGTTATATGCATGTGCTCTTTTACTTTTTCGGCGTAGCTTTCTCTTAAAATTTATCACGTGCATCCACAGCACGGGGTATTCGAGAGGTCAGTGGTTCGAGTCCCGGCTAGGGCACTGCTCATTTTTCATCTCTTCTGCTTTCAAAAAATACCTAATGTCTCTACAGAGGCGCCCGAAGTAAACAAGGTAGTGGATGATGATTCTCCACCACCAGGATTTCGCGATTGGGGCCCCTAATCCCCAGTCACCCTTTAAAAGAGGGGAGTATATAAGGTATTTCTCCTGCCTTCTTAGCATACCTTCGTAGTGTAGTGGTCAGCACGCTCGACGCTCGTAGTCGAGAGTTTCGTGGTTCGAGTCCCGGCGAGGACATTGCTCATTTTTCATCTCTCCTGCTTTCAAACAATACCTAATATTTCTACAATCTTACAAAAAAAGCATACCTGTAATCCTTAGTATTTAATATCCCTCCCACACAATCATGCTTCCGGAAAAATGACGGAAGGTTATCAAGCAAAATGGTGTATATGTGGTTTCATTACGTTATTTTCTAATAAGAATAGATGTATTCTCAATTATGACCTCCAAATGCTCAATATTTTTTAGACAACCCAATATAACCTTTTCCGGTTTGTTTGCCTCCTTATACTAAGCACGCAGCTAAACAAAAAAACAAAAACAAAAAAAAAAAAAAGGCTTCTTTTTACCCTTATGTATATTGCGCTCTCAGAAGCTTAGTTTACTCATCAGAATCTTTATTTTCTTATGAATTCAAGTATTTGAAATCAGTTGCCATTGACAGAGTATTTTCTTCTATGATCATTAGAAAGCTTTTAAACCATTTTCATCTTGCCATCGAAGAAGACATTTCGTTGTTACAAATAACATTAATAAGCTTGTCGTCATTCGTTTTCAACCTTCTATCAGTTACAGAATTGTAGGGATTCTCCAGAAGTTTTAATTTTCAAGTAGTTTTCTCACCTATCAATAAAATGCATTTTTCGATTCTTAAAAATTCCATCTATGACTTCAGTTCTTGCAGAATTTATAGCGTATCTTGTCAGTGTATTTTAGATATATCGGGCAAGTTAAAAAGAGCTGTAAAATTTCGCCAAGGAACACGAATCTTACGTCAGAAAAGAGGAAATAGATAAATCTTCGAAAGCTGATCATAGCTGGAATCCGGAAAGCTTCTTCAGTTGGTGAATTGGCCGGAAGCTTCCCCAGTTTTAAGAGAGTTCTCTCTTAAAGGGTCTGCCACCCCTCTTGACCTGCCAGCAACCTCTCCAGAGGGCTTTGAGCTGGCTGTGTATTTGAAGTGCTTCCATGTCGCGCAGACACTATACGCGTACAAACATCCATATGACATTAATTCTAATTCAGTACTTCCTATGATTTAAAAATTCCAGCTGGCTATTTATTTGAAGTGCTTCCATGTCGCGCAGACACTATACGCGTACAAACATCCATATGACATTAATTCTCATTCAGTCCTTCCTATGATTTCAAAATTCTAATGTTTTAATTTTTCAAGTTTCTTTACTATTTCCGTAGACAGGTGCCGCTACGCTTGTTTTATTTTCCTGCATTTTTAGTTTTGGGCATAAATACGATTGTAGTTTCTCCCTTTTTTTGGAGATTTTTATTGCTGTTCTCCTTCTAAATCGATAAGAGTTTCAGGCAAAATCTACCGTAAACACAAGTTTTTTTTTTTTTTTTTTTTTTTTTTTCTTTTCGGATTTTTAAGATCTTGGTGTGTTTCTCTTCTCAGTTGATTCTCTTTTAACTCGGTATGTTTTAAACCTGGCACCTCCATGGACACAATCAATATCTGTGTTATAAAAGCATACTAACTATCAGGTAAATTAAATGGACAAAATAGATTTCGGTAATTAAACTTCGTAATTAGGCCGCGTTTTTTTTTTTTTTTTTTTTTTTTTTTTTTTAAGAGGTATTAATTTTTTAGTGTATCCGCAGCGAGGAAAGTTTGAACAGAACTTCATAGTCACGTGTTTCATCAGGAAATGTTTGGCTTTAATTTAACTAGCTGAACGAAATGTGTATTCCAAATAACGGTTTGGCTTCACTTAAACCTTTAAAAAAAAAAAAAAAGAAAAAAAAAAAAGAAAGAAACAGTTCACAGAATCCTGTTTGTGGACAGTTCGATTGACGATTTTGTCTTTTCAATGAAGTAATTAAGGTGTAAAATTCCACTTGAGCATGTCCTCTCTTCGAACATTAGGAAACGACGATACAAGGAACTCTTTTTCCTTCCAATTCACTTCCGAAATACCGTTAAGCGTATTTATTTTCCCACCTCCCCCTCTCGTACGATCCCTACCTCGAACGTCTCTGCTGCTTAATTCTTTTTGCATCGACACCGTTCCGTATCAGCGAACAGTTTCATTCAAATCGCTTGCAAAGGGAATGGAAAAAAATAAAAAAAAAGTGTTCCTCACGGAGCTTGCCGTTAGCCTTCTGTGCCAAGCAACTGCAAGGATGTATCCCATTTCCCGAAACTTAATTGAATACGTTTTTCTTTTTTCCTTTTTTTTTGGGGGGGGGGGCGGTATTTGTGAACTGAAAGGATTATTGTCTTGCTTCCCTCTCGCTTCCAAACGCGTCGTTAGCCATTTTCTACAATATGTGGAATAAACCCGTGATATTTCGGTGTAATACGACTTAAAAAAAAAAATCCGCAACATAAAAATTAAAAAAGAAAAATGTGGTATATTAAAATATTTTATTATATAGTCTTGTATAATACTATAGTTAACGTTTTGTTTTTTCATAAATCTCCATAATTGTATTTTAAGTAAAGAAAGAAGAATTTTAAAGTTGCATAAATTACTTCAAGTTTAAACCAGCATTTCTCGTTTTACCTTTACGGAACCCTTTAAATAATATTCATGTTTCGGAAAATCCCCTCTCACATAAATGTTTCTTGTGATGAATGTATAGAATCTTTTGAAAAACTGATTCTGAGTTATGGAACCCCTACCCAAATATTTACGTACGATTAGCTGTAGATTTACATATGATCAAACTATGGAACCCACACAATGTTATTCATGCCTCAGATTACCCCTACATAAACATTTCATATGATTAGTCATGTATTTATGTATGTCGCTATACTGCTATACTAGAAAGCCCGGGTTCAAATCCCAGAGAAGACATGGTTGTATTTGTCCGTTCCGTCATAAGAGGCAAAGGTGGCCCACCTGTTAGTTGCATCCGTAATAAAGTGACCACCGCTTCTGGCGTTAGTAGTTGCCAGCGTCTGTGGACGGTTTGGGCCTGCCATTTGGGGAAAAAAATTATGTATGTTTAGCCGTACATGGTCCTGAGAAACCATCGAAATAATATTCGTATTTTACTGTCCATGAAGGGAAGGTTTTTAATGACTCTGATTGCCGTGCCGAAGGGTCTAGGTTGAAATGCCAGAGAAGACATGGTTGTATTTGTCCGTTCTGTCATAAGAAGCAAAGGTGGCCCACCTATTAGGTGCCTCCATAATAAAGTGACCACCGCTTCTGGCGTTAGTAGTTGCCAGCATCTGTGGATGTTTTGGGCCTGCCATTAGGGGAAAAAAAAATTACGTATGTTTAGCCGTACATGGTCCTGAGAAATAATATAGTACATGGCTAAGTAATGGTCCTGAGAAACCATCGAAATAATATTCGTATTTTACTGTCCATATGGGAAGGTGATTATTGACTCTGATTGCCTTTACCGAAGTCATACAAGCATATTATGGTGTTAGACCACGAATAAGCTCGAGTTCCGAAGGTATTTGATAAACTCTCCAGAACTGAATAAGGTCAAGAAAATTGTCGAGTGGCATTCGGAACAAGGCCAAAGCATACGTGCAAATCGGAGCTAGATTAACCATCGAACAAAATAAGCAATTAAAGCATCAAGGAGAGATAGACTACAAAGAAGTTATTATACATTAGGATATGCATTATGTTTGTTTGTGCCACAAAACTCTTTGCTTGCATTACAGGTGTATTCCGACGCTGTTGTGAAGACTCCTTCGTTACTGTTAAAAAAAAAAAAAGTGTTCACAGCCTGATTCTGTAACTTTTTTCTTTAAAAAGGACTTCAGAAAATGACGGCAAAGTCTTGATCATTGAAAACAACTGTTAATAAAATGGGTTATGTCACATATGCGTCGAATACAAATGACTTCTTGGTATTTGCAGCATATTCGAAAATTTCTTTTTTTATTCCTTTTCTGCTTGATGGTTGACCAGGAAACAGACGTTTCACACAGATCTGTTCGATAAAACTCACAACCGCGGTACCGGGGTGATTACGAGGAATATATTAATCCGTCACAGGAATTGCCTTGAAAAGATTATTTGTGTCGGCGGCTCTTTCGAGCGTGAAGTCGTTTGGTGTCGTAATTTTGCATAATAATAATGATAATAATAATAATAAAAGTAGTAATAATAATATACTTCCGAAATTTCTTTGCACCTACAAGATTGTTTGTCGTCTGGGTGCTGTGTAATTTCGGGCAGCGCCCATTTTGAATAACATAAATAGGAGTTTTCATACGATCAGGACGGGATTGACCATTAAGCAATATAAGCACGTGCTTAGGGCGTCAAGGGGACCATAAAAAATAGGTTCTGAGGTATTAAAAGGGGTACCAAAAAATTTCCCTCTGCCGATTAACCATGGAATGCAGGGTTCAGCTTGACCAAAATCCAGAGAAAGAAGGAATGAAGAACTAACTAGCATAAACAATACGTGGAAGCACGAAAATCTTTGGTGTCCTTAGGGCCTCTAAATTTCTTAAACCGTCCCTGCATGAGATGGACACAGCATAAAATTGACCATGCATAGGATCGACGCGACGAAGATTGTTTATTTACCTGAGGGACGAGGAGGATTTTCTATTGGATATTGGCTCGTTATGTGCATAACATGTGATATAAACACCCATGCAGACAGTCCTCAGGATTCGAAATCGTGTTGTATTCTCAGTGATTTTATCCTTTTGGCTACTGTTGGAAGGATAGGGAAAGGTCAAAGATTCACTTAGAATGTCCTATATACTTTTTTCCCGAATTTAGAAACCTTGAATATTCTGTTGTTCATTTTTTATTCGTTTTCAGAGAAATCTTTAACTAGAGCGAAAATATAAATTGATTAGTGAACATGGTACTTAACAATCATCTTCTGGCCAGCGGTGTCGCAACTTATTACTATGCCACACAAATCGATTGCTTGTGAACATTTGTAAGGAATTTTATGTTAACTAAGGAATTACTATTATGGATTTGACCCAATACTGTACTTCTTTTCCCGTATTCTTCGCCAGAATGCAAAATTAACTGTGTGTATTTAAGCTGAGGGTTCTGAATGCTTAGATGAGAGCCTCTGACAGCGCCTCTTACGCTTATTCTCTCCAGCTCTGCTTCAATTCGTGTTCCGGCTTTAGCGTTCTGCGAGCCGAGGTTTTAAAAAATACGCGGTGATAAGTATCTCGAGTCAGCCTAGAAGGTTATTATATGTGTAGACTGTCAATGTACGTTACATACATTGAAATCTAACGCTCTGTTATATTAATTTAAATACTCGCAAAGTAGTGGAATTTCGTTCTAGCACGAGCAATGCCAGTTCTCTTCAATGTAAGACTAAATAAAAATGTTGTTGCAACGTTTCTGTGGTTTGTTGAAGATTCAGCGATATCTAGCTACTATCTGCCTAGCAGGACTTCGGCTGCCAGTTACTGCAGAACCGTACGCATTGTTAAAATATTGTTACGAATTTCGTATAAGAGCAATTATTTATAAAATTGTTATATTTTTCTGTCTAATGCCACATGAAAGTCTAGAGAGACGATGCTCTGCCGGAAAAGTAAGAACACAGGGGCAAGTTTAGCATTGAGTAAATGGCTATCTCGCTTATTTGACGATAGATTAATTTTTGTCACCAAATTTCGCGAGAAAACGCCAAAAGTCGCCATTGGATGTTATTTGGGTCCGGTCCATGTGTAGAGACATTAGGTATCGGAAAAGCCAAAGAGATGAAAAATTAACAACTGCCTTCGCGGGGAATCGAACCACGGACCTCTGGATACCGGCCCAGCGTGCAGAACCACTACACCACGAAGGCACGCTAGGAAAGTGGGGGAAATACCTTATACATGCATTATCATAATACGTATATTGTAATTGAGTAACTGTAACTGATTTCATGTGCAACTGTAACTGTACCCGACCCTCATATGCCTTTCAGTAATTTTAAGAAGTACTAGGCAACGGTCGGGTGAAAACTGTATAAGACGGAGAGAGCATCTGCTCTCTGTTGTTTGTAGGTTTTAGCTGAGCTTGAGTTCGGAGTACTGAGATATCTCCGGGTTAGCTGCGCTTTACACTGTCTTAGTTTGTACTCTTGTGATACTGTGAAGAGTTTTTGTGGAAACTTCCGGAACTCTGAAGTGTTTCTTGTGCTAAAATAAATTTTATCACCCTGTCATTGGACTTGTGTGCATTCAATCTATTACGGACGCATTAATATGTATTTATGTTTCAATTATGAGACAGTGGGGGGTGTTCATTTGAAATACAGTGGAACTTTGGTTCACAAATGTTCATAGATCGTGATCACATTTTCCAAACGAAAAATGTCTTCAATGGCAAACATTTATTGCATTTGATTACGGCAAAGCACTCGCACGGTAAGGGGAGGGATGCCTTCGTGGAGGACTTTTCTAACGAAGACTGTCTTGTATACACGTTGCACATGGGGAAAACCATGAAAACACCCATGCAGTTAGCCGTTTACCGGGACTCGAACCCCGGACCGAATTACCAGTGTTCAGCGACTTGACCGCTCGCTCTCTGGTGGGCTTGGATGACAGAACGATGTCTCGAGATAATAACAAGTAAGCCGGCACTCTCTAAAATGCAGTAAAAGCAATTCAGGAAAAAGTGGGGTGCGGTCAGCCTTTTATTGAGTGTTAGGTATTTAGTTTAAACTTTCTACGATTCTTTTCTGGATCTTGAAAAGGTCGAGGTCCACTTCCCTCACCCCCCAAAAAGTAGCTAAAATGAGAGGTATTAATTAAAAACTTGAAAAAACGATCATTTTTGCCCTCCTTTTTCCGAATTGCAAGTCTCGCACGCTGGAGATGAAAATCTGCTTTATTTCGAAAGTTGTTGCCACTGCTCACTGTCAAATCCTAGAGTTTGTTAATAAAAAATTTCTAAGTTTTACGATGAAATAAAAATAGTATTGCCAAACATTAAATACATTATTCCCGATTCCAAAAATTCGTGGGAAGCCATTTCGACTATTCCCATCTTCGTACGACTTTAATCAGCTTAAATACTAATTTAAAAAACTCTGAAAGCGCTCATTTTCGCATTCATTTTTCGGAGTGGCAACAGTCTCGCGCGTTGCAGATAAAAATGCTTTATTTCGAAAAGTGTTGCGAACTGCTCGCTTTCAAATCTTAGAGTTTGTTAATCAAAAATTTGTAAGTTGTACAAAATCTATACAGTACAGTGTCTGTTTGTGTGCGTGTTTGTTTATTCGCGTGATCATTATGATAATTTTTTTGCCACATTGAATCGACTAAAATTGAATATAGGTGAAATATGGGATGAAACTTGAGCTTTTACGACTTTTTGATTAGAAAGACGGAAATCATTCAAAACTGCTTGCCATTGTTTCTAATGTAATGAGAGAGAATTAGTTTCTTTTCGTATCGAAATTTTTTATGTGGGTTCCATATCGCATCAGATTGCAAAATGTGTGACTATTAATGGTATTTTTTGCATCGTTATTAATACAGCGGTATCGTTCTCTCTAACGTTAGATGCATTGCTCTCAAACTGGCATTGGGTAGTTCCGCTAGGTTGTGAATAAATACTGCTTATTTTGCTGTTAGGTAAGGTGCCAGCAAAATTTATCTCAGCCGCCACTTTAACCATGAGATTTATGGCACCTGTCAGTCACTTGAAAATCTCTTGAAGCTGTAAACCCACCAGTGTCAATAAGTTGTTCCTGTTCTCGATGAACTAACTGATCGTGGTTCCGTTTTTATTGACAAATCGGCAATTATAGTTGTGATCATAACTCTTCCCGGTAAGAGTTTTTTCGGTCTCTGTTTCGTAATTTCATCATCAAAGCCACCTCCTTGACGAGATTTCTGGTATTCTTCTCACGCCTTCCAACGAGAAAGAAGCACAGCTTGCGTTTCCGAATTATTTCAGTTTTTGGACTGGGAATCCTGTTTTTCTGGATCTTGTCCTTCTTTGATGTTGCTGTTGGGTGTCATAGCGGCGCATCCTAACGAAGCTTGCGTCATTATGGGACGACTTCTCTTCTTCCGTGAGATTACTGCCCAAACAAAAGCGAGTTGACTTCGGTGTCTCTTCATCTATTTCCAGGCTAAGGTGAGTATCTTGTACATCTCTTGGTGACAGTGATTAGTTTATTTGTCTTAACGTGATTGGATAGATGTTTCGAATTAGATCTGTTGTGATGTATTCACGTGATATGTAATGAGCCATTTCGGGCTTTCCCAATTGAGGCTTTCTGGAGGAGGCAACAAAAAGCGCATCATTTCAGGCCTCTTTTTTTTTTTTTTTTTTTTCCCTGGACGAACATCGAAAATCGTACAAGTTTAGCTTTTAACCTTTCTTTATAAATGATGAGAAAGCATTGGAGGGGGAAAATTCGTGTAGTTAACGTTATTCCGGAATAAATTATAAGCGAAAGAAGGAAGGAGAAAAAGAAGAAAGAGACACAAAAGCACCCGAACCTTGCTTCGTAAGGTGCATAAAGAATTTTTATTTCTAGCCCATGGGGGGGGGAAACATATAATTTGATTTAATACAGTACAGTAACTCCGTTCGACAGATGATTATAAAAAAAATCATTTTTCTATATACGGCTTAATATTCTCCTCTTCGATGAAAGTCACTTTTTTAAAGATCTGTAAAAGAATAGAAATAGAATATTCTGTTTTATCTATTGAATAAATTTATTTTGTTAAAAACTGTCATAAGTAGTATTATTAACGAATTTCGCGTTTCCTTGGAGCATTGTATTTTTCAAGATGCAGAATTCTGAAAATATTTTAGCCGCGATTCATGTTTAAAAATCGACATGATCCTATTTCAAAATAATAATAATAAATGGTGATCAAATTTTAAAAACATTTTGTTTTATGTATAAGATGTAATCACCATGTCATTAAGTAGTGCTTTTTTTTTATCTAAACAGTACCTAAACTAGTTTTAACGTTGAAGAGTCGTGCTGACATCACCTTAGACATATTTCACCATCACGTGACCTTCTATGCGCTTTCGGATTTTACGTTGGCATTGAATGAAAATGCTATCAAGAGAGACTGAAATGCCACGATTTTTAAATAAGCCTCATATGAGAGAGCCTGAAATAAGACATAAGTACTCTGGAAAATGGCATTTTATTGTTCGAACCAATACGATATATCCAAGTAATGCAGGTTGCGTCCCATTTCAGGCTTTCCCAGTTAAAGCTTTCTTGCAAAGTGTGCCATTTTAGCCTTTTTCATCTTCCAATGCTGCTCTGCTATTCAGAGTGAATTTTCGACCATGCATGAATTATGTTCGCTGTCAGTGAGTGGTAAAAACCCCCTGAGGTCATAATATTTGTACAGCTATCCCTTCTATAACACAGTAAATAGGTTCCTAGAAAATACCGTGTTGTATGAAATCGCGTTATACGAGACTAACAAAGACTGAAAAAGCAAATTAGTAACACGTACCAAAAATTTAAAAAAAAAAGTTTTCTCCAAAATCACAATTAGATAATTTATGCAGTCTACCAAACGGAACGTCTGAAACACATTATCGTAATATGTACATGCATAAAGTGCTATAAGCAGTTTCTCGCATATTCACTAACGTGCTAGAATGAAACCTGTTTGGAATAGTATATGTGAAGACTTCGGCAATTTTCTTACCAATGTGAGAGCGAAACCGTGTTGTGTGAGTGCTACCTGTATTCTAAAATGAAGCGAATCTTTTTGTCGTGCCATTTCAGCCTTTCTGTATTTTCGAGAGGCGATAGCTGTCGTAAGGACTATAAATCTTTCCTGAATATAGGTTTAGGAACCGGGAGACGGCATTAAAAATTCAGTTTCCCCTCCTCCCGAATTTGAAATTGCCAAATCATTAATATTTTCATCATTTAAAACAAATAGTTTGGATTACGATAGCGAATTTTAAACACCGTGAACGTCAAATAGGGGTTAGTTTAGAAAATATTGTACAAACAGGATAAAGATCCGAGCCATATGACAGTGAAAAACTGAAGTGCTTAAGTGTGAAGTATTTGTTTGGGTTTCTTTTGTATGTCATATAACGGAACTGTCATATTTCACATTTGTTCCGATTCAGGTATCGGTTACTGTTGTTGCTTTGCTGTCATTCTCTTGTCAGTGCAAATTATTTTCACGAGATATCACGAAGATTTTGCAATTTGGGCCGCATTCGGGCTGGTATCGAAACACTAAAAGATTAAGGTCTTGAAAACTGATAGTTAAGTTCTACTTTAAAGCTGTTAAACGATTATCCTAGATTAGTTTGAATCCGGATTAGTTTAGAAATTTAAAAGCTCAGAATTTGCTTCTGAATGCCATTATTTGAATCAAAATTTTATTTATTTTGTTTGTTATTTATTTATTTTGTTTAATTTGTTAATGATTATTATAAGCTGATCTTCCGATTGCGGGGACGTTTGACCTCCGACGCTTTTTAGGTGATTTGAGCTTTAAAGCAATTTCTCAATATCCGGACGGCATTTTCGTTTCTTTCTCCGCACATGCAATATAAGTAAAATACCCCCCCAAAAAAAACAATTATACAGTAAGTTTTAATTCAATATGAATATGATACTAATTCAGAAGTCAAACAACAAAAATCAGCGTTATACCTACAAAATTTTCACATTACATTCTGTGAAAATTTTGTAGGTATAACGCTGATTTTTGTTGTTTGACTTCTGAATTAGTATTTATTCGGCGTGTTATTGTGTCTTAATTATGAATATGATAATTAATGCACTTAAAGGGGGAAAACAGTTCATGCTATATTTTATAGATTAAATGTCGTCTCTATTAACATAATTCGTGTACAATTCTATGTCACGAATAATAAAAACGTGAAGAGCCGACCAAAAATTTCAAAAGATATGCTTAAACATTTGACAGTGTAGCTAAATTAAAAGATTTCGTTTATTAGGCTCCCCAGGCTTTTGTGTGGTACTACGGAGGTGCTGGCCTAGCTTCTACCTGTACCTGTTATGATAAATATTTTTTTTTTTTCATTTCAGTCCATTAATTATCATACCCATTTTATATAAAAATTTACTGTATAAAAGCAGTTTTTTAATTGTATTTAAATATCTGTTTTTTAATTGTATTTAAATATCTGTTTTTTAGTCTCACAGTGATGATCTTGTTACAGAGAGCAAAATTTTTCAATTCCTGTCATAAATTATCCTGCTGTTTCTTCATCTGGGTTAATCTCCATCACAAAACCAGGCAATTCCTGTGACTTTTTTAATAATAATTCGTATAACTATTCTCTCCCTTCTTTCTGTATGCTTTCCTGGTGTAACGGTAGTACACTCAGTATCTATTCGACCGGTCCAGGTTCGAGTCCCGGCGAGGACATTGCGCATTTTTCACGTCTCCCGTATAAAAAAAAATAATCTAATGACTCTACCTAAAGGTGGTGAATGATGATTCTTCACCATCAGGATTTGGCGAGTGGGACCCCTTATCCCCAGTCGCCTTTTAAAAGGGGGAACTTAATAACGTATTTTCTCCTTCCTTTCTGCATGCCTCCATAGTGTAACGGTAGCACACTCGGCGTGTATTCGAGAGGTCCATGTCCCGGCGAGGACATTGCCCATTTTTCACGTCTCCGGCCATCAAAATAACCTAATGACTACCGACTTCTTGTACGTTGTTACGTTTCTTTCTCTTCTTCAGTATCACTGCTTTCACCGTCCGCTGGTCATATCATCCAATTCTTCATATATCATTTCGCAACTGTCCCCTCGATTGATTTCTCCTCCTTCCATATCTTAAAGGGACTCATACACCTTAAAAACCATAAGATCTTCGAGTATGTGACTGTTGCAAGAATTGTGATAACTTATTTATTTTAATAGCAATTACTTCCAACCTTTTACAGCTGACTACATAATATAGCTGCTTTTTGAAATGGTAATCAGAAAGTTTTCTGTTGCCACAAATATTTTTATAATTTAATCCTCTTCGTGACAAAATTTTTCGTCATGTTTCCACCTTGCGCGCACAGTTTAAAAAATTCTGTTGCGTAATTCAGTTCTATATTTAATATATATGGTTTCATTAGCTTTTAGGTTCAGTTAGAAAATACTACCCATATAAAGAATTCCATCAAATTTCAAGTATGGACCATTAGCCATTTTTAAAATATCGGGCGCGCAAGGTGGAAACATGACGAAAACTTTTGTCACAAAGTGGCTTAAATTGCAAAAATATTTGTGGCAACACAAACGTTCTGGTTACTAGTTTCCAAAGCAACTATATTATGTAGTCAGCTGCAAAAAGTTGGAAGTAATTGTTTTTGAAATAAATATAATATCAAAATTCTTGCAACAGTCACATATTCGAAGATCATAAGGGGTTTAAGGTGTATGAGCCCCCTTAAAGTCCTTTGCAATTTGTGCGATTTCTTTGACTTAATTTTTGATGGATGAAAATCCATTAAAATTGTTTCATTCACTGCTGATGAAATCACCTGTTCCCATGTGAGATTGATCATTTCTGTGCAATATCTTATGCTGAATTTCTTCCAAAATGCTACTAGCGCGTCGTGTTTTCCTTCGCCTAGTGCATATTTGCAGAGATGTAAACATACGTGATATAATAGAATGTTTTACGATTCTATTATATCACGTATCTGATTATATCTGAATTATCGGGATTATATCTGAATGTTTTACGATTCCTTGATCTATTGGTTGGATTGAGGAAGTGGAAGTAACGGTACATTTGAATGCAATGCTCTGAGTACATCTGTGTTTTTATCCTAGAGCGGGGTTTCTTAAACTTTTTCCAGTCGCCACCCCTTTTGATCACCGAGATTCTTTCGCGACCAGCAGAACCCCATAATATTTACGAAAATTTTATGGGCCCCATAAGCATTGCGCAAATTCGACACACGTGTGTGTGAAACTGTGAATTTTTCACTTGCACTGTAATATAATATTGCAGTTTTAGGTCATTAACTTTAATTTCTAATTTTAAGACGTAAGATATTGAAATAACTAACAGACGAAATGACAGCGGGACTTGCAAAGCAAGTAAAATGAACGTTTCTATTATAAAAAGAAAGATAAAGTTTTTCTTTGTCTGTACTTTTTTTCTTATCTTTATCTATTTTCAAATACATTGTGTAAAAATACTTGGTAACTGTAAAATTATTATTATAAGTTAAAGAAATATCAAAACTGCTAAATTTTTGGCGACCCACAGTTTAAGAAACGCTGTCCTAGAGCATTATCGATAATAAGCAGAATTTTTAAAACTTAGGGTTTGATGTTCTAAGCGATGTTTAATGAATGAATTTTCAAACAGTCTTGAGAAGTATCGGTGGTATGGTATGGTATATTTAATTATGGCAAAGCACACGAGGGCTATCTGCCTAAAGGGAGGGATGCCTTTCGTGGAGGACTTTCTAAGGGAAACTGGCTCGTATACACGTTACACATGGGGAAAACCACGAAAACGCCCATGCAGCCAGCCCATTTGCGGGATTCGAACCTCAAACCGAACTACCAGTGTTCACCGTCTTTACCGCTCGGCCGCTGGTGGGCTGAGAAGTATCGGAATGCGGCCGACGCTCTGCAGCGTACGGCATGTAATTTAAATGTTCGCATTGGATATATTAAATTGAGAAAAGTAACATAACGCAGAATCGCGTCCCGCAAGCCTATAATAAGGGCGTATAGTAAGAGTATAGAGTCATTAGGTTATTTTAAAGCAGGAGACATGAAATATATGCAATGACTTCGCCGAGACTCGAACCTCTCGAATACGCGCCGAGTGTGCAGACCATTACATCACGAAAGCATGCTGAGAAGGCGGGAGAAATACCTTATAAGAGTATGCAGCGTTTCAAATCTAGCCAAGTTTTTTTAATGTTTTATCTAGGTTTGTTTGGTTTATGTTATAAGGTATTTCTCTCACTTTCCTAGGGTGCCTTCATGGTGTAGTGGTTCTGCACACTGGGCCGGTATTCCAGAGGTCCGTGGTTCGATTCCCGACGAAGGCCTTGCTAATTTTTCATCTCTTCAGCCTCCAAAAAATACCTAATGTCTCTACAGTGGCGCCCGAACTAAAAGGCTGTTGGACTATGAATTCTCCTCACTCAGAATTTAGCGATTGGGTCCCCTAAAAAAACCCCCAGTCGCCGTTTAAAAAGGGGTGTATATAAGGTATTTCTCCCACTTTCCTAGCGTGCCTTCGTGGTCTAGTCGTTCTGCACACTGGGCCGGTATTTCAGAGGTCCGTGATTCGATTCATGGCGAAGACGTTGCTAATTTTTCATCTCTCTAGCCTCCAAAATATGCCTAATGTCTCTACAATGTGATTACGACAGAGCCTCGAGTCTCTCTCTCTAAGGGGAGGTATGCCTTCGTGCAGGACTTTCGAAAAGAAACTGCCTTGTATACCAGTTACACATAAAAAAACACGAAAACGACCGTGCAGCCAGCCCGTTCGTGGTTTCGAACCTCGGACCGAACTACCAGTGTTCAAGGATTTTACCGCTCGGATGCTGGTGGGCTCCTGTAATATTCTCAATTTAATCGCATATGGCAATTCTGAATTTCATTATTCTTCACCTCCTCGACGATCAGCGTGAGAAACCCATATAAAATCATTCTTCACGCTAAAAATTCCGCCCGCAAAAACGGGCTCTTGCTACGCCGCTGTCCCGTGAATATCTGGGGTGCGTACCCAGAGTGTTAATAGGAAAATTATGCTAATTGGATGCCGAAGAAGAATGCTTCAAATCCTGTTTAGTGCGCCATTCTTGACGCGTAACTCTGATTTAAAAGTAGAATCAGGTGAGTTTGACAACACTTCTATTTCATACCATCCTTTTTCTCTTTTCCCATGGCTATAACTTTTCCACCTGAAGTAGTTTTATTTCTTGCTGCTTAAAATCGCTTGGTTCATCCTTGTCCAGCTGAAAACAGCTGACGAGCGAGATAAATTTTTTTTAGCTCAAAGGAACGTTATACCCAAAGAGATATTTGTCTCAAAACGCCATTTTGCGTTGATTCACTTTTTAAACTGTTGCACCAAATATTATCGTCATGTATTATAGTTAAAGAAACTAAATTATGAAGAATCTGCATAAATGTGAAAAAACAACGGTATCTACAGCCATAAAATTTTGAATAACGTAGTCCTTCAACCGAGCGTGGGCACTTGCAATCCCCAATTTTGAATTTTTTTTTTTTTTTTTTTTTTTTTTTTTGTCTATTTCAAATTTTGTAAAACTTTATGGAATTTTTTATTAACAAACTCAACGATTTCAAAGCGAGCAGTGACAACACTGAACGGGAGGGGGGGCATTTGTATCTCAACCGCGCGAGAGCGAAATTTTCGGAAATTCTAAAGGTACGCTGTTTTTAAGTATTTTGTGATATTGCTGTTGAATCGAATTTTATGTGGTTTAAGTGCGAAGGATATGATATTTAGTAAATAAAAGGTAACACACAAAACGTCAAAAAAAAAAAAAAAAAACGCCTTTTTTAGCGTAATATAATATATATATATATATAATATATTATCGATAAATTTGGCATACTAAATACTTACTAATTATCGATCAGTTTGGCATACTAAATACTTACTAAAGCATGCAGAAATGGCAACAATAATAATAACGCGAAGGAAAAAAAGTTAAAATTTATTTTCTGTCAGAAATCTGAAGTTTGCTATAAGATCTCCAAGAAATTTTTGTTGGTTAACAGCTTTTATAATAAAAGCATACTGACGGCTAAATATTAATACTTAAGACTGATATTCACTTCAAATAATTCTAATATGTTTAATTAATCGTTAAATAACTTACTTTAATTTAGCTATTAAATAAATAAATTATGAAACCTTTCGAAGTTTTCAAAGAGAACTTTCCAGGACAGACGAAAGTAGAGGATAAATAAAGACAACCGAGTCTCTTTTTCTCATTTATTCCATTTTTACTTCACATAAATTAAAATACATATAATAATTGCATGTAAATAATTATAAACTTCTTTTATTTCTTGCTACAGCTTTCTGCTACCTTAACTCGTGGCGTTTTGATTTCGATAAAGTTTGTAACCTTGGAGCAAAATTACGAGGAACTTATTTTTAAAACGATTTGTAGATATTCATAGGGCAGTCTGTTTTTTTTTTAAGTTTAATTAATTTTCTATTAATAATAATTTTGACTAATAATATTTTTTAATCTAATAATAATTTAATAATTTTCAGTAGTCTTACTAATTACGAATCGTGAATCCCCCCCACTTCTTATTCACTTCATTTTATTAATTGAATAAAAAAATAATTAAGAATAAGAAGTATGTGCAACCAGAATTTTGAGATGCTCTTTTGCTAAAATGGTTCTCGTCAATGGAAGAAAACCTGTAGAGTCGATATTGGCGGGCTAGAGTTGAGGCAGTTGACACCCAGCGACTAAATTTTTTTTTATGCTTTCCAGTTTCGATATAGTTATTGTTATTGTAATGAGGTTAATTACTGTTTTGTCTTTTTATAATCCTTTCTCCCTCATGCTTCAGTCTCGTGCATCCTTGATGCATGGAAGCCAGTGATGTAGAATCAAGTGCCTTTGCAATAAAGAAATAAATAAACTAATTACGAAAAATGCTGTTTAGATATAAATGTATTCCTCTGTAAAGTCATTATTCTCAGTGCAAAGATTTGTAACTGAGCTTATTTATTTTTCTAAATACAAATAAAAGCTAACCAAATGTATATCTTCAAATTTCTGAATAAGATTTATAATATTGTGTCGAAATGCCCAGCTGTGGTAAGATAGCTTCACCACAGAGCGAATTTAGGGTTGCCAGAAAGTGGCAAGGAAAACCAGAGTGCCAGATTTGACACGAAATCGCCCGTTTATCGATATTTGGCGACAGAATTGGCGATATGCTATAGATGGAGCGAGGACATTCTAGAACGAATTCTTACCGGTTTTCTCGAGAATATTCCTGAAGGCAGGTTAACGATTTGACACGAAATCGCCCATTTATCGATATTTGACGACAAAATTGGCGATATGCTATAGATGGAGCGAGGACATTCTAGAACGAATTCTTACCGGTTTTCTCGAGAATATTCCTGAAGGCAGGTTAACAGCTATATACACCCTGCTTGTAGGAGATTATCTGTAGTATGTTGAATTTCGTAATGGTGTTTTGAGTTCAGAGGTTAGCTCAAGAACGACCGAACCGAGTCGGGAGCTGTAGTCTAGTGTTTTGCCTTGAAGCGGTCTTCACCGTTATAGCCTGAAGGCGTGTTTGTCGTAGTTTTTCGACGGCTGTTAACGTGTCTTTGGACTGTGTAATACTGACGAATAAACTGTGTTTTGATTCTTCATCAAGTGTTGTCATCAATCACTCCAAATCCACGAACTCGTAGAACGAATATGTAACAAATACTCAATTGAAGCGAAAACACATGCTGCATAAAATTGCTTCGTTGTCTGTCAGTTTGAGACCACTGCAGTAGAGGAAGGGATTCAACTTTGGCACGTTACACCTCAAAATGTATGTGGGCGATTCGACCCTGGACTCATCATCGACATCAACTACAGCACGATTTCTCCTCCTCTCACGCTCTGAAAGTTCATGCCGTCATGGGGAAGATTCTTCCTATCTCCGTGCTCCCCCTTTCCTGTGGCGTAGATATTGGA
This sequence comes from Stegodyphus dumicola, assembly GCF_044657685.1. Lineage (NCBI taxonomy): Eukaryota > Metazoa > Arthropoda > Arachnida > Araneae > Eresidae > Stegodyphus > Stegodyphus dumicola. The sequence goes on along the minus strand of NC_140769.1, from coordinate 1,480,077 downwards.
ATGTTACAGTATCTGCAGAAAACATGATTAAATTGTCATAAAATGATAGATCTCCGCGTAACTGCAAGTAGATATATCGGAGATGACGGCTTAATAAATAAATGCGTTGCGTAGAATGTTTTTTTTTTTTTTTTTTTTTTTTTCCCCGTTGATATTAGTTTATCTGTGTTGAACGCTAAAAAAATCGATGTATGATAATTTGGGTAATAATTCCTCGAAAGGCAGTAGACGTCGGTTAATGTGATTGCGGTTGTCATTCCGATAGTGTTATCGAATTTCCTAAATTCTGGCCGTTTGTATACGAAAGCGTGGAAAATGCATCGCTTATCGGGATCAGCTTTCAGTTAATAGGATCAAAATATTATGAAATAAATCGTTTAAACTAAAGCAGTGGTTTAGCTAGTGCTTTGTCGCCCGGGACGATCCCCGAATTCGCCACCCCTCTTGATATACAAACAAATAACTAAAAAAAGTCGAAATGACATGTAGCGAAATGAAGCTACATTCTGTGTTTATTTTTGATAAAACTTAACTTCCTAACATTTCAAAATTATATTATCATTTTTCTTTTCTTCTTCTTCTTCTTCTCCCTCTTTCCCATCCTCAAACAATCGATGATATTGTAGAGGTCTACTTGATTGCTGTAAAAAAGGTAGTATAGAAATATTTCTTAAATGCAAAATAAACGAATTTTTTAATACCATCCTAAATGATTTTCGTTTAGCTATCTTTTCTTACAAATAGTAGAGCTTACAGCAATGGTGAGGAAAGTTGGCAGTAGTATTACATTATTTGGAACTTGGTTCTGCAGATTGTATTTTTGAATAAAGTGCCACATTCATTTGGAAGTCAAACAACAAACTTAAATTATTAATTAACGTACCTTTAATTTAGGTAGGTTATTTTAACCTAAAGTGCTACAATTTAAAAGAACTTCTCTTCCACGTTCCTGTTTCTTTTTTTCTGAGCAGTAACCGAAATAAAACTCCTGAAATACGTCGCTGTTCTCGTGACAGAGAAATATCGTCAAGTATACCAAATTGCTTGGTTTCGATTTTAGTCAACCATTTATGTCGATAATCCCTACTGATAAACCATGTTAAGTTTTAAAAGAGATCTTTCGTGAGCGATCGTTTTAATGTCTAAATCCTTTCATTTTTTTTTTTTTTAAACAATGCCAGAAATATAAATCTTTTTTCTTTTTGAGTTGAATTTTGTTTTTAACTTGCTTGTATGAAGCAGAGGAAGTATTGTAATCGCAAAAGATTTCGAGTATGGTATTTCAACATAAATATCCATTTTGACTGCTCTCGAATCCATTTAAACGATGTTTTTGTTCCTGTGAATACGGATAGAATAAAAGTCTCTTTTTCCGAAAACGGATTGTAAAATGGATTCAGGAGACATTTTTTTCGTGACGTCTGTACGTAGGTAAGTATAACTAAGCCAAAAACTAGTGGTCGTACAACGTTAAAATTTTGTATATGGGATTGCAAAACATCTAGTTGTGCATTTCCCTTTTCCGTTGCAATCGGCTGCAACAAACATACATATATGCTGTTGTTGCTTATGCTCACTTGTCTGGCGTTAGTCAGCACAATATAATAAAAATGGAATGGAATAAAATGGAAATGGAAATAAAAATGGAATTAAAACTGCCTCGACTGCCAAGTTCTTTACTACGCAATCAAAATTCTTCTTCAATATGGGTCTAATCACGCATCTACAGTGTTCCGTCATTTCCTTTTGCTTTTATTATGACAATTAAGTCGGCAGGATAGTTTCCTGCAGCCTGAAACCTCAATGGAAGATTTAGTTTTTTTGAATTTCAGGCAATTTTTTTGAATTTCAGCTCTTCAAATAATCGTTTTGTGATAAATCCAAGATGATGTGAAAGAAGTGAATCATCAAGTTTGTTTTTTCAGTGTTTAAAAAATAACAGATCATTCTTCTGCTGTGGTGTTTTGCAAGTGCTTCAAAAAATATTCACGCATAGTGTTCTATTCATAGGGAAGGATATTAAGATAAGTTATTACGATTTTAGAATAGAGAGGAAGAATTAATGTTTATAGTTATATTATAATTCTAATTCATACATTTTTATCTTACATATATAATGTTATTTTTAAAAAAAAGGCTAAACATTTATATGATTTTCCATATTTTTAAAACTTTTTGCGCTTAAATATTTAAAAACAAAAGAAAAAAAAAAAGGGAATAAATTGTTCAACCGTTTTAATGATAAACTTTTCTCTGAGATGCTAGACTGTTTCTTTCCTTCCCCTAATCCTCTCTCTCTCTTTCTCTTTTTTTAGGGGGAGGATTGATGTATAAACTTTTTTCTCCCTTGTTTTGGTAGCCTTGACTGTGGCGGATACAACAAATCATTTCTTAATCTTAACACTACAACTCATCTTCTTGAGTTACAACCGTTATTATCTGAAATAAAGTAGACCGATACTGTCTCAGATAACGGAAAATTAATAAAATGAAAGGTCGTAGTTGTTTCATTAAAAAAAAATTAGTGGTGTAAAATTTTTATCACTTTTTATAGTTAGAATATCGTGCAATTTTCTGCGATTATTTTTACGAATTTTAGGAAATTTTCGGAGTTTTCGCGTGCATGAAACAAATCCGCGAATATCAGATGTTTTTCCTTCGTTAAATCGTATCTGCCATTATTAGGCTATTTCTTATATTTAAATAATTTTGATGCTTCTCCGGGTTCTTTTTCTGAAAACGAAGTGCTTAGTGAAAACCATGGAAATACCTGTAGCGAACTTTCACTGCTCCACAGCTTTAGTCGCTTGGCCACTACTAGAACTTGACAGTTTTCTAAATGTCAGCATTAGTTTAAAAATTTGCTTAATAAAAAGAAATGCTAATTTAGTTATATGATAATTATCTGCATTACTGCTTTATATCTAATTAACATATTTTTTTGAATTTCAGGCAAATTTTTTGATTCGAAATTTTTCTAAAATAGTGTTATTTCAGGCTGCATAATTTTCGTAAAATCATTAGTCCAAATCGTACGGCTCGGATTTGTCACCAAATTTTATGATTTATCCTGTGACTGCCCTTCGAATTTCGCCAATTTTTCTCGCTGTAAAATTACTGCCCGAGTGATTACTCTTTTATCGTGATTTTGATTTAAATTAAAACGGCGAAGTCTGTATCTGGGTTTGGATTAAATTACTTGCTTTAGGCAACGCCATACGTGGCCAACTTTGCCTACTACTATATCTCGGTTTGGATTGCATTATTTAAGCAATGTGCACGAGCGCCGCCATCTACTTACTGGATCTGGGTTTTAGATTAAATTATTTGATTTAGGCAAAACACACGAGAGCTATGTGCCTGCTGTATCCGGGTATGGATTAGATTTAGGAAAAGCACGCGAGGGTTATCTGCCTACTATATCTGGGTTTGGATTAGATTATTTGATGAAGGAGAAGCACGCGAGGGCTGTCTGGATTTGGATTAGATTATTTGATTTAAGCAAAGAGCACGAGTGCGGTCTGTGTTCTGTGTCTGCGTTTGGATTAGATTTAGAAAAAACACACGAGAGCTATCTGCCTATTTTATCTGAGTTCGATTAGATTATTTGATTTAAACAAAGCACACGAGGGCTATTTGCCTACTGTGTCTGGGTTTGGATTAGATTTAGGCTAAGCACACGAGGGCTATCTGCTATGACTTTGAATTAGATTATTTGATGTAGGCGAAGCACACGACGGCTATCTGGATTTGTTTTAGATTATTTGATATAAGCAAAGCACACGAGGGCTATCTACCTACTCTATCTGGTTTGGATTAAATAATTTGATTTAGGCAAAGCACACAAGGGCTATTTGACTACTGTATCCGGTTTTGGATTAGAGTATTTGATTTATGCAAAGCACACGAGGGCTATCTGCCTACTGTATCAGGGTTAGGGTTAGATTATTTTATTTAAACAAAGCACATGATGGCTATCTGCCTACTGTATCCGGCTTGGATTAGGTTATTTGATTTAGGCAAAGCACACGAGGGCTATCTGCCTACTAGTATCCGGCTTGGATTAGGTTATTTGATTTAGGCAAAGCATACGAGGACTATCTGCCTACTGTATCATGGTTTGGATTAGATTTAGGCAAAGCACACGAGGGCTATCTGCCTACTGTATCCGGCTTGGATTAGGTTATTTGATTTAGGCAAAGTATACGAGGACTATCTGCCTACTGTATCAGGGTTTGGATTAGATTTAGGCAAAGCACACGAGGGCTATATGCCTACTGTATTCGCCTTGGATTAGATTATTTGATCTAGGCAAAGCATACGAGGGCTGTCTGCCTGTTCTGTCTCAGTTTGGATTAGTTTTGTCCCTGAAAATGAAGGATCTATATCTGATCCTCCTCCAAATCGATAAGATTTTTATTCGAAATTTACGCCAGCCTGAGGTTGCCCTTTTACCTAATTTTAAGTACTGTGCTTTGGTTTGGATTGGTTATCGAATTTAGGCATTGTAAAAAAAGTATTTATGTTAACAGAATTTTTTTTATTATTATTTATTTAAAGCTTCTCCTTCATAACTCTAAATTTGGAAAAGTTGATAGCCACAAGGGAAGCACAAAATTTTCTTTTTATCTGTGGTCACCGTTGGCTTCGATAAATACCATTATCGCTTGTTAATCATCCATACCATATACGTTCTTTTGTGATAATGGCGGAGAGTGTAAAGAACATGTTGATGTGTGACGATGCAGGTTGTTTGACCTGTAGCTAAGCAGGCGATAAGAAAAATCTTTGCGCTTTATTTTTTTTAAAGAACATATGAGCGATTTTTTTTTCGTTTATAGTGATTTGTGATCCGTTGTTGGTCCTCTTGCTGCTAGGTCAGATGTTGGTGTTTCGAAAGGGCTCTTCTTTTATCCAACCAGCTCAAACCAAAATAAATTCTAATAAGAATTTTAAAATAAAAAAATTCTGAAGAAAGGTTCAATGTCATATAGTCAAAGGTGACATATTTATTCTATGTATTTTTAATTCTAAAATATAACCATGTTCTCCCTCGAGAGAGAGATACATCGCTTCCGCCGCAAAAAATCTTGAGCATAAAAAATAATTATTGCGCATTAAAAATACAACTGCTGTCATACTGCATTAATATTCATCCCCCTTTCTTAGTAATGTGAAAATTAAATTAAACCTTCCAAAAATACAATAACGAAAAAAGTTTAAAAAAATCCTGACACTTAAACTGCATATATATATATATATATATATATATATATATTGACTCGTATATACATTATACAGGGGGAAAACCACGAAAACGCCCACTCATGAGGGTTCCTGAATTTGCTGCCCACCTTGATATGTAAACAGTAACTAAAAAAAAAAAAATCTCAGAATGACATACAGGGGAATAACTTTAATTTATGTTTGTTTTCTAAGAAAAATTTTAATTCCAACATTTTAAAATTATATTTTTATTTTGCTCGTTTTTCTTTTTCCAAAACTATTGATGATATCGTAGAGGTCCATTTGATTGCTATGAAGTAGACAGTATAAAAAGGTTTCTTAAACGCATAATATCGTTTATAGTTTTTAAACACTTCTTTCAAATGCAAAGTAAGCATTTGTATTTCTTAAATACCTTCTCAAATAATTATTATTTAGAGAAATTATAAATTATTTTCTCCCTCCTTCTAGCATGCCTTCGTGGTGCAACGGTTAGCACACTCGGCACGTATTCGAGAGGTCCAGGTTCGGGTCCCGGCGATGGCATTGCTCATTTTTCACGTCTTCTGCTTCCTAAAAATCCTATTGAACCTACAAACTTTTCTCACAAGTAGCAGTGTTTACAGCAATGGTGAAGAAAGTTTGCATTAGTATTACAATATTCGGAACTTTATGCTGAAGGTTGTATATTTCAATAAACTTCCAAGGACTGCCCTTCCGCGTTCCTATTTCTTTTTTCCCTAATAGTAAAGGAAATAAAGCTTTTGAAATTTATCTTTTAACGAAAAAATCTTCCTTAATAATATCGGCGTGGTTATAATTTAGTTGTTATTCATTATTTTCATTCGAACGTTTCGTTGGAATAAAAAAGGTATGGCCAGGGTATGTAGCTATTGAAATCTCCGGGGATTTCTTAGAATACTTTCACTCGAGAAAAAATATAATTTTTCCCTCAATTTAGTTGGATATGAATTAAGAATCTCGTTATTCTTTCCGTGCCTCGAGGATCCTCATTAATAACCCGTATAAAATAATGATTCACTCTGAAAATGCCACCTTCAAAAACGTGCTGCCCAGGGCAGAGCGCCCCGTCCACCCTTCTAGAACTTCACCACTGGGTAACCGCCCCTTTTTTTTTTTTGCCGGCGGTTAAAAGTATTTGCCCAGCTCTGGTTACAGTAAATATGGAGTACAAATCGTCTACTTTGAGGTTTTTATGAATTTTAAGACAGATGTGTGCAAGCGAATCAACCTGAGCAGTTTGGTAATTTTAGTGAGTGATCCCTGTCTTTGATTTTGCAGACATACACATTCCGAACCTGGGTATGTGTGCCCTAACTAATGATAGGCTTCTCAAATTCTATTGTCAAAGGATGCGTGCAACTCTGTAATTAGACGCTGCGTGTGTCGTTAGCAGGATGAACTCTTCAGGCTGCAGGATGGATTCTTCTCCAGGCCGAGAGACGTTCCCTTTCGGTCTTTTTGGGAGTTTCCGCCCCGAGTCAGTGCATGCTTGACGAGGGGGGGAAGGAGCGCTCGGTCGTTCGTCTGCTGCCTTCTGTGTCGGGTCATCCAGATTTGGGAGTCACACTCAGATGGCGTTTGTTTTTCGTCAATGCTCCAGTGGCGTGGGCGAAGGAGCGTTGCGCAATCAGGTCTCGGGCGGCACAGGGGCGTGGCGTGGCGTGAAGCGCCTCACTAGAGGACGTGGGAACGGAAAAAGGGTGAACTTCCATTCCTGTTGTTTCCCTTCTGCAGCGGAACTCGGAGAGGATCTTCTTCACTCTGGTTATGCTTCAGAGGTTTACTTGGAAGATTCACTGCGGAGAAAGTCCCTATGGGGTTTTGGGGTAGTTTCGTCTCCAATAGCTTCGATTTCGAGTTGAAGAATTTGCCAAGATTTTTTTTTCTCTCTGCAGCTGGCTTACGGAATGAGTGAATTCAATAGGTTTCGCTTATTTCCGAGAAGGTATTTATCTATGCTCTGCCATTATGTTCTCAGACTCATAATTTGAATCCCGGTTTTTTAGGGCACAGTTTCCTTTCTTCTCCTCTCCCCTCCCCTCCTTTAACGTTTGTCGCACTCGAAACACCTAATGGTCTACAGTGGGGCCTGAACTAAAATATAATACACGATAACTTTCATCACCTGAATTAGTCGAATGGGTGTCGTGCCTTTCCTCATTCGCCTTCTAATTTGGAGGGATAAATGGTTAACAGATCCAACAAGCCATTGGAAGATCTGTGGGAGAAGTCTCAGTCAGGGCATGAATAATTTTTTTACTTTTTCCTCACTTATTACGTAATAAAATAACTCCTTTGTCGAACGCGGTGGGGGGGTTATGTAATTAACACATAGCGCATACAGCAATATTGCGTTCCGCAAAGTGAACTTTCTGTGGAAAAAATGTAAAAAACTACTTTTATTCAAATTTTGGTATTTATTAACATTTCCTATGCGTTTTCCTGTTTATTTTTAAAATATTTTAAAAAGTTATCTAAATTTAATTAAATGTGTATATGTATTTTCTGAGTTTGGGAAAGGAGGGTGGGAAATAATTTTCTAGCACCAATGAAAGGGGTGCGTGGGGAGGAAAAGAAAAAAAAAAGTTCAGAACCACTGTTCTACACTCATAGGGACTTATCCGTTGCCCTCCTGAAGTGAGACTTATCTCATTTGTCTGACAATGACAAGCCCACCGTGGCAAGGAGAACAAGATTGTGCTTGTCTTTGACAAAGCACCATACAGGTGACAGAGTGACTTCGCTCATTTTTGCCCCTAATTTTAAAGGAGAGTACCCGGGAGGACGAGGCCGAGGGTCTCGCACCCCTCTTCCTCAACCAACAACCTCTCGAGAAGACTTCTGGCTCGCCGCATATTTAGAGTGCCTCCATGCCGCACAGACACATTTACTAACATCCGTACCTTTTCCGGGATTCCAACCTGGGCCCTTTGGTATCGCAGTAGGTTCCTTTAACCACTATACCGTCTGGGCGGCTGGCGAAAAATTCTAAAAGTGTTTAATTTAAACTTTGTGTGAGTGGAGTGAATTCAATAGAAACGGGGCCACATTTATATTTATTAAATATAGCGATTTATATGTTAATGAACATAAATAGTAAATATTTATTTAATGTTAAACCAATAACTAAAAATAAATCTTAGATTTACAAATACACCTATGACATAACTTTAGAGAGCTTACTGTATTTTGTTTGGTATTTTACTTTAATTAATTTAATTATTATGATTTGACCCTGTACCATAACTTTTTTCATAGTCCTCGCCGGAATGTAAATAAGTTACGGTTTTTAAGCTGAGGAGTTTTGAATTTTTAGAGCTTCTGGCAGCCGCATCTTGCGGTTATTAAAACACTTGTCACCAGCGCTGCTTAAAATTATATTTCGGCTTTAGCCTTTTGCTAGCCGATACTTTAAAATACGCGCCGGTAAAATTCTCAGTCAGCTAATTTTGAGTCAGTAAAATTCTGAGCCAGCTACTCTATTTTATGTAAATTCTCCGACAACGTTTTCTTCACTTGAAATTTAACTTTCTGTTGTGTTAATTTAAATACCTGCTATGTAGCGGAAGTTGGTTGTAGCACATGCTGTGCCCTTTCTGTTCCATTTAAAACTAAATAAAAAATCTGATGTGAACACCACGTGACTTCCTTGTACGGCCGTGCACATTTTTTGCTGCATTTCATTTAAATTTACTTCCTGCAATTATTCTAACTTAATTAAGCGATTCCTCGAAAACGACATCAACAGTTGCAAAATTTTTTTTAATTAAATATCCTTTTTTTTTTTTTTTTTTTTTTTTTTTTTTTTTTTTTTTTTTGTTTTGTTTGTCGTACGGGAGTCAAACTTATTGTTCTTTCATAACGAGTATAAAACTTTCTCAGACCCGAAGACCACATTAAAATTGATTTCGCTGTTTTCTTTCTTTCTTCTTTTTAGCAGGTTGCACGCATTTTAGCACCGTTTCTTAAGCCGCTGCACGCATTAATTTGACGTTGTCTAAACATGAATATTTTCGTCATTTAAAACGCTTTTTTAATTGTAAGATGAAAGTGTATGATTACACGAACGATTGCCAGGGGGGTGCTAGTGGAAAGTAAGGATTGCCTCATTCGAGTGGTAGACACCATACAAAGAGCATGGAACACAATAGGAACGGAGAGCTTGCGGACATGCACTTAGTGCATGGAATAGCTGAGGATAATCGACGAGCCGCTGCACGCATTTATCGAGAACGCTTCCCCGACAGACATAAACCACACCACAGTTTGTTCGCACCTCTGCATCAAAATTTGTGTGACTACGAGTCGTTAAGAAGTGACAGACTAAGTGAGGGCAGGCCACGATCGAATCGCTCGGTCGTTAGGGAAGAAAATATGTTGGATACGGTGGAGAGTAATCCAAGGACCAATATACGTGCCATTGCCTCTCAATTAAGAATGTCTCGTACCAGTGTCCAGCGTGTCCTTGAACTCCGAGTTCTTCCACGCCTTTCGTCACCAAAGTTACTGCTCCCCGATGACTGTCATGAACGTGTGTCATGAACAGTGGTTTCTGCAAGAAAGTGCCCATGATGTTAATTTTCCACCTTATGTGTTGTTTACGGACGAGGCCACATTCAATAGAGGTGGCATATTCAATCACCATAATCAGCATTTGTGGGCTGAAGAAAACCCCCAGGGTGTGCGGCACCACGCGTCACAACAAAAGTGTGTGCAGGCACAACAAAAGTTAATGTGTGGGCGGGTTTGATCGGCGACTGCTGAATCGGGTAGTACCTTTGACCATCCAAGTTTAATGCCGCGAATTATTGGATCGATTGTTTGCTACCCGCTCTCACCGGATTTATCGAGCCTTGATTTCTTTTGTGGGGAGCCATCAAGAGTGAGTGTCATTGTATCACGATCCTGTTGTGTCGGAAATGGATCTCGTGGCAAGACTCTCCTGCACAGCTGCTACAATCAAAGAAACTCCCGATGGGTTTGAACATGTCCGGCAATCAGTAGTCTGTCTGTGTCGCTCATGTTTGGCGTCTGATGATGCAAACTTCGAGCATCTGTTGTACACCATTTGTATCCTCTCGTACACCATTTGTATTCATCTTTCTCTACATATAATAAAAGAGTCTGTCTGTGTGTGTGTCTTTCGTTTGCGCTGCGCGTAAGCTAATAGATCCACGGCTACGAAATTTGGTACATAGTTGCATCTAGACAAGAACCAGTGCACCTCGATGCGATTTTTTCAAAATTCGAATTGGAATTTTTTTTTTATTTTATGTTTTGGGACGAAATCGCGTCATTTTGAGACATAATGGGCTATCGAAAAGAGAGATTTTACTCTACACACTCCATTTTCACATCTTCATGAAACGTAGGCACTTAGCTATTTTACGAACTTAAAATAAATTTCGTGTTTCAATAAATCGATTAAATCCGAATTTATTTTACAAAAGGAGCGTAACACCTTTTCAACAGGATTTTTCCTAAAAACGTTTATTTTTAAAAATGTACAGTTTTATTTTCTTTGATTTTTGGACACGTTAAACTTTCATCCTTGCGATTGCTTTTACAAAAAGAATTTTGGAAAAATGATCATATTTTACTTTAAAAAATTTTTTTAAATGAAGCTTCCGAGTACACTTCTCACATTTCACATCTTTAAGAATGTGATTTTGGCAACAATTTTTCTTAATTAGTGTTGTTGATAGATTTTTTGATGAAGTGGCATCATTTTGAATAGTTTCATTCTTTTAGAAATATGGGTTTGGCAACAATTTTTCATCGTATTCTTTATGTCACTGTTTTTAAGAGACTGGCATAATTCATTGTCATTTTTATATATATATAATACATTTTTATTGGTTTTTTTTTATAAAGTTGTTCTACAGAGTAAAATTCTGCTCGGAATTTTTTGTTTTTTGAGTTTCTTTCAAGTTATATTTTGCTTATTTCACTGTTTGTAAGGTATTGAAAAGTTGTGCATGATTTTTTTTTTCCCTTCAACGGAAAGTTGGTTAATTTTTTATACGTAATATATTTAAAAAAATAATTTTTTTGGAAGTTTTCTGCAGAGTAAAATTCTGCGCAGTTTTTAAATTTAACGTTTGGTGTTCTCTTCAGGCATTTTTACGGTACATTTAAAAGCCAGACGAAGGCTGGCAGCGTAGATGCTAGTGTCCAATAAATGTTTCAAATTATTCATTCTCGTTTCCTTTCCCAATCTTCTACCTTTGTTACCAATGACCCCTGATCTCCCCGACCTTTTATGCAAGTCTTAATCCTTGTGTCGTAAGTTTGTCGCAACATTTACGGGACACCTTGCATATAAACAGAGGCCTTTATTCTGACTTTACGTACAAACGTCGCACCAAAAAAAGGTGAAAATGGATTCGGGAACAGTTAAAATGGGTATTTCCACTAAAATCCGTAATTTTTCGTGATTACAGTACTTCTTTTACTTCGTAAAACATGGTAATAAAAAGGTTATTTTGATTTTCTTCAGTATTTGTGATTTGCTAAAGCGATACCTCACTACTAGTCTTCTTATCAGGATCTGAAGAACTTAAATTCTAGTTTCCAGTTACAGTAGATTGCATGAGTGTTTTCGTGGTTTTTCCATGTGTAACGTGTATACGAGCCAGTTTCCCTTAGAAAGTCCTCCACGAAGGCATTCCTCACCTTAGGCAGATAGCTCTCGAGGCTTTGCCGTAATTGTTTAAATAAAAATTTAAAAAAAAGAAAAAAAAAACCAGTTACAGTAGATGTGTACAATTTAAAATTCACCATATATACATACCATTAAAAGGAATACGGGGAAAACTGATTCTTTTGTGAATGTGTTCTCTTTGTGAGGTAATATTTAGCTGTTTGAAAAAGAGTCGTGATATTTTCTTTTGTATATTTACGTGATAATTCGCTAAGGAAAGGTAAAAACAAGCTTTACAAATAATTTAAGAAATATCATAACAGAAGTTATATATAATCCACTCTCTGTATTTGATATTTATCTAATGTTATGAGTATGCGTCCGGTCCAATGCATAACAAACCTAAGCATATTTTTATATCTGCTATTGCGCTTCTGTCATAATTTTCTAAAACTGAAAATTAAATCAAAAGTATTTTTAAAAATATATATCGGTATTTTTTAAAAAAATTTTCTATAAAATATTACCCCCCCCCCGTATGTTTCCATTTGATATGCATCACCATTTAAAAAAAAATCATGTATTTTTTTAAAAAAAAAAGAATTAATATTAAAAACATGTAAACTTTACCCAAACCACCAGTCTATAAATCTTTCAGCATATCACTTAATTCTGTTAAATAAATTTAATTTTTCATTTTATTGTATATTTCGTTTCCTGTGCGTAATATCTTTTTTCTATTATTATTATTACTATTATATTCTATTTCTTAAGTTCCTTTCAGCTAAGCGTTTTTCTTCTTAAATTGTACTCTTTTCAAAAGCTTGTTCTATGGAAAAAATTAAACTGTAGAAATCGCCATTTTCATTTTTATAAAAACTTGCATAAATGCCATGTTTTTCAGTTTTCCGTTCGTAGTCATATTCCTGGTTCATGGTATTCAAAATTGATCTTCATCGAAAAGCTTCCCGTTTAGCTGTAGGGCTGAATATTGCCATTTTGCATTTCCGTAAAAGCTTCAGTATTTACTGTTAGTAATGTTTTCTATTCTATAGTCGAATTTTTCTTTCGAGAAACTTTTGTAAGAACTTGGAGATGAATCGCTTGAGAAAGGGTAGGGAGGACCTGAAGATTAAGTGTTTCCCCTCCTTAGGGAGAAAGAGAAGGATGTCTGTTCCATTCACTGGTCGTTCAGTGTCAATACACTTGGCTGGAAGATACGCTTTGATTCCCATCGTTTGTTCTTAACTCCTTCTAATTAGACGAGATACACTTCTGCTGCCATAATCGAGGGAAGATTACTCGCATCACGGGCGTGGCACTGCAGATAGCCTCCGGTCGTCGAAGAAGGCCTGAAGGGCTGCTCTTATCGTGCAAACGATTTCATATGAACGGGGGGTGGCGTTCCCAAAGTACTGTTTTAACAGATTTATTTGCAACAGTTTTTTTCACATTAAAAAAATGCAATAGTGTTTATTTATAGTAAAAGATACGTAAGGTCTTTGTGATAGGTTTGGTTTAAATCAGGATTTCCGAATGGGGTCGATGAAATTCTGAAGGGAGTCTAGAGGGTCGATAGCCCAATATGCATGGACAGTTGATAGGTATAATTGGTACAACATTGGGAAAAACAACATGGGAAATCTTGTGTATATCTGTTCATTTCGGTGGCCTCAGTCGGAATTCTAACTATGCTCCTCCTCATTTATTTCTAACATGCAACTTACGTTTATGCTAATTATTACAGTAAATTTATTTATTCTGTTAAAAAAACTGACATGCTAATGTGCAAGTTCTTCATAAATAAATAATATAAAGTTTGTAATCTGGTGTAAAAGTTTTAAGGACTTGGTGTTCAAGGTGTTTTCACTATGAGTAAATAATTTAATGCGCAAACGACTTTTCGCACATATTTTCGCTTAGCGAACAAACTAAGCATATCAGACTTTTATTATTTGAGGGAAAAAAAAAAAAATTCAATGAAATTTCTATGAAAATCGTAATTTAATTTCTGAATTTTGGCGAATTTTTGAATATCCTTCAATTTTTAAGACTGACGTTTATGATTTTAAAATTTCAACATCTAAAAATGTATCGATTATGAAGTTTTGTAATTTTTATCATAAAATAAACGTTTCGCCCTCTTTTAAAATCAGAATGGTAAAAAAATACTAATTAAGTGGATTTTCGGCATTTTTTGAAAAAAATTTGTTGTAGTCTAAAGCAGGCGGGGGGGGGGACAAAAAGCGTTTTGAGTTTGCTTTCTTGGCGCATTTCTTGACGAAACTACGATTTTCCCTGCTCCCATTTTACCTTTCAAATAAAATGCTGGTTCAAGTTTGTAACATTTTTGTTACATCCAATTTCCGAAACTAAATATTCAAAGCGATTTCTTCATTCTCCGAATGACGTTCAGTTATTTTCCTTTATTTCAAAACTTCTTCCCATTTATTGCTTCTGTTTTAACTGTGACTTTTGAAACTTCATCTCTGATAACATGAACAGCTGTTAAGAATTTTAATTGAAGTGCAACGAGATCATATTATCGTTCTTTTCTTTGATACGCCAATCGCACAGTCTTTTAACACCTGTCAAGGCTCACATAACATTCTAACACGAGTTATAACCACAGTGAGAGAATAAGAAAAAGAGGTATACAGTCAAAAGTCGTTAATCCGGACTCGTCGGGACTTCGGCGACTCCGGATTATCGATTTTTCCGGATTATAGATCATTAGTTTAAACCTGGTAAGATGGCATGCAGAAATTATAAAATTAAAAATATGAAACCGTAATTTATGAAATAAAGAACAATTATGATCTAAAGGGTATCAAAATTTACAAAAAAAAAGCGCTTAATATTTAATACATACATTGTGATAATACATTCTCTTTAATTCTATAAACAGACATAATTTCTTGTTCATTTACAAAGTCCTATAATTGCTGTGTCGAGAATACCGACTAATTTGTCAATCGAAATTTTTTCGTTTTCAATAACCTCTGTTACTTTCTTCGCTATCGGAAGCGAATTATAATGACGAGGAATTTGATTTAAATCATATCAAAGACGGAGTACATCGAGATGAAATACTACATTAGTAAGGAATTGTAAGCCAAATAAAATAAAAACATCTGCCCTGAAGATACGGATAGTGCTGACAGATTAACTGTCAGCACTATCCGTATCTATCCAATTCATTGCGCGCCGCGGCGTTAAAGATAAACAAAGTTTAGATAAACAAAGGATATGCCTTTATCCATTTTTTGCAGCAATTCCACTTTTTGTTTAATGGACTTCGAAACATACTTTCGCTTTGTAGATTCTTTACATATTAGTAAATATATATCAGAAATTCTATTTGACATAATCGGAAGTTCAAGCTTACTTTTATAAAATTGCTCTAACAGTCTGCAAAAAATAATAAGCCGAATCCAATTCGAAGATTAAGGAACAACGCAATCTGCAACATTAACTGAATTAGATAATTTTAGCTTAGCTTATACCTTCCGTTATACATTAAACGCGCATTCGTAAACGTATTTTGCGCACACGCATATTCGCAGCCGTAAAGGTCTTACGCGCATGCGCAGAAAGTTTGTAGCGTTGAGGTCCGGATTATAGATCATTCCGGATTATGGGTCTCCGAATTAACGACTTTTGACTGTATTTTGTAATAAAAGGAAGTCTTGTCACCTGGCTGCATATAAGCATTCTGTACAGCGTCACACACATAGGAAAGAAAAAATCCGTGCTTGTGATTAGACATACTTTCTTATGACATCATTTTCTCTTGGTGTATTGAAGTAGTCTAACATCAAAAATAAATTTAACTCTTCCTGACTAACTACAAATATAGTGAATTTACTGTGTATTATGTTAACTCGGAACATTTTTGCCATCTGCGAAAACTAGTTTGTTTCATATTTTCGGAGATTACATCTGCAGAGGCTGGATATATAATTAACATGAAATAATAAATTAATAATCACACCTTTTCATGAACGGTTTTAAATTAAGAATACATTTATTAAAAATCTCTGCATCGGATATTAATACCCATTTACGGATTTAGCACACTGGAAGAAATAATACTTTTTCTCTCTAGAGGAAAAATTCACTACAGTTTTTAAATTTAATTCATCGCACTACGATGCAGTGAAAAGTGTAATCTTTCAATCTTAAAATTCAGTGCACGTATAATCTTTTAATACTGCTATCAAAATGTAAACAAATGTATGGAGGTGTAGAGAGCGTAGAGGAAATGATCTCATCGGAAGCTATACTGACTACCAATAAGTATTTGGACACCTGTGATAGAAAAGAAAAACTAACTTTATTGAAAATCAATAGTTGGTAGAGCCTCCACGAGAGGTTATTACAGCGTGGACCCTCCGAGGCATACTTTCCACAAGTTTTTGTATGACAGCTAGTGGTATTTTCTTCCACTTGGCTTGGAGAAGACATAGAAGTTCCTTCACCGATTTTGCACAAGTAGTGCACCCCTGAATTCGGCGATGCAACTCGTCCCAGAGGTTTTCAATAGGGTTCAGGTCTGGACTCTGGGCAGGCCAGCCCATTCGATGAATTCCATTGGCAGCATACCAAGCCTTGGTTAACGTCGAAACAGGACAACTGGCATTGTCGTCCTGAAAGTAACAGGGGTGCAACCCGTAAAACTGCCACAACGTAGGAAGCACATTGTCATCCAAAATAGTACAGTAGGCATCGGAGTTGAGCTTACCATGAATGGGAACCAAGGGTCCCACCCCATACCAGGAGAAACACCCCCAGATCATAATTCCACCTCCGCCGAACTTGACTGTTGGCACAATGCATTCTGGCAGGAGACGTTCTCCAGGTAGACGTCAGACCCAGACCCTGCCATCCGAACGGTAAAGGGTGAACCTTGATTCGTCACCCCAAAGAACCCGTTTCCACTGATCTACAGTCCAATTTCGATGTGCTTTGCACCTTTTTTTTTTTTGTAAATTAACCGAGCAGCACGGTTGGACTTTGTGATCAAAGGCTTATGGGCAGCAGCACGACCATGAAAACCAAGCAGAAGTGCTTCCTTACGGATGGTATTCATTGAAACAATACTCCCGGATGCCTGTTGAAACTCCTCGTGGATGAGGGCCATCGGTTGGGTGCGGTTCTTCCGAATTTCTCTGGACAGCACTCGTCGGTCTCTATCTCCCAGTTTCGTTGGTCTGCCGACTCAGGGCACATTTCGACAATCACCGCTCACCTTCCACTTCCTTATCACATAGGCCACTGTCGATTTTGGGTACTTCAGATCGCTAGATATGTCCCTTAAGGATCGGCCACATTTATGATTCCCGATAATTATACCTTTCCCGAAATCAGAGAGCTCCAAACTGCAAAGCATCTTGCATGCGATTAAAGCCGATGCTGTTTCCTACACGATATATACCGGCAGAGTCTGTGATGTACCTTAGGACCGCAGATATCATCATTTGCATAGGTGTCCAAATACTTATTGATAGTCAGTGTATATCCGATCCCGAGAGAATGCTTATATGCCACCCGGCTAGATCCGTTAGTAGAGCACGAGACTCTTAATATCGGCGTCATGGGTTTGAGCCCCACGTTGGGCGTTATTCTCCTTTTTACTGTTTCAGAATAAAATCTACTTCCGATTTAATTCTGGGGAGCATCTGAAAATACGCGCTGTTTACAAAATGACTTTTTTATATTTTTTCCAATAAAAATATAAAAATAAATTTGAAAATAAAATACATTTAAAATCACACAATAAGTTTTTATTTAAAATTGATATGATAATTAGTGCACAGAAAGGAAAAAATAATTTATCACATAGTTTAATGAGAATAATAGATTAAATAATTCAATTTACAGAATTCATCTTTAATTTTATATCGTGAATAATAAAAGCTTGGAGCGCCTAAATAATAAAATCTATTAATTTAATTGAATTGTCAAATTTATAAACCATTATCTTTCCAAATTTATGAGTGCTTTTATTATTCGCAATATAAAATTGTAGATGAATTCTGTAAACAGAATATTTAATCTGGTATTCCCATTAAACAATGGGATAAATTATTTTTCTCTTTTTAGTGCATTAATTATTGTAAAAGCTAATTTCAGAAATCGCCCTTTTTTTAATTGTATTTTATTTCGTATTTTTTACAATTCGTCTAGAAAATATGCTAGGACTCTAGCAACTGCTTGATGTTCTGATACTTGATATATTGAATCTGAGCATTTGCTTTTTTATTATTTATATTTGTTATTTAGTGAAAGGGGCTTTTTTTTTTAAACATGCTTTAATTCTTTTGTTTGCAGTGTGATAGGTTCATGGTTCCTTATGACTTTGGAAGGTTATCTCCATCATTTCCCACATATGTGCCTCTGCTTAGGCTACATACTACATGTATTATGAACTCAGAGGAGGTAAGCAAAATCACAACCCTTTGACTCCAATGTTTTTCTAATATAAAATTAAATATATTTATATTTAATATTATACATATGTATATTAAATGTTTTAATGTGTGATAATAATAAAAATTTTGTATTTTAATCATTATTGAAATTTAGTACTTTCTGATTATCTGCATCCCAACAGAAAAGTCATTAAAATGTATTGGTGAGGTAACACACTACATAGCCAAAAAGTATTTATATGCCAAAACAGGTATGCTCGTAGGCATCCCCAAAATGTCTTTACAGTGTGTCTGCAGATTATGATCTCACCTTTGGGAATTAAGCAACTTAAAATAACAGTTGACCACATAATGCAGCTTTCGGCAAAATTTCTGACAACTTTGCATGCATACAGCATTATCGCTGAAAAGCATCATGCACTTCTTTCTTCTAATTTTAGGGTTTGGCAGGGGCGTAGCTAGAAGGGGGCAAGGGGGCATCTGTCCCCGGCCGCAGAATCCAAGGGGCGCCAAACTGATGTTACGATATTTTAGAATTAAATGTTTCCATCTTTGGCAAGCAGTAGGGGGCGCGAAATCTTCAGTTGTCCCTGGGCGCTGAAAACCCTAGCTATGACTCTGGGGTTTGGGTATGGACATTGGGTGCAATGATGAGTTTGTGCTCTCTTTTTAAGAGGAAACAGATCACTGTCTACATGGGGAGTGCAACAAAAAACAAAAAAGTACACATGTCTTGGACAAAGAAGAATGGGAAAAAGTAGGCAGTGCTGGATGCATCATTGAAACTGACGTCAAAATTCCCAAACAAAGGTTTCTGTCCAAAGTTGCCAACAAATTTACGACTTTCCTGTGGGTGGTGTGGATTATCAGAACTTGCCTAAATGTTTTAAGTTTATTGAAAAATAAATAATATTATTAAACGAGCTTTAAAACGACTTACAATCAAACACAGTGAAAACCATCTTCTATATGACGAGGACAGTGATGACGGTGAATAGAAAGAAGAAGAAAGTTCAAATAACGATTTTTCAAGGATTTTAAAGGTCATTTCTGGTTTCATAAAAAAGGATTTTTTTTTTTTTTTAAGTCAGGTTTTGTGATTTAATAATAAAAATGGTAAAAACATTATTATCAGTAGTATGTATTTTTATTCTAGCTTGCAATAAGACAAAAATCTTTCCTTGTAGGCTGAGTGTCCTCCTACACAGTTGGAACCAGTGGACTTAACAGTGAACAAGAGTCGCTGTTCCCTCTCACCTGCATCTTCTCCTGCCAGTCTCCCTGCATCACCCACAATTCCTTCTTCTCCCTCATCCACTGCTGACAGTTACTCCTGTGTGGATTTAAGACTTAACAAAGGTGAGGCATACATATATATTTGCCATTTTCCTGAATCATCTCTTGAAAAAGACTTTTTTTTTTTTTTTTTTAAGTATTATTTTATAGGAAAGAACTCGAAATTTACAGAATAAAGTCTTGTTTAGTTACAGAAATGCACACAGGTTACAGGGTAAATGTCTGTAATTCTTACATAGATTTTTGCACATATTTTTTCTATAAGAATGCTCGTAACGTGTGATCACGTGGCTTAGAAGAGCTGAGAGGGAAGAGGTTGCCCTAACCAATCAGGAAGAAGGTCAGAGAAGCGATTTAGTTTAGTGGGAGTGTTGAATGAAACTTCAAGGGGGGTGAGGCTTGATGATTATCTCATGGAGGTAGGTTAATCAGTGGTTGATGGGCATTTTACAGTCAAAAGTCGTTAATTCGGACACCCATAATTCGGAATGATCTATAATCCGGACCTCAAAGCTAAAAACGTTCTGCAGATGCGCCGCGTTGACACATGCGCATAGGCGTTTACGCGTGCGCGTAAGACCTCTTATGACTGCACATTTGCGTGTGCGCAAGCGCAGAATACGTTTTCGCGTACGCGTTTTATGTATAACGGATGGTGCAAGCTAAAATTATCTAATTATCTATTTCAGTTAATGTTGATGATTGCGTTGTTCCTTAATTTTCGAATTGGAACCGGCTTATTATTTTTTGCAGCCTGTAAGAGCAATACTATAAAAGTAAACTTGAACTTTCGATTATGTCAAATAGAATTTTTGATTCTGGAGCTCCCAAAGGATCATACAAAACGAAAGTATGTTTCGATGTCCATCAAACAAAAAGTGGAATTGCTGCAAAAAAGGGATAAAGACATGAAGAATGTGATAGAGAGGTCAGTGAAAACGAAAAAATTTCGATTCACAAGTTAGTCGGTATTCTCGGCACAGCAATTAACGGGACTTGAACAGCGAAACTTTGTAAGTGAACAAAAAATTATGTCTGTTTATAGAATTAAAGAGAAAGTATTATCACATAAAACAAAGCAACTTAAACAACTTACATTGAAAGAAATGTTTAATAAAGTAAACAAATAAATATTAAGCTTTTTTTTTTTTTTTTTTGTAAATTTTGATACCCTTTAGATCATAATTGTTCTTTATTTCATAAATTACGGTTTCATATTTTTAATTTTAGAATTTCTGCATGCCATCTTACGCTATTTAAACTGATGATCTATAATCCGGAAAAATCGATAATTCGGAATCGCCGAAGTCCCGACGAGTCCGGATTAACGACTTTTGACTGTATTCATTTTATGTCATTTATTTGTTATGTACTTTACATTCTCTGCAATTTAATTCTTTTAATGTTTATCTTATAGTTCTAGTATGCTTAAATAATACATTAGTATACTAATAAAACATAGAACATTTGTAATGTTATATACTAATACCTATATTAATGTTCTTATGACTATGTACTTAGAAATGTATTAAATATTAATGTTCTAACGTCTATAGTCTAATAATTTCTCGTGTTAAATATTAATATATGATTTAAAACATATTTAAACATAACATTATTATTCCATACATTTTATCATTAATCCCAGCGGGAACTGCATTAGAATATTTTTCATTTTAGAGCAGTAGGAGCTATTGAGATTAACAATAATAATATATGTTAATGTTAATCTTAACGGAAAAAATGAAAATGAATGTAATATTTTCCAAAAAAAATTCATGAAAATAACTTCACTGTAACATAACCTAAAAATGGGATATTATTTCATTAACCCTCTGGGCAGCCAGGGTTTTTGTTAAGAAAGCACAAATTTCCCAAAACTACTATGAGAACAAATAATTTTTTAAATTTTAATGCAAAAACTCTCCTGGTATTTCATACCTGGATTTGTTTTCTTTTGATATATTGCCTTAATTTTGATGACAAATTTTAATATGCACGCATATATACATTCTTACAGATATCACAATAAATATTCTAGGCCGTTTAGTTTTAATTTATGAATATAAAAAACATCTTTGGTCAAGTTTTGGTATTTACGAAATTTTTTTGTATTTTTTGTTGTTTAATTTATAAAACATGTTTAATAATCTAATTCTAAATAAATGCATAAGGTTTTATGTACTATCACTAACTCCCGTTGAAAAGTCAGGACCTTTTGTAAAATATTTATTACAGTCAAAAGTCGTTAATCCGGACTCGTCGGGACTTCGGCGATTCCGGATTATCGATTTTTCTAGATTATAGTTTCATAGTTTTATAGTGGATCAGTTTAAATCTGGTAAGATGGCATGCAGAAATTATAAAATTAAAAATATGAAACCGTAATTTATGAAATAAAGAACAATTATGATCTAAAGGGTATCAAAATTTACAAAAAAAAAGCTTAATATTTATTTGTTTACTTTATTAAACATTTCTTTCAATGTAAGTTGTTTAAGTCGCTTCGTTTTATGTCATAATATTTTCTCTTTAATTCTATAAACAGACATAATTTCTTCTTCAGTTACAAAGTTCCGCTGTTCAAGTCCTATAATTGCTGTGTCGAGAATACCGACTAATTTGTTAATCGAAATTTTTTCGTTTTCAATAACCTCTGTGTCACTTTCTTCACTATCGGAAGCAAATTACAATGATGAGGAATTTGATTTAAATCATATCAAAGACGGAGTACATCGAGATGAAATACTACATTTAGTAAGGAATTAAAAGCCAAATAAAATAAAAACATCTGCCCTGAAGATAAGGATAGTACTGACAGATCAACTTCCAATTCATTGCGTGCCGCCCCCGCGCCGCAGAGCAGCGTGAAATTGATAAACAGATTTCGCAATTCTAGTTTTTGTTTAATGGACTTCGAAACATACTTTCGCTTTGTAGATCCTTTACATATTAGTAAATATATATCGGAAATTCTATTTGACATAATCGAAAGTTCAAGCTTACTTTTATAAAATTGCTCTAACAGTCTGCAAAAAATAATAAGCCGGATCCAATTCGAAGATTAAGGAACAACGCAATCTGCAACATTAACTGAATTAGATAATTTTAGCGTAGCGTATACCGTCTGTTATACATTAAACGCGCATGCGTAAACGTGTTATGCACATGCACACACGCATATTCGCAGCCGTAAAGGTCTTGCGCGCATGCGTCAACGTGATGCATGCGCAGAAAGTTTGTAGCTTTGAGGTCCGGATAATAGATCATTCCGGATTATGGGTGTCCGAATTAACGACTTTTGACTGTATTTTATTTAAAATTTTTCATTACATTATACACATATTACATTTTTGGTTTCCACAATTACCTTTACTAAATTTTACACTTTTAAAAATCTTCCATTTCATTAGTATTTCCCTTTAAGAAATATTCCACTAAATTAGTATTTTCCTATCATTTCCTAGGAAATGATCAGATTGAAATTAAGTATTAAAGTAAATAATTATATATTTCAAGTTTTGTAAAGGTGGTAAACATTAACATTAAAACTGTTTGTTTTTACAAGTCTGTTATTAATTTAAAACTAATAGTTCATAGTTAGATGATTTTTAAATTAAAAGAAGTGCATATAATTTACAAGCAAGTTATATACTATGGTGAGGAAAATGAAAATCAGTTGCAATTCAGCATAGCGTATAAAAATACATTTTTATATGATTTGTAAGAATTAAAATTAGTTCAGTTAAAGGATTAACAAACAGTTGTGTATAAAAGAATTAAATTCATTGTTAAATTCAATTTTAGTTTTGTAATATCTTTTATTTATTTATTTATTTTTTAATTTGGACAAAATTTATTTTTAATCGCTTATTGAAACACAATTTCATTAAAATATCTTTTACTATAATCAAATGTAACTGCACTCTCAACTTAGATTATACTCTTTGGGGTAGGGGGAATTCTAGATAA
This sequence comes from Stegodyphus dumicola, assembly GCF_044657685.1. NCBI lineage: Eukaryota > Metazoa > Arthropoda > Arachnida > Araneae > Eresidae > Stegodyphus > Stegodyphus dumicola. The sequence goes on along the minus strand of NC_140769.1, from coordinate 1,456,482 downwards.
TAACTCATTTATTACCACAAAAGCATCAAGCATGGTATACTGTTTTTAATCCTGATATCCCATGATGTACATATCATTTTCAGATGTCTTTTATTTTAAAATTCAATAAAGGAAAATTAGGTAGATGTAAAAGAAGCATATTAATTTTAACTTTTTTTAACATAATATTGTGACTATTTTGAAAGAAAATGCATTATTTTACTTGGAGTATGTAATATAATTATTTCTTAAAATAACTGAATAATGGCTAAAATTGCACACTTTTCCTTTACTCAAAAAACATAATGCAGTGTATTTCATTATAATAAGTTGCATTACATTGCACAGGAGAAACATATGTAGACATTTCACATGCAGTAGACATCTTATACATGCATAATTATTTGTAGTAATATTAGCATATTTGTAACATTTGTGTATTTCACATAAGAATAACATGTTCTACACGTGTAATTACTTGGAAGAACCTTAAATAACCTTGAGCCAAATATCTGCAACTTTTATAGATATCTTCTGATAGTTCATATACAAAATGCACATTCTGCTTACATAATCACTTGCTGTAACCATACAAGCAGAATTTCAGTAATCTACAAATACATCTTTTGATGATCCACATTGAAAAGTACTTTCTGCTTACAGTATTATCTCTTGTAATGTTACAGATCAAACATCCGTTGGTATTTCACATACAAAAAATATGTTATCTTCACACAGTTATTTCTTGTAACATTATAGATTAATCATCTGTAACCATTACAGATACATATTTTGGTAACCCATGCATGAAGACTATGTTTTGCTTACACAGTTACTTCTTGTAACATTACATGCCAAGCTTCTGTAACCTTTACAGTTATAATCTCTGTAAAGTTACTTAGAATGTCCTTGTTATAATTTTTCAAATAGTCCATGGCATCCCAATTTCCATGAGTTTTTTTTATTAACCTTACTGAATTTTTTACAGTGTATCTGACCTAAACAGTAAGTGATAAGCTTATGTTACCTTGTCTACATATTATCTTATTAGATATAAACTGATGATCTAAAATCCAGATTGGGCGAAATCCTGACATTGACTTTACACTGCATTAAGGAAGTTCATAAAGAGAGACGATTGCTTAAAAATGGATATCATTTTTTTTCTTTTGTTTTGTTTTTAAAATATCATCTAAGCAGAAAAAATTCCTTGTAAAATCATTTGCAGACACACACATATAAGTATATGTACAGAGTAATTTTACAGAGGGGAGGGGGAAAAAAAGATAAAATTTAAAGAGCATTCACTAAATTTGCAAAGCTTTCATGACCTAGGATTTGCACTAGCAGGAGATGGAGAAATGATTCTCACCTATTTGAAGAGGTGTCACTGTAGAGGCCGAAAGGATAGAGAATTTAGAATCCATTAAATTTTGAATTAAACAAAGGAATTTCACAATTAATTATTTGTATTAAAATGTCAGGCTGGGAGATACTGATTCAACATTATTATTTCAAGATTAGATTATCATTTAATTAGACAATTTTTTTTATACATTTTAACTGTACATACGAATTTTTTTAAATTAGAAAATAAAAACGATGATCACAATTTGATATTCACAGGCATAGAGAGGGCGACTTTATACAACTTTTGAAAATGACTTGGATCACATATTCCAGATAACTAACAAAATTTAGAATAATTCCAAGTTTCTGATTCGGATTTTGGAAAGGATTATGTTAGTTTATTTTTATGAGAATTCTAACGTAATGTAGAAGTATTAAAATATAAAAGTAAGCTAATAAAATATTTTTTAAAAAATTTTTAATTTCTTGGATTTATTTGATATTTGTAAAAAGAACCTGATACTCACAGAATATTTTAAAAATTACCTGAAATTTTCAAAAATAATCATATAAATTTGTTCATAATATAAAGTTACTGGCCTTATTATGAATATTATGGTGCTTTTGATTTAATTGAGCCTCCTTAGTATTCTAAAAATTATAACTTTTAATTTCAGAGATAAGTGTTTATTATCTCCTAAATTTCTGCATCATCATCTTTAGTTACTGTACCATTCATGGTAATGAAGTACCACATAATAGTCAGATGTCAGTTCAACTCTCCATTTCTTTTATTAAAAAGTTCTTGACATTGAATATAAATATTTTTTCAGCAATCTGTGCCTACACTCTTGTTGAAATATCATGATATCACATGAAAATTTTTTTTCTTCCCCCCTTTCTTCCTTTCAATTTATCAATTTTGGTATTTATCAACATTTTTATTGTTTTTCTTGTTTAATTTATAAAACATATTAAAAAATAATCTAAATTTAAATAAATGCAAATATATTTTTCAAGCTGCGGGAAGGGGAATGATTGTCTAACAATGGTGGAAGGGATGTATTGGGTAAAAAAAGTCTCAGAACCAGTGACGTAGCGAGGGGGGCAAGGGTGTGTATGATGCCTTGGGTGCCGAATGGTCTCCAAACAAGATTTTCATCATATCACTGTGTTTTTCCCTGGGGGCTCTAAAATGGTATTTTGCCCCAGGCGCCAGTTTATGCACGCTACTCCACTGCTCAGAACTACTGTTTTAGAGAATATATATACAGTCAAAAGTCATTAATTCAGACACCCATAATCCGGACCTCAAGACGGTATAAGCTAAGCTAAAATTATCTAATTCAGTTAATGTTGCAGATTGCGTTGTTCCTTAATCTTCGAATTGGATTCGGCTTATTATTTTTTGCACTCTGTTAAAGCAATTTTATAAAAGTAAGCTTGAACTTTCGATTATGTCAAATAGAATTTCTGATATATATTTACTAATATGTAAAGAATCTACAAAGCGAAAGTATGTTTCGAAGTCCATTAAACAAAAAGTAGAATTGCGAAACCTGTTTATCAATTTCACGCTGCTCTGCGGCGGGGGAGGGGGGGAATGCCGCGACGCCCAATGAATTGGAAGTTGATCTGTCAGCACTATCCTTATCTTCAGGGCAGATGTTTTTATTTCATTTGGCTTTTAATTCCTTACTAAATGTAGTATTTCATCTTGATGTACTCCGTCTTTGATATGATATAAATCAAATTCCTCGTCATTATAATTTGCTTCTGATAGAGAAGAAAGTGACACAGAGGTTATTGAAAACGAAAAAATTTCGATTGACAAATTAGTCGGTATTCTCGACACAGCAATTATAGGACTTGAACAGCGGAACTTTGTAACTGAAGAAGAAATTATGTCTGTTTATAGAATTAAAGAGAAAGTATTATGACATAAAACGTAGCAACTTAAACAACTTACATTGAAAGAAATGTTTAATAATGTTAACAAATAAATATTAAGCTTTTTTTTGTAAATTTTGATACCCTTTAGATCGTAATTGATCTTTACTTCATAAATTATGGTTTCATATTTTTAATTTTATAATTTCTGCATGCCATGTTACCAGATTTAAACTGATGATCTATAATCCAGAATCGCCGAAGTCCCGACGAGTCCGGATTAACGACTTTTGACTGTAGTAAATAAAATATTATGATGTAAATTGATTCAGCAAATTCTTATTTAAATTAAGACTAATTAAATGTATACATAAGTTAAATCTACTGCTGGTTTATTTATTTATTCAACTAATCTAAAACTTTTTTTTTATTATATTTTCTTTGAACTGTGTAAGTAAGTTGTTTTTATTTTACTAGATTTTAATTCAGATGAAGAAATATCAGATCCCATATCTAAGCCAGATTCTTCAACCTTACTTTCTCTCCAAAGGATAAAAGAGGCATCAATGTAAGTTGAAGTAATGGCTGAATTGTATTTTGTTTTTTCCTCTTGTAAAGTATATGGAATATAAATAATATAGTTTATATTAATTTCTTTTTTAGTGCTATGTTTCACATGGAAAAGGAACCAAGCTTCTTTAACAACCTGTTACAGAAGGGCTTGTTAGAGCAGCCTGAAGATCGTATGGTTATCTGTAATCCTTTGCTAAATGCCTCTAAAATGTTTAATGAAAGCATTGGTCTACCCAGTAACGTGGTAAAGGATGGAGTAGACATTTATTCTGAAAACCTACGAAGGAGAAAAACACATAAATGTGATTTTGTGGGCTGTGAGAAGGTTTACACCAAAAGTTCACATTTAAAAGCCCATAAACGAACTCATACAGGTGAGCAATCTGCTTTGATAAAATATGTAAGAGCTTCATTCATTTTCTGCTTTAATTTCACCAAGCAAAAGTTCTTTATAGGAGAAAAATTTCTCTTATTGTCAGAAATACTGCTGTCGTTATCATCTAAAAGGCCTAAAACAATAAAACATTATTAGCTTTTTCTTAATAATACTATTAAATTATAAATCATTGTTCTTTAAAGTGAAGAATGCTGCATTATATCATTAAATAATATACTAAGAAACTGCTTCTGTTGAAATGAATGGTATACTAGCTGTGAACATTTAAAAAATAAACTGTTTTAAAATGTTTCAAATCAAAGTAAAAATAGTATTTATTTCTGAAAATTTTGTAATTTTTTTTTAATAGAAGAAAAAAAATCTACTGCTCGGAAAAGGAGGGGGAAACATTCGATAGGGAGATACTAATAGCAAGACACAGTTGACAGAAACTGTGAAAGATTCAAAACCCTCTGCTTAAATACACACAAATCTAATTCCATTCTGGTGAGGAATACAGAAAGAAATTATAGTAAAGACTTAAATCATTAACTTAAAATATCTTAACCTCTTGCCTAACTACCTATGCTGTGTCGGCATGATTTTCTTCTGTGTCTTATTTGAAAAGACTGACCGAAATGTACCTTTTTCCAGTCTTGACCTCTGATGTTGATGTGTATTTGTTTGCTAGTCTTTTATCGAAATGTGATGGATAACATGTTTCGGGTACTGGTTAGGTATAAGAAAATTTTAATAAAACAATGAGAACAAAATGAAATGTTGTTGTGTTTATCTGCAAATATATACAGTCAAAGGTCGTTAATCCGGACTCGTCAGGACTTCAGCGATTCCGGATTATCGATTTTTCCGGATTATAGATCATCAATTTAAATCTGATAAGATGGCATGCAGAAATTATAAAATTAAAAATATGAAACCATAATTTATGAAATAAAGAACAATTATGATCTAAAGGGTATCAAAATTTACAAAAAAAAAAAGCTTAATATTTATTTGTTTACTTTACTTTCTTCGCTATCGGAAGTGAATTATAATGACGAGGAATTTGATTTAAATCATATCAAAGACGGAGTACATCGAGATTAAATACTACATTTAGTAAGGAATTATAAGCCAAATAAAATAAAAACATCTGCCCTGAAGATAAGGATAGTGCTGACAGATCAACTTCCAATTCGTTGCACACCGCGGCGTCCCCCCGCTGCAGAGCAGCGTGAAATTGATAAACAGATTTCGGAATGGCTAGATAAACAAAGGATATGCCTTTATCCATTTTTTGCAGCAATTCCACTTTTTGTTTAATGGACTTCGAAACATACATCCAGACTCGTCGGGAGTTCCGAATTATCGATTTTTCCGGATTATAGATCATCAGTTTAAATCTCATAAGATGGAATTCAGAAATTCTGAAATTAAAAATATGAAACCGTAATTTATGAAATAAAGAACAATTATGATCTAAACGGTATCAAAATTTACAAAAAAAAAAAGCTTAATATTTATTTGTTTACTTATTAAACATTTCTTTCAATGTAAGTTGTTTAAGTTACTTCGTTTTATGTGATAATACTTTCTTTTTAATTCATAAACAGACATAATTTCTTGTTCAGTTACGATGTTCCGCTGTTCAAGTCCTGTAATTGCTGTGCCGAGAATACCGACTAACTTGTCAATCGAAATTTTTTCGTTTTCACTAACCTCTCTGTCACCTTCTTCATGTCTTTATCCATTTTTTGCAGCAATTCCACTTTTTGTTTGATGGACATCGAAACATACTTTCGTTTTGTAGATCCTTTGGGAGCTCCAGCATTGGAAATTCTATTTGACATAATCGAAAGTTCAAGTTTACTTTTATAAAATTGCTCTTACGGTCTGCAAAAAATAATAAGCCGGATCCAATTCGAAGATTAAGGAACAATGCAATCATCAACATTAACTGAAATAGATAATTAGATAATTTTAGCTTATATCATCTGTTATACATTAAACGCGCACACGAGAACGTATTCTGCGCTTGTGCACATGCATATGCGCAGTCATAAAGGTCTTACACGCATGCGTAAATGCCTATGCGCATGTGCAGAATGTTTTTAGCTTTGAGGTCCGGATTATGGGTGTCTGAATTAATGACTTTTGACTGTAGAAGTGTTTTTATTTGATTATGGCAATGTTCAAATTATAAAAATAGTTTAAAAGAAGTGCAAGATATGTTCAACTAAATAAATCTTTCTCAAAATTACTAGAAATGCAGGCTCCATTAGATTTGTGTCCATTTTGCATTATACATACAGCTCAGAAAGCTTGAACTTGTTATTTAGCTATGAGATTTAGCATTAGCTGAATTATGAGTTTACTCTGAAAGTTATTTTCATAGTTGCTGATATTTCTCATACACTAAGGAGGAATTGTTTACTGTGCTATTTCTAATTAATTTTTTGTAATAAATTGTTAATTTCTTCTTATGTGAAGGAAATGGTAGCTCACAATGATATGAATGCCTAAAAATTTATTTTCAATATTGAAGAGAAGTAGGGTATCAAGAAGAAATTGGATTTAACTAGATTATGGTTACGTTTTTAAGGCTATCTGCCTAAGGGGAGAGATGCTTTCATAGAGGACTTTCTAAGGAAAAGTGATTTGCAGTTATATTACACATGAAGAACAGAAAGAAAGTATTTGTGAAACTATCCCATTTACACACATTTAAGCTCAGATCAGTAGGTCTTACCATTGTTTAATGACCTTATTCAGTCAGCCACAGGGAAGCATGCCAAGTGTCAGAGCAGGATCCTTCCTTACAATCTCAGCATCTTTCTGATGTGACTAATCTCATTTATCTGTTATCAGAAAAAGCCCACGAAATTCATCATGGCAAGGAATGCAAGATAGCGCCTGTCGTTGGCAACAGCCTTGGGAACCATACAGGTAACAGTATGACGTTGCTCAGCTCCGAGAGAGCACCCCAGAAGGGTGGGTTTGAGGATCTCCCATTCCCCTTCCTTTACCACTAATATCTGGAGTGGACTTTTGGCTGATCACACATTTAGAGTGTCCCATGCCACACAAACACTATACATTCTTAAACTTCTATGCCTTCTCCAGGATTCTAACCCAGGCCCTACGGTACGGCAGTACAAGTCACTAACCACTATCCTCGTTGGGTGGCTCAGCATCCTTTTTATACCCTGTTGTCTAGGCATGCATTTTGTTCAAAAAGATGCTGAAACTGCAAAACTATTATTGTCAGGGCAATCACAATTCTTCATAATCCTTCATTGTCCTTAAGGGTGGAGGTAGCTATTGCAAGTCTTCAAAATGCATCTGAATATTAATATATATATATTCAGATACATTATATAACTGTAGTACTTTTATGTAATTAACTCAACATCTTATTTAAAGCAAAGTGAGGAAACTGTTCATTTTGTTTTGTGTTAGTTTTAAGTATGTATCATTTTTCAGGAGAGAAACCTTACTCATGTTCATGGGTTGGCTGTACATGGAAGTTTGCTCGTTCAGATGAACTCACCCGGCATTACAGAAAGCATACTGGCCAAAAACCATTTAAGTGCCAGCTATGCCAGAGGTCTTTCTCTAGATCTGATCATTTATCTTTGCATATGAAGAGACATTAGCTCATGTTCCTTGTCAAGTCTTTTTTTGAGGTAAATTTTTATACTATATCTTGAATTTTTGTCTTGTTATATGTGTGTAAAATAAATGTATTATATATAAAATATAATTTTTAAATCTTTTAGAGATATTAAATGATTTTTTTGTTTATTTTCTGATTATCCCCCCCATACACATAGATAGTTACCAGCTCATTAGCAGCTTTGTGAATTAGCTGTCTTTATGGTCCTATGGTTCTGTTCATAAATAACAACAAGTAGAAGCATTTTATAGCAAGAAATTTTAAGAGAAAAAGAAAAATCTGTATGGCTGATATTTACATTTGTACAGCCAGAACATACTCTTCAGCTATAGCCTTTAAAATTTCTTCAAAGCAGCCCGTTTTTGGAAGGAAGGGGCTTGCTACATCTTTTCAGAGATAAATTTAATGAAATAGGCTTAGATGGGTAGCAGTTCGTCGAATTTTAAAATCGTTTAGCATGTTGGGTGTGGTGCCACTTTCTGTGGTTCCCTTTACATTGCTTATAGCCAACTTCTGAAAGTGTATGGTTGCTGTGTCCCTTCCAGCTATCGGAAAAAATGGCTATTCCAGAATGCTCATTTTTAATATTTGGAATGGTCTGCAGAACAGTTTCCTACATTGCAAAGCAACTTCCTTGAAAAATCCTCGCAAAGTCACCAATGAGTTGCGGATTTTTCATGTGGGGAAGGCTGCTTAGCATGCTGGCAATCAGAAAGCACCCTTTATTAGGAATTTAATGATCTGATCCATTTATATTTCACTGTAATAATTTTGGATGATCACAAATAATTTGTTTTATTTTGAAAATGTAGAAAATGCGCCATAGACTTGTGGCAAAGAAATCTCTCCTAATTTGTTCTTAAGCAGCCATGATGTCATTTCATGATTGTTAAAGATATATTGTATATCTGATTTACTAATTAAAATTTAGGTAGTACTAAAATCAGGTAACTAAAACCAAAATTTGTGTCCTATTTCTTAAATTTTTGGATATTTGTCTGACTGAAAATTTAATGTTTCTCTGTATAAATGAAAATATAAATGTCAAAACTGTATTTAAGGAGAAATACAGTTTTGACACAAAAGCAACAGAAGTCTGCATACAGACTAAATTTTAAATTTAAAAAAAAGACTTAAAGCATAGAAAAATGTATTTTAATCATTGCATTTTTTTCTTCTATTAGCTAAAATTGTAAGCTTAAATAAAAAGTAAACAATATCAGTGTAATACTTTTTACATTTTTTCAAAAATATGTTTTGTCAAAAAAACTCAGAAATTCCCTCCAATAAGTCTGTGTATACTTTCAAAAAAAAAAAAAAAAAAAAAAAAAGCAAAAAGCAAAATATAAGTTTTTTACATTACTTCAATACTTTGTAGGATATCCTTTATTCTTCAAAACAGTTTGCAGACATCTAAGCATTGACTGAACTAGTTTTTCAGTGTCATCCGATGTAAATTTCCCCCATTCTTTCTGCAATTTGCTAATTAGCTCATTTTGCGACGTAATATTGTGTTTTTGAATTCGTTTCTCCAATTTTGCCCACAAATGTTCGATTGGATTGAGGTCTGGTGACTGTGGAGGAGTACACAACTGTCTTGGAGTGTTATAGAGGAGATATTCCTTCACAATTTTAGCTGTATGTTTCGGATCGTTGTCTTGTTGGAAAATAAAGGCATTAGAAAGGTTTAAATTTCGAGCACTGTCTCGTAGATTTTTCTTCAGAATATCCAGATAAACATACTTATCCATGACTTTATCAATAATGTGAAAATTTTCAAATCCTTTCGATGACATACACCCCCATACCATCACATCGCCAGCTCCATGTCTGACAGTTGGATTTAAATTTCTCAGATTCAGTTCTGTTCCTGGTTTTCTCCATACAATAGGGTGGCCATTAACTTTAAATATTGTAAATTTACTTTCATCTGACCAAATTACATTGTTCCAGAAGTCCTGCGAAGAGTTTAAATATGTTTTGGCAAAAGCAATTCTTTTCTTTCTATTTGTCTCGGAAATGTATGGCTTAGACCTAGGTTTGCGTCCATGATAATTGGCCTTTCGCAGCACTTTTCGTACAGTTTCAGGAGAAATTTCCTTGTTGCTAGTTAAAAAAATGTCTTTTGCAATGCTTGCAGCAGAAAGTTTAGGATTTTGTTTAATTCGTAAAAGAATTTTTCTTTCTTCTCTCTACGTTAGCTTCTTCGGTCTCCCACATCTTGGTTTTACAGCAAGACTACCAGTGTCAAGATAGTTTTGAATAACTCTTTGCACACTAGAAAATGGTTTTCCAATGGTTTTACCAATATAACGAAGAGTGTTACCTTCATCTCTCAATTTGATAATTAGTTGTCTCGTAACTAAAGGAATTTCTTTATTGGTTGTCATTTTCATCAAAGAAAATAGAAATAACAACTTCCAATCAACGTAAAATTTGCTTCAGAAGTCAATGATCTTGAAAGTGTAACCTTCTTTGCATTCTCAAATTTGAAGTTTAAAAGTTCGATATGAAATCCCCCGCCTCCTTCACGTTGTACGCAAACTTTATTGGCTTTGATATCTGGCCACTTATCTTTTAAAAATTAGTGTGCATAAATTATTAGATATGAAAATATTACAGTTAAATAATTTCAAAGTCCCTTATTGAAACTAAATATTTAAAAAATAAAACTTTAAGAAACTACCCTTTTCGCACCTTAAAATTTGGATTTGATATTACTTTTCTTGATGTACACAGACTTTATTGACTAACTGTATGTTATGAGACTCTTTATAGGAATTCTCAAAAAGGTAAAAATTCATTTTAATAAAAAAAATTCAAAGAAATATATTGTGAAACTAGTAGTAGTAATAAAGTTTTTGTTGCATCAACTACTTTTGCATTAAAAATAAATTTCAGGAAATGTTTTCTACTAAATTCTGTCCTTGAATATTCATTTAAAATCATCATAACACATTTATGCTGTAATATAGTTCTGATGTTTGAATTTTTGTTTATATGGAGGAGCATTAAAATTTAAATAGGACAAGTGTTCAAAAGATAAAATTAAATTTTCCCTTCATTATTATGAACTAAATTTTAATTATCAAATCTGCTGTGCAGTATTTTACATTCAGTTTATCTATTATAAAATATAAAATAATAATGATTAGAAAATAAATTTGTAATTAATTTAGACTGTTATGTATAATATATAATGACCTTTTCCTTTCTTGCAGAGAATATGAAGAAATTATTTAGCCTCATATTGAGAAGAATGCAGTTTTTATTCATTCATTGGAGGCAGTACAAAGTCATTGTTTAGTATCATTCCACTGTAGTGAAAGGTTTTGTCTCAATGTTTACGACGATCTCTGTGAAGTCAGAGTGATAAAATGGTTAATGATTGTTGACAAGTGTACATTTCTAAAGTGACTATAAGCTTTAGGAACAATGCTTTAAAGGGACTCGGGGCATTCCATGTTTTCATTGTTGAAAGAGTAATTGTATTACTCATGTTTTTGACTTGCGTTAAAATCAAACTCAATTGCTCATAAATTGCTTCCTCGTGTGCTTAGGTATTGCTAGAATCTGTTCATCTGAATGAAAATTAGGGAAATCACAAATAATAGAAATGAAGCATTGAATATTATTTATGAACTAGTCTAATGCATGTATTATTTTGAAGCTAAATAATTTCTCTTATATTTTGGGAATTATATATAAGAACATCTTATTTAAAAATTTTTATTCTTCAAATATTGATGAGATGAATATTTAAATATTTAAGAATTCGCTCAAGAAAATGCGTGTCTTGAAATAAATGGAATTTACAAATGGGTTCAAAACAAACCTCAACACTATTTGCAGATCAAAAAGAGGTTTTTCATTGAAAATTGTTTAAATATCCTATTTACTATCTGAATTCATGAGCAATCATTAATTTGGTGCAGTTTGAAAGTTTTATTTTTCTGATTAATTTCTCTTTTTTATCATCAATCTTTCACTGGATTCTTGTACAAGCTTCAAGCAGTGATAGATAAAATTGGGTTCTTATTGAATATTTTTTACTGAAGAACTGTACTCAAAAATTTTTATGTATTTATATCGAGAGTAGTGAGTTTTTTGTGCAGTTTATGTGAAACTACTGAAATTTGAAATTGCTAATTTTCTAATTTATCTTCTATCTTTTGAGATCTGTATGCATGGTAGCTAGTATGAAAGTAATCTTATTTAAAATATTTGGAGTATTAAAAAAAATAAATAAAACGATACAGTGATCTTAACAATATTCTGAAATGTATCAAAATAATATTGTGGTATTCAAAGGTATTAAAAGGATACAGTAATGAAAAGGGTAAATATACTAGAAAACTGTAACTAAATTAGAAGCTATTGTACAAAATGTTGCATATCAACAAAAAATGGGTTAAAATGGGGGGGGGATATTTGCCTGTATCAATTAAAAATCACATTACATATTTTATAGTATATGCTATATTTATGATATGATTTTCATTTTATTTTCTATTTATGAGAAAATTTCAGGTTTAGACAGGTCAAGAATATTGTCATGTCATCTACTATAATATGTTAATTGCACTTGAAAAATTAGGCAGTTTTGTACACGTCTTAATGCTTTTTTAATAATAAAATGAATTTTTATTTGATTCAGAATCATGATTCTAGCAGTAACCATCATCGTACATATTTACGAACAAAATAAAGCTTAAATTTTGATTGTGCTTAAGTATTACTGTAAAAAACTGTATTCTAATTACAGTTGTTTTTATTTATGAAATTTATACAGTATTTATAAAAGCATTTGGAATATCTCAAAATTCACTTCCAAAAAGGCATATTTTGAAATTTTGCCGTTGCTGTGTATTTATAGAATTTTTATTAAATGTATGCAGAGTAATTAAAAAACAATTACACATATTTGTTTATTTTATTGTAGGTAATTTTATCATAATATTTCATTTATGTCCCTCTAATTGCATTGGCCAGTATTTCTCTTCATCTCTCATGCTTTTTAATTTTTGCACTGTGATTAGGGCTTTATGTCTTGTTTAATTATATCTGTTCTTATGTGTTTGTCTGACGAGGTACACATTTAATGTACTGAACCTTATGATAAATATTGAGCCCATTAAAGTAGCAGATTTGTTTTCATTAGACTGTGTGTAAAGTTTATATGAGTAGGAGGCAAGAGGTCATTTGCCTTTTAAGTAAGTTGCCATTAAATTTGTGAATTATTTATTATTTAATTTCAAAAACAATTGTAACAAGAGTCAGTAACTTTCATAATAATGTGTTTCATTGTAATTATAATACATATAATATATTCTTTTTCTATAGTATACTTGTACAGTATTTTATTTAAAAAAATTCTGCTTTTTATTGTATCAGGTCTTGATGATTTTTAGCATGCTGTACATTTTATTACAATATCATTCACTGAATTTAATCAGTTAAGGATTTGATGTGAAAGAATATTTTATAAATACATAGTTTTTTTTAATCCAAATAGTATAGATTTTTTAAACATAATCTTATCAGCGGATTGAAAGTAGTAAGCTGTTTTTTCCTATCAGAAAAAAAAAAAAAGGGCTTATTAATAAATCATGTTCTTCTGTCCCTTTGAATTGCTTATACTTTCTTAAAAGTCTGTTTCTGTTCATCTGTTCAAAACTCCAATTTAGTAAAACATCAGCACTCTTTTAAGGCCTTATTGCTCTACTTTACATTAACTGAATTCTGAGTCACTATAAAAGCAACATAAAGTTCAATGTTATGTGGAAAGGTATTTTTAAAGAATATTTTTTAATTAAAAAGATAGAATTAATTTTTTAAAATTATAATTAGAAATGTTTTTTGTGGTACATTTTCTGAAGGTATATTTGCAGTTATTATCAATGTAATTGCAAGTTTAGGTTACTTATTCAGAAATTTTACATCTCTGAATGTGTAATTTTTACTCAGTTACATTTATATAAATAATTTATTATTTCAAACAATATCCAAAGACTTTAGTTACTTTAGTTCTTTATTCCACATTCTGTTTAAAAAATTTATTAAATACTTGAAGTCAGGAGAAAAGTCTAATAATTAAGATTATCAAATTTTTTTATAGGTGCATGATTTTTAAACCTAAGTAGGAGTTTTTTAAACAAAGAATACAAATTTGATTTTGTATGATATTAGGCCTTATACTGACCTTTGCATTTAAAAGTATTTTTTGTTAGTACCTTTGTCTTACGTAGAAGTAAACTAATTAATATAAAATTTCTTAAACATTTAATAACTCAGAAATTCATGATTTCCTGTGATATATATGTAAAAGTCTGTAAACTATCTTATTTTAAGAATGTTTTAATGTAAACAGTAACGTTTTGTCAAACTGCTGTTGAGGATATTTCTGCTGATTAAACATATGGCTTTATTAATTAAAATCTTAAAAACTCCATTAAATGTTCAACTCTTAAAATAGTTACTATGTTTATGATGGATTTCTTAGAATTGTGATTATGTATACTGTGCTTCTAAATTTTATGGACAAATGTATCACATCTCTAGAAAATTCTATGTATCTAACTTTTCCCAGTTACTTTTTTTTTTTTTTTTTTTTTTAATGCAGTATACAGTGCATGGGAGTAAAGGGTGGACATTTATTCTAATTCTGTTATCCATTTGGAAGCTGATAGATTATGTAAATGTATTTATACATCACAAATCATGTTTAGAAAATGTATGTATAACTCTTCATTATACATGAATCTAAAAAGCGTACTATATCATATTCTTAAAATTTGATAAGTACATTTTGAATTTTAATGCTGTAAATAAGGTTTTGGGGGAAAGAAAAAATATAATTCTTGGTAAAAGAAATTCATGTGTTCAATTTGCTGCATTGCATCTCTTTAAAGTGAAATTACTTTCCAGCCTGCCAAATTGTAATTTTTATAAATATTATTTTATTCTATTACTTCTCAGATGAATTTAAGTTATCTATATGATGTTGTTGATATATTTTTGTAACAAAAAATTTTGGGAAGATTAAATATTTAGAATGTGCTCAAACTGTTGAATTTTGTATGAAATGTTTAGTCTTAAATATTTACAGGAATGTGATTAACTCAAAAACAGTATTATAACAAATGAAATACTATGCTCAGACTGCTTTTTACTGTATTATACTTGTGTGATTTTTCTATTTAATAAATATTGTGCTGCCAAATGAAAAGAAATGTTTTCATGTTAAATCATTATAAGTGTATATTCCACAGTTACTATTTATATTCTTGCAGTGTAAGTTAAGAATTGCATTTTGCAGTTTTGATCTTCTACATTTTATTACATTGTGTAGAAAATCATTTTAGTCTAGTAAGTCAATTGATTTTGATTTTGAAAATAAAGAAAAAACTTTAAATATTGTACATGAAATGAATAGCAAATAACTCTAAATTAATAAATCATCAAATTGAAGTATATTTCCTGTATAAAAAAAGATTAATAATACTTAAAACTGTTATATCAAACATTTCAACATTCCTTTGATTTAATTCCAGCCTGATATTTTTTATTTTTGATGTAGTTATCTGTTTAACTTTTGTTGGTTTTTTGTGTTCATTATTATAGCCTTAATACGCTTAAGTTTACAGTAGAAGATTATTTATCCATTATATGAGCTCTGTTCAGCTACAGCATTTGCAGAGATTTAAATAATGTTGGTATGGATTAATATATATATATATATATATATAAAAATTTTTTGCATATATTTTATTATGCAGTTATAAATTCATTTCTACTCAAAAATTAATGATTTATAAGTATTACCATTTCACTTATTAGTAAAATCTTTCAGCCATTTAAATTCAGCATGAAAAAACTCAGTCAAACTCTTAGACATAATCAAAATACATAATACAAATGATAAACTATTTGTGCATTAGGGGAAATTTTATACTTTGTTATCTTCAAGGCATAAGAATGGGGGGGGGAGTGATATATATGTCAGTATTTATTAGATGTATCCAAAAATGTGTTCTGGTCATTTGCTTCTGAGTCAGTGATAGAATGTCATTCTTCTAAGTTGCTGATATCTTGAAGAATATCAAGAGTGTATTTTAGAATATGAGTCTTCTGAGTTGTCGGTAGTGGCCTCGGCGACCAATTACATCCTCATATAATCCATTAAAAGTGCTGCCAAGCAGCTATGTAGTGGCCTTGATTCAGTTGGTGCTTGTACCAAGAAACAGATTCAAATATAGGGCAACAAGACACTTTTGTTTTGATGCACAATATTTGGCTTCTACATTTCAGACATCAGTTCAACACCCAAGATTATTTATCACCCTCAAGAACACTTCAGGCAATACAGTGTCACAATTCCCATCTATTAACTGATAATGCCACGGAACAGCAACAGCAAAGCAAGTTAACTGAGGTTGTTTTCACTATCCTAAAATTAATTATCATCTAAGCCATTTGAAGTACTGATGGTTTAACATTTGTTTAAATAAATTCAGTACTGAAAAATCAGCTTCTAAGCTATGGTACAACTCTAGCCAGTTTTTCTCCTTCCTCCCTCTCAATAGTTACTGGTCAACAGCCTGAACTCATATTCCTTTTTCAAGTAAATAGACTGGGAAAAAATAAACCATTAAGTGATGTTGCACTTACATCATTTAATGGTTTATATTTACACAGAACCTTACTTCCAGTCTATAGGAAGAATTTTAAAATGTAACCCATTTTTAGTCATATTTATTTATATAAGGAAAACAAGTAGTACATCTCAAAAAAATATTATTGTGTATACTATTCATTGCAAAGACTTTAGTTATAAATTTTTACATAAATAATCTTCTATTGTATGTGCTAATTTCTACTCTTTTATAATAACTTGTACTCATTTTATCATTAACTTCTAACCCATGATTCTATTAAATATGCTATATATTTTTCAAATGAGCATAAAACCAGAAATATGCCACAAGCAAGAAAATGTGGTTGTTTAAATTTTTCTAATTTAATATTTATCATTCTCAGCTCTGAAGCGAGATTTGTGAGATTTATTTAATTATATTTTGATTAATTATATTATGGTCTTATTTAATTTAGGCCCATAATTCAATTATGTTCATGCTTTATTTGCAAATAGTTGAAGATATAATTGAAATATATTATAAATGAAGTATTAAGACAAAAACAAGGACATTGGTAATACCTTTTACCTGATGAAATTCCTGCATAGTTTCATTTATGAAAGAGGGAGAATATGCAGTGAACATTGTTGGTCAGCTTACCATATGTTCAAAACCCATTAAAGTAACTTAAATTATTGATTGAGAAATAGTGGAAGTAGTACTTAAAATTTTGGTGTACATTTTAATTAAAATGTCTTGTATGCTGTGTAATATAACAAATCAGATTCCAAACCAAATTTTATAAACACTCCACTTGCTGTTCATATACATACATATATATATATATATATATATAAGTGGTTAAAAATTTGAAGTACTTTCTAATTATTAAAATATTTAAGTACAGGTTAAATTACTTAAATCTGTTAATAATATACTATAAAAACAGAAGTAACTTTTGTAGTTTCATTAAATAAGCATACTTATCTGTTTCTATGAGTTACAGAATATGAGGGCTTCGGTGTGTCAAAAGAAGTCTAACTTAAAGTTGCCTCCTAGAAGTCGCATATTTTCATGAAAAAGTTATGGACATTGCTGAGACTCGTGTATTGAATGATTTTGTATTGTGATTTATTAAATATTTATATTAGTTTATATAGACGAGGGGAAACATTTTGTAAGTTACCCTGATTTTAAGTTTATGAACATTTTCTATTTGCAGTTAGTTAGTTGTGTCTTTTTTTAAAATAATTTTTTGTATTATTTTATATTTTTATCAATTCAAAAGTAAATATGTATTTATAAATAAATTTATGTTCTGCTGGTTATATTTTCTTCAACTGAGAAAAAAATTCAGCCCCCCCGGCATCTTTTTTCCCCCTAAGTAAAGATAAGTAGATGCTTTATTTTAATATATATTTAATTCTAATATACTAATTGGCAATATACGAACTTCATATTACAGCAGCAGATTTTAAAATCCAACTTAAGTCATTGTTCTGTAAAATGTTAAAAAGTTTCTCTATTACTTTTTAATAAGTTTGCCTTAGATTAGAACTTTTTTTTTTTTTTTTTCTTTTCTCTTTCTTAGTTATTTCTAATATATTTTAAGTGTTGAATTTAAATATTAATAGGTTTTTTAGTATTAAATTCCTAAATATTGAAATAGCAAAAATTTTGCAATTTTTTAAAACTATTTCAATTATTTCATTATTCTGTTTGAAGAAAAGTAATTTCAGAAAGTATGTTGTTGAATTCATAAAAGAGTAATCAGTTATTTTCTTTACATATTTTCTGTGAGATATTGTACCTGTTTGAATATTATTTTGTACCTTGTAAAACTGAAATTTATACATTAAGATTGCTACAAACTTTTATCAAACATTCCTTGACCTGGGTTCATGTATTGTGTGTATGTTATTAATAGTGTTTTAATAAATTGACGCCTGCATTGCAGAAGATGTAAAATCAAGTTAACTATATATATCTATATATTTTGTACTCCACATAAATTATAATAAAAGTTATTGTACATTTACTGTTTTGGATTTTTTTATGCATATATGAAATAAAAGCAAAATTTCTGACTGATGTAGGAACACAGTAGGAAGTACTGATGTAGGAGCGCAGATATAGAAAGCGTAGAAATACTGATTGCAAAGATACTTGATACTTAGAAGTAGATTTCATAATGATAAAGAAGCTTGGCAGTCGAGGCAGTTTTAATCCTTTTTTTATTTCCAGTTGACATTTGTCGCCACAATTCACTTGATAGTCTAATAGTGCCTATTTCCAAAACATTAACGTTTTTGATACTGTTGCAATAGGAAGCTACCACAGCGAAATTACATTCGAGCAGCACACAGAGAGAAGTTAAAGTGCATAGTTAACCTATATGGAAGCACACGAAGAGGAAGATTTCCAATTAGTCCCCACGCTCAGAATTTAGGTTCCCAATTACTACGTCATGAGCATTATGCAAGCTATGTGGCATAGGTTAATCTAGAAATGATGCAATCCAGAAATATTATTTTTAGAAGGAAGGCAGGAGTCAAAGGGCTATTATTAATTTATTATTTGAAAGATATTTTACATATATATAAAATCAGTATAGACCAGCGTTTCTCAACCTTTTGACTAACGCGTACCATCTATCGAGCATGTCTGGGACATAGTAGGCCGCCAGATTCGAGCATCACAAAATATGGCAGATCTGGAGCGACAACTCATGAATGCCTGGCAGAATGTGACGCAGAATGACATTAGGAACCACTACCACTCCTTGCCTCCTCGACGAACTCAAGCATGCATTGCCGCCAGGGGTGTTTCGACCAACTACTAATTTGAACACTTAATGGGAGATTGTGAGCTGTGAATATGTACTATGACCTTGATTTTTTAATTATTATATTATCTGGGTATGAGCCATACACGTATTCAATTTCATCAAAAACAACCACTTCCTTCATGGTGCTTTGATTTTTTTTGCAAAAGAGTGTATATATGCATCAAATACACAAGGTCCGATACTTTTTTTTTTCTATTTAACTATTTAAAATTAATATAATAATTTGTTAGATTTCTGTTTATGTGTTTACCTTTTTCTTAATTTAAGTAATTAATAAATTATTAATTAATTGCTAAATTAAATTAATATTCATTTAAATTTATTATTTAATTATTTTTGCCCCACGGTGTTTCCCCCTTCTATTTGCTTAGAGTGCAATGAAGGTTACGTTAGGTTATTTAATTACGGCAAAGCCTCGAGGGCTATCTGCCTAAGGAGAGGGATACCTTCGTGGAGGACTTTCTAAGGGAAACTGCCTCATATACATGTTACACATGGGGAAAACCACTAAAACACCCATGCAGCCAGCCCGTTCGTGGGATTCGAACCTCGGACCGAACTACCAGTGTTCAGTGACTTTACCGCTCGGCTGCTGGTGGGCCGAGTGCAATGAAGGAAACCACTGGCGATACATTTCTTAAAAGCCCACTGCTAGCTCAGTCTATAAAGGTGATTTAAATAATGAAATGTTAATTCACATGTCAAAGATCTCTTTGTACACATTTCTTGTGTAGATCTTTCCATCATTTTTAGGCTCGCCTTGCAGAGCACCATCCATTATTTTTAATTTTACGTCCGGTCTTTCACGAACTCCTGAACAGGCAACATAAAGTTGACCGTGTCCAAATGCAGGCTCAGGTAAAAGAATGCCAACACGCTTAAATGTTTGGCCCTGAGACCTATGCGTAGTCATAGCAAAGGCAAGTTTTACAGGAAATTGTCTACGTCTCAGTTAAAACGGCAACCCTGTGCCGTGGCAACTTCACCCCATTGGCTAGTACAGTTACGCAAGTAACCAATAAACTATCGGCGACAAACAGACACTTAAGCCTCATATATATATATATGGGGTAAAGTAACATCATTTTCTCCGAAACGACTGGCTCCCGGGCTTAGCGAAGCACACCGTTGGAATTGGCAGGTCCGTGGCACGCAATTTTGACCATACGCGTCTTCTTGGGACTTTAATTAGCCGAGATATTAATTAAAAACTAATTTTTCCCTACATTTTCCACTTTCTTGGGTTTTCCCTATTACAGGGATTTGGCTACGTGCCAAATTCTTTTTCTCGAATATCTACGGAACAGCGCCGAGTTGAAATTCGAGACGCGTATCTTTGGATTCCAAAAAATTCTCCGAATCCATCGATAACGTTCTCATCTTCGTACGACTTTAATAAGCCGAGATATTAATTAAAAACTGCGGAAACGTTAATTTTCGCGCTCATTTTTACGAGTGGCAACAATAAACTATTGGCGACACATACTTTAGCCGCTTATATATACTATAAAGATATATATTTAATATACTAAGTGAGTAGTGATGAATCCGGTACTTTTAACTTCGGGCTGTAGACATGGTTGGGCGGATAAGGCAGGAATAAGACGTTGACAAAACTAATTTCGGCGAATGACCATTTTTATTTTTAGGCACATCAAAAATTATTTCTTTGGCAGACAAATTACTTTTCGATCATATCATAGTTGAATAAAAATAATTTTTATATACACAGATAAAAAGCTACGACGTCATTTCAGGCTGGGAAGCATAATCGGCGCGGAGTTATTTGCATGGCAAAAGTAAGGGAAAAAAGGGAAGAGTAGTGCAAGTGATTCAGTATTTACACTTCGTAGGTGCAGAGAATATTCTAAGCTGTGATTCGTAAATATTAGTTTTATTAATTTTTCAAGCAATTATGTAATTTAGAATGATTTCGAATTTGGGAGAACAGATGAATTTGAATTTAGGGAAAGAACAGCAAATTTAGAATGTTAATTTTGAGGTCGCCAATTATTTTTTAAAACAGCCATCGTATTTTGTTATATCTTATATATATATACATACAATAATTTAGAATGCGGGCAGATACGGCCGATGCTGTGTATGGTGATAGAAAAAGGGCAATTTGATATTGTTTGAGAGAAAAATAATTTTGTAGCCTTTGATACGAAATTGTTAAAAAAAATAATAGTTATGGGCCCAACTAAGAAAGAGAAGCGTGAAGAAACATTTGGAATGATTTCGAATTTGGGAGAACAGATGAATGCTGTGTCCTAACATGCAATGAACGATGTGTCAAATATTGGAGAAGTCCATATGATTTATCACCTATCGTGAATGTCCTAATGTGATGATATAGTATGTTGAGTGAGGTTTTGAAAATACTAGCCTTATCTGAATTTCTTTAGAAAAAAAAAAGATGTTTCGTTCCAGAAATTGAGCACTTCTGAACATTTGTTTCTCATCAGAGGAAAAAAAAACCTCTGATCGGGAGTGCGGCGCTTTGAAAACCTTGTTTGTTACCTGAGTTTGTTAAAAGCTCCGGCAAAGCTAAATGGAGGAAAAAAGAAAAGCGCGGGTCCAGCTTGATAGCAATTTAAAATCTGGTTAGGAAGCTAACTTTAAGCTAAGGCAGGAAAGAAAAATAACAGTAATAGAAAGTTAAAAAGTAGAAAGGGGCTTATTCCGTACGTAGAATCCGAGGCAAAATGCTTGCTTCTACCGTGAGACACAACAGCATCAAAGAAACACAACATCAGAGAAAAGTAGATTTTCATATGTTTTTTAGAACACAGCAGCAGACAAATGTAGATACGCATACGCAATTTGAGACCATATCAGCCAAAAAAAGGGTGAAGCGATCCATACTCATATGCTTTCAAAGTAAATAGCAATAAGCTAGAACGCACAGTGAAGCTTCAGATAAAAGTTTTAAATGTTTGGAGTAAATCACGAAACGTTATGAAACAATCATATAATTGAGAGTTCATATTCCTCTTGTAAAGAGCTGAATCCTTAAAGCCACAACGATTCCTAGGATTACAGGAAAAAATGCCTCGCAATAAATAGATCACGAATGCATAAATATGCTTTAGTAACGGTACGAATTTTTAAAGAGTAAACAATGTACCCAATTTTTAAGTAGCAAACAACCTTTATACAAATAATAAATGAATGAATATGAGAATCGCTCCACTTCGTACGTATTCCTAATTTCAATGAGCAAAAATTCTTCCTTTTTCTCTCTTGCAGTAAATACTTGAGGTCAACTAACTACCGCAGTGGCTAATCGTACCGACGGTCCGAATAGCCTCTAAGGCTAATCGTACCATCAAGTATTTTAAGCCGATTTGCCGTAAGGCTGGCGGTAGCGGAAGCGAGTATTGTTAACCCTAAATAAATGATAGCGAGGGTTCTAACAGTTTCTGCTTATCTTCATTGTATGCGATTTCATTTTTAATTAATTTTTAGTTATTGATACTGAAATTTACGTGTTATTTGTTTGACGTAACTTGAGGACGATGGATGTGACAAAAACAAATTGAGTGTAGAAACAAGTTTTCTATATATTTGGAATTTGAAAGGGCAAAAGAACTGTATGATAATCAAAATTTCGCTGTTTTGATTAAAACGAAATCGGAAAAATTTCACGAGGTTCATAAACATCGTGAAATGTTACTGCACATATTCATTAAGAGTTAAATTCTATTAGTTAACACAGGAATTTTGGGGCAAACTTAGACCCCTAGTCTTACAGCACAGAACTCTCAGAATTTATTATTCAATAAGAAAACTTATTGAAAATTATAATGTTCTTATATATGCATCAATATTTCAGTGTCCACACATGCTTATAGGTTCAAATGCCATATTTCTAAATCAAAGTTATTTATGAAATCTGATAATTCATGTGCAAATTTTTCAATCTAAATTTCTTATTCAATTATTTTTGTCTTTTAAGTTAAATCCCATTATTTATTTAAATTTAATTTATTAATGTGTTTATGCTAATATTTCAAAGTTCTTTTGAATATATTTTGTGTCCTGAAAGTGAAGAGTATTTCCATAGAAAATTAAGCAGGCATAGAAAATTAGTAATAACCAGTATTATATTATTAATTGTTAATTTAATAGTTTATTTTATCGATTTTAGCTTATTTCATGCCTAAATTTACTACGGAGAAATAATACTCTGTGTAATTTTTATTATCTTTTCTCAGACGAAAAATTCAAAGAGGAATGAATAAAAATCTTGATTGTGCAAAACACATCTTTGAATCTAAATTTATTCTAAGAAGTACAAAAAACATAAACGAGACTTAAGTCCCCCCCAATCAGTCATTTAAACTATTCCAAGTAGAATAAATACTAGTTTGTGCGAACATAAAAATCTGCCCTTTTTTATATATACATAAATAAAGGAAATATGTTCCTTCTTTTTATACTAATTTGCCTTTCTAAATGACGGATCCGACAACTCATTGCGCATGCGTGATTCATGTTGGTTCGAATCAGGGATAAATAGAAGGGCTAGGTCATTCCTTTGTTCGACTCCTTGCCGACGCGAGCCTCATGGAGGGGGGGAACAGGAAGTAATGTTACGTGTCTCTGTTGCACCTGCTCTGATTTCGCGCCTTTAAAACTGTAGTTTCATTCAGTTGCGACACGATTTTCTGGAGATCGCATATCCCAAATTAATTTTAATCATACATATTCGTTTTCTAATAATGCAAATATTTAAAATAATTTGTGTGTATATATATATAGTTTTAGTCAGTTTTCCTTTTAAATTCTATATTTAAAGTATCCTTTATGTAATATGGCTTCTTGTGCTGTAGCAACGTGCCGTAACACTTATAGAAATACGAAAGGAAGAGATATTGTATTTCATGCTTTCCCAAAGGACAATTTGCTCTTGTCGAAAGAATGGATACATAAATGTCGAAGACAGGATTATATTAATGTTAAAAACGCAAGAATTTGCGGCGAACATTTTCTGTGCAGTGATTATGAAGATGACATGAGAAATCGTTTGCTTTGATTGCCGCAAAAGAAACTGCTGAAATGCAATACTGTGCCTAAAGTAAATTTATCGTGTGCAGTAAACGAAATAACACCAAGAAATCGGAGACATTTGAAAAGAAAACTAATGCAGAGTGCTTTTGAAAGACTACACGAATTAAGCCCAAAGAAAATTTATTTTGAGGCCGAGAACGAAATTGAAGCTGACAATAATGAATCAAATGTGAATGATTTTGAAATAAAACTCACAAGTGACAATGCCCTATGTGAGAATATTCCTGAGTGCCCTTTTTTTTTTTTTTTTTTTAGTCTTTTTTTTTTTTAGATCGCAGATTAAAGCATTGCTAGAAAAGAAGGAAAAAATCAGGTGGACTAGTGAAGATATTTCACGTTGCATTGTCATAAGAGCTCTGTCATCTTAAAGCTACGATTTTTAGAAAGAAAAAATGGAAATTCTTTTACCTAGCACTAGCACATTAAAGAGATGATGCGCTAAATTTTCATGTAGTCCAGGAATTCAGAGTGATGTTCTTGCTGTAATGAAGGAAAGATGCCAGTATTTGAATTCTGTAGAAAAAATATGCGTTCTCAGTTTCGACGAAATGCACATAGATTCTAAACTCTGCTATGACTCTAAACTGGACCAAATTCTCCATCCTCTTCAAAAAGTGCAGTTTGTTTTAATCAGAGGTCTCATTTCGCAGTAGAAACAACCAATATTTTTTGATTTTAACACCCCAATGAAGAAAGAACTTCTTTTTTCACTCATAAGACATATTCAATCATCTGGAGTAGAAGTGAGAGCAATAGTGTCTGATTTAGCAGGATCTACTACTTTGTGGAAAGAGTTACAGATTTCGATTAATAGTTCTCAGTTTCCAAATCCAGTATTCCAAACGAAAAAAATATGGGTTTTTGCAGATTTAGAGCACTGCCTCAAATTACTGAGATACCACTTTTTAGATAAAGGATTTGTTTTAGAAGATGGAACTGTTTTAAATGATGATATTATTAAAGAGGTTTTAAATAAAGATTCAGGAGAAATTAAATTGTGTCACAAACTAAAACCAAATTATTTAATGGTCAAGGGAAACGAGAGACAAAAAGTCGCTCCAGCGAAAACATTATTTTCAAGAATTACAGCAAAAGGTATACTCCTGCAGCGGCAGCGCCAAACAGGCGATACGGACTTAAAAACTGTACAGAAAAGCGCCAATTGGCGAAACAGTAAACCCGTTTGGCAAACCTACAGGCTGACGGAGAGAGAAGATTTTTCCCCGGCAGTCAAGTGGAACTACTTCAACAAATGTGTGCGTCTCTGCTTCGCAGAGATATGTAAACTTCATACTCGCATCTTTACTGTGCTCTGAATTTCTTAAGCCGTTATAATGTACCCGGCAACTGTTACTTTTCCTTATTAAATTTGATTATTAATTGTAACATGTCTATCTTAACTAAGATTTCGGCTTTCCTAGTTAATGTTAGGGATATTTTCGTATGCACGTGTTACTCACACGTACATCATTGGTGACCCTGTCCCTCGCTCCTTCTGTTTCGATCCCTAATGACTATCTGTCTCAATCTTTGTTTAAAAACTAAAAATATGCCTTATTTTGATGCCAATGCTCTTCCTTATGACTGATAAAGGCTCAATCCTATTTATTTCCTCCTCATTTTATCGTACGGATTACACGTGGTTTATCACACTTAAGGAGGATTTACAGGTATGTGGTCAAATTTTTTTAATTATCTGTGATTGGTCTTAATTATGCTTTTGTGATATGTTTTGCTCTAAAATTATAGTTTTAATTTAATTATTGATTGTTTAAAATTGATCTTTGGGTAATATTTGTGCTCACATTTTTATTGAGATGTTGAATGTTTTCATTATTTTATTCTAAATTGATACTGTTTTGATAAGGTATAGTGCAAAACATTAAGTTTACGATTTACGATATATTTATAATTGGCAACCATGCCAGGATCGGAAGGCCAAACCAACGAGGAATCGAATATGGCGGTTCAGGAGCCACAAATCTCACACGTGGCAGTTAAAATTCCCCCTTTATGGAAAAAAAATGTTAAACTTTGGTTTATTCAAGTTGAAAGTAACTCTGCTTTAGCGAAGATTAGTAGCGATAGTACAAAATACAACCACGTGGTTTCTTCGATAGACCCTGAAACTCTTTCCGCAGTATCAGATATTTTATTTAATCCCCCAGCGACGGCTAAATATGATGCCCTTAAAGCTAGGTTAATAGTAGAATTCTCAGATTCGGAAAGCGAGCAAATACGCAGACTTATTTCTGAATTGCATTTAGGGGACGACAAACCATCTCACTTATTGAGAAAAATGAGAGAATTAGGTGGAAACTGTATAACTGACGAATTTTTAAAATCATTATGGCTGCAAAGGTTACCTTCCGAGGTGCATGCCATTTTATCAATAAGTTCGGAATCCTTAGACAATTTAGCAAAAATGGCTGATAAGATAGCTCAAGTGCGCACGCCAACGAACAACAGCGTGTTCGCGGTCCAGGCAGCTTCGGCGAGTTCCCCCAGAAACCCTAACGATTCTGGTGCCCCCCTCGAGGAGCTTAAGGCCTTAAGGAGTGAAATCTCTGCCCTAAGTAAACAAGTCGAGCGACTCTCCCGCGGAAAAACGAGGAATAATTTCCCCCGGGATCAACATAACACAGCACGTAGTTTTTCGCGTGGGCATTCCCGAGAGCGTGTGAACAATTATTGTTATTTTCATTCGCGATTCGGTAATAATGCACGAAAATGTCGAGCACCTTGTTCCTTTTCTCAGAACACTACGGCCCAGGAAAACTAGCAGTAGCGGCTGTCGATCGAAATTCATCGGCAGTCGCGCATCCATGTCGTTTACATGTTTACGATAACAGACTAAATTTAAACTTTTTGATTGATTCGGGCTCGGATGTTTCATGTGTGACACCGACTTCTAAGTTTAAGAAAATGCATCCTGATTCGCTTCAATTATTTGCCGCGAATAATTCCAGAATTTCTACGTATGGAACAAAATTGTTAACTGTGAATTTAGGACTTAGACGAAACTTTTCGTGGAAGTTTTTAATCGCCGATGTACCAGTGCCTATAATAGGAGCCGACTTTTTAAGGCATTTTGATCTTTTAATCGATTTAAAACGAGGTAGGCTTATCGATAATACTACGAAATTAACTCGTATTGGTTCTCTTTCCGATTCTAAAAATTATTTTTCGGTAAAGTTAATATCTGGTGATTCACCATATCACAGAATCTTGAAAGACTTTCCGGAAGTACTGAAGTTAAAATCCGATTCGGGTAGAGTAAAGCATAGTACGGTTCATTACATCGAAACAAACGGTCCTCCTGTGCACAGTAAACCGCGTAGGTTAAGCCCTAAGTTATACGAAGCAGTAAAAAAAGAATTTCAATTTATGATAGATCAAGGTATTTGTAGACCATCAAAATCAGCATGGTCATCACCTCTTCATGTAGTTTCTAAAAGTTCGGGCGACATACGGCCAGTAGGAGACTACCGAAAACTAAACGCGTGCACCGAACCCGACAGATACCCTATCCCGCATTTACAAGACTTTAATAATACGCTTAGCGGAAAGACAATTTTTTCAAAAATTGATATCGTTCGGGCATATCATCATATACCAGTCCATCCAGATCATATACCGAAAACTGCAGTTTGCACCCCATTTGGTCTTTTCGAATTTCCGTTTTTAAATTTCGGACTGTGCGGAGCAGCTCAAACCTTTCAAAGGTTTATGAACGAAATTCTTGGAGATCTAAAATTCGCCTACGTCTACTTAGATGATATTTTGATATTTAGTGATACGGAAGATGAGCATAAATCTCACCTGCGTACTGTTTTTGAAAGATTGACTTCATATGGATTGACAATTAACGCTTCGAAATGTGTTTTCGGCGTTCCGGAAATATCTTTTTTAGGCCATATAATCAATAAAGATGGTACCAAGCCTCTGACGAACAAAGTGGAACCGATACTTAACTACCCACTTCCTAAAACGGTAAAAGATTTGCAGAGATTTTTAGGATTTTTAAATTTTTACCGTCGATTTTTACCCAACGTAGCCCAGAATCAAATACATTTAACTTCGTATTTAAAAGGGGCTAAGAAAAATGATAAGACAATCCTGAATTTGTCTGAGGAAGCGCGGAGTGAATTTCAAAAGTGCAAACAGCTAATCGCTAATGCTGTTCTTTTGGCACACCCGAAGACAGATGGCCAGTTGGTTTTACAGGTTGATGCGTCAGACTTCGCGATCGGTGGAACGCTATCACAAATAGTTGATAGAAATTTACAGCCTCTCGCATTTTTCTCACGAAAGCTTTCGCAGGCGGAAAGGAACTATAGTGCGTATGATCGAGAGCTATTGGCAGCTTATGCTGCTATTAGGCATTTTAAGCATATGTTGGAAGCACGGAACTTTTCTTTAATCACCGATCACAAACCGCTCACGTATGCATTCCGACAGCGTTTGGATAAGTGTTCACCTCGTCAGGCTAGGCAGTTAGACTTTATCTCCCAATTCACCACTGAAATTCGCCATATAAAAGGTTCGGAGAATATCGCTGCCGACGTACTTTCGCGTATAGAAGCAATAAGCATGCCTAACCCTATCGACTATGAGAAAATCGCTAAAATGCAAGAAATCGACCCAGAATTACAAACATTGCTTAAAGAGTCAAAAGTTCTACATCTCAAAAAACTTACCTTACCGAATTGTAGCTTACCGATATATTGTGATGTGTCAACAGGTAACGCCCGCCCTTACATTCCTCCGGCATTCCGTGAGAAAGTTTTTGCCACCTTGCACAATTTGTCTCACCCCGGCATTCGCGCATCAACAAAGTTAGTATGTTCACGGTTTGTTTGGTCTTCCATCCGCAAAGACTGCGTGAAATGGGCACGGCAGTGCATTCCGTGCCAGAAAGCAAAAGTAAGCAGGCATACTAGAATCCCGTTAATGAAGTTTCCAGACCAATCACAGAGGTTTGATCACGTCCACCTTGACCTTGTTGGTCCCCTACCTCCTTCTCAAAATAATTATTACTGTCTAACTATGATAGATAGATTTACTAGATGGCCCGAAGCAGTACCCTTACCAGACATAACAGCACGCACAGTAGCACAGGTTTTCTATGACCACTGGATTACTCGATTTGGTTGTCCGACTGTTATTACTACCGACCAAGGGCGACAGTTTGAAAGCGGCTTATTTCGAGCCCTTTCCCAATTATTGGGAATCAAGAGGATCAGGACGTCTCCGTACCACCCACAGGCGAATGGACTGATCGAGGAATTCCACCGTCCTTTGAAAGCTGCCTTAAAAGCGCACGATACCAGTGACTGGGTGGCTGCCCTTCCAACAATGCTGATGGGTTTCCGCGCCGCTCTCAAAGAGGACATAGGTGCAACCACTTCTGAACTGGTGTATGGAAAGACTATCCGTCTCCCAGGAGAATTTTTCAATCCGACACCTCCGGATGCGTCCCCCAAACAGCTTGTGGAGGATTTAAAATCTCACTTTGCCAGTGTCCGCCCGACCACGACTTCTAGCCACGGCCAGCGAACATGTTTCATTCATCCACGCCTTCACAAGTCCACATATGTGTTTGTTCGACACGACGGAGTTAGAAAACCACTTCAAACTCCTTACGATGGACCATTTAAGGTGCTAGAAAGACGAGATAAAACGTTTCATCTCGAAATAAAAGGGACTAAGCAAACGATCTCCATAGATAGACTGAAACCCGCTTTTGTAACCATGGACTCTTCTCAAGTTGCTTCCAAGAGTGTGAAAAAAACTTCGGACAATTGTATCACCCGTTCTGGACGATTAATCCGACCCCCGCATCGGTATGTCACATTTCGTTGACACTGCGGAGGAAGTATGCAGCGGCAGCGCCAAACAGGCGATACGGACTTAAAAACTGTACAGAAAAGCGCCAATTGGCGAAACAGTAAACCCGTTTGGCAAACCTACAGGCTGACGGAGAGAGAAGATTTTTCCCCGGCACTCAAGTGGAACTACTTCAACAAATGTGTGCGTCTCTGCTTCGCAGAGATATGTAAACTTCATACTCGCATCTTTACTGTGCTCTGAATTTCTTAAGCCGTTATAATGTACCAGGCAACTGTTACTTTTCCTTATTAAATTTGATTATTAATTGTAACATGTCTATCTTAACTAAGATTTCGGCTTTCCTAGTTAATGTTAGGGATATTTTCGTATGCACGTGTTACTCACACGTACATCACTCCACCTCACAGGAAATAAAAAAGCATCCGACTTCTTTGAGTTAATCGACAATTTTTTCGATATTATGAATAGTACCAAAACATACCCTCCTTCAGATAAAATACTTAAAGCAGCATTTGGATTAAATGAACATCATGAAAAACAAATTTAAGTTTTAGAATTAATGAAGAAAGTCATTGGTGGATTAAGAGTTCAGAGAAAAGCCAACTTACTGCCTTTCCAAAAAGGAATAATAATTTCAATAAATTCTCTTTTTGGCCTACACCAGGATTTGAAATCATCGTGTGATGCTAAATATATTTTAACCTCTAGATTAACTCAGGATGCACTTGAAAGTCTCTTTAGTCAGATTCGAGGGCTTGGTAGGTTTAATGACCATCCATCACCTAGTGAAGTTATACGCCGCTTAAAGCAATTAATACTCGATAATAAGCTGCCAAATTTATCTTCAAAAGTATGCATGACTAAAGAAAGCAGAAATATTGATTCATATTTAACATCCGAAATACTTGAAAGGGCTTTGAAAACTGAGGAGGAAGATGCTTTTCCATTAAATACTATTGATGATTTGGATTTGGATTTCCTAGAGGAACCTTCTCCTATGGCTTGGGAATTAGAATTGAATTCCGACAGCCGAAAAAGAAGCATTAACATATGTTGCAGGTTATATTGCCTATCGTGTGCGAGACAAAGACCCATCATTGGGAACAATATCTAAAAATAGTGCTGATGAACCAATATTTAATTCAGAATGGATTAAATTATTGTCCTTAGGAGGTTTGACTACACCTTCTCATTCATGGATGAATACAGTTTATGAGTTCGAAAACATATTTTGTGCAGTTCATGGTACAACTTACTATAAAGGGAAGCATGTAATTGGCTCTTTAATTAATAAACTGGAGAAACATTATCCTGAAATTAACTGAGAAGCAATTCGTTTATTTTGCAGAGTGAGAACTTTTATTAGAATACGTTTCTTAAATAATAATGCATATGTTTTTTCCCAAAGAAAAGCAACCCAAAAGTAAAAAAATGGATTGCTTCGAATGTGGCAGCCAATAAATAATGTTTCAACAACTTGTAGTTGCATTGCGACTGTACAAGTAAGCATATATAATATGTTTTGATTTGAAATATTTCTAGATGGCATTTCAGAAGTTAATAGCGTAAAGCATATTTCAAATGAGAACTAATTCTGTTAAGTTATTCTTACAGTTATTTTTATTGTATCCTCTGTTATTATTGATTCGATTTTGTGCTAGCTTAGCATTCTAGATAAAATATATATAAAGTATAATATTAAAGTATTTGGCATAAGAAGACCTGCCCTCTTAACCCCCACTTTTGAAAAATTAAATAATTAGTTTACGTATTGTGAGTAAAGTTGTTTTGTCTAAATTAAGATAACAATCTTACATGTATTTATTTAAATGAAATATTGATGTAAGTTACAAAATTATTTTTTAAAAAAAATATATGTTATTATATTGAATCGTGAGAAAAATATGCCAATGTAAAATTTACAATTAGGCTGAAACTCAAACTTAGATTAGCAGAAATTTTGCCATATATGGTTATACATGTTTAAAACTATGCCAATTTAAGGTTGTTTTTTGATTAATTTTAAATAGCTGTTATTATAGTTATCTTAGAAGCAGTAGTAGAGTTCTCTTAGTTAACATGCAGGTAAAGAAATGATTAGAAACAAACGGGCATTTAAAGGAAAAAAAAAAAAATCCCTAAAAATAAAAAAAGGAACTTTATGCTAAGAGTAGCGCATTTTATCTATTATTTTAAAATTGAGTAAGTACTATTAAATTTTGTAATGTTCAGTGTAAAATGCATACTGCAGTAACATTGTCTCTTCCAAATTATAGCTATCTTTCACACACAGCTCA
This sequence comes from Stegodyphus dumicola, assembly GCF_044657685.1. Lineage (NCBI taxonomy): Eukaryota > Metazoa > Arthropoda > Arachnida > Araneae > Eresidae > Stegodyphus > Stegodyphus dumicola. The sequence goes on along the minus strand of NC_140769.1, from coordinate 1,423,928 downwards.
TTTTAAACGCTGGTTCTTCAAATTTAAAACGCTAATTTCTATATTGTCAATTGCATCTCCGCGCTCAGGAGCATCATTGCTACGTCATCACTCCTCACTGCCTGTTTCAGCTAGCCCTTCTCTTTTTTCTTGGGTGCGAATAGCCTAATTGGATGGCTCTAGGTACCGTTGTTTTACCACAATGCGAAAAACATACACATTTATGCATATTCTTCATTATTTAATTTCTTCAAATATAATACAGGGCAAAAATATTTGGTGGCAAAAGTTTGAAAAGTGAAACGGACATAATTATTTTAATGATTAATGATTTTATTAACAATTTTATTTATTTATTTATTTATTCTTGTTCTCTTTCTTGAGGGTCTACATCAGTGTCTACGGTAGGGCTAACATTCCTCTGAATCAAAGAGCAGACTGGTTATAATCAATTTCTATTTTTAAAACAGAAAGAGCATATAGTCAAATTAGAAAGCCTTCAGAAATAGGCAAATCCCCTTCAGAAAAGAATTAAGTTCTAGACAGAATTCAGTTTATGTAAAGAGATAAAATTTTTTTGTTATTGAATACTTTTGTTTCCAACGAATTCGCTTCACTTAGAATGAAGGGATGCTTTGGAATTTTTTCTTCTGTATGAATTGATTGCTTCACGCCTTCGACTGGCAGCAGTTTACATCTAAACTCTAACACTTGTTTATGGTTTGGTAAGTTATCCGGAGGGGCGGTGATACATTATAAAATATGGTAAATTTCAATCTTAATGAAAGTGATGAAATAAATGTAAATACTGAATTCATCACCCAGATCGAATTTTGATCGTTGTTTTGTTCTACCTTTGTTTATTAATTAATGTTAACTATGCTTAAGTTATTTCTAGCAGTCACTTTTAAGTATCATACTCATTAAATTTTTGTAGCAAGGTCTTTATTATGTATATTTTGTATTTCATAGCTTGTTCTTGTACTTGGCGACTTACACATTCCTCACAGATGTCACAGTTTACCTCTAAAGTTCAAGAAACTTCTCGTTCCTGGCAGAATACAGCATATATTATGCACCGGTAATTTGTGTACGAAAGAATCATATGATTATTTGAAGACTTTAGCAAGTGATGTGCATGTTGTTAGAGGAGACTTTGATGAGGTAATATCGGCTTCTTCATTTATGAGTATGTGCATTATTATTTTTTGTGTTGGTTAAGTAGAGTAACAAATGTCTTAATTGTTGAAGATAACATTTATATCATGGATTAGGAATAGTGGCTTTTAAAATTGTAGATTAATGTGTATTAAAAATAGAAGCATGTTATGTACAATTAGTATTACATAAGGATAAGTTTAATAATAATAATTGTTAATTACGTTTAGGGAAATTTTTCCGTGAAGCTGTTTTCCATGTTCTTTTACGGTTCTGCTAAATGTAAATGAATGTAGACTATTTTTAATGAAAAATATTATGTTCGTGAATAGTTTTACATAAAGAATTTATATTCGCATTGATTGCATGCATGATTTTAAGTTGTGTGTTAAATGCATGATGTTTTTCTCACTAGAAACAGAAATTTTGAATTGTTACATAATGGTTTCTTGTTATTTGATCTTGCTTTAATTGACCATAGTTTGATCAAGATTTTTAGAGGCCTTAAGCTTTTGAAGGATTTTGGGTATATCAGCTTTTTCCCAATTCCTTCTCCTTCGGTCTTGGTTTATCTGCATCATGCCTTCTATGGTAAAACCAAAAATGAGAAATTCCGGTATTTACGTACTATCAATAAGTACATTAGTAGAAGTCTCAAAATTATCAGAATGTGTCTAATTCTGGTAACCTTGCATTATAAACATTCTTCTGGCAACCAAACAGCTGACACAAAGGCACCATTTCTGAATGTGTTCATTTTGTAATATTCCAAAGGTTTTTATAAACAAATTTCTTGCCTTCAATTCAATTTTAAAATACTCACTTGTAGAATTTGTCTGCAATAGAAGAGACTGAGATCAGAATTCTGCAGGAATACAATGTTCTACCTTAAAATTGTTTAATGAAGCAAGGAGGAGATGTATTTGATACATAGTCTATTAACAAAGCCGAAGCTGTGTGTGATGCCGGGTTTGTGCAATTCTCTGATGTTGTTTTAAGTGAAACTACGGATAGGGGGAGAATTTACTGAGTAAAAAATTACAGAACGCGTCCACGAAAAGTAAGAGTATTACATTTATATTTGTATTATAGGATCCTTATTTAACATTAAAAATTTGTGTTTTCTTTTGATATGTTGATAATGTTTGTCAACTTATGATGAATAGAGATAGGAAATTTTCGGTTAGAGTTGACTTTAGGGTACCCCTTGTATTATCACGAAATTGTTGTTTCATTTATCGCCAAGTTGTTGTCTCATTTATGACAACCTGAGTAGTTGAATGCTATGGAAACCCTATTATGACGTAATTGGTTGTGATGAATTTGAATCGTGGGAAAAAATTTTGAAAGTGTGTGTAGGATTTTGGGTAAGGGCTTGTGTGTGATGGATTAGTACGTTGTTATTTTGTGGTTTACATGGTAAATTGGCTGAATATGATAACATTTGTAGGATTTGGAACGAAAGGGAAAAAATCATTAATTGACTGTGTGTAAATGAAGGTTTACATAGTAGCCATTATTAAGTGTCCTGTTTGGAGGAAGAAAATGCGTATGGTCGAACATCGGATATTTTCGAATGGAGAATATTTTTTACTCTTATTTTTGTGAATTTCTGTGGTGACACCAGTATACAGATTCTAGTTCAGATAATTTTTGGACGTGTTTGGATGCTGTTAAGGAACTGTATTTGACTGAAGATGCGTAAATTCGTAAATAAGGTCAGTGGATATTTCCTTTGTGTGGTGCTAAGATAAATTTCCTTTTTTATGTTATTTCATTGTTTAATTTAAAATGTAGTTTATTCAGGTTATATATTTTTTTGTTGTCTGCTCCCTTGACTTTTTAAAGAATATAGTTCTATGTGTACATGAACAAAGTCAAGGGAATGTGCAAAGCCTAGTTTGTGAAATTCTCTGATTTGTTTTAAGTGAAAATGGGTCGATGTGTACATGGATAAAGTCAAGAGAGTGTGCAATTCTGGGATTTTTTTTTTTAAGTGAAAATAGGTCGATGTGTAGATGGATACCGAGTTTGTGCAATTTTTTGTCTTGTTATTTTGGCTTTGTGTAATGGCGATTTTTGCCCCCCCAAAAACCTCCGCTACGCAAGTCAAAATAACAAGTGAAAGAATTGCACAAACTCGGTATCCATGTACCGCCAAAAATCGTCAAGTTTCGCCAAGGGGTACCCTAAAATATACTTTTAGCAAATTTTCTTAAAGTTTTGAAGATCACCAACTTGCACCTGATAAGTGAAACTTTTACCTTTTCTTGTGTAAAAATTGCCAAATTATATAGTGTAGTATTAATTATATACTTTTGTAACACCTATTGCATGTGTAAAATACTGTCGACCATTTTTGCAAAAACCAAAAAGTGCCTCCAAACAACATGATTTTTCACCAACAGTGAAAAACTGTATATCAAGTACATGGTTGCTACTTTAACTATTTCTGTTTTGCCATTTTGATAAATCATTTTTGTTTCTTTCAGCAACAGTTCTAACGGCTCTTTCTCCTTTTCTACCATAAAATCATAAAAATTTGGGTTAGAGTAGAGAGAAGGGTATCTCTTTATTATCGCAAAGTTGTTGTTTCATTTATCGCCAAGTTGTTTCATTTATGGTAGCCTGAATAGTTGAATGTTATGAAAATCCTATTATTATGTAATTGGTTGCATGATTGCGGTGAATTTGTAAGGGCTTGTTGTGCGTGTTGGTTAAGAAGTACATTGCTTGTTTCTGGTTTAGATGTAAAATGGCTGAATGTGGTAAGATTAATTTAAAGTTTCTGTACAATTTGGAAAGAAAGAAAAAAATAGCATTACTGGACTGGTATGTAAATGAAGGTTTACTTAGTAGCCATTATTGTTTTGTTTATTGGAAGGAAATGCGTATGGTCGGACGATGTGGCACTATGGAGGATATTTTTTACTCTTATTTTGTGAATTTTGTGGCAACGTCAGTATACAAATTCTAGTTCAGATAATTTTAAGAAGTTTTTGGATGCTATTAAGGAATTTTGTTTGACTAAAGACATGTTAATTCATAAATAAGGTAAGCGGATATTTCCTTTGTGTAGTGCAAAGATGAATTTCCTTTTTTATGTTATTTCATTGTTCGATTTAAAATGTAGTTTATTGAGATTATATATTTTTTTGTTACCTGCTCCTTTGACTTTTTAAGTGAATATAGTTCAATGTGTACGTGAACAAAGTCAAGGGAGTGCACAATGCCATCTTTGTGCAATTCTCCAATCTTTTGTTTTTAAGTGAAGATAGGTCGATGTGTACATGGATAACGAGATTGTGCAATTCTTTTTTTTGTTAATTTGGCTTTGTGTAGCAACGATTTTTGGCAAAAAAATCACCGCTGCACAAGCGAAAATAATAAGTCGAAGAATTGCAAAAACTTGGTGTCCATGTACTGCTAAAGGATACCCGTAAATAGATTTTTACCAAAATTTGGATCTGCCTAGTACAGAAAAGAATATGATTGAGTATTTTCAAAGTTATGTGATTAGCACTGGGGGGAAAAATTCATCAACGAGCATGATACGAAACTTTACTTGAAGTCAGACTAACAGTGGCGTTGTAACATTAAAAATTGCGATAAGTGAGTATCCATTCAAAAAGGAACTAGTTGAAGGGTTCCAATATTGCTTTTTAGACTTCACCCAGATTTATTTGCTATTGGTTCAAAGAGCTAACAACTATTGAATGCAGAAAAGAATAATTAGATTTGAGTAACAAGACGGTGATAGATGGAAACAATTATTTAAGAGAAGTTTGCACACACAACCTTTTGTTAACACCGAAGGAAAAAAATTAAAGGACATAACCACATAATAGAATCAATAAAAGCCTTTTCTCAAAATGCAAAATCCAAGTAGGTAGAATACTTCCTGAGCAATGAGGAATTTGTGCAGAGAATAATGAGAGTTTCATCGTAAGAGTACCTGATAGAATGGTAGCCATCCTTTTACTAGCAATCAAGGAAAATATTGAAATGGGATCTGTAATTTTTTTGGACTCGTGCAAGGCATACAAGACTGATGAATTAAGAGCTGCAAATTTAAAAAAATTCGGGATCAGTTACAGTTATAAATTTGTTGACTTGGATACTAGTGCATACACACAGAACATCGAAAGATTATGGGGCCCGACGAAATGGCAATGCAAAAGCATCGCGGAACTGCAAAACAGCACGTAGACCTTGTATTTATGCAAATATATGTGGTGGCGTCTTCATAAAGAAGACATATTTATATTGATTTTGAATGCCATTAGGAAGTTTTGGCCCCCATTATAGTGTTATTCTTTTTAGGTTTTTCATTTAAATAGCTTTTTTGTTGTTGTTGTTAAAATAATTAATTTAAAGTGCCTTTATGTTTAGTTATTTTTGCAACTAAACTGTACCACAAATTTTTTTGATCATATGTTCTGAAACATAAAATTTTTTTTTTTAAATTTTTGTTTTAATTCATATTAAATATGTACTGGTGAACAACATGAAATGATTTGGTGTCAATTTTGCAGTTCGTACCAACTTTTCTGGTAATCCTTATTTAATAATTAAAATTTGTGTGTTTTCTTTTGATATGTTGATAATGTTTCCTGTCTTACGATTAATAGAGATAGTTAGGAAATTTTCTTAAAGTTTTAAAAGTCACCAACTTGCATATGATAAATAACTTTTACCTTTTAACGCCTAAATATATAATCGCCTAATTGCACCTAGGTGGTCATGTTAATACACATGTACTGAAATTCGCTTTGTGGCCTCTTTCCTTGATGCTTTATGTATGTGTTTCTGTTGCTTAATAGTTAATCTAGCTGTGTTTCAAGTATAGTGCTCTAGACCAGAGATTTTTAATAGAATCAATAGGCGATCAATAAACAAATAATCACTGACAATTGACTGACAGAATCAAGATCCCATTGCTTACAAATAAATTTTTGCTAACAAAATGAATAATAAATTGTTGTTGTTGCTTTTCTTCCGTTTTCTGACGAAGTCAGACAAGGTCCAAAAGACCATTGATTCTAAGAAAGTCGAGCACAAGGAGGGGATTGGAATAAATATCTCTCCCTAGAGAGGCCCAAGCAGCTTAATATGTGCTCGGCAGACACCTGTTTTCAGCACTTAGTGCATGTGGCAAAGATCTGAATGCCCTCCTTGGAAAAGAGGCTCATAATATGACCGCTGGCAATACATGATAGCACAGTTCGGGAGCACCTGTCACACTCAAGGGTTAAAGTCCAATCAGGCTTGTTGTCCAGGTACCAGAGATAAGTAGGAGACACCAACCACTCCACTATGATTTGTGGTGTTTTCAAATTATATAATTACAGATAGGTAAGGGCGAAAGAGGAGGAAGTTAAAAGGCTACCACCATCTTTTGCTATTTGTCTGCCATTTCGTTGCCGTAAAGATCCACATGGGATGGGATCCACTGAAAATAGATATCATGATGCTAAAAAATTACGTGTAGTTTTTGTAGGACAGAGATATTAGTCATATCACCCTCGCAAATCTAATTATTAAGATGATGGAGTGAGCTTCAGCTCTCGGATAAACTCCATACGTCTTCAGAATTATTCTCTGTTAGTATAGCCTCTAGTCCTAAATTGATTGCTGTCAGCTTACTTCTGAAAACTGAACAGTGATCTGGATTGAGTGTCATTTTTCTTCGGGAGGGTCTCAATATAAATACAGTCAAAAGTCGTTAATTCGGACACCCATGATCCAGAATGATCTATAATCCGGACCTCAAAGCTACAAACTTTCTGCGCATGCACAGAGTCGTAGCTAGGGTTTTCAGCGCCCAGGGACAACTGAAGATTTCGCACCCCCTACTGCTTGCCAAGGATGGAAAACATTTAATTCTAAAATGTCGTAACATCAGTTTGGCGCCCCTTGGATTCTGCGCCCGAGGACAGGTGCCTCCTCTAGCTACGCCCCTGCACATGCGTCACGTTGACGCATGCGTGTAAGACCTTTACGGCTGCGAATATGCGTGTGCGCATGCCCAAAATACGTTTACGCATGCACGTTTAACGTATAATGGACGATATAAGCTAAGCTAAAATTATCTAATTTAGTTAATGTTGCAGATTGCGCTGTTCCTTAATCTTCGAATTGGATCCGGCTTATTATTTTTTGCAGACTGTTAGAGCAATTTTATAAAAGTAAGCTTGAACTTTCGATTATGTCAAATAGAATTTCCGATATATATTTACTAATATGTAAAGGATCTACAAAGCAAAAGTATGTTTCGAAGTCCATTAAAAAAAAAGTGGAATTGCTGCAAAAAATGGATAAAGGCATATCCTTTGTTTATCTAGCCATTCCGAAATCTGTTTATCAATTTCATGCGGCGCGCAATGAATTGGAAGTTGATCTGTCAGCACTATCCTTATCTTCAGGGCAGATGCTTTTATTTTATTTGGCTTATAATTCCTTACTAAATGTAGTATTTCATCTCGATGTACTCCATCCTTGATATGATTTAAATCAAATTCCTCGTCATTATAATTCGCTTCCGATAGCGAAGAAAGTAAAGTAAACAAATAAATATTAAACTTTTTTTTGTAAATTTTGATACCCTTTAGATCATAATTGTTCTTTATTTCATAAATTACGGTTTCATGTTTTTAATTTTACAATTTCTGCATGCCATCTCACCAGATTTAAACTGATGATTTATAATCCGGAAAAATCGATAATCCAGAATCGCCAAAGTCCCGACGGGTCTGGATTAACGACTTTTGACTGTACCATTACCTGCAATAGTCAGAAATTTTGCTGCCGTCTGTGAAGATCTTGGTAGCATTTTTGGAAATATTGTCTATTGCCTCCAAAGTCAGCTGTCTAAGGTGGTTGGTAATACAGTCAAAAGTCGTTAATCCGGACCCGTCAAAGGACTTCGGCTGGTCTTATTTCGGCTGGTCAATTATAGCTGGTCTGTCTTCTAGTCTGAAGAGGCTGTAAATAGGCCTCAAAAAGGGCTGTTTCCATAGCGTAGCTGTTCCTCATGCCAGTAACAATATGGGCAGTACTTAAATGAACTTTTTCTAATTTCTTCAGGTTGGAATTAGAGGCACAACTATAAATTGGGTACCCGAACTCGAGTATGGGATGAAAGAGTGCCAAATAAGTATTTATGAGAGTAGTTGCATTATGTCCCCAATCCTTACTTGCAGTGTATTTAAGTATTTTAGTTGCTTTCTACTTTTCAGAACAGTATGTTCAATATGCTTGGGACATGTGAATTCAGGGTCTAGGATAATCGCCAGATATTTAGGGTGCTTCTTGTAGGTAAGTTCCTGATTATTAAGCTTCAACTTAGGCTGATATTTGTTAATGTGCTTATTTGTAGTAAAGAAAGTAACAATTGATTTGGCTGGGATAAAACATAGTTTCAATTCTGCAAAAACCTTTGACAAAGCTGTTAGAGAATTATAGAGTTTCAATTCTATTCCAGTTATATTAGTGCTAGAGCTCCAGAGAACAATGTTGTCTGCAAATATTCCAATTCTTACATCCGAAGAAGGCACTTTCTCCAAACCAACTACAGCCAAAAGTCGTTAATTCAGACACCCATAATCCGGAATGATCTATAATCTGGACCTCAAAGCTAAAATCCTTCTGCGCATATGCGTGTGCGCAAGCGCAGAATACGTTTTCGCGTGCGCGTTTTATGTATAACGGACGGTATAAGCTAAAATTATCTAATTATCTATTTCAGTTAATGTTGATGATTGCGTTGTTCCTTAATCTTCAAATTGGATCTGGCTTATTATTTTTTTGCAGACTGTAAGAGCAATTTTATAAAAGTAAACTTGAACTTTTGATTATGTCAAATAGAATTTCCAATGCTGGAGCTCTCAAAGGATCTACAAAACGAAAGTATGTTTCGATGTCCATCAAACAAAAAGTGGAATTGCTGCAAAAAATGGATAAAGACATGAAGAAGGTGACAGAGAGGTTAGTGAAAACGAAAAAATTTCGATTGACAAGTTAGTCGGTATTCTCGGCACAGCAATTACGGGACTTGAACAGTGGAACTTTGTAACTGAACAAGAAATTATGTCTGTTTATGAATTAAAAAGAAAGTATTATCACATAAAACGAAGCAACTTAAACAACTTACATTGAAAGAAATGTTTAATAAGTAAAGAAATAAATATTAAGCTTTTTTTTTTTTTTTGTAAATTTTGATACCGTTTAGATCACAGTTGTTCTTTATTTCATAAATTACGGTTTCATATTTTTAATTTTAAAATTTCTGAATTCCATCTTATGAGATTTAAACTGATGATCTATAATCCAGAAAAATCGATAATCCGGAATCGCCGAAGTCCCGACGAGTCCGGATTAACGACTTTTGACTGTATATACATGGTGAAGAGCATAGCTAAGAACCGATCCCTAAGGGACGGACATTTTGGCTAAGTTTATAAGAGTCTGAAATAGTTTTAACTTTTACCTTAATATGTCTTTGCTGCAGAAAGTCTAATATCCATAAATAAAGTGTTTTCTCGAAGTCATGCCATGCAGTTTTAAAATCAATTTGTGCTTCCAAAATGTATCGAAGGCCTTCATGAAGTCCAAAAGGGCAGCCACTGTATGATGAGTAGGTTTAAAATTCTGAGCAACTCTTATGGTTTGGCAGAAATACATAATTTGATCTATATTGCTATGGCCACTTCTAAAGCCATATTGTTTGCTAGGTATCTAGGTAATACTGGACTCGTAATAAAATCATTTTCGGTAAAATTATATCTACGGGTACCCCTTTTAGATTTTTGGCGGCACATGGATACTGAGTTTGTGCAATTCTTTGACTTGTTATTTTGGCTTGTGCAGCCAAAATAACAAGACAAAGAATTTCACAAACTTGGTATCCATGCACACATCAACCTATTTTCACTTAAAAAAAAAAAAAAAAAAAAAAAAAAAAAAAAAAAAAAAAAAAAACCCGAATTGCACAAACTTTGTGCACTCCCTTGCATTTATCCGTGTACACATCGAACTATATTCACTTAAAAAGTCAAAGGAGCAGCCAAATATATATATATATATATATATATATTGTTTCTTAAGAAAAAATTGAATTTAATTAAATAAATTAATTAAAATACAAATTTAATTAAATAATTCTTATATATATAATCTTATTAAACTACATTTTAAATCAATCTAAAAAATAATGTAAAAAAGGAAGTTCATCTTTGCACTATACAAAGGAAATATCCACTTACCTTATTTATGAATTAACACATCTTCAGTCGAAGAAAATTCTGTAACAGCATCCAAAAATTTCCTAAAATTATCTGAACTAGAATTTGCATACTGGGCGTTGCTACATAAATTCACAAAATAAGAGTAAAAAATATCCGTCTTAGCGTGGCATTGTGCAACTATATGCATTTCTTTTCTATAAACAGGACGCTTAATAATGGCTACTAAGTAAACCTTCATTTACAATCAAGTAATGCTTTTTTACGCCTTTCTTTCCAAATTGTACAGAACCTTCAAATTAATCTTACTTTGTATTTTACCATCTAAACCAGAAAACAAGTAATGTACTTCTTAACCAACACACACGACAAGCCTTTACAAATTCACCGCAATCGTGCAACCGATTACATCATAATAGGGTTTCCATAATATTCAACTACTGAGGCTAAGATAAATAAACCACTACTCTGAGATAAATGAAACTACAACTTGGCGGAAATTCGTTAAATTCACACAAAATATAACATAAATAAAAAGAAATTTGAAATTAAAAATTAAGGGGTTGAGTTACTGACCTTCAGGTGTAACACTAAATGTGTTCAAAATTTTGGTGGCTGTAAGTGCCATCATCTTCTCACAGTGCAGTAAACTCAAATACAGCTCCTGTGTTTTTTTAACAAAGATGAAATTTTTTAAAGTCACACAAATCATAAAATAAATAAAAAAGTTCAAAATTCAAGCTGCTAACAAATGTGTGCAAGACTGTGTGCATTCAAAATTTAGTGTCTCCAGGTGGCACTGTCATTTCACAGTGTGATGAACTCTTATATTCTTCATTTTTTAATAATAGATGTTTTATATGCGACATGTGCATACTTTTTAAATCTGATTTATAATAAAAATTATTTTGTTGTATATTCTTTGCATGTACAAAATAGCTGCAGCGGCAGCGCCAAACAGGCTATTGATATTTAGATATTTAGTGATACGGAAGATGAGCATAAATCTCACCTACGTACTGTTTTTGAAAGATTAACTTCATATGGTTTGACAATTAACGCTTCGAAATGTGTTTTCGGCGTTCCGGAAATATCTTTTTTAGGCCATATAATCAATAAAGATGGTACCAAGCCTCTGACGAACAAAGTGGAACCGATACTTAACTACCCACTTCTTAAAACGGAAAAGATTTGCAGAGATTTTTAGGATTTTAAAATTTTTACCGTCGATTTTTACCCAACGTAGCCCAGAATCAAATACATTTAACTTCGTATTTAAAAGGGGCTAAGAAAAATGATAAAACAATCCTGAATTTGTCTGAGGAAGCGCGGAGTGAATTTCAAAAGTGCAAACAGCTAATCGCTAATGCTGTTCTTTTGGCACACCCGAAGAAAGATGCCCAGTTGGTTTTACAGGTTGATGTGTCAGACTTCGCGATCGGTGGAACGCTATCACAAATAGTTGATAGAAATTTACAGCCTCTCGCATTTTTCTCGCGAAAGCTTTCGCAGGCGGAAAGGAACTATAGTGCGTATGATCGAGAGCTATTGGCAGCTTATGCTGCTATTAGGCATTTTAAGCATATGTTGGAAGCATGGAACTTTTCTTTAATCACCGATCACAAACCGCTCACGTATGCATTCCGACAGTGTTTGGATAAGTGTTCACCTCGTCAGGCTAGGCAGTTAGACTTTATCTCCCAATTCACCACTGAAATTCGCCATATAAAAGGTTCGGAGAATATCGCTGCCGACGTACTTTTGCGTATAGAAGCAATAAGCATGCCTAACCCTATCGACTATGAGGAAATCGCTAAAATGCAAGAAATCGACCCAGAATTACAAACATTGCTTAAAGAGTCAAAAGTTCTACATCTCAAAAAAGTTACCTTACCGAATTGTAGCTTACCGATATATTGCGATGTGTCAACAGGTAACGCCCGTCCTTACATTCCTCCGGCATTCCGTGAGAAAGTTTTTGCCACCTTGCACAATTTGTCTCACCCCGGCATTCGCGCATCAACAAAGTTAGTATGTTCACAGTTTGTTTGGTCTTCCATCCGCAAAAATTGCGCGAAATGGGCACGGCAGTGCATTCCGTGCCAGAAAGCAAAAGTAAGCAGGCATACTAGAACCCTGTTAATGAAGTTTCCAGACCAATCACAGAGGTTTGATCACGTCCACCTTGACCTTGTTGGTCCCCTACCTCCTTCTCAAAATAATTATTACTGTCTAACTATGATAGATAGATTTACTAGATGGCCCGAAGCAGTACCCATACCAGACATAACAGCACGCACAGTAGCACAGGCTTTCTATGACCACTGGATTACTCAATTTGGTTGTCCGACTGTTATTACTACCGACCAAGGGCGACAGTTTGAAAGCGGCTTATTTCGAGCCCTTTCCCAATTATTGGGAATCAAGAGAATCAGGACGTCTCCGTACCACCCACAGGCGAATGGACTGATCGAGGAATTCCACCGTCCTTTGAAAGCTGCCTTAAAAGCGCACGATACCAGTGACTGGGTGGCTGCCCTTCCAACGCTGCTGATGGGTTTCCGCGCCGCTCTCAAAGAGGACATAGGAGCAACCACTTCTGAACTGGTGTATGGAAAGACTATCCGTCTCCCAGGAGAATTTTTCAATCCGACACCTCCGGATGCGTCCCCTAAACAGTTTGTGGAGGATTTAAAATCTCACTTTGCCAGTGTCCGCCCGACCACGACTTCTAGCCACGGCCAGCAAACATGTTTCATTCATCCACGCCTTCACAAGTCCACATATGTGTTTGTTCGACACGAAGGAGTTAGAAAACCACTTCAAACTCCTTATGATGGACCATTTAAGGTGCTAGAAAGACAAGATAAAACGTTTGATCTCGAAATAAACGGGACTAAGCAAACGATCTCCATAGATAGACTGAAACCCGCTTTTGTAACCATGGACTCTTCTCAAGTTGCTTCCAAGAGTGTGAAAAAAACTTCGGACATTTGTATCACCCGTTCTGGACGATTAATCCGACACCCGCATCGGTATGTCACATTTCGTTGACACTGCGGAGGGAGTATGCAGCTGCAGCGCCAAACAGGCGATACGGACTTAAAAACTGTACAGAAAAGCGCCAATTGGCGAAACAGTAAACCCATTTGGCAAACCTACAGGCTGACGGGAAGAGAAGAATTTTCCCTGGCAGTCAAGTGGAACTACTTCAACAAATGTGTGCGTCTCTGCTTCGCCAAGATATGTGAACTTGTGTACTCGCATCTGTACTGTGCTCTGAATTTCTTAAGCCGTTATAATGTACCCGGCAACTGTTACTTTTCCTTATTAAATTTGATTATTAATTGTAACATGTCTATCTTAACTAAGATTTTGGCTTTCCTAGTTAATGTTAGGGATATTTTCGTATGCACGTGTTACTCACACGTACATCATAGCCATAAAGCTTTTTCATACATAGTAATGTATGATAGTGTTTATGGCTATATAATATACATTCACTCAATCTGTAATGAAAAATACTGTGCTAGATTTCTTAACATTTTCATTAGCGAGCCCTTTTGATCGACGATATTTTTTCTGTTGCATATTTCAGTAAAGATATAATTTCTTAAGTATCAGATTTGGAACACATTAAGTAATAAATTTGAGAACTGGAATTGATTTAAAAACCCCATAAGTGGTTGAATAAAGAAATGCCGTACAAAGTCTGAGATCCAGAATCTCTAGGAACTTTAGCGACTCCAGATTTTTTAAATTTGCAGAATTTGGATCATCAGTTTAAATCTAGTATGTAAGATGACTGGTAGACATGAGAACATTGGGTCTTTACTTATTGTTCAGGTCAAATAGAAAAATGCTAACTCTTCTCACAACCACTCAAGGGCCAAAAATGTGACTCTGGCCAACATCATTACGTCAGTCAATATTGTCATTGACCACCATGTGTCACTCCGTTGCGAGCAAGTGTTTGAAAGGGATACGCAAGAACTGCAGTTAGTTGCATTTACTTCACACCTGCTTTCTTTTGTTTAGTATTATACTGTCTATTGCTAAACTTTGTAAGGGGAAGATATTTTATCCTTATTCTATCCTTTGTCTGGTGGTCCAGATTTCAAACTTTTTACTGTACCTCTTAAAATAAATTCTAACATATATAATAAAAACAAATTTGAAAAAGCCATGAATTTGCAGTAGTTAAAAAAAATAGTCAATTAGAACTTTGTAAGGTATAAGCACTTTAAGAAATCTATAATTTATGTATAAATAAAAGCGTTAGTTATACGTTATGTATGTTATATGCCACTAGTTAGCTTTGAATAAAAATTATTCAGTTTTTATACAACCTTCAGTTTAAAAATTGTAAATTTATTTTTAGCTTCGCATTGAAATAACAGACAGAGTTGGCATTAGGATTTTTGATGCCTTGTGCAATCACTGTAATTCCAAAATTCTGTTGCCTGGTACCTCTCTAAATTCTATAAATGTGCTTAAACTGTGCTGCATGGTTGGGTAGCAATGGCATTGATGCCAGCCGTGATGACTGATTAATGGATATGCTTCCTTTAATGCATTTATTTCTTTTTTACATTTTTTTGTATTTATTAATGTGTTTAAAAATTTGTTGTATTAATGTTCTGAACTCGTTGCATAGATATTGTATTTATATGAAGTTAAAGGATGTTTTCACTGGTATGGGGATCAGAGTAAGCATCATGTCATAATCTAACTTTTAGTTAAAAATATCCCAAATTAGTAGATCGTTTCATTGAATGACTGGTTTTACAAAACTTCTAAAATTAGCATCTGATGTATAGCATAATTTATTGATCAGAGATCTGTTGTTGTGTTTTAAGTACTGTATTCTAAATGAAAAATTATTTGCCTACATTATTATGTTTTAAAACTGTCATACTTAGATAATTAGGGAGGATTATAGCAGGGTGGTGTTTGTATTTTTCATTATCATTTTTTAATTTTGCAGTGGTATATATTTTGTCATAAAATTAAGAATTAAATTTGTAATTAAGAGTTATTAATCTTAAGAGTGTTATTAATCTGATTTTTCATAGCAGAATGTAAGGTTTAAAATATCTGAATGTTTATTTATTTCTTACTCTCGTAGTAGATGGGGATTGTGTTTTTAAACAGAAGTATTTATGATGTTAAATGTGTTATTAAACAAACCAACAAGTCTCCCTCCATCATGGGGGGGTTGGAACTTTGTATCCCATTTTTAAAATAAAGAGAGCATAATTGTAATTTTATTAAATTTCATGTATAATGTTAATGAAGTTATAGACATATATACCTTGGACCAAATGAAATTACATTTCATACGATTTTGCTGACCAAATATAAGAAAGTTTTAAAAATAAGGTAACATGAAGAGAATTGCACACATGTGTACATAATATGTGCCCACTTTTTTTTTCCCATAAGCTCTGGAATATAATAGGATATTGCTTATACAAATAATTTTTTAAAGCTCTTATGATGATATAAGCTACTAAGATACCAATATGGTTATCAGAAGAAATGCTGTATTAAATGTGCTGTTTAAAAAAAAAAAATTGAAAAGTTTAATGTTTCTTGTGTAAGTTTTTGAAATGCCATAAATTAAGTTAAAATTCATGCCATAAATTAAGAGATCTGCCACTGATGTTAATAGCTTGATATTTGAACTTGTTACGATTTTTATGCTGAAGTATTATCATGCTTAACTGAAAATTTTTTTCATGTCTGTATTATAAATCATTAAATATTCAGTATTTTCTGTTTATCTGTAACCCGTTTCTGAAAAGTCACCAACTACTGGTGGCTAATTTTTCTCCAAGCTAAGGCACAAAAGATGTAAGCCATTTTCAAAAATGGCAGTGCACAAAGAATTACATAAAACAACAACTAATTAACAAAATTTAAAAATACAAGAAAATCCTTAATAAAACACTGTTTTTTACTTACATTTAAACACTTACTTGTCCTCCCCAGCAATCTGTTGCTTCAAAAATCATTGGAGAATTGCACAAATGTCAATCTATAAAATTTACTTGTTTAAAAAGTACAGCTTCATGGAATTTGAATTTTTCTTTTCTGAATTGGTGGGAAAAAGGCTGTATTTCTGAAGAAATTCAATACTTTCTTTTTGTAAGCCAGCAAACTTTGCAGTCCTATTATGATTTCTTATGAGAGGAAAAAATGTACTCAAATGCAATAAAAATAAACATTTATCAGAAAGACAGCTGTCAGATATGAAAGCAGAAATCAGCTCTCATTTTCTGTGTGCATGCACATTCTTGGGTTGCCAAAAATGCATTTGGGGACATCATGGGTTGCCTATTTTGGCGACATAATTCATAGCCTCATAAATATATTCAGAAGGAGGTATGTATAATTAGCAAGAACCAAATATTCTTTATCTATATTTCCTTTAAATGCATATTAAAATAAATTAATGTTCTTTAATTTCAACAAGAGAACTACATCTACTACTTCAGCATAAATGTTTTCAGAATTTTTACATTAATGAGGGTATAAGAAAAGCTTAATTTTTAGAGAATTAATCTAAAGTGATAAAAGATTTATAAAACCTAATAGAACTGTAAAATTCTGTTGGATTGTTCAGTTTATTTTACACATATTGAGACTAAATTCTAGCCATTATCAAATAAATTTTATAGGACAAATTAAAAAAATAATTTTATAAAGAGTTTAAGTATTCTAAACCTTACAGTCTGCTTTTGAAAAAACTGGCTGCTAAATAAAATTAAAGATTTTCAGGATGCTGCATTTAATTTTATTATTTGACTTTCAAGAGTTGTCAGAAATTCATACCGGTGCAAAAATTATAAAATCATAATTAGTGGTACACCTGCATGCAATAATATATTAATGAATTTCAGCTTACCTAAAACTTATAATTTTAAAAGTGAGTTTTATGATTATCTTTTCGATTATAAAATAACTGAAATTTGGGTAATTAAAGAATATGCCAATGAAAATATTTTAAATGATAGAATAAAGTTTCTACTTTTTTTTTTTTTTTTTTTGACAGAATCTCAATTATCCTGAACAAAAGGTGGTCACTGTCGGTCAGTTTCGAATTGGACTCTGCCATGGTCATCAGGTTGTGCCGTGGGGTGATCCAGACAGTTTGGCACTAGTACAGCGGCAGTTGGATGTGGATATTCTAATATCTGGTCATACACACAAATTTGAAGCCTATGAACATGAAAACAAATTCTTTATAAATCCGGGTTCTGCCACTGGTGCCTATAATCCTCTGGATAGGTAAGTGACTTTCACAAGATGCAGTTTTGTTTTGTATGTAGTCATTTTTTGTAGTCATTCATCATATAAATAAAAATTACATCAGATTTTGTTTTAATATGATTTAGCCCCAGTCTAGTAACATTAAAATACAGGGTTTTATAAAGTCCCGGACCCATTTTGATGTTTATTAACTCATAAAATAATATAGATTAAAATTAATAACATAAATGGTTAGATAGACCCAAAAAGTTTCATGACCCTTGTCAATGAACTTCCACGTGTGCCCCCTTCGTTGCACGGAGAATATCAAGTTGATATTCAATTTCACGCCAGGTACCGCCATTATATCAGGTGATCTGAGTGGCCAAGGAAATGGACCTCCTCGCCCAATCCATCTTCCTGTAAAATGGTCATTCAAAGAACTACGAACGATGGTACTCCAATGAGGTGGTGCACCATCTTGTTGCAAAAAGACATGTGGCTGAAGCTCTTCTAGTTGTGGAAATACGAAGCTTTCCAACATGTCTAAGTATACGACTGATGAGACCGTCTTTTCTGTAAATAAAAAAGGCCCAATGACTCGGTCCACACCACACATTAACCTTTGAGGAATCCCTTTGTGCCTCACATTATTCATGGGGGTTTTCAGATTCCCATATGCGCACATCATGGCGATTAACAATGCCAGAAAGATGAAAGGATGCTTCGTTGGAGAACATTATGTGCTTCAGAAATTAAGCATCATCTTCTAGCCTCAGCATATCTGTTGCAAAGGCCATCCTCCTAGGCCTGTCGTCCGGTTCCAAAACTTGAACAATTTGAACTTTGTATGCATGCAGTCTTAATTTTTTTCTTAATAACCTTGTACACCCTCAAAATTGGCATATCCAATTCTCTTGCCGCTGATCTTACAGATCTTATAGGATTGTGTAAAAATGTCTCTCTAACATGATCAACATCAAAATCACTTGTGTAGGGACATCCGGAACATTTCTTATCTGCAATACTTCCAGTTTTTAGAAAATTCTTTTTCTACCGCAAGATGCTGCATTTGGATGGAGGATCTTTTTGGTAAATTCTTCTGCAATTTCTCTGTTTGCATTATGGATTTCGTTTCTGTGAGCCATCATAAAATCTGTGCTTTCTGTTGTAGTGTATGCATTCTCCTTAATGTCTGGTCGAATAAAACATCACATACAAAAGTGCTAGAACAAACACATCAAAAGCAAACATAAGTAGTTGCCAAAAACAATAAAGAGAAAAATGCAATTAATAAGCATACAATATTTAGAAATGTACAGACATTTAGACTGGAAAATGAAATTATCTGAAATTAACCACACGCACAGACGATATTTACAAAAGTAAAGACATTCAAACCTGAAAAGGAAAATATATAAGTTATTCCATCAATAAATGACATAAGTTTGTTTATATCTTCATTATTTTATGAGTTATTAAACATCAAAATGGTTCCAGAACTTTATAAACACCCTGTATTTATTTTAAAAAAGCATAAACATGTTAATATTTAAAACAATTTTCAAGTTAAAAAATTAATCGTTGAAGACTTTTAGAAAAGCAAGTGATTAAAATTATACAGTTTACCAGAGATTAATTTCTAAAATTAATAGAGGCATTGTTTTAAGGAATGCTGTTGGAAAGCTAAAAAAGAATGAGTATGATGATAAGTAGCTAAAATTAACATATTACAAGATATATAAATAAATAGCAACAAATGATATTTAATGATACATGTATAGTAAAAGGTGCTTATTGGTGATCCTGCCTCACATTATTGCAATGATAAATGTGTTTGACACCAAAAATTTTTTGGTAGTGAAACATCTTCAGGTGCATCTTTACCCATGGTTGTGTCAAGTATAATATTCTCTCTAGCAATCTGTAAATTTTATTAAAATCTTGCACCTGTTGTCTGCAATTATCTTCAGTAAATGTTTCACAACTTTGTTTTTAACTTTAAAAAAAATATTTTATGTCAAATGCCACTGACAACCCATTGTTCAGATAATATCATCTGCTAACCATTGTATGTCTTGGATAACTTAATTTCCATTCCATGCCCATTTTAATAAAAAAATGCAAAATAACAGTCTCAGTTGACTGAAAGGTCACTTCACACACACACACACAAAAATATATATATATATATATATATATATATATATATATATATATACATTCGTGTATTGTATCATCAATCATTTTGAGATAAATGTTATTGCTTATGGTTATCTCATAACCATAAGAAAATTCATAAACCTGGATCAGTGAATTGACCTTTAAATCATGATTTGAATTTCTAAATTTCGTCTTCTACGGTTTTATAATAAATAAGGTCTGTTATTTCTCAAAAATGCCATCTAAATGCATTTCAAACAATTAAAACTTAAATATTTATCGGTGTTGTATCTTCATACTTATCGTTGTACTTATTTGTCCAAGATATTCTCAAAACTTGATAAAAATATTGAAAAGGTAATAAAGTGGAAACATGTGACTTTAGAACTCACCAAAAATTGGATGTTATTAATATAAACTAGAATAAGGTGAAAAGAAATGTATCATGTTGGAGGATTTGGTACTGTATCTTTTACGATCAAAAAGCTGAAAGAAAGACTGCAGAATTTTGTATCTGAATCTGCTCTTTTTAAAAGTATTGATGTTTGGCAAAGATTGAAAAAAAAAAAAAAAAAAAAAGTCTTAAGTTCAACCAGTTTAGACAGTGTAAATTATTTGTGCAAACAGATGTTGAGGGCTATTTTCAGATGGAAAAAAAGAACCAAATCTACGAAACGAACATTCAAACTTATTCAAAAAGGTTTTGAGCCCTGACAAAAACTGTTTAAATATAATGAAATTGTGAATAATTAAGTTCCAGTAGTAGACTTTTGCATTTAAAGTTGATTATGTATTGTAAAGTGAAATTATTTTTGCCATTTATTCATCTAAAGTTATTAATGGATATAGTTGCTGAGATTTATGCATACCTTTCATGTCTAAGAAACTCTGCCTTTCTTTTTTGGTGTATTTCAGAATATATTCTATTATTTTTTAATTTTAGTGCTGTCATTCCATCCTTTGTCTTAATGGACATCCAGTCAGCTACAGTGGTGACATATGTGTATCAGCTTGTTGGCGACGATGTGAAGGTGGAGAGAATTGAATACAAGAAAGCATGATTAAAACTTTGATGTGTAACTTTGGAACTGCATTGCCATTCAACCACACTATTTGTGGTGTTTGTATATAATACATTATTAATTGTTGTAATGATTTCTTTTGTAAACTTAGAAGTATATATTCATCAATATTAAATTTGTTTAAATTGACTGTTATATGAAATATATTACCAGTATTTACAGTCCTTCTTTTTTTTCTTTCTATTTCAATATAGCACTTTTCCCCCTTACTTAAGAAGAAATTTATTTATGATGTCTTCTGCAGCTTTTGTTATGCAAATTAACATATAAAGCTAAACATATGGTATGAAAATAAGCATGTAGTGTGTTTGTTTTTCTTACAAGTTTTTGAATTGTTACATTAATATGAACAATTTTAAATATTCTGCTAAACATACCATACATAGAAATAAATAAATACCATATACATAGAAAATCCCGAAACATTATTTTCTATGTATGGTGGTGATACTAGGTTTGATGGTTAAAAAACCAGATTTTGATGCAAGGTATTCAGAGTCATTTCAGTATGAAAAATCTTTTGAAACTGCTAATTGACTGTAAGGATATCATTGAATAGGAAAGAAATACTGCTACTAGAAAGGTGTATTTGCTCATCTGTTATGTTTTGTTAGATGTGAAGTGTCAGAATACATTTTATAAGAATAATGTGTCCAAATCCTGGTTTAGAAAATATTGCATCATAATCCTCATAAATAAAGATGCTATCACGCATCCATTTATTTCAAGCTAACAACTGTTTAAATTATTTTTCTGCCAGCTGTATCATTGAAAGAAAGACACATTCCCCCCTCGTTCTAACTATACATTTCCAGTGTTGATGATTATGTGCCCACTATTAAGTGTTTATGCTGGTAATTGGCTATGAGTACAGGCATTTAACTAGGTTTGTATCTGGATTAAACTCATATTAAAGAAGATGAAGTGCATAATATTTGAGACCTACTGGGCTCTTGTCCACATTTGAAAATGCTTTTAATGTTATTCACTGCATATCATTTAATGCTGCAATGAAATAAAAATAACTATTAAAACCCTATCGTATCACTAAAGCCTAACCATTATGCATCTTGTTCGTGATTTGAAATACCACCTGTTCTGTTCCATCTTCGATAACAAAGGGGTATCACATATAACAATGCATGAGGATAGATGAAATTTTTTCAAAAAACAAGCTAGTCCATTACCTGCTATTGGAGGGTTCTTAGCCAAAACGTGTTCTGTATCCTGCCTAGGTACATGAGATTTTTTGAAGCATCTAAAAATGTTTCATTTGTAATGTTGTGTCTCATCTGTTTCTCCAAAGAACTGGTTACCACATAAGTCAACTGATCAGATATCCCCAAAATAAAAATTCTGGGAAATGTTCCTTTCGATGTGCTGCTGAGGGTAGCTGTAAATATGAAATGGGCTTTAAAATAATTTTTTTTTCTATTGTATAATGTGAGCGATTTTCATTTACATAATTAATAATTATACTATGACTTTAAATAGCACTGCTGTTTCAGGGGCATCTTATTGAAATGATTTGGCTGTTATCCAAGTTAAACAAGCACTTCTGCTACAGATAATACTGTTGATACAAAACTAAAAACTAACTGAGAATGCTAATTAGATTTCGGGTAACAAGGGATTTTTAGCCCATAGGCTGTTCATTGAATAGCAGATCATAAGGTCTTAATGGCCAAAAAGTTCTGCTAACTTATGCCTTGTCATTAATTGCATTCAGCAACTTGAACAGCTTTGACATGCATGTTGTCTTCCTTGTCGATAAACTTTTATTCAAGCATGGTGCTGAAAGATAGTAATGCACCTTGTTGGAATTTTCATATGATTACATATTTGGCCTATTATTTCTCACTTAAGAAGTAGTTTCATCAGATCATTATCCTGATATGCTTAAATTGTGTTTTTTTTTTTTTTTTTTTTTTTTTTTTTAAATTAGAACCAATGCATTCAAATGTGATTTTCCAGTTAAATGAACACTCTTGCACTAGAAGACTGCTGCATGAAAAGAAGATGGTTCTGAATTTGATTTATCTAAATTGTGGGATTTAGGAGATTGTGAGATTAATCACTTGTAGAAACTGCGTAAGGTGCCCATATAGAGGATTATTATTATTAAGAAGATCAGTGGAACCGAATCAACCAAAGTTGAATTTTTTTCCCCTTCCAGTATTTCAGAGGTTCGTAGGCTTTGGTTAGGAGAAAGAAAACTAGGAAAGAGCTAGCTAATATTGAAATTTCATTTGTAAAGCCTGTATGGCTTCAATGCTGTAGAAGTTCTAGATTTAACTTTCATTTAAAGGAAATCATAGGTAACCTAAAATATGTGCTTTATTGTAATAATCCTCAGAAAGCATAGGTTGCTATACCCATTTGATGGTATGCATATTTTTTTCAAAATTAGAAATTAGTGGAAGAATACGATATAAATATCGAGTTGTTTACTGTCATTGCACCTTCATCAGCATTGGTTAGATTAGATTAATTCATTAAGGCAAAGCAACTTTAGTGTTATCTGAAGAATCTGTGAGCAAAATTATATTTTTACTCCCCCCCCATAAAAACTGAATAATAGAGGGATTGATTTGAGAAAGTTTCACATGTTTAAGATATAAATTTAAGACATAATGAAGATCACAGTGCATATATAAAATTTAATTATGTTGAAAATATAATTCAGTTATCACAAAATGTCAAGAAGTCCTCATAACAGAACCTCCTTTTTCTTACCCTCATTGCAGTAATATTGAAAGAATTTGTGAGCCATGGTTGTGCTTAACAATACTATAAGAAAATCAACTTGATGAGTAATTATTTGTTAGAAAGTGACGTCTAACTGCCCAAAATTAAAGAAGCACTCTTTTAACAAATAATAGAGAAAAAAATTGATAGCTCAAAGGCTTTGGGTATACTTCACTATAAAAATTAACTTTGTTATGTGAAAACTTTTGTTAAAATGGTTTCTGTTATCCAAGTTAATTAAATGCTAAGTTAATTATTTAAACTTATGAACTTTATATACAAGTTAAATTCAAGATTTTAACTAAAAAAGAGTGGAGGAAGGGCTTAACGTGAGCCTTTAAGAGAATTGGACCCAGAGCCGTAGCTAGGGTCTTCAGCACCCGGGTATAACTGAAGATTTCAAGCCCCCCCTTTTGTCTGCCAAGAATGGTAAACATTTCATTTTAAAATTTCCTAACATCAATTTTGTGCCCCCCCCCGGATGCTGTGCCCGAAGACAGATGTCCCCCCTTTCTCGCCCCTAGCAACATCCCTGGTTGGACCCAGTAATATTAATTGACTTTTTCCCTCTCTCTACAGCATTATCTTTTATTTAGGCAGCCTCAGAATTCTTAATTAGGTTAGGTATGTATAAACATTATTATTAATACTATTCCATACATATGTAAGATACTTTGATATTGCTAAAATTCTGAGGACATAAACCCTGTTCGAAGATGAATGATTTAAATCCATCCACCAAATCATAGTTCAAGAAGACATCATGATACCAGCAAGAAAAAAATTTTTACTTCCCGGATCCATAGCTGAAAACAAAAATTTTCGGTACGGCAGAATAGACTATCCTAAGAACTGTAACGACCTCAAAGGAGTACTGAAGCCTGTGCACTCGTCAACCTAACGAAGACCGTCATCTGGGAGAAATTTGCCGACATAAGAGATAAGGAGGAAGATATTAGGAAAAGCGAAGTGCTTGCTATATGTTCTCCAGTGACCTGCGTTAAACGAACCAGTAGCCGTCTAAAGTCTATATCTTCGAAGAGCCTAAGATGTACGACAAAGACGGCATTTACTACCGGACAAGAGCTTTGTCAGTTCAAGGTGATGGCATCTGGATTATGTAGTGCACCTGTCACGTTCAAATGCCCAATGGAGACCAACCTGAGAGGTCTTTCCAACGAAACCTATCTAACATACAATGATGGCAACATCATCGTCAGGAAAAGTTTTGAAGAGTTTTGAAAATCTTAGAAAGGTGCTTCAGAAACTGAAAGGAGCCGTTCTAAAGTTAAGTCCTGCCAAATATAAGTTGTTCTGACAGGAGGTGACTTACCCTGGACATGTCATCACTGCCAAAAGTGTGTGTATGGATCCAGGCAAAGTGTCAGCAGTAAAAGATTGGAGACACCCCGAAAATGTCCATCAGCTGAGAAGTTTTTTGAGGCTTTGTTTATACTATAGGAGTTTGTGAAGGACTTTTCTATCCCAAAACCCCTTCACAAACTGACAGCGAGCAAGCAAAGCTCTTGGGAATGTTCTGTTCTTGAATGTGAGGATGCATTTAGCAGATTGAAGGAGGCTTAACATCTGCTACAGTACTAACGTATCCTCAGCTTGACACAGGATGCAAGCAATGAGAGCCTCGGTGCTGTTTTGTTACAAGAAATAAACGGTCAAGAACGTGTCGCAGCAAAGAAAATTGAAAGAAAGTGTCTATCTAAACAGAGAGGAATTACTGTGTCACCAGAAAAGAGCTCCTCACCATAGTTAAAGCCCTAGTATATTCCACCTTTGTACAGATCATGCATCGTTGACCTTGCTATTAAATTTTGAAAATCCAAAAGGTCAAGTAGCCAGATGGATGTAGAGACTCCAAGAATGTGACATAACTGTATGTCATAGAAAGGGATCTTCACACAGTAATGTCGACGCCCTGTCTCTTGCCCAGGAAGCTGCCGATGTTGTTCCAGAGTTGAAGTGAAATACGAGCTGGATAATCTGTGCGCACTAATGCACGTAATTTTGAGAAATGGAAGTTACGGAGAGAGCATCAGTTCTTAGCTTTTAGTACCTCCGTGGTAAGCTTTGCTCTTTAGATGCACTTCACATTGCATTGTATTGTATTTAACCTTCTTAATAGTTCGAAGTGGTAACTGCTGATTGTGCTCTGTTATACTGAGAACATCTGTACAAGTATTTTTATGAAAAGTTCCAGAAAAGTAAAGTATTTCATTTGGGAAAAAATATTCTACAAGCTGTCATCAGTTCTGTATGCATTCTATCCATTACGAACCTGTGCGCATGCAACAATATACTACGGCCATAATAAAAAGTTTTATTTTTATAAATATGGCTTTGCTAACAATGATGATATTGTTTGCAAGAAAATTACATGTACATGTCCAATATGAAAAGTGATAATTTTCTGTTAACAGGGCTCCAATCGCCAAATGTGTGCCAGAGCTCCAAATGTGGTAGCCTGTTTATATCACGTCATGAATGGTACAATGTTTGTTGTTGTTACTAATATCCCTTGTCTGTTGTAATCAGAACAAGCCCACGAATTATCATGGTAAACAGTCTGTCGTTTACGAGAGCCTTGAGCACCATATAGGTGACAGTCTGAATTTAAGCTCAGTTCTGCTCCAGTTTTGAAAAAGAGCAACCCGAGGGGCGGGCCTGATGATCTCCTGCCCCTCTTCCCCTACCACTTCTCTCGCTGTATTTTGAGTGCCTCCAAGGTTCACAGATGCTATACTAACATCCATACCTTATCCGGAATTTGAATCCGGACCCTTCGGTAATGCAATCAGCGTCGCTAGGCACTTTATCATCTGTTCAATGTTTAATGTGCGCAATGCCGAGGCTATCCGCAATATCGAACATCAGTTTTCCCCATGTACACGACGATCTGTTTCACTTAAAGAATCAGAACTTCGCAAGTCTGGCATTGCTCACAGCTTCGGTACTGCGCATATTAAACATTATATATACAGACAAAAGTCGTTAATTCAGACACCCATAATCCGGAATGATCTATAATCCGGACCTCAAAGCTACAAACTTTCTGCGCAGGCATCGCGTTGATGCATGCGCATAGGTGTTTACGTGTGTGCATAAGACCTTTACGACTGCGAATTTGCGTGTGCGCAAGTGCATAATACGTTTACGCATGCGCGTTTAATGTTTAACGGACGGTATAAGTTAAGCTAAAATTATCTAATTCAGTTAATGATGCAGATTGCGTTGTTCCTTAATCTTCGAATTGGATCCCGCTTATTATTTTCTGCAGACTGTTAGAGCAATTTTATATAAGTAAGCTTGAACTTTCGATTATGTCAAATAGAATTTCCGATATATATTAACTAATATGTAAAGGATCTACAAAGCGAAAGTATGTTTTGAAATCCGAAATCTGTTTATCAATTTCACGCTGCTCTGCGGCAGGGGGAAGGGGAGAAATGCCGTGGCGCGCAATGAATTGGAAATTGATCTGTCAGCACTATCTTTATCTTCAGGGCAGATGTTTTTATTTTATTTGGCTTATATTTCCTTACTAAATGTAGTATTTCATCTCGATGTACTCCGTCTTTGATATGATTTAAATCAAGTTCCTCGTCATTATAATTCGCTTCCGATAGTTACGAAGGTGACAGAGAGGTTAGTGAAAACCAAAACATTTCGATTGACAAATTAGTCGGTATTCTCGGCACAGCAATTACAGGACTTGAACAGCGGAACTTTGTAACTAAACAAGAAATTATGTTTGTTTAATAGAATTAAAGACAAAGTATTGTCACATGAAATGAAGCAACTTAAACAACTTACATTGA
Organism: Stegodyphus dumicola; assembly: GCF_044657685.1. Classification (NCBI taxonomy): domain Eukaryota; kingdom Metazoa; phylum Arthropoda; class Arachnida; order Araneae; family Eresidae; genus Stegodyphus; species Stegodyphus dumicola. Next base: position 1,396,469 of record NC_140769.1, on the reverse strand, counting down.
AAGAAATGTTTAATAAAGTAAACAAATATTAAGCTTTTTCTTTTTGTAAATTTTGATACCGTTTAGATCATAATTGTTCTTTATTTCATAAATTACGGTTTCATATTTTTAATTTTGTAATTTCTGCATGCCATCTTACCAGATTTAAACTGATGATCTATAATCCGGAATCGCCGAAGTCCCGACGAGTCCGGATTAACGACTTCTGACTGTATATATAAATTTGAATTTAACAAATATTCTCTCATTCGTATAAAGCTAATTTAAATTTTAAATTATAAAAATTTAATTGTTTACAAATAAAAAATAAGTTATTGCTGCGAATTGGAGAAGTCACTCTACTTAACAGAGTTTAAAAGTAAGAAGACTGTAAATTTAGCTACCAATACGCACGGAGTTTTTATTAAACAATCAGAATAGTTCCACGTGAGCTCCCGAAGGCCCATATCATGCGTTTGTTTCACACAAACAACTGTTTTGGACAATTTTTCTGCCTGGTTTACTATTGAAAGAAAGACATGCGACTTTTTCCTTCCTTTTGAAAAAAAGTTGCAAGTTGTTCGTTTTCAATCAATCAGCTATCAGCGCCGAATGCTGTTAGCTTGTTTGTAATGGAGAACCAGTTTTCCCTGTGTTAACCCCAAAACGAGCTGTGGTGCTTGGCTGTTGTGACAAAGCAGAAAAATTGTTCCAAACAGTTGTTCTTTTGAAACAATCCGACATGTGATAGCAACCTTAGTAGCCCAGAGAATGTCCAGCCGGTAGTCCAGTTCCAGCCATGTGCGGTGTAGCAGTTCCGGAGTCACAGTAGCCGCGGTTATGGAGGCACAATTCAATATCACAGACGTTCCTTGAGTAGACTTTGTCTTGCACGCAGCCCCAAAAGAAGAAATCAAGAGGAGATTTAGAGATCACGTCGGGAGATTTTGGTGGCCAGGCAATTGGCGACCGCGCCCTATCCATCGGTTAGGGAAAGTTGTATCTAAAAATGCACGAACATGCTTGCCCCAGTGAGTCCGTGGTTTGAATCCCGCAAACGGGCTGGCTGCATGGGTGTTTTCGTGGTTTTCCCCATGTGTAACGTGTATACGAGCCAGTTTACCTTAGAAAGACCTCCACGAAGGCATCCTTCTCCTTAGGCAGATAGCCCTAGTCTGCTTTGCCATAATTAAAATACACATCTATTAAACATTTTATATAATTTTTACTCATTACCCAAATTAATTTTTTTTTTTTTTTTTTTTTTTTTTTTTATATAACGTTAGGTTGAATAGGTTTCTTTTAAAGAATCTATCTCTATATATAAAAGGAAGGTGGTGTTGGTGCATTTGATTATGGCAAAGCACACTAGGGCTATCTGCCTAAGGGGAGGGATGCCTTCGTGGAGGACTTTCTAAGAGAAACTGACTCGTATACACGTTACACATGGGGAAAACCACGAAAATGTCCATGCTGTCAGCCCATTCGCGGGATTCGAACCTCGGACCGAACTACCAGTGTTCAGCGACTATACCGCTCGGCCGCTGGTGAGCTGATGTAAAAGGAAGAGTCTGTCTGTATGTGTGTGTCTTTCGTTCGGGCTGCGCGTAAGCTAATAGACCCAAGGCTAGAGCCAGTGCAACTCGAAGCGGTTTTTTTAAAATTCGAATGAGATTTTTTTTTAATTTTATGTGTTTTGATGAAATTGATAATTCAACAGTGACAATGGCACGCAGCCATTATTGCTGATATCAGCACTGACGCCACTTCGAAAAACGAGGGCAATAATTCTGTACAGTTTTTAAATTTAATGTTTCTCTTGGATACTGGATGTTTGTCGAGAGAAGGTAACGGGTAAGCTTATTTAATTATTGGGATAATTAATGTTTGTAATAAGGGATGTTGCTTATTTTATTGTAATATATAATTCTTTTTTTTTTTTTTTTTTTTCCTCGATAACGTTGTTCTATAGAGTAAAATTCTGTGCAGTTTTTTAAATTTAATCTTTGGCGTTCCCTTTAGGCATTTTCCCGGTACATTTAAAAGCCAGATGAAGGCTGGCCGCATAGCTGCTAGTAATGCGTAAAACAAGTATATGTTTAAATAGAATGTGTAGATTTATGATAAGGATGTTATTAATGTATAAAATGCAAATCTAATTCTATTTTAACGCCTCTGCTTGAGTCGAAAGAATTTGCCTGCAGTTCCAAGTTTCTTTTTTTCTTCTTTTCTATTTGCCTGTTAGTAAATTACATATTTTAAATCAGATGGTAAATATGATGAGCCAGTATGCAATTATTTTGATGAAGTTTTTTTTTTTGGAATATTTAATTAGGCTTATGAAATATTCATTCGAATCATTTTATACTTTGACTGAGAACAGGAAAATTGTAGAAATATTTTTGTGAGGATATTTCTAGATTGTGTTATCTATCAAGCATACAGGGATTTAAAGATGATTTGAAGACCACATTGGAACATTCTACGTCATGTAAAATAACACTTTCTTAGCCCCCTCTAAAAAAATAAAATAAAATTAAGAAGATTCGTTAGGGCTATTTCTAACCATTCTTCACATACACGAACAAACAAACTTACGAACAAATTATCTGAATAATAAACGCTTCGGATGACGAATAGTGTCTCGAGTTAAGAACACTCATATATATAACATGATTTTTAAAGGTATAGAAGTATGCTTAAGCTATATAATTAATTAATACTCAGACACTTCTGGAAACATCATTTTAGTACTTTAATTAATTCTCTTTAACAAAACCTGACAGCAAGGACTTACATGATAATGAATTCGGCCTGCGAGAAATTATGACCAGACTGAATTGCAGACAGAGACTTTGAAACAACCTTTAAAACTTAAGGCTTTTTTTTTTTTTTTTTTTTTTTTTGTTATCTGTGGTGGTTGGTATGTTTGTAGGCAAAACTATGGTCTAGGAAGTTAATAATAAGGACAGGGAGAAGTTACTACAGAACAATAAAAATGAGCTCAGGAAGAAAGAACTGCGAGTTCAGAAGCAACAATAAAAGGCAACTGTGAAAGAAGGGGAAGAAGAAAGGAAATCGGCTGATCCTAATTTCCTAATCTGCGAAATTTGTGCAAAATGCGGTAACATGCAAAATCTTGCATTTTCGAGAAAAATACCATATCTCACTATAGTGGCAAGGAGGCAAGATTGCGCCTGTCGTTGGCAAGAGCCTCGGGTACCATACACATGACAGCACGACTTTGCTCAGTTCCGTCCCCAGTTTTGAAGCGGGGACACTCCAGAGAAACGGGTCCGAGGGTCTCTCACCCTGCTTTCCCTACCACCAACTTCTCAAGAGGACTTTCGGCTCGCCGCATATTTAGAGTGCTCCCATGCCACACAGACACTACGCATTTACAAACAGCCACGTCTTCTCCGGTATTCAAACCCGACACGGTAGTCAGCGTCACTAACCAATATCCCGGTTGGGCGACTTTTAAAACTTAAGTCACAAGAAATCACATTGGACAAATTTTGAGTGAAGCATAAACCAATTGAGTATTCAGCAGAATGGCGCTAAGAGGTTAAGAAAAGATGAAAGAAGGTGCCTTCTAAAAGGCAGTTAGCTGATTATTTTTATGGAAGGGAAATTCGTATTCAGACAATAATACTTTCATTATTGGTGGAGTTTAAAGCAATAAGAATCAGCGAAGGATTCATAAATTTGCAGGACCAATTTCAAAGGTTTATATGTAGAATTTCTTCTTCGGCTGCAGAAGACAATTGCACTTTTGGAGCCGAAGAAGGAGGTTCTATATTAAAACCCTCGAAACTAATCCTGCAAATTTATGAATACTACGCTGATACTTTTTGCTTTTGCTCTTCCAATATTCATTATTCTGCATGCTGTTTTAACTCGAAATAACACTTTCTTTATTCTTTACTACTTATGCCGTTCACTCTAGTTCGCAAAATTAAATTCAGTTTTCATCTATTTAATACAGTCAAAAGTCGTTAATTCGGACACCCATAATCCGGACCTCAAAGCTACAAACTTTCCGCGCATGCGTCGCGTTAACGCATGCGCGTAAGACCTTTACGGCTGCGAATAGGCGTGTGCGCGTGCGCAAAATACGTTTACGAATGCGCGTTTAATGTATAACGGACGGTATAAGCTAAGCTAAAATTATCTAATTCAGTTAATGTTGCAGATTGCGCTGTTCCTTAATCTTCTAATTGGATCCGGCTTATTATTTTTTGCAGACTGTTAGAGCAATTTTATAAAAGTAAGCTTGAACTTTCGATTATGTCAAAAAGAATTTCCGATTCTGGAGCTATCAAAGGATATACAAAGCGAAAGCGTGTTCCTATGTCCATCAAACAAAAAGTGGAATTGCTGCAAAAAATGGATAAAGGCATATCCTTTGTTTATCTAAACTTAAACGTTTGTTTATCTAAACTTTGTTTATCTTTAACGCCGCGGCGCGCAATGAATTGGAAGTTGATCTGTCAGCACTATCCTTATCTTCAGGGCAGATGTTTTTATTTTATTTGGCTTATAATTCCTTATTAAATGTATTATTTCATCTCGATGTACTCCGTCTTCGATATGATTTAAATCAAATTCCTCGTCGTTATAATTCGCTTCCGATAGCGAAGAAAGTGACAGAGGTTATTGAAAACGAAAAAATTTCGATTGACAAATTAGTCGGTATTCTCGACACAGCAATTATAGGACTTGAACAGCGAAACTTTGTAACTGAACAAGAAATTATATCTGTTTATAGAATTAAAGAGAATGTATTATCACATAAAAAACGAAACAACTTACATTGAAAGGAATGTTTAATAAAGTAAACAAATAAATATTATGCTTTTTTTTTTCGTAAATTTTGATACCCTTTAGATCATAATTGTTCTTTATTTCATAAATTACGGTTTCATATTTTTAATTTTATAATTTCTGCATGCCATCTTACCAGATTTAAACTGATGATCTATAATCCGGAAAAATCGATAATCCGGAATCGCCGAAGTCCCGACGAGTCCGGATTAACGACTTTTCACTGTATATTTATGATTATCTATTTTATCTATTATTATTATTTTGTTTAATATTTAATGATTTTCATCGGTTATGGGTCATGAACTTGTGAACAAATTTAAAAAAGCAAGCGTCGTCTACAGCCCAGTAACGAATGAATCCATTTTATATTAATTCCCATGGGTACAACCGTTTACGTTTATGGATGTTTCTGTTGACAAACGGCCTTCGGGAACGAATTAAATTCCTGAACCGAGGTTTCACTATACATTCATTATTTACATGAATTCAAAAGTTTTCACTTTTATTAAAAGCGAAAAAAATAGGTCTTGATTAAAAATAAAAAAAAAAAGGAGCAGAATAATCAGCAGTACAAGTCTGCATCAAAAGTAATAGGACGTAATTTAATTTTAGGAAATAGCTGAGCGTTTCTGGTATATCTTTCGCTATTAAAGATTTTAGTAAGCCTCTTTTGCGTGAGACTGATTAATTTTCATGTCACACTGGATCTTATATTGCTCCATTTTTCTTTTAACGCAGTTTTCAATATATCTTTTGAAGGTATAATGCAATGGTCTTCAAACTTTTGTGACTCACGGAAACTTGGAACTTCACGCAAATTCTTCTTTTTTCGAGGAACCCCATCCTACTTTATAAGGCATTTCTCCCTCCTTTCTGCATACCTTCGTGGTGTAACGGTAGCACACTCGGCGTGTATTCGAAAGGCTCAGGTTCGAGTCTCGGTGAGGGCATTGCACATTTTTCGTGCTTTCAGCTTCAAAATGACATAATGACTCTACAGTGGGGCTCGAACTAAAAGGTGGTGGATGATGATTCTTCACCACCAGGATTTGGCGATTGGGTTCCCTAATTCTTTAAGGTAGTTTCTCTTTCCTTTCTGTATGCCTTCGTGCTGTAACGGTAGCACGCTGTGCGAGCATTCGAGAGGTCTAGGTTCGAGTCCTGGCGAGGACATTGCACATTTTTCATTTCTGTGTCAAAATAACCTAATGACTCGACAACCTTTTAGAAAAGTATACATCGAAATAATGTTTAAAGTAGATTGTGTTATAGATACTTTACGTAAAGCAGTCAAAGAACAGTATTGTATTTTTTATTAACAATTTAGCATATAATTTGTGTAATTTACTCATTAATAGAATTAATTTATGTCCCAGGTGTCACTTAGCCTTGCATTATATTTAGTGACTGCGGTGTGCTTGCATTTTTGACATAAACTGTCGACGTCTGGCACTAATGATGTTATCTGCAGTCGTATTTCATATTCTGCAATAATTCTGTTTCTGTATTCTGATGCCACACGTATAGGAGTTGCTCTTGCTTAAATTTAGATTTTAACGTTGAATCTGTTGCCATGTCGATATTTTGTTTCCTATTCTTCATTGGCCAAGCCGTCTGAGTTATCGCAGTTCTCGAGTAGATTTTTTTATCTGGTCACAGTTAGCTTTCTGTAATGGGAAATATTCACTTATAATTTTCTTCAACGGAAAAAGGTACTCCATTATGTAATTTGTTATACTGTCGTCTAATTGTAATTCATTTTGTATTACAAAACTGTTTAATTTCGCAAAGCTTTGCATGTCATTCTCTTTGACATATATCATATGTCGAATTTTTAATTTTGACTCACGGAACCCCAGTGTTGGACATTGAAGAATACTGCTATATTGTATTGAAAAGTCCGTGTTTCAGTATATTCCATATGTTTTTACGAGTCATTAGACTATTTTGAATCAGCAGACATGAAAAATGAGCAATGTCCTCGCCGGAACTCGAACCTGGACCTCTCGAATACGCGTCGAGTGTGGTACCTTTACACCACGAAGGCATGCTAGAAGGAGGTAGAAAATACCTTTTAAATGTCCAATTAACTTTAAGTCAAACTTAGGGCAAAATTGTAAAGTTTTCTTGTTTCTTTCGGGATCATCCGAGTGTAATCTCTACTGAAAAGACTGTGTCACATTCTTGCCACTAGGTGGCGGGCATCTCTTCCTTTACTTTTGCTGTAATTAAGTTCCGAGAAGCAGTCGAGATTGGAACCGCTTTGAGGAGCGTAAAGACTCAGAGTTAAAAATGTACTGTCTTAAAATAATTATCACCTACCTTGTAAATAGTGTATATTAGCTTTTTATTCCAATAAATAATTAAAAGACAAGATGGCCTGCTAATTGTAATAGAAACTCTTACTGGAAAACGTGATTATTAGAAGCCTGGCGTCGAGAACACTGAAGATGCAGCAGGTAAGGAATTTTACATTAATTTTATTGTAAATAGAAGAACCTGATGCAACATTTTTATGGCGCCCGAACAGGGACGCCAGGTTTTTTGAAAAGTTCTAATAAAGTGAATTCAAAAGCTGAATATTAAAATTGAAGATTTTAATACTTGTTCTTGAAGTATTCAGCAAAAGAATAATTTTGTTTTCTAAGTAAGAGTTAAATATTTGTTTTTCATGAGACGTATATTTTTTGTGTAACTGTTTGAATCTAAGAAAGATAATGGCTGAAGTAGATAAATTAAAAAAGAAAAGAAGTATCTTAAGAACTGCCGTTACAAAACTATTTAAGAAAATCGAAAGTGAATTAAATAAATCTGAATGTAGTATTAATGAGCTCGAAGAATTGTTAGAACAGCTTAATGCTAAAACCGAAACACTAGCTAATGCCGATGTAGAAGTTGAACCAATTCTGAGTGTAGATGAATTCGAAAATGAATTCGAAATTACAGAACAATATCGTGAGAAGATAACGTTATGGAAATTTAGGCTTAAGAAACGGATTAAGGAACTTAATCATGACTTAAATGCACCGAACACACAGCAAAATATAAAAGACACACCTAATGTTAAATTACCAAAACTTTCGATTCCCGTATTTTATGGGAACAGTAGTCAATGGCTTACTTTTTGGAATAGTTTTGAGTCCTCAATACATAATAACGAATCATTGAACAAAGTAGACAAATTTAATTACCTGAAAGCATATTTAGGAGGAACAGCTGCTAGCTGCGTTCAAGGACTTCCGTTATCGCCAAAGCATTATGATTCAGCAATTCAAATCTTACACGACCGTTTTGGAAGGAGAGACATTCTTATTAATGCGCACATGAATAATTTGCTGAATATTGAATCATTAAAAAATGCGAATGACATAAAAACATTTCGTAACTTGTATGATAAAGTACAAACGCAGATTAGATGTCTCGAAGCGTTAGATGTTGTATCGGAATCTTACAGAGCTTTGCTGTGTCCGATGATTTTGAAGTTATTGCCTTCAGAATTAACGCTTGAATTTCATAGAACACAAAATGTTGGCACCGATTATAACATAAAAGATTTAATGTCATTTTTACACGCAGAACTTTCATCCAGTGAACGCACGAGGTCAACGGTTTCGCAACAGCAAAAAGTATCCGATCGGCGACAGTCTTCTTCCCCCCCCTGCAACGAAAAGCGCATATGGTCTCTCAAATAGACATAATAAACCAAAGATTCCGACCGCTACAGATTTGTTTACAAAATCCGAATGCAGAGAGGAAAATATGAACTGCGTCTTCTGTAATCAATTCCACAAGATTTATGACTGTAGTTTCGTTTACGGCTTATCATTACAAGAAAAAAGGGACATTTTAAAAAGAAAATGTGCTTGCTATAAATGCCTATAATTACACCATTTGGCTAAAAACTGCAGAACAAAAATAACTTGTTCTATTTGTAAAAAACAACATGCAACTATTATGTGTAATAAACAAAATCCTTCTGTCGAGGTTTCGGAAATTAAAAAAGACGAACAAATAGAAAATAAAGTACTTTCAAATCAAGCAGGATGTTCAGAAGTATATTTGCAAACTTTAATTGTTCGCATATATGGAAGAGGGAATAACCAATTTGTTCGAGCGATAATTGACACCGGAAGTCAAAACTCATACATAAGCAGGTATGCAGCAGAAAGGTTACAATTAAGAAGCTTAGGTGAACAAAGTGTAACCCACGGACTTTTCGGTGGCATAGAAGTTTCGGAAAAACATAAACGTTATAGAATAAAATTGGGTAGCGTAGATAAACGGTATAATTGCGAAATCAATGTATTGGATGAAAGAAAAATATGTTCTTCGGTCCCTAAAATCAAAAATATACACTGGATTGGGGAACTTAGAAGAAGAGGAATTTACGTCAGTGATGTTTTTGAAAATGGAAATTGCAGATTATTCCAGGAGAACCCCCAAGAGATTCATTTGTTGTTAGGGGCAGATGTTGCTGCAAATTTATTTACAGGTAAAATCGAAGTTCTTCCTTGGGGAAGATTAGTTGCTGTAAGTACAAGACTTGGGTGGACAGTCATGGGGAAAGCGAACACTGACAATTATGAAATAGAAAATTCCTTTTCCACGCTTTCGTTATCTTTACATATTTCTGATGCCACGTTGTCAGAACTGTGGAGGCTTGATGTTATCGGAATAACAGATCCAGTTACAAAAAAGGCTAGAGAGGAAAGGGATTTGCAAGCAAAATTGCAATTCGAAAATTCTGTATCTCTAAACGAAGAAGGGCGTTATGAAGTCGCACTTCCGTGGGCGGAGAATCATGTACCACTCTCCACCCACAAGGATTTAGCGTTGAAACGTCTACAATCTACCACCCAGAAACTTTTATCTCAAAATTTATTTTCTTCATACAATGCAGTTTTTAATGACTGGTGTAACTTAGGAGTGATCGAAGAAGTTAAAGAAAATATTGCGGTTGACTTTGGACATTATTTACCGCATAGACCGGTGATCAAAGAAAATAGCTCAACACCAATTCGACCGGTGTTTGATGCGTCTGCGAGGAAACAATCGTCTCCTTCTCTAAATCAGTGTTTGGAGTGTGGACCAAATTTGATAGAACTAATTCCATCTCTTTTGTTGAGATTTCGGGAAGGCAAGTTTGCTGCTATAGCAGACATTGAAAAGGCTTTCTTACAGATCAGTGTAAGGCCTCAAGATAGAGACTGGCTTCGGTTTTTCTGGTGGAATGATGTGGAAGAAAGGAAAACGAAAATATTTCGTCATACTAGGGTAGTATTTGGGGTTAAGAATAGTCCTTTCCTTTTGGCAGCTGTTATAGAATTCCATCTACAAAAGTACATGAAAAATTCTTCATATGAAACGGAGATAATAGCTAAATTCTTGCGTAGCTTCTACGTAGATAACGTTGTTGCCAGTTTTGACAAAGAATCCGAGATGATCCAGTTCATCGAAAAATCTCGAGAAATAATGTATGAAGGAAAGTTTAATCTTCGAGGTTGGTTACATAACGGAGATAACTTGAAACATGAAACTATTTCACCCGTATTGGGTCTGTTATGGAACTCTCAGAAAGATAATTTAACTTTGAATCTGAATTGGCTAGAAGATTTTGAAATGGGTATAATAACGAAGAGAACAATTCTCGTTGTAGCACACAAAATATTTGATTCTATGGGAATTGTGAGTCCTGTTCTCTTGTATCCTAAAGTATTGTTGCAGAACCCGTGGGAAACAGGAATTTCTTGGGATACTGAAGTTGACGAGAGTACAAAACAAAATTTTGTGAATTGGTATAAAAGCCTTTTTCTCTTAAAAGAAATATCCCTCCTACGTTGGATACATTCCAGCAAGGACAATAGGAAGTTCTGCAGCATTCACACATTCTGTGATGCCAGTAGTAATGCGCATGCTGCTGCAGTTTTCTTGAGAACTGTGACGAATTCTGGAGTTGAAGTTCATCTGTTGGCATCGAAGTCTAGGGTAGCTCCCGTGAAATCTATTACGATCCCTCGTCTGGAATTGATAGCTGCCACGATAGGTGCCAAACTATGCTCTTTTGTTTTAAATGGTTTACAATGGCAAAATGTGGAAACGCATTTTTGGACGGATTCTACAACAGTTTTGACATGGATTCAAAGGGAAGAGATTGTCTGGGCTGTCTTTGTGGAAAACAGAGTCAGGGAGATTAGAAAACTCACAGATCCTAAAACGTGGAAACATATTGCTGGAACAAAAAATCCAGTTGACCTCCCATCAAGAGGTTGCACCGCTAAACAACTTTTAGCAGTTAGATGGTGGGAGGGCCCCGACTGGCTGAAGAAAAATCAGGAAGAATGGCCTAGACAAAGGGAAATACCGGACATGGAAATAGTGAATTCAGAAAAAAGGAAATCAGTCATTTCTGCACTAAATACGCAAAGGGTAGAACATTTTTTTGAGAAATATTCATCTTACCATAAAATGTTAAGAATAACTGCTTGAATATGCAGATTTATCAACAACTGCAGAAGACCAGATTCTAAACAATCAGGAGAACTCACGGTCCCTGAAATAGAAACTGTAGAAAAGAAAATATGCAAGATAATACAAATAGAAGCATTTGGCAAAGAACTTAAAGTTAGCAACCTTTGTACCTTTTTTGAATCAGATGGCCTTATTCGGTTAAAGACCAAGATTACTAGAAGAGAGGAAGAAGAAAATTTTCTCTGTCTAATTGTATTGCCCTCAAATCATGACTTAGTTCATAGGTTAATTTTAGATTACCATTTGCGACTATCCCACGCTGGTGTGCAATTCGTACTAGCCAATATTCGTCAGAAATTCTGGGTCCTGAGAGGAAGAAAAACAGTACGTAAAGTTCTTATGAAGTGTGTTCGCTGTAGAAGATATAGCGCAAAGAATATAGAGACTGTTCCAGCACCTCTTCCTGAAGATCGAGTTCGAGATGCTCTGGTGTTTGAAGTGACCGGAGTCGATGTAGCCGGTCCTCTTTATTTACGAAAAGGAAAAAAGGCATGGATCTTGTTCTTTACTTGCGCGGTCTATCGCGCGATACATCTTGAGCTGATAGAAAGTTTATCAACAAATGCGTTCATCTTGGGATTAAGGAGATTTATTGCCAGGTCGTCCAGGTATTATTTACAGCGACAATGGCACTAATTTCGTTGGAACTGAAAATCTGTTAAGATCGATAGATTGGAAAGAAATAGAATGTAATTCAACTAGTATGAGAATACAGTGGAAGTTTAATCCCCCAACTGCTTCATGGTGGGGCGGTTGGTGGGAGAGGTTGGTACAAACAGTGAAGAAGATGTTGAGAAATGTTCTCGGCAAGTCCTGTGTCTCTTATGAGGAAATGTTGACTATACTTTGTGATATCGAATCAGTAATCAACTCAAGACCCCTTACGTACCTTTCAGAAGATCCAAATGATCTTACGGCACTAACTCCTTCAATGTTTCTACAAGATGTGCACGACATCGGAGTACCAGACTTAGACTACCTGGATACCATCAATCTGACAAAAAGATACAAGTTCTTGCAGAACGTAAGAGAACATTTCCGCAAAAGATTTCGTGATGAATATTTAGTTATCCTAGTGCAAAAACCATCTAAACGATCGACTCGGACTATCAACAAAAATGACTTGGTGTTTGTCGGCAGCGACAACAAGAAGAGAATAGATTGGCCAATAGGTCGTGTTGTAGAACTATATCCTGGGAAAGACAACGAAGTACGTGTTGTCAAAGTGAAAACTGCAACGGGTGAACTCCTAAGACCTGTGAAACGTATTTATCCTCTCGAACTTGATAGACCTAACTTGTTTAGTGACTTCACCATGAACATAAAAAACTCTGCGGATAAGTGTTACAGTGATATGAACTATCAAACTAGATATGGACGTAAAACTGTAAAACCTCTTACATATTTTTAAATTGCTATATTAATTTTTGTTTCTTTTCAGTATTTTAGAAATTTAATTGTCCTAACAGTTGTCAATTGGAACATGTTATCTGGATATGGTATGAATGTAATGCAGAAAATGTTTAGATGTGTAATCCTTCTTTGTAAGTATTAATTTTAGAGCATTAGTTACTTTTCATATTTGTGAAAGTTGTACTTGAATTTTTGTTTGATTATTGATAAATTTTGTTTTGATTTTCCCATCTTATCGAGGTAAAATCAAAAGGTGGGAGGATGTCACATTCTTGCCACTAGGTGGCGGGCATCTCTTCCTTTACTTTTGCTGTAATTAAGTTCCGAGAAGCAGTCGAGATTGGAACCGCTTTGAGGAGCGTAAAGACTCAGAGTTAAAAATGTACTGTCTTAAAATAATTATCACCTACCTTGTAAATAGTGTATATTAGCTTTTTATTCCAATAAATAATTAAAAGACAAGATGGCCTGCTAATTGTAATAGAAACTCTTACTGGAAAACGTGATTATTAGAAGCCTGGCGTCGAGAACACTGAAGATGCAGCAGGTAACGAATTTTACATTAATTTTATTGTAAATAGAAGAACCTGATGCAACAGACTGCATAGCGAAGTCTTGCTATGTCTTTGAAGAACAGGTACTGTAGAAAGAAGAAGATTTAAATAACCTTTTTATTTGAACTAAACAAAAATTGCGCATACTCTGTGCTTACAGTTTACCACCAATTGTGACTAAGTAACTCGAACAGAAAAATGTAAAATCACAATGAAGTAAGATGGGCTACACGGCTGGCTCCTTATTTATCCAAGCCGCTAAATCGGCTGCACGCGGCAAAGTCGAACCTAGAATATCAATGTAATCTGAAGAGGGTGACTAACAGCAACTATTCACTTACAAGGCTACTTCAAACACTCGGCATTAACTCCCCTACTACTACTACTCACGAATTCATAAAACCGCTGCTTAAAATCTGCTTCTGAACTCACTTAGATTTGCATACTACGTCATTAAAATTTACATTCTGTAAGTTCCACAACTAAAAATAATTGGTTAGAGTAAAATAAGGTCTATACAAGCTTAGGTGAGGAAGTCGAGTTGCAATCGTTGCATCCAGAGTTTCAAAACATCAACAGTGCCCATAAAGTCGTTTTTCTGTTAGAAATAGTAATCGTTGTTTATCCCAAACATCTTAGTAGTCTGAAATTTTGATTTAAAATGTTTAGATAATCTATTTGGTTCATCTTGAAGATTCAGTAAATACAAATTGTCCCACGCCACTGCTTGCAAGGCACTTATAAACTGAATTCCGTTTCTATTGTGTTTTACATTTGGCATTGGATTTTCTTTCCTCAGCTCTGTTCCAGATTTCTCCAAACAAGTTTATATTTTTAAATGACAGATTGGTAGAATTTGCTTTTGGCTTAAATATTGCCTGTTTCAGAACTCATTGGATTTAATAACGTAGTTCTTTGCAAGAGCAATGAATGCCCCCAAGTATGTTCGCTCTAGAAATAGAGGAATTCTCATATACGGCTCTGCTACGTTAGTTATGTTTTTCAACAATTTTCTGACGAAATCGGAGCAATGGTTTTTTTGAAACTTTACTTCGGAATTTTTTGCCAGCTGTGTTAATTTAGATGAGCGTTTACTTCAATTGCTATAACTGCACTGCGGGTTTCCCTCGTTAATTTCGATGGGCGCCCAGACTGTAGCTTTGGTCTTATATACAGGGTGGTACAGGGGGTCTTATATACTTCCCCATTTGTGAAACCCTACCCAAGTAGCACTGCAACGTCGTAACAACGTTGCAAACTGGTCGCGAGTCATGTTGCAAAAAGTTGTAATATGTCGTCTTTAAGACCCCAGATGTCCGCGAAACTCCACTATTTTGTAACCGTTGCAAACACGTCTTTATTACGTCTTTGCAGATGAGGTTTTTTGTCGCATAGACGTCGTTATTGCGTCTTTCGCAGGTGATATTTTGGTTGTGAAAGCATCGTATCACGGCGTCTTAACGACGCCTAATCGTTCGCAAAATTCCACTTTTTTGCAACAGTTGTGAAAATGTTGTTATTATGTCCTTGTGTTACATATTGATTTATGCAGAAAAATAAGCTTAATAATTAATATATTTTTCTTCTTTTTTAAAATTTTGTATTCCTTGTATTTTTCTAAGTTTAAATATTTTATCATTTCCTGAAAACCAGAAGATAATACAATTTTTTCTCTTCAGAATAAATATGCATAATTAATAATAGCTTTAATTATTTTCAATACTTTAAACTATATTTTTTAAATAACTTAAATTCCAAGTTACGATTATTTAAGATTTCATCCTTTTTTTCTCTAATCCTTTAGTATGTAATTGAGAGTAATTATGAAAATGTAAGTGGTTATTATAAATACTATATAACATTAATAGTAGGTTTTAATTAAGACACAAGTAAAACTCAATCAGACAGGCTTAGACAATCAGGTTTTAAGTAAATAAAACTCAATCAGACATAACTAAAAGTAAAGATATATGTGTGGATAAAAAAAAGAACGTTTCTGATTATAACAGCGTTATCACATTTATTTTTGTTAATTCTCAGAGACATTGAAAATTGCACCTGTCATGATAAATTAGGAAGCGGTTAAGGTAACATAATCATTATTTTATCTGAACTCAAGTATAAATTTATTCGCGTTTTATAGTAAAAAATATAACTATTAACTTCTATATCTCCAAGATATGCAAATGAAACACTGTATAAAGTAGCTAATAAATGTGATCGAAAATATTTCATGCAAAAATATGCCTAAATCTAATAACAAAAAAAAAAAAAAAAAACTTCCCATATTCATATCTAAAATGAAATAATAACGTAACAAACAACATACATGACAGCACTATTTAAGAAAAAACATGAGCTAGTAGTGTTTGAAAGTATAAATAGCAGAAGGAAGGTAACAGAACTAAGATTTCTAATTAATAAAAAAATATTTGTGTTTTTTAAACAGTAAGCAATTAAAAGTGCAAAAATTATGGATTGATGTATTTACTAGTAATGCTGATGCTTCTTAACACCATTTCTTTCGATCATATGTTAATGTATTTACTTAATTTTAGTTTTTAAGTTTTTGAATAGTGGTAGATCGCAATGATTATTTCATATGCTTTCTATAATCAATAACTTTCCTTTTGTTACTGTACGGAAATAATTTAAATAATATAGTATACGATAGTAAGCTAAGCACGTTAAAGTATTAAATAGCACACGATGAAACTTTTTGTTTCTATTTGTTCTTTAACTTAATATGTTTCACAAACAATAATCAATCAACAAATGGACTGTATTCCTTCACTTTTATTTCATTACACTAATTATAAATAAAATGTCAGCGATACGAAATAATTGATACAAAATAAGCGAGCCATTCTACATGGCTGTCACAAACACAATTCTATCAAATCAATTATCTTGTTGCCACACATAAAGTTCAAAACTAAAGGAAGAAAAACAAAAGAAATTTACGCTGTTTGCAACAATCAAATGAAGCAAACGATACTCACATAAACGTTATTTATTATGAATTTCTTTGTTATCACAAGCACATAAAAAGTAAGCGAAGAAAATAGAATATACTTAAATTTAATAAAAAATAAAACCTAATTTCCAACATTCATTTATTGACATAATCTAATAAACATACAAAACGGCAATATTAAAAAAAAAAAAAAAGCGAATTACATTGTGTTTTGAAGAACAGATACCAAACGAAAAGTAATAAAACTGCAATTTGCAATCAGTAAAAAATATTTAGTGTTTTTTAATATTACACAATTAAATATCGCATAATTATAGATTACAATATTTCATAGAAAGCTAATGTTTCCTTATTTATTATAATTATGCGATATTTAATATTACACAATTAAATATCGCATAATTATGGATTACAATATTTCATAGAAATGCTAATGTTTCCTTAACACTATTTTTTCGATTTTGACTCGGCTCATTAAGTGGAAAATTATTGTGAATGTCGACAAGACCAAAGCTATCTTATTCACAAGGAAAAAGAATATAAAAAAGAACCTCAAGTTTTATGGAGGTACCCTACCCTGGGCCAAGCAAGTCCTTTATCTTGGGGTGATCCTCAATAATATTCTCAAATCGACCCCATACATCACATCTATTTTACAGAAGTTTCCAGTGTGTAAAGCTCAACTCTTCCCCCTAATTGCTCGAAACAGTGTTTTATCCTTAGATAACAAGTTACTCATTTATAAGTCCATTCTACGCCCATGACTTTGTTATGCATGCCCAGTCTGGGCTTATGCCTGTAAATAAAATAGAAAAAAATTACAAACGGCGCAGAATTATGTTCTCCGCCAATTTACAAATTCTTCTTGGTACTTATGCAATAGCCGCATCCACGAAGAACTTAAGGTTGTATTACTTAGAACCCACTACTACAACCTCACCAAGAAATTTCATGAAAGGCAGGCTAAAAACAACAATGCAGCCATCAAAATCCGTGACTATGATTATAAATGACCTGTCCAATTTAAACAGACCCATGGCTATTTTTATTGGATCTTCTGTATTGAATCTATAGTTATTGCATATTTATGTATATTCTTGCATTTTATTGTTGTATAACTGTGAATTTTCTCAATGTGCCAACTTGCTCCTATTACATCTTAATTCTTTACTAGCAGCACTAAAACTTTTCGTTCTTGCCAATGTGTTAACCCCTTTTATTTCAAGCTCTTGCACCTAGCGCGAACGACACAGCTAAACAGTTTAAAATATTAAAAACTTTAAACGTCAAATATTTAAATCATTATCACTATGCTTTAATACTTATTATAACTTCATTGCCAAGTTAATGCGAAGTATCAGTTAGAAGACTTATAATTCGATTAGCGGTAGGGCCTTGTTGCCCAGGTACCCAGGTGTCGCACAGTTCAACTGTTTCACGGAACTTATTAAAAGTTTTCCGTAAACATAGCGCTATGTGACTAGTGCTTCTTCTGTCTATCCCTGTGAATTATGCAGAGTGCGTCAATGGACCTCATCTCTGCGTTGCCATTGGTTCTTTACAATGTTCTTTTGTGCAGCTGTTTTACATCGGCAATTTTCGTCATACGAGTATCGTTCCAATGCCATTTATGGTTTTTCAACTCGTTGATCAATTTGAGCAGGGATGTTCCCATTTGAAAATTTGAAAATTTTTCATGGTAACCGTGAGAGCTCTATTGGTTTAAATGACCACAGTCTGGAGCGCATACCTTCAAATACCAATATCCGCAATATCCGCTAGTCATGTCCACTAGTTGAGTGGATAGGCCGCTAGGAGTTCATATATCGGGCAAAGTTTTTTATGATCACCCCGTATGTTTCTTTGAGCGTATTCTGACAAAGAAGGAAGTGAACGATGAAACATGTGATTAATTTTTCTATATATTGTTACGAAATGTCCAGGCGCAGTAAGATGGCTTCCCGCAAAGCAGGTTTAGGGTTGCCATAACATGACAAGGGATAGAAGGGTTGCCACATTTGGCGAGAAATCGCCCGTTTGGCGACGATATTGGCGATATGCCATAGACGGATGGAGATCCTTCTGGAACGAATTCTTACCGGTTTAGCCCATGTTCTCGAACACAAGCCGAAAGCTATATAAACCCTGCTGGTCCGCAGTCAGTGTGCCTCGTCTAGCGAGCTGATAGTCAATAATTGAGAGTGTACCTCATCGAGAGAACGAGTTGGTGCGCCTCGAGTGCGAGAGAGTCTCGAGTTGATAGCCGGGCAGCGAGTGCCGAGTAGGTCGTCGAGTGCACCGAAAGAATCTCGTAGTGTATCGCGGTTAGTGCATCGTCGAGAGAGCGTGTTAAGCTCCGGGAACGACTGAACCGAAGAGTCAGGAGCTGTGCTCTGTGTGTCGTCGAGTGCATTGCGAGTTATAGCGTGAGAGTCTCGAGAGTACGTGGAGTTCCGTGAACGACCGAGCAGAGTCGGAAGCTGTGCTCTAGTGCTTTGTCGTGAAGCTGTCTCAGCCGTAATAGCCAGATAATAACCTAGAGGTTGTGTCGCTGATCGTGTCAGCGCGTTTATAGTAGTTCATCGAAGATTCTAAAAAAGTGTTTTGGAGTTGCCCTGGCAATATTGACCAATAAAGTGTGTTTCGATACTTCATCATCAAGTGTCGTCGTTATTGACTCCAAATCTACGAACCCCGTACGACCGTGAAGGAAGAAAATAATGTAACAACTGGTGTCAGAAGAAAAACGTAACAATATTATTGGTTTATTTGTAAAAACAGCCATTATTTATTTATTTATTTATCTTCGACTAAATGTGAGATTGTAATTTTTTTTTAAAATTTTAGAACAGTTCCATTTTTTAATACAAAAATTAATAATCTCTAGTAATAACGTATGGTAATTTATTGTCGAACCAAATAACTTTGAAAAAAGGCTTCTTTCAGTTACTAATGAAAATAAGTTAGTTACTAAGTAAAATCTGAAAAGCAAACGATTTAAATATTCTTTTATAAATGTTACTAGTTGGAAAATATTTACGGAAATTTAATAAAATATTCTTACATAAAAGATTTCATTATACTATAATGTCTTTTTCTGATTGAACACATAGGGAAAAGCCAATTAGTGTTGCATATTAGGAACATTATAAATGTAATTTTCTGGACTAATTTACCTGACAAAAACTGGCATTGCATAGAGTTGCTTGCTTACCTCTTCAAGAGCTTTCTGTATATATGCTTGTTCGTATTTTTACAGTAAATTTGGAAATGCCATTAGATTTTTCAGAATGCCAGATGCAAAAATTAACTGTGCTCAAGCCGGGAGCGGAACCACTTACATTTTTCTGCAATTTGCTAATTGAATATGTTCATCCCTTTATCACGAAGACATTTGGGGAAGAGTCCTTTAATTTCATAAACATTGATGACTTTTTCCTTCTTCCAAAAATGAGGCTTTTACATGAACCAAACCAAAGGCCCAAAGCAAATAGGCACTGCTTGAATATATCTATATTTCTTATGTGCGAATACCAGAATATTATAAGCAAGTATCTAACTGTCCATATAACCAGTTCTAGAAATATTTTTGTGCTTGTCTGTTACACATAGCTGATTGAACTTTTTAAGAATGAAGGAAAGGACATTCCTCGTGTTACTTTTGCAGCGATAGCTCATATCGAAACGGTAATTCGCTGGTCATGCGTTCTTTTTCAATAGGCAGCACAATTTATTTTCAGATATTTCTGCAATTAAATTCTTTACACTATAATTAAATTGCTATTGCGCAGTTAAAATGAACATTTAACTAGTCTCACTTCGTAAGAATTGCATCTTTGTGTGGCTTGGTTATTGGAATACGGCAAACCACATGAGGCTATCTGTCTAAGGGATGGGACGCCATCGTAGATTACTCTGTAAGTATAACTAACTTGTATTTCCTTACACATGGGGAAATGGGGAAACCAACTATGCAGCCAGCTTTGCCTGGAATCGACCCAGGCTGAATCTTCAGCATTCAGCTGCCTTGACCACACTGCCACTAGTGGAGCCGCAGTTTTCTTCAGAATACCTAGTATCTTTGTGATTTAACTGTTTGAGTACTGCTGCATTACAGTTATGTTTAGAACTGTATACTGATCTAAATGCATATGGACATAAAACTAATTTTTAGCTTAATTTAAATAATGTCTAATGTACGTTAACTTCAGTTTATGACTTGTGATAAGAACAGTTATTGTCTGACCATATGAACTAGAGTCAGTCCTGGAATGATCCTGTATTTGTAGAAAATCACAGTGACCCGATCATAGCATTTGCCGTTCGAGGTTGGTAAGTGTCTCTTTACAATGATTGATTGGAGGAAGGAGAAAAAAAAAAAATGTATCTTGTTTGACGAGAAATTATAGACCTTTAAATTGTAAATTCTCGCTTTAGTTTAACCTACCAAATGGGCAAAAAATATTTGTTGAATTTAAAATCGAAGTTATGTTGTGACTTAACTCACTTGCCTGACGGTAACATCAGAACAAGCCCACGAAATTCACCGTGCAAGGGAAGCGAGTTCGCGCTGGGCGTTGGCTAGAGCCTTGAGTGCTATACAGGTGATAGTACGACCTCGCTCATGTTCTCCCCAATTTTGAAATGTTCGCTCATGTTCTCCCCAATTTGTGGGCACTTTAAATACATGGTTAGCAGAAAGTCCTCTAGAGAGGTTGTGTGGAAGACCCTCGGGGGGGGGGTCCCAGGGTCTTCCACGCAACCTTTCTAGAGGACTTTCGGCTCATCATGTATTTAAAGTGCCCCCATGCCGCAAAGACACTACACATTTATCAGCATATAAGATAAATATCATTTCAGTAATAATACTGGAATATTTCGCGGTGCTACTCTCCATCCTTCCGTCAGCAGGGTTTCATTTCATTTTGGAAACAAGTTTCATTATATTTTTACATCTGTAGAGTCATTAGATGTTTTTGATGCTGGAGACGTGGAAGTGTGCATTGTTCTCTCCGGGATTCGAACTCCTGAGATTCCGAATACGCATCGAGTGTGCTTCTAGTTACACCACGAAGGCATGCGGGCAGCAGGGAGAAAATACCTTATATGCACTCTTTTTTTAAATTACTGGGAATGAGGGGACACAATCGCCAATTCCTGGCGGGGTGGTATTATCGTTCAACACCCCTTAGTTCGAGTGCCATTTGCAGAGTCATTAGGGTTTTTTTTTTATGCAGGAGACGTAAAAAATGTGATATGCCGTCGCCGAGACTCGAACCCTGGACCTCTCAATACGCCTCAAGTGTCTTCCTATACTCGGTTATTTAGTTACACCACAAAGGCATGCGAAAATGAGGGAGAAAATAACTTATGAATCCTTCCCATTATAATTCAGACGATAAATATTTTCGCAAGGGATAGTCCCATATGCGTAGCGGCTTAGCTAGGGAGGACGTCTGCCCTAGGGCACAGCATCCAGAGGGTACCAAATTGATATTACGAAGTTTGAAAATGAAATGTTTTCCATTCTTGGCAAAACAGGAAGGGACACGAAGTCATCAGTCGTCTCCGGGGTTGGACACTACAGCTACTGCTCTGATATGAGTATTAAATGCTATGATTTTTCCGAGTAAATTTTGATTTATCGCTCAAGAATGTTTCCTAGTAAAGCAAAAAAGCATATATTATGCGTTCTTAACAACGCATAATTTTGATTTTAAATTTCATTTATCTGTGATGTTATGTGGGAGAATATTAAAGAATTCCTAGAAAACAAGGTAGAATATTTTGAAACAGTATGTGCCTGAATCCTGAATTAGTTTCCCTGGAAATAAGTACAGTTTATTTCTAATACCAAGCTGAATCAAAGGTTGCTTTTTGCGTTATTTTGAATCTAAGTAAGACCCTTTTAAAATGAGTAGTATATAAAATCTTTGCACATTTAAGAGGAAATTACACCGTGCACACAGAGGACTTATGCAGCGTTTATTTTCTCAATCGGCAATCGGCAACAATGAAAACTTTTAACTACAATAATGGTTTAAATAAGAAAAGTACTTATGTTTTACTATTTTTAAATTTTAAAAATCAGTTTTGTAAAAATTACGAAAATCTATTATTTTATACAACCTTTCCTAGCTTCATTAGGAAACGCTTATACTTCTAAATAATGAAATACAAAAAGTTTGATCCTGTACTACATGACTATGATATTGAATTTTAAAAAATTGAGATCATGTTCAAGGGCCACTAACAAGTTGAAGAGTGAATATTAAAATTTTTTACAAATTAAATAAAAAATGAAATATCAGTTTAGAAAATGGTTTCTGATACTGAACACTGATACCCATGAAACACTTTGTTCAATAAAAATTTTTTCGATAAGGAGATCTAATTCGTAGAATTTTATAGAATTCATATTCTGGAAATCTATGGCAGGTTTCCGATTTGTATAATTTAAAAATGAAGATTATTCTTGCTTCAAAGACTATTTTGTAGGGCTATTTATTAGATTATGACATTAAAGTAATAAAAGCGCATGTGAATATGATTATCGCATGAAAGAGTTATGAACTACTGCTGTGGGAAGATTGTAATTTATTTTTCAATTGACTTTTAAGGAAAGGTATGGCAAAAATACCAAACTTTAAAATTAAATTTCTAGACGGATTTTTGTTACCTGAGGGTGAAGCATTTTGTGCTTAACTTTAAAAAATGAATACGCATTTTCCCTACAGATAATTAATTATAGGAGCTGCGGAATCTATAGTTATATATAGGAAAATAGATTTCTTAATTATTACAAACTTGATTTTCCGAATTTAAAATTGCCAAAAATGAGAATTCACATGAACATTTTTGTAATTAATTGCGTAAGTATGTGTCTATCACCAGGGTTTGATAAAATAAAGGCTATTTAAAGTTTTTTCGCAGTGGATAATCTCACCGACGGTGCGAATAGCCTACAGTGTCTCACAAAAGTGATAGGACACTTGTGCTTTACAAAAGGAAACTGTAATAAAATAAATTAAAAAAACATGTAAAAATTTTTTGTGGGTGTTTTTCATACTTAAATTTAGTAACAATTATTACATAACATACATTTTCTCAAAATATTAAAATAATAATTTAATAAAAATACAATTGTTCAGAACGGAGCAAAAAATGGCTCACATAAGTGATGGGACACCATTAGATACTACTACGTACTACAATAAATTTTTTGGGGTTTTTATTTTTACTCAAAAGCAATTAGCAGTAATTTATAAAATCGTCTGCAGTCTTTCTCTCCAGTTTGTTTTGGAATTTTTGTGTTTTTTAGCTCTGTGCAGCCATGAATGCTAAACGAAAAGAAACTTTGTCTGAAATTCGAAAATTAGTTATTAATTTGCACATTGAATGTGAAAAATCTATTTGAGAAACTGCTGAAATAGTTAACAAGAGACATTCAACAGTTTTCAATATCATTAAACGATATAAAAAGAATCATATGATTCAGGATAAAAGAAGACCTGGCCGACCATCAAAGCTATCCAATGGAATAAAGCGAATTATTGTTCAAAATATTAAAAAAAATCCAAGAATGAGTGCTCATAAAGTTGCTGCTGATTTACAAGCATTATATGGAGTAATTGTTAATCCTGAGACTATTAGAAGAATAATTCGATTTGCTGGATATCACAGTAGAGCAGCCAGGAAAAAATTCTTCGTAAATGAAAAGAATAGAAAACTCAGACTGGCTTTCCCAAAATCCAACATAAATAAGAACTCTGATTACTGGAATGAAGTTATATTTGCTGATGAGAGTAAATTTAATATATTTGGTTCTGACGGTAGAACCTTGGTGTAGAGAAAACCCAGGAAAGAATTTCGCAAACAGAACTTAGTGCCAACAGTAAAACATGGTGGAGGGGGAGTTATGGTATGGGGGTGTATGTCGTCCGCTGGAGTTGGTAATCTTGTTTTTATTGACAGTATAATGGATCAGTACTCTGACAGTATAATGGATCAGTATATTGACATTTTAAATCAAAATCCGAAATCTTCAGCACGAAAATTGACCCTTCATAACGATTTTAAATTCTACCAGGACAATGACCCCAAGCACGCTGCTTTGAACGTTAGACTCTGGCTGCTGTATAACTGTCCTGAAATAATAAAAATACCACCACAATCTCCAGACTTAAATCCCATAGAGAATATTTGGCAAGAATTGGAATCAAGAATTCGCAAACACACCATTTCTTCAAAACAACAATTAAAATCATTGCTTCAAGAAGAATTGGGTAAAATCACTCCAGAAATCATAAAAAAATTAGTCGAATCCATCCCAAGAAGATTAAATTACGTTTTAAAAGTAAAAGGAAATCCAACAAAATATTAAAACATTTTAAGAAGTAAAATTTTTGGATAAATATTTGATGGAAAAGTAAGTGTCCCATCACTTATGGGAGCCATTTTTTGCTCCGTTCTAAACAATAGTATTTTTATTAAATTACTATTTTAATATTTTGAGAAAATGTATGTTATGTAATAATTGTTACTAAATTTAAGTATGAAACACACACACACACAAAATTTTTACATGTTAATTTGTAAAAAATTTAATTTACGAGAGCAAAGGTTGTTAACCCTAACTCAGCAATAGAAAGGATTGTTAATAGTTCACCAGCGAGAGAATAATTTGCATGTAATAATTATTAGTTACAAAGACGAGGTCAATCTATATACATGATAATATTCAGGAAATGATTAGATAAAATAAGGATTTAAGGATGGCTCTAATTGCAAGCGAGGACGTGTAATTAGTTAAAAAATCTTTAATGTATTGAAAAAAAGGCTACAGAAATTACTTAAATTCTTTTATTTAACAGAGGAATTTTTATGCAAACTTAGACCCTAGTCTTATAGGACTGTGAGGATTTATTAAACAATAAGAAAATTTACTGAACATTATAATATTCTTATATATTCATCACTTTTTCAGTATTCACACCTGTTTATAGGTTCAAATGCCATATTTCAAAATCAATGTTATTTATGAAATAAAACCTTATAAAATCTGATAAATCATTTGTGTGTGCAAATTTTTAAATCTAAATCTATTACATAAAATTATTTCTGTCTTTTAAATTACATCCCATCATTTATTTCAATTTAATTTATTAATGTGGTTTTACTAATATTTCAAACTTCTTTGAAATACTGTTTGTGTTCCAAAAATGCGAAGTATTTCCATAAAAGAAATAAACAGGCATACAAAATATGATAACCAGTATTATATGATTAATTATTAATTTAATAGTTGATTTAATCGCTTTTAACCTACTTCATGTCTAAATTTTCTACACAGAAATCCACTATTTAATTTTTATTATCTTTTCTCAGACAATTTTCAGAGGATATGAATTAAAGACTTGATTGTGCAAAACACATCTTTAAAGCTAAATGTATTCTAAAAAGTACAAAAAATGCAAACAAGATTTTGTCCCCCCCCAAATCAGTCATTTAAACTATTCCAACCGTTTAGGAAAACGATAAACATTGTGAACATAAAAATCTGCCCCTTTTTATATATACTTTAATAAAAGGAAATGCGTTCCTTCTTTTAATATTTAAAAGGAAAGGAACCCATTTCCCTTTCTAAACTTTTTGAAAGTCGCCAACGCTTAAAAGATGATAAACTACGCCAAGATAGAAACCCGCCTTTTGAAAAAAAGATTTGTAGCCTTGGCTACTAATGTTTAAAATTAATTTATGACTAGGAACAGCATGAATTATAAACAAATAGCTAAGTTATTGCATTTTATTTTCCGGCTATCGAAATGCGACGCTACGAGCAACGTTTTGAAACCAAAACCTAGCAATCATGAATCAGAACTAGAACTAGTTGCCATTCAGCTTAAAGAAATTTATATATAAATATGAACTACTTATTGCCATTCAGCATAAAAGAAATATAAATATGAATATTAACAAAATATTAAAGTTAATTTTATAAAATAATTAAACACATGAACAAATATATGAAATAAAAAAGAATTATTTCTCATGCAATAACTGGGCCACTACACTGCTCCCCCACCAGTAACTAAGTTACGTTACGAAGATGGAGAAATAGGTAGTAACTAGTATTGCAGTGTTAACCACTATCAAAATAATTTAGTCAGTCCTTTAACCTAACAGGTAAACGTATAGTTCTGCCTGTGCGAGAATGTTTTTGATTCACATCCGAATTTGAGTTCGGTCTCTGCAAATTAGTGGAGTCAGGTTGTATCAACTGAGAATTTTCCTCAGCTAAAATATATGCTGGTTTCAAGCGATCCAGGGATACATTAACATGTTTTCCTTTTATGCTAATAGTAAAATATTTGTCCTTGCGATCAATAACAGGAAATGGTCCTTCATAAGGAGGTTCCAGAGGTTTTTTTACCCGATCTATTCGCTGAAACACATGAGAACAAGTTTTTAAGTCTTTATAGACAAATATCTGTTCAGATGAATTTTTACGAATTAGTCTCGGTCCAACAACTTCCATCTGTTTCTGGAGTTTATTAGCAAAAGTCTTCGATGCTGTCTGGATACTTGGTTCGCTGAAAAACTCTCCAGGAAGTCCTGAGACTTTGGCCATAAACTACTTGCGCAATAGAATGATTTGTGTCTTCTTGAATAGCAGTAGGCAAACCCAAAAGTACTATTGGTAACGTGTCCGTCCAAGATATGTTGTTGTGGGCTTTTAATGCTGTTTTTAATGTTCGATGAAGGCGCTCAACTTTGCAATTACACGACGGGTGGTAGGCAGTAGTGTGTTGTAAATTGATGCCACAGATTTTGGACAAAGCTCGTAATGTATCACTTTTAAATTGGGATCCACGATCACTAATGAGTTTACTTGGCGTTCCGAAACGCGCAATCCAGTTGCTATAAAAGGCTGTTGCGACGTTCTCAGCGGAAATATTTTCTAAAGGAATTGCTTCCATCCAATTCGAAAATCTATCTATGCAAGTAAGACAATAATTATTCCCTTTAGATGGTGGAAGTGGTCCTATGAGATCGATATGGATGACAGAAAATCTTCCTGGTGGTACTTCAAACTCACCTAATTTTGTTTTGGTATGCCGACTGATTTTAGCTTTTTGGCAAGGAATGCAGGTTCTTGTCCACAACTGTACATCTTTTTTTATGTTAGGCCAAATGAATTTTGATGTCATTAATTTCATAGTCGATTTTATTCCTGGATGTGATAAACCATGAATTCGTTGAAAGACGTGTTTTCTGAAAGCCTGAGGAATATACGGCCGAATATGTTTAGTTGATGTATCACATCAAAAATATTTCCCCGAAGTTAGAGAACATTGCTTGAAATTCAAGGAAGTAGTGGTTTGCAAACTCTTCAGTTCTTCATCTTGAGTTTGTTCATCAGCTATTTTATTATAATCTATCGATGAAATTTCATTAACTCTAGATAATGTATCCGCCACAATATTATTCTCACCTTTTACATATTTGATATCAGTCGAAAACTGGGAGATGTATTGAAGTTGGCGAGCCTGTCTAGGTGCTGCTTTGTCAAGTTTTTGACGAAAGGTGAATATTAAGGGCTTGTGATCTGTATAAATTGTAAATACTCTTCCTTCTAGATAATGCCTAAAGTGTCTAACTGAAAGATATATGCTTAATAGTTCTCTATCATAGGTGCTATATTTTTGCTGAGTATCACTTAATTTTTTAGAAAAAATGCTATTGGCTTCCACGAGGAGTTTTCATATTGTTGCAACACTGAGCCAATGGCCGTATCTGAAGCATCTGTAAATAACGCCAGAGGTAGTTCAGAATTGGGAAAAGACATCAGTGCCGTGTCCGTTCATTCTTGCACGTTTCAAACTGTTTTTCAGCTTCTTCAGTCCATTCGATTTTACGTTTGTTCCTCTTTTTAGCTCCCTTAAGATACGCATGTAACAATGCTTGATTCTTCGCTGCATCCTTTATATAACGACGATAAAAATTAAGTATTCCAAGAAAAGTTCTAAGTTCATGAATTGTTTCTGGTCGTTTGTAGTTAGTAATAGCTTGAACTCTTTCTGGGAAAGGACGGGAACCCTTAGGTGTAATTAGGTAGCCTAGAAACTCGATTTGTGGAACAGCAAATACAGATTTTGAAACATTAATTCTTAACCCAAATGTATGTAATCTTTCGAAAACTAATTTAAGGTGATTTTCGTGTTCTTCATGGGTACTGGATGCAATGAGTATATCGTCTAAATAGGGAAAAACGAATTCTAATCCTCTAAAGACTTCGTGAATAAATCTTTGGAACGTTGCAGGAGCATTTTTTAAAGCGAAACTCATTACATTAAATTCGTATAAACCGAAAGGAGTGATGATAGCCGTTTTACATTTGTCTTCTTCTGCAATGGGAATTTGAAAATAAGCTTTGAATAAATCAATTTTAGAAAAATATTTGTACCTTTTAAAATACGATGAAAATCTTCAATGCGAGGAATTGGGTATCGATCAGGTATCGTCTGCGCATTCAATCGTCTGTAGTCTCCGCAAGGACGATATGAACCATCCTTTTTCGTAACAAGGTGCAAGGGGCTTGACCACTGGGAGTTTGATGGACGAATTATTCCATTGTCAAGCATAAATTTAAATTCATCTTTAGCTATAGCTAAGCGTTTTGGATCGAGCTGTCGTACCTTTGAATAAACGGGTTGACCATCAGTCGTAATAAAATGTGTAACACCATGTTTAATTTGTGTAGGAAAAAGCTTAGGTTTAGAAATTTCGGGATATTTCGGCAGTAAATCGAAAATTTTTATGGATTTATTTAACGTGGTTACTGCGTAATCAGTGGAAATAGCAGCGACATCACACTGGACACAGAGCTGTGTTACGCCATCAATTAATTTTTTCTTATTTATATCGATAAGCAATTTATATTTGTGAAGAAAGTCAGCTCCTAAAATACCTTTTGTGACATCAGCAATTATGAATGGAAACTGAAAATCACGACGTAATCCCAAATCAAGAGTTAGCGTTTTTATGCCATAAGTGGAAATATCTGTGCCATTAGCTGCATACAGTTTGTATTCAGTTTTAATTTATTCTGTGAAGTAGCAGGAATTATGCTTACGTCAGCTCCGCTATCAATAAGAAAGTGCAAATTTGATCTTCGGTCACGAACGAATAAACGAAATTTGCGACAATCCTTCATATTTTCTGCAGCAGCGTTTGCCGCTGAACTTACTGCAGATTCGAGTTTTCCTGGTTTTTGGAATCGTTTTTTACCCAAGCACACGGAGGCTGGCATTTCCCTGGAATACATTTTGCTCCAAATCGAAAATGATAATAACAAGATTTGCCAGTATGGTCATATCGTATACGAGATCGGCTTCGAGATCGTGAACTTGAATTACGTAAATCCGAGTCCCTGCGTCTTGAGCGAATGGTTATTTGATCAATTTTTTGTTCAAGAAAGGTAATTCTTTGCAACAAATCATTTGCGGGAACGGAAGGAGTATTAGCACTAAATACTTCTGGTTTTCGATTCATATCACTAATTTTATCTGCCATAGACGCTAACTTGGTTACATCTTCATCACTAACTAATAATATATTTTTTATTGAGTCAGGTAGTTTCTCCATCCATAAAGTTTTGATTAGATTTTCAGACACATCTGTAGTAGCAACTGATCTCAACTTCTGCAAAAGTTGGCTTGGTTTCATGTCTCTAAGTTCGATACCAGTAATCAAACGTTTAATCCGTACATTTTCACTTTCTTTGAATAAATGTAATAACCTAATTTTAGCATCCGAATATTTTGTGGCACTTACAATGTCCCAAATATTTTCGATGAACTTAGGTTCAAGCTGTGAAACTAAATAATTAAATTTCGTTTCTTCTGAAACGATATTACTAATTCTGAACTGAGCTTCAACTTGAAAAAACCATATTTCCGGTTTATCAGTCCAAAAAGGAGGTATTTTTACACTCACCTTATGAAGCTCCGGTGACTGCATCGTATCTTTCATAGCAGTTTCAGAAGAGTCATTTGTTGACATTTCGAAAATTAATCAGGGTCACCACGATATGGCCTTGGCTACTAATGTTTAAAATTAATTTATGACTAGGAACAGCATGAATTATAAACAAATAGCTAAGTTATTGCATTTTATTTTCCGGCTATCGAAATGCGACGCTACGAGCAATGTTTTGAAACCAAAACCTAGCAATCATGAATCAGAACTAGAACTAGTTGTCATTCAGCTTAATGAAATTTAAATATAAATATGAACTACTTATTGCCATTCAGCATAAAAGAAATATAAATATGAATATTAACAAATTATTAAAGTTAATTTTATAAAATAATTAAACACATGAACAAATATATGAAATAAAAAAGAATTATTTCTCATGCAATAACTGAGCCACTACAGATTCACTACAACACTTTAGGCAGTTCGCGTAAGTAGAATCCGTTCTTTTCAATTGTGTTTAAATGACGGATCCGACAACTCAGTGCGCATGCGTGGTTAATGTTGGTGCGAATAGCTCAAGCGGCTAATCGCACCTCTGGTGCGAATAGTATCGGCCAAGTTTTTTTGGGCATACTGAAGTAAGGAGCTACCTCTTTGTGGCTGAACATGCTTCGTTGTTCGTCTACACTGACAAAATAAGATGTTGCAGAAAATCCGATAACAGTACCGCAGATTATTGTGCATTGAGTCTCGTAAGATTTAGAAAACTGTATGCTTCCAAAATACTGTAGTCCAAAATATTCCACATATTTACGTGTGAATAGGAGCCAGTGTTGGCTAAATAAGGAATTTATTTTTACCGAAGTATTACACTATTAAAAATTCTCCATATTAAGATTCATTTAATTCATAAATTTCAAAATAATAAAATAATGCGGTTGGAACAATAAGTTAGATGTTTACTCTTATATGCATTACAGGATCTACTTTACAAACCTCAGCTAAGGGTCTTTTAAATTATGTCATTTTTAACGGAAGTTGGCATCACTTCATTTACAACCGGTAGTGACGTTCTGTCAGGTCCACGATACGCAACATGCGGATGTGATTCGAAAAGCTAAGTCGTCCTGAACTTGGCCGTGACTTTGATGCCTTCCCTCAGGCATATTCTTTACCCTCAGGATATTTAAGATACTTCCTGATGCTCTAAATTAAAAAAATGATTTCACCAATTGCAGAACCCGTCAAATGAAAAATTCCTAAAATATCTACTTATCTCTAAAACCGATTAAAAATACCTTCAATTTGGCCGATTGTGTCATCATCTGTGAATGTTTTGAATTTTTGTTGTGACGTGTGCTACTGTTGTCCAACATACACGTTTTCTTCATCGGTTGTATTGATCTAAGGTAAGCGGATAAAATTAATTCCCTAATACTCTTTTTCTCACACTGAAATTAGCCGCTAAATCTTGCGTAAGATGTTGACAATGATGTAACTGTGTTATAGATTATGTAACTTATTTATGAATTGTTTTATTGTTAAATAATTTATTTACACATTTATCATCAGAGGCCAAACTAGGGTTTTAAAATCATGACATATTCCAAATCTGAATTCAAAAGGGTTAAAAAAAATTAAATGTGTATAAAGAAAGGTGAGTGTAACATTTAATTTGTCATGATCTACTATAATTTATATGCTTGTTTTCTAAAATTTTCTGCATATATGGCATAATAATATGGCATAGTAATATGATTGATTATATATTTTACTGTGTATATAAGGAAGAAAATATAATAGTAATTGGAGTAATTCTTTTGGAAGGTATTTAAACTTCTGAATGTTGTATCTTCTGTTCATCTTAAAGCTTAAAGTATAAGCATAACATGAATAACTTTCTCTTACAGAATTTTTTTTTAATACTTTAAAGCAGGTTAGTAATTAAGTTTTATATCAGGATGTATGTGTTTTGTTGTGAACTTTTATTTACATTTATGGAAAGTTTGAGGTGTCTGAAAAATTTCGATGCATTTTATTAAGTATGCATTTCAAGGTTATTTTACATTTTCAACTTTCAGAACAATTTTTTTGTTCTTTAAAATTGTTGATTTCGAATGGTTTGACATTAATGCTGGGTGTGTAAGGTTTGTATGATTAAAATCATCTAAATTTAAAGTATAGAATTTGTGTTCTTTCTTATATTTTAACATGTTAATGGTATATATAAAACCATAAAGTTTTTAATACTAAATGGTTAATGGTTAATGGTATATATAAAACCATATAGTTTTTAATACATGCAGAATAGGGCTAAAATAATTTTTTATTAGCTTTGTGGTATGAAAGTTTTCCAGATGAAATGCAAAATGATGGTATTCTGTAAAATATGCATTTGATATTGGTATGGATATTTCTGTTAGATTAATTATTTATTAAAGATTAATATTAAAGATACTATTAAAACAGCCATAATAAAAGATAGTAATATAACTTAATAATTTTGTATGATTTTTTTCACCATTAAAATATAGGTCAAACACAGCATCAATTAACCATTGCATAGTAACCATTGTTTGCATAGTAACCAATATACTTTTCATTAATAATTGAGGTTAGTTATTAAGATGGATCTTGAAGTGAAAGAGCTCCCAATTGAAGTTTAGTGATAGCTTTTTACCTTGATAAAGCATCTTTAATTATAGTAACATATTATCACAAGGGATATTTGCATCATAAAATTATCTCTTACAATTGAAGGTAATGGCCATAAATATATTTTGTCTAATAATGCGTGTATGGTGATAGTTGTTCTCTAATGCCTAGAACTTACCAGTGGTTCAGCTGAACACTTATAGTTATGAGCTTACTGTGTAGGACATTTCATTGATTTTCCTGTGCATTGTGTGAATATGAGGCAGCTTTTTTAAAAATTGCTGTACAAAGACATTCCGGTCATTAGGTAGATAGTCTTTGAGTGTTTTACTGTAATCTAAATCAAGGGTTTCTAAACTTTTTCTTACATGAATCTCTTTTAAAAGAATGGTTTTCTTCATCAACCCCCTTTCGTTTTTCTCAGTAATGTACATATATAATCATAATACAAACAAATACACATGAATAATTTAACGATTAGATTAAGAACATGAACAAAAGTTTTGAATAAATTAAGATAATATATTAAGAACATGAGCAAAAGTTCTGAAAAAAATTAATTTATTTCATAACTTAGTGTACATATGTTTTTGAATAAGACTTTTGCTTAAATGCAATCAACTCCTCCTCCATCATAATTTCAAATATATCCGCTGTTCTCTGAGCTACACTGCTGGCCGTTAAAATTGTAACACCAGGAGGGAATGATCTGAAGAGTGTCAAAGTCACATGAAAGGAAGAAGAGGTTGGCATATGCAAATAATTAATATTTCAGAGTATTTAGACGACACAGGAGGGAGAAACGACATGTGTAGCACTGCATGAGAGAAAAACTGCATAGTGGGTTTCTCATTTGGAAAGTGCTGTGTAAGGTTGGAGTTTTCTCATAATATCATGTCATGCCTCGAATAAGAAGAGGAAATGCTTCCGAAATTCAGTAGAGGCAGGATCATTGCCAATCAAAAGTGTAGATTACGTTCTGTGATATCGCCGATCGCATTGGTCGACATCTAATTACTGTCATGTGAATATGGAATCAGTGGATTGCTGAGGGTCATACTGAACGACATACAGGATCTCAACGCTCTCCCATGACTAACGGAAGAGAGGACAGACATATTGGTGAGGTCAGCTCTGCAAAACTGTATGACCACATCATGGAGCATTTGTCAGGAAATGGACATGCTGCCAGCATACCCATTTCCTGACTAATGCTCCATTATGTGGTCATAAGCTCACAAGGTGCGTCGACGTATCAGCAGGATGACCATTACTTTGGCTTCCCTTGACAATGCAACATAGAGAGAAATGGTGACTCTGATGAGGCAGACGACAAAGCTGAGCTGGCGATTAAGACGACAAAGCTGGCGATTACGGGAGTGGCATAATGTCGCCTTTTCAAATGAGTCTAGGTTCTACGTGCTTATTTTGATGGCCATTTGCATGAGTGGAGTGTCCGAGGAGACTGCACGTCACCTGCTTGCATTCGATATTGGAATATGGGCCCTGCACCTTTTGTGATGATTTGCGCAGCCATTGGGTACATTACATGCATGTCTCTAGTTTGGATCGACGGTAATTTGAATGCAGATAGGTACATTTCTGACATGTTACGTCCGATGATTGTGCCTTATCTTCAACGCTCCCAAACGCCATGTCCCAACAAGATAATGCAACACCACATGTTGCACAATGTGTTCTGACCTTCCTAGATACACAGGATATTTGATTTGTACCCTGGCCTGCACGGTCTCCAGATCTGTCATTCATTGAAAACGTCTGGTCATGGGTTGCTGAGAGATTAGCCCGTCGCCTCTCTCCAGCTAATAGGGTTGATGAAGTGTGGCATAGACTTGAAGCAGCATAAAATGAGTTGCCCATTTCTGTCATCCAATCCCAGTTTGATTTTATGCCTAATGGAGTAAGGGCTGTTTTAGCTGCCAGGGGTGGCAGCTGTTTCTAGTAATTTTGCACTCCTGTAAACTGCCAAAATGCTTACAATTTAATCAATTTGACTTCATGCCATACTATTTATGCGCAATAAATATCTTTTTTGTATTTGCTTTACTTCATGGTACTGCAATTTTAATGGCCAGCAGTGTATTTCGGTGCATACAAATTTTTAGTGTCTTGGAACCAAACTTTAAAATCTTTTAAATTTTGGCTTATGTATAACTATATAGCTATGCATTCTTTATATTTTTTGGTCTTATTTTCTTGTGTTTCTACATTTTACTTTTTATATTGTATACAAATTTTACAATTTTAAGAAGTATTATTGGTGTTTAAAAGTATATTAAATAATTTTAGTGTATTTTCCCCCTTAGATTTATTTTATATGATTTAAGGTGTAGCTTTATGTCAATAAAGAACTAATTATCTACTTTACAGTATTAATAATATTTTTGTAATCAATGGGATCTTCAATATGCCGATTCATTGGTCATGCCAATCGACCAGTCGATCCCTTGATTATCATTAACCTCCTTTAAATTTTCATCAATCCTTTAGGGTAGGGGTTTCCAACCTTTTGGTTCGTAAGAGCACATTCTAAAATATCTGTTTGACGGCAGGCACCATTTACTTTAGTTTGATAGAGTTAACAAATAATACATGCACATAAAAAGAGCTCGGTTGCATTTACTGGTATTTGTGTTGGATGTAATTTCTAGTTCATTAAAAATGAGAAAACTTTCACATAGAATTTTATTGAAAACTGAAACACTTTTATTGTGATCACAGAGGGGTGGGTGCCATGGTACCCACAGTCATAGGCTCAGGAACCCCTACTCTAGGGGGTCAGTACCAACCCACGTGGAGAATCTCTGATCTAAATAATCCTAATCATCATAATTTCTCGATATATATATGTAAAGAATGAATGAAAAAGATTAGTAATTATATTCTGTGCTTGTGATATATTCTTGCGATTGAACAGCATGTTTTGACATTTATAACCCTGTGTGTTACTGATGTTTCTTAGACATCATACATTTAACTTCTTGTTATCTGTAGCATATCATTTGAAAGGGTAATTAATGTTATTGAATGCACAATCTCGTAAGATTCCAGCATTTTATGATCATTTTATGATATGACTGGCAAATCATGCAAATGTATTCAGGAGGCAGAGCAGTATGTTAGCCAAATAGTTGTGTTGTAACCCAAGCATGTATGCTGGTAGCTTGTGTTGTGCTTTGGCTATTGCTTAAAGTCAAAGTGTATAGATGCTGAGTTTATACAATACTGTGATGTTCTTTTAAGTGAAAACATATTCTTGTATGCATGGGGGGGGGGAAACAGCCAAAGAAATGAGAGGTTTTTAAAAATGGTAAGTATTTTATGAATGATTATTTCTTTCTTTAACAATTTTTTTTAATAGTTGGTACTTCTCAGATATATGCCTACCACATATTTTGGTGGTACTGTTGTAATAATATGTGTGTATGTTTAATTATTTTTGTTTACACATGCACACCTGCCCACATAGTTCCTAGATGGTGCAGTTATTGGACCTTGGCATGTGTTTGGCTTCTCTTTCAGAGGGCAAAAAGTGTTGAAGGTGCATAATGGAAAAGTACCTTTAGTTTTATTGATTGATTGTTTTTATATAGAATTTAGTGTGGCACCATTTTGAAAAATGGGTGTTGCCTTTTGCATGTTAGCTTGCTGAAAAATTAGTCATGAAGAAATTGTGATGTTTTTGGTAGTGTTGCAGAACCAGAAGGTACGTTAAATTTTTGTTATGATTTGCAATATAAATTAATAATAATTTATTAACACTTTTAAAGTTTTGCATAAATTCATGACAGTTACTGTCTGTCTACGAGAAGAACAGTTCTTTAGTGTCTGGCGGGTGATGGTCACTATAGCAACAGGGCTAGTAAATTTCAAATAGGGGTGAACCAAAGGTTGCTAATTCATCTTTAAATGTGCCAAGATGGCAAACTGAAAAGTAAATTATCAAGACACCCCTACGGAAAATGGGTCAGGGTTTGTTTCTGCCGCAACAGACAGCTACAGTCTAACTGGCGAGAGCTTTTCTTATGACTGTACTGTTGTTTCACGTTAGAATTTTTGGTACTTATGTATTAACACAACCACTTTGGTGCAATCTGACAATTTTTTCCAAATGAAAAGGTATAAATTACTTCTGAGGTGGAAGTTGGTGTTTTTGCCACCAGCTTGCGCCTGAGATAGTTTTTTTTTATGGGAAGGTTTTTTCTAAAAAATTTAATAAGATTCCAAAAATAGATATAAGTTCCAAAGATTCCCAAACTATCAATAGAAGATTTTTTTTTAAAGAAAGATTCCCAAACTGTTGATATTTATAGTAAGTCTAATAAATAGTGTGTTTCAAAAAGAATATACGCATTACAAAGCGTTATTTTGTCCAAACTATCGATCAATGCTCCTCGGCTTGGCTATTGGCGAAACGAATACATAGTCTAGTTTATGTTAATAGCCGCTAGATGTCAGTTGTCTTCTGTTTTGCGTGGTAACCATCACATGTTTAAAATGGCTACTCCGCAGCAGAAATCATTTTGTGTTCTTGAGTTTGCGAAGTGCAAGTCCGTGATTACAGTGCAAAGACGTTTCAAATTGAGGTACCAAAGTGATCCTCTGAATGTGTGAACATTCGCAGATGGTACCAACAGTTTGTAAATACAGGATGTGTATGTAAAGGAAAGAGTCCTGGTCGCTTAGAATGTGTTCCTGACGAAAATGTTGCACAAATTCAAACTTCTTTCTAATGTAGTCCTTCAAAATCAATTCGTCGTGCCACTCGGGAGTTACAACTGCCTACAACAACAATTTGGTGTATTTTGAGACATCGGTTGATTATGAAGCCGTACAAGTTACATTTGTTACCGTCTCTGCGTCCTGATGACAAACGTAAACTTGTGTCATTTTGTAATGAGATTATCGATGCTATTAACAATGATAATGTTTTCGCACAACGCATCGTGTTCAGTCATGAAACGACTTTTCATGTTAGTGATCATATAAACAAACACAATGTTCGAATTTGGGGCCTACAGAACCCACATGCAGTCACTGAACATGAACGATATTTACCCAAAATCAATGTGTTTTGTGCGATATCCCGATAATCTGTTAATGGCCCATTCTTCTTTGATGGAAACAGTTAATGGTCAGCAGTATCTCGCTATATTACAAAATTGGTTGTTTCCAAGGCTGCATGAAGACAACTTCATGCAGCTTCATGCAGCCTTGGAACGGGGCATCCCCTCACTGGTGTCGGCAAGTGCGTGATTATCTGAATGGAACTCTAGAGAACCGTTGGATTTTTCGTCAAGGAACTGGCGACTTAGCATATCTCAGCTTCCCTAAACAGTCACCAGATTTGACACCCTGTGACTTTTTCCTGTGGAGTTTCATTAAAGACAACATTTATGTACCTCCAATCCCTCAGAACACGGAAGAGGTAAAGAACGAGATCCATACTGTCATAACATCAGTGACGACGGACATGTTTGCCCGAGTATGGGAGGAATTTGAGTATCGATGTGATATTGTTCGTGTCATTGATGAAGGACATATTGAACATCTGTAATCTGAACTTGAGAGGTTCGTACATATGTGTGTAAAGTAAGTTTCATATTCGTATGTCATACAGTTTAATAAATATATGCATTCAAAATAAGTATATTCTTTTTGAAATATGCTTAGCAATTTAAAATGTGAATTTTAATTATTAAATGATAATGTGATACATTAAACAAATGAAACACATTCTTATTTAAATCTTTCTGTAATTTTTTTGTGCTGTTCTTCTAAAGTACACAGAGATCTATTTTAGCTTAAAAAACGTCAGAGGTGCCGATGTTTGGCTTTGCACAAACATCGGCTATCTAAGAAATGCATTTCCTTGTTGTTCCCATTTAGGAAATTTTCAGCAAAATTCTTTACTTCTGCTAAATTTTGCAGAAATTTTTATGCAGTTTCTTCCATTGCTGGCAAATTTCACATGTTCGTATTTTAAAACTGAGTTTAAGTTAAGAAATATCATGATTTTTTTTAAAAAAAATAAACCATTGGAACTTGAAATACAACAAAAAAGAATGCACAAGAAAATGGCGGCATTGTTTGACTGAAGGATTGTTTGGAGTATGCTTGCCAGGAAAATGGTTATGTGAATGATGGCCAGAGTTTCGCACATTCTGAAAATTTGGCGACTTCTGCTAAGATGGTTGCATTAATACATAGGTGGTAATTTTTTCATGCTTTTTCATAATAAAATGTTGGCATTAATTTACAGTTGTTGACATAGTCATAATAATTTTTTTCAGAATTGTATTTTGTAGTATTGTATGAAATATTATTTATTGGTGAATTAAAAAGTATAATACTAAGCCTATTTAATAAATAATTCATGATTCAATGAATAATTTATTCTTTTTCAATAAGTACTACTGTTCTGCATCCCTTGAGTGCAATATGTCTAAGTTGCACCATAGGTAACCTGTAGCTGCATTGCTTGTAGTACTACTTGTGCAGCCACAGTAGGTGGAAGAATTTAGAGATGTCAAAATTTTAGAAGCATAAGGTGACAGAATTTAGGAATAACAGATGCTATATTGGATGGCAGAAAGCCTATCTCTGGCCTTGCCTCTATCCCATCACAGAGCTTAAGCCTTTGATGTCTTCTGTTAGTTGAGCTTTGAAAAAGATATCCTCACTGCAGCTGTCATATACGTAGTACAGTAGCACTTACATCTGTTATATACTATAATAATTCATTTAATTTTTTAGCCTTTAAGTCACATTTTTAAGTCACATTTTTTAAAAAAGGATAATTAAAATTTTCTTTGATATGTGTGTAATTTTACAAATAATGTTAATTGTTTGGTAGAAGATTGCAGATATTAATTTTAACTAATTAGATATATAAATTTAAGAAGCTGCACAAAATTATGTACCTTTGAAACAATATACTTTTCAGTAAACATTTTAATTTGTAAGTTAGTTATCTGAATTAGGTGCTGCATAATAATAAAATTTTAATCAGTTATTTCTTATAAAAGTGGTATGGCTTTGCCAGTTTCTTTCTTATGCTCTTTCTTCAAAAATACTGTATCATCAACAGTAAAGAATGCAGTTGCACTAGTTTTAATATTAATTGCTGAATTTTGTGAAGTTCTTTTCATATGAGTTTTTGCCATCCCTAAAAATGGCCTTCGTTTGGCGATTTTTTTTTTTTTTTTTTTTTTTTTTTGGTTGATGATTGAATATTTCGATGTTTTATAAAATATTTCCAGCAACCCTTGATGTTTATTTTTTTCTGGTAAAAGTCATTGGGCATTCGATCATACGGTTGGGAAGGGGGGTTATTAACCGCTTCCCTTACAAATTTTTTTGAAAAAAATTGCAAAAAATCATCACATTTTTTTAAATTTTATTATTAAATACAATAAAACGAAAAAAAAATCAAAATATGTAAGTTTTAAGTTCAATTTTTAATTTTTTGAAGGTGTAAAAGCATTTATTTTTAATATTAGTTTACTATTCCGAGTTATCTCGGGCAAACGAAAAAAAGTTAAATATTAATCTTTGTATGATAGTTTTTGAACCAAGGGACAACATAGAGTGATACCTGACGTTCTACACTGGTATCTGGTCTCTTTTCTTACTGGCTTACCGCTGTAATCTCTTTCACGGGAGCACAGAGTACACTGTCTCGTTGGATTTGATTTTTTTTTTTTTTTTTTAAATTTTTTTCCCAACCTTTTCCTAATCACTATTTGAAAAATCATCGTTTTCGTTATCTTCCATCATCGCCATTATTTTATTATTTTCCAACGCATGCATCGTTCTTTATACATTACTAATCCACAAGCCAACGTATCTTCTTCTTATAATAATAAAAGCAAGTGTAATGTGTCTGTCTGTCTGTCTGACCGAGCTCTCCAGCCAAATCTATCGCACGCAGGGACCTGGAATTTTTTATATGGAAGCACAAAGGGGCTGGCCACCAGACCTCGAAGCCCGATTTTCGATTTTTGAATTAGAAAAATTTAAAAAAAATTATTTATAATTAATTATCTGTCTGTCTGACCGAGCTCTCCAGCCAAATCTATCGCACGCAGGGACCTGGAATTTTTTATACGGAAGCACAAAGGGGCTGGCCACCAGACCTCGAAGCCCGATTTTCGATTTTTGAATTAGAAAAATTAAAAAAAAATTATTTATAATTAATTATCTGTCTGTCTGTCTGTCTGACCGAGCTCTCCAGCCAAATCTATCGCACGCAGGGACCTGGAATTTTTTATACGGAAGCACAAAGGGGCTGGCCACCAGACCTCCAAGCCCGATTTTCGAATTAGAAAAATTTTAAAAAAATTATTTATAATTAATTATCTGTCTGTCTGACCGAGCTCTCCAGCCAAATCTATCGCACGCAGGGACCTGGAATTTTTTATACGGAAGCACAAAGGGGCTGGCCACAAGACCTCGAAGCCCGATTTTCGATTTTTGAATTAGAAAAATTAAAAAAAAATTATTTATAATTAATTAATCACGGTTTTTTTGACTCACTGATATTATTATTTGTTTTCAAATAACGTTCGATTGTAACAATTGATTTCTTTATTCTAGCGTTAGTTTGCTGTTTTGACGATACATTAAATCGATTAATTACAATTCATTTCTTTTTTGTAGCTTGTGGGGGGGGGAAGAGAGAGAGACAGTCTACATGTCCTACACTACTATTCCTGCGCTATTCACTTATCTGCATTTTCTAAATGCACGGGCAACGCCGGGCGGGTACAGCTAGTACTATATAATAGGGAAACACGCGATCAGTCCCTCCAAACCAACCGCGCAACCAACAAAATTTGGCAAACTGCCAGTCAGACCGAGTAAAACCGTGATAAAAGAAATCGTACTAACAAATTCTGCATCGCCCGAGCTTTCTCGGGATAATAATTAACTGCAATATATACGAACCCGAGATAACTCGGGATAATCAGGCAAGCGGTTAAATTTATAACTCCTCGCGAATACATTTCAATTATGTATTTGTAGCCAAAAAAAATCCAAGATTTTAGTCATGTTAATCCGAGTTAACATTATTCTCACTACCATTAAAAAAGAACGTGAGTAAGGCACCATAAAATTTATAGATGTAGATTATTAATTTATAGTATGATATAAATCTTGTTCAGAGATTTGAAGATACTGTT
The DNA here is from genome assembly GCF_044657685.1 of Stegodyphus dumicola. NCBI lineage: Eukaryota > Metazoa > Arthropoda > Arachnida > Araneae > Eresidae > Stegodyphus > Stegodyphus dumicola. The sequence continues at coordinate 1,354,344 of NC_140769.1, read as the reverse complement.
TTTATTAACTGTTTTTATTAGAATCTGTCAAAAAATAAATCACTTACGAATTTTTCCATTAAGAATATTCCTTTGATTTGGAATACATTTATAGATGAAAGGCTTTTTTTCACAGTTGCAAGTTAGTAAGAAAAGACCGATGAATATCAACAATCCATGATAATTTAGTATTATCTCTGTAGTAAGAAATAAAGAAGTTTATAATTATTTACATAAAACTCATTATATTTGTTTATGCGTAGAATAAATTAATAAGAGAGACTAAATACTTATTATTAATTCTCAAGATTTGTCACACTTCGAAAATTTTCTCTGAAAACGTGGAAAGTTTTCATAATATGTTTACTTAGTTTATGTTAAAGTAAGTTATTTAACGACGAATTAAGGATGTTATAATTATTTTAAGTATATGTCAGTTTGAAAAATGAAAATTTAGATATCGTTGTATTTGAATAACAAAGTGTAACCTACAGAAATGTCTTGTTGGTACCAAACTTAGGATTTTAGACCGAAATTAAATATTAATTTGAATTTTTTCCTTTCCGATGTTATTATTTTTATTTATGTATGTTTTGAGAAATATTTAGTATTCAAAATTCATTAGAAATGTTTTTAATTATGTTAGTAAAATATTTTCACTTTGTTAAGGAATGTGTTTGTGTTTGTTTTGTAAAGATCCCCTCAACTGTTTTCAGATTGTGCATTCGGCCGTCCTGCAGTTAACCATTGTGTGGATCGTATGTGCATTTTACCGAGTGTAAAAAATATTTCTTATTATGTTCACAAATACGGTTTTCGTGTAATAAAATCCTTTGGTTAGCGTCGAATGAAGCCACTGCAGCTGCTTACATTTTGTTGAACGTCTGAAATGTCATTCCGAGCTAAATTATGCGTGTTCCGGCATTCCCAAATTGCGCAGATGAGTTCGGCATGACAGTGCAACGCTCGGACTAGTTTTCTAGGTGTTTCGAGGTCATTTCTTTTCTCTGCGGCTTTGACAATCCCGCACCTGGGTTCGATGAGAACTAAAATGGCCTGTAATTAGTTTTCGTTGTCCTGCATTTAGAGTAAGTTTCTACGTTCTCTTTTTTTTTTCTTGTTGGTTTCAGTTTGGTTCGTTGTTACAGTTTCTCAGGTGCATATTGAGGAAGATTTATATCTGATTATAAGAAAAAGCTGCTGTGTGTCTATATCTTGCTTTTGAATTTAATACTTGTAGTGGACATACCGAATTCATCCTCATTTTTTAGAGCACTGATATGCAACCCGTAGTCGCGAGTGAATATTTAAAGGTTGCGGAAATTCTCTCTCAGTTATTTTACGTCCCCCACTTAAAAAAGCCTCCTTTTACTATTTTGGCTGAAAATTTGGAATTTTTTAATTGTTAAATGTATTTGAAAAATGTGTTTTAACATAGTTTTAGTACTTATGAATGCAAGATAGATACCTTTTATGCTTTATTTCATAAAAATAATTACTGCTAGATAGTAAACTAGTTATAAGGCAATAATGGATGCATTCCAAATTTTATGTACAGTATTCTGAATTTTTTTTTTTTTTTTTCCAATTCATGATTTCTTTAACTGCAGAGTCATTAGTATATAACTCATTCTTAACTTTTCATGGAAAAATCTAACTTTTACTTTTGTGTACTGTAACTCCTAAGTAGTATATAACTTATTTATTTTAGTGGAATTACAATTGATTTAGTGTTCCTTTTGATAGTAAATATGTCTCCTGCCAAACGAAACAAACGTAGTGCTGGTTTCAAAGTCATTCAGTTTGAGAAAAAAAATGGAAATCGTGCTGCAGCAAGGATGTTTGAAGTTGGTGAAAGCTTCCATGCGTGAGTGGAAGAGAAATGAAATCTTGATAATTAATACGCCAAAGAATAAATACGTAAAGGAGTAACGAAAAAAAGAAAAAAAATGTTGCGAACTTTTTCCTAGAAAATCGACTGAATCGCTAGAAACAGCATTTAGGTACATGCAGAAATCTAATTTTTGCACGCTTATCTTTTCCTTATTTTTAAATCTGTTCTTTTTATATCTGCCGTATAAGCGCACCATACGCCGGAATATACAGTAATTAAAAAATATTTTATCTTCTCATTTGCTTACTGTTACAAAATTAGAACTTCATATTTCTAGAAATGAATATATTGGGAGCAGCTGCTAGTATTGCAGTCCGCTCAGTCTATAGAATAGTACGAATGATAATTGAAGGAGACGTCACATATTTCGAAATAGAGTATATGGCTTTTGAATAGACAAAGATTTATATCTGTTTTCTCAGTCAGTCGGTTCTCTCTCTCCTTTTTAAAATAATATATGGAGAAATTCGCCTTGTAACCGTTTTTAGCTTAATTTGCAAGTCATTTTGTCCTTGATGCAAGAGACGTCATCAGATTGGCATATATTTTCGCAACACTCATGCATAAATACTCATGTCAAAAATTAATCATGCATATTCTCAAATAGTCAGCGTATTTGCAATTTTAATAGATGAAGTTAAATATCGTCGTCATTGGGGATAAACAAATATCGATTAATGTGTCGACAAGCGAATTATTTCTCGAAGAATATTCGCTTTTGGCAGAGATTAAATTACGCCTGTCTTTCTCTGGGAAACAAGCACTTTGATGAAAGTTAAGGTGGCAGAAAAGCCAACGCCACCTAGACTACGTGAGGCTATAGCCTCTCCAGCCTACCAGACGCCGCTATAGCCTCACGTAACAAAGTAGTCACACCCTCTTTCATTTTGTATCCTGTCCTCCGGACACACTCATGCATTTGCTATACCTGCCATGTACTTTAATTCATGACAGCCGGTATACAGCTTGCTATCTGCAAGCTACACACGGCAATAGTGGGAAAAGGAAAAGGAAAGGAACGAAGTATCGAGGACCGTCCAGAAGTCGGGCTGTCACCCATTAGTCGCTCAAGGCTCTTGCCAACGACCTGCGCATTTGCTTCCTTACCACCATGAATGTCGTGGGTCTGTGCTTATGTTTGTCAAACAAATAAGAATGGCAACAACAAAAGATCAATTAATGCACTGAATTTTTTTTCCAAGGAAAAAAAAAAAAAAAAAAAGAGTCACGAAAGGAAGTCTGCGCATTAAACCTCACCGGCCACTTGGAACAGACAAATTCCCGTCATTTTTTTTTTAATATCCTTCATGCATGTAAGCTGCTAAAATCACATAAGTTAAAAAGTTTTTTTTACATACTTTATTTTATGCTTTTAGCCTACGTAATATCGAAAACATAATAAAGATGAAAAAATGGCTTTTGAATGCAGGAAAATTACTCCTTTCAATCAGCAAGGCATCTTTTTTCATACTTTATTTCCATATTTTTTAATGTGCCAGGTTTGTCGATTTATCCCATAGCATACACTGACATACAGCATTTAAATTCGATTTAGAATCGACGAGTGCCATAGCTATTAGTACTCCTTTGAGGTTGCCACAATTCATGGGATACTCCATTTTGCCGTACTGAATTTCTTTTTTCAGCTATGGATCCGAGAAATAAAAATTCCGTTCTTACTAGTACTGTATTATCGTCTTAAGTTATGATTTGGTGGACGGATTTAACTCTTTCAATTCCGAGCAGGATTACGTTCTCAGAAGCAGATTGCAGCTCGTTATCTTCCTAGAAGTCTAATCCGAGTATACAAGGGTCTGTATTGCCGCATATACCTTGTGATGGTAGGCGGCTCTTCCAAACGTATGTTAATGTTACATTCCAAAGCCAACTCAGAACTAAAAACTGAGAACTCCAGTTCCAGTGTTAAGCCTCGAGTAGCTTACAGATTTGCTCGTTTTGTTCCGGCTGTCGTCACATAGCAACTTATGTGACGTGACGTTGAATGCTCAGGATGGGTCCGGAGACAAACTAGGAGGTGAAAAGGGCGTGACCAATAGTCACGTGACGCGGCAAGGTATCGGGTTGGCTGTCCAAGACGAAGTATTTAAAATAAACTTTTACATGCAAAATTAACAAAATGGCATGTAATATCAAAGCATGTGGAAGCATGACATGTATTTAAAATAAACTTTTACATGCAAAATTAACAAAATGGCATGGAATATCAAAGCATGTGGAAGCATGAAGATGGTGTAGATACACTGAGAACACATACTGTCTCCGGTCTTATATAGCTTTTCCCCGCCACCCGGAAATTTCGAGTACCTTGGATTTCTCGAAATTGCTGGAAGACAGGCACAGTTACGGTTAGAATGGGTTGGATGTGGTTACAATTATATATTGATAAGACCAGTTATAGTTACACTAGGATCGGATCAAAATATTGCCAGGTTTGGACAAAAATTAATCTACAAAAGCATTGGCAAACTTGGCGCATTTACCTCAGTGTTAAATGGATCTGCGTCTGTAATCTTATTTTTGCGGCACGGCTTCGCAATTTTGAGGCAATTCGTGTTAACATTATGCAAGGGATATTTCAATTTACAAATAATTACACTAAAATCATTTACATGGACACAAAATTCGTAACTCAAAAATCTGCACAAGAATGAATTAACAATGCAAGTCAAAAGACTTATTCTCCAATAACGAAAGATTCCGGGCGCTTGAACAAATGTATTGCAGTGACAGGTAACTGCATAGCAAATAAAGTTTAGCTAATAAATTCGTGTTTTATATTTGATTGTTCCTGGTATTTCCAATCCGAGCAACTTCTGTAAGCACCTAATAAATGTTGCTAGGTAATTCGGGCTTTACCAAAATCGGTGAACGTGTGGGTACCCTGCTAAATTGAAAGAGTCATCAGTCTTATAACCTTAACATAAAATAATATTTTATACAATACATATGTTACTGCGAATGGGAAAAGCTCGATTCAGTAAAATTTACTAAATGTTATTCGAAGTGAAGAAACTAAAATTTCGAAAGCAAGTGAAATCAAATTGTTTCATTTATGAGATACAAGCGTGAAGGTTTGTAACCTGGTTTAAAAATGACTTACCAGGAAATAGATAACGGTAAAACCAGACTGTGTAATATATTTTTTTTTACCGCCTAATAAAAGGAATTACCGCTCGAAACCGGCATACATTTTTTAATTTTTGGTGATTATCATTTCACTGTGCTTATATATGCAAGTGGTGATTTGAAAGCGAACTGAAGATCCAAGTCTCCCACTTGAACTGTGTAGGATTTCATTCTTATAAGATGTCTGCGCTGATTTATTAATGAATTGTGTGGATTTCTCGGTCTGCCTCCTAGTCCTTGAACTTTCCATTCACAAAAATAGGTTGGGAAAAACGCTTAGGAATTTTTTTTTTTTCCCAAGCTTCGATTTATCACAACAGGTTACAAGTTCAAAACTGGTCTTTGAACTGTGAAAGGTCTTCCTCCTGAAAATTGGTATATGTAATTTTCTGAAACTTATTTCTGATGTTATAAAATATAATAGTATGTTTTTTTAAAAAAAGACAGCATTTTTTTAAAAATTGTTAAGCATTAAAATTTTAAAATTTCAATTATTTGAAATATCCGAAACCACAATCCATTAGGTTTTCAAAAAATCCAAATGATTAGGTTATCTTTTGCTGTAGGCGAAATTTTGGGTTTATTGCAGATGGCGGAATTTAAATAACGGAATTATTATTTTTTTCATACTTTATTTCAACGTAGGTTATATAGTTAGAAGAAAGTAATTTTACTTCCTGGGAAAGGTTTTTTTTAGTCCAAAAGGGCTATTAATTTCGTTTTGGCATTTTGTAGCGTTTCACTTTTCAAATTGTTGCCACCAAATATTATTACCCTGTATTATATTTAAATAAATTAAATAATGAAGAATCTGCATGAATGTATGTAGTTTTCTCGCATTGTGGTAAAACAACGGTACTTAGGCCCATTCAGTTTTGAATAAAGTACGTCTCCACCCGTGGAAAGTCAAATTTGAAGTTTGTTTTATCTGTCTGTCTCATATTTTGTAAAGCATTTATGAATTTTTGATTAAGAAACTCAAAGATTTCAAAGCAAGTAATGGCAACACTGTACGAAAAAAAATTATCTCCAGCACGCGAGACTGTGCATCGGAAATTTTAAAGATAAGCTCTTTTTAAATTATTTTGTGATATTGCTGTTGAATTGAATTTTATGGTTTAGGTGCGAAGAATATGATATTTAATTAATAAAGGTAATTTTTTTCCCCTCGCGTAATTTTCCCTTTAGTTTTTTCAGCATGTGATCGAAAAGCTTTTGATTTATTTTAACAATGTAAGATGTTTGCAGGAATAGGAACGTATCTGTGTAAGTAAAAAAGAACATTACTGAAGTTGATAACTCTATTGAAATATATAATAATAATGTGTGTTTATACATGCTTTTCAGTGTGCTATGTTTATTGTTAAAACCTTATCTTTAAAAATATTGTCTTTAATTAGTCAAAAATATTGTATAGTCATTTTGAAGCAGAAAATGTGAAAAAATATGCTATGTCTTCGCCGGGACTCGAACCTAAATCTCTCGAATACGTGCCGAATGTGCTTTTGGTAGCATATTTCGTAAGTGCACATCTGTATCGTCACCCAGGGAGTGGCTTCTGAAATGGTTCAATAGACTTTTAGTAATATTTCTGTCATTTCACATGACCTTTAAGCAATATTGTTGAAAATGTTTTGCCACCCAATTTCCTATGCGAAAGTCCAATTTCCTGGGCGGATTTCTTGTAAAAATTCTGTGCGAAGTTAGATCAAATATAAGCATAATTATATGTGTAAATAGTAGAAGTCTTTAGCATTTTTTTATTGCAGTCCTTATGAAAAAGATGTTCTATAATAATAGCCAATGCATAGTTGTATTCAAAGTGAACTTTCCTAATTTGCATTCCTACACATTTAATAAGTTTCACATTAATGCATTGCCTACGCAAGACTTACTCTTCAAACAAAATGAATTTAACGTATTCTTAGCGAATATATTTAATTTATTAACAGTTGGTATAATCAGGTCATTCACAATATATATTTTGTGCCTTACACTTTTAAAATAAAAAATTGCAAACATTGACTACTAGATTCATTGTAACACTTCCAGTTATTCTCAGTTTAATAAAAAAATTATGCACTTGAATTCTCTTGATCCACAGGTGTTAGTAAGTACATAATATTCGAGGCTAATTGTAGCTCGTGTCATTTTCTCGATGTAAAGAGCGATAATATGCCTCGAACTTTAATCCGAAAATCAGTGCGTTATAAGTTTCACAAAAGTGAAATGTTGACAGTTAAATGAACTTGTAAAATGAAAGCACTACGAGATTTTCTACTAAAATGATAGCAACATTTTGTACGCCATACATTTATAACTGCGAAACAAATGCAAAATAAAACGTAAACAACAAAATGAGCTCATATGCACAGTTTCGAAGATTCAGCGTCCCAAGAGCAGTAGATGCTCATTGGTCCATTTTTAAAACTTCTCCCTCAGTGGCGATACTTATGTGCACTCGTGAATTTTGACTACCGTTTCACCACGAAGGCATGCTGGAAAGAAGGAGAAAATACCTTATAATATTATATATGGCTTATTCTTCCCTTACCGGACTCTAAGCGGTAAAATTAGAAATAGGAAAAGGAGTAAAACATGGGAGTAAACAATTCATTTATTTTCTGAAATACGTAACCACTTTCTGTTTCAACGGAATAAAACAATGAAATTAATTTTTATGTATAACCCCTAACCGAAAGGGAAAACCCAAGTTTGTAAGTATAAGAAATTGCTTTTTGTTTGGCATTTATAGGTTATAATATATTCATTTAAAATATTAGGTCACTCTATATGTTAAGCACATTCATCTAAAGTAATTTATAGTAAAATTCTGCACTTTGTTATCTTTTTATTCACTTACTTGAACGAAATAGACACAACATGAATAAATTAACAACAATCCCAATTTTACTTGCATTGGAAAGAATTGACAAGCGATTCGAACAACAGGGGTTTTACTGTCTTAAAATCTGCTAAAGGCTGCGTCTGTTATTGGATCTTCCATGTGCGTTTTGGTACTATTCTGTTTTGAGGGCCGTAAGAAAATTGTAGCGAAAATGTATACGCAAAAACGCCAAATCTAGCAAACGCGCCCATTTAAACAGCGCGCCGAATCTAGCGTACGCGTTGATTTCAGATTGCGCAAGTTTATATAGTTCTATATTTCTTAAGACGCCATTGAAATACTAGTTTAATTTTTAAATACTTTTTTTTGATTTTAAATCCTTTTTTGATATCCTGTGAATTTAACAATTGCCCATGACGAAAAGTCGGCAATAGAATTTTGGGTTAAGTGCAGAATCATCCACTGCTTGACGCGTTTTTAAGAACTGCACATACTCGGTATCCATGTTCACATCGACCTATTTTCACTTAAAAAAAAATCCTAGAATTGCACAAAAATGGCACTGCGCACACCCTTGACATTATCTACGTACACATCGACCTATTTTCACTTAAAAAGTAAAAGAAAATTGACAAAAATCCAATTGTTTTCACCCTTGTAAAAAGTGGCGAACAAATAAGTGAGCGATTCTGCATTTTACCGAGAATATTTTCAAAGTAAAGGCATCATTCATTATAAAAAATTACGTTTGAACAACCAACGAGATGAAATTATGCTTTAGCGATAAGCCGGTAGCGAAATAGCTATGCAGGCATCCATTCAGTTATGCTTAGCAATTTTTATATAAATTATAAGAAGATCTGAAATAGTTATTTACTCTTCTGCTTCCATTCAATCATGTTTAGCCTTTTTCATATAAATTATAATAATAAAAAAGTATTATATGAAATTAACCTTTCATCTAAATTAAAACATCCATCTTAGATAGTTATTTACTATTATACTTCCTTTCTTGCCGCAATTATTAGGGTTGCCGCAATTCTTTTTGGCAGCATTGGCATCAACAATAGTTTGGCGAAACCGAATAGTACCTGCGTTTTTTAGAAGTTTACAGCTTGCAAATATAACTTTCAAAATCCACAAAAGGAGAAAATGAAAGCCCTGAATATGATTTTATTTCTCATGTTAATAATTGTTTTGAATTCAAAAATTTTGATTGCTTTGAGATTTTGTAACTGTCTCTGTGAAGTGCGATTTTAGTTTTAGAGAATCTAAATAATTATTGTCAGCTTCGGATATAGATACTTTAAGCCCCGAGGCATGCAACATTTCCCTTGTTTTTATGAAGAAAGTAAAGGTTGATATTATGACCCCTTTAAAAATCTGGCGCTCTGGACTGGAGAAATTATAGGATGACTTGATAGACCCCAAAATCTAGGGTCTTGTAGCCCTAAGCGGTAACTAGACTCCGATTGTTGTTCATTTCAAAAGTTCATTTTCTGTCACTTGTTTTGCATTGAATGCAATAGAGTAGATAATCAGAAATGTAAAAACGTGTAATGATTTGTTTTGGTTTAAATGAACAATCTAGTGTTCATAATTCTTTTTCTTCCCTGTTTATTTGCGATCACTTGAAATTAATCTTTGATGATTTGCAAAAATTGAAATGCTGCTGATTTTGCTAAAAAGTTATTTCTAAAAGCTAGAATGTTACTGAATGCGAAGTTCAGTGAAAAATTCTCTTTCAATTTAGGATTTATAATCGAATTAAAAAAATCTTAAGTAGTAACCCTTTACTAATACAGATTTTTAAATAATGACAGTAATACTTATAAAGAAGTGTTTGTGGGTGGGTCTTCACTTAACCCTTTGCGCCACAGTGTGTCCGGTCTGGACACACCTAAAAATTTCCTTCTGTACGCACAGAAAAATTGAATGAAAAAGGATTTATAGGTTACTCTTAACCTTCTTTATGTATAGTAGAAGGCAGCTCAACACAAATCAGACCATACATTTTAGCCATGTTTAATTTTTTAAGACCCTCAGTTTTCAAAGAAATCTTCCAGATTTTTTTAGGGTATAAAAGGAATTGTTTGAAAAGAAATGTCTATGTTATTTTTTTGGCTGTATGCTAATCTCCTTATTCTATATTAGTTTTAAATTTTTACCTTGAAATCTTGCTTAAAATCAAACGGCGAACCGTAGGTGTGCCCAGACCGGGCTCACCGATAATCTAGGACAACTGAGAGGACAAGATTTCTTTGTTTCTCCGCATCTCATCGGTCAGTTTATTGACAAGTTAGTCAGTTTCGCTGAACACTGGTGGTTCGATCTGAGGTTCGGATTTCGAATCATGCGAACGAGCAGGCTGCATGGGCATTTTCGGGGCTTTTCCCATGTGTAATGTGTATACGAGCCAGTTTCCCTTAGAAAGTCCTTCACGAAGACTTCTCTTCCGTTAGGCAGATAACCCTCGAGGCTTTGCTGTAATTAAATAAACCAAACCAGTAAGATTTTCCTTTCAGAGGATATGTTTTCTTTTTCTTAGCCATAATTTTAATAATTGTTTTATGTCTGATTTTATGTCTGAAGGAAAGAATATCTGTGTAATAAGGTAAAAGTATAAAAAGCTTAAGAAAACTTGATAAGGTATAAAGTATAAAAAGCTTAAGAAAACTTAATCAGTTTTCCCTTAATCATCTAAACAAGGGAAAAATATGAAAATCCTTTTTAAACTTTGCGTGTCTATGAGCAGTGTCTAGCATATTTCTAAAACAGCCTAATCTGCAATATATTGGTCATAACAGCATAAAATAAGACAACCTGGACTCTCAGCACAGGGATTCTAAGATGAAGCAATTGTTTGCAAAACAAACTGGATTTCAGGCTTTAAAATTAAAACTCAGTAGAACTGTTTATCCTCAGAGTATCCTTTGCAATCCTAGAAGTGCAGAAGATACTGTGGAGACTACATAGGGATTTCTTATCGATTTTCGGGATAAAACTCTTGGAGCTTCTAAAGGAACAGTTTTATAGTTTAAGTCGATAGCCATAGCTTTCTAGTTTGGCCCATACTTCGGAGTTGCGTAAGATGTGATTACTGTGGAAAAGCAGAGGTAATGGAATTCAGGTTCTGGCATTGTCTGGTATCTTGTCGAATCGAACTCTGTGGGTGGGTAGATTTCAGGAATTTCTCTTTATTAATGATTTTTTGAAAAGGAAGGTAAGAGAATAAAAATACAAATCAGAAGTGATGAAGGAATCCAAATACCTTCTGGAAGATCAACGAGGAAAAAGGAATTCGGGTTCTGGCATTGTTTGATATCTTATCAAAATATATCGGATGGGTAGATTTTGGAAACTTATTTTTATTTATGGTTTTTCAAAAAGGGAAGGAACAAGAATAAAAGGACACATTGGAAGCGGTGAAGGAAGCCGAATACTTCTGGAATAGCAACGGGGAAAATGGAATAAGCTATGTGAATGAATAATATTTGGATACTTTTGGAGTAAAATGACGTGTAATTCAGATGAAAATTCAAAGAATTTTATTTTAGTGTAGAATAAATAAATGTGTACGATCGTGAAGTCCCTATCACATATGCTTCCGCTACGCGGGACTGGACGTCGAAAGGGACATTTCTCAGAACCTGCACATTTCCAGGAAACCCACGTAGCTAGATCACCATTTTCATTTACTACAAAGACTTGAACGCCAAACAGTAATCGATTATTGCTCAGATTGGAATCGCGTGATCCTTCAGAAGCAGAACTTTCGTCTGATTGGTTGATCTCTACGCAGGACAGAGCTTCAGACGGTACATTTTCGGCGAAATTTCAAAATATTCCGCGTAGTCGGGACTTGGTTTCCTTAGCTAGGCGAGACTTCGCTTCCAGCGGAGCGTTTTCTAGGAATCCTTCCGTTTAAACCAATGCCTACCAAAATCTCGTTTCTCAGAAAAGTCCCGTCTAACAGGAACTATCGCTATATGTGATAACCCCTTAAGTGTTTACAGTTTGTGCGTTGGCTACTATATCTCGCAATTAAATTTTGTTTGTCCACCCCCTGGGGGTCGAATGAAGGTCAACTTTTGGCGTTCTGGCTAAGACCTGCACTTAGAGAGACTCGGCTCCTAAGGTACATAATTAGTTTTCACAATAACTAGAACCATCGACAGTCCGGTGGCCTGTTCAAGCTAGGCAGGGACTGTAATGGTACTATCAAGTCTGTCTCGCCCTGTTTGATTGCTATCTGATAGATATTATAAAGATTGTTTTCAGGGGTTCTCCTCCGTTATTCAGTTAAAGGGGACTGACTTTGTCTTAGTTTTTTTTTTGTGTGACTTGGTTCACTTTCTTTTGGCATAAACCTGAGCTTGTTCATTGTTGCCGAGAGTTCTCAGGTTTAGGCGTCACTTCGTGTTAAGAGCTTTCTACGTGTTAAAGGAGTCACTTCGTGTTAGAGACAGGGAGTTCTAGTATACTGTTCACGCCCCGGAGTGCTTTATCTCAGAAATGGGGCAGAACTGTGCAAAATCGTATTGTCACTTATACGGTGCTCAAGGCCTACGCCAACGACAGACGCAATCACGAGCTCCTTGTTATGATAAAATTCGTGAATTTGTTCTGATTAGGTCGGATAAGCAAGATTAGCAACAACAGCTATTTTATTTGCTGTATTATGCCTCCATTTATTGAACGAAATGCATAAAAAGGGTTTCCGAAGTTTGATTTTAAATGCATGAATGTATAATTTTTGCTTTCCATGTAAATATTCTTTCCTTCATAGGCTTGTCCTATTGCGTTTGTGGATCCTGAACGGTAAGGCCGAAATGAGGATAATTTCTTTTCTATCTTGTAATGAAAGGATGGAATGAAACGATTTTAAAAAATGACTTTTCTGGATAATCTTGAAGTGGGACATAATTTGCAACTAAAGAAGAAAAATAACGAGGAAAAGGTATGCAAGTTGGCACATAGAGGGCAGAAGTTGTGTTATGAAGGTATTGAATTGTGTGAAAAGAAATAACATCTGTTCTTTTTGAAAGAACAACCACTCATTGCGAAGCGTATTCCAAGACAAAAACAAAAGTAACAGTGATTCAGGAGATTATAAATCATCCATGTTTATAATCAAGTATTATAAATGATAAATTTAGATTATTCTGTGTTAAATCTGGTCTGTGAAAGAAGAAAATCAACATATTTTCTCTAAAAGTGCTGACTAAGTTTTTTTTTTTCTTCTGCATATGTGCCGACGAGTGAAAAACATCCCCCTATCTGTTAGTTTACTCAACATTCAGAGTATTGCTTTTATTGCGGAGTGTTATCTAAAGGTAGAGAGAAATCCACACGGTTTAATAGCGGTGTTCAAATATAAATAGGAATTTATCAGCTAAACTTTGTTTATTGAATGACAAGATGACACATACACTATTTTGCTTTGTAGTTGCTTGCCATTGCAATAATAGAGTTGTTCCAGAGATCATCCGCTTATGAGATCTGAATTTCGTCTCTGCTAAAAATTCTCTAAGTGGACTGATAAGATGAAACTTTGTAGTGTTAAATCCGGACTAATATTTGGGGGCATCTCATTCGTGTTGTGTAGCTACAACCAGTCTTCTTTGTCTGTGTTGAACCATTTATAGTTTGAGAATCCGCCTGGTTCTCACCTTGTTAAATTTAAGGCAATCTTTAACGAAAGCTTCCGCACTACCACTACTTATTTTAAGTACCTTAGCGCCCTCGCACAGACTCTTCTTTAAAAGACTTGTAAAGTACCAATTATATACTTTAGTCTGAGAGAGAGAGTTGCATTCAAACTGACGTTGAAGTTTTGAATAAATCTGAGACAGAAGGATACCATCATTAGTTGAACGTCTCTGCTCAACACTGTTCTGAACCTCCTGTTGCCGCATGTTGGTTACAACTAATCAGAAGCTGAAAAGAGAAACTAATATTGCTATTGACAAGTTCAAACATATATATGATTGCCCAATGGATCATGATAAGATTTAAACAGTTTACATATATGAACGGAATATGAAAATAAAATTACTGTCCAACTGTAATTACCAAATTAATTCACTGGTTATGTAGATGGACCAGTAAATTAATTTAATAATTAAAGCAAATAGTGACATTGGTAATACGAGAAAATCTGTTATCTGTTTGTCACTTTACTTTTTTTATAGCTTGGCAAGAAGTGCTAAAATAATCTAATTTACATTTCGTTATTGAACATATTAGTACCTGATTGTTCAGTACATACTAGTACCTGATTGTTCAGTACATACTAGTACCTGATTGTTCAGTTTGATTGTTCAGTACCTGCATTTGGGCCATTTATATACAGAAGGCTGGATCTGCCGCAGTGTTCCAGTCTTTTGAGCGACAAAATATCGGCAGATGTAGTGTCTTCGTATTGTTTAGTACCTGCATTTGGGTCTCATTTATACTGAAAACTGAATTTGTCTTAATTTATACTGAAAACTGAGTTTTTTCAGTGTCAAAATATCGGCAGATGTGGTGTCTTCCTATTGTTCAAAAATATACGACTTCGAAAAGTATTTATGACTTATAAAATAATTAATATATATCTATTTTCCCTCAGTCAACGCAAGAACTTTGGTTAACTAGGATTGAATAAATTAGAATTAAACTGTGTTGTATTCTATGTAATGCGGTTCTTCCTTTCTAGCTGCGCTGTATATTATATGAATCGTGTTTTGTTTATTGATGTGATATATCTGCATGTAATATTTGCTTCGTTGTCTTGCTGTGGATTGTGTCCTGAAGAAATAAAAATACCAGTACAACTGGAAAGGAGCTTTGGATCAGCCCTTATTTTCGAATTAAATGATGGATAGGATGGTGAAATATCACTCATTATTTCTACACAGTTTTTAGTGCATGACCACGTGGTTTAGAAATATGCTGATTGTTGGGCTGCGTATTTTAAACATTGTTAATTTATTAATATTCCCGTATTCTAAAAAATTATCATTCTTTTCTGAAAAATTATTCTATTCTAAAAATTTTCTATTCTGTTCGAATTATTCTATTCTAAAAATATTCACTGTGCTTTTTTTCGAAGTTAAAATGCAGGATTTCTGAATAACCGGCTCAGTACGCTAATTGGGTACACCACAAGAGCACACGGGAATAAATGCATGTAATTCTTTATAAAGTTTTGTCTTTTCATGTGTTAAATTACTGTCCTGGAATTTTTTAGCAATAATGGTATGGCTATTTGAGGAGTTTCTAAGCTAGTCTTCAGAGGAAATTTACGTATGAAGCGTTCCGTTGTGCAGTTGCCAGATTGATTCAATTCAAAAAGCAATTTTGCGAAATATTGGATTGAATCATTTCCTGACATTCCTGCGTCGATCTATTTTCTTTCTCATCCACTTAAACCATTACGTTTTTTTTGGGGGGGGGGGGGTAGCATGATTTTATTGTAGCTATGGTTACCACTGTTTTGCCAGTTGACCTAAATTAGTCATTTTTTGTTTCGTTTCATTTCTATCGATATTATAAACCATGAAAGTAAAACCTGCCCCATTCAGAGATAAATTTTACACTGCTTTATTTTGTGTTTGATTAATTAGTTATGCGGGTGTATTTTATTTGGTATATATAATTAAGGATCACAACAAGTAGGTTCGTTGCCATATTACCTCTTGAAATATTTGATGTATAAATGTTTATTTTTTACTTTCGAGTAGCCTTTCATGAAAGTCTTCAAAATATTACTATTTCAAAAGAAGAATAAGACTTCTTTGAGCTTTCTAAAGTTGCTTTTAATTGTTTATTTTAGTAGCTCAGAAAAGAAAATTTTTTTTCTGGAGGGGGGGGGAGGGTTAAATAGGACTGTTACCATCCTCCAAAATCGAATGTGTATTATATTGATGGAAGTATAGTTTATGTGTTTTTGTATTGATGTGTAGCACATGTATATCTGTTTTTGGATTGATGAACTACTGTATACCATACTACATTTGTGAACGCTTCAAGTTAATTGAATACGAATTTACTGACGTAATTATTTTGTTTCCAGTCTTTGTGCTCCCTCCTTCAATGAGCCTTTTTAGTTGGTAGATAGGTGAAATGTTCAGAGAGATTTTGAAAAGTTCAAGCATTAGAATAATTGTTAGTGGAAAATCTCACTCTGCCTGTATAGTGATTAGTGACGCTGATTGCCTACCGATGGGCCCGGGTTCGAATCCCGGAAAAGGCGTGGGTACTTTTAAGCATATAGTGTCTGTGCGGCAAGAGGGCCACTCAAAATACGAGGCAAGTCAAATGTTCTCTTGAGAGGTTGGTAGTAAGGAAAAAAGGGTTGAGAGATCTTAAGACAGCTCCTCGTGTGTGTTGTACCTCAATTGGGGCGGTAGCTTAACAATAAGCAAGGCTCGGCGAAGTGGCTGAAGACCATCGGATAGCCACCTGAGATCCTTCGAACCCTTAAAATTGGGCGGATGCTTAACAGCTAGCTAGGTTCAGCACCTGCGGTAGAGGTGTGGGCCTGGAATGCCGTCGCAATAGTGCCCTCTTATAAAGTTGCTGGCATTCTTAGGCACACCATTTTCTAATTTGTTGAGGGGGGATCCTTTTATATAGGTTGCTTTTTCCAAGTTAGAAACTGATCGGTCTAAGATTGTGGGCACCTTTATACCGCGACACCCTTATGAAGTTTTTTTCTGAACAGTAGCCGCCAGCTTGCGTAAAAGTGCTGGTGCAGTTATGACGGGGCAATGTTAGAAAACTCTTCCATCGATAATAAGAATCAATAACTCTTTTCAACAGCATTTTTCTAATTCTTGACTGTTCAAGGATGGAAATGATCATTTGATGTAAACTCAGGATAAATTCATTACTTTATGCGTGAGAAATATTGATATAATTATATGATAGGAGACTATATTTTTAAAGATAATGATGGAAGACAGTTTTTAAGAAATTACTTTAAAAATTATCCTACGCCAGTCAGGCGGATCGAAAATTCACGGAAAACGACTTGTTTTTGAAAGTGATTCAGAAGAAGAAAGTTAAGCATCCGAAACTAAAAGTGTATGAATTTAAAAAAAAAAAAAAAAAAAAAATGCGTCACGGTTCGTTGTTATTTCTTACGTAAAATACGTAAAATCCAATGGTATCACAACTGATTATTTTATTTCATTCTTCGGTGAGTAAATAATTGACGATTTTTCTCCGCCTTCAGTTATTTTCTGACTGGAAAATAAAATTGATGAAAGTGTTGATTTTAATGGACTGTTTCATCAGTTTCAGTCTTCGATGAAAAATTGAAAAATGTGTTCGCTTTGCATATAATAATTTTAATAGTTTAATAATTACAGTGAGCGCAGCCTAATATGGTCGCGGTAAATGTTCTCATTGGGATATTGTTATTAATTTGTTGAAGTTCTGCCCGTTTGTTCACGAAAGCATAGAAAATACGTCTACTGTTGGGATCCAATTAGACGATTAATGTTATCAAACTATTATAGAATGAACTTTTTAAACTTACCTACCACCAGCTGAGTTGCTGTACCGCCTGTTATATGAATATCAGCATTTGTACTCAGTTGGTGGAGCATTCTATTGTCGCTAGGCCTAGCCAAAAATGTCTATAGAATATTAAAATTTGTAGCGGAATTTAGGAAGTTACTTCGGAAGATGGGTATGTGACCTGTGGTTATTAAAGAGACTCTGTCAAGACTGACTGTGCTCAATGAGGATTTTAGTATTGTTTTATACATTGTGATTCTGAGTTTACAGAGAAACTGCAATTATGTCGCCAAATAAAATATAAAATCGTCAAAAAAGGTTGGAATAGAGTATAGAAATTGCCAAATTACAAACACATACAGCCAAATAAGATATTAAGTAACCACGCATCTTGATTTTGAAACAAGGCAACATTTAAGTCTTAGAGCCGCCTCTTAGAAAAGGAATGATTTGAGTATGTCGGTTTAATAATAAATTAAGTTTTAATAACTAATGAAATAAATGAAATCAATAAACTGTGAGGGATTTAACTTTTAGATTAATATTGATGAAAAAACTCAAGTTGTAGCATCAGTGACAGAAGGAGGTACTTCTGTTTCTTTCTGATATAGGTCCAAGCACAAAACTCATTTTAATTTTTGTTAACCACTCAACCGGTATAGTGGTTAGCGTCGCTGACTGCCGTGCCGAAGGGCCCCAGTTCGAAACCTGGAGAAGGTATGGATGTTTGTAAATGCATAGCATCCGTGCGGTATGATAAAGCACTCTAAATATGCGCCGAGGCGAAAGTCCTCTCGAGAGGTTGATGATAGAGGAAGAGGTTCGGGAGACCGTCGGACCCGGTCCCCCCCGGGGGCTCTCCATCAAAATTGGGGGTAGAACTGAGCTAAATCGCACTGTCACCTGTAAAGTGTTCCAGGCTGTTGCCAACGCCAGGGGTACATTTGCGCTCTTTGCCGCGAGGAATTTCGTGGGCTTGAGCTGACTATAAATCAGACCAGTGAGCATTAGCAACAACAACAATTTTTGTTAACTTTTTTTATTAAGTAGTATTATTTTTATCGCCAAAACTGAAATAGTGACGTAATGACTTTTTTGGAAAGATAATATCTTCGGAGCTTCTGATTTAAAAATATACTTAACTTTTAGCTGGAATTCATTTGCATGTTTTCTCTTCGTGTAGTGAAGTGTTCATGCCCATATATGTATGCGTGCATGTATTATGTGCGTCACGTTTAGACCACCTATTGAGCGTGAGAGACGCTTTAATGGTATTGCCAAGTATCAGGTAGTAATTAAAATGTTTTTGAGCGCAGACGAAAATGTAAGTGTAGTGCTAATTTTGTATTCCCTTTTTTCCTTGTACCGAGGCTTATAAGCATTGGTCACGAGTTTGGTGTTAAAAGAAATCGTGTCGCCCTCTCGTTATATGAGTTTATGTTTTAGTCTGGATTTTAAGAGCTATTGTTTGTGGTAGCTGTGGATTTGTGGATGCTCCCTTTATCCAAGAGTACGTATTTTTCTGTACTCTTCTCTTGTTTGCAGGACTGTTTTTCTTTCTTGAACATATTTCTTAAGGTAATTTCAGCGTATTCTAAATCTTTTATTTGCGTGAGTAAATAATTAGTGTATACCTGGGTTTTTATTTTTTAAATTTACTGACTTTTTTTAAGTCCAAAGGGCGATTAATTTCAAAACTGCATTGTCCGTCGATTGCAACCCGATATTATCGCCATGTATTATATTTAAAGAAACTAAATAATAAAGAATATGCCTGAATGTTTCTTGCATTATGAAAAAACAGCGGTACCTAGAGCCATCCAAATTTGAATACTCCTCCAACCGAACGTGGGCACTTGAAAGACCGAATTTGTTTAATTACCCGTTTAAAATTTCGTAAAACATTAACGAATTTTTGATTAGCAAACTCAACGATTTCAAAGCGAGCCATGGCAACGCTGTACGGGAAAAAAGTTTTTATCTCGAGCGCGCGAGACTGTGTATCGGAAATTCTAAAGATATGCTGTTTTTAAATATTTTGTGATATTGATGTTGAATTGAATCTTATGTATTTTAAGTGCGAAGAACATGATATTTAATCAATAAAGGTAACGCACAAAACGTTTAAAAAAAAAAGTAATTTAAAATCTGAAAGCTTTCAGATTTTTTTTCTTTTTTGGTTTTCAAGCTTGGTTTAAATATTAAGTAAATTATAACATCATTAATAAATTATATCGCTTAATATATTTTTCTATATAGCTTGTTTTGCTCATGTCCAGGCTGTTTATAAATTTAGTGTTGCGATCGCAATTAAGAAGCTCCAGCGGATTTCAAAAAGGAGTATTCAGCTTTGCCAAGGAAACGAGAATAATTGAAAAGATTTGTAGAAGCTGAATGTATGTCATAATATGATGAAACACATCACGTTTCAGTCATGTCACTGTATTACCAGGTCGTAACATTTCCATTATATATTACGCCGTTTAAAAAATGGCAGCTTTGCGTAGGTGCGAGGCATTTCATGCGTATATGTCTGTGGGCATGCTTGCTCCATTATGCAGTTAAACGGCTATGAACTTAATGAGCACTTATGAGGAAAACACTGCATATCTTCGTTACCTGTTAGTCTTATATATTTTATACAGTCTGTTGTTTTCCGGGTGGATAGATCGCTAAAGGGGGCCTGTAGGTTGACCATGATATTCCACCAATTATACGCTGCTGTTTTTTTTCCCTTTGTAGCGCATCTAGAAAGATTGAATGTACCACCATGTTTATTCGTTGTTTATAAGATGCAGTCCAAAATCGGTTGTTAATTGGTTATAGCTAAGCGTACGGGGGTCATCTGCCGCAAGAAGGGTAAATTCGTCAGACCTTTCATAACGGAAACTGTCTCGTACGTTAAAAAGAGCAAGAGATTACGAAAAATTCATATAGACAACCGACAATGGAACCAAGACGAATTCAGTAGTCTTCCCTGATTAGTTCAGTAGTCTTACCCGTTCGGCCACTGCAGATACGCTATGTGTAAAATTACTGAAGTTTATGGCAATCGTATTGAATTCAGTTTTCTGTTGGAGACTTCAAGTTTTATTCTGCATTTGAATGGTATTTCAAACTGTCCATCCATTGGTATTTATTTTCTATTATTAAGAAAATTTTATATTCCCCTTTGAAGCACATTGTGTTTGTTCTAGCCAGTAATCTGCCAGAATTTCAGAATTCACTTTTTGTTGACTGTTAATTTGATTGAAGTATCAAATGAATGGGACCCTACTAAGCGAATAGTCTTCCAGAATTTTATGACAGCTCTAATATCACGAAAACACTTGACGTATTTATTATTTAAAAAAGTTATTTCGATGCGTATCATTGTAAATGCATTTTCATTTTACTTCGTAAAACTGTGGGCAGTTACTTGGAAAAATGTGGCTAAGCACACAAGAGCACAACCCTATGCAATCAGCCCTAGGGCCTCAGGGCTTCCAACACCCTGATTCTTGTTGTTGGGAGTGGATGAGAAACAAGCAGATGGTGATTTTGATGATTTTTTAGGTGTTTTAAAATTATGGATCCCTGAGCTTGTGCCTTGTGGCGGTAATCCGATCTTGAGAGGAATATAATATCCTTGGCATTTTTGCTTCTGAAGTGAAGAATACTCTGTTCTCCCTTTTAAACACTGAACTTTTAATTTCCAAAATTATCTGATTGACTTTCTCAAAGCAAGATTTCGGAATTCTTGTAACTTTCGTGGCTTTCTTTTGCCTTCTATGTAGTCAGTGAGACGGTGGTAGACGCGGTTGGGTCTAGTAGAGATTTTATGAGTTCCCCCACCTCTATGAATTAACAAAATAAGTTTACCATTTAGGATTTGGGGGGGGGGATTCTTTATAGGGACATCGTAGTGAAGCCTCTTTGAAACTGTAGACCTCTTACGTACTTAAATGAATATAAGTAACATAATCTAAATTGATAAACCGTCCTGTCTGTAAGCTCCAGAATGTTTGGATGAGTTGACAATGAAATGGATATTCGTGTGCCTTTACTTCTCTGATAGCGCAGATTAGTAATGTTGTAGTCCGAAACATGCTCTTTCTTATATTTTCACTTAAAAAATAAAAGACACAGAGAGAGAGAGAAAAGCGAGAAACACCTGTATCTTTTTGAGTCTGTAGTCTGACTAGGATTTGGATTTGGATTTGGATTATTCAGTTATGGCAAAGCACACGAGGGCTATCTGCCTAAAGGGAGGGATGCCTTTCGTGGAGGACTTTCTAAGGGAAACTGGCTCGTATACACGTTACACATGGGGAAAACCACGAAAACGCCCATGCAGCCAGCCCGTTCGCGGGATTCGAACCTCAGACCGAACTACCAGCATTCAGCGTCTTTACCGCTCGGCCGCTGGTGGGCTCTAGTAGTCTGACTAGGACAGAAATGTTAATTTCAGTTCTCTTATTCTGTTAGGTTTTTTTGCGATATCTTCATAAACGACAGGAAATCATATCTGATGCAATTTATATCCTAGACTTTGCCCATTTCAGTGGGAATGCTCATGATAACCTAATATAAAGATACATAAATATGATGCAAAATATATGTTTATGGTTTTATTTTTCCCCATGAGTGTGGAAAGTTTCACATTTACTGCATTAAAAAAAAAAGCCCCCTTTTCTTTGTGCAATACATAATATCAGTTAGTGAATATTTTTTAAAGGGGGTTGCATTTATATAAACTCAATAAAATTTGTAAATATTTCAAAATTTTCTCGTGAACTTTATGGAAGTTATATGAAATGAGTGAATTTCCTAAAAGTTCTACTAGTTCCGTATTATTTTCACGAACAATCCTTTTGTTTGTTTTAGTTAGCAATGGAACGTTGTTTTATAATTGCATAATGAAGTATTGTATTTCATTGACATCTACTTTTACCCCCTTTTTATTCCAATTATATTGACAGTAAGAAACGGTAAAATTTTAGGGCTTTTTAAAACGCTTCTTTTGTACTTTTGATTTTTTTAAAATTCTATGTTGTTTTACGTTCAGAGCATTTATAAGCTGTTTTCTGAAACGACTACTGCCTACCAGCGGCCGAGCGGTAAAGTCGCTGAACACTAGTAGTTCGGTTCGAGGTTCGAATCCCGCGAACGGGCTGACTGCATGGGCGTTTTCGTGGTTTTCCCCATGTGAAGCGTGTATACGAGCCAGTTTCCCTTAGAAAGTCCTCCACGAAGGCATTCATCTCCTCAGGCAGATACCTCTCGAGGCTTTGTCATAATTATACACACACACAGTGAAGCGACTACTATTAAAGCATTTTATGACTTAGGAAAACGGCTTATTTTCTCGAATTTTTAAAAACCTCCCTTTAAATATATCCTTTAAGGATTAAGGTTAACAACTTTGTTGTAAAATATCGTACCTAAAAAAATATTAATGATTTTATCTTCCGTCGAATATGACTTCAAAATACTTTAAGGGAAATATTAAAAAGCAAAAATGTATTTGCAAAAACTAAAATTTTATTCAGCTAGAATTCGCACTGTATTCAACCAGAATGTTGTAATGCTCTATATATCAAGAATAGGATCAATGTTTACTACGCAGTCACGCAGTAAATGTTCAGTGTGTATCAAGAGTTGTCAAACTTTTTACTGATTCCACAATATTTTTTAAATTGATGAAACTCTACATAATGTGTTCAGGGATATGTAGTTACCGGCTTTATTTCCATAAATTTCCATCCTAGACCTTCCAATTACAAGGTTTATTAGGATAAGGCTGGCGAGCTCTTTTTTTCAACAAAAATTAAGTTTATTTATTGTGAATCGATGAAAAAATTGCTATCACAAACCACCTGCGTTGCACAAAAAATACAAAAAGGAAAAGAAAAATGCGCAGGCTAATTGCAGTGATAGCAGAATGATGTCATGGGAATTCTTAGGAATAGTTTCTTTTTCTTTTCTTTCTTTTAATCTACAGCAATACGTAATTTAATCATACCTAATCGAAATATATAAATACTGTTAAATCATCTTATCAAAGTTAATTCTTCTCTAGTAAGAATAAAGTCAAGCACATAGCTGTTTCACATCGACTCCTACTGTAATATAAAAGGGTTAGTAATTTCCCGTTATGTTATATTCTTTTTGTTTTAAATCCTGATTTAATTGATCACATTTTCTCCCTTAGCCTTTTATTGACCACATTTTCTCCCTAAGCCTTTTATTAGCGCTAGCATATGAAAATTTTAAAAATATTCTCATAATTTTCTTTTTCTGTTGTACTGAGTTTTTCCTCTTTAAAGGTTAATTTATTGGTAGACCGTGTACTTGATTATTTTTATTAAATGCATTAAATTTACGTTCCAGCCCATTGCAGCGTTACCTATTAGCTGAAGGTGTTCTGTCTTTTCGAAATTATTGTGTCTTTTGTTCCGTTTCCTTCATTCCTCTGATGTCTCTTGAGAACTGCGGCCAAGCCTCATATGAGGAAACACTGGGGTTTTAAAAGGTTACTATCAGGTATCAACGTTCTACTCAGTTATCTGCTCAATAACGTCAGATATTGTAATGTTAATATTACTAGGTATTCTTACTGGGATGTAGGTTTCTTTTAAAGATATAATGCTGTCAGCTTACAGCCCTTGTAGTAACCGCGATTTTGAGTTAACCGTGGACGTCTTTTCCGTCATTACTTCGGTTAGTGGGAAGCTGAGTGTAGAGAATTTTATGAAATGAGTTTCAGCACTGAAAGGAGGGTAGTTTCGTAAGTAGAGAGTTCAATTTTTTATATAATTATTTAGTATAGCATTATGACCATTTTATTAATCGAGCTTTCTGTTTATTTTTATAAGCAGTATTCGCAGTTTATATTAGTAGTTAACAGTTTCATAGTACACAGGTGCAAAGGTTTGTCAGCAATTTTTTTGTTTGTCAGCACACTCAACTTCTGCACTCAGACTGCATGCGCGAAAGGATTCCTGCGTACAGTGAATTTCCCGAGTTGACGAGCCAAGACTTTTTTAAGTAAAAGAAATTATTTATCAACAGAATAAAAAAATATTTTAAGCAAATTTTCAATTCCGGTTACTGTGTATTTATCGAAATGTATACTGAGGGGGGAAAAGAAGGGGGGACTATTCTATATATCTCGTTTTACTGGGCCGATTGACGAAATTCAAATTGCATTTTTCATGTCTCGAAAGCGCGACTTGTTCTAATATGGGTATTTAGATACAAAATCGGACCTTTTTCTGAAAGGACATGAAACTTTTTTTCCATATTCTGATTCTACGGCTCAGATTATGCCTAAATATTAAATTTGTAAAATTTGCTGCGAAATTTACGGAGAAATTAAAAAACTTATCATGGCGCATTTTTTTTCACTTTGTTCCAAGAATAATTCGCTTAATTTACAGCAACCTATTTTTCTTTTTTTCATTGTATCGTTCATACTTTCAAATAATTTTAACGAATTTCGTAAACCACATCTGTCGTTTTTATCGCTTATAACAAATATGGCAAATTTCAAAACGCGCGTATATGTAAATTCACGTATATCTTAGGAAATCTGGAATAAAAAAACTCTAATTTTTTGCAGGTGTTCTTAGAAATACATCTATCTACTTTAAGATGATTGTAAAAATTTCATAGGTTTCATTTTTCGGAAAATTTATGAAAATTATTACAAAATACAAATTAAAAAAATAAATCATAAAAAATGGGCGAATTTTATTTGGAATGAACCTAAATTTCGAAATCTGGAAGAAGGAATCAAATAAGTTTAATAAAAAAAAAAACGAGATGTTAATAAATATATAGCAAATTCAATTAAGAGTGAGGAGCTAATTTTTTAAAAACTACTCTTGCGATTTTTACAAAACTTGGTAATCTGGCAGAATTTGAATGTTAGAATCGAAATACGGGAAAAAAATGGCATATCATTTAAAAAAATGTCCGATTTTCTGTCAGAATACTTATGTTAGAACAATGCTCTATATAAATCTAATATATCCTAAGTTGCACTTTCGAGACATGATAAACGCAATTTGAATTTCGTCAATCGGCCCAGTAGAATGGAAATTGGGTACAAAATTTGTTCCTGATATGTGAAACTGGTTAACATTTTTCTCCTCTCTATATGAAAAATGGTATATGAAAAACCTAAAACAATCATAAATCCTTTTGTAAAACTTTCTCTAGATTCTGTGAACCGTTTTTTAAGATTTGTTTTCTCCTCTTTGATGACAATAATGGATTTTTTTTTGACTGCTTTCATATACATACATCTGAGATTCATCTATTAGGACAAAATGTTTCCAATTTTGCAGGGATAAATGTTTCTCATAAAGAATTTTGGAGCGCGTTCTGCGTAGAAAGATGACGCACATTATGTTTATTCGCTTTTTTAAAATTCAGATTACCGTTGACCACTTTGTTTAAAGTTAACACAAATCACTTTAATGATTTTGCTACTGTCCTTCGACTTAATGAGTTTGTTTTTAACATTAAAGATCTTAATTTCGCAAAGTTCGAAACATTTTTTTTTTTCTTTTTTTTTTTTCTGTTGCATGCATATTTGGAACAATTTCTCCACTAAACGTCAAACTTTAATTTTTTTTTCCTTGTTGCAAATATTACCTATCATACTAATTCAGAAGTCAAACAACAAAAATCAGCGTTATACCTACAAAATTTTCACAGGACTAGTTTCGATGGTTTTACCGAACCATCATCTTCAGCTGCAAAACCGCAAATGAACAAGATAGGAAATAATGATTAGATAAGATAAGAAAGCCTGAACAAGAATAAGAAAGTGGCGCCATCTGTTGGCGAAACCAGAACTAAAACATAATTTCTCTAAAAGCCGAAGGCAAATTTGGATTGGAATTAGGATCGTTAACTAGAACAGAAAGATTTTTATGAATGTGAAATGCCTCTAGAAAATCCAGTTCTCCAATGGAAGATGTTTTTTGAATAATTTTGGCAGCAGAAAAATTGAAAGTGTGATTTTCGGACCAGCAATGTTGAGCAACAGAAGACTTCTGTGTTTCCTTTTTTCTAACATATGCCTCATGTTCTTTGATGCGAAATTTTAAGGCTCTCTTAGTTTGGCCAATGTAAATTAAACCACACTGGCAAGGAATCCTATAAATACCCCAGGAATTCATATCCGGAATGGGGTCCTTGAGTATAGAAGTTGTAATTTTATTGATGGGAGAATAAACAACCCGAAAGTTAAATTTCTGCAAAATATGTGCAACTTTATAGCTAATTGATGGAAAGAAGGGAATGACAACAGAATTTTTATAATCTTCTAAAATAAGAGTGTGGCTTTTAGTGTGTTCAGATGAGAATTTTTTAACTGCTTGATTAATAATGTTGGGTGAAAAGCCCCTGTCAATAGCTATTGCTTTTAAATAATTTAGTTCTTCATCAAGGGCTAGTTTGGAGGAGCAAACTTGAAGAGCACGGAAAACATAGGAATAAAATGAAGCTAACTTTTGTTTAGTCGGATGACATGATTTAAAGTGTGGTGGAAGGCAAACCGATGAAGGTTTACGGTAAACTGTAGTACTGAAGTTGGATGTGTTACGTGTGACCAGAATGTCGAGAAACGGAAGAGAATTGCAAGTCTCAAGTTCAAAAGTGAACTGAATAGCAGGATCAATAGAATTCATTGTTGAAAGAACTTTATTTAAATCATCTTTATTACCTTCAAACATGGTAAAAGTATCGTCTACGTAGCGGAACCATGCCGGGAAAATTAAAGTTTCAAACAATTTTGATTCATAATAATGCATGTAGATATCAGCCAGGATGGGACTAAGGGGGCTTCCCATGGCTAATCCCTCAGTTTGCTTGTAATATTTATTTTGGAAAACAAAATGTGTTTGTTTCAAACAGAGTTGAGTGAGAGAAATTAGCTCCTCAATTTCGATGCAAGAGAAATGAAATTCGCGAAGTCTGGTTTCTAGACATCTTAATGCACCCTCCACTGGGACATTGGTGAATAATGATTTTACATCAAAAGAAACCATGAGTAAATTACTAGGAGAAATGTTTTTAACCTTTTTTACAAACTCTATTGAATTTTTTATGGTGTAAATGTTGTTGTCTAATAGAGTGGAAAATCTAGAAACTAAATATTTAGCTAAAGGATACGAGGCAGTACCTAAATTTGATACAATAGGGCGGAAAGGAATACCACTTTTATGAATTTTGGGAAGAGCATATAATCTGGCACAATTCGCAACAGATGGGATAAGCGAATGTTTTAAGTTGCTTGAAATGATTTGCGAAGATTTGATCGCAGTTTTTATTTTGGATAAGTCCGAAGGTGAAGGATCTTTAGGGATCGGATTATATGGTCCTTCGTTTAAGAGTTTAGTGACACCATCGATGTAAGTGTTCTTATCCATGACGACTATCTGGCCACCTTTGTCGGCCTTTGAAATGATAATATCCGGGTTAGAATGAATTTCGCGCATTGTAGCTCTTTCTCTCACAGTTAGATTTGGTTTCAAAGGTTTATTATTGAATTTCACATTATGAGCGATAAGATACCTAATCATTTCTTTCTGTGAATCTGAAACTTTACTGAACTTGAAAGCTTTTTCGATAGGAGCCAAAATCTTTGGAATCGAGGGTTTACAGGTTTGTGAGAAGTTAAAATTATATTTTAGAATTCTCTCTTGTTCTTCTGAAAGACTAACATTAGAAATATTAACTATTGGCTTGATGTTTACAATGGGAAGATTTTTTGAACTACTTGAACTGGAAGACTGTAAAAGAAGTTTTTCGAATTTAACTGCAAGTGTGTTTTTATGACGGTTAACTGCATTCTCCGTTCTAGACCAAGACTTTTGTTCAAGGGCAGTGAATTTTGGATATGATTTAGCGAGTTCCAGATGAAGCTTATAGAGTTCATGTTCAATTTTGGACAATTGTTGACGTGTATCCCTTATCACGGACCGAAGTAAGGCAAGCTTGCAATTTAACAGAATTCTTGAAACGCGACTCGAAGGTTTTTGATTAGATTTGATTTGAATAAAATTGGGGATCAATTTTTTACGTTTACATTTAAGTAAAAAGTCAAGATGATTCAGGAATTTTTGCCGTTTCAGGCGTAATTTAGTGAAACGATTAACGGATGAAGGCATGATAAACAATGCAGAATATCAAACTAAATTAACTGAGCAAAAATAAAGTACACCCAAAACAGCAGAAAAATCCCTCAGTGAAATGAATAGAAAACAAAACGTTTGTAAGCAAAATGCATGAAATCAGACAAGCAAAGCACAATATCCAAATGTACAAAACATAAACATAACTTGAAAATTGCAAAAATGTACTCACCGAAACTCCTACAATCACAAAATGGCGGCCACACCACGTGCAAAAAAGAAAGCAAAATGTAAGCCTGTTTGGGGCTTCTATAATTAAGACACAATAACACGCCGATTAAATACTAATTCAGAAGTCAAACAACAAAAATCAGCGTTATACCTACAAAATTTTCACAGGACTAGTTTCGATGGTTTTACCGAACCATCATCTTCAGCTGCAAAACCGCAAATGAACAAGATAGGAAATAATGATTAGATAAGATAAGAAAGCCTGAACAAGAATAAGAAAGTGGCGCCATCTGTTGGCGAAACCAGAACTAAAACATAATTTCTCTAAAAGCCGAAGGCAAATTTGGATTGGAATTAGGATCGTTAACTAGAACAGAAAGATTTTTATGAATGTGAAATGCCTCTAGAAAATCCAGTTCTCCAATGGAAGATGTTTTTTGAATAATTTTGGCAGCAGAAAAATTGAAAGTGTGATTTTCGGACCAGCAATGTTGAGCAACAGAAGACTTCTGTGTTTCCTTTTTTCTAACATATGCCTCATGTTCTTTGATGCGATTTTTGTTGTTTGACTTCTGAATTAGTATTTAATCGGCGTGTTATTGTGTCTTAATTACCTATCATATCATAGCTTTAGACATTAAAAAAAAAAAAAAAAAAAAAAAAAAATCGCCTTCATGGTGTTTTCTAATAACTAGATACGAATACTTTTCTTCTGAAAGACCACAGACATAGCCTTCCATCCAAATCGCGTTTTTCATGTCTCGAAAGTGCGACTTAGGATATGTATTAGATTTATATATAGCATTGTTCTAACATAGGTATTTTGACACAAAATCGGACTTATTCTGATATCAACTTCAAAATATCGTAATCCGTTTTTGATAACCAATTTAAAAAAATTTTTATAACTGCATTTAATTTTTTAACACGTGTTCAAAACTAAAATAAAAGCTTCCATTGGAAAATGTTCAAATAAATGATTACTCTCATAAATTCAGTTTTCTATTCCTTTCTCTGTTCTGTGTAGAACTGTGATATTTTTAGTAAATTAACATAATGGGGTTGTTTATATACAGCTATTGATGCAAAAAATTGTTGAGCATTAGTAAAATGTTTTCAGTATTTGTCACCGAGATTTTGCATACAGAAAGGGGATATTTATTATTATATGTGACAAAAGTATGAAAATAAATATAGTCTTAACTTTGGAGGCATTTTGCCAGGCAAATACGCCGCGACAATGTTCTTGGAATGCTTTCAACTGATAATGACGCGACAGCATTCAGGAGTTAGCCAAAATAAAGAAAGGACGATGTGTATTAATAAGGTTTGGGACCATCAATTTACGTTTATTAAAGCATCTGTTCTTGTAATACATATGATTATTGTTATATGTTCGTTCTTGATTTCCTCAATAAGATATCCGATCCAAAATTATTAACTTTATACAGATAAGGATCTACTTCACTTCGATCTGAAAGTGCCAAGAATGTTTCATGATATTCATTTCACTGATGGCACTGACCAAGACGAAAGTTAAAGTTCGTTTTGATTCTCAGTCAACTAACGAAGATTGTTCTGTGTTAATTGTGTGTATAAGCACATATCCTATTGAAAAAACAATTAGAAACTAATTTTTAGATCTTAGATAAACTTGATCACGTCGAATGTGTTTATCTATGTATTAGCAATAACTAGATCATTTAAAATAATTAAGTAGTTAGCCGAATATTGAAATATGTCTGCCCAAACCACTACAGGACCACTGTCACTGTTTGACAGTCTGGAAAGTAGAATACTGTGGAATGTGTATATTGTGGTGGCATTTTGTGTCCAAAATTTGATTTCCTCTTGGGAATGATGATTCAGCAAACCATAGTACCTGTTTCCAGTCGTCAGATTTTATGATCATTCCACTCATCACATTTTTTCGTATTTTGAAAGATGGCGTACTTGCAGTTTTGCCATAGATGTTGGATTTATGATTTCCATGATGCTTGATGAGCTATTCCATGATGCTATTAAGCTTGATGAGACTTCAGAGGTGGAACATGCATACTAAGCTCGATCAATTCACAAGGATTCTGTAGACTTTCGTCGATTAAAAAAAGATAATTGATACTCACGATCACATTTTTGCCAGTATTTTCCTGAAATGACGTATTTCCATCGTATAGGTAGCCTTAATTACTAGAAATTTTGCTGTTGGCACGTCAGATGTATTTGCTGGTTGTTTTCTTCTCATATTTCTTTGATAGTAATATCAATTCACATTATTTTACAAATGGTTTAATAATCATATAATTAAAAATATTGCATTGCTTGATAAAATCAAGTTTGTAATTATCATGTAAAAATAAATAGTAACTTTAAGATTTGACTGTTAGTCAACTTTGATGCTTTTAATATAATAAAATATTGAAATTGTTTTTGATTTAGACCAAGTCATGTTTATATATATATATATATATATATATATAGAGAGAGAGAGAGAGAGAGAGTTGCTTAGAAGCCAATGCGGTTAAGTCCAATTTTTGATATTTTCTGATTTTTGTACATTTTGATGAAATAAATAATATTCTTCTTAGTTATTAAAGGATTTACTTGCTGCTTCCTTTTTTTCTAGGTCAGACAGCCCTTTTTTAATAGCTTCTGAATATATTGTATAATAATATCAGAAGCCATTGTGAATAAGTCCACCTTTTATCCATATTTTTTTTATGTAAACTTTGAAATAAAAATTATTCTTCTTCCTTCGATATTTGTTGGCAGCACTGAAAAATAACAAATTCATAGTAGCTGTAACTGTTACTTCTACTATTTGGAATTTGTTCAAATTTTATGTACATGCTTTCTTTTAATTTGAAATATATAAACTTTGGTTAAAACATAAAAATATTACATTGAGGTGTACGTGAAAATTATTGTGTTATCAAAAGCATTAAAGAAATTTACTTTAATAACTGTAAAAACTGTGACTGATAAAAATGTCAAGGGAAATAGGAAATGTCAAATAAAAAATGTCAAGGAGAATTTCTTATCTTTTTCAGTTGCTAAAAAATATAAGTCCTACAATTTTTAAGATGCTGTCATTGTTCCAATAAATACTTATGTTTTATTTACACATCCTGTACATATCTTGTGTTTTTTTTTTTTTTTCCATAGTTTACACTTAGAAAAAAGACTTTATATACTTTTCTGATAAAATTAATAAACCAAGAATTTAAAAAATTAATGTATCAAAAAACATTAATTTTCTCAATTTTTGTTTTCGGGACTTAACCATTGGCTTCTGAGCGATTCGTATTTCGTATATGTTTCAGTTATTGAGTCTGAATTGACAAAGGAAAAATATGCTTTTATGATTGTGGAAACTAAGGGGTCATTTTGCATGTTTGGCATAGTTCTTTGGAAGTATAATATCTAGTGCTAACTAACCATATTTTTTCTGATTGTAATGAATTTTTGTTTTAACGTTTTATATGAAAACAACAATTTATTTTTGTTTTGTTACGTGTTCCATATGGAATATTTCAAAACAAGTATTTATTCAGTACTTTTTGTTAGCTAGGAATAAGTGATAGTCACTAAAGCTGCTAATTTACCTAACTATTGATATATGAGTCATTATATTATATATTTTAAAAAGTGCGGTGGTTTAGTTTAGTTTATTATCTATTTTGCACTCTGTTAATTTTTATTACCAAATGTTTATACCATAGATCATTCTAATATTGTGCAATTTGAATTTCACAATTTTTCTTGAGCGAGGAAAAAATTTAACAAGAAATTATTTATTTAGCGATAAATTAAATTTTACATCAGTAGACGCCATTTAATATGATCGCCGTGATTGTTACCATTCAGATATTGCTATCAATTTGAAGAAGTGCCGCCCTTTTTTATATGAAAACATGTACATGAAAACATAATAGAAGGGTCGTTCAAGTGAGAGCGGTATTGCTGTAATAACTTCTCCATCTGAAGAGAAAGATGACTGCACATGCCCCTATAGAGGGCACAGAGTGCTTAAGTGCATGCGATATTGTCAGATCCCGCCAGATGCATATATGATAGCGTAAGAGTACGTTAAAAGGCATTGCTTGCAACATGGATGTCTCGAAAAATGTCAGCGCATGGTTGTGAAATTTTTAACAGCAGAAAGTATGAGTGCTTTTGAAATCATGAATAAGTACCGTAATTTCCGGAAGAAACGCCGCGGCGTTTACGTGTTTAAAACTTAAACTTTCAGCGGGTGCGGCGTTTAGGTGCACTAAAAATAAAATATTTCCTATCATAGTCATTGTACATAGTTTGGATGGCCTTGTCATTGTGCATAGACTGGTGCTGTTCCCACACAAAAGACCACTCAATTGCTTTTTGCAAACGTTATTTTGTTTACATTCTTTCCCTTGAACGGACCTACATGCCTTATTCACCCTAAACGAGATCTCAGAACAATAACATTCTTCCCCCTTTCAAATCAACATTCTCATCAGTTTGAATAGTCTCTCTCCTGTGCCATTCGATGAATCTTCCAGGACCCAACCTCTCCCCACCCCTGCCTTTTCTGCAATTTTTTTTCAAAGGCGGACACGACTCCACCTGCCTCGAAATAACGAACTCTGACGTATTTCCCCTTCAGCATGAATGGATTTTTTTTGGCATTCTGCCAAATACAGATCCCATCAGTTTGAGTACAAGTACTTGTTGGATAGTTTTTAATTAGGGAGCGGAAAATTTTTGAAAATGTCTCTAAACGGCACAGAAGCTATACATTTCTTACCTTTAATTTATTTTTGAGTTATGGTTTCATTTCATGCATTTTTCTTAACTGGTATGTCATATATCAGGACTTAGGTTGAGTTTTTGCATCTATACGGCCCACGACGATCTCACGCGCAATTTAATCTATTGCGGCGTTTATGCTGATGCGGGCTTTCTTCCGGAAATTATGGTATGTAATGGGAGTGTATCAAATGCAGATCGGTATTCCAATGGTGTAGAGATTTTCATAGTGGAAGAAGCATTACTGAACACAGGCCACGACCTGGTCAAGCGCATGTGGTGATCACCCAGGAAGCAGTTGCAGATGTAGACTGTCTTGTGAAAATGAATCTGCGAATCACCACTTAAAAAATAACAAAGGAAATGTCTATGAGGAAAGGAAGTGTGCACACAGTACTGTGTGAAAAGTTGCGATACCGCAAGATTTGTGCCCAATGGGTCCAAAACATTTGACAGAGGACAGAAGATTCATCGCATGTCTATTTCCATGCGATATCTTATGCAGTACCATGAAATTCCAATTCCTTTCAAGAATCATTGCTGCTGATGAAACATGGTGCCATCACTTTCATCCAACCACCAAAAGCATGAGCATGGAATAGCGACACTCTTCATCCCCACACCCGAAGAAGACTCGCATGTCCACTAGAGCTGGTAAAGGTTATGTTAAAGTGCTTCTTTGATGTTGCTAGCCCACTACTGTTGGAATGACTACTTATGGACTTGGCTGTCGCTGCTGCTGTGTACTGTGCCACATTGCGGAAACTGAGGCAGAATATCAAGGACCGCTGAAATGTCATACTGTCATATAGGGTTATCTTCTTGCATGATAATGCTCGCCCTCATAAGGCTGTGTCATGCCAAACATTGTTATAGCAATTCCACTGGGAGGTTCTGGAACATCCCCCTTACTTTAACCTCTCGCCATGTGACTGCCACATCTTTGGTCCACTCAAGAAATCTCTGATTTGCTGACGATAATGAGGTCTAAGCTGCCATTGATAATTGGTTCCACAATCAATCCCAGTGCTGGGACACTTGTTTCAACCTACAAGTTGTCTAGCATATTTATTACGTCTGTATTACTTCTCTCTTTTGTATACTATTTTATATTAATATCATTAAACCATTTCTCAAACCGAATGTAGGGCCACTTTTCTTGGAACGATCCTTAATTATCGCTTAATTTGATAAACAATTTGGTTGATGTGAACAAAATATTATAAAATAATTTTTCTTAGGTTGAAGTAAAGTCGCCAAGTAAAAGATAAATTTGCACAATAAGATCAAAACAGATTATAAAAATTTTAAGTGGTGACAGAGAAATGTCACCAAGTGGGGTTTAGTCATCAAATAGCTTGATTTTGATTTCAGTTAACAATTTAAAATTAGAGTTATTCAAAATTTACATCAAACTATGGTTGTTTAATGCTTTAAACAACCATAGTTTGATGTAGATTTTGAATAACTCTATTGGTTTTGAGAGCAATCGGTTAAAAGTCCTTTTTCAGGAGTCCCCCCCCCCAAGAAAAAACAATTCTGCTTTTTCTTGGTTGCTTTCTTTCCCTTAATTTAAAATTTTACATTAGAATGTTCTCTTCCAATGATGGACTCAATAATTTACAGAAATGTTATGAACAGTTCATAAACAAGCTTTTGCATTTTCTTATTTAAAATACTCTGAAAATGCCCATTTATATATTTCCTGATATTTTTATTTTAAATTAGTTAAGTCTGTTGCTGTTTTGAAGGATAATTTAATGTTATCAAAATGGTCGTGGACAATATCGCATTTAAGTTGCGCCTACTATAGTTTTATGATCATGTTTGTCATCCATTTCTTTATTTTGCTTCTGTCAAATTCAGCATATGTTAGTAAATCCCAATTGAGTATTTACTAAACATATTATTAAATTGTATAATCTTCCACAGAACATTTTCACTATTCATCATGTAGCTGGTTAAGTATATTGCATGCATAAAGAACACACACACACTGTTTTCAATTTGTATATTTTATTTATATTTTGCTGTTCCTTAGGCAGCCAAAAATATTTCCCATCTTTGAATTTGCTATTTAATAATTTTAATATTTGTCATATGCTTGTATTTTATTCTGCTACTCTATTACATATTAAATGAAAGAAAACATTTAAAAATTACTGTTAACATTTACTTTTAGATTTTAGTTAACAATGAACAGCCATAATGGACACCCCAGCTGGCCTGAAGATGTTGGAATCATCGATATTGAGATATATTTTCCATCATATTACGTAGACCAAGAGGAGCTTGAAGTTTATGACAATGTTTCTAAGGGCAAGTACACCATTGGCCTGGGTCAGAACAGGATGGGTTTTTGTTCTGACCGAGAAGACATCAATTCCTTGTGTCTGACAGTTGTAGAACAGCTTATGCAGAAACGAGGTTTAAGTTACAGCCAAATAGGGCGACTTGAAGTTGGAACTGAAACTATCATTGACAAGTCAAAAAGTGTAAAAACTGTGCTTATGGAACTGTTTAAGGAGAGTGGCAACCATGATGTAGAAGGTGTTGATTCCACTAATGCCTGCTATGGAGGGACAGCTGCTCTTTTCAATTCTGTTGCATGGGTTGAATCCAGTGCCTGGGATGGTAAGGTGGACTTTGTTTCCCGTATTTTCTTTTTCAGTGCTTTATATGCATTTTCATGTTATTTAAATTATATGCCAGAAATAAATAATTTTTGCACCATTATTGTAAAGAATTAAGGCTGAAGTTTATAAATGTTTATTTATTATAATTTATTTAAAGTCATACACATGCTTCCTCTTGCTTATTATCTAGAATAATAATAATTCTGTAGAAGTTTTTTTGATTTTTTATCAAATTTGTATTAAATCTCTTACAAGTGTATTGTAATGCATATGTGAAGTTTATACATCACTGTAATTTTTCATGATCATAAACACCTTTTTCAAATGCATTTTCTTGAGCTTTTGATTAGGGAGTTTGTTTTATACTTGGAGAGCTGAATTCATCGGAATTCAAAGAAGTGTATAAGAATTATTTTCCTATGTGGAAAAAACAAACAAACTTGTGTTTCAATTTTGAAACTCTTGTAGTTAAATCATGTACAGTCACAAATACATTTTTTTCCTCTTGATAAATATCTGAATAATTTATTTTCAGCTATTGATGTAGACTCAGCTTATCTCTTATATTTTTGGTGTATTTTTTTTTTTTTTTTGATTTAAATGTGATATGATACCATTATTATTCAAGAAATCTTAATCAAGGTACTTAAACTAACCAAGATACTCTTAACACTCTGTCGGGCACAATATTGTTGCGGTTTTCTTTTCCGACCCCAGTTGTTATGTTACTTTCTTCCTTCATGTTCGTATGGGGTTCATGAGGATTTGGAGTGAATAACAATGGCACTACTTGATGAAATATCCAAACACACTTTATTTATCCAATATTAATCAGGACAGCTCCAAAGTCACTTTTTTACAGTCGTCGAAGATCTACTATAAACACGCTGACACAATCAGCGACACAGCCTTCACACTGTCAGGCAATAACGGTGGAGACAGCTTCACTGCAAAGCTTCAGAGTACAGCTCCCGACTCTGCTTGATCATTCTTGGAACTGCACATACTCTCGAGATTCTCCTGGCTAGAACTCGCGATGCACTCGACGACGCACAGAGCACAGCTCCCGACTCTTCGGTTCAGTCGTTCCAGAAGCTCAACACGCTCTCTCGATGATGCACTAATCACTATATTCGAAGACACTCTTTCGATGCTCTCGACGACCCACTCCGCACTCGCTGGCCAGCTGTCAACTCGATTGACTCTGCATGGACTGACTAACTATCTGGCACTCTAGATGAGGCACGCTCTCTCGCCCTCTCAATGAGGCACTCTGACTGACTGTGGACCAGCAGGGTTTATATAGCTTTTGGCTTGTGTTCGAGAACATTCTGGGCTAAACCGGTAAGCATTCGTTCCAGAAGGTTCTCCATCCGTCCATGGCATATCACCAATTTTGTTGTCAAACGTCGCCAAATGGACAATATCTCGCCAAATGTGGCAACCCTGCCTTCCTTTGACATTTTATGACTACCCTAAAACGGCTTTGTGGGAAAGCTATCTCACCGCACCTGTACATTTCGCAACAATATGTTTCAGAACACATTCGGGTGCACTGAGCCTGTTAGATCATTTCATCTGTCAGTTGGAAATGAAGAAATATATTCACTGACTGACCTTACGACTGCCAGTGGCTTTAGAAAATGGAAGCTAACTAGATGGAGAAGATGTGACAATGTTTGAAGGAGACAGGGTAAACAACATTGCTCAAGGTGCAGATCAAATGTTCCCAACAGAGTGTTAAAGTTATATTGAATAATATTTTGTTCTAGTTGTGATTAATTTTATTTATTTATTCCTTAATTATATAATTAAGTTAATTTCCATAAATCCTAATTTAAACAAACAGAAATTAAAGCTTTAAGCTTAATTGCTTTTCATTTGTTTGTTGAAATTCTGCTTATAAAATAATACCGTTTATTGGAAATTTTGTAATAGTTTCTTGAAAAATTTTATTATATAGCAGCAGTATATTTTTTGACAACAATTAGAGACTTGTGCTTGTGAAATTTGCATATGATTTTTTGTATTTGTGATCTTTCTTTTTTCATTATGTAAAATGTAATACCTTCCAATTGACTTTCACTTTGTAACACTGTATTTCTGTTTAAAACAATGCTGAATGTTTGAAATCTTGGAAAACTGAGAACTTTACTAATTATTCAAGTGATGTTGATTACACATCAGGTTGAAGTTTTTTTTTTTTTTTTAAATAAAAAGGATTTTTGAGTATTCATGGATGACACAGTTATATTTAGGTTGTACTTTTAATTTATTGCTTTATGGTCTTGCAATCTCCATAATTCAGCACTTTCTAAATGCAATTGAGAAACATACGGTTATATGTGATATTTTTTAATCGATGAATGGCCATGCTGCCAAACTTTCATTCGTACTGAAGTTTCAGTGGAAGAGCTGCTTTCAAGTGCAGTCTGGGTGAACAATGAAAGAGCTGATTGTATACCATGTGTTTACTATATGTAGCATAAGTATATTGTTTTCCATAGAAAGCCTTCTGCCAAGGCTCCTCTTTTTTTTTTTTTTTCTTTTTCGGGTGGATATCCTTTATATACTAGTATATTCATTTAAACAAGTTGAATTGAAAAAAGAGAGGTCAGCAGCCACATGTTGCCAGCTGAGGAAGTGAGAGCAGGAATGCCTAGTTTCTTGTATGAAGGCTTGAATTAGAATCATTCAGTTTTTGTAAGTTTATTCTTATTGGTTGTTATGGTTCAGGTTACAGGTTTTAGCCTTTTCGTTGGCTGAAGAATTATGTAAACATGTACATCATGAAATTATATAAGAATCTTGTGAGAAGGATTAATTTTGAAATGGCGCAGTTTAGACACATTCATGATAAGCAAGTTACTATTTTTAAGGAGAACCATTTTCCATTGGAAAAGCAAAATAACCATTAGAAAGGGGAAATAACCATTAAATAAGAAAACTTTTAAATGGCTATTGCAAATTAAAGTTAACATTTTATTTTACCTATTTATAATATATATATGTAAAATATAAAAAAATACGATGGCTTTGCTCTTCGCGAACACTCAACCTTTAATTAACTTTCTGCAAGATCTTCCCCCTAGACCAGTACCTTCTAGAATTTGCTAGCCTATTACGTAACTGCTGCTATAAATACTGAGTATGCGGCATTTTTCAGTCAGATTGCTTCCTAATCTCGCTGCTACAAGATTCTGCGCTGCCCTAACATGTGGTTACACACAAGTCGGCACATTAAATGTGCCTATTCCAAGAGAGTTTACATTTTAGATAAATTTGCAAGAAGAAAGAAAGAGCAGACGGACTGCAGTGCGGCCAGGTCAAAGCATAGAAAGCAAGTGCGTAATGTTCAGGATGAAATTTTAAGTCAGACTGAGCTTTGGTTTTCAAAGCATATTGATTGGATGGTTAATATTGCTGTAAAATTATTATTGGCTGTTAAGAGTTTTAGTTCAATTTGCATCACCAGAATTATGTAAGAGTCATATGACATGGATTTTTCTCGAAATGACGCAGTGCAGAGAGGGGTTACTATTTTTTAGAATAGCGAAGGGAAATTTATGTTGCTAATTTAATCTTTAACATATTTTTTATTTTTCTTACGTAGATGTAAAATATAAAAAAATACGATGGCTTTGCTCTTCGCGAACACGCACCCTTTAATTAATTTTCTGCAAATCAGGATCTTCCCCTCTAGACCAATACCTTCCAGAATTTGCTAGCCTATTACGTAATCGCTACTATGAATACTGAGTACGCACTATTTTTCAGTCAGATTGCTTCTTAATCTCGCTGCTACAAGACTCTGCGCTGCCCTGTCCATCTTTTCTTCCTTTGTTAGAATTAGTTATGACACATGAAGTTTAAATTCAATCATACTTAGTTAAAACCACTATGGATATGTAATTTAAAGAGTGCTATATAAAAGGAAAATGATCTGCTAATTGAAGTAAATAAAAAGGGGCAATTAAAAGCTAAATCAATTTGTGTCGTCTTTGGATATCCTCCTTACCACTCTGCAAAAAGCCATGCCTGAACTTTGATGCTGAGCTTTACGATTGCCAAAATATTACACACACACATATATATATCACATAGTAATGCATGGGCGCATATGCCATGTAGTAGGGCAGAATGACCCCAATTTAATGATGGAAAGAACATATAAGAAGGAAGTAGTAAGGAAAAAAAAAGATTTATTATCTTACATGTAGCATTTCTTTGCATCAGTTTTACAGACTTACAAGAGGTGCTCGAACTGCTGACTATGTGCTAGAATGCATGACTCGCAACGGCGTTGCATGGAAAACTGGACCTTCTGGAATATGCCTGGCATTTACATGCATATCTGCAAGTTCATTCCACGTATACCGGTTTATGTTACTTCTTCAAAGTCACCTAGTCGAATGACAACT
Source organism: Stegodyphus dumicola (assembly GCF_044657685.1). Classification (NCBI taxonomy): domain Eukaryota; kingdom Metazoa; phylum Arthropoda; class Arachnida; order Araneae; family Eresidae; genus Stegodyphus; species Stegodyphus dumicola. Next base: position 1,313,761 of record NC_140769.1, on the reverse strand, counting down.
GGCTGCACACGTCAAACAGCTGTTTATGTATGGAAGTTGTGTACACACAGCGTCCTCTACACCAACATGCGTTCGTCTGCGCCCATATGTTGCTATGTGAAATCGCCTTCTTTTCCTATTCCCTACCTCCCCACCAAATATTGATGATGAATTCTGACTCACCCTCTATCTATACATGGGTGTGTAGAAAAGTTTTTTTTATATATCATCTCCAAGGAACATAAATTCAATTAATGCGATGAATTATTGGAATAAATTTGAGTCAGTATTTTAAGTATAAGTAATTTAGATTTCTATTGTAGTAAAAATATTTAAATAAGCTGTATAGAAATATTATTTTAAACTGGAAAAATTCTAACATGTAAAATTAAAACATAAAATTCAAAGTATTAACAAGGTAGCAATTGTTATTGACCGTAGATTAATTTTCAAGGGAAACAAACCAATCATCTATCAAATAACAATAGCCAAATTAAGTGAGAATGTTTTTCCAAGTAAGGATCAAATTAGTTATTTTGCTAGAGTAAAATCATAAGCTACAAACAAAACTCAAAAAAGAGAAAGGTAATTATTCTTCTTAACTGAAAAAAATTAGTAAGATTTTCATTTTAATTATGGTCCTTGTTAAGATCTGAATCAAGCGAGATCTCACTTTAGGAAAAACATTTCTCAACATTCTCATGGTATAGTGAAAACAATAAAACACTATTGGGACCTGTACAAATATAAAATAATTGAAATATGTACAAAAGATATTTAAAAACAATAGAAACACATACAAATTAGTGTATTCTTTTAGATTTAAACAAAAAATTAAAAGTAAGTATTTAAATACAAATTTAAGTGCAAATTGTTGCCAGAAAGGAAATTAAAATTAATGTATATATAATATACATTGTAATATATATTGTAATATGCATTGTAATATATATCTGTAATATTGTAGTTTTTGCAGAAGAAACCAATTCATCTTTTAGTCATGGCCAAGAGAAACTGCTCCATAAATGTCACTGGAGCGAAAACCACACCTAGCCTTCATGGCTAAAACATCATTTTATTTTGAACAGGATAGTTATCCAGAAATACATTTTGCTTAAACTTGTATAACACCAGGGGTGCTAAATGGGTCATGCTATTTCTGTATACAGTTTAGGTAATAGAAAACAGAACTTGAAGAGATGTGACTTTTCTTGGCAGCGCAAACATCAAAATAGTGATGCGTAATTATTGCAGTTGTACTTATAAGCTTGTAAAATCTTTGTTTTAACCCTGAGAAGTTGATCGGGCAAATGATTTTGCATTGTAGTTACTGCAAGGGAAGTGTGATATAACATGGTACAATAGAACCTTGAAGAGGGTATGTGCGCAGTTAAAATTAAGAATTTAAAGGACCATTCCAATTAAGTTTTATTTGGTGGTAAATATTTCTTTATATTTTGATATATTACACACAAATATGGTATAAAATATGACAGAAAGTTACTAACAAGTTGCTAACATAATTTGGCAATAGGCCTTTTAACATCTAACTTTAATTTAGCTATATCCCCTTCAAAGAATCTGTATTGCATCACTTACATCTGCAATGATCCGCAGTACTGTACAGCTGTTGTCCAGTCACTATTCAAAACTGAAACTAGTTTATAAATATCCCAGCTGCTTTTTGCCCTAAGAAACGATGTCACTTTAAAGATGTGATACACACCCATAGTGTTATTAACAGAGATAGGTGTTTTAAGTTATTAATTGAGAAACTATTGAGAGATCGAGAAATTATTGAAAAAAAAGTGATGTTATGACAATCAAGATAGTTGCGTTTTCTGACGTTCCAGCCATCTAATACGCAATCTGTATGTCTGCTATGTTTATCACTATTACGGCTATAACTAAAAAGTTAATGGGTGCCTTCTGTCATCCACAACTAAATTATCATACATATGTATATATATATATATATGGAGAGAATTTAGAGTATGTTGACATACACAGTATTACAGCTGAATATTGAATGATTAGTAGTTCGTAAACACTCAACAAACATGCAATTCCACCCTTGCAAGAGGAAAAAGATGAAACCAGGAAAAAAATTTTGAAATTTCAAAGGGTATCTTCATTGTTGTTGTAATATTTACAACTTTTACAAAAAAATCAATATTTAAGAGTATTTTTATGTGATTGTTTAGTTTAAGTGTAGTGTGTGAAAGCAATCCTGTTTAAGGAAGAAATAGGTTTTAGAAATATTAATATAAAGAGAGAAAAAATATAATTAAAATAGAAACCTGATAAGTATTTTATAAATGATTAAATTTCTACAATCACTGCACATAGTTTTTTTTTTTGTACAATTGCTTTGTTATCAAAAACTTCTTTTGAATAACCAAATGAATCTCATATGCTGTTTTTAGATTCTTTTTCCAGTTGTTGAGAATTATAATGATAAGTTCCTGAGATGAAACAAATATTTTCGTTAAAATTGTTTATTTAATAGGTCGTTATGCTTTGGTTGTTGCTGGGGATATAGCAGTATATGCTGAAGGTAATGCTCGACCCACTGGTGGGGCTGGAGCAGTAGCAATGTTGATTGGACCCAATGCTCCCATTATATTGGAAAGAGGTAACATAACTTTAAATTAGTTAATTATTGATGTGTTTTTTTTTTGTTTCATTCTAGTGATGTTTTAAGTTTGCAGCGTTGTTCTTTTTATTTATTTGCATAATGACATGCAGATAGATAAATCAAAACTATATATTAGAGAATTTAGAATTGAAGCAATTTTTAAAGGAACTTTTTTTTTTTTTTCTTTTTAAATGTGCATTATCAAAGCCCGTTGAGTAGTTTTGGATGTTATTCTTGATTGACCAGTTTTAGAACTCTGATTAAATTAATTTCCGTATTATCTGATCAAAAGGAAAAATCACAGTGTTTAACAAATTTTGTGTAATTTCCAAGGGTAATTTGTGAGGATAATGCACTACTAGTCTTATAATTCAAGAAGTGCTTTTCTGTGACTTCTGTACTTCTGGCCAACAGTTGGTGACAAAAACCTCATTAGACTGAATAATTTTGCACAACTCTGTGTCAACTTCATCATTTCTAGAAGTTTTACATATGCAGTGACACTTTCTATGAAAAAAAAAAAAAAAAAAAAAAAAAAAAGGATGAATGCCTCATTGCTTTACCTTGAAGTGCACTTTTGACTTGATTGTCTGAGGCATCCTCTCATTACTCCATACTAACTGAGTAGCAATAAACATTGACCTTTGGTGCCACCTTGGTGGTAACAGCTTTAAAGCTATTACTAACCACTTCAAAGAGCCATTAACAGCTTGCCATGAGCAGCTTTAAAGAGCTTTTCCAACAACAGTTGTTTCTAATTGCTAAATAAAAATAGGGCCATTAGAAGAACTGCAACCCCTTTGCCATACATACATAGCTTACCATCATCAGTCAGTAATGGGAAACAGACATCAAGTAGAAATCCTTTATTGCCAGCTTTGAAGAGGGGAAGGTCTTCATGAGAACCCTCTTAAAGTATAAATTAGTTCAACTACATGCAACATGACTTTAGTGCAGTACTGTAGGTAAATTTTGCATATGGAAACCTGCTATATCGAACTAGTTTTGTGAAAGTGTCTTTGTATGAAAAGTTACTTGCTGCCTTTAGTATTGTTCTGTCTGATAGGAATGTTTAGAACATGGCTCCCTCATTCTCCAGCTTCACCATTCAATTATTCGTAATATATTATAAACCTTATTGCAGGAATTTGCTGTGCTGTTTTTCTCCCCTTTTAACACAGTATAAATTTTTGTAGTTCATTAAATTATTTGAATGAGTAAGAAAGGAAGCGTGCTAAAGTATCTTTGCAAATGACACTGGTAAATGTCAGATAGTTAAACTCGGGGGAAACAATTAGAAAGTGGCTGGCCTTTAAATGTTGGTACAAGAGAGTGGAGAAGAAAATACGTCAATTTTTCATTTATATATTTAAAATATTAAAGCAACAATCATTGAATAGACAGACTAACTATCGGCATTTTGTTCGCCAAGATTACTTTGAAATATCGTAACAAAGAAAGAATGAACCTTCTACAAGATAAAAATATTTTAATAAATAACTTAAAAAATATTTAAAAACCTTAACATAAAGTGATTTTTTTAATGCTTATCATTTTATTTTTAATTTAAACTTAAGGCAAATTAGTTGATTTAAAAAATAAGACTGAAACAGATGCATTTTTCGTTAAGTTCAGTAATATGTAAAATGAATTAATTTAGAAATCAGTGTTATATTTTCAAATTTTCCAGAAATTTTCCAGGAATATTTGCAAATATAACCCAGATGTTTTGTTGTCTGACTTCTAAATTAATCATTGTCTGGCATGTTATTTTAACCTAAAAGTGTATATTGAAGTTTAAAAACATTACTTTGTCACATAAATTGGCATTGTTTTTTTTTTCTAGAAGTTACTTTGAATTTAATGTGACCATGGCTTTCTAGTTTTTTGTATTCCATTTGTTTGAAACAATATATATATATATGGCTATTGCTAGATTTGTGTGATACTTTTATATTTTGCGTAAAGGGCTGAGATTTTTTTTTTTTTTTTTATCTTCTATAAATTTATCTTCCATTTTATATGATGTCCATTTGAGAGTCTTTTAAATAAAACCTAAAAGATTCTTGTGTCAGAAAATATAGAAAAAAAGCCTTTCTATCTGGGCAAGCAAGGATTTTTTGAAAGCTATAAAAGTTATAAGTTTCTTAAAGTATTTAAACGAAGCAAACTTTTTTATATTTCACAGTCTTGGAATAAATAATCGTAGTTTCAGATTAGTGGGGGGATAAAAGTTCGAAAGTTAAAATGAGAGATATGAAATATGTAGTATAAAGAGTTTTTTGGAGCTAATCTGTTAGGCTGACCCGAAAAGAGTGCTTGAATAGTAATTTTGAAATGGCTTGGATGGAGCTAATCCTTTTTTTCCCTTTTTTTATGGAGGTTGAGGGGAAGAAAGAGAATGGGAATAGTAGATAGCCTTTTTGCTCATATTTGTATGTTATGCAGTACAAAGTCCGTAATCCGGACGTCCATTATCCGGAATGATCTATAATTTGGACCTCAAAGCCACGAACTTATGCATGCGCGTTTGATGCACATGCCCACTACGCATGTATGTAAAGCCCAGTAAAGCGTTTACACATGCGGACTTCCGATAGTGAAGAAAGTGACAGAGAACGAAAACGAAATGTTATTGAATGTTATTGTTATTGAAAACGGAAAACTTTCGATTGACAAGTCAGTATTCTCGACACAGCAATTACAGGATTTTAACAGTGGTGCTTTGTAACTGAACAAGAAAGAAATTATGTGTGTTTATAGAATTAAAGAGGAAGTATTAGCACAAAAAATGAAGCAACTTAAACAACTTACATTGAAAGAAATTGTAAATTTTGATACCCTTTAGATCATAATTGCTGTTTATTTTATAAATTACGGTTTCATATTTTTAATTGTATAATTTATGCATGTCATCTTAAAAGATTTAAATTGGTGATCTATAATCCGCAAAAACCCCTAATCTGGAATCGGCGAAGTCCCGACGGACTTTGTACTGTATTATTTTCTATAAAATATGAATACAAATATTTTTGGCTGAAAATTTTATTGAATATAATTAAAACAGTAATTAAAAACAATTTTCTTCTACTAAAAACTCCTGTTCCCTTTGGAATAAATAGTTTGTAGATAGGTTGAATCATTCACTGCTAGTTGAAGCTAATTTAATCATTTAATAATGATTATTTATTTCTAGTTTTTTCCCCAAATGTTGGTAACTTAATAAATGACAGAAAGAGTTTTGCAGGGTTCTGTTGTTTCGTGAAGTTGAAGTTGTTTCGTGAAGAACTTGAAATTTTAAAAGACAATGTTATCTAGTTGTTGTTTATAAAAGATCTAAAGGAAACTTACGCTGCTTAATATGTAGTTAAAAGTGTGAGATATTTCAAACTTTAATATTTTTAATTGAATACTGTCTGTATGCCAGTTTCTCAAGACTTTCAACAGGCATTTGTTTCTTTATTGTGCTAAATAAGGTTTTTTGTTATGTTTTTAGATTGCTTTTGAGTTACTATATTTAATAAAGAAATCTTTTTAGGCTTGCGTTCAACTTATATGGAGCATGTATATGATTTTTATAAACCTAATTTAATGAGCGAATATCCTACTGTTGATGGAAAGCTGTCTGTCCAAAGCTATGCTAAAGCACTAGATAAATGCTATGAAGGATTTTGCAGGAAAGCAGAAAAGTTTTATAAATCTAAAGGTAAGGAAGTTTTAGCTATGTTTTTATCCAGTTAAACAAAAACGTAATATGTATTTTAAATAATGTAAAAAAAGCTTCCAGTTTTTTAATGGCATTGAAAATATTCAACATTGGTTAAAAAAAAAAAAAAGTGGCACTATATAAATTCAATACTGGAATAAAATGAAAGCTGATGGTAAGTAAATATTTGAGGTATAGAGCAAATTGAGAAATAGGAGTAGTATATTAGTATCGCTTCTCGGCCTTTTGGCTAAGATCAAAGTGTAGTATATTAGTATTCTTTATATTGTTTTTAATATTTTACACATAACTTTTTGTTTTTTTATTGTTTGCTGATGCAAAAATTTAAAGGGAAATGTTTTATAATGATCTATGTTTTTGAAAACTCCAGCGTTATCTCCTATGTGTAATTAATGTATAACTGCTTTCAGCTTTTTGTTGTTGCCAGTAATTATGAGTTAAATTTTTCGTAATCATTCAAGGACTAATTCTCACATATTTGGATTTTTATGTGAATTTCATTTAAAGAGATGTATTAGATTTACATAAATTTCATTTTTAACTTTTCAGTTCAGGAGGGAGATCCACTCTCTCCATTGTTACTTTTCTTTATATTTGTTTGCTCATTTTCTAGATAAAAACATTTTATATTGGGTTTCTAGCTTTTCTCAGAAATTACAAGTGCTTATTTCACTGCTTATGTACATATATATATATATATATATTGTTTATATATATATATATATATATATATTGTTTATATATATATATATATATATATATTGTTTATATATATATATGTACTTTTTTTCCACATAGCTTTCAGAGGCAGCATTTTTGCCTGTGTGTGTAATATATATATTTTAATACATGAGATCCTCATTTGTATTATCTTTTATTTTCTCCCAAGGTTGTAATGTACAAGATAGAAGGAAGAAAGGTAAGCATATTATTATCTGAGGCAACCTATTTCCTTCTTTCATATTCCCTCAAAGTTTTCCTGAAGAATTTTATTTTTTGGGGGGAGTTTCATGTTTCTGTGATGATGTTCTGCACTCTGACAACTTAGAGAAAGATCTGCGTAGAAAATCATTATTTTGAGAGGAGGCTGTTATGTAAGGGAAGTTAGCTAACTTATGATTCTGTGCTGACTTTGTAAAAATTCAGTCAGATTAACTGGCAGTTGGCAAGCATAAAGGGCAATCAAATAGGTCTCTGTTAGAGTTCTGTGCTATTTGATAAATTACATCAGTTTAATTAAAATTGGTGCTAGCATTAAATGTAATTGTCCTATTGTCATTGTCATTTGGTGTGCCTCTCAGTTAGAATATTTGTGTCTACTGCATTAAAAGGGCTGATATGCCCGCCTCTGCATTATTTTCTAACTGAAATCATCATTATTAAAGAAAGGCATAAGATAACCCCATTGTGAAGTTTGCTAGATGTTTCACTTTAATTTCTCATGGTAAACTCTTTGGAGTTTCTCAGTTCTGTGTGTCAGCTCTAAAAGTGACCTGCAGCTGTCAGAGGACAGAGTGATTAACACTTTTCAGCTCGCTCTTGAACTTCTTGATATGTAGAGAAGAGAGATGATAATCACATGCCTTTGCATTTCTAGATCACCGCCTTTATATATCTTCAATCTGGACATTATAATTTAATTACACATTGCCACAGCACCTCAAATGAAATTTTTTCATTGCACTTTATATTTTGATAAATAGAATAAAGGAATGACCATTGAAAAATAATGTAGCTTATATACATATCACAAAACTGTTTTTGAATGCCTCTGAAGCAAGAGGAATTTGAGAAACAATTCAAAAACCTCCTTACTAATTATGAAGATAAATTTATTTTGAAGTTTTTGTAGATCAAAGCTCTTTTCTAAGTTGTCAGTCTATACAATCAGAACATATGAAGTACTTAAATATTTCAGTTATTTTCTTAGGTTTTCAGTAGTTGTGATTTTATAGATTATCTAACAGTGACACATATGAGGCTTAACAAAGAGAACACATAAAATAATTAATATAACATAAGTCTGTAACTTGAAATTTCTCAAAATCAAATGCATATCAAAACATTTAAATGCCTTTTGCTGGAAATGGCAAATTTCTAGATTTGTGATTTTGGCATAGTTGATGATATAAATTCAATTTTTATGTGGTATTAGTAACTTATTTTCTGTTAAATAAAAGCAAAGTTTAATGTGCATCGTCTTTACTATTCAGATATTGGATTTTCTGTTTAAAATATCTGTGTAGATTAAAATTTTTTTTTCAGATAAAATGGGCTTTACCCTGAAAGACTTAGATGCTATGTTGTTTCATACTCCGTACTGTAAGCTAGTGCAGAAAAGTCTTGGTCGCCTTTCGTTTAATGATTTCATACGAGATCCTGATCCAGACATGAATAATGAATATAGAGGACTAGAAGCATATCGGTAAATTATGTTCCCCCTTTTTTTGTTTAAACAATTATTGTGCTTGAATTTTGATATAGTTCATATATTTTAGTGAAACATATTGTGTTTCTTACTATACATTTGAAAGAAGCAGCCATTTTATTTTATGTACTTGTTATTAGTTTCTTTCTTATTAGTTTCTTGTTGTTTAATTCTAAAACATATAAAATTAGTGCTGTTAGAGTCTTATTTATGAATGAAAAATTATAACTAAATACAACTGAATGTGCTTTCTTTCAGTGGTACATTCTGGTTTATAGGGTTCTAGTCATATTTTGTGCCAATGTGGTCATATGTTTTTTTTCACTTCATTAGTGCTATGTGAAATTATTTTGAATGAGCGTGAAGAATGAACATCAATTCAGTAATTTTCCTTTTGACATATTCAGTTTCTTTTCCTCTCGAAGTACTCTAAAAAAATCTGAATTTATACAAGTTGGTAATTTCCAAATGACTAAGCATCCCTGATAAATTCTTTCCAAACAAAGATATTACCCATACTGAAAGATATTGTTCAGAAAACTAAAAACTGAAAGTGTATTTTAGAGGTGGGGGACTAGAGGAGGAAATCCAGAGGTGCGGCCTGTATGAGTTTCTTGTGCAACCTCTAGCTCTTGTATTAATTAATATTTAATTATATAGATTATGGCAATTTGAAAGTTAATAGAATTAACTAATGTGCTGTCATGTATTGAGTATAACATGAAATAGAATGCTGCAGTGTTGCAGTTCTAGCAGTCCTTCATAGTCTGAAATTATTGCCATTCTGATGCATGTTTTAGTTTGCCAACATCCAACAATAGAAATTCTTTTGTTTTGTTCTTATTTTTGGCCATGGTTCACCCTTACTTGAAATACACTAACCCTTTTGCTATAGCAACTGCCACCCGCCAGATACCATGAAGGTGGCTGTTCTGAGAGACAGACAGTACCTACTTTTCTCCCTCTGCCCCACACCCCTCAGCATTGCCCTGCATGTTGCAGAGTTGGTGATGTGTAGTTATTTGTGCGTGCTTGTATCAGTCCCATCTCGTATTGGTATTGGCCATTCTGAAAATCTAGTTATTGTTTTATTTATTCCTAGGTTTTACTAATACACGGTTTTATTGTATTTTAGTAAGTATATGCTTTTTTAAAGATAATATTTGATATTCATTTTTTCCTCCACCTTTTCAAACTGAAAGAGAAGAAAATCAAATGTTTAGTGTAGAGTATTACACTATTTCTTTACTTCTGTGAAAGATAAAATGATGTGTTTATTGTGTAATACAGTTTTGACTACTTTGAAGGAGGCAAACACAAATAAACACTATTTGGCTTGTAAAGAATGTAAATATTTCAATTTAGAAGGTGAATCTCGACAGGCTGCAGTTCAAAAATTGAAAAATGAAAAACATCATCAACAGGTGTATTTTAATGCTTCTGTAAAGACAATACCACTGTATTTGCTGGTACTTACAAAATAGCACATGTACTTGGGAAAAGAGGCAGACCAATTAGTGACATAGAAATAATTAAAGAATGTATTGTTGAAGCAGTAGGTATTGTTAGGTCCAGGAAAAGTTGATAAATCCAAACAATTTCTTCTTTCAAGAACTATAACAGATCGGCAGCACAAATTAGCTGAAAATGTAACAGAGCAACTTTGTATGGTTATACAAAATGAAGATGTCTATTTTTAATTGTTTATTTAGACGAAAGCATTTAAATTCATTGCTTAATTTATAAAAAATTAATTGATAAAAGCATTGATAAAAATGACTCGCACAAGTTTTATATATTAATCATGTTATAACTCACTAGAACAACTCACGGATTTAACATTTTTGAAAAACTTCAAGAACTATGCCATTGATAACAATTAAATGTCAGTAATTTAGTCAGTGTCTGCACCGATGGTGCACCTTCCATGAGAGGTTAAAAGAGAAGGATTTATTGCTTTAGTAAAAAAGGAAAACTTGAAAAAAATTTTCTGCAAAAATAACCATTTTGCAAGACACTCTGGATAAAATTGTTTCAATTGTGAACTATATTCGCATAGATGCAATGCGTCATCATGAATTCCGAAGCTAGCAAAAATATTGAATGAGCAAGAGTGTAAAAATAAAACATTTGATGAACATGTAGGTGTCTTGGACTTTTTAATAGAAGAATATACTGATTTTTAGATTTTTTACGAGCACACTTTTGCTATGAAACTGGCATTTGAACCACATTTAATAGATATATCCAAAGCTCCTATGGAACTGCAAATGGAGTTATTTGAGTTGCAGGAAGATAGTATCCTCAAATGGCTTTTTGACACTAAAAATGATCACATAGAAATCTGGCAAAATGCTGTTGAGTATTCATGCCTACGAGACCATGCACACTGTTTACTTTCCTGCTTTGGAAGTACTGCTGCGAGTCAACATTTTCTGTCATGACAAAAATTAAAACTAGTTTAAGATTGCAAATTACAGATTTTCATTTAGAGGGTATACTAAGGCTGCGGGTTATGAAGCTTGATTCAAATATTCAGTCATTTTCAGGAAAGAAACAAATGCAGATATCCTACTAAATTAAATTTTCCATCAGATTTTAACATTATTACATACTATTGCTATGTTGGCTTTTTATAATGTAATATAATTAATTTCTATTGTTTTTCTTTATAATGTAATAAATGTATTGAAAAATACTTCTACTTTATTGTTTTTATTCGAAAGAGTAAATATATGTTGTTATTTATGTGAATGCAAAAATATTTTATATTCTAAATTTTTATTTTAATAAATGATTTAAAATTTTTTTACATTATTTCTATATAATGAAATAAAGTGATAAAACTATACAAAAACTATACTAATTTCACAAAAGTCGCATTTATATCAACTTTTGAATCCTTTATCACTGCCTAATTTAAATGTGTCCTTTATCACTTATGTGGCCTCCTTTATCACTGCCTAATTTTATGGTAAAAAGGTTCTCCTACTCTGGCATATTCCTTTCCTTGTAATTAAGCAACTAATTTATATCTGGCATTGAGCTGATGTTGATAGAATTCTGTCTACTCAAGTTAGAAATAAATTAATGACAAACGTGGATTGGAATAATCATTTGCGTTCTTATTTTGGGAGTATTTGTCTTTGTTTTTTGCATTTGTTAGGAATTTAATGAAATACCTCTTCTTGTTTCATGAAGCTGTATAAGTAGTTAGGTCTGCAATTCCTTACAGTTAGATTTCATGTCAGCATTTATGTTTGGTGGTGGGTGATGCTGGCACCTTCCTGCGGGTTCAAGTGCCTATGTGCAAGTTTTTTGGTTCATCTCCTTGTAATAATTATAAATACATAATTAAATAATTTATTTTGGCCTTTGGACAAAAAAGACCATTTTTATTGAATTTTGGACAAAAAAATGAGTGGATGATGTATTTGTCCTTACACAGGTAACTTCACTTTACAGGATACTTATCAAATTTGGTGTCCCTAAATTTGGCACCTGCATGCAGGGCATTTGCTGCATATCTGCCAGGAATGGGCCTAGGCGGTGCCCTGTTAAAACTGCAAAGAACCTTTCCAATTTTCTGCATATTTTCATTCTTAGCAAAATAGGTAAATCATCTTCAAATGGCTGTTCCCAGTATAGTATTATGCTATTTGTTTCTAACATCCTGAATCAAGTGTTCAATAAAATTATTTTCTGGTATTACAAATCTCTCTTCTACTTCAACATGAAAAGAATATGAAAACTGATAAAAACTTGAGTTTTCTTGGCTCTTTCTAGAATGGTGAAATGCAAAGCCATGTTGATTTTGTCTTGAAAAGTTTAGGAAATTTTCTGTATTTATATAGTTTTAAAAATTTTAATTAATAATATGTTGTTTAATTTTGGCTACATGAAAGTGGACTTTTTTTTTTTGCCAAAACTGTAAAAAATACTTTTCCTGTCAAAATTTGTTTTCTCTTGCATCCACAGGGAACAATTTAAAATAGGATTGAAATTAGCTTTCTGTTGAATATTTAGGGAAACAATTTCAGGTTTTAGTTGCTTCTACCCAAATCTGTCATGTTAACAAAATTGTTGCATTCTTAAAGATTTTTTATTCAGTTTTTAAATTAGAACCATTGTAAGTCTGTGATAAATTAATTTAAATGATATTTAGTAATTTTTTTAAACATGCTGCATAGTCTAAGATTATGATGTTATTCAGCAATGTTTTGAAATATCAAGAATGTAAAAGTGATTTTAAATACAGTTAAATAAGAAATAAGAATTTCTATTTTGTTCAAATAATATGAAGTTTTTAAGAAAAATTTTCAAAATAATTTTTTTATGTATGTCTAAATTGTTGCCGATTTTATTGTAGTAACCTTAAATTGGAGGAGACATACTTTAATAAAGAAGTGGAAAAAGCATTTGTGGATCATAGCAAATCTATATTTGAAAAGAAAACAAAACCCAGCCTTTTGATTGCTAAAGAAGTGGGCAACATGTATACTCCTTCTCTATATGCCTGCCTTGTTTCTTTTATAGCAAGGTAATTTGATGTATATGATTTTTGGTAATTATAATAATTGTAACTACTTATGCATTGATTAAAATACTTATGTTGTTTTATAAATAAGTTATTTTTAATGATTATCATGGACATTATAAGTAAAATCATTCAGAAAAGGGGCTGTTCTTTAATAGTATACTCTACCATAGATACTGTTTTAATCCAATCCAGAATATGCATTCACCAAGAATGTTGGAACTTTTTGTTCATGTAGCTGCCTCCACTGAGAATATTATCCAAGCTGCAGCAAGCATTACAAACATTATAGTGCAATGTCCGAGATCCGGACTTGTCGCAACTTTGGCAATTCCGAATTTGGGATTTTTTCTGATCATCTGTTTAAATGTACCATAATTTCGGGAACATAAGCTGCAGCTTATACATGTTTAAAAGTTTAAAATTTAGGTCTGCACCGTATCTGCCGGAGCAGCGTATCCGAAGGAATTTTACTTTTCCTCTGTCCTTAAAACTTCGCTAGTTCAGATTGTAAGTTATACACAAGCGAAATGGTTATGTTAAAATTCGCTGCAATATTCCAACCTCGGATTGTACTAAGGCAATGCAATAAGTTCAAACTCGCTTAACTAAGGCAGATGGCGTTCCGTATAATGATACCGTAATGCATGTACTTTCTGCTAACTTCTGGGGTTTTGCCTATGTTTTCCTATGACACCCCCTTTTTTTAATGGAAACAGCTACATTTGCTTGGCAAGTGCTGTGTTCATCCTTACACGTTTTTACTGTTTTGTAGCTTGCTTTTGTTTAACTTATCATTCATGCTTTAAAAATATTACTATTATGGTTTTTACTTGAAGAAAAATTTATAAAGCGGCTTTTAAAGCTTTCGGCAGTGAAGAAAGCGATCGAAATTGGAAATCGTGCTGCGGCTAAAGAATTTCAAGTTCGCGAGCGATGCATTCAGTGGTGGAAGTCCGAACAAGAAGAATTGGAGAAAATGTCAAAGAATTGTCCTGTGTTTTGGAATGAAGGTGTCGGACTTCTACTTCCTTCATTTTGAGTTGCTCGAATCTTCGCTAATTCTATTTAGCGTTCTCTTTCTGTTCTTATTCTTTCTTCTTCCATCCGTATTCTTTTTATTTCTTCTTTTCTTTTTCTATTCTCCGCCGTAGTAATCAGAATTTCTTTCACGAACTCAGCATCTTTGATGTATTCCTTGCTATTTTGGAGTTTGTGTTTCAGTTTTACCAGCTTCAAATCTGGGGATGCTTCTTGGCCAATTTCCAATAGAACTGTTACTAAATCCTCTTTCTTTGTGTTTTTGAACATTTTCTTTTATTTTCCTTTAGAATCAAGCTTTTCGAACTTGCGATTAAATAATTCACATGTTTCTACTCCCTTTTGCAAATGCGCACTTCTTTCGTGAGTTAGGCTTAACTTTACTCCACTTCCGTTTTCAACGCTCTAAGCTTCTAACCTCTAACCTTCTAACCTAAAAATATGGTTCAAAGCATAATAATAACTCAGAGCAATATGTCGCTCTTACAGCATTATGAAATCTACTACCTTCCTCTTTCGAGGTTAACATGCAACTCTCAATAAATACATTAACTCTTCTTGGAGAAGAGCTACATTCGCCAAGCACACTCTGTTGATCTCCAAACAGTCGCCAGATATCACAATTATATTGTGAAATCACCAATCTCCTAAGTACCGTAATTTTGCGTGTATAGTCCGTGGACTATCTGTGTTTAAAATGCGAATTTTTGAAGCTGCGGACTATCCACCAGTGCGGATAATATGCTGTTTGTTCAAAGTTAATATTGTTGAAATTTAAAAAACATGCTGTCGTGAACTGCTGATGATCAAATATAAAAAAAGCGCGAGATTCCAAGAAAACATTCGTGTGTATCGTATCGATAGTAAACCATAGAGCATAGTGCAGAACGAATGAGTAGTAGCAAGTAGAGCTCCTAAAATCCAGGCTGGATCCAGGCGCATTAAGCGATGCCGGGATATGAGCACTCACTTAGCGAAACCAGAGTCTTGTATCCCAGTATCCTTCGCACTGCTTTAAGCGCAACTGCCAGGAGGGGGAAAAGTAGTTGATGCGTCAGCTCGGTTTTTAGGAGCCTTAGTAGCAAGTACCTGGCATACGAAAAAATGCGTGATTCGTTTACTTATAGCGTGGTTTGGCAACACCGAGTGAGTGGTGTCGAAGATCACATTTCATTACCACTTACCACAAGGATAGCACGTTGCACAGTATTTTGTTTTCGTATTTTGTCTTTCATCTTCGATAACGTTGATGAAACATTGCCGGAGTTTTACTTCTGAGTTTAAACTCACGGTAGTTGAGAAAGCTGAAAAGGATGGAATAGAGAAGCGGGCCGTTATTTTGAAGTGGACGAGAAAGCGGTGAGAAATTGGCGCAAACAAAAGGATGTGTTAAAAAGCATGGGAAGAAAGCGATCCAATCGGCATGGAAAAGTAAAATGGACAGCTTTAGAGGAAAATTTACTGAGATGGGTTCTCGACCAAAGAAATGCCGGATGCTCCATTTCAACAGTTAAAACCCGTCTCCGAGCGAAGTCCATGGCAGAAGAGATGCAGATAACGAATTTCAAGGGAGGAATAAATTGGGTTTACCGCTTCATGTGTCGTAAAAACTTGAGAGTTCGCAGCAGAACGACAATGTGTCAGGGTGTTCCGGACGACGTAGATGGAAAAAAAGCTTCTTTTCTTCAGTTTACAAGGAAAGGTATTGCAGAAGGGAAGTATTCCCTAAAAAATATTATAAATATGGACGAAGTTCCATTAACATTTGATTGTCTACCGAATCGCACCGTCGATACTTGTGGAGTGAAAACAATATCAATAACAACAACTGGTCAAAATAAGACCCAATTCACAGTGATGCTCGCCTGCTGTGCTGACGGCACAAAGTTGAAGCCGCTCTTAATCTTTAAGAGAAAAACAATTCCCAAGGAAAATTTTCCTCGAAGCGTCATAATACAGTGCAACAATGAAAAGGGTTGGTGCAACAAGAACATTATGCTCGATTGGTTTCAAGAAGTTTGGAAGAAGAGAGAAGGTTTTCAGTTCCAAAGGAGTACTAATTATGGATTCCATGAGAGCACACATAAAAGACAGTGTAAAGGTGGAAGCTAAAAAAAAAAAAAAAAAAAAAAAAAAAAAAAAAAAAAAAAAAACACATTGGTGCTGAACTTAGCGTTATTCCAGGAGGTTGAACAAAAATTCTGCAACCTCTGGATATTAGCGTGAACAAAAGTTTCAAGTCCCGCGTACATGTTTGCTGGGAGATCTGGATGTCGAAAGGTTTACATACTTTCACAAAAGGAGGTAATATTAGACGCGCTTCATACACTGAAGTTGCCGAATGGGTCGATAAATCCTGGAAAAGTGTTAAAGTGTCAATCATCCGATCGGGATTTATAAAAGCCAGGATTGTTAGTGAAAGCAAGGAAATCGCTGACAGTGAAGATAGTGATGCTGAAAATGAACTTTCGGACACTCTTCCCGAAAATATATTAGAACTGTTTAATTCTGATACTGATGAATCGGACGTTGAAGGATTTCGTGAATGTAGTAGAATGTGTGATTAATTAATATATGATTAATTAGTAAGCACTGTTTTTTATTTGTATTTAGCGTTTTATTTCTGAAGGTATATTAGTAAGTAAGCACTTTTTTTCTATTTATACTTAGTTCTTTGTTTCTAAAATACATTAATATTGTATACATTAATATTATAAATAAAGAAATAAATAAATATTTAAAATACATTAATATTATAAATAAACATAATTTCGGACGTATAGTCCGTGGACTATCCGGTGGTGCGGACTATCTGACGATTTTTGAAATTTTTTTTACATAAAATCGTGTCTGCGGACTATACGTGCGAAATTACGGTAATTATTATTATAAGGGAGTCTGGTATAAAGGTTTGAAAGTTAAATATAGTATCTGAAAGTGATGTACTTATTAATGCCAAGGAAAATAATGTGAAATTTTTGGGGTACTAAAGTTTCCATTTGCGGAATAAAATATAGAAAATTATCAGAAAGTTACATACACACACAAATATCCAAAAAAGTTTTGTGTGAGAAACAAATATAAGCTTCAGATATTTAGGACAGTGTTTGTTGCACGGAATTTTTTCGGAGGGTGGAGGCACAGTTATTAGAATATTTCATTCCTGTGGTTTTTAAGTAATTTTAAAATATTGTTTTAAAGCTGTCGAAAAGAATTAGCATGATATTTATTTGATGAAGCTATTTCTGTTTAAATAATAGTTATGCAGTAACATTTCTCTGAAATTGGATGAATTTGAAGATAAGAAAACCTAATTTTCAGTAAATTGGAAGAAAGTTGTTGAGACCAGGGTTGTCATTTCCTCTCTTTAAGAAAAACATATTTTGTGATGTTAAATTCATGACTATTATATAGTATTTGATGAAATTTCATAGATTTTTATGTTCTGCAGTGGAGATCTATTAACAGATTACTTTCACCAGTTATTCAACTGTAAATTGTTGTCTGATTTATTTAGACTGTAAATTGTTGTCAGACCTGCTTAATTTATACTGAACATTATAAAAAGTTTCATGTTAAAAAAATAACATAGACTTTTATTAAAAAAAATATATATATATATATCAGGTTCTTTTGTTTCTTTACAAATGTGGTTCTCTGCTTACCTTTAAGTTTATTGTCTTGTAAAATAGCTTTATCAATAAATAAGGTTTAGTTAAGATTAAAGTTTAAATAAGGCAAGAAGAGTATTGGAGGAAAGGAATATAGAAATTAAGATTGGTTCAGATTATGTTTTCAATATCCTTTCAGTTATTTGCATAGCTACTATAAAGGGACACATGAGATTAATTTAATGTTAAAGGAATCGCAATTTAAGTACAGGAATTTGCATTTGTATTTTTCAAAAGCTTGATCATTTTTTCACTTTTTAATTAGTATTGATTAAATATTTCATTAAAATAACTCGGCCAGGAATATGTAACATTTAATCGACACACTAAAATATATACCATTAAAGAGGAATTTGAAACATTTAGTAGAAACTGTTAAGTTAGTGTAGAATTTGAAATGGTGAATGCTGTTATATGAAATGAAATATTTACTCAGAATTGCTTTAAAAAATTTGACAATCCTAGTTTAAAATCAAGGATTTAAAGAATGGAATAAAACACTGGATCATTGATAAAAAAAATTGTTTATCTTTAAAGAATATAAATTCTTTCAAATAGAGCTATTTCTTGATTAGACTTCTTATTTGATGCTAAAAAAGCTCATAAACCATATTTTTGTGAGCAAAGCTTAATCTACTTTAGTCTTGAAAAGAACTGACAGCAAGAGGCTTGAAGAGATTAAATAGTTTCAAAATTATCTGTATCCATATTATGCACATGATTTAAATAAGTTCATGATCTTGTTCTTTTCCATTGCTTATTTTTATAAATGCATGATTTTTATTATTTTAATTTTTAGTCAAAAAATAGAAGACTTAAAAGCAATTAGAGTAGGGATGTTTTCTTATGGCTCTGGTTTGGCTGCCACTCTGTTTTCCCTTCGTTTCACGGATGATATCATGAAAGGTTCTCAGTTACGTTACTTGCATGACAGTCTTCAAAACATCAAATCTAGACTTGTGAACAGAAGGAAAATAAGTCCAGAGAAATTCACAGAAATTCTGAAACTCAGGAATGCTACTCACCATCAAGGTATGGTTTTCATTACCAAGGCTGTTGGGAACAGGGATTAAAAAAAAATCCCTTAGGGTGAAATTGTGTTTTATGTCAAAAATTTTAAGTGTGTAAATTTTAAAATGTGTAAAATTTTTTACTTATTATTGTTCTCTTAGAAGTGCCAAAAAATAAGGTTGTAACTTGTAAATGTATCAAAAGCTTAATTTATGCATCTACTTTTTTGAAATAATTACCGTATTTGCTGGGATATATGAGGCACCGGCCTATAAGATGCGCCCCTATTTTTATACACATTTTTGAAGGATAAAACTTTAATACTGATCATTATAATGAATTTACAATATTTTAAATGTAAAGTAATACTTTCTGCAAATACTCAATCTATCTGGGAAAGAACACCTTTCAATATCCTTTGTCAAAACCCAGACACTCATCTCCAGAGTTAAATGAAGAGTCACTTGAAACGTCTTCTAAATCAGCATCTGTGTCCACATACAACAAATTGTCCTCTGTATCATCCACTGCATTACTAATGCCACACTTCTTAAATGATTTAACCATTTCCTCTGTTTTCACAGCATTTCTTGACACTTTGACCCATTCACAAACGACATATGAATGTATACGACATATTATCCACACATATAAGATGCACTCCATTTTTCAGACCTATTTTCGAAGAAAAAAAGTGTGTCTTATATGCTAGCAAGTATGGTATGTGTTTTTAGGTAATGCTATCATGTTTTCATGTATATTGATTTATCATATTCATTGTTAATGATTTTTAAAGGCAATAAACTTAAGTTTTTTTAGTCACATGCTTTAATTATTTATGAAACTGTAATATGTATAATGTTAATAAAACACGTAGTAAATTCATAGTTTTATACATGTCTGCGAATATTTTATTGATTATTATTACTACTCTGTTTCCAGCTCCTTACACACCCGTAGGAAAGGTGGAAGATCTGTTTCCCAAAACCTGGTATTTAGATCGTGTGGATGAGAAGCACAGGAGGAGTTACCTACAAACAAAAGAGGCTCCCTGCATCAAACGTAATGGATGCTTCCCCAAAATAGTAAATATCTGTTTCCCTGTCATGCAGATACTAGATCACAGTATTTGGTCACTCACTAAGCTCAGTTTCATTAATTATATTCACATTTTCATCATCATACTCACATTATTTATGTTGTTAAGTGTATTGACATGTAGCAGAATCGGATAGTAAATGTACAATGCTAAATTTTTCGATAATTCTGTGTCAAAGTAATGTACGTTCCGTTGTTAAAAATAGTGGACTGTAAATTGACTTGATATTACTTCAGTATAGAACCCAAAAAACCTCAGAATCATAACGTTGACCGAAACTTCTTTATTGACTTTCAAAATAAGTAAGTTGAGGTACTACTCCGAACTCAGTAGCGGCTTACCAACACAAACTCAGAAGAACCTCTGCTTAGTTGAAACTCCAGTAATTCACAGCAACCTCAAAGCTCTAAATGCAAGCTTTAAAAACCTAACAAATTTGCATCTGCACCGCTCCTCGGTACAAAGAAAAAAATACAATTTGCATAACATCGAACATACCCCCAGCCTTGAAGTCCCGAGGGGGTTCAAACAATAAATTTAAACTGTTGAACTGCATAAACCTGAAAAATAAAAATTAAAGTCTCTAAATCAGGAATTAAATGGCAAAGCGCATAGCTTTGCTATAGTTCGTTTTATTTCACCATTAGACGTGCGTAAACTCACCACTCGAACTTTCTCATCCAGACCAGGATACACTTTAATAATTCTACCTAATTTCCAACGTAGCGGAGGTAGATTTTCATTCTTAATAAGAACCATATCACCAATCTTCAGATCTTGTTGTAACGTGCACCACTTGGATCTCTGCTGCAATCTAGATAAATACTCACTGCTCCATCGATTCCAGAAATGTTGAAATAACCTTTGCACGTTCCTCCAATGGTCACTGCAGCTCATGGTTTCTTGAATTTGGTTAGATTCTGGAATAGCGCTTAAAGCTGCTCCGGTTAAAAAGTGTCCTGGTGTTATCGCCTCCAAGTCGCTACAATCACTTGAAGCTGGTACCAAAGGCCTAGAATTAAGACAGGATTCAATTTGGCTTATTAATGTCAAAAATTCCTCGTATGTTAAAATAAGTGTTCCTAAACATCTTTTTAAGTGATGTTTCATAGACTTGATACCCGCTTCCCAAAGCCCTCCAAAATGAGGGGCAGAGGGAGGATTAAATAACCATTTAATATTTTCTGAAGAAATATAACCCTGTAGCTGTTCATCACGTTAAACAATAGAAAAGGCTTTCCTTAAGTCTTTATTAGCTCCTATAAAATTCGTTGCACAATCACTGTGAATTTCACACGGTTTGCCTCTACGAGCTATAAACCGCTTAAGTGTCGCGAGGAATGATTTTGTTGAAAGATCTCTAACTAATTCTAAGTGTATTGCTCTTGTAGTAAAACAAATAAATAGACATACGTAACACTTAAAGATTTTGACTCCTCTACCCGGACGATATTTAACGTTAAATGGTCCTGCTAAATCAATCCCTACACGAGAAAAAACTCTACTTTGAGTAACTCTTGAAGGGGGTAAATCTGCCATTAGCTGAGTTGCAGTTTGCGCTCTAACTCTACGACAGATAACACATTGGTTTATACACTTTCTTATAATATCTCTAGCATTCACAATCCAAAATCTATGTCGTATGACAGAAGTGAGTAGCTGCGTACCTGCGTGAAGATACGTGTCATGATAATGCTTAATAATTAAACACGTAATATTGTGATTCTTAGGTAAAATCATAGGATGTTTCCGATTATTTGAAACTGTAGAGTTTCTGAGCCTTCCGCCTACACGCATTACTCTCGCGGAATCCAAGAAAGGACTTAAAGACAGTAATTTACTTGATGTCTTCAAGGGTTTACCAGATTCTAAACAGAATAATTCTTCTGGAAATTCGGCTCTTTGCACAATCCTAACAATCATAGAAGTAACTTCACAGAATTCTTCAGTAGATAAATAACCCTTTATATGCTCTGTAGGTAACTTAATACAATTATTTCTGAATCTTAAACACCACGCTAACACTCGACATAACTTTAACCATGATGAAAATCTTGAAAACACACTAGGCTCTTCAAATTTGGAAACATTTGAATTGAAACTCTTTTTCAATTCTTTCAACATAACTTCACTCTCTGATTCTACACTTGAATTTTGCTGTACATGAATTAGGGATTCGTTTAACCACTGCGGTCCCTTCATCCATAACTCACATTGTAGGAATTCTGATGGAATAAAACCTCTGGTCCCACAGTCTGCAGGATTTTCTTTCCCAGCAACATGATTCCATTGAATACCTGGAACAGCTTCCTGGATTTTTGCAACTTGATTTGCCACAAAAGGTAGCCAACGGCGAGGTTCGGACGAAACCCATGCCAAAGTAACCCGCGAGTCGGTCCATGCATAAATATTGTTAATAGGCAGTTCTATGCCTGATAATACTGCATGTAAGATGTTGGTTAAAAGTAACGCAGCACACAACTCTAGTCTCGGAAGAGACTGGGTTTTTAAGGGCGGTACTCTGGTTTTCGATGTCAGAAGGCTGACTTTGACTGACGAATCAAGGTTGATTGTTCGGAGATAGATGACTGCACAATAAGCCTTTTCTAAAGCATCGCAGAAAGCATGGATTTCTATAACTGCTGCCTTCGGACTCAAGGCATACTTCGGAAATTGTAAGCTTGAAAGTAAGGGTAATTCTAGATAGAAATGCTTCCATTTCCTACTTATTCTCTTATCAACGAGTTCATCCCAACCCAGCTGTAAGTTCCATAATTCTTGTAATAATATTTTCGCGTATATTATTGTTGGCGCTAACCATCCCATTGGATCAAAGATTTTGGCTACTTCTGATAAAATAGTCCTCTTAGTAAACTCTTTATCACTTATGCATACCGAAAAATGAAACGTATCACTAGAGTTGTTCCAATTAATTCCCAATACTTTTACTTTCTTGTCACTGTTTATTTCAAGAGAAATACTGGATTCTCGTAAGCACTCGGGAATATTCTCTAAAATAGCTGAACTGTTTGAAATCCACTTCCTTAAGCGAAATCCACCCCTTTTCATCATTTCATTCATTGCTTCCTCTTCACTTTGTGCCCTTGAAAGCAAATCATCAACATAAAAATCACGAAGGGCAATTTTTGATGCTAAAGGAAATCTCACTTGTTCATCTAATGCAAGTTGTTTCATTATTCTAGTAGACAAATATGGCGCACAGGCAGTCCCATATGTAACTGTCACTAATCTAAATGTACTCAAGGGCTCACTAGGACTATCCCTCCAAAGCATTCGTTGTCAATTTGTATCTTCTGGGTGGACACGAATTTGTCTGAACATCTTCTCTACATCGGCACATACTGCAATTTTGCGAGTTCTAAACCATAGAAGAATTGGAAACAGCTCTTGCTGAACTCTTGGCCCAACCATCAAAATATCATTCAATGAAAGACCCGATGTCGTTTTAGCTGAAGCATCGAAAACAACTCTCAGTTTAGTCATAGTACTTGATTCCTTTAATACGGCATGATGAGGCATGTAATACGTAGAGTCAATAAGAATCTCTTCCACAGGCACTCTCTCCATATGTCTCAGCTCAAGGTATTCCCTCATGAAATCCTTATACTGTTCATATATCTGAGGCCTTTTTAGAAGTGAATTTTCTAAAGATTGGAATCTACGCATAGCTAATTGTCTGGAATCTCCAAGCTGAGAAAGCGGAGAGTGAAATGGTAATTTCACAGTATATATCCCACTTTCCTCTCTCGTATATGTAGATTTGAAATAATATTCACATGCTCTCTCCGATTTAGTAAGCATGTCAAACGTAGGTACAGCATCCAATTTCCAAAAGTCAGACAGCATCTGATCAGTTTCCACTTGTATATTATTAACATAGATAGTAGGATTAATTTCTGTTGAATTATTCACACTACCTGAAATAATCCATCCTAGTTCAGAATGAGAAGCTACCGGTTTACCTTCTTCGCATTTAATTATTTCTCCCTTTAAAAGAGGTAAGGCAATATCTACGCCCAAAATATATCAACAGGCCCACTTTTGTAAAATGTTGGATCTGCTAACATTAAATCATTATGTTCCTCAACGTACTTCTTATCCAATGTAAAATGCGGCAAAGTTCCAATAATTCTGTTGATGATAAATACTGGTGTTTTAAATGACACTTTCGCCGGAAAATGTGGAACGAAGTTTATTTCCGTAATTTCATTAGTTTTCGTATCCAAAGACCCTAAACATGTGTACTTCTACACTCGAAAGCTTTATGATTTGAAACCAAACAATTAAAACAAACATTATTTCTCTTGACAAAATTAACGCGTTCCTGAACATTCAGATTTAAAAACTTATTACATTTAAAAACTGAATGACCGGCTTTACAATACGTACACTGCGCGCGAATCTCTGAAGCCAAAGTAGTTAATTTGTCTTTTGTAACTTGTTTTTTAACACCTTGCGTTTTACCTGCTTGCAAGGTTCTGGCATGAGATTTCAAGAATTCTAGTAGATTATTAAGTGTTGGTATTTCCTCACTCTGTAATGTTCTTTCCCACCATCCTCTCGTCAAAGAATCCAATTTAAACTGTACTATTAACATTAAAATAGTATCCGCGAATTGCTCCACTTTGAATCCTAGATTTTCAAACGAACATACACACTCTCTTACATTGTCTACTAACGCTAATATCTGACTAGGAATTTCAGATTGTAAATTTGATAAATACAAGATTTTCTTTAATAACGATGAAAGTAATTCTCTCTTATGTGAAAATCTTTGACACAATAAATGCCACGCTATTTCGAAATTCCTGTCACAAATAGTTAAAGCTTGAAAAATCCGCAAAGCATCTCCTTTTAAAGAACCCTTTAAATATTGTAGCTTTTGTGCACCTGATAAACGGTCATTATCCACTATCGCCGTTTTAAATAAATCAGAAAATGATAACCATTCTTCCGTACTGCCACTAAATACAGGAAGAGTTAGCTTAGGTAAGCGTATACTCGCTATTTCACAAGGTTTAGTTTCAACACTAATGTCTTTAACATCCTTAACTCTGGTTAGCATTAAAATTAAGTCATCAACAGTATCTTGTATGACCTGTTGTTCTTCTATAAATACATCAATATCTTTTTCTTCACACACTACAAATATGTTACTAAAAATATCCGAAAGTTCGGTCATTAAATTATTTAATCTAGATTTAAAAAGTTCTATCTGATCAACATCAGCAGAATCGTAAGTCACTGTAATTTTCTCTTTCAGTTTACTTAACTTAGCTTTAGCTACACGCTTTTTAGTCTTAAGCGTTGTAAATTCCATTATCTAATAAGAAAGATAAAAAAACCACACTGACTCACCAAATTTACTGCGACTCCGTAGCTGACGGACCAACAAACATGTACGTTCCGTTGTTAAAAATAGTGGACTGTAAATTGACTTGATATTACTTCAGTATAGAACCCAAAAAACCTCAGAATCATAACGTTGACCGAAACTTCTTTATTGACTTTCAAAGTAAGTTAGTTGAGGAACGGCGAAGACCACACTGCCAACTCCGAACTCAGTAGCGGCTTACCAACACAAACTCAGAAGAACCTCTGCTTAGTTGAAACTCCAGTAATTCACAGCAACCTCAAAGCTCTAAATTCGAGCTTTAAAAACCTAACAAATTTGCGTCTGCGCCGCTCCTTGGTACAAAGAAAGAAATACAATTTGCATAACATCGAACAGCAATATTATGCATTTTTCTTGCCACGGTAGTTTCTTTCTTTTTCTCCATGCCTTCGACTTTCTACTGCTAGAGAATACAGAACAATCTAGAATAAAGAAATATTCTTTGGTTTCATAATAAAATCTTCCAAAAATCCATTGTTGGGTGGGAGAGGCAGTAAATGGCTTATACTATTTTATACTTTTTTTTGTGAATAAGCTTTCATCAGTTTCACAATTTTGTAGTGTCCATTGATTTTAATGTTAGGCACACACCTTTCACATGAACTATTCCAATCGATCATTGTCTTGCAAGTTACTTAAAGCAAGCTGGTATTTGCGAAACTCAGTAGATGTTAACTTCTCATACTATAAGCAAATGAGCACAGCCTTTATTTGTGAATAATATCTCTTTCTTGAATGATCAGGATAAATACTTGTTCATCTTTTGGCAAATCCAAGGTGGTAAAAATGCATACAGTTAAAACATCTGATTTTCTGATTAGATGAAAATTGTGTTTGCATGGGCAATATTATAAAGGCATAGCTCTGATAAACTGGCTCCTTACCTAAAGATGGTGCAAACCATCTTATACAGGATTTGGAAGTTATTAAGACAATTATAGTTAGAAAGAAGTTGAACCGAACTGTTGAGCCTGGCACCGCGAAAATATGCCAAAGCAAAAAATATCCCCAAGTGGTGAAGCTGTAATGAAAAATGGCATTTTTTCACCTGGAATATTCTGTTTATATTTGTATTTAAAAGCTTTAATTAATTCTTCTGATCTGAAAATGCAATATACTTTGCATAACAAATATTTTGCAAAATGATATGCATGCACAGACTGAAAACTGTGCCACATAACTAATGCTATTCCACATTGCAAATCACATGCAAATTTCATGATATGTTAAATGTGGAACTAAATTTGTTTTACTTTCTGCTTGAATAGTGAATAAATATCTCTGAAGAACTGCAACGGAGATATGAGAAAGCATAGAGGGATATTTCTTTTCTTGAGGAGGAGAATACAAAGCAGAACTGTGACAGGGTGCAGAGTTGGGAACTGTTGCGAGTACAGCTGGGACAGGGGTGAGGCAAGTGAAATATTTGCCATAGATGAGCAGTCAAGAAGGGACTAAAATTAACTGTGGTGAAGAAGAAATTAATTTAAAGATTATAAAAACATTGAAATTACATAACAATGAATTAAATATTTTCATTTTAACTTTCCATTTCCCTTCCTTTGTCTGAACTATAATTTTTAACTGGATTTTAATCAGCAAGAAAATACATAGAAACAGAGATTTACCAATTCATCATATTCATTTAAACAAGTTTTCAAAAGATAATTAAGTGTATGTAGATGGAATTTCATTTCAAAAGTCCAAACTCATAAACACCATTAATTTAGAAAACAAACAACAAAAATGAGCATTATATTTTCAAAATTTCACAGGACTAGTTTCGATGGTTTTACCGAACCATCATCATCAGCTGCAAAATTTTTGTTGTTTGACGTCTAAATTAATATTTGTTCAGCGTGTTATTGTATCTTAATCATAAACACCAGTCAAAGCAGCCTCATAAAATTGATATGGGATGTCCAGAAATGAAATGTGTTGCACAACAAATTTTTGTTCTGATTTTCATGTAATGTATACTGAACAGTGATATATAGATAATTTGAGACCGTCATTCTGATATATCTACGCTTAATTTATCTTAAAATTATAACTATGAAATTCATCTTTAAGGCATGGTTCTAAAACTCATCTCTGATGATTAACTAAGTAGACATAGGTCTTTTTGCCAAATTATAGCAGTTGCAACTTGCAGCAACAGTTAAATCCACATATGAAATTTTCAGTTATAACAGGAATGAATATTTCCTTTCTTCAAAAATAAACCAATATTATGTTAACAGAAGGATAGTTAACATAATTTCTTTTAAACGTAACAGAGGAAGAATTGCAAGCATAACATTTACATCTCAGCTAGTTTACATAATGTTATGTCATCAAAAATAACTACGTTAATACAAAGATAACTTTGCAGTCGTTTTTTGACTGTCTGTCAATGGCATTTGGAGACTTGCATTCTTTTATTATTTCCTTTTCCAGCAGATCTTCAGGCTTCTTCTTTAAAATATCCTTCTTTGGAGATAGCCAGTATGGATGTACCGAAACTGAAGGATTATTCCCAGTTTTTATATAGTGTTCAATAAAGGGAGTTGCTTCTTCCCATGGTTGGAACACAGTCTCGTATTTTGTAACAGAGCCTAGTTTTTCCCTTTGGCTTTATATGAAATATCTTCCTTCATTTTCTCTTAATCCAAACTTCTTAGATTCCGCATTATTTTCTGGATGCTTGGATGGTTTGGAAGTATCATAATTAGAGTTAAATTTCTGTTTAGGGTCATCATTGCAATGCCATTTGTTGTTTGGAAGGTCTAAAACAATTCCAGCATTACAAAAAAATCAGTTCTTCTTTTTTGCATTCTGTTTTCTTTTGCCATAGGTAATGCAAATAAAGTTATTCGGAATGATCATCCTTCAATTTCAGTATCTACTTCCGTCATATTGTTATGTGGGGGGGGGAAGTTAAAATTACTTTAAACTCAACTAACTTCTTAACTAACTTTCTCTTTGGTGCCACGGCATTTTTAAAAAAAAAAAAAAAAAACTAAATCTAAAGCTAAAGCTAAACTGGCTAATTTCTACTCAATAAAAGAAACTTTTTCTTAACTCATTAAATCAAAGAAAAAAAAATACTATCCTCCCTGGTGTTTTGTTCAAATCAAAAATTATATATCAAACAAAATGAGAAAAGGCATTTCCTCAACAAAATCATTAACATGCTATCTCTTGCTAAAATAAAACTAATTCAGATCTCCAACCTGAAAACACATTTCAATACAAAATCTAGAGATAGCCATAAACCCAGTGCCTTTAAAATACAGCACAGAACTCTTCAAAACACCAGAGAAGGATAAATCTCACACTTAAGAAGTCTATGCTTCAATTCCAAATAAATTAAATAAGCCGATCATATAATCACAACTTTTAAAACTGATTTTCTACTACCCAGGTTCGAAACGGAGTAACACCATGTTTCCGTAAGGAACACATGGGTGATCTACAGTAGACCACAATTAAAATTCAAAAGAAACATACAAAATTAAATCAATAAACACATTTATTAAATAATTTAAATATTGTAATTTTAAATAGCTGGCCAGACTACCCCTACAAAACATAATCGTAAAATTTACTCATTATTTCAATCTCATGGTTAACATTATTCACGTCTTACAAAAATTGCCGTGATACATCCGGTACATCCGTCTTACAAAAATTGCCGTCTTACAAAAAATGCCTCATATTTATCTTTTAAACATGCACTCAAGAATTTAAACTCATGACCATTAAACATTTAAAAGAAACTAACACTTTCTTTAACTATTTATTATTCATAACACTTTCTCAACTAAAAATTACTCATAAAACTTTCTCAACTTTTAATTGATTGATTAGCAGCAGAATACGAATTTTAATCTATATAAAAATTCAGCTAAGGTGTTAGAATTTAACTCTTCCAAAACCTTAACGATTACTTATAAAAGAAAAGAAAAATGAAAATAAAATTGTTTGCTCACGGAATCCCCGTCATGAGGGACTCAGG
Source organism: Stegodyphus dumicola (assembly GCF_044657685.1). NCBI lineage: Eukaryota > Metazoa > Arthropoda > Arachnida > Araneae > Eresidae > Stegodyphus > Stegodyphus dumicola. The sequence continues at coordinate 1,284,214 of NC_140769.1, read as the reverse complement.
GAGCTGCCCGGATCCAGTCACAAAATGGTGAAACAAAACGGCCCAACTTCATCGTTGTCAGGGAAACCGATACTGGAGTCTGTTCAAGGCACAACGAGTATTTTCTCATAGTTCCAGCACTACTCTGTCCAGTAGCCTTTTAACTCCAAAATCAGCCTTTGAACTGTTTGTGCTGACGCTGTGGATAAAAGCAGACAAACAGACAAGAGGAGATGACGACAGTCAATAATCGCAGTAATAATTTGCATCTTCAGCGTGAAACCTTCGGAATTTTACTTGAAAAGAAGCCACTCTCTTTATTCAATATTATCATCGCAAAGTCTGTATCTTCGGCATGAGCAATTCAGTATTATAACGGAAAAAGAAGACACACCTTTATTTCATATTCCATTCCATCAGAAAATCTGTTTCTTTCTACTAAAACCAACACAATGAAACAAAGACCATTATGCCGCAGGACAGGAAAAACACTTCACCGCCGTCTATCACGATGAGAGTCCGCACGGGCTCGGACAAGTCTTCGCAGCCAAAACTAAGGGGATGCGGTAATATGCCTTAACTGCAACCCATGGTCTACCTCCCTGAAGGGTTGCCACGTTTCCTTTTTCTCCACTCCCACACAGAAGAGTTGGTCAGAACTCGCACAAAAACTCCGCTATAGCCCACTGATTGGTGCAGCAGCACATCACTGACTGTGGCCTACCTTGGAGGGGCCACCGTCAAGAAATCAAACCCGCTTAGGCTCTGGAAAGTCTGCTAAACCAAATTCAGTCAAAAATCTGCTAAAATCCCTCTCCTCCTACTGTGCAACAGCGTAAGAAAGCTCGGTTCAATCTCGCAACGTAAACACCTAATTCACTATTGGCTCAAACATTAATAAAATTAAAATTTAGCCAATCTTGAGCTACATTTAAACCCCTCTAGCCAACTAGAACAAATGTGATAAACAACAATGAAAATTCGAAGAAAATCAGAACTCTCTGTGAGATGACAGACCCTTTCTTTCCAGTGCAACAGAAGAATGTTTTCAATCGTAATTCAGTTAAACTGAGATATCCATAGATAATAAATATGTCACTCAGTTCTCTACTTCAAAAAGGCCGAAATACTTTCTCTCTTCCACACCCTAAACATGTGGTCAACCCTGCGAAAAGATGAAAATGCAGCTGGGCAGTTCAACCCCTGACCCCCACAAGAAGCCGACTCGTGAGAAACAGTTAAAAGTTTAACTTAAAATTAACTTAACTTTTAAGTTGCTTAAAAGAGCTTTGCCATAATTGAGCGAAAAGTTTAAACAGTACTAAATATTATACATTAATGCTTAAATAAAAACATTACAAATTCATTGTTCACTTTAAAATAATATAATTACTAAGAATACCTTATGTGCAGTAAAATAATATGTAATAATTGTACACAACAAAATATTACATAATTTTCCATAACAATATAAACTTCTGTTTCCTTCTGGAGATCATCGGCATTCATGTCCAAATTCATTCCCAAATTCTATTCCTTTTTCTGTCAAAAGACGATATAATGTTTCTACCGCAGTAGCGTGGCTGGTTCCAGTGTCAGCACATACAATTCCGGTTAACCCATTTATTTTTACTTTAAAAAGAGTCGTGTGGAGTTCCAAGACATAGAATGTGTGAAGGTGTATAGCTCTGAAATCAGCTCCTGCTTTTTTGAGAGGAAGGAAGCAGATGGGGCATTTAGCCATAATACTATCATACTGCCCACAACTAACAGTTGGTCGATCTACATTTTTTTGTATTATCTCTTGATGAGCCGTTTTTAGTATGTTGAGGATTACTCTGTAATTTTTGAGACCATCTCATTGTTGAATCTAAGGGGTTCCTTAATGATGTTTTTATTCCGTACATGTGCAACTTCTTCATACAGATCTAATTCATCTTCAAGCTGAAGTTCGTTGCACCGCTCCAGTTATCCAAGAAATGTTTTTTATAATCTGTAGGAGCTTTCTTCTTAATTTGATCTTGCCAGTATCAAATTCTTTAATTGCTCAGATGTGATTTTTTAAGCCATCCATTGAAATAGTTTTGTAAATCAAAATAAAAGGTGTTTTCTCCTAGATTTTTCCTATATTGGATAAATAGTTGTCGAATTTTCCACCACTCAAATTTGAAATACTTTAAGAGAATTTATTTAATTTTCTGAGAACCCTGAGCATCTTCAGAAGATACTTTTACAATTAGTTTTGAAACTTTGATCGGTAAAGACCAACTAAATAGACTACTCATTTTTAAGTTGATACCTTCAGAAGATTGAATTAACTCTCAAACAACTTCAGAAATAAACTCATGTTGGCTGTTTTAAGATCAAAATTAGGAACTAACTTGTTCAATTCTAACATAGCCATTTCTGCATTTGCAGAAAAAGACACTGTTCTACTAAGAATAATACTTGATTGTAATTTTAATTTCTCCAATTTAAATAGTTATTTCATTTTCTTTCTCTTTCTCAGTACATTATTCTATTTCTTTCCTATCATTTATGATATGGTTCAAATATTCTTTCAAAAACTCTGTGTCATATGCGGGATTAGTCATCATAGCATTATTTATTTCAAGGATTTTAAAATCTCTCTATCAAGTTCAAAATAAGGGGACAAAAGTTAATACAGTTTTTGTTTTGTTACACAATGTATTTGTGACTGGAAATAAAGAATGCTTTAATGCTTGCAGTATAATAATTAACAAATGGGGTTTGGTTGTAGGACAGGTACATCCAAGCCTCTGCTTTGTCACAACTTTTTATTGCAGATGAAGTGCCAAGCTGTAAGGTCTGATTATTGTCTAAACTTATCAAGCCCTATAGTTTAGTCTTTTAGTATCTTTTTGATTTCCTATAATCCAGGTTTAGATTATATGAAAAATATGAAAAGGTGGTCATTTGGGGCCTCTGAAAGGCAATTCTGTACAAATACATAGACTCCAACTACTACGGATTCTCTGTAGTTTCTACGGAAATTCATGAAAAACTACGAGCTACGAAAAGTATGGAAAAAACTACGGATTTTACAGAAACAAGAGCAGGAGAACCAGTACGCAAAACGGAACCAACTAATTCATCCGATGATTGGCTGAATACTCGTGTTATCATATATCACGTGTTGAGTGCATTCCTAGTTTTGAAGAATTAGCCAATCGTAGATCAGTAACTCCAACCGTTAACGACTTATCAATAGTTCCACCCAATTGTCTGTCTCCCAGGTTCCTCGCTGATGCGTGTTTAGGCTGCATTCGGCTGCATTGTGTAGTTTACAGCGAGAGCTTAGCGTGTGTCTTGTGAACTGTGAATCAGGTGAAAGATTTTTAATCATAATGCTGCCTCGAACGAAGAAGCCAAAATTATCAAAGCAGAAGTTTAAAGATTCATATTCTTCAGAATTTCCATGTATTAAAGCGTCCGAAATTTCTGTGAATCACGCAAACTGCAGTGTATGCAACAAAGACTTCTCAGTTGCTCATGGCGGAAAAGATGACTGTAAACGGCATGTGTTTTCTCAAAAGCGTATAGAACTTGGCACCGTAAAATCTAAAGAAATAACAAATTTCTTAAAAAAAGATGATGAAACAGATCCTATAAAAGCCGAATGCTATTTTGTTCGTTTTTTAATTGAACATAATCTACCGCTTTCTGTTTCGGATCATTCTAAAGAGCTTTTCAAAGCAATGTTTCCGGATTCTGCCATAGCAAAAAAATTTAGCTGCAGTCATACCAAAACTGCTGCTATTGTGAAAACGCTTGCAGAAAATACTGTTGCTGATATTATAAAATCAGTGTGCAGTACATCATTTTCTCCAAGTACTGATGGAAGTAATGATAACAATGATAACAAACTGTACCCATTGGTTATAACATACTACAGTAAAGAAAAGGGAGTGATAATTACTTCATTGATTTCTATTTTAGAATGCACGAATAATACAGGAGAAGGTATTTTTAATTGTATAAATGAAAACTTTAAAAACAAAGGTTTAGAATGGAAAAATTGCTTATCATTTTCTTCAGATAATGCTAGTAATATGATTGGAAAGTTTAAAGGTGTAGCATCATTTATCAAAATGCATCAACCAAGTATAATCACCCGAGGTTGTCCGTGCCACCTCTTGCATATAGCTGCAAAAAAAAGCTACTGAAAAATTAATTGGCTCAGAAATTGAAATGTTGATAATAGATATATATTTTTACTTGGAGAAAAGTTCGAAACGGAAGCATAGCTTCAAAGTTGCTCAACAAATATGCAAAATCTCATAAAATTTTGAAATATTGCAGTACGAGATGGTTGTCTCTTTTAGAATCTATAACAAGGATTTTGGAACAGTGGGATGCTGTGATAAATTTTTTTGGAGATAAACCAGATAACAGTGAGAATGAAGGAAAGAGATTGCAAAACATTAAAAAAATTTTACAGTCACCGACCACCAAATTGTACTTGTTATTTTTGAAAAATACTTTGCCTTTGTTTATAACAGTAAATATTAATTTGCAACAACAAGCTCCTTATATACATAAATTGAGAAGAGAACTTTTTGAACTTTTAATGCATTTATTTGTTAGATTCGTAAAACCATCAGTAATTTCTAAAGAAAATGAAGATGTTACTCTAACGTCTATTCCATTTCAGAAGTATAGTAAACAGAAAGAAAATGAAAATTTAGTGATTGGTGCGGAAACAAGACTATATTTAAAAAATGCCAAGTTGAATGAAAGTGAAGTGAAATCATTTTTCAATTCTGTGCGAGCTTTTTTTGTAACTGCATGTTCATATATAATTGATAAATTTCCACTGAGTGATCCATTTCTAAAACATGCTGAAGTTGCTGACATCAACTTGAGAACTGAAGTCTCATTTTCATCTGTTCTTTACTTGATGAATACTTTTCCATCCATTATTGATGAAAAATGTCTTAATCAAGTAGAAATTGAATTTTCCATGTATCAAGTAGATGATTTGAAAGAAATTGTAGATTTGCGTATTGATATAGCATGGGGAGAAATTGCCAAATTAAAAAATATGAATGGGTGTATTAAATACAAAGTATTGCCTTCTGTAATGCTTGCTGTCTTAATAATCAGCTTGCAAAAGAATTTTTTCTATTGTTAAAAAAAGTCAGACGGAATTTCGACCAAATTTAGGTCTTAAAACTCTTGAAGCAGTTTTGATTGAAAAAATAAATATGCAGGCAAATGAAGAACTGTGTTATAAAAAAACATTCTCAAAATCAGAACTTAAGCTTGCTAAGCATGCTACATATAAATCTTTGCATTCATAAATTATGCGTATTTTGTTTAATACTTATATGTATCATTCTTGGTTATTTAAATTTTATTTCCCTGTAGAAATCATATCCAGAATAAAGATATGATTTATAGCTTCTGATTTTTTCTATGATTAGTAGTGATTTGAAGTACTTTTTATTAGTGAATGCTTGAGGAGTTAAAAGAAAATTTCTAGTTAAATGTGCATATAATTTACAAGGTATATTTTTAATTATTCAGTTTTATATGTATATGGATTTTAAATGTAATAAAATTGATTACAATTAATTATTAATTTAAAATTAATGAATGGTTAATTACAACATACGCTACGCGCACATTTTCAAAGTTGTAAAAATGTCGTTCGCGCGTTGACTACTGACAAGGTTTGCTGAAGGTTGGAGTCTATGCAAATAATATGAATAACTTTAGGTTTGGATATATGCTTATTGAATTATCATTTGAAATTGGAGATCTGACTCAGAGTGTCCAGAGTGTGGCATGATGCTAAGTAGCTTATGCACGCAGTTGTAGCTCTTGTCTTCTGCAGAGTAGCTTTTGTGTATGAATCTGTATTATTTATAACATCTTCAATATGATGAACTTTGCATTTTTCGTAACAACCTTACCACTTTTTGAAAATACCTGCTATGTACGCATCCTAAATCTAGTAAATTCGGTCTCTCTCTCTTTTTTTTCCCCTTCCAAAATTATATTCTTTGCAGATTACAAACCTTTAAGGTTTACATTGTTACTGTATCATTGTATCTACAATTGTATTTATTATAATGATGTCCGAAAGAGAACATTTTGTGCTCTTATATTAGACTTTGCAAAAAAGAGAAGAAAAGAAGAGGGTAGGAATGAAGCTAGAAATATCTTTATGCAAGTTTTAATTTGTTTTAAATATTTAAAATTTTACAAAAGCATAATCATATATATATATATATGATCATAATCATATATATATATATATGATAACTAAATATTTTCTAATGACATGTTAAGGAATTGAAAAACTAGTTAATTATGTGTAAAGTTACATTTTTAACAAAAGGTTTATAGTATAATTCTTTGCAGCAGGTGATTTTTTTTTTTTTTTCTTTCTTTCTTAAATGCAAATAGCTAATCCCAGTATTCAGAGCAGTTTTGAGTGAAATATTAGTTAGAAAAATATTTTTTTCATAACAGAAATGAAAAGGAAATGATAAATATTTTGGTCTAACAACTAAAATATAAATAGAAAAGGTTAAACGAAATTTTTGAAGTTTAAGTTTATAGCTGATAAAAATTGAAATAATATCATTTAAAAGAAGCAGTTTCTAACTCTCGCCATTTAAAAATTTAAATGATTAAATGCTACAGAAAATTTTCAATTTCTAGTTAAAAAAGGCCATTTCTGTAATTGCAACTGGAAATCTAAAACTTTTACCTATAATTCATCAGCAGACTTTATTTAAATCGTATTGGAATTTAGAAGTTGCTTGAAAACTACTTTTAACGCTACCTGTTAGTTACTACAGCAAAAACTGTAACAAGTAGTATACCTTATTCCATTTCTATACGATAGATATGTTCCTGAATATTACACGTAAAAAAATTCCTCTAAAAAAAAGATATTTTATCTGTAGAAGAAAAGAAAATTGATTCCAAATCGAAAAAATCAGTAAAAATAATAATGATAAAAAAATGAAAATATTCATTTTAAGCTTATTATTTTAATTCAACAAAGCACACAATGTATTGAAAATGTATTAAAGTAAATATACTTAACAAGATTGTATTAATTTTTACTTTGTGATAAAAAACGGGGCATACATTTGCTTATGACTGGAATATCACTGCTGTTACAGTCATCTTATTAGTGAAATTCTTTCTGTGATCTGAGCAAAATTAGCATGAGTTTGTTGTGCTGCTGATGTTTCATCAACTTTATGAATGAAGTCAGCTATTAATCATTGCATTCATGTTTTAATTAGATTATTACATCATTTGTAAGAGTCCATCTAGAATTTCATTTCACATTGAAACTTCCCAGCATGTTCCTAATTAGGGGTATGTTTGACAAAATCATAACCCAGTTTTCTGGCCTGTTCCATGCCTTCTTTTACTACCACCACCATCAGTGCCGGAGAAAGAGACAATTTACTGTGAAATAATTGCAGAACTTGTAATTTTCGTATTTTTGTTAGTAGTACAAAGTTCAGCTATTCTGGATATTCTTTCTTTATATATATCGTTTACTTTTTGTATCTGATTGATCAGCAAGATCAGTGATAAATTTTATTTGAAAAAATAATTTACAAGTTATGATCTTATCAAACGTAAGCTAGAATTTTATGTACAACATCTAATTATATAGATAATTTCTTAATGTTTAATAATTTATTGTAAATTATAAACCTGTATTCCTTTTTTTTTAATATCTTTATTTTATTTTCAGAGTGCTAACTTGCATTGTGAAAGCACTCGAGTTGGTGAAGATTTTTGCAAAATCAGTGCCACACCTATTTCCATAACAGAAGGACTGCAGCTGGTCTGAATGCATCTACTATTTATTTTATTTCGTGAAGTTATGGAATGAGTCTTATTAAATCTGTTGTACACAGATGGTGCATCTAAGAATAATTTTAAGTATACTTTTATTTTAAGATGTATGCAAAAATATCTTGGACTTGTGAGCAATTTCAATTTTCTGTTGAGCAGAGGTAGCTAAAAATGGCTTTAGCAGCTCTTGTCAGTGCAAGCATATTTTTAATTCTATAACTGTATTTACTATTTTAATTACTGGTCGATCCTATTGAATTTCTGAGTAAAATGATAAAAAGTTTGATTGTTTAAAGTGCAGATCTTGATATATTACATTATATTATCTTTATGGAAACTAATATTTATTATTAAACAGTGCTAATGAACTGCAGATTTTTTATGAAGGATGGGGAGTGGAAAGTTCCAAATCCATGCATGTAATGACTGTAATGAAATATATATTTGTAATGGAGATCAGTAATTTGCAGTAAATTGACTTTTTGTGATGTTATCTCAAGCAGAGACAAAATCAGTAGCAATAATTTTCCTACAGAGTTCTGATTTTTTCTTTCTGAAAAATGTTATTGAATTTTATATATAATGTGTTCAAAACACTTTTTTTTTTTTTAAATTTTCCTATTTGATTAAATTTATTGAAATATATTGTTATGTGGAGTAATTGAAAGTATTTTAAAATAGATTATTTAATAGTTTATATGAAATTAGCAATGTTTTAATCACACATTTGTAAAGCAAAACAACTGTTTGTTTTTATAGTGGATTTGGATAAATCATGAATTAAGTTATATAAGTAATGGTTAAACATCATGTAAAATTTAAGATTTACATTAAAATTAAAGTTAAATCTTTCAAAATTACATCTGTTGATCACAATTTTTATTTATAATGGTAATATCTTTTTTTTTTAATTGCATCATGAATGGTGTGTAGTCATTATTTAAGTAAGTGTGTGTGTGGAGGGGGCAGTGAGTGAATGTGAATTAAAATTTATATTTAGTATGGAATGTAAAGTATTCATTTTTGAATCAAACTTATAACAGTATTTTCAGATCAGCACATATTGTTTAAGCATAATTCATAATATAATATTCATAATATTTATTAAGCATAATTTATAATTATATAATATTTATTATAATTTTATTCAGTTTTCTTATTATAATTGTTATCCGAGCATTTAGCATATCTAAAATAACATAGGAATCTAAAACTAGTATGCCTAAGTTATTCCATTCATGTGTATGAATGGAATTCAAAATTAAGTGCTTCCCAAAATGAACTTTTTAAACCCATGAAGTAAGTTTGCATTTTACTTATTGAATTTGTGATATATGGTGAAATTTTTAAATTATTTAAGGTGAAATGATTGATAATTAGCAATATTTTCAACTTGTTTAGTAATATGGAGATAGATCAGCAAGCAATAAAATTTATCGCCGATCTTGCTGATCAACTTACTATTACTATTCAGGGTTATTGTGTGTCTTTTATCTAAAGTGAATATTCATGGGTTTTAATAAAAAAAAACTCGATAAGGACTTTTAAGGATAAGGACATAATTTTTTATGTAATAAGGCATTAAAGTGCACATTGGGAAGTAGTTGCCTTACTGAAGTATGTCTTCCTTTAATGCTTTGATGAAAGCAGTTTTCTACTTAATGTTATCAAGCAAATGAATCACAAATCTACTTACTGGATTTCGCAGCATGCCACTAAATATTTAAATACTCTTCATATTGAAAGATAATAATTAAAAAGATATTTGGTTGATTTTTTTGAATTATTTTAATTTTAGGCATGTCATATATATGTAAAATATGTGTGTTTTCTCATTTTGTACTGAACTGTCTCATTCCCACCATCGATGCCTTTTACATAGATACATTCTTACGTAGATTTCTGACTGTATAAAACACATGCTTGTGTAATATTAGCTATGCCATGTTTGGATTTCTGGCATTGATTTGTGAGTAATATATGCATGAATAGCTATGTGTAATGCTATAATGATTTATTTTCTGTAAGGTGTGTGAAGATTATTTAAGACTAACATCATATTATTGTGCATTATGTTATCATGGTTATTTAACACATCTTAGTTTTGGTGAGGTGTAGATATGAAAAAAATTATTTTTATAACTAGTTTATACTTTGCATGGGTTTATAATCATGTGTCATAAATGAAATCATTCTTTTGTAGTATTGGTATCAGTTTATTCCTTGATATTGCAGTATTTCATTTTCTGTTGTGCAATACCTCAGTTTTTCAATTTTATTTTCAATATTTAAAATAATAATTTTATTTATGTGGAAGAGATTACAAAATATTCTTTAAGCTCAGTTTAATATTTTTTATCTTTCTGAATGTCCTAATACTGGAGTATGATTGTTAAAGTATTTTTTATAAGGAAATTAGTGTGAAATTACAATTATTATTTGGCATGAAGAATGTATTTCAAAATATTTGAGTTTGAAAACTCCGGACCATTTTTATACAACTTAATTAAGAATATTAAGATTAAAAATGATTTCTAGAATTTTTATGCAATATGGCAATAAATTTTTTTTTACTATTAGTCTGTCTTATTTTCTGTTGATAAGGCATTAAAGTGCACATTGGGAAGTAGTTGCCTTACTGATATAATTCTTTAATATTTGTGTTAAAGAATAGATTGTGAGTATTAGTTAGTTATACGATTGCTAAGATTTTTGAGCAAAATTAGAATGAGAATGCAAGTGCATTATTTGTAATTCAGAGGTATTTTACAATCAACTCAAGTATCTATAAACTCTTATACTGTATAAAAGCTAAATTTTGGAAATCCGCTCTTCTTTGTCCTAGGTAATAGTATTTTTTTTTTTTTGCAAAAAAATGAAGGGTATATATATTTATTTATTTTTCTAAATTTTTACCAGATAAGACTAGCATTTTATGAGGAAGACTATGAAGCACTAAACAAGAAAACAAGTCAGTATTTCACCAATTTCTATTACTGCAGTATCTCACCATCTCGAAGACTGCATATTATCTCAAACATATCATAATATGAGTCTGGTTGGGTTCTTCAGCTTGCCCACAGAGCAAATAATCAGGATTTGTTAAGACGCCAGTGAATGGTTGATAGATATAGAGGACTCATTAGACTGTCTGAACAACTGTCCAACAGCAAGTCTGAATTTTGCAACTGTATTTGCACACAATGTTTATCTACTACTGTACTTCCTTCCATATTCCGAGCTCTCGGTTAAATGTTAAAAATAGTCATTATAGTTTCCCAGTTCCTCTGTTGTATATAACCATTGAGGGCTAGTTTGTTGACAATTTATGTTCCCTTGTTTATTTTTATTCAGTGTATTCAATTTGTATTTACATTTCATTCATTTTATTTTCCTTTGCATTTATTATTTAAAATATATTTTATGCAGATTCTTTGTTAAATTATCTAGAGGTGGCAGGTGTTCTTACCCTCAGGAGACTTTCCAAACATGGGATTTTTACTTTACTTCTGTAATGTTCCAGCTTATTGTAGCCTTGTCTACTTCTGATGCGTTTGATGTTTCAAATCTGGACCTTTCGTTTGTGCCTTTATTCATTCCTCTGATTCCCTTCTAGGAATTGCGGTGAAGATTCATTCATGTGAAGTGCTCCCGGAATTTTACAAGGCCATTGAGCCAGACACATCGTGCAGCCAGTTCAGTTAACATCAGATATTGGTTCAATATGTATTAGATATTGAATTTACTGTGTATTCTTATTGGATAAAATTTATCTATCTGGTAGTTTTTTAGATCGGGTCATATTCCTCTTATTTGTATCTGATAATTTATCCATGAATACTTTTCATTCATTATATTTTTAATGTAACTGCATTCTTCTGAAATTAAATTTCTCACATAATTTACCCATCTTGATTTTTGAACAATAAAATTAATAAAAAAAATGGCGAAAAATATGCGAGGAAATACTGTATTTCTAATTCAAAATGATTTCCAGGTCTTGCAAGAAATATGAACTAATAGCCATTCATTCTCCCTATGCATTTATGAATAGAAATATGATAAGAGTTTTGTATATTCATCTGTTGCTTTATGCCCCTTTGTGCTAGTATACTTTTCGCTTTTTATTCTAGATATTGCAGTGAGTAGGAATCTACTGGAACAAATATTTACCCCCTCCATCTTCAGTTAATATCAAGTTTCAGTGAAAGAGAAAACAGTATTTGCAAATCTGATGCTAAAGTTTCACTTGATCCAATAGTTCGTGAATTAACCTTAGAATTTGATAATATGACCAGATTATTGGGAACAAGAAGTTATTTTAATGCCATACAGGTATCTGTGGACTCTCCATGAAAAGCAATTCATTTGTTCCCTCTAGGAATATAAAGTGAAAAAATATTGCATCATCCGGAATGTTCTGCAGTTTTTTCATTATAAAACAAATGAAAATTACAAAAACATAAGAAAATTTCATTGGAGCATATAAGCACCATTTTGTATTTTTTTGCCACTTTTCCGGCAGTGGGAAAGTTAATTTTTAATAAAGTCATTAGGCTTATTTGTAAAATTTATCGAGAGTGCTATTTGAGGGTTTATAAAGAAAATGAACGTAGGCCATTCAGAGAATATTGCAGTGATCTAAAGAGATGAAAATACAATGGAATAAGGTCTAGTGAATATGGAATGTGACACAAAGCATCCCAATCATACTCAATAAATACTTGTATGACATTCACCAAAATTTGTGGCTAACCATGATAGAAGACAATATCTTGACAGTTGGTCTGTTCTGGAAAACTTTGCTTCAATTTCTGCTTTTAAAAATACCTTTTGGGAACAATATTTTTCTGAATTTATTGTCTAGTTTGATAGCAACATATTCATTACATACAATTCCTTTGTAGTCCCATGATATGCAAAGCATTACTTTTTTGAGGTGTAGTCCCACTCTTGATGTTGCTAAAGGAGGTTCTTTTGGCTTACCTCCCCCATAACCGTTTTCCTGTAATGTTACTGTATAGCATTCACTTCTTTTTTGAGCTCTTTAAAAGGGAGCTTCTTTATTTCTTTTCAGCAAAGAATCATGTACCAAAACCCGAGCAAGCATGTTCTTCCATGTTAAATTTCATGGCAGAACATACTTCGTAGGAGTTTACATACCCGGTCTTCAGTTAATCATGTACTATTCTTTATGGAATATTTAGTCTGTCTGATAGGTCTTAATGTGGATTTTTAGTGATGGCATTTTGTTTTAATACATTTTTGTTTACAGAGATAATCGTCCAGACATCTTCAAAGCCGAAATTTCCATGCATCAAACCACTTTCGAACTGTATTATGAGAAACAGTGTCCTTATATGCAAATTTTATGAGCTGTCTGATTAGCATTTTTTACTTCTTTAAAATTTAAAAAAAAAAAAAAAACCCTTAAGATGACAAAATGAGCTTCGGAATTCTTCATTCATAGCACTGTATTGCAAGATTGTATCACAACTCATGCTGGAATTATGTAATATAAGCGAAGAAGACTGTGTTTAAAAATCTGCTTCGATCAAGATCACTCCTTAATAGCAGTAACAAAATAATTAGAAGAATACACCCTTTGACTTAAAAAACCGCAGAAGTTTCCAAATGATCTCATTAGGAAAACATTTAATCGTAAAGGAAAATATTGTTTTTATCATTTTCGTTTTGGTAACAAATGTCATCAGAATAAATGTACTCAGCCGTGCAGTTGGCCAACTGATAGGTCAAACGACAAGGCACAGTAGAAGAGGCGGCAAGCTCTACTGCCGATAATGTTCGAGAGTGTCGCCAATTTGATCAAAGATAAAAAGTCAAAAGTGCATTTCTTAGTGGATTGTGGTGCAGACGTTAGTATTTTACCCGCATCAACGTAAAACAAACAATCTGTAGACTTCAAGTTGTATTCAGCGAATAATACCGAAATCGAAAGATATGGTATAAAAATGTAGGACTTATAATGTATAAAAATGTATGGTATAAAAATGTAAGCTGATATAGGACTTAGGCATGAATTCCAATTTCCATTTATAGTGGCATTCCAATTTCCATTTATAGTTAATAAAGGTATTTTAAGAGCTGTTTTCCTTAACAAATTTAAATTTATAATTGATTTACATGGCAAGAAACTAATTGATGGAGTAACTCAACTAAAGGTAACTGGTGAAGTTGCTTCCATCAATGAAAATAGTGATATTGTTACAGTAAATCATTCAACAAAATTTAATACTCTTCTAAAACAATACCCAGACTTATGCAAACACATGGCCAACTTGTGCATTCTAAAACAAAGACTGTTGGATCATCGAAAGCTTGCAGTAGTTAAGCAAGCCTATTCATGTTGGAAAATAACATAAAAAGTCCCACAAGTTCTCAAGAACAGTTCCTGATAGATATCCTACTCCTAGGATAGAGGACTTCCATCATATTTTAAAAGGTACGAATATTTATTCCAAAATATATTTATTTAAAGCTTACTATCAAGTGCCCACTGCCGATGAAGATATGTAAAACTGATATTATTACTCCTTTTGGATGGTACGAATTTAATGTCATGAGCTTTGGTTTGAGAAATGCACCAGCAACGTTTCAGAGATTTATAAATAAAGTTCTTTCTGGTTTAAATTTCGCTTTTCCCTACTTAGATGACATTCTGATAGCATCTGCTAGTGAAGAACAACACATAATCCATTTAGAGTTAGTGTTTGAAATATTAAATGCCTATAGACTGCACATTCCATTTTTGGCACACAAGAAATAGATTTCTTAGGTTAAGTCTAGACTGTTGTTAATTACAAACTTCCAACAACCGTTCACGAACTCGGAGCATTCTTAGGCCTTATTAATTTTTATCAGCGATATTTAAAAAATGCATCAAAAAGCCAATCTGTCCTACATGACTATCTTAAAAGAGGCATGGGAAAAGATAACCGGGAAATTCAATGGACGGGGGAAGCTAAGGAACAATTTCAGTGATGTAAAGATGATTTAGTCAATACAACACTCTTATCATTCCCGAATCATGAACTACCTCTGTCATTACAATATAAATGCTTCAGACTCAGTGATTGGAGCGGTACTTCAGGAATTTGAAAATAAGGGTTGGAAACCTATTGCATTTTATTGCAAAAAAAAAAAAAACTAAACAAAACACAAAAGCATTACAGTACTTACGATAGAGAGTTCCTAGGAATTTACTTCTCCATCAAACATTGCAAATTTTTACTGGAAGGAAGAACTTTTAAAATATTCACAGACCATAAACCCATAAATCTAAATTTAAACAAAAGCCAGAAAAAGCATCACCTTGTCAACATAGACATTTACAATACATCGTTTCAATTTTCAACTGATGTACAGCACATAGAAAGTCGAGACAACATCGTTGCAGATACTTTATCTAGAATTGAAGAAACTTCTTTGATTGACTATGATAAAATTGCAGATGAATAAATTATGGATAAAGAATTGCAAAATTTGAAGACATCAGCAATTTCCCTGAACTTCAAGCAGTATCCGCTACCTTCCGGAAGTCTTTGTGGAGTGAAACTTCAACAAATAATATCAGACTGTTGATAGTTATCGCTAGAAAATATTTCATCAAATACATAACGCAGCCCATCCTGGCATTAAGTCATTTGTAAAGCTCTTAACATCTAAATTTATTTAGCCAAGTAATCGGTAAAGATGTACAGCTTTGGACTCGATTTTGCATGACTTGCCGAAAAAGTAAAATTAATTGGCACACAAAATCAAGTTTCGGTGATTTTTAACTGCCTTCAGAAAGATTTTGTGACATGTCTATTGACCTCACTGGACCCCTACCACCATCAAATGGGAATATTTACTGTCTCACATTGACCGGTACTCTAACTGGATAGAAGTGATTCCACTTAACAACATTTCAGTAGACGCAGTTGCCAAGTCATTTTATTCTAACTGGATTTCAAGATTTGTGACGCCATGTCGCCTAGTCACAGATCATGGACCATAGTTTAGACCATAGAACTTCGAACTCGAAGTTCAGATTTTGAGTGTGAAGGTGCAATTGCCCCTCGCTCCCTATTTTTAACTTCGCTAATTTTTCTTCTTTGATCAGATAGCCTGGCTCAATAAAAGTAGGCGGCCAGTGTAAATCTGATTAAAAATCCAGTTATAACCACATGCAGTGCTGATAAGGACCACGTGTTTCTGAGACTCTTTCCCCTTTATTTTTCTTCTTACTATGTATTTCTTTCTCCTGATGAGGAGGGACCTTTAGCTGCCCTCGAAATCGATTGAGTGTTTCAATATACTTACGCTAAATACAAGGTTGTTTTCACGATTTTGATTTCACATTAGCGTGTTTCTCTTCTAGTCTAGAGGAATGCAATTTCGCAGCTTCAAGCTGAACTGCGAGAAACCCGTAAAAGTTGTTATTAAAAAGCTACCTAACAACACTAATCTGAAATTGATCTAACAAGAACTGATGAGTAAAAACATATCTGCTTTAACCCTTTCCGGCACGCTACCTTTTAAAGTTGGAGGTTTGATTAAAAAAAAGGTAAGCAGTCTAATTAGGCCTAGACGAGTACACAAGTAAAATTTTGTGAAGATAGCACTTATTTTTTAATTTTGTGGGCACACTGATTGAATAGAGCTTCGAAAAGAGTGCTGAAACGGGCATTGTTGTCAATGAACTGACCAATGAGATGCGGAGAAACAAAGAATACAGACTCTCAGTAGTCCTAGATCATCGGTGAGCCCGGTCTGGGAACCTATGGTTCGCCGTTTGATTTTAGGCAAGATTTCAAGGTAAAAATTTTAAACTAATATAGAATAAGGAGATTAGCATACAGTCAAAAAAATAACATAGAAATTTCTTTTCAAACAATTCCTTTTATACCCTAAAAAAATCTGGAAGATTTCTTTGAAAAATGAGCGTCTTAAAATACTAAACATGGCTAAAATATATGGACTGGTTTGTGTTGAGCTGCCTTCTACTATAAATAAGGAAGGTTCAGAGTTAACTATAGTAACCTATAAATCCTTTTTTATTCAATTTTTCTGTGCGTACAGAAGGAATGTATTGGGTGCGTCCAGACCGGACACACTTTACCGCAAATATCTCCAAACTAGAGGAATGCATTTTCAGAGCTTCAAGCTGAACTCGGGGAAACCCGTAAAAGTTGCTATTAAAATGCTACCTAACGACACTAATCCGGAATTTTTCCAACAATAACTGATCAGTAAAAACATACCTGCTTTAAAAGTCAGGCAACTTACACCCATAAAAGATGGCAATTTAATGATTGTTCCAGTTTTCCAAGTTGACTTAAAAAGATCCATAGAAGGGAAAAGAATTTACAAAGTCGGAACCATAAGAGTCTCAACTTATAAATCGAGACCGGAACCCGTGCAGTGCCATAAGTGTCAGCGGTAGGGGCGCTCGCGGGAACTCTGCCGCTATAAACCTAGAATGTGCACAATTTCTCGAAACATACACGTGTATGCAAAAGAAAGCAGACAGTAAACCTGTGCCTTATGTAGCGAAGCACAGGTTTCGTCCTACAAAGGTTGTGCCAGACACCCAAGAAATACTAATTCAGAAGTCAAACAACAAAAATCGCCGTTATATTTTCAAAATTTTCACAGGACTGGTTTCGATGGTTTTACCGAACCACCATCCTCAGATGCAAAACCGCAAATAAACAAGATAGGAAATAATGATTAGATAAGATAAGAAAGCCTGGGCAAGTTGCGCCATCTGTTGATGAAACCAGAACTAAAACATAATTTCTTTAAAGGCCGAAGGCAAAGACGGATTGGAATTAGGATCGTTAACTAGAACAGAAAGATTTTTTTTTTTTTGAATGTGAAACACCTCTAGAAAATCCAGTTCTTCAGTGGAAGATGTTTTTTGAATAATTTTGGCAGCAGAAAAATTGAAAGTGTGATTTTCGGACCAACAATGTTGGGCAACAGAAGACTTCTGTGTTTATGTTACTTTAAAGTTTTAAGTTAGCTGTTTTCTACCGGAGACAAAGTCTTAATCTTGCGTTTCCTTCGTAACTTCACCTCTTTACATTATCTTCAGGATGTTATATTGAGATATGTGTCTTTTATTTTGTGAATATACTAATTTACTCTCCTTTACGTTACTTTAAAGTTTTAAGTTATCTGTTTTCTACCGGAGACAATGTCTTAATCATGCGTTTCCTTCGTAGCTCCACCTCTTTACATTATCTTCAGGATGTTATATTGAGATATGTGTCTTTTATTTTGTGAATATACTAATTTACTCTCCTTTACGTTACTTTAAAGTTTTAAGTTAGCTGTTTTCTACCGGAGACAAAGTCTTAATCTTGCGTTTCCTTCGTAACTTCACCTCTTTACATTATCTTCAGGATGTTATATTGAGATATGTGTGGTTTATTTTGTGAATATACTAATTTATTCTCCTTTATGTTACTTTAAAGTTTTAAGTTATCTGTTTTCTACCGGAGACAAAGTCTTAATCATGCGTTTCCTTCGTAGCTTCACCTCTTTACATTATCTTCAGGATGTTGAAATAATATGTGAAAAAAAATTATGCCATACATTGTAATGCTGTCAGTCTTGCTCTGACTTCCGATCTCGTTTCGTGGTCTCAATTTCGTGACTTCATTATTATAAATATTTATTTGTTTTTATTATTGCTCACATTTTTTGGAATTTTGGTCTTAACCTTTTGCATTTTATACTTTCCACACTTCTATGTTTGCTAAAGTCTCTGCTGGTAAAGTATGTCTTTTGGGAGTGACTCGCGGCAGATAGCGCATCTGACTCCGTATAATAATTGGTATATACGCAACTTCCGGTTGCTTAATACTTATATTGAGATATGTGTCTTTTATTTTGTGAATATACTAATTTACTCTCCTTTACGTTACTTTAAACTAGGAAATATTTCAAAAAAGACTCGTTACTCTAACAACTAGCCTAAGTAGCAGGTTCTTCTTGCAGCTTTGGGAAAGTGTCACATTCTACAATCTGTTCCGCGAACACACCCACAATATTTCATGACGGTAGGAAGACATTGAAAATCTCTGTTTCCCATGGCACAACCAATTAGTGAAACGTAGGGTACTACTTCCATATAAAATACTTCTTTGAGTTCTACCTTCTTATTTCTAAGATTAACAGATACTTACTGAGTTTCGCTACCATAGATCTGATAAGACCCTTTCTAAATCCAGGGAATTTAAATATTTTATTCAGTATCGCCAAATACGCGATAGCTATTAAGGGAAATGAATCTGAAAATGTATATTTTTTTCATGACTTGTTTTTAATTTACAGAAGCATTTCCTTTTACGTCGTTGTTCATGTGGTTTTTTTTCAAAAGTAAACGTTTGTTTAAATTATCGAAGTCATTTGCAGCACAAAGAACTACATACTGGTCATGATAACGACGAATTTAAGCATGTGCAAAGACGTTTGGAGCATATAATATCACTAGTCATTGAAAACCAACGTGCTCGCACATTTAACACACACTAAACTGCCCATGGAACAGCCCTTCACCAAACTTCTTTTTTGGTTGCAGACGATGCAGGCGTGCATGCGTCAACACTGAGTTTTTGGAATTTTATTCAGCTGTTTTGTTCTTCTGTCATTTCTGATGTTTCATTGTTGTTTATGGAAATTCGTCACTGCCATTTTTTGGAAACTTCTTTTTAAGTAATATTTCAAAGTTATAGTTTAAAAACTTAAATTACGAGTAAATGTATTTTCTCAATTTGTAAAAACAAAATTCAAGAAAATACATTTATTTGTAAAGAAGCTGAGTTATTTTTCACTAGTTAATAAGCTAACGAAAAAGTAACTCAGTTCATTATATTCTTTTGAAGCTTAAAATTCATAAAAGTATTACTTTCTATATTATGATTAACTTATTGTCAAGGGCTCAGTTTTTAACGGAAGTGAAGTTTTGTCTGTCTCATTCTGTACACCGCTTGCTAGCTTTGAAATAAATACAGAAGTTATAAGCCGGTTATTAAAATTTTCAAGAAACCAACGGTTCAGCTGGAATACCTTATCATATACTACATATATGAGTTACAAAAGTTGAAATGAATTCATACAAGAGCCTTTCATGCTCATTAATGATACGTTTCATACAGGATATAAACAGGAAAAGTTTTATGTTTGCTTCTGAACATTTTATTGCATCAATTTGGAGTGAATTTAAAATACAGATAATTGCAAATTTATAACAGCAGCATTGAGTATGGCATTTCGTTGATTTCTGTTAAAAATCATCATGTCAGTCATCGAAAATCTGAAAGAAAGAATTAAAAAGTGGTTAATATTAATGTCGCGTTGTTGACGAAGGAAAAAAGTTGTTTCACCAACCTAATGACTATACGTTTAGTTGCTTTATCTATAATACTGAAACATAAGATAAAATATAAAAAAATATGGCATTCAAAACAAGGGTATAAAATCTGCTTTTAAATCAAATTTAATAAAAAGAAAATGTGTTTCCTATTCCATCGTTTGATATGCTGTTAACTTCAATGAGTTAGCTGAAATTTTAAAACCGTGTAAATATGAATCACTTTCGAAGGAAATTCTTTGGAGAATTGATGCACACATTATTTTAAGTGCACCCAAATCATGTTTGTATCTATTTGATCTAACTGTAGTTAAAGTATGCTTACATATATTTATTTTAATTATGCGTGATTAATGTTTATATTATTATTGTTATTACTGAATAATTTATGTCTGTGAGATCAACTATAACAGAATTATGTTTATATTTAATTTAGATTTGATAACCGAATTACGATTCAATTCGATTTAAATTTAATCGAATTTAAGTGAGTCAATAATTGAATTGATAAGTGAATTAGATTAATAATCGAACTGATAGTAATTTAATCGAATCAATCGATCGTAATTTAATCGATTTGATAAGTGAATTAAGTGGTTGATGAAATAAAAAAGCATTTGTGACCTTAAAAGAAACATAATTTATCAAAAAGAAATCAATATTTATTTGCTTAATTTATTAAACACATCTTTTAATGTAAGTTGTTTAAGGTGCTTCGTTTTTCTGTGCTAATTTTTTCTCTGTAATTCTCAATTTGATCTCTATAGCCTATCTAGAAGCTGCCCCCTTTTTCAGAAATTTCATTAAATAGAAAATTTCGGTACTTTTCCGTTTCGCCGGCGCAAATCTCGCCAAGCAGCGAGATTGCACCGTTATTGCGAGCAGCGAGATTGCACCGCCAAGCACCGTTATTGCCTGACACAGCCTTCGCACTGTCAGGCAATAACGGTGGAGACAGCTTCACCGCAAAGCACCAGAGTACAGCTTCCGACTCTTCTCGGTCGTTCTCGGAACTCCACGTACTCTCGAGACTCTCCACGTGATGCACTCGATGATACACAAGAGTATAGCTCTCGACTCAGCACAGTCCAAGACAAAACTCGACGATGCACTAAAAGACTCTCGATGCACTCGACGACCAACTCGGCGCTAGACTTCGAGACACTCGCTCAATGACTATCAGCTCGCTAGACAAGGCACACACACTTGATGAGAGACGCACACACTCGCCTGACTGCGAACCAGCAGGGTTTATATAGCTTTCGGCTTGTGTTCGGGAACATTCTAGGCTAAACTGGTAAGAATTCGTTCCAGAAGGTTCTCCAACCGTCCATCGTATATCGCCAATTTTGTCGCCAAATGGGCGATTTCTCACCAAATGTGGCAACCCTGCCCTCCTTTGCCATTTTATGGCAACCCTAAAACTGCTTTGCGGGGAAGCCATCTTACCATGCCTGTATATTTTGTAACAATATTGACTATGTGCCAAGAGATTGCGACTAAAGACATGTTGTTCAATCAAATTTTGTTCAGCATCTGTCTCACGTTGAAGACGATAAACCTGAAGTATATTAGTTTAGTTATTTATTATACTTACGCCTAGTTCCTACACATGCTTATCTGAGTTCGAATAAATAATTTCCCCACATATTCTTAAGACTGATTCAGGGTCAGGGCTAGATATTTTGCTGCCTTATGTAGTTTCTGGGTATCCTAAATGCTAAAACTTTGCGTGCCGCTGCCTTTCCTAAATTCTAAAGATTTTGTCATCGCTTAATTTTGTTGCTCAGAGCTTCTCCAAATTCTAAAAATTTTGCCTTCCTTAAAATTCTGCCGTCCAGTGCAGATTCTCAATTCTGAGATCGTCAATCTTTAGACCTACGGGTACCATTTACAAAACCCATTCTCGTACATGAAAAGAAATTCAATTAAATTTCCCCTCGTGGACAAAATCAGCACTTCGCGGGGTATCCGCTGAAGTCTCTAATCATCACCAAGCGTAATATCTACATAAAATATTATCCTGCTCTTTGGTACTCAATAAATAACATTTAATAAAAATATAATGCGTGCACCACATGACTTCTTCGTACGGAATATTAAACTATACGCATTTTTTCCTACGTTTCATTTAAACTTATTTCCTCGAATTCCATTACAGATATATTTCTCATTTAATTAATTCAGTTCTCACTTCGCAACAAGGTAAAAATACATAAAAACACAAAATATCTTCATTAAACATTAAAAGAAATAGAAAAACATAGGTAAAAATACATAAAAACACAAAATATCTTCATTAAACATTAAAAGAAATAGAAAAACATAAAACACCAAATACATTTAAAACAATTAAAAAAAAGATTTATAATTAAAATTACAGATACTTCACAAAAACAAGCAATTCGGCCAGCGCGAATAAAGGCAGATTTTTCGGTGCACAGCAAAAAGACATTGAAGGTGCAGAAAGAATTAACTCAGTATTCTGCTAAGTTTCAAATGCAAACAAATATGGCTGCTATGGTAATTAGGCTTAGCTGCACTTAAACAACCTTTAAATTGTTGATAATTCTGCAAAAATTGCATGCAGATTAACTGAAGGCATAAAGAGCTTAATCACAAGATAAGAACAATATAATTAAATCATTTTTAAAGCAAAAAATGCACAATTTACCAACATATAAGAATAAAAAAAACTTATCTCAATGGGCCGAGAAACACAGTGGGCATATATATATACTTTTGGGGTGTCCGATCGCAACTAAAATGGGAGGTGCGCAACTAGATGTTATCGCAGTCCCACATACAAAATTTCAATGTTCTGAGGCTGTTCGTTTTTGAGTTATAGGAGATACATTTATGCGTACATACGTACAGACGTCACAAAAAATATCTCTTCTGAATTCATTTTAAATCAGTTTCATAATTCGTTTGGGGAAAATGAGTCCTTACGTCCTTATATTCTGTCCTTACGTACAAATGCCATGCAAAACCATTGTTCAGTTGCATTCTATAGCGGTGAAAATGGATATTTTTGTTGAAATATGATACCCGGAATTTTTCGTGATTACAATACTTCCTTTACTTCGCACAAGAACGTAAAAATGTATACACATCGCTGCGTTAGTCATTTCTCAAGCTGACGGTTGACGAAAGATATATATGATATGCAGTGACGAAAGCAAAACATAATAGATAATGATTCGCGATGTTGAAGAAGGATGTAAATTACTCGATAGGTGTAAAATGAAGAATGTTTCGGTTTGAGATGTATGCCAGGAAAATTTATTAGATATGCGGTGACTAAAGCAAAACATAATAGATAATGATTCGCGAGGCTGAAGAAGGATGTAAACAATTCGATAGGATCAACAATGTTTCGATGTACTCGTAGAATGTTTCGGTTTGAGATGTATGCCAGGCAAATTTATTTAATCTTAAAGATTTATGCTAAGGGCTCGTTTCTCCAGTGACGAAGGGAATTTAAGCAACGGGGCGCTCCACTTGTTTTGCTGTGGGGGGAGAAAAAAAAAATATCAAACGCACGTGCGCAAAGCACACAAAAATAAAAATTCCAAAAAAACAATTGCTGGTAATTTGGAGGTTGTGATTTTAGATTATTACGGATATTTCGGACTGAAATGTATTTAATTTATTCGAATTGATAAATTAATTAGGTTTACCTTATGTCGCTGCTTATATTTATATCATTGAAATGACAATTGTCATTAAATTGTGATTTTATTGATTTCACTTTTTTTTAAGTATATCATGTTTGTACTCATAATATTATTATTGAAAGTGTACATCTTCTCTACATATAATAAAAGAAAGAGTCTGTCTGTGTGTGTGTGTGTTTTTCGTTTGCGCTGCGCGTAAGCTAATAGACCCACGACTACGAAATTTGGTACATAGGTGTATCTAGACAAGAGCCAGTGCACCTCGAAGCGATTTTTTCGAAATTCGAATTCGAATTTTATTTATTTTATGTTTTGTGACGAAATCGCGTCATTTTGAGACATTATGGGATATAGGAGAGCGAGATTTTACTCTACACACTCTATTTTCACATAGTCATGAAACGTAGGCACTTGGCTATTTTACGAACTTAAAATAAATTTCGCGTTTCAATAAATCGATTCAATACGAATTTATTTAACAAAGGGAGCTTAACACCTTTTCAACGGGATTTTTTTCTAAAATAGTTTATTTTTTAAAAAGTACAGTTTATTTTTCTTTGATTTTTGGACACTTGAAACTTTTATCCTTGCGACTGCTTTTACAAAAAGAATTTTGGAAAAATGATAAATGATAATATTTTGTATTTTTAAAGAATTTTTTAAATGAAGCTTCCGAGTACACTTCTCACATCTTTAAATATGTGATTTTGGCTACAATATATATATATATATATATATATATATACATTTTTATTGACTTTTTTTAATAAAGTTGCTCTGCAGAGTAAAATTCTGCGCTGAATTTTATGTTTTTTGAGTTGCTTTCATGTTATTTTTTGCTTATTTCACTGTTTGTAAGATATTGAAAAGTTTTGCATGATTTTTTTTCTTCAACGGAAAGTTGGTTAATTTTTTATTAGGATAATTAATATTTGTATTAAGGGATATACCTTATTTCATTGTAATCTTTTTCTCTTGAAAATATAAGATAAAATATCATTAATTATACTTTGCTTTTCAGAATTTTTTTTTGTTTTTGTATTCTTTTATGTTATTTATTGCTCATTTCTTTGTTTTTAAGATACTGAAAAGTTTTGAGTGATTTTTTTTTAGGAAACAAAGTTCTTAACCTCCTTTATACCATTTGAGTTCTTAAGATTTTGCAAAGGGAAGTTGGTTAATTTATTTATTAGGATAATTAATATTTGTATTAAGGGATATTGCTTATTTCATTGTAATTTTGTTATACGTAATAACTTTTTTTTATGAAGTTGTTCTGCAGAGTAAAATTTAGGATTAAGCAGTTTTTAAATTTAACGTTTGGTGTTCCCTTCAGCCATTTTTCCGGTACATTTAAAAGCCAGACGAAGGCTGGCAGCGAAGCTGCTAGTTGTTTATATTTAGAGCAATACAAGCACATGTCTACACAGTTCATTACCCGTATCTATAATGTCCCCGTATCCTTTTTTTGCTCAGAGGAAAGCAAATTTTCTTTAACACTTTTCTAGATACCAGCGATATGAGGAAAATGTCCCAGGAGGTCCATTTTTGTTAATTTTTAAATTTTTGTTTATTTACATTTCTTGAATTTGTTTTAGTTCACCTTTGATCCATCTGATGTTTCTATAAATTACTGCCAGTTTCAGTCACTAATTTCTAAAGATCTTTTAACATTACCGTTTGCGCTAGTTGCACTAATTCCGTTGGTTCTGTGTTGCCATCTCTGAATGTGATATTTGAATTTTAGTTTAATTTAAATTATTACCCCTAAATTATTGCAGCTTTTATCGCAGCCTTCAACTTTCTTTAAACTTATTATTTTTTATTCTTATTAAATACGTATGTAATGAAAACGATTTTGCAATATTTATGGCGTCGAACATAGAACCTTGAATGCGTAATGAACAGCAAACTTGGCCGTCGAGGAATATTAAATATTCATCTTTATTTCACTTGTCACTCTAATCGTGACTATTCGAAAACACTTACATTTTTAATATTCTTGCGATAGGAAAAGACCAGCGAGGCAGTATCGTAGCGAGAACATGGACAGAAGCAAAAGTGCGGAATTATACAATATGGAAGCTTATAAGGTATTTCTCCCACTTTCCTAGCGTCCTTCGTGGTGTAGTGGTTCTGCACTCTGGGCCTGTATTCCACAGGTCCGTGGTTCAATTCTCGGCGAAGGCGGTTGCATATTTTTCATCTTTTCTGCTTCCAATTAACCTAATGACTCTACAAGCTCACCTAGAAAAAGTTCCGAATTAGTTACGTCATGAATGTTATCAAGTCATATGTATGGACCGATCTAGGAATTACTCAGTCAAGAGAAATTTTGATGCATTGCAGGTGCTAGGTGGGAGACGTATAAAAATCTAAAGGAGGAATTTAAAGAGCTACAGCTAATTACGTTAGTAATTTGTTAGAGATTTATTTTTTTTTATTTTATATTTTACATATAAATTTAGAAAGCTATACCTGATTAAGTTAGTAATTTATTAGAGGTTTAATATTTTATATTTTACACATATATAAGATAAAAAATATGTAAATCAAATTTCTAACATGATTTGTAATAGTTGCTTAACTTTTCATTTTCGTTTGGCTGTTACTTCCCACAATAATTTAATTTTAAATGATTTTTCACTTTGATCCTTTCTTTAGATTCTTTGAAACTAGTCCCTTAGTTCTATTTTGAACCAAGTCCCTTAGTTCTATTTTACTATCTCTTAAAATGATCCTTGGATTTACTTTACATTTTAATTCAATTTATTACCACTAAGCTGCTGCAGCTTTCATCGCGTGATTCAGCTTTCTTTAAATTTGCTGTTTTTATTATATTCATGTATATATTTTTTATGATAAAAATATGTAAAGTAAAATTGTAACCTTAATCTACAATAGTTTCTTAATGCTTCATTTTAAAGTGGTTTTCCCTTTCTGTTCTAAAAATAATAGTTTGCTTATAAAGTAAATAGAGAATAAGTAAAGAGTAGTAATTTTCTCTCTGAATTACTAAGTAAAAGAAGAGTCATTTGCTCTCTGAACTGCGTTGTTTCAAAATTAATAGCCAATTAAGCTATGACTTTTAATGACTTTTACATAACTCAAATATGAATTATCACATGGAGTCTGACGGGATCTATTTTTCTTTACCTATGCGTCCAAGAAATGGAAAATTCATCTACGGCTTTACAAAGCGTGGTAACAGCAAGTTTTAAATCTTTTGAGTTTGATATCTGGATAATTTTCCAAACATGTCATAAAGTCCTTGTTTCTGTTCTGCTCAGTTTCTAAGAATAACAAACCAAATTTTATTTCTAACTCTTACGGTACGGTGTGCCCACTCTGGGTACATTTCAAAAATTCCCTCTGTACACACAGAAGCATTGAATGAAAATGGATTTACAAGTTACTATAGGTTACTCTAAACCCTCTTTATTTATACTAGATGGCAGCACAACACAAATCAGTCCATCTATTTTAGCCATGTTTAGTTTTTAAAGACTTTCATTTTTCAAAGAAATCTTCCAGATCTTTTTAGGATATAAAAGGAATTGTTTAAAATGAAATTTCTATGTTATTTCCTTATTCTATTCTAGTTTTAAATTTTTACCATGAAATATTACCTAAAATCGAACGGCGAACATCTGGTGTGCCCATAGTGGGATTACTGAAACACTAGGAGCAAACCAATCAACCGCATCTTTGTTTCACTGCAGTTCTCCGATGAGCTCGTTCACAATAGAAAGGTGGGTCCACGTCTGTGTTTCATTTCCTGTTTTTTTTTGGGGGGGGGGAAGTTGTTCTTTGGAGGGGAGGCTTGGTTATCAACTAATAAATTGTTGACGTGTTTTTCTGATCGTCAGGAGTAATTTTATCAGTTAGCTCTTTCGATTTTCACTAGTGCAGTTCTCTTTTTTTTTTTTTTCTTTCGCTTTCGTTAGCTCTTAGTTTTGTTAGCTCTACGTTTTGATTTTTTTCAGTTGTAGATGTTTATTTAATTTTATTTTATAGTTTACATTTTCTAATTTTACATATAATATTAGTTTATTTTTTTCTGATTTTTAATTATTTTGCAAATGGATCAAAGAGGGCTGGCCATTTCTGAAGCACTGAAAGTGCTACACGAATTGCCTTCAGATATTAAATCTGATACGGATCCCGGTATATGCGCAAAACATGCAGTGTTGGATTGTGCTTTTTCGAAGGTGTTGACAGTTTCTTCGAAAAGTACCACGATGAAAAAAAATAGACGAAAGTGTAAATATGAAATGTAAATATCATATACCCAAGTTACTTTTTTTTTTTTCATTTAGCTGCATTTAGCCATCATATAACCAAAAACAGCTTTTTTGTTGGGGGGGTCTAGAGTAGCAGTCCTCCCCGTGGCACACCTTCAGTATGTTAAATCTGCTACAGTATTCAGAATCTAGTGTTTTTTAATCGTAGGAAAAATCTTTTTTTTATTCTATCAGTCGCTTCAGCATTCCTTTCGAAACCCTATTCATTCAATGAGCCCGTTTCGGCATACCCACAGAATTAAAATGGAAGTGTTCTCTTTACAGAATTTTAGCTGTGTAAATTTTAGCCTCTAGGCCTGATTAGACTGCCTATCCCTTTTTTGTTGAAATTCCAACTTTAAAAGGTAGCGTGCCGGAAAGGTGTAATGAGCTGTAATTTGATTAGAGCTTTAAAGATGTCGTTAACCAGTGCTCCAAAACTAGTGACTAGGCTGCAAGTAAAATGAGTCATCCAGCATAAATGTGTTGTAAAGTGATTAAACGAGCTAATAAGCGCTCGATGACAGCGCTCTGAAAAGAACGTTATGAAGGTCATCACTCTACAAAGAATATGCCTTGAGCTACCATATCGTTAACGTTCATCAATCGAGAGCTTAAAACTATTATATACGAGTGAACTTAATTAGGTGCATTTCTTAGGGAAGCAAAATCGATAAATATCACTTTACACGTCACACATAAATTTAATTATAATTTCTGTAATTTGTTATTGCTTTGAAATGAAAACATAGAATATTGTTCAAAGAATGAAAACTTAATTATCCTGATATTTTCTGTAAATAGTTTTGCATTTATCAATTTTGAAAACATTTTGTATTGTTATCTCCTTAATTACCTAAAAATTATTTCCTTAACATGAAGTAAATAATTTATTCAATAACTATTATTATTCAATTATTCAATAACCTAAATATTATTATTCAATAACCTAAAAATTATTTCCTTAACATGAAGTAAATAATTTATTCAATAACTATTGCTATTTGAAAATTTAAGCATTTATTGCTGTCTTTTTTGGCTTTTAAAAATTATGTTGTTTTCAAAATTATGAAATTAAATAAAATTTTATATTATAAACTTATTGTTCAGTAATTAATTATAATTAAACAGTTGTTTAAAATTTTGAATTATTTTTTAAGAATTTTGCTGTTATTTCGAGAATGAGATAAATAGGGAACATAAGGGCTAATGAAATAATTTTGAAAATTTTACTGAGAAAAAATTGTGTAAACTGAAGTTTTCAGTATTAATATAAGATACAGAAAACTCTGACAATTAATATAAAAATATAAAATTGAATAATGGTAGTAAAATTTGATACGGTGAATATAATTAAAAGGGAAATATGCAGAAAAAAAGCAACTAGAAATTACGATAAACGAATTGACGTACAGAGAATGTTGAGTGAATTCAAAATCATAGAGGAGTATGGTTTAACCTCTGAAACTAAATTGTTCCTTTTACGCTCTCACGCTAGAAAAATTTGAAGGTTATCACCTTTATGTTTGAGTGTAATAATATTTACATAAAGTTCTTTTTTAATATGGAATGTTTTGGAGCAGTTTTCAAAAGGCCAGTTACCTTATCCAAGAAATGGAGACCTTTTCAAGTAATGATCGAGCATCCGTTTACCACCGGTGCTGTTGTATACCAGTCAGTCAAAACAGATATGCCTAATTTAGAGTAAATCTTAATTTTGAAGAACTGCAGAGCCTTTCAGATTATGTAAAATACGGATTTGAAATAAAATAACAGTGTAACCACAATTTTAACAGAGTATCATAATATTTACGAGTCTAAAACGTAAGTTATAATCATGAAAATTACAGAGTCATAAAATTTTGATATTTGCTATAATTAATTGAGATAAATAATGAGTGTGTAAAAGTTTTCATTTGTGGTATTCTTGGAAAAGTTTTGTTAAGCCTTCCCTGAAGAATCAGGAGATTTAAGTAACAAGAACCTTTTAAAATTCGACTGAAATATTGATAGCACTCTAAAAATTCTGATTATTTTCAAAACTTTTGTGCTCGAAATGTGCGTTCTACATTATTTTAAAATTATTTAGCTCAATTTTCGTGATTTATATTTTGCACGTTATATTTCCTTGCTTTAACGTTCTTTCTCTAAAAGCCCGTTTCTATCCCCAATCCTTTTCCTTTTTAAAGGATGGAACATGTAGGATAAAATTATATAAGGCAAAATTCTAATTTGTAACCAATCCATAACCAACATAAACTGTTGGACTAACTGTGACAACAAGGCTGCCCTCTGGTGAGTAGCCAGAGAAGTACTTCAGTAAAAGCCAAGCATCCCACTTGATAGGTTGTATCAGACTCTTTATCTGTAATTTTCTTAAAGTTAAATATAATGTCCGTGTGTAACTTAAACCTGTTAATAAATACTTGTTACACTATACAGGACTCTTCTATGACCCTATCTAAAACGACCCCCACACAAATTTTAACTTACTGTAACTCCTTAATTCTTCATTTTAATACGGGTATTTCCTAGTTTTATTCTAAAAATAGAAACTTGCTTGTAATATTATCTAACTGGGTCCACCATATGATTTTCACATGTCATATGAAGTCACGTGGTGTGCCCATCAGGTATATTTTCAAAACTTTTGGCCATGTTATCGACTTTATATAAATTATTTATGTGCAATTATTTGTATTATGATTATATTGTATGCTTCATATTATAGAGAAAAATATAAGAGTCATAAAACCATCCTTTTAAAAGAGGTCGATTTAGGAATCTCTAAATTAGGTATTAAGTAAAATTTTCCTTCTTGGAATCTTTATCAATCACGTATTTTGCCTCTAAAACAATGTTTTGCGAACCTCAAATTGAAAAGCATCATACAAAATATGTACAGTAATTTCTGAGAAAAATAGAAAACTCTTAAGTTTTGCTCTTAAGTAACTCTTAAGTTAAACTGTACGAAAAACATGGACTTTTTTAAACATTATTTTTATATTTTTTACAATCCTTGTACTTCTCTTGGGAACTTAAACTATGGGCATTTACTGTGGGGCGATACGCAAACTTATAATTTAATAAGTACTGAAGTAGAACAGGAATACTTAACTCGGAATTTGTTACCATGATTTCAGTGTAGCAGAATTTAACAGTAAACGGACACATGCTTCTACTTGCAACTCAGCAGAGCAACTTTATTAACCTTCCGGCACGCGCGTATGCGCAAAATTTACGACAAATTCAGTTTTTAATGCACATTTTTCGCATATCGAAGCTGAGACGTCTGAAGGTAATTTCTATTCCTTCTTTCTACTCTTCCTCAGATCATGGAATGTGCCAACGGGAAGTCATTTGACTTTTTTTTTTTAACTGGGCTTTTGTGCTACGTGGCAGCTTTTTCATAAAAGTTATGACACGCGCGTGGTCGTGTTTTAAAATTCGGAAAATGTTTTTTTCTCAAATATTTTGTTATTTTGTGCTATTAATTGCCGTGCATTATTTTAATCTGAATACATTTGGCTCTGTAAATTTTATATCGGTTTTCATGGCAAAAAAATATGTGCAACCAGCTGATTTTGCTCAGATTCATCAAGAACTACCTGATGAAGAAAAGGAAGACAAGGAAACCTTTGGATGGGAGAACAATAGCGATTTCCATTCCTTATTTTCTTGTATTTCTATTTTTTAGAAATAAATAAAAACATTAAAGTTATTTTAAAGTGTGTTTTTGTAACCTGTAAGAAGTCAATTTCCTTGCAGAAGTAAGTAAAGCTAAACTTACTTTTTTTCCTACCAAAATGTTTTCCTTTTTTATTGCCTATACTTGTCTTTGTGAATATTAAAATTAGCTTCGATTTTAAAATATAATTATTAAATAATAAATTAAAAATGTTCTGTAATGAAATACATCATTGCATTTCCATCTCACTAACATAAGAACTTAAAAATAATTTACTTATATTTGAATGTGATATCATTTATATTTTGCAATAATAAGATTAGTACTTTATTTCTTAACAAATTTATTATCAATATTCACTCATTTTTGTCGTTTTTCGTTTCAAAAACTGTAAAATAACGGATGTCATAAAAAATACGACGCGAGCGTGCTCATGTAAAATTGCCAAACATGCGTGCTGGAAGGTTAAATGTCTGACTCAAAAATCAACTTTGGAAATGCATGCATGAAAATATTCTGTGTGTCGGTATCAAATAACAATCAAAATTAAAAAATTACCACTTACCGTTCAAAAGCTTAACTCAGACTAAACTTCATTGCTAATGCGTGAGGGAAAAAAAAAAAAAAAAAAAAAAAAAAATCAGAATCATGGTTTAATTCAGTGCAGGTAAATCACATAATTACCGTTATCGCATATAATTCTATCTTCTGATAATTTCTTTGCGTTGGTCAACATATACCCTCTTCTGAAGCAAGTTCTTGTGCGCGTGAAATCTGAAGTGACCGGATAGAAAGCATTACATCAACTGATTACAAATTTACAATAAATCGATCTAGAATTCAAATTGATTGCTAACTTATTAACATGACACAAAATCGCTTTGTTTGAGCATATACATTAAGTTCACTTGTTAGGTCAAATTTTAAGTTTTCTTGCTTTTTAACAGCAGGCATGCTTAGTTTGCTCTGAAAAGCTGTTCAAATTCTTGCGTCTTCTTCTAACTACCTTCTTTTTCTCTTTAAAAATTCAACGTTTATTTTTACTTTTCATACAATATACCTTTAGCTGAAAAAAAAACTATTTCGAGTAGTAAACATGAAAATGAAAGAATGTAGCCACTTACTAGAAGTTTCATAAAAAACTTCAAATCTTCTACATTATTCCATTCTTTAATATCCTTCTCTTTGCTATAGGCATTTTGGGAACTTTTTTTAAGCAATTCGTCTCTCAGAAACTTTTGATAGAGACCACATTCTCGAAATTTAGATATCGCAGAATTCAGTCTTTCTGAACAGCAAAATTCTTTACTAAATACAATGCCAACATACCCCGATAAAAGCACATCATCTGAGATATAAACTTCTTTCCCAATTTCTGAACCAAAATCGTAAAGTAGATTCGTTTCAGCGGCAATAATAGCAGACGTTTTATCTAAATTCTGAGAAAGTGACTCATCTCCATTCAGTTTCCAATTATATCTTTCAATATATTCTGCTAGAGCTCTCATTTCCTTACGTTTAGCACTTTTGAGCAAGCTTAAATGAACTGTTTTGTCTATTACAAAGAATTTATAGTTCCCATTTCTGACTGCTGCTTCCAGCTCTATAAAATTCCTTACGGGTAATAATTTTAAAGGCACTGTTAGAAAAGAAGATAAAACAGCTTTATAACAAGATGATAAAACGAAAGCAAAGATTATCCAAGCTATAATAAGTATTTTTCTTTTTAATGAGTTAGCTTCGATGGTTAAAGGTTGTCCCGTTATGGAGCCTACCATTTGAAAGAAAAGTTCAACAGAACTGAATGATTCTATTGAAATGATATGAAATGAAATAACTGCAAGGCTTAACGTGACGAAGGAACTGATCCAAATGGTAGACTGGAAAGTATGCAAGTAGGCATTTGCTTTTGATGCTAATCCGGGTATGCGTGCTACGAATTTTATGCTATCGGAGAAATAGTATTCACTAATATTTAGTGCCTCGAATCTTTGATGAGTGATGCCAAGTGCACACAAAGCCATATCAGCTTCTTTTCTTTGAACCATTCCTATGATACCGGTCCAGTTTCCATCCTGTTGCAAGCGTCCCCATTCTCTGTCTGGAGGAGTAAGCAACTCGTAGCGAAATCCTAGGGCTTCGGACAACGTCTGCAAAAACCTGGCTTCAGTTCCTGAAATGGAATAGTTGCTAGCGTTGCCATTAATTATGAAAAACGGGGGAAATGCTACTACGGCAATCTTTAGAAGATTTGGAAAAGGCATACTTTAAAAAATGTACCATCAGCGTTTGCAAACTGAATCACTATGCTCTTTCTAACTTGCTGTTATTTGTCTATTATTCCACTGATTACTTTTACTGTGAATGCTTTCGTGATTTTCTTAACATAAGTGCATGCCTATATAATTCAACTCTTTTTTCACGAAATAATGGTTTACTTAGTATGAGCACTTAAAAATGGCGTCTCACGAAAAAAGCAAACGAATATTTTAAACTTCTTGTTAGAATTCGCTTTCACCGATAATTTAACCGTATACATTTTTTCTTCAGTGAATAATTTGTGCTTTGCATTCAAAGAATTTTTCTTCTCCTCGCTAGCTCGATCACTGGATCTTGTTATTCCATATCGATCTTTGGTGAATGACTGTACTTACGGGTAGTGCTTAAGTCGTTTCATATTTAACGCATACCCGACTGGCATTTTCGTTCCTAATACTTCTAAGCAATAGCTTTAGCAAGCAAGTCGAATTATGAATTATTTGCCATAGATTTTGGTTTACCGTAGCATTTGTAAAAACTTGTCGTTTATTTGAAATAAGTTATCAGGAGGGAGAAATTCAAATAGCATTCTTTATTTACCAAAACTGCATTCACAAAGAAAGACAGTTAAGAAAATCTTAACCTATGAAATGATTAGTGAAAGCAAAATTTCGTTCTTGCATTTGAACAAAAAGGTCATTCGAGTATTTTCCTGGAAACAATGTGTAAGAGCGAATATCACTTTTATGAGCTTTTCAGGCTCCGTATAATCCTATTTTTTAAAATCCTTTACAGTTATTTATGCACTCGTAGGCAAAATAAAGTGAATTTGCAAGTTATGTCTATTTTTACCAAAGGTAGTGAACTAAAGGTACTAATTATGCCGCCGAAGAATTAAGCAAATATTCAGAGTTGAATACGTAAGCATACACTTGCGTATCTGCAAAGCTGTAATTGTTGATGGGATATAATCGCCCAAGTTTTCGGCGATTTGTGTGCTCGTACTCCTTCACGACATTCGCCGTGTTTCTCGCAAGTATTGGGTAAATTTTATAAGATATCAGGTAAAATGAGTAGCCACAAATATATGCATGACGTAATGAGATGGAGAATTGTAGGTAGATTGGAGGTAGTCTAATGATAAACGCGGGTGTCGACAGAACTCAGTGTAACACACAGTGTCGTTTGCTATTCGTGGAAAAAGTTTCAGGATAGTGGATCCATATGGAGAAGACTTGGACAAGGTCGACGAAGATCCGCAACGACGAATGAGGATCGTCATTTGGCGCTTTCAGCGCCGCAACACAGAACTGCTACAACTTCACGTGCATTGTATGCTGCCACTGGAACCTGAGATTTACGATCTGCAGTTGTCTGAAGGCTTCATGAGACGGGCCGTATGCCTAAAAACCCGCTTTTTGTGTCTTGCTCACTGAAGCGCAGAAGAGAGCGCGTTTAACATGACGCAGATAACGTGCGCCTTAGACCAGACTACAGTGGAACACCTTGAGTTTCACAGATGAGTCAAGATTCAGCCTGGACACTGATTCTCAGCGTACTTTTGTCTGAAGAGATCCTGGGACACGATACCATCGCTTTCTCTTCAGGCAAAAGGATCATTACAGTGATGGAGATGTAATGGTTTGAGCACGCATTATGCTGGACCGTTGCACATCCCTCCATATTTTTGGTAAAGGCTGTTTGACTGCTATGAGGTATATAGAGAGAATCTTAAAGCTCTATGATAGACCTTTCAGGGACACAGTTTGCTCCGAGTTCCTGTTAATGGACGACAACCCTGGTCTACATACGACTCAGCTGGTAGCCGATTCCTGAAGATGTTCGCCGCATGGGTTGACCAGCCACATCTCCTAACAGTACAGCAAGTCTGAGACGCTCTTAGGAGGGCCATCTCGGAGCTGAAAACTGGCTTGCTGCATAAGTGGAATCGACTTCTATACAGACTCCTCAACTGCCTCCTGTTTAGTATGCCGTCAGTTTGCGCGACCTGTGTGACTGTGAAAGAGGACCTCACCCTATATTATATTTATTTTCAGTTGTCGATAAATGTATTTTCATAGAAAACCTCATTAAAACCCGCCCATCAGTTTTTCAGAAATTCCACTCAATGTGCAAATTTTCTTTATTTTGCGCAGTAGTGAATTACGTTTGCGGCTCGTTATTTTAATACTTTGGCTAAATTTATTTGTAACATGATTCTTCTTTATTTTTTGTTTTCCAATGGCGGGCACTTGCCTATGACGGCATTGGCCACGCCTAAGGCCAGAAGTGGTGGGTATTTTGTTGTGGAGGTACCTAACAGGCAGCCACCGTTATCTCCTATACAAGGATAGACAATTTTACATTCATGCCTTCTCCGGGATTCGAACCCGGCCCTTTCAATATTGTAGTCAGCTCCCCTAACCACTAGACCGTCTGGGCGGCTATTCTTCGATAATTACTGTTTGCCACATTTTAAATTTAAATTTGTATTTGTTGATAACAGGTATCATTAGTTCTGTTATTAATAATATCTGTTTGATGTTTTTCGATAATGCTTTTAATAAAAGAACATTTTACTTTATACTTATATTTACAAAACTGATTGAGTTGAAATCGAAATACGGAAAACATTGGTATGTTACTTCAGAAGTGATCGGATTTTGTGTCGAAATACCTATGTTAGAACAATGCTATATATAAATCTAATATATATCTTAAGTCGCCCTTCGCGCTTTCGAGACATGGAAAACGCTAGCTAAATTTCGACAATCAGTCCAGTAGAACCGGAGCTCCAGAGCTATAGAACTATCTTTTTTTTTTTTTTTTAAAACAAGGTGTATCTAAAAGTCCAGTAATTTCATAAAAGTCGGTTTGATCTTTTGTCAATTCGTCCGTTTTTACTGGTAGAAATATAGATTGTACGGAATTGAACAAATAACATATAAAAAGAAAAGTTGAGAAAATCATCATGTGAATTATTACATGTTTTACCATCATCCTTTTCGATTTTTAACTGCCTAGAAAATTTTATTTTTTCAGAATTTATAAATGTAGCAAATATATTCAAGAGATAGTCTCGATGCAATGTAAAACTCGTCTTGCTCTATAATACACTTTTCATATACTTTTATTTCTCATGGTTAGCGGATATTGCTTTGCGTGATATGAATTCTTCCATCAGATTTGCTTATTGAGATAAAAGAAATAAACCAAAGCAGGCTACATTCTTTTACGTTTTAAATCTTATGCAAATAGTCTCTTTTTATGAACCTCCTGCCAATTTATATACGTAGAAAAGAAAGGTAATGTTTTTGCTCCAAAAATTCGATAGTGATTCTCCAGTGAATAAGCATGCATTAGAATCCCCACTAGGACAACGCAAGGAAATAAGTCACGCATTAGGAAAACATAGGAAAATAAGTCAGTTATTGCTTATGATCCGCTGCTGTAATTCTATGTTATGATGACAAACAGTTAATCTAGTGCCATAATTTCGAACTCATCGTTTACCTATATCTTCAAGGCTTGTTTGTAGTAAAATTATGCTTGGAAACTCAATCACAATAACAGACGCATTATTTAGAAGAATATTTTATCAAAATGGCTACTTACAATTGCTTTCGTTCTTTCTTTTCTTAACCAAAATATCTTGTCATATATAACAAAACACCACGGTATTATGAGACCTGAAAGTTTTTGAACAGCGTACCATGCTGCAAAATGTATATCCTGCTGTAAAAACATTTGTTTGCCTATTTTACAAACTTTGAGCGTAGGGAGGGGATGTTATCATCTAGAAAGGATAAAAAATGATGATAAAAGTTGTAATATTATAAGGTATTTCTCCCGCCTTCTTTGCATGCCTTCTTGGTGTATTCCTAATTTTTCAAAATACCTAATGTCTCTACAATATGTCGTGCATTGAATTTCGTAGTTTTCGCTTTTGCGTGCTCTTTTATTAACCCTGTGGTTTCTACAGCTCTACCAGAAAATCCTGAAATAAAAAACGAGCTACAGAAAAGGACAGAAGAGCAAACTGGCAAGCGCTTCTATGCTGTTGCTTCCACTTATCGATGGTATGTATGCGCTGAGTATCAATACTTCGGATGCACTTATCAATACGTATGCTAATCAAAGTTTTCCTTCTTTTATGAGTAAACAATCATACTGAGCTAGAATTCGCATTTTTCAACAGCAGAAAAATCGCCCGTTGATCGAAATTTTCTTAACAGAAGTCCGATGTAAGTTGCCGCCTAACCGATACAGTGGTTAGCATCGCTGACTGCGGTGCCGAAGGACCCGGGTTTAAATCCTGGAGAAGGCATGGAAGTTTGTAAATGTATAGTGTGGTGCAGAGGGGTGGCACTCTAAATATACAGCGAATAGGAAGTCCTCTCGTGTAAATGGAAGGGGAGGAGGGTGGAAGACCTTCAGACCCGTTTCTCCCATCAAAACTGGGGGCGGAACTTAGGTATATCGCACTGTCACCGGAAACGTACTCAAGGCTGTTGCCAACGGCACGCTTAACCATTTGCGGCACAGTGTGTACGGTCTGGACACACCTCAAAATTTCCTTCTGTACGCAAGAAAAATTGAATGAAAAAGGATTTATAAGTTACTCTGAACCTTCTTTATTTATAGGAGATGGCAGCTCAATACAAACCAGTCCATATATTTTAGCCATGTTTAGTTTTTTAAGACCCTCATTTTTCAAAGAAATCTTCCAGATTTTTTTAGGGTATAAAAGGAATTGTTTGAAAAGAAATTTCTATGTTATTTTTTGGGTGTATGCTAATCTCCTTATTCTGTATTAGTTTTAAATTTTTACCTTGAAATCTTGCCTAAAATCCAACGGTGAACCCTAGGTGTGCCCAGATAACCTATCGGGCTCACCGATAACCTAGGACAACTGAGAGTCTGTGTTCTTCGTTTCTCCGCATCTCATTGGTCAGTTTACAACAATGCTCGTTTCAGCACTCTTTTCGAAGCTCTATTCAATCAGTGTGCCTACTTTGGGCACACCCACAGAATTAAAAGATAAGTGCTATCTTCACAAAATTTTACTTGTGTACTCCTCTAGGCCTAATTAGACTGCCTACCTTTATCAAAATTACAACTTTAAAAGGTAGCGTGCCGGAAAGGGTTAATCTAGCACTCCTTGCTACGGGGAAAAATGAAAACGATCATGAAATAATCTCTTTAAAAGCTGAAGGGGAAATCGGATTGGAATTTAGATCATTAATAATGGCAGAACAATTTTATGAAAGTTCCAATTCTCCTGCTGAAGAAGATTCTGTAGTCAAACCTTCAAAACTTGTACTGCAAATTTATGAAAATTACCACCGATTGCTCTTCTTTAAGCTTTCTAACAATTAATATTCAACTCTTTATATCCGCTGTTTCACTATAGAGACCATGGAGGTAAAAGTGGAAGGAAGGATTGGCTAAACCGGCATTAGAAGTGAAGCATCACTCCGAAGCTTCGGCCACCAGATGGGGTATTTTTTGTTTACATTCAGAAGCTCGCTTAACAGCGCTCTGATAGTATTTCGACACACGACAGTTCCATACAAATCGAAAAACGAAATCAATCAATACAAATCGAAAATTTATTCATGTGCTTGCAAAAGGCATGTATCTGCATTTAACAAAATGCGTAAATATTTATTAAATTATTTATGAATGTATTTGAAATGAAAGATTTATTCATTCATAAACAACTGTGAAAATTATAAGGTATTTCTCCCACTTCCCTAGTGTGCCTTCGTGGTGTAGTGGTTCTGCACACTGACCCGGTATTTCAGAGGTCCGTGGTTTGATTCCCGGCGAGGCGGTTACTTATTTTTCATCTCTCTGTCTTCCAAAAAATGGTAATGACTCCAGAAGTTACTATGAAAAAATCTAATTATTAAATGTATCTAAATTTATAATGATTATAAATATTATCTAAATATGTAATAACCTTAACATTGAATTGTAAACATAAATTGACATCCTATTGACTAATACGTTATAAAACTTGTTAAGCAAGAATTGTTCGTACTGGAATGCAATCTGTTAAAAGGTATTGTAAAGGAATTTTTATGAGAAGCGTACTTAAGAAAGAAATAAAGAAGAGTTTTGGAATATGTATTGTTGAAACTAAGGTAAAAAAAAATATGATAAGTATAATTAAAAGAATTATTCCCCTTACATTTTATAATAACTCAGTTACAAGTTTTAAATAATATTTAAAAAATAATCTTTATTGTATTCTCTTTCAGAAATATTTAGAGAAAGTTAAGTACTATTTAAAGTATTTTGCTATTAAAATAAAAGGTGCTCTATTTTGAAATGGACCGAATAGAGCATTCATTATAAATTGACTTTTATTTAAAAGATGCCTCAGAAGCTAAAACATCATGTCATATTTGAGAAAGTATTTTAAAAAGAAGCTCTGTAAATAGAAAAGATCGCTATAAATAGAAATATGCATAAAGCTCTATAAATAGAAATATGCATAATTTTAATATTAATAATACAGTAAACTTTGATCTTAATTTTTGTAATCGTTATTCAGAACAGAATTACCTTAGAATACAGAATAAAATAAAATCGAATTACCTTAAAATTTCTTTCTAATGTAATTAACGAAAATTTGTGAAAATATTTCATTCAAATTAAACCATTCTGAGCAAACTGTTCTGTGAAAAGTATAGCATTTAATTCCGTTCAGAATGAAATGTTGTTTAAAAATGTATTCTTTTCATATACTTAGAACTCTGAAGTATTGTAGAAAAAGAAAATATATACATTTATATGCATATTTACGCCGTAATTACAAAATATTTACATCTGATCGTGTCAAAACCCATTGAACTTAATGGTAAATTACCTAATGTTTTGGTCACCAATGAAGGAATCGAAAGTGCTTCAAAGCAGGATGTGGGAAACCGGTTTAGGGCCACTCCATCTAACTTCCTGCCTCCATGGTAGAGACATTAGGTATTTTTTTAAAGCAGGAGAGATGAAAAATTAGCAAGGCCCTCACCGGGATTCGAACCACATACCTCTCGAATACGTGATAAGTGTACTGACCACTACATCATAAAGGTCTGCTAAGAAGGCGGGAGAAATACCTTATATACTCCCCCCTTTTAAAGGGCGACTGGGGATTAGGGGACCTTATCGCCAAATCCTGGTGGTGGAGAATCATCATCCACCCCCTTTTTTTTAGTTCGGGCGCCACTGTAGAGATATTAGGCTGTTTCGAAGCAGAAGGAATGAAAAATGAGCAATGCCCTCGCCGGGACTCGAACCACGGACCTCCCGAATACGCGCCGAGGGTGCTTGACCACTCTTTCTAACTTTGCCTTTTAGAACTCAGTATTTAAGGAGTGTTGAAACCCCCAAATCTTCAAAAAATTGCGATTTCGAATTTTTGCATTTTAAAATTCTCTACACTTTTATTATTCTGAAAATACCATTCTTTAATCTCTATGAAAATTAGAACTGTAAAAAATCTAGTTTTAATTTGTCATCGACTACTTTGATCAATGAGGAATTTTACACAAAAATGCGTTTTTCCCCAAACGTGATTTTATTATATTCGATGTACCTTTTCTCAGGAACAGGTATCTAAAATTTTAATGGCTTATTTATTAGGTTTCCTAATATTTACTGAAATGAGCTTCTTGTGATAAACTAAGAAAAAAAAAAAAAAAATTGAAGCAATTTTTTTGTGTGAGAAAAGGGCTAAATCTTACTATGCCTAACAAAATATTCTGTAAATTACTCTAAAATTCAAAGTGTTTCAAAAGCTCATTTCAGTATAATCAGATAGGTATACTTTAATTACACAAAAATTTTAAGCGTGTATCTACAGCAGATTTTGAGAAAAGGTGCATCGAAAATGACCGATTTAACATTGCCGGTATAGAGGTTGCTGATATCCCTTAAACCTTTTCTCCTACTGGTAGAATTCGCATTCCTTCACGCGCGCTACCAAATTTAAATACTCTGACACTGACAATTAGAGGAATGAAAGCTTATAGCAAAGAAAACATAAACTTAGCTGGTTAGTCAAAATAAATATGAGTCTTTACAAGTTACAAACCGAAAAAATTCCCCTTATCACATTTGTTTCTGGAAAAAAGTCGCCAAACTGCACCCAGGTGTTTGCGTGAATACGTAAGTACCCAAAAAATAAAGTGTAAATTTTCAGTGGTCGTTGTTAGTTAAAAAAAGGAGAATGTAGAAAAGGTAGAAGGAGGGAACGGTGGAGTTAAATAATAAGAAGAAATACAATACAAGCCGCCTAATGTGATTACTGTTAATGTTATTATTTGGATATTGTTATCGAACTGCCCTTTTTTACAGGGAAGCAAGGGAAATATATCGCTTATTGGGATCAACAATTCTGTTAATACAATAAAATTACTGTTTTTTTTTTTTTTTTTTTTTTTTTTTTTTTTTTATATAGCTGCTTTGGGAACTAGTAACCAGAA
Organism: Stegodyphus dumicola; assembly: GCF_044657685.1. NCBI lineage: Eukaryota > Metazoa > Arthropoda > Arachnida > Araneae > Eresidae > Stegodyphus > Stegodyphus dumicola. Next base: position 1,241,594 of record NC_140769.1, on the reverse strand, counting down.
AGTTTTTGTTGCCACAAATATTTTTGTAATTTAACCCGCTTTGTAACAAAATGTTTCGTCATGTTTCCACCTTGCGCGCATATTTTAAAAATGGCTAGTGGTACATACTTGAAATTAAATGGAATTCTTTATACGGGCACTATCTTCTAACGGAATCCAAAATCTGATGAATATTTTAATATTAAAAAATTTTATGCATGAAAACATTACAGATTTTTTTAATAAAATACATTTTATAATCTCAACTTCAAATAAAATAAAAATTGAACATGAAATTCTTAGAATTTTTGTTCACAGTCGTTTCCAAATGCTATAAAACCTATATATTATATATGGAATTAAATGATAAATATGGAATTAATTTATGCAACAGAATGTTTTAAACTGTGTGCTCAAGGTGGAAACATGACGAAACATTTTGTCACAAAGCGGATTAAATTATAAAAATTTTTGTGGCAACACAAACTTTATGGTTACTAGTTCAGAAAGCAGCTATATTATGTAGTCAGCTGTAAAAAGTTGGAAGTAATTGCTTTTAAAATCAATAAGTTATCCCAATTCTTGCAACAGTCACATATTTGAGGATCTTATGGGTTAAGGTGTATGAGTCCCCTTAAACTTGAAAAAGGTCGCCAAATAAAGTCAAAATACACTGTAGGCCATTGCAACACTAGGAAGGATTGATCTGATGTACGTCAAAATCACAAGAAAGGAAGAAGACGTTGGGATATGTAAATGTTTAGTATTTCAGCGCATTAAGACAACACAGGGGGCGGGGTAAACGACATCTGAAGCAGTGCTTAAAAGAAAGGTCTTGCATTTCTCATTCGGAAAGCGCTTTCTAAGGCGGAGTTTGGTTAGAATACGGTGTTATACATTGAACAAGAAGAAGAAAGGCTTACCAGCACGTTTCGAAATTCGATAGGATCGTTGCCTATCGAAGGTGTAGATTATCGTTCCGTGATATCGCCGGTCGCACTGGTCGACATCCAACCACTGTCATGCAAATAAATATGGAATCAGTGGAATGGTGAGGGTCATACTGAACGGCATGCGGAATCTCAAATCCCTCCCATGACAAACGCTAGAGAGGACAGACATATTGTGAGGTTAGCTCTGTAAAAACCGTACGACCACATCACGGACCATTAGTCAGGAAATAAGCATGTTAGCAGTACGTCCAATATCAGCTCGTAAGGCGCGTCGACGTTTGCAGCGGCGTGGACTATCAGCAGGGTGACCATTAATTCAACTTCCGCTTACAATGCAGCATAGAGAGCGTCACAGCCACTGTGGGGAACCAAACGACAATACTGAGTACTGGATTGGCAGAATGTCGCCTTTTCAAACGAGTCCCGATTGCATATTTCACAAGTGCACATCAGCGTAGCCATTGAACGAGGAGTTTCGAAAATGGACCAATGAGCTGCTATTGCTCTTGTGACGCTAAATCTTCGTGCATGTGAGCGTATGTTGTTTACGTTTTAATTTGCATTTGTTTCGCAGATATGGTGTTAATAGTAGAAAATCTCCCAGTACTTTCGTTTTCTGAGTTTGATTAATCGCTGACATTTCACTTACGCGATTTTTATCACTCATTAATATTAGGATTGATGTTCACGGCATATTACGTGGATTAAGCAAATTCAAGTGTATATTTTTTTTTTAATTGAGCTGAGAATGACTGAAAGTGTCACAATGAATCTAGTGTTTTCTTATTTCAGTGCTTGCATTCTTTTGATTTTCAAAGTGTAAGATTCAGAACACATATGATATGATTATATCCATTGTTAACATTAAAAATTATATATGAAAAAATTGACCTGTACTCATTGTGAATACGATAAATTCACTCTGTTTGTGTATGTTTTTCTTGTGTAGACAGTACATTTCAAAGTGAGCATTAATTAAATGTGAAATTTAACGCACTAAATGTATACGAATGCAAAGTAGTAAAGTTCACTTTGAATAAAATTCTGCGTTGGCTATTATTATAGAACATCTTTTTCATGTAGACTGCAATAAAAAGTGCTGACTTCTATTTACATATATAATTGGTGTAAATATTTTTCTCATACGCATAGTTTTATGTAAAGACTGCATTTGGGCTCAGATGTGTATCACACATTTCTTTCTTCATCTTATTTACCGCTCATTAAGTAATATTTCACATCGATATTTTTGCGAAGTATCCAACATGTGTTTGTATTTATTTCAAACACGTAGTGAAATCTTCATAATTTCCTCTATTTGATCTAACTTCGCAATGAAAAGTTTCAGAAGCAATCGACGATGCTTTAATTATTTTGTACAGAAAATCGCGTGGCAGAATATTTTCAACCATTTTGCTTAAATCTTAAAGCACGCGAAAGGTCATGTGACATGACAGAAATATTACTGGATGCTCATTGGTCCAGGTGTCCGCCGATAACATCGCGGACGAAAACGTCGCGGAGAAAACAACGCAAGGCGAAAACGTCGCGCTACAAAACATCGTGGGAGAAAACATCGCAAAGAGAAAACATCGCAGTTCTAAACCATCGAGGTACAAAACATCGTCGTCGAAAATAATGTGGTTCAGAAACTTCGCAGTTTAAAAACATCGTCGTCGAAAATATCGTGGTAAAAAATAAAGTATCTACAGATCATCGCATGACGATAACATCGCACACATGCTTTTTTCAAGTTTTAATAACTGTAAATGGATATTTCCATAATGATTTGTGCGCGCAAGATGTAAAGAAGGATAATTTTTACTTTGACATTTTTTTATTAAGTAATAAATTTTTACTAAGGATTAAGAAGGCAACTTAAGCATAGAAAAGTTGCATTAATCTTCTATGCTTAAGTTTTATTCTTATTTTCTCAGCAAAAATTTATTAGCTAATAAAAAATATGAAAGTAAAAATTGATCCTTCTTTCCATCTTGAGCTCACAAATCATTATGGGAATATCCATTTGCAGTTATTAAAGCCTGAAAAAAGCATGTCTGCGATTTTATTGTCATGCGATGATTTGTAGATACTTTATTTTTTACCACGATATTTTCGACGACGATGTTTTTAAACTGCGAAGTTTTTGAACCGCTTTATTTTCGACGACGATGTTTTGTAGCTCGATGTTTTAGAACTGCGATATGTTTTCTCTTTGCGATATTTTCTCCCACGATGTTTTGTAACGCGACGTTTTCGCCTTGCGTTGTTTTCTCCGCGACGTTTTTGCCGTGATGTTTTCGGCTGTAACCATTGGTCCATCCTAGAAGCCACTCCCTCGGTGGCTACACAGATGTGCACTTGTGAAATATGCATCCCGATTTTATGTGCAGTATTCTGATGGCTATATACGTGTGTGGAGTGTCCGAGGAGACCGCACGTCACCTGCTTACATTCGATATCGGCATAGGGATCCTGCAGCTGGTGTGATGGTTTGCGAAGCCAACTGGGTGCACGACACGCACATCTCTAGTTCGGATCGAGGGTAATTTGAACGCAGATGGCTACATTTCTGACATCTTATGCCCAGTGGTTGTTCCCTATCTTCGAGTCTCCCAAACGCCATGTTCCAACCAGATAATACAAGTTCATGGGTTGCTGAAAGACTGCCCGTCACCACTCTCCAGCTAAAATCGTTCATGAAGTGGGGCATACACTTGAAGCAACATGGAATGAGTTTCCCATTTCTGTCATCCAAGCGCCAAGCCCAGTTTGACTCCATTCCTGATGGGGTAAGGGCAGCTGTTTCTACTAATTTCGCACCCTTGTAAACCTCCAAAATGTTTACAAATTTAATCATTTTGTCTTCATGCCATACCGTTTTAGGTGCAATAAATATCTTTTTTGTATTCGCCTTCCTTCATGGTGTTGCAATTTTAATGGCCAACGGTGTAGATTTATGAAATTTGTCAATTGACAGAGGATATTAGCTAGATAAAGAATTAAGTGACGAAACAACTTGGATTCGAATTTAAGCAATTAGTCAATCATTTGAAACAAGGGGGGGGGCAAAAATACGGCAAACTCAGTTAGCGAAATTTGTGGATAACTCTACCGATTTTGAGAGTGATCGGACATAGGTCCCTCTTCTTCAGGAGCAAGAAAATATTTGCAATTTTTTCCCCTCCTCCTACTGGAAACAAAAATTCTCTGCTAATTTTTGCCTAGTTTAAAATTTTACATTGCCATTTTCTCTTCTAATGAAGTAAATATAACTTCTGAGTATAAATGGTACAGCAAACGATCAAATAATTTCCAGAAATGTTATGAATCGTTCAAAAATGAATTTTTGCTTAGAGGCATTGTGAAAAGTACATAAACAACTTTTGTCTTTTTTCTAATTTAAATGGAGGGGAACTACTTGTACGTTTCTAGTTTTATTCAAATTAAAGTAATTAAATTTCATTGCCGCTTTGAAGGGCATTTTTTCTCGTCGTAAACGGTGCAGATGTGAAAATACCCGTCAAAAACGGGATGATATCAAGTGGCAACCTCATTTATAACCTTAAGCAAATACAAAAATTTCGAAAGTGTAAGTGAAACTTCGAAAGTAAAATTAATACTTTCTTTTTGTTGCCAAAAAGAAAGTATTAATTCAAAGAAACTGCTAACGAAATTCGTTTTATACTGCCTGACTTGAAACCGAATTATTTTTTCACATTTCGATATTTATTTGGTCAGAAGATTCACGATTTTGCATTTTACTTCTTTGTACGAGGTCAAAAGGAGGTATTGCGATCGCGAAAGATTTCGGGTATTATATTTTAACGAAAATATTCATTTTGACAGCTATCGAATGCAATTTAACGATGCTTTTGCGTGACACCTGTACGTAAGGGCACAATAAAGGATTCTTTTTCTCCAAACGAATTGTAAAACTGATTTAAAATGGATTCAAAAGAGATTTTTCTCGTGGCGTCTTTACCTATCTCATATAACTCGAAAACGATTGTACGTATCTCGTATAATTCGAAAACGATTACTTATCTCATCGATACGTTTACTCATGTAAGTATATCGTATATCGACTTAAGGATATTGCATATCGTATAAGTATATCCTATATCGATATAAGGATATTGTCCATCGCATATCTCATAGGTATCGATTACATTATTATATAATTGATACGTATCTCATATAACTCGAAAACTATTGTACGTATTTCATATAACTCGAAAACGAGTAGCCTTAAAACGTTGCAATTTCTGTATATAAGAACTGCTTTTATTTATTCTTACATGATTGTAAATTGCGCATTTTTTGCTTTAAAAATGATTGAATTATGTTGTTCTTATTTTCCGGTTAAGGTTTTAATGCTTTTAGTTAAACTACATGTTATAGTTGTAGAACTATCAATAGTTTAAAAGTTGTTTAAGTAAGGCAAAGCCTAGTTTTTTTTTTTTTTTTTTATCATAGCAGCCATATTGGTTTACACTTGATACTTAGCAGAATAGTGGATTTGTTGCCAGTCTAGAAAAACTAAACCTCGTAACAACACAGACAACTCCGTCGTTTATTATTGCGGATTATATTAAGCTTCACCCATTCTAGAATTATCATATGAGTTATTAAATTATCCCATATATTGCCCACAACTAATTCAATTTCTACTCCTTCAGTGTCTTTTTGGCGAGTGGGAACAAAAGTCAACTTTAAGTTTTGTGCACCAAAAAATCTGTCTTCTTTCCGCTGGTCGAATTGCTTGTTTTTGCGTAGGAACTGCAATTCTAAATGTAAAAAAAAATTAAATTGTTTTAACTATATTTGGTGTTTTTTTGTTTTTCTATATCTTTTAATTTTTTTATACAGGTATTTTGAGTTTTTATTTATTTTTGTTTTGTCGCGAATTGAGAGCTCTATTAATTGAATGAGAAATATATATCTAATGGAATTCGAGGAAATAAGTTTCAATGAAATGCAGCAAAAAATGTTTACAATTTAATATTCCGTGCAAGGAAGTCGTGTGGTGTCCGCATTAGATATTTTATTAATAATCTAATTCTCCAGCGTGATGGTATGAATACCTAAAGATCTGCAATTCAAAGACTAGTATTTTAGTCGGCTGGTCCGTAGTCCACTACCAGAATCTGTCATATTTTTCAGTCGCATAATCCAGGCCAATCTTGCGCGCACTAGAATATTCTTCAATCATCGCTGGCCTTAATCAAGATTGGATAGTCTGCATATGCAAGAAAAAGAGCTTTCAGATATGGGGACTTTGGGGCAATTCTAGTGAAATCAACAAGTATTTTCTATGCTGAACTAGACCAGTAATTCACCTTTCCGAATTTCACATTTGACTCCATAAATGAAGTGCAGATTTGGAAAATAGGCCTCAAATGCATCTGACTATTTTTAATTATTACATGTATTATTAGTTTCGAAACTCATTTCCGTTTATCATATAACTAGCAAGATATCTACTGATGATTTCATATCAACACTAGCGGAAGTATCCGATGCCAGTTAGGTTAGATTGATAGTAATGCATCCAACAACAGAGAAAACGATACCGCTGTAATCTTTCTCCAATAACGATGCAAAAAGTACGATTCAGAGTCGTACATTTTTCAGTCTCATGCAACACGGTTTTTTTAAAAAAATTCCATAGAATTTTTCACAAAAATTTTCCACATAAAAATAAACTAATTCTCTCTCATTATATCCGCAGCAACGGCACGCAGTTTTTAACGATTTTCGCCTTTCTAATCAAATGGTCATAAAAGCTCAAGTCCATCCAATATTTCACCTATATTCAATTTAGTCGATTGAATGTCGCAAAATATTTATCAGAATTCCTCAGAATTCAATAACGCGAATAAACAAACAAACACCCAAACAAACATTCTTCTTTATATACATGTGATGTACCAGCTTTAGTCGTAGCTTAAATTATCAGACGATAAGTTAAAAAAAAAAAAAAAAACAGGATCTATTCAGGAGAAATAGCAGTTACAAAAATCAGATATCCAGAGTAAATAAAAAGAATTACTAATAACTTTTTGTAAGAAGTTTACTGCATCGTGATATTTAAGAGAAAGCCCCCGATATTCTTTTCCGAAGTCCTTTTATAGCCTCTGGAAAGGCGGAGCTTCAAAGAAATGACGTCACCCAATCCAGTTCGCTTTAAATATTTCCAGAACATTCTATAACTGTACGTGTAGAAAAGGCGGGAAAAACAACTTGACTACGGGGCTGTGAATTTAATTCCACGTACTTTCAAATAAGAGACCGTCGCCATTAAAAATGAAAAGAACATACAGTTAGGATTTTAAGTGTATTCTTGACTATGGAATTTTATTATTACATACATATATACAGATTTTGTAAAACTTACAAATTTTTGATTAACAAACTCTACGATTTGACAGCCAGCAGTAACAAGACTTTTCGAAATAAAGTATTTTTATCTCCAACGCGGCAGACTGTTGCCACTCGGAAAAAAGAGTGCGAAAATGATTGTTTTCAGAGTTTGTAATTAATATCTCACTTGATTAAAGTCGTACGAAGATGGCAACAGTCGAAATGGCTTCCCACGAATGTTTGAAATCGGGAATAATGTATTTAATGTTTGGCAATGTGGTTTTTATTTCATTCCAAAACTCAGAAAATTTTTATTAACAAACTCTACGATTTGAAAACGAGCAGTGGCAACGCTTCTCGAAATGAAGCAGATTTTTATCTCCAGCGTGCGAGACTGTAGCCACTCGGAAAAAATGGTGGTGTATTTAATTTAATTATGGCAAAGCACACTAGGGCTATCTGCCTAAGAGGAGGGATGCCTTCGTGGAGGACTTTCTAAGGGAAACTAGCTCGTATACACGTTACACATGGGGAAAACCACGAAATCGCCCATGCAGCCAGCCCGTTCGCGGGATTCGAACCTCGGACCGAACTACCAGTGTTCAGCGGCTTAACCGCTCGGCCGCTGGTGGGTCGAAAAAAATGAGGGCGAAAATTAGCGTTTTCAGAATTTTTAATTAATACTCTGATTTTAACAATTTTTTACTTGAAAAAATAGTGGACGTCGATCTTTCCCTTAACCCAGGAAAGAGTTGTAGAAAGTTTATTGATGATAGCTATAGTAGTGACTGAGATTATCGCGAAAAAACACACACACAGACATACTTTATAGATAAAGATTAACCAACCAATATGAGAAGTTAAAAAATAAACAAGTAAACGTTTAATTCTTTCTTGAGTAAACGATCGCGCTATGCCTACTACCAATCTCTCTATATTTTTATATTGCAAAGGCTATACATCATTGGTAATGATATTTGTTTATGAAAAAAATACAAAATTAGAATTATGAAGAGACAAAACAGTAATAAAACTCATTAAAAAAATGAAAGGTTTCGGATTTTACATTAAGCTCAAAGTGGTTTTTTTTTTTTTTTTTTTTTTTTTTTTAGTAGTCCCAAAGGGATTTGAATCCCGAAGGACTATTAGTTTCGTTTTTTGTTCATTTTTTAGTCCAAAGGGGCTTTTTCCCTGAAGGACTATTGTTTTCGTTTTGACATTTTGCGTCGGACGGATAAATGTCGGTTCACTTTTCAAACTGTTGCCATAAAATGTTAGAGTCCTGCATTATATTTGAAGAAATTAAATAATGAAAATCTGCGTAAATGTATGTATATTTCTCACATTGTCATAAAATAACGGTACATAGAGTCATCGAATTTTGAATAACGTAATCCTCCAACGAATATGAGCATGTGGAAGACCAAATTTGAAATTCGATTGTTTTATGATCGATTTCCTATTTTTTAAAACTTTGACGAATTTTTGATTAACAAACTCAAGGATTTCAAAGCGAGCAATGGCAACGTTGTGCAGAAAAAACATTTTTATCTCCAGCGCGTGAGTCTCTGTATCGGAAATTCTAAAGATATGCTCGTTTTAAAACTATTTTGCGATATTGCTGTTGCACTGGATCTTATGGTTTAAGTGCGAGGAACATGATATTTAATAAAGAAAGGTAACACACAAAATGTTAAAAAACGCCCCTGTGGACGTAATTTAAAATCTGAAACATTTCAGATTTTTTTTTTTTTTTTTTTGTTTAATATAATTTTTTTTTTTTAAACGTTTTGTGGGTTACCCTTATTCATCAAATATCATATTCTTCGTACGTAAACACATAAAATTCAGTTCAACAGCAATATCGCAAAATAATTTTAAAAGGAGCCTATCTTTAGAATTTCCGATACAAAGTCTCGAGCGGAGATAAAAATCTTTTTTTTTTTTTTTTTTTTGGCTTACAGTGTTGCCGTAAAGTACTTATAGTGTACTCACTTGGAAATTATTGAGTTTGTTAATCAAAAATTCTTTAAAGTTTTTCAAAATATAAAACCGAAAGTTCAAAAGTTCAAAATTTCAAATTTGGGCTTTCACATGCACATATTTGCAGCGGGATTATGTCATTCAAAATTGGACCGCTCTACGTACCATTGTTTTATCACAATGTAATATACATTTATGCAGATTCTTCATTATTTAATTTCTTCAATAACATTTGGTGGCAACAGTTTGAAAAGTGAAACAAACATTTATAGTGTACCAACGCAAAATAGCAAAACGAAAACAATAGTTCTTCAGGGACAAAGTTCCTTTGGACTAAAAAAAAAAAAAAAAAAAGGACAAAAATAGGAAATCGATCATAAAACAAATTTCAAATTTCAAATTTGGTCTTCCACATGCTCATATTCGTTGGAGGATTACGTTATTCAAAATTCGATGACTCTATGTACCGTTATTTTATGACAATGTGAGAAATATACATACATTTACGCAGATTTTCATTATTTAATTTCTTCAAATATAATGCAGGACTCTAACATTTTATGGCAACAGTTTGAAAAGTGAACCGACATTTATCCGTCCGACGCAAAATGCCAAAACGAAAACAATAGTCCTTCAGGGAAAAAGCCCCTTTGGACTAAAAAATGAACAAAAAAAAAAAAAAAAAAAAAAAAAAAAAAAAAAACTAAAAGCTTTCAGACTTTACATTGCACCCAAAGAGGCGTTTTTTTAACGTTTTGTCCGCTACCTTTATTCATTAAATAATATGTTCTTTGCAATTAAATCATTAAATTCAATTCAACCGCAATATGCTAAAATAGTCTTAAATTTCCGATACACAGTTTCGCGAGCCGGAGATGTTTTTTTTTTTCTTTCCAGTGTTAACTAAAAATTCCTTAATGTCTCAAAAAGTATAAAATCGATATAATGAAACAAATTCCAGATTAAGGCTTCCAGATGCTTATATTTGGTGGAGGATTATGTTATTAAAAAATTGAGGGCTCTGGGTACCGTCGTTTTATCACAATGCGAGAAACATACATATATTTATGCAGATTGTTCATTATTTAATTTCTTTAAATAAATAAATTTGGTGACAGCGACTTGAAAAGGGAATCAAGGCAAAATGCCAAAACAAATCTAATAGCCCTTCACAAAAAAAAAAAAAAAAAAAAAAAAAAGGGGGGGGGGAAGAAACTTTTAGGTTTTACATTACGCCGAAAGGATACTTTATTTAACGTTTCTGTGTTACTTATATTTATTTAATACCATGTTTAATAAAATATCATGCGCCATCCATTTATTTATTCCTAAACCGTAAAATTTAATTCATTTGCAATATCGCAAAATAATTTTAAAATGAGCATATCTTTAGAGTTTCTGATACAGTCTCGCGCGCTGCAGAAATTTTTTTTTTTTTTTTTCTCCGTTCAGTGTTGCCGTTGATCACTTTTAAATCGTTGACTTTCTTAATCAAAATTTCGTTAAAGAGTTACAAAATATGAAATCGATAATAAAAAAAAGCCCAGATAATTCCATATCTGGGCTTTTAAAGATGCCCATATTCGTTGGAGGATTACGTTATTCAAAATTGGATGGCTCTAGGTACCGTGGTTTTTATCACAATGCGAGAAACATATATGCATTCATACAAATTCTTCGTGATTTAATTTCTTTAAATATATGTCAGGGCTGTAATATTGAGTGGCAACAATTTGAAAATTGAACCGACATTTAAAGTTTTCATTGCAAAATGCCAAAACGAAATTAACCACTTGCGCTACGACTAAACTTCACGGTTGCGGTGCCGTGCGCTACAATATAACAAGCGGTAAAGTGTCTCATTTACGCCGCTCCGCGTCTGCGAGTGTAATCCAGAGGTGTAACACGAGAAATAAACAATCTCGTTGTTAGGCGACGTGTGCACCACGTTTTTTTCAGTTTTGCGAAAAATTCCTATCGACGTGGTGTTCACGTCGCTCGCGGTTTGAGACAAAAGCATCTCGACGTGCGTGGCACGGCTTTTTACCGCAAGTGGTTAATAACACTTCTGTGCTAACGCCCTTTGGGCTACATATAATAAAACATAAATCTTATAAACCAATTTTTTCAAAACTTTTGTTCATTTTCATAACTTTTGTTCACTACCTAATTGCTATCTTTAAGTTATTTACGCATAAGTATCCGCATTATAATTATGTTAGAAGGCGTTCGTTGCTAGGAAAAGTTTGGGATCTAATACTAAAACGACTTATAAGGCGCCTTAAATAGTATACATGAAGCTTAAATCTTTTCGGAATTAATGCTGGATGATGATTAACGTCGTGAGAAATCCAATTGGAAATGCAGCTTAGACAAATTCCAATTGTACGTTCTGATTGTTTACTTTCCAGCGAAGCGACTGTCATGTGCAGGAACCTATTTTCGATGGCAGATTAACAGAAAGCTAAGTGACGTCGAAATTGACGTCAGTCGTAGGGATTAGATGATGGCTATGAGCTCGCCTTATATCCATGCGCAAAATAACATGCGCAAATAAATATGATCGTATTTTTGTTCCTTATGTAACTGTCGTAATCTATAAATACCGTATTTCTTCGCGTACATTTTTTTGTTGTTATTTTTAGACTGATGTTATCGCTCGAAAATGACAGAGGAAAATTGTGGTAGTAATTTAATTTCCGAAGAACACGGTTACAGTTAGAATTTATATCGGTTACACTAAGAATAAAGAATGAATAAAAATGAGTAGATTCAAATGAAATAAACATTATTTTATGCTTCTTTGGTCCAAAGGGGACTATTGTTTTCGTTTTGCGATTTTGCGTCGAATGTACGTTTCACTTTTCAAACTGTTGGCACTCAATATTATCGCCCTGTATTATATTTGAAGAAATTAAATAGTGAAGAATCTGCATGAATGTACGTTTCTAGCATTGCGATAAAACAAGTACCTAGAGCCATCCAATTTTAACTGATGTAATCCTCCTGCGGATATGGGCATCTGTAAGCCCAATTTGAAAGCTGGAATTTGTTTTTATTATCGTTTCCAGATTTTCTAAAACTTTAGCGAATTTTTGATTCACAAACTCAAGGATTTTCAAAGCTACCAATGGCAACGTTGTATACAGAATAAACATTTTTATCTGCAGCGCGTGAGACTGTACCGGAAATTTTAAAGGTAGGCTCAATTTAAAATTATTTTCCGATATTGCTCTTGATCTGAATTTTATGAATTCAGTGGGAAGAACATGATATTTAACAAATAAAGCCAAAACACAAAACACATTAAAAAAAAAAAAAAAAAAAAAAAAAAAAAAAAAAAAAAAGCCCCTGTGGACGTAATTTAAAATCTGAAACCTTTCAGATATTCTTTTTATTTTATGTTTTATTAATTTATTTTTAATGATGTTAAAATAGCTTTTAATAATGTTTAAAATGTTTGTAGAGACATTAGGTTATTTCAAAGCAGGACAGATGAAAAATGAGCAATAACCTCGCCGGGACTCGAACCACGGACCTCTCGAATAAACGTCGAGCGTGCTGACCACTACAACACGAAAGCACGCTAAGAAGGCGGGAGAAATACGTTATACGTATTGTTGCGTGCGTACGGATTCGTTATGAAATGAATGCACAAGTCCGATGAAAAATGAAGAAAATTTATTATTATAAAAAAATTAAACCAAAATGCTTAAATTTTCTCAGATATTCGAGCAATATTACAATATCTCACAGTAGTTATCTTTTAACTACTCAAACGTTCAAGAGAACTTAATTCAAAACAGCTAAAGAAAGCTAATCCGCGAATTCGCTACAGTCAACAAGAGCCGTTTTCTAAACAAACTCTTTAAACAACAACAAACTAGCTAAAATCATCGAATTGAGAGGTTTTCCTCTTTTTTTATAAGATTTTTACATCCCGCGCTAGAATTTTCTGGAACTTTCTCGAAATCAAAAAGAGATATTTATTTACTAAATGTTAAATGCACGTGCTCTTGCATATTTAATTTTCCGGCTTAGCTTTCCTTTAATATTCGTCACGCGCTGCACTTCGCGGGGAATAAAACAATTTAATTTATAATTCAACTAACATTAGCTATTTAAATACCAAATCTGTAACAGTATATTTATTAATTTTATAAATAATATTACTAAAGTAATATAATTAAATAAATATAAGTATTCAGTTTAAGTAACATATTTAATTAAAATTAAGAAACCAGTTTGTATATAATAATTAACATTATCAATTTCAATTAGTTTCAGATATTTTATCATCAATAAACTACTGCTAACTATCACAATATTGTTTTTTTAAAAAGAAACCCACATTCCAGTGAGAATGTATATTACTGTTACAATATTTAACTGATGCTAAGCATGTATTCGATGTTAACTGAGCCAGGCATGTTGATATCCGACTCAGTTAGGTTGTTAAAGCCCCAGAAACATCTCACATGATTGACTCTCGATCTTAGTTCTCAAGGGGCATCGGAAAAACAATGAAGAAGGTGGCTGTTGTACCTCTCATCATACAGCGAGGATAAGTCTGGCAACAACTGCCGGAAGAAAAATTTGGCAGTGCTGGAATGGCAACAGCGGATGATATTCTATAGATTTTAATATTTTGATTTTGAGTCGATGTTTTCCTTTGCGATATTATTGCGTTAAAACATTTAAGTTTTGGGTGAATGAAATGGAATCCGCTGTCCCGCTGCGGATATTAGTAAAATATATTTAGAAAATTAGCTGCGTTGGAAAGGATGAAATCCTTGTGTTTGAATTTGCGGTAATTTTCCTCCTAAAGTTGCGTCGAGTTCAGAATATTAGGCCAGGCTTATTCACGCTGGTGCAGATAAGTTTAAATTTTTGTTATTATGTTTATAGTGTATAAATTGCAAATATATGAATAGAATTCTATTAAATAAACATTTAAAATTCTGGAATGGTGTTTTAAAATTTTAGATGTAGAGTATTCACATTGCTATGTCGGAGCCAGTGGCAGTCAGGTGTAAAGTAAATTTGTTTTTGCTCCAAGACATAACAAAATGGCGAGCCAGCCAGGATTGCGATCTTGATTCGAATGTGTTGGGATTATTATATTAATATAGTTGAGAAAGTATTGTGTTTGCTATATTATATTATTGTAGAAGTAAATATTAATTTAAGTGTTATTTGGAAACGTAATGCGTTTTATCGTCTGCTATGTTGAATTTCGTATTTGTATTCGAATTAGTTTCAATTTTCAATTGAAATGCTATGCGTTAAATCGTCTGCAGTGTAAACGTAGAAAAGGTTATGCGTTAAATCTTCTGCTGTGATATTCAAAATAATTTTGTTTTGCTGTATTATGAATGTTATGACATATTGTTAATCATTTTTATTATATTGAGTTATATTTTTGGAATTGCTGAGTGTTTTTGAGGATTTGTCGGATTGATGATAACATTACAGATTTTGAGTTTTAAGTGGGTCTGCATTTAAAGATAAAAATGGATGTTGATATGTTGAAGAAAAAGCGTGCAACGGCACGCAGTGCCTTTACTAGGACGGCTAAGATTCTAAAAACCGAACTTTGTAAAGATGTTAAAGCGGATAGAGATGTATTGAAAGACAAAATTTTGAAGTTTCAGATGATAATTGCTGAGTTCAGATCTTGCGATTCAGAAATACTAGATTCAATGATTAAGGTAAAAGCCGCTGAAGATGAACTGGAAACAGAGGTTATAGGCTGCGAAGAATATTCAGATGAGTTTATAACGCTTAATCGTCGGGTGAAAGAGAATATAGATAATGTGGTTGACCGTAGTGTCAATACGAGTTCTAACACGGATAGTAGCATAAGTGCTTCTAATGAAAAACGGTACAAGTTGCCGAAAATTCAAATTAAGAAATTCGATGGACAATTATTAAGTTACCTTACATTTTGGGGTCAATTTAAGAAGATCCATGAGGATAAGGAGTTTAATGACGTTGACAAATTCCATTATTTAGCTCAATCAATGTTACCCGGAACTCGGGCTAGTGAGTTGATAGATAGTTATCCTTTAACGGCTGAAAATTACCCGAAAGCTTTTTCTGCGTTTGAGGAGCGTTTTGGAAACAAGGAAATTTTAACTGAGATATATGTGAGGGAATTGTTAAAATTAATTATCCAAAATGTACGCTCACAAGGGAAGGATCGGTTGCCGCTAGTGTCACTGTTTGACAAAATCGAATCCCATCTCAGATCTCTAGAGTCTTTAGGCTTAGCCCTGGATACTAATGTTTCCTGGTTATATCCCATGGTCGAGTCTTGTCTGTCTGCTGAGATGCTTCGAGTATGGCAGAGAAGCGTTTTGTTCAGTAAAGAAGGATCACGTCTCACAAATCTCCTGGAATTTTTGCGTAAAGATGTCGAAGGAGAGCAGAGAGTTAAACTAGCCAGGTCTGGATTTGAAATTTCTTCTACTTCGCGCAATGAACATTCTAAAGATGTAAAAGTTAAGATAAAAAAACCAATCGCTAGCGCAGCAAGTCTAGTTGCTACCAAAGACCAAAAATGTGTTTTTTTGCGAAAAATCTCACGAAAGCAAAGAATGTTTTACAGCTCGATCGATGAGCTTAAAGGAAAGATTAGACAAATTAAGAGAATTAAAATGCTGCCTCCCCTGTCTTAAACCAGGGCATTTTGCGAAGAAGTGTCCAAAGTTTATTCAATGCTATTTGTGTAGGCGATCTCACCCTATAAATTTATGCCCGGAGGTATCAGAAAACAATGCTGACAATAAGGAAAACCGAAACGAGTTAGTAATGGTACAAAGTACGTCTTCTCCCTTATGTATGAATGAAGTCACTCTTATGACGTTAATGATTGAAATAGTTGTAGGCAGTGTAAAGAAGGTGGTCAGGTGCCTCTTGGATTGTGGATCCCAACGATCTTACGTTTTACAATCCACAGCTGAAGCTTTAAATCTGAAAAGCACTTCCTCTGAAACTTTAACTCACGCGTTATTTGGCGGAACAAGGACTAAGTCAAAAATTCACAAGAGATATTCTATAGGTCTAAGCCCGGTTGGGAAAAACAAAGTGTGCCAATTTAGTTTTCTGGTTCAAAATACCATTTGTGAAGGCATACCACGCATACCTAAAGGACCGTTATTGAAGGAATTAAAAAGACACAGAACTTGGATTTCAAATGTCGATGAGGGTCACCCGGAAAAAGAAACCCTCATAGGGCGTGATATTTACGGGCAAATACTTACTGGTGAAGTAATTCAGCTTGAGAGTGGTTTGACAGCCATAAATACTAAACTGGGATGGACGCTGTGCGGGGAATCGAAAAGAACGATTATCCAAAGTTTTGAGGGTACCCCATCTATGTTAGTAACTAATCTTCTTATTCAAGACATGTAACCTTCCTTTATGTGGAAGTTAGAAACTATCGGCATTGCAGATGATGCGCAAAGCATTTCCAGGGTCGCAGAAGATCAAGCAGGGAAAGAGCAGTTTCTTAGGGGCCTTCGCAGAACCGGAGATGGTAGATATTGCGTGAGTTTACCTTGGGCTCTAAAATTCCCTCCTGATATTCCCTCTAACTGGCATATTGCAGAAAAGAGGCTTTTTGCTACTACGAGAAAATTGAGAAAATTAAATAAATTTGATGAGTATAGTACAGTATTTAATGAATGGCTAGCGGAAGATGTCATAGAAATTGTCCCAAAATCAGTAAAGAATGACGGAGGGCATTATTTACCACACCAGCCAATAATAAAATTAGGTAGCCTCACTACCAAGATTAGGCCTGTATTCGATGCGTCGAGCAAAGTCGTTGGCTCGCTTTCGCTAAATGACTACTTGATAAAAGGTCCAAACCTTGTAGAAGAAATCTCAGCCATTCTAATGCGGTTTAAGGAAAAGGCAATTGGTGTAACATCCGATATTAGGCGGGCCCTTTTACAGATTGAGGTAGAGCGTGAGGATCAAAATTACTTAAAGTTTTTGTGGTGGGTAAATAATAGAATTCAAGTGTTTCGTCACAAGAGGGTTGTTTTTGGGTTAACTAGTAGCCCCTATTTATTGGCAGCTGTGATTTCATTTCATTTGTTCCACGTTTCACCTGAATTCAAAGCTGTTGCGAATAAACTTGACAAATCATTTTATGTTGACAATTGTGTCACGTCAGTCGATGATAACGAAGAGCTAAAGGTTTTTATGTGCCAGTCGATTACTATTATGGCAGAAGCCAAAATGGGTCTTCGAATGTGGACTTTTAATCAATATGGTGATCAAGAACTAGCAGCTGAAGATAGTGATCCAGTCTCCGCAGTTCTAGACTTGCAGTGGGACCGACGAGATGACAGCCTTACAATATCCGTCGAAAGAGAAATCGTTAAAAGAGACTTATCAAAGAGGAGACTATTGTTTCTAATCCATGCTGTTTTTGACTCGCTAGGTTTCTTTGTGCCTGTCATATTACCTGCGAAATTAATTCTTCAAGAAACTTGGGCAACAAAATCGACCTGGGATAAGCCATTACCAGATGAACTTCAAACAAGATTTGAGAGATGGTACGAAAGGTTGCCAAGTCTTTCCAGCCTTAAATTACCGTCGCATGGGTCATGGAATTAAGGCTTCATGGACTCTGCACGTCTTTTGCGATGCCAGTCAAGCCGCTTATGCAACTGTCATTTTCTTGGGAAGTAAGGAAGAAGACGAAGTTTTCATGAAATTCGTCATAGCAAAATCACGCGTATCGCCCTTAAAGGAAATAACTATTCCGTGTTTGGAGTTGCTAGCCTGTGTTCTAGGTGCACGCTTGGCAAGGTATACTGTTGAAACCCTGTGCTTAGTCGATGTCTCGATATATTACTGGACAGACGCTAATGTGGCTCTTAGCTGGATACAACGAGACGAAAACTGGGGAGTATTTGTGAATAATAGAGTAAAGGAGATTCGGAAACTCTCGAAGCAGGAATGTTGGAGACATATCCCTTGGAAATTGAATCCGGCAGATGTGGCATCTGGTGCCTGTACGCCTGAACATTTGCGGCAATGAAATTGGTGGGAGGGCCCCGAATTTCTGAAAAGCTCTCCGAAAGAATGGCCAGATTTTGAGTTTACTCCAGACGAAAATTCTGTTGCAGCAGAAATTAAGAAGGGAGTAATTGTCAATTTGAGTATAAAATTAGAAGATTCTGAGTGGTACAAACGTTTTTCTAAAATAATTCGAGTATTCTGCTGGATTCTACGCTTTACTAATAAGTTCCTAAAGAAGCCCTCGTATTCTTCGGATACCTTAATAGTAGAAGAAAAAACTAACGCCGAAACATTTTTGTGGAGTTTAGAGCAAAGGAAGCACTTTCAAGAGAAAGGAGATTCCGTCCATGGATTGCTGGTAGTGAGAGACAACGACGGAGTCCTCAGAGTTAAAACTAAAATCATTGAACGTGATGATGAATTCTGCTTCCTTTATCCCCTGTTGCTTCCGTCCAAGCATTACTTAACTGAATGCCCCATAAGAGAGTATCATGAAAAGAACTGTCATTCGGGAGTGCAGATATTAGCTGCTAAGTTAAGAGAGCGATACTGGATCATTTCGTCGAAACGTAATATAAGATCTTGCGTAAGTCGATGTGTAGTATGTAGGAGATTCACCGCTAAGGCTTTATCTACCCCTCCGATCCAGTTACCCCTTGACAGAATAAGAGATTCGCCAGTCTTTGAAACAACTGGAGTCGATTTTTGTGGACCTTTACTTCTGAGACCAAAGAGTAAAGCTTGGATCGTCTTGTTCACCTGCGCCGTATACCGGGCAATTCACCTGGAGCCTGTCACCTCTCTGAGTACCGAAACGTTTCTACAGGCTCTGAGACGGTTCACTGCCAGACGAGGCCGTCCTGCGACAATGTATTCAGATAACGGAACCAATTTTACTGGAGCAGACAATGCTCTGAGATGCCTGGATTCGAGAAAAATCACAGGAAACGAGTGTTTTCCAATAAAATGGAAATTCACCCCCCCTACGGCTGTGGGGGGGATGGTGGGAGCGTTTAGTTCGTTCCACCAAGACTCTTCTCTTGCGAGTTCTAGGGAGATCGTCGGTGAATTTCGAGGAGTTACTGACCGTCCTGTGTGATGTTGAATCCATATTAAACAACCGTCCTTTAACATACATCTATGATGATTCGGAAGACCTCGTACCTCTGACACCTTCCCTGTTTTTGCAAGACATAAAACAAGTGGGGGTACCAGATCTGGATTACATCGATTCCCAGAAACTGAATGTGCGTGTAAATTACTGCAATACGTTGAGACAAGAACTGAGAAGTCGCTTCCGCAAGGAATATCTTGCTCAACTAGTGCAGAAGGCAAGCGCTTCATGTCAAAACCTAAAGGTGGGGGATGTAGTCCTCATAGAACCTAGACAATAAAAAACATGTAATGTGGGCAATGGGCAAAATTGTAAAAATATTCAGTAGCAGAGATGGGGCTACCAGAGTGGTACAGGTAAAAACAAGCAGTGGATATTTGGTAAGAACAATCAAAAAACTGTATCCACTAGAAGTTTCAACTACCAGTGATCCTGTGCTAACTCTGGCAACTGAAAACAGATCTAGATACGGTAGACTCTTAAAACCAAGGACATGCTCATAGAAATAATGTACAATATAGACGTTTTGGACTTATATCCTCTTTTCTTTAGCAATGACTTTAATTAGAAGTTTATTCTTTATTGATCTCATTTTAGTATGATCTGTCCTATATATTGTATGTTAACCGAGTTTCTTTTATGTGTTTTCTAAACTAATACATAGTACTGTTTTGTTTTATTCGTAACGTTAGAAAACTTTGTGCAATGTCTGATTTTGAGAAAATCAGGGTGGGAGGATGTTGTACCTCTCATCATACAGCGAGGATAAGTCTGGCAACAACTGCAGGAAGAAAAATTTGGCAGTGCTGGAATGGCAACAGCGGATGATATTCTATAGATTTTAATATTTTGATTTTGAGTCGATGTTTTCCTTTGCGATATTATTGCGTTAAAACATTTGAGTTTTGGGTGAATGAAATGGAATCCGCTATCCCGCTGCGAATATTAGTAAAATATATTTAGAAAATTATCTGCGTTGGAAAGGATGAAATCCTTGTGTTTGAATTTGCGGTAATTTTCCTCCTAAAGTTGCGTCGAGTTCAGAATATTAGGCCAGGCTTATTCACGCTGATGCAGATAAGTTTAAATTTTTGTTTTTGTGTTTACAGTGTATAAATTGCAAATATATGAATGGAATTCTATTAAATAAACATTTAAAATTCTGGAATGGTGTTTTAAAATTTTAGATGTAGAGTATTCACATTGCTATGTCGGAGCCAGTGGCAGTCAGATGTAAAGTAAAATTGCTTTTGCTCCAAGACATAACAGTGGCGAACAAAAGATCCGGATTTAGAAGGATGGAACACATCAGCAGTAAATAAGTCTACCTTCATCTGGAACGCAAATGATATAAATAAGGTGAAGTCACTTGTTTATGAAGTTTTTTAAGTGTGAGAACACCTGCAGCGTTTAGGTAGCTTAATGAAATGTCTGCACAAAATACGTTTTAAATAATAAATGCGAGAGAAAATAAAATGCTAGTACAAATATGCAAATACGAATTAAATGCACTGAAAGAAAATTCAAAATATATATATAAAAATCTGAAAGCTTTCAGATTTTACATTACGCCCAAAGGGGCTTTTTTTTTTAATGTTTTTTTTTTTTTGGTGTTACCTTTATTTATTAAAATTCAGTTCAAGAGCAATATCGCAAAATAATTTTAAAATGAAATTTTAATAATAGCAAAATAATTTTTAATTTTAGAATAATATCTTTAGAATTTGCGATACACAGTCTCGCGCGCTGGAGATAAAAATGTTTTTTTTCTGCACAACGTTGCCATTGCTAGCTTTGAAATCCTTGAGTTTGTTAATCAAAAATTCGTTAAAGTTTTACAAAATATGGAATCGATAATAAAACAAATTTCAAATTTCAAATTTGGGTTTCCAGATGCCCACATTCGCAAGAGGACTACGTTATTCAAATTTGGATGGCTCTGGTACCGTTGTTTTAATCCAATGCGAGAAACGTACACACATTTGTGCAGATTCTTCATTATTTAATTTTTTTAAATATAATACGGGGCGATAATATTTGGTGGCAAAAATTTGAAAAGTGAAACAACACTTGTAGTGAACCAACGGAAATTAATAATTCTTCTGGGGAAATTGCCCCTTTGGACTAACAATAACAATAAAAATTATAAAAACGTAAATCTAATAAATATTTTTAAAACTTTCGTTCATATTCTTAGTGTAATTAATACTTATTATCTTTAAGCTATTGATATGTAATTATTTGTGTGATGATTATGCTTTATTTTATACAGAAAAATGTAAAGGGGTCTATCTGAGGAAGTGGTTGGGAGGCCTTGTCATACGCTAAAAGATGTCTGCAGTTTATGTATTGCAACGTATGTTAAGTATACCATAACACCTATTTCATTGCTTCTCAACTTCTTTTTGGCCCCACATACTTCTTTGACGAGGTAAATTGGAAAAAAAAAAAAAAAAAAAAAAAAAAAAAAAAAAGCATAGAAAATGTAAGTCCCAAAACTTTAATAAAACTGAATACTTAACATCCAAAATTAAAAGCTGAAAACATTGACCCACCTGACGCTATGAATTTTCCCTCTGGTTAAAAATCCCTAGTAAATGTTCTTCTTAACCTATTCAAAATGTTAAAAAAAATATGATTAAGTTACAGCAAAGTTATCAAAAACGAAATTCGTTTAGAACAGAGATTCTTAAACTTTTTTCAGTCGAGACCCGATTTCATCACCGAGATTTTTTCGCTATCCCAGAACCCCATTATATTTACGAAAATTTTATGGGACTCTTATAATCATAGCGCAAATCCGACGCACGTGCGAGTGAAACTGTCAATTTATTCACTTGTACTGTAATATACTATTGCAGTTTTAGGTCATTAACTTTAATTTCTAATTTTAAGACATAGAACAATGTGAAAATTTTAAATAAGTAACAGACGAAATGACAGCGTCGCGTGCAAAGCAAGGAAAATGAACGTTTATATTATAATATGAATGCGTCGAAACGTTTTTCGTCTTTTTTTTTTTTTTATTTGCCTGTATTGTCTTATCTTTATCTATTTTCAGATACACTGTGTAAAAAAAAAAAAAGAAAAAAACTGAAGGTTTCAGATTTTAAATTACGTCTAAAGAGGCGGTTTTAACGTTTTGTGTGTTACCTTTATTTATTAAATATCATGTTCTTTGCACTTAAAATTCGGTTCAACAGCAATGTCGGAAAATAATTTTAAAATGAGCATATCTTTAGAATTTCCGATTAACAGTTCTGCGCGCTGGAGATAAAAATTTCTTTTTTCCTCCCGTAGAGTGTTGCCATTGCTCGCTTTTAAATCGTTGAATTTGTTAATCAAAAATTCATTAAAGTTTTACAAAATATGAAATGGATAAGGAAAGAAATTTAAAATTTGGGCTTCCAGATGCCCATATTCGCAGTAGGATGACGTCATTCAAAATTGGTTGACTCTATGTACCGTTGTTTTATCTCAATGCGAGAAGCATACATGCATTTACGCACATTCTTCATTATTTAATTTCTTCAAATATAATACAGGATATTTGGTGGCAATGATTTGAAAAGTGATGCAGCCTTTTAAAATTTTCAACGCAAAATCGCAAAACGGAAACAATAGTCCTTCAGGGACAGAGCCCCTTTGGATTAAAAATATTTGGTAATTCTAAAATTATAAGTTAAAGAAATATCAAAACTGGTCAAATTTTTGGCGACCCTCTGCTGCAGGTCCCAAGACCCCTGTGGGGATCGCGAACCACAGTTTAAGAAATCATGGTTTAGAGGTTAATATGAAAGGCGGAAGCGGTTAAATGTCGTATTTGCGACCGTCGCTCATCAGATCGACCTGCGCTGGACGCTCCGTCGCCGCCTCATTCTCAGTTCCGATCGGTAGATGTCGCTTTCTTCCGAACAACCTGCCGCAGTGCTCACGTGATGCCGCAGCGCCCCCGCGCTTTTCGGCTTCTCCGACATCCGAAACAAACGCCGGGGGACGAAGAGGGAACCCGTGGTTAATACGAGGACCATAACCGCCGGTTACGTTAGGTAAGTGATGTTTATCATCCCCCCCGCGAATAAACCCAGCTGTTATCCAATATATATACGGGAATACTTCAAAGGTAATTTCTGTTCCAATTTCTGATCCAGATTCTCTCTGATCTAAGGATATTCACCGATTATTCGTTCGATTGTATCCGTTTTTTTTTCCTGAAGCGTGTGGGGGGAGGGGAGATTCTTCGGTTCGTACAATTGTTTGTGAATAGTGTCAGGTGACTTTTTAACCTCTTTTTTTTTGTCAGTTTTTCATGAAATTACAGTATATATTGTGGTGTTTGAGGAAATTGATTAGTGATGAGGACGATCACTAAATAATTTAATGGAGATTTCGGAGCAGTTTCACATTAAAAAAAAAATGGATACTATTTTAAAAATATATTTTTCATTTTAAAAATTGAAAGAAAACGATGCTCTTGTTTGTTCGTTTTCTCAGCTAAGTCTGGAAAAAAAAAAAAAAAAAAAAAAAAAAGTGTTCTTTTCAAAGTGAGTAAATTTATATTTTCTCATAAAGTCATTACTTCAGAATCAACTTCAATTATTCAACGAGCTTCTTTTCTTTATACAATATGAACTTGTACACTTCGCAAAAAGAAAAATTTGAAAGGTTTCAGATCTTAAATTACTTCCAAAGGGTTATTTTTTTAACGTTTTATGTATTACTTTATTTATTAAATATCATATTCGTATATAAACATAAAATTCACTTCATCGGCAATATCGCAAATTAATTTCAAAATGAGCCTATCTTCATAATTTCAGACACAGTCTCGCGCGCTGCGGATAATTTTTTTTTTTTTTTTTTTCGTACAGTGTTGGCATTGATCGCTTTGAAATCGCTTACTTTTTTAGTCAAAAACTTGTTGAAGTGTTACAAAATCTGAATTTCATAAGCAAACAAATTTCAAATCCAAATTAGGGTTTCCACATGCCCATATTCTATGGAAGATTACGTTATTTAAATTTTGATGGCTCTAGGTACCGTCGTTTTATCACTATGCGAGAAACATACATTCCATTTATGCAGATTCCTCATTATTCAATTTCTTTAAATATAAGACAGAGCGATAATATATGGTGGCAAAGATTGGAAATGTGATACAGCCTCAAAGTTTCCATGCGAAATGCCAAAACGAAATTAATAGTAAAGAGGGAGACAGTTCTACATGGATATGAATTTGATTTACATATAGCATTGTTCTAATGCAGGTATTTTCACACAAAATCGAACTTTTTCTGAAATAAGATACAGATTTTTTCCATATTTCGATTCTACGACTCGAATTTTGCAAAACTGCCAAGGTTTGTAAAAATCGCAGGGGTAGCTTTTTTTAAAGAATTAGCTCTCAATATTTTAGCTCCTCAATGTTAGTTGAATTTGATAATATTTATCAATCTCTTTTTTTATTAAAGTGATATGATTCTTCCTTTCATATTTCGAAATTTAGGTTCGTTCCAAATAAAATTCGCCCATTTTTTGTGATTTACTTTGAGAATTTATATTTTTGAATAATTTTTATAAATTTTTCGAAAAAACTTTTGAATCATAACCGAAACAATTTTTACCATCAAAGCAAATGTACTCCTAAGCACACCTGCAAAAAAATTAAGAGTTCTTTATTCAGAATTTCCTCAGATATACATGAATTTACGGATTGGCGCGTTTTGAAATTTGGCGTATTTGTTTTAAGCCATAACAACGCCAAATGTAGTTTACGCACTTCCTTAAAATTATTTGAAAGTACTATGAAAGATGACTTTTTTCCCGCTGGTGTACAATAAAAAGAAGGAAAGAAAAATAGGTTGCTATAAATTAAGAAGTTCGCCAACTATTCTTGGCGCAAACTGAAAAAAATGCACCCAGATAAATTCTTAAATTTCTCACTAAAAATTGCAAAATTTAATATCTAGGCCTGATTTGAATCGCAGAATCGAAATATGGAAAAAATTGGGATGTTATTTCAGAAGAACTCCTATTTTCTGTTAAATTAATGCTACATATAAATCTAATATATATCCTAAGTTGTGCTTTCGAGACATGAAAAACGCAATTTGAATTTTGTCGATCCGCCCAGTAGAACGGAAGATATAGAACTGTCCCTCCCCCCTCTTTTTTTTTCGCAATGTACATGGTATGTGGAGTTTACTTGTTTTCTGATGTAAATACAAATGAAAATTAATCTTTTGGTATCTGTAAAATCTTCAAACCTCTGGATAAGATTTATATCACACTGCGAATTAATTAACTCGCTTTATAAATTTTTAAGTTCGTTTCTAATGATGATGAAAATTATGTAATTCCAAACTTCAAATAACTAAAATCTTCAAATGTTGACACCACCATAATTAATATGTCTTCGCCGGAATAAAACCGGAGATCTTCAAATCAAATTGCATGCGTGTCGAATGTACGATATGAAAACAGCTGATTAGGCAATTTTATTCTTATTAACAAAATCACAATATTTTATTATCAAAACGAAAAACATTTTAAATAAATTTTAAATTTCCCTTACTAAATATTCATCGAAACATACATAAACAGCGGTAATAATAGCGCAAAAGGAAAAAAAAAATCGAATTTAACATTAATTCTCTATTTAAAATCAAAAAGTCTTGTATCTTGTACCTTTAAGACGTTTTTGTTGGTTACATTTTGTTATTCGAACATATTGCCAGCTAAATATTAAATTTCCAGACTAACATGCCTTTAAAATTGTTCGAATATGTTTAATTAATAACATACTTTAATTTATTAACTTTACTTAATTACTTTAGTCATTAAATAACTAACTTTAATAAATAAGTTACGAAATCTTTCTAAGCTTGCAAAGAAAATTTGCCGAGTGCTGCAAAATTTGAAAATAAATAATGACTACCTAGTATCTTTTTCTAATTTATTAAGTTTTTTTGACGCATAAATAAAAATGCACATCATTACATGTAATAAATCATAAACTTCGCTTATTTCTTATTATAGGCCAACACTCGAGAGCGTTTCAATTCCGTTAAAGTTTGTAGACTTGCAGAAAAATGGGGGGAAAAAAAGCTGTTTCCATTTAAGTGTATCTACAAACAAAGCAATTATTATTATATATTATTCAAAACAATTAATAATTATTCAATTAATCAAAATTATTCAATTATTGCAAAATTTTCCCCCTTATTTTATTAATTTTTGGACATAATTACGATAAAAAGCTAATCAAATCTGTGTCTTGAAATCTTTGAATAAGATTAATTAACTCTACGAGTAGAGTTTGTTTAAATAATCTTATTCACATTGTGAATTAATTAAAAGGTTTTCTAGTGCATTATTCACATTCTTTTTTATTGCTAATGAAAATAATATAAACTAGGACATCTACTAACTAAAATCTCGAAACGTTTGCAATATAACAAATACGTAACCGAAATGTATGTGCGTGTCGCATAAACTACCTTTTCGAAGACCACCCATTTGAGACCGAAAGATCTTTATCTATAAAGAAGAAAGTCTGTTTGTTTGTCCTCTTATAACTCAGTCTCTACTATAGCTATCGTCACCCAACTTTCTACGATTCTTTTCTGGGTCCCAGAAAAGATCGACGTCCACCTTTTTACCCAAAAAAAGTAGCTAAAATCAGAGATATTAATTAAAAACTCGGAAAAAAGATTATTTTCGCCGTCATTTTTTTCGAGTGGCAACAGCCTCGCAAACTGGAGATGACAATCTGCTTTATTTCGAAAGTTGTTGCCACTGCTCGCTTTCAAATCCTAGGCTTTGTTAATGAAAAAGTTCTAAGTTTTACATTGAAATAAAAATAACATTGCCAAACATTAAATACATTATTCCCGATTTCAAACATTCATGGGAAGTTATTTCGACTATTCCCATGTTCCTACGACTTTAATCAGCGGAGATATTAATTAAAAACTGCAAAAATATTAATTTTCGCACTCATTTTTCCGAGTGGCAACAGTCTCGCGCGTTGGAGATAAAAATGCTTTATTTCGAAAAGCTCCTGCTCGCTTTCAAATCGTAGAGTTTGTTTATCAAAAATTTTTAAGTTTTACACATTCTGTATATATAAGGAAGAAAGTCTGTTTGTGTGTGTGTTTGTCCGCATTATTGATTTCTGATTAATTATCCTCAATTTTTTTGCCACGTTTAATAGACTAAAATTGAATATAATATAGGTGAAATATTTGGATGGAACTTTGCTTTTACTACCGTTGGATTAGAAAGACGAAAATCATTGAAAACTACGTGCCATTGTTGCTGATATAATGAGAGAGAATTTATTTTTTTATACGCGCCATTGTTGCTGATATAATGAGAGAGAAATTGTTTTTTTATCGAAATTTTTTATGTGGGTTCCAAATCGCAACAGACTGAAAAATGCGTGACTATGAATCGTATTTTTTGCATCATTATTAAAGAAGAATTACAGCGGTATCGTTCGCTCTGTTGCTAGATACATTACTCTCAATTTGACTTAACTGCCATCGGGTATTTTCTCTAGTTTAATACAAGCATTTCTTTATTTCATAATGTCTTTAGTGCATAATGAAAAGTAACTTTTGAAATTAAATTTCCGCCACTTAATTTAGACCTCTTATTACGTTGCAACTTCCGGGAACCCAAACAAGTATTGCAAACTAATCTAAAAAAATCGCTTCTATATTAAAGTCGGATAGGTAAAAGAGTGATTCTTTAGTGCCAGAATATCTAATCAAAGCGTTCCTCCAACATTTCTGGTGATAAAGCATCTAATATTCAGCTTTTAGACCGAGGTGATATGCAAGCTATCAAATGCCACTGCAGAAAACGATGAAAAGAATTGAATTTTGTGAAAATGAAGGAGATAAATGAGTTTATATCTCTGGCAGACGATATTGCAGTCATGGCAGGGGGTTCAGTCTCTTAAAATTAGACTCTAAAAAAAAAAAACTAAACTAGATTTATTAAACTAGTGTCTGTATTCTACGAGTTGATAATATTTTGAAAGAATAAAATAGGAAATATATAAAAAATCTGAAAGGTTTCAGATTATAAATTACGTCCAAAGGGGCGTTTTTTTTTAACGTTTTGTGTGTTACATTTATTTATTGAATGTCAGGTTCTTCGCACTTGAATCATAAAAGTCATTTCAACAGAAATTTCGCAAAATAGTTTTAAAATGAGCCTATCTTTAGAATTTCCGCTTACAGAGACTCGCGCACTGGCGATAAAAATGTTTTTTCTGTACAACGTTGCCATGGCTCCCTTTGAAATCCTTGAGTTTGTTAAGCAAAAATGCGTTAAAAGTTTTACAAAATAGGAAATCGATCATAAAACAAATTCAAAATTTCAAATTTGGTCTTCCGCATGCCCATATTCGTAAGAGGATTACGTCATTAAAAATTGCATGGCTCTATGTATCGTTGTTTTATCACAATGCGAGAAATATGTATACATTTACGCAGATTTTTTTTATTATTTAATTTCTCCAAATATAATGCAGATCTCTAACACTGGGTGGCAACAGTTTGAAAAGTGATTCTCCGTTTATAGTGATTCAACGCAAAATCGCAGAACGAAAAAAAAAAAAAAAAAAAAAAAAAAAAAAAAATAATCCTTCAGGAACAAAGCCTAAGTGGACTAAAAAAACTGTTTCGACAAATATGACTTTCATGTAGAAAAAGAACCACGAGGAACTGCAAAACTGTAACTAATGTTTGAGATATCGGTAGAGGTGAGTTATGAAATTCACGCTTAGAATCTCTATCGATTATTATTATTAACGTGTTCCACTCTAACACGGAAGGGAGGGATGCCTTCGTGGAGGACTTTCTAAGGGGAACTGGCTCGTATTAACCCTTTTCACTCGAAATCTTTTTCTTTCGGGCCAATCAGTAATTCAAGACGATTTTCCACATAATTAATGAATTTCTTACAGCTAATTTAAAATGATTTCACACACAATTAAAAGACATATAATGGTTCCTTTATGTCTGAAGATACTTGAGATCTTGTGGCTATTTCGCCGCGGGATACAGACGGTATTCTATGGATTCTGTGCACTTTATCTCTTCTGAATTTTTTCTTTCTCATGTTGCCATCACTGTCGCTTTCATTTCCGTTATTCTATTATATCGACTTTTGGCCTTCTTATAATTTTTATTTAATTGCCATTCTCATCATTCCTTACCTTCTCTCTATCGTGAAGTAGTCTATACATATGTGTAATTTCATTCATCAACAAAAAATTGAATTCATGTTCACCTAAGGGGTCTGGTACACCTTAAATCACTTAAGACCTTCGAATACGTTACTGTTGCAAGAATTGAGATGACTTATTTCTTTTAAAAGCAATTACTCCAAACGTTTCACAGCTCACTAAGAAATATAGCTGCTTTAGGAACTAGTAACAAGAACGTTTGTGTTGCTACAAATACTTTTATATAAACGGCGAGCCACTTTTCAAACTGTTACCAGTCCTGCATTGTATTTGAAGAAATTAAATAATGAAAAATCTGCATAAATGCATGTATATTTCTCGTATTGTGATAAAACAACAGTACATAGAGCCATCGAATTTTGAAATAAGACCAAATTTGAAATTTGGAATTTGTTTCATTATCGATTTCATATTTTGTAAGATTTCATATTTTGTAAAACTTTCACGAATTTTTGAGTAACAAACTCAACGATTTAAAAGCGAGCAATGGCAACACTTTAAGGGGGAAAAATACTTTTTTATCTTCAGCGCGTGGAACTGTGTATCAGAAATTTTAAAGATATGCTCATTTAAAAATTATTTTGCGCCATTGCTCTTGAACTGAATTTTATGGTTTGAGTGCGAAGAACGTGATATATAATAAATAAAGGTAACACACAAAACGTTAAAAAAAGCGCCTCTTTGGGCGTAATTTAAAAATCTGAAACCTTTCAAATTTTTTTTTTTTATTAGTTTTAGTTCAACTGCTTTGTGGCAAATTTTTGTATGCGTTCACATTATATTTCCACCTTGCGCGCATGATATTTTAAAAATGGCTAATGGTACATACTTGAAATTTGATGGCATTTTTTATATAGGAACTCTCTTCTAACTGAATGAAAAATATGATAAGATTTTAATATTTAAAAATTTTATACATGAAAGCATTAGATGTTTTAAAAATAAAATACATTTTATAAACCACAGTCCAAATAAAATAAGAATTTAACACGAAATTCTGAGGATTTTTGGTTCACAGTAATTTTCAAATGTTATAAAACGTATATATTAAATTTAGAATTAAATTACGCGACAGAATGTTCTAAACTGTGTCCGCAAGGCGGAAACATGACGTGAAAGCGTAATAAATTTTGTCACAAAGCAGATTAAATTATAAAAATATTTGTGGCAACACGAACTTTTTGGTTACTAGTTCCCGAAGGAGCTATATTATGTGTTGATCTGTAAAAAGTTGAAAGTAATTGCTTTTAACATAAATAAGTTATCCCAATTCTTGCAACGGTTACATATTCGAAGATCTTAAAGGTTTTAAGGTGCACCAGCCCAAATAGTTATTTCTTCGTTATATTCTATGCTAATTCTGCTTCGTTGCTTTGAAAATAATATTCCTATTGCCACGACCGTGAAGTTCAAACTAACGTCGAAGACGCATGTATAACAATAAATCTAAAAAATCTGATGTGTACACCACATGACTTCCTTGTACGGAATATTAAATTATACGCATTTTTTCTTGCATTTCATTTAAACTTATTGGATTAAATTAAATCTATTATTCGCCGACAGCACATAAACCACAATAGAATAAATGCATTCTTTAAAATTCACTCTATTTGTTTACCATAGCGACACTCTGGCGCTAGGCTCTCTTAACAGTATTATACTTCGTTCATATAATAACTCACAATGCACAAAATTTATATCATTTAAAGAATTATCTAATCGTTGCCACAGCCACATGTTCTATTCAAATACTATAATAAAGCTAGAACGATGTGTAAAAGAAATTAAGGAAAAAAAAAAAAAAAGTTTTTTCACAGACGTTTGAGTATTTCCCATTCAATTAGTTCAGTTCTCATTTCGCGACAAGGCAAAAGTGCATA
This sequence comes from Stegodyphus dumicola, assembly GCF_044657685.1. Classification (NCBI taxonomy): domain Eukaryota; kingdom Metazoa; phylum Arthropoda; class Arachnida; order Araneae; family Eresidae; genus Stegodyphus; species Stegodyphus dumicola. Next base: position 1,210,016 of record NC_140769.1, on the reverse strand, counting down.
AAAACTTAAAATATCTATATTAAAAATTACGAAGTAAATCTTAAACACTTATTTCCTCGAATAAATTACAGAATTGATTAAGCATGATTTAATTCGCAATAATAAATGAAGGCGTTATGTTTATGGTTGCGAAGCTTAGTTTCTCTAGATTGGCATCAAATCCACTATTCTGTTAAATTTTAAATGTAAACAAAGATGGCCGCCATGGTAAAAATCATTAGGCTTAGCCGCACTTAAACAAATTTTAAATTGTGGATAATTCTACAGATGTTGCACGCAGATTTACTAAAGGTATAAAAACCTTAACCGGAGGATATGAACAACATAATTCAATCATTTTTAAAACAAAAAATGCACAACTTACAAACATATAGGAATAAAGAGACTGAGCTTACTGAGCCGAGTTACTCTGTTACTGAAAAGTATATAAATATATATATATATAATATATATATTTATATACTTTTCGTGCGTCCGATTGCAACCAAAATACGAGGTGCACATCTGGATGTTATAGCAGTCTTATATAGAAAATTTCAACATTCTGAGGCTACTCGTTTTTGATTTATGCGATATACGTACGTATGTACATACGCACAGGCGTCACGCAAAGTTCTCTTCAGAATTCATTTTAAATCAGTTTTATAATTTCTTTGGGGAAAAAGTGTCCTTTATTTTGTGCTTATGTACTGAGATCGTTAAAACATCGTTAAAAACAAAAACATCGCTAAATTGCATTCGATAGCGAGGCCAGAGAATCTTTAGTTTAAGTTGTCATCTTTAGTTAATCGAGTTTAGGGGGGAGCTGCCCAGTATTTTAATTTGGTTACTTTATTTCTCAGTTTTACAGGTTTGCCATCATTGACGGTATGGTTTTTTAGTTTAGTTTTATATTTAGGAGTCTCTTTGCCATGTAAATGAGTCATGATTGATGATTTTATATTTTCCGTTTAATAGCGTTGCTTCTTATTATAATTACTTAGAAATTTTAATATTATGCAATTCACAATGTTTTTCAATTATGGACATCGCAAAAATTTTTCCTCCGATGTTCGCATGAAACATTTTGAATTTTTCACAAATTCACTTGCTTGTCCACATGAAATATTTTGAGTGAAGAATCAATTTCAAAACAGCAGACGATATTTTTCGTTTCAAATATTAAACTGTGTCAGAAATTTTTATTCCAAAATATTTGATTTTTTAGTTTAAAGAGGCAATTTTCCCTGAAGGACTATTAATTTCGTTTTGGAATTTTGCGTCGAAAACTTTAAAAGTCTGTATAACTTTTCAAATCGTTGCCACCACAGGGATAAATAGAAAGGGCTAGCTCATTTCTTTGTTCGACTCCTCGCCAACGCGAGCCTAATGGGGAAAATTAACAGGCAGTAATCTGACGTCACTGTGATGCCACCTGTTCTGATTTCCCGCGTTTAAAACTGCAGTTTCATTCAGCTGCGAGACGATTTTCTAGAGCTTACATATCCCAAATTAATTTTAATCATATATATATCTGTTTTCTAATAATGTATATATTTAAAATAATTTTTATATATGTAATTTTAGTCAGTTTTTATTTTAAATTCTTTATTGTAAAGTACCATTTACGTAATATGGCTTTTTGCGCTGTAGTAACTTGCCGTAGCACTTACAGAAGTACGAAAGGATGAGATATTTTATTTCATGGGACCAAAGGATCCAAATGAGGTTTTGCTTTTGACGAAAGAATGGATACACAAATGTCAAAGACAACATTCTATTAATGCGAAGAGCGGAAAAATCTGCAGCGAACATTTTCTATGCAGTGTTTATGAAGATGATATGAAAAATCGCTTGTTTGGATAGCCACAAAAAGAAACTGTTGAAATGGAATGCTGTGCCGAAAGTAAATTATGATGACAATAATAAATCGAAATTGATGATGACAATAGTAAATCAAATTTTAATGATTTTGAAATAAAACTCACAAATGAAAATATAGATATTCCTGAATGCCCTAAGTTTAAGGATAAACAAGAATGCATTGATAATTTGAAGAACAAAATAATATCCTTAGAAAATTGTATTAAAGTATTGAAAAATAGAGAAAAGAAAAATTTTAGAATGTTTGTTCAGCGGCAAAGAAGGTGGACGACATCTGGACAGAAATTGGTATCAGAAATTAAAATCTCAAATAGCGAAATTTGGGGGGGGGGAAGCACAAATCGGAGAATTTGAAAAAATGTCTAAAGCCTATTTTTATAAAGACGCAGATTAATGCATTACTGAAAAAGAAGGAAAAAATCAGGTAGACTAGTGAAGATATTTCACGTTGCATTGTCATAAGAGCTCTGTCATCTTAAAGCTATGATTTTTGGAAAGAAAAAAAATTAAGAAAAAAACTGGAATATCTTTACCTAGTATTAGCAAATTAAAGAAATGGTGCGCTAAATTTTAGTGTAGTCGAAGAATTCAAAGTGATGTTCTTAATCTAAAGAAGGAAAGAGGCGAATATTTGTATTCTGTAGAAAAAATATGCGTTCTCAGTTCCGACGAAATGCATATAGATTGAAAACTCTGCTAAGACCCTAAACTGGACCAAGTTCTCGGTTCTTTTCAAAATGTGCAGTTTGTTTTAATCAGAGGTCTCATTTCGCGCTCTGCCTCAAATTACTGAGAAACCACGTTTTAGATAAAGGATTTGTTTTAGAAGATGGAACTGTTTTAAATTTTGTTATTATTAAAGAGGTTTTAAATAGAGATTGAGAAGAAATCAAATTATGTCACAAACTAAAACCGAATTATTTAATGGTCAAGGGAAACGCGAGACAAAAAGTCGCTCCAGGGAAAACATTATTTTCAAAAAGGACCGCAAAAGGTATACTCCATCCCACAGGAAATCAAAAAGCATCTGACTTCTATGAGTTAATCGATAATGTCTTCGGTATTATGAATCTTATTGTATCCTTTGTAACTAATTATTGATTAGATTTTGTGCTAAATTAGCATTCTAGATAAAATATAATAGTATAAAACATTAAAGTAATTGGCGTAAAAAGACTTGCTTCCTTTACTCACACTTTTGAAAAATTAAATAACTGTATTAGGTACTCTGAGTAAAGCTATTTTGTCAAAATTAAGGTAACAATCTTACATACATTTATTTAATTGTAATATAGATATAAGTATAAATTACAAAATTATTTAAAAAATTATTATATTGAATCGGAAGAGAATTATAACAATGTAAAATTTACAATTAGGCAAAAAATCAAACGTAGGTTAGCAGAAATGTTGCCATATATGTCATATATGTTTAAAACTATGTCAATGTAAAATTGTTTTTTGAGTAAATTTAAACAGCTGCTATTATAGTTATCTTAGAAGCAGTATAAAAATTCTCTCAGTTCACATGCAGATAAAGAAATGATTAGAAATAAACGTTCATTAAATAAAAAACCTGCAAATAAAAATTGAAAAAAACCCACGGAACTTTATGTTAAAAGAGTAGCACATTTTATCTATTATTTTAAAATTGAGTAAGTATTATTAAATTTTTTAATGGTTCAGTCTAAAATGCATAAAGCAGTAACATTGTCTCTTCCAAATAATAGCTATCTTTCACACACAGCTCATTTCAAACGCTAGTTCAAAATCGCTAATTTTCAAGCTGTGAATTGCATCTGCGCGCTCAGTGTCATCATGATTACGTCATCACTTCTCACTTTCTGCTTCAGGGGGAAAAGCTCTATGAGCTAGCCCTTCTCTTCTAAGTCCTGTGGCACCATATATTATCGCAATGTCTTATATTGAACAAAATTAAATAATGAAGAATCTGCATAAATGTATGCTATGTTTTTTGCATTGTTATAAAACAACGGCACCTAAAGCCATCAAAATTTGAATAACGTAATCTTGCATAGAATATGACCATATGGAAGCCCTAATTTGAATTTGAAATTGGTTTTATTATCTATTTCAGATTTTGTAACACTTCAACGCATTTTTGATTAAAAAAAAACTTAACGATTTTAAAGCGACCAACGGCAACACTATACGAAAAAATTTTTTTTTTATCTCCAGTGCGCGAGACTGTGTATCGGAAATTCTAAAGATAGGTTCATTTTAAAATTAATTGCGGTTTTGCTGTTGAACTGAATTTTATAGTTTAAGTACTTAGAACATAATATTTATAAATAAAGGTAACTCACAAAACGCCCCTTTGGACGTAAATTTAAAATCTGAAAATATTCAGATTTTTTTTTTTTTTTAAATCATTCTAAAAAACGGTGAACGCCCTCTGAAGGGTGAACAGCTGTATTTTATTATCTTGCTTGTTGTAATAGTAGGGTTACTAATGTTCGAAAAAGCATAGACAGACGGAAAAATACCCTTAATGATAAAGCCGAGAGATAAGCGCGTTGATAAACATAACAGTGAAAGATAAGCCACTAATAAAGCCGAGATTAGAAATAAAATTATGTGGGGATTTTAAACACCAAATGTCAGGAATATATATCAAATGAAATTCAAATACAAAAATGTTGAGTGATTCCATTCTTTCACTGATATTACAAAAAATGTGCTGGTAAGTATACTGCATGACTGACTCACGTTTAAACTAATCTTTGACTTCTTTTTTCAGGTTTGTTGAATAAGTTCAGAAACTCAGGTGCATCAACAAAAGGAACATCATGTTCGAAGGCGTTGTAGCATACGCACTGAATAAATACCTGGGACGTTTTGTGGAAGATTTGGACAGCGAACAACTGAATGTTGGAATTTTTAGCGGTCAGTAACTTTTAATCATTTTTATTATTGCCTATTTTCATTTACAAGATGCCTATTTTCATTTATGCCTTTGATTGCCTATTTTAATTTATGCCTTTGATTGCCTTTTTTAATTTATGCCTTTGATTGCCTATTTTCATTTATGCCTTTGCAAAATTTTTTGAACTGCGAGTCAAAAGTCTAAGTTTACTTCACAATATTTATCTAGGCGAGATAAAGCAGTATATATATATTTTATTGCGCATTTGTGTTAATACAAAATATGCTAAATTTTAGATGACGCAGATGAAAATACAGCTTATATTACTGAAAAATATGTTTGACACTTTTTTTTTTGGGGGGGGGCTTCACTTTATTACCCCAAGACAGCTATTTATTTCGTTTTGGCATTTTGCATTGATTCACTATAAACGGCGAATCACTTTTTAAATTGTTGCCACCGAATATTAGAGCCCTGTATTATATTTAAAGAAATTAAATAATGAAGAATTTCCGTCAAGGTATGCATGTTTTTTGCATTGTGAATAAACGACGGTACCAACAGCGACCAAATTTTGAATAACGTAATCCTCTACCCGAAAATGGGCACATAGAAGCCCGAATTTTGAGTTTCGACTTTGTTTTATTATTTATTTCACATTTTATAAAACTTTAACAATGTTTTAATTAACAAACTCATCAATTTCAAAGCTAGCAATGGCAATATTGTAAAAAAAAAAAAAAAAAAAAAAAAAAAAATGTTTATTCAGACTTCTAAAGATAGGCTATTGTTAAATAATTTTAGCCTAGAGGAACAGCTCAAATGCGATCGAAGCGGGTATGTGCATGTAATGTCTGCTCAGTTTTCTAATTGTTGCCACCAAATATTATTGCCCTGTCTTACATTTAAAGAAATTAAATAATGCAGAATCTGCATAAATGAGTGTATGTTTCTCGCATTGTGATAAAACAACGGTACCTAGAGCCATCAAAATTTGAATAAGGTAATCTTCCATAGAATATGGGCATGTGGAAACCCTAATTTGGATTTGAAATTTGTTTTATTATCAAATTCAGATTTTGTAACACTTCAACAAATTTTTGAATAAAAAAGTAAACGATTTCAAAGCGAGCAATGGCTACACTGTACAAGGAAGAAAATATTTTTATCTCTAGCGTGCGAGACTGTGTATCGGAAATTCTAAAGATGTGCTCACTTAAAAAATATTTTGCGATATTGCTGTTGAACTGAATTTTATTGTTTAAGTGCAAATAACATGATATTTAATAAATAAAGGTAACACGCAAAACATTAAGAAAAAACGCCCCTTTGGACGTAATTTTGTAAGATCTATCTGATGGGAAAAATTTCTTGGGTGTCAATGAGGAAGTACGTCGCGTATTGTATGCTGTGCAGCGTAAAATGTCTGCCAGTGGTAAAGTGGGTGTTAGGTGGTATAGAACAAGAGAGTAAAAGGTAGATTTTTTTTTTTTTTTTTTAATGTTTGAGGACAGAAGAAAGGGAACTTTGTTGGATGTAATTCAACGGAATTATAAGTGTGCTGTTTGTACGAAGGAAATGGGTATGGTCGAACGTAAAGATCGTTCAGGTGGCTTTGAATGGGTTTGTCGCAAGAAAGGTTCAAATGCTGACCATATAAAGCGTTCCATTAGAAAGGGAACATGGTTTGAGGAAAGTTTTTGGATACTGTTAAATTCTGAGATGCAAGTGGTATTTTCTTAGTGCTTAGATGCTATAAGATGAATTCCCTTTTTTATGTTATTTCATTGTTTGATTTAAAATATAGTTTATTGGGATTATATATTTTTTGTTTGGTTTCTAGTGTAGAACTGGGTACGCCTTTGACTTTGTAAGTGAAAATAGATCGATGTGTACATGGACAATGACAATGGAGTGCGCAATACCCAGTTTGTGCAGTTCTCTGATGTTTTTGTAAGTAAAATAGGTCAATGTGTACATGGGTAACGAGTTTGTGCAGTTCTTTGACTTGTTATTTTGGCTACACAAAGCCAAAATAACAAGTCAAAGATATGCACAAATTCTGTGTCCATGTACCGCTAAAAATCGCCACTTTTAGTCAAGGGGCACCTGTAAATATATTTTTACAACAGGAAGTTTATTTGTAGCCTTGTTCACGATAATGAAATGTGGGCAATCGAAAAACCCATCGCGGTTAATTGAAACGAAAGCGCAGCTGTGATGAGGGGTTGTGACGTCAGTCTTATCCATAACTGTCGCTAAATCATGTTGCCTGGAGACAATTTCATACTCTGTGTGATAATACATATTAAGTACCGTCCGTAATTCGATTCTTGGCATGAGCATCGCTGATTGGTAAACCTACCTTTATAAATTTACATGTATATGGGTTTATAAATCTGTTTATAGAGGTTTACCGAACGGACTGTAAGCAGAGGCGGATGGAATGATCGGGAATTCCTGAAATTTTCCGATTTGGCAATGTCTATAGCTCCGCTGTGTCACAAAAAATGCCGGCACCTTTGTGCAAGTCGGCAGTTTTTTATCGAAATAATCTGTCATAAAGAGGCCAGCTCCACGACGAAAGGTGCTTCCTACAAATTATAAATTAAATTTCCAATGGTGCCGGTACGGCATTTCGCCGACACTCCAAATGAAGGTATTCGGTCTGTACACCTTGGGAAAAGCTCCTTTTTTCAAGTCATAAACTGAACTTAACTATGGTACCGATCTCATAAGGGTGCGGCACCTTTATGCCAGGGTATTCTCTCCAAACTGTAACTAAATGATACAAAGCTGCCTGCACATTTACATTAAAGGTTCCGCCGACACAGAACCCACCATAAAGGATGATGTTGGCGGACATTGCCTTACGATCTAAACTTTTTTTCGTAAGTGTACAGGCACCTTTATGAACAAATGGAACCTTAAGCGTAATTGCAGGATTCTTGTAACAAAGCGTAATAAACTCACGTAAAAGTGTAATACAAAATATGGAATAGATAATAAAAAAAATCATATTCCAAATTTGAGCTTCCAGATGCCCATATTCGGGTGGAGGCGTACGTTATTCAAAATTGGATGGCTCTGCGTACAGCTGTTTTATCACAATGCGAGAAACATACATGCATCTATGCAAATTCGTCATTATTTAATTTCTTTAAATATAACACAGGGTTGTAATAATTGGTGGCAACAATTTAAAAGTGGATCAACGTTTATGGTTTTCAACGCAAAATGCCAAAACGAAACTAATAGCCGTTCTGGGGGTAACGCCTTTTGGACTAATAAACATATAAATTCCAAAGATAAATGTATTCGGTTCCTCGTTTTAACGCCGTCCTCATTACCTCTTTGCATATTCATATCGAAGGGATTTTATTTTTTACGCAAAAGTGTAAAAGCGGAAAATTTTCAGGTTTCTTTACTTCGACGATTTCGAAAAGATACATCCACCTTTATGCATGTCGGCAGCTATTCATATAGTATATCTTCGCATGAGAGTTCCGGCATCTTGGTAAAGGTTGCATTCTTCATGGTGCATACAAAACCTAGGTGTAGATTGGGTACCTCTGTTCAATAATGCTGCGGCACAATCGTACCTTCACATCGTCCTTCACATGTTTATACATACGTGCATGCACACATGTATATGCATGCGTACGTGCATGCATATACATACATATATACTCTTATGAAATGTACGGGCGCGGTGAGATAGCTTCCCCGCAAAGAAGGTTTAGGGTTGCCATAAACAGCAAGAATAGGCAAAGTTGCCACATTTGGCGAGAAATCCCCTATTTGGCGACAAAGTTGGCGATATACCATGTACGGATGGTGAACCTTCTGGAACGAATTCTTACCGGTTTAGCCCAGAATGTTCTCGAACACAAGCCGAAAGCTATATAAACCCTGCTGGCCCGCAGTGAGAGTGTGTGCCTCGTCTTACGAGCTGATAGTCAGTCATTGAGCGAGTGTCTCGAAGTCTGTTTTTTTGAATAATATTTAGCGGCAGAAACTGAAAAATGTGACTTTCTGGCCAATAGTTTTCTTGTTTCTCAATATGTGTCTCATGTTTCTTACCGGTAAATTTTAATACTTTCTTAATTCAACCAACCACGTTGAGAATGAACCCTGTATATACGCCAGAAATGTATATTTGGGATGAGGTTTTAAGTACGGATCTGATTTTTGTCAATAGACGAGAAAACCAGCAGAAAGTCTAATTACTATAAAATGCGCGCAGTTTTATAGAGAAACGATGGAAAGTGCAGCTTATACAGATCTTTTAAAGAATGATTTAGGAAAAAAAAAAAAAATGTCGCTTTTTGTTTTCTTTTTAGCTCAAAGGGGCAGTTTACCCAGAAGGACTATTAACCCATTAATTGCCAATTTTTTTTTCTGAATTTAAATTTATTTCTAGGTGTCTAGATTGACATAGAGACTGGAAATTGGAATATAGATAGAATCTGTCATGAGCCCCAAATGGTAATCGTCATTCAAATAGCTCTCGCCGGAAAATAAAATTCACATTGACAATAAATAGTTAGCAGATATATTCCAAAACTATTAGAGAACACGGCAACACATAGGAGTTGGAAAAGATGCGTATAATAATATGACATTCCGCGTTTTCAAAATGTTCAAATCTTGGAAACTCACAAACATTTTACTTCTTCTCACAAATAATACTCTCCATCTCACTCATTTAACTACTTCTACTCAATAACTCGTGCTAAACCTTGAGAAAGGTTTAACAGCAATGCAAAAAAAGTAACCATTGTTGCCAACCTAATTAAGGTTACCAAATTTCCGCTACTTAGACAAATCCCGAAATGGGGATCATGGCAGTTAATGGGTTAATTTCGTTTTGGCATTTTACATTGATTCGGTATAAAAGGCGAATCTCTTTTCAGATTGTTGCCACCCAATATTACAGCCCTGTATTATATTTAAAGAAATTAAATCATAAAGAATCTGCATAAATGTGTGTATGTTTCTCGCGTTGTGATAAAACAGCGGCATTTAGAGCCATCTAGGTTTGAATTTTGAATTTGTTTTATTATCTGTGTTATATTTTGTAAAGCATTTATAAGTTTTTGATTAAGGAACTCAACGATTTCAAAGTGAGCCATGGGAGGGCCATCCAATTTTGAATGACGTAATCCTTCTACGAATATGGGCATCTGGAAGCCCAAATTTGAAGTTTGCAATTTGTTTTATTATCGACTTTATATTTTGTAACCCTTTAACTAACTTTTGATTAACAAACTGAAAGATTTCAAAGCGAGCAATGGCAACGCTGTACGAAAAAACAAAACAAAACAAAAAAAAAAAAACAAAACAAAAAAAAAAAAAAAAAAAAATTTATCTGCATCACGCGAGACCGTGTATCGAGAATTTTAAAGATAGGCTTCTTTTAAAATTATTTTGCTGTATTGCCGTTGAACTGAATTTTAAGGTTTAAGTGCGAAGAACATGATATTTAATAAATAAGGGTAACAAACAGAACGTTACAAATACGCCTCTTTGAGCGTATTGTAAAATATGAAAGCTTCAGTTTTTTTTTTTAAATTTTAAATATTACGTAGCGATAATATTTGGTGGCTACAATCTGAAAAAAGGATTCTTACACGAAGGTCATGTAGACAAAAAGTGAGTTTCGAGACGAATAACAACTCTGTTGCAAAAAAGGAATTACATTTAATCACATGGGACAAGTGGAGAAAAAAAGGCTAGAAACAAAGATGATGAGAGCCTACCACTTTGGGGCATTTAGGCCTTACAAGGACTGTCCCAAAATAAGTGTTCTGACAGTAGCTTCGCCTGAAATAATTAAAGGTCGGGAATTCCCTTTATTAAGGCGATGGAAATTTTATTTTTGGCGTGGCGTGTATTATTTTAGATCCTGCATCGAATGTCAAGGCAAGAACAAAATATCCCGAGGACGTTCCAATCTGTGGAGGCACATTGAAGAATTAAGAGGTTAGAACATCAATTTATTAATAATTAAATTCTATACACAACTTCAAGCCCCACCTTGGAATGGATCCTTAACTCCAAACAAGTGAAGCGTATACATAAATAAAAATTAAATTGGGTTACTTCCAATTATCAACTAGAAAAGAAAAAGGGTTAAAAATTCTCAAAGGTTTCAGATTTTAAATTACGTACAAAGGGGCGTTTTTTTTTAACATTTCGCGTGTTACATAAATTTATTAAATTCAGTTCAACAGCAATGTCGCAAAATAATTTTAAAATGAGCCTATCTTTAAAATTCTCGATACACAGTTTCACGCCTTGGAGATAAAAATGTTTTTTTTTTCCTTGTACAACGTTGCCATTGCTCGCTTTGAAATCCTTGGGTTTGTTAATCAAAAATTCGTTAACGTTTTATAAAATATGAAATCGATCATAAAACAAATTCCAAATTTCAAATTTGGGTTTTCAGATGCCCAGATTCGCAGCAGGATTACGTTATTAAAAATTGGATGGCTCTAGGTACCGTTGTTTGATCACAATGCGAGAAATATACATACATTGATGCAGATTTTTCATTGTTTAATTTCTTCAAATATAATGCAGGACTCTAATATTTGGTGGCAACAGTGCAAAAAGTGAAACGGACATTTCTAGCGAACCAACGCAAAATCACAAAACGAAAACAATAGTCCTTCAGAGACTAAAAGAAAATTAAAAAAACCTAAATCAGAGATATTAATTAAAACTCGGAAAAACGATCATTTTCGCCCTCATTTTTCCGAGTGGCAACAGACTCCCACGCTGGGGATAAAAATCTCCTTCATTTTGAGCAGTGTTGCCATTGCTCGCTTTCAAATCGTACAGTTTGTTAATAAAAAATTTCTAAGATTTACTATGAAATAAAAAAAAAAGCGTTGCTAAAGATTAAATACATTATTCCCGATTCCAAAAATTCATGGGAAGCCATTTCGACTTTTCCCATTTTCGTACGACTATAATCAGCCGAAATATTAATTAAAAACTCTGAAAACACTCACTTTCGTGCTCATTTTTTCGAGTGGGAACAGTCTCGAGCGGTGGAGATAAAAATGTTTCATTTCAAAAAGTGTTGCTACTGCTCGCTTTCAAATCGTAGAGTTTGTTGACCAAAAATTTGCAAGTTTTACAAAATTTACAGTGGTTCCCAAATGTGTTCGTACACTTATGATTTTCATTGAAATAGGGCTCTATCCATTAATTAAAAGTAAACTTTCTGAATGAGATTTTAATAATATGATATATAGTCTATTCGTAACAAAATTACATGAGATATTTTTAAAATATAGCGAAACTTTATTTTTAAGAAATTAATAATCAAAAAGTTATAAACATTTTATCTCACAAAAGTCTTCGTACACTGAAATGTTTTTGGATAAAATCAAAATTAGAATTATCGTTTGCCGCATTTTTTAATTTTTGCATTGTAGTGGCATTTAAAAAATCGTTTGCTATAATTTTTTTATTGTTTATTTAATAATATTCTTTTTATTATTGAAAACTGGGTCGCACTCGTAAAGAAATTAAAAACAGCATTCGAAAATTGATAATTTTTCACCATAGTAGCGGTAAATCAATTCGAAATATCGCTAAATTTGTTAATTTATCCCATTCTACAGTGCAGTGTGTGATAAAACGCTTTAAAGAAGAAAATCGGATTGAAAACAAGGTAAGAAAAGGTCGACCGAGAAAGTTAACTAAACGTGAAGAGAGATTTATTATAAGAAAATTTGTGAAAAACCCACGTTTGAGTGCTGTAAAAGTTTCTGCAGAATTTAATGCAAAGTTTTCCACTTCATTTTCACCTTAAACTGTTCGACGAGTTCTCAGAGAAACTTATAGATAGATCTTATTATTCTTATAGATCTTATTATTAAAATCTCATTCACAAAGTTTACTTTTAATTAATGGATAGAGTCGCATTTCAATGAAAATCATTAAGTGTACGAACACTTTTGGGAGTCACTGTATACATATAAAGAAGAATGTCTGTTTGCGTGTATGTTTGCTTGTCTGAAATAAAAATAACTGAGACTTTTTTTTTAAATCATTTATTTTTTATTTATTTCTTGCAGGAACTGTCCACTTGACCGACCTGCATCTCAAGGCGGAAGCTCTGGTAAGTGATGTTTGCTTATTTCTAACAATTTTTAAAATGTCCCGTTGTGTTTTTTTTTGTTTGTTTTGTTCACATAAATTAATGAGTTTCATTTAAATTAAAGTGCCGGGAAAGTGAGCATTTATCTGTTTCTAATCACGGTTACATAGTAGACACTGCGTAAAGGGACTCATACACCTTAAAACCCATAAGATCTTGAAATATGTGACTTGGAAAAATTGTGATAACTTATTTATTTTAAAAGCAATTACTTCCAACCTTTTACAGCTGACTACATAATATAGCTGCTTTTTGAAATAGTAATCAGAAAGTTTTGTGTTGCCACAAATATTTTTATAAGTTAATTCTCTTTGTGACAAAATTTTTCGTCATGTTTCCACCTTGCGCGCACAGTTTAAAACATTCTGTTGCGTAATTTAATACCATATTTAATAGATAGCTTTTATAACATTTGGAAACGACTGTGAACCAAAAATTCGAAGAATTTCATGTTAGATTTTTATTTTATTTGGAGTTGGGTTTATAAACTGTAATTTATTAAAAAAGTCTGTCATGTTTTCGTCCATAAAATTTTTTAATACTAAAATATTCATCAGATTTTAGGTTCAGTTAGAAAATACTACCCATATAAAAAATTCCATCTAATTTCAAGTACCATTAGCGATTTTTAAAATATCATGCGCGCAATGCGGAAACATGACGAAAAATTTTGTCACAAAGTAAATTACAAAAATATTTGCGGCAACACAAACTTTCTGGTTACTAGTTTCCAAAGCAGCTATATTATGCAGTCAACTGCAAAAAGTTGGAAGTAATTGTTTTTGAAATAAATATAATATCCAAATTCTTGCAACAGTGACATACAGTGTCTCACAAAAGTGATGGGACACTTGTGCTTTACAAAAGGAAACTGTAGTAACATAAATTAAAAAAAACATGTAAAACTTTTTTGTGGGTGTGTTTCATACTTAAATTTAGTAACAATTATTACATAACATACATTTTCTCAAAATATTAAAGTATTAATTTAATAAAAATATAATTGTTTAGAACGGAGCAAAAAATGGCTCACATAAGTGATGGGACACTTACTTTTCCATTAAATATTTATCCAAAAATTTTACTTTTTAAAAGGTTTTTAATATTTTGTTGGATCTCCTTTTACTTTTAAAACATGATTTAATTTTCTTGGGATGGATTCGGATAATATTTTTGTGATTTCTGGAGTGATTTTACCCCATTCTTCTTGAAGCATCGATTTTAATTGTTTTGAAGAAATGGTGTGTTTGCGAATTCTTGATTCCAATTCTTGCCAAATATTCTCTATGGGATTCAAGTCTGGAGATTGTGGTGGTGTTTTTATTATTTCAGGACAGTTATACAGCAGCCAGAGTCTAACGTTCAAAGCTGTGTGCTTGAGGTCATTGTCCTGGTAGAATTTAAAATCGTTATGAAGGTTAAATTTTCGTGCTGAAGATTTTAAATTTTGATTTAAAATGTCAATATACTTGTACTGATCCATTACACTGTCAATAAAAACAAGATTACCAACTCCAGCGGACGACATACACCCCCATACCATAACTCCTCCTCCACCATGTTTTACTGTTGGCACCAAGTTCTGTTTGCGAAATTCTTCCCTGGGTTTTCTCCACACCAAGATTCTACCATCAGAACCAAATATATTAAATTTACTCTCATCAGCAAATATAACTTCATTCCAGTAATCAGAATTCTTATTTATGTTGGATTTTGCGAATGCCAGTCTGAGTTTTCTATTCTTTTCACTTACGAAGAATTTTTTCCTGGCTGCTCTACCGTGATATCCAGCAGATCGAATTACTCTTCCAATAGTCTCAGGATTAACAATTACTCCATATAATGCTTGTAAATCAGCAGCAACTTTAGGAGCACTCAATCTTGGATTTTTTTTTAATATTTTGAACGATAATTCGTTTTATTCCATCGGATAGCTTTGATGGTCGGCCAGGTCTTCTTTTATCCTGAATGATATGATTCTTTTTATATCGTTTAATGATATCGAAAACTGTTGAATGACTCAAGTTAACTGTTTCAGCAGTTTCTCTAATAGATTTTCCCCGTTCAATATGCAAATTAATAACTAATTTTCGAATTTCAGGCAAAGTTTCTTTTCGTTTAGCATTCATGGCTGCACAGAGCTAAAAAACACAAAAATTCCAAAACGAACTGGAGAGAAATACTGCATACGATTTTATAAATCATTGCCAATTGCTTTTGAGTAAAAATGAAAACCCCCCAAAATATTTTTATTGCTTACTTCGGACGATTTTTGTTGCATAGTACATAGGTGTTCCATCACTTATGTGAGCCATTTTTTGCTCCGTTCTAAACAATTGTATTTTTATTAAATTAATATTTTAATATTTTGAGAAAATGTATGTTATGTAATAATTGTTACTAAATTTAACTATGAAACACACCCACAAAAAATTTTTACATGTTTTTCTAATTTATTTTATTACAGGTTTCTTTTGTAAAGCATAAGTGTCCCATCACTTTTGTGAGACACTGTATTTGAAGATCATAAGGGGTTTAAGGTGTATGAGCCCCTTAAGGTGATCGGATATTGTTATTGATTAGCGAAATGATCGCCCATTTGTATACGAAAAAAATAGAAAATACACCCTTTATTTGCGACCATGAATAACCTTCATATGCTCGAATGTTATAGAGGCCGCACAACCGGTATAATGGTTAGCGTCGCTGACTGCCGTGCTGAAAGGCGCGGGTTCGAATCTCGGAGAAGGCATGGATGTTTGTTATAAGTTCGTCAGGATGGTTAGTGTGTGTTTATCTTTCATTCTGCAGGATGTCTCTAGCGTTTTATAAATTCTTTTATTACTACACTAAATATTTACATATAATTCAAGAATATCCGTCACCTCATTCACACTCTCTAGACTGCCCTATTCTCCACTACAGTCGGGCGCCCTCTGTCGACTCATTACATGTTTGTGCAGTGTCTCTGCGGCATGGTGGCACTCTAAATATGCGGCGAGCCGAAAGTCCTCTCGCGTGGTTTCGCCTCGACCCCCTGGGTGCTCTTCATCAAAACAAAAAAGCGAGGTTTTGTTTAGTTTGGGGCAGACTTTTATGAACTCTGTTGATTTTCAGAACGATCAGACATAGGTTTCTCTTCTTCAGAGACAAGATGATGGCAGAAGACATCTATTATTATTTGTTGTTACTTACGTATTCCGCCCAAAGGAACTATACGGCGCAGGGATGCTTTCGTGGAGGACGTTTTAAGAGAAACTTGCTTGTAGTGAGAAGTTACACATGGAGAAAACCCGGAAAACGCCCATGCAACTAGCCCGTTCTTGGAATTCGAACCTCGAACCGAACTACCAGTGCTCAGGGCCTTTACCGCTCAACAGCTGGTGGGCCCCCAAGGACCAGTAAAGGCCAGAAAATTAATATATAGCTAAATAAATAAACAAAAATAAAATGTAAATTAAACATGGTAGAGATTTTTTAATAGTCTAATTACTCTGTACATTGCTTTCTACATGAAAAACCAGATAAATATTTCTATTAACCCCTTAAGGACCAGCGTCGGGAGAACGAAGCGCAGTTACGGCACCGGATCCGCTGAAATGGATCGTCGCCACCGGCCCGTGCATTTTCAGCAGCTAGGCCTAATTTTACAAAAGAAAAATCGTATAAAATCAGCATTTTGATATTATGACTTTAATTTTTAGAGTTGCGTATTTAATATACTTGTTTTCAATGTGTATTAATATAAAGAATATCACATTAATAGAAATAAATTAAACAGGCAAAATACTAAAATCATTACTATACGCATAGAAATAAGTACTATAAACATGAAAACAAAAATTACAAATAAGAAATTAAAAAAAAAAAAAAAAAAAAAAAAAAAAAAAAAAAAAAAAGAATTACCTGTAGGTAAATCAATTGTAATTTAAAAATTCTGCTGTGTGTGAAATAATTCAAAACAAGGATCGACACACAGTCCTACGTTGCATATTTCGCACTCAAAATACGTTGTTTGGTTTCGCTTTTCCTTGGTTTTAGCGCACGCAACGCATCTTCTCCTACTTTTATTACCTTTTTCGTCAACGTAAATTTTCGGAAACTATCTTTCAGTTATACGGAAAGGTATAGTGTCCGGTGATTTTGGACAAATTTTTAAGTTTTTAAGTAAGGTCTCTTCGCCATGGCTAACGGAATGAAACTGAATATAACCCCAAGACATGTCCCAAAACTTCTTCAAAAGACACTCAGAAATATCCCCAAACCCTGTGTGATATCAGGTTTATATTAGAAAACTTTCTGTTTTTCTAAATCGAAAACAGCGTCCACGATGACCGGAAAGTGATCAAGGAAAGACCCCCACTGGCGGGATATCCATTACTGATCACGTCAATCTATACATTATATGTAAAGTAAATTATATACCAAAATAAATTATATACCAAAATAAATTATATACCAAAATATAACGCCTGTAGCCATTATATATATCGACCATTTGGAACATTATATATAATGACCTATTAAATCGAGTAAGAAAAACAAAAACGCTGGCTCTTTCCTGAGCAATGTGAGCAAGAAATGTTACGCGTCGAGAAAGCTGATAGTCTTTCCCCTTCTGTAATAATGCTGTAATGTAATTTTTTAATTAACCAAGAAAGCGTATGTTAAGTTTCAAAATAAACAGAAAAACAAAACAAAAAACAAAAAATCCTAACAAAATAAATAATTAAAAAAAAAAAAACTCCCGTGCTCCTTTAATTCACAGTCCCACTTATAGAGAACGTGATTTCCAGTTTGTTTATTTCAATAAATCTCTCAAAACCAAAAGCACAAAACAAAATCTAATGCCAGTACATGAAGGTAAAATGCCGCATGAATCAAACTATGTGAAAATAATTACCACTTAGCTCCCTTTACTGGCTTTTAAAAATTCAAATAAATCGTTCGTTTTACTGTCGCGTATGCGCGGCGCTGGGCTCGTAAAAGCAGAATCGTTGCGTCGCATATACGGGACGCTGGGCTGGTAGGAGTGGAATCGTTGCGTCGTGTATACGCGACGCTGGTCCTGAGTTAAGAGAATCGAAGGCAATAGCCGTGAGGAGCTTTCTAAAGCAAGCGAACTGGCCGATTAAGCGTTAGTTAAATAAAAACTTTTGTCACAAAGCATATTAAAATATAAAAATATTTGTGGTAACACAAACTTTCTGGTTACTAGTTCCTGAAGCAACTATATTATGAAGTTAGCTGTAAAACGTTGGAGGTAATTGCTTTTAAACGAAATAAGTTATCTCAATTCTTGCAACAGTAACGCATTCGAAGGTCTTAAGGTTTTTATGGTGTACAAGCCCCCTTAAAAGAGATGATTCTGATGAAGAGGGACTTTATTTGCCCTCGAAACTGATAGGGTACAACAAGTTGTTTGCTTCACTTTAATGATTTATTTGAGGCATGTTTATCTTCTGTTTTTATTATGAAAATGTTCTCGTCCCCAATTTGTCAGACAATGTGCTGTAACGAAAGCTTTAAGTGTGAGGCGAGTCCACGCGAAAACGACGGAGACGCCGGTCATATCTCCGGCGAGAGGAGGCCAAATTCACTCCTCGTGTATCCTTGCGCGCGTCTTTGCCTGATGACAGACAGGTTTGGCTCCGCCGCATTAACCCACTTTCTGTTACACAATGACGGCATCAGAACTCGCTTTCTTCGAGACGCGAGTTTTCTTTTAACTTTCTTCCTCACAAGGCTTCATTTTTTTATCTTCTCTTTTCTTTTCTTTCAGGCCGGGCTGGATCTTCCCGTCGAAGTGAAAGGAGGCTGCATCGGTGAGTATCGATCGGTACTTCTCGAAATGGAACCGTTTTGCCAGTTCTTCCTCAATCAGTTTTACTTTTTCTTCTTTTCTTTTTTACCTTTCTCCTTTTTTTACTTTTGCATCTTTTTTTAACCTTTCTTCTTTTTTTTTTTCTTTTTGTCACATTTCTTCTGTTTTTACTTTTTCTTCTTTTTTTTTTGCCTTTTTACTTTTTCTTCTTTTATTTTTGCCTTTCTTCTTTTTACTTTTTCTTCTTTTTTACCTTTCTTTTTTACTTCTTTTCTTTTAACCTTTTTTCCTTTTTACTTTTTCTTCCTTTTTAACATTTCTTCTTTTTTACTTTTCTTCCTTTCTTTTTTACCTACTTTTAAAGCCTTCTACCATTTTACATTTTCTTCTTTTTTACCTTTTTACTTTTCTTCTTTTTGTAACCTTTCTTATTTTTACTTTTAATTCTTTTTTAACCTTTTTTCTTTTTTGCTTCTTCTTTTTACCTTTCTTCTTTCTACTTTTTCTTCTTTTTTAACCTTTATTCTTTATTTTGCATTTTCTTTTTTTACCTTTTTTCCTTTTTTCTTACCTTTATTCTTTTATTACTTTGTCTTGTTTTTTTTTTTTTAATGCAGATATTACAAAAGATTCATTCATTGAGATAAATTCGATTTCTCTTTAAATTGGTGAGATATCGCCAAGTTCGTGATTGTTTAATGACTAATTTTTGTCGCCAAACTTGGCGAGTCTCAGTGTTTGACATTTTGATCCGCTCCCTGTATAACAGTAATTGTAAAACAGTAGTTGTTCCTTATGCAGGGTGTATCAGTACAGCGGTGACAAACTTTCAGGAGAGATAGAATACACCTAGACAATGGGAAATCACATGTCAATGCATGGTCGGAAACGCTTTCCTGGTACGGTAGTGGCGACACAAAAGTCAAGAAAAAAGTACACGAACGGGGTGAGATAACATGTTTGTATTTCAGAGTACAATTGGTAGAGAAAGCAAGTACAAGAGTAGAAAAAGCAACACAAAGAGACAACGATCATCAACAAAGGTAGTGTTCGAAATTACAATTCGGACCGTGATGCAGAAACCGTGCGTCATGCATCATCCATGGGATCTTCTATTCCTGATGCAGATCTTCCATGCACCAGTAAAGTGAAGCCTCCATCACGGCCCGGAGTCGTAATTTCGAACATCTTCTTTAATTACGATCGTTGTTTGTTTTTGTTCTTATCTGTAAGCTTCGGCTGTACAAAACATAATAAAAATGCTTAGTCTCAGTGTTTGTGTCTTCCTTTTTTGCGTTTTGTGTCGTCACTACCGCTCCAGCAAAGCGTTTCCGACCATGCATTGCTATGTGATTTTCCATCGTCTAGGTGTATTCTATCTCTCTTGAAAGTTTTTCACCGCCGTGCTGATACACCCTGTATGCATAACCGCATCCGGTACTTGCTTCGGCAGCACATATACTAAATTAGAACCACATTTGGTCCTTATACGCATCAGTACTACTATTCCTTCTAATTTCCTTCGGAAACATCTAATAATCCTGAATGGGAATAGGGACCTTGCTCAAGCTATACATAATGCACAACATTTTAAAAATAATTCGCAAATCTGATGAAGCTATTAAGTAAACGTTTTATCGAATATATAAAATACTAAAATTTAGAATATAAACATGAATTAGTTTATAAAATTAATTCATCAGTACCTGTTTCCTTGTTACCTTCGGGTTTGGTCAATTAGCAACGAAGGCCAAAAAGAAAGAAACATATTTAGTATTTCCTTATAAAAATTTGAAACTGATGACTGAAATTATTTCGAGGGTACTGTAAGAATATCTTTCTCTTATAGACCAAAATAAATGTGCTGGTAAAAATATGGAGAACTGAATTTTCTTTCAACAAATTCGGAAGTAAAGAAGTCTTAGAAGGAGTTTCTAAGTGATATTAATTCAGATTACTAATTGCAAAATAGTACTTCTTTATAAAAGGATGTCGTTTTTAAAATTTTTATTCTAACTGGGAAATAACATACCATCGTTTAAAAAAAGTGGAAAAATATGAAATTTCGTTAACACAGTCATTCGCTTGACATCCTTTGGATAAATAATATTCATAGAAATATAATAATAAATATGAATATTCTTTGAAACTTGGGAAATATTTAGCATGTTTTTGGCAAATCATTTCATGAGAAACTATATTTCGGTTCTGAGAATAACATGCATATATACCTACATAAATGGCTTAATTACTTTTAAAGCAAAAATATAATAGAACTCCAATTATCTGGACTCCAAATATCTTTAACTCCAAGTATCCGGAACTAGATATCAAAATCGCTTGTTCTTCCTAGACTCTATTACTGTTGATTCAGCTGCATGCTTTTAATTTTTTATCAATTAAATTAATATAAAAATAATACAGCACAGTCTAAGATGCTTTTCAAATGATTTTAAATAATGAGCTTACTATGTATATTCATATAAAATAAACAGCAATATGTAGTATAGTAGTGTATGTTTGGAATGGACAATACAAGTAAGAAGGGTTAAGTTCCACGAATTACAGGTGC
This sequence comes from Stegodyphus dumicola, assembly GCF_044657685.1. Taxonomy (NCBI): domain Eukaryota; kingdom Metazoa; phylum Arthropoda; class Arachnida; order Araneae; family Eresidae; genus Stegodyphus; species Stegodyphus dumicola. The sequence continues at coordinate 1,188,694 of NC_140769.1, read as the reverse complement.
TCCCACGCTTCGGAATACAGAGACCAAACACTTGTGCTCTGAGTAGACTGTTCTCAGTAGAACTGAGTAGACTGTTCTGAGTAGAACATCTACGTTTTTGTGCAAAGATCCTTTGCGATGAATGACCTTAAAATTATAAGGTTGTAATGAGAGTGCCCAGCGCATCAATCTAGAGCTACATTTGGCGTTGGATTGTAGCCAGACCAAAGGGGTATGATCAGTTTGAATCAAGAATTGTTGTTGACCATCCAGATAAAAATGCAGTTTCTTGATAGCATAGATGATGGCAGCTCACTCTTTTCAGCAGTACAATAATTCTTTTCGAATTTAGTAAATTTTTGCTTATATACAAGGAAGAATGTTCATGTTGTTCATCATCTAATTGGCATAGTACTATACCCATGCCATTGTCTGAGGCATAGGTTTGTATAATAAGCCTTTTCGAGTAGAATTAAGTACACTGGTGTGAAAAACTTAAGCAACAAGTGTTCTTTTTGCGATAACTCCACGAGAAATCATCTGAGAGACATGAAATTCAGAAATGAGAGACAGGCATTTGTATTTAAACGATAACGTACGCATAGTTGCGCAAAAATGAATACAATGCATACAGTATAAAATCAAACATAAAAAAGCTTTATCTACCTCGTAGTATCGTTACACGTGATTGTCTGTACAAGAGGAAGAACAACAAGCAGATGTTTCTTACTGTGAGATATGCCCTTCTCTTACTGCAATGGTTGCTTCGCACCGTCTCTCCATACTCAGCACTAGATTGCCTAACAGATCTTGAGGTAAGAGTGCTAATTCCTCAATCAGCATCTGTTTCAGTTGTTGGGTGTTCCCCAGAGAATGTAATCGTGCCACAGGGTGATTTCACAAAACATTCCGCACATATTCTCTGGGATTTTAATCAGGAGAGTACCCTGGCCAATCCATTTGAGTGATATCTTTACGTTCCAGTATCTTCTGAACAGCAGGAGTTCAGTGTATCCGTGCATTCTCTTTCATAAAGAAGAAGTCTGCTCTAATGGCACCTCGAAACAGACGCATATGGGGAAGGATCACCTCCTGACAATAACGATCTCCGGTTACAGAACCTCTGTCGAAAACGTGGAGCTCTTTCCGTCCGTTCAGCATGATGCCTCCCCAGACGAGAACTCCAGGACCACCGTAACGGTTTCTTTCCGCGATGTTACTGGGATGAAACCATGTCCCGACCTTTCTTCAAATCAATTGGCGTTGAGAATCGCTTGTAGAGCTAAAACAACTCTCATTCGTAAAGAGGACACGACTCCATTGATGAGATATCCAGTTTTTGTGCTCCTTGCTCCACTCTAAACGATGGCCATCTTTTAAAGGGATGCAGCGTTTAGGACGGCGGTCGAATAGGCCATCTTTGTGAAAACGTCTGGACACAGTAAACCGCGATATATATCGCCTCGTTGCTGTACACAGTTGCTGAGCTATGGCGCTTGCTGAATGGTTTCGGGCTCTTTTCACGTGCAGGACGATATATTGGTCATCCACAGCAGTTGTTTTCCTGGGGCGGCCACCACTAACTATTCTAATAGCTGTACCTATGGTTTGGAAGGCTTTCCGAGTGCGCAAAACGACACTTTTGTTGATTCCGAACTCTTCAGCTACACTGGTCACACTGCCCCCCTCCTCCAGTTTTCCAATTATTCTTCGACGTGTGAAGTCATCCAGGTGATTTCCTTTCGCCATACTTCACGAAAGAACTTACACTTGCAGCGAATATCTTTGCGTCTCCGTCGTTCCTTTTATTGTAGTCTTGAGTTGAGCGCGCCGATCGCACGCGTTTTGCGTACGCTCAACGTGGCCTGTGACGTATGCATACGCATGACCTTTCTACTGAATTGTGTGTCCATTGTACTGATCGCAAGATACTCTTTTCTGCAATTTCATGGCTACCTGATAAAAATTTACATTGTTGCTTAAGTTTCGCACACCAGTGTAATATAATATTTCTTAGTGTATGTAATCAAGTTCAAAATTTATTTTATTCTTTAATGTATGCTCAATTGACGTGTACTTTAAAGTTCTACATTTTCTTTCTATTTAAATGTGGTGTAAACGTATTTGTTGAAAACTTAAAATTTTGGTTTAAAGTTTGGAACTTATGGGAGAAATTACCTCCTCTTAAAATGATTGAGAAGGCGGAGCACATAAGCTTTCGAATTTTACAGAACTTTTCCCTTCGGAAAAAGTTGCTTCGTTGGGGAAGAGGTTGTAACAGCTTTAATATCGTTATTTATCTCTCGTGCATTTGAAATAGATGAATAATAAATAATGTACAGGTTACTGGCAATATTGAAACGCAGGGCTCGAGAGCCGTATGCATTTTCTCGCAAGAAGCAGTTAATTATTTTTTTTTTTTAAAAATAAGTTTGCATATTTTTTCTTCTCTTGTTTGTATGTCGCCATTTTTTGAGTGTAAAATAAAAGTTATTGCTGTGTTCTATCATTGGAGTTTACTTCAAATTCCTAAAGAAGTACCACAGTACGTACGTATCTCGCATAACTCAAAAACGAGTAGTCTCAGAACGTTGAAATTTTGTATATATAGGACTGCTATAACATGTAGATGTGCAAGTATTTTGGTTGTCATCGACCGCACCAAAATTGTATAGATATATGTACACTCTGTTACTCGGCTCAGTGAGCTCAGTTTCTTTGTTCTTATATGTTTATAAATTGCGCATTTTTTGCTTTAAAAATGATTGAATTATGTTGTTCTTATCATCCAGTTAAGGTTTTTATGCCTTTAGTAAATCTGCAAGCAATATTTGTAGAATTACCAACAATTTAAAAGCTGTTTGAATGTAGTTAAGCCTAATTTTAAATAACATGGCGGACATGTTTGTTTACATTTGAAACAGCAGAAAAGTAAATTTGTTGCCAATCTAGAGAGACTAAGCTTCGCAACAACAAAAATAACCCCTTCATTTATTATTTAAATCATGCTTAATCCTTTCTGGAATTTTTCGAGGAAATAAGTGTTTAAGATTTACTTCAAAATTTTTAAGATAAATATTTTATGTATTTTTGCCTTGTCGCGAAGGGAGAACTGAATTAATTAATGAGAAATACTGAATCGTCTGTGAAAAACTTTCTTTTGTTTGCTTAATTTCTTTTACGCATCCTTCTAGATTTATTGTAGTATTTGAATAGAACATGTGGCAACGATTCGATAATTCTGCAGATGATATAAATTTTTTGCATTCTGAGTTATAATATGAATGAAATACAACGCTGTTAAGTGAACCTAGCGCCAGAGTGTGGCTATGGATTGGATTGGATTATTTAATTATGGCAAAGCACACGAGGGCTATCTGGCTAAAGGGAGGGATGCCTTCATGGAGGACTTTCTAAGGTAAACTGGCTCGTATACACGTTACACATGGGAAAAACTACGAAAACGCCCTTGCAGCCAGCCTGTTCGCGGGATTCGAACCTCGACCGAACTACCAGTGTTCAGCGTCTTTACCGCTCGGCGGCTGGTGGGCGTGGCTATGGTAAACAAATATAGTGAGTGCATTCTACTGGGTTTATGCGCTACCGACGAAGTAGATTTAATTCAATCCAATAAGTTTAAATGAAATGCAAGAAAAAATGCATATAATTTAATATTCCGTACAAGGAAGTCATGTGGTGAACACATCAGAATTTTTACATCTATTAGTCCGTAATTATTAATTCTCAACTGCATATTATTGTGTTAAGATTACGGATACTGCATATTATTGTGTTATGATTAGGGGTACTGCATATTATTCTGTTAAGATTAGGGGTACTGCAAATCATTTCCAGAAATGTATTGAACAGTTCATAAATGGAATTTTGCATTTTCCTAATTAAAATTCTGTGAAAGTACTTATTTAAGTGTTTCTATTTGTATTTATATTCAATTAGTAAGTTACACTGGTATTTTGAGGATATTTTTTCTCGTCGTGTAATGTTATTTTGTTAGTGTTACCAAAATAGCCGTGGATAAAGGTTTTGTTGTTGTTGTGACTTATCTGACTTGTCTGACAGTAACATCAGCACAAGCCCACAAAATTCATCGTGGCGAGGAGAGCAAGATTGCGCCTGTCGTTGGCAAGAGCATTGAGCAGCATACAGGTGACAGTACGACTTTGCTCATTTTCGCCCCCCCCCCGCAGTTTGAGGGAGAGTTCCCAGAGAAGACAGGTCCGAGGATCTCCTACCTCTCTGACCTTACCACCAAACTCTCGAGAGGACTTTCGGCTCGCATCATATTTAGGATGCCTCATTTCGCACAAACAATATATATTTACAAACACGCATGCCTTCTCTGGGATTCGAACCCATGCCCCTGGATATGGCAGTCAGCATCGCTAACCACTGTCCCAGTTGGTCGGCGTCAAACGTGATGACGTCAAGCGATTCTGCCTGAATTTTATGCCACTTACCAGGAGCGGGTGGGACCGTCTGGAATTCGACAAATTTGCCAAGCCGCCGGTGGCTTTAAGTCGGCCTTCTCAATAAAGATGCCAGCACCTTTACGGAATTCGGCGATTCCTCGCCAAGAAGCCATCATAAAGGTATTCCGACGTAAAGGTTCTAGCACCTCGATGGAAGGTAGTTTCTTCAAGTTAGAAACTGACCTTCATATTGGTCCTGGTACACTGCGGAAAAAAAATTGGGACAGTTGTGTATCTTCCGTTCTACTGGGCCCATTGACAAAATTCAAATTGCGTTTTGCATGTCTCGAAAGCGCGACTTAGAATATATGTTAGATTTATATATAGCTTTGTTCTAATATAGGTATAATGACACAAAATCGGACTTTTTCTGAAAGGACATGCCAATTGTTTTCGATATTTCGATTCTACGACTCCAATTATGTCTGTATATTAAATTTTCTAAAATTTAGTGGGATATTTCCGGAGAATTAGTGTATTTTTTTCAGCTTGTGCCAAGAATAATTTACTTGGCGAACTTCTTAATTTATAGCAACCTAATTTTCCTTTCCTGTTTTGCATTGAAGACGAGCGGGAAAAAAAATCATCGTTCTTACTTTCAAATAATTTCAACAAAGTGCGTAAAACACATTTGCCGTTATTATCGCTCAAAAAAGAGATGCCAAATTAAAAAACGTGTCAGTAGGTAATTTCATGTAAATCTTTAAAATTTTGAATAAAAAACTCTAATATTTTGCAGGTGTGCTTAGAAGTACATCTACTTTAAGAGGATGCTAAAAATTTTATAGGTAATAATTCAAAATGTTTTCGAAAAATTTATAAAAATTATTCAAAAATACAAATTTTTAAAATAAAGCACAGAAAATGGGGGAACTACATTTGGATTAAGCCTAAATTTTGAATTCTGGAAGAAGGAGTCAAGTATAAGTTTAATAAAAAAAGAGATATTGATAAATATATATTCAATTTAACATAGAGGAGCTAATTTTGTAAAAACTACTCGTGTGATTTTTCACCAGCGGCCGAGCTTTAAAACCGCTGAACACTGGTAGTTCGGTCTGAGGTTCGAATCCCGCGAACAGGCTGACTGCATCGGCGTTTTCGTGGTTTTTCCCATGTGTAACGTGTATACGAGCCAGTTTATTTTAGAAAGTCCTCCACAAAGGCATCCCTCCCCTTAGGCAGATAGCCCTAGCGTGCTTTGCCGTATTCTCAATACACCACCACCACCACCACAAAACTGAGCATTTTGGCCTAATTTAACTCATAGTATGGAAATATTATTGAAAAACATTGGCATGTCATTTCAGAAAATGTTAGATTTTATAACAAAATACCTATGTTAGAATAATGCTATATATAAATCTAATATATATCCTAAGTCGCGCTTTGAAGACGTGAAAAACGCAAGTTGAATTTCGTCAATCGGCTCAGTAAAACTGAAGATATAGAATAGTCTTTTTTTTCTCGCAGTGTAACCAGCATCTCGACGAAAATTGCGTTCTTCAAAATGGAAACTGAACTTAATGAACCGGCTTCACACGGTTGAAAGCACCTTTATACCATGGCATCTGTGGCATAAAGGGGCCAATGTGTGTAAAGGTGGTTAGCTTTATAATGAAGATTTCGCCGAGAACAGAAACCGTATGAACGTACAACACTTCGATGTAATTTGCTTTGTTTAAGTCCTAATCCAAACTTAATATGGTGCGGGTAAGCATGTAGATGGAATTTATCAAAATTAAAACAGTTAAATTAAGAAAACTAAGACTCTGTTAAAATTAAGACATGCGTCAGGGCATCCTGATGGAGGTTGCACTTTTTGTAATGTAAACTGCACTTCATAAGAGTGCTAGATACTCCTTACGTCTTGATGATCAGCAACTATCTTGAAGAAGGTGCTGTCACATTTATTGAAGTCGGCGATTTAGATTTTAAAAGAACGTCCGGGAATCTTGATGGAGATTGCACTCTTCGCAACGTAACCTGCACTTCCTAAGGGTGCTAGAAACTCCTTACGTCTTGATGATCAGCAGCTGTCTTGAAGAAGGTGCTGTCACTTTTATTCAAGTTGGCGAGTGTTCACTTAGATCTTCAAGGAACATTCGGGAATCTTGATGCAGGTTGCATTCTTCATAATACATACTGAACTTCATAACTTCAAGACAGTAAAAGACACTAAAATTAAGAAAGAGTAAAAGACACTAAAATAAGAAATAGAGACACAAAAATAAGAAATAAAGTCACTAAAGAACTAAAATTAAGACACTAAAGTCTACTTATAAAGTCTAAGAACTAATGAAGACACTAAGGACTAGATTAAGACTCTAAAATTAATAAGCTAAGCCTTTAAAATTAAGACATAAGTACGGACGTCCCGGCATCTTGAGGGAGGTTGCACTCTTCGTAATGTAAACTGCACTTCCTAATGGTGCTAGACACCCCTTACCTCTTGATGATCAGCAGCCGTCTTGAAGAAAATGCTGTCACTTTTATTCAATTTGTCGACTGTTCACTTAGATCTTCAAAGAAGGTCCCGGAATCTTGATGAAGTTTACATTCTTCATGATACATACTGAAGTTCATAAGTTCAAGGCTTACGACACTAAAATTAAGACACTAAAAGACGCTAAAATTAAAAAAGACTAAAAGACGCTAAAATAAGTAATCAAGACACTAAAATTAAGAACTAAAATTAAGACAGTAAAGTCTAACTTCTAAAGTCTAAGAACTAATTAAGACACTAAAATTAAGAAACTAAGCCTTTAAAACTTACCTTACGTCTGTCTAACTAAGCCTTAACTAAGGGCGTCCAAGCATCTTGATGGAGGTTGCACTTTTCGTAACGTAAATTTCACTTCATAAGGGTGCTAGACCTGCTTACATCTTGACGATCAGCAACTATTTTGAAGAAGGTGCTGTCACTTTTATTCAAGTCGGCGACTCTTCACTCAGATCTTCAAAGAACATCCGAGAATCTTTATGAAGTTTGCATTCATGATACTGACTGCACTCAGGTCGTTGTGCCCGGGCGAAGAACGGTCAACTCCCATTAATTTGCTGGCACATAATTTATTCAGTTTCACCCCGCCAGTCAATCCCACCCCCGTGGATAAAGATTATTCATGGTTGGCCACAGCTCAAAAGGTGGTATTACCACATTACAAAACCACAATGTTACCACATTAACAAAAAATAAAACTGAGTCTTACTCTTTTACGACTGCCATTAAAAACGTCTTACCATAATTCAACATACGTTAATGTATACCAAATTTTATTAGGATTAAATTTTACGTAGGTAATTACTAAGCTTCGCTTTCGCCCAAGCATGCATTTCACTCAAATTCAAGTTCAATGATTTTATTTGTTATTAAAATTTAAGCGATAATTCATGTAGGAATTAAGTTTTTGCTATATGCTCTTGAGCGGATCTTTCGCGTGAGTTTGGATCTAAACGGCAAGGCCGTATACATACGGTCTAGAATAATTTTAGTGATATCTGTAAGAACGTATATATACGTGCATATTAAAATATATCAAAGAAATTCTAGCAATATATTAAAAGTACATAAATCCAGGTATAAAATACCAGGAGAATTTTTACATTAAAATCAAGAATATATTTTTTCTAATAGTAGTTTTGGGAAATTTGTGCTTTCTTATCGAAAACTCTGGCCTATCAGAGGGTTTTTAACATTCTTTTATCTTGTTTGTTTTCCAGGCAAGATTTCTATCGATATACCTTGGACGTCATTATATTACGAGCCTGTACTCGTGCACGTGGAAGAGGTGTTGGTTTTGGCAGGTCCCATAGCTGACCGGAAGTACGATCCTGAAAAGGACAAACGACTATGCAGGGCTCTCAAGAGCAGAAGACTCGAGGACGCCCAGCCGCCAGACCCAGATGCTCCAGGTAACCAGCATTTCTTAAATATTGATTCCAGCTATCATATTATTCTTAATTTTAGATACAAACGAAGAATAAATTGAGGTACTTACGCATTATGACAACTATCTTAGTAGAAGTCGCCAAATTTTCACACTCTAGCAGCCATGCGCCTAAGTACTCTTCAGAAAACTATACTCATAACAATCCTTCAGTCAAGTAAAGTCGCTGTTTTCGTTTGCGTTCTTTTTGTTGTAGTTCAAGTTTCGATGGTTTTCAGTTTCGAAGAAACATCCGGTTGTCGAAATTTAATTTCAACGAGTTTCGAATGCAAATTTCGACGAGAACCGAGTCTAAATTTCGTCGAGTTTCAAGCAAAATTTCGAGTCCATATTTCGACGAGTTTCGAGTCCAAATTTCGACGGGTTTCGAATCCAAATTTCTATGAGTCTCGAGTCCAAATTTTGACGAGTTCCAAACCCAATTTCGAGGAGTTTCGAGTCTAAATTTCAACGAGTTTCAAGCCAAATTTCGACGCGTTTCGAGTCCGAATTTGGACGAGTTTCGAGTCCAAATTTCGAAAACCATACTCATAACAATCCTTCAGTCAAGTAAAGTCGCTGTTTTCGTTTGCGTTCTTTTAGTTCAAGTTTCGATGGTTTTCAGTTTCGAAGGAAAATCGAAATTTAATTTCAACGAGTTTCGAATGCAAATTTCGACGAGAACCGAGTCTAAATTTCGACGAGTTTCAAGTCCAAATTTCGACGGGTTTCGAATCCAAATTTCTATGAGTTTCGAGTCCAAATTTTCACGAGTTCCAAACCCAATTTCGAGAAGTTTCAAATCCAAATTTCAACGAGTTTCAAGCCAAATTTCGACGTGTTTCGAGTCCGAATTTGGACGAGTTTCGAGTCCAAATTTCGAATGCCCTATGCTCTGTAGCTTTCCGCGAATATTTCGAAAGCGGTTAAGAAATCGGCCGAAGCAGATGTGATTTTCCGAATAAATAAATAAATGAAAATAACTGGTAGTAAAATAAATCAGGTGTTCTATGTAAAACTGTTAAATTACTATTAGGGTCGTAAAAAAAAAAAAAAAAAAAAAAAAAAAAAAAAAAAAAAAAAATTCCGTCCTTTTTAAATTAAGACTCTTCACTCTGCGTAAAGCCCGGACAACGCCGCGTAATTCAGCTAATTAGTAATAAATTTTCGTTCGTGAGCGTTTTAAAAGAAGAAAACGCTGTTAAGCAATACAATCGTACGCGGAACCATTCGACGAATCATGAATTATAGTTTCACGTTTCCCGATATACGCTTTATTGCACTACATAATGACACCAAATTATTTCCCGACTCGTTTTCTCGGATATATTTCGCTTGAAAGTTAGGTTATTTAAATTGGCAGCTTAAACATTTAGCATTCAAGCACGCGGAACTTATATCAAGAAAGGGTGAATATTTTAAACAGTTTTTGTTACAAATATAAGGGTGTAGGAAATAATAAAAAAATAAATTCTGAAAGGTTTCAGATTTTACATTACGCCCAAAGGAGCGTTTTATTAACATTTCGTGTGTTACATTTATTAATTAAATATCATGTAAAGGACCTCAGGATGGTGGTTCGGTAAAACCATCGGAACTAGTCCTGTGAAAATTTTGAAAATATAACACTGATTTTTGTTGTTTGACTTCTGAATTAGTATTTATTCGGCGTGTTATTGTGTCTTAAATAAAGCTGCTTTTTCGCCCAATTTTAAATTTTACATCGGCATTAGGACTGCCCTTCTGGTTTCAAATAATTTCCATAAACGTTATTAACAATTGATAAATGAACTTTTGTGCTGTAGAGTGATTTTTTTTCCCCCCTGGGCCTCGAATCTGGACTTCTTGAATACGCGCCGAGATTGCTATAGTTACACTACGAAGAACGAAGAAAGTACCTCTATAGCTTTAAAAACATTATGAATAGTTCGCAAAAAAAGCTTTGCTATTTCCTGATAATGCGGAGAAAGTGCCTATTTGTATGTTTCTCTGTATACTGATATTTAGTCAGTTAATTTCCAATTCTATTTTGGAGGTTACCTTTTGCCATTGTTTATATCATGCAATTTTTCTGATAATAGTATTAAAATAGCGATTACCAGCGCCCGGATTTCAGTGATTTAAAAACTCATTGAAAATACTTTTAAAAATAAAGAAATGTCTCCCCTCCCCAAATAAAAAGTATTTTTAAAAAATCTAAAAGGTTTCAGATTTTAAATTGTAGGGATTTCCTTAATTTGCATAACAAATTTATTTTAAGTTTTCCTGTTCTCAACTTCTCAAACTTCCCCTCACATTCTCTCGCCAGGATGTAAATTTAAAAGTGAAGTGCTACATAAACGTGTGATTATCTCAGTTTTATTCAGAGCGTGTTTCGCTAGCCTAGCGCACGTTTCGTTGTTATTTCGCGGTTACGCTAGTAAGCCTCTTGGCCTTATCAGATAAGTATCACCCCGGTTAGATTACTGAGAGTCCATCTCTTAGGAGTAATTTTGAAGTGCGTTCTTGCATTCGTTTATTTTTCAAGATTTTGATTCTAGATTGTATTCTAGTCTACGTTTAGTTATCGCCGCAAATGTTTTGTAACTCACGAAGTCCGTGTTTTCTGTTAATTTAGTTTGAGTTAATAAAGGGTCATTATGCACTCTTCTTCTGTGCTAGTATTTAATTCCTGCGCCCGTGCGAGAATTCGCCAGGTTCATTGTAATATTTAAGTTAGTGTATGTGGACAAGTAGAGATAGATCTTACAAAATTATGTCCAAAGGAGCGTTTTTTCTTAATGTTTTGCGTGTTACCTTTATTTATGAAATATCATTTTCCTCGCACTTAAACCATAAAATTCAGTTCAAGAGCAATATAGCATAATAATTTTAAAATGAGCATATCTTTAGAATTTCCGATACACAGTCTCGCGCGCTGGAGATAAAAATGTTTTTTCTGTAAAATGTTGCCATGACTCGCTTTGAAATCCTTGAGTTTATTAATCAAAAATTCGTTAACGTTTTTACAAAATACTAAATCGATAATAAAATAGATTCCAAATTCGGGCTTTTAGATGCGCATATTCGCAGTAGGATTACATCATTCAAAACTGGATGGCTCTAGGTACCGTCGTTTTATCACAATGCGAGAATATACATACATTGATGCAGATTTCTCATTATTTAATTTCTTGAAATATAACGCAGGACTCTAACTTTGTGTGGCAACAGTTTGAAAAGTGAAACGGACATTTGTAGTGAATCAACGTAAAATCGCAAAATAATAGTCCTTCAGGGACAAAGCCCTTTTGGACTAAAAATGCACGTGTTATCATAATCCGGGCCTCGGCGATCAGAATTGAACGCCATATTTGCTTAATAAACATATTTCCTAGCCATCGATTTATTTATCGTCTGTTATTCTTTTCAGGCGACCGACCGAGGGGTTTCATGGAGAACCTGGCGACGACGATCCTCAACAATGTCCAGGTGAGTAGAGCGTAACGACTCCGGGGAGGGCCGCCCCATCACCGCTGTGCCGCATTCGCGACACCCAGGCATCTTAATGGGGCGAAAGTTTTGGGGCGGCCCCGACACGTGTTTGTATACTCTCTTTCCGAAATTGAAAATGCCAGCGTGCACTTGACGGTCTCCCAACACATCAGTTATTGTTTTTCTGCGTTTCAAACGAAAACTTTCTCGTCACGAATGACTGACCCATGGGAAGTAGAACGGTTACGGGTTCGTTTGAAGTGTGTCGGCTATTAACATACCTGGGAGTAGACATAGAATGTTTTTAAACAGCTTAGGTTTAAGAATCAAGGAATCTTAATCTTAAAAACGACGCATTGTTCTTAATTTTTTACTTTGAAGTATAAATAAGTTCATTATTTTTTATTTTTTTAAATTCCTGTTATTAGCTCACACTCTCCCTATATCTTGTTCAAATTTTCAATCGTTAATCGTTTAAATCGTTTCAATCATTAATAAAATAATCGTTAATCGTTTAAATCGTTTCAATCATTAATAAAATAATCGTTAATCGTTTAAATCGTTTCAATCATTGATAAAATAATCGTTAATCGTTCAATAGTTTTCAATCGTTAAAATTAATAAATCGTTAATTTCAATCGTTGTTAAATATTCAATCCTTAATAATAATCCCTTCTATTCATCCACTCAAGTTCAAATACATTTTTTTAACTTGTAGTGGATGATACTGGATATTAATACGGTTTTTTCACATATTAAAGTCAATTCCTACTTGTTGATCCTGTTTATCGGAACTAAAGATAGGCTGTTTTTATTGAATATATTATAAGACATACAAATAATGACCTTTTATTGAGAATTCTCACGTGCTGTGAAAAGTAATTTTATAACAACTTATAAAAAGTAGTACCCGACTGTGATCAATAGGATCGTAATATTTAACAAAAATAAGTGGAAACAGCAAGACAGAGTTCTAAAGATTAAAGTGTACGAAATTAAAGAATTATAGTTTTATAGAGTTGGAAGAAGCGATGCCATATCCTATTATGTAGCGAAAATTCTCCCCATATTTCTGTGTTAACGTGATAATAATATATAAATTTGGCAATAATGGTGTTCACAGAATCGAGCGAATATCAATGCCATTCCCCGCCAAACGCAGCTAAAGTACTGCTGAACGAAGAATGCTACCATTAATACTATCATGGCCAACAACAGTACATAAGATGCAAGGTAGCACTGTACATTATGCAGCAATATATCTAGGACTGAAAGCTCTTCGCAGCAGGTCAAGCATATATCGCCTTGACGCATGTGAAATCGTCAGATGGAATATTAATTGAAGAACTGGACTGCTCGAAACTCACTGGAAAGGTTCCTTGCAATAATAAACCATTATAAGAGATGGATAGAATGAGAAATTATAGAACATAAATTAGAAATTAGAAGCAAAAAAAATGTTAATAATGTTAATAAAAAGTAACTAAAATAAAATTTTTCATTGTTGACCTAAGTAGGAATTAACTTTATAAAAAAGTTTTTTATATAACTTCTTTTAATAGAAGATGCTTAAGAGTATAAATTTAGACAAATTATTTCTTAAATGTCATCAGGCTAATAAAAGCATAATAAAATCATTTAATGTTACCATTGTAGAGTTATTACGTTAACTCTACAATGCAGAATAGCATTGTAGAGTTCAGCAGGCAAGATGAAAAATGAGCAATGCCTTCGCCGGGAATCGAACCATGGACCTCTGAAATACCGACTCAACGTGCTGACCGCTACAACACGAAGGCAGCCTAAGAAGGCGGGAGAAATACCTTTTATACTCCCCCTTTTAAAGGGCGACTGGGGATTTTAAGAAACCCAATCGCCAAATGCTGGTTGAGAAATATCATCATCAAACACTTTTTTAGTTCTGGCGCCACTATAGAGACATTAGGTAATTTGGAAGCAGTAAAGATGAAAAATTAGCAATCTTCTTCGCCGGGAAACGAACCACGGACCTCTGAAATACTGGCTCAGTGTGCTGACCACTACACCACGAAGGCACGCTAGGAAAATAGGAGAAATACCTTATACCATCAAACCATCATCATTTAATGTTACTAAGATAGCCGTGGACAAATTCGATCAGTTACTGTCCGTTGTACGTAAATGTAAGAATCGTTTCTAGATGAAAGTAATTTTCCTTTTTTCTAGGTTTCCTTGCAAAATGTACACATCCGATATGAAGATGGCGTGTCGACAGGCGATCCCCTCGCATGTGGCCTAGTACTCCAAAATCTGACGGCGGTTACCACAAACAACAAGTGGAAAGCCACACAGATAGATGCAGATGCAAAAAGTCTCTTCAAAGTAAGACACTTCTTAATCAGCCTCCTTAGATTAAGACGATCATTCTTCTACAGGGTGTATGAGTACATGCTACGGAGGACGTGGGCACCAACCCTCTACCAATACGGTTAATCGGTATAGCGCCACGTCCACCTTATCTAGATAATCATTCAGAGGCCACACGGACGCCTCGCACCGTTCAGAGTAAGTTAAATGATACAGGATGTTACGAGATATACGATACAAGTTGCAGAAGATACTAATGTATGCAGATGCCAAGATACATGCATGATACAAGGCTCAGAATAAGTTACATGATACAGGATTTTACGAGATAATATATGCAGATGCCAAGATACATACATGATACAAGGTGCAGAATAAGTTACATGATGTTACGAGATTATATATGCAGATGCCTAGATACATGATACTAAGTGCAGAATAAGTGCATGATACAGGATGTTACGAGATAATATATGCAGAGTCCTGCATTATATTTGAATAAATTAAATAATGAAAAATCTGCATAAATGTATGTATATTTCTTGTATTGTGATGTGTTAATCAGAAATTTGTTAACGTTTTACAAAACATGAAATCTATGATAAAAAAAGTTCCAATTTTGGGCTTCCAGATGCCCATATTCGGGTGGAGACATACGTTATTCAAATTTGGATGGCTCTAGGTTCCATTACTTTATCACAATGTGAGAAACATACATACATTTATACAGATTCTTCATTATTTCATTTCTTTTAATATAACACAGCGCGGTAATATTTGGTGGCAACAATCGGAAAAGGAAACGGACATGTAAGGTTTTCAACGCAAAATGCCAAAACGAAATTAATAGCTCTTCTGGCTGAAAAGAGGAAAAATAGGTGCGGAAATATGGTACCACTGTAATTGCTTAAGTTGCGAAATATTCTAGAGAGTTTTATTTCTTAGAGTGTTCTTTCATGTTGCAATGTAAGAGCAACACAACAGTAAAGGCAAACATAAATTAAATCTGCAATCAATGTAGCTTCACAGAACACGTGATGGAATTTTCGTTGCAACTACCGTTTATTCGTGATTGTCTGCAAGCTGAAAGCTGTGCCTCACTTTATGTTGTACCACTCCATAAAAGACATAATTAAATAACTTTTCGTGTTCTGTTTTTGGACGCCTTGTTTTGACCTGCATTTTACAAAATTATATTTATCAAAAGCAGTAGTTCGTAAATATTCTTTTTAGGCGATTCTCAAATTTTTAAAAAGAAAAACTCGGTCATGCCCATTTCCTTTACACATAATGCCTTCCGTCTGTCTTGGGACATTTGTGCTTTTCAAAATTTTTGTGCAAGTATGAGTTCTAAATGTTAGCAAGATTTCTTTGTTTTTCTTTTAGGTTTTTCTAATGATCACCATTAATAAAATCTCCTTGTTTTAAAAAAATGTGTTCAAAACGTGTTTGATAAAATACTAGTAATAATAATAAAAATTTGAAAGGTTTCAGATTCTAAATTACGCCCAAATGGTCGTTTATTTAACGTTTTGTATGTTAGCTTTATTTATTAAATATCATGTTCTTTTCACTTAAACCATAAAATTCAGTTCAACAGCAATGTCACAAAATAATTTTTAAATGAGCATGTCTTTAGAATCTCCGATACGGAGTCTCGCCCGCTGGAGATAATTTTTTTTTGGGGGGGGGGTGCACAGTGTTGTTATTGCTCGCTTTCAAATCGTTGAGTTTGTTAATCAAATATTCGTTAAAGTGTTACAAGATATGAAATTGATAATAAAACTATGTCCACATTCGAAATTAGGGCTTCCAGATGCCCATATTCGGGTGGAAACGTACTTTATTCAAAATTCGATGACTCTAGGTATCATCGTTTTATCACAATGCGAGGAACATACATACATTTATGCAGATTCTTCATTATTTAATTTTTTTAAATATAATACAGGGTTCTAATATTGGGTGGCTTTGATTCAACTATTTTTTTTTCACGCAAGAATGTTCCATTTTATTCCAGTCCTCCTTAAGAATATATTTTAATGAGTCTTTCGAAGAAATATTAAGTTTCTTTCTCTTTTTTTCAACTCAGTCATACATGTTCATACATGTAGATTTAAGTTTGAAGAATATGAAGAATTGTCCACAACTTTAGGACAGATGTATAAAAATCACAAGTGAACATTTTAGGGCTGTATGTTTGGAATCGTTTATCCTGAACAGGATTTTCGTATTCCAAATATTCTTGCAGATGCTTTCAGGTTTTCACTAATAAAACATTTCGGATGAAAATTTACTCAAAAAACTTGTGACTTAAAAGAAAAAGTAGTCAAAATAAAATAATTTTATCCTCCACGCTCTAGAGTGGTGCCATTTTGGAAAGCCTAAGATACTCAACTTTAATTTAAAATTTAATCTATGAGTTACTAATCTAAAAATTTATGTCATTTAAAAGTAATAGGGGCTGTTATTCATGTCTGTTATTATTAATTACTAGCTGGAACCTTGAAATTACAATTGGTGAGTTTATTAAAATTATTATGCACCTCTTCCTTTTTATTTCCTTGTACGAAGTAAAGGAAGTAATATAATCGGGAAAAATTCCGGGTACCATATAAATACGTTTTTCACGTGTTTATACTAGAAACACATAGTTCTAAAGTGATAAACGTAGGACGCAAGCAAATATTATTTACGATTTCGACGTTTATTAAAAAAAAGAGTTCAAGTAGTGGAGCTGGTGCCATTTTCACATTCTTATATTCAACCTTTTGCACCATTTTGCGCTAATGCAGATTCAGCCATATTGTATCCTGTGTGTCTCACCAACCTCACTTAAATTTTTTTTTTTTCTACTACACAGTCAATGGAACGTTTCCCGTCTTCATTGGCGGATTCTAAAATAATGAAAGAATAAAAATAGAAATAAAATAAAGGATCTGAATTTCATAGACAGCCAACACATCTGAATCGATCGTGCTGAAAATGACTCTTTTTACTTCCTTGTACGAAGTAAAAAGGAAGTATTGTAATCGCGAAAAGTTTCAGGCAGCATATTTCAACGAAAATATCCATTTTGACCGCTGTCAAATGCAATTTAACGATGCTTTTGCGTGACATCTGTACGTAGGGACGGAATAAAGAACTCTATTTCTCCAAACGAATTATGAAACTGATTTAAAATGGATTCAAAAGAGATTTTTCGTGCCGTCTGTACATACGTATGTACGTATCTCTCATAACTTCAAAATGAATAGCCTCAGAACGTTGAAATTTTGTGTGGGGGCTGGTATAACATGTACATGTGCACTTCCCATTTTGGTTGCAATCGGCCTCACCAAAAGTCTATATACCCACACTGTTACTCGGCTCGGTGCTCTCAGATGTTTTAATCTTATATATTTTTAAATTGCACATTTTTTGCTTTAAAAATCATTCGCCAAATCCTAGTGGTGAAGATTCATCATCCACCACACTTTTCGTAGTTCGGACGCCATTGCAGAGACATTAGGTAATTTTTGGAAGCAGGAGATGTGAAAAACGCCTTTGCTGAGAATCGAACCGCGGACCTCTGGAATACGCGCCCAGCGTGCAGACCACCACACCACGAAGGCATGCCAAGAAGGCGGGAGAACCTTATAAGTCATCCAATAGTGGTATTGGGAGATGCAAAACGTGTGGTGGTTGAGAAATCAATTAGACTAAGATTTTGGTTCGCCTGTAGTAAGCTTAATTAACAGTTAATTAATTCTGAAGTAGATACTTATTTGTGACGGGCAAAATATCTAAAGGGTTTCGCCACTGTTTTTAAATTACATCTTCTTAACCTTAATTATTTTCATTAATCATTCCATAGCTTTTTTTTTCCTTTTAAAATCGTATATAATAGTCGTAAATTTATTTCTATTATCCATGATTTCTGGTGAAAACTAGATGGTCGCTATTTTTGTAACACGCAGCTTCGTCGGAAATCTTTATGATAACCATTTTTCAAAACGAGGTATTTGGCACGCTTCGGCGCCAAAAAATTTCCCCAAATTTTGAAAGGAGGCTATTTTGAAGCTATTCCGTGAATTTCAAATAATGTATTTGTTCTATTCTGGTTTATGCGCTATCGAGGAAGTAGATTTAATTCAATCCAATAAGTTTCAATGAAATGCAAAAAAAATGCGTTTACTTTTCCGTACAAGGAGGTCACGTGGTGTACACATCAGATTTTTTATAACTCTTTAAAGTGGCTGATCGTGCAATCGGCTACTTATAGTAATAATAATTATTTTATTAAGTGTGTAAGATCTTCACTTAGTGCAATTCTCAGTTACTGCAGAAAGTGACGAATCTTAAGAACTGGTTAGCGAATAATCGCTTAAGTTCGTGTGGCAAGAAACAACAAGATGGAAGGGTAACTAACTCTTTATTATTCCAATAAGATTTAACAAAACTCCGTCTTGGAGTGTACAATCAAAGCCGACACTTGGGCTTGAACTTAAGAGACTAAGAAATAAACTAAAACTAAGATTAATTAAAGAAATATAGCCGAAGCTATCATGTTTCTAATGCAGTTGGCCCCTTAAACACCCGATGACCGCGAGCTTTGAGAGAGAGAGTGGCCAAAAAGCAGACGCGCGTAAATCAGAAACTCTGATTCTCTCTCGCTAAGATCAAAGAACTTCGCGGTTAAATGCTGCTCTTCCTCATTATGTATTCAGACGTGATTCTAAAACTACGTTTTGACCCGAAGTAGTAAGTTGAAGTTAAGAATTTGACAGGAAAGGAACTTAAAATTTAACTGTTAATAAAATTAACATAATCCTTACAAGGGTATCTTCTTGCTTGTGACTAGCAATAATTTTTAGTAGGTAATTCATGTTTTCACAGAGATACGAAATTAAAAATGAATTTTATTTTTCAGCTTTTGAAGGTAGAATCTTTGTCCTTGTATTGGAACCCACGGTGCCCGGCAAACACACTAGTCAAAGCACAGCTTAATTCGGACGGTTGGAAGGTAAGTGATTCTATTTATTTCTTTTATTCTTTTCCTTTTCCTGCTTCTTGTTCTTTGTTCTTAAACAAAAATATAATTAGAGAAATTTTTCGGGACGCTTTCGTGGTAAACAGAAGCGGAGAGGTTATCTGACCAGTGTAGTCATTTACTGATCAATCTACACAATGATCAATTTCTGGATCCAAGATCAATGTTTCAAACAATGATAAATTTGCGTAGGGTGCCTGGACCTTTATGCAAATTGATCAATGGTCACCAAGTCCAAAGGTGCCTCAGCATTAAGACGGAAATGTGTCCCGGGGATCTTTATGAATTATTAATTTTTAGTAGTAACATTTGAACCTATGAACTTACTTCATTGACTAGAGTGTGAACACATGAAATAAAATAAATACACTCAATAAAAACACATGAAAAGAGCAAAATGCAAAAAATTTGGAGCACAAATTAGTCAGAAGGAAAAGTTAAACAGTCTGAAGATCTTGAAGCCTCTCTTTTGCCTGCCAGTATCTGTCATATAGATGTCCAGTTACTTTAGGGCATTCCTTTAGATGAGAAGCATCCATAACAGTGCTTGGCCCGCATAATATACAGTTAGGGCACGAAAAGATTCCAGATCTAAATAAATGGCCCGCAAGGCAATCATGCCCAGTCTGTAACCGAAAGGCTGCAACAGTGATTCGTCTGGGGTCAGTAGGCATTTTTAAAAGAAAATCCCTTCAATTTCTTTAATTTGTTCTGCTCGCCTGGATCGAAAGTCATTACTCATGCTTTCCTTTGTTATTCGCAGTACAGTAGAATAAGGGATAGGATTCGATGGAATCTGTAGGAATTTGGTTCGTTTTTTAGCTGAAAAGTCAGCCATTTCATTACCAAATGTTCCACAGTGAGCCAAAACACACTGTAAAATAACTTTTTTACGTAAGGTTTGTAACGTACTTAAATTAGATACTTTGCGAGTTGGCAGTTTCAAAGAGATAATATAATTGTATATACTGTATTGTAGATATAGAATCTGACAAAATAACTGCATCGTCAAAACTCTGAGTTCAGTTGCTGAGAAGCGAATCTACTGGCAGAGCCGTGCAAGATATTTTTTCACCTGAAACCAAAGGTGCCTCCCCTCTCTCTATATATGTATATAAATACGTTTAGATTTATATGAAAAGAAGAGGTTAAAAACCTAGTGCCGTAAAGAACATTTGAATGTCCTATCTCATTCCTGATATTTACATGTAAAACAATGCCAAATCATCTAAATCAAAGTTAAATCAAAATATGTACGCGAAAAAAAAACCTTTTCAATCCACATAAAACAGAAAAATTGTACAATAAAATCTAAAAACGTACGCGAAAAAGCCTATTCAATCTACATAAAATAGAAATATTGTACATATAAAAACATGGTCAATCTTCTCTGTTCAAAGTTTCAAACAGAACTTATCAAGGGAAAAGTGCTTGAAGCCCTCAAGTTGATTAACCCATAAAAACATGCAAACATGTTTCATCGAACGAACACATTGAGGCTTTCCTTGTAATTTGTGTTAAACAAAAATGTATTAAATCAAAATATCATAATTCTTATAGCATAATTATACGATAATTCTTAAAGTATTTTTAATGGCAGCTCTATAAATTCAGAAAAATAATATAGTCCATTATTTATAACTTTCAAATCAAAACGTTAAAAAATTCTTTTTTGATAAATAAGAAATAACATTGAAATGCACATTGCATTAATTTGCAGGTTTTCTTGCAATTCTTCCTGTTTCTTTATTAATTTAAGTTTTGCCGAAGGTTATTTCCCCTAATAATAACTGACAACTTTAAACATAAGCAATTCATAAGTAATTACATCTAAAATAATTTTCATAATAACATAAAGTAATTTTCTAATTTGTATAAACAATTTGGCGTTTCTTCTAGTGATTATTCACCTGAGGCACCCTCACCATTGTAACCTTCGTAACGAATGATGAATTTTAATGATATTAACCATTTTTATGAATTAATTTTGACAGAGGACGATAGTCGTTTTCGGTTCGGGTAGAATAAAATCTGAGTTGGCAGGAAGCTGAATGAGAGTGAGCCGTACATATCAGAGAAAGGGCTTCGACAGTCAGATTGGCTGAGTCACGAAAATCGCAGTAGCGTTCTGTGTTTCCATATTTCTGCTATTTAATTAAAAAAATATAACAAGAATACTCCGTTCCCTAAGGTAAGGTATAGGGTTTCCATTAGTTTAATTAACCAATAATTGAAATTTTTCTTATCTTTCCCGAATCCTTAACTTCCCCTCGCAT
The DNA here is from genome assembly GCF_044657685.1 of Stegodyphus dumicola. Classification (NCBI taxonomy): domain Eukaryota; kingdom Metazoa; phylum Arthropoda; class Arachnida; order Araneae; family Eresidae; genus Stegodyphus; species Stegodyphus dumicola. The sequence continues at coordinate 1,167,168 of NC_140769.1, read as the reverse complement.
TTCCTCGCCAGGATGCTAACTTAAAAGCGAGGTTTACGTGAAGGGAGTATTTAAACGGGTGAATCTTTGAGCTTAATCAGAGCGTCTTTTCGCTAGCCAGCATACGCTACGCATCTGTCATTGCTGTTACACGGAGTTGCTGATACGGCTATTGAGCCAATTAAATAATTATCACTTCGGGTAAGTTGTCGAGTCAACCTAGATTAGCCGTAACTTAAAGTGCTAGACCAGCACTTCTCTTTAGCCTTGAATTGGTTGTGTAACGATTCTTTTGTTCCACCGGAAGTTGTCGGTGTTATTGTACGTGGCCTCTGTTCATAAATGAAATAAATAAAGGGTTATTTTCACCCTTCTTTCGTGCTGGTATTATTTCACGTCTGTACGAGGTTCCTTAACCCCTTAACTGCCGCGGGCGTATATATACGCCTTGCTCAGCCGATGCGTTAACTGCCCCAGATGCGCCCAGATGCGCAGCCGATGCGTTAACTTTGCGAATAATTTTAGGTGTAGCAGCGCAAAGCAAATGATAGCAGTTTGGAAGGACGTATATATACGCCTGGGGCAGTTAACGCATCGGCTGAGCAAGGCGTATATATACGCCCGCGGCAGTTAAGGGGTTAATAGGATCTAGATTAGTTTATGTGAGACCAAAGAGAGTGAGATCCTATAAAGGGATCTTAAAAGGTACTATAAGGTTCCGATTTAATTCTTCGAAAGGCAGTGGTTACCTACAGTAACAACATTTTCTATTGAACGGCTTACTCACTCGTAAAAGTGGTTTTCAAGACTGACCCTTTCTGCAGTTCCCTTGTAGCTCACTAGATGGCAATAAGAAACATAAGCCAGTAGTTGATGCAGCAATTCGTCTTCAAGAAAATAAGCATTAGCCATCAAAAACAACATCACGACGATGCAGCACCAAGAAAAAGCCTGTAAGAACAGTGTGGGAATGCAGCACCAAGATAAAGCTTGTAAGAACAATGTGGGAATGCAGCACCAAGAAAAAGTCCGTATCAACAGTGTGGGAATGCAGCACCAAGAAAAAGCCTGTAAGAACAGTGTGGAAATACAGCACCAAGAAAAAGCCTGTAAGAACAGTATGGCAATGCAGCACCAAGAAACGCCTGTAAGAACAGTGTGGGAATGCAGCACCAAGAAAAAGCCTGTAAGAACAATGTGGGAATGCAGCACCAAGAAAAAGTCCGTATCAACAGTGTGGGAATGCAGCACCAAGAAAAAGCCTGTAAGAACAGTGTGGCAATGCAGCACCAAGAAAAAGCCTGTAAGAACAGTGTGGCAATGCAGCACCAAGAAACGCCTGTAAGAACAGTGTGGGAATGCAGGACCAAGAAAAAGCCTGTAAGAACAATGTGGGAATGCAGCACCAAGAAAAAGCCCGTATCAACAATGTGGGAATGCAGAACCAAGAAAAAGCCCGTATCAACAGTGTGGGAATGCGGCATATTCAAAGTTGCACTCTGCTTGAAAAGGAAAAACTGTTTCCATCAGTACCATAGAGACTGATTTGTAAGGATGTGTTCTGTGGGCGGCGGTCACTGGGGCTAACCACCAGAAGGGGCCATTTTTTTCACGCGTATTGGACAAAATATGTGTAATTGTCGCAAATAATTTCATTGTAACACCTGACAGAGTAAACGAAACAAGAGATTTGCTGTAAAACAGTTGCCTTTTCCTGCCCCTCAAAGCCTTCTTCCACTGAGGGCTCAAATCATATAGGGTGCGGCAGCGTTCATAGTAGGAAATTAAAAGCACACCATAAGGCAGTACCTGTAATTTATTTATTACCTTTTATGTCAATTAATAGTTAAAGGTATTAAGACACAATAACACGCCGAACAAATAATAATTCAGACGTCAAAGAACAAAAATCAGCGTTATATTTTCAAAATTTTCACAGGACTAGTTTCGATGGTTTTACCGAACCATCATCCTCAGCTGCAAAACCGCAAATGAACGAGATAGGATATAATGATTAGATAAGATAAGAAAACCTGGACAAGAGTAAGCAAGTGGCGCCATCTGTTGATGAAACCAGAACGTAAACATAATTTCTAACATAGACATTCTATATTACTGGAGGCATATGTTAGAAAAAAGGAAACACAGAAGTCTTCTGTTGCTCAACATTGTTGGTCCGAAAATCACATTTTCAATTTTTCTGCAGCCAAAATTATTCAAAAAACATCTTCCACTGGAGAACTAGATTTTTCTAGAGGCATTTCATATTCAAAAAAATACTTCTGTTCTAGTTAACGATCCTAATTCCAATCCATGTTTGCCTTCGGCCTTTAAAGAAATTATGTTTTAGTTCTGGTTGCTTCAACAGATGGCGCCACTTGCTTATTCTTCTCCAGGCTTTCTTATCTTATCTAATCATTATATCCTATCTCGTTCATTTGCGGTTTTGCAGCTGAGGATGGTGGCTGGGTTAAACCATCGAAACTAGTCCTGTGAAAATTTTGAAAATATAACTCTGACTTTTGTTGTTTGACTTCTGAATTAGTTAAAGGTATGCCATTTACTAATGAGTAAGTCATTCTTCATTGTGTGGATTAATTTTTGAATATGATGCCCGCTCTGCGCAACACACTCATCTAGGCGGCGTTGGAAGCTTCCCATAACTCGGAGTAACGTATTCCCTGGGACATTGCCGACGGCAGTTCGGATGCGATCCTTCAACTCAGGAATGGTGGCACTACGTGTTCGGAAAACGTCTTGCTTCAGATGCTCCCAAAGGTCAGCATATGAAAGCTCAGGTGAGCGAGGCGGCCAGGAAATGTCACCAAAACGAGAAATTACTCTATCTGGAAATGTCTGTTGCAATGGTCCGTCCGTCTGGAACTTTCTCATAACGTCCCAAGTTGAAATGTTGCCGAAATCGACGGGGTAGCAATAACAGAGTAGTTATTCTTGAAATAACTTTCAGCAGCAAAGGCACGATCCCGTGCACTCCAATGATCCATATCACTGTCACACTCGAAATGGCAGCTCATTAGTACACGAATGCGGCACGAGCTGGCGCGCATTCGTGCAGTACGTCATTGTGCCCCGCAAGTCAAATTACGCTATGAACGTTGCCGCAACCTATATTTAATTTATATCAATTTTCGTTTTTCCGGTGACTCATGATAATTCTTTTTTCAGACTCTGCTTCGGAAAGGACTCGCCACTTTTAGCATCAACGGAGAAGATTTTGACTTTGGTAAGTCTTATGTTATTTGTAATCTACAGCACGGCTTAGTTTTATAACGAGTTTACAGTTTTCCTAAATGCAAGTATAGGAACTAAACGTAACCTGGAAAAAAAAAAAAAAAAAGTTTTACTTGCGTTTTTTATGTCTCGAAAGCGCGACTTAGGATATATATTTGATATTTACACAAAACTGTTCTAGTGTAGTTATTTTATCACAAAATCGGACTTTTTCTGATAGAACATACCATTTTTTTCACATTTCGATTCTATGACTCAAATTATGCCTATATATTAAAAATTTCGCAAAATTTGGTGAGAAATTTACGGAGAAATTCATTAATTTATATTTTTTCGAAATTTCGCTAAGAATAATTGGTACTTTTCCGTTTTGCCAGCGCAAGCGATAAAGTCGCCAATAATGACACAACTGATGCCAAACGGAATATCCTCGATGGTAACCTTGTAGAGTCATTAGGATTTTTTTACAGGCAGAAAAGATGAAAAATAGCAAACGCTTTCGCCGGGAATCGAACCACTGACCTCTGGCATACCGGCCCAGCGTGCAGAACCACTACACCACGAAGGACGCTAGAAAAGTGGGAGAAATAATAACCTTTCACGCCTCATTTTCAAAACAAATCACAGCCATTTCTTATCAGATTGATTGTTTCTTTCGTAGTACAATTACATATGATTTTTAACCGGATTGTTCAATTTTATGTCCTAAAGCCATTCGCAGTAATTAAGGCAATTAGGATGCAATCACACCGCTCACTCGAAGGCGAAAATATACAAAAGGGTTAAATTCATCCATTCTAATGAGAATGCACTAGCGAAGTAAAGCACTGCGGTTTTACATATTTTCTGAGTAAGCTATTCGTACGAGTAGATATAATTCTTATATTTAAACAAAAACATAAATTCTCTTTATTCACAAATTCTACCCTTTCTTTTGCACTTAATTTCTGAAATTTAGGACAATTAAAATGCTTGTGATTGCTCAAATTACATAACCTACACGAATTCGGCATATGCTTTTCATTTGCATTAGAAACGACAGCGGTAACTCTATGTGTAACTTTTTTTTGTGTTAGTCACACTATTTGAAGCGTTGAGAGTTCTTGCATGATCTTTAAGAAAACTAACAATTCTAAATTAAGATTTAACTTGAAATTAATGTAGATAGTTACTGAGAGAATTACTGAGATTTTTGTAGTGTAGTTTACGTGAGATGAGATGAGATCACTTGGAGTCACGTGATACGAACCGGCGAGTCAGGATGTTGAACCATGAAAGCATAGTAAATTCTTAAATTAATGTCTTTTTACAAATTTATTGGCTTTTTACAAAATTTTAAACGATATTAAAATGTTTATGCCTTCAAAATAAAAAATTCTTATAACTAAAATTTGTTAACATTTGTTATGTGTATACTGTTTGTTGTCGCTTTGTTATGTGTATACTGTTTGTTGTCGCTTTGTTATGTGTATATTGTTTGTTGACGCAAGTTTGCTTGGCGAGATTTGCGCCGGCGAAACGAAAAAGTACCGAATAATTTAGTTGGCGAACTTCTTAATTTATAGCAACCTACTTTTCTTTGCATGAGAGGGGAAAAAAGGGCCCATGGCTCATACTTTGAAATAATTTTACTAAAGTGCTTAAAATGCATTTGCAGTATGCGTATAAAAGTGCGTCAAATTATGTCAAAGTGTCAAGTTTTGTAAAAATCGCATAAATAGTTTTGAAAACATTTGCTCTGTTTTAGCTCCTCCGTTTGGTATATATTTATTAATATCTCTTTTTTATTCAATTTATTTAATTCTTCCTTTCACATTTCGAAATTCAGGTTCATTAAAAAAAAAAAAAAAAAAAAAAAAAAATCTGATGTGTACACTACATGACTTCCTTGTACGGAATATTAAATTATACGCATTTTTTCTTGCATTTCATTTAAACTTATTCGATTGAATTAAATCTACTTCGCCGACAGCGCATAAACCACAATGGAATAAATGCATTCTTTAAAATTCACTCGAGTATTTGTTTACCATATCGACACTCTGGCTCTAGATTCACTTAACAGAATTAATAATTATATAACAGTTAACTTATATAATAATTATATAACGGAAACTAAGTTAACTGTTATACAATCCAATAATTATATAACATTTAACTTATATATTTCGTTCATATTATAACTCATAATGCACAAAATTTATATCATTTAAAGAATAGAATTATCTAATCGTTGCCACATGTCCTATTCAAATACTATAATAAAGCTAGAATGATTTATAAAAGAAATTAAGCAAACAAAACAAAAAAGAAACAGTTTTTCACAGACGATTGAGTATTTCTCATTTAATAAATCCAGTTCTCACTTCGCGAGAAGGCAAAAATACATAAAAACTCAAAATATCTATATTAAAAATTACGAAGTAAATCTCAAACACTTATTTCCTCGAAAAAACTCCAGAAAGAATTAAGCATGATTTAACTGGCAATAATGAATGAATGCGTTATCTTTGTTGTTGCGAAGCTAAGTTTCTCTAGATTGGCAACAAATCCACTAGTCCCGTGTTTCAAACGTAAACATCAATGGCCGCCATTAAAAAAAGGCTTAGTGGCATTTAGACAAATTTAAAATTATTGATAATTCTAAAAACACTGCATACAGATTTAATAATTATATAATAATTATATAACGGATTTACTAAAGGCATAAAAACCTTAACCGGAAGATAAAACCAACATAATACAATCATTTTTAAAACTAAAAATGTACAATTTGCAAACATACAAGAGTAAAGAAACTGAGATCACTGAGTCGGGTAACAGAGTGGATATATATATAAATATATTTATATACGTTTGGTGCGGCCGATTGCAACCACAATACGAGGTGCACATCTACATGTTATAGCAGTCCTATACACAAAATTTCAACGTTCTGAGACTATTCGTTTTTGAGTTATGCGAGATACGTACGTACGCACGTACGTACATACGTTCGTACAGACGCCACGAAAAATTCTCTTCAGAATTCATTTTAAAGCAGTTTTATAATTTTTTTGGAGAAAAAGAGTGTTTTATTCTGTCCTTACGTACAATTATCACGGAAATACATCATTAAATTGCATTTGAAAGAGGTCAAAATGGGATATTTTCGTTGAAATATGCTGCCTGAAACTTCGCGATTACAATACTTCCTTTTTCCTTCGTACAAGGAAGTAAAAAGGAATTATTGTAATCGCGAAAAATTCCATTTCAACGAAAATATCCATTTTGAACGCTATCGAAAGTAATTTAATGATGTGTTTTGTGTGAAATCTGTACGTTGAAATTTTGTATATAGGACTACTATAACGTATAGATGTGCACCTCCTATGTTGGTTGCAGGCGGCAGCACCGAAAGTTTATAAATATATGTATATATATGTCCACTCTGTTAACCGGCTCAGTGATCTCAGTTTCTTTATTCTTATATGTTTGTTAACTGTGCATTTTTTGCTTTAAAAATGATTGAATTATGTTGTTTTTATCTTCCGGTTAAGATTTTTATGCCTTTAGTTAACCTGCATGCAAAATTGTGGAATTATCAACAATGTAAAAGTTTTTTTAAGTGCGGCTAAGCCTAATTTTTTATTACTATAGCTGCCATGTTTGTTTACATTTGAAACTTAGCAAAATAGTGGATTTGTTGCCAATTTAGAGAAACTAAACTTTGCAACAACAGAATAACGTCTTCTTTTATTATTGCGAATTAAATTTTGCTTAATTCTTTCTGAAATTATCATTAAAGTGAATAGCCTGTTTTTGCTTAAAAAACTGTAATTTTAATTGTAAAAATTGATTTTTTAAATTGTTTTATCTGTACTTGGCGATTTATGTTTTTTATGCTTTGAATTTGTAATAAAAATGTTTTGAATGTTTATATATTTTTGCCTTGCCGCGAAGTGAGAAATGAATTAATTAATAGCGCATGCGCATTAGGTAAGCGGCGCTGAATCGTCTTTGAAAATGTTTCTTTTTTATTTGTTTAATTTCTCTTATACATCGTTTTAGATTTATTATAGTCTTTTAATAGAACATGTGGCAAAGATTAGATAATTCTTCAGATGATATAATTTTGTGCATTCTGAGTTATAAAATGAATGAGATGTAACGCTCTTAAGTGAACGTAGCGAAGTTTCGCTATGGTAAATAAATATAGTGAACTTTAACCCTTTCCGACACGCTACCATTTAAAGTCGGAGTTTTTGATAAAAAAAAGGTAGTCAGCCTAATTAGGCTTAGAGGAGAACACAAGTAAAATGTTGTGAAGATAGCCCTTATCGTTTTAATTCTGGGGCACACTGATTGAATAGAGCTTCGAAAAGAGTGCTGAAACGTCAACAGCATTGTTGTCAATGAACTGACCGATGAGATGCGGAGAAACAAAGAATACAGACTCTCAGTTGCCCTAGATGATCGGTGAGCCCGGTCTGAGCACACCTAAGGTTCTCCGTTTGATTTTAAGCAAGATTTCAAGGCAAAAATTTAAAAATAATACAGAATAAGGAGATTGGCACACAGCCAAAAAATGACATAGAAATTTCTTTACAAACAATTCCTTTTATACCCTAAAAAAATCTGGAAGATTTCGTTGAAAAATGAGGGTCTTAAAAAACTAAACATGGCTAAAATATATGGACTGGTTTGCGCTGAGCTGCCATCTACTATAAATAGAGAAGGTTCAGAATAACTTATAGTTACCTATAAATCCTTTTTCATTCAATGTTTCTGTACGTACAGAAGGACATTTTTAGGTGTGTTCAGACCGGACACACTGTGCCGCAAAGGGTATTCTATTGTGGTTTATGCGCTATCGAAGGAGTAGATTTAATTTAAAATTCGTTCACTGTTAATTCAATATGTTTAAATGAAATGCAGGAAAATGGCGTATAAGTTAATATTCCATGCAAGGAAGTCATGTGGTGTACACATCAGATTTGTTTTTTCTCAGTGTATGTGTGATATGTTGGATTTCGTAATATTTACAAGACTCATTGCTTTACATTTACCAATCTTAGCATAATTGAAAACATTTTTGTCTTTCGTATATATTTATTTATATGTTTCATATCGCTAATTTATTATTTTTTGTGTGTTTATTTTTTAGTTGTGAAACCTGTATCTTTGAAAACCAAAGTTATTTTGAATAAATCCAAAGAAGCCAAAGTTCCAAAACTACTCCTCGATTTTGTCTTACAAGATGCAGCTTCTCAACTGTCCAGGGACCAGGTAATATATTGATTATTTTCTTTTCATCTCACCGAAATTAAAGAAATTTTTTGATTAGTCGTCATGGAATAAATGAAATGGATTTCATAGCAATTATTTCTATATTGAGGAGGGAAAAAATATCACCAAGTTTTTCGGCATCCAAAGACTTTGTTTCCAACTTTTTCTTGTATCGATCTCCTTCTAGAGAAAAGATTTTCTTCACTAATCTTTCCTCGGCCTCTTGCATTGGTTCAGTATTAATGTCGGTTCACCTTTCAAGTTGTTGCCACCAAATAGTAGAGCCCTGTATTATATTTAAAACCTCTTACAATTTTTTTTTCAATTTTTATGAAAATACTTATATATGTAATATAAATGTATAAAAATAATAATTTACAAAATAATAATTACTTATAGACAAAATATTTATTATTTTATATAAGAATATATAAATTAATTATTATTTTGTATAACAATATACATAATAATAATAACTTGTATATTACATAAAAACTAATTGTATAACGTGTATTATGAAATGTATATGTAATATGAATAATAATATGTATATGTAATTTGAACATGTATATGTAATATAAATGCATATATTGCGTACACATTATACAAGTAATTGTACTCAAGTAGCTTAAAGACAAGGCATAGACTATGAAAGTTAAAAAAAAGGGGGTTGTTAGGTTTATGTTTAATAATTTTTAGCCCAAAAGGCCAATTTGCCCAGAAGGACTATTAATTTCGTTTTGGCCTCTTACATTGGTTCAGTATTAATGTCGGTTCACTTTTCAAATTGTTGCCAACAAATATTAGAGCCTTGTATTATATTTAAAGAAATTAAATAAGGAAGATTCTGCATAAATCTACGTATGTTTCTCGCACTGGGATCAAACAACGGTACCTAGAGCCATCTAGTTTTGAATAACGTACGTCTCCACCCGAATATGGGCATCTGGGAGCCCAAATTTGGAATTTGTTTTATTGTCATATAAGGTATTTCTCCCAATTTCCTAGCGTGCCTTCGTGGTGTTGTGGTTCTGCACGCTGGGCCTTTATTCGAGAGGTCCGTGGTTCGATTCCCTGCGAAGGCGGTTGCTAATTTTTATCTTTTCGGCTTCCCCCCCCCAAAAAAAATCCTAATGATTCTACAAGTGGCGCCCGAACTAAAAGTGTGTTGGCTGAGGTTTCCCCACACCCTAGATTTGGCGATTGGGTCCCCTGAAAACCCCAGTCACCCTTTAAAAAGGGGAGTATATAAGGTATTTCTCCCAATTTCCTAGCGTGCCTTCGTAGTGTAGTGGTTCTGCACGCTGGGCCGGTATTCCAGAGGTCCATGGTTCGATTCTCGGCGAACGAGGTTGCTAATTTTTCATCTTTTGGGCTTATGTATTAAAAAAATCCTAATGTCTCTACAGCCTGTTTCATATTTTGTAAAGTATTTATGAGTTTTTGGTTAAGAAACTCGATGATTTCAAAGCGAGCCATGGCAACACCGTACGGGAGGGATTATCTGCAGCGCGCGAGACTGTGTATCGGAAATTCTAAAGATATGCTCTTTTAAATGTTGTGATATTGCTGTTGGATTTAATGTTATGTTTTAAGTGGGAAGAACGGGATATTTAATAAATAAAGGTAACACACGAAACATTAAAGAATCACCTCTTTGGGCGTAATCTCAGTAATTTCTTTACCCCTACCCCTGAATTAAAGTTTTTTTACTCAATTTAATACAGTATGCAATTCAGAATCTCGTTATTTTGTACGTGCTTTGACACCGCCCAACTGTAGTGGTTAGCGTTGCTGACGGGCGTGCGAAGGGTCGGGTTCGAATTCCCAGAGGCGTAATGGCAAACTGCACATTCAGTTGAAACGAATTTCGGGTACTGCGCATGCCCAGAAGAGAATTTGGCGCAATTACGACTTTGGTACAATTTTAAAGGGAGATAAATACGGTGTGTGGTTGATATTCTGTTATCTGGGCGTAAACAGTTCGAGATTTTGAAACTTATTATAATGTAAGTTGCTTCATTACTTTGAGTGTAAATATGGATTGCAAATTGCGCACATTTTCGTTTAAGAAGGATTACAAAACTTGGAACATTACAAGATATATTAGTTGAACCTTTATTGATTATACTTCTGAGGAATAAAAGCAATTGCGTATTTACCATACGTTCCATTCGTATATACTTTAACAAATTAGAGAATAAATCCATTTAAAATTACTGAATTAAAGTCAAGGAAATTATTATAAATAACCGATATTAAACATAACGTTTATGAACAAAATAAACCAAAATGAAACGAAACAGAAGCAAATGCATCAAGCACTTAGTGGGATTCTCAGTTACTGTAGAAAGTGACGAATCTTAAAAACTAGTTAGCGAATAATCGCTTAAGTTCGTGTAACAAGAAACAACAAGAAGGAAGGGTAACTAACCCTTTATTATTTCAATAAGATTTAACAAAACTCCAGCTTGGAGTGTACACTAAAAGCCGACACTTGGGCTTGAACTTAAGAGACTAAGAAATGAACTAAAAATAAGATTAACTAAAGAAATATAGCCGAAGCTATCAAGATTTTAATCGAGTTGGCCCCTTAACTTTATTTGAGTACGAAGCTTAACAAGAGCCTGAGTACGGCCGAGCGTAATATGCGATATGCGACGGGGGACGTGGGCACCATCCCTTTACCATTGGGTTAATTGGTACAGCGCCACGTCCACCTTTATCTAGAGTTTGGCTATTAGAACAATGGGAGATTATATACATATTTGATATTGGTATTAAGGAGTGCACAACCAAGAACATACAATACTCATACATTGAACACAAACATTGCACTACAGATACGGTTTAATATTACGAGTACTGATATTAAATATTGTCAAAGCAATGCGGCATAGGTCATAACTCATACATGCAAGTACAATTGTTAGAACTGTTACACATGCGTTACATAATATGTAGTACAAGTGCAATTTTGGAAAAGCCAGAGAGATGAAAAAATAGCAACGCCTTCGCTGAAAATCGAACCACGGACCTCTGAAAATACCGGCTCAGTGTGCTGACTCCTACAGAAGAAGACAGAAGACCATCAACAGAGCAACCGCATCATCATTTAGACTTTCGGTTTATCTGCTCTATTGATGGGTGCTATCCATCATCTGCAGCTCAGCGGCAGTTATTAAAACAGTTTAGTGTACATATTACGTTACAATTGGTTAATGTACAAAACATAAGTAATTAGAAATGTTGAATACATAATATAGTAACTTTCAATTTAAATAACTTTTCAAATAAAAATAAAAACAAAATATGAAGTCTATGTAGAAGTCAACATATAAATATATGTAAAAGACCATATGAAGAAGTCCATATCTTGTAGAATGTTCATATGTAGGATATCCATACGTATAATGTCTATATGTAGTAAAATTAATAAAGTCATAAAATAAAAAATATAAAGTAGTAGTTGCTGACCCCTACACCACGAAGGTACGCTAGGAAGGTGGGAGAAATATCTTCTAATCTAATGTGGTACTAATCTAATGTGTGTTCTATATCTAAATGTGGTACAGCAAAATATTGATCTTGGGTTTCTAATTCATTGGCCACTGTGTGTACAAGATGTGAGACACACACACACACAAAACGAAACTGGTTCAATAAATCATTATATTTACAGAATCAGTTCTCCGTGACATTGTCACCTTCAAAGTAAGTCACCTCAGCAAATACCAACTTCTGCATTCGTTGCTGCCATTGCTCTTAACAGCTCTGAAGCGAGGTTTTTGTAAGGCCTTTCAAGGGATTCTCCGTTTTTTCCTGAACCTCTTCAGCTGAGGTAACATGGGTTCCCTTTAAGTAAAATTTAACTACGTAAGGAAATAAAAAAAGTCGCATAGAGCCAAATCAGGTGAATAAGGAGGATGCCCCATCATAGTAATGTTTTTGCTTATCAGAAACTGCTCAACAGATAGGGCCATGTGAGTGGGTTCATTGTCCTCATGAAACAACCATCCATCACTCCACAACTGTGACCTTTTTATTACAACATTTTTCACGAAGTTCTTTTAGTACTTTAATGTAGTAGTGTTGATTAACAGTCTTACCACTGGGAACCCATTCAATCATGATCAACTTCCACACTGTCCCGTGCCCCTCAAAACCGCATATACCATTCAAACACACGTGCATGAGACGACGTTTCATCTCGATAACCCTCGGTTAACATTTGAAACGTTTCCTCCTTGGCTGATTTTTTAAGTTTCACAAGAAACTTGATGTTGATTCGCTGTTCGGATTTTACATTAGACATTTTTCTGGCAGAATGCAGTTGCACGTGTTCACTCGATGACGCAGCATTCCCCACTGGCGTGGTCAGTTAATTCGAAACAGGCCGCATGGGTAGAGGCATGACGTCACCGAAACAATTGTTGCCAACTCCACCCTGTTTTCAAGCTATACACTTAGTCTCCTTTTCTTTTGGAGTCACACCTCGTATAACTATTTCGAAATACCGTCTATTTAGTGATGCCATCTGTCGTCTAAAATGCGTATTATTACACTTACTCTCGATTTTTTTTTTGTGTCACACTTCGTATATCTGTTTCGAAATACCATCTATTTAGTGTTGCCATCTGTTGTCTAAAGTGTGTACTATTAATGTAATCTTCTTTCTCTAGTTTGTGAGCATGTACCAACTTGGGAGAGCTTTCGAACTCATGTCTGTCAATCAACGCTTCCGAAAATATTTCCGCGGGCTGTGTGTCCGAGGTCACGCAAGAGATTACTGGAAAGACGCCTACACCGCTGTGCTGGAGGAATACATCAGGCCTTATACTTGGTCCCGGATCCGGGAACACAGGTAAGCCGTCTGGGCAGATATCGTGATAAAAGCATATACCGTGTTTCCTGGAGTATTTTTCTACCTAACTCAGCCCCAGGTTTCGAAATGTTTAAAACATTCATGCAATATTTATATATTAAAATTCATTATTATATATTGATCGTCTGACTTTTAAATGTACACTCACTTCCAAAAGTTAAGCACGGAGAGGAAAATGCTAATTTACACGGAAGCCAATCAGAATTGAAGAGGTTGCAATTCGCTGCAGAGGTAGATGGAAGTATGAAAATATGTTAGGTAACAGCCAATCGCGCTTTCATGTCAAGAAATATGCAAAAAAGGCAGTCTTGCAAGAAGCCAGCTTTATGAAGGGTTACAGAAGTTGATTGTAAGTGCTGATAGAAAGTGTTTAAAACTTTCGTACAATTTGTTTTCAAGACATACGTGTTTCTATGATTTCGTGAAGACGAATGGAAGATTCTGAGCGCTGGCGTGCTGTGGGGCGCATTGAAGCAGGACAGACGATCACAGATGTTGCTCTTCGGCGTTCATTATTCTGTAATTTCACGTTTATGGAAACAATTCCAAACCTCACAGGCAGTTGTCCGATAACCCGTAGCCGGTCGCACAAGGGTTAGAACCTCCGAGGAAGATCGATATATTGCTGTTGTAACCAAGCGGAATCCCAGAGCGACCTCCACACATGTGACATCTATGGTTACATCGTCCATTGGTAAGTCGATATCTGCAGCTACTGTACGCCGAAGATTATATATGAGTGGACTGTACGCCCGGGTACGAGTTTGTGTTCCTCTATTCTTCCAATCAAGAGGGGCACGATTACAGTGGTGCCAGGAACATGTATATTGGAATGTGTCTGACTGGGACAATGTTATGTTTACTGATGAGTCAAGATTTGCTCTGGAGCCAGGTGACAAGCGTATAAGGATATGGCGTGAACAACGAACTCGCAATTAGTCCCCAAAACATCACCGAACATCGCGCATTCCGATGCGGAAGCATTATGGTGTGGGCAGGGATTTCATTAGAGTACCGCAGCGACCTGCACATCTTTAAGCGGGGTTCTTTGACGGCTGTCCGGTATCGAGATGAAGTCCTAGAACCCATTGTGAGATTGTACGCTGCAGCAGTTGGCCCTACTTTTGTTTTAATGGACGATAACGCCCATCCCCATAGAGCTGACATCGTCGATGACTACCTCGAGAGTGAAGGGATTGCGCGTATGGCGTGGCCAGCATATTCGCCCGACTTTAATCCCATTGATAATCTTTGGGATGCTCTCGGCCTTGCTGTATCTTCACGTTTCCCACCTCCAGCCACTCTTATTGAGCTGGAAACTGCTCTACAAGAAGAGTGGCTTAATTCTGCGGTGGTTGACCACTAATTGAAAGCATGGTCACAAGGTGTAAACTTTGTACACAGATGAGGGGGGGTCACATACCCTATTAATCTCCATTTTGTTTCATTTTATGCTGTTTATTTTCACTTTATACATAATTCTGTTTAAGTCTCCAGTATGTCATTATCTGATAACTTACAAAAATTTAATATTGTTTTCATTTCTGTATATAATAATTGATTTTGTTTTATGCATAAATATATATGCTACTTTCCTCCCGAATTTTGTGTCACTCAAAGCAGTATTTCTTGATTTTTTTGCATTTTACATCTTCGTGCTTATTTTTTGGAAGTGAGTGTACCTTAAAAATGCCTAAAGGGTACACCAAACATTAAATTTAAAACCTGCACAGAGTTTTACTCTGCATAAAAAGTTTATCAAATAAATAAATTAATTAAAATGTATCACATATTAAAAAATTACAATGAAATAAGCAATAGCCCTTAATACAAATATTAATTATAATAATAACTTCCCGCTGCAAAACCTAAGTACTCAAAGGGTATAAAGGAAGTTAAGAACTTTGTTTCCTAAAAAACATCATGCAAAACATTTTATATAATTCAAATTATATGTAATTAAAACATAATATTAAAAAATTACAATGAAATAAGCAATAGCCCTTAATACAAATATTAATTATTATAATAAATAAATTAACTAACTTCCCGTTGCAAAACCTAAGTACTCAAAGGGTATAAAGGAAGTTAAGAACTTTGTTTCCTAAAAAACATCATGCAAAACATTTTATATAATTCAAATTATATGTAATTAAAACATAATATCAAAAAATTACAACGAAATAAGCAATAAATCTCATATTTCCAAGAAAAACAGTCAGCAGTCCAGTATCCAAAGCGATGAATGAGAAACTGTTGCCCAAACCACATTTCTAAAAGAATGAAACTATCATCAGAAAGCAATAACCAGTCAAAATTGTGCTTTGTGGATGACATAATTCAAAATATACAAACCTCTTGCCATTAGCTAATAAAAAGAGAGAGAGAAAAAGAGGAAATTCTTTCTGTTGTGCCTGGCGAGACACATGCGCGTCAGAATAAGGAGATTGCGATGTGCGTGTCCAAAAATCAGAAGAAAATAAGCGGCATGAAATAAGCAATAACCCTTAAAACAAATATTAATTATCCTAATAAATAAATTGAAAAAATGAATACCTTATAAACAGTGAAATAAGCAATAAATATTTTATCTAATATTTTCGCATATGCATGCATATACAAATCATTGAATGAACAATTGTTGCCAAAACCATATTTCTATTTAAAATGATGCGATTTCATCAAAAAGATAAAATTAAAAAAATTTGGATTCGAATTTTGAAAAAATCGTTTCGAGGAACACTGGCTCTTGTCTAGATGTACCTTGTACCAAATTTCGTAGCCCTGGGTCTATTAGCTTACGCACAGCACGAATAAAAGACACTCACAGACAGACTCTTTCTTTTATTATATGTAGAGTTTGTTATTATATATTTAAATATATTCATGCAATTTTACTCTTTCCCTTTACTCTCAGAGAAGATGTTCACTTAATTTTAAAATGTATTTGTCACTGTAGTGGTTCTTTCCGTCTTACAAAGACAAACCCTGAAAGACTACATGCGAAGGCCACTCCGAGCCTTTGCCTTCTAACCCCACGCCAGCCTAATTCAAAAACCGAGCCATCAAAGAAAGGCAAACAGGTACCGATATTTAGTCTACGATTTTGCTGAGTCAGCTCCGTATTCGTCATCTCTTATTATGCACGGATAGTTGAGGCTCGAAGAGTAGCAGAAACAATACTAAGAAGGGAAAGATTTAACTGAGAGGGAAGTAGAAATGAAGATATGTTATTAGGTGTTGTAATGTTAATATTACTTCGTATTTGATTGGAATGTATACTTCGCAACAAAAAGGGGGGCCAGTTCAATATCTCCCGTTCTACTGGGCCGATTGACGAAATTCGAATTGCGTTTTCCATGTCTCGAAAGTGCGAAATATAGGATATATATATACAGCATTGTTCTAACATAGGTACTTAAAACAAATCGGACTTTTTCTGAAATAACACACCAGTTTTTTCCATATTTTGGTTCTACGAGTCAAATAAACTTTGAAACTTTTGGTGAGAAATGCATGGAGAAATTAAAAAATTTATCTTGGCGCATTTTTTTTCAGTTGCGCCAAGAATTCATTCGGCGAACTTCTTAATTTATAGCAACCTATTTTTCTTTCCTTTTCTTCATTGTACATGTGGAGGAAAAAGTCATCTTTCATACTTTCAAGTAATTTTAACAAAGTTCCTAAACCACATTTGGCGTTGCATTCTTATAACAAATATACCAAATTTCAAAACTTGCGAATATGTAAATTCGCCTATATCTTAGGAAAGTTTGAATAAAAAACTGATTTTTTTCAGGTATGCTTAAAAATGCATCTACTTTAAGATGATAATAAAAATTTTAGGTTATAATTCAAAATTTTTTCGAAAAATTTATAAAAATTATTTAAAAAATAAATATTTAAAATTTGGGGAATTTTATTTGGAATAAACCTAAATTTGGAAATTTGAGAATAAGAATGAAATAAATTTAATGAAAAAAAGATATATTAATCAATATATGCCAAATTCAATTAACATGGAGGAGTTAAAACTTGCTACATATAAGCATATATACATAAGAGCTATTTTTTTAAAACTACTACTGCTATTTTTACAAAACTTGGCAATTTGGTATAATGTGAGTTTGAATTATTTGAAATGAGTTGTAATTATTTGAAAATAGGACAAAGGGACTTTTTTCCAATCATGCACAATGTAAAAAGGGAAAGGAAAATATGTTGCCATATATTAAGAAGTTCGCCAAGTAAATTATTCTTGGCTCAAATGAAAAAAATTCCTTCCCCAAGTTAAATTTTGAATTTCTCCATTAATTTCGCACCAAATTTTTAGAAAATTGAATAATTCGGCATAATTTGAGTCATAGAATTGGAATATGGAAAAAATTGGTATGTCATTCCAGAAAAGTCCGATTTTGTGTCAAAATACCTATATTAGAACAATGCTATATATAAATCTAATACATATCCTAAGTCGCGCTTTTGAGACATCAAAAATGCAAGTTGAGTTTCCTCAATTGGCTCAGAAGAACGGGAGCTATAGAACTGTCCCATTTTTTTTCCCCCAGTGTACGTTTTTTTTTAATAAATAACACTGGCATAGGTTATCGGCAGATTATCTGACTACATTTCATTTCTTATGTTCTGACTGTAACCGTGTTTTTAGGAAATTAAATGATTCGCATCCGTATGATAAAATTAGTAAATAAAAGTACAGAAATACGCTAAGTAGCAAGAATCAAAAACTGAAACTGTCGTCATATTTAAATTGTCCTTATACATGGTGCATCCGAGTTCGACCAATAAATTCGGTATGAGGTAACAGGAATGAAGAGGATGAAAATTTGGCAAACCACACCCAAACTCTTTATTTAGGGGGGCTTTATTAGGGGCTCTTTATTTAGGGTATTTTTAGGGAGTCGCAAACCACAACCAAACTCTTTCTAAAAAAATTTGAATCGAAAAATTGCTTTGCTATTCTTTCGTTATAAAGGCATGGCTGTTCATTATCAACAATTATTATTTTTTCAGGAATAATTATCGGCGTTATAAATCCATGTACAAAGAACATCTTCATCGGCCCACTGATACTGAATTAAAACTAGACTTGCAGCTTCTTGAAGATACTCTGGATGTCACGAGCATTTTGACAGCGAGAGAACAGGCCAAAATGGAAGTAAGTCACTTCTTTTTTCGTTCGGAAGTTGGTGAAAATTCTTTAACCTTCTACGTAGTCAGTAAAAATGTTTATTTCCTTGTCACAGGGTTAACATATTGTTACGTTTAAGTACGGGTTCGTGGGTTTGTGGTGATTGGCGACAACACTTGTTGAAGAATGAAAACACAATTTATTTGCCTGTATTACTCAGGAGAGTTCTAAAATGACGTTTAAAATCGTCGAAAAACTACAACTAACACACTGAAACAATCGGAAACTCAGCCTTCAGGCTATAATGGTGGAGACAGCTTCACGGCAAAGCACCAGAGTACAGCTCCCGATTCGGTTCGGTCGTTCTCGGAACTCTACGTGCTCTCGAGACGCTCCACGCTGCAACTCGCGATGCAGTCAATGATACACTAGAGTACAGCTTCTGACGCGGTTAGGTCGCTCTCGGAGCTCAACGCACTCGAAGATCAAACTCGACAATGCACTAACTCGCGATACACCAAAGTCCCAATCACATTATGTTTCGGCTACGCGGGACTTGACGTCGAAAGGGACATTTCTCAGAACCTGCACAATTCCTGGAAACCCACGTAGCTAGGTTACGATTTTCGACGATGCACTAACTGCGATACACACTAACGACGATGCACTA
The DNA here is from genome assembly GCF_044657685.1 of Stegodyphus dumicola. Lineage (NCBI taxonomy): Eukaryota > Metazoa > Arthropoda > Arachnida > Araneae > Eresidae > Stegodyphus > Stegodyphus dumicola. The sequence goes on along the minus strand of NC_140769.1, from coordinate 1,147,965 downwards.
ACCGCGATATTCCTTCGGTGCACTTGCTGCCTGCATGTCAACTCGATCGACTCCGCACGGACTAACTCGAGACGAACTATCTCGCACTCTCGGGGCACACACTAACCAGCAGTCAGCATAGCTTTCAGCTTTTATTCCAGAACATTCTGGGCTAAACCGATAAGCATTCGCTTCAGAAGGCTCTCCATCCGTCCACACCATATCGCCAAATGGGCGATTTCTCGCCAGATGTGACAACTCTGCCTTCCCTTGCCATTTTATGGCAAACCTTAAACTGCTTTGCGGGGAAGCCATCTTACCGCGCCTGTACATTTCGTAACAATATGCCCACTAAATGTATTCGGTCTATGCAGTGTTTATGTAGTGTGTATTGTAGTAATGTCAAATGTAGTGTCCTGTTACTTCATGTAGTGTAGCTTACTTCATGTAGAGTTATCAGGTTCAATGTTCCGTCTTACCTTCTTCGGGAACATGCAAGGACCTGACTCGGAACAGAGAGCTTACTAAAGCTATGTTCAAAAATTGTGGGAAGTAGACAGGATACACAAGAAGGGTATACAAAACCCTTTATTTTTCTCTATTTACAATAACTTCCGTACTTCGGAAATACACAGACCCGCTACTTAGGGTCAAAACGTAAAAGTATAAAAATAAAACTAAACTCTAATTTAACTTTAAAATAATAAACGTGGAAGATTGGCCTTATATTAAAGGAAGCCGTATGTAGTACAGAGAGCTGTTAATACTACAATACGTTTACAAAATTATCAAGAGGATTAAACCTCTGGCCTGGAAGGCAACCAGCAATTGAGTAAAACTTCTAAGGTAAGCGGCCTGCTTCAACTCACTGATTCCTCTCTCTCGCTTGGCAAAAAGCCACAACTTAAATACTTGGCGTTCGCCAGACAAACTTTGCATAAATACTTTAACGCTTATAATTCTGGCCAGAAGTAGAAAATAAGAAGTGATAGTAAAGATTTAAAATAAAATAAACGTTAGTAAAACTTAAGATCCTTACAGAGTTAATTTATGTAGTGTCTTCTTTTGTAGAGTAGCATAGTCTATTTTTAGTAATGTAGTGTTGTTTTAAAACTGTATTTTCGTGCAATATAGCACGCGCTAAATGTACCAGGCGAGTACTAATCTTATGTATACAATAGCACTTACGTATTCTAACAAGCAAGTGTTGTAATCCCCCTCAAGCCCCTGTTTGGGGCATGTTATCTTGGAATTAGATCTTAAATACACTCCCGATGTGGTCCTCTTGGGATCCATAGGGGGTGTTGTCCAGCATAGTTGGAGGACTCGGATTATACCGGAGTGCTTATTGTAAAGCTGTGCGGGCCTCTTTTTATCTGTTCACCTTTTAACCCTTTCCGGCACGATACCTTTTCAAGTCGGAGTTTTGATTAAAAAAAAAAGATAGGCAGTCTAATTAGGCCTAGAGGAGTACACAAGTATAATTTTGTGAAGATAGCACTTATCGTTTTAATTCCGTGAGTGTGCTTAAAGTGGGCACACTGATTGAATAGAGCTTCGAAAAGAGTGATGAAACGAGCATTGTTGTCGATGAACTGACCGATGAGATGCGGAGAAACAAAGAATACAGACTCTCCGTTGTCCTAGATGATCGGCGAGCTCGGTCTGGGCACACATAGGGTTCGCCGTTTGATTTTAGGCAAGATTTCAAGGAAAAAAAAAATTAAAACTCATATAGAATAAGGAGATTAGCATAGAGCCAAAAAAATAACACAGAAATTTCTTTTCAAACAGTTCCTTTTATACCTTAAAAAAATCTGGAAGATTTCTTTGAAAAATGAGGGTCTTAAAATACTAAACACGGCTAAAATATATGGACTGGATTGTGTTGAGCTACCATCTACTATAAATAAAGAAGGTTCAGAGTAACCTATAAATCCTTTTTCATTCATTTTTTTCTGTGCATACAGAAGGAAATTTTTAGGTGTGTCCAGACCGGAGACACTGTGCCTCAAAGGGTTAACACATCATATAGCCGTACAAGGACAAAGTATCAGATTTCTCTGCATACGTTGCATGAGTTAGAATATACAAAGTACAGATCTGTATTGTATATTCTACTCTATGCAACGCATACAGAAAGATCTGATACTTTACCCTTGTATGGCCATGTAATATTTTGATTTCGGAGCGTAACTTTCGGATAGTTGCGGAATCCGGACGATACACGATTAGCTTATGCAAGCCGCCAGGGTGTCCGGATACGAACTATGAACTACTTCATACTGTGCAGTGTGTGTCAGATACACCAGTACTACGTACTCAACGCTGCGTAACATGAAATGAATTCATAAACCGTGCGCTGAACTATGAATAAACTTATAAATTGCGAACCGTGTAACAAAAAACCAACCAAACAACGAACCACGTAGCATAATCTCCCCCCCCCACCAACAAAGCTCCAAACTGAAACAAAAGAAATGTGTATATACACGCGTAAATAACTTGTATTTATCCATGCAACTGCAAAGTAGCCGTGTAAAGTATATCTTAGTCAATATTGTATACACCCGTAAATAACTTATTGTATTTATTCATGCAACTGCAAAGTAGCCGTGTAAAGTATATCTTAGTCAATATTGTATACACTCGTAAATAACTTATTGTATTTATCCATGCAACTGCAAAGTACCCGTGTAAAGTATATCTTAGTCAATATTGTCTGCAATGTAAATTATACACCATTATGAATGCTGCAATGTAAACAAATGCACGAGCATGGCATGCCTCGTGAGGGCGCACTTCCATAGATGGTTAGCGCAGTGGGGCGATACCACTTTTGCCCATGGCGAGGTTTTGGTGCCCCCTGTACATCTTTCTGTCCGGATCTGCTGTCATCTGTTCACCTCTTAAATACCTAAAACACCCTTTCTAGTATTTTACATATAATGTTTGCCAATTGCTTATGTTTCAGTTGTTTAAAGAAAACCTTTATTATGTTATGGATTCTGTTATTTTTTTACTGTGATTTCTATTCAGATAGCGGTGGAAGAACCCAGCATGGTACGCAAAGTTCCAACCCGCAAGACCTGGAGTTTCTGGAGCTGGTTCTCGTCGACGGGCGACGAAACCGATGGATCTTCGCGCGAGTCCCCAATCGAAGATGAAGAAGCAGAAGAGGAGCTTTTGATCGTCGGAGACAGGGATAGGAGCTGGTGGTCACGTATGACAGCCGAAGAAAGAAGGAGGCTTTTCGAAGGCATAGGTTACGAACGGTGGGGTCCTGGACCCGAGGCAGAACTCAATCACATTGGCCACAAACTCAACTTCACGCTGGCCAATTGCACGCTGTCGCTCATCAACGGGGACAGGGAGATCCTGGTGGCCACAGTCACTCATTTTCTATCCAGCCTGGAGACAAGACCAGGCGCCAAGGCCTACAAAGTTTCCGCCCGGACCGAGAGTGTCGTGATTGAAGGCGCCTCGCTGGAAAACGATCTGGTGCCCATCATCACGGCAGACAGCGTCACCAGCGGTAAGTTCATCCTCTTATTTCCACTGGCTGCTAACATATACGTCTAATTGACAAAAATCTGAAACTTATAAGGTATTTCTTCCGCCCTCCTAGCGTGCCTTCGTGGTGTAGTGGTTTTGCACGCTGGGCCGGTATTCCAGAGGTCCGTGGTTCGATTCCCGGAGAAGGCGTTGCTAATTTTTCATCTTGCCTGCTTCCAAAACAATACCTAATGTCCCTATAGTGGCGCCTGAACTAAAAGGGGGATGAATGATGATTCTCCCCACCCAGTATTTGTCGATTGGGTCCCCTTAAAACTCCAGTCGACCTTTAAAAGGGGGAGTATATAAGGGATTTCTCCAGCCTTCCTAACGTGCCTTCGTGGTGTTGTGGTTCTGCACGCTGGGCCGGTATTCTTGAGGTCCGTGGTTTGATTCCCGGCGAAGGCGTTGCTAATTTTTCATCTTGCCTGCTTCCAAAAAAATACCTAATGTCTCTACAAAGTGACAAAAATAAGTTGGCAATGTATCAGCATATGTATGCAGATACTATATCTAAAAGTACGTAGTACGCATAAGTATGCAGATACTATATCTAAAAGTACGTAGTACGCATAAGTATGCAGATACTATATCTAAAAGTTCGTAGTACGCATAAGTATGCAGATACTATATCTAAAAGTACGTAGTACGCATAAGTATGCAGATGAAGCTATTTTTTTCTCCAGTTTTCAAACTTATTTATTTATGTCCTTTTTATTATTATTTTATATTCTTTTCTAATTTTGACTGCTGATTGTAAATAATAATGTAAACAAGTCATGATTGTAGACATGATCTATAAACTAGAAATAAGTTGGCTTCTAGCCACCACAATTTATAATGTCATGATCAATCTTTACATGTAAATAACAATATACTGCTAGATAATAATGTAATTTCTGAAAAATCAATTATCACAAAAACGTATATTACAGCAGATAATGAATCGTCCAAATTGAGCGGCTAAAGCTTCGGCACAACTTTACAACAGTACTTAAACGTAAAGCTTTGTAAACAATTTTTTAGTTCTTACTTACTTCTGATAGTAAACACTGACGTAAACAGATCTACAAAAATGATTTGTAACGTGGGAAGATCGCGCCTGTTTCTGCTGTAATATATAATGTCCTGAAACATGTTGTTTGTACCCACTACAATAGATAACATTTTGAAATATGCACCTGCACAACTATGTATATCGCAATGTATATCATGTAATTTAATCCATTTTATTTGAGCTAGCTTAACGCTGAAAGGTAGGAGTGCCGTTGATGTCGCCCGCGATAGCAGTATTTGTAGTGCTGGCTGGAGTCACAATTTCCATCACGATTCGCGGAATGTTAATAGTTTTCTAGTTGGGTGTGTGGGGCTAGTACCTACCTTCTTAGGGTAAAAATTAGGTGGCTCCCCTCATTTCTACATAACATAACTCATACGTCGAGTAAAGTGAACAAATGAACAATTAATAGAGTTGCTTTTTTAAATCGGTATTTGCTAAATTCAGCCTCGAAAAAAAACAATTAACAGTGTAATTAAATTATCAATGACACTTTCCATCTCGTGTGGAAACTTTACAAGTATTGTGTGTCAGAAAACAAAGTGCTGTGAAAACGTACTCAATACTACAATGATGACTTGCCACCTAACCGGTGTAGTGGTTAGCGTCTCTAACTGCCGTGCCGAAGGGCCTGGGTTCGAATCCCGGAGAAGGCGTGGATGTTTGCGAATGTGTAGTGTCGTTGCGGCGTGGACTCCACATTTTTTTTAACGAGAACTTCCTTGTTAATGCTGTAGTAGTCAAGAAGCTTAACGTCGAGTTTACAAACTTTGACATATGAGAATTCAGTTGGCGTCATCTGAATGAATTATAATTGGCAGACCCTTCTTTTCACATGAGTAGAAGATCTGACATCATTCCTGAGTGCAGATATATTGTTAGGTTTAATTCCAACTGGAAATTTAGTGGCGCCGCTCAAACGGTGTAGTGGTTAGCGTCGCTGACTGCCGTGTCGAAGGGCCAGGGTTCGAATCCCGGAGAAGGCATGGATGTTTGTACATGTATAGAGTCGGTGCGGCATGGCGGCATTCTAAATATGCGACCAGCCGAAAGTCCTACTGAGAGGTTTGGTGGAAAGGGAAAGGGGTGGGAGACCCTCGGACCCGTACCCCCCGGGGAGCTCACCTTCGAAATTGCGGGGGGGGCGGAACTGAGCCAAATCGTACTGTCACCTGTTAGGTGCTCATGGCTGTTGCCAACGACAGAGGTAATCTTGCGTTCCTTGCCGCGAAGAATTTCGTGGGCTTGGGCTGACTACGTCAGACAAGTGAGCATAAACAACTACAACACAATGATAACTTCACGAAGGTTGTATTCTTTATGGTTTTTACAGAAATTCCTGTGGGTGCCGGCACTTTTATTGAAGTCACTTGAGATCTTGAAGCGTCTTCCGAAACTTTGATGAAAGTTTTGTTTTTACTGATAAAAAATGAACTTTATATAGGTGTCACAAAATGTGCTGGTACGTTGATTGATATCGCCAAGACGGTATAGTGGATGAGTTGGCTTCCGACCGAAGTATAGATATATCCATGCAGAATTGGTTACCAACTCAGCGGGAATCAACCACTAGCTGCCAGGCCGCAGCCCCGGGCTGAGCAGACGACATTTATAAAATGCAAAAAAGAGATATACATGTGCATACAAGCACTTGAAGAAGAGTTAAATCAAAATATATGTATATACATATAAACAAAAACTCATATACAGATATATACACACTTACATATATAAGTATTCCGAAATAAATAAAAGTATACATACTCTCACTCATACTGATTTATACATCCATACAAATACGTTATCATGATAGTTAAAGTTTACAAGAAGCATGCCATCGAGGTACGCGTAATCCTTAGTATAAATTAGGTACCATAAATAAAAGATATAAACATGTACAGATACATTACAGCATTCAGATACAGTGCGAACTTTATGTATGAAAACCTGGCATAGCATAAATACAAAATTACATATTGTACATACATTTCACATACTCTGTTGCTGACATATTGAACTAGCTTATATAGACTTTTATGACTACTATCTTCCAGTGTCAGAAGAATAATTGCTAGTACAGTAGTCAATTATTGTTTTCAGTTTCCGCTGGGCAACTCTGTTACTTTGTAGATTCTGGAACCAACTGGGCCAGAATCTGGCTCCTGGTTGCTTGAGGCTGTTAAGTGCTGTGTGTGGGCAGGAGAACACAAAATGATCTGGATGACCCTCCTCCCCACATTCGCAGTTACCATTCTCTCTAAAGCCAAAGTGCAGAGGTATGAAGGAAAGGGCCCATGACCAGTGAGGAAATACGTCATGTAATTGCTATTAGTTTGGATTGTTGTCTTGACCTTGGGAATGAGGTTGTAAACACTCCCTGTGGAGGCTTGATCCCAACGTTCTTGCTCTTAGAAACTTACGTATGCAGGACTTTAGGAGGGCGCGTGCCATCTATAAAAACACATATACCAATCGAAGCTCTATTCATGGAGAAATTTTTGTACCGAAACTACGCATTCTTACGGACAAGCTTAAAAAATCTCGATGAATCAAGTGTTCAAGCCTACCTCACTTCCACGGAGTATCCGTCCTACTGCCAATTCAACAGCAGAGGCAGCCAAATTTCTCCTTGACAATATCTTTCCTGATGACGATCCGGATGAAGACCTGGAAAAACATCGTTCCCTACGCCAAAATTTTGAGAATTACTCTACATTTGGTATGCAAGACACAGACCCTCCTCCATCCAGAGCAGAAGTTGACCGCATCATAAAAGCACTCTCACCTCGTAAAGCACCAGGTCCGGATGGAGTCGATAATCAAGTGATTAAAATCACCTTCCAAAAATTCCCAGTCTTAATCTTGGCTTTTCTGACTGCATGCTGGCGTGTCCGGTTTTTCCCGCTGGTATTAAGACGGCTGAACTGGCCCTTTTTCTAAAACCAGGAAAAGACTCTTTCCTTCCATCCTCATATAGGTCAGTTTGTCTCCTGCCTGCTCTGGGTAAACTACTTGAGCGAGTTGTACTCGGTAGACTCGTATACTTCATTGAATGATCTAAACGCCTTCATCAAAATCAATTCGGTTTCAAACCAGGTATGTCCACGGAGCACGCATTGAGTCAGCTGTTGGATATAATACTCACTAACAAAATGGAAGATAGACACACAGCAGTCGCATCCCTCGATATTCAAGGAGCTTTCGACTCGCTGTGGTGGCCCCACATCATGAACAGTTTGGATGCCCTCAAATGCTCTGCTTCTATAACAGACCTGATTCGCAGCTATCTTGACAAAAGACAAGTTTTAATGACGTTAGACAGGGAATTGGTAAGGAAGGGTCTTAAGAGGGGATGTCCGCAAGGTTCCTGTCTTGGACCCGTTCTTTGGAACATATTTGAAAACTCAGTTTTTTCAGGCTTTGAAAACAAAGAAGGAGTAAGGCTTTTAGCATACGCAGACGACTTTTTACTCATTGTAGCAGGCCGAAGCGACTTTGAAATGCGAACTCAGGGTAGCCTTAATTTGTTTGCTGACTGGGTGAGTGGTTAGGGGAGGGGACTGCAGTACCGAAAGGCCCGGGTTCTAATCCCGGAGAAGACGTGGATGTTTGTAAATGTATAGTGTCCGTGCGGCATGGGAGCACTCCAATGCGGCGAGCCAAAAGTCCTCTCGATTGGTGGTAGGGTAAGAAGGGTGGAAGATCCTCGCACCTGTCTCCCCGGGCTGTTCTTCATCAAAATTGGGGGCGGAGCTGAGCGAAATCGTACTGTCACCTCAGTGAGTCACGACAACAACAGACGAGAACGGACGAGATTCAAGCTACAAGAAAGTAGAAATGAAGCTATTAGATACTGTGTAGAGTTTCTATTGTAGTTGTGTTAGTGTTAAAATCCTGCAGACTTTACTAGATAAACAGCGAATTATCGTTATGCCTTAAGCAACTCACCGAATACTGAATAATAATCTTCATCGGAATAAAGTAATCAACCAACGAAACTGGGAGATAATGACCGACGAGCGCTGTCCAGAGAAATTCGGAAGAACCGCACCCAACCGATGGCCCTCATCCGCAAGGAGTTTCAACAGGCATCCGGGAGTATTGTTTCAATGAATACCATAAGTAAAGAAGCACATCTGCTTGGTTTTCATGGTCTTGCTGCTGCCCATAAGCCTTTGATCACAAAGTCCAACCGCACTGCTCGGGTAATGTGGTGCAAAGCACATCGATTGGACCGTAGATCAGTGGAAACGGGTTCTTTGGAGTAATGAATCAAAGTTCACCCTTTACCGTTCGGATGGCAGGGTCTGGGTCTGGCATCTACCTGGAGAACGTCTCCTGCCAGAATGCATTGTGCCAACAGTCAAGTTCGGCGGAGGTGGAATTATGGTCTGGAGGTGTTTCTCCTGGTATGGGCTGGGACCCTTGGTACCCATTCATGGTAAGCTCAACTCCGATGCCTACTGCATTATTTTGGATGACCAATGGGCTTCCTACGTTGTGGCAGTTTTACGGGTTGGACCCCTGTTACTTTCAGGACGACAATGCCAGCGGTCATGATTCGACGTTAATCAAGGCTTGGTATGGTGCCAGTGGGGTTCATCGAATGGACTGTCCTGCCCAGAGTCCAGACCTGAACCCTATCGAAAACCTCTGGGACGAGTTGCATCGCCGAATTCAGGGGTGCACTACCCGTGCAAAATCGGTGAAGGAACTTCTATGTCTTCTCCAAGCCGAGTGGGAAGAAAATACCACTAGTTGTCATACAAAGACTTGTGGAAAGTATGTCCCGGAGGGTCCACGCTGTAATTACCTCTCGTGGAGGCTCTACCAACTATTGATTTTGAATAAAGTTAGTTTTTCTTTTCTATCATAGGTGTTCAAATACTTATTGGTCGTCAGTGTATTATCGCCCTGTCTGATATTTGAAGAAATGAAATAATGAAGAATCTACGTAGATGTATGTATGTTTCCCGCATTGTGATGAAACAACGGTACCTAGAGCCATCCAAATTTGGAAGACGTAATCTTCTATAGAATGTGGGCATGTGGAAGCCCTAATTTAAATATGAAATTTATTTTATTATCAATTTCAGATTTTGTAACACTTCAACGAATTTTCGATTAAAAAACTAAATGATTTCGAAGCGAGCGATGGCAACACTGTACGAAAAATAAACATTTTTATCTCCAGCGCGCGAGACTGTATCGGAAAATGTAAAGATATGCTCATTTTAAAATTAATTTGCGATATTACTGTTGAACTGAATTTTATAGGTTGAGTATGTAGAACATGATATTTAATAAATAAAGGTAACACACAAAAAGTTAAAAAAAATCGCCCCTTTGGACGTAATTTAAAATCTCAAACATTTAATATTTTTTTTTATTTATTCTATTTTATTTATTAACTCTATAAATATTATTAGCAGTTGCAAGATAAAAGTGACCAGCAAGCATTTTAAAATAAAATATTTATTCTGCTACCTATCTGTATTTATACTATAAGTTCTATTATCTTTATTTATTCTATAAATATTTTATTTCCAACGGGTAACAACAAGAGCTTGATAACTTTATCACGCTCTTCTTCTTACCCGTGACACATTGAAAAGGGTAATTTTTTTTCATTTTTTCTATTGCAATGTTGTTATCACTTCATGTTTGTTGTACTGACAATGTTTGACTTCCAGGATCCAATGTTCCGCACGTTTTCGCTCTGGATTTCGAAAAGAATCCATCTCAAGTGAATGCTAGTTATGGACTTTCAGTGACAGCGGAACCAATGGAAGTGGTTTACCACAAAGTAATTATTATTGTTTTTCATTGCATTTATATTATTAGCCCACCAACGACAGAGCGGTAAAGTCGCTGAACACTGGTAGTTCGGTCCGAGGTTCGAATCCCGCGAACGGGCTGACTGCTTGGGCGTTTTCGGGGTTTTCCCCATGTGTAACGTGTATACGAGCCAGTTTCCCTTAGAAAGTACTCCCCGAAGGCATCCCTCCCTTAGGCAGATAACCCTCGTGTGCTTTACCATAATTGAATATACCAACACACCATTTATATTATTAGCCATTTATATCATACTAAGCCGCTACGTTGTCAGCCTTCGTTTGGCTTTTAAACGTACCAGAAAAATGCTTAAAAAGAACACCAAACATTAAATTAAAAAACTGCATAGAATTTTACTCTGCAGAACAACTTCATCAAAAAAAAATAAAAAAAAAAAAAAAAAAAAAAAAAAAACCACGAAAGAAAAAGGAAAAAACAGAAATTTTAATAAAAATATATTATACAGATAAAAAATTGCAATGAAATAAACGATATCCCTTAACACAAATATTAATTATCCTAATAAATAAATTATTAATTTCCCGTTCCAAAATCTTTCAAGAATTCAAATGGTGTAAAGGAAGTTAATTTTGTTTCCTAAAAACATCATGCAAAACATTTTATATATTTAAGACTATATGTAATTATAACATAATATAAAAAATTGCTATGAAATAAGCAATACATCTCATATTTTCCAGAGAAAACAGTCAGCAGTCCAGTATCCAAAGCGATGAATGAGAAACTGTTGCCCAAACCACATTTCTAAAAAAACGAAACTATTCAAAATGATGCGATTTCGTCAAAAAAGATAAAATAATAATAATAAAAAAAATCCGATTCGAATTTTGAAAAAATAGCTTCGGGTTGCACTGGGTCTTGTCTAGATGCACTTATGTACCAAATTTCGTAACCCTGGGTCTATTAGCTTACGAGCAGCATGGACGAAAGACACACGCGTAAGGGCAGATTATTTCTTGTATTATATGTAAAGATTTCTTGCCCTGGAGTCGTAAATAGTGACTTAGTATTATACTCTGACAGTCTGGGATCTGGGGGGGGGGTATAAAATAATATACCCGATTCCTGCTATATACAGGGCTGTCTCAGAACATAGCGGTGTCAGTCATCTTATAAGGTGCATGTCTTCGTGGTGTAATGGTCAGCTAACTCGGTGCGTATTCGAGAGGTCCGAGGTTCGAGTCCCGGCGAGGGCATTGCACTTTTTTTAATGTCTCCTGCTTCGAAATAACATAATGTCTCTACAGTGGCGCCCGAACTATTTAAGATGATGGTAAAAATTTTATGGATTATAATTCAAAAGGTTTTTTGGAAAAATTATAAAAATTATTTTAAAATACAAATTTTAAAAATAAATCATAAATAAATGGGTGAATTTTATTCGGAATGTTGGAAAAAATTGCCATGTCCGATTTTGCGTCTAAATACCTATTTTAGAACAATTTGAATTTAACAAATATTCTCTATTCGTGTAAAGCTAATATAAATTTAAAATTTAATTAAGAAATTGTAATGCAAAAATAAAAAATAAAAATAAAATTAATTATTGCTGCGAACTAATTTACAATATCATTTAAATTCTAAGAGAATATGTAAATTAAGTGCAAGTATCTAAAACCATGAAAAAATATGTAATGTTCTAAAAAATTAATCTCAAAAATTTTTTAAAAGACGAAATTAAGTTGCATAAGTGAATAATTGTTGAGCGGGCAGGAGACAGACTTATCAAGGGAAACCAAACCTAACTCTTCAATTACTCAATTATATATAGTATATAACGTATAGGCAAGGGTAAAAGTAAAATTAAAAAGTAAAACCAAATTTTGTCAATCACTAAAAAAGAAATTTAAACTAGTAGAAATTTTGAGAAATTTAGAAAGTAAAATGACAAGGAATTAAAATATTAACCCTTTGCGACACAGTGTGTCCAGTCTGGACACACCTAACAGTTTCCTTCTGTACTCACAGAAAAATTAAATGAAAAAGGATTTATAGGTTACTATAGATTACTCTGAACCTTCTTTGTTTATAGTAGATGGCAGCTCAACACAAACCAGTCCATATATTTTAGCCATGTTTAGTTTATTAAGACCCTCATTTTTCAAAGAAATCTTCCAGAATTTTTTAGGGTATAAAAGGAATTGTTTGAAAAGAAATTTCTATGTTATTTTTTGTCTGTATGCTAATCTCCTTATTCTATATTAGTTTTAAATTTTTACCTTGAAATCTTGCCTAAAATCAAACGGCGAACCCTAGGTGTGCCCAGACCGGGCTCACCGATTATCTAGAACAACTGAGAGTCTGTATTCTTTGTTTCATCGCATCTCGGTCAGTTCATTGACAACAATGCTCGTTTCAGCACCCTTTTCGGAGCTCTATTCAATCAGCGTGCCCAATTCGGGCACACACACACAGAATTAAAACAATAAGTGCTATCTTCACAAAATTTTACTTGAGTACTCCTCTAGGCCTAATTAGAATGCTTACTTTTTTTTTTTTTTTAATCAAAACTCCGACTTTAAAAGGTAGCGTACCGGAAAGGGTTAATTAAATGTCAATTAAAAGTAGAAAACTAAATATTTAGAAAATCAAAGTAATTTAGAAACTCTTGCCTATTTAAAACTTTCCCTACACGAATTATACATGTAAACCTAAAATAATAACAAAATATAAAAATAGTAACAATAAAAAGGCTAGTAAATAGTAAGTTTTAATTTAACTTACCTAGAACTACATATTTGAATTCCTGAGTGTGAAATAGGATTTGCTAAACTAGGTGGAAGTTGAGTTGTTTGTTACTACTGTCTGTATTAATAGAGGACGCTAATACAATGTAAAGTTTAGTGTTAAGCTGCTACCTGTAAGAGCTATTGTAAAAAACCTATGCTATAAGCTTTTTTGCAGTTTTTTCTTTTTGTTTGTTTTGCACATTGTACGTATGCACGCACTGACTGGAAAGCTTTCATAATTTGGGGTCGTTCACTAGAAATTCAGTTTTATTGTGTTCTTTTATCAATAAAATTCGTATTTTCTTAATTATTGGTCAATTTCCGGATGCAAACATGAAGAATCCTTGCCATTGCCGTTTAAATTAGATTGGTGAAACTGAGAGAGTCTTAAAATGATTTAAGTAACGTGGAGCATATTTTAGAAAAAACGAAATACATAAATCCTGTGATCCCAATCAGAAAATCCAGTTTTCCATTTTTCTGCAAGAAAATTATTAAAAAAATATCATCCGTTGGCGAATTAGATTTCCTATACGCATTTCATATTCATAAAAACTTTTCAGTTCTACTTCAATAACCCAGCTCCAAACCGTCTTTACCCCCAACTTTTAAGGAAATTATTTCATAGTTTTTTACTTCCTTGTACGATGTGAAAAAGGAAGTATTGTAATTGCGAAAATGTTCTCGTATATCCACTTTGACCGCTATCGAATGCAATTTAACGATGTTTTTGCCTGACATCTGTACGTAAGAACAGAAAAAAGGACTCATTTTGCCCAAAACGTGTTGTAAAGGATTGAAAATGGATTCAGAAAAGATTTTTTTTCGTGACGTCTGTACGTACGTACGTATGTATGTATATATTTCGCATAACTCAAAAACGAGTAGTCTCAGAACGTTGAAATTTTGTACATAGGTCTGCTATAACATGTAGTTGTGCACCTCCCTTTTAGTTGCAATCGGCCGTATAAAAATGTATAAATATATGTATCCGCTCTGTTACTCGGCTCAATGAGCTCAGTTATTTTTATTCTTATATGTTGGTAAATTGTGCATTTTTTGCTTTAAAAATGATTGAATTAGTATTATCTTCCGGTTAAGATTTTTATGCCTTTAGTTAACCTACGTGCAATAATTGTAGAAATATTAATAATTTAAAAGTGCGGCTAAGCTTAATTTTTGTTTACCATAGCAGCCACATTTGTTTACATTTGAAACTTAGAAGAATAGTGAATTAAGTCAGTCTGTGCACCAACTTCAGTGTAGAGTGGCCGAATTGTTTGTTTTTGCGCAAAAGTCTAATTTTAATTGTAAAAAATTTTTTTTAAATGCTTTAACTGTATTTGGTGTTTCATTTTTTTATATATCTTTCAATTTTTAATAAAGATATTTTGAGGTTTTATGTATTTTTGCCTTGTCACGAAGTGAGAACTAAATTAATTGAGGGATAAATATATCTCTAATGAAATTGGATGATATAAGTTTAAATGAAATGCAGCAAAAAATGCTTATAATTTAATATTCCGTGCAAGGAAGTCATGTGGTCTACACATCAGATTTTTTAATTTTTGGTCAAAAGATGCACCAGTAGCTTCTTCGCCAGCTGCTTTTCATTGTTATCGCTCGAGCAGATGCTTCTCGTTTGTCATTTGCATTTTTGCAGCTGAAGAGGATTTTATTTTTCAGCCTTCGAAACTATTATAGTTCTGCAAATTAGTGAATATTATGATGATTCCCGTTGCAGCTCTTCCAAATATAATAATTATTTGGCATGTTATTTTAAATAAAACTAATGAATCTGCCAACGTATTATCTTGTGCATCATGAAGTTACTTTCTGTAGTATTTATGTTTCTGTAGTATTTATGTCTGTGCGTAATTTTTATCATGAAGAACCCATTTTTTTCCCCCGCAGTACGCCGTTAAAGAAGTGCTCGACTTTTTCCGATTACCTCCGTCAGGCGTGGAGCGGATAAAACGGAAAGTACAAGAAAAAGTGAAGACATTAGCGAAGGCCGGCAGAGAGAAAATCGCCACGGCTTTCGCCAAACATAAAGTAATGTCGTGGCTATTTGAATCCTTTCTCATTGTATTTCTGTATTTTTGTTTTGTATTGTTTTGTTTATTTTTAAAATTCTTACTATTAGCTCACACTCTCCCTATATCTTGTCCAAATTTTCAATCGTTAAAAATAATTTTCAATCGTTAATCGTTTAAATCCTTTCAGTAATTGAAGTGTCTGGTATGCAAATGTAAGAAAATAACACTTCTCTGACTCCAATGGAACCAATATTTTATTCCTTACAAAGTTATAGATTCTTATTCATAAGATTTATTTACATTTTACATGCACGTTCAATCGCGTGACAGAAAACCTAAGTTTGTTTACTTCGTTCTTCGCGGAGACTAGAAAGTGTTGCCATTCCGCTTTAAATAAATTTAATTAGAAACTTGACGGAACTGAAGCGACACTACAGTAATTAATAAAATAATCGTTAATCGTTTAAATCGTTACAATCATTGATAAAATAATCGTTAATCGTTCAATAGTTTTCAATCGTTAAAATTAATAAATCGTTAATTTCAATCGTTGTTAAATTTTCAATCCTTAAAAATAATCCCTTTTATTCATCCACTCAAGTTCAAATACATTTTTTAGAACTTGTAGTGGATGACACTTGATGTTAATACAGTTTTTTTACATATTAAAGCCAATTCCTGCTTATTCATTCCTGTTGATCGGAGCTAAAGGTAGGCTGCTTTTATTAAATATAATCCAAGTCTTACAAATAACGGCCGTTCATTAGAAATTCTGACGTGCCGTCAAAATTAATTTTATAACGACTAATAAATAATAGTACACAGCTGTGATCAATGGGATTGTAATATTTAACAAAAATAAGTGGCAACAGTAAGACAGAGTTCTAAAGATTTTTAAAGTGTATGGAATTAAAGAATTGTAGTTTTATAAAGTTGGATGAAGCGGATGTAATGTCCCATTATGTGGCGAAAATAAGAACAAAAATAATAATAATACAGCAATAAGGAAGCATTACAAGAGATGGATAGAGTGAGAAATTATAGACCGCTATCAGCTTCATAAATTAGAAACAAAAAAATGTTAACAATGTTAATAAAAAGTAACTAAAATAACATTTTTCTTCGTTAACCTAAGTAGGAATTACTTTCAAATTTTTTTATATTACTTGTTTAATGTAATCTTGATAATCTTTTGGATCATTATGTGTTTAATTTAACTTGGGGGGATATGTTTTATATTTAATGGGTTTTTTTTTTTTTTTTTTTTTTTTTTTTTTTTGGTAAAACGTTGGCTCATCTAACTTTTGGAATTCGAATCGGCTATATATATATATATAATAATAATAATAACAATAATAATAATAATAAAAAAAAACTAATGAATATTTTTTTCAAAATTAGGAATTTGTTAGAAAGATTGGACATTTTCATTTAAGAATGAAACGCAAGAGCATTCAAATACCTGTCAGGTCTGCCTTGACAGTATCCTATTCGATCAATCTAATTTTTCAGTACATTTTCGATTGTTTGGACTCCAAGCCCATGAATGGCAACTTCAATGTCGTGTTCCAAGGCATCATCGTCCTTAAGGGTTCTCCCCCCCCCCCCCAAAAAAAAAATCCAACGGGGTCATATCACAGCTCCGAGGCGGCCGATTGACATTAGCATTTCGGCTGATTTTTCGATTTCCAAAAACAGTGTGCAGAAGATCGATGGTTACGTTGGCTGTGGGGCAAGTGGCCCAGTCCTGTTGAAACCCATGTCATCCTCTTCAGTTTCGGAATAAACTTAGTTTAGAATGGCACGGTACGCTATTTTCGAAGAAAATGGTTCAGTGATACCGTCGGACCCCAAACCACTTTGGGTTTGCTTTTAGTCCAAAGAGTTTGTCCCTAAGGATATATTGTTTTCGTTTTGCGATTTTGCGTCAAATCACTCTGAATGTCCGTTTCACTTTTGAAACTGTTGCCACCTAATATTATCGCCCTGCATTATAGTTGAAGAAATTAAATAATGAAGAATCTGCATGAATGTATGTATGTTTCTCCCATTGGGATAAGACAAAGGTACCTAGAGCAATCCAATTTAGAATAATGTAATCCTACTGCAAATATTGGCATCTGGAAGCCCGAATTTGGAATTTGTAATCTATTTTATTATCGATTTTGTATTTTGTGAAAACTTTAACGGATTTTTGATTAATAAACTCAAGGATTTCAAAGCGAGCCATGGCAACGTTGCCATCGAATTTTGAATGGCGTAATCCTACTGCGAATATGGGCATCTGAAAGCCCAAATTTGAAATTTGGAATTTGTTTTATTATCGATTTCATATTTTGTAAAGCTTTAACGAATTTTTCATTAGCAAACTCAAGGATTTCAAAGCGAGCCATGACAACGTTGTACACACACACACACACAACAAAAAAAAAAAAAAAAAAAAAAAAAAAAAAAAAAAAAAAAAAAAAAAATATATATATATATATATATATATATATATATATATATATATATATATTTCCAGCGCGTGGGATTGTGTATCGGAAATTCTCAAGATAGGCTCAATTTAAAATTATTTTGCGATATTGCTTTCGAACTGAATTTTATAGTTTAAGCGCGAAGGACATGATATTTAATAAATAAAGGTAACACACAGAATGTTAAAAAAAAGAAGCCCCTTTGGACTCAACTTAAAATCTGAAAACTTTAATATTTTGTTATTATTATTTTTTAAAATTTAACTCTATTTTTTACGGGGAACCTTTTAGGATAAGTGTAATCAAAAATGCCCCTTTGTGCGTAATGTAAAATCTCAAATCTTTCAGATTTTTTTATTATTACATAAGGGATATTTTAACTGGAAATAATAATCATGAAATTTGAAATATTTTAGCTTTTTATTTTTTTTTTACCATTACACTTGCTGGTAACATATGCAGCAAGCATGTGAAAAGTGTGTTGTTAATGTTATTATGTCATTACAGATGATGCATCTCAACGTGGACCTAAGGTCTCCCTATTTTGTTGTTCCGGAACATGGTTCTCTTCAACGGTGAGTAGAAGTAATTTCTTGCCTAAAATTCTTTTCTAAAATAATGCCTAAACGTTTAGGAAATGTCTAAACTTTTAGGAAAAAAGTAGTTTGTAGGCACCACTTGGGAAGTCTTTTTAAATAATTTCTTGTTTTATTTTTATAAATTTATTAGTTAATAAAGAATATGAAAATAAAAAATATACTTCTTTCCATATTGGTGTCACAAATCATTATGCGAATATCCATTTACAAATATTAAAGCATAAACATTGCATGTGTGCGATGTTATCGTCATGTGATGACTTGTAGGTACTTTATTTTTTACCACGATATTTTCGACGACGTTTTTAAACTGCGAAGTTTTTGAACCGCTTTACTTTCGACCACGATATTTTTTACCACGATGTTTTTAGAATACATAGTTATAGTACTTACATACAAAAGTCATAGTACTTAAGAACGAACTCTGGATCTTCTGGGTGTCCGCCGAAAACATCGCGGCAAAAACATAACGGACGAAAACGTCGCGGAGCAAACAACGCAAGGCGAAAATGTCATGGCAAAAAACATCGTGGGAGAAAATAAAGCAAAGAGAAAACATCGCAGTTCTAAAACATCGTGGCACAAATTAGCGTCGAAAATATAGTTACGAAATGTGCAGGCGCGGTGAGATAGCTTTCCTGCAAAGCAGCTTTAGGGTTGCCATAAAATAGCAAGGGAAGGCAGAGTTGACACATTTAGCGGCAATTGGCTACAAAATCGGCAATATACCATGGACGGATGGAGAACCTTCTGGAACGAATTCTTACCGGTTTGGCCCAGAATGTTCTTGAACACAAGCCGAAAGCTATATAAACCCTGCTGGCCCCCAGTCAAAGAGTGTGCCTCGTCTAGCCAGCTGATAGTCATTGAGCGAGTGTCTCGAAGTCTAGCGCCGAGTGGGTCGTCGAGTGCATCAAAGAGTGTTTTAGTGTATCGCTAGTTAGTTCATCGTCGAGTTTTGTTTTAGACTGTGCTGATTTGAGAGCTATACTCTTGTATATCGTCGAGTGCATCGCGAGTTGTAGCGTGGAGAGTCTCGAGAGTACGTGAGATTCCGAGAACGACCGAACAGAGTCGGGAGCTGTACTCTGGTGTTTTGCAGTAAAGCTGTCTCCACCGTTTTTTCCTAACAGTGTGAAGGCTGTCTCGCTGAACGTGTCAGCGTGTTTATAACAGTTCAACGACTGTAAAAGTGATTTTGGAGCTGTACTAATTAATATTGGTAAATAAAGTGTGTTTCGATATTCCATCAAGTGTTGTCGTCGTTATTCACTCCAAATCCACACGAACCCCGTACGAACGTGAAGAAAGAAAATAACGTAACAACTGGTGTCAGAAAAAAAGGCAACAGTATCGTTGTAAAAATTGAGTACCTACAAATCATCGTATGACGATACATCGCAGACATGCGTTTTTCAGGCTTTAATAATTGTGAAAAAATACTCGCACATTGATTTGTGAGCGCAAGATGGAAAGAAGGATAATTTTTACTTTTATTAACTAATAAATATTTACTGAAAAGGTAAAATGGACACTTAATCATAGAAAATTAATGCAACTTATAGCACTTAATAGAATTTTGAACTGACATAGTTCACTAATAATTGACAAAGGTCACTAATAAATTATTTTTTGTAAAGTTTTACTGGTAAATTTTAATGAAAAGGATAATTTAAAAAAAGATTAGAAAAACGAAGATAAGTAACTGCATGCCCTTATCTATAAAAAATTCCCAAGTTAATTGAGATTATTGGCTTCGATTTTGTTAATCTGATACTCTTATAGTGAAAATTATTTCTTTTTTGTTTCAATTTCTTGTTTTATTTTTATAAATTTATTAGTTAATAAAGAATATGAAAATAAAAAATATACTTCTTTCCATATTGGTGTCACAAATCATTATGCGAATATCCATTTACAAATATTAAAGCATAAACATTGCATGTGTGCGATGTTATCGTCATGTGATGACTTGTAGGTACTTTATTTTTTACCACGATATTTTCGACGACGTTTTTAAACTGCGAAGTTTTTGAACCGCTTTACTTTCGACCACGATATTTTTTACCACGATGTTTTTAGAATTGCGATGTTTTCCTTTTGCTTTCTTTTCTTCCATGATGTTTTGTGCCACGACGTTTTCGCCTTGCTTTGATTTCTAGGCGACGTTTCCGTCTGCGATGTTTACGGCTGTAACTGATCTTCTAATTTGTAATGTCTAGTCGGAACTGGAAGGGGAAAATTCCTTCTATTATCCCTTATTTATAGGGCGACTGAAAAGAAGCGAGATCCAGTACAATCATGCGCCACTTATAGAGTCATGCAATTAGCCACTTTTGTTTTTATGAAGTGGAAACAATCACCGATGCTTTTACTAGGATTGGAAGTCAGAACTTACGGACTACTTACCGGACGTGTTTTCTTCTACACGACGATGACGCGCTATAAAGAAGTAGAAAATTCTTTGTATTATCCTGTTTTAGAGCGTGAATTGACCTTGGGTCATCCATGGTAAGAAAATAATAACGCCCGACTGGTATAGTTGTTACCGTCGGAATATAGTAAAACGCACTTAGTATACATTAATTTGTGCAGTTTGGATTTCTGATTATAAAAGTAAGAAATGATAATATATTGGTATTCATTTATGTCAAGGAAATTCTTCTGAATTTTTAATTATATTTTTAATCGTTTCAGAGGCGGAAGTGTCATCGTTATAGATACCGGTCGACTCACAGTGAACACGGATCTACAGTCGGATATAATGACAATGGATGTAAGCATAATTCATGTACTTTTTCTTATTTAATTCTGAATTTATTTTTCCTGTTTTTCGTATGCCAAATGCAGGCCAACTGGCATTTAATATTCCTCATCTAAAAGCGCCCACCAGCGACCGAGCGGTAAAGACGCTGAAAGTAAAGCGGTTGTAGACGGGCGGTAAAGACGGTAAAGACGCTGAGCGGTAAAGACATGCGCATTTTCTTGGTTTTCCCCAAGTGTAACGTGCATACGAGCCAGTTTCTCTTAGAAAGTCCTCCACGAAGGCATTCCTCCCTTTAGGCAGATAGCCCTCGTGTGGTTTGCCATAATTAAATAATCCAATCCAATCCAATCCTCATCTAAAAGCAGCCGTTTATATGGCACTTTGCTACAGAGAGATTTAGCGTGGCACGGCGGAGGTTTAACAGTAACACGCGAAGAATTATTAAAAAATTAAAAGATTAAAAAAATAAATAAATAAAAATCTGAAAAGTTTCAGATTTTAAATTACGTCCAAAGGGGCGTTTTTTTTTAACATTTTGTCCGTTACTTTTATTTATTAAATATCACGTTCTTTACACTCAAACCATAAAATTCAGCTCAACAGCAATATCGCAAAATAGTTTTAAATTGAGCGTATCTTTAGAATTTCCGTTACAGAGTCTCGCGCGCTGGAGATAAAAATGCTTTTTCTGTACAACGTTGCCATGGCTAGCTTTGAAATGGTTCAATTTGTTAATACAAAATTCATTAAAGATTTACAAAATATGAAATCGATCATAAAACAAATTCCAAATTTCAAATTTAGGCTTCCACATGCCCCTATTCGCAGTAGGATGACGTCATTCAAAATTCGATGGCTGTATGTACTGTTGTTTTATCACAATGCGAAAAACATACATGCATTTATGCAGATTCTTCATTATTTATTTTCTTCAAATATAATGCAGGACTCTAACATTTGGTGGCAACAGTTTGAAAAGTGAAACGGTCATTTATAGTGAACCAACGCAAAATGAAAGCAATAGTCCTTCAGAGTTAAAGCCCCTTTGGACTAATATTGTCGTCTGTATCAAATCCGTCGATAGATAACACACATAAATACAGGGTGTTTATAAAATCTCTATAAATTTTTGCTTAAACAGGCTTTATTCTGAAATGTAAGTTATATTACATGAAAATGCAACATAATAGGACACTAAATTAGTACAATTGAAGCGTGGTTGCCCTGAGTGTCTAGGGAAAGTTGCCATCATTCCAGTACACTCCGTAACACTTTACGTAAAGTTACTCGTGTAAATTTCAGCCATAATTCACTGTTTTAATTTTTCAATGCTGCCAGTCTTCACCCGGTACACTTTGGACTTGACAAAACGCAATACTAGGGAATTGATTGCGGAGCCAAAAGCCGTTGAGAGCTAAAATTAGCCCTATGGAAGACCGTCAGCAAAGAGGAACAAAAGTAAATAAATAAATAAAAGGACTCTTAAACTCATTAATAATTTTTTAAATAGTTAATTATTATCAAATTAATTAATAGCTATTTAATAAATGTTATTAGTTGTTTTTATCAATACTTATTATATAATTAATTAATTATAATTTAATTGATAATTATTAGATAATTAATTAATTAATATTTATTGAAATAACCAAACAATTAAAGATTAAAGTAATTAAATCATTAAAATTAAATTAAATGTAAAGAGATAAATTAGAATTTAATAAGCGACTTTTAATATAAATTTATTGCTAAAAATAAAATTTTCGACATAAAATTTTTACTGAAATAATTATTCAATTACATAAAAGAAGTGCTGCAGTCTCCTTATTTAGGGCTCCGATGCGCTCCGGCTAAAATTATGATTTATTACAAAAACTAAGGAGCGCCGGACCCGGGATCCGGTGAGCTCTGGCCCAATTTAAGCTCTGATCGTAGGAGGGAAAAAAGTTCTTTTATCATCAAAAAAATTAAATATACTTAAAGTATAGATGATGAAAATTCAGATAATGCTAAAAACAGAACGAAACAGAATGAGGGCGTGAGGGTATGAGTGGGTGGAAACAAAAATTGAGGGGAATCTTGTTGAAAGAGAACGTTCTCTTTGACCGCGGCTCTCTGCTGATATAATTATAGCCATCAAACGGATGTGTGTCAGGGGTAAAATGAGTCCTTAATCTGACTCCTAAGAATGAATGTAAAGTTGCTGGTTACACTTTTCTCCCCCCCCCGTATTTGGTTACATTAGTGGATACTGTGGGAAGACGATGTATAGAACGTGCTTGAGCAGTTTATCTCAGTATTTCACTCTTATTGCACTCGCTGTCACTTAACGCACATTTAAGACCACAAAGTTTCCTTCCTGCGAGGATAACTAACTGTAACCACCGATAACAATACACTAGATACGATGGCATGGCGAGAAATTTACGCATTTCTAAACAAACTCCCCCAAATTTATTGCCCTTCTTAAAGGGAAAGGTTTCCGCATGTGAGTGAGGGGAATTTACTTGAACGTCTCATGTTCTCATGGGTTCGTATTTCTAGGGAAATAGAGTATCGCAAGGTATTGTTAAACTAAAACGTTACGAATTCTAATTTTTTTTCATTGAAATTGTAGCTCAGTTTTATAAAAAGAAGTATGGGAGCTCATCTTATTTAGGGCTCCGGTGGGCTCCGGCGCAATTTAAGCACTGCACAACCAATCCACTTATCAGGAAAAGTTTCATTAAGATAATTACTCCCAATAATGGCAAAATGGGGAGATGCCCCCTCCTGTTAGTAGAAAACAGAGTCAATAATGCCATCTGATACTAGCTGTGGCTTAAGATATTGCTGCAACATATCGAGACAAATTTTTCTAGTGATAGCTCTTTCTGCACACATGAAAGGTCCACAGAGCTTAGAATTAGTTATTCCAATTCATACATTAACTATTAACTTTAAGTGTCTCTCCCTGAAATTCGTATAACACGTTTGGTTGTTCATAAGTCCTCATTCGGCAACTATGCCAATTAACATGGCCGGTGCAATGGAATGGGTATTCCTTGCTAAAGAGAACAATCTCCATTACGTTTTCAATGTCCACAGCTTCCAACCTATCATAGCGCATGGTTTGCCAAGCTACACAGGCCTCGGCTTCAAGCTTATGCACAGTTTGAATGTGGTAGGAATCCTTGTTCAAATGTCAGAGTAGAGTTTTCCAAACAGGAGTACGGTGAAAATCGTTTAACACAAAACTAAGGGACTGAAATATTTTTTCGTGTTAAAGGATATTGGGGAAAAAAAAAACATATATTCAACAAAATTTAAGTTTATGAGAGTACATTTTATTTACACACATATGTATATATGCATTTATTTAATAAAAATCAATGAAACAAAATAATGAAATTTAATACAAAATTTTTAAGTTTTTTGAAAAACAAAACATTTATCGAGTTTTTGGATTTTTTTTGCATTGTCTTTTTAGCATCAAATTGTTCAATGTCGTCCATTTTGTTATTCATTTCACTATTGGAATGTGCGTCTAAATAACTGCGCATACTTTTTATGATGTTCCTCATTTCGGATGACGTGGGAAAAGAAGCTGCAATATTCATTTCATTTTCGTCGTCGGAATCTGCATCAATGATATTTTTTAGTTTTATGAACAAACTCTGAAATGTCTTTGTCTGCCTTAATTGGGGCTTTACACATATTATCATCAGCTACTGCAGCGAATCCTTCCGATAATGCAGTAGGACACTCCATTAATACAGAAACTTTCTCAAACATTTCATTAAGTGTCGGTTCACTTTCAGTATTCTTCTTTCTCCATTTCTTTTGGAGCCAAAGAGTCTGATACTTTTGAGATTCGTGCAGGACGAAAACAATTTTCATTCATCTTTGGAGTCGGCGAATTCCATGCAGAGTGAAACATATGAACCAAACTCAATGATTTTTTAACTCATACTGCGATGTACTCATCACCGAATTCCAAAGCCACTTCATCAGAGATAAGATGTTTGAGAGACGTTTGTACGGTGGGGAGGTGAAATTAATAGGGGGACCGGAAAGTAATGTCATTTCTGCGCATGTCAACAATAACATGCTAAGGGCAGAAGGGGAAGCTCCATGTCAAACACTCTTAACCAACCTTTGTCGACCATCCAAGAACATTTAATGGAAAAATAAGCAAAGCAGGTGTTTGAGTCCCCCCATAATCTGTCCGAAGAGAACAAAGCCAAACGTCCATCACATGCAACGCATTGCTTCAACGGCACTATACAAAACCGTTTTTTGATCATTTGATTACTAGAGACGAAAAATGGGTCCTATATGATAATCCAAAACGCAAAAGGCAGTTTTAATAGAGGTTACAAAGGGTTTACATCCCAAAAAAGCGCTTCTGTTCAAAAAGGTGTTTGGTGGAGTATTCGCGGAATTATTCATTTTGAATTGCTGAAACCTGGACAAACTGTTAATGCAAATTTTTATTGTGAACAATTGGATCGAGTGAACCAATCTTCAATCGAAAAATATCAATTGCCAACAGAAAAGGCGTCATTCTGCAACACGACAATGCAAGACCGCACTGTGCAAGACGAACACTGGAAAAAATGAATGAATTGGGGTGGGAGGTACTGCCATACTCACCCACCATCCTCGGCCGATATCGCAGCATTGGATTTCCATTTATTCGGATCCCTACAACATTTTCTTCCCCCCCCCGGGGGTCGACGTAGAGAACTCTGCGAAGCTACTGGCTAGGATCTGTACCTAGGCAGTCTCGGCCACGAGGGTATAAAATTTATGAACTTGGTGGTTCTGAAGGCTCTGGGAAAGGTCACTTATTGGCCGGCCCCGGAGTCTGGCATGTCCTAGCGCGGCGTGGTTCTAGTAACCCGGGGTCGCTGGGTAATGTCCCGCTGCGACGGGCTCGCCCAAGCGACTGGTAGGAGCATTAGACGACCGGTGCTGCCTGGGGTCTATCTCCAGGTGGTGCGCTGCTCTCCTGGAGGGTAATAGTGGAGGTTGAACCTCCACGATGTGCCCAAAGGGGGAGTAGACCTGTAGTGGGCTTAAGTTCCCGGAGCAGGGAAAGCCAAAATCCTCTACAACATTTTCTTAGTGGAAAAAAATATTAAAATTTGGATGATGTCCAAAATGTCCTCTCGAGATATTTTACTCAAAAACCAATTGATTTTTATCGGTCTGGGATTGAAATCGGCATACTAGATGCCAAAATGTTGCTGATAACGAGGGTAATTATATTACTGATTAAAAATAAAAACTTGTTAAAAATGTATTCGTTTGAATTTAATCTAAGAAAGCGACATTACTTTCCAGTCCCCCCTATTAGCTTGGATAAATAAAACTGGCTCGTGTCGCAGTTTATTACGAGGATAATTCAAAGCTAAGATCAGTCTCCTTTCTTCAAAAACATGTGAAACCACCTCTCTTTCATTTCACACCACGTTTAAATCTCGCCTGCGAGGCCGGTGTTTTCCGTATTATGTTCATTTCAAGAGAGGATATCTTTTCATGTTAAGCGATTTTTATTTCGTGTTAAGAGAAACAAAATGCGTGAAAATATTTATATATATTTTTATATTAATAAGAGAAACAAAATGCGTGAAAATATTTATATATATTTTTATATTAATAAGAGAAACAAAATGCGTGAAAATATTTATATATATTTTTATATTAATAAGAGAAACAAAATGCGTGAAAATATAATATAGTATTTTGTCGAGACCGTTGCATTATTTCGTGTTAACCGATATTTCGTCTTAAGCGTTTTCGCGTTAAACGTGTTTTCCTGTATGCGAAGTCTGGCTGAGTCTGCGCCTGGGAGCTACGCTTTATCGCTTTTTGTAAGTTATCAAACGCACAAAAACATTTACAAAAAGCGTAACATTAAATACAAAAAGCGTAACGTACATTTTTGTACGTTACGCTTTTTGCTCAACTTGTGACGTTATGGAAGGTCTCCCAGAACGGTTTTTCCTCTCCCTTTAACACTACTAGTTGACTTAAATTTGTTTACCAAGGTTTTAATAACTGTTATGGTAGGGGTTTGTTTTCTGAATTTGCAGGCGAAATCCTCTTGCACCTGTTGATACACTAATCCACGTGTATGGGCACGAACAATTCTTTGTTCTGTTGATAGCATTCTTTCAGGTCGCCACCAAAGAAATTGGAATTTGAATGTATTTCTCAAAAAATGTATACAGACTTTATAAACACCCCGTAAAACAATTCAGTTTCTCTGCAAGGCGTTAATTGTTACCCAATCGAAATTATTCACCCATAATAACATACTACACTGAAAAGCAAATATAAGCAACTCATTTCAATTGCAAGTGATCCAAATTATGTTGAATTTTGAAAATTTGTGGCAACAAGGAATTTTCCAGATTTACACTATTTGCCTGTCAGGTAATTGTTGTAGGTTTGCATCAACATATTTTTCCAAACAAATGTTTTTACTTCCTTATACGAAGTAAAGAAAATATTGTAATCGCCAAAAATTCCAGGTATCATATTTCAACGAAAATATCCATTTTGATCGCCATCGAATGTAATTTAGCAACGTTTTTGTGTGACATCTGTACGCAAGTGCAGAATAAAGGACTCTTTTACCCCAAACGAATTCTAAAACTAATTTAAAATGGATTCAGAAGAGATTTTTTCGTGGCGTCTGTATGTACGTATCTACGTGCGTATATATTTATGTCCGCATCTCGTATAACTCAAAATCGAATAGCCTAAGAACATTGAAATTTTGGATGTAGGACCGCTATAAAATGCAGTTGTGCCCCTTCGTTTTTAGATTTATTATACTATTTGAGTAGAACATGTGCCAATGATTAGATAATTTTTCAAATGTCGCTATGGTAAACACATATAGTGAATTTTAAAGTGCTTTTATTCTATAGTGGCTTATGCGCTATCGACGAAGTAAATTGCATTCAGTTCAATAAGTTCAAATGAAATGCAGGAAAACATGTGCATATTTTAATATTCTGTGCAAGAAAGTCATGTGGTGTGCACATCACATTTTTTTTATGGACATAATAAAATCAAAGTATATTTCAAGATTAACTGATATGCACCTGAAGCACCTAACTTTGTTAGCATATTGAAAAACTAATCCTAATATAGATGACTTGTAGTACAAAAACTACCTATTCAAATACCACATTAATTTAGGACTGACTGTCTAATAGCTATTTAGATTTTAATGTTTCAAACTATTTATTTTTATTTTATACATAACCTAACTTGAATCTTTAAAAATGTTTATTAACGATAAAACTCTAGTTTGTAAGTTTGTTTTATCTGTTACATTGTTTTTTAAATGTGCACTACTCAGATTTAAATATAAATGTGCTATTTGTGTAAAAATCCCATAATTAGCGTTAATATAACATTTTTTTGGCTTTTTATGTTTTTTAGTGTGTTGGAAAAGTTGGAAGTGGCACACATAGCTTTCCCCCCCAGATAGTGGTACTTTCCTCAAAGGGTAGGTACCCCTGGACTAGTTAAATAGTACCATATTTACTTGCTTATTCCCCCCTTCCAGCTTTTTAGTGCCAGGGTCTGCGAATTTGAAAAACGAATATGGGCGTTATTCCCCCTCCCAACTTCAATGTATTCGAAGAAGTAGAATTTAGTGACTTTTAAAACAGATTTGTCCTCGTAGCAGTTGTTTCCGTCTTACTAATAAAGATAAAATCTTGCAGAGTACCTGCGAAGGTCATGCTGGACATTTCCTTTCTATCTGTTAACCTTTTTATTAACCCTTTGCACTCGAGAGGTAACTCTCAGTTACCACTTCATTGGAAGCGATAACTCGAGAGGTGATTCTCGATCACCACTCGGTTTGATGCGATAATTCGGGCGATAGTGGTATTTATTTAGTTTTACTTCGGGCACTTTCGTTTCATGACAGTATTTAACAATACATGCATATAAAATAACTACTAATCTTTACTCGTATATAAGTTTTTAGGTTTATTGTTATACATACGTTTTCGATGTTAGTTCGAACTCGACATTAGTGGCAATAGGAATATTATTTTCAAAGTTACGGAGTCCAATAAGCATGGAATTTGACGAAAAAAATCACTTTGAACCTTTACGGCACAGTGTGTCCATTCTGGACACACCAAAAAATTTCCTTCTGTACGCAGATTTTTTTTAGGGTATAAAAGGAATTGTTTCAAAAGAAACTTCTGTGTTATTTTTTTGGCTGTATGCTAATCTCCTTATTCTATATTAGTTTTAAATTTTTACCTCGAAATCTTGCCTAAAATCAAACGGCGAACCCTAGGTGTGCCCAGACGGGGCTCACCGATAATATAGGACAACTGAGAGTCTGTACTCTTTGTTTCTCTACATCTCATCGGTCAGTTCATTGACAACAATGCTCGTTTCAGCACTCTTTTCGAAGCTCTATTCAATCAGTGTGTCCACTTTGGGCACACCCACAGAATTAAAACGATAAGTGCTATCTTCACAAAATTTTACTTGTGTACTCCTCTAGGCCTAATTAGACTGCCTACCCCCCTTTTTTTTTTAATCAAAACTGCGACTTTAAAAGGTAGCGTGCCGGAAAGGGTTAAGTCAGAGTTTCTTAAACTGTGGGTCGCGGAACCTACAGCAGGGGTCGCCAAAATTTTAGCAGTTTTGATATTTCTTTAACTTATTATATTTTAATAATTTTACAATAACTAAGTATTTTTAAACAAGGTATCTGAGAATACATAAGGGTAGACAATACAGACAAAGAGAAAACGAAAAAGTTTCAACGCATTCTTTTTATAATATAAGCGTTCATTTTCCTTGCATGTGATGCTGTCATTTCGTCTGTTACTTATTTAAAATTTTCACATTTTTCTACGTCTTAAAATTAGAAATTAAATTTAATGACATAAAACCGCAATAGTATATTACTGTAACACGTAAAAACATTGTTTATATTAGTATATTAGTATATTAGTATTAGTATATTAGTATATTACTGTAACACGTAAAAACATAGTTTCACTCACGCGTGTGTCGGATTTACGCTATGCTTATGGAATCCCACAAAATTTTTGTAAATATTATGGGTTTCCTGAGGTTCCGAAAAAAGTGATAAAAAGGGGTCGCGACTGAAAAAAAGTTTAAGAAACCCTGCTTTAAATGAACATGATGTAAGGATTATGTTAAGTTTATTAACAGTTAAGTTTTAAATTAAAGTTCCTTTTCTGTCGATTCTTAACCTCAACTTAGTACTTCCGGCCAGAACGTAGTTTTCGAATCACGTCTGAGTAGATCGGTATTTAACCGCGAAGTTCTACTTGCTGAGTTAGAGAGAACCAGAGTTTCTGATTAGCGCGCGTTCGCCTTTTCGGCTACTCTCTCTCAAAGCTGTTATTACGCTCGGCCGTACTCAGGCCCTTGATAGCTTCGCAGCCATCTCGTGTTTAAGGGTCGACTCCATCAAAAACTTTGATAGCTTCGGCCATATCTCTTTAATTTAGAATAGTTTTAATTTACTTCTTAGCCTGTTAAGTTCAAGCCCAAGTGTCGGCTTTTATTATACACTCCAAGACGGAGTTCTGTCAAATCTTATCTGAATAATAAAGGGTTGTTTACACTTCCCTCTTATTTGTTCTTGTCACAGTAACTCAAGCGATTATTCGCTTATGAGTTCTTAAGGGTCTTCACTTTTTGCAGTGACTTAGAATTCCACTGTGAGGAATCCCTACAATGAATTCGATGTTTCGTTGATGAAGAATGAAATTACGTAATATGCATAGACTACTTGATGATAGAGAGAAGGTAAGCAGTGATGAAGATAGCGATGATATATAGTAAAAAGTGTAAGAAAGCGAAAATTCGATGTAATAAGAGTAGTGAAAATGAAAGCGACAGTGATTCAGCAGAAGAGAAAATTCAGAATGGATAACGTGCGCAGAACTGAAGAAATACCGCAAAGAATACCGTTTGTATTCCTCGAAATAACCACAAGATCGCAAGTATATTCAGACATTAAAAGTACCAATATACAGAGTGTTTATAAAGTCCCGGACCCATTTTGATGTTTAATAACTCATAAAGTAATAAAGATAGATTAAAATTAATAGCATAAATGGTTAGATAGACTCAAAAAGTTTCATGACCCTTGTCAATGAACTTCCACGTGTGCCCCCTTCGTCGCACGGAGAATATCAAGTCGATATTCAATTTCACGCCAGGTACCGCCGAGCATGTCGGAATCCACAGAGGCTATTGCGGTTGTCATTCTGGCTTTTAAGTCATCCATGCTCGACACTCTCTTCCTGTAAACGTTGTCCTTTATAAATCCCCAAAGGAAAAAGTCCAGCGCCGTTATATCAGGTGATCTGGATGGCCAAGGAATTGGACCTCCTCGCCCAATCCATCTTCCTGTAAAATGGTCATTCAAAGAATTACGAACAATGGTACCCCAATGAAGGTGGTGCACTATCTTGTTGCAAAAAGACATGTGGATGAAGCTCTTCTAGTTGTGGAAATACAAAGTTTGTGCCTCACGGTATTCATGGTGGTTTTCAGATCCCCATATGCGCACATAATGGCGATTAACAATGCCAGAAAGATGTTGATGATGATGTTGATGTATTTAATTATGGCAAAGCACACGAGGGCTATCTGCCTAAAGGGAGGGATGCCTTTCGTGGAGGACTTTCTAAGGGAAACTGGCTCGTATACACGTTACACATGGGGAAAACCACGAAAACGCCCATGCAGCCAGCCCGTTCGCGGGATTCGAACCTCAGACCGAACTACCAGTGTTCAGCGTCTTTACCGCTCGGCCGCTGGTGGGCCGCCAGAAAGATGAAAGGATGCTTCGTCGGAGAACATTATGCGCTTCAGAAATTCAGCATCATTTTCTATCCTTCTTAGCATATCTGTTGCAAAGGCCATCTTTCTAGGCCTATCGTCCTGTTCCAAAACTTGAACAATTTGAACTTTGTATGCATGCAGTCTTAATGTTTTCTTAATAACCTTGTACACCGTCGAAATTTGCATTTCCAATTCTCTTGCCGCTGATCTCACAGATCTTCTAGGATTGTGTAAAAATGTCTCTCTGACACGCTCAACATCAAAATCACTTATGCAGGGACGTCCGGAACGTTTCTTATCTGCGATACTTCCAGTTTCTAGAAAATTCTTTTCCCACCGCAAGATGCTGCTTTTGGATGGAGGATCTTTTTGGTAAATTCTTCTGCAATTTCCCTGTGTTTGCATTATGGATTTCGTTTATGTGAACCACCATAAAATTTGTGCGTTCTCTTGTGGTGTATGCATTCTCTTTAATATCCGGTCGAATAAAACATCACATACAAAAGTACTAGAACAAACACATCAAAAGCAAACATAACATTGCAATAGTTGCCAAAAACAAAAGAGAGAAAAATGCAGTTGATAAGCAGACGATATTTAGAAAAGTACAGATATTTAGACTGGAAAATGAAATTATCTGAAATTAACCACACGCGCAGACGATATTTAAAAAAGCATAGATATTCAAACCTGAAAAGGAAAATATATAAGTAATTCCATCAATAAATGCCATAAGTTTGTTTATATCTTCATTATTTTATGAGTTATTAAACATCAAAATGGGTCCGGGACTTTATAAACACCCTGTATTTTTTTCAGTTGTGTGTGAAATAACTTTAAATTAGCTGTAAAAAATTCGCGAAATACAATGTGTGACACACCAAAAAAGAGATTGGTCCTATAAATCATTGTACTTGCAGAATCAGTTCTCCGTGACATTATCACCTACACAGTAGTTCCCTTTACCATTGACACACTTCTGCATTCAGTGTTGCCATGGCTGGTAACAGTTCTGGAACGAGGTTTTTGGAAAGCTCTTCAGGAGATTCTCCGTTTTTGCCTAAACCTCTTTAGCTGAGGTAAAATGGCTTCCCTTTAAACAAAATTTAACTTTAGGAAGTGAAATAAAGTCGCATGGACTAAATCAGGTGAATAAGGAGGATGCTCCATCACAGTAAAGTTTTTGCTGGTTATAAACTGTTTGACACATAGAGCCGAGTGAGTGGGTTTATTGTCCTGGTCCAACATCCATCCATCACTCCACAACTGTACATTTTTTATCGCAAATTTTTTCACGAAGTCTTTTTAGTACTTCAATCATGATGAACGTGCTGGGCGCCTAAAGGGCCATTCCCATTGGGGTTTATCTGAGCTAACGGACACAGCTGACGTAGCTGACCCATCTCCCAAACCAGTTTTTCCCCACAGGGCAGCAAGTTGAAAAATCTGAACTGCGGGCATAATAAAAATCTAATCTAGTCGACACATGGAACTGATAAACCCCAGTTAGCTCAGATAAACCCCAGTGAGAACGGCGCAGAATGCAGTTGCACTTGTTCACTCAATGACGCAATACTCCCCACTGGCCTTGTCGGTTGAGTCAAAACTGGCCGCATGGATAAAGGAGGTGTGTGGCATGACGCCACCAAACCAGTTGTTGCCAACTCTTTTCCGTTTTCAAGCTACACAGTATCGTTTTTTTTTTTTTTTTTTTTTTTTTTTTTTTTTTTGTCACACCTCGTATGTGAAAATCGTCTCGAGTTGCTGATTCGCCCAAGCAAAAAAAGCCTCGAGTGCAAAGGGTTAATTACAAGAACCGTCCCATCACAGAAAAGCAATCTTCTTAAGATATTCAGTGCACGATTTCGCTGAGATAAGTGCAATTCACCTTCTCTAATTATTGAAGGATATTTGAGGCTTGGGGAGTAGCAGAGATGACAATGAGAATGGGGGGGGTTGAGTTACTGGCAAGTTGAAAGAAAGATATCCTATTGGATATTTGAAAGTTAATATTTGTCTGTATTTGTATTATAATGTAGAAGAAATAATGTTATGATAGTTACCTGTAGTTTATCCGTGGCTACTTTTCACTTGTTTTATTCTTAACTGTAACTGCATTCTTCGGAAATTAAGCGATTGGCGTAATTTTCCCCTCTGGATTTTTGGATAATAAAATTAATTAAATGTGCGAAAAAGTGCGTGAGGATATGCATGGTTCACTACCACCACCGCTAAGAGCTAAACAAAATTTCAGTCCCTTGAAATTCGCTGTAGTGAAGTTCGAATGCATTCAAGTTCGCTTGAAAATCTATCAAGTAGTCATTCTTCGGTTTTATTTTTGTAGGAGCCGACTAAGATGGAAGTGGAAGAGAGGCTGTACGACCGCTTCAATGTCGCTCTGTCGGACATTCAAGTTCTGTTTTCTGACTCAGGTAACACATTCCACGAATTTTATTCAATAATATAATAATCAATTAAATTTAGGGGAGAGAATGAAAATTTGGATTTAATTAAGCAATAGTGATGCTTTCCCTGTGTAGATACATTAGGTTATTTCGAAGCAGGAGGCATGAAAATATGCAATGCCCTCGCTCGGACTTGAACCTCGGACCTCTCGAATACGCGCCGAGCGTGCTGACCATTACACAACGAAGGCATGCTATGAAGGCGGGAGAAATACCTTATGTACTTCCCCTTTTAAAAGGCGAATGGGGATTAGGGGACCCAGTCGCCAAATCCTGGCGGTGGAGAATCATCATTCACCACCTTTGTTTTTAGTTCGGGCGCCACTGTAAAGACATCAGGTATTTTTTTTTAAAGCAGAAGATATGAAAAATGAGCAATGCCCTCACCGAGACTCGAACTATGGACCTGTCGAATACGCGCCGAGCTTGGTGACCACTACACCACGAAGACATGTCAAAAAGGCGAGAGAAATACAGTATAGCTGTTTAATTTTGAAATGCCTACATGATGCGTTTTAACTTTCGCGTAAAATAGTTAATGGTTTTATCACTTCAACTCTTCGGCAAAGTTCCAGTAAACGAGGGGTTACTCATTCAAGGCGTTCTGAATCAGGAAAAAACTACCCTTCGAAAGGGAATTTCAGGGCAAAATGTGGTCAGACTTTTATTCACTTAATTAAGTATTTAGTTTAAATTTATGAACATAAAGGAGTACTTTTTTTATGGAGAAACGCGTTCCGTAAAGTCAACTTACTACGGTAGAAATGTAATTCAGGTTACGAAAGTCTCTATAAATTAAACAAACCTAAATATTTTTGCAGTTGAATGAGAAAAATAGGAAACATTCTAACTGAAAGGAATTTTATTGCGGCTTAATAAGCACGTGGACCATTTTCAAATTTTGCTTACATATGCTGTTCCAGAAGAAAAAAAGAAAACTGAAGACAAATTACGTTTAAAGTTTAATTTGAGCAATGCACTGCATAAAAATGACTGTAAAAGTATTTCTAAAATTCAAAATATAAAAAAATCTATTGAAATTTTATAGTTATAAATCTTAAAATCGTAGGCAAAAATGTCTGTACCTTTCAAATTTCATGTTATTCGACCTCTTTGTAACCTAATTTATTTTTTTAAATAAATAAGTTTAATTATTTTAAATATGAACTATTAATGTGTTATATTTGCGATAGAAATTAATTACAGAAGTTTTTTTCTTTAACAAATCGATAGAAAAATAATTTCTTTTCCATTTCATGTCGAATCCATTAACTCGTGATTATTTTACCCAAAATTAATTTTTAAGTCTGTCTAAAAGGGGCAGTATATATTCAGTGACATAGATAAACTAATCAAGCTATGTTTAACTACTATGAATTACAGTACAAAGCCCGTAATCGGGACTCGTCGGGACTTCGGCGATTCTGGATTAGGGGTTTTTCCGGATTATAGATCATCAATTTAAATCTGGTAAGATGGCAAGCAGAAATTATACAATTAAAATATGAAATCGTAATTTATGAAATAAAGAACACTTATGATCTAAAGGGTATCAACATTTACAAAAAAAAAAAAAAAAAAAAAAAAAAAAAGCTTAATATTTATTTGTTTACTTTATTAAACATTTCTTTCAATGTAAGTTGTTTAAGATGCTTCTACAAAAAATTCAAAAAGTTCCTTTATGTTGTGTCATGTATAGTGGACTTTCCAATGCCATACTTCTTGCATAATTTTGAGACGGATAAGCCTTTATCCATTTTTTGTAGCAATTCCACTTTTTGTTTAATGGACATCGAAACATGCTTTCGCTTTGTAGATCCTTTGGCAGCTCCAGAATTGGAAACTCTTTTTGACATAATCGAAAGTTCAAGCTTAAATTTTATAAAATTGTTCTAACAGTCTGCAAAAAATAATAAGCCGGATCCAATTAGAAGATTAAGGAACAGCGCAATCTGCAACATTAACTGAAATGCCTTAGATAAGTTTAACCTAGCTTATACCGTCCGTTATACATTAAACGCGCATGCGCATAAAGTTTGTAGCTTTGAGGTCCGGATTATAGATTATTCCGGATTGTGGACGTCCGGATTACAGACTGTGTACTCTACTACTTTACAAAATAATTGGGAATAAAACAATTTCGAGTAACGGCCTGGACATGAAATGGAAGACAAATTATTTTTATGGATTTGCTAAATTTTTATCTAAAAATTTCAATTGATTTTTTTATGTTTTAAATTGTAAAATCGTATTTATAAACATTTTATGCAATGCATCGCTCAAATTAAAGTTTAAATATTAATTTATCTTTTTTTTTTTTTTTTTTTTTTTTGTTGTTGTTGTTGTTATTCTGGGACAGCGTATGTAAGCAAAATTTGAAAATAAGCCACGTCATAAGTTTTTTTTTTTTTTTCGAAAACTGGTGATTTTTTATTGGAACCTTCATTGACGCAACTCTTTAAAACTCGCATGGTATGCCGGTCATTAAAGTGTTCTGTTTTTTCTTGAGTCAATTTCCGTTGAAGTACCAAACAGTTCTCCTGAAACACTATCTCCTGATGTCATTTAAGATCACCCAACTTTTCATTCGTCATCTCTCGATTAATTCTTTTTGATTTCTCCCTCTTCCATATCTCAACGTACATACGTATATGACGATTCTTCTTTGTTTAATTTCTTTAAAAATAATACAGTGTGATAATATTTCGTGGCAACAATTTGAAAAGTTCGCACATTTCGAGACTGATTGCATCATTTGGTTTTAAAAAATAAATAATTAAAAAATCTGAAAGGTTTCAAATTTTAAATTACGTCCAAAGGGCCTTTTTTCAACGTTTTGCGTGTTACCTTTATTTATTAAATATCACGTTCTTCGCACTTAAACCATAAAATTCAGTTAAACAGCAATATCGCAATATAGTTTTAAAATGAGCATATCTTTAGAACTTCCGATACACAGTCTCACGCGCTGGAGATAAAAATATTTTTTTCTGCACAACGTTGACATTGCTCGCTTTGAAATCCTTGAGCTTGTTAACCAAAAATTCGTTAAAGTTGTACAAAATATGAAATCGATGATAAAACAAATTACAAATTTGAAATTTCGACTTCCTGATGCCCATACTTGCAGTAGGGTTACGTCGTTCAAAATTGGACAGCTGTACGTACTGTTGTTGGTGAAACCGACATTTAGAGTGATTCGAAGCAAAATCGCAAAACGAAAACAATAGTCCCTCAGGGACAAAATACCTTTGGATTAATGAA
Organism: Stegodyphus dumicola; assembly: GCF_044657685.1. Taxonomy (NCBI): domain Eukaryota; kingdom Metazoa; phylum Arthropoda; class Arachnida; order Araneae; family Eresidae; genus Stegodyphus; species Stegodyphus dumicola. Next base: position 1,110,318 of record NC_140769.1, on the reverse strand, counting down.
AACAACCAAAAAAAAAAAAAAAAAAAAAAAAAAAGGAATACAAATTTTAATAAAAATATGCTACATATAAATAAATTATAATGAAATAGGCAATATCGCTTAATACAAATATTAATTATCCTAATAAATAAATTAACAATATTAAATGCAAAATATACAAACCTTTTTGCCATTAACTAATAAAGAGAGAGGGGGGGACAGGAAATTCTTTCTTTTGTTCCTTGCGTGACACATGCGCTTCAGAATAAGAAGATTGCGATGTGCGTGCTGCGTGTCCAAAAATTAAAAGAAAATAAGCGGCAGGAAATAAGTAATTATCCTAATAAATACATTAACCAACTTAGCGTTGGAAAAATAAGTATGCTAAAATTTTCAGTATCTTAAAAACCGTGAAATAAACAATAAATAATATGAAAGAACTACAAAAAAGTAAAAAATTCTGAAAAGGAAAGTATAATTAATAATATTTTGTTTTATATTTTCAGCAGTCCAGTATACAAAGCATTGCATGAAAAACTGCTGCCAAAACCACATTTCTATAAGAATGAAACTATTCAAAATGATGCGATTTCATCAAAAAACATAAAATAAAAAGAAATATGATTAGAATTTTGAAAAACTTGCTTCGAGGGGCACTGGCTCTTGTCTAGATGCACCTGCATACCAAATATCGTAGCCCTGGGTCTATTAGCTTACTCGCAGCACGAACAAAAGACACATATATTCTTTCTTTTATTAGTTATATGTGGAGATTATTTCCAGTTCATTTTGTTGTAACTAACTCTCTATTTATTTCTGATTTCAGGTGAGGAATGGCGAACCGCGAAGCAGAATTCCGAGACTGACATGCATTTGGTGCCAAAAGCCAAAATTCTCCTCGTTTTTTCTAATAGTGTTCGACCCGACTGCAAAACTCTTCCCAGGTAAGGCACACCAAACATGCGAATATTAACAAATTTGTAGTAAGAATACAAAGCATATATAGTCTGATAATTCTCGCCGTGACAATCTGCTTAGAAACAGTTTTACCCATCCGTCTATTCCGGATGAACAAAACGAAAACAAACAACTATTTATGCGTAAGCTTTAATATGTTTTAATTTATGAATTTATTTAAACATAAAAGTTAATATGTTTTAATTTATGAATTTATTTAAACATAAAAATTAACATGTTTTAATTTATGAACTTATTTATGCAAAAAATTAATTGGTTTTAATTTATGAATTTATTTAAACATAAAAGTTAATATGTTTTAATTTACGAATTTATTTAAACATAAAAATTAATATGTTTTATTTTATGAATTTATTTAATCATAAAAGTTAATATGTTTTAATTTAATTTATTTAATCATAAAAGTTAATATGTTTTAATTTACGAATTTATTTAAACATAAAAATTAACATGTTTTGATTTATGAATTTATTTAAACATAAAAATTAACATGTTTTGATTTATGAATTTATTTAAACATAAAAATTAATATGTTTTAATTTATGAATTTATTTAAACATAAAAATTAATTTGTTTTAATTTATGAATTTATTTAAACATAAAAGTTAATGTGTTTTAATTTATGAATTTATTTAAACATAAAAATTAATGTGGTTTAATTTATGGATTACACGTGTTAATATATTAATGCGTGCGTACGTTTCGTTATGAATTGAACGCACAAGTCTGATGGTAAAGTTTATTATTATCACAGTACAACAGGTCTAATTCAAAATAGACAAACGTAGAGAAAGCTAATCCGAATTCACCGCGAATTCGCTACAGTAAACAACAGCAGTTTTCTAAACAAACTCATAAAACAACTACTGAATTGAGAGGTTTTCCTCCTTTTTAAAAGCTTTTTAAATCACGCGCAAGTATATTCTGGTATTTTCTCGATTTTTCCCGAAAAGCAAAAGCGTGCAATTACAAGATATCTATTTATTGAACGCGCGTGCTCCTGTATTTTCCATTTTGTCGGCGTAGCTTTCTCTTCAAATAAGTCGCGTGCAGCATTGCACGGGAAAATGAAACAATTAAATAACAATTCTATTTAAAAATAGCTAATTCAGTACGAAAACCGTCATAATATTTTAATGTGTGAATTTATTTACACACATAACATAATGTTAGTTTCTGAATATTTTTACGTGTATTAAAATGTTTTAATGAATGTATTTACAAGTTTTAATTTATGAAAAGAATGTTACTGTTTTCGATAGAATTTTAGAATTCTTTTTCCAAATCGCATAGATTTTGAAAGATTGTTGCACAATAAATTAGACAACCGCAAGATAATTAACATTTGTCTGTTATTTTCCGCAGGCAAAAGCTGAACGTGAGTGTACCTAGCTTGAAACTAAATCTGTCTGACCGCCGAATATCCATGATTGTGGAATTTCTTCAGAACATTCCACTTCCTCACTCCCCCAATGATGAAATGGATTCCTCTTCCTTTAGAGAAGTTCAACTGGTGAGTTTTCAACGGATTTTTTTCAATATATCCCGATTTGAAGACCTGTCCCTGTCGTGATCAAGCTCACAAGAAACAAATGTTGGCTATACTTCCATGTACATAGATACAATAAGGATCAATTTTACAAGAAAGCCCTGTCAGTTGCGTGCACTGTAACGAATGCTGGCTGTAGTTCAGTGCACATCATTCCTAAGTGTACATAGATACAACAATGATCAATCTTTTCAAGAAAGACATGTTAGTTTCGTGCACTGTAACGAATGCTGGCTATAGTTCCGTGCACATCATTCGTAAGTGTACATAGATACAACAATGATCAATCTTTTCTAGAAAGACATGCTAGTTGCGTGCACTGTAAAGAATGCTGGCCATAGTTCCGTGCACAACATTCCTAGGTGTACATAGATACAACAATGATCAATACTTTCAAGAAAGTCATGTTAGTTGCGTGCACTGTAACGAATGCTGGCTGTCTTTCCGTGCACATCATTCCTAGGTGTACATAGATATCTTTCCTATCTATCACTGTATCTAGGTGTATAGTGATTAATCTTTCCAAGAAAGGCATGTTAGCTGCGTACACTGTAATGAATGCTGGCTATAGTTCCGTGTCCATAGATACAATAATGATCAATTTTACAAGAAAGACCCGTCGGTTGCGTGCACTGTAACAAATTTTGGCTGTAGTTCCGTGCACATCATTTCTAAGTGTACGTAGATACAACAGTGATTAATCTTTTCAAGAAAGACATGTAGTTGTATGCACTGTAACGAATGCAGGCTATAGTTCCCTGTACATAGATACAATAATGATCAATTTTATAAGAAAGACCTGTTAGTTGCGTGCCGTGTAACGAATGCTGGCTGTAGTTCCGTGTACATCATTCCTAAGTGTACAATTCGCAAAAAAATGGAACAGTTCTATAGCTCACGTTCTACTGGGCCGATTGATTAAATTCAACTTGCATTTTTCATGTTTCGATTCTACGACTCAAATTATGCCAAACTGTCACGTTTTGTAAAAACTGCACGAGGAGTTTTTCAAAAATTAGCTCTCAAAATCCCAACAACTCAGTGTTAATTGAAGTTGATATATATTTATTAATATCTCTTTTTTATTAAGTTACTTGATTCTTTCTTCCAAAATTCGAAATTTAGGCTGAATCCAAATATAATTATATTGGGGAGTTTTGAAATTTAGCATCTTTTCCTTTGAGCGAGAATAACCCCAAAATGTGGTTTACGCATTTTGTTAAAATTATTTATTAAATTAAAGTATGAACGTTGACATTTTTCCGCTTCTCTACAATGAAAATAAGGAAAGGAAAATAGGTTGCTATAAATTAAGAAGTTCTCCGAGTGAATTATTCTTGGCGCAAACTGAAAAAAATGTGCCGTTATACATTTTTGAATTTCTTCGTAAATTTCGCACCAAATTTTACAAAATTTAATATTTAGGCATAATTTGAGTCTTAGAATCGAAATGTGGAAAAATACTAGTACGTTTATTTCAGAAAAGTCCGATTTAGTGTCAGCATACCTATATTAGAACAAAGCTATATAAAAATCTAATATATATCCTAAATCGCGCTTTCGAGACATGGAGAACGCAGTTTGAATTTTGTCAATCGGCCTAGTAGATTGGGAGATATAGAATTGTCTCCCTCCCCTTTTTTCGCAGTGTACCTTGGCGAAATTGCATAAAGGTGGAGGCACTTGTTTGGTAACTAAATGAATGTACTATTTTTATGGTTTCAGTGCAGTCATACTCTCAGGGACCCTACGGGCACAGATTTGAAAGAAGTCTGGAAGAGGCTTCATCGAAAATCGAAGCCCAAATTACTCACTTCTCCTCAAGCTGAGTCTCAGAGACCAAGCGGTAAGTCAACTTTAAAACCACTTTTCATCCCATTTTACATTTACTTTAGATTCAGCCATAAACAGAATGAATTTTTTTCTCTTTAATTTCCCTAGCTGTGGTTGGTTCACCTAAATGTCGAGCCGAAATTGAGATAACGCGAAATATTATTTAAAACAAATCATCATTCAGTTTTAGCCGCTGCTGTGGCAACGCAAAAACATATTTTCATGCACTGTTTTGCGGCTGCGCAGTTGAAACTTTCAGCGTGCTGCGGAGTGCTGATACATGAACTGTAAAGAGAGGAGAACTGGCATTTGCCGCCCAAGGCGATCTCTGATATGCAAACAAGTAACTAGAAAGTCTCAAAATGACATATAGGATAACAATTTTAAACTCTATTTTTTGCTTTGATGAAAAATTTCAATTCCAATGTTTTAAAGTTATGTTAATACAAGCGGAAGTACCCTATGTCAGTTAAGTTAGTTTGAGAGTAATGCATCTAACAAGAGAGAGAACGATACCGCTGTAATCCTTCTCTAATAACGATGCAAAAAATGAGATTCAGGGTCATACATTTTTCAGTGTCATGCGATATGGAACCCATAGAAAAATAAACAAATTCTCTCTCATTATATTGGCAACAATGGCACGCATTGTTTAGTGATTTTCGTCTTTCTAATCAAATGGTCGTAAAGGCTCAAATTCCATCCAATATTTCACCTATATTCAATTTTAGTTGATTAAATGTGGCAAAAGGTTGATGATATTTAATCAGAAATCAGTAACCCGAACAAATAAATAAACACATAGACATTCTTTCTTGTATATATATATGTATATATAGATTGATAGATAGATTTTGCAAAACTTAAAAATTTTTGATTAACAAAGTCTAGGATTTGAAAGCCAGCCATAGGAACAGTTTTCGAAGTAAAACACTTTTGTCACCAACGCGCGAGACTGTTGCCACTCGGAAAAATGAGTGCGAAAATCAATGTTCTTGGAGTTTTTAATTAATATCTTGGCTGAATAAAATCGAAATTTCATATTTGGGCTTCCACATGCCCATATTCGCAGGAGGATTACGTCATTCGAAATTAGGTACCGTTGTTTTATCGCACTGCGAGAAACATACATACATTTATGCAGATTCTTCGTTATTTAATTTCTTTAAATATAACTCAGGTCAATAATATTCCGTGGCAACAATTTAAAACGTGAACCGACATTTATAGTGTACCAACACGGAAATGCTAAATCGAAGTTTAAAGTCCCTTAGGGCAAATTGCCTCTTTGGACTAACAATTAGAAATGCTAAATTAATGTAAATACAATCAAAAATTTATAATACTTTCCGAGACATTACTTTCTACAATACATTACTTTTCCATCACAGTGCTGGTACGAAGCGACGACTCTTTCTCGGTCCCTTTTCAACCCAGGGTGTATGGCGTTGCTTACACCTGAAGACAGTTTTCAAATCAACGAGTCTCTCTCGTGAAAAAACGATGAAATAGTTATGTCCTATTGTAAACGAAGCTTCGGGAAACTTATATATCAACAATATATTTTTCTTACAGGGGTCCTTGAACGTTCTTTTTCCGATCAATCAGACGAGGAAGAAGCATTTAGCGCGGCAGAACACTGGGCCCGAGTAATCGACCTGCCTGGTTTCGAAGATAATGTTTCTGCCAGTAATTATATTCGTATCCTCTTCAGACTAGTTGCAGGCGAAGTGTCCATCCACCTTGCGCGGTCTAGTGATCATACAGATAAGCCTTATCTCATGCTCAGGGCCGAAAAGTTATGCGTAGATGCTGCCCACATGGAGTACGGTCCAGCACTACAGGCCTCCTTACATAGGATACGCCTGGTGGACAAGCTGCATAAAGGTAAGTTTTTATCCTCTCTTGTCTGTCTTTCTATCCTCTATTTTTACTTCCTTGTGATAATTAAAGGAAGTATTGTAATCACGAAAAATTCCGGGTACCATATTTCAACGAAAATACACAATTTGATCGCTATCGAATGCAGTTGAACGATGTTCTTGCATGACATCTGTACGGTAGGACAGAATAAAGGACTCTCTTTCCCCCCCGAACGAATTATAAAACTGATTTAGAATGGATTCAGAAGAGGTATTTTTTCGTGACGTCTGTACGTATGTATGTGTGTGTCTCACATAACTCAAAAATGAATAACCTGAGAACGTTGAAATTTTGTATGTGGGACTGCTATAAGCTATAAATGTAGATGTGAGCACCTCCCTTTTTCTTTGCAATCGGCTGCAACAAAAGTATATAAATATATATACATATATATCCACTCTGTTATTCGTCTCCTTGAGCTCAGTTTCTTAATTATTATATGTTTGTAAGTTGTGCATTTTTTGCTTTAAAAATAATTGAATTATATTATTCTTATCTTCCGGTTAAGGTTTCTAAGCTTTTGGTTAGCCTGCATGCTTATAGTTTAGTTTACGAGTATGCTGCAACGCTCCTGGCCGACAATAATCGGCCTCATGGTTATCGCAGCACACCCAACGCAGACAAAAAAAAAAAAAAAAAAAAAAAAAAAAAAAAACACTAAAAGATTTAAAATATTTATGAAGTCCTATTCTTATGATAGTCTTGTTTTCATTCACAATCCTCATAATTTCTGTTGCATAGCTATTCAAGAATTTTCTTTGCTCAATTACATTCGCTTCATTTATTTTTCCAAATCTCGTCCTCACACTCTCGGTCAGTTTACATTCTTCCATAAAATGAGCTGCATTTCCGTACTTCCCACAAGCAAAGCATTGATCATTGCCCTGGAGATTAAAACGTTTTAAATAGGCCGGGAATCTACCATGATCGGTGATAACTTGAAGAGTATCTAGTATATTATTAAATAGATCCATTTTTCTTTTTTGGTCAAAATCCTCAAGTAACCCTTATTTTTATTTGAACCTTTCCATTCCCGAGCCCATTTCTCAATTATACTTGCTTTCATTTTTCTCAAGGTAATTCTTCTGGAATCATTAATAGCCTCATAAATATCACCTTCTCTCAGGGCTGCCTCCTTAGCTAGCATATCCGCCCTCTCATTACCGGTAACACCAATATGTGCCTTGACTCAATGAAAAAATACACCATTTTTCTATCTTATTTTGTTATAAATGTGTTTTATATCCAAAAGAAGTCTATTGCTTGATTCCGGATTCGCCAAGCATTGTAGGGCCGAGAGAGCATCAGAATAAATATGTATTGTAGTACTGTTTGAAGTTTTTATAACTCCACCGCAGTGCCTCTCTAATTGCAACCGCTTCATCTTGATACACTGATTTATTTCCTTCGAATCGTATTTTTCTAGTATAGATTTCGACTCCGTAATAAAAAATAACAAAAAATTGTAAAAAATTGAGAGTGGCGGAATGCCAGCAAGTAGGCAAATAACTTCTGTAGAAACAGTACGGAAAGCTCTTGTGATTGCAAGGATTGCAAGCAGCCAGCTCCTTTGCAATGAATCCAGTTTAGTTCTCAGTCTAATCAATTCCCCTTCCCGGCAGCCCCACATGCCTATACCATATAACATTTTTGCCCTAAATAACATTTAAATGCTTATAGTGTAGAATTATCAACAATTTAAAAGCTGTTTAATTGCGGCTAAGCCTAATTTTTGTTTACCATAGCAGCCCATGTTTTTTTTTTTTTTTACATTTAAACTTAGCAGGATAGTGGATTTGTTGCCAATCTAGAGAAACAAAGCTTCGCAATAACAAAGTAACGTCATATTTTATTATTGCGAATTAAATTAAGCTTAATCCAATCTGGAATTATCATTTGAGTTCTTAACTTATCCCATATATTGAGTCAGCATAGCGTTCACAACAAATTAAGTCACTTTCTACGCCTTCGGTGTCCTTTTGCCGAGTGAGACCTAAAGTAAACTTTCAGTTTTGTGCACCGAAAAAAAAATCTGCCTTCTTGCCCGCTGGCCGAGTGACTTGTTTTTGCGTAGAAATTGTAATTTTAATTGTAAGCTAAATTTTTTTTTTTAAAAATTGTTTTAATTGTATTTGCTGTTTTATGTTTTCCTATATCTCTCAATTTTTAGTATGGTTATTTTGAAGTTTTATGTACTTTTGCCGTTCCGCGAAGTGAGAACTGAATTCATTGAATGAGAAATATCTCTCTAATGAAATTCCAGGAAATAAGTTTGAATGGAAGGTAGGAAAAAATACGTATAATTTAATATTCCGAGCAAGGAACTTATTGGTGTGCACATCAGATTCTTTAGCCTCCAATTAAAGGTTAACACATTTTTAGAAAGATTTTGGCGGGTTTTTTAATTAATGTTCAAACTAATAAGAGGCACGTATGTGAAACGTGAAGAGACTTCGCCAGAATACATTAAAAATTCAATATCTGTATCAGTTTAAATTTTTTCAGAGAATGCAGCAGTATTTCTCGAAGTATGGCTTGTTGCTTTGTCTTTACCTTTATACGCGGACGCATGCCTCGGCATAATCTGGTAAACATTGTTTCTCAGCTTTTGTAAGTTGTAATTTGTGGTTTATCGTTCTTTTTTATTGTTGATACAGATGTAATTAAAAGACTTTACAACTGATTTCTGCTTCGGGCTTTTTTCTTTTTACTAACACTTTAACTTTACAAATATCAGAAACAGTGCCTACCATTTTCGGGTATTTCGTTTGGAGTTTTGTTTCCATATAGAAGTCATGACTGACGGTTTTTCCCTTTCCGATTAGTAATGTCGCTTATTTTGCACTTTCATATTTTAATACGACTTGTTTCACAAAAATTCTGAATTGTGGAATAGGGGTATTTCACGTCTGCGAATTTTGAAATTTGGCATTTAAAAGAAGAATGACTTTAAAAGGAGCAGACGATATTTCTCATTTCAAACAACAAGTTGGTGCCAGAAATTTTTACGCCAAAACATTTGCTCTTTTAGAATGCTTTATCGAAATCGTTCTAAAAATGAGCTACCAACCGCTTTATCATCATAAGTCCCTTTACAAATTTAGCCGATCGTCAGGAGTTCAAAACTGACCCTGCTGGAAAATCCTGGCCTCAGCATTCTATAGAACAATTATCACCAAGCTTTTTTGATCGCATACCCCTAAGACGAAAATAATTATAAGTTGTACCCTATATAATATAATAATACAATGTAGTATAATACGATACCTTTGAACGCAATGTAATAAAATAGAATATAGAACAGAAGAGAAGAAATATTGGTTCCATTCGACGGGTTCGTGAATTTGAAGTGATTGGTGACAACACTTAATGAAGAATCAAAATGGATTGTTTTGTTTCCCCGTGCAATGCAGCGCCTGCCGAGGCTGAAGAGAGAAAGAACATCTCAGATCAGTTGTTATTGTTTACTTAGTTGCTGTCATTTTGAGATCTGATTAGCAGGGCAAGGGAGTTTCAAACACACGTTTACAGTCGTCGAAAATTTACGATAAACTCGCCGAAACAATCAGCAACGGAGCCATCAGGCTATAACGGCAAATACAGCTTCACAGCAAAGCATTAAAGTACAGCTCCCGACTCGGTGGATCGCTCTCGGAGCTCAAGACACTACTACTGAACTCAACGTACTCTAGATACTACTCACGATAAAACTCCAGGACACTACTACTCCGCGTACAGGCAGGCGTTTTGACCTGCTTTCGAGAATATTCTTTGGAAAGCGGGTAAGAATTCATTCTAGAATGTTCTCGCTTCGTCTATGACATAGCGCTAATCTTGTCACCAAATGTGCTTAGTTCGCGCCAAATTTGGCAACCCTGCTTTTCTTTGCCACTTCCTGGCAACCCTAACTCCGCTTTGTGAAGAAGCTACCTCAGCACAGCTGGGCATTTCGTTACAATATATTATGTATTGTTACGGATTTTGCATTTAATTGGCTATTTTAGTAGAATTGTAATTAGAATTGTTTTATTTCCCCGTGCAATGCAGCGCCTGCCGAGGCTGAAGAGAGAAAGAACATCTCAGTTCAGTTGTTGTTGTTTACTTAGTTGCTGTCATTTTGAGATCTGATTAGCTTTCTCTGCGCTTTGGATTGCATTCTATTTAATGTTTCAGAAGTTTCAAATATATCTACTGCATGTGATAGTGTGATATTGTAAGAATATCTTTGAGGAAAAATTCCAGCGTTTCATTATATTTCTTCTGATAAGAATAAATTCTGTTATCTTTTTATCAGACTTGTGCACTCAATTTATTACGAATCCGTACGCATGCAGCAGTATTATATTAAGTATGTTATCGTTAATATAGGTGTTTGTGAGCCCTACTTTGGTTTACCCCAGTATCCCTTTAAGAACCTCGCACTGGAGACCACTGCCATAGAATACCTGTTTTTTCTTACATTACCGGCCCGTTTTCGTGTATTTCCCGAAATTGATATGCAAAATTGTATTTTAAGCATTTGATGAAACAATCTATAGTTTTGCATCTTATATACAGGGTGGTTCTAAATTACTTTTACAAATTAAGAGAGGTGATAGTATTCATCCAGATGAGCAATAATTACCATAGAACATAGGGTCGCGTTCCGCTCTGAGAGGCAGAAAAGAAGAGTACAGTACAAAGTCTATAATCCGGACGTCCATAATCCGGAATGATCTATAATCCGGACCTCAAAGCTACAAACTTTATGCGCATGCGTAAAACGCGTAATGTGTTTACGCATGCGCGTTTAATGTATAACGGACGGTATAAGCTAGGCTAAAATTATCTAAGGCACTTCAGTTAATGTTGCAGATTGCGCTGTTCCTTAATTTTCTAATTGGATCCGGCTTATTATTTTTTGCTGACTGTTAGAACAAACAATCTTATAAAAATTAAGCTTGAACTTTCGATTATGTCAAAAAGAGTTTACGATTCTGGAGCTGCGAAAGTGTCTGCAAAGCGAAAGCATGTTTCGATGTCCATTAAACAAATAGTTGAAAGCTGCAAAACATGGATAAAGGCCTATCCAAATGTTTAATAAAGTAAACAAATAAACATTAAGTTTTTTTTTTTTTTTGTAAATTTTGATACCCTTTTGATCATAATTGTTCTTTATTTCATAAATTACGGTTTCATATTATTAATTGTATAATTTCTGCATGCCATCTTACTAGATTTAAATGGATGATCTATAATCCGGAAAAACCCCTAATCCGGAATCGCCGAAATCTCGACGAGTCCGGATTACGGACTTTGTACTGTATTAGAATTCCAACCTGACTTACAACAGTGCTGGGAAAGCGAATGAACGAGATCAAATGTTGCACGGTCAGTTTCGTGACAAACTCACAGAGAGTGCACAGAACGGATTTCGAATGTTAATTCAAGCTCAGACTTTGATGGCAAACACTGAAATGCATATCTTTGGTTGGCAAGGTGTTAACCTCGCAAACGATTGCCACAAGTTAATTATGTAATCAAGGGCTGAATATTATCAACTAACTCCAGCGTCCGCTGGATGCCGAGATTAGCATGAAAAGCTCATGCTGCGTTCCGGTTGTCAGAACTTCGTGTCGCATAGAAGGGAGCGTCAAGTAGAGTGAGCGCAGCATAGTAAGTCCAGGAAAACTGGATCTATCCTGTCATCCTGGACTTTAAGTTCAATAGACCCAGGACTTAGGTTCCTTTACCCAGGACCGAGGACCTGGTTGAATAGACCCAGAGGTACACTCTCTGTGAGTTTCTCACTAAACTGACTGTGCAACATTTGGTTTCGTTCATTCGCTCTCCCAACACTGTTGTTAGTTCGGATTGGAATTCTAATATTCTTCTTTTCTGCCTCTCAGAGTGCAATGCGACTATATGTTCGATGGTAATTATTGCTCATCTGGTTGAGTACTATCACTTTGCTAATGTGTACAACTAGTTTAGAATCACCTTGTATTTCTTTGTTCGTAGCCCCCCAGCGGCCGAGCGGTAAAGTCGCTGAACACTGGTAGTTCGGTCCTAGGTTCGAATCCCGCGAGTGGGCTGGCTGCATGGGCGTCTTCGTGGTTTTCCCCATGTGTAACATGTATACGAGCCAGTTCCTCTTAAACCTCCACGAAGGCAGGCAGATAGCCCTCGAGGCTTTGACATAATCACACACCCACTCTTTGTTCGCATCTTGTATAAACACATGCCTGATTTATTAATTACGTAAATATTGATTTCGAGTGAATAATGATAATAATTAACTATATCGTTATTTATTATCGTTAAATTATTAAAACGTAAGGCGATAATTTGCATCACTCTCATTGCTATTACAGGCTCTTCTGGAGAATATCTGGAACTTATTAGTTCAGAAAACGCAGCAGACATGATAACTGTTCTCTACAGAAAGGTAAATTTTATTTGAGAATAGGTTTTTATCCTCTGTAAGTATGCAGATATATTTTTAAGGGGACATAGTACCTCTTTGAATGGATGTTTTTTATTTAAGAACTTTCATCTGCTTGTTTGTGATTTTTATTGAACGTTTCTGTTAGATAAAATTTTGAGCTGAAAAATTATTTTTGCTAATATTGTTTTTTAATTATAATTTTTTAGAGAAACAATTAACAACGTTTGTGTTAAACTTAACGTTTGTCTTAACTTAACGTATTGTGTGTTACCATTATTTATTAAATATCATATTCTTCGCACTTAAACCTTAAAATTCAATTCTACAGCAATATCGCAAAAGAATTTTAAAATGAGCCTATCGTTAGAATTTCCGATACACAGTTTCGTGCGCAGGAGGTAAAATTTTTTTTTTGTTTTCGTTAAGTGTTGCCATTGCTCGCTTCGAAATCATTGAGTTTCTTAGTCAAAAACTTCTAAATGCTTTACAAAATATGAAACAAATAATAAAACAAATTCCAAATTCGAGGTTCCAGACGCCCATATTCGGGTGGAAACGTAGATCATTCAAAATTCGATGTCTCCAGGTACCGTCGTTTTACCACAATGCTAGAAACATACATACATTTGTGCAGATTCTTCATTGCTTAATTTCTTTAAATATAATGCAGGGCTGTGACGTTAGGTGGCAACAGTTTGAAAAGTGAAACGGACTTTTAAAATTTTGGAAGCAAAATATCAAAAAAAAAAAAAAAAAAAAAAAAAAAAAAAAAAAAATTAATAGCCCTTTGGGGCTATTAATTGTTATTGGCTATTGGGGCTTTGTGCAAAATGCAGTGTTTATAAAGTCCCGGACCCATATAGATAGATTAAAATTAATAACATAAATGGTTAGATAGACTCAAAAAGTTTCATGATCCTTGTCAATGAACTTCCACGTGTGCCCCCTTCGTCGCACGGAGAATATCAAGTCGATATTCAATTTCACGCCAGGTACCGGCGAGCATGTCGGCATCCACAGAGGCTATTGCGGTTGTCATTCTGGCTTTGAGGTCATCCATGTTCGAAACTCTCCTCCTGTAAACGTTTTCTTTTACAAATCCCCAAAGGAAAAAGTTCAGCGCCGTTATATCAGGTGATCTGAATGGCCAAGGAATTAGACCTCCTTGCCCAATCCATCTTCCTGTAAAATGGTCATTCAAAGAACTACGAACGATGGTACTCCAATGAGGTGGTGCACCATCTTGTTCGAAAAAAGACATGTGGATGAAGCTCTTCTAGTTACGGACATACGAAGTTTTCCAACATGTTTAAGTATATGACTGATGAGACCGTCCTTTCTGGAAAAAAAAGGCCCGATGACTCGGTCGTGCATTAGTCCACACTACACATTAACCTTTGGGGAATACCTTTGTGCCTCACGGTATTTATGGGGGTTTTCAGATCTCCATATGCGCACATCGCCATATGCGCACATGGCGATTAACAATGCCAGAAAGATGAAGGGATGCTTCGTCGGAGAACATTATGCGCTTCAGAAATTCAGGATCATCTTCTATCCTCCTTAGCATATCTGTTGCAAAGGACATCCTGCTAGGCCTATCGTCCGGTTTCAAAACTTGAACAATTTGAACTTTGTATCCATGCAGTCTTAATGTTTTCTTAATAACCTTGCACACCGTCGAAATTGGCATATCCAATTCTCTTGCCGCTGATATCACAGATTTTCTAGGATTGTGTAAAAATGTCTCTCTGACACGCTCAACATCAAAATCACTTATGCAGGGACGTCCGGAACGTTTCTTATCTGCGATACTTCCAGTTTCTAGAAAATTCTTTTTCCACCGCAAGATGCTGCTTTTGGATGGAGGATCTTTTTGGTAAATTCTTCTGCAATTTTTCCTGTGTTTGCATTATGGATTTCGTTTCTATGAACCACCATAAAATCTGTGCTTTCTCTTGTGGTGTATGCATTCTCCTTAATATCCGGTCGAATAAAACATCACATACAAAAGTACTAGAATAAACACATCAAAAGTAAACATAACATTGAAATGGTTGCCAAAAACAAAAGAGAGAAAAATGAATTGATAAGCAGACGATATTTAGAAAAGTACAGATATTTAGACTGGAAAATGAAATTATCTGAAATTAACCACACGCTCAGACGATATTTACAAAAGTAAAGATATTCTAACCTGAAAAGGAAAATATATAAGTTATTCCATCAATAAATGCCATAAGTTTGTTTATTTATATCTTCATTTTTTTATAAGTTATTAAACTTCAAAATGTGTCCGGGACTTTATAAACACGCTGTATATTTTTTCTTTTTGAATTTTCATCTTATTAGAATGTATTTCATAATTTTAAGGATCGGTTTTATAAATTAATTAATTCTTTCTAAGAAAGAAAATTAAAAGCTTATTTATGTATAAATATTTTTAACAAACGTAATTTCAATTACATTTTCAGTTTCAACTGTTTTTGGCCCACCAGTGAGTGAATCATCCCCAAGATTGCCCGTACCACTTCGAAATCGCTTCATTTTCTTGACTATTAAATAATAAAGATGCTTTCGTGTATAGTCCTCGCATTCTTGAAAAAAAAATAGTATTGTACGAATAGTATTGTCGAAAAAATAGTATTGTTACGAATTTCGTATTTAGTTAGATATTTTTAATAGAATTATAGTTAAAAGTGTTTTATTTAATTGATGAGTTTTAAGAGAAAGCTACGCCGGAAAACTAAAGATGCAAAAGCACGTGCATTTAACATTGGATTCAATGGATATTTCTGTAATTGATATTTAATTTGAATAAATGTAATTGCGTGCTACGTTAGCTGTAACCATAATTTACGCTTTTTGTTTTCCAGAAATTACTAGAATTGTCTCACGCGGCCTATTTAAAAACTATAAAAACCAGGAGAGAAGTATCTCAGTAGTTGTTTAGATAACTTTTGTTTGTTAAGTGTAGCGAATTCGCGATTAGCTTTCTCTGCGCTTTGGATTGCGTTCTAATTAATGTTTGAGTGGTTAAGATATAACCACTTTTAAGATAACAGTGGTTAAGAAATAACCACTGTTTATATTGCGTGAAAAAACTGTGATATTCTATGATTGATATATTTCATTTCATAAGAATACATTTTATTAACTTTTTATCGGACTAGTGCATTCACTCTATTAAGAACCCAATAAAATGAAACATTTATAGGTGAATCTTCGGATTATAATAAGTTGGCAATTTTTTGGCGAAAATTTGGCGACCAACCCTGCTACAGCAACCTGCTAATTTTTTTTTGGACGCCATTTTGTTTTCACGAAATAAAGGTATGTTTTTTCTTTCTTTTTTTTTTTTTTTAACTCAAAATTTTTTTCCAACAATCTGCTAGCAGAATTACGCTTATGCTAGAACTTTTATGGAAGAAAAGTGCTTAATCATGACGAAGATTAGGTGCGAAATTGGGAGAAAGTGCAGAATCGTCCACTGCTTGCCGCGTTTTTAAGAATTGCACATACACGGTATCCATGTACACGTCGACCTATTTTCACTTAAAAACATCACAGAATTGCACAAAAATGGCATTGCGCACACTCTTGACTTTATCCATGTACACATCGAGCTATTTTCACTTAAAAAGTCAAAGAAAATTGACACAAATCTAATTTTTCTTACTCTTGTAAAAAGCGCCAAACAAATAAGTGGGCAATTCTGCACTTTAGCAGCGAAATTGTTTCTAAGTGCTTATTAGCTAAAATCACGATCGGAATTTTCCGGAAAATGTCACATGACATGTCTCATGATCTCTCATTTCTCTGAGGCAAAATAATCGCTGATTCGAACTGTGTACTTCTCAGATTAGTCCTAGCTTTATCGGCTTACCAAAATGTCTCCAAACTACCTGTTACCATATTCCAAAGATTAGCCCATTTATATTACAAAGTTTATCTTTCTGTTACTTGTACCAAATAAAGTGATTTGAAAGCAACAAACGCAGTTCTTTATTTTTTCTTTTAATTCGACTGATTTCAATAAAACTGCATTTAAATCATGAGATGCCTAGTTAGAAATATTAAACATTTTAATGAAATAACGCTAGATGCACTTATAGAACGCATTATATAATCAGTCCAAAGGGGAGTTTTCCCAGAAGGACTATATTTTCGCCTTAGCATTTTGCGTTGTTTCACTTTTTAAATTGTTGCCACCAAACATTAGAGCCCTGTTTTATATTTAAAGAAATTAAATAATGAAGAGTCTTCATGAATATATGTATGTTTCTCGCACTGTGATAAAACAACGGTACCTAGAGCCATCCAATTTTGAATAACGTAGTCCTCCATCCGAACATGGGAACTTGGAAGCCCGAATATTGAATTTGTTTTAATGTCCATTTCAAATTTTATAAAACTTTAATGATTTTTCATTAACAAACTCAAGGATTTCAAAGTGAGTCATGGACACAGTGTACGAAAAAAAAAAAAAAAATGTATCTCCAGCGCACGACACTTTGTATCGAAAATTTCGAAAATATACACATTTTAAAATTATTTTGCGATAGTGCCGTTGAACTGTTTTGTGGATTAAGTGCAAAGCACATGATATTTAATAAATAAATGTAACACATTAAACTTTTAAAAAAATGCGTCTTTGGGCGTAATGTAAAATCTGAAAGCTTTCAGATTTTTTTAAAATTTTTATTTATTTGTTTTGTTGTTGTTTATTTTTCTTCTGTTAATTGCTGTTCTGTTATTAAAACAAGGGCCTTCTATATGGAAAGTCGTCATGATAAGACGATGACGTGAAGGCCTTTTTACTTTTCTAACAATTTTTCCTTTGATACTATTCGGTTTTGACGGCCGTAAAAAATCGCCAAAGCTGATGCCAGTGCTTCCAAAAATAATTGCGACAAGCCTAACGCAAGAAAGGAAGTATTATAGTAAATAACTATCTATGTTTTAATTTAGATGAAAGGTTAATTTCATATAATACATTTTTATTATTATATAAAAAATCTAAACATGACTGAATGGAAGCATAAGAGTAAATAACTATTTCAGATCATTATTATAATTTATATAAAAATTGCTAAACGTAACTGAATGTATGCCTACATCGGTATTTCGCTACCGAGTTATCGCTAAAGCATAATTTCATCTCGTTGGTTGTTCAAGCATAATTTTCTATAATGAAGGATGCCTTTTCTTTGAAAAAAATTTCCGTAAAGTGCAGAATCGCCCACCTATTTGTTTGCCGCTTTTTACAAGGGTGAAAACAATTGGATTTTTGTCAATTTTCTTTTACTTTTTAAGTGACTAGGTCGATGTGTACACAGATAAAGTCAAGGTCGTGCGCAGGGCCATTTTTGTGCAATTCTGGGATTTTTTTTTTTAAGTGAAAATAGGTTGATGTGTACATGGATACCGAGTATGTACAATTCTTAAAAATGCGTCAGGCAGTGGGTGATTCTGCACATTACCCAAATATTCTATTGCAGACTTTCCGTCATGGGCAATTCCCAAATTGTTAAATCCATAGGATATCAAAAAAGGATTTAAAATTAAAAAAGGATTTAAAGTCAAAAAAGGATTTGAAATCAAAAAAGAATTTACAATTAAAAAAGGATTTAAAATCAAAAATGATTTAAAATTAAAAAAGAATTTAAAAATTAAACTAGTATTTCAGTCGCGGCTTAAGAAATATAGAACTATATAAACTTACGCAATTTGAAATTAGCGCGTACTCTAGATATGGCGCGCTGTTAAATGGGCGCATTTGCTAGATTTGGCGCTTTTGCGTATGCATTTTCGCTGCAATTTTTTTACGGTCTTCAAAACGGAAAAATACCGTTCCGGTACTTCCTTTTACCTCTTTGTGCAATTTTAAGTAAAAAAATTAGAAAATCGAAAATTCAACTTAATGGATTTTTTAATATTTCTTTGTTCGTTTTTACTATTTCATTGAAAACCTGGCAACTCGTTCGGCTAGTTCTAAAAGAAATAATATAGCGAATATTAAAAAATGTATGGCACCCCCTAAGAGTCTGTCGTGAGTTCTAAAAATGTGCTGTTTTTAAATATTTCGCTGTTGAACTTAATAATAAAGTTAGCAACAAAAATTGTTTTATCGGGAGTGAGGCTGAGAGCGGACTGGTAACTTGCAATGCTCAGAGATAACCTAAAAACTGTTAACAAATCTTATGGTGGGAAATTTAATGTTCGAATCGTTTCAAATTGTCTTTCCGCTTATAATTTCCTTAATTTTAAATATTTTTCTCTTTTCTAGGTACAGGCTAATTGCCCCGAGTTCAAGAGTCATTTTCATCAAGTGGAGCATTCTTTAGTGTTGGACGTCAGCGCTCTTTCAGTGGCTTTTCATCGCGAAGCTTTTGTAACGTTGGCGAGATTTCTTCAGTACGTCGCTGCTAAGTGAGTTGCTTCTTGTTATAACTTGTCAAATTAAGTCATCGGATCGGCCTGGAATACCTAACAAAACCCTTCAAACAATGAAATCCCGAATTTCTGTGTGTTACACTATGTTCTTGATTAGCTTTTCTCAAATTTGCTTTGAGGCCGGCATGCTATAGAACAGGAGTGGCACTAGCCTGATACAGCTTTCGCAGTCAATTTATGTGGCTCGTGCGTGTAAAATATATATATGAAATATGGTAAACTGAAACTATTCAGTGTCTAAAAAAGAAGTAATTAATTAGTTTAGAATCTTTTTACAAAGTTATCAGGGTTTCTTTCTATTTAAAACCTCCTCCACTACTTCTATAATGTTGCAAATGTGAACTTGTGGCTTTTAGAAAATTTAGATGCGGCTCTCGAACATTCCTGAATTCAAACGTGCGGGTCTTATTGACATGAAGTTTGGCCAACCCTGCTATAGAATATCTACGCATTTTATAGAACGCGTGGTGTTTTTAGGCAAAGTACAAAACATGAGAATCCTCGTAAACTTTTCTTAGGCCTTCTATATGAGACCTAAGCATTCAGTACATCGACAAATGATATTTAGGCAAAATCTGGAAAAAGGTCACGAAAAGGCGTCTAGAAGACGAGCATTTCTGCACTTGGGTTGAAAACGTTTCTTAGGCATTGTATATGAGACCCAGACAATCTGTAGATCGGACAACGCTAGATCGACAAATTCTATTCAGGCAAATTCTGGATAAAAGTCACAACAAGGCATTTAGAAGACGTGCATTCTTCCATTTGTTTGAAAACGTTTCTTAGGCATTGTATATGAGATGTGGACATTCAGTAGATCGGCAAATGCTAGACCGACAAATGCTATTTAAGCAAAGTCTGGGTAAAGGTCACGACGAGGCATTTAGAAGACATGCATTCCTCCATTTGGTTGAAACCTTTTCTTAGGCAATTGATATGAGACCTAAGCAATCAGTAGATCGACATATTCTACTTAGGTAAAGTCTGGAAAAGGGTGACGGAAAGGCATTTAAAAGACGTACATTTCTCCATTAGGTTGAAAACTTTTCTTGAGCATTGCACACGAGACCTAACCATTCAGTAGTTTGACGAATGCCATTTAGGCAAAGTCTGAAAAAAGGTCACGACAAGGCGTTTAGAAGACATGCATTCCTCCATTTGGTTTATCAGTTTTCTTAGACATTGTATACGAGACCTAAGCATTCAGTAGCTCAACGAATGCCATTTAGGCAAAGTCTGGAAAAAGGTCACGACAAGGCATTTAGAAGACGTTCATTCCTCCATTTGATAGATCTAAACATTCAGTAGATCGACAAACGCTATTTAGGTCAAATCTCGAAAAAGTTGACGACAAGGCATTTAGAAGACGTGCGTTCCTCCATTTAAGTGAAAACTTTTCTTAGGCATTGTGTATGGGACCTAAGCATTCAGTAGGTCGACAAATGTTATTTAGGCAAAGTCTGGGGAAAATGTCACGACAAGGCATTCAGAAGACGTGCATTACTTCATTTGGTTAAAGCTTGGCTAAAAATTCTTTCAACATTCTATCGAGTCCTTCGTGTCCAATGAATAAATAAGCATCATTAAGTATGTGAAATAAGTCAAGAATCCGTATATGCTATTGATGTCTTCTTTAACAGGATGACTAGTTTACAATTCTTTTTCCCACAAACATAACATCAATGGCCTTCTGCAACCAATAGCCCCGGGGAATAGGACTGAACCATAGCATTCTATAGAACAACAAATAATATTTAGGCAAAGTGAGAAAAAAGGTATCCATAGGGTTAAATATTTAAAACACGCGCGTTTTTCAAAAATACAGATGTTTTCTCGGAAAAGAAATGAAAGAATTCCTTTTGAAAACGTCTATTCGAAATAAGCAAAATACAAATTTTTGCATACAAAAGAAACAATTAAAATTAACTTACTTATTGCAACGTGGTAGGCTGAAGTGATATTCTGAATTACAATACTACATTACTATTTTGTGGGATTGGCAAAACATTTCCCAGTTTGGCATTTGTTTTGCATACACTCC
Organism: Stegodyphus dumicola; assembly: GCF_044657685.1. Classification (NCBI taxonomy): domain Eukaryota; kingdom Metazoa; phylum Arthropoda; class Arachnida; order Araneae; family Eresidae; genus Stegodyphus; species Stegodyphus dumicola. Next base: position 1,089,132 of record NC_140769.1, on the reverse strand, counting down.
TGGCGGATCCTGAGAGTACAGGATTTTTTGGCGATTAGAAATATCTTCAATTCTAACTGAGTTTCTGAGGACATCTGTTCTCGAACACCCCATTTTGCTCTTCCTTTTTAGCGCAGCAAAGAATGAACAAAATGCAAAATGCATTTGGAGTCTGGGGTGAGCGTTAAAAGTCGTGTATGTGTCTTGCAACGTGCGAAAAGAATCGGAGCGAAGGTGTACTCCATACTTTGCAGGTTTGTCATTCGGCATTGTCCAGACTGCCCACGAAATGTGTGAAAACTTAAAGGCTTCATTCATCGGCATTCTATAGAACAGCCACTTTATCCATTGTCGATAACAAAGACATTAAAATTTAATTGACAGAAGTTTAAAAATTGAAGGCCATTAGAGATTAATCACTATTTTATTAAGTAAATATTCAATAAATGCTAATAGTCATATTGTTACGAAATGTACAGGCGCGGTGAGATAGCTTCCCCACCAAGCAGTTTTAGGGTTGCAATAAAATGGCAAAGAAAGACAGAGTTGCCACTTTTGGCGTGAAATTGTCCATTTGGCGACAAAATTGGCAATACACCATGGACGGTTGGAGAACCTTCTGGAACGAATTCTTACCGGTTTAGCCCAGAATGTTCTCGAACGCAGGCCGAAAGCTATATAAACCCTGCTGGTCCGCAGTCAGTCAGTGTGTCTCACATCGAGAGTGTGTGTGCCTCGTCTAGCGAGCTGATAGTCAGCCATTGAACGAGTGTCTCGAAGTCTAGCGCCGAGTTGGTCGTCGAGTGCATCGAGAGAGTCTTTTAGTGCATCGCGAATTAGTGCATCGTCGAGTTTTGTCTTAGACTGTGCTGAGTCGAGAGCTATACTCTTATGTATCTTCGAGTGCATCGCGTGGAGAGTCTAGAGAGTACGTGGAGTTCCGAGAACGACCAAACAGAGTCGGAAGCTGTACTCTGGTGCTTTGCAGTGAAGCTGTCTCCACCGTTATTGCCTGACAGTGTGAAGGCTGTGTCGCTGATTGTTATAGCCTAGCGGGTTTACAGGAGATTTTCGACGACTGCAAAATGTGTTATTGGAGCTGTCCTGATTAATATTGGCTAAATAAAAGTGTGTTTCGATACTTCATCAAGTGTTGTCGTTATTCACTCCAAATCTACGAATCCCGTACGAACGTGAAGGAAGAAAATAAAGTAAGAATATTAATGGGATTGCACAGCATTTGGATGTATGTTGATAAGCTTTAGCTCCGAGCAGTCCTTTGGTTACATTTGAGATAGTGATTATTATTATTTTCGTGTTACCCCCTGAAGCACAACACAGAAGGGAGGGATGCCATTGTGGAGGACTTTCTAAGGGAAATTGGCTCGTATTAACACGTTACACATGAAGAAAACTCCGAAAGCGCCCGTGAAGCCAGCCTATTCGTGGTATTCGAATCTCGAACCGAACTACTAGTGTTCGGCGACTTTACCGCTCGGCCGCTGATGGGCCTTGAGTTAGTGATAAAAACACTTTTTCGCACAGAGACGTATACTGGGAAAAAAATAATAATAATAAAAAAGGAAAAGAATTGGGGCAGTTCTATATCTTCCTTTATACTGGGCCGATATACGAAATTCAAATTGCGTTTTTCATGTCTCCAAAGTGCGACTTAGGATACATATTAGATTTATATACAACATTACTCTAACATATGTATTTTGACACAAAATGGGACTTTTTCTGAAATGACATACCAAATGTTCCCATATTTCGATTCTAGAATCCAAATTATGCCTAAATATTAAATTTTGTAAAATTTGGTGCGAAATTTACCGAGAAAAATCCCAAATTTATCTTGGCACATTTTTTTCAGTTCGCGCCAAGAATAATTCACTTGGCGAATCACTTAATATATGGCAACCTATTTTTCCTTTCCCTTCTATTGTGCAGGAGCGAAAAAAAACGTCACATCGTTCCTACCTGCTTACATTGTGGATGACCGGGAGAAAGTCACATCGCTTTGATTTTAAAATAATTTTAACAAAAGTGCCTAAACCACATTTCATTTTATTATCGCTTTCAACAAATATGCCAAATTTCAAAACGCGTCAATATATAAATTCACGTATATCTATCGGAAAATTTGAATTATCGGAATTTGAAATAAAGAACTTTCAAAATATGTGTAACACCGTTATAAAACGAACGACACTCTCTCTGAAACGTGTTGTGAACGTTCTGCTGTCAATAGGCCCAGTAGAACGGGATATATAGAACTGCCCCCCTTTTTTCCCCCGCAGTGTTATGCAAACTGAGTTATTTCTTTAAAGCAGAAATGCACAGTTCATCACATTGCGTTTTCACTGGTACTGACCTTAGCGATGCCAGCTGTACAGCGAACAAAGGCGAAAAGCATTTTGGTCATAGAACTTTAACCTCTTTGTCCTCCGTAACGCGTCTAGCGCGACAAGTGAAACTTCCCCAGGGCGGCCGTAACACGCCTCAAGCGTTCTTCTTGCTACAAGCTACATTTGAAAACTTTTAAACGTTTAAAACGCTTTTTAAATGCTTGAGTTTTTATTTTTGTTTCTTCTAATATCTCCTAGAAGGTAGGACTAATCACACATTATATCTCTAATTGAATTTGCCCCGGGTTTTATGAGTATTCGCGCCATTTTACATAAGATACAAGACAGTGAGAGATGGCTTCAACGTCAACTCAGCAGAAAAAGAGAAAAAATGAGGTTGGGAATTGGAAGGACAAGATGGATATACGTTTGATGAGTACACTCCATAATAACTCGATGATGGATGTTGGAACACGGAAAAGAACTGTAACAAAACCAATAATTGTAAAAGATTACGACAACAAAATGGGAGGAGTGGACCGCCTGGAACAGATGTTATCAAATTATCCTGCTGTTAGAAATAAGCAGAGATATTATTATTTTTCCATTATGCTTTATTTCCTTATAATTTTACTTAATATTCATTGACATTCATCCGCAACGAAAATCATGTATGGAAAGTTATGATGTACCGAGAAAACAACATTACACGCTAGGAAAAACAGACGGCCGCTGGGGGGGGGGATTTTCGCGGACAGGAGAGGATGGCGAAAGGGTTAAATCTCTTTTTATTTGCTAAAACTAAAATGGGATATCCGTATGTAGGATGACCATGAATGTCGCGGAACGTCAATCTAGGGAGGTCCTGTTGTAGTGTAAGTGTTAGTATTGCCAGTTTTTAATTGGAAGATCCGTCTTTAGATCCGTTTGAGTTTACTGATTTTTCATGTCTTCCTCGCACAGAAGTTACGTCTGTCTTCTATAAAAGTAAAATATGAGGTTGAATTATTAGTTGTAGTGACATTAGGTATTTTTGGAAGCAAGAAAGATGAAAAATGAGCAACCGCCTTCGCCGGGAATCAAACCGCGGACCTCTGGAATACGCACCCGGCGTTCAGACCACCACACCACGAAGGCATACCAAGAAAGTGGAAGAAATAGTTCTACAAATCAAAATATAAAAAAATCAATTGAAAGCGTTTAGCTATAAATCGTAAAATGTGTGATCGTAGGTAAAACTGCCCGTCCCTTTCGAGTTTCATGTTATTCGACCCCTTTGTTTTTGTAACCTAATTTATTTTTTAAATAAAGAAGTTCGATTATTTTAAATAAGAACTATTGGTGCGTTATGTTCGTGATGAAAATTAATTACAGAAGTTTTTTTTTCTTTTAACAAATCAATAAAAAATAATTTGTCTTCCACTCCATGGTTAGTTCGTTACCTGGAGATTATTTTACCCAAAATTACTTTGTAAATCTGTCTAAAAGGGGCAGTACATATTCAGTGACATAGATAAACTGGTCCAGCTAACTTTGACTACTTTGAATATGTACTGCCCTTATCTTTAGGTAGATTTACAAACTAATTGGCGGTAAAATAATCTCGAGATAACGGACTCGACATGAAGTGGAAGACAAATTACTTTTGAGTTGCTAAATTTTTATCTAAAATTTTCAATTGAATTTTTTATATTTTAAATTTTAGATACATATTTATAGCCATTTTATGCAATGCATAGCTCAAATTAATCTTTAAGTATTAATTTCTTTTGAATTTTCTTTCTTTTCTTCTGAAACAGCATATGTAAGCAATATTTGAAAATAGACCAATTACACCGTATTTTAGTTATGTAAAGGTAATCATTTTTTATGAACTGTTAGCAGTGTCTTTAGTACAAAAGTTCATTTATGAACAGTTTCTGGAAATTATTTAACCACTGCTGAACCCCTAATCTTTACATTTGGAGAACATACTTCATTAAGAGAGAGAACATACCAATTTAAAATTGGGCCAAAAAACAAAAATAGCAATTTGAGTAGATGTTTTCATTTTTTAGGAGCAGTTCTCTGCTCCAAAGATGGGGAAAATGTTCCAAAACTTTTTTTTTTTTTTTTTTTAATCTCTTGAAGAAGAGGAACCTGTGTCTGACCGCCTTCAAATTCGAGAGAATTATTCAAAATCTGTGCCAAATTAAGGTTGCTTTGTTTGCTTAATTTTAAATGGTTGATTAAAATCGAAAAAATGCTATTTGGCGACTCTATCTCTTATTTGGCGACACTTCTCTGTCGCTTGCCAATTTCTATAACCTATTTGGCCACTTAAGATTAAAAAAAAAGTTATTCTATAATTGATACCATAATAGTGTAATCCTATTAACAGGGCTATTGATCACTATATTCCAAGTATTTTCCATGTTTCCGTATACAAAACGGTGGGATATTCGACAATTTCCGAATGATACCATTAACTGCGATTCAATAACGATAATTCGATAGTCAAGTCGATAACGATATCCGAACGATACCATTAACTGAGATCACAGTAGGCGGCGCCTACTGCACTCAAACCTGTTTTCATGCGGTGAATAGGGCCCATATAAAAAAATTCTCACATAGAAAACAACTCAAAAACCATAGAAGTAACCAAGAATTGCTTTTTTAAATGAAATCAATACACGAGCTTCGGCAGCTACTACTTGGAATCTCGCTTTTAGAATCTGATTTAGAAAACACACATGCGAACATTTTCAAAGAATTTATTTACATATGTATTTATTTTATACACACAAAACGTTTCAAAACGTATAACCAATATCCTTTACAGTCTGAAAGTACGCGAAATTTTTTGAGGTAAACTGGTTCAAAATCGCTTTCCCCACTCGAAGATACTACTTCGCACTCGTTTGGAGTGAACATTTTTCAGTTACCATGTGTTCGGTGATCCGTTTTTGCGACCAGTGTCGTTTCACTAGACGCTTGTATGTGTCTCGGTAACCAGACGTACAAGGCGTGACACACACACAAAAGAAAGGACTGGTCCAATAAATCACTGTACTTATAGAATCAGTTCCCCGTGTCATTATACCTTCAAAGTAATCCCCTTCAGTATTCACGCACTTCTGCATTCAGTGCTGCCATTGCTGGTAACAGTTCTGGAACGAGGTTTTTGGAAGGCCCTTCAGGAGATTATCCGTTTTTGCCTGAGCCTCTTCAACTGAGGCAAAATGACTTCCCTTTAAGTAAAATTTAACTTTAGGAAATAAAAAACGTTGCATGGAGAGAAGTCAGGTGAATAAGGAGAATGCCCCCAATCACAGTAATGGTTTTGCTGGTCAGAAACTGCTTGACAGATAAGGCTGTGTGAGCGGGTGTATTGTCCTGGTGCAACAGCCATCCGTTACTCCACAACTATGGTCTTTATTCCCTAATGTTTTCACGAAGTCTTTTTAGTGCTTCATGTAGTAGTGTGGACGATTAATAGTCTGACTACTGGGAACCGATTCAATCATTACAATTCCATTAATGTCGAAGAAGACAGTTAACATTGTCTTGAATTTTGACTTTTGTCCCTTCTCTCTGAAAATCGTTTATGCCATTCAAGCACACGCGCACGAGACAAAGTTTCATCTCCATAAGCCTCAGTCAGAGTTTGAAATGTATCTGTAGCTGATTTCTTAAGTGTCACAAGAAACGTGATTTTGATTCGCTGTTCCGTTTTTACATTAGACATTTTTTTCCGGCTGACTGCAGTTGCACGTGTTCACTCAATGACGCAGTACTCCCAACTGGTGTGATCGGTTAAGTCCAATCTGGCCACATGGATAGAAGAGGTCTGTGGCATGACGTCACTGAAACAGGTGTTGCCAACTCCACATTTTTCAAGCTACACAATTAGTCTCGTTTTTTGTGTCGCACTTCATACAAGATTGAAACACCTTTTGGAATTTTGAACTTCTTTCAGAATTAGCTTCGACTGCAAGAAAATGACATTTTTATTGATAACGTCATTAATTATGTATCCCTGGGCTGAGCAAGGTTGACTCAGCCCTTTCAAACCCGTGAATGCGTCGATGAGTACCACGTTCGCCTGAGGATTAAACACCGAGGGCCCTGCCACAAGCTAAACCATTTGCTCAGCGCGTATGCTAAAGCACCCCGGGGGCCAAGGTCAAGAAAGCAGATTTCGGGGCACTGCAGGCAGTGGGCCACTGCCCCACAATGCCAAACAACGAGTTTAGTTGTTCGTCATTAAGTTAGTCGTTAGTCATTGCTCAAACTGTAGAGACATTAGGTATTTTTTGGAAGCAGGCAAGATGAAAAATGAGCAATCGCCTTCGCCGGGAATCGAACCACGGACCTCTGGAATACGCGCCCAGCGTGCAGAACCACTACACCACGAAGGCACGCTAGGAAGGCGGAAGAAATACATTAAAAAACAATGAGTTTATTTGTTCATCAATTATGTTCCAACTTGTTTGAAATTTTCATATACCGCACAAAAAAATCACACAAATAAGAAATCGCACAAAAAAACCCGCACAAAAACAGGTTTGAGTGTACACTTATAAAAGTTGATTGAATGATACGTAGTATTTTTCTTCTCTGTCTCACCAAAAGACGATTAAAGCAATTATATTTTGTTCACTATTTCTGAAAGGTTGAAGCCAAAATCCTCCAGCTTCCGTCTTGCTGGCGTGCCCAACCCCACGGATCTGGTCATCACCGATTCCTCCGATCCACCAGTGCCACCAGGAGCCACAAAATTCAGCATCTCCGCCAGAATGAATGCTCTTCGCGTCCGTCTCTGTGACACAGACTTAGAACTGGCAGAACTTCGAGTGATGGGTAAGTTGCTGTTAGGTATTAAATATGTTGGCACATGAATATTAACTTGGGCAAATGCCACTAGGTGGCGGACTACCCAACAGTATTTTTATGCTCCACAATTAGACCTGTCAGTAGCACATGCTAACTTAAAAATAAGACTTAAATAATGTATAAAAAAGTTTGAATGTGAAATTAACATTTAAATAATGGTACATAGCTTTAAGATTTAATTTGTAATTGTTATAATTTTAAACACATTTTGTATTTATCTGCGCAAATAAAAAAAGGGACAGTTCTATATCTCTCGTTCTACAGGACCGATTGACGAAATTCAGCTTACGTTTTTCATGTCTCGAAAGCGCGACTTAGGATATGTATTAGATTTATATGTAGCACATTACCTTAAGAGTTTACAGAGTAGGTTTATACAATAGATCTGATCTCACAGGTAGCAGCTTAACACTCAACTTTACCTTATATTAGTGCCCTCTTTTTATACTGTTAGCAGAAACATACTACTCAACCTCACTTAGTTTAGCAAATACTACTCCCCTCCCCGAAAACTGAAGGTAAGTTAAATTAAAACTTACTATTTACTTGCCTTTTTAGAATTATTTTAGTATTATATATGTATTTTTTATAGATTGTATATAGTTTATTTTTGATTTATGTGCATAATTCGTGTCGAAGTTTTCAAGTAGGCAAAGGTTTCTAAATTACTTTGGTTTTCTACTCTTTTTACATTGGGAATTTACATTTAATGATTACTGATTCTTAGTTAATTTGCTTTCTAAATTTCTCAAAATTCCTTTTGTTAAAATTTTTTAGTAATTCACTACATTTGATTTACTTTTGGTTTTGAATATTACTATACTCATGCCTATATGGATGACAAAATTACGAATTGAGTAATTGAAGAGTTAGGTTTGGAGGCAACTTTCCCTTGATAAGATCTGTCTCCAGCCTGCGCAACAGTTATTCACTAATGCAAATTAATTTAGTCTTAAATTTTTTTAAAAAATATTTTAGGATTAATTTTTTGGAATATTATATATTTATTTATGATTTTAGATACGTGCACTTAATTTACATATGCTCTCAAAATTTAAACGGTATTGTAAATTAGTTCGCAGCAATAATTAATCATTTATTTGTATGCAATTAAAATTTAAATTTTAATTAACTTAAAATTTGCTTTATATGAATAGAAAATGTTTGTTAAATTGTTTTAATATAGGTATTTTGACATAAAATCGGACTTTTTCTGAAATAACATACCAATTTTTTCTCATTTCGATTCTACGACTCAAATGACGCCAAACTACCAAGTCTCGTAAAAATCGCACATAGTTATTTAAACAAACTGAAAAATTGGGAGGTCTCCGATTATGCTAAACTAAACTTTTAATATCAAGAAAACGAAAAACTGTACTTAGAGATTTCTATAAATAAAAAGGCTAAATCTCAGATTGTAAAGAATTAAAATCTGAAAAACCTATTTGAAACAATAATTGAAAAATGCAAACTTGCTGAAATTTTGACACGACCTTCTATGCGTGATCTAACTGAATTCTAAAGATGACCAAACGGTGTTCTTTCTAAAGAAAGTACTAGAATTCAAACTGCTCTGGAGAAGCCGAAATTTTGTAATTCCTGAAAATAGATACATAGATATATGTATGTGTGCGTTTGTGTAAGATATAACAAAATACGATAGCTGTTTAAAAAATAATAAAATTAACATTCTAGATTTGGTGATTTCCTATAAATTCATCTGTTCTCCCAAATTCGAGATCTTTCAATGTTATGTATCTCTACTGGAAAAGGGCAACTAAAACTAATACTAACCAATCACAGACACACCAGACGAAGGATCTCCGTCCCAGGTCCTCATTATACGGGACCCACTCAAAAGAGTTTGGGGTATCCTACGTCCGTGGGACTTCGTTTTCGCGGGCGCAGCCCCCGCAGTCCCCGCCGGGCTTTTACTAAGCATTGGGCAGAACAGTAACGTTGCTATGTTGAAACTTTGTCGCCTTGTCTCCGGGCACCACTCCATCGGCAAAACACATTGTAAAAAGGTGCTCTGTCCGCTTTGTCAGTCCCCGCCACGAGAACTGAATGGGGTCAAACCCCCGGGAACTTAGTCGACAAATCTTCCATATAGCTCCACCACAGCCGAAGAAACAGACACGACGGTACCAGTACGGGCCCTGCCAAGCCTGAACCAACCTGAGTACAATACTCGGGCTCTAGTCATGTGAAGTCAAATTATATACCCTCGTGGTTGAGACTGCCTAGGTACAGATCCTAACCAGTACTTCCCAGGCGTTCGCTTGAGTCAACTCGGGGAGGGGGGACTAACCAATCACAGCTTAGCTTTACTCGTACCTCAGACTTATTATAAATTCTCTCGGCACAATAAACACTTCATTCTCCTACGAAATCTTGTGCAAAGTCAAGCTTTTAGGCCGATTCGCCGCCCACCTATTACGTACAAATCTGGCCAACCAATAAGTGTGCAGATAGCCTTCTAGTATGGTCGTCGTATTTAAATCTTTTTTTTTTTTCGTTAATTAATGCATCGCAACTGACTGCCAAGTATTTTTAAGACTGTTCATTCCTTTGTTGTAATTTTTTACATATTGGACTTTATATGCCGCCACTCAGAAAGGCAAACTTCGACCACCAACAGCCTGAAAAGTAACAGCCATTTCAGTGCTGCTCTTAAATTTAAATAAATTTAGATAGCAATGGCGGAAGCTAGGAAAGGAATGCAGCAGAATTAACTCGCCAGAGGTATTTATACTACGTCTGATGTAATTGTAGAGATAAGCTACGATTGGTTAATATTAGGTTTAGTTGCCCTTTTCACGTTTAGTTGCCTTTGCCTAACATAGAAAGTTCTCGATTTCGGGAGAACCGATGAATTTAGGGGGAGAGCACGAAATCTAGAATGTTCATTTTGAGGTCGCCAATTATTCTTTTTAAAGCGGCTATCGTATTTTGTTATATCTTACATAAAGACTGCGTTATTATTGAATTAAGAGGATTTGGCGAGAGAAAAGTTGCAACGGATTGGCGGCGGTTCTCTGTATCATAACTTAAAGACTTGAAAAATTGGCATGTCATTTCAGAAAAAGTCTAATTTGGGGTCAAAATATCTCTATTAGAACAATGTTATGTATAAATCTAATACATATCCTAAGTTGTGCTTTCGAAACATGGAAAATGCAAGGCTAATTTGGTCAACGGCCCTGTAGAACGAGAGATAAAGAACTTTTTTTTTCCGTAGTGTACATGTACCACAAACGGTGCATTGCATTATACTGAATGGTAAAGTTTTTACAGAAATGATTTAAATGGCAAATGTGAAAAAGCGCCCTTTTAAACATTTTATTTTAATCTTTTATTGTTCAGATTACATGTATATTTCTTTTGCCTTTGTCCTTAAATTGTCTCTTATAGCGGCTGCCACACTGGCTACATGCTAGTTTCAGCTTTGGCGTTAATTTTGAAACGGGTAGTTGGTATTTCTAAGCATTTAGCTTGGCGAATCGTGGTATACATTTACATGTTATTATAATGTAAAAGTTTCATTTACGATTATTATGGAATATAGTCAAACGCCACTGTTATTAAGTTCAAGGGACTAGAAATTTGGTTCGCAATGTCCGATGGGTTGAAAAATAGTGTCACTAGCACAAAAGATACTAATAATTTTTTCTCATCGTTTACTGTTACCATCTGGTGATATTGAAGTAACAGGTTCGAAATATTCGAAGAATGAAAGAGTTTTATGTTAACAAATGGAAAATACGGTGGTTTATTTTCACCTAAAAACAAAGCATTTATGGAACTAATTAAAATCATGAGTAAGATGAAATGTATGAAGAATATTGACGTTAATCAGGTTTTAACTGGACGTGGTAGGTTTCCGTTCTATTTCAACCAATTTAGTCTACAGGAAAATAAACTATGTAATAGTTCTCTTTGTGGTTGATTGTAATTTAAGAGCCCCTATTAGACAGGTTTTTAACATAACTGATTTTAATGTAAGTGCCATTAATTAAAAAAATTTTAAATCATATACCATTGCTCTAATGAAGTTTATTATTGAAAATAAGGCGCTTGTAGGAATCTTCAGTTGAAATATAATTCTGTATTTATATGGGTTTTAGATATATAGGGTGTTCTATGTTGTGAATTTGTGTTTATGGTTTGGTTTTGTTTGTTTGTTTGTAATTTTGTGTTAGATGTTCTTAATTATTTTTAATTTAGTATTTTCGTTTGTTTTTTGGAGGCGGCTGTCTGCCCTCGTTTTTGGAGAGACGGGGCCTCCTTCTTTTGAGCTGTGGGGACACTCGTGTAGAGCCTCCGGTTTTTAGAATTTTTACCATCTGGTGCTAGCCGAAAAATTATTAAGTAGTTGTTTGCAAACTTGTTGCTATTGTTATTGCTAATCCTCGAGTCCAGCCACTACTAGACAAGGTTTACGAGTTTATTCACATTCAAAAACTCATAGACCAGCATAGGAAATTTTAATAGGTATTCGTAGGACAAACCCAGATATCTAAGAATATGTGCTGGAGAAGCCTGCTCATTGTTACATTTCGATTGTTGCTGTTGTCTTGTCCGAGGAGTGCAGAGGTAGGTTGACTCCTCTGCACCTCCTAGGTAATATCCTAGGAGGTGCAGAGGAGTCAAATAGCACCGAACGTATACAGAACACCCACAGCAACATAAAAAAGCTCTAAGAATAGAGAAGTTGGTGGCGAGGGATCTATATCTATACTGAAGAGCTTGGCCAAAATAGCAGGACAGTCTAAGAGATGGTCTGGAGAAAGTTGGATATGACTACAGTGAGGACAGCTAACTGTAATTTCGCTGGCCATCAGAGGATATCTTCATTCCTTTCAAGTGTTTTGTACCTCAGACTGGCTATGGTAGTGGAAATGACATGGTTACAATTTAGGGCAGGAAATGGAATCCTTCTTGATTGATTGGGAGGTAAGTCTTCAGCTGGCTATTGCGTCAGCATCGGTAAGGGTTAAGCTGTTGGAAAGTTGATCGTCTTTGGCAAGGCTATCAGCCTGCTCATTTCCGTAAATATCAACACACGCTAGTATCTGCTGCAGTGTGCAGGTCCTGTGGGCTGCAGTAGTTTTGTTCATGAGCATGGTAATATCGTAGATAAGTTAAGAGTTGCCCTTTAGGAGAGCTTGCAGCGCAGATTTAGAATCAGAGAATAATAATAGGCCACTGGATTGCCTTGGAAAGGTAGATATCTAAAGCCTTTTTGATGGCCACGAGCTAGCAGGTATAATTTGAGACAATTTTACCAACGGGTATTTTATGGGATTCTGATTTCCCATTAGCATGAATGAAACAGATGCCCACGCCACCCGTGCCGAGGTCTGAGTCGGTGAAACCATCTGTATATGCAGCAGCTAGCTTTTGGGTCCAATTTGAAAGTTCATTGATGGTGTGAATGCCTTTCTCCTTGATCACTGCAGTTGGCTCTTTTTTGTTACAAGAGGTTTAAATTTATAATTGCTTGTGGAAGAGACTTATAGGGAGAAGAGGTTGTAGTACCTTCACGCAGTAAATTGATTTCATTACCGAATTGTAGGGTGGAGGACCTTTTTAATCTATTTTTTTCCTTTCCACGCCTTGAAGGTTTTGTTTTATGAGGCTGGTGCCCAAATAGGGTAGCATATTCTAGAATGTGCCTAAAATGCGAAGTATAAGTATTACGAAAAGTTGTTGCTCGTGATTCCCAAAATGCACCACATAATCTCTTAAGGATATTAAGCCAAGGCTTTATTAGATATTTCTTCAAAGTGTTGTCGTGACATAACTCTTAGACAAAGGATAAAAGGCAGCTTCTGTTAGCCCAAAGACCTGAGCACCAGAAGAACGACTGCAAACGTGATCTTATTAAGCGACACCTGTTAATTCCTGTTTGATGATCTGGAGAGAGAAACTGCCGTTTTAATTTGATTCTGATCCGTCAAGCCACGTTTTTTAGTATCTGCGTCCATTCATTCCATATGAATGACTCTTCAACTTTTGATGCAGAGATTTTCTCTTGAATGTCCTTTAATTTATCAACGAATGATTTACTTATCAAAGGCTATCAGAGTGTTTAGTTGCCATGATTTACATGCAAGACCTAATGCATTGCTTTACTAATATTTTAAGGGAGCTCATATACTATAAAACCCTTAAGATTTTCCAATATGTTACGGTTGCAAGAATTGGGATAACTTATTTATTTTAAAAGCAATTACTTCCAACCTTTTACAGCTGACTACGTAACATAACTACTTTCTGAACTAGTTACCAGAAAGATTGTGTTGCGACAAACATTTTTATAATTTAATCCGCTTTGTGACAAAATGTTTTATGCGTTCGCGTCATGTTTCCCCTTGCGCACACAGTTTGAAACTGTTGCATAATTTTATTCCGTATTTAATATATAGCTTTTATAACATTTGAAAACTACTGCGAACCAAAAATCCCAAGAATTTCATGTCAAATTGTTATTTTATTTGGGGTTAAGTCTACAAAATATACTTTATTAAAAAAAACCTGTTATGTTTTCGTGTATAAAATTATTTAATATTAAAATATTCGTCAGATTTTTAGTTCAGTTTGAAGATAGTGTTCATATAAAAAGTTCCATCAAATTTCAAGTATGTATCATTAGCCATTTTTAAAATATCCTGCGCGCAAGGTGGAAACATGACGTGAACGCATAAAAATTTTGTCTCAAAGAAGATTAAAATTATAAATATTTGTGGCAACACAAACTTTATGGTTACTGGTTCCCAAAGTAACTATATTGCGTAGTGAGCTGTAAAAAGTTGAAAGCAATTGCTTTTAAAATAAATAAAATATTCCAAATCTTATAAAAGTCACATATTCGAAGATCTTATGGGTTTTAAGGTATATGAGCCCCCTCAACTGCAATGTCCTTATAGAGATCCGTTCGCACAAAAATTTGTCTTAAATAATAAAATTGACACATTTTATTATTTACGCAAATTAATAAAATTGCATGATACGCACGAAAGATAAGTTTATTTTACTGGTACATTTTTCCTTTCTTTTTCATTTATGATGATTCAGATATGTTTATACATTTACAAATTTCTCTAATATATGTTTTCGAGCATGAAGTTTGATTGTGACATTTATTTAGGACTGGAAACGGATTATGTATTGAAGGCGAACGAGAAGTCCGTTCTTCGCGTCGACCTGAAAGAACTCAGTATGGAAGATCTCATGGAAGATACTCTCTACAGAAAGGTAGTATCGGCAAAATAATATATATATATATATCCACTGTGTTACTCGGCTCAGTGAGCCCGGTTTTATTCTTATATGTTTGTAAATTGTGCATTTTTTGCTTTGAAAATGATTGAATTATGTTGCTCTGGTTAAGATTTTTATGGCTTTAGTTAACCTACATGCAATAATTCTGGAATTATCAACAATTTAAAAGTTTTTTAAGTGCGGCTAAGCCTAATTTTTGATTACCATGGCAGCCGTGTTTATTTACATTTGAAACGTAGCAGAATTGTGGATTTGTTGCCAATCTAGAGAAACTAAGCTTCGCAACAACAAAGTAACGTTTTATTTTATGATTGCCAATTAAATTATGTTTAATTCATTCTGGAGTTATCTGGAGTTAAATTATTAGCTTGTTTTTGCGTAGAAACTGTAATTTTAATTGTAAAAATTGTTTTAATTGTTTTAACTGAACTTGATGTTTTGTGCTTTTCTGTATCTTTCAAATTTCAATGAAAATATGTGAATTTTCATGTATTTTTGCCTTGCCCCGAAGTGAGATCTGAATTTATTAGTAGCGCATGCGCTTTAGGTAAGAGGCGCCGAATCGTCTGCGAAAAACTGTTTTTTTTATTGGTTTAATTTCTTTTTATATATCGTTTTAGATTTATTATAGTATTTGAATAGAAATTGTAATTCTTCAGATGATATAACTTTTTTGCACTTCGAGTTGTAAAATGAATAGGATGTAACGCTTTCAAATGAACCAGTGCCGAAAAGTCGCTATGGTAAGTAAATGTAGTGAACTTGAAACAGTGCATTTATTCTATTGTGGTTTATGCGCTATCGAAGAAGTAGATTTAATTCAAAATTCGTTTACTTTTAATTCAATACCTTTAAATGAAATGCAGGAAAGTTGCGTATAATTTAATATTCCGTACAAGTAAGTCATATGGCGTACACATCAGATTTTTTTAATTTAAAAATTTTCATTTTAATAATAATAATAAAAAAAGACAATAAATTAGTCAATAATATCCGAGTTTTTGGACTTTCCCCATAGACCTAGATGTCGAACTATAGTCAATTTAGCTACAACCCATCCGTTTCACTAATTCTCGAGTGGTTTGACACGCGTCTTCATGCAGAATTTGATTCATGGCCCACCAGCGTCCGAGCGGTAAAGTCGCTGAACGCTGGTAGTTCGGCCCGAGGTTCGAGTCCCGCGAACGGGCTCACTACATGGGCGTTTTTCCCCATGTGTAGCGTGTATACGAGTCAGTTTCTCTTAGAAAGTCCTCCACGAAGGCATCCATCCCCTTAGACAGATAGCCCTAGTGTGCTTTGCCATAATTAAATAAACCAAACCAGTCGTGCAGAAGTCGATTCAAACGGTCTTCATCAAACTCATTTGAGTTTCATCCCGGAACGAGCAGGGTCTTCGAGGTCGGAATTTCCATTTTTGTGAATTCGGCAAACCAATTTCTCGCAGTTCGTTCAGCACCTTTTCCATACACTTCATAAATCTCTCGGGCAGCCTCGATTAAACGCAAAAGGAAAAAGGTGTCGAAAATGCTTTTTTTTTGTCGACTTTACACTCCATTTTAATGATCTGAAAAATAGCAAAATTTAGCTCAGGCAAAAAACTCAAATACGTCATCTTGTAGAGGGGAAGATTCTCTTCCGAATAACGCAAAACGTTACGGCAATACATTTCGTTTTTAGTCAAAAGGGGCTTTGTCCCTGAAGGACTCTCTTCGTTTTGCGATTTTGCGTTGGTTCACTATAAATGTGCGTTTCACTTTTCAAACTGTTGCCACCGAATGCCACCGAGTCCTGCATTACATTTGAAGAAATTAATAAATGAAAAATATGCATAAATGTATGTATATTTCTCGCGTTGTTATAAAACAACGGTACCTAGAGCCATCGAATTTTGAATCCTACTACGAATACGGGCATGTGGAAGCCCAAATTTGAAATTTGGAATTTGTTTTATTATCGATTTTATAATTTGTAAAACTTTAACGAATTTTTTTATTCGCAAACTGATAGATTTCAAAGTGAGCGATGACAACATTGTACAGAAAAAAACTTTTTTATCTCTAGTGCACGAGACTCTATATCGGAAATTATTAAGATATGTTCAATTTAAAACTATTTCGCGATATTGTTCTTGAACTGAATTTTATGGTTTAAATGGATAGGTGATATTTAATAAATAAAGGTAACAGGCAAAATGTTAAAAGAAAAGGCCCTTTGGACGTAATTTAAAATCTGAAACCTTTCAGATTTTCTTTTTTTTTTCTTTTACCGCGTAATTTTAAACACAACAGAATCGGCCATTACCTATGTTTCAACCCACTAAAAGCATTCGTACTGTTAGAAAAAACACGAGAGTTTGGTTTTTTAAATTATGGCAAAGCACACTAGGGTTATCTAACGAGAGGGTTGCCTTTGTGGAGGACTTTCTAAGGAAAACTGTCTCATATACCCATTACACATGGGTAAAACCACGAAAAACCCTATGCAGACAGCCCGTTCCCGGGATTCCAACCTCGGGCCGAACTTAGCATTGTTCAAAGACTTTTACCGCTCTGCCGCTGATAGATTTTGCAGAGTTTGGATCACTGACTTTCTGATGAAGTAAAGTGAAACTTTTGTGCCTTTAATTTTCCATTTATATACTTGTATGCACGTGTAACGTAAAGGAAATTCTCGATTTAACGACGAGTAGCGTTTTAGCGGTCTCGTCGTGTGGCTTCGATTATGGCGTAAGCCAAGAATTTTATTGTTTTTGTGATTATAGTTTTATAAATGATCCTTTATAAATGATTCAACCGTTAAACGCATAAACTTTTATTTTTATTTTTGAAGTCAAATAAAGTAGGAAATAAATTTAAATAATAATAATTTAAATAAAATAGGGAAAATACTAAAAAAAGAAAATCTCAAAGGTTTCAGCTTTTAAATTACGTCCAAAGGGGCGTTTTTTAAACATTTTGTGGGTTACCTTTATTTATTAAATATCAATTTGTTCGCACTTAAAGCATAAAATTCAGTTCAACAGCAATATCGCAAAATAATTTAAAATTGAACCTATCTGTAGAATTTCTGAAACAGTCTCACGCGCTGGAGATAAAAATGTTTTTTTCTGTACAATGTAGCCATGGCTCGCTTTGAAATCCTTCATAATAAAAAATTCCTTAAAGTTTTACATAATATGAAATCGATCAGAAAACAACTTTCAAATTTGGGCTTCCAGATGAGCATATTTGCAGGAGGATTACGTCATTCAAAATTGGATGGCTCTAGGTACCGCTGTTTTATCCCAATGGGAGAAACATATATATACATTTATGCAGATTCTTCATTATTTAATTTCTTGAAATATAATACAGGCCGATAATATTCGGTGGCAACAGTTTAAAAATAGAACGGACATTGAGAGTGATTCGACGCAAAATCGCAAAACAAAGATAATAATCGCTCAGGGACAAAGCCCCTTTGGGCTAATAACTTCTTAGAAACTTACAATAATCCTTATATGTTAATTTTAGCTGATTAATTTAATCTCAAACCTAAGTATTTAAAAAATGTCTAGCACCCTGTGCTTTTGTTTGCTTCCCTTCTGTCCTTTGGCGCAAGGCCCTATGATTTTTTTTTTTTTTTTCCTTGGCCATGTTTGCTTTCTTTTACGAAGTAAAAGAAGTACTGTACTAAAAAAAAAAAAAAAAAAAAAAAAAAACTGCGCGACATCTGTACGTAAGGACACAATAACGGACTCTTTACGGACTCTTTTTCCCCAAACGTATTATAAAACAGATTTAAAATGGATTCAGAAGAGATTTTTTTGTGGCGTATGTTCGTAGTTACGTATGAATACATCTCAAAAAGCAAATAGCCTCAGAATGTTCAAATTTTGTATGTAGGAATGCGATAACATGTATTTGTGCACCTCCCTTTTTGGTTGCAATCGGCCGGACCAAAAGTATATAAATGCGTATATAGTTCGACCGTACCGTCTCAAGCGCAACCCTGGTTGGCATTCTGCCAAAACACATAGACCCGTCCACTCGTATTACTTGCTGCGACTGAAAGGTCTTCTCTTCTCCGGAAAGAGCTATGCTGATGGGAAAGAAAGTCTCCATCCTTCCACCCTATTTTGAGAATAATTCGGTCCGAATGGCGTATGCGTGTTTGCGCTCATGGTCGCGGATGAAGCGGTCGAACTATATACATATATATACGCTGTTACTCGACTCAATGAACTCAGTTTTTTATTCATATATGTTGGTAAATTGTGCATTTGAATTCGGCTAACGTTTCTATGCCTTTAGTTAATCTGCATGCAATAGTTGTACAATAGTCAGTTTAAGTGCGGCTAAGCCTAATTTTTTTGTATAGCAGCCATATTTGTTTACATTTGAAACTCGGCAGAATAATGTATTAAGCCTTTATGCAAATTCAGTGTCTTTTTGCCGAGTGGGACCAAAAAGAAACTTTTAGTTATGTGCACCGTAAAACCTGCTTTCATGCCCGCTGGCCAAATCGCGTTATGCATTTGTGTATTACCGCTAAGTGAGAACTGAATTCATTGAATGAGAAATCTATCTCTAATGAAATTCGAGGAAATAAGTTTAAATAAAATACAGCAAAAAATGCGTATAATTTAATATTTCCTACAAGGAAGTTATGTGGTGTATGCATAAGATTTTTTTTTTGTTTTTGTTTTTGTAAATATCAATATTTGTAGTCCAACTGCAGCTATTTCATTATTATCTTGATTTATTGCAGATATTATCAACAGAAGGCGATAAAGTTTTTGACATTAAGGTAAGAAAGTAAAATTTGATTAAATCATGGTGCGTTTGATACAATGTTACGATAGGAACTATCGTATCGTAGCTATGTATTAACCGTATTCTAGATATTTTAGCTATGCAATTTATATCTATAAATTTTTGTGCAATGTTGTTTAACTTTAATTTCTTATTTTTACGTCAAATGTTTAAAAGTCTCTTTCACTCTATATTAGCGGTTCTCAACCTCTTGCCTAACGCGTACCATCTAAACAAAAATTGAGAAACGTTAGTGCACCACTACATGTCACAATGATTATTTTTCTATTTCTCAATAGAAATATTAATAATATATATATATATATATATAATTAAAATTAATTTTCGGTACTTTAACAAAGTATTAACTCTTTAAGCTAGCAGGTCCACCCATAAGATCGTGTATATCTTGACTAATAGCATATCGCTATTTATTTTATTTTGTACATCGACATTTCCATTCGATTATTTATTATCCTTATTACTCCTTAATGTGTTTCTTTAAGCGGACGCGTCAAGAAATTGGAACAGAGAATTGAGACTCAAGATTCTGACAAAGTTTATTTAATTAATTGAAAAATGTGTCGCGTACAGTTTCAATTGTCTGTTTTGGCTAAACGCGTTATGGAGTTAGCTTAGTTCGAAATTCATTAAAAATATTTCCCCTTATGTGCCTTGATGTTCGAATTGGGCCAATCTGCCATTTACCGCTTCTTCGTTTTTATGTTTTAGCTCGAATAATTAGTTAATACTTTTACTAATGTTTTAACTATACCTTAATTAGATTAGCATATTGCTTACTATAAATATTGATTTTTACTTGTAAATAATCAAATGTTGTATTTTTCTCTTGTAACACATTTCATTGCTACTTATTTTGCTTATGTTAAAGTTTTCACGGAACCAGAGTATTTCAGCGGCTTTTTAGCGTTCGAACTATGATTTTTCTTTTAAAATTTTGCAGTACAATGCGCAAAGTTTTTGACCTAATAGGTCCTTTATCGTTTGTTCTTTCTGCTTTACATTAAATTATATATATATATATATATGCAAGATATAACAAAATATGATAGCTGTTTCAAAAATATAATTGGCGACCTCAAAATTGCATTCTAAATTTGGTGATCTGCCCCTAAATTCATCTCTTTTCACAGGTTCCAGATTTTTCTATCTTGCGTAACATATTAATGCAGTTGCCTCTTGTCCAATCAAATTA
Organism: Stegodyphus dumicola; assembly: GCF_044657685.1. Classification (NCBI taxonomy): domain Eukaryota; kingdom Metazoa; phylum Arthropoda; class Arachnida; order Araneae; family Eresidae; genus Stegodyphus; species Stegodyphus dumicola. Next base: position 1,068,622 of record NC_140769.1, on the reverse strand, counting down.
ATTTTAAACCAAAACTCTGAACTGAAACTTTTCCGACTCCTACCCTTCTTCCTCTGAAGTTATATGATACTTTACCCTTTTCCATAGAAGCTCTCCTGCCGGCAAGACGCTTGTCAAGTATGCTGCTGCATTCTTGCTTAAGATGACATCGTACTTCAAAATGCAACTTACTGTATTCAGATATAATTAGGAAACATCTTGTCTGAAAAAGGATGATTTGATATACTTAAAAAAAAAATAAAGATTGTGATTTTTCTTTTCAAGATATGTTAACCTTCCACTCTGCCACCTTCAACCCACTACTGTCTTCTCGGTCATCTACGCAGTATCGTAAGCTGTTAAAGTTCCAGTACCTTTATCTAGGCATTTTAAAATCATTACATATACATTGTTACCAAATGAACAAGCGCGGTGGGATAGCTTTCCCGCAAAGCAGGTTTAGGGTTGCCATAAAATAGCAAGGGAAGGCAGGATTGTCACATTTGGCGAGAAATCGCCCATTTGGCGACAAAATTGGCTATATGCCATAGACGGATGGAGAACCTTCTGGAACGAATTCTTACCGTTTTAGCCCAGAATGTTCTCGAACACCAGCCAAAAGATATATAAACCCTGCTGGTACGCGAGTTGGTGTCTCGTCTAGCGAGTCAATCCCTGCGGAGTCGATCGAGTTGACAGCCGGGCAGCGAGTGCCGAGTGGGTCGTCGAGTGCACCGAAAGAGTCTCTTAGTGTATCGCGGTTAGTGCATCATCGAGAGAGCGTGTTGAGCTCCGGGAACGACTGAACCGAAGAGTCGGAGCCGTGCTCTGTGTCTCGTCGAGTGCATCGCGAGTTGTAGCGTGGAGAGTCTCGAGAGTCCGTGGAGTTCCGAGAACGATCAAGCAGAGTCGGGAGCTGTATTCTAGTGCTTTGCAGTGAAACTGTCTCCACCGTGATAGCCTGACAACCTGGAGGCTGTGTCGCTGATCGTGTCAGCGTGTTTATAGTAGTTCATCGACGACTGTAAAAACGTGTTTTGGAGCTGTCCGGACAATACTGGCCATTAAAGTGTGTTTCAATATTCCATCAAGTGCCGTCGTCATTATTCACTCCAAATCCACACGAACCTCGTACGAACGTGAAGAAAAGAAAGTAGCGTAAAAACTGGTGTCAGAAAAAGAAAAGCGCAACAATATATATATATATATGTATGTATGTATGCATGTATATTTCCATATGCATAACCTATGGGTTTATTAAATATACAAATACGAAATATGTACAAATACGAAAGGTTAATTTTACCTATTATTTCACACAGCGTACAGATCCCAACACTTATGGTTTAAAACGTGGAAAATAAGAAATAAACTAACTTAACTAAATAAGAACTAAGATGCTCTACATATAGTAACGCGAATGTTGGCCTTTTTTGACACTACGTATGTAGTGAGCGAAATGCAAAAGACTACAGTACGTCTTCAAGTATCAAAGAGATCTAAGTTCTGGCCAGGCAGACATGAAATGACTAAAAAGCACCCACGCGGTAAGGCAGCGAGAAATCTTTTTCTCTTTTCTTGGCTAAAGCTAAAAGCCATATCTTAAATACTTATACAGTTTGCAACCTCATTTGCATAAACAATTTTACTCGCGTTTATTCTTGCCGGAAATGGAAATTTCTCTGTTTCAATTGCAGTGTGGTTATTAATATGGCTTGATAAATTCTGAAAATGGGTTAAATTTGTTTCTTTCATCTGATGTATCCACAAATTTAACTTTATCTGAAAAGCAGTTACAGTCCCAGTCAATTGAAAAAGTGTTTTTTCTTTTCCATGGAGATCTTCGTTCAGTTTAGCTGTTATATCTGTGAGAAAATACAGATCGGATAACCAATTATTGTCGTCCAGTTCTTTATAACCTTTGTTTCCGAATTCCAATAAAGAAGTTCTACAAATCTTTGAAGGACTTTGCCCCTGCTGAGCCATCTAACATCGGAATGAAGCAGTAAGATTCTATGTTCGCTGTCAAGTTATTCAGTCAGCAATCAGTTATTTTATATCGTCTTGCAAGATATCCCTTATGACTATAAATGCTTACCATATTTTAACAATCAAGAAATATAAATGAATAATTACTTTTAAAATATTTTTTGTTCATAGTACCTAATCGGGCTGGCGAGCACATACAAAACGATCTGCGAGCACAAGGTTGGGCACCGCTGCTTTAGACTAACGCGTAACATCTGAACAAAAATTGAAAAAACGTTAGTGCCACTCTTACATTACAGAATAATTATTTTCTATTTCTCAATAGAAACATTAAATATATATATATGTATGTGATGTATCAGCTTTAGTCGTAGCTTAAATAATCAGACGATAAGTTTAAAAAACAGGATCCATTTATTATTATTCAGGAGAAATAGCAGTTACAAAAATCAGATATACGGAGTAAATAAAAAGAATTACTAATAACTTTTTGTATGAAATTTACTGCATCGTGACATTTAAGAAAAAGCCCCGATATTCATTTGCGAGTTTCTTTATAGCCTCTGGAAAGGCGGAGCTTCCAAGAAATGACGTCAGTCTCGTCAGCCAATCCAGTTCGCTTTATATATCTCCAGAACATTCTAAAACTATACGTGTAGAAAAGGCGGGAAAAACAACTTGACTACGGGGCTGTGGATTTAATTCCACGTACTTTCAAATAAGAGAACGTCGCCATTAAAAATGAAAAGAACATACAATTAGAATTTTAAATGTATTCTTGATTATGGAATTTTATTGTTACATGTATATATTCCCAGTTTTTTTAAATTTTCCTCTCCAAAAACGTTTTTGGAATAATATATTTTTTATGGAAATTAATTTACATATGCTCTTAGAAATTAAATTAGTTCGCAGCCATAATAATTTTTTATTCTTATTTCTTTGCAATTAAAAATTTCTTAATTAAATTTTAATTTTATATTTGCTTTATACGAATAGAGGATATTTGTTATATGTACGTAAAATATAAAATATGGCTTTCAAGTAATAAATTAATAGCCCTTTAACTTCCGTTGCATTCTAAAAATAACAGCAATAAATTTGTTTAGTTCTGATGCGCACTTATGAACGAAACTTACGAAATCTGAACCCAAAATCCTGTACATTAAAGTGTCATGTGATCTGAAGTGGATTTCGTTATAAAAACTTAATTATGTCGCATCTCCCTCTTCTTCTCTTCGCTCGTCTCTTCTTTTCCAGTCTCGTCTTCTATCCATGCAGAGTTAACTTTTCTAATTTTCGTCCTTTGAGAAGATGTAAGCTGAACAAAATAAGGAAGTGCATAGCGCTACCACAGTGATAATGTGCATTATCCAATAAATAAAATTATTTGTGGAATTTACTGTTACGTGTGTTCGAGTGTTATCTTATAAGGTATTTCTCCCGCCTTTTTAGCGCGATTTCGTGATGTATCTGCCAGTCGTTTACTCAAACAAATCCAAGACCATCATGTGACAAACTTTCAAGAAAATAATAAAAGATCCTACAGACGCAGAGATTGGGGATGGCATAATATTTGTATGCCATCCCTAATATTAATATAAATTATATTAATATCATATTAATAATCTTAAATATTAATTATATTTGTTAAATTCTATTGATATTTTCCTCGTCTTTTAATGCTATTGTTATGTTATTTTCTTCCTTCACGTTCGTATATAGTTCGTAGATTTGGAGTGAATAACGACGACACCGGATGAAGTATCAAAACACACTTTATTTATCAAATATTAATCAGGACAACTCCAAAACACTTTTACAGTCGTCGAAGAGCTACTATAAACACGCTGGAACAATCAGCGACATAGCCTTCACACTGTCAGGCAATAACGGGGGAGACAGCACACGAGCACAGCTCCCGAGTCTTCGGTTCAGTCGTTCCCGGAGCTCAACACGCTCTCTCGACGATGCAATAACCGCGATACAATAAGAGACTCCTTCGGTGCACTCGACGACTCACTCGGCACTCGTTGCCCTGCTGTCAACTCGATCGACTCCGCAAAGCTCTCTAGACGAGGCACACTAACTGATTGCGGACCAGCAGGATTTATATAGCTTTCGGCTTATGTTCGAAAACATTCTGAGCTAAACCGGTAAGAAGACGTTCCAGAAGGTTCTCCATTTCTCCATGGGATATCGCCAATTTTGTCGCCAAATGGGCGAGTTCTCGAATAATACGGCAACCCCGCCTTCCCTTGGCATTTTATGGCAACCCTAAAACTGCTTGGTGGGAAGGCCAGCTTACCGCGCCTGTACATTTCGTAACACTATTATTAGATTAATGTTGTAGAGACATTAGGTACTTTTTTGGAAGCTGGAGAAGTGAAAAATGAGCAACGCCTTCGCCGGAAATCGAACCACGGACCTCTGGAGTACGCGCCCAGCTTCCATACCACTACGCCACGAAAGCAAGCTAAGAAGGCGTTAGAAACACCTGATAGAATTCCACTGTTAAAGCACGACTGGGGTTTTAGGGGAGCCATTCGCCAAATCCTGGGTGTGGAGAATCATCATACACCAGCCTTTTAGTTCGGGAGCCAGTGTAGAGACATTAGGGTTTTTTGGAAGCAGGAAAGATGAAAAATGAGCAGCACCTTTTCCGGGAATCGAACCATAGACCTCTGGAATAGGCGCCCAGTTTGCAGACCACTACACCACGAAGGCAGGCTAAGAAGGCGGGAGAAATACCTTATAATGTTACCAAAATTGTAAAATGGGAACATGATCGCATCAAATGGTGCCTAATGTATACGAAAACGTAGAAAATAAATTGTTTATTGAGATCAAATGTTTGGATAACTCCCAAATAACAGAGAAATATTTTTGCTTCAAGTGGGTTCGTCGGAGTCCTCATCATAAGGAGGTGATGGAAGGTCGGAAGACGAATTCTCTACCCGTGCGTGTGGATGGAAGTTTGAATCTGCGTTTCGGAAGAATTGCCATTGTTCTACTGCATAGTTTCGCTAACGAGCTGCACGTGAGTAACCATTTATTGTTCTCTTAATCGGTTTTTCTCTTAAATTTTTGTATCTGTGGCAAATAACTGACTAGTATTTCAGCTAACAGCTAATTGTCGCAGCTGATTCGCGATCTTCTCTGAAATCTATCTATATCCTGCAGTATGGGCTGCGGAAATTTCTGAAAGAATCTGTCGCAGAGCTTCGATAATGTGTTTTCGCGGATCGAGCAATTTTTACAATTCCACAAGCCGTTGCACTCAGGACTAATAGCCATACAATTTTGTACAACAACTAGAAACTTAAATGCAAGACTTGTAGCCACATGTTATAGATTATATACAAAATAAACCATTAAAATTATCAATCTAAAGCAATAAATAAAAATATAAAAAAATCTAAAGGGTTTCAGATTTTAAATTACGTCCAAAGGCGCGTTTTTTTAACATTTTGTGTGTTACCTTAATTTATTAAATATCACGTTCTTCGCACTTAAACCATAAAATTCAGTTCAACAGTAATGGCGCAAAATAATTTTAAAATGAACCTATCTTTAGAATTTCCGAAACACAGTCTCACGCGCTGGAGATAAAAATGTTTTTTCTGTGCGCAACGTTGCATTGGCTCGCTTTTAAATCCTTGAGCTTGTTAATTCAAAACTCGTTAAAGTGTTACAAAATATGAAATCGATAATAAAACAAATTCCAAATTTGGCCTTCCAAATTCGCAGTAGGATTACGTCATTCAAAATTCGATGGCTCTACGTACCGTTGTTTTATCACAATGCGAGAAACATACATATATTTATGCAGATTCTTCATTATTTAATTTCTTTAAATATAACACAGGGTTATAATATTGGGTGGCAATAATTTGAAAAGTAAATCGATATTTAAAGAGTTCAACGCAAAATGCCAAAACGAAATTAATAGCCATTCTGGTCTAACGCCCTTTGGGCTAAATAAAAATAAAGTGGTTGAAACCTTAGCAATTTTTGAACGTCGCCCTAAAAATTTTTCTTCCCCCACCCTTTATGGCAGAATTTTAAGCTTTGGCCTTAGCTACAGTCATTTTATTATGGAGGCACCTATTAGGGGGCCACCGTTACCTCATGTGAAGACACAGACCATTTTACATCCATGTCTTCTCCTGGATTTGAACCCGGGCCCATCGGTAAAGCACTCGGTCTCTAACCACTTTTCCATCTGGGTGGCTTGCTGTAAAACTTGAATCTGAAGAATGTGATTTAAACAATTTATGTTCCAGGCTCCCAAAATTGCGGGCTGTAGTCGGTTGTGAGGGCCTTACCCATTACTAAGGCCGTTAGCGGTGGTCGCTTTGTCATGGATGCACCTAATAGGTAGGCCACAGTTGCCTCTTCTGAAGGGACGGACAAATTACGTCCATGCCCTTTTCCGGAATTCAAAATCCTTCGGTATACTATTACATTTGTAGAAGAAAATGTCCATACTCAGGGGGACTGTAATTAACGTACCTCTTTGAAAAAGCCGTTAAAAAAGCACTGGTCATAATGACTTTAAATTTAATCTAAATATATTAGGGCGAGTCAAATGAAAGTGAGCCAACCCCTCCTCAGCAAGAATGGTTCGGTCCATCATCTGCGGCGCATGCGTGTAGCACAGAGACAGCCTTCATTTACGAAAGTGGCGCGAAAGTGTGAGGTTAAAGTTCTTTAAGGCGCTCTTACACTGGGTTGAAGACGGTAGCGTGACATAATGGACGCTCCAAAAGAGGAACAGCCTGGTGTGGTCAGGTTTTTGACAGCTGAAGGTGTTTCCCAACATGAAATTAGTCGCCGTATGACTGCTGTGTACGGTGAACATTGCATCGCATTGGCCATTGTGAAGCGTTGGAGCAAACGGTTCAGAGAAGGACGTGAAAGTTGCAAAGACGTTCCAAGACCAGGCCAAAGCCACCTTGCAATCCCCCCGACACAATTGCACAGGTTGATGAGCTGATTAGACAAGAACGGAGGATAAGCATCGATGAACTGGCAGAGCGTGTGAACATCAGTCACGGTTCGGTTCACACCATAATTCATGATCATCTCGGTTATCGGCTTTTGTGTGCTCAATGGATGCCCAAGATTTTGAACGACCGCCAGAAGACGGAGAGGTTCGGCGCTGCTCTGACTCATCTCATCCGGTATCACAATGAGAGTGACGACTTCTTGTCTGCAATGGTGACTGGAGACGAATCATGGTGCCACCACTACGAACCTGAAACACGCCGGCAAAGCTTACAGTGGAAACATTTGAATTCACCACCCCCGAAGAAAGCAAAGGCTGTCATTTCCTCGGGAAAGGTGCTATTGACTTTTTTTTTCGATCGTCAGGGGCCATTACTGATTGAATTTGCTAAACGTGGAGAGACTATCAATAGTTCGCGATATTGTGCAACGCTGGATCGGCTGCGTGTCGCAATCAAGAACAAACGACCTGGAAGATTGACGAATGGTGTGATCTTGCTACACGACAATGCTCGTCCCCACGTCGCTGATGTGATTAAGACACAACTGGCAAAGTTCAAGTGGGACACGCTGCAACATCCTCCATACAGCCCAGATTTGTCGCCATGCGACTTTCACATTTTCGGGAAACTGAAAAAACATCTCAAGGGTACCAGATTCGTGTCGGACGACGCCGTGAAAGAGTCGGTTACAGACTTTTTGAATCGACAGCCCAAGGAGTTTTATGAGACGGGGATCACGCGGCTCATTTGTCAATGGGATAAATGTCTCAATGTTCATGGAGACTACCTTTAAATAAAGTACTCTGTTTGTCATATATTCGCATTGGCTCACTTTCATTTGACTCGCCCTTATACATTAAGCAAAGAGAATTTGTCTGGCGAAAGAGGACAAATAATTGAAAATTTTATCAGTAGATTATCAATAGATGGCGCTGTATTCATTATTTTCCGAATTAAATGACGTGATATGCGCAGTACATGCTCCGCGCTAATCATAGCAAATGTTTGGAATTTGAGTTCCATGTATTCTGTGTCGTGATTTTGCCCTTGAGAGCAATAATCGTATGTTCATGCTTTCACGCGTCTGAATAAAATTAACCTATGTTATCAAATATGGAATTTATTAAGAAGAATCTAGTTAGTTACTTTATTTCAATAACGTTCTTGAAGATAAATTCAATCTCAACATTGGATGAAGGATGAAGAATGTGAAAGTTTACTGGCCATTTCTTCAGTAAGATCGATGAGTTTAAAAGCTAAAAATATTTTTAATTATTTATTCCCCATATTTGTGATGTTGAATGTTTCACGTTTTATTTGCTTCTGAATATCAGTGCTCTAATACAATGATTGTTAGTAAATATTTATTTTGTTTTAGCATATTAAAAAGTATCGAATGTTAATGAAAAGAATTTGTAATTTAATGGTGTTAATTAATCAGCGCTTTAATACAGAAACTGTTCATAAATATTTACGTATTGTAGTTTTTCCGCATTCTGCGTACTATACATACATAAAGATTAAAAGGCCAATCTTCGCGTTCCTAGGTTTTGCAAAGCATTTGAGTTTAGTTCTTATTTAAATTTATTTAGTTTGTAGTTCTTATTTTTATGTTTCAGACCATAAGTACTGGTCTTTGTATCCCGAAGTGCGGGAGCAGTTGTAAAATGTGAAAAATAAAGGGTAATTAAACACTTTCCACTCAGTGTTGTCAGATCGTGCGATTTTGCACAAATTTGCGACTTTTGACAAACTTGTGCTACTAAAATTTTATCATTTGCGACATCCATCATTTTATGCTACTTTTTTCGACTTCAAAGATTTTTTTCATATATATCGTAAAATGATTTTATTTTAAAATTATATATCAATTAAATATAATTTCGATTAAAAAATAGTTTATTTAGGCTTAAATAGAAGTTCAGCACCCGAGTAGTTATTGTAAGCCGTCCGGGTGTCCGGCCCTGCTGTCACCTGTCACCTGCCATTCGTGTAGGGTTTCAAAAAACATTGTAGAGCACGATTTTAAGTATAATTACTACTTGTTTTACTAATAAGAAATAAATAAAAGTAATAAAAAGGTCAATTAAGTAAAAATTAATATTTCAGGCGATTTCACACTAATTATACTCAGTCCAAACAGTTCTACAGAATTGCTGGACTATGACTAACTCACAGTCCTCAATCAATACATTCAAGGGCCCATCTGCCCTTTTATATGGGTAACTATGGACAAGCATCTTGGATGATCTGCGGACCGTCTGTTCGCTTATTCCATCTCAAATATCCGCTCTGCTCTCGGACGCGTCTCGTCTCCAGCACTTCCAATGGTCATCTGCTGCTTTGCAAGCTGCTCTACGTCACCGCTCTGATACGTTGAAGTAGAAGTAAATGGAGTGGAAGGATCTACCTCTACATCCGCAACATCACCGTTTGAGTTAGCCAGCATAACTCCTGTTTTCAGTTTCTGGACAGCTTCTCAAAACATTGCACTAGTTTGAACAGGCTCCCTATCCTGGATGACCGCAGTCTGTCCTTTCACGGTAAATAACGCCTCGACTACCACATGCCCGCACCATGGGGCACCACCCCCCGATCAGTGCAGAGCGACAAAGTTATCTATAAGCATTGGCGGAGACTAATATCTCACATGGCATTAAGTCAGGACGGAGGGCCAGCTCCACCGAAATTTATCTCTAAGTCAGAGGGGAGTCGTCACTTCCCCTAGCTGTTGCAAATACCAAAAGTTACTAGTTACAAGGTTGACATCGCCGTCCCACTGCGTTGCCCGGGGAAGACCATCCCCTCCATCTCAACCATGTAAAACCCCCACAGCCATGGCACAGACCAGGACAGTGCCAAATAGTTCATGCCTGAACTAACCACCGAATAAACGATGGTTCTAGTCCTGTGAAGATTGTTTATTTATCCTGGAGATCGAAGTTGTCTACATAGAAGTCTAGCGAGTTGTCTGAGCAGTACTCCGGGTCTCCTCCCATTAATGGTTGGTTTCGGAAATTCCACCCAGTCAATCCCCAGGGATTATTTGCCCAACATCATTATCACAGGCCTACCGGGTGGTACATTTCACAAGTGCACATTTGTGTAGCTACAAAGGATGCACCAATAGGCATCCAGTAATATCTCCGTCATGTCACATGATCTTTCGGCGCGCTTTAAGCAAGAGGGTTGAAAATATTTTGCCAAGCAGTTTTCTTTACAAAATAGAGCAACGTCGATTTCTTCTCCTCAAAACTTTCATTGCGAAGTTAGATCAAATGCAAGTAATTGTGAAGATTTCACTACCTGGTTGAAAGAATTTGAAATAAATACAAAAACATGTTGGATACTCCGAAAAATATCCATGTGAAACATTACTAATAAGTGCAAAAATGAAGAAATGAATATATGATAAACATCTGAGCCTAAATGGTATCTTTACATGAAACTATACATATGAGAAAAATATTTACACCAATTATATGTGTAAATAGAAGTCAGTTCTTTTTATTGTAGTCTATATGAAACAGATATTCTATAATAATAGCCAATGCAGAAATTTATTCAAAGTAAACTTTACTAATTTGCATTCGTATACATTTATTGTGTTAAATTTCACATTTAACGACTGCTCACGCTTAAATGTCTGTCTACACCGTCTGCACAAGAAATAGTCATCATACAGAATAAATTTATCTTATTCACAACGAATATATTCAATTTATTCACATATAACTTTTAATGTTAACAATGGATATAATCAGATCATACACAATATGTATTCTGAATCTTACACTTTCAAAATGAAAAGAATGCAAGCACTGAAATAAGAAAACACTAGATTCATTTGTAACACTTCCAGTCCTTCTCAGCTCAATTAAAAAAAAAAAAAAAAAAAAAACTATACACTTGAATTCTCTTAATGAACAAGTGTCAGTAAATGCATAATATTCGAGGCTAGCTGAAGCTTGAGTCATTTTCTCGATGAAAAGAGCGATTATATGCCGTTAACATCAATCCAAATATTAATGCGTGACAAAAAATCGCGAAAGTGAAATGTTAGCGATTTATTACACTCATAAAACGAAAGCACTACGAGATTTTCTACTATTACGCCATACATTCATAACTACGAAACAAATGCGAATTAAAAGATAAACAACATACATGCACGAAGATTTAGCGTCGCAAGAGAAATAGAAGCTCATTGGTTCATTTTCGAAACCCCTCCCTCAGTGGCTACGCTGATGTGCATTAGTGAAATATGCTTACCGCAGGGGCCACGAGGAGCCCGATTTTGAGCGGGAGGTAGAAGAGGCTGTATGGTAGTGCGTCACTACCCAGGCAGCTGCACCCACTAGAAGGTCCAGATCGAACTCCGGGTCTTCTACCGCCAGCGGTTCGTTCCGGTAATTCGTCCTTTCCATATTTGAGGCAGTAACAACTACCCCCCCCCACGAGCTGCTCGAAACAGTCACTTAAAACATTAAATTCAGTCTCTCTAGTTTCTTGACAGCGCAGCCAGATAGAGTAACAGTCTTAGGAGACTTTCTGGAGTCGTCGTCATCATCTGGATCCGGCAAATGCATTGCCCAGCCACATGAAGAAGAAATCTAGGAACAGGCGCCACGGTCTTGACTGCGAATCTGTGAAAATAATTCAACAACTCTGGCTGAAGACCAGACTAAGCGCTTTTTGAAATCATCTCCCCGGCAGAACATTTCTTAAGCGAGTATTTAGCAAATGCAAAACACAGTTCAGTTTCACAGACTTCAAAATACAAACCACAGTTCAGTTCACAGTTTTACAAACCACAGTTCACTTTCACAGTTCATACCTAGCTAATAACTGACGCTATTCTACAGAGCAGTCTGTGAAACTGCGTATCGTTATTGTGGCTGCTAGTAACAAATTGAGTTTTGTGTGTCTGGCAATTTCAGATCTGATAAATCAATTACTTTCTCTTTGAATTCACTCAAAACACACGTGATCTTAGGCAATGTGTTGCAAATTTTTCGAAAATGCTGCTATTTGAAAGGAGGGGATTCCTCACTTTTAAAGAGCAAATTGTTACGTAGAAAAAAAAATTAAAATTACTTTTATATCAACTTTTAACTGACTAACGACTTCTTCTTGGTGCCGCGACCTAAAAACAATAAATAAACTCAAACTAAAACTAAGTACTTAGTTCTCTCAGATTCAAAATCTTAACACTTTAAAATCAAAGAGAAATCAAAGAAAATATCCTACCTGGTGCTTTGGTAAAATAACGATTATTTATCAAAACCAAAATGTTAAATGCACTTCCACAACAAAATCTTTAACACGCTATCTCTCACTAAAATAAAGCTAATTCAGATCTCTAACCTGAAAACACATAAATTTCAATACAAATCTAGAGATAGCTCTAAAACACAACATTTAAAATGCAACACAGAACTCTTCAAAACACCAAGGAAAGATACATCTCACACTTAAGAAGTCTACTCGTCAAAATCAAAATAAATTAAGTAACCGATCGTATAGTCACTAACACTTAAAAACTGATTTTTATTTTCTACTACCGCAATATGGTTACCTAGGTTGGCTAGAATAACCATGTTCCGTAAGGATCACATGGGTGACTTACAGTAGACCACAATTTAACTCAAAGAAACATACAATAATAAAAAGGTACTATTCTGTTTCTAGAACCGTAAAAAATTGCAGCGAAAATGTATGCGCAAAAGCGCCAAATCTAGCAAATGCGCACATTTAACAGCGTGCCAAATCTAGCGTATGCGCTGATTTCAGATTGCGTAAGTTTATATAGTTCTATATTTCCTAAGATGCCATTGAAATACTAGTTTAATTTTTAAATCCTTTTTTGATATCCTATGGATTTAACGATTTGGGGATTGCCCATGACGAAAAGTCGGCGATAGAATTTTGGGTAAAGTGCAGAATCCCCCACTGCTTGACGCGTTTTTAAGAATTGCACATACTCGGTATCCATGTGCACATCGACCTATTTTCACTTAAAAAAAAAATCCTAGAATTGCACAAAAATGGCACTGCGCACACCCTTGACTTTATCTATGTACACATCGACCTATTTTCACTTAAAAAGTAAAAGAAAATTGTCAAAAATCCAATTGTTTTTACCCTTGTAAAAAGCGGCAAACAAATAAATGAGCGATTCTGCACTTTACCGAGAATATTTTCAAAGAAAAGGCATCATTCAGTATAGAAAATTACGTTTGAACAACCAACGAGATGAAATTATGCTTTAGCGATAAGTCGGTAGCGAAATAGCGATGCAGGCATCCATTCAGTTACGTTTAAGAATTTTTATATAAATTATAATAATGACTTGAAATAGTTATTGACTCTTATGCTTCCATTCAGTCATGTTTAGCCTTTTTCATGTAAATTATAATAATAACAAAGTATATTATGAAATTAACCTTTCATCTAAATTTAAAACATCAATCTTAGATAATTATTTACTATTATACTTTCTTTCTTGCCGCAATTATTAGGGTTGCCGCAATTATTTTTGGCAACATTGGCATCAACAATAGTTTGGCGATTTTTTACGGCCTTCGAAACCGAATAGTACCAATAAAAATTATAAACACATTTATTGAATATTCCCACACATTATAATTTAAAATAGCTGGCCAGACTACCCCTACAAAAATCTTTTAAAAGTTACTTATAGTTTTTTTTTTTTTTTTTTTTCATATCAATCTCATTTTAAACATTATTCCACTAATACAAAAATCATAGTGAAACACCTCATATTAATCTTTTAAATATATACTCAATAATAATTGTACCAAATAATACATAAGAATTTTCCATAACAAAATCGATAAAATATAAACGCCATTTTCTGTTTGTTTTCGTTTCCTTCCCCCCCCCCCCCAACAAGCTGTGCCTCATCTTGTCTTTTCGCTGTGGTTTATCCTGAGTTCGCTAATACAAGAATGTTCAGATCCGGTATCAAGAATGCACCTTAAAATCGCTTCTCCATCATTTAACTTTAAAACATTTAAAGTCATTAAATATAAAGTTTCATTTCTACAGTTATTAGTTAATGGCATTAGTTTGAACTGTTAGACCTCTTTCTTCATTTTCAAGCACTTCTGGCTTTTTTTTTTACTTCCTTGTACGAAGTGAAAAGGAAGTATTGTAATCGCGAAAAGTTTCAGGCAACATATTTCAACGAAAATATCCATTTTGACCGCTATCGAATGCAATTTAACGATGTTTTTGCGTGATATCTGTACGTAAGGACAGAATAAAAGACTCTTTTCCTCCAAAAAAAAAAAAAAAATTATAAAACTGATTTAAGATGAATTCTGAAGAGAATTTTTTGTGGCGTCTGTGCGAACGTATGTACGTACGTAAGAATCTCGCATAACTCAAAAACGAGTAGCCTCAGAACATTGAAATTTTGTATATAGTACTACTATAACATGTAGATGTGCACCTCGTATTTTGATTGCAATCGGCCGCGCCAAACGTATATAAATATATTTATATATATATATCCACTCTGTTACCCAGCTCAGTGATCCCAGTTTCTGTACTCTTATATGTTTGTAAATTGTACATTTTTTGCTATAAAAATGATTGAATTATGTTGTTCTTATCTTCCGGTTAAGGTAATTTGTATGCAAATTGTTTAGAATTATCAACAATTTTAAAGTTGCTTAAGTGCCGCTAAGCCTAACAATTTTTTTGATGGCGGCCATTGCTTGTTTACATTTGAAACAGCAGAGCAGTGGATTTGTTGCTAATCTAGAGAAACGTAGCTTCGCAACAACAACGCCTTCATTTATTATTGCGAATTAAATCATGCTTAATCCTTTCTGGAATTTTTTCGAGGAAATAAGTGTTTAAGATTTGCTTAATTTTTTATAATTTAACTTTTAATAATTAGTAATTGTTAATACATATATTTTGAGTTTTTATGTATGTTTGTCTTGTCGCGAAGTGAGAACTGAATTAATTGAATGAGAAATACTAAATCGTCTGTGAAAAACTGTTTCTTTTCTGTTTTGTTTGCTTAATTTCTTTTACACATCGTTCTAGCTTTATTATAGTATTTGAATAGAACATGTGGCAATGATTAGATAATTCTTTAAATGATATAAATGTTGTGCATTCTGAGTTATAATATGGACGAAATATAATACTGTTAAGTGAACCTAGCGCCAGAGTGTCGCTATGGTAAACAAATGGACTGAATTTTAAAGAATGAATTTTTCTATTGTGGTTTATGCGCTGTCAGCAAAGTAGATTTAATTGAATCCAATAAGTTTAAACGAAATGCAAGAAAAAATGCGTATAATTTAATATTCCGTACAAGGAAGTCATGTGGTGTACACATCAAATTTTTTTCATTATTATTTTGGTACTTTTCCGTTTCGCCGGCGCAAATCTCGCCAAGCAGACTTTATTGGCGACAACATACAGTATACGCATAAAAAATGTTAACAAATGTTAGTTCTAAGAATTTTTTATTTTGAAGCCATAAGCATTTTAATATCGTTTAAAATTTTGTAAAAAGCCAATAAGTAAAGACAAAAAAATTGTAAAAAGACATTAATTTAAGAGTTTACTATGCTTTCATGGTTCAACAACCTGATTTGTCGGTTCATATCACGGGACCCCAAGTGATCTCATGTAAACTACGCTGCAAAAATCTAATTGGTACACTAATTATCTACGTTAATTTCAAATTAAATCTTAATTTGTGATAGAAGTTTAAATGCAAGAATTGTTTCAATTCGTACGATTAGCTTACTCGGTCAGATGTTATGTAAAACCGCAGTGCTTTACTTCGCTAGTGCATTCTCGTGAGAACTGATGAATTTAACCCTTTGCCTTTTCTATATTTTTGCCCTCGGGTGAGCGCTGTGATTGCATCCTTATTGACTTAGTTACCGAGAATGGCCTTATGGCATAAAACTGAACTATCTGGTAAAGATTTTATGTAATTAATTTTATGCCAGTATTGAAAGAACAATCAATCTGATGAGAAATGGCTGTGGCTTGTTTTGGAAATGGGGCATAAAAGGTTACCAACGAGAATATTCCGTTTGGCATAAGTTGTACCATTATTGTAGACTTTATCGCTTGCGCCGGCAAATCGGAGAAGTACCATTAGTTTTAAGGTAAGCGTACATAAGACTGTTATCAGTTTTACAGTTACAATAAAAACAAGTATTTTTCATTTCACAAAATTTTGCTAAATAGCCAGTCAAAAAAAAAAAAAAAAAAAAAAAAAAAAAAAAAAAAAAAGTAGTTTTCTTTTTATCATCTAAATTCTTACTGCAGTAAAACAATTTTTAGCCCGCAAGAGCATTAGCCCGCAAGGGCTGTTAATTTCGTTTTGGCATTTTGCGTTGAAAACGTTAAATAACGGTTCACTTTTCAAATTGTTACCACCAAATATTATCGCCCGGTGTTATATTTAAAGAAATTAAATAATGTAGAATCTGCATAAATGTATATATGTTTCTTGCATTGTGACAAAGCGACGGTACCTAGAGCCATCAAATTTTGAATAACGTACGTTTCCACCCAAATATGGGTATCTGGGAAGTCCAAATTTGGAATCTCTTTCATTCTCTATTACCTATTTTATATTTTGTAAAGCTTCAATGAATTTTTATTAACAAACTCAACGATTTCAAAGCGAGCCATTGCAACAATGTACGGGGAAAAATATTCTTATCTCCAGCGCGCAAGACTGTATGTCGGAAATTCTAAAGGCTATGCTCATTTTAAAATTATCTTGCGATATTGCTATTGACTGAATTTTATGGTTTAAGTGCGAAGAACGTGATATTTAATGAAGGTAACAACACAAAACGTTAAAAAAAAGGCCCCTTTGGGCGTAATTTGAAATCTGAAAGCTTTCAGATTTTTTAAAATATTTATTTATTTTTCTGTTTGTAAAATACAATATTATTATACTATTATTAATACAATTTGTAAAATATAATAATGGTAACCGCGAAATTCCGAATGTGTAGGATGTCACTAATGCCTTTGTTCCAAGCTTTGGTTTTATTGTAATTGCTGTTACTATATCTGATTTCGAACCAAGGTGATTTGTTAATTGCAAAGGGAAATAATTTGAAAGTTTTTCTTTGAGTTTTATATGTAATATTTGTTAGCAGTTCTTGTGTGATTTACGTTTTTATTGCCTTTAATGTCTTTTGTTTAATGTATCTATCGATTGTATGTATAAATGGACGGGTTTTTTTTTTTATTTCTAGAGATTTCTGGAGCCTTTCTTGAATCCTGATACTACTACGTTCGTCAAGAAGTCTACCGAAGAAAAACTTATAAATAAGGTTTGTTGCATTTACATTCTTTACAAATCAAATATCATCTGATCATGACAATATATGTCCTATTTTGTTCCTCATTCCAAGTTTTTTACCTTTAGAGCATGAGTTAGAATGACAGACATTTAGTTTCGCAGTTTTCTTGGCTTTTTACTTCCTTGTACGAAGTAAAATTGAAGTATTGTAATCGTGAAAAGTTTTGGATATCAATTTTCAACTAAAATACCCATTTTGACCGCTATCGAATGCAATTTAATGATGTTTTCCGCGTAATATCTGTACGTAAGGACGGAATAAAAGACTCTTTTTCCCCCAAAAAATAATAAAAATTGATTTAAAATGAATTTTGAAGAGATTTTTTTGTGGCGTCTGTACGTACATATGTACGAACGTATCTAGCATAACTCAAAACTAGTAGTCTCAGAACGTTGAGATTTTGTACACAGAACTTCTATAACATGTAGATATGCACCTCCCATTTTGTTTGCAATCGGCCCCACCAAATATATATAAATATATTCGAATTTATTTAATTCGAATTTATTTGTCACTCGGCTTCGTGAGCTCAGTTTCTTTATTATTATATGTTTCTAAATTGTGCATTTTCTGCTTTAAAAATGATTGAATTATGTGGTTCTGGTTAAGATTTCTATGTCTTTAGTTAACCTGCATGCAATAATTGTGAAATTATCAACAATCAGCTTGACCAACCAATGACAGCTTGACGTAATTAATTTTTCCAAAAACACTTTACAGTTTTGAAACTTTTGATACAAAACTATTTGTAAATCTCTTCGGAGCAGAGCTTAAATTGCGCCGGAGCTCACTGGAATCAGATTCCGGTACTTCTTAGTTTGGGGGATAAATCATAATCCTAAACAGAGTGCCCCGGAGCCCTAAATAAGAAGGCTCCGGCACTTCTAATTTTAGAAATTAAGTCCTGCTTCTCAGTATGGCAGTGCAAAATCGGTAGTTCCCACTTCAAGCTACTAAGAAAGTTTAACACAATATAAAAAGCCTCGAATGCATAAGAGGGGTGGGGACCAGTGTTGCCAGAAAATTTTCAACTTAAGTCGCAAAAGAGGAATCAAAAAGTCAAAAAGGACATCAGAGATCACGTTGCAAAATATTCGGCTCTGCTAGAACCCGTGGCTCATATTTTACAGTCAAAAAATTTAACTGATCAGGACTACTATTTCTTCTTATTGGCTTTGCGAACATAACTAGAGTCCTGAGTAAGAACAGGGAGTTTACTTAAAATTATTCCTGAAAATGGAGAAGATACAACACAAGTGGGAACAGTATTGCCAGAAAATTTTCAACTAAAGAAGACTAAAAAAGTCGCAAAAAATCGCACATCACTTCAGAGATCACGTGAAGCACATTTAGGGCTATCTGCCTAAGAGGAGAGATGCCTACGTGGATGGCTTTGCAAGGGAAACTGGCTCGTATACATGTTTCACATGGGGAAAATTAGGAAAACGTCCATGCAGCCAATTCGTTCGCGGAATTCGAACCTCGGACCGAACTACCAGTGTTCAGCGACTTTACTGCTCGGCCGCTGGTGGACATATTTATAAATCGGAAAGTAGTATAAAATTTTTCCCGGAATTCCTCTCTTCTTTCCTCTTCTTTGTCGTTTAACTGCATTTTTTTTTCGTTCTTAATCAAGCATAAATGAACTGAAAATCTTACAATGATTACTTTTATTAAAATTAAATCCAAATAGAGGGTAATCGAAAGAGTTCTTGCCGTTTTGGACAGTCAGAAAGAAAATGTCATAAAACAAATAATAATCATCGCTAATCCTAAGAGATACATTAAGAACATGCTTGTAACATGTAACGCTTTAGCACGACGTGTAGAACATTCTGTACGCACATAACGAACGGCACGCTGTCAGTGTTACCAGAAAATTTTCAGCTAAAGTAGCAAAAACAGACTCAAAAAGTTTGGGGGGGAAAAAATGGCGTCAAGGATCACGTGATTTTGTGACGTCATGGTTGCACATGCTCACAAGCCCTCTGACGTCATCGCAAATTTACCGTCTATCGGTTCTCTAAGTTACAGACTGTATTCTATTTTTAGTCTTTTTAATTACGTATCTTAGCTTTAACGAAAATTTTAAAACTATATTGCTCATTTTCAGTTGTTTAAATATCCATATCTTTTTTAATTCATTCTCGTTTAATTTAGGTTTCAATTGTTAAATTAATTTCCGGATATCCATTCTTAAGAGATTAATCACGTTTAGACTGTTAACTCTTTTGTACTAAATTTTTTGACTTGGCAGTTAATTTTTTTAATTCATTGTTTTTTGGCTTAACTATGAACACTTTAATTGTGGAATGCTTTTCAATGAGTTTTCTGTTCTGTGTGGTGGATCTGTTTGAGATTCTGAATTATTAGAAAGCCTTGTTCTTTCACTGTTAAATTTATTTGTGTTGTTGTTTAGAAAATTGCCGTTGCTTTGATTTTTAAGTAATTTCTATAGCTTAGTTCTTAACAATATTATAATCAGGAGTATGGATTCAATTTCTTTCCCTGTTTTTGGTATCCAATATATGGCGCGCAAGCTGCAAATTCTTTGGTTCGATTCTGAGAATAGAACATATGAGATAGAATTCAGTTCATAGAACTGAGGGGAGGACTGACTTAAAAAGAGCATGCAGAGGTCCCGAAGCATTTTTAGTCCAAAGGGGCTTTGTCTCTGAAGGACTATTGTTTTCGTTTTGCGATTTTGCGCTGGTTCACTACAAATGTCCGTTTCACTTTTCAGACTGTTGCCACCAAATTTCCTGCATTATATCTGAAGACATTAAATAATGAAAAATATGCATAAATGTATGTATATTTCTCGCATTGTGATAAAACAGCGGAACTTAGAGCCATCGAATTTTGAAGGACTTAATCCTACTAGGAATATGGACATGTAGAAGCCCAAATTTGACATTTGGAATTTGTTTTATAATCGATTTCCTACTTTGTATAACTTTAACGAATTTTTGTTTAACAAACTCAAGGATTTCAAAGCGAGCAATTGCAACGCTGTACAAAAAAAAAAAAAAAAAAAAAAAAAAAAAAAAAAAAAAAAATATCTCCAACGCGCGAGATTCTGTATCGGAAATTCTAAAGGATAGGTTCAATTTAAAACTATTTCGTGATATTGCTCTTGAAATGAGTTTTAATAATAAAATTAAATAATTTAAAATCTGAAACCTTTCAGATTTTAAATTATTTAATTTTTTTTCTTTCTTTTTTTCACTTCCCTTAGCTCTTTCTCGTTATACCGGCGTCTGTGCAACCTTAAAAAGGAAAGACCACGTGTAAATAAGATTGCTAGATGCCAACTTCTATTTAAGCCTAAATAAACTGCTTTTTAAAATAAATTATTTTTAATTGATACAATATTTTAACATAAAAGCATTTTACGACATAAAAAAAAATCTTTGAGTACGGACGCAATTCTCGGAAAGCATAGTACCATTGCGGGGTTCGTCTCTGGTGTTCTATCTCTTCTATTCTGCTGCTACTAATTTCAAATTACTTTTTCCAATGGCGGGCACTTGCCCATAATGGCATTGGCCACTTCTAAGGTCAGGAGTAGTGGCCATTTTATTGTGGAGTTACCTAATAGGCGGCCATCGTTACCTCCTATGAAGGAACGGACAATTTTACGTCTATGCCTTCTCCAGGATTCAAACCCGGGCCCTTCGGTATAGCTATCAGGCTGTCCTAACAACTATACCGTCTGAGCGGCAAGAATCTGAAGAGTTTTAAAATTGGGCTTATCAGTATTTTTCAACCTCTGCCACTCGAATTGGCTTGTGGCTAGTTTCCCCGATTGTTCTGGGAGCTGTCTTAATTCCAGCGTCTTAGGCTGTTCTGCGATTCCCTCTACCGCAATTCCAGTACTTTAGAACCGGTTTGTTGCCACTTATATTCCGTCTTGAGGAACTGAGTTGCCTGGTTACGTCCTCCAGACAATCAGATGAGAGTAGAACATGATGAGAGTCATTTAAGTCATTTGATCCATTGGCTCATAGACATAGCAGTTCTGATTGGGTGTCTGTGGATTGCTTGTTGGGCTGCTTCAAATTTCATGGCGTACACTAAAGCGCTTTTTAGATCCTAGATATCAGCCATTGGTAAGGCTTTCTCTATCTAAGGGTCATAGATACCCTCGACGAAGTATTGCTGGGGCAGGATTCCCCTTCTTTCGGCTGTGACAATCCGACAAGGCGAGATTAGATAGACTTTCATCACTCAGCTCCTTCAGTGTTTCCGTAAGCTTTTGTTGCATTTTAAGTAAAGCCTGCTTTATGGTCTTTTAAACACTTCTTTCCAAAGTTCAGGTATAGCCCGCCGATAGAGCTGCTTTCGTTTTTAGCAGAATTTGAACGATCCGCAGCTTTTGCTCTCACAGAAGCGGCTATATGGCAGGCCTTAGTTTCGAAATCCCATCCATTTGATTCTGCAACTATAGAGAAATGAGTTTTGCACACTTGCTATGAGGTCTTTCCATCACACTTGGATAGCTTTGAAGCTTTAGATCGAGAAGACATAGGTAATAATTTAATGCCGTCAGAATTGTTTCCGGCTGTCACTATGAATTCCTTCAAGTTCTCACCTTCCTTGAAGACAGAAGAAACCTATCATGGATTTGTTGTTCTGCAACTAATTTAAAGCCGTCAGAATTGTTTCCGGCTGTCACTATGAATTCCTTCAAGTTCTCACCTTCCTTGGAGACAGCAGAAACCTATCATGGATTTGTTTTTCGGCAGCTAATTTAAAGCCGTCAGAATTGTTTCCGGGTGTCGCTATGAATTCCTTCAAGTTCTCACCTTCCTTGGGGACAGCAGAAACCTATCATGGATTTGTTTTTCGGCAGCCCCAAAAAAATTCTTTCTTCGATTGTTGTTCGACAGCAGGAATAACTCTGTAGAGACATTAGGTATTTTGAAGCAGGAGTCGTGAAAAAATGTGCCGGGACTCGAAACTCGGACCTCTCAATACGCGCTGAGCAAGCTGCCCACTACACTACGAAGGCGGGAGGAATATCTTATATACTCCCCCTTTTAAAGGGCGACTGGGGATTAGGGGACGTAATCGCCAAATCCTGGTGGTGGAGAATCATCATCTCCCACCGTTTTTAGTTCGGTCGCCACTGTAGAGACATTACTTTCTTTCTAAAACAAGAGCGATGAAAAATGAGTAATGCCCTCGCCGGGACTCGAACCACGGACCTCTCGAATACGCGCCGAATGTGTTGACCACTACAGCACGAAGACATACTAAGGAGGTGGGAGAAATACCTTTATAAGAGAAAGAGAAAGTAATGAACCGACACTATAGTGAACCAATGCGAAATTTGGTAAAATTATTAACATATAGCAAAATTGGAAAAGAATAAACGATAAATTTAATAACTGTGTATATTGATAATTTTATTTAAATCTTAATATGATCTTAATCTAAACCTTAATCATATATATATTTTTTTAATTTTATAAACTTTCGTCTTTACAGTTTATTCTTCTGTTAGGGAATGAAACGCTTTTTTATCCTTAATTGTTTGTTTTGTTAGAGCATAAATGCTCTGCAAGCTGTATCCTTCGAAAAGTGAATTTTGCGGTCTTCGGATATTTTGCAAGGTATAAAATATTCTTTATAAAGTTTATTGAATCTTAGCTTTGCAGCCATGGATAAAAATTTTCCGCATTCCGAATTTCACCAGCAGAAAATTACAGATTGTATGTGAACACACAAATTAAAGTTAAAAGTAAATTCATCAATAATTTTTGTTATTCATTTTCATATTCGCGGAATTGAATCAGAATCATATTATTTCATTTAAATAATTTATCGTGTAAAATTATTAACGTGCAGTGAAAGTGGAAAAGAACGAACAACAGAGAATGACGAACTGTGTATATTGGTAATTGTATTTAAATCTTAATGTGAGTTTTTTAAAGTAAGATTTTATTATTCACTTCTTTTAGTGGATATGACAATGTGAAGCAATTTTGTTTCTTCTCCCTTCTTTTGTGCGTGTATGAGTGTACGCGCCAAATTTTTCATTCAATTTTTAGACGTTTGGAGGAGATACTCGATTTTTCTTGCTGGAACGGATACATCGAAGCAAACTTCCTATTATTTGAAGCTCATAACTGTTATAAACGCCAGTTTTCCAATGGGGGTGCCTTTATAGTTATTGCAATAGATTATCTTAGTGCATCAAGGTCAGTACTGGTTTAGCACGTAGACAATACCACAGTTTTGCACATAAAATACGACCACAGTTTTGCACATAAAAAATGGCATAACCGAACTAGTGAACTCTACTGTATGTATGAACTCTGACTCAATCCATGATTTTTTCATGAACTGTCAATGAACTGTGAACCATCTACGATTTGCTACACTGTCCCAAAAACATCACATTAATATCACAATAACTTAACCAAGATAATAATGTTTAGTATTTTTCCATTCAATTCTATTTGTTTATTTGTGTACTTATATTTATATTTCATCATCAACTGTAATGTATGGTACTGTATTGTAATGTCATTGTCATCAGCAACTGTATCTCCCGACCATGCTCTGTACCACAAGTTCTCTATGCCCTAATGATAACTTTTCAATTAACACCGATGCGTGGCGTAAGTACGCCCTGTGGAAGTGTTCTTCTCAAGATGGTTAGTGTGAAGGAGTGACACCAGTTCTGCAATGGCGATGTGTTGGTGCTTCCCACACTTAGTCCTGTCCTGTGCTATTATTTGAAAATCGTTATAGCGACGTTCGATTGTAGTTACTTAATATCTTCATCAAAACAGTAATAAGTAAAAAACAGTAGTAGTAAAAACAGTTGCAGTAAAAATTAGGTAGCTCAGAAACACATGTTACCCATTTAATATTTCTTTAATACCTCTTCGTATTTCTTTTCGATGTACAGTGAAACCTCGAGATACGAGTTTAATTCATTCCAGGATTGAGCAAATTTCTCGTATCTAGAAAAAAACTTCGCCATCGAAAAGAATAGAAATCCAGTTAGAACCGTTCCGCCCCCCCCGAAAAAAATATCAACTTAAAAATCAAATTTTCCGATAAATAACACTGATAACTAGTACAAGTATAATCGTAGTTTACCTCTATCCTAGCTTCCGATATCTAATCGCCTTTTAACTTCTTTCTCGTTAACCCACTCCAACAACAGCTTCTCAACATCTTCTAGGAGTTTTAGGCGGCGCTTGGCAGTAACGGTAACTCCTTTGACCACGTTAAGTTTCTTAGTTTCTTCCTTCTGCTCCAGAAGCAAATCGTCGATGTCGAACGGCCGTAAGTCTTCGCCTATTCTGTCACTCTTTCGCCAGGCTTATGTTTATCTATGATTTCTTTCTTAATTTTAACAGTCACGGCTTCCTTCTTTTTCTTTGCAGCACTATCTGAGGCAACAACCTTCTTGGGAGGCATCTTAAAATAATTATTTACACGTTAAATGTAAAAAACACTTAACTCACAAGCGCACAAATACGTAAATTAAAGAACACTTAGTGATCTGACGAGGGGATTCCCCGAGTCGAGGCGGATGGGAAAATGGCGCCACTCATACCAACAGACTGGCTGGTTGCTCGTTACTCGAGTCAGTGCTCGTATTTTAAATTTTTCGCTCATACTTTCCTCGTATCTCGAATTTCTCGTGTATAAAAAATTATCGTATCTCGATGTTCCATTGCATCTTTATTTCCCTTTCTAGGTGTCCGAACTTCAACAGAGTGGCCTCCGCTACCAAGTATCCGTCGAAATTCAGGCTCCAATGGTTCTGTTCCCTCAAAAGGCAACTTCTCCCAATGCACTCATTCTTCAGTTAGGGGAACTGAGCGTCGAAAACTTCTTCCAAGAAGAGCAAGATTACTGCATGGATAATCTTTTAGTACGGCTGCATGCTCTCCAGCTAGCCAGGTTAGTAGTTTCAAGATTTTAGTTTCCTTTTCCGAGGCAGGGGCTGACAGGTATGATCTGTCCTGCGCAGCCAATTTCCACAAGTGTGCTGGCATCTTTATGCAAGGTGACTAATGTTCGCCAAGCTACACTGCGAAAAAAAAAGGACAGTTCTGTATCTCCCGTTCTCCTGGATCGATTGACGAAATTCACCTTGTGTTTTTAATGTTTCGAAAGCGCGACTTTCAAATATATATTAGATTTATATATAGCATTGTTCTAACATAGGGATTTTTACACAAAATCGGACTTTTTTGGCTAATCTTTGGAATATGGTAACAGGTAGTTTGACGACATTTTGGTAAGCGATAAAGGTTACTAGCTAGGACTTTAACAGTGTACATGGATAAAGTCGAGAGTGTGCGCAATGCCATTTTTGTGCAATTCTGCGATGTTTTTTAGGCGAAAATAGGTCGACGTGTACATGGATACCGCGTATGTGCAATTCTTAAAATCGTATGTGCAATTCTTAAAATTCTTAAAATTTTTAATTCTTAAAAAGCAGTGGGCGATTCTACACATTCTCCCAATTTCGCACCTAATCTTCGTCATGATTAAACACTTTTCTTCCATAAAAGTTCTAGCATAAGCGTAATTCGGCTAGCAGATTGTTGGAAAAAATGTTGAGTTAAAAAAAAAAAAAAGCCTTTACATCGTGAAAACAAAATTGCGTCTAAAAAAAAAACTTGCAGGGTTGGTCGCCGAATTTTCGCCAAAAAATCGCCAAGGTACCATAATTTGAAGATTAACCCTTTTTTGAAATGGTAAGCCATTTTTTTCCCCATATTTTGATTCTACGACTCAAATTATGCCCAGTTTTGTAAATGTTCAGTAGAATAAACGCTGTTTGTCGAGGCATAAGGATTGCCTGGCATCTATGAAGTTCTATTTTGATTTTGATGAATGCAACTTTTATCAAGGTGCCTGAACTCTCCTGTGAAGATGTAAGTGAATAGTCATCGACTTTGATAAAAGTGTGAGTGAACCACGGGAATTTCAATTTATACCATCAGAAATTCTTAGAGTCTTTTGTGCTTCTTTGCTTAGATTTAAAGTAGTTCCTGACAGGATACTCTTTCCCCGAACAACAATATCCAAGCTAACATGTAGACTTTAAGAGGCTCTTAGCCGTCTAAATTGCTGTCGGTTGTGTCTTAACCGTCGGTTGCGTTCCCGGGGCAGGGTGGAGTAGAGCGTAGATGGTTTCTACGAGGAAGATAACACACTGGGAGACTAAGGCCAGGCCAGTGGTCTTCCTTGGTTGCGCTCAATCCTTCGCCACCAGAAATGTAGCCCTCGTAGAAAATCCAGGGCATTTCTTTGAAGATTTAAGTAAAGAGTCGACGGCTTCAATAAAGGTATTGGAAACTTTTTCAAGCTAGCGATTCTTCGTCAAGACATAAGAGCTGCCCGGCACCCTTATAAAATTGAGTTTACTCCAGGAAGAATGCACCCTTCATCAAGATGCCGGGACTGGCCTAGTCTTTATTTTAGTGAATAGTCATCGATATGCATAAAGATGCCTGCGCCCTTGTCAGTTCAGTTTAGAATTTGTAGAATGTAATTTCCATCAATATGCCATGATTTTATGATAGGTTCTGTCTTGGCAAAATCTCCATCAAAAGGATGCCATCACCCTTATGAAGCCAGTACCATAAAATTTAATTTGGGACTTGAAGAAAGCAACTGGTTTCGAAGTGCTGGTGCCTTTATAGCAGAACAGTCTTGGGGTCTTTTATAACGACAGTCTTGGGGAGACATTCTCATATATGTATAGACACATTTATGAACATTAATTTTCAACTTTGAAAGAGCACATTTCGTCGAGGTGCCGGCATTTTTATTTTGGGGTACCTTCAGGATAGCGAATAATCGCCTGATTTCATTAGGGTGCTGGCATCTTTAGTTACAAGGCAGACGTAGAGTCATCGGTGCCACGGGAAATTTTCGGAATTAACAATTACACCATCCACTTCTGCTCCTATGAGCGTAAGTGAAGACGATGGTGGATAAGACCTAAGTATTTGAATTTTATAAAACAGAACATGGAGAGATATGATGTTATTTTGATTTAGTTATTGTCATTGTACATGAAATCTTTAAGAGACGTGCAGTTTGGACAGCCGCAGTGTGAAACAAAATTTAATCTATTCTTGTGGCTATTTTTTTAAAAGGATTTATTTCTTATAGCGGTCGATTAAATAAATTAATATTTTGGGCATGTTCTTCTCGAAGTACAGTAGATCTTGCTTAATACGATCACGTTTGTCCACGATCATTTAGTTAACATTAATCGAAAGGCAACCTTAACGATGAGAAACAGTATCTTTCAAAACACTAAAACGCGAATGGAATCGGTACTAATTTAATATAAATACAGCCAGAAACATAAAAAGACACATACAGAGCATTTCAGTTAGGTAACTACAAAACTTCTCATAATGTCTTTAACCTTTTCACTTCCAATGGGTTATATAAGTCCCAGTAGATATTTAAAGAACCCTAAAGGTATATGGTTATTATATGGTAGACATACACTACCACTACCATATGGTGGACCACCACTAGAATATGGTACCATACCACTACAGTATAATATCATCTAGTTCCAAGTTGTTGAATATAGGAGATCACTTACAAATCGAAGCGTCCACTTAGAAGAACGTGTCACAGTTGTACCAAGAAAAAACAAGAGAAAAGAACTAAATAAATAAATAAATAAAAAATGCGAAAGGTTTCGTATTTTAAATTACGTCCAAAGGGGGGTTTTTTCAACATTTTGTGTGTTACCTTTATTTATTAAATATCATGTTCTTCACACTTAAATCATAAAATTCAGTTCAACAGCAATATCGCAAAACAACTGTAAAATGAGCCTATCTTTAGAATTTCCGATACACAGTCTCGCGCGCTAGAGATAAAAATGTCTTTTCTGTACAACGTTGCCATAGCTCGCTTTAAAAACCTTGAGATTGTTAATCAAAAATTCGTTAAAATTTTACAAAAGATGAAATCGATAATAAAACAAATTACAAATTTCGGCTTCCAGATTCCCATATTCGCAGGAGGTTTACTTTATTCAGAATTAGATGGCTCTAGGTAACGTCGTTTTATCACAATGCAGGAAACATACATACATTTATGCAGATTCTTCATTATTTATTTTCTTTAAACGTAACACAGGGTGATAATTTTCGTTGGCAACAATTTGAAAAGTGAAAGAACGCAAAATGCCAAAACGAAATTAACAGTCCTTCTGGGCAAATTGCCCCTTTCGTCTAACATTTTATGTGGCATGTAATCTACCCACTAGGCAAAAAATGTTTTACTTCTTATCACTCATAAGTTATGAAAATAAAAATAGTTTTTTTTTTCTTTTATGTATCAACAATTTAATAATAATGGGGCACATATGCCCCGCCATTACAACGCAGTGGTCCATATCTGTCCCAGGCCCCTGGAGTTATCACATTTTAAAAGAGAAGATAAAAAAGGAAATCAGTTGGAACAAACAAATAAATTTAGATTGAAATAGTTAATGAAAAAGTTTATTTATGAATGATTCATAACATTTCAGGATGTCGTTTGATCGATGCTACTCCTAATCTCAGTACTTGGAGGCCATCCCTGATTGGAAAAGAACATGCCAATGGTAAAATTTTAAATTAGGCAAAATAGTAACCTTAGTTGTACATAGATATGTTCAGGCAAAAATATTCTGCAGAATTTTTCGTTGCTCCGCTCAAAATCGAGGTTATTGAAAATCTACATAAAACTACGGATTCTATTTTGCCTATTTTTAAACGTTTGGCTGAACTTGAAGTCAAGATGCTTGATGGCATAATCCCTTAAACCGTTCCTCTGTAACTTGGCAGTTTTTATAATGCATTTTAAACTTATTTGTCGACGTTACTTCAGTTTAAAAAATTTACTAGCCCAAAGGGGGAATTTGCCCAGAAGGGCTATTAATTTCGTTTTGGCATTTTGCGGTGATTCACTATAAACAGCGAAGCGCTTTTTAAATTGTTGCCACCAGATATTAGAGCCCTGTGTTATATTTAAAGAAATAAAATAACGAAGAATCTGCATCAATGTATGTATGTTTCTCGCATTGGGATAAAACAGGGGTACCTAGAGCCATTAAATATTGAATAACGTAATCCTCCTGCGAATATGGTCATCTGGAAGCCCAAAATTGAAATTTGGAATTTGTTTCAGTATCCATTTCGTATTTTATAAAACTTTAACGAATTTTTTATTCAGAAGCTGAACGATTTCAAAGCGAGTCATGGCAACGTTGTACAGAAAAAAAACATTTTTTCTCCAGCGCGTGAGACTGTATCAGAAATTCTAAAGATACGCTCATTTTAAAATAATTTTCCGCTATTGCTGTTGAACTGAATTTTATGGTTTAAGTGCGAAGAACATGATATTTAATAAGAAAAGGTAACACACAAAACGTTAAAAAAGCTCCCCTTTGGGCGTAATTTAAAATCTGAAACCTTTCAGATTTTCATTTTTTCATTTTTGATTTTAGTTTAACCGTTGAGCGGGCTTCCTTCCAACCTAAGAGAGCGGCCAAACGGAATAATGTCCGATCAGTGGAAGGAAAATCTATATTTAGATAGCAGAAACAAATAATTACAGTGTAGGGATTTATATTATTGTAACTAACAAATTGAAAAAAGTTGAAACTTTTTTGTAAGCCTTCATTCCCCTAATTTTCAGTGCCAGAATCGTTAAATGTTGTAGCGCGCTTGAAGGAATGCAAATTTCAAGGAAGTATTTAAAAGCTGAGTGTCGATAGGAGAAAAGAGAGTTAGGCTTTGGCCGCTACCTCTGCCGCAGATACATTTGCTTATTCCTCGTTCAAGTGGCTTAAATGCATTTACTTGCTGCCACTGGTTTTCGAAGAAGGTTTAAGTTACGGGATCTCGCTGAGCCCTGTAGGTAGTTCTGTCACTTGTTAATATCTTCAACTTTAAGTTTCATTATCTGATTTTCAATTACCGCCCAAGCAGAGGCGAAGTTTGTTAGCGTCGAGTTGACGCATTGTAAATTTTCAAAGATTTAATAAAGGGTACTTTAAACCCTTCTCTTGTGTAGTTTCCTGCTACTCCAGTTTCAGACAGAAGTTCATATGTTCTACTGTACAACAGTAGCGAGGTTTGTTACACTGACAACTTTGCACGTAGTGCTACAGATTATATATGTATTATATTCAGACTCGGAAGCCATGACCAGGAGCAGGAGGAGAATGACTTGGAAATTGGAAGGCAAATGCAGATTAAGTCTTCAGTTTTATTTTCAGCAAATTGTTACGGCTACACACAAGTTGGCACATTAAATGTGCCTGTTCCAAAAGGCTTATATTTTTGATAATTTTGTAGCAAGAAAGCAGAGCAGACAGACAGCAGTGTAGCTAAGCCAGAACGTGGAAAGCAAACGCGTTATGTTCAGGATGAAATCTCAAGTCAGTTTTGGTTCTCAAAGCATTCTGATTGGATGGTTAATATTGCGGTCAAATTATTATTGGCTGTTAAGAGTGTTAGTTCCGTTTACATCACCAGAATTACGTAAGAATCATTTGACATAGATTTTCTCGAAATGACGCAGTGCCAATAGATGTAGCTATTTTTGGAATAGAGGAGGGAAATTAATTTACGCTGCTAATTTAATCTTTTAAATATAATTTTTCTTACATATCCCCCCCTTCAAAAAGAAAAAGGCGTAGCGACAGAGAAACCTTTTTAAAGAAAAAGCGTTAAAGCACTAGCAAAAAAAAAAAAAAAAAAAAAAAAAAAAAAAAAAAAAAAGATCCTATAAAGTATCATTTATAAATATCAATTTTTTAAAATAAATTCTTAATTTTAGAGTCCTATTGAATTTTTCAGCATTTCAGCCCAAAAGTCTTTGTTTGAGAGTTCCCATAATCATAATTCTTCAGGGAAGGTTCTTATTGTCACAAAATATCACAAATAAAACCTTTTAGAACAGGCACATTTAATGTGCCGACTTGTATGTAGCCGTAAGAATTTTCTGAAAATAAAACTGAAGACTTAATCTGCATTCGCCTCCCAATTTCCTAATCATTCTCCTCCTGCTCCTGGTCATGGCTTCTGAGTCTGAATATATTACATCTGAGTATGTAAAATATAAAAAAATACGATGGTTTTGCTTTTCGCGAACACGCAACCTTTCATTAACTTTCTGCAATTCAGGATCTTCCCCTAGACCAGTACCTTCTAGAATTCGCTAGCCTATTACGTAACCGCTACTATAAATAAAGAAGGCGCGCCATTTTGCGTCAGAAGAAGCTCGCTTCTCCTGTGCTATACATCTCGCTGCTGCTTGATCTATCTTTCCTTTGTTAGAAATAGTAATGACGCATAAAGTTTAACTTTCATCAGTCGTAATTGGTTTAAACTACTATTAAATGACTGTGATATTTCGGCATCAAAGTTCAGTCATGGTTTTTTCTGAGTGGTAAGGCTAATCCAAATGAAGAGGGAAGTTGATTTAGATTTTAATGGTACATCTTTATTGCATAGCTTTAATTCAATTTTTAACGTAGATCATGCTTTACTTCATGTGAAATTCTCTAAGTCACATATTCATTAGTAGTTTAAACCAATTACGACTAAAGTTAAACATTATGCGTCATTACTATTTCTAACAAAGGAAAGGTAGATCAAGCAGCAGCGAGATGTATAACAACGAAGAAGAGACGAGCTTCTTCTGACGCAAAATGGCGCTTCCAGAAAATCTAAAATTCTTCTAAAAAATCCAGAGAAACTAAGCTTCGCAACAACAAAAATAACGTCTTCTTTTATTACTGCGAATTAAATCATGCTGAATCCAATCTGAAATTTATTCGAGGAAATAAGTGTTTAAGATTTACTTCGCAATTTTTAATATAGATATTTTGAGTTTTTATGTATTTTGTCCTTGTCGCGAAGTGAAAACTGAATTATTTTAATGAGAAATACTGAATCCTCCGTGAAAAACTGTTTCTCTCTCTCTTTTTTATTTGTTTAATTTCTTTTATACATCATTGTAGATTTATTATAGTATTTGAATAGATCGTGTGGCAACGATTAGATATTTCTTCAGATGATATAATATTTTTGCATTCTGAGTTAATTAATGAATGAAATGTTAAGTGAAACTAGCGCCAGAGTTTCGATACGGTAAATAAATATAGTGAATTTTAGAGTGCATTGATTCTATTGTGGTTAATGCGCTATCGATGCAGTGGATTTAATTCAGTCCACTATGTTTAAATGAAATGCAAGAAAGAATGTGTGTAATTTAATGTTCTTTACAAGGAAGTCATGTGGTGTACACATCAGATTTTGTTTTCTACAGGGCCGTGATCCTTCTGGATAGCCGAATGGAAATTCGAGAACCCATACTAGAGCCACTGAAACTGCGGTTGGATATCAAAAGAGCTCTTAAACCATATCCCAAAGACGGCTTGTTATATCAAGTAAACGGAAGCATGGATCTCATTAAAGTAATTTTTGCTTTTTCATTTTTGCACTCAGGCAGTTTGCTGTGATATAATATTGAATTATTATTTTGTTTTCCCTCCAACCTTGTGTATTTTCTTCCTGTTAGACTGTTAACACTAAACTTTTTTTTATCTAATTATTTAATTTTTATATGTTGATACATATATACTAGCGGAACTACCCGATGCTTGTTCGTTAGATTGAGAGTAATGTATCTAGCAACAGAGAGAACGATACCTCTGCAATCCTTCTTTAATAACGATGCAAAAAATACGATTCATAGTCGTACATTTTTCACTCTGATGCGATATGGAACCCACATAAAAAACAAACTAATTCTCTCTCATTATATCAGCAACAATGGCACGCAGGTTTTAACGATTTTCGTCTTTTTCATCAATTGGTCATAAAATCTAAAGTTCCATCCAATATTAAACGTATATTCAATTTTAGTGGATTAAGTGGCAAAAAATGGATCATAATTTGATCAGAAATCCGTAACGCGAACAAACAAACAAACAGGCATTTTTCTTTATATGTGGAGATTTTGTAAAACTTAAAAATTTTTGAATAACAAATTCTACGATTCGAAAGCGACCAGTAGCAACATTTTTCGAAATAAAGCATTTTTATCTCCAACGCGCGAGACTGTTGCCACTCGGAGAAATGAGTGCGAAAATGAGTATTTTCAGAGTTTTTAATTATTATCTCGGTTGATTAAAGTCGTACGAAGATGAGAATAGTCGAAATGGCTTCACATAAATTTTTTGAATAGGGACCAATATATTTAATTTTGGCAATGCTGTTTTTATTTCATCATAAAACTTCCTCCTCAGTTTTCAAAGCCCTTACTTAAAGTTCTTCTTTTTCTTCTTCAGTGGTCAAGACAGCCCAGGTTGCCTTCCTCAGAATCAAATTCCAAGCTCTTCTATTCCTGGCCATGAACATCCAATTGGTTATTTTTAAAATTCTTAACTCCTTAATCTACAGTGACGGGCATAGCCCGCGTACGATGGTCGGGCCAAACATAATTTTCACGGGCATAGCCCGCGTACGGTGATCGGGCCAGAAGTGAATATTACGTGGAATATTTGATACGCAATTACAGTCTGATGCAATAATTGTGGTAGACGCAAGTATTATAAAATTTTTATTTGTACAAAACTCCAAAATACAAAATTAGTACTCTGTAACGGTATGATATATTTCAAAGCATTCTGGTACATGGAACGGAACTTTACACTTTTTACACTCGTGTTCTATGTGGATTTTCTCGTACTCGATTTGCATACTGATTCGTTTCGGTTACAATATGTTCCAAAATATGTCATCAAATATTAGATTAAATGTATCAAATTCTCCTCTATTTCCTCCTGATTGACATAAGGCTTCCTCTCTTATGCCAGAAGTCATCGTATAGTCCCAGATTTCTGGACTATTTCTTATTTCTTTCCAAAGCCAGGACTCTGATAGTTGATCGTCATTGGATGTATCATCAATAATTATTCGCCTATACTTTCTTCGAAAATTACATAATTCGTCATGTTTACGATTGCCCGGATTAGTGTGTTACACAAGTCGTGCAAATGTCCCGAACGCTGCGCGACCTCGTATACAATTTCTGCCCAACATCTTCGAATCTAAATCGTAGGTTAAGGGGTTAAGTCTGTTTCCAAACAGTCGAGCCACCTAAGTTTAGGTCTCCCTGTTTTTCGGGTGCGGAATGGTCTCGCCGAGAAGATCTTTTTAGTTACTCGATTTTCATCCATTCTGCACAGGTGTTCTGCCCATTTAATTCTCTGAATCCTTATATATTTTACTATATCTATTTTTTTAAAGGATTTATAGAGTTCAGAGTTACTTCTTCTTCTCCAGATATTGTTACATTTTATGCCACCAAAAATACTTCTCCAAATTTTTCTTTCAAAGGCAGAAATGATACTTTTAGCTTTTTCTGTCACTGCCCAGGTCTCAGCAAAGTATATAAGAATGGATCTGATTAAGCTTTTGTAAATTAAAATCTTCGTTTTTCTGCTAGTGAAGTTAGACTTCAATTATTTTTTGAGACCGAAAAAACATCGGTTAGCATCTGTGACACTGCTACGGATCTCGGGCATTAAATCATTGAGAGTATTAAATTCTGATCCTAAATATTTAAATTTGTAATTCCCAATTTCAAAATAGGGACTGCTGTTATTATCACATGGCTTGTATTTAGTTTTATTTTGGTTGATTGCTTAGATGCATTTTCCTGGCTACAGCCTTTAGAGATGTAAAGTAGTGACTCGGGAATGCGTGCGACTATGGCCCTTTGAAGTTATTCTGAAGTTAAAATTGAATAAATACTTCGTGTTTCTTTGAAGATAATTTTGGTAGCTTATTAACGAGTAATAATTGCTTTAAGCGGGGTATAACTTCACTAGGCGATGGTTGGCCATTAAACCTGCCAAGACCTCAAATCTGGCTAAAGAGACTTTCAACTGCATCCTGAGTCCATCTAAAGGTTAAAATATATTTAGCGTCATACGATGATTTCAAATCCTGGTGTAGGCTAAAAACAGAAATTATTATTCTTTTTTGTAAGGGCAGTATGTTAGGTTTTCTCTGAACTTTTATTACATTAATGACTTTCTTAAATAATTTCAAAACTTGAATTTGTTTCTCATGATGTTCATTTAATCTAATTAAACTGAATTCTACTTTAAGTACAGAGTGTTTATAAAGTTCCGGACCCATTTTGATGTTTAATAACTCATAAAATAATGAAGATATAAACAAACTTATGACATTTATTGATGGAATAAATTATATATTTTCCTTTTCAGGTTTGAATATCTTTACGTTTGTAAATATCGTCTGCGCGTATGGTTAATTTCAGATAATTTCATTTTCCAGTCTAAATATCTGTACTTTTCTAAATATCGTCTGCTTATTAATTGCATTTTTCTCTCTTATGTTTTTGTTATCTTTCTGGCATTGTTAATCGCCATAATGTGCGCATATGGGGATCCGAAAACCCCCATGAATACCGAGAGGCACAAAAGGATTCCCGAAAGGTTAATGTGTGGTGTGGACTAATGCGCGACCGAGTCATTGGACCTTTCTTTTTTACAGTCCACAACTAGAAGAGCTTCAGACACATGTCTTTTTGCAACAAGATGGTGCACCACCTCATTGGAGAACCATCGTTCGTGTTTTTTGAATGACAATTTTACAGGAAGATGGATTGGGCGAGGAGGTCCAATTCCTTGGCCACCCAGGTCCCCTGATACAATGCCGCTGGACTTTTTCTTTTGGGGATTTGTAAAAGAAAGAGTTTACAGGAGAACAGTGTCGAACATTGCTGACCTAAAAGCCAGAATGACAACCGCAATAGCCTCTGGATGCCGACATGCTTCCCGGTACCTGGCGTGAAATTGAATATCGACTTCATATTCTCCGTGCGACGTAAGGGGTACACGTGGAAGTTCATTGACAAGGGTCATGAAACTTTTTGAGTCTATCTAACCATTTATGTTATTAATTTTAATCTATCGCTATTATTTTATGAGTTATTAAATATCAAAATGGGTCCGTAACTTTATAAACACCCTGTATTTTAATCTTAGGGAGGTTATACCTTGGTACTATTCATAACATCGAAAAGATCATCCATTAATTCAAAAGAAGTCAGATGGTTTTTCATTTCCTGTGAGATCGAGTGTACACTGCAGAAAAAAGAATGGGACAGTTCTATATCTCCCGTTCTACTGTGCCGATTGACAAAATTGAACTTGCGTTTTTCATTTCTCGAAAGCGCGACTTAAGGTACGCATTAGATTTATATATAGCATTGTTCTAACATAGGTATTTTGACACAAAATCGGACTTTTTCTCAAATAACATACCAACTTTTTTCCATATTTCGATTCTACGACTCAAATTACTCCAAACTACCAAGTTTTCTAAAAATCCCTCGAGTAGTTTTTAAAAATTAGCTCTCAAAATTTGAGTTCCTCAATGTTAATTCAATTTGGTATGTATTCATTAATATCTCTTATTTTTATTAAACTTATTTGATTCTTTCTTACACAGTTCGAAATTTAGGTTCATTCCAAGTAAAATTCCTTCATTTTTTTTAAGATTTATTTTAAAATAATTTTTCTAAATTTTTCGAAAAATTTTGAATTATAACCTATAAAATTTTTACAGTCGTCTTAAAGTAGATGTGTTTCTATACATACCTACAAAAATTAGAGCTTTTTATTCAAAATTTTTGAAGATATACGTGAATTGATATATTGGCGCATTTTAAAATTTGGCGTATTTGTTGAAAGCGATAATGACGAAAATGTGGTTTAAGCACTTTGCTAAAATTATTTGAAAGTAGGAACGATGTGACTTTTTTCCCGCTTATCTACAGTGTGAAAAGATAGGAACGAGGTGCCTTTTTTTCCATTCCGGCATAACGGAAGGGTAAGGAAAATAAACTGAAAAAAATGCGCCAAGATGAATTGTTGAATTTCTCCGTAAATATCGCACCAAATTTTATAAAATTTAATATTTTATAAAATTTGGAGCGATGTTTTGTCTCTCGATTTTCCTTGACCATTAAATAATTCGGTTTTAGTTTGTGACACAATTTAATTTCTCCTGAACCTCTTTAAAACCTCTTTAATAATATCAGCATTTAAAATAATTCCATCTCCCAAAACAAATCCTTTATCTAAAAAATTGTTTCTCAGTAATTTGAGGCAGTGCGCTAAATCTGCAAAAATCCATATTTTTTTCATGTGCAGTACGGGATTCAGAAATTGAAAACTATTAATCGAAATCTGTAGCTGTTTCCACAAAGTAGTAGATTCTCCTAAATCAGATACTATGGCTTTCAATTCTACTCCAGATGATTGAATGAGTGAAAAGAAGTTTTTTCTTCATTGACGTGTTAAATTAAAAAACAAATTAGTTTTTTCTACTGCGAAATGAGACCTTTGACTAAATCAAACTGCACTTTTTCAAAAGTACCAAAAACTTGGTTCAGTTTAGAGTCATAGGAAAATGTTAAATTTATCATAGCAGAATTTCGTCGAAACTGAGAGCGTTTTTAGTACAGAATTCGAATATTTGTATCTTTCCGTCATTAGAGTAATAAGATCACACTGAATTCCTGAACTACATCAAAATTTAGTGCATCATCCCTTTAACGTGCTAGAACTAGGTAAAGGAATTCCCATTTTTACTGCCTTTTACGGAGTAAAAGGGAAGTATTGTAATCGCGAAAAATTTCAGGTATCGTATTTCTACGAAAATATCCATTTTGGCCGCTATCGAATGCAATTTAAAGATGTTTTTGCCTGACGTCTGTACGTACAGAATAAAAAACTCTTTTCCCCCAAAAAATATTATAAAATTGATTTTAAATGAATTCTGAAGAGAATTTTTCGTGGCGTCTGTTCGTATGTGTACGTATCTCGCGTAACTGAAAAACGAGTAGCCTCAGAACGTTGAAATTTTGTATATACTGCTATAACATGTAGATGAGCGCCTCGTATTCTAGTTGCAATCAGCCGCACCAAAAGCATATATATATCCACTCTGTTATTCGGCTCAGTAATCTCAGTTTCTTTATTCTTATATGTTTGTAAATTGTAGATTTTTTGCTTTAGAAATGATTGAATTATATTATTTTTATTTCCCGGTTAAGGTTTTTATGCTTTTAGTAAATCTGCGTGTAATAGTTTTAGAATTATCAACAATTTGAAAGTTGTTTAAGTTCCGCTAAGCCTAATTATTTTTCACATGGCGGCCATGCCTGTTTACATTTGAAACAGCAGAACAGTAGATTTATTGCCAATATAGAGAAAGTAAGTTTCGCAAGAACAAAGATAACACTTTATTTTATTATTGCGAATTAAATGATGCATAATCGATTCTGGAATTTATACGAGGAAATAAGTGTTTAAGATTTACTTCATAATTTTCAATACAGATATTTTGAGTTTTTATGTATTTTTGCCTTGTCGCGAAGTGAAAACTGAATTCATTTAATGAGAAATACTGAACTGTGAAAAACTGTTTCTTTTTTGTTTTGTTTACTTAGTTTCTTTTATACATCGTTTTAGATTTATTGTAGTATTTGAATAGAACGTGTGGCAACGATTAGACCATTCTTAGGATAATATAACTTTGTGCATTCTGAGTTTAAAATGAATGAAATAAATCACTCGGCGAAGTAAATTTAATTCAATCCGATAAGTTTAAATGAAATGCAAGAAAAAATGCATATAATTTAATGTTCCGTACAAGGAAGTCATGTGGTGTTACACATCAGGATTTTTTCTTTCCAAAAATCGTAGTTTTTAGATGACGGAGCTCTTATGGCAATGCAATCTTCACTAGTCCATCTGATTTTTTCTTACTTTGTTGGTAATTCATTAATTTGCGCCTTTGTAAAAAATGTACTTTTCAAATTCTCCGTTATGTGCTGTTTTTTTCCTAAACTTCTCTATTTGAGATTGAAATTTCTCAATTTCTGATACCAGTTTCTTATTAGATGTCGTCTGTCTTCTTTTTCGCTGAGCAAACATTCTAAAACTTTTTTTTTTCGATATTTTTCAATGTTTTAATATAATTTTCAAAATAAGGTCGTTCAGGGACATCTCGACACCTTAAGGGAAAATTATGAATAACTGGTTGACATATAAGTATTTTATCATTTATTTTTACAGAAAATAATTATTCTGTATTAGTAACACATTATGAAAATTTGGCTTACCTGAAAAACATCATAGGTCATATAAATGCAATGAAAAACATAAAAGTCGGATGTCCATTTCTCCCTTAACTGCGGGAGATCTCGACAGGTATCTACGGGGCAGCATGTACAATTCAGAACAATGCCTTTTTTTTTTAAGAAATAAGGACAACGCACTATGGAAAAGAAAGATTGACGGACTAAACACATATTAACAATGCAACAATCTATATCCTCCCTTTTAACTATGTACATTTGTTGCATGTAAACTGGGGTTGATTCCCATTTTGTACACACGTCTCACGGAACCACGTACTACATACACTCTCCAACACATTTCACCCACTTCTGTCCGGCAGTATCATCAAAATAGTACCCGCCGCACTCGCCACAGTAATTTTCACTGTCTTCGAGATCCCTCGAGGTTCTGGGTTGAGTTCCTCCCTGACGTCTAGGTTCATGTGTTGGTGTTTTACTGAGCAGTTGACTCCTGTATTCTGCGGATGTTAGAATGGCTGATTCTTGTTGCTTTTTTTTTCTCCTATTCCGTACAGAGTGGTTCTGTACTACTGGTACAGGGGATAATTCCGAAAATGATGTAGAAGCTGATACAGTAGATGGTGATGATGACCTCTGGAGGCTGTCTTCTTCCTCTACCATAACTGGAATGGTGCCATTTGTAGCAGACATGAGTTCATATTCAAACACATTGTCTTCCAAAATATCGGGATTGTAGTGGTATATTCCACATTTTCGAAAGCCATTGGCAAAATTGCCTGACTCGACTGTCGAGATCTCCCCGTAACCTACTGTCGAAATCTCCCCGAGTTACACATTTCTATGAAAGATGGCAGCACTTCCCCTTTGACTAGCTATGAAAACCTTTTGCGTAGACATCTATGTTCCTGAATGCCTGATCTCACTAGCCACTCATTTGGAACTTGTCAAAAATCAAAGCCGTCATCCCCATTTATCATCGCTACCAAAGCCAATCTTATACTTTATGCTTTGCAAACTATGAAAAACTCACCTGACTGATTATTAATATTTATTTTCTTGATCAATCTCTGACTTTACAACACTTTCGATTCACAATGACGCACTACACTCTTAGGTTATTCCAATACAGTGGTTTCCATACGCGACACCAGGGTGCAGACCACTCTACTAAGAAAATTAAAAGTATCGAGATGTCCCTGAACGACTAGATATTATTTTATTCTTCAAGTTATCAATACATTCTTGTTTATCTTTACACTTAGAGCATTCAGGGATATTTACATTGTCTTTTAAGTTTTATTTCAAAGTCATTCACGTTTGATTTATTATTGTCATCATCAGTTTCGTCTCCCGTTCGCGTAGTCTTTCAAAAGTACTCTGCATTAGTTTTCTTTTCTCTCACCTCCGATTTCTTGTAAAAGAAGACAAGAACCTAAGTATCTGTGGCTCTCATTCAATTTAGGTTTGTGGAAAAAAGAGCCCCAAATTTGCGCTGCTTGCACTGAGAGCGGATACCTTAGCCATCTTGTGGTGTCTTCTCAACTAATCCTCGTCCAAGTGGCACAACTGAACCGAAATTACTAAACTTTACTGTTAAAACTCTAAAAATATAAATTCGGAGATTAAGAAGTAAGCTTTACCCAATGGGCTATATGGATAACATTAACTGAATGATAATACTAAACGACGAGCAAAAAAATGCCTTTCAAAATAGCAATGAAGTCAAACTAATTTTATATAAACACAACCAGAAACACATAAATGGGTACCTTCGCAGAATTTTAATTACGGCCAGCCTTCGTCGGGAAATGCCTAAAGGAAATACCAAACATTAAATTTAAAAAACTGCACAAAATTTTACTCAGCAGAGCAAATTTATGGAAAAAAAAAAAAAAAAAAAAAAACACAAATTTTAATGAAAATTTGTTATATATTTAAAAACAGTACAATGAAATAAGCAATATCCCTTAATACAAATATCAATTATCCTAACAAATAAATTAACCAACGTCCCGTTGCCTCATCTCAACAGACGTCCAGTATCCAAGAGAAACATTCAGTTTAAAAACTGCGCTGAATTATCGCTCTCATTTTTTCCAGTGGCAACAGCGCTGATTTTCAACAGTCCGCAGTGTACAATTGAATGAAAAAATGTTGCCAAAACCCCATTTCTAAAAGAATGAAACTATTCAAAATGATGCGATTTCATCAAAAAAGATAAAATAAAAAACTCTGATTCGAATTTTGAAAAAATCGCTTCGCGGTGCGCATATTTCACAAGTGCACATCTGTGTAGCCACCGAGAGAGTGGCTTCTAGGATGGACCAATGAGCATCCAGTAATATTTCTGTCATGTCACATGACCTTTCGCGTGCTTTGAGATTTAAGCAAGATGGTTGAAAATAATCTGCCACGCAATTTTCTGTAAAAAATAATCAAAGGATCGTCGATTGCTTCTGAAATTTTTCATTGCGAAGTTAGATCAAATATAGGCAATTATGAAGATTTCACTGCCTAGTTGAAATGAATACAAACATGTGTTGGATACTTCGCAAAAATATCGATGTGAAATATTACTTAATAAGTGGTAAATAAGATAAAGAAAGAAATATGTGATAAACGTCTGAGCCCAAATGCAATCTTTACATAAAACTATACGTATGAGAAAAATATTTTCACCAGTCATATATGTAAATAGAAGTCAGCACTTTTTATTGCAGTCTATACGAAAAAGATGTTCTATACTAATAAACAATGCAGAATTTTAACCAAAGTGAAATTTACTAATTTGCATTCGTATACATTTAGTGTGTTAAATTTCACATTTAATAACTGCTCACTCTTAAGTGAACTGTCTATACAAGAAATACTCGTCAAGCAGAATGAATTTATCGTATTCACAACGAGTATATTCAATTTATTCACATATAACTTTTAATTTTAAAAATGGATATAATCAGATCATATGTGTTCTGAATCTTACACTTTAAAAATCAAAAGAATGCACTGATATAAGAAAACACTAGATTAATTGTAACACTTTCAGTCATTCTCATCTCAATTAAAAAAATATACACTTGAATTCTCTTAATCCACATAATATGCTGTTATCATCAGTCAAAATATTAATGCGTGATAAAAATCTCGAAAGTGAAATGTCAGCGATTAATTAAACTCAGAAAACGAAAGCACTACAAGATCTCTACTATTACGCCATATATTTATAACTGCCAAACAAATGCAAATTAAAACGTAAACAACATACTCTCACATGCACGAAGATTTAGCGTCACAAGAGCAATAGCAGCTCATTGGTCCATTTCCGAAACCCCTCCCTCAGTGGCTGCGCAGATGTGCACTTGTGAAATATGCTCGCGGTGCACTGGCTCTTGTCTAGATGCACCTATGTAACCAATTTCGTAGCCCTGGGTCTATTAGCTTACGCGCAGCACCAACAAAAGACACACACACAGACAGACACACAGACAGACACACAGACTCTTTTTTTATATGTGGAGATAACATCTTTTCCATTAAAGTCCATTAGAAATAAAAATTTTATAGATTACAATTCAAAATTTTTTTTCGAAAAATATGTAAAAATGATTTAAAAATACAAATTTTAAATATAAATCATCAAAAATGGCGAATTTTATAGGGAATGAACCTAAATTTTGAAATGTGAAAGGAAGAATCAAATAAGTTTAATTAAAAAAAAAAAAAAAAAAAAAAAAAAAAAAAGATATTAGTTAACATAGACCAAACTCAGAAAAAGTTCGATTTTGTGTCAAAATACCTATGCTAGAACAATGCTATGTATAAATCTAATATATATCCTAAGTCGCGCTTTGAAAGCCTGAAAAACGCAATTTGAATTTCGTTAATCGGTTCACTGTCTCCCTTTTTTTTTTTTTTTTTTTTTTTTCGCTGTGTATAGTATATTCTGAGCACTATATCTGGCACACACATTTATTATCTGACCATGTATTTAAGTCAACTGCAGAGTGACATAAAATAAATTTACGTATATAAAGACCCTTATACGCAGAATTCATGCGTAATGGCAGACCGCACATTGAGTTGAACAGTGTTAAGCGAATTTCGCTTACTGCGCATGCTAGATGGTGTACTTTTGGCGCGGGAAGAAATATTGGCGAATAAGCAACCCTACGCTAGCTTATTCGTGATCTCCATGGCTGTCGAGTGTGTTCGAGTGATGTTTACAACTGCAATGTTGTGGAGCTTTGCTTGTTAGTTATTTTAATTGCACTTGCTTATTTTTCTAATATATGTTTCATTTTAATTTTTCAATAACAGTGCATTTAATATTCGTTAACATATGTTCGTAATAATTCGTCATTTAGATGTAATTTGTTTACATGTTATAATTCAGTAATTGTAAACTGGAGTTTCTCGGTTAGTTTGTTAGCTTATATTCGCGCTTTTATTTTCTCATTTGAGAGCATTTAATAACTAGCATTAAGGAATTGTAAAATTTCTTCAGTGTTATTTCCAAGCACTTTATTATATTCCTCAGTGTTTCTTTATGTATGTACGAATGAAACTTATGGTAAATCCTGAATTGTTTTTACTGCTTAAAAGTATAATGAATAAATTTTCAACTAATATATCCTAAATTTCAGTCAACACTGCTTCACATTACTTCGCAATAATTTCAGCTTTCTTGTTGTTTGAGCAGTACAGCAAAAAATAGTATTTTAACACAGTAATTAATTTAACACGAAGATTTAAACGCCAGATTTGTTTACAATCAGATGGCGGTACATCTACCATATACCGTATTTATCTTCTTTTCAAATCGCGCCAACATAGTAATTACGCCAATTTGTTTTCTAGGCATGCGTGGTATGCGATATTCGTTTAACACTGTTCAACTCAATGTGCGGTCTGCCATTACGCAGAATTCATGCTTATGAATACGCCATAGATCAGGGCTTCTCAGCCGGTACTACGCGTACCACTAGTGGTACGCAAGAGAAAACTAGGTGGTACGCAAAGAAAAAGTATTGTTAACTATTAAATTCAAAAATCTCGTGAAGGAAAAAATAAATTGATAGAAATTTCCTGTGATCGAACTCGAACTGAAGATTTCAAAAATAATACACTTGTTAACTTTTGTC
This sequence comes from Stegodyphus dumicola, assembly GCF_044657685.1. Classification (NCBI taxonomy): domain Eukaryota; kingdom Metazoa; phylum Arthropoda; class Arachnida; order Araneae; family Eresidae; genus Stegodyphus; species Stegodyphus dumicola. The sequence continues at coordinate 1,023,901 of NC_140769.1, read as the reverse complement.
TGAACCGAAAAATAATTTTAAAGGCATTTCAAATAAAGCTATTAAATTTTTATTCCCTTTTTCCACAACCTATTTGTGTGAACAAGGATTTTCTCCTATGTTATATTTAAAAATTAAATACAGAACAAAATTAAAAATGGATCCTAATTTACGGTTAAAACTAAATGAAATAAGACCAGACGCAAAGAAATATGATTCTCTTAAACAGGCTCAAATTTCGCACTAAATTTTAAAATTAAAGTATTATAACTTACATTTTGATAATAAAAATGGTAACCCATTTTTAATGTAAAATATTTTTTATTGATGCGAATTCGAATTTATTGATTCGAAGAACCATGATATTTAATACATGGTTAGTACGAATTACCAATAGGTTGTGTAAATGGCAAATTATATTTATTTTTAATATTTCTATTGAGAAATTGAAAAATAATATCGTTTTTCAGTTTTTCAGTTGAATCATAAGTTTTTCAGTTTTTATTTAGATGGTACGTGTTATTCGAAAGGGTGAGAACCGTTTCGATTCTGTTGACAGATTTTACGCTTACGAATTTTTGTAATTATCAGTTGCTTATTATGTCAACCTAATAATTTGAATAAGGAGTTGGTATTTCTTTTCTCTTCAGGTGAATATTGGACAGAGAGACCTCAGTTCCATGATCGCTATCTACCAAGATAATTATTCCCAGCTCCAATTCTTGGACAACCATAAAACAGGTATTTTTATAGTCTCCAGCAGTAAATCGTTCTTTATTGCGAATAATACATTTTATGAAAAGACTAATAACCTGTGTTAATACTGTATCCATATAAAATGCCCAATTATTATGCTTTTGACAGAAAAACGTATGAAATTGTAATTAAATTTGAAATCGCATGAGAATTCCGATTTCTCATATCTCATTCATACACTTAAAATTCCGCAATTATGTATGGAATACCGATTAAGGTTTGGAATTCTGAGGAAAGGCAGATTCATTTCTCTTTACGAAGTTCAACTACAATTTTACATCCTGAATAATAAATGCGGAGAGTATCCTTGATACAAATACACAAGTAATTGTAAATATATCTAAGCATTTATTTATTTCTCCTGTGTAACTGTGTAAAATTGTAAATTATTTTTTTGGTTGATCTTTACATTACGGTAACTTGGCGATTTTTTGGCGAAAATTTGGCGACCAACTCCCCTACAGCAACCCTCTATTTTTTTTTTCCCCGCCGCCATTTTGTCTTCACGAAGTAAAGACATGTTTCTTTTCTTCTTATCTACTGAACACTTCTTCCAACAATCTACTAGCCGAATTACACTTATGCTAGAAATTTTATCAAACAAAACTGCTTAATCATGACAAATATTCACTGCAAAATTCGGAAAAAGTGCACAATACCATACACCTTACGCATTTTTCAAAATAACACATACACATAAACCATGTACACGCCGACTTATTTTTACTTAAAAAAACATCCCAGAATTGCACAAAAATGGCATTGCGCACACTCTTCACTATATCCATGTACACTGCTTTTTTCTCATAAATTCGAAAAATTTCACGAAAATACATGACAATTTTCTCAATCTTTAAACCCGGTAAAAAGAACATATATGAAATTACCTGATCGCGAAAAAGTATTTACCCTTTACAAATATGAACATTTCCACATATAAAATAAATAAAATATCCAAAAACTTTTACCTCTAAATCATCTATTACATTATACACGTCACCAACGAATTCATACATGAAGCATTACAAATATTTAGTATCAAATATTTAAATTATTTCCATGCACGTTTATTTCAACTTAAACGTAAACCAAATTCCTACAAGCATAAAATTCACAAAATAACTATCATTTCAAAATATCACTGAACCATGTACACGTCGACTTATTTTTACTTAAAAAAACATCCCAGAAATGCACAAAAATGGCATTGCGCACACTCTTCACTATATCCATGTACACTGCTTTTATCTCATAAATTAAAAAAATTTCACGAAAATACATGACAATTTTCTCAATCTTTAAACCCGGTAAAAAGAACATATATGAAATTACATGATCGCGAAAAAGTATTTACCCTTTACAAATATGAACATTTCCACATATAAAATAAATAAATTATCCAAAAACTTTTACCTCTAAATCATCTATTACATTATACACGTCACCAACGAATTCATACATGAAGCATTACAAATATTTATTATCAAATATTTAAATTATTTCCATGCACATTTATTTCAACTTAAACATACACCAAATTCCTACAAGTATAAAATTCACAAAATAACTATCATTTCATTAAAATATAATTAAATTCAAAAACACCACTTAAAATATACATGAGCACATACATTCAATTAATAAAAATTACCTTACAATCCTAAATACTTTAAACTAAATCATTGCTAATAACAATTTTCCCAATAATACCAAATTCCTTTCCACCTTACATTTCCAACAATGCATAAAAATAATTAAAAATACTAACTTACCTAATCTCCTTCAGAATCTTCATTACGTGGCGGATACACTTTTCTTCATTCTCTTTCAGAATCTTTAAAATCATACTTATCTTTCAAAGCAAGATACCAGGTAAAATAAATAACATAATAAAACATGTTTATTTCTCTCTCACACAACCTTAAAAAACATTTCTTACTATCCTTTTCAATACCACTAAATACCCATTTCGAATTCACTTTACTTACGGCCATGGGATCCAAAAATTCACAAACACTATTTCACACAACACAGAATAAAGCCAAATACAAAATTTCCAGATTTTTTCCCGATTTCCCCCCTTTTCCGATTAAAGAACCGTAATTCGTCCATTAATATCACATGACATATCCCATGATCTCTCATTTCCCCCACACAAAATAATGCGTAATCGGAACTCAGTACTGCTCACATTATTACCAAAGTCCCAGGTAGTAACCTTTATCGCCTCCAAAATGTCGCCAAACTACCAGTTACCGTAATGTAAAGATCAACCATTTTTTTTTTTCGATTTCATTAATTATTGTTTTTTTTTTTTTTTTTGTAAACAAAAGCTTACTGTACTGTATTGTACTGCGTACAATTTTTGTCTAAATTTATTTCCTGATTTTTAGCACAAACGAGCTCAGAAGGGCTGCTACTTTCGTTGTGGCATTTTGCGTCGATTCACTATAAACTGCGAATCACTTTTGAAATTGTTGCCACTAAATATTATCGCCCTGCATTATATTTAAAGAAATTAAATAATGAAAAATCTGGCTAATGGTATGTATGCTTCTCGCATCGTGATAAAAGGACGGTAACTGTAGCTATCCAATTTTGAAAAACGTATGTCTCCACCCGAATACGGGCATCTAGAAGCCCGAATTTGGAATTTGTTTTATTATCGATTTCATATTTTGTAAAACATTAATGAATTTTTGATTAACAAACTCAACGATTTCAAAGCGAGCAATCGCAACACTGTACAGGAGAAAAAGCATTTTTATCTCCAGCGCGCGAGACTGTGTATCAGAAATTCTAATGATATGCTCATTTTAAAATTATTTCGAGATATTGCCGTTGAACTGAATTTTATTGTTTAATTCGAAGACCATGATATTTAATAAATAAAGGTAACCCACAAAACGTTAAATAAACACCTTCTTGGGCGTAATGTAAATGCTTTTTTTATTATTTATTTCGTATATATCAAAATTAGTTAAATTCCACAATCATTTTTAAAACGATTATAATATTCGGACTAAAATATAAATTAAAACTGGAATATATTTGTTTTATATTCATCAACCAAGACCCTCTGAAACATCGAGCTACTTTATGTACAAAACCTTCGATCAAAATAAACTTAAGACTTCAAAACTTTATATCTTAGGAACTTTTGATCTATGGAACGTTATTCAACTACAAAACTTTCACTGTATCTTGAACTATTGAAATTCATTAAAATCAAATTGAAATGTATATCAGAATTTAGCTCAACGTAGCATGTAAATGCAAAGAAGACTCTTAATAACTTTCACTGTCATGTAAAAATATTCATTGTAAAAAGGAACTTTTCAATAAATAATTTCCACTGAGTGGGAGTTTTCCGTTAGGTATCACCTTAGGTCGGAAGCCCTTTCAGTATTGCAAAGTATGTGTACAAATCGGGAGTTCGGTAGCCTAAGGAAATACCTTAAAAATTCCACACACAGTGAAGCACCGTGAGCGACCTAAATTAAAAGTTACAATAAAAGACGTTGAATGCTAAAACTGTTAAAATTAATTTAGAAGTCAAACAAAACAAAAAAAAAAAAAAAAAAAAAAGTAAATAAATAAATAAAATAAAAGACAAAAATCTGAAAGATTTCAGATTTTAAATTTCGTCGAAAGGGGCGTATTTTTAACGTTTTGTGTGTTACTTTATTATTAAATATCATGTTCTACGTACTCAAACTATCAAATTCAGTTCAACAGCAATATCGCAAATTAATTTTAAAATGAGCATATCTTTAGAATTTCCGATACACAGTCTCGCGCGCTAGAGAGAGAGAGAGAGAGAGAGAGAGAGAAAAAAAAAAAAGAGTTGCCATGGCTCGATTTGAAATTGTTTAGTTTTTTAATCAAAAATTCGTTGAAGTGTTACAAAATATGAAATCGATATTAAAACAAATTTCAAATTTGTCTTTTAGATGCCCATATTCGCAGTAGGATGACTTCATTTGAAATGTAATGGCTGTAGGTACCGTTGTTTCATCACAACGCAAGAAGCATACTTACACTTATGCAGATTCTTCATTATTTAATTTCTTTAAATATAAGACAGGGCCATAATGTATGGTGGCAATGATTTGAAAAGTGATACAGCCTTTTAAAATTGTCGATGCAAAATGCAAAATGAAATTAATAATCCTTTAAGGTAAATTGCCTCTTTGCTATATAAAAATCAGTGTTATATTTGCAAAATTTTCAAAGGACTAGTTTTGATGGTTTTACCGAACCGTCGTAAGCCTTTAAGGAAATTGTGTTTTAGTTTTCGTTTTTCATCAATAGATGGCGTCAGTAGCTTAAGTCCTGTCCAGCCATTCTTATCTTATGACTCTATTTTATCTCGTTCATTTGAACTTTGGCAGCTGAGGATGGTGGTTCGGTAAAACCATTGAAACTAGTTCTGTGAAAATTTGCAAAATAACGCTGATTAATGAAATTAACGCTGATGGATAGGAATTAGGGTCGTTAACTAGAACAGGAAGTGTTTTTTTGAAAGTGAAATGCTGTATAAGCTATAAAATTGTACGTATTTTACAGAAATTTAATTTTCGGGTCGTTTATTAGCCTATCAATAAAATTCCGAGCTGCATACTCAAGGACCCCATTCCGGATAGGAATTCATGCAGTATTTACAGGATTCCTTGCTAGTGTGGTTTAATTTACATTGGTCAACCTAAGAGAACCTTAAAATTTCACCCTAAAGAACATGTGTTAGAAAAAAGGAAACACAGAAGTTACCTGTTGCCCAGCACTGTTGGTCCGTAAATCGTACTTTTCATTTTTCTGCAGCCAAAATTTTTCAAAAAACATCTTCCATTGGTGAATTAGATTTTCTTGAGGTGTTTCATATTCAAAAGAATCTCTCTGTTCTAGTTAACGACCCTAATTCCTATCCATTTTTGCCTTCAGCCTTTAAGGAAATTATGTTTTAGCTTTCGTTTTTCAGCGATAGATGGCGCCAGTACCTTAACCCCTGTCGGCCCTAAAACCTAAGGGCGGTGGTTCGGTAAAACCATCGAAGCTAGTTCTGTGAAAATTTGCAAATATAACGCTGATATCTGTTGTTTGACTTTTAAATTAATGCGTGTTCGGCGTGTTATTTTACCTTAATTGTTAAACTTGCTAAACTTATTTATTTGTTTGCACAGATGTCTCACCGGATACAGAGAGTGGGCCAGAAGAGTCCGTTCGTAAATTAGAAGTTTTTCTCTTTGCATCTACAGACGTACGCAGGGAAAGCTCTTTTGCTTTCATCATGGAAGGGCTAACGCTGACGCTTTACACCGATGCTGAAGATCTGGTACGTTACGTTATGTTTCTAAACTCAAATATTATATCAGGCGCCGCTTAAGACGATTCTGTTTATTCGGGACGATTTTGATAACATTCTGGTTAATGATGACATTAAAGACAGGAAAAAAAAAAATATCCTTCAAATTAACGATGGAATTTAACCATCTGAACATAAGTATAGCCAGAAAAATATAAATACAATAGAACTCCAGTTATCTGAATCAATTAGGACCGGACTCCTTTCGAATAATCAAGAATTCGGATAATTGGATTTTTTCCGAAGAAAGGATCTACGTACACTTTAATTAATTAATGTATATACTGTGTTCAGTTTTTAAAATGTTTATGCCTTATTTTATCTTTTTCTATAGATGGCGCTGCCGTCGCGCCAGATGTTTAATTCGTAATGTATTTTTTAATTTTGCCGTGTGTTTGTGGCAACAGATTAAATAAAACCAAACGACTAGTATTCGATGCTAAGAAAGAATGAACTCGTGCAAACAATTCTAACAGCTGATAAAGTTAAAATCTTATTTAATTCTTTAAGTTTCTTTACTGTGTGTCAAATTCAAGTATCTCCAGGTAACTGTAAGTCGATGAAAATTCAGTGTAAGCTATTTAATAATTATTAATTATTGAACTTACCCAAGAAACATACTGTATGTTGAAAATTTGAGAAAAAGCTTGTAGGGATCTAAATTAATTTCAACTAACAAGTTAAATTTAATTTTTAAACTTTCCTATAAGCTTTCATTCCCCTAATTGTCAGTGCCATGTGAATAAATTGAATATATTCGTTGTGAATAAGATACATTTATTCTGTTTGAGGAGTATTTCTTGTGTAGACAGTATATTTAAGAGTGAAAAGTTATTAAATGTGAAATATAACACACTAAATGTGTACGAATGCAAATTAGTAAAGTTAGTGAATAAAATTCTGCATTGGGTATTATAGAATATTTTTTTCATGTAGACTTCAAAAAAAGGATGCTGACTTCTATTTACATATATAATTGGTGTAAGTATTTTTCTCATAAGATAGCATTTGGGCTCAGATGTTTATCACATATTTCTTTCTTCATCTTATTAAGTAATATTTCGCATGGATATTTTTGCGGAGTATCCAACATGTGTTTGTATTTATTTCAAATTCTTTCAACCAGGTAGTGAAATCTTCACAATTGCCTATATTTGATCTAACTTTGCAATGAAAATTTTCAGAAGAAATCGACGATGCTTTAATTATTTTGTACAGAAAATTCCATAGCAGAATATTTCCAGCAATCTTGCTTGAATCTTAAAACAGGCGAAAGGTCATGTGACATGTGAGAAATATTACTGGATGCCCATTGGTCCGTCCTAAAAGCCACTCCCTAGGTGGCTACACAGATGTACACTTGTGAAATATGCTCTCGGTCAGTCAGCTGTTTGACTGTTTTCATCCATTTTCGGGCAGCCAAGTCGCGCGTCCGCTCGACAATGAGAAGTTGCGTATGGTCACACTCGGGCTGACGCTCCATCCATTTCGACGCAGTTTCAAAGCTGGCAAACGCTTCACTAGCTGATGGTCCCGTGTCTATTTTAACTTCGACATTAAGATCATCTTCTGTGACACTTTTCACTAAGTTCATCATAATTTAGAGTTTGAAACCCAGGGTCTGACGAATCACACACCATCCATTCTGCTGTCTCCTTAGCACTAACTTCTCAACATCCAGGAATTTTCAAAAAGAATGTTTCTTAATTCCTCAAGTGGCACGTCATCTTCATCTTCTCCTGTCTCTTCTCTTTCCTTTTTTGGACCTTGTTTTCCCTTTCTTTCCTTTTACTTTTCTTCTTCAGTTAATTCTGAAAAATTCTGAAAGCGATTCGGATATTCAGCGGTCCGGATAGTCGCATTTCGGACAATTGGAATTGTACTGTAGTTGCTTTCAAAAGTTTTTTAATTAGAAAAGGATAAAAAATTTCTTTTAACCCTTTCAGTCCCAATTTGTTTGTTGCAGATCAGAAATATTTTCTGCAACATCCATCAGTTCTTTACCGGGAAACGATTTATTACTAAAACAAAAACTTACGTATTACTTCTAGTAATACCACTGGGGGGAAATATATTACTAATATCACTGAACGATATTAGTAATATATCGGTAAACTAAACCACTTATCCCATTGGGACGTATATGACTTTGAACAAATTTTATAAAAAACTAGCAGCTTCGCTGCCAGTGTTCGTCTGGCTTTTAAATGTACCGGAAAAATGCTTAAAGGGAACACCAAACGTTAAATTTAAAAACTGCGTAGAATTTTACTCTGCAGAACAACGTCATAAAAAAAAGTTACTACGTATAACAAAATTACAATGAAATAAGCAATATCCCTTAATACGAATATTAATTATCCTAATAAAAAAATTAAAAAAAAACATGCAAAACTTTTCAATATCTTACAAATAGTGAAATAAGCGAAAAGTAACATAGAAGCAACTCAAAAAACATAAAATTCTGCTCAGAAATTTACTCTGCAGAACAACTTTATAAAAAAAAAATGAATAAAAATATATTATATATATAAAAAAATGACAATGAAGTATGCCAATCTCAAAAACAGTGGCATAAAATATACGATGAAAAATTGTTGCCAAACCCATATTTCTGAAAGAATGAAACTATTCAAAAAGATGCGATTTCGTCAAAAATCTAATAACAACAATAAAAAAGGAAAATGGTTGCCAAAATCACATTTTTAAAGATGTGAGACGTGAGAAGTGTACTCGGAAGCTTCATTTAAAAATTTTTTTAAAATGCAAAATATTATCATTTTTCCGAAATTCCTTTTGTAAAAGCAGTCGCAAGGATGAAAGTTTAACGTGTCCAAAAGTCAAAGAAAAATAAACTGTACCTTTTTTAAAATAAACTTTTTTAGAAAAAATCCCATTGAAAAGGTGTTAAGCTCACTTTGTTAAATAAATTCGTATTTAATCGATTTATTGAAACACGAAATTTATTTTAAGTTCGTAAAATAGCTAAGAGCCTACGTTTCATGACGATGTGAAAATGGAGTGTGTAGAGTAAAATCTCGCTTTTTTATAGCCCATTATGTTTCAAAATGACGCGATTTCGTCAAAAAGCATAAAATTAAAAAAAAAAAAAAAAAAAAAATTCGAATTCGAATGTGCTTCGAGGTGCACTGGCTCTTGTCTAGATGCACCTATGTACCAAATTTCGTAGCCGTGGGTCTATTAGCTTTCGCGCAGCGCGAACGAAAGAGACACACACAGACAGACTCTTTTTTTTTATTATATTGTTGCGTTTTCCTAATTCTTCTGACACCAGTTAAGAACTTTGTTTCCTAAAAAAAAGTAAAGTCGTTACGTAATATTCTTCCATCACGTTCGTACGGGGTTTGTATGGATTTGGAGTGAATAATGACGACACTACTTGATGAAGTATCGAAACACACTTTATTAGCCAGTATTGTCAAGACAGCTCCAAAACACATTTTTAAAGTCATAGATGAACTACTATAAATACGCTCACACGAACAGCGACACAGCCTTCAGGTTATCAGGCTATCACGGTGGAGACAGCTTCCTGAAAAGCACTAGAGTACAACTTCCGACTCTGCTCGGTCGTTCTCGGAACTCCACGGGCTCTCCAGACTCTCCACGCTACAACTCGCGATGCACTCGACGACACACGAGTACAGCTCCCGACTCTTTGGTTCAGTCGTACTCGGAGCTTAACACGCTCTCTCGACGATGCACTAACCGCGATACACTAACAGACTCCTTCGGTGCACTCGACAACCCACTCGGCACTCGCTGCCCGGCAGGCACCTCGATCGACCCCGCAGGGATTGACTCGCTAGACGAGACACCAACTCGTAACTGACTATCTTGCACTCCAGACGAGGCAGTCTGACTCGCCCTTTCCACGAGGCACACACTGAGACACTGCGGACCAGCAGGGTGTATACAGTTTTTGGCTTGTGTTCGAGAACATTCTGGGCTAAACCGGTAAGAATTCGTTCCAGAAGGTTCTCCATCCGTCCATGGCATATCGCCAATTTTGTCGCCAAGTGTGGCAACCCTGCCTTCCCTTGCTTTTTTTATGGCAACCCTAAAAGTGCTTTGCAGGGAAGCCATCTCACGTCGCCTGTACATTTCGTAACAATATCTAGTGAAGAGATATCCAATATACGTCATCATTACATGAATGAAAGATATTCTATAATTACTAATCGAATGTCAACAAACTTTTTTTACACGCACTTTATGCAAAACCAGAAACTAAACAAACCTAAGCACATGCTCACATAATAATAAACACATTCACTAAGCCTCTAGAAGAAGATTTGCACGACAATTTTAGAAATGATGCCTACTTACCAGTGGGACATGGCTATGTAGTAAATTGATGGTGTAATTCCCTCTAGGCTTCCTTAAACATCTACCGGGACTTATATATAACCCATTGGGACTGAAAGGGTTAATATAAAAGTTAATTTATGAACGACTAGCTTTTACCTGCGGCTTCCCTCGCATTGATGTCCTTAAATAAGTTTCATCTCCGCGAGAATTTTAAAAATATACTCCGCGTAAAATTTCAGTAAATACTGGCCTTCTTCAATGCCTATAGGCCGCGGATATTTTGTATTTACGCGGAGTGTATGGCCACGAAATATAGTAAAACTGCTATGTATATTTCCTAATGACTGAAAAATGTTTGTGAAAGAAGAGCCAAAAGATGTAAATCCTGAAGGATTTTAAATAATAAATTGAAGCAAAAATTTATAAACGCTTAATTAATAAATGTTACCCTTTCACATCTTAATTACGTAACCGATCATCATGAAATTTTCAAGAAATATTTTTGTTATAATAGAAAAGGGTTATAGGCTATAAAATGGTTGCGTGGTTTAAGCCACGCACCTGCGCGCGCAAACAAATTTTTGCATCGTTTAAGTTGTCGTTATGAAACTTTCAGCATTTAATTTTTATACAACGACAATCGTTTTTAAGCTATAAAACCTATTATGTAGTTCAAGTTTCAACACATAAGTTACATTTTATAGCTTATCACCTTTTCTAACATATCAAAAATATTTCTTGAAAATTTCATGATGATCGGTTAAGTAATTAAGGCGTGAAAGTGTAACAAACAAACACACGAACAAACTCACAATCGCATTTATAATATTACTTAGGATAACCTTTTCTAATGTATTAAAAATAGTTCTTGAAAATTTCATAATGATCGGTTAAGTAATGAAGGTGAAAGCGTAACAAACAAACAAACTCACATTCGCATTTATAATATTAGGATTTATAAAAGTGTCTGGAAATTATTTGCCCAATGCTAAATGCCTAATCTTAATACTAGGAGGCATACCTCTTTCAAAGGGAGCATGCGAATGTAAAATTTAAAATTACGCAAAAAGATGTTAAATTTAAATGTTCTCTTGTGTTCTCAAGGAAAATGAGGAAAGTATTTTGAAAAATTTTTTTTGCCCCTGAAGAAGAAGGAACCATCCCTGACCGCCTCTCAAAATGGATAGAGTTATTAAAATTCTTCGCCAAGCTAAGTTTTTTTTTTTTTTTTTTTTTTCAACCCTTAATTTTAAATGGTTCATTAAAATCAAAACCAAGCTGTTTTTGGCGATCGATTACTTGGCGACATTTCTCTGTTACTTGCAAAATTTTATAATATACAGGGTGGTTATAATTAAAGTTCTACTTTGAAATGGTCATAAAAGAAAAACTACTGGGCCAAATGTTATCAAGCTTGGTAAACGTGTAAAGGAGATCACAGGTATTTTATTTTTCGCCTGAAAAATTTAGAAAACTAACCACCAGGGTTGGCTGTATGCAATACTGTTAAACGAAATAAGACATCGGTTTAAAATGTGTTTAATCGTTTCTGAAATGTCTTTCAAAGCATGTTCAATGTGGCGTTCTTCATTTTCCGAAGGCAAGTTAAATCGTTTTACTATATTCTTAACAGCAGCTCTTAGCATATCAGGAGGAGTGTTACGGACATGTCGGTGTATCGCATCTTTCAATTCCACCAAATTGTTTAGATTATCACCATAAATAGCGCTTTTGAGATAACCCCATAGCGAATCGTCACAGGGGTTGAGGTCCGGTGACCGGAATGGCCAAGAAGTGGGGAAGTGTTCACCTATAATCCGTTCATTCGTGTAATGTTGCCTAAGTAACACGTATACCAATGTGCGGTGGTATATGTGTCACATAGTTACTTAGGCACATAAAAATCCTACATAAAAGGGTCCTACATTAAAGTCTATCACGAAACGTCTTAACATTGACACTAAGCGAGCTGCAGTCACAGTGCATGTAACAGGTCCAGTTGTCGACTGTTCTTCAAGTAAAAATTGTTCAATTATGAAATTACAGTCATAGCGCACCAAACAGTGACTTTAGGAGAATGCAATGGAACTAGGTAGATAACACGAGGGATTTGTTTGGCCCAAATCCTGCAGTTATGGGTGTTGACATCGCCATTTAGGTAAAAATGGGCCTCATTTGTCTACAGAATGTTTCATGGCCAATGTTTGTCCATTTCGATCCGTGCAAGGAATTCCCAAAGCAAAAGATTTAGGTCAACGTTTCCTTAACACAACGTTTTACCGACCGTTAGCGTTTCAACAGCATACACACGTCCGACCGGCCGCAGATTCTCCCTGTCTTGAAAATTTTTACCGTCTTCTTAAAGTAGACATATTTCTAAGCATACCTGCAAAAAATTACAGTTCGTTATTCAAAACTTTCGAAGATATACGGGAATTTATATATTGGCGAGTTTTGAAATTTGGCATATTTGTTGAAAGATAACGCCAATCCCATCATCTTGAAAATCAAAAACTGTTTACAAACTTTGAACGGTTATTTAGATGTAAAACTGCACTGAATCAAAACTCATGTGGGGCATATTGGAAACGAGAGTGCCGACTGTCTGGCCAAGGAGGCAGTCTCCGATATGGATATCCCCTTTATTGAAATTTCAGGATCTAAACAGATGGCCATCACACGCATGAAGAAATTTTACATTGACAAATGGAAAAATCCTATGAGAAAATTCATCAAAAAATAAAGGATACATGAAAATTATCAGAATTTCTAACAAAATGGCTATTTTTAACAATATTGATTTAAACCAAATTCTTACTGGCCACGGGAGATTTTCCTATTATTTTAAGAGATTCAACTTGCAAGATAAGGAATTTTGTGTTTCTTGTAATGCTACTGGAGACGCGAAACATTTTGTGGAGGCGTGTCATATTTTCACCGATCAGAGTAAGCTTTACAAAATTGATAATGCTTATATATAGTGATAATGTTGATATCAAGGCTTTTATATCTTTTTCACAAGATGTCCTTAAATTTATTAATGCAAATCAAGGTATAATTGGAATTCTGAGCTGATGTTGTCCTTTGTGTTAATTTTTGTTTGCATGTTCGTGAGTGCTTGTTATATGTTTTTCCCTATTTTATATTTGAGTATTATTGTAGTATTATTTGTATTTGAGTATTATTTATATTTAAGTATTTTATTTTATGTTTGAGTATTATTTGTATCTTATTTATATTTTGCATGGTGGTTATTTATTTTGTATCTGATGTTCTTTTGGAGTCGTGCTTTTTTTTTTTTTTTTTTGACCATGAGGCCACTTAATGGCCAGGTGGATCTGAGTTTACCCCCAATATATTACAGATCGTCTAAATAAACTCTCCAGTACCATTTTTTTCGCTCATCGTGAACGGTAAATTTTTTGAATTTACGGTGTGAAAACGTGGGAGTTTACGAAGCAACGCATTTAACGCAAGTGAGCACACTACCGCAATACTAATAATGTAAAATGTACCGCAATGTAATTTTATGCCAGTATTAAAAGAAACAATCAATCTGATAAGAAATGGCTGCGATTTGTTTTGAAAATGAGGCGTAAAAGGTTACCAGAGAGGATATTCGGTTTGGCATCAGTTGTACCAGTATTGGCATCTTTATCTCCTGCGCCGGCAAAACGGAAAAGTACCCTAACAGGCTAAAGGTCGGTAGGCGTTGTCAAAAAACAGCCAATTAATAGGGGATCGGTCAGCAGGCGTCGGCGATGAAAAGCTGATTAATACGTGATCGGTCGGTAAAGTGTTAAGGGTATACAACATGTTAAACTCGTGAAACAAAAGTATGAGTTAGATTCCGACCTATTTTTCGTTTAACAATATTTCATACAGCGCCATTTCCCCCTGGTGGTGAGTTTTTGAACTTTTTTTCTGCGGGAAGTAAATTCCCGCAACCTCCTTTACACGATTACCAATTATGATGATATTTGGTCCAGTAGTTTTCTTTTTATGACCATTTCAAAGTGGAACTTTAACTGTATTTTGGGTACTATTCCGTTTTGAGGATCGTAAAAAAATTGCAGCGAAAATGTATGCGCCAAAGCGCCAAATCTAGCAAACGCGCCCATTTAAACAGCGCGCCAAATCTAGCGTACTCGCTGATTTCAGAGAGCGTAAGTTTATATTGTTTTATATTTAAGACGCCACTGAAATACTAATTTAATTTTTAAATCCTTTTTTGATATCCTATGGATTTAACAATTTGGGAATTGCCCATGACGAAAAGTCTGCAATAGAATTTTGGGTAAAGTGCAGAATCACCCACTGCTTGACGCGTTTTTAAGAATTGCACATATTCGGTATCCATCTACACATCGACCTATTTTCACTTTAAAAAAATCCCAGAATTGCACAAAAATGGCACTGCGCACACCCTTGACTTTATCTATGTACACATCGACCTATTTTCACTTAAAAAGTAAAAGAAAATTGACAAAAATCCAATTTTTTTACGCTTGTAAAAAGCGGCAAACGAATAAGTGGGCTATTCTGCACTTTACCGAGAATTTTTTCAAAGAAAAGGCATCATTTATTATAGAAAATTATATTTGAACTACCAACGAGATGAAATTATGCTTTAGCGATAACTCGGTAGCGAAATAGCGATGCAGACATTCATTCAGTTATGTTTAGCAATTTTTATATAAATTATAATGATGAGCTGAAATAGTTATTTACTCTTATGCTTCCATTGAGTCATGTTTAGCTTTCTTTATATAAATTATAATAATAAAAATGTATTATATGAAATTAACATTTCATCTAAATGAAAACATCAATCTTAGTTATTTACTATGATACTTCCTTTTTTGCGTTAGGGTTGCCGGAATTATTTTTGGCAGCACTGGCATCAACAATAGTTAGGCGATTTTTTAGGGCCCTCAGAACCGAATAGTACCGTATTTTGAATATATCTGGCGACTTTACGTCAGTTTATAAAAATTACTCTACAATATTTTGACCATAAGCTGAATTTTTGATCACGTGAATTGTTGATTACGATTTTTCGCGTTTTCGTGTACAAAGGAGCTGGACTTAGTAAGAATATTCGAATAGATAATAGTAACCTCGATCACAACAAGCGGCGGCTACTGTATTTACAGATTTGTTTGCTAAACATTTTCTGATTCTGTATTGTAATGCTTATAACCGTTTCGTTCTTACAGCATTCAAGTAGTGTTCGGAATCCGGATCAGGCTTTAACATCTTTTACTTTGGATGAAGCGAGTTTTTCACTGGAAACTACGAACGATAAGACCTTAGAACTGAAGTGCTCGTGCCAGGCAGCCACACTTATTGACATTCGAGCACCGAAGAACTCTTCCCTCAGAAAGTACGTAGGATTTTTTTTTTGTTTGTTTGTTAAATAATCAATCATTGTGATTTGACTCTACTTAATTACGTTGGATTTTGTGAAATTCTTTGACTTGTTTTTTGGCTTTGAGTAGCGACGATTTGACTACACAAAGACAAAATAATAAGTCAAAGAACTGCACAAACGCGGCATCCATGCAAACATCGACCTATTTTCACTTAAATAAACGTCGGAGAATTGCACAGACTTACATTGCGCACTCCCTTGACTTTATCCATGTGCACATCGACCTATTTTCACTTTAAAAAAACATCAGAGAATTGCACAAACTTGGAATTGCGCACTCCCTTGACTTTGTTCATGTACACATCGATCTATTTTCACTTAAACAGTCAAAGGAGCACCCAATTCTGCAGTACAGCCAAACAAGAAATACATAATCTCAATAAACTACATTTAAAATAAAACAATAAAATAACATAGAAAAAAGGAAATTCATCTTATGCATCTAAGCGCTGCACAAAGCAAATACCCAGTTACCTTATTTATAAATTACTGCATCTTCAGTCTGTGGCACACAAAATTCCTTAACAGCATCCAAAAACTTCCTAACATTATCTGAACTAGAACACTTTTACCGGCATCGCCACATAAACTCACAAAAATGAGAGTCAAAAATATCCTCCGTAGTACCGATACTTTCCGATGTTAGACCATACGCATTTCCTTCCTATAAACAGGACGCGTAATGGCAAACCGCGCATTGAGTTGATCAATGTTAACGAATTTCGCTTAGTGCGCATGCTCAGTGGCATACCATTCTCGTGGGAGGAAATGAATACTGGCGCCTAAGCATAAGCAACCCTGCACAAAACTGTTCGTCATGTAGATCTTATCGCACTGTTTACAATACTATGAAAATTTGTTTCTGTTTATTGCATTTGTTTATTGCTTCTGTTTAATTTCAGTTTGGTTTTTTTGTGCATTTAATATCAGTAGTGTATATATGCCGGAGCTGGCGCAGAGCCATTTACCCTCCCATAAAAATCCCACCCACTTTTAGAAATGTAATGGCTCTGTTTCACCCATATAATTTTTTAAAACAATGGCTCTCAAAGCCACCATTAAAACCGCACCCACTTTTAGAAAACAATGGCTCTCAAAGCCCCCATTAAAATCGAACCCACTTTTAGAAAACAATGGCTCTCAAATCACCCATAAAAAAACTGAACCCACTCTTAGAAAACAATGGCTCTCCAACCCTCCATTAAAATCGAACCCACTTTTAGAATGTGATGGCTCTCCAACCCTCCATTAAAAATTCCACCCACTTTTCCAAAACGCCGCTTTTACAAACGCCACTTTTCCTCTTCATCGCATGCTTCTTTTGCAAGGGGGCATTCGTCCCCCACATAATCCACTGGCATTCGTCCTCTGCAGTCTTCACGTATGTTTCATATTTATCGGGGACGATCACTGTCATCATATCTGCCTTCACTGTCTGGCAGAGGACACGCACTACAACAACATGTAAAACCGAAACATAAAACAACTCTGGCTCAAATAATAGAGCAAAAGTTGGACACTGAATTGATGTCCAACTTTTGCTCTGAACCTCTATCTTACCACGATGGTAAACAGGTGATGATCTATGAGCCCGGCCTTTACTCTTTGGCTATGCACAGTAGATTACCCCCATCAGTGCACCATTATGTATGGCTTCTAGAGCGTCAAAGGAGAGACAATGGGTAATTGATTAATAATACCTAGTGAATAATAAAAGCATTTAAAGAGATGGATTCTATATCTAAAGATGGAATTGTTACAAGAATTAAACACATTTAGTTCTCTCAATGAGTTCAAGAAAATGAGCGAACTTAATATCAATGAAAAGTATCCGGTTACAGAAATTAGAGAAATAAACACAAAGTATGGTAAAAAAATAATAGTCCATTTACCTGAGTGTGTTGTATCTTTACCGAAGCGATGTGATAACAAAGCATCTGATTATTTAAAGCTCAATGGCATTAAACCTCTTTATTTTGTTTATTTAGGAAGTAAAGATGTCGGGAAAGCCCAACCTGGAAACATGTTTAAATTTGAGCAATAACTTTTTTTTAATGGTTTTAGAGTCATTAAAAAATAAAGTAGGCTTAGTTACACAAAAGAAATCTGGTCATTTTTGATAGAGTGTCATAACCCATATTCTGTACCTTACTATTCTTTTCTTCGTGTAGTATTTGATACATTTGAATAATATATTTTAAAATTAGCGAATGAATTTCAGGATAATTATTATTCATATCTGTTTCTTCTTCAACAGCAGTCAGTAAATGCTGACACATTCTAGCAAGGCCGCACATTCTGCTGTTATTACCTGAGCTATATAAAGCTCTAATATCACCGAATAAGTCATAAATATTTGCCATCTTTACATATAGAATGCATCTCTTTAAATGCTTTTAATATTCACTAGGTTTCATCAGACCCCTCGAAATTTTACGAAACCTTCGTTTGAAATGACTCTGAGATCAGTATATTCATAAGCTGTAGTAATTAACTATGATGACACTCACCAACGACACCAAGGACTCGCTCGCCGAGGTACCTAGAAGAAAGCCAGGAAGGCCCCGCAAGCATGACCGAAGGACCCCGCGGGCACTCTCCCCCATTGGACTAAACTTTGAGCGAACAGCCATTACAACACGCACATACACAGTAAATATAGACGACCTTACCATCATGATAAGATAAGCTATCATACTTTTTCCCAATGTAGAGGTTGGAGGGCGCAGCGCCCTCCAACTTTTTCTCAGTCGCCTGGAGTTGTGGTCTGACTGGACTCACAGGGCTCACAGGCCACCTCTCGCACAACATATATAGGACATACATATATACAACATATATAGGACATATATACAACATATATAGGACAACATAGAGGACATACACTGTAAGACTCTGACGCTTTAGCGTCGGGGATCCCACTTATGAATAACGGTGAATGCTACTCTATTGGTTCAACGGCGAGAGTAAGCTGGAATAACGGTGAATGCTACTCTATTGGTTCAACGGCGAGACTTGTCACTTTCTAATACTACGCATTTAGACGCAGTCAAGGTCGTGACGTATACGATAGAATAAAAAAAAGCACTTATCATTTCCTCAAGCTAGGAACACGTTTCACTCCAAGGTCATTTCATCAGCGTTCGCTTCGATTTTTTTTTTCCCCACGCGGGACGTTGAAAACGGAAACACGATCATAACAAATTGCGGGTAGTTATTTTATTTTTAATGCTACACAGCATTAAAAAATTACTAGGTTTAAGGTTCATTTTCGCTGCTATATCTATATAAATTTCTGTTGCATATGTTAGTTAGAAGGATGCAAATTAGTTTTTTATAGTGCATCTCGTAAAAGGCATTCGATAGTAAATGGTGTTTATAAGTCATCAGATGACAAAAGTCTATCTTATCCTGGTGTTCTAAGATAAACTCTTCGCTAAAGGTTTGATATCTGACAATTCGTTCCCATTCCAGCTGTTCTGCGAATTCCCTCATGAAATCTTCAGTGAGTGTTTGTTGGGAAGAGATAAGAACCATATCGATATAGTCTTTGTGCTTCCGCATGAAGTCTATGCTCAGTACTTGGTAGTGGGAAACTGTTATCCAATGCACTTTTGTTATATGTTTATCGAGGAAAGGTTCTGTCATCTTTTGGTACCTGCAAGCTTGTTCCCAGTCTAAACTATAGGCATATTTGTCCATGAAGGGTTCCGACAATTTCTGGTATTTGGAGATTTCATACCATTCAACTAAACCTTCATGTTTTTCTATAAATGGTTCTGATAACGTCTGATACTGACAAATGACCTTCCAGTTCACCTGATTTGAGAATTCTTCGATGAACTCCTCCGAAAGAGTCGAGTATCGACTCACGAGCGACCAACTTATATTCTGTTGTAATGCCCTGATTTGTCCTTCCAACAAACCGGTCTTCGAAATATCGTTCCAATTTACGTCAGCCATTTATTATAAACACAAAAGAATTTCTACTTTCAAGTATACATAAGTTTTTAGGTCCTTAGTCTTAACGAATACTTGTATCTCTTTATCTTTCTTAATATAGTTTATAAATGATACCTGTTCGGTGTTATAATTGAACTCCCGCAGCATCTTATTACCGTTAAAAATTTGAGCTTCAACCACACTTTCAAGGTAAGTACCATTATTATCTATGAGTGCGAAGAAGGTTATTTTAGCCTTTACACTTTCATTCAATGTCATGAGTGCTCCATTCAGTAAATTATTACTGAACGAAGTAAATGTCACCTTCTGAAATTTTGAGCTGCTGTACCCGCTTTCAGGAGGATCTGCGCATATATAAACACTTTGAGTATATTCCTGTAATTTTTCTTCAGTATGCTTGAATCCTATTTCCAAGCTTTTAAGCTTCTTCGAAGTCTCTGACGAATAATTTTTAAAGCTGTTTACCATAGCATCATTACTTCTCCTAGCTTCCAGCTTTAATTCCTCTATTCTGTTGGTCATAACATCATAAAGTGTCCTAATTTCCAGCTTTAAATCCTCCAATTCTCCGGAAACGAAGGACTTCGTGGTGACATCGTTGGCGTCTACTGGATCTTTACAGTTTTTCAGCACCTTGTATTCCATATCATAATTCCCATCGTTTGTGAGTTTAAACCCTATTCCAGGTGGACCGCGAAGACCCACCGCTTTTCTGGGATAGTATATTCCAAAAGGATACCAAGCCATCTTTATTATTATATAAATAAGTTTTTAATAGATTACAATCTATTAAAATCTAAAAATAATCTCTAAATATTACATCCTTAAAGTATTCAACACTATGATCTTCTTTTCTGCCATATTGAGTTTGCATCTCTTTCTCTCATTCAAAACAAAGTAAAATACATACTTATCATCAGGGCTGCTCTTCAGTCTCCAGTGAAATTCAATCATCAGGTTGCTAACATTTACGTACGGCTCGTGAAAAGATAAGTTGAAGCATATGATTGGATAGAGACTTCTAAAGGTTTCATAGTTGATCAGACATCCGGCTTCGGAAGTGATATTGTTAAGCCCTGCATCTAAGAGAGCGGCGTAGAGTCTCGAATAATCTTTTTTCTCAAAGTCCATAGTATAATTGATGTTTGGCACCCTCACGTTATTGACCATAAGCCAGCAATCAATCATGTTTAAGTTATCGAACAGCATGTTGTTTTGAGAAAAGTTTTCGTTTCTTTTATCATATTGGGGCACAACGTAAAGGCTCATCACTTCATCAGTAGTGGCGGGTATGTTGCATGATCCGCTGCTATTTTCTAAAATGTTGGACTTGACTACTCTAGGTTGCCTCCAGTTAATGTCGATGGATTGGTCCGACAGAATCAGTTTTGTAAACTGACCATCAACAGAAGAATTGAATTTAACATAAGGTAGCCAAAGCGAAAGTTTCTTGACTTGTACTTTATATTTAGGATTAGGTACATTTGTATACAACATGTTCCTATGACTGTTTCTTTGAAACTGAAATTTTACATCAAAGCCTGTAATGACTTTTTCATAATCATTGAGGAAGCCGAAAATGTATTTGAGCGGTATAAATATGTGCACAGACTGACTATCTCGGGTATACATCCATCTTTTGGTAAAACCTTCGTTATGGTCATCATTCACTCTTAAGTTAGTGAAAAAATTTGTCATTGTTGTAGCGTCGGTAAGGGCACCGTTAAACTTGAACGATCCTCTCTCGGTAGAATCGGAGGTATCTATATAGTAAAACATATTGGTCGCTTCCGAAGTTGCATAATCAGGTGTGAAGTTAATTAAACCCATAACCTGTAACATCAAGGATGTGTCATGCACATCTGAATCTATCTCATAGGCACCGATGGTCATGATACTTCTCCTGAGTAAACCTCCACCATTCACCAATGTCACGTTCTCTTCCCCTACAGAATCTCCATTTGCTTTTAGGACTCTGAGTTCTTGGTGAATATATCCTTTGGAGTAGAGAATTTTAGCGTTTGTATCGAGTATGTGAAAGTTATACGTGGCATCTTCACTCGTATCTTGAGTGTTGTGCGTTTCTTTGATTTCTCTATACTCAAAACTTTCTATATCTCTGATGACGTCTTCTGACGTTTGTTTCAACTCCCAAATATTGTTCATCTTTATTATATGCAGTAAAATTATTTTCGCTTCATATTCTTTCCAAGGATAGCTTCTAATTTAGCTTCGTTCACTACTTTTAAACCTGTGCCTCTTTTAATCGTTTTTATTAAGGATTGACTCCAATTTACTATTCACTGCTTGCTGCACCTCTTGTTCAACCTCTTTCTTAGCTAGGTTCAAAAGCTTTCTCCCAAAGAAACCTCGCCCTTGTATCCTCTTGCTTGCTCCGTAAAGTCTATGTCTGTTCATTTATTGTAAGTACAAAAATTTTCTTCACTCCACCAGCAACCTGTAAAGTACCCTTTGATTATTGAGCTCAATAGGTTCACCATCCTGATTGGTCAGACGCATCCTGATCCTATATATGTGGTTACTCTTTGTCTTAAAAAAGATAGGTCTGTCAAAATCTTTAGAGAGCAAACTGCCTGGCTCTTGAGCCGGTGTGAAAGAATGGATAACTTCTGATGCAAATTGGTTCAAATAAGCTCCCTCTATTATATCACAATGGATATGAATATCATCGATGCTTCGAGAAATATTAGCCACATACTTGGCTTCTTGTTTCACTTCTTCGTAAATCTTTGGTTCAAATCCTAAAATCTCATGAAGCTTACTCTTTGATAAATCAAGCTTGTAGTGTTCTTTCAGTTTTATCACAAATCTCTGTCGAGCGAATATCACGCCAAACTGTATGGGAGGACTTTCGTCCTTGAAGTACTGCATCATGTAATCGTTTAGCTCCCCCAGAGTATAATTTCCATCCGGAATAGTTAGATCATACCAAAGGCTTCCATCATAGAATGAAAGCATGTTGTTCTCATAGGCCTTGCAAATGTTGTACCATGAAACCCATAAGGAAAATGATTGCAAAGCAACCCTCTTGATTCTCAGAGGCGTAGCGTATTCGACAGTAAAGTCTTCTGACTTCGGGTAGTCTTTTGAGTTTAATATAAGCAGAGTCATTTTATTATAAGCATTTTATTTTTTTTTATTTTAATGGGCTTTTACCTATTAAAATAACACACATGTTTCATTAAAGTAGCACTTTCTTCTCATTATGATCACTTGGTTCTTGAGTTAGGGAGTATAAGATGTCCCAAGGAGGGTGTCCTCTATTTCTCTTTTTTATGTATGTCATACTGAAGTAGCCACAACGCTCAGATGTGGGTTTCTGCAGGAAGCTTGAATTGTACCGAACTTCTTTGTTTGATGTTCTCAGGTAATGAAATATGTTTGCCGGGATAGTGTCATCCTTTAAAGTAGTACCTTTATATTTGTAGTCTCCGAATGAATCAAAATATTCTACAAAATTATTTTTTGGATCGTTGTAGTAAGCCACCCAATGTGTTCCAGGCCCTGTCGACAAGTCTAAATTAATAATTCCACTTTCAAACTTTCTCATCTTTTTGGGTAGCAAGTCTGATGTGAAGACGCCACGAAATCCTCTCTCACCATTCATGCATTCCTCAATCATTTTGTTCGAGATTCCCAGTTTTGTAGAACGCCTTTCCCCTTTTTTTTCTTTCCCCCGCAACCGGATCCGCTTACTTTATCCATAATCTTTTTGGCTCCCCATCCAGCTGCCCCCGAAAGAGCACCGGTAGCTAAAGTAGTAAGAATGGGAAGAAGAAAAGGCAAGAATCCACCATTTGTCTCCAGTTGTGTTTTGCTGATCTTTATGCGTTTGCCCTTCTTTAGTTGCTCGATCTGTGTTTGTGTAAGATATAGATCATGATTTGGCGCCTTGGAGGTATTGATCTGTAGAGTGACCTCCTCTTTTTTCTTGTGTGCAGTCTTTAACTTGTTGATCTGATGATCAGTCAGATGCACTTTTGTTTTAATGTAGTTACTCATTTATTATATGTAGAGAAAATTTTAGTTAGCTCAAAAACTTTGCGTAGTAGCTTTTTACAAAATCATTAGTTAGCTCACCCTTTTTCAAAAGCGCATCCAACAGAGTAACGATTTTATTGTAGAGCGTTTTACTTTTATTCCCTCCACATCTTTTATCCGTCAGTCGCGAAAGCAGCTCCACCCTATCGATACCCTCGCCTGAATAATAATTTCCATCCCTGAGTGTTTTGAGTGCTTTTGTATAGTTCCTCATCATTTGAATTTTGTAGTCGAACTTGTCCAACTCTTTTCTTAAATAGTTTTTCCTATCTTCATTATCTTCTGCACTGTTCTTCCATTCTTTTTTCATAGGCCCTTTTCTAGTTCCGAATTCTTTATTTCTGTCGTTGGCGCGTTTTATGATTTCATTCAGCTCGCCCTCACTTTTGTTCACTAATTCCGATGGTAGTTCAAAACCCTCTTCCCGAATGAAAGACTCGTCGATATCCTTATTTAAGTTTAAATTATAAATCCTGCGCTCCAAATCTTTTATTCCATAATCCAATTCTGGAATTGTTGTGGACTCTAACGATGGAGAGGATATTTCCTGTATTGCATCCTGAACAGCTTTAAGGTGTTTGTTTCTAGATACTTCCTGCTTAGTCATCTCTTCTGTCACAGGCTTATGAAACTCTGTTAACATTTCTCGAACACCTAATTTTTCTTGAAGCTGCTGCTCGTTTTTTCTTCTAAGATCTTTTTGTAACTCACCCAATCTTTTTTGGGCTAGTATCTGCCCCTTTATCTTTTCAATGCGTTCCTTTTCTAATTGATTCATCTTTATTACTTAGCAAATAAAGTTTTGCCTTAAAGTAAATGTTTTTGCCTTAAAGTAAATATTTTTTGCCTTAAAGCAAATATTTTCACCTTAAATAAAGATATGATTCGAATAAAGAATTACACGCAACCTGAAGAGTTTGCATATGCTGATCAGCATCCTTTGCTACCCAAACATCCCTTCAGACTTTTAATCACCGGACCTTCAGGGTGTGGTAAGACGAACTTGCTTCTTAACTTCATCTACGATTGGTTGAAGTTTGACAATCTCTACGTATGTGCTAAAGACATCTTCGAGCCCAAGTATTCATCTCTACAAGAAACATACACGCAGTTTAATGATATAGAGGAAGATGATATTCATAACCTTAAAAAAATTAAGAAGGTTGATAAAGAAAGGTTTCTAAAAATGTTTCACAAGTTCAAGAAGGATACATTATTCACGTCAGAGTTGGGCGATTTTATTACAGTGGATGACCTTGATCCTAACATTAAGAATCTAGTGGTATTCGATGACTGTGTGACTGAAAAGAAGCAAAAAGTCATTGAGGACCTATTCATAAGAGGTAGAAAGAAAAATGCCTCCATCATCTATATATCGCAATCATATTACTCAACACCCATCAACATACGCAAGAACTGTAACTACTTTATCTTCTTCCGACTCCAGCCAAGAGAGGTTAAAGAAATCCTGCGGGAAATCGATGGTAGTCTCACCAGCGAGGAGTTCAATAGTATGTACAAAAAGTGTGTCACGAAACCTCATGATTTTTTCATGCTTGATTTAGTGAACCCTGAGATGAGGTATAGAAAATGTTTTGATTCTTTAAATAAAGCATGGAACAAAAATTAGAGTCGTGGTTGTACGTATACAGGAAGAGTTACAAATTCTACAGTGATGTTAGTCTGTCTCTGACAGTTGCGAAGTTTCTGTTTGGTACTTCGAGTTTGACTGCTTTCGCTCTGCTTCCCTTAGCATCCTTGAGCATCGTGGCCAGTGTCATAGAGATTATTGATAAATCCTTGCATATCTCTGAACGGAAAGAAGAATACAAGTTTGTCTACAAGTTTTATAAGTCTTTACTAAATGGCTTGAGAGCAAAGACTATTTCGGAGGAGGAAGCATTGATTAAAGAGCAAGAATTTATTAAGGACTTAAAGTACTTCCCCATGGAAAAATATTTGAAGGAGAAAGGCTTGAACGGGTACGGAAAATAATTTTACATTCTTAATAAATGAGTAAGCAAGATAGGAAAAAGAAGGGTGGAGATTTAGTCGGTTGGATGCAAGACAAGCTCAACCCACCAGAAATGCATCTTCCTGGGTATCAATACTGTGGACCTTTTACGAAGCTTTCTAAAAGATTGACTAGGGGGGATCCAGGAGTCAACAGAGTAGATAAAGCATGCAAGAAGCATGACATATCATACAGTCAAACAAAAGACACCAAACAGAGACATGTTGCAGATGAAGAGCTTTTAAAGGATTTAGCCGCCATTGAAAACCCAAACAGCGGTTTTTATCCACTCGGGGAAAAACAAGCAAGGGCTGTTATCCGACCTATCATAAAAGCAAAAAGAGTTTTTGGACTAGGTGCTATTGTGACATATTGCTTGGCCTGTAAAAAGAAGACAGGTACGCTAAAGGCTGAAAATTCGGTAACAAGCAACGGAAGGCCTATTATGAAAGGTATGTGTGAAGAGTGTGGATCAAAGAAAAGCTCTTTTTTAAAGTTGACGGGGTAGCTCAGAACACCCCTAGACTGAGAGACGTGTACTATGATCCTGAAACTGGATATTGCGGCATCAAGGAGCTTCAGAGGAAGACTCGTGTTCCCAGAAAGGACGTCGAAGAGTTCTTACACCAGCAAGATGTTTACACCAAACACAAACCACTTATCCGTAAATTTAATAGAAGGAGAACTTACGTATCACACATTGACGACCAATGGCAGGCAGACTTGTTATTCTTAAAGCCACTATCAAGTGCTAATGATGGCAACATCTACTTACTA
The DNA here is from genome assembly GCF_044657685.1 of Stegodyphus dumicola. NCBI lineage: Eukaryota > Metazoa > Arthropoda > Arachnida > Araneae > Eresidae > Stegodyphus > Stegodyphus dumicola. The sequence goes on along the minus strand of NC_140769.1, from coordinate 997,222 downwards.
ACAGTGATAGACATTTTTAGCAAATATGGTTGGGCTATACCAGTTCGCAGAAAAACGGGAGAAGAAGTCACTATGGCGTTTAAAAAGATCTTTAAGGAAAGAATTCCTCAAAAAATTCAGACAGACAAGGGTACCGAGTTCATTAACAAAGAGACGCAGCGACTGTTTAAAGAGAATAATATTCACTGGTTTACTACTGAAAACGTCGAAATCAAGTGTTCCATAGTGGAACGGTTCAACAGAACTTTAAACGGCAAAATCAGAAAATATTTAGCAGCTAACAATACAAAAAGATACATAGATGCATTGGATCAATTAGTGAAGAATTACAACAACTCATACCACAGAAGTATCAGAATGACACCTGCTGAAGCCAGTCTAGAAGAAAACAGTGGTGAAGTCTACCACAATTTGTTTAAAGAAAAGGTCATACGTAAACCTAAATACCAGGTAGGAGATAAAGTAAGAATATCAATATATAAGTCTACCTTCAGAAGGGGTTATCAAGCAACTTTTACAGAAGAAATATTCGTCATTTCTGAAGTGTTAGAAACCGACCCAATCACTTATAGAGTTAAGGATTTAAATAATGATGAAGTTAAAGGCACTGTTTATGAAAATGAACTAGTAAAGTATGATAAGAAAGACGATGTGTATATGATCGAAAAAGTCATCAAAAAGAAAGGGAACAAGTATCTAGTAAAATGGTTAGGTTATCCTGAGACCAGCTGGATTGATAAGAAAGATTTAGTTTATTTTTAATAGCTGACAAAGGCTATTAAAAATTATCGTTCACTTATTGGGGAAAAACTCCAGTTTAATGTTTCGAAGATAGTTCTGCAGATTTCTTCATTCTGAATCAGCGTCTTCTTGAGTTTAGGTAACTTTAATGGAAGCCCCAAAATATGGATGTCGTAGCCTCTTTTCCGTAACATATGGTATAAGATATAGTCTTTGCTGATTAAGTTTTTACGGTCCGGATACAATTCAACGTATTTATTGATAAAGGATGAAAAATCAACCCCTAGCGCATCATCGAAAAGAAGATTATTCTTATCTAACCATTTAGAAAGGTTCTTCATTCTACTATCCTTCTTAGCTGTCTGCGCCTTTCCACGGTACAAATCTGCTATTTTGATAGGGGGTTTATTGGGGTCATACCTCAGCTCTTCACTACATGCCTGGCAAACGTACCAGCCAACATCATTTTGAATCACATATTTATGCCCACATTCTTGAGATTCAGTTCCTACAGATCCTTTGTCTGAAGAAACTTTCATATCTAGACCTAGCATTCTTATTACTTCGAACACTTCCTCTATATCCATGTTTATTTTAGCAAGTCTTCCTTTTAAATGCTTTTAAATTTGATTGTACCCCTTCAACATTTTAAGCATTTAAAGAAAAGGTTTCTAGTATATAGAAAGACAAAAATGAATCTAGAATCGAAAACCGTCCGACAGTTGAAAGACTACTGTCGGCAACATAATATTCGAGGATACTCGAACCTTAAAAAAGTGGAACTGATCACCCTCATTCAATATCATAACGGTCTTTCCACTTTTCCTTTCCACAATGACTTGTTCAGCATGCCAAAGAAGACCAGAGTGCGTAAGATCAGGTGTTGCGAAAAGTTAATCAAGGAATCAAGCATAAATAAACACGTGCAAACTAAAGCTCACCAAAACTATATGAAAAAGGGGGACTCTGGTTCGAAGGCGGAGAAACCAAAGAAGGCAGCCACCTCCCAGGTGGAACACAGAGATGATTTTGAATATATGCAGGCGCTGCATCACATGACCATCAGCCAACTCCGTGAATTTTGTCGAACGCATGGTATTGCGGGCTATTCCAAGCTAGGAAGGAAGGCGGACATCATAGCATACATAGAAAGCGTATTGTTTAACCGTCACTTCGCATTTGACTCCGACCTGTTTTCAGATTCACTAGAGAGAAGGCTATATACCCCCCATGAAGTTGAGACAGCCTATGAATCTCGTTTGAAGACGTATGATATCCAAAACGAACACAATCTGATGCTTCCCAAAGACTTTCTGAACGATGTTTCATCACAGGTCCGGGGTCTGATCGCTAAACATCTGAAAAGACTGCATGGTCTCAAGGTTAATTTCCAGTTCCTCTGCGACTATCAAAAAGGGGAAGACGGAATGAGGGAAGAAATGGAGATGAACTTTAAAACAACAAATGAAGTCATCTTAGAGTCAACTGATTTGGTAGCTTATTACAGATCGGTTATCCAAAAGTTATTGACAGAAATGGAGGAGTTTGTTGCAAGGGGTTCAGGCTGGACGCTTGCCAGAATTAAAAGCCTTGAGGTGAGGATCAATAAATACAACCCACTGAGAGGCTCATCCTACATTGATTTACCGAAAAGAATTAAAGCTAAAAAAGCCGTCATAAACGTACAAAATGAGGATAATAAGTGTTTCATGTGGGCAATACTCTCTGCACTGCACCCTATGGAAAAAGATGCCCAAAGAGTCACCAAATATAAACCGTATGAGAATGAGCTAAAGTTCGAAGGCATTGAGTTCCCAGTGCAGATGGAAGACAGAGTATTTAACAGGTTCGAGAAGTTGAATGACATATCGGTGAGCATATACTCATACGAAGGTAATGACATTTACCCATTGAGAATCACTAAAAATAAGGAAGACAAACACGTCAATTTGCTGTACACAAGGAATAAAGAAGGAAACAGTCATTACTGTTGGATAAAAGACATGTCGAAATTAATAAGTGCTCAATTAACTAAACATGAGAAAAGAGTATATCCCTGTGAAAGGTGCCTGTTATTTTATCACTCTGAGGAGGACCTTCAAGTTCATGAGACGGATTGTAGGAAGAACACGCCAGTAAAGATTGTAATGCCTAAGGAAGACGAATCTCTGAGGTTCAAAAACTACCAAAGGTCATTGCGAGTACCCTTTGTGATGTATGGAGACTTCGAGTGCTTGACAAACAAGATAAACAGCTGTCATCCCAATGAAGACGCATCCTTCTTGCATAAGTATCAAAAGCACGAGCCTATGAGCTTCACTGTCTACATCAAGTATAAACATGCAGACTACAAGGCACCAATCACGTACAGAGGACCCAATGCCACCAAACTGTTCTTTGATACAGTGAAGGCTGAGGCGCTAGCGATAAAGAACATTTATGATAAGAAGCAACCCATTAAAATGACCACCGAAGATGAAGAGCACTTCCAAAGGACCCATGTTTGCCATATCTGTGGCGGAGACATCAGGAAGAAACCCTCCCCCTATTCACCCAAGGATGAACCAGACTTCCGAAAGGTCATAGATCATGACCATCTTCTTGATCCGGCGAAATGTGAATCGAACTACAGAGGGCCTGCTCACAACCTTTGCAACCTAAAGTACCAAGAGCCTTCGTTCATTCCGGTGTTTATCCACAACCTCTCTGGCTACGACGCCCATCTCTTCATAAAGGAGCTCGGTGGGGAGAAAGGAGACATTGATGTCATTCCGAACAACGAGGAGAGGTACATTTCATTCAGCAAGGAGGTCGGGGCAAAGATGTTAGATGTAGGCGATGGGAAGAAAGTAAAGTTGCCTGGCATAAAGTTGAGGTTTGTCGACTCGTTCAAGTTCATGGCTGCTAGCCTAGACAGTCTTGCGAAGAACGTAAAGGAGTTCAGGGAGACAGCCAAGTACTTCCCCAAGGACAAGCTAGACCTCGTCACCCGAAAAGGCGTCTATCCATACGATTACATGGACTCGTGGGACAAATGCGAAGAGACCAAGCTGCCCCCACAAGAAGACTTTTACAACCAATTGAATGAGTCTCACATAAAGGATGAGGACTACGAGCACGCCAAAAGGGTATGGAGGGCCTTCAACATTAGGACATTGGGTGGATATTCCGATTTGTATGTGAAGACTGATGTACTCATCCTTGCCGACATCATGGAGCACTTTCGAGATGTCTGTCTAAAGACCTATAAGTTGGATCCTGCATGGTACTTCACCGCACCTGGACTCTCCTGGGATGCCATGCTCAAAACCACAGAGGTCGAGTTAGAGCTGTTGACAGACTATGACATGATACTCATGCTAGAAAAGGGGACCAGAGGAGGTGTCTCTCAGTGTTGTAACCGATATGGGAGGGCGAACAACAAGTACATGAAGGACTATGACGAGAACAAGAAGTCCAATTACCTGATGTACCTTGACGCCAACAACCTTTACGGGTGGGCCATGAGTCAATACCTACCGCATGGTGGCTTCAAGTGGAGCACTGTGTCAGATGTGACCCAAGTAGCGGATGACTCAGACACAGGATACATCGTCGATTGCGACCTACAGTACCCAGCCCATCTGCACAACCTCCATTCAGACCTACCTCTAGCACCTGAGAGCAGGATGCCCGATGGCTCAAAACAACCAAAACTACTGACGACCCTCTATGACAAAGAACATTATGTGGTTCATTACAGGGTTTTGAAGCAACTGTTGCAGTTGGGGATGAAGCTCAAAAAGGTGCACAAAGTGTTGGAGTTTCAGCAGTCTCCCTGGTTGAAGAGATACATAGACCTGAACACTGAAATGAGGACCAAGGCAACCAATAACTTTGAGAAAGACTTCTTCAAACTCATGAACAACTCGGTCTTTGGCAAGACGATGGAAAATATCAGGAAGCGACTCGATATCAGACTAGTATGTGATCCCAAGAAAGCGGAGAAGCTCATTGCTAAGCCCAACTTCAAGGGGAGGACCATTTTCGACGAAAGGTTAGCCGCCGTGCATATGAACAAGACGAAAGTGATCTTTAATAAGCCAATATACGTCGGCATGAGTATATTAGATCTATCGAAGCATCTGATGTACGACTTCCATTATAATCTTATGAAGCCTAAATACGGGGACGATATCAAGCTATTGTACATGGACACTGACAGTTACATCTATGACATACAGACCGAGGACTTTTATGAGGATATGAAAGGAATGATTGACTACTTTGATACATCTGACTATGCAGAAGGTAACAGGTATGGAATACCGCGAGTCAATAAAAAGGTATTGGGGAAGATGAAGGATGAAAATGCAGGGAAGATCTTGGAAGAGTTCGTTGGCTTAAGATCTAAGATGTATGCTTGTAAAACTGAAAAAGAGCTAATTAAAAAGTCTAAGGGTGTTAAGAAATGTGTAGTGAAAAATAGGATATCTTTCGGGGACTATAAAAGCTGTTTGTTCTCACAGGAAGTACAGTACAGGACCATGAATCTCATCAGGAGCACAAAGCATGAGATTCATTCCATACAAGTGAATAAGATTGCCCTATCAGGAAAAGATGACAAGCGACACATATTGGAGGATGGTGTTCATACTTTGGCCTTAGGACATTATGCAATAAAAAAATAAACAAATGTAAACTATGGGTGGTATATATTATACATTTTTTTAATAGTTTTCGAACTATTAAAAGAAAAAGGGGGTGCTCGCCGAATGGGGTACCCTTCCGTGTCAGCGACTTTTGCATGTTCGTCCTAAGAGTGGGTTCGATTTTAATGGAGGGTTGGAGAGCCATTGTTTTCTAAGAGTGGGTTCAGTTTTTTTATGGGTGATTTGAGAGCCATTGTTTTCTAAAAGTGGGTTCGATTTTAATGGGGGCTTTGAGAGCCATTGTTTTCTAAAAGTGGGTGCGGTTTTAATGGGGGCTTTGAGAGCCATTGTTTTCTAAAAGTGGGTGCGGTTTTAATGGGGGCTTTGAGAGCCATTGTTTTAAAAAATTATATGGGTGAAACAGAGCCATTACATTTCTAAAAGTGGGTGGGATTTTTATGGGAGGGTAAATGGCTCTGCGCCAGCTCCGGCATATATACACTACTAATATCAACTAACATTACATTTAATATCAGTTGTTAATAATAATTTCTTTGACTTCAATTCAGTGATTTAATCAGGATTTATTCCTTAATTTCTTAAAATATCCTGAAAAGTATAATCAATAAATATTCAGCTAATATATTTTGCAATGTTTTCTGTTTTATAATTTTAAACAAAAATTTGTTAATTTACAATCGGTATTTACACTCTAAGTAATGAAACAACTAACAAATTTTAAAAACCCGAAATGTTTACACCCAGATAACAGAAAATCAACAATATACCGTATTTATCCTCTTTTAAAATTGCGTCAAATTCCCCTCTGGGCATGCACAGAGTGCGAAATTCGTTTAACATTGATCAACTAAATGTGCAGTTTGCCATTACGCAAGCAAGACATTTATAATGGCTACTAAATAAACCTTCATTTACACTTCAGTCAATTAATGCTCTTTTCTCTTTCGTTTCAAATCGTACAGATATTCAAATTAATCTTATAACATTCAGCCATTCTACCGTCTAAACCACAGAACAAGCAATGTACTTCCTAACCAACACACGCCACAAGCACTTACAAATCTTTTCCCATAATTCAAAGTTTACCGCCATCACGCAACCGATTACGTCATAATAGGGTTTCCATAAAATTCAACTACTCAGGTTACCATAAATAAAACAACTTCGCGATAATACAAACGGCACCCTTCAATCTACTCTAATCCGAATTTTTTAATAATCAATGTCATCTTGATTGTGCTGAACAGTTGTCCGTCCATGCGTCGCCACAGACCCCCAATCGATCCCTTGACCATCACTGACCATCATGCATTACAATTCCATTGAGCCCGAGGGGTCAGTACCGATCTCGTTGGGAACTCCCGTTTTAAGTTCTAAGCTTCCAGTCCTGAGCTAATGAATCATTTTTCGTTTTCAGGATATTCCAGTCCTACAGCGGTGACTTTGGCGGCACGACGGGTGTGGCAGGCATCAGCCTCAGCATGCCACCGATGGTGGATCTTACTTATCGACGCACCGCTGGCGGCGATTCGTCAGGTTTGAATCTTTATTACTCTAATTTAGAAGTTCGCTGTTGTTTTATAATTTGAACTGCTCACAGTAATGGCAAGAGTACCGACAGCAGGAATCGGCGGTGATTTCCTGCAACAGTCGGTGACTCTTTACTGTTTACTAAAAAGTAACATTAAAGATTAAAAATTAGTTATTCATATTTTAAAATCTTTTCTGCTTTGTACGCTTACCATTCGATATGGCTTCTTTACAGTGAATGCAGTAGTGGAGAAGATTCGCCTCAATGTGTCAGTTTCGTACCTACTGGGTGTCCTAAAATTTGTGTCAGACGCTCTTCCCGGCAGCCGATTGCCCAGTTCTAGTGCCTTCTTAGATGGAGAGGACGGCCGCAGACGACTTCCATCCGATTGTACTAGTGGATACCACTCCACCATCAGCTCCGACGAAATGAGAGCAATGTCCGTGTCCGTTGTCTTCCGCAAACCTGAAGTCGTCCTCTTTGCCCAGCCGGACACCCCGGATACAGCTGTGCTAGTTCTTAAGGTAAGGATATCATTTCGGAATAAGGTTGCTTGTTTAATGTTAAAATGTATGCAAACTTTTCTTGTAACAGCATGTATACGGGTGTACCGTAAATGTTGCGCAAAACTTTTAGGGTAGGGCACTTTTTAAGGTAGGGCTCATCATCAGGATTCAGAATTGCATAGGAACCAGGAAATGTCAGGGATAAGTGAGTGAGTGAGTGCACCGCTGCGATGACTTCCGACCACGGACATTGAACCAAACATAATTATATACCACTAGCAGCTTCGCTGCCAGCCTTCGTCTGGCTTTTAAATGTAACGGAAAAATGGCTGAAGAGAACACCAAACGTTAAATTTAAAAACTGCATAGAATTTTACTTTGCAGAACAACTTCATAAAAATGTTATTACGTATAACAATATTACAATGAAATAAGCAATATCCCTTAATACAAATATTAATTATCCTAATAAATAAATTAACCAACTTCCCTTTGCAAAATCTTAAGAATTCAAATGGTATAAAGGAGGTTAAAGACTTTGTTTCCTAAAAAAATCATTCAAAACTTTTCAATATCTTAAAGACAGTGAAATGAGCAATAAATAACATAAAAGAATACAAAAAACAAAAAATTCTGAAAAGCAAAGTATAATTAATGATATTTTATTTTATATTTTCAAGACAAAAATTGGCAATAAAATAAGATGTATCTCTTAATACGAATATTAATTATCCTAATAAAAAAAAATCTGATGTGTACACCACATGACTTCCTTGTACGGAATATTAAATTATACGCATTTGTTTCTTGCATTTCTTTTAAACTTATTGGATTTAATTAAATCTACTTCGCCGACAGCGCATAAACCACAATAGAATAAAAGCATTCTTTAAAATTCACTCTATTTGTTTAACACAGCGACACTCTGGCACTAGGTTCACTTAACAGTTTTATATTTCCTTCATATTATAACTCAGAATGCAAAAAATGTATATCATTTAAGGAATTATCTAATCGTTGCTACATGTTCTTTTCAAATACTATAATAAAGCTAGAACGATGGAAAAAAGAAATTAAGCAAACAAAACAAAAATGAAACAGTTTATCACAGACCATTGAGTATTTCTCATTCAATTAATTCAGTTTTCACTTCGTGACAAGACAAAAATACATAAAAGCTCAAAATATCTATATTAAAAATTACTAATTATTAAAAATTAAATTATTAATTATTAAAAATTAAGTAAATCTTAAACACTTATTTCTTCGAAAAAATTCCAGAAAGGATTAAGCATGATTTAATTCGCAATAATAAATGAAGGCGTTATTTTTGTTGTTGCGAAGCTTAGTCTCTCTAGATTGGCAACAAATCTACAATTCTGCTGTTTTAAATGTAAACAAATATGTCCGCCATGTTATTTAAAACTTAACCGCACTCAAACAGCTTTTAAGTTGTTGATAATTGTACAGATATTGCTTCCAGAATTACGAAAGGCATAAAAACCTTAACCGGAAGATAAGAACAACATAATTCAATCATTTTTAAAGAAAAAATGTGCAATTTACAAACATATAAGAGTAAAGAAACTGAGATTACTGTGCAGAGTAACAGAGTGGATATATATATAATTACAGTATTTATATACGTTTGGTGCGGCCGATTGCAACCAAAATACGAGGTGCACATCTACATGTTATAGCAGTCCTATATACAAAATTTCAACGTTCTGAGGCTACTCGTTTTTGAGTTATGCGAAATACGTATGTGCGCACGCACGTACGTACATACGTTCGTACAGACGCCATGAAAAATTCTCTTCAGAATTAATTTTAAAGCAGTTTTATAATTTTTTTGGAGGAAACGAGTGTTTTATTGTCCTTACGTACAGATATCACGCAAAAACATCGTTAATAGCGGTCAAAATGGATATTTTCGTTGAAATATGCTGCCTGAAACTTTTCGCGATTACAATACTTCCTTTTTACTTCGTACAAGAAAGTAATTAACCAACTTTCCGTTGAAGAAAAAAAATCATGCAAAACTTTTCAGTATCTTACAAATAAAGAAATAAGCAAAAAAATAACATGAAAGCAACTCAAAAAACATAAAATTCCGCGCAGAATTTTACTCTGCAGAACAACTTTATCAAAAAAATCAATAAAAATGTATTATATATATATATATATATATATATATATATATATATAATACATTTTTATTGATTTTAAACCCAAATTTCCAAAAAAAAAGGATGAAACTATTCAAAATGATGCGATTTCATCAAAAATCTATCAACAACAATAAGACAGGAAAATTGTTGCCAAAATCACATTTTTAAAGATGTGAGAAGTGTACTCGAAAGCTTCAATTAAAAAAAAATTTTAAATACATATTATCATTTTTCCAAAATTCTTTTTGTAAAAGCAGTCGCAAGGATGAAAGTTTAACGTGACCAAAAATCAAAGAAAAATAAACTGTACCTTAATAAAAATAAACTTTTTTAGAAAATATCCCGTTGAAAAGGGGTTACGCTCCCTTTGTTAAATAAATCCGTATTGAATCGATTTATTGAAACACGAAATTTATTTTAAGTTCGTAAAATAGCGAAGTGCCTACGTTTCATGACGATGTGAAAATGGAGTGTGTAGAGTAAAATCTCGCTTTCCTATAGCCCATTATGTCTCAAAATGACGCGATTTCGTCACAAAACATAAAATATAAAAAAAAAATCGAATTCGAATTTCGAAAAAATCACTTCGAGGTGCACTGGCTCTTGTTTAGTTGCATCTATGTACCAAATTTCGTAGCCGTGGGTCTATTAGCTTACGCGCAGAGCAAACGAAAGACAACACACACACGCAGACAGACTCTTTCTTTTATTATATGTAGAGATTACGGCGGGGAAGTCTTTAAAGTAACAAGGTTGAATATTACATACTAATAACAGTTTTACATATTGATAACTGCAGACACTAAGCGTTATTCTGGTTATCTGCTTTAAGTTCTGAACATTTGAAACATAATATTGTTCACGGTTGTTTCTACTTAGGCAGTGTCTTGAGATTTTCTCTATTTCATCAAGGGCTACTCTGTGTTTGAGTGTGTAGACGTCCACATTGCCCAGGCACAGTCCGGCTGTTTCTTCAAGTGCCAGGTTCTTATATGTACACAATGGAAGTAATAATGGTCCGTGTCGCCTTCCTCTCCGCATTCGCAGAAAGGAGTATTCCTAAGTCTAAATCTGCTCAGGTATACTCTGAATGGTCCATGACCTGTCAAGAACTGTGTTAAGCTAGCACAGTGGGTCTTTATTTCCATGTTAAATTTTGGCAGAAAGCGAAATGTCCTTCATCCTACCTCTGCCTCTGTCCATCTACTTTGTCAAATTTGTAGCAGACGTGTCAAAGTTGTTCTCTTATAATGAGACCAAGGAAGTTTAGTTGGTCTTTTTAATATATCCGTGCAGTTGGCTGTCAGAGATTAGTGGTAGCAGAGGGAAAAGATGGGAAAAGAAACAAGAGTGATTAAATTTGAAACATTTATTGGACACGAATACAAATGGTGTACGACGGCTTCAATGTTACAAAAGATGCTCAAAGTTTGCACCATCAGACGCCAAACATGCCTGACATCGACGGACCATTTGAATGCAGCGAATTATTTAATCTTTCTGGAGAAGGTTCTTATCGACTTGCTTGAAAAGGATGTTCCAACAAGTGTGAGGTGCAACATGTGATTCCGACATGATGGGGACCCTGCTCATTTTGGACTGGATATTCGTATCCATTTGAACAGATCATCCTCGCATCGATGTGGATTGGGCGTGGTGGATGAATTCCGTGGCCCCCCACGCTCACCGGATTTATCGAGCCTTGATTTCTTTTTGTGGGAAGCCATCAAAAATGACCTGTATCACGATCCTGTTGTGTCTGAAATGGATCTCGTGACAAAACTCGCCTGCGCTTGAGCATGCCCGGCAATCAATGGTTCGTCGTTGTCAGGCATGTTTGGCGTCTGATGGTGCAGACTTCGAGTACCTGTTGTAACATTCCATTTGTATTCATGTTGAATAAATGTTTCAAACGAATCACTGTTTCTTTTCCATCTTCTACCTCTGCTACCATTTACCCCTGACATTTCCGGGCATGGGTTCCTATGCAATTTTTGTATTTTCGATGTGCAGTTAGGTAGTTGGTTGTTCAGCAGCTTTCGATTGCCGAGTTGAAAGACGAGAAGACGACGCTGATACAAATGAAGCTGAAGATTTCTCAATCTTTATTTTCACGCATATCAAATCATCTTAGTAGACATTTATCCAATCATAATGAAATACGATAATTTCTATGTTCACTGACCCCCCAAAAAGTTGTATATCCCCCCGTTCTACGGGGCCGATTGACGAAATTCAACTTGCGTTTTTCATGTCTTGAAAGCGCTACTTAGTATATGTATTGCGCTGTTCTGATATAGGTATTTTGACACAAAATCGGACTTTTTCTGAAACGACATATCAATTGTTTTCCATATTTCAATTCTACGATTCAAAATATGCCAAACTGTCAAGTTTTGTAAAAATTGCGCGAGTAGTTTTTAAAAAATTAGCTCTCAGAATTTTAGCCCCTCAAAGTTTATTGAGTTTGGTATATATTTATAAATATGTCTTTTTTATTAAACTTCTTTGATTCTTCCTTTCATATTTCGAAATTTAGGTTCATTCCAAATACAACTCGCCCATTTTTTATGATTTATTTTTAAAACTTGTAGTTTTGAATATTTTTTTTTTAATTTTTCGAGAAAAAATTTCGAATAAAGTATAAAATTTTTACCATGCTCTTAAAGCAGATGTATTTCTAAACGTACCTGCAAAAAAATTGGAGTTTTTATTCAAAATTTCTGAAGATATACGTGAATTTATGTATTGGCGATAATAACTTCAAATGCGCTGATGTTATAATTAAATTAGTTGCTGTTACATATTTGTTGAAAGCGATAATAACATCAAATGTGGTTTAGGCACTTTGTTAATTATTTGAAAGTAGGAACGAGGTAACCTTTTACCTCTCTTGCATTATGGAACGGAAGGTTGCCATGTGTTCATGTGTTAAGGAGTCCACCAAGGGAATTAATTATTCTTGGTGCAAACTGAAAGAAATGCGCCAAATTAAATTTTTTAATTTCTCCGTAAATTTCGCACTAAAGTTTTTAAAATTTAATATTTAGGCATAGTCTGAGTCGTAGAATCGAAATATGTAAAAAATTGGCATGTTATCTCAGAAAAAGCCCTATTTTGTGTCAAATACCTACGTTAGAACAATGCTATATATAAGTCATATGTATATCCTAAGTCGCGCTTTCGAGACATAAGAAACGTAATTTCAATTTCTTCAGTCGGCCGAGTAGAACGGGATGTATAAAACTTTTTTTTTTTTTTTTTCCCACAGTGCACATTGGTTTTTTAAACGGTATGACTTAGACATTTTAGCAAGTTAAAGCAGCGCGTTGTTGGTAGATCAGAAGTTTGGGAAAAAATGATGACGTCGTTACTTGCTAGATATATTTATGGACCAACAACGGCCGAGCGATAAAATCGCTGAACACTGGTAGTTCGGTCCGAGGTTCGAATCCCGCGAACGGGCTGTCTGCATGGATGTTTTCGTGGTTTTCCCCCTTTCAAATCCTAGAATTTGTCCGTTTGAAGACGAAATAAAAGTAGCATTGTCAGACATTAAATACATTATTCCCGATTCCAGAAATTCGTGGGAAGCCATTTGGACTGCGTACCAATTTCATCAGCCGAGATATTAATTAAAAACTCCGAAAACATTAATTTTCGCACACATTTTTCCGAGTGGCAACAGTCTCGCGTGTTGGAGATAAAAATGCTTTTTATTTCGAAAAATGTTGCTGCTGCTGGCTGTCAAATCCTAGAGTTTGTTAATAAAAAATTTGTAAATTTTACAAAATCTATACATTATAAAGAAGAATGTCTGATTGTGTGTTTGTTTGTTAGCGTTATTGATTTCTGATCAGTTATCATAAATTCTTTGCCACATTTAATCGACTAAAATTGAATATACGTGAAATATTGGATGGAACTTGAGCTTTTACGACCATTTCATTAGAAAGACGAAAATTATTAAAAACTGCGTGCCATTGTTGCTGATATAATGAGAGAGAATTAGCTTATTTTTCTATCGAAATTTTTATGTATGTTCTATAGCGCATCAGTGTGCGAATCGTATTTTTTGCATCGTTATTAGTGAAGGATTGCAGCGGTATCGTTCTCTCTGTTGTTAGATGCATTACTGTCAATCTAACTTTAACTGGCATCGAGGTTCTTCTGCCTGTAGCAAAAAAAGGTAATAATATCTCATTGATTTAATTCTTTTAGAGTTGATCGAATTATTAACATGCCCACAATTTATGGGATCATATGCTCTGTTTTCAATTAGGATGATTTTTGACATCAATTTTCTGTCTATCACAGCACGTATTTTGTCTTCTTGTTGCTTTGTATTCCTTACTTTTCTAAAAGCTTTGAGAATACCACGTATTGTTTTTGAAGAACTCGTAATGTATTGTGTATTTAAATATTTGTGAAAAACATAATAATAACAAACCTAGATTTTCAAAATGGAAACTGGCTAGGATTGACTAAGTGGAAAAGTGGTTATTCACATGTGATGGGTCCAGGACAATTTACTAGCATTAAGAACACTGAAAAGAAAAGAAAAATTGTTGTTTTTCTCCGTGATTCAAAATTTGAATTGCAGAATTGTTTATTTAGTGAATTATGGTTGGCGGGTTTAGCATAATTAGTTGATATTTTTGGAAAGTTGAATAAATTAAATTTAGGATTTCGAGGACAAAGTGTTAATTTGCTTCCCAATTAGAGATAAAATAAATGCAATGATAAAAAAGCTCGAGCTAATAATCAGAGTGTTGTATAATAATATTTTAAGCCTTTTACCAAATTTAGAAAGTTTCTAACCAAAAATAATTTGAAAAAAAAAAAAAAAAATTCTGAAAGCTTTCAGATTTTAAAATTACGTCCAAAGGGATTTTATTTAACGCTTTATGTTTTACCTTTATTTATTAAATATCTTGTTCTACTTACTGAAACTATAAAATTCAGTTCAACAGCAATATCGCAAAATAATTTTAAAATGAGCCTATCTTTAGAATTTCCGATACAGAGTCTCGCGCGCAGAGATAAAAATGATTCCCTCCCCCGTACAGTGTTGCCATTGCTTGCTTTGAAATCGCTTAGTTTTTTAATCAAAAATGCGATGAAGTGTTACGAAATCTGAAATCCATAATAAAACAAATTTCAAACTCCAATTGGCCCACATGCCCATATTCTGTGGAAGATTACGCTATTCAAATTTTGGTGGCTCTAGGTACCGTTGTTTTATCACAAAGCGAGACACATACATACATTTATGCAGATTCTTCATTATTTAATTTATTTAAATGTAACACAGAGCGATAATATATGGTGGCAACGATTTGAAAAGTGATACAGCTTTTTAAAATTTTGCCGCAAAATGCCAAAACAAAATTACTAGTCCTTCAGGGCAAATTGTCCCTTTGGACTAGTAAAAGGAGTAGCATTCGACATTAAAAATCATTGTTTTTCATTGATAAATAATTTCAACATGTACTTTCCCGAAGATTTAAAAAAGAAAATTGGATTGCAAATTCATTTTGTTCCAATGTACACTGCTAAAAAAAAAAAAAAAAAAAAAAAAAAAAAAAAAAATGTGACAGTGCTATATCTCCCGTTCTACTGGGCCGATTGACAAAATTCAAACTGCGTTTTTCATGTCTCGAAAGCGCGACTTAGGATATATATTAGATTTATATATAGCACTATTCTAACATAGGTATTTTGACACAAAATCGGACTTTTTCTGAAATAACATACCAATTTTTTTACATATTTCGATTCTACGACTCAAATTATGCCAGAATACCAAGTTTTGTAAAAATCGTACGAGTAGTTTTTAAAATATTAGCTCTCAAAATTTTAGCTCCTCAATGTTAATTGAATTTGGCAAATATTTATTAATATCTCTTTTTTTTATTAACTTTTTTGGTTTTTTCTCTCACATTTCGAAATTTTGGTTCATTCCAAATAAAATTTACCCATTTTTTGCGTTTTATTTTTTAAATTTCTATTTTTAACTAATTTCTATAAATTTTTCGAAAAAAATTTTGAATTATAACCTATAAAATTTTTACCATCATCTTAAAGTAGGTGTATTTTTAAGCATATCTGCAAAAAATTAGACTTTTTTATTCAAAATTTTCTAAGATATACACAAATTTACATAATTTCGCGTTTTGAAATTTGGCACCTTTTTTTTGAGCGATAATAACGCCAAATGTGGTCTATGGATTTTGTTACACTGAATTGCCACAGCTATTTTTAACCTTAAACTTCAAGTAAAATTTTACGAAGAATTAATTATATGACATTTTTTCCCTCAATGATGCTTAATAAATATTTATTAATACTATATGAAAGGCTTTTTTTTAAATTATAGATGATATTATTCAAATTTTTAACTATTTTTTTTTTTAAATTTCTCTCGTATCTTTTATTTTTTTTAAAAAAAAATTTAAGAGTAAGTTTTTGTAAGAGTAAATTTTTACCTTCGGCGTTTTATCGTCTGCTACTTTACTTCGTTTAAATCGAATTGTCTAAAACTGAGAATTTTCGTTTGATATTTATTTGAATTTTATAACATTAACTGCATAATTTATTTCTAAACAAATTGTTGCTTTTGAAGTGGCTTAAAGAGCGGCTGATACTATCATCCATATTTTTAAAGCACAATATATTTTTATAGAAACATAATATTTAGAATAATCATTTTTTATAAAAGTCAAATTATGATATAAACATACAACCCTCTAGAGACTGAATTAATGGAAGTTCAGTGGTTATGTAGAAATGATCTGCAGCTACTTAATGGCTGGATAAGTCAGCAGATTCTGTGGACAAGTAAGAATAATTATATAAACGACACCAACATTCTGGATTCAATAAACAACGAGGATACGATGTTTACTAAATGAATTTAAGAAGTTTTAAAACATAAAAAATCAACTCATTTTTTTTCCTTAAATGTATTTTTGTGCGTAGCGTATTTTCATTATATCCTTAAAATTCTAATTTAGAATAAATTATTACGGTTATTAATAAATCCTTCTTATAAAGTAATTGCAAATATTTCAAAAAACTTTCTGTCTGAATGCAAACATTTTTCTATGCAAATAATTTTAATTTTATATTAATCAAGATTGCACACCATATTACTTATTTCCACTTCAATTCTTACCGTCAGTTCTAGTAGAATTTACAAATCAATTATATTTAATTAAGGATTGGATTGGATTATTTAATTACGGCAAAGCACACGAGGGCTATCTGCCTAAAGGGAGGGATGCCTTCGTGGAGGACTTTCTAAGGGAAACTGTCTCGTATACACGTTATGCTCGTTACGCATGTGGAAAACCACGAAACCGTCCATGCGGCCAGCCCGTTCGCGGGCTTCGAACCTCGGACTGAACTACCAGTGTTCAGCGTCTTTACCGCTCGGCCGTTGGTGGGCTATTTAATTAAGGAATGACCAACTAAGTTAAGAAACAGCGTACCGTAACAACATTTCAATTATTGGCGCCGTATCTTTCATGTTACTCCCGATTGGCTAGCTACATGATTTTTAATGAGTATTCGGATTTTACTAGTAACTTCACTTGGAAATCGCGCTTAATTTAGGTTAGTTGGTTATTGGAACATAGAAAGAACATGGGAGCTATTTGATTAAGATGCTTTCATAGAGAATCTTTGTAAAGAGAACCTAAAAAACTACGAAAACCAACCATGCAGCCTGGGTTAGACTGAGCAGCAAACAATTAGTATTTAACAATCTTTTTTTTTTTTTTTTCAAATGCTAGGCAACTGATGAGGCTCCAATTAAATCTCCAATTTAATATTTTATTTGTAAATATTTAAAATATTGTTGTATTCTTAGACACAAAAAGCAGAATTTAAGTTTTGTTAACTGGTTAGTAAACTACCAAGCCGTAGTGCAAATGAATATTCAATTTCTTTGGCAATAATTGTATTCACTGAATATTCTTGGAATATGAGCTAAAGAAGGAACGTTCTCGGAAGATTAAAGAAGTGTTTAAATCCAGTGATATTAGGTTTGTCTTACAAGCTCAGGATCAAAACGATTCTGCAATTGGAGTAGTTGACTTGTAAATGGATGTGAATTAAGCAGATGACTTTTAATCTTACGTTATTCAGCCAGAAAACGTATTTCAAATGTTTTGTATTGCATGACAATGCATCTTTTCATTATTCAATAACCAGTCGGAGAACTGCTTGTGTTCCGAAAATAAGTATGTGTACTCAATCGTCCTGCATGTTCTTCAAATTTGTCTTCTTGCGATTTTTTTTCTTTCCCAAAAACTAAAGTTGCCTCTCAAGGGAAAGTTTTTTGACATTGAAGAGACAAAATTAATATGACATCTACTTTTAGAGGCATGTCAAAAACAGATCTCTACAAACCTTCTCTTCCATTACATGTTGTGCAGTCAGACAAAAAGTTACATCAACGTAAATTCTATAATCTATTTTTATTACACTCTGATTACTTTATTAACATACAGTGAATATATACTAAATCTTTTACTTTAGCTTAAGTAATTCGGAATTTTTGACGGAATTGTTGTCGGAACTAGGACTTAAAAGATAAGTCAAATTAAATATTTCGATAACCCAATAAATTCAAGTTCGAAATTTCAATATTTTATTTTCGGAGGGAGGGGAAATGTTTTCAGTTTTGGTCCATTATACTAAGTATATTTGCTTCGATTTTTTATTTTTCCATAAAAGCGAAAATTTTACGCATGGTATACATATAACGCATAGCTTCAAATTAAAATTTAATAATATAGAGAGTGGTTATAATTAGAGTTCCACATTGAAACGGTCATAAAAGGAAAACTACTGGATCAAATGTTATCAAACTTGGAAATCGTGTAAAGGAGGTCATGGGAATTTATTTTCCGCGAAAAAGGAAGTTCGAAACCTCAACACCAGGGGGGGAAATGGCGCTGTATGCAATATTTTTAAACGAAATATGGGTCGGAATCTAACTTAACCTTTTGTTAAACGGGTTTAATATGTTGTATACCCTTAAGAAACTTTGAAGTAGGCAAATTACCATTTAAAGACGTTAAATTCGATAAATGTCGAGTGCGCTATCCCTGTAAGTGAGAATTTCGTCCTTGAAAACCACGAATTAGCGATTAGAAAATGTGAGATCGCAAATCACTCTCACAAGTGCGTACAATCTGGAAATCGTTTTCTTACAGATCGCTAATTTGTAATTTTTTAAGCCTGAATTCGGCACTAAAACATGAAGATACTGATTCAAAACGCTTTTAATCGATTTGGGCCAAAGAAATCTTTCATGTTATCTATCTAGTTCCATTGCATTCTCCTACTGCATTCGATTGCATAACAGTCATTTCACACCGTTTACTGTTGAATGACAGCTAGTTTTATAACAGAACCATTTTTTTCTGAAGAGCAGTCGACAGCTGGACCACTGCGATTGCAGCTCACTTAGAGTCAATATTAAAATGTTTCGTGATACATGAACTGCAGTAACGTGGCATTTTAGGTACTACGATTTTTATGCAGGGCTGGGCACCACCTCAAGAGTGTCGCATAGTTACTTAGGCAACATTTCACGAATGAACGTCTTATAGGCCAACACTTCCCCTCTTCCCACCAGACCTCAACCTCTGTGACTTTTGTCTATGAGGTTATCTCAAAAGCACTGTTTATGGTGATAATCTAAACAATTTGGCAGAAATGAAAAATGTGATACACTGATAACATTCCTCCTGATATGCTATGTGTAACGTGTATACGAGCCAGTTTCCCTTAAAACGTCCTCCACGAAGGCATCCCTACCTTAAGGCAGATAGCCCTCGAGTGCTTTGCCGTAATCTAATAAACCAAACCAAAACCAAACCTGATATGCTAAGAGCTGCTGTTGAGAATGCAGTAACATGATTTAACTTGCTTTCGGAAAATGCTGGATGCTACATTGAACATGCTTTGTAACACGTTTCGGAAAAGATTAAACATTTTAAACCGATGTTTTCATGTCTTATTTCATTTAACAATATCACATACAGTGCCATTTTTCTCTGGTGGTGAGTTTTTGAACTCTTTTTTTTTTTTTTTTTTTTTTTTTTTTTTTTTTTTTTTTCCGGCAGAAAATAAATCTCCATATAACCTCCTTTACACGATTCCTAAGTTTGATAACATTTGGTCCGGGAGTTTTTCTTTTATGACCATTTCAAAGTGGAACTTTAATTATAACCACCATGTAAATTAAACTTTAAATGTTTGACAGTTTGGTTCAAGTCCCAGCTTTTAAAAAAAATATATATATATAAATATAAATTTTTATATTAATCTTCTTAAAAAGAATGTTTTAAGAAGCTAATTTTTCTCTCGTGTTATAGATTGTATAAAAAAATGAGCTTTAATATGATTTAGATTGTTTCAGCCGATATAAGAATCGGGTTACTCGGTGGTACAGAATAAACCCTGCTGGACTGTTTTATTTCTTTGTCATTTAGCAAAAATCTTTTAATTAAAATATTTATCCTTTGGACTTCGCTTTAAACTTTATTTATAGCTAAAATGACTAGAAAATGAAAAGCTGTCTTTAGCTGAAACGCAATTCATATAATTGATATTTTAAAAAATTGACAAGATTGCAAAATGTTTGGAAGTCTAGCAGTCGAAAAATCTTAATTTTCTTGTGTGAGCGCTGAAAATAACTGTAGAAGGAAAGAAGAAAATTAGGGAGAAAAGTAAGCAAAAATTTGCAGGGAAATTTGCCTGTCAGACATACCAAGATGTTCAAAAAGTTGGACGCTTTCGAATATACTTTCAGGATACTTCAAAGAATTTAGGTGTTCAAAGAGAAAACACTTGGACGTGTACACCAGCAAATACCATCAATTGAGCTTGTGTTAACAAAAAAGACAAAACGATATCATTGCAGATTAAAGTGAAGAGCGACTGGTTTTAAACTATATGGTTGTGTAATTTACGTTATAGAACATCATATCGTACCATAAATGGTGAATCCCATGATTTTCTCAGTCGAATTATTTGAAGATTCAGGAGTTTATCCAGTGATGTATGTGGATGTCACCTAAAGATGTTTTTTTTTCCCTTCCTGATGAAACAGCGGCTGAGCGGTAAAGTCGCTGAACACTGGTAGTTCGGTCCGAGGATCGAATCCCGCGAACGGGCTGGCTGCATGGGCGTTTTCGTGGTTTTCTCCATGTGTAACGTGTATGCGAACCAGTTTCCCTTAGAAAGTCCTCCACGAAGGCATCCCTCCCCTTAGGCAGATAGCCGTAGTGTGCTTTGTCATAATAAAATAAACCAAAACCTTTTGATGAAACCAGTCTTTCCTTTCATCTCATACCTTCAAAATGATTAGCCTCTAAAGACTGATAAAGGCTCTGACGAAATACTTCGTGAAGAACTTTCTAAGGGAAACCAGCTATCATACGCGGTACACATGAGAAAATCCATGAAAACGCCCATGCAACCAGCCCGTTTACCGGGGTTCGAACCCCGGAGTAAACTACCAGTGTTCAGCAACTTTACCGCTCGGCCGTTTGTGGGCCTTTATGAAATGGAAGGCGATAACTTTATTTAAAATGATTGTCAGAAATACCAAAATGTTTCGAAAAGTTGGATACTTTTCAATATACTTTCAGAATGCTTAAAGAAAAAGAGAAGAAAAATAAATTTTTTCGTAAAATTTAGTATTCGTATTTTTTTTTTAATTTAAAACTTTTCAATCTTATGATATTTGATTCTTGCGATTTCAAAAATAAAATATTTGACTAAAATATTAATAACATTTTAAGAAACCAAATGTAGGATAAAATTGTATAAAGCAATGGGCACAATGATAAAACTGTTTAAAGCAGTGTATGCAAGTCATCCTAAGTTAAAATATCGGTTATACATCTCTCTTATTTATATATATTTTTTCTGAACGGAACATTGAAAGGCGTGTAAAACTGTGCTTTACTGTATTTTCTCTTTTAATATAGTATGCAGTTTTCAAACGCATCGTAGTCTGGGTTACAAAGTATTCTTCCGAAAGAAACGCAGTTCAAATAAATAAAATCAAATTCTGGAAAATTGATATTAATAAATATATTTAAAATGCTCAGTTCGAAGGAATAAAGAGAAAATTTTAAAACAATTATCTGAAGAGACAATGCAACACAAACAATTAAAATAAAAGTATAAAAATTTAAAAATGACCTAAAATAATAACTATGACGAAAAATATATATAAAGAAAACTATTTGAAAAAAAAATAAATAAAATAAACGCTGCACCTTTATTTACGCAGTTCGAATAGGTAAATAGAAATTTTTAAAACAGTTATTCGAAAAAAAAAAAAAAAAAAAAGCGTGCAACTTAAACAATTAAAATGAAATTCGAAAAAGAAAAAAATTACTTAAAATAATAAGTTATAATTAGAAATATAATATAAAGAATATTATTTGGAAAAAAGGAACGATGGTGACTTTTTTTCCTCTCACGGGAAAGGAAACTAGGTTGCCATATATTAAGAAGTTCGCCAAGTAAAGTATTCTTGGTGCAAACTAACAAAAAAGTGCCAACATAAATTTGTGAATTTCTCCGTAAATTTCGCTCCAAATTTTACAAAATTTCATATTTAGGCGTAATTTGAGTCGTAGAATCGAAATATGTAAAAAAAATTGGTATGTTATTTCAGAAAAAGTCCGATTTTGTGTGAAAATACCTATGTTAGAATAGTGCTATATATAAATCTTATATATATCCTAAGTCGCGCTTTCGAGACATGAAGAACGCAATTTGAATTTTGTCAATCGGCCCAGTAGATCGGCAGATATAGGACTGTCCCTTTTTTTTTTTTTTTTTTTTTTTTTTTGAGCAGTGTACATAAAATTTTATCTCGTGAAGAAGAAGAACACTTGATAGAAATTTCCTGCGATAGAACTAAAAGTGAAGATTTCACAAATAACACACTTGCTAACGTTTCGCTGAACCGAAAAAAGAGTTTAAAGGCATTTTCAATAAAGCAATTAAATTTTTATTGCCTTTTTGCACAACCTGTTTCTGTGAACGAAGATCTTCTTCCATTTTGTTATTTGAAAAACAAATACAGAACAAAATTAAAAGTAGATCCTGGTTTACGGTTAAAGCTAAGTGAAAAAATCTGATGTGTACACCACATAAATTCCTTATACGGAATACTAAATTATACGCAATTTTCTTACCTATCATTTAAACATATTAAATTAACAGTTAACGAAATCTGAATTAAATCTACTTCGTCCATAGCTCATAAATGACATTAGAATAAATGCACTCTTTAAAATTCAGTATATTTGTTTACTATAGAGACATTCTGGCGCTAGGTTCACTTAACAGCGTTACATCTCATTTATTTTTAACTCAGAGTGCACACAAATTATATCATCTGAAGAATTACCACAAGTTCCATTTAAATACTGTCTCGTGATAAATCTAAAACGATGTTTAATAGAAACTAAATAAATAATAAAGAAACAGGTTTTTCACAGACGATTCGGCGCCGCTTACCTAATGAGAATGCGATACTTATTAATTCAGTTCTCACTTCGCGGCAAGGCAAAAATACATGAAAATTCAAAATGTTTTCATTAAAATTTGAAAGATCTAGAAAAACGTAAAACACCAAGTACAAATAAAACAATTAGAAAAAAGTTTTTACAATTAAAATTACAGTTTGTAGGCAGAAACAAGCTAATAACTTGTTTTTGCTTACAAACTGTAATTTCTGCTTGCAAACCAATTTTTAATCTAATAATTAGCATTTGTGAATATTCAATAAAAATAGCTAATATGTTCTGAAAATGACAAAATATATTTTTTTTAATATTTCTATTGAGAAATTGAAAAATAATCATTGTAAAATGTAACGGTGATACAAAAGTTTTTGAGTTTTTGTTTAGGTGGCATGCGTTTGTCAAAATCTTGAGAATCGCTGTTTTAGAATACAGTATAAAGTCTGTAATCCGGACGTCCATTATCCGTAATGATGTATAATCCGGAACTAAAAGCCACAAGCTTTACGCATGCCCGTGTTGAAAGAAATGTTTAATAAAGTAAACAAATAAATATTAAGCTTTTTTTGTAAAATTTGATACCCTTTAGATCATAATTGCTCTTTATTTCATAAATTACGGTTTTATATTTTTAATTGTATAATTGCTGCATGGCATCTTACCAGATTTAAACTGATGATCTATAATCCGGAATCGCCGAAGTCCCGGCGAATCCGGATTACGGACTTTGTACTGTATTATTTAAATTCCTGTATTTTTTGTTAATTGGATTTTCTTTTTGCGTTTCTCTTCAGATGGATGTGATGTTGGACTACAATTTTAACTTAGGTCAAGGTAACTTCATGCTGTCAGTCGCTGGTCTACACGTACTGTCTTGTGTGTATGGCAGAAGGAAACATACCATGGTCACGGTAAGATGATACTTCCTAATATTTGCAAAAAAGTTTTACCTGGAATTCAACTGAATTTCCTTAAAAATGATTTGACTTGATATAATGTGGTTTTAGCTTAACATGTTTCTTGTGATTCACAAATATTTTTTAGTAAGTCTGCTTTAGTTATAAATTTCTTTTTTAGCATATTGCTTTTAAGTCCTCAGTGTTTTGTGTGGTTTTCTTCTCGAGTATTCTTTTAATATTTGTTTTAGCATCTGTGATGATTAATTGTATTTTTATGTACACAGCGCAAAAATAATTGGACAGTTCTATATCTATCTATTGGACAGTTCTATTCTACTGGGCCAATTGACGGAATTCAAATTGCGTTTTTCATGTCTCGAAAGCGCGACATACGATATATATTAGATTTATAAGTACTATTCCGTTGTGAAGACTGTAAAAAAATTGCAGCGAAAATGTATGCACAAAAGCGCCAAATCTAGCAAACGCACCCATTTAACAGCGCGCCAAATTTAGCGTACGCGATGATTTCAAATTGCGTAAGTTTAGATAGTTCTATATTTCTTAAGACGCTATTGAAATACTAGTTTAATTTTTAAATCCTTTTTTGATATCCTATGGATTTAACAATTTGGTAAGTGCCCATGACGAAAAGTCTGGAATAGAATTTTGGGTAAAGTGCAGAATCACCAACTGCTTGACGCGTTTTTAAGAATTGCACATACTCGGTATCCATGTACACAGCGACCTATTGTCGCAAAGCAGATTAAATTGTGAACATATTTGTGGCAACACAAACGTTCTGGTTATTAGCTCCCGAAGCAGCTATATTATGGAGTCGGCTGTAAAAAGTTGGAAGTAATTGCTTTTCAAATAAATAAAATATCGCAATTCTTGCAACAGTCACATATTCGATGATTTTAAGGTGTATGAGTCCCTTTAACCTTTTGCACATTACCTTTATTTATTAAATATCATGTTTTAGGTATTCAAACTATAAAACTAAGTTTTAGAGCAATATTGCAAAATAATTTAAAAATGAGCGTATCTTTAGAATATCCGATACAGTTCCGCGCCCTGGATATAAAAACGTTTTTATTCCCCCCCCCCCGTAGAGTGTTGCCATTGCTCGCTTTTAAATTGTTGAGTTTGTTAATCAAAGATTCGTTAAAGGTTTACAAAATATGAAATCGATAATAAAACAAACTTCAGATTCAAATTAGAGCTTCCACATGCCCATATTCTATGGAAGATTACATTATTCAAATTTGGATGGCTGTAGGTACCGTTGTTTTATCACAATGCGAGATACATACATACATTTATGCAGATTCTTCATTATTTAATTTCTTTAAATATAAGACAGTGCGATAATATATGTTGGCAACAATTTGAAAAGTGATGCACCCTTTTAAAGTTTTTGACGCAAAATGCCAAAATGAAATTAATAGTCCTTCAGGGCAAATTTCCCCTCTGGACTAATAAATATAAATACATAAAAATTTTAAAGTACTCAATAGATAACTTAAATGGAAATGAATTTTGGTTTACCGATACCAGTAAATTTTTCCATTACCTCTTATTGTTTAGAAGAGGTTTACAGATGTCGGTGTGAAAATTCGTATAAACCCATATAAACCGATAGAATTTCGGCATCAATTGGGTTGTTCTATTATCAGTCAGAAAAACTCATACAGATAAACCTGTAGAAGTCAGTAAAAATTGGTAGGAAACTACTCTGGTTTTTATGGGGATTTTTATTAGGAGTTCATTTAGGTTTTACTTCCCTTCAGGTTCTGCACCCTTGTGAGCTGGAACTGAATCGTCAACTGATCTTGGCGGATGAAGAAGTGAAGATGTCCTTCAATCTGACCAGTGTCCAGTTGTGTTTAAGTGCACCTGTTGTCCAGACGGTTCTTCAAGTTTCAAGGCAACTGCTCAAGAGCATTCAGGTAAATTATTGCACACTTCATGTTTAGTTTTCATAATAGGCGCAGTATTCGTTCAATTGTTTTAAATACACTGCCCTCTAAAAGTTAAGGAACAGCATGTGTTTCAAAGTTCACCATTACAAACGTGTCAGTAACGTTTAAATTCACAGTTTATATACTTCCTAGTAACGAAGGCTGAGAAAATTTATGCAACACAATAACTGTCACTTTCATTTTATAGAAATAAATACTTATGTAGGAGTTGGAGAAATAATGCAAATACTGTGAGTTTTGTCCACGAGTGTTGATCTTCAATTGTTATTAGCAATTTCGTTGACAATATCCATGAGGAGTCGTTTGCCAGATTCGTTGTGGCGGCGGGCGATCGAATGGATGGAAATAGAGATGTCACAAGCTAATGCTATCAAGACGTGTCAATGGCTTAGTTTGGCCCACCGAGTATGGAATAAGTTTCAAATCTAGGATTCTGTGTCTTAAAGACACGTTCCAGGCAGATCAAAAGTTACAACAACTGAGGGAGATCGTTATTTAGCTCTTTTAGTCCAAAGGAAGAGCAGCATTACTGCGTCTCATATCATAGTAGATAATTTACAGGCAACAGGAAAGGAATCTCAGCTACCACAGTGTGCAGACGCCTAGATAATACAGGTTTGTATACAAGATGATCAGTTTTTGGTGTCCCCCTTCATCCGAGGATACAGAGGTGCCCGTTTATGTTGGGCAAGAGAACACGTCTACTAAACGAGTCAACAACTTTGATAATTTGTTGGTTATTCTGGCATGCAGCGGGAGATGCACTACTCCTGCTCTTTTCAGATTCCTGAATGAGCCCCCTTAGAGTCCTGACATATTTAAAAGTCCAAAAAGAAAACTTCTGCAGTTTGAAATAGCTTTGTACAACAACGGGTGTCTATTCGTTTGACGAACGAGTCCAAGTACACACTGGAGAGTGATTAATATCTTCAGCTGATCTGGAGGAAACAATACACCAGATACAGCCTGTCTCACATTCTGGAAAGACACAGTAACAGAGGTGGTGGAATAATGGTTTGGGCAGGGATCTCTGGCTGTGGTCACGGTATCGAGACGAGATCCTCAATCGATGCCCGCTTATATACCACTGCTATTTGTCCTGGATTTCTCATGATGGGCAACAATGAGCGACAGCACCGACCTTGGATTGCGAAAGAATATGTTGAGGGTCACGGTATGAAGCGAATGAAATGGTTAGTTCAATCCTCAGACCTGAATCCGATAGAGCATCTTTGGAACTACCTTGGGAGAGAGATTGCTACTTTAAGCTCAAGGTCGTTACATGAGGTTGAACAAGAATTACTCCGTGCCTGGTCGTTGCTTCCCATTTCACTGGTCGAAAACTTAATGTTCCCTATGTTTCCTCAAGAAACTTATAATGTTTTTTCAATACTGGATATCTCTGCCAAGAGTGCAATTTTTTGTTGTAATTCATGTTTGTGTTGAACTTTAGAAACAACGTATGTCTCATTCATTAAAGAACTGTTTAGTGAACATGCTCTCCGAGTTTATTTTTTCTATGTTTCTTCATTTTCAAAGTAAACACAAAAAACATGCTGTTCCTTAACGTTTGAAGGGCAGTGTACATATCTTTAACCCTTTGCGGCAAAGTGTGTTCAGCCTGGACACACATAAAAATTTCCTTCTGTACGCACAGAAAAATTGAATGAAAAAGGATTTATAGGTTACTATAGGTTACTCTGAACCTTCTTTATTCATAGTAGATAGCAGCTCAACACAAACCAGTCCATATAGTTTAGCCATGTTTAGTAATTTAAAACCCTCATTTATCAAAGAAATCTTCCAGATTTTTTTTAGGGTATAAAAGGAATTGTTTGAAAAGAAATTTCTATGTTATTTTTTTGGCTGTATGCTAATCTCCATTCCATATTAGTTTTAAATTTTTACCTCGAAATCTTGCCTAAAATCAAACGGCGAACCCTAGGTGTGCCCAGACGGGGCTCACCGATAATCTAGGACAACTGAGAATCTGTACTCTTTGTTTCTCCGCATCTCATCGGTCAGTTCATTGACAACAATGCTCGTTTCAGCGCTCTTTTCGAAGCTCTTTTCTATCAGTGTGCCCACTTTGGGCTCACCAACAGAATTAAAACGATAAGTGCTATCTTCACAAAATTTTACTTGTGTACTCCTCTAGGCCTAATTAGACTGCCTATTTTTTTTTTTTTTCTTTTTTTTTTTTTATTAAAACTCCAACTTTAAACGGTAGCGTGCCGGAAAGGGTTAAAATAATACGGTAGGTACAGTGTGTCCTCCGACATCCATAAAGCTTTGTCTTTCAAACTTTAAGATATTTATGTAATAAATTGAATCATAAGCCTCGGCATTATAAAAGAAGTGTGTTGCTACTAGCATTATACTTATCTTTGAAATTTTTTTTTTTTTTTTTTTTTTTTTTTGTATTTTGAATTTACAAACTAACGATTTGAAGTAATAAACATAGATTCAATTCATTTGTTGTTAATTAGGAGCTCGATCAGTGAAATGACTCTAGGCAGATTCATTAAAATCATCTATCAATCTATCTATCTATCTATCTATCTATCTAATCTATCTATCTATCTCTATATATAAAGAAGAGTGTGCGTTTGTATGTTTGTGCGCATGCCTTTTCTAAAAAACTAGAGTTTTATTCCGATCTTGATGAAATTTTGCACATTTGGCCTGCGAAACGAGATGAAGATTATAAGGTAATTACCCCTTTCTTCCTGGCTCCCTTCGTGGCGTATTTGGAAGCATACATGACTCGTATTCGAGGAGATCCAGAATTCGAGTCCCGGCGGCATGTAAACATTGTGTACCGCGCCACGCACATAGAGAAAAATCCCTCCTCGTGATTGGATATGGCTTCCAATGACATCATATCCTCTATGCTTAGGAGCGCGTTGACTTTGCTTGGGCTCGAGGGTACACATCCATACTGTTTGTTTACATTTTGATAGTAATACCGAAAAGCCTATCACGTGCGATGTATTTTTGTTGCTATGAGATTATACTTCTTACAACACAGTAATGTGGTGGATTTAATATTAAAAAAATGTAGTGATTTTTTTCCCTAGAGAGAAAAAGTATTAATTCTTCTTTTTTTAACTCCTTAAATGTGTATTAATATCAAGTGCAAAGAATTTTGATAAAAGTATTCTTAATTTAAAACCCTTCATATTAAAGGTGTTGTGATTATTAACCCTTTCCCGCACGCTACCCTTTAAAGTTATAATTTTGATAAATAGAAAAAGGTAGGCAGTCTAATTAGGCCTAGAGGAGTACACAAGTAAAATTTTGTGAAGATAGCACTTATCGTTTTAATTCTGTGGGTGTGCCCAAAGTGGGCACACTGATTGAATAGAACTTCGAAAAGAGTGCTGAAACGAGCATTGTTGTCAATGAACTGACCGATGAGATTCGGAGAAACAAAGAATACAGACTCTCAGTTGTCCTAGATGATCGGTGAGCCCGGTCTGGACACACATAAGGTTCGCCGTTTGATTTTAGGCAAGATTTCAAGGTAAAAATTTAAAACTAATATAGAATAAGAAGACTAGCATACAGCCAAAAAAATAACATAGAAATTTCTTTTGAAACAATTCCTTTTATACCCTAAAAAAATCTGGAAGATTTCTTTGAAAAATGAGGGTCTTAAAAAACTAAACATGGCTAAAATATATGGACTGGTTTGTGTTGAGCTGCCATCTACTATAAATAAAGAAGGTTCAGAGTAACCTATAAATCCTTTTCCATTCAATTTTTCTGTGCGTACAGAAGGAAAGTCTTAGGTGTGTCCAGACCGGACACTCTGTGCCGCAAAGGTTAACTAATTATTTCATGTTCATTATATATACGTTTTCGGAAATAGCAAAAACGAAGCTGGGCCCTAACATTCATTACAAGTACACAATAAATTCACAATAATCATAATCAGTCTGAAAACGTAAAATTTATTTTTGAACTTAGACTATAATAGATTTGTAACAGAGAAATAGAGATACGTATTTTAAATGGAATAATGTTACTTTATGAGTATTGCCCATTTTAAATGTAATGTGATTAATGAACCTTTTTTATCTTTGCATAAAAATAGTTTTTGTCACGAAAGGAAGTTTCCTTTCTTATACACGTGTATTAAATTCAGCGACAGTATTGAATGCCCCTTTTTCTTCCATTTAAGACATATGTTGGAATGACATGAACATTAATATGGAAATAACATAATATTTGGAAAGGGAATATTTTCTTCAATGTGAAAGAAACAGAATACATTAAAAGTGCAGTAATATAATAATATACTTAATAGAACACATTGCCTTTACAGTTGGACCCAGAATCGTCGTGTTTTTGTTTTTGCACTAAATTCATCTAGTTATATAAGCTAAGCGCTTAGATTGCTTCGGCTTCTGATAGTAGCAGTATCTTTGGAAGATTTTATAATTTTATAATTCCATGGAACAGGAAGCCGTCTGCAGAAGGCTGCAGCTAAATGTTTTCATTTCAAAGAAAACAAATGATAATTTTCACGCTTCCGTGTCACTCATGCGCATTATTCAACGAAAACAAAACCGTAATAACCCCGCCCCTAAACGTCACTACGCCAATAGAAAATGATGCCATAAGAAAGTATGTCCAATCACGAATATGGATTTTTGCTTATGCGAGTGGTGCGGTACAGAATGCTTATATGCGCCCCGGCGGCATAGTTCACAAGTGTACATTAGCGTAGCCACTGAGGAAGGGGTTTCGAAAATGGACCAATTTATGGCTTTTGTGACGTTTAATCTTCGTGCATGTCAGTGTATGTTGTTCGTGTTTTAATTAGTATTTGTTTCGCAGTTATAAATGTATGGCGTTATAGTAGAAAATCTCGTAGTGCTTTCGTTTAATGAGTTTAATTAATCGCTGACATTTCACTTTCGCGATTTTTATTACGCATTAATATTTGGATTGATGTTAACGGCGTGTTATTGCTCTTTACATTGAGAAAATTACTCAAGCTACAGTTAGCCTCAGATATTATGCATTTACGAACACCTGTGGATTAAGAGAACTCAAGTGTATATTTTTTTTAATTGAGGAGAAGGACTGGAATTATTACACTGAATCTACTGTTTTCTTATTTCAGTCCTTGCATTCTTTTTTTTTTTTTTTTTTTTTTTTCAGAATACATATTAATTAATAGATTCAGAATACATATGGTGTATGATCTGATTATATCCATTGTTAATATTAAAAGTTATATGTGAATTAATTGAATATATTAGTTTTGAATACGATAAATTTATTCTGTTTGATGAGTATTTCTTGTGTAGACAGACATTTAAGAGTGAGCAGTTGTTAAATGTGAAATTTAACACACTAAATGTATACGAATGCAAATTAGTAAAGTTCACTTTGAATAACATTCTGCGTTGGCTATTATTATATGAACATCCTTTTCATATAGACTGCGAAAAAACATGCTGACTTCTATTTACACATATAATTGGTGTAAATATTTTTCTCATATGCATAGTTTTATGTAAAGATAGCATTTGTGCTCAGATGTTTATCACATATTCATTTCTTCATTTTCCCACTTATTAAGTAATATTTCACATGGATAATTTTTCGGAGTATCCAACATCTGTTTGTATTTATTTCAAATTCTTTCAACCAGGTAGTGAAATCTTCACAATTACTTGCATTTGATCTAACTTCGCAATGAAAATTTTCAGAAGAAACGAGATGATGCTTTAATTATTTTGTACAGGAAATTGCGTGGTAGAATATTTTCAACCATCTTGCTTAAATCGTAAAGCACGCGGAAGGTTGTGTGACTTAACAGAAATATTACTGGATGCCCATTGGTCCATCCTAAAAGCCACTCCCTCGGTGGCTACACAGATGTGCACTTCTGAAATATGCGTTCCGGCGGCGTAATTAGTAAGTGGACATGGGTATCACAACCGAGGGAGTGGCTTCTAGAGCAAACCAATGAGTTTCCAGTAGTATATTCCATCATGTCACATGACCTGTGCCATACCTACGAACTTTGCAATGGTTAAAGTAAAATTATTAAGAATGCTTTGCCTACTACTTTCCTTTACAAAACAAAACAGTGATTTTCTGCAAAAATAGATAAAATATTACTAGTCGTAAAGATTTCAGTTAAAGCATTTAAAAGGAATACAAAGCAATTATACACTGAATACTGTGAAACAAATGCGAAGTCTAAACAACAGCTCAAACAAAGCTTGGACGTCATAAAAGCATTAGAAGCCTATTGGCCTGTATTCGAAACCCTTCCCGCAGTTGCTGTATGGATGTGCACTTAAGAATTATGCATCCCGACGAGAGCATTGCTCATTTTTGATGTCTGCTGCATCAGTATAACCTAAGGACTGTACAAGGTCACTGTCTACATAAAATGTCGACCCCCCACGGGCTAAATTAGAATTTTAGCCCGTAAACTCATCTTAAGTTTACGTCACCATTTTGCCCTATTGCTAATAGTCACATTCTGACTATCAGTGTAAGTCCTGCATGCTAAGCAACGAATTTGTAATTGCATTTTGTGCAAAAATAAATATTTGTACTTTACAGTTTTAATTTTGAAAACATGTTCCTTATCTTAGGGTTGTATTCCCGCTGTCAAATCATACCGAGATTGTTAGATGGCGCTTTGTTCGTTTACTCTTTAAAGAAGTGTAGATCAGCAGTTCTCAGCCTTTTGACTAATTTGACCATCTAAACAAAAATTGAGAAAATTTAGTAACCACCACTACATTTTACAATGATTGTTTTTCATTTTCTCAGAAATATTAAATATATATATATATATATTGCCGTTTTCGCAACCTGTTGGCTATTTGTATTAAATGTGCACACATAAAAAATATTATATTAAAAATTCGTTACCATTTTAATTATCAAAATTTAAGTTATAATATTTAATTCTAAAATTTATTGTGAAATTTATGCCTGTTTAACAGACATCAATTTCTTTATGTCTGGTCGTATTTCACTTAACTTTAACCGTAGATTAGGATCCACTTCTAATTTTGTTCTGTATTTTTTTAAATGTAACATGAAAGTAAATCCTTATTCACACAAATAGGTGGCAAAAAAGGTAATAAAATTTTAATAGCTTTATTTGAAATTCCTTTAATTTTTTTTTCAGTTCAGCCGAAAGTTAACAAGCATGTTATTTTTGAAATCTTCAGTTAGATTTTAGTCACAGAAAATTTCTATCAATTGTTCATTTCCTTCACGAGATTGTTGAATTTAATCGGTAAAAATATTTTTTAATTACTTTGTTTCTTTGCGTACCACCTATTTTTCTCTTGCGTACTACCGGTTGAGAATACCTGGTGTAGATCTTTCCAAAACAGAGTCTTAGTAGCAGAATTTGACTTTATTCTTTTTCGTGGGTACTTCAAAAATCGTCAAAAAAATAGGGTTTCAGAAGTGCCATCTAAAGAATCAAGTAAATAACTGAATGCTACGATGATGATTGTATGTGAGTATGATGGTCGCACACTGACCATCATTGTCGATTTATCTTTAGCTTGGGCCTTACCAAAACGATCTGCGATTTAAACCTTATTATCTTGTACTTCGTAGTGAGATTCTTCTTCTCAACTAATGAAGACTATTCCCACCTGAACTAATTACTAGCTTTCGAGTCATTATAAATTGACCATGAATTTTGGACCATTCAGTTATAATTTTTCCTTCGATATTGGGATCTACGTCGCCTGATTGGGCTCACGTAATTATAATTATTAAATTACAGACACGTAGTTATAATGTGTACGTATGTTTAAGTATGACGTAAAAGCAAAAAATCAAATTTTAATGAGCTTGTCTGCCGCTTTTATTTCATTTAGAGCTAACATGCAGATTTTCCTTATACTTTCAATCCTTCCAGTTTAACTTCTTCATTTTCATTATACAGGGTGTATCCGTACAGCGGTGGCGAACTTTCAGGAAAGATAAAGAGTACACCTATGCAAGGTCGGAAACGCTTTCCTGGCGCTGTAGTGACGACACAAAACGCAAAAAAGGAACACACAAGCAGTGAGACAAAACGTGTTTTGTTATGTTTAGTACAGTAGAAACCTACAAATAAGAACAAAAACAGACAACTATCATCACTAAAGAAGGTGTTCGAAATTACGACCCCGGACCGTGATGCAGGCCTCACTTTTCTGACGCATGGAAGATCTGCATCACGAATAGAAAATGCATGACGCACGGTTCCTGCACGGTCCGGGTCGTAATTCCGAATACTTTCTTTAATAACGTCATTGTGTATTTTTTGTTCTTATTTGTAGACTTTTGCTGTACTAAAGATAATAAAACACGTTTTGTCTCGCTGTTTGTGTCCTTCCTTTTTTTCCGACCATGGGTTGCTATGTGATTTCCCTTCGTCTAGGTTACTCTATCTCACCTGAAAGTTTGTCAGCGCTGTACTGATACATCCAAGACTACCCCACCCACAAATGTACATCAAATTTCAATGTAGCATAATGTCGCCCTTGTATGGCAATGTTTAATCTAATTGAAGTATCAATAAACTCCCGGTGGCGTAATGGCAAACCGTACATTGAGTTGATCAATGTTAACGAATTTCGCTTACTGCGCATGCCCAGTGTCGTACCGTTGGCGTAGGAGCAAATACTGGCGACAAAGGGGATAAGCAACCCTACACAAGCTTGTTCGCCATGTAGATCTTATGGACTGTTTACGATTGCAATTCTATGGAAATTTGTTTCTGCTTATTGCATTTGCTTCTGTTTCATTTCATTTTGATTTATTTTGTTCATGAACATTATATTTAATATCAGTTATTTATAATTATTTTCTTTGACTTTAATTCAGTAATTTAAACTGGATTTATTCCTTAATTTGTTAAAGTATATACGTGTGGAACGTACGGTTAAATAATCAATTGCTTTTATTCCTCAGAAGTATAATCAATAAACGTTCAATTATTATATCTTGTAATGATACCTGTTTTGTAATCATTCTTAAATAAAAATTTGCGTCGTTCACAATCAATGTTTCCACTTCAACTAATGAAGCAACTTACAACGCAACAAGTTTTAAAACCCCGAACTGTTTACGTCCTAATAATAGAATATCAACCATACACCATACTTATCTTCTTTTAAAATTAAGCTAAAATTGTAATTGCGCCAAATTCTGCTCTGGACATGCGCAGTATGCGAAATTCGTTTAACATTGGTCAACTGAATGTGCGGTTTGCCATTACGCCTCTCGGTGCGGCCGTGTGCGGCTCCAGAGAGTTGTTGCATCTGGATAGTGGAGGGCGTGGGACATATGCCTGCTTACCCCTGTTAAACAGCAGGCGTCCCCGTCCTCCGTCACCTGTACTGATACATCCTGTATGAGCTTATACAGTTCCAACCTTAAAGTTACAGGTAAGTGTGTGGGAATTTGAGAACTGGTAAACGAATAATCCCTTTAATTCAGGAAACAGACACGTAAACTCAAGAAGGGTTAATTACCCTTTACTGCTCAAAATAAGGATTAACAAATGGCCCTTTCTGAGGACATACAGAAAAGCCTCCACTAGCGCTTGAATTCAAGAGTACTAAGAAAATCAAACTTAATTAATGCTTAGCTAAAAAGATACAGCCCCGAAGCTATCAAAATTCTACAGGATTATATATATACTCCCCTTTTAAAGGGCGACTGGGGTTTCTAGGGGACCCAATCGCCAAATCCTGGGTGTGGAGAATCATCATCCACAACCCTTTTAGTTCGGGCGCCACTGTAGAGACATTAGGTTAATTGGAAGCAGAAAAGATGAAAAATATGCAACCTCTTTCTCCGGGAATCGAACCACGGACCTCTGGAATACCGTCTCAGCGTGCTACCGTTACACCACGAAAGCACGCTAGGGAAGTGGGAGAAATACCTTATAAGGTAAATTGGAAAAGCCAGAGAGATGAAAAATTAGCAAAGCCTACGCCAGGAATCGAACCGCGGACCTCTCAAATACCGGCTCAGTGTGCTGACTACTACACCACGAAGGCACGCTAGGAAGGCAGGAGAAATACCTTACAACCGCAAAGCGATCTATGGTGATTGGCTGTTGTGAAAATTCGTTGAAGAATTATTCCAAACAGTTGTTCTTCCAAAACAAACCGACGTGTGATAGCAGCCTAACGAAGTCAGTGGAACTTCGGCTTAAGTACCGCTCTTCCTTCATTTGCGTTTAACCGAGATTCTAAAAAAAAAAAAAAAAAAAAAAAAAAAAAAAAAAAAAAAAACCCTTACTCTGGCAGGAAATTTGTAAGTTGAAATTAGAAGGGACAGGAATGTAGCTTTAACTAAAGTTTCTTTAGTTAGAAATGTTATCAGCATTCGATTGAGTAGAAATATATGCTGTGTTTAGCTCAAAAATAAAAGAAAGAAATGTGATTTCAGCAGGCATGAAGAAATAATCTTGTATTTATTATCCTGTTTCGTTTCAACATAGGAAGACGAAGACAAACGGAGCTACCGTCAAGAGAAAGAAAAACAAGCAGCTCGAGACATGTGGTGTCCCACTTCGATATTTCCCGAAATGTGGAAAGAACCAGGTGAGATAATTTCTAACTATTAATAAGACATATTTGGCCGAACAATCGAGTGCATTGACACGCTTTTAAAACAATCTTGAGGCTGCTTAACTAATGCTAATATTAATATAGAAGTCAAACAACAAAATTCAGCGTTATATTTTATAACTATTCTCCCATCAATAAAATTCTGAGTTCCATACTCAAGGACCCCATTCCGGATATGAATTCCTGGGGTATTTACAGGATTCCTTGCCAGTGTGGTTTAATTTCATTGCCCAAACTAAGAGGTCCTTAAAATTTCGCGTTAAGGAACATGAGGCATATGTTAGAAAAAAGGAAACACACAAGTCTTCTGTTGCCCAACATTGTTGGTCCGAAAATCACACTGTCAATTTTTCTGCTGCCAAAATTCTTCAAAAAACATCTTTCATTTGTGAACTGGATTTTCTAGAGGCATTTCACATTAAAAAAAATCTTTCTGTTCTAGTTAACGATCCTAATTCCAATCCATCTTTGCCTTTAGCCTTTCAAGAAATTATGTTTTAGTTCTGATTTCATCAACAGATGGCGCGAATAGTTTGTCTCCTGTCCAGGCTTTCTTGTCTTATCATTATATCTTATCTCGTTCATATGCACTTTTGCAACTGAGGATGATGGTTCGGTAAAACCATCGAAACTAGTCCTGTGAAAATTAGAAAATATAACGCTGATTTTAGTTGTTTGACTTCTAAATTAATATTTGTTCGGCGTGTTAGTGTATCTTAATTAATGTTAATATGCAAAGAGTGCTTTTTTAAATGTTGGATTTGATAGCCTTTTTTTTTTTTCTGGCCTTAAAATTATCTAACGTGATTTCATTCCATGATAGAAGGGCGTTTCTTGGATATTGGTTCCTATTTATTTTCCGTTGCTTTAAAGAATCCGTAAGTCGTGGTGGGTTTGCTGTCAGAAAGAGCTCCTTTCCAGATCACAATAGTCCATAAGCGAAACGACGCAGAATTTGTGGTAGCAGGAACACGTTGAAAAGATATACACTCAAACCTGTGTTTGTGCGATTTTTTTAGGTGCCGTATATGAAAATTTCAATCAAATTAGAACAACACAATTGACGAACGTATCAATAAAAAATTTTTAAAAAGGTAAAAAATCTGGAAAGTTTCAGATTTTAAATTACTTCCGAAGGGGCCTTTTTTAACATTTTGTATGTTAACTTTATTTATTAAGTCTAATAATTAATATATCTAATTCTTCGCACTTAAACCATAAAATTCAGTTCAAGAGCAATATTGCAACATAATTTTAAATTGAGCCTATTTTTAGATAAAATGTTTATCCTGTACAACGTTGCCATCGTTCCCTTTGAAATCCTTGTGTTTGTTAATCAAAAATTCGTTGAAGTACACTGCTGGCGACCCAAATTGCAGCACCAAGAAAGACAAGAGATATCACAACAAAATTTATTTAGTAGATAACATATGGACCAAGTTTCAAAGGATTACTTTTATAGACTTCTGTGACGTGTGGTTCCTTCCAGAATCAGTAGCCAGAGTAGCCACCCCATTGTTGGAGATCACCGCTGCCACACGTCTCGGCATTGATTCAGAGATTGGATGTGTTCTTGGGATACAGCAGACCAAGAACAGGTGACAGGTGGCGGAGGACGGGGACGCCTGGCGTCTAACAGAGGTAAATAGGCATATGTCCCACGCCCTCCCCTGTCCAGATGCAACAACGCCCTGGGGTCCCATAAGGGCGCACCGGGAGTTTATTGATACTTCACAAAAAGTGTATATGGCCGTACAGGGCTATTTCTTTTCAGAGTGACATTGGTTTACATGTTGGTTGGTTTACATTAGTTACATTGTTGATATGACATAAACATAAAACTTACATTATATACGACATTTGACACATAACATTACCCTAAACTTGAGCATAAAACTTGCTACTTTACATAATACATGAATTACTACTTAATCATAAATTACTACTGCTTGCACCTGAATTACTGCTTACACATAAATTACTGCTTACACAAGAATTACTGCTTGCACATGAAATACTGCTTACATTAATATGATGCTCAATTACATATGCATGCTACATTACATGTTAATTTGATACATAATTTCACATTATTATTATACTAAAACTGCTTACACATTAATATGATACACAATTGCATAATACATTGTACATATTGCAACATTCAGATCGCAGTTCACTCATATTAGGTTATTCAGTGCGGAGTATGAAACAAAATGCTGTTTCAGTTAAAGAATATACTACATATTTGCAATGCACCGTTGCGTTACACACATATACTGTTGCACTATACATGATTGCTACTTTACACATATGTTACTGCCTGCTGATGACACATAGATTACTACTTACACAAGTTACTGCTTGGACTTAAAATTCTGGTTACACATTAATATGATACATTATTACATATAGCATTGTACATATGGCAACATTCGGATCGCAGTTTACACA
Source organism: Stegodyphus dumicola (assembly GCF_044657685.1). Taxonomy (NCBI): domain Eukaryota; kingdom Metazoa; phylum Arthropoda; class Arachnida; order Araneae; family Eresidae; genus Stegodyphus; species Stegodyphus dumicola. The sequence goes on along the minus strand of NC_140769.1, from coordinate 958,087 downwards.
TATTTAGTTATTCAGTGCGGAGTATGAAACAGCATGCTGTTTCAGTCAAGGATTATATTACATAGTTGCGTTATACCGTTGCATTACCTACATATTCTGTTGCATTGTATATAAATTACTACGTACTCATGAATTGCTGCCTACTGATGATACAAAAGTTCCTGCTTACACATAAGTTCCTGTTTACACATAAGTTCCTGCTTACACATAAGTTACTGCTTACACACTAGTATGATACACAAGTACTCATAAATTACTCCTTACACATAAGTTGCTGCTTACATATGAAATACTAGTATGATACACACTAGTATGATACACAAGTACTCATAAATTACTCCTTACACATAAGTTGCTGCTTACATATGAAATACTGCTTGCACATTAGTATGATACATAGATACTCATTAATTACTGCTTACACATAAGTTACTGCTTGCACCTAAGTTACTGCTCACATAAATTCCTGCTTACACGTGATTTGCTGCTTGCACAGAAGATACTACTTACATATTAATATGATACATAATTACATATACACATCACGCATTAATATACTTACATATACATATAAATATACGCAATACATTACACATTATTACCGTTTACATATAAATTACTGCTTACACTTGAATTTCTGCTTGCACATACAATGCTACTTACACTTCAAATGATACATAATTACATATACTCATTACATTTCACATTAATATGATATATGATAACACATTAATATAATACAAGTAATGCTTGCACATTAATAGGATACATTACTGCTTACGCATAAGTTACTGCTTGCACTTTGTTACTGCTTACGCATAAATTACATGTATAAGATTACATACATATTCAGTTGCACTGTACATAAATTACTACGTACACAAGAATTGCTGCCCTCTGATGATACATAAGTTCCTGCTTACACATAAGTTACTGTTTACATATGAAATACTGCTTACACATTAGTATGACACATAAATACTCATAAATTACTGCTTACACATTAGTGTGATACATAAATACTCATTAATTACTGCTTACACATTAGTATGATACATAAATACTCATTAATTACTGCTTGCATGTAAGTTACTGCTTGCATCTAAGTTACTGTTCATATTCCTGCTTACACATGATTTGCTGCTTGTACAGACAATACTGCTTACATATTGTTGCGTGCGTACGGGTTCGTTATGAAATGAATGCACAAGACCGATGAAAAATGAACAAAAATTTTTATTATCACAACAAAAATGCTTAAATTTTCTCAAATTATCATGCAGTATTACAATATCTCACAGTAGTTATCTTTTAACTACTCAAATATACAATAGAACGTAATTCAAAACAGCTAAAGAACGCTAATCCGCGAATTCGCTATAATCAACAACAGCAGTTTTCTAAACAACAACAAACTAAGCAACTCTACAAACTGAGATGTTTTCCTTGTATTTTCAGTTTTCCGGCTTAGCTTTCTTTTAATATTCGTCACGCGCTGCACTGCGCGAGAAATAAAACCATTTAATTTATAATTTAACTAACATTAGCTTTTTAAATACCAAATTCGTAACAATATTAATATAATACATAATTACATATACACATTACCTTACACATTAATATACTTTACATATACACATAAATATATGCATTACATTACACATTATTACCCATAAATTACTGCTTACACTTGAGTTACTGCTTTCACATAAAATACTACTTATACATCAATATGATATATAATTACAGATAAAGATTACATACACTATATACATAATTACAGATACACATTATATACATAAATAGTTACAGATACACATTACATTACACATTATATACATACATAATTACAGATACACATTACATTACACATTAATATGATACACAATTAAGCACACACATTTGAAATACGTGACAAATAAATATACATAGAGAAAACACAGTTCAACACAAAATATACAAAACATAACACTACATTGATACAAAGTACACACAATACGACATTAAACAGCATAAAACATATATAAACATTACGTTAAACACACACATTACATTAAACACATAAAACTACTTATAAAGTGCACAGTTATAGTGGCAGTTCAGTATAGTTTCAGGGGAAATACTTTATAGTGGCAGTACTAGGCATATTTTAGCACTTCGGTACATTGCGCAGAATGAACACAATACCTACAAGTGAAACACTAGCGGTATACAGCATGCAGCATGTGTTGTTGCACAGTTTGTTAAGGCGCAGTCACTGAGACCATTATGAATAGCACTGTTTTATAATGGGAGCAAAGGTGTTGGTCATAGGCATTAATGGTGTTAACGATTTTGCAAACTGTGTTGATTGCCGCTTTATTTTAAGTATAAACTTGTGGAAGGCTGGTATGTTCGTGGGTTCCGGGAAATGGTACTGTTCTGTGAGTGGGCATCGGAAGATATAGTGATCGGGTGTCCCCTCTCCCCTGCATACACAGCGATCCGTGTTAGAAATAGTGCATCTGTTGAAGTAGTCCGAGAAGGGACCGTGCCCAGTTACAAAGTTAGTAAGTGGAGCGATTGCTATGAGTCTCTCTGTTGTCATCATCGGTAGAAAGCCATAGTACACTCTTCTTCCTGTATTTCCATGTTCCCATATTCTTTGCCACCACTGGACTGCTGCGCCTTTCAGCAGTCTTTTAAGATGGGAAGGTGGCGCCGGAACAGCGATGGGACGTACGTTGATGTTTGAGTCTGTCTCTTTGGCGAGCACGTCCGCTGCCTCATTACCTGCGTTGCCCTCGTGAGCTTTCACCCACGTCATGTTCACGTGTACCTATAGGTTATCTTTTAAGAGTTGTTGAAGGCGGATGATCAACGGGGAAACATGGTTGTGTTTGCCTAGGGCCAGCAAGGCAGACATACTAACCGTATAGAGATAAGCTTTTGAGGTTTTCCGGTTTATTAGATATTCAACAGCAGCTGTAATTGCTATCACTTCGGCCTGAAAGGCGCTATTGCTGTCACCTAGTTGGCCTTTCCAATGATGTAATTCTTGGCCTTGCCAACAGTGGAGGAAACACTGCCAACGCCTTCAGCATGTTTAGAACCATCAGTGTAAAGTGTATGGTTGCTGATGTGCTGTATTTCCTGATTGGACTGTTACATGATGTGGGTGTGGTCCCCTAGTCCTTTATGCACTGGATGTGTGTGCAGCGGTGTCTTGGGGTACTCATAAAGTGCTGGACTCATAAAGTGCTACCTACGAAAGAGGCGTCTTTCCTCAGAAGAAGAACACTTGTATATGTCGCCTCTAGCTCGGTCTGGAGGTGTAGAGCAGTGGTTCTTAACCGGGGGTGCCTGCACTCCTAGGGGTGAGGGAGAAGCCCCTACCTAACCATAAAAATTATTAAATATCATTTATTAAATTTCTTATAATAAAATATTTGAAATATGCAATAGTGTTCCCAAAATTGAAGCTCATAAAATTGGTAGCACCTAGCTCACTTATCGGCAAAAGACACAGGAAAGAGCCGGTGCCGATGGGCGTATACACTACGCTACGAAAAGGCATCAAACGCTACAAACGAGCGCGAACAGGCAGCTAGATGACGAAGAAAAGAAAAAAACTTTGTGGGAATACAAGCGGAGAACGTTATCCCAGCTTGCGCATGCGCTGAGTCAATATGTGGAATCTACTGCGCATGTGTTAGGTTGAGTCAAGTTGAGTCAACTATTGTGTCTGCGACATGTGTATTGTGTATTCTGACTTGTCCAGAAACCTCTTGAGACTAATACATTCTTAATTGCCCGTTCAAGCCGAATAGGATTCAGTGATATTACAAAGGTAAGAACATTATATATATTATATTACATTATTTCTAAATAATTAAATCAATTATGGTGAACCCCACTATGTCAAAAAAAACGACAATGGAACGATAAGTATGCCGGTTATGGATTTACCTGTACAACTGAAAAAGATGGCACGCAACGACCGCAATGCACCTTGTGTTCCAAGATATTTTCAAACAGCAATCTCAAACCATCAAAGATATTAGAACATTTCAGCAATCTACATGGTGGCGAAAAAGCGCATAGCATGAACAGCTTGAAGTCAAAGAAGGCTCGATTTGATACCAGTGAAACTATTCTAAAATTGTGCGGACCAGCAATTCAAAAACCTTTATTAGAAGCGTCATATCAAGTGGTATTTTTATGTGCAAAAAATAAAGAAACCTCACACGATCGCTGAAGAGTTGATTAAACCTTCAGCTTTGATTATTGCCAAAACAGTTTTAGATTCGGAAGCACATAAAAAAATCCAACAGATTCCATTATCAAATGCTATTATACGGTCGCGAATACAAGATCTCAGTGAAGATATTTTAATGCAAGTAATTGAAGACATAAAAATCAGTTCACTAAAATAAGCATGCAACTGGATGAGTCAACTGATGTTGATAATTGTAGCCAACTTTTGGTATTTGCCAGGTATGTGAAGGAAAAAGAGGTGATAGAAGAATAATTATTTTGTGAGCCACTGGAGGTGAATACGAGAGGAATTGATGTTTTCAATCGCATCAAAGATTTTTTTACTAAATATCAATTACCAATGAATGTGATTGACTCAATATGGACTGATGGAGCCCCAGCAATGTTAGGCAAAAATTCAGGATTTTTTTCACACATGAAAAGAGAATTACCGGAAGTTATAATAACACATTGCATGTTGCATCGTCATGCACTTGCATCGAAAGCATTGCCAGAAAGTTTAAAACAACATCTAACTACAGCAGTAAATGTAGTAAAATACATCCGAGGGCGAGAGCTTAATTATCGCATTTTTCGTGCATTTTGCGAAGAAATCGGTGCTGATCATACCGTGCTCCTATATCACACCGAAATACGATGATTATCTAAGGGTCGCATGCTTAACAGAGTTTTTGAATTGCGTGAGGAAATTATTCAATTACTGACTAGTCAAAACTGTTAAGATTTTGAGAGTAATGATGCAATGCTGAGTCTGGTCTACTTAGCGGACATATTTAGCCATTTAAATGAATTGAATCTATCAATGCAAGGATTTGGCATAAATATAATAATATCTAGTGAAACATTATCTTCATTTATCGCAAAATTATAAATTTGGATACGTCGAGTAGAAAAGGGGAATTTTGCAAACTTTCCCTTGCTTGATTCGGTTATTTCGAAAAATGAAAAGAATACAATTATACCCGACATTGTAATACATTTAGGACGATTGAGCGAATCATTCAATGGATATTTTTCTACCGGAAATATTACCAAAACTCAGAGATGAATACTGAATTCATTTCTATTTGACTTAAATTTGATGGATGATAGTGATCTGAAAAAAGATCAACTTATTAAAATGCGAGCAACTGGACATGTTCAAATGGAATTCGAACAATTAGAATTGCAACAATTCTGGTGTTCACAGTTACAACGTTATCCAGAGTTGGCGAACGGAGCACTGCAGTTACTCTTACCCTTTGCTACCACCTACTTGTGCGAAATGGGATTTTCATCGCTTTTGCATATAAAATCTAAAGCGAGAAATTGCTTAAATGCAAGTGATGATGTTGTTCGCGTATGTCTTTCAAAAAAGAAACCTCGCTTCGCCAGTATAATAATGAACAAACAACAACAGACTAGTCCTAGTCATTAATAAAAATAATATTGTTTTGTATTTATGTAAAATGTACAATGTTTTTCAATAAACAATAAGTTTTGCAAAAAATGTATTTTTCTAGAGTAAAAAAATTAAAACACGTTTTTCAATGGGGTGCGGGAGATATATTTTCAGATTCAATGAGGTGCGACTCGCTAGAAAGGTTAAGAAACACTGGTGTAGAGGAACTATACCTGCAAGAGTAAGGGCGGAGCTCATGACTGTTGTGCAGTATGCCCTGCAGATGCTTATGATAAAAGGGCGTTGGAGTGATGTTAACTGCTTGACTTTCCTCGTTGTCATCGGTTGAGCCCAGATTGCAGCTGCGTACAGCGCAGTCTTTCCCCCCACAGTGCTATAAAGCACTTTTTGAATGTGGGAGATTTAGTCCCCAATTCCTTCCTTGAAATTTCCGCGTCATTCTGGCTATAGCGGAGGTTTTTGCTCTCTGTAGCTGCAAATGTGGCACCCATGTTAGGCCACAGTCCCAGACCACTCCTAGATACTTCTGTGTATCCGTGATTTTAATGTTGCGGCCAAGTAATCGGTCTCGGGATGAGTAGTGCAGAAGACTTGGTGATAGAAATCTTCAGCTTATGGTCTTCGCATAGGCTTGCGAACTTGGCGCACGCCTCGCTGCCATTGGCTTCAATTTCGTCTCGTGTGCGACCCTTCTGTTTCCATCTTTATGTTGCATCATTTAATTCCATATTTCATATATAGCTTTCATAACATTTGGAAACTACTGTGAACCAAAAATTCTAAGAACTTCATATTAAACTTTTATTTTATTTGGAGTTGAGTTTATAAAATGTATTTTATTAAAAAAATCTGTAATGTTTTCGAGCATAAAATTTTTCAATATTAAAATATTCATCCGATTTTGGGTTCAGTTAGAAAATAGTGCCCATATAAAGAATTACATCCAATTTCAAGTATGTACCATTAGCCATTTTAAAAATATGATGCGCGCAAGTTGGAAATATGACGAAATCCATTTCTTGCAACAGTCACATATTCGAAGATCATAAGGGGTTTACGGTGTATGGAGCCCTCTTAAGTGCGAAGGACATGCTATTTAATAAATAGAGGTAACGCTCAAAGCGTTAAAAAAAAGTCCCTTTGGGCGTAATGTAAAAACTGAAAGCTTTCAGATTTTAATTTTTTCTAATATTTATAACTTTTTTCTAATATTTCGTACAAATTTAAGTTTTAGGAAGTTTAAACCAATTTTTATTTCTTCGCAGAATGCACGTGCGGCTACAATCGCCCGCCTTTTATTCTTCCGAAGTATGCGGAGAGGCTCGTTTTCAGCATTCCAGAAATAACAGTATGGTGTGAAATAACCGGAGTGATGAAAAATGTTCCAGTCATCTATGCTAAGGGTGCCTTCGAAGCCGAATTCAAGAACTGGTCGACACAGGTATGAATAATTTTTGTAAGTTGCTTCAGAGAATAGAGTAACTGTAGATTTAGAAGACTAATTCCGAATATTCGCTTTACATAGACCCCTCCTAACCTTTTGAAGGCCAAGGCCGTAACTTGCCTGTTTGCTTAAAATACCAGAATGCCTCAAATTTTATTCCAGATTCACAACAGTTTCTCCTTTCCCTGTTCATTCACGAACAAAGAGTTGTGAAAGTTTCAAATGATATCATTTCTAGTTCCCAGCAAAGAATCATCCATTACCCACTGAATGAACACTAAGGAATCACAAAAGACTTCCTTAACGACAACATTGTCTACAATACATATAAAAATGAAATAACACCTTTGTAGAAAGTGTACACAGCGGAGGGGGATAGTTCTATATCTCCTAATATACTGGGCCAATTGACGATAGTCAACTTGCGTTTTTCATGTCTCGAAAGCGGGACTTAGGATATATATTAGATTTGTATATAGCATTGTTCTAACATAGGTATTTTGACACAAAATCGGAGTTTTTCGGAAACCACATGCCATTTTTTTCCCATATTTCGATTGTAGAACTCAAATTATGTCTAAATATTAAATTTTGTAAGGTTTGGTGCGAAATTTACGGAAAAATTCAAAAATTTATCTTGTGGTATGTTTTTCAGTTTCAGCCAAGATTAAATACTTCATTTGGCGGACTTCTTAATTTACAGAATTCCTTTTCTTTCTTGTCCTTGAGCGGAAAAGAGGCATCTTTGATACTGTAAAATAATTTTAACAATGTGCTTAAACCGCATTTTCATTATTATCGCTTATAATTAATACACCAAGTTTCAAAACGCGCCAAAATGTAAATCCACGTATATCTTATCTTAGGGAAATTTTGAATAAAAAAAAAAAACCTAATTTTTTGCAGGTATGTTTAGAAATACATCTACTTTAAGATTATGGAAGAAATTTTATAGGTTATAATTCAAAATTTGTTCGAAAAATTTGTAAAAATTATTTTAAAATATAAATTTTATAAATAAATCATAAAAAAAATGGGCGAATTTTACTTGGAATGAATCTAAATTCCGAAATGTGAAAGGAAGAATTAAATAAATTCAATAAAAAAAGATATGTTAATAAATATATATCCATTTCACTGAACAGGGAGGAGCTAATTTTTTAAAAACTACTCGTGCGATTTTTGTAACATGTGGCAGTTTTGCATAATTTGAGTCGTAGAATCGAAATATGGAAAAAAAAAAAAAAAAAAAACATATCATTGCAGAAAAAGTCCGATTTTGTGTCAAAATACCTATGGTAGAATAATGCTATATATAATTGTAATATATATCCTTGTTTAGTATTTTTATTTATTTATTTATTTTTTGGTTGCGAAACGAATTCTAGTGTGTCTTTACAATAGATGTACAACAATAGATGGCACTATTGCCTCATGATTCAATTGTGGTTGCTATGGTAACGAACTTTCAAATTATGTGATTTATGGGTCCTCATCTTTTTTGTTTTTCAGTGCTACAGCGCTTTGAGTGATGTGTGCTGTTGAAAATGAGCCCTGTTGCCACTTGTAAAAAAAGAGGGCGATAATTTTGTGCAGTTTTTAAATTGAATGTTTCTCTCGGATACTGGATGTTTGTCGAAAGAAGGCAACGCGGGAAGTTGGTTAATTTATTTATTAGGATAAATAATATTTGTATTAAGGGATATTGCTTATTTCATCGTAATTTTGTTATATGTAATACATTTTTTTTTAAATTTGTGGGTCTTTTTTTTATTTATTTATTATTATTATTATTTTGGTTTTTTGATATTCTGAAGAGTAAAATTCTGCGCAATATTTTAATTTAACGTTTGGTGTTCCCTTCAGGCATTTTTTGGTACATTTAAAAGCCAGATGAAGGCTGGCAGCGTAGCTGTTAGTATTTAATAAAAGTAGCCTACCTTTAGTTCTGATAAATAGGAATCAATAAGTAACAATTGACTTTAATATGTGAAAAATCTGCATCAACATCAAATGTCATTCATTCCAAGTTTTAAAAAGTGTATTTGAACTTGAGCGGATGAATAAAAAGTATATTTGTAACGATTGAAAATTTGAACAAGATATAGGAAGATTGTGAGCTAATAGTAGGAACTTAATATTTGTTAAAAACTGAGGATAAACCTTACATCCCTTTGTCATCTTTTGCTCCGGGCCCCCAACTCTCTAGTTATCAAGAGTATAGGAAATTAGACGAAAGGAAAAGGTTTGATCGTTATATCCAGAGGTTCGTTATACTGGTATTAGACTGTATTTAGTTCATGCAAATCTCACAGTATAACATATGTAAAGGATAACGGGAAATTAATCAAAGATCTTTATTGCAGATGAACGCGAACGGAGAAATTCGAATGGAAGTGATGTATTACAATGAGAAAGTGTCTACTTGGGAACCTTTCATCGAACACGTAATGGTGAGGGAAGGTGAATATAGACCCCTAGAAGTGATGTTCAAAGTAAGTATCTTTTTTCCATGCGCGATGCGTGAGTAAATGAAATAAAAAATGTGTATTTTTGGAGGTGCGTGTGTTTTGAAATAGGTCTATAAGAGCAAGCAGTTTTCTCAAAAATAAATATAACAGTTTGACATAGTTTGAATAAAAAATGCCTTAAAATCACGAGTACGTCTATTTAGAAATATTAAGTATTTTTAGGAAATGACGCTCGCTACCTGTACTCATTAAAATGGACTCATTATTGTTACGAAATATCCAGCCGCGGTAAGATAACTTTCCTGCAAAGCGGGTTTATGGTTGCCAGAAAACGGCAGGTGAAGGTAGGGTTGCCGTATATAGCGTGAAATTGCTCATTTGGCGATATGTTGTAGACTGATGGAGAACCTTCTGGAACGAATTCTTACCGGTTTGGCCCAGAATGTTCTCGAGCGCAACCCAAAAGCCATATAAACCCTGCTGGTTAACAGTCAGTCAGTTAGTGTCTAGCAGTCTATTGAGTCGATCCCTAGTCTATTGAGTGTCTCACAGTCTGTCGAGTTGATCGTCAGGCTAGTGTTGAGGTGTCTCGTCACTGTATCGCAAGTTAGTGTCTCCTCGAGTTTTATTTTGAGTGTGTTCAGCCCCGAGAACGACGGAACTGAGTCGGGAGCTGTACTCTGGTGCTTTGCCGTGAAGCAGTCTTCATCGTCATAGCCTGAAGGCTGTGACTGCTGATTGTTTCAGCATGCTTGATGTAGTTTTCGACTGCGTCAAGCATTAATTTAGAAATTTTAATGTAAACGCGATTTAGAAGCTGAACTTGAATAATACCGGCTAATAAATTGTGCTTTCATTCTTCATCAAGTGTCGTCGTTAATCACTCCAAATCCACGGACCATTACAAAAAGAAATAAATAAATAAATCAAAAAAATCTGAAAGCTTTCAGATTTTGCATTGCGCCCACAGGGGCGTTTATTTAACGTCTTGTGTGTTACCTTTATTTATTAAATATATTCTTCGCACTTAAACCATAAAATTCAGTTCAACAGCAATATCGCAAAATAGTTTTAAAATGAGCATATCTTTACAATTTCCGTTACACAGTCTCGCGCGCTGGAGATAATATTTTTCATCGTGCAGTGTTGCGATTGTTCACTTTGAAATCTTTGTTAATGAAAAATTCGTTAAAGTGTTACAAAATATGAAATAGATTATAACGTTGCGCGCCTCTAACTTGCACGCAACCAAGAGGTGACTGTGAAAGCTTGTATAAACCACAGAGTCTTATAAAGGGTTTAAGTCCCTTTTTATTCAACGTAATAAATTACAATGGCGTCCTCTTGACGCTTACAGACTGTGCCCACTAGGCAGTCAAAATAAAAATAATAACCTGAAAAAGAAAGTAAAGACAATATTCTAACTACGAGGCTCTCTAAAATAACTAACTCACCGCGTTTTACAAATACCGCAGCTAATTCAGCAGACTTGAAGCTCACTGGAACAATTGCAACTACTTCCCGCCAAGCACATAGGCCGCAACGCGGGGTTCTTCAATTCTCGATTTCTACCTCCGCGCTCGCTAAGTAAGAATAACTCTCTCACCGAACTCGTTTCCTTCTATCCTTGCGCGTTCTACTCAAATTTACATATTCTGGCATTGGCAGTTCCAGGAGAAAGTAAGGCTTGACAGGAAAGATAGTTTAAACTTAAAATAAATGTTAGTTAAAATAAATATAAACCCTACATTTGCCGCTGCCAGAATTTGGAAAACTTGGAAGCAGGTCCTACAAACGACCTGTTGTAAGTTTATCTAATTCTGAACTAACTGGCGAAAGCCTCGTTTACACAAAAAAAATCTTATGTAACAATTATATATTAAAATTCTGTTATTCGTTACAAAGCTTTCTTCTTACAGCAACTTTTCCTGGACTTCATCAATCAATCTTGGTCTTTCCTTCCAGCATCTTTGAGTTTTCGATGCTTGAAACTCCGTCATCCGTTTTTGACAAAATTGATCCCAACTTAGAGGTGTCATGGATGTCAATCTTCTCCTTATTGATCTCCGAGTGTCGTCCCCGTTGCTCTTTCTTTTGCGTCCTCTACATGCTGGCCTCTTGACGGAGTAATCGTCTGGTTGTTGGCCTTTGCGTTTCTGCCTGGGACGGCTGGTCGTGACGTCCTCCGGTCTGGAGTCCTTCTTGAATTTCTTCTGTTCGTCGTATTTTTGTGCCTCCTGTTGGCGTTTCAGTTTCCGGAACGGCGGCCTTGCTGGCACCTGACTCTGTGGCCGTGTGCGCGTTCTCCTTGATGTGTAATTTCTCCTGCCATCTTTTGTAGGTGGTGTTTTCGTCTATACCACGGTTTCTTTACCCGGTTCATCTGTATTTTTGTTTTTCTTAAACGCCGGAGTTTGAAAATCCTTTTTTCTTTTTGATACCGACGTCCGGGTTGTAGAAGTGCTAGGTCTCTCTTCAGTTCTCCGTTTCTTGGGTGGTGGAATAGTTGTTGCAGTCTCTGGCCCTTCTATTTCGTTTAGACTTGAGTCCTGCAAGAAACTTTTAAGGATTTCAAAATCATTTGGATTATAGTATTTTTTCACCTGGTCGGGACTTGCTTTACAGATTTCCCCTCTCTCGTTTTTAAGATATAAGACTACTCCTTTGATTTCCTGAATTACATAGGGGCCTTCAAACTTTGGAGCTAGCTTTGCCATAAAATTGTCTGGGGCACTTGATAAAGAAAATTTCCGTTTCAATACTTTATCCCCAACTTTAAAATCTGCTTCACGGCGTTTTCTATCATAATATAACTTCTGCCTATTTCTTGCCGTATCCGAGGTTTTAAGCGCCTGATCAATTAGCTTTTGCACGTCCTTTTGTCTAAATTCCTGCTCTCTTTGTTGCACAAAGAATAATTTATCTAAAGGCGTAATTAACTTTCTGCCTAAAAATAATTCTGCTGGAGTTTTTCCCGTAGTATCATGATGTGCCGTTCTTAAAGCATAAGCTAATTCATTTATGTAGCCATCCCAGCTCTTGTGATGTGTGCTAACGTAACTGCGAATTATTTTTACAATGTTTTTATTAACTCTTTCTGCTATGTTAGCCTGTGGTCTATACGGAACCATTTTGATATGGCGTATATCAAGTCCATTGCATATGTTTTCAAATATTTGACTAATGAATTGTTTTCCGTTATCGCTAATGACTTTTATCGGTGCACCGTATTTTAAAATGTATCTGTTTAAGAATGCATCTGCGACTGTTTTGGCTGACGCGCGTTTAAGTGGAACAATTTCTATCCATTTTGAAAAATGATCTACTATTACTAAAAGAAAACGATTTTTATTTAACTCGCTCTGGGGGAAGGGACCAAGGAGATCTATGCCTAAAATTTCATTTGGAAATGTAGCGCGAATGCTATTTAAGTACCCGGCCGGGCTGTAATTAATATCATTTATTAACTGACATTGATTGCAGGACCTGACATACGCCGTTACTATTTTGTATAATTGCGGGAAATATACCGCCTCGCGTACCCTTTTTAAAGTCTTTCTGACCCGAGGTGGCCCGCTGTTTTTTTTTCGTGCAACTCCTTCAAAATGCTTAATCGAAGCGAGGCTGGGATGACTGGCTTATACTCAAGATTTTCGTTTGTTGTTTTCGTATAGAATAATAAATTATCTATTATTTCATAGTTTTTTGCTCTATTTCTTATCGCATCGATATCTGTATGCTCAAAGCTTTCGGGAACTTTCAAATAAGCATAGATATTTCCAAATTCAGGATCAGCTTTCAGTTCAGTAATAACCGTATCTCTAGAATCTAAAATTTTTGAAGTCAACACAGCGCATTTAAGTTCATTACCTTCATCGTCCAGTTTTATACGAGAAAGTGCGTCAGCTACATTGTTTTCCTTACCCGGTTTATATTTTATTGTGATATTATATTCTTGGAGTTTTAAAGCCCATCTTATTAACCTGGGCGTTAGGTTTTTTCCCGAGTAAAGTCTACCAACAGCCGCATGATCCGAAAAGACTGTTACTGGCGATTTGCCGAAATAAACTCGAAATTTGTGTACAGCCATTAATACGGCTAATGTTTCTCTTTCTGTAGCTGTATAATTCCTTTGTGTTTGATTCAATGTTTTACTAAAAAATGCCAGCGGATGGTTATTTTGCATAAGAACCGCACCCACCGCATAGTCTGATGCATCTGCCGCAATTTCCAGGTTTTCGTCCCCCTCAGGGAATTTTAAAACAGGGGCATTAATAAGCGCTTCTTTTATTCTTTCAAAAGCTGTATTCGCTTCCGCTGTCCACGTAAATTTACTCTTTTTTCTTTTGATTACTAAGAGTGGTTCAACAATATTAGCGAAATCTTTTATGAAAGATCGATAGTAAGAAAATAATCCAAGGAAAGACGAAAGTTTCTTGGCGGTGTTGGGCGGTGGGAAATTCTTAATAGCTTTTATTTTTGAATCTTGAGTTTCTATACCCTTTTGCGAAATTTTATAACCGAGATATATAAGTTCTTTAGTTGCGAACTTGCATTTTGAGGCGTTAATTGTAAGACCGGCCTCTTTTAATAATTTAAAAACTTGTTCGAGGTCATTAATGTGTTGTTCCAACGTACTACTCGTTATAATTATATCATCTACATAAATTAAAGTTGATTTTCCTAGGACAGGCTTTAGAACAATGTCCATAGCTCTCTGGAATGTTGATGGGGCCCCACACAACCCAAAAGGCATGCGTAAAAATGCATAAGTGCCCGATTTTGTTATAAACGCGGTTTTATGTATATCTTCGGGTCTCATAGCTATTTGATAGTAGCCAGACGTTAAGTCCAAAGTAGACATATATCTCGTCGATTTGATCTGTCTAATGATCTCGTCTATAACCGGCAAAGGGTAAACTGGAAATTTAGTTATGCTATTTAGTTTTCTATAATCGATAGCAAACCTCCAAGCCCTTTTATCCGAAGGAGGAAACTCGTTCTTTTTCCTACATAGTACGACTGGACTCGCGTATTCACTATTTATGGGCGTTATTATTTTATTCTTTAACATCTCCTGAATATGTTCTTCGATGATTAAGTCTTTTTGTTTATCATAGCGATACGGTTTAGTCCTACAAGGTTTTTCGGCATTTAATTGAATCTTGTGAGTCACGATCTGACAGTTTCCCGGTTTTTCTGAAAACAAATGAGAAAAATTACTCACCACTTGCTGTATTGCTTTACTTTCCTGGTCATTCAGATGGCTAAGGTCCAATTCAGGTGTCTCCGCAGGTTCCACCACCCTCTGGTCCATCTCCAGCACCACGGAACTATCTTGAAAATTTAATTTGGCCCTCGCGGCCCTTAAAAAGTCCATACCTAAAATAAGAGAGTGTTGGAGGTCTTTCACCACAAAAATTAATACTTTGAGATTTTCCTCTTTTATCTGTAAGTTTAATGATACTTTCCCGATGCAGTGACATGTTTTTCCTTGCGCCGCTATAATTTCCGTATTTCTGGTTTTGAATAGTCGTATCCTATAAAAATTCTTTTTGAAGAACTTTTCACTCATGAAATTTCCTTCTGCCCCTGTATCGATGAGGGCTTCTACTGGTACATCGCCAACCAGGACTTGTATAATTGGTAGCTGTGAGTTTTTTACGATGACTGTATTTAGATGTCTATTTGAGGGTTTTTCTAAAACTTCCGGGGTCTGGACCCTCCCTTTCACAGGCCCCTCTAGTCGTTTAAAGCTTTCCTTTCAATCTGTGTCTTCTGGGTACGCGGGTGCTTATTTTCAAATTTTCTTTTTGGGCCTTACCTTCGAGTTTCGATGCGTTAGCTTGATAGTTCTTTCCCCCATATGAGCGATTTCCATTTCTGGTTTCCTCCTTCCTTCTGGTACTTTGAGAGTATGTTTCCCCTCTCGCTCTTTCCGCTATTCTGCGATTTTGAAATTTCACCGCCAATTCGAAAAGTTCCTGCAATGTGGTTGGGTTTCTAATTTCAAAGTAGTCTTGAACAGCGGGTAACAATCTTGGTAATATTATTTCAATAATCTCCGCATCGGGTTTCTTGCCATACAGCATATCCGTTAGCTTGATTTTTCGTAAAATAAAGTCCGTCAATTGTGCTGTATCCCGTTGATAAAAACTATATAGTTCGGCTTCCAGCCGTGCGCGATCTTTCACTATGGGGAAGGCCTTTACTAACGATTTTTTGAAATTTTCAAATGTATACGTCGGGCTTCCAAATTCACCTAGAAGAAATTTGCCTATATTTTTCCACCATAGCGCGGCCTGTCCTCTTAGTGCTGATGTGGCAATAGCAACTTTTTGTCTTTCAGGCACAGGATAGAGCTGAAAGTGGTTTTCTATACCTTCTAAAAATACGGATACTGAATTTTTTCCGTCGAAATAGACGTTTGGCTTGATTGATGCTCTCAAAGTCTGGACCAGGTATCCAAATCCTTCTAACTGTGTTGTCATTTCTTGGTGTTGTCCAGCGGCTTCCATCCAGTTTTCGGCCATTTCAGTTCGATAAGTGTTCGGGCGCCAATATAACGTTGCGCGCCTCTAACTTGCACGCAACCAAGAGGTGACTGTGAAAGCTTGTATAAACCACAGAGTCTTATAAAGGGTTTAAGTCCCTTTTTATTCAACGTAATAAATTACAATGGCGTCCTCTTGACGCTTACAGACTGTGCCCACTAGGCAGTCAAAATAAAAATAATAACCTGAAAAAGAAAGTAAAGACAATATTCTAACTACGAGGCTCTCTAAAATAACTAACTCACCGCGTTTTACAAATACCGCAGCTAATTCAGCAGACTTGAAGCTCACTGGAACAATTGCAACTACTTCCCGCCAAGCACATAGGCCGCAACGCGGGGTTCTTCAATTCTCGATTTCTACCTCCGCGCTCGCTAAGTAAGAATAACTCTCTCACCGAACTCGTTTCCTTCTATTTAAATCATACTACTTCCGCTGATAATTTGAATCCTTGCGCGTTCTACTCAAATTTACATATTCTGGCATTGGCAGTTCCAGGGGAAAGTAAGGCTTGACAGGAAAGATAGTTTAAACTTAAAATAAATGTTAGTTAAAATAAATACAAACCCTACAAGATAATAAAACAAATGCAAAATTTTCGCTACTAGATGTCCATATTCGGATGGAGACCTATGTTATTCAAAATTGGATGACTCTAGATACCGTTGTTTTATCCCAATGCAAGAAATATACATTTATACGTATTCTTCATTATTTAATTTCTTTAAATATAACACAGGGTTCTAGTATTTGGCGGCAATAATTAAAAAAGTGAAACGACATTTATAGTGAATCAACGCTAAATGCCAAAATGAAATTAATAGCCTTTCTGGGCAAATTGCCACTTTGGGCTCACAAAATTTAAAAAAAAAAAAAAAAAAAAAAAAAAAAAAAAAAAAAAACTTTTAAATCAGAATCACGAAATTAGATCAACATTACGAATCTTATGGCCAAATATAAATGAAGTTATGAAAAAAACAATAATCTGAACTTTCGCATTAAATGTACTAATTCGTAATTTGTCATCAAATGGAACATTTTGTTTACTTTGAATGCAATTTTATTTCATTTTCATTCAAAATCACTATCGTATGGCATTTTTGCAAAATATATTGTAGGTATACGTTAATAAATTACAAAAGCAAAATTCTTTTAAATTTATCTTCTTGTTAGTGTGGCGCCAATTTTTTTAATCCAAAGAACTATTATTGTTTTTGTTTTACGATTTTGCGTTGGTTCACTATAAATGTCTGTTTCACTTTTCAAACTGTTGCCACCAAATGGTAATAGTCTTGCGTT
The DNA here is from genome assembly GCF_044657685.1 of Stegodyphus dumicola. Lineage (NCBI taxonomy): Eukaryota > Metazoa > Arthropoda > Arachnida > Araneae > Eresidae > Stegodyphus > Stegodyphus dumicola. The sequence goes on along the minus strand of NC_140769.1, from coordinate 940,660 downwards.
ATATTTGAAGAAATTAAAAAGGAAAAATCCGCATAAATGTATGTATGTTTCTCGTATTGTGATAAAACAACGGTACCTAGAGCCATCCAATTTTGAATGATGTAATTCTGCTACGAATATGGGCATGCGAAAGCCCAAATTTGAAATTCCGCATTTGTTTTATTATTGATTTCATATTTTGTAAATCTTTAACGAATTTTTGATTAACAAACTCAAGGATTTCAAAGAATTGGGAACGTTGCACAGAAAAAATATTTTATACCCAGCTCGCGAGACTGTGTATCGGAAATTCTATAGATAGGCTCAATTTAAAATTACGTATTTTGCGATATTGCTCTTGAACTGAATTTCATAGTTTAGGTGCGAAGAACGTGATATTTAATAAATAAAGCTAACAGACAAAATGTTAAAAAAACGCGCCTTTGGACGTAATTTAAAATCTGAAAACTTTCAGATTTTTATTTTTTTTTTAAAATTATCAAAAGTATACCGTGAACGAAAAAGAGGTGGAGAATCACTGAATTAAAACTTAACTTAGTTACTGAAGTTTTAAGCTATTTTGCGTTAACTAACCAACTTAAATATAATTATTTAGCCGAAATAAAATATCTTAACCCTTTCAGGCACGCTACCTGTTAAAAGTCAGAATTTTGATTTTAAAAAAATGTAGGCAGTCTAATTAAGCCTAGAGGAGTACACAAGTAAAATTTTGTGAAGATAGCACTTATCGTTTTTATTCTGTGGGTGTGCCCATAGTGGCACACTGATTGAATATAGCTTCGAAAAGTATGCTGAAACGAGCATTGTTGTCAATGAACTGACCGATGAGATGCTGAGAAACAAAGAATACAGACTGTGACTCAGTTGTCCTAGATGATCGGTGAGCCCGGTCTGGGCACACCTAGGGTTCGCCGTTTGATTTTAGGCAAGATTTCAAGGTAAAAATTTAAAATTAATATAGAATAAGGAGATTAGCATACAGCCAAAAAATAACATTGAAATTTTTTTTCAAACAGTTCCTTTTATACCCTAAAAGAATCTGGAAGATTTTTTTGGAAAAAGAGGGTCTTAAAAAACTAAACATGGCTAAAATATATGGTTTGGTTTGTGTTGAGCTGCCATCTACTATAAATAAAGAAGGTTCAGAGTAACCTATAGTAACCCATAAATCCTTTTTCATCCAATTTTTCTGTGCGTACAGAAAGAATTTTTTAGGTATGTCCAGACCGGACACACTGTGCCGCAAAGGGTTAAACCACAAGCGTATTTTCTCTCAAGCATTTCGTTTCTTGTTCTCTTTTCAGATGTTTCGAGACCGTGCTCATCCCATGGTTTGCACCGGGAGCGACGAAGTGGAGTGCAACACACATCCCGTTACCATGACTGACGCACCGTCCGTCTCCTCATACTCTTCGTTATCTTCTTCTGGTAACGAAACTGAAGAAGAGGATGTGATTACCACCACAGTGATCAGGCGGAGGGTACCAGTCCGTACAAAAAGACTCTCCTCCATAGCTAAATCGAGAGGTCAGTCTTCATTCATTTGACTAACATCCATTTCAGTAAACCTGAACGAATTATCAGTTAGTCTATCTGGTACTTTTCCGCTTCCCCGGCGCAAATCTCACCAAGCAGACTTTATTGGCGACAACATACCAGTATACACATAATAAAATGTTAACAAATGTTAGTTTTTAAGAGTTTTTTATTTTGAAGGCATAAACATTTTAATATGGTTTAAAATTTTGTAAAAACCAATAAATACAGACAATAAATTTGTGAAAAGACATTAATTTAAGAATTTACTATGCTTTCATGGTTCAACATCCTGATTCGCCGGTTCGTATCACGTGACCCAATGTGATCTCATCTCGCGTAAACTACGCTACAAAAATCTAATTCTATCAGTAATTATCTACATTAATTTCAAGTTTAGTCTTAATTTGGAATACGAGTTTAAATGCAAGAACTATTTCAATTCGTGCGAACAGCTTACTCAGAAAGTATGTAAAACCGCCGTGTTTTACTTCGCTTAGTGCATTTCCATTAGAATTGATGATTTTTAACTCTTAACTTTGCCTTTTCTATATTTTCGCCTTCCGGTGAGCGGTATGATTGCATCCTAATTGACTTAATTACCGCGAATGGCCTTCGAGCATAAAATTGAATTATCTAGGTAAAACTTCTATGTAATTATATGCCAGTATTGAAAGGAACTATCAATCAGATAAGAAATGGCTGCGACTTGTTTTGAAAATGACGCGTAAAAGGTTAGCTGCGAGGATATTCTGTTTGGCGACATTATCGCCTGTGCCGGGAAAACGGAAAAGTACCGCCTTATATTTAAAGGTACCCTTGGATAATCGGCAAGTTGTTGTTTCATTTATGCTAGCCTGGGCAGTTGAATTTTATGGTAACCCTATTATGACGTCGCTGGTTGCGTGATTTCGGTGAAGTTGACTGATGGGAAAAGATTTGTTTGGATGTCAGTTACGAAGTACGTCGCGTATTGTGTGCTTTCTGCATTGTAAAATGGCTGCAGGTGGTAAAGTGGTTGTTTGGTGGTATAGACCACGAAAGGACTCTGTCCCTGAGTGACTATTGTTTTCGTTTTGCGATTTAGCGCAGAATCACTCTGAATGCCCGTTTCACTTTTCAAATTGTTGCCACCCAATAATATTGCCCTGCATTATATTTGAAAAAAATTAAATAATGAAGAATCCGCATAAATGTATGTAAGTTTCTCGCGTTGGGATAAAACAACGGTACCTAGAGCCACCCAATTTTGAATGACATAATCCTACTGCGAATATGGGCATCTGGAAGCCGATTTATTATCGATTTCATATTTTGTAAAACTTTAACGAATTTTTGATTAACAAACTCAACGATTTCAAAGTGACCCATGGCAAGGATGTATGGGAAAAACATTTTTATCTCCAGCGCGCGAGACTGTGCATCGGAAATTCTATAGATAGGCTCAATTTAGAATTTGTTTTATGATCGATTTCATATTTTGTAAAACTTTAACGAATTTTTTATTATTAAGGATTTCAAAGGGAGCCATGGCAACGTTGTACAGAAAAATAAACATTTTTATCTCCAGCGCGCGAGACTGTGTATCAGAAATTTTAAAGATAGGCTAAATTTAAAATTATTTTGCGATATTGATGTTTAACTGAATTTTATGGTTTAACTGCGAAGAACATGATATTTAATAAGGGTAACACACAAAATGTTAAAAAAACGCCCCTTTGGACGTAATGTAAAATCTGAAACCTCTCAGAATTTCTTTTTTATAATGGTTGAGGACAGAAGAATCTTTGTTGGATATAATTCAACGGAATTATAAGTGTGCTGTTTGTACGAAGGAAATGCGTGTGGTCGAACGTAAAGATCGTCCAGAATGCTTTATCGCAAGAAATGTTCATATGCTTACCATATAAAACGTTCCATTAAAAATGGAACATGGTTTGAGGAAAGTTTTTGGATGCTGTTAAAGAATTTTGCGTGCCACAGACTGAAGACACGGAAATTTCTAAATCAGGTAAGTGTATATTTCCTTTGTTTAGTTCTTAGAGGTTATAAGATGAATTTCCTTTTGTATGTTATTTCATTGTTTAATTTAAAATGCAGTTTATTGACATTATACATTTTTTTGTTTGGCTGTAGTGTAGAATTGCGTTTTAAGTGAAAATAGATCGATGCGTACAGGGACAAAGTCAAGGGAGTGCCCAATGCCGTGTTTGTGCAATTCTGTGATTTTTTTTTTTTTTTTTTTTAAGTGAAAATAGGTCGACGTGTACATGGAATTCATGTTCATTTTTCATCTCTCCTGCTTCCAAAAAAATACCTAATGTTTCTACAGGTTTGCTTGGAAAACAGTAGGGTTTTATCAAGATAATAAGGAAGGAAAGTTCATTTAAAGCATGGGAAACATTAATGTAGTTTCATCCCGCCCTTTTAGCTGGCATTGCAATGGGATCTACTGCTGGTTTGAAAGAATCCCTTTAGGGGATCGTGTTCATTAATTTTCAGATATGAGACTAGGATATAAAAAAAACAGAATTTTCTCTTTGATGGTGTAAAGCTGAGTATGTGGTTCAAGTAGGCGTTTCGAGTTTGATTTGGCGAGATAAGGCTAAGGCTTGTTAGTTCAAGTAGGCGTTCCAGTTCATTTGGCAAGGTAAGGATAAGGCTCATTGGCTCAAGTAGGCGTTTCGAGTTGATTTGGCGAGTAAGGCTAAGGCCCGTCGTTTCAAGTAGGCGTTTCGTGTTGATTTGCCGAGGCTTGTTGATTTGCTACTTGAACCAAGGCTAGGACCCGTTGCTTCAAGTAGGCGTTTAGATTTGATTTTGTGCAAATTTCTAAATAAATGTTGACGGCTAAGGCAGTAAGGCTTCCCCATAGCACAAAACATCCTTTTGAAATAGTCTCCTTCCATTCACTCAGAAAAACATTACAACAGCAGCCTTCCGTGAGGTAAGATATGCCGAGGTTAGTACCCCCATAGCACAGAACATCCTCAGGATGTCCTATTTAAGTCGCAGTATCCGGGGACATACTTATGATGTCCTGAGTATGTTGATTCTCATATGTCCCGAGGATTTAATTTAATATCCTTGGGATGTCTTATTTAAGTCGCTATGTCCAGAGATATGAGAGGATATCCTGAAGATGTTGATGTCAGATGTCCTGAGGATATTCATACTGCATTGTCCGGAGGACTAAGGTCCGTTTCAGTGGCAAAGAGTTTATCTTTGGAGTAAAAAAAGGGTAGCAAATATTTGAGTTTTCTAGGACAGTGAAGTGTTTAATGAATGCATTTAAGAACCCTATTAATCAGAAATATGTTTTATTCCATTTGCAGATTCTTCAAGCTTCGTGGCATATCCAGGAGATTCGGACAGTGAGAATGAAGATGGAGTTCTTGAAAAAATCGCTTCCACCTTCGACCACTTATTCTCGGAGGACGAGGAAGGGGCATCAGACGATCCTCCATCGGATTCTGAAGGCATTGCGGATTTGGATGTTCATTCCGATTCGGGCGAGACAGAGACGGCCGATAATGAAGATGTTTTTGACGATGCGGCACCTGTGTTCTCCAGCCCTCACCGTCACCACGAGCATAGAACTGGTTAGTATTGTAACCCCCCCCCTTTCTGACTAAATATTTGATTCCTTTTTTGAAACTCTTTGCAAAGAAAGTAATTTATATTCATTTCTGCATCTTTAGCGTGAAAAAGATGTAGCGCAACGTTGGTAATTTTTGCTGCAGCTTGAAGTTCTAAGAGAAGCGTTCTCGCGAGAGCTTTATGGTCACATGAAAGTAACATCGGAACGTGTAGTACAACGTTGGTAATTATTGTTACAGCCTGAAGTTTTAAGAAAAGCGTTCTCGCGAAAACTTTATATTCACATGAAAGTTGCACCTGAACGTGTAGCGTAACGTTAATAATTATTGCTACAGCTTTAAGTTCTAGGAGATGCGTTCACGCGAGAGCTTTATGGTCACATGAAAGTAGCACAAGAACGTGTAGCACAACGTTGGTAATTATTGTGACAGTTTGAAGTTCTAAGAGAAGCGTTCTCGCGAAAATTTTATGTTCACATGAGAGTAGCACTTGAACGTGTAGCGTAATGGTAATTATTCCTACAGCTTAAAGTTCTAAGAGAAGCATTCGTTCATTTATGGTCACATGAAAGTAGCACCGGGACGTTCAGAGGGCTTGTCGTTCGCTCTAAAATGACGTTACGTGCATATAGAACGTACTACATGACGTGCGAAAGCATGTCTTTGTACGTACGCTTCGGTGTCCACTGCGTAAAAAAAGGGACAGTTCTATGTCTCCCGTTCTACTGCGCTGATTGACGCAATTCATCTTTCGTTTTTCATGTCTCGAAAGAGTGATTTAGGATATGTATTAGATATACATATAGAGAGCATTGTTCTAATATATGTATTTTGACACAAAATCCGACTTTTTCTGAAATGGCATGCCAATTGTTTTCCGTATTTAGATTGTACTCAAATTACGCCAAACTGCCGTGCAGCTTGTTTTACAAAATTAGCCTTTAAAATTTTAGCTTCTCCATGTTAATTCAATTTGGTGTGTATTTATTAATATCACTTTTTTTATTACACTTACTGTATTCGTATTTTCACAGTCCGAAATTTAGATTCATTCAAAATAACATTCTCCCATTTTTCATGATTTATTTTTAAAATTTGTATCTTTAAATAATTTTTACAAATTTTTCGAAAAACATTTTGAATAATAACCTACAAAATTTTTACCATCATCTTAAAGTGGATGTATTTCTAAGCATACCTGCAAAAAATTAGAGCTTTTTCTTCAAAATTTCCGAAGATATACACTTCAGTTTATATATTGGCGCTTTTCGAAATTTTCCATATTTGTTGAAAGCGATAATAACATCAAATGTGGTTTAGGCACTTTGTTAACGTTATTTGAAAGTAGGAAGGATGCGACTGTTTTCCTTTTCATGCACAATGTAAAAAGGTGAAGGAAAATAGGTTACCATATATTAAGAAGTTCACCAAGTGGATTATTCTTGGTGCAAACTGAAAAAAATGCGTCAAGATAAATTTATAAATTTATCCATAAATTTCTCATCAAAAATTAAAAAATTTTATAACTACTTATAATCAGAGTCGTAGAATCGAAATATGGAAAAAACGTGGTATGCTATTTCAGAATCGATTTTGTGTCTGAAATACCTATATTAAAACAATGATATATATATAAACCTAATATATATATATCCTAGCTAGCGCTTTCGAGCCATGAAAAACGCAATCTGAATTGTCAATCGGCCCAGTAGAACGGGAGATATAGAACTGCCCCCCTTTTTTTCGCATTGTTCAACACTATTATTTTTCTAAACGCAATTCAGAGCGTTTTTTAGTATGTTAGATGAACATTCATACAAATGTCTTGGTAGTACCACATTTTGACGTTCTACTATCAGTTCTTGAATTGTAACCTTTTGACGTAATTCAGAACCTTTAAGGAGAATTCAGTTATAACGTTAGAGGAATACAAAATATAGTGAAACATTAATTTTAAATATGCCGACTGACATTTGTTTCAGCTCTTTCTAACGTGTTTACTTATTAAATAAATTACTTTAAATTAAACTGAAAGAAACCAATTAATGAAAGTTTCTAAGTTTTCGGAGAAGATTTTCAGGTGGAACAAATCTTGAGAATAATAATGACAACTTAGTCTCTTTCTCTTATTTGTTAAATTGGTCTTCGAGACCATAAATAAAAATACATGTGACTTGATGTAAATAAACTATTCTTATTACCGCACGATTTCGTTTAGATTCAAATAAAGTTTGAGGATTGGAGGAAAATTGCTAAAATTATGTTTGTCAGTCGGATTCTTTTTTTTTTATTATTATTCATTTCCAGTTGTGGAAAAAGGGTTGCTCATATAGAAATGGACTTCCAAGTAAAATGTTTACTCTTAATGCGAAAACTCGTAACTGACCTTATTTTAACTTCCGTGGACGAAGAAAAACGAAGTATTGTAATCGCGAAAAATTTCGGGTATCATATTTCAACAAATATTTATTTGAAATTTTGTATATAGGATTCCCATAAGACGTATATGTGCACGTCCCATTTTAGTTCCAATCGGCCGCGCCGAAAGTATATAAATATATCCACTCTGTTACTCGGCTGAGTGAGCTCAGTTTCTTTATTCTTCAGTTTATTCACTCTATTCAGTGTAAATTTTGCATTTTTTGCTTTAAAAACGATTGAATTATGTTGTTCTTATCATCCGGTTAAGGTTTTTAGGCCTTTACTTAACCTACATGCAGTAATTGTGGATTTATAAACGATTTAAAAGTTGTAAGTGTGGCTAAGCCTAAATTTGGAATACCATATATAGCAGCCATATTTGTTTACATTTGAAACCTAGCAGAATAGTTTATTTGCTGTCAATCTACAGAAACTAAGTTTCGCAACAACAAGTGGTTCCTTTTTGTTTGTTTAATTGCTTTTATACATCGTCTTAGATTTATTATAGTATTTGAATTAGAACATGTGGCAACGATTAGATAATTCTTCAGATGTCATAGTTCTTGCGCATTCTGAGTTATAAAATGAATGAGATGTAACGCTGTTAAGGGAGCCTAGTGTCGATGTGTCGCTATGGTAAATAAATAGAGTGAATTTTAAAGAGTGCATTTATGCACTTGTGATTTATGCGCTATAGACGAAGTAGATTTAATTGAAAATTCGTTAACTGTTAATTTAATACGTTTTAATAAAATGCAGGAAAATTGCGTATAATTTAATATTCTATATAAAGAAGTCATGTTGTGTATACATCAAATTTTTTTGACAAATACCAATAAAATTAATCATATCTATATCTTGAAATTTTTGAATAATGAATCTTTGAATAATCTCGAAATCCTGAAATTTTTTATCTAATAATCTTTGAATCTTGAATTTTTATATTACGCTTTAAATTAATTAGTTCCGTGTATAAATTTCTTGGTATAAATTTTCTGGAACGTAAACATTATTCACGTTCCTTTCTAATAGTATTAATGATAATGTAAACTTGGTAATGATAAAAACTGTTAATAACTAAAATCGTGAAATCTTAGCGACAAATACAGAATTGAAATGCCTTTGCGGAGCGATTAAAATAGCTTCTCTAGCGCCGCTAGTTTGAGATTACTGATATAGAACTTCTTCATGTTCTGCTAAACACGTGTTTATTCTAATATCCTGTAAAATGTCTCACTATTCCACCTACGTACGTAGGTATGTATGCATGTGTCTCCCATAACTCAAAAACGAGTGTGCGTAATGGCAAACCGCTCATTGACTTGATCAATGTTAAACGAATTTCGTTTACTGCGCATTCCCAGAATAAAATTTGGTGCAATTTTAAAAGAAGACAAATGCGGTATATGGTTGATATTGCGTTATGTGGGCGCAAACAGTTCGGGTTTTTAAAATGTTTTAGGTTGTAAATTGCTTCATTATTTAAAATGTAAATATCGACTGTAAACTGCGCAATTTTCGTGTAAGAAGGATTACAAAAGAGGAAACATTACAAGATGAATCAGCTGAATACTTATTTATTATACTTCTGAGGAATAAAAGCAATTGAGTATTTACCATACGTCCATTCGTATATACTTTAACAAATTAAGGAATAAATCCAGTTTAAATTACTGAATTAAAGTCAAGTAACTGATATTAAATGTAATCTTTATGAACAAAATAAACCGAAATGAAACAGAAACACATGCAATAACCACACACAAATTTCCGTAGTATTGCAGATGTAAACAGTAAAATCAACACAGACTTGCGTACTGTTGCTTCTGCTTTTAGTCGCTAGTATTTCCTCCCACGCCAACGGTACACCATTGAGCATGCGCAGTAAGCGAAATTCGTTAACATTCATCAAGTCAATGTGCGGTTTGCCATTACGCAAAACGAGTAGCCTCAGAACGTTGAAATTTTGTGTATAGAACTGATGTAATATATAAGTTGTAGATGTGCACCTCCGATTTTGGTTGCAATCGACCAAACCAAAAACTATATAAATATATAATTAAGACACAATAACACGCCGAACAAATACTAATTCAGAAGTCAAACAACAAAAATCAGCGTTATATTTTCAAATTTTCACAGGACTAGTTTAGATGGTTTTACCGAACCACCATCGTCAGCTGCAAAATCGTCAGCTTTTGCAGCTGACGATGGTGGTTCGGTAAAACCATCGAAACTAGTCCTGTGAAAATTTGAAAATATAACGCTGATTTTTGTTGTTTGACTTCTGAATTATGTAAATATATGTCTATATATATCCACTCTGATACTCGGCTCAACCAATTCTTTCTTTATATTTATATGTTTGTAAATTGTGCATTTTTTTGCTTTAAAAATGATTGAATTGCGTAGTTCTTATCTCCCATTTAAGGTTTTTATGCCTTTAGTTAGCCTGCACGTAATAGTTATAGAATTATGAACAATTTAAAAGTTTTTTAAGTGTGGCTAAGTTCTCTATAATGTTGGCCCGATTCACTTTTCAAATTGTTACCAGCAAATATTCTCGCCCTGAATTATATTTAAAGAAATTGCATAATCAAGAATTTGCATCAATGTATGTATATTTCTCGCATTGTTATAAAACAGCGGTACCTAGAGCCATCAAAATTTGAACAACGTGATCTTCCATAGAATACTGGCATGTGGAAGCCCTAATTTGAATTTGAAATTTGTCTTATTATCGATTTCAGATTTTGTAATACTTCCACGAATTTTTGATTAAGAAACTCGAGGATTTCAAAGGGAGCAATGGCAACGTTGTACAGGATAAACATTTTTATCTCCAGCGAGCGATACTGTGAATATGAGCACCTGGAAGCCCAAATTTGAAATTTGAAATCTTTCTATTATCTACTTCATAATTTGTAACCAATTTTTGATTAACAAACTCAAGGATTTCAAACCGAGCAATGGCAACACTCTACGGGCAAAAAAAAAAAAAACCTTTTTATCCCCAGCGCGCGGAACTATGCATCGGAAATTCTAAAGATATACTCCATTTAAAATTATTTTGCGACATTGCTGTTGAACTGAATTTTATGGTTTAGGTGCAAAGAAAATTATATTTAATAAATAAAGTTAACACATAAAGCGTTAAAAAATTAATATAAAAAATCAGATTTTAAATTACGTCCAACGGGGTGTTTTTTTAACATTTTGTGTGTTACCTTTATTTATTAAACATCACGTTCTTCGCACTTATACCATAAAATTCAGTTCAAGACCAATATCGGAAATTAGTTTTAAATTGAATATATCTTTAGAATTTCCGATACAGAGTCTCGCGCGCTGGAGATAAAAATGTTTTTCCTGTACAACGTTGCCATCGCTCGCTGTGAAATAGACTTTATTATCAAAAATTCGTTTAAGATTTACAAAATATAAAATCGATCATAAAACAAATTCCAAATTTCAAATTTGGGCTTCCACATGCCCATATTCGCAGTAGGATTACGTCATTCAAAATTCGATGGCTCTATGTACCGTTGTTTTATCACAATGCGAGAAATATGCATACATTTATGCAGATTTTTCATTACTTAATTTCTTCAAATATAATGCAGGACTGTAACATTTTATGGCAACAGTTGGAAAAGTGTAACGGACATTTATAGTGAACGAACGAATAATCGCAAAATGAAAACAACTGTCCTTCAAGGACAAAGCCCCTTTGAACGTAATTTAAAATCTCAAAGCTTTCAGGTTTTTTTTTATATATTTATTTAATGGCTGGAAGTACGGTTATTTTATGTCCAGATTTCGAACTGTTACTCTATGTATAGCTGGATTTTGAACTTTTTTCTCATTTAATTCGAGTAACGAAACGAATAACTGTAACATTAAAACCGCCGTCAAAGGCTTTTATCAATAACGGTGCTAAATAACGATATGAAATATTTTTTACAGTGGATCCAATTGTGGAAACGGCGATTTATTTGACAGTGGACTGCAGAGACACCATCAATCTTAACGTCACTCCTGCTATCATCTCAGTGCTGCAAGAAGTGCTCCAAGTAATACTTTATATTTCTTTCTAAACTAATTTCTTTTGCTTATTCGGAACCTTAATTTTATCTGTACCAATGTGGCCTTTTATTAATTTACATTGTACACTGCTCAAAACACAAAAACAAAAACACAAAAAAATGGAACAGTTCTACAGGGTGTACCGTAAATGTTGCGACAAACTTCTAGACGAGGTAGAGCACATTATCCGGATTAAGAATTGTATTGGAACCTATAGCCGGAAATGTCAGGGATAAGTGGTAGCAGAGGTAGAAGATGAGAAAGGAAACAAGAGAGTGATTCATTTGAATCATTTTATTGGACATGAATACTAATGGTGTACGACAGCTTGAATGTTTCAACAGATGCTCAAAGTTTGCACCATCAGACGCTAAATATGCCTGACACCGACAGACCATTGATTGCCGGGCATGTTCAAACAAACACACCGGGAGTTTGGTTGACTGTAGCAGCTGCGCAGGCGAGTCTTGCCACGAGATCCATTTCAGATACAACAGGATCGTCATACACGGCACTTTTGATAGCTCTCCACAAAACGAAACCAAGGCTCGATAATTCCGTTGAGCGTCGGGAGTTGGCTACGAACATCCTGTCCAAAATGAGTCCACTTCTTAATGACCCGTATCCGCACAAATTGTGATGCAGACGTGCAAACGAACCGTGGTGTTGTTGTTGTGTCTGTCGGGAAAGCGTTGTCTATAAATGCGTGCAGCGGTTCGTCCATTACCCGCAGCTATTCCATACACTAAGTGCATGTCTGCAAGCTCTCCGTTCGTATAACGTTCCATGCTCTTCGTGTGGTGCTTACCGCCCGAATGAGACAATCCTCACTTTCCACTAGCACTCTCCTGCAGAGCAGCCCCTGGCGGCGAATACTGACGTTTCTGGCCATGGGTTCCTATGCAATTCTTAATTCTTATGATGTACCTTACCTTCCCTAGCAGTTTGTCGCAACATTTGCGGTACACCCTATATATCGTCCGTTCTACAGGGGCGTTTGAAGAAATTCAACTTGCGTTTTTCCTGTCTCGAAAGCGCGACTTAGGATATGTATGAGATTTATATCTAGCATTTTTCTAATATATAGGTATTTTGACACAAAATCGGACTTTGTCCGAAATGACATACCGAAATTTTTCCATATTTCGATTCTACGACTCAAATTATGCCAAACTGCCAAGTTTAGTAAAAATCGCTCGTGTAGATTGTAAAATATTAGCTCTCAGAATTTTAACTCCTCAATGTTAATTGAATTTGGTATACATTTATTAATATCCTTTTTTGTACTAAACCTACTTAACTCCTTCTTTCAGAATTCGAAGTTTAGGCTTAATCCAAATATAATTCGTACATTTCTTATAACTTATTTTTAAATATTTTCATAAATTTTTTGAAAAATTGTTGGTATACCTATAAAATTGTTAACATCATTTTAAAGTAGATATATTTCTAGGCACATCTGCAAAAAAATTAGAGATTTTATTCAAACGTCAAATGTGGTTTACGCATTTTGTTAAAATTATTTGAAAGTAATGAACGTGATCTTTTTTCGTTAGTGTACAATGAAAAAAAGGAAAGGAAAATAGGTTACTATAAATTAATAATTTCGCCAAGTGAAACTATTCTTGGCGTAAACTGGGAAAAAAAAAAAAATTCGCCAAAATAAATTTTTGAATTTCTTCGTAAATTTTGCACTAAAGTTTACAGAATTTAGTATTTAGGCATAATTTGAGTCGTAGAATCGAAATATGGGAAAAAAATTGTATGTTATTTCAGAAAAATTCCTATTTCGTGTGAAAATACCTACATTGGATTAATGCTATATAGAAATCTAAATATATATATATATACATCCTAAGTTACGCTTTCGAGACATGAGAAACGCAATTTGAATTTCGTTAATCGGACCAGTAGAACGGGAGATATAGAAATGTTTTTTTTTTTTTTTTTTTCGGGGTGGGGGAGCTGTGTACAGTGTTCTTTCATCGTAAGTTTTTGTAAAATGAGTGACTATTTTGAATTCGGGAAATTTCCTGAAGTGCCGCTCGCTGTAGATGTGCCTTGTCACTAAAGATACCGGCACCTTTATGCAGATCGGTGATTGTTCTTCACCATAAAGTTGCTGTGTAAAGTGATCGCTGATTGTTCGCTACCATAAAGGCGCTTTCTCTGAGTTATAATTTGATCTTTATAATGCTGCTGGCACCTTCGTGACTCCTAATAAAGATACTGAAAAATATTGTTATTCTTTACCCACTTTCTGTCAATGTGTAAGAAGCACAAAGGTGACGGTACTGTTATGAAGCTCAGTTTTTTTAAGCAAAGAGAAAAGTGCCGGAACTTTTTAAGAGAAAAGTGCCTGTACTTTTTAAACTTGCCCACGACAGTTAGACCAACCCCATTAGCTCTTGTGTGTGATACTATTTTAATTGCATTAATTGTTCTATTTCATTTCCTACATTTTATTCAACTAACTGTTACACTGCACGAACTAAATCTGCTTGGGCGTATCTTTAAGATTTTTTCCATCAGGAATTTACGTCTGCGGATATGAAGCTGCCTTCCGCCGTCTGCTCCGAGGAGCACAAAGAACTACTCCTGAGGAATTCGTTAGGTCCAGAAACCACACTTCAAATCCTGCAGGAGGAGGGTGGATCTTTCCGCGTGGCTGAAGAGACAAAAGGGTGGGCGCCCAAGGCCTCTGCACCGGACCCAGACCTCGTGACGCCCCTTGTCGATATCAGTCCCGCAGACTCGGATTCCGAAATGGCAGGGTAGGTTTCCTTCCTTTTCCGTTCTTTTCCTTTTGCCATTTTCTCCTCGTGTTTTAGTAGCTTAGCTACGAGGGCAGATCAAAAAGTAAGTTGTACTTCCAAGTTATGACCATTTATTAAACTGTCAATACAAAAGCAACGCGGCTATGACAGCATGCAGTGTAAGTTCACTTTTCCACGTAGTTTCCAAGACACTCTAAACATTTCTCCGAACGGACAACCAACGTTTTGATTCCGGGTGCATAGAAATCTCCTCTAGCGCTATGTAACCACACGGAGACCGCTGCTTTCACCTTTCACCTCCTCATCATTTCGTAATCGTTGTCTACCGAGATGCTTTTTAAGCTTACCGAAAACATGAAAGTCACATGCCGCTAAATCCGGACTGTATGGAGGATGTTGCCGTACCTCCCACATGAATCGCTGCAGCAGGTCGCACATTTGGCGAGCCTGAGGTGTTGCGTCCATGTTTTCGGTAGGATTAAAAAGCATCTCTGTGGGCAACGATTCTGAAATGATGAGGAGACGAAAGCAGCGTGTGGTTACATAGCGCTGGAGGAGATTTCTAGGCATCCGGAAACGAAAAGTTGGTTGTTCATTCGGGGAAATGTTTTGAGTGTCTTGGGAACTATATGGAAAAGTGAACATCCATTGTATGCTGTCATAGTCGTGTTGCTTTTGCATTGACAATTTAATAAATGGTCATAACTTGGAAGTGCAACTTACTTTTTGATCTGCCCTCTTAGTTATCACTAAAAGATGCATCTAAGTTTTTCAGAATTAATCATAGTATATACTGCAATAAGCGCCTTTTCAAAGGATAATATTTGTCCACGGTTATTTACACAACTTAGCCGAGTGATAAGGTTAAAAGATGAGAAAAACATTAATGCAATTTATCTAATTTATAATAAATTAACAGCTCTGCGGCCAGCCTTCGTCTGGCTTTAAATGTACCGGAAAAATGCCTAAAGGGAACACCAAACGCTAAATTTAAGAACTGCTCAGTTTTACTCTGCAGAACAACTTTTTTTTTTTTTTTGCTGACCCCCTCTTTCTTTCCACCCCAACCCTCCGCACACCTTTTTTTATATTTTAATTAATCCTTTTTTTTTCCGAGCAATTTTTGCAACTATACACTTGTATTTTTTTATTTTTATTTTTATTTTTTTTTTACAGTTTCCTCTAGTGGAAACACCTCCACATTCTTCCTGTTGTAAACCCGCAACCTCTTTAAGGTCCAGGCTCTCCTATTACTACTCTTTCTGCACCTGCGATTCTCCTTCTGTTCACGTTTCAGCTATTCCTTACATTCTCCCCCATTTTTCATCACTCATCTCTTCTCTTTGCTATCTTTGACTTATTAACATTCTTCGGGCCTCTGGCATACCACTACAACCTCTCGGTTTACGTGTTTATCACTTAAATATATGTGTATACTTACAAAATATCATGTGTACTGCTATTTATTGTGCTTACTGAAACTTTTGTGCATTAATAATTAATTATTTCCATCACGCATTTGCTGTGTTGTGTACTGTAACTCTCACTACGTGCTCAGTTTCAAGTTCTGCGCAAGTGATAATTTGTGTGCACTTTACATTGTAATTCTTCCTGCGAGCTCAATTTTAAGCACTGCTCAAGTGAAATACAGTTATGCAGTGGCTTTGTGATTTAGTGTATTCAGTGAATTAGAGACTCAGTGCCTTAATATAGAGATCTCAACAGCTCCCTAATATAAGACTTCAACAGCAGTGCTTTAATACAGAGATTACAGTGCCTAAAGATAGTTCCTTGTTATAGTGCCACAATTTAGTGCTCAGTATAGTGCCTCTAATTGCCATAATATAGAGATTTCTACAGCATTCAGTGAGATAGTCTACACAGTGAAATTAGAGACTTAGTGCATAATTTTAAAGATTCCAATAGCAATTAGTGACTCTGTGGAATAGCAGAATAATTTATATATTTTTTATTTATCATTAGTGATTTCATACAATAGACTCAATGCAGTATGTCTGAAATGCGTACCTCCACACACTGCAGTGATCTAGATTTGCCAAATCACTTAGTTTCAACTGACTTCTCATATAGAGAAAAAATAAAAGCGGTCTTCGACGAGAGCGTACAAATAGCCAATACAGTTCGAGGTAATAAAAATATATTACCACGCCTCATAGCCACTCTAGAGATCTTTCGGGACATCGCATTACGCGGAACAGAGGTAGTCAACAAAGACGTGAACACTTCTGTAATCCCGCGCTGTACCACTGGCACTAACACCCCTTACCCTGAGGTGGTTACTTCAAGTACAAACACGGACTCCCTGCCAGTAACAGCAACTACGCAGGCTCCCAGGAACACAGGGGAAAGGCATAGCCACTTGAAGTCAGCGACAACACCATCAGCGATTGTGCCCCAGAAACCAACCTTTGCGGCAGTGCTTAAACAGTTCAGTAAACCCAGTCTGATCATCAACCCTTTAGGGAGTATCCATCCACGTGATCTAAGAACACAGTTACAAGAAAAGGTTCCACTTAGTGAGATCCCAGTTGTCGTCAACGCTATCAAACCGGCTCCAAAAGGCGGACTAGAAGTTTTTTGTAATACAAACGAGGAGGTACTCAAGTTACAGGAGCACATCGAAAAAGCTGAGGTCCAGGCAGAGGTTCGTCTCAGGCAAAAGAGGCAGCCGAGAATAGCCATCCATAATGTTCCAGAACATGTTAAACCAGAACAGCTCATCGCAGAGCTCAGCGCAACAGCAGGTCTATCAGCAAGAGTATACAAACCCCTGTTCCGACTTAAAGAGCGCCGAGCAAACAGAGTCAAATGGGTTCTCGAGTGTACCACGGAGAGCTTTGGAATCGCCATCAACATCAGACGTCTGTTCACAGCATGGCAGGCTCATACTATCACGGAGTTCTTGGGAATCCGTAGATGTTATAGATGCCAGCAATTCGGGCACTCCCAGGATCTCTGCCGCAGTAAGAAACAGTTCTGTGCCTTCTGCGCTGGGTCGCACAACACCAAAGTCTGTCAAGCAGAGTCACCAGCCTGTATCAACTGCGGGGACTGTAACTACCGCAACGGCACCTCCTACTACTTTGAACATCCGGCATACCACCCGGAATGCCCGATGTACCAGAGAGCCGTCTACAACACACGCTGCAACACACATTACTAAAGCTATAACATCACAGCAGCCTACCAATGCTATGTTACTACCTAATGCGTCTGAAGAAAGCAACACTTTCTCACAAGAGATCCTACCGACAAATATCGACAACCCAGTCAACCTGATTCTAACTCATTCTTCAGCAGGTTCCATAAAATGCACGCAAATTAACCTCCAGCGGGCAGAAGCAGTTAAAGGCCCGTCCACACGAGTACGCTCGAAACGTAGCTGACGAACGCGCTTTTACGTTACCAGCGTAAAAGCGTCCAAACGAGTACACTTGCGAAGAGTGCGTTTAACCAATAGAATTATTTTGCGCAAAAATCACGTGACGCTGTAATATAGCGTCAACAGAGCCGTATCTTATTACTTCGCTGTTTTTCTGTATGTTTGCGGCAAGTTGTCCGAATCAGATGATTTTTTTTATAGCTGAAACTTTACTATTATGTGCAATTATTAAGCAGAGGCAAAACCGCAAAAAATGGCAAGAATGGGTCCGAAAGATTTATTTAGAGCGACCTGTTCAAAGAGATATTTTTTTTTTTTTTTTTTTTTTTTTTTTTTTACTGCCTTGTTTGCGAAAGGAATATCTGGAATTATTAAATTCCTACTATTAGCTCACACTCTCCCTATATCTTGTTCAAATTTTCAGTACATAAAATGCTTTTTATTCATCCATTCAAGTTCAAATACAATTTTTTAAACTTGCAGTGAATGACACTTGATGTTAATACAGCTTTTTCACACATTAAAATTTTTTTAATTTTTAATTAAAAAGAAATTATGTTTGTATTTTTATTTATTTATTTATGTTTGCATTTTTAAACTTTTCTTTGTGGACCTAAGTAGGAATTGACTTAATTTTTTTTTTTGGGGGGGAGGGGGTATATTACTTGTTTTTTAATTCCTTCAGGATGAGTATCGACCAGTTTGACAGACTTGCAGATTCTATATCGTATGAAAATTAGGATTTATAAAATTGGTTTGGAATACAGTATATAAAGAGAATTAAATTACTTAATTCTCTTTATATACACCATCCACCATATAATAAAACCAACTTCTTCATATTTTTTTAACTCGCTCTCCCTTGGTCTTTTGTTTTTCTTTTTATTTATTTTTGAATTTAGAATGAGGTTCAAACTTTGGACAGTTTATGAGAAATTATGTGCATGATAAAATATGCAATAAAGTAAAAATAAAGAGAGAATTTATAGATGATATATGATAAAGAGATGCAGATATATTTTTACATAAGGATTTCTATTTGCATTGCACATTTTTAAACTAAATTAAAAACAATAATAATAATGAATAAAATAAGAAATGAAAACAATAATAATAGGTAAAATAAGAATACAATGATTTATGATTAAATATAAGAAACACGTTTCAAAACGAGAAAAGCTAACTGAATTATACCGTCTACGGGTGAGTTCGAACTTGCCACCTTTCCATTTCTCCGCTACCAAAGCAGCGCGCTAACCACTCAGCTATCTGCGATAGCAGTGTTTGTAAAAAATAATGTAACAAGTAGAAGTTGCTGCAAAGGTAATTTAATTAAACTTCAATAAATGATTGCTGTATGACACAAGTTGTAACTTTCCTCCAAAATTTCGTAATTGTATTTTATTGAATACTCTTTCACAGTCAACTGCTTTATTTTAGAAGTTATTATATTGCTGAAGTTAGTTTTTGGTGTATTTAATATTGGGATATTTATAGAGCTTTTTATTACACATGATATAGCCAATATTTATAATAATTAAGGAGAATTTTGTAAGGCAGAAACTTTGATTTCGTAGAAACTGTAATTTATTTAGGTTCCTATTACTTACGGTGTTATAAATAGGTGAAGCATATGGATATACTGGTCGGAACATTGCTTTATAAGTATACAGTTTTCCCCTTTAATGAGAATTTTAAATGTATACTAATATGTACGGTTTGAGAAATCTGAAAATGGCGTGAACAATGCTGATTATTTTATTGTTGTATACAGTTATATTTCTAAGCAAAAACTCATCTCTGTGTGGCTCTGACGCCATATTGAAACGGGTAAGCAAGAAGGTTTTCTGATTATGACACGTGATAAGAACTCGGTCGGCTATTGGCTATACGCGCGCGTCGCGGGCGAAAAAGCTGAACAGGAGCGTACTCAGTTTTACGTCTTCTGCGTCCTGCGAATTTACGCCGGCGTCAAAAAAGTTACGTCAACTACGTCGGGAGCGTCCTCGTGTGGACGGGCCTTGATACGCAACTAGTGCAGCATGTCCTCGATCATGAGATAGATATCATTCTTCTCCAAGAGCCTTACTGCAGAAATGGCGCAATAGCCTGCATACCACTCTCATGGAAGATCTTCCAGCGGAAAGCGCATCTTAACGAACTACCCCCGAGAGCGGCGATCATTTGTTGTAATCCACAATGGTCCCCACTCATTATCAAGCAGGCACGAGATCATGTTGCAATTCTTCTGAATTATAATAACTCCCAGATTATCCTATCATCCGTCTACAGCTCTCCACCAGAAGACATCAGCAATGCAGTAGATAGTATAGCAGAAATACACAGAAAACATACTACCATTCCTCACGTAATAAGTGGAGACCTAAATGCGCACAACGTCATTTGGGAATACCCAGATACCTCACCGAAAGGAACAGCGTTAGAAGAATTTATAATGACAGCCAATCTACAGTTAATAAATACTCAGAATGCCCCACCGACGTTCGACAACTCATACAACAAAGGATGGCCTGATTTAACAATAGCTACAAGTAACATAGCCAACAATATAACAGATTGGAGGGTCACAGACGACGAGAGTTGCTCTGATCATAAATATATCCACTTTGCAATTAATACCGACACAAGCATCACTATCCTTAAGCGCTACAAGATCCCAGGCAATAAACTGCGTGCATTAACAAAGGCTTTCTCGGATACCCTACAGAGTGAAGAAGAAGTAATAGACCAAATAAACAGCCCAGAGGAATTAGACACTTATACAGATCATCTCCTCAATACATTGCGATGTATTTGCGACAAGCTCCTGAAGACTCGCACTGCTAAACGCATACAAGGCATATGCTGGTGGACTAAGGAACTACGCCAATTACGGCAAAAGTGCAGAGCCCTAAGACGGCGTCTCCGAGGTGTAATGGACGAAGCCACCAAAATGGCATTGCTGACCACATTCCGCAGGGAAAGAGCGCATTATAAAAAATGCATACTACGAGCCAAAGTCAATAGCTGGCGGAACTTTTGCACAGCTAATACCAACGTCTATGGAATCCTGCATAAACTAGCTACAAATAAAGTTTACAAGCCTGACCAGCTTTATGCCCAATCAGCCAATAATTCAGACAACACCAATCTTGCAGAAACCACAGCATCTGCTATCCTTAATGCAATCTTCCTAGCAGATAACCCGGATGATGACTCAACAGAACAACAGAAGATACGGGACAACCATTCCATTCCTAACACACCAGACGACATACCCTTCGACTCAGCTGAAATACAGCAAATCTTACGTTTTCTTCCCATAAAAAAGGCTCCGGGACCAGACGGTCTAGATTATGCAATAATAAAGGTGGCTTACACATCCCGCCCTACCTTCTTTGAGAAATATTTCGGCAAGCTCTTAAAATACCAGATCTTCCCTACTGCTTTCAAAAAAGGAGAAGTGGTCCTGTTCCTGAAGAAGCAGAGATCCCCAGATGACCCAAGCTCGTTTCGGCCAATTTGCCTACTTTCGTCTCTGGGAAAAAATTTATGAAAAATTACTGGTAAACAGACTTAAATTCCATCTCCAGCAGACCAACTTCCTCAGCCCACGGCAATACGGGTTCCGAACTGGCTTGTCAACCACGCATGCCCTGAGTCATCTTAAAGATAGCATAGAACAAAATAGAGGCAGAAATCTTCACACGGCATTCATATCCCTGGACCTGCAAAGCGCCTTTGACACCCTCTGGTGGCCTGCTATAAAGCAAGCACTTAGAGAGGCACAATGTCCCAAAAACATCTTTAACATCATCACGGACTATCTACATGCACGTAGCCTCAGAGTAGCCAACAACAATGGCCTCACTATCAAGCAGCAGGAAAGAGGGTGTCCACAAGGCTCTTGCGCCGGTCCGTTGCTCTGGATAATCACCTTTAACTCCATACTACAACATGAATGGCCTTTGCACACAGATATCATAGCATACGCCGACGATGTAGCTCTTCTGGTGTCTGGCCGCACAAGAGATGAACTGGAACGGAATGCCACAGAAACCTGCTCGATATTCACGGACCTATGCAATAAACTTAAGTTAATCATCTCTCGACAAAAGTCCGCAGCCATCATAATTCCACGTCCTGGCACAAATCCCACAAGACGTCCATGTATAAAGCTACTGGGCAAGAACTTAAAAATAACGAAGACGATTAAATATCTAGGAGTCACTTGGGATCAAAGACTCACCTGGTTACCGCACCTCCAAGAAATACGTACAAAAACATCGACCATCGCAAGGAAAGCCAGGCAATTTCAAGGGAGAAATTGGGGACAAAACCCCCATATCAGGAAACTATTGTATCTAACAGTGGCAGAGAGAATAATTCTCTACGCAGCAGTCATATGGGCACAACCAATGAGCAGCCGAAAGACCAAGCTACTGACTACAATTCAACGGCCGTTTGCATTAAACATCTGCGGAGGTTATCGCACAACACCTTCCAGCGCCGCCACGATACTTGCAGGCCTGCTGCCATTACACATAAAGGCAGAGGCAGAGGCTACATATGTACGAATCACCCATCACAGACAAGAAGCCACATATGCAGGAATTACGTTCAGAACAATAGACTATGAACTCCCTGGCAGTGTGCAACACATCCACCCTGCCATCAAAGGTAGAGGGATCCATGTCAAAATCCAACATCAGCAATCGCACTCCAGACAACACACTTCCTCTGCGATTACACAACTGTTCACTGATGGATCAAAACATGATCAAGGAGTGGGCTGCGCGTTTGCTCACTACGAACATGGCACACTAGTAAAGGAATGGAAAGGACATCTCACTAACAGCAATAGTATCTTCCAAGCAGAGGCACTAGCAATATTGAATGCGCTACGACATGCCCTCAACCTTTCCCTTACCAATGCGACTTTTTACACGGACAGCATGTCAGTGCTACACGCACTCAGGGATCATCACCACACTTCACCCATCATCATAGATATACAGCAACTTTTACTCAATAATCATCAAGCCCGCTTTAACATGGTATGGGTGAAAGGACACTCCGACAACGAAGGGAATGACGTCGCAGACCGTCTGGCTAATGAGGCTGCCAACAACATCCACGCTCAAACTATAAGAGCCCCTACCCCCGTCTCCCACCTCAAGAAAACTCTGCGTAATATCTGTAAAGAAAAGTGGCAAGAAGAATGGAATAGTTGCGACACAGGGAGAAGGACGTATAACTTCCTACCAAAGGTAGACACGGAACGTCTTATAACAATAGCCCCACTGACACAGTACATAACGGGTCATGGCCCATTTCCATCTTATTTTATGCGTCATGGCATCTCAGCATCTGACAATTGTGTCTGTGGCATGCTAGGTTCTCCCGAGCACTACCTATTTGATTGCGGTCTAATAACAAACCACCACTTACCACATCCAACGAATGATAGAACACTTTACTATCGTTTCATAATCAAACACCCGCCAGCTATAAGGAGTATCTGCGCAGTTGTACAGCAAATCAACACCCTAGGGCAAGACATTTGCGAGCCACAGTAGCATGGTACTGCAGACAATGTACTCAACGATTAGATATTCGCAGTATGTACACATTCTGTAATACACATTCCACATTCAATTTCGAGCCTCGTGTTAACATCCGCTTTCAATAGCCACCAACTTGCAGAAATAATGTTACTGACATGTTTATCAGTGTAAAGCACTGGGCACCCAATGGAATGATGTGTTATCGTAAATCGAAGTATATAATATCCGTACAATGCACGAATATAGTGTATGCAACGAAATATGTAATTCATGCAACAGAAGCCCCTAATGAAAGTATGTACATTATGTATTATGGGTACTGAGCATATTTCCGCACAGCGCTTCTGCTTTACGCACACCTTACTATGTCTCATATGTTTCTTCTGTATGCAATATTTGCATTTATGTGCTCTACGTGTTTCCATATGTATTCTATGTGTCATGATATGTATTCTCGTGTGTGTTTTTATGTCTTTATGTTACGTAATTACGAGTGTGTTTTTATGCTTTTACGTTTAATTTTCTATATCTATGTGTTTCAGCTTATTTGCATTTATGTGCTCTACGTGTTTCCATATGTATTCTATGTGTCATGATATGTATTCTCGTGTGTGTTTTTATGTCTTTATGTTACGTAATTACGAGTGTGTTTTTATGCTTTTACGTTTAATTTTCTATATCTATGTGTTTCAGCTTATATGTGTGTTTTAGTGTTTTAATGCTATCCTTTATATTCTTTTTTAAGTTACTTTGTGTTATTAACAACGTCCTATGTAAAAACTACCCGACATCTAACACCTGTATGGCCATGTAAACTCCCGGTGCAGCCTCACGGGGCTCCAGCGAGTTGCTTTTTCGAGATAGTGGAGGACGTGGGACATATGCCTGTTTACCTATGTTATACGCCAGGCGTCCCCGTCCTCCGTCACCCGTCACCTGCAGAACAACTTTATATATATATAAAAAACAGAAATTTCAATATAAATGTATTACAGAAAAGTCCGGAATCCGGACGTCCATTATCCGGAATGATCTAAAATCCGGACCTCAGAACCACCAACAACGTTTTTTCGTAGGCTTTAGGCATGCGCATTTGATTCCCCCCTCCGCGCATAATAAAACATCCCGATTCTTAATTTCACTTCGACAATAAATAAAATACCTTGTTATTGAAGAAACAATTATTTTAGCATAAATTTGTACAATCAGTAATTTGGCTGCGTTGCTGCGTATGTGCTTGGCATGCATCTCAAACCCAAACATTCCACTTAGGTACATCGTTGATCTGACGCCAACCCGGCGATTGGTTTGGTTTGTTTGAGTTACGGCAAAGCCTCGAGGGCTTATCTGCCTAAGGGTAGGGATGCCTTCGTGGAGGACTTTCTAAGGGAAACTGGCTCATATACACGTTACACATGGGGAAAATCACGAAAACGCCCATGCAGCCAGCCCGTTCGCGGGATTCGAACCTCGGACCCAACTACCAGCGTTCAGCGACTTTTACCGCTCGGCCGTTGGTGGGCCCAACCCGGCGAATCATTATTTATTATACTTTCCTTTCATCACTGCATGTTCATCAAAACATGACAAATTGAGTAATGGCTCATGTAGGGATGCCTAAACAATTTTTTTTATGTTAGTAATTGAATAATAAAGGAGTATGGTAACCTTTTATGTCCACATTACGCCTGGCGATGATTACAAATATAAGTTAAATGCGCTAAAAAATGTTGACGAGGAAAAATTGACGAAATCTTTCTTTCCATATGCTAAAAATAGATTTCGTTGATGATACTCATAGACTCAAAGATTACATTTAGGGCTATTTGAATTAAGAATAACTGATTCGTTATTTCACATAAATCCAGAACCAGCGCCAGGTCTCGTGTGGCCGCATGGAGTCAGAGAATTTAGGACCCACAGGAGACTGCATCAGGCGGTAAGATATCTAGCGCCGGTTCTCAATAAGGCTTAAGTATATGGTGGGAATTTATTTATTCAGAACTCTGATAACTCTTAAGCGTGTGCAAGAAATAGGCATAAATATAATAAATAACTAAACTAATACAATTCAGGCTTAATTGTCTCATTGCGCGATGGAAGCAAAATAAAATTGAACGGAAAAACTTGTTGTAAGTCACCAAATTCATGATGCATTCCAAATATGTATAGTGAAAGATAGCTAAATTTGATGATGTCGCTAATTTTAAAGGTTTTCGGATATCGCAAAACAAAGGTGAAATTTTCCAATTAGCGAATTTTGTAAAGAAATGTGGAGAAGCGGTAATAAATGACGATTATATAAAAGAAGTTTTTCATTGTGATGGCAATGCTTCTCAATCATCAATCAACTAATGAATAGCGAAATCTGTAGTATGGTTCTAGATCAGTGTTTCCCAACGTGGGGCCCACGCCCCACAAGGGAACAATGCGACTCTTAAGGGGGGCAATTCGAAAATGGACTCGTCCAGATTTTAAGGGGACAAAGGACATTCAAATTTCTAAATATGCTTCATGAAATCAAAATTTTTCAAAATTTCATTTTTTATTTCCCAAAATAAAGAAAAATGTAAGTGATGTATATGTAAAAAAGTTTTTAATCTGCGGTGCATTTTAAATATTTTATAAAGAATTCTCGCTGTAGACATGGACATTTAAATGCTTCTAAAAGGCATTTAAATAGCTGACACATTATGCTTTCCAGGCGTTTCTCGCACATTTCAGCCAACGAATTTATTTTATTTTTTACTGTAGAAATGACAACCGGTATATTATTCTTTCCTTGAATGGCAACAGCAGCTGCTTTCAGCTTTGTTTATATTGATCTTATATTTCTTTCTTTCAGCCCTTAGTGAAATGAGGGGTGCAAGCAAGAAAAAAAGTTCGTCCGTATTCGGAGGCATATTGAAAATTTGGTTTCATACCCGGTACATAAACGGTCAACTTCTGTCTTTTATGCCAATAATGCCTGACCAACGAATCAATGAAACTAGGTCGTCCTGAGGCACATTTGAAGGCGAAACATATTGCTGATATTAATTCAGATTTGAATTATTTTCACACTTTAAGGAAAATTCTTGAAAAAAAGAGTAATATTAAAGTCTCTATTCCGCTCATAATACTGCTCATAATGCAACTGTTAATATAATTATATACCGCTCATAATGCAACTGTTAATCGTGCTGTTGAGGCTATTTATCAAATTTCATTACTCATCGCTTAATCTGGGAAAATCCGTACTAAAGCGGAGAATTTAATCAAACCATCAATATCAGCATTTAAAGAAAAAGATGACAAAGACGTTAAAGCTATGCCACTAAATAACAATACTGTTTGCAGAAGAAAAATGAAATGAGTGAGGCTATTGAAAACAACTTTGTTGAAAAGCTGAAACAAGAAAATTTTCGATGCAAATGGATGAACCAACTTTGAGAGACAGTGAGGTCGTACTTGTAACTTATGTAAGATATATTCATAAACGGGATTTTGACGAAGAAATGTTCTTCTGTAAATCATTAGAAAGCACCACTACCTCCAAAGATATTTATAGTAAGCTAAAAAAATTACTTAGATATAAAAATATACCAATAAAAAATATAATACATCTTGTACTGCAGATGGTGCTCCTAATATGATGGTTGAAAAATAAAATAAAGTACGGACTAAGAGAAAAGGTTGCTTAAAACTGATAAAAGATGAGAATCCAAAAATGCTTCTTGTGCATTGTGTTATTCATAGAACAAACCTGGTAGCTAAAAACAATTCGCCGGTTCTAAATAAAGTACTAAATTCAGTATAAAGTGTATCAGTGCTATTAAAGCTAGGGCCAAATGTGAGCGTATTTTATGAAGAACAAAGCGTATTTTATGAAGAAGTTATTTTATGAAGAACAAAAGGAAGACTATATGAGACTTGTACATCACGTTGAAGTAAGAAGGCTGTCGAAAGGGAACTGCTTGGAAAGATTTATGGAACTATTTGACACTCTTATTTTTAAGCGACAAACCTGAAATGAAAACTCCATTAACGGATGATAACAAGGCAATTGTGAGTTATTTAGCCCATATCTTTGAAAAATTAAATGTATTAAATAAACAACTTCAAGGAGCAAATAAAACATATGTCGATGCAAAAGGAAGATATTTGGTTTTATTATCTTTGTTGAATTATGTCAGGCATATACTATTAATCACAAAAATTTTGAAAAGTTTTATTGGCTCCAAAAATGTGACCGGACTACCGCTATACTTGTTATTAGTGATCATCTGAAAATTTTATCGGCTGATTTAAACGATTTTCTAACTTAAAACAAATTTATTTCCCAACTTGGATGATGTAGCCAATGCTTGTGGATTTGGCTGATATTTCAAATATACAGTAAAAAGAAGAACTCGCAGAAATGCAAAATGATGAGTCAATTAAAATTTTATTTAATATAAAAGCAGCGATGACATAGCTTTGTGAGGAAACCAGAATCAGATATCCAAATGCAACAAAATTTGCAAAAGAACTATTGTTAGCGCAAGGAACTTCCTAAATTTAAATAATAAAAATAACTAATACTTAAAATAACATTTAAAAAAATTCACTAAAATGAGTTTGTTCTTGAATTTCAGTTCTCCATGTTTTGAAAGTTCGCTTACCGCGTTTGCTCAGAAAATTTTAGTCATTTCTTCCTAAAAGTTATCATTCAAGTTTCTTTCGTGAATTTTTAAATATTAAAAATAATGCTAGGGGGAGCTTAAGAATTTTAGAGAGGATTAGGTGGGGCATAGCACAAAAAAGGTTGGGAAACACTGTTCTAGATCCAGAAAAAAGCGCTACCGATAGTGAAGAAAGTGACAAAGAAGTTACTGAAAATGAGAAAATTTCGATTGACAAGTTAGTCGGAATTCTTGAAATAGCAGTTACAGGAGTTCAGCAATGTAACTAAACAAGAGATTATGTCTGTCTACAGAATTAAAGAAAAAGTATTAGCACAAAAAAGAAGCAAAATACATTTAATAAGGTAAACAAATAAATATTAAGCTTTTTTTGTAAATTTTGATATTTTTTAGATCATAAACACTTCATTATTTCATAAATCACGAGTTCATATTTTTAATTTTATAATTTCTACATGCCATCTTACTAGGTTTAAAAGGATGATCTATTATTTGGAAAAATCCCAAATCCGGAATCGCCGAAGTCCCGATGAGTCCGGATTTCGGACTTTGTACTGTATATATAAAATACAATGAAATAAGCAATATCCTTTAAGACAAATATTAGTTATCCTAATAAATAAATTAACCAACTTCCCGTTGCAAAATCTTAAGAATTCAAATGGTATAATGGAAGTTAAGAACTTTGTTTCCTAAAAAATCATGCAAAACGTTTTATATAATTAAAACTATATATATATATATATAACTAAAATATAATTTTAAAAAATTACAAAATAAGCAATAAATCTCATATTTTCAAGATAAAACAGTCAGCAGTCCAGTATGCAAAGCAATGGATGAAAAACTGTTACCAACACCACATTTCTAAAAGAATGAAACTATCATAGCAATAACCAATCAAAATTTTGCTTTCTGAATGACATAATTCAAAATATGCAGACCTCTTTGCCATTAGCTAATAAAGAGAGAAAGAAAGAGGAGGAAAGGAAAAAAAAAGAAATTCTCTCTGTTGTACCTCGCAAGACACAAGCGCATCAGAATAAGAACAGTGTAATGTGCGTGCTGCGTGTCCAAAAATCGAAAGAACGAAAGCTGCATTTTATTCCACATTTTCAACAGTCAGCAGTCTAGTATACAAAGCACTGAATGAAAAACTGTTGCCATAATCACATTTCTAAAAGAATGAAACTATTCAAAATGATGCGATTTCATCAAAAAAAATAACATAAAATCTGATTCGAATTTTGAAAAACTCGCTTCGAGGTGCGCTGGCTCTTGTCTAGATACACCTATGTACCAAATTTCGTATCCCTTGGTCTAATTGCTTACGCGCAGCACGAACAAAAGACACAGAGACAGACTCTTTCTTTTATTATATGTAGAGATAATTAGAAACATACGAAAACTTCCTTTCGCAGGATCCCAATTAAGAAAAAATGATATTAACAGTTGATTAACTAAAATGTCTGCACAAAATTTCATTTACATACTGTGCATATTCATATTGTTCGTGGAAATTATTTGCTCGATGCTATACCTCTTGTCTTAACACTTAAAGGGGAAATACTTCGTCTCATCATTTCTAGCAAACAAATTGATTTCTGTTTCAGCCGAAAAAATCGCAGACGAAAACGTCGTCGGAGAATAGAAAGCAAAGAGAAGACGTCGCAGTTCTGAAACATCGTGGTACAAAATATCTTCGTCGAAAATAAAGCGGTTAAAAAATTTCGCAGTTTAAACACAGCGTCGTCGAAAATATCGCGGTAAAAAATAAAGTACCTACAAGTTATCGCATGACTATAACATCGCACACATGCGTTTCTCAGGTTTTAAACGCTGTAAATGCATTTTCGAATGATTTGGTATCGCAAGGAGGAAAGAGAATGAAAATGATAACGACACTTTAATAAAAAACGGAAAGAAAAGAAGATATAATTTTCGCTAAAACAATTATTAATTTTCTTTTCATTTTCAGGTTTTAAATGCTTAAGTTTCCTTTTTTAATTTTTCAGCAAAAAGTTATTAATTCATTCAAAAATGAGAAATGTAGAAGCAAAAACATCCCTCTTTCCTTCTTGCGCTCCCAAATCATTATGCGAAAAATGCACTTGCTTTTAAAACCTGAAAAACGCAAGTGTGCGATGCTATCGTCACGCGATGATTTGTAGGTACTTTATTTTTTATCGCCATGTTTTTGTCGACGATGTTTTTAAACTGCGAAGTTTTTCAATCGATTTGTTTTCGACCAAGATATTTTGTACCATGGTGTTTTAGAACTGCGACGTTTTCTCTTTGCTTTCTTTTCTCCCACGATGTTTTGTGCTATGACGTTTTCGATTTACGTCTTGCGGACACCTGATTTTGCCATGTGCATCAGAAAGTTTATCATGTAAGATTGCGTAAATTTACTCCAGAAAGTGACAGGCAGATATGCACCGTCACTGATGCTGCGACTTCAGTTTCTCACTCCAAAGGGGAATTTGTCCTGAAGGACTATTAATTTCGTTTTGGCGTTTTGCTTTGATTTACTATAAATGTCGGTTCACTTTTCAAATTGTTGCCACCAAATATTACAGCCCTGCGTTATAATTAAAGAAATTAAACAATGAAGAATCTCCATAAATGTATTTGTTTCTGACATTGTGATAAAACAACGGTATATAGAACCGTCCAACTTTGAATAACGTAATTTTCCATCGAATATGGTCATTTGGAAGCCCTAACTGGAATTCGAAATTGATTTTATTATCGATTTTATATTTTGTAAAACGGTAAAGAATTTTGATTAACAAACTCAACGATTCCAAAGCGAGCCATGACAAAACTGTACGCGAGGGGGATATTTTTATCTCCAGCCCGCGAGACTGTGTATCGGAAATTTTACAGATACGCTCATTGTAAAATTATTTTGCGATATTGCTCTTGAACTGAATTTTATGATTCAAGTGCGAAGAACATGATATTTAATAAATAAAGGTAACACACAAAATGTTAAGAAAAACGCCGCTTTGGATGTAATTTAAACCTTTCAGATTTTTTTTTTTTTTTTTTTTTTTTTTTTTTTTTTTTTTTGTTTTGTTAAGTATTTATTCAAATGCAAGGCACATGTGGTTTAAATAAACGTATTTTAATTGAGGAATTTTATACAGTTCAATTTTTTTAAACATGTAACTTACTTGAGCCCAGAACCTTTTGGGACAGAGAAACTTTTGGGAAACTTCTGGGAACGTTATATAATCAAATCAGTATTGCTGAATTTTTTCCCTAAATAGGAAAATAATCTGCAGTTAAAATTACCTATGTTAAAAGTAGCAGAGTTATATATTGTTTAAAAAATAACTCGTTATATTATATTTGTTAGAAATTTCATGTTCCTGCGAGGATGCATGTGCGCAAATGCCACTTATGCGGAAGTGCCATTCGCACCAAGTGTCACATCAGCATCTGAACGAAGTTTAAGTAGCGAATTTAATTATCTCTGGAAGATATGTTCACATTATTCTCAACTAGTCGGAACCAGTACTACATTAATTCATCTACAAGGCAGTTACCTCAACATGTTTGAACTTTGGGAATAAACTTGCTTTAGATAAAATAATGAAAATAATTTTATCATTTTTCACGAAATTGCCGTTAAATATTTATTGTTACGGAAACGCCCTCTATGTCCCTACGACTAGTTTTCTAGATCAAAAATGTTTTAATAATGTAACAAATAACAAGTGAATCCCGCTGTAAGAGCTTCAAAGGACCGAAATTATGGTTCACTGTATCCGTACTGATAAAAAATATATATATTATATCACAAAAGTATAAACCTGTGAAGGTTCTCAAGCGCTTAAGGGATCATTTGCGACTATATAAACTTCTAAAGTTTTTATGATTTTAGATCGCGTAGTGAATGGACAGATTATGCATAAATTTTGATAACTATTGGTTTCTCTGAAACGTTGTAGTTATTTGATTATTTGAAAGCAGGAGACATGAAAAATTAGCACTGCCCTCGCCGGGACTCGAACCATGGACCTCTCGAATTCGCGTCGAGCGTGTCGACCACTACACCACGAAAGCATGCTAAGAAGGCGGGAGAAAAAACCTTATATATTCCCCCTTTTAGAGGGCAACTGGAGTTTTAGGGGACCTAGTCGCCAAATTCACCACCTGTTTTAGTTCGGGCGCCACTGTAGAACTGCCAATTCGAAGCAGGAGAGATGGAACATAAGCAATGTCGTCGCCGGGAATCGAAGCACGGGCCTTTCGAATACTCGCCGAGCGTGCTGAACATTACACCACGAAGGCTACTAAGAAGACAGGAGAAATGCGTTATAAAGTCATGACGCATTTTTCTTATGTTCTTCGGAAGCCTGTTATTTATAAAAGGAGAAATGAGCATTCGATAGTATATTGCCCCATTTTGTTCAATAAATATTTCATTTCTTTTACAATAATGAGCTTTTCTAATCCTCATTAATGAGCCCAGAACCTTTGAACAAAGGGGCTAATTTACGGCTTCGTCTGAATTGAATGTTACACTACGAAAAACGTTTTGCAGAAAGCGAAGCAAGTGAAAATCTTAGAGCACAAGATCAAGCGAATATCATGCGCGTGGCAACACTTTTCACGCAAAATCCAATAATTTTTGTCAGATTATTATTAAACTTGTGTGTGGTCTCGCGTTATCGGCATGGAATGCAGTTTCTATATGATTAATGAGCTCTGGAAGTTTCTGGAATATAGATTTCGTTGAAACTGTCCAATTAGTGATAGCAAACATTCGAAATGATTTTTTCGCTCGTGGGTAGAAGCTTGGAACCAAGACCACACACAGGTTTGATCACTAACAAAAATTATTGGAGTATGGATGAAAAGTGTTGCCACGTGTAACATACTCGCATGATCTTGTGCCCTGAGATTTTCACTTGTTTCTCTCTCTTCAAAATTTCTTACGCGGTATACCATTCAAATCAAACGAGACTGCAAATCAGCCCCTTGTTCGGCATGCCTTATATTTAAAGAAATTAAATAATCTGCACAAATGCATGCACGTGTCTCGCACTGTGATAAAACAACGGTACGTAGAGCCATTCAATTTTGAATAACGTAATCCTCCTCCGAATGTGGGAATCTGGAAGACCGAATTTGGAATTTGTTTTATTATCCATTTCATACTTTGTAAAATTTTAACGAATGTTTGATTAACAAATTCGAGGATTTCAAAGTGAGCCATGGCAACGTTATACAGAAAAAAAACATTTTTTTATCTCCAGCGCCTGAGGCTGTGTATCGGAAATTTTAAAGATATGCTCATCTCCCGCCTTATAATAATAATTTTCTTAGCATGCATTTGTGGTGTGGTGGTCTGCACTCTAGGCGCGTATTCCAGAGATCCGTGGTTCGATTCCCGGCTAGGGCGTTGCTCATTTTTCATCTCTCCTGCTGTAAAAATAATTTAATGACTGTACAGTGGCGCCCGAACTAAAAGAGTGGTGGATGATGGTTCTCCATACCCAGGATTTGGCGATTGGGTCCCTTAAAAACCTTAATCGCCCTTTAAAAGGGGAGTGTATAAAGTATTTCTCTCGCCTTCTTAGCATACCTTCGTGGTGTGGTGGTCTGCACGCTGAGCGCATATTCCAGAGAAGCGTGGTTCGATTCCCGGCGAAGGTGTTACTCATTTTTCATGACTCTTGCTCCAAAAGAAAATTCGAGCCCATCAGCGGCCAAGAGGTAAAGTCGCTGAACACTGGTAGTTCGGTCCGAGGTTCGAATGCCGCGAACGGGCTGGCTGCATGGGCTGTTTCGTGGTTCTCCCCGTTGTAACGTGTATACGAGCTAGTTTGCCTTAGAAAGTCCTCCACGAAGGCATTCCTCCCCTTTGGCAGATAGCCCTAGCGTGCTTTGCCATAATTAAGTACACATAAAAAAATCGTAATGTTCCTACAAGCTTTTCGCAGATAAAGCCAAATTCTTTTGTTAATGAGGAATTACGAAGCTCCTTAAAAGAAAGCAAACAGTTATCGAGCAAAAAGCACAGCACAATATACTATTACTGCTCATTGTTCCTTATACAAATAAGGGACCTTTGAAGAACACAGAAAAAATTGCGTCATGACTTTTGAGGCAACCCAATTTTTGAAATTCCTATTGTACTTCACTTTTTATATAATCTTATGCTGAAAAAACGTTTCTTTCCTTTATGGAATTGTTTTCTCTAGCATTTTTAATTTATTTTCTTTCAGCGACGAAAACGACGGCTTCTTCATGAGCGGTTTTCCAGCCCCATCCGCTGCTAAAAAACCACTGCCTTCGGATGCTTTGTACGAGGAGAAGTCAATAACTCAACTGTACGAGGCATCTACGCAAGAAAAGATTGTAATTGACGTAAGCAGCCCCCATTTTTATCTTGTAGACTTCCAGGAAGCCATTCAGGGTTGTTAATTTTACTTTCAGACAGAAGTATTTATTGAGTTTTAGAGATTTTTTCGTCATCCGGCGCTAGATTTTGAATGCTTTCAAAATTTCTTTTTATTTTAGATGGAAGGTTTTGACAAAATGGCCTGTCTACTCCCTCAACGATCGGCTACTATAATTTATGCACTACAGCCGGTGAAGGTAAGTTCCTAGCTTTCTGTATTCTGTGAAAATTTCAAATGCGATTTTATGTCAGAATATTATTATCATTATTATCATTAAACGCATTATTTAAAAACGGCTTTTTACTACTATCATTGCATGAGAACGTCCTTGTCAACTAATACACGGGTACAAAACTCCACGTACTCTGGAAACTGTCCACGCTACAACTCGCGATGCACTCGACGATACACTAGAGTACAACTCCCGACTCGGTTCGGTCGTTCTCGGAGCTCAATACACTCTAAGATAAAACTCGACGATGCAGTAACTCGCGATACACTCTCTCGATGCACTGGACGACCAACTCGGCACTAGATTTAGAGACACTTGCTCATTTGACTGACTATCCACTCGCTAGACGAGACACTAACTAACTGACTATCAACTCGATGGTCTCTCACTCGCTCGCTCTGCGTACCAGCAGGGTTTATCTAGCTTTTGGGTTCTGTTCGAGAACATTCTGAGTTAAACGAGTAAGAATTCGTTCCAGATGGTTCTCCATTCGTCTATGGCATATTACCAATTTTGTCGCCAAACGGGCGATTTCTTGCCAAATGTGGCAACCTTGCCTTTTCTTGCCATTTTCTGGCAATCCTAAACCTGCTTTGCGGGGAAGCTAACCCACCGCGCCTGGACATTTCGGAACAATATAGAGTCATTTGCGAAAGTTTAACACCGGTATCCGTTTCCCTGTGTTAACAGAATGCGTGATTTTCGTTCATGATTGCGTTGATTGCATCAGACTCTTTCGGCTGCTATAAATATAACGTCCCTGTCTCGTTAATCAGTAGTTCGTTATTGGATTTTGTGTACACAGTGCTGTTGTATAATTATTGTAATGGGTAAAACACCTTCACTTTCTGTTGAAAACGGATGAAAATGGTGGTCCTGCATGAAGTTGGCTTTTCTGAACGTGAAATAAATTAAGGTAAATCTCAGCAAGACAGTTGTGCATCAATCCATCAGTAAATTGAAAATTTAGGGAAGTTACACGGATCTTAAAAGAAACGGTCTCTCAAGAAAAACTTGTGCACGTGATGATCAGGATGGTCACTCGACGTCCAACAACCTCCTGCAATAACATTAGAGCTGCTCTGGCTGCAAAGGGTACCAACACTAGTTCGAGTACTATTTCAAGACGTTTGACAGTGTAGAGCAATTTTCTGCACATGCTAAATGTATTCGCCGCCCATTTGGAAAAAGATGTGGTTATAAATGTACGGTTCCAACAGTGAAACACCCTCCAAGCCAGATGATATGGGGTGCAAAGTCTGCGTCTGGTATTACTGCTGTATATTTCCTAACACCTAAAACCACGATGAACGGCAATCGGTACCTTAATTTGTCACATAACAAGTTGAAGAGTCGCATGGATGTTCACAGATGTTCCGTTTTCATGCATGATGGGGCTCCGTTCCACAGGGCAAGGATTGTTAAGGATTATCTGAGGGCTACTCAAATCCAAATGCTTGGTAATGTAACAACCCAGATTTGAATCCCATAGAGAGTCTGTGGTGTATTGTGAAAAATAAAGTCGCGGAGAAGCTACCAATCCTGTGTTTCAGAACTTATTGGAAGCAATAAAGCATGTGTGGTGCACAGAGATTTCTCAAGCTAACTGCCAGTCTCTTGTTCATAGCACGCCTAAAAAGATTGTAGCAGTGCTAAAAAGTAAAGGAGGTCGACAAAATACTGACTCTGCTTCAATATCCTTGTAAGTCTATTTTGTTCATTTATAACGTACTAGAAAGCCTGACGGTCATGCGCAATGACCGCTGTTGTAGATATTATAAATTGTAATTAAAATGATTTGTGCAAATGTGTCTGCTAATTTAAACTGAATTACCCAGGGCAGGCGGCGAGGACGCCTATTTGCTTACTGCCCAAGGGGTTTTCACTTTCTACTTGCTTAATTGCTTAAAGTAGAGTGCAATGAAGGAAACCACTAGCGGTACATTTCTTAAGAGGCCACCGCTAGCGCAATCAATATAGGTGATTTAAATAATGAAATGTTAATTCATATGTCAAAGATATTTTTGTACACAACATTTCTTGTGCAGATCTTTCCATCATTTTTAATCTGCTCGCCTTGCAGAGGACCATCCATTATTTTTAATTTTGCGTCCGTTCTTTCACGAACTCTTGAACAGGCAACATAAAGTTGACCGTGTCCAAATGCAGGTAAAAAAATGCCAATAAGCTTAAGCGTTTGGCCTGAGACTTATGGATGGTCATAGCAAAGGCAAGTTTTACAGGAAATTGTGTAGGTCTCATTTGAAACAGCAACCCTGTGCAATGGCAACTTCACTCCATTGGCTAGTGCAGTTACGCAAGCAATCCATAAACTATCGGCGAGAAACAGACACTTAAGCCGCATATAATAATTTTTTTTTTCATTTTATTTGTTTTTACATCGTTGTCGGTTTTTGTCGGTTGCATATTTCCCAATTCTATTATATATAGATGTTAAATTTATTTGTTAAATGTCAAATGCACTTGCTTTTGTATTTTTAATTTTAGCTTAGCTTTCTCATAATATTCGTCACACACTGTACTGCACGGGGAATAAAACAATTTACACTTATGCAAGCAACCAATAAACTATCGGCGACAAACACTTAAGCCACATATATATAAGATAACCGTTATTTATTTCATCAGTTTTAACTTTCACGAAATTAACCGTAATACTTCCGCTTTCAGTTTCTTGGGAAGCCTTCACTTTAATTCGCGGAGTGTTGATGTCATTTTGCAACTGTGAAAATGGACAATCATTAACATAGTGTTTGTGCAAATTATTACCTATCTTGGCGTATATACGAGTAATATGTGGTAAATCATCGACCAACTAATAAGTCACATGGTTGCGTTACATCTCCTACAATTAGAACTGTAATGTCCTTTCCTTCCACATTATGAATCTCTAAATTAACAGTTACTTTTCCTATGTTCTAGCGGCTGGTTTACTCTGGTTTCCAAAGACAAATAATTCTTCCACATCAGGTTTTATAGTAAGATTCAGTTTCCTAGCAACAGATTGTTTCAATCGACACGAAATAGAACCCGCAAGAATTGTAAGAATTGGAGGCTCCCGTCAGCCCACCTGGACACGAGTGTCTCCATAGCTCAAAAGAAGAGGCGCATACGAGGGCAGCCAGTAACCCAGCCACAACAAACAAATATACTAAATCAAAAATAGGTAAGCACATCTAACACAAAATTACAGACCAACAAACAAACAATAAAAAATCCATAAACACAAATTCATAACATTGATTACCACAAAGTTTATTTTCCTGCAGATTAAATCGGTTTAAATAGAACGGAAACCTACCACGTCCAGTTAAAACCTGATTAACATCAATATTGTTCATACATTTCATTTAATTGATTTTAATTAGTTCCATAAATCCTTTGTTTTTTGTTTTTAGGTGAAGAGAACCACTGTATTTTCCATTTGTTATCGTAAAATGTTTTCATTCTTCGAACAGTAATTCTCTTCGAACCTCTTACTTCAATATCCATTGCACTGACATTTGAGACCGCCTACTTGGACAGACTGTCGGCCCTCTCATTACCGATAAAGCCTGTATGGGCTTTAACCCAACGTAGCTTAATATTTAAATATGAACTCAAAGTTTCTAAATGACTCTTAATTTCGACAATTAATGGATTGAAATTGTCTGAGCGGGAGAGCGCATGGAGAAGTGACAGGCAGTCAGTGTAAATATTTACAGACGTGGGTATAAACAAGGTATTTTTAATCCATAATAAGGCTTGTTTGAACGCTTCACTTTCTGCTTGGAAAACTGAATTATATATGTTCAACTTGAACATTCTACACTCATGTCCATAAATTAAGGATAATGCAAAATCAGGCAAAGGAAGAGTTAGAAGCAAAACAAATTTGACTTATTTGTAAAGCTTATTTATTAAACAAAAGGTAAAGAGCAAATAAAGATGCTATATGTTTGTTATTATTAAAAAAATTAGCGATTTTTTCTCCCTAGAGCAAATTACAAAAAACACCTATTTACAAAAAACCAATATTACATGGTTGGTATGATTGTTAATACATTGTATGTCTCCCAGACGATGCAATACAGTCCGTACAACGCCTAGGCATGCTGAGTATCAAATTATCGATCTGATATTGGGGGATATTACACCACTCAAAAAGCAATGCTCTCCGAAGTTCCGGTAGACATGTAGGAGGAGGTTGACGGGCTGCAACTCATCGGCCAAGCATATCCCACACGTGCTCTACTGGATTCAACTCCGGTGAGAATGCTGGCCAGTCCATACGGGTGATATCCTCCGATTGAAGGCATTCGCTTACAATGTTTGCATGGTGTGGACGGGCGTTGTCATCCATAGACACAAATTGTGCGCCCATGGCGCCCCGAAACAAACGTGCATGTTGTTCCAGAATGACGTCCCGATAGATTTGGCTTGTCATGGTTCCAATTTGAACATGCAAGTCAGTTCTGGAACCCAGAATAATTCCACCGTAACGGTGTCGTTCAATGATGTTTTCTTGGTGGTAACGGGTACCTGGAGCTCTCTATATGAAAGTCCGGCGAGAATCAGACTGCAAGCTAAACCTGGACTCGTCGGAAAACATCATGCAAGCCCACTCTTGCGGTGTCCACAATGCATGCTCTCTACTCCAGGTTAACCGCAGG
Source organism: Stegodyphus dumicola (assembly GCF_044657685.1). Taxonomy (NCBI): domain Eukaryota; kingdom Metazoa; phylum Arthropoda; class Arachnida; order Araneae; family Eresidae; genus Stegodyphus; species Stegodyphus dumicola. The sequence goes on along the minus strand of NC_140769.1, from coordinate 901,283 downwards.
CGACAGTGAGTTGCAGTAAGTGGAACGCATCTGACAGGTCTACGAGCATATAGACCAATCTGCCCTAAGCGTCTGTACACGGTCTGCCTTTAAATTGTCGTACCATTGGCTGAAGAGAGCTGACGAGACAGGTCTGAGGCTGTGCTCCGCCTGTTTCTTTTGGCAGTAACTGCCAAATAGCGGTCCTCATTCGGCGTTGTAACTCTGGGGCGACCCGTGCTGTAACGCCTACTCACATTACCATCATCTTGGAATCGTTGCCAAAGCCTGGAGATGACACTCTGAGCAATTCCAAGTTCGTCTGATACTTCGAGTTGCGTACGCCCACATTCCAGACGGCTAATTCTACCACGTAAAAAATCATCCAAATGCGTCCTTTGTGTCATAACTATTCGGTTATTGCCCTGAAATGCTTATAAAGCGCCTGGGAACAATTTTACTTCTTTGCCTTTATTCCTTATATATCACTCTCTTACAATCTCGTCATTGTGACATACCATCGGTGTCATCAGGTTACTTCTTGAAATTTGCATATGATTCTTGAAGATGTGTGTAGTGATTTTACTGGTGATATATTTATTTTAGAGTTCGATTTCTGCGTAACTCCGAATTATCCTTAATTTATGGACATGAGTGTATAATCCACCTCAGTTCCATAGTAAAAAACAACAAAGGAAGCTCCTGCGCTCCCTCCGACCCCAGAACCAACTGTATAAATATCAAACACATCAACAGTTGGATTACTTTTATCAAAAAAAGTAGTCCAACTAGAACTTGTATCTATGATTGCAGTAATTTCTTCTCCATTATTGATGCGAGCATACTTTAAATATACAGTTGGTGAAACACCTGAATTCTGGTTCACGGATAAATTATTTTGAACATTTGTCAAGTCTAAACTCTTAGACGTACACTTTTTATAAGTATGACCCCTTTTCATTACATTTCCTGAAAATAATTTATTTTTTTGGTTGAGGACAATCCGTCGCTATATGTCCATAATTACATTTGAAACATTTTGGCTCATCCGTTTCATTGCGGATACCAGAATTATATTCCCTTTTCCTATCTTCTATTTTATAAAATTTATCTCTCAAATTGTATTTATTATCAAAACTGTTTTTAAAACCCACTTTGAAATTACAATCTGTCTGCATAGAATCGTTAACATTTCTGGGTCTTGAATACTGATTATAGGATCCTTCATAAAATTTAGAATCAAATTTAGGCTTAGAATCATGCCTAAAGGTTTTATTTTCTACTTCAAGTAGAAAATAAAACCTTTAGGCTTTATTTTCTACTAAAGTACTCTATAAGTACTTTTAAAGATAAAGTACTTTTAAAGATTTTCTACTAAAGTACTCTATAAGTACTTTTAAAGATAAAAGTACTCTATAAGTACTTTTATCCCTGCCCGAATATTTTCATATTCATACAGTTTTTCAGCCAACTCTTCAGGATTAATGAATTTAGACCAATCGTCAATGAAATGATCTCGTATAGCAGCGGGGGACTCTTTTCTTTAATTGACCCGTAATAATAAGCTGTTTTAAAGAGTTAAAATCTGTTACATTTAATCCAGCAAGCCACTCTTAAAAATAATTTTTTAATTCATGTGTGAAGTCCATCCACTTATTGCGCAATGTTTTAATATGGGTTACAGCTAATATAAAAGAAGTAATAGATGATACAGAAAAAAAATTGATGGCGTAGCAAATTATTTATATTAATTAGCATTTATTATGAAATAGAAAAACTGGCTCTGGTTATTTCTAAGAAACAGTGTAGCTTCGGCAAGTTCTTTGTTGGAAGGCCACAGATCCGATATGATAAACTTCAGAGCTGAGAAGAATCATTCGACACTAACTTGAGTAGGAGGAAGAGCTGTTACTGTTAGGGCTACTTTTAACTTTTCAGGATAGATTTTTATAAGTTCTAAAAGAGCTGTTTTATTAGCGCAATCAAATTTCTCTAGTTCTTCAAAGGCCGTGTATAAATCTTGTTTCTATTTTTACTTCCTTGTACGAAGTAAAAAGGAAGTATTGTAATCGCGAAAAGTTTCAGGTATCATATTTCAACGAAAATATCTATTTTGACCGCTATCGAATGCAATTTAACGATTTTTTTTGCATGATATCTGTACGTAAGGATAGAATAAAAGACTCTTTTCCTCCAAAAATATTACAAAACTGCTTTAAAATGAATTATGAAGAGAATTTTTCGTGGCGTCTGTACGAACGTATGTACCTACGTACGTACGTACGTATCTCGCATAACTCAAAACCGCGTAGCCGCAGAACGTTGAAATTTTGTATATAGGACTGCTATAACATGTAGATGTGCACCTCGTATTTTGGTTGCAATCGGCCGCACCAAACATATATAAATATATTTATATATATATATATATATCCACTCTGTTACCCGGCTCAGTGATCTCACTTTCTTTACTAATTGTATTTAATTGTTGTAAGTTGTACATTTTTGCTTTAAAAAAGATTAAATTATGTTGTTCTCATTTTTCAGTAAAGTTGTTTACGCCTTTCGTATATCTGGAAGCAATAATTGTACAATTCTCAAGAATTTAAAAGCTCTTTAAGTGCGGCTAAGCCTTAAGTTTTAAATAACATGGAGGACATATGTAGTTCATCACTGGAAGAGTATAATAGAGACTCGATTGCAATGTCTACAGTTTGACTGTCCTGATTCGAATTCTCCAATTGTTCTGAGAATAATTTCATTCGTAATGAAAGTTCATAGATGGCTTTCTTTGCCTTTTTAATTTGTTCGTCATCCAAGAAAATTCGATGTTTCGGATCTTTGTATATTAAATCCAGCTAGATCTCGTTGTCTAGCAAACTAGTTTCTCTTTTTTTCGTTGAAGAAATGATTCCAGCCTGCAATAAACCTTCCATTTCAAAAAGAACAAACATCCCATTCTTCCATTCTCGCCTTCTGTTAATTCTTCAGATTGTAGCTTTTTTGTGGCTGTGTACAGAGTTGAAAGAAGAGTTTCCAATTCTGCAAGATCATTCCACAGTCTTTCTGTTAGTGAAACATTAGGGTTATCTACATCTTCTAAGAACGTTCTTAAGTCTAACAACCTCTTTATCATCAAATATGTACTTCCTTATCGCGTTGCTTGATCAATAATTGCTCCTTTTCCTGCTCGCTTTCTAAGAATGACATGCATTTTGGGAGTTCTTGCCATTATTGTTGCTTACCTAAATTTACCAGTGAGATTTGTAACTAAATGACTCAGTTTAACCACGTATGGCAAATATCACATCCATCCTCCTACCTTATATTTATGTATTAATATGTCAATAAAATGGAAAATAACTCTTTATTAATATATATAATTAATAAATAAAAATAATAACTCAGCTTGTCATTAATTTTTTTCAATTCATTTTAATTTCATGTTAAATTCAAACTGTCCAACAAAAACTGGAGTCGGAGTCGACCTGTTTGTAGCAACTCCAGCTCTGACTCCTTTTACCCCCAAATCTGCCCGACTCCGATTCCACAGCCTTGGTTATTGCAAATTAAATATTTATTATGTTATTAATTTTGCATTATTATAAATGAAATGTTTATTATAACGTTTGATATGTGTGTAAGCAATTTTTTTATTTCATTTTCAGAACAAAACTCGGTATTTTGTATTGGTGAGCACTGAAATACAGCATGGACAACGGATTGTGACTGTCCGTTCTCCACTCAAGGTGTGTTGAAACATTTATGTATTTATGTATTTCTGTTGTCTATGTAGTTCTATGTACTTTTTCTATGTATCTAACTGTTTATTAGTTCATTGAAGGTGTTTTACTCTGAGCAGAAAATTGTCATCGATTTCTAATCAATTTTGTGATAAGCTATCGAGTGCAAATCTTGCACTCACAAGATGTTGATGACGGAACAGCTTTAGTATAACCCACCTTCAAAATTTGGCGAATATTTTTGACGCCAAAGCGCGTCAAATATCGTGTTTTGAAAAATGGTTACCATCAAAATTTCCGATGAAACTGCGTGTTTCAAAAATGGCGACCATCTTGTTTTTACCAGAAATCATGGATAATAGACTCAAAAATCATGAATGGATATAAATTTACGACTATTATCCATGATTTTAAAAGGAACAAAATGTGGGTACTTATCGAAAATCCCGTCGACTACAAGAAACAGCATCAATCGCGCCCCCCCCCCAAAAAAAAGAAAAGAGTTTACTAAAACAAAAATCGTTCTATTCTTATTTTCTTTGAAATTTATTATATTATCATTTATTTATATTTAATTTTTCATTAAAAATTTCCATTATTTTTTATTAAGGAGATATACTGTAAAAGTACCTATTTTCGCTAAGTTTTAATTTTCGCGAGAAAATAAGTCTCGTGAAATACTTTTTTTCGCCTCGAATAATAATAAAAAATCAGAAATTTTTCATTTACCAAATTTCGCGAAGTCACGGATATCTTCATTTTCACGAAAATTACGGCTCTCGAAAAAAAGTGCTTTTACAGTAGCTTTACAGGTCCCAAATTTGAATCTTTTTATTTACTTTTTTTTTTTCCGAAAATGCGTGATGGGGGGGAAGGAGTCTTTACTCAAGAATAATAACTAACACGTGCAATCAAGGAATGTTTAAAGCGTGTTTGAAGAATACTTGTAAAAGCACGTAGTGTGACGTCTTTTATTTAATAGGCAAAAATGTTCGACGGGATTTTCCGTAAGTACCACAAAATGTTAAGGAATGGTTAATGGAAATGATTAAGGTTAAAAGGATGTAATTTTTAAAACAATGCCGAAAACGTTTAGATATTTCTCCCTTAACAAATAATTATGTATTTAAGAATTAATTAACTGTTAATTAAGCTTACTACAGGCGAACCAAGATCTTAACCTAATTGATTTCTCAACCTCACACATTTTGCATCTCCAAATACTACCATTGGACGACTTATAAAGTATTTCTCCCGCCTTCTTGGCATGCCTTCGTGGTGTGGTGGTCTGCACGCTGGGCGCCTATTCTAGAGCTCCGCGGTTCGATTCCAGGTGAAGGCGTTCCTAATTTTTCACATCTCCTGCTTCCAAAAAATACCTAATGTCTCTACAGTGGCGCTTTAACTAAGAAAAGTGTGGTGGATGATGAACCTCCACACCCAGGATTTGGCAATTGGGTCACCTAAAATCCCCAGTCGCTCTATAAAAGGAGTGTATATAAGGTATTTCTCCAGCCTTCTTAGCGTGACTTTGTGGTGTAGTGGTCACCACACTCAGCGCTTGATTGAGAGGTCCGCGGTTCGATTCCCGGCGAAAGCGTTGCATATTTTTCTTCTTGCCGGCCTCCAAAAAATACCTAATGTCTCTACAAACGTCTTGTTACTTACTAACCTACATGGTATCTTACATTTTTTACAACAAACTCTATCCGTCAATAATCCACAATCCATCAAAAATCCTCTCAAATCGTTTCCATTTTCCTTCATTTCTACGAGATTGAATTTTAATTGATAATATATGATATTTTATTCACTTAAAACTACATTCTCACACTGGGAAGCTACACGTCATGGAGATGATTTTTTTCATTCTGCATAGAAGTGTTGGAATTCGGATGCTGCAACTGCATTTAATAGTTCTCAATGTCTCAAAATAACGTCTTTTGAGGTGGATTTTCAATCTTGGGAATAGAAGAAAGTCAACTTACTCCAGTCCAATGTAATCTCCATGCAGAACCGAACTCATCGTAATTCTTGGTTTCACATACCTGACTTTTTTTTCCAAATCTTTCAAAAAAGCTGCTTCACTCATAAAAAAAAAAAAAAAAAAAAAAAAAAAAAAAAAAAAAAAAAAAAAATCGGCAGATCTTCAGTTTGCTCGTTTTTGTTTGTTGTGGTCTTAGTGAGTTTCGTCTGTGCCATTCTTGGCTGTGGCGTTCGTTTTTGAGTGGTACTGGAGGTGGTATTGGAGTAGAACTTTGAGTGGTCCCTAAGGCTCATCACCTGTAATGACACGTTCTGGAAAATGGAGATCGTTTTCAGTCCGCTCCAAAAATCAAGGCATTTGCCAGTTTTGTTATTCTTTTGTTTCTGTGAAAGATTTTTAGAGCAATTTTTGCGCAGATTTGTCTCATCCCCAAGTCATTTGTCAAAATTTAATGAATGTTTGTGTAATTTAAATTCATTTCTTCTTCGATCATTCTAACTACCTATCAACGCAACACAAGAGATCCCGGATCTGCAAACATTTTCCTCAGTTCTTGGAGTTCCTGGCCCTTCCCTGGAAATTCTGTCTTCAACTGTTTCCTTTCCTCCTGAAAACGCCATCAATCGCGTAGAAACCTGGGTGTCTCACAACACATTATCTCGAAAATCTGCTATATAAACTTGTATGGATTTATATTTATTCTGAATAACCATTTAAATTTATGCTTTCTTTCCCATAAGCCTTCTTTTCCCTAATTGTCAATGGCAGAATATTTAAATTTGGTAGCGCGCGTGAAAGAATGCAAATTCTACCATGAGGAGAAACGTTTTAAGTACTGAATTCTAGAAGGGAAAGTTAGAGAGAGTGGTCAAGCACTGTACCTTTGTAGCGTGAGCTTCTGGTTTTGCATTTGATACAGTGAACGGTACTATCTTCTGTAGTAACCATGGCGACAGAATACGCTTTGGCTTTATAAAAGCTTTGTTTTGGATATGGCTTGGTGCTGGTGCCTACAAGGTGACTCCTTGTTGCTAAAACAATCAACTTTATTAACGCAGCCTTTTTATAAAAATCAGAGAAACTGCTATGCGATACTCGAACCTTACAGGACTGTTGGTAACGGCAATGTGGTCTCAGCTAGTTGTGCGCGTAACTGAACATAAGAAAGCCACAGCACATTTCGAGGTTAAGAAATCGGGATTGGTTGACAACGTTGTAAAACGAAAGGTTGTCATAGTCAGTTTCGTAAACGAAACTGATTATGACAAATGATAAATCGGCAGTTAATTCTACAGGGTGATTCTAAATACTTTTACAAATTAAGAGGGGTGATAGTACTCATCCAGATGAGCAATAATTACCATAGAACATAGGGTCGCATCCCACCCTGAGAGGCAGAAAAGAAGAATATTAGGATTCCAATCTGAACTTACAACAGTGTTGGGAGGGCGAATAAACGAGACCAAATGTTGCACAATCAGTTTAGTGACAAACTCACAGAGGGTGCACGAAACGGATAAAACCGAAAACTTCGCGTTCGAGTGTTAAATAGAGCTGAGACTTTGATCGCTAACACTGAAATGCGCGTGTTTGGTTGGCAAGGTCTCAAACTCGCAAACGATTGCAACAAGTTAATTATCTAATCAAGGACTGAATATTATCAACTAACTCCAACGTCCGCTGCATGCCGAGATTAGCATGAAAAGCTCATGCTGCGTTTCGTTTCGGCTGTCAGAACTTCGTGTCACATAGAAGGGCTTTTCAAGTAGAATGAGCGCAGCAGAGTAAGTCCAGGAAGACAGGATAGAAGATGGCTAAGAGAAAAACAACTGCTACCTTGATATCAGAAATAATCAGCAACACAGCCTTCAGGCTATAACGTTGAAGACAGCTTCAAAGCAGAGCACCAGAGTGCATCTCCCGACTCGGTTCGATCGTTCTCAACGTACTCTCGAAGACTACACGCTACAACTCGGGATGCACACGACGATACGCTCGATAGACTCAACGATGCACACTCGACGACCAACTCGACGCTAGACTAGATTAACTTGATAGACTGCGACATACTCGATACACTCGCGATCGACTAAGAGACTCTGACGAGATACACACTCTTCCAAGTACCAGCAGGATTTATATAGCTTTTGGTTGCCAAACCAGTAAAAACTCGTTCCAGAAGGTTCTCCATCCGTCTATGGCATATCTAAATTTATTATTTTAACGCAAGTATTTTAGCAATTGATTAGAAAAACGTACTCGTAAGCATAATGGAAAATTCATTTTTTAGAAACTTCTTTTCTGGTGGCCGCGGTTTAGCTAACGATGAAAGACTGAAAATAGCATTTTGAGTTTTCGACATAATCAGTCTTCTACAATGAAAACCCCCCTATACTGACACTATGCAATCACGATAAATTAAGTAGATCTGTAGACACATTAGGTTTTTTTTTTTTTGAAAGCATGAAAAATGAGCAATGCCCTCCCCGGGAATCGAACCACGAACCTCTCGAATACGTGCCGAGCATGCTGACCAGTACACTACGAGGGCATGCTAAGAAGGCGGAAGAAATGCCTTATATACTGCCCCTTTTAAAGGGCGACTGGGGATTACGAGACCCAATCGCCAAATCCTGGTGATGGAGGATCATCATCCACCACCCATTTAGTTCTGACGCCACTCTAGACACATTAGGTTATTTCGAAGCAGGAGAGATATGGTATGGTCACTTTACTTAACCTGTTCCTCCAAACTAAGTTAATGGCACTGCAGTGTTAGGAAGTCATCCTAGTCATTGGTAGCAATCTGACGGTTAGGTCGCCTTTCTACATTTTACATTAATCTTTAGTTTCTTGGATATAATTATTTTCATTCACTTGCTTCATTATCTCTAAGATGCCCTTGTTGCAGTAATAGTCCGTGAACAGTCTGTTCACTGGATATGTGATGTAGTCGGAAGGAAAGAACTGCTGTCGAAGGTACTCTGTCAGAGGGCTGGAGAGCAGGTAATGAAGTGCGTCGGCGTCTTCCCCGCGAAAACCACAAGAACAGTTAACGTCCCGTCTGAGGAATCGTCTGTAATACGCTGGGAATTTCCCGTGGTTGGTACTGGCCTGGAGGAAGAGTCGGTTGTATTTGAGCCTCTTGAGAGATGGTATTGGGAAGATGTTGTAAGTAAATCTTCCTGTGTCTTCTTCTTGCAATCTTGATGACCATGTGTCTTACAATGTTGTCTTGGGGAGCCGTTTTGCAACTTCTGCGGAAAGCGGAACTTCCTTGTCGATTTCTGGTTTTAGAGCTGCAGTCTTAGCTAATTTATCCGCTCATTCGTTGCCTTTCTGCTCAGTATGTCCTTTTATCCAGTTGTTCTTTAAAGGGATGGAAGAGCCTAACGTCAAGAGGATCTCTCTAAGTGCTGCCGTGTGCGGGTGTTTTGGAGGAAAGGAATTCAGCGCATTCAGAACGCTCATGCTATTTGTGAAGAATGAAGTGTGAGCTGCTGGTTGCGTACCTAACCATAGTGCTGCTTCTTTGAGTGCGAGGGACTCGGCTTGGAAGACTGAAACATGGTTGCTTAGACGGAATTGTGCTTGAAAAATTTCTTCATTGTTCGAAAAGACTGTGAACGTTGCCCCTACTCGCCCTGAAATTTTTGATTCGTCAGAGAAAGTCTCTCTTTGTTGTCCTGAGAGTGGCGATTTGCACCAGGGAAGAATGGGTATATCTCCTGGTTGTAAGATAGGGGGATCTTGTAAACTTTCTGTGCTGGCATAGAATAGATGTAAATCTTCTTTAGTGTGAAGGTCCTCTTTGTAGTGTAGGAGTCGATAGATTGACCTTTCTAATTTTGCTTTTAAGTCGAGTGGGAGCGTGCCAGCTACAACCTGAAGTGCTGCAGTTGATGTGGTGCTATACACACTGGTGATTTTTAACAGGATTACTCGCTGTATTTGTTGTACATTTTGACATATTCTTCCTGTGACAGTCATCCAGACGGAGCAGCCGTAGAGGTTCATGCTTTCAATTTAGGCATAGATCATGCGTGCATTTAGGCATAGATGTTTTAACAGGCTCTTCTTTTGGCTCCACTTGTCCGTGATTATCCTGTTTAGTTTATTCATGATTCGATGCGTCAAATTTCGGACTTCCGTAAGATGTGGTCCCACCAGCGGCCGAGCGGTAAAGTCGCTGAACACTGGTAGTTCGGTCCGAGGTTCGTAATTCGCGAACGGGCTGGCTGCATCTGCGTTTTCGTGGTTTTCCCCATGTGTAACGTGTATACGAGCCAGTTTCCCTTAGAAAGTCCCTCACGAAGGCATCCCTTCCCTTAGGCAAATAGCCCTAGTGTGCTTTGCCGTAATTAAATGAGCCAAACCAAACTGTAAGATGTGATACCCACGTAAGCTTCTTATCAAGCGTGAATCCGAGGTATTTAATGGTATCCTGGTCTTCGAGTACTTTCGTTTCTTCGAGTGTGAACGGCTGATCGTCTTCCGAGTTTGGAATCTCGGTTGATTGGGCACGGATATCTGCGTGATATGTAGAGTTCTGGTTGAGGTCGTCTTCTGGGAAATGGAACCTCATTATTTCCCTAATTGTATCCTCAATTGTGTTCATCATTGTACCATAGTTGTTTTGAACTGAACCTATCTGTAATGGATCCTGCCTTAAAGTAGCTGTAATCTTTCTGTATGCTAACATGGAGATTGACACTCGTTAATTTGATTCGATTTTACAAATCTTGGTGCATATTAGAACTTTGATACTTTTTAGAACACTTGACATATTTGATATATTTAACAAACATTTCACAGCGCATGATGCTTGATTATATATACTTTATTGAAACAAAACAGAGTTTAATTCACAGTACAAATGAGTAAAGGGTGTTACTTACCTTAAAGTAACTATAATCTTTCTACATACGAACTTAGAGATATTTCAAAATACATATAAATGCCACTTTCTGACACTCTTTAATTTACTCTATTTTACAAAACTTGGTACATATTATGATGACCTTTGGTACTTTTTACAATACTTGTCACATTTGATACTTTTAATAACACATTTTGCAACACATTATCAGGTTCAATGCTCCTTCTAACCTTCTTCGGGAACATACAAGGACCTGACTCGGAACAGAGAGCTTACTAAAGCTATGTTCACTAATTGTGGTAAGTAGACAGGATACAGACGAAGGGTATACAAAACCCTTTATTTTTCTTTATATACAATGACTTCCGTACTCGGAATACAATGACCCTCCACTCGGGGTCTAACGTAAAAGATATCAAAATAAAACTAAACTCTAATTTAACTTTAGAATAATATACGTGGAAGATTGGCCTTATAATAACAGGAAGCGTATGTAGCATAGAGACTGTGAACACTACAATACGTTTAATTTATCAAGAGGATTAAAACCTCTGGCCTGGAAGGCAAATAGCAACTGCGTAACTTCTAAGGTAAGCGGCCTGCTTCGAACTCACTGCTTCCTCTCTCCTGCTTGGCAAAAAGGCCACGCTTAAATACTTGGCGTTCGCCAGACAAACTTTGCATAAAATCCTTAACGCTTATAATTCTGGCCGGAAGTAGAAAATAAGAAGTGATAGTAAAGATTTAAAATAAAATAAACGTTAATAAAACTTAAGATCCTTACATACTTCCCGCCAGAGTTAATTAGTTTGAAACTGAGGTCTAAAACGACCTTGTTGAAAACTTTTAGCTCTAGAATCTAACGCGAGGCCAACCTTTTACAAACACAACTTCCCTAGAAACTAGAAATTTAAAAGAAAGAAATACAGCTTACAATATCAGCTCCCAGGATATACAACAATCTTTTTTTTCATCTGTACTGCATCTAAACAGGAGCTTTATTCAATTCTGGTTCCTTCCAGAGATCTGGAAGGAAAACTAGTTTAATGAAATGTTACACAATGACATGGCAAGTAACATATAGAATTATACTGCTCTTAACATTTTTATTTCATTCACGACTATTTTAATTATCTCTCCCCCTGCTCTCTGACATGTGTTGTAAAAGAACACCAAACACGAATGTGTTTCTGTCTACGTGTGCCACACTTCCTCCTACAATCAAAACACTAACGTGTTAAAATTCAACATAACGAGACCTCTTAACACACCCTACTTTCAACTCTAAACCCTGAGGTACTATTCTAAAAGTGGCTAACTCTAAAGTGTAGCGTCAGAGAGCCTAACTACATCATTCAACCTTTACCACATATTCGCCATGATTTAATCTTTACAGTCACACGAATAACAAATTTTTAACATTACTTTCACTTTTACCATATCACGGTATTTCTTAACATTTAAAATAACAGTTCACATGTATATAAGAACATATCAACATGCCGTTAATTTTACACATTTGAAAACATACATTAGTAGTACATTGTTAACTTCTATTCTTTTCAAAGCAAGTGCCAATTCTTTCTACATTGAAATAATACTACATTTCAAAAAGTCTTTCAGACTAAAACTTCTTTCTTGCTAGAATGTTTTAAATAAAATTTATACAATAACTTTTTACAATATTTAAGTCTTTACACAACGCTATTATACATCAACTTTAGTTTTACGCACGAGTAATTGAAAAACATAATAAGAAAATCGGTCACAACTCATTTCTCGCCCTTTTGGCGATAAAGGTAGACCTCGCATGAGGTAAAACTTCTTGAAATCTGCCACTTGCAGTAAGAATGAAAGATTAACTTAAGTTTGCAAAGTAACATAAAATTTTACTTATCTTTGTAATATTCGGACATCCTTTTCTGGGCCCAGTCTTTAAAGGTACTGCAAATAGTAGCTTGGTTTATCCTCCTTCTTGTACGGGCTCGCCCTTCAGTGCTTTCCTCTGGAAGCTTCCTTTTCTCACCAGTACGGCCACCCTTGAATACTTTCCTTTTCTCCTCTGCTTGTGGTCTTTGCCGTTTAATGGCAGCTGGTCTTGGCGGAACCGGGAAACTTCTGTCGTGATCCTGCTTGGACCTCGTTGTTGGCCGTTCAAATTTTTCTTGTACTTTTTCCTCCGCCGCTGATGGCCCTTCCGCAGTTCGGCGACTTTTGCTGCGGAGAGTTCTGTCGGATGAGTAGATCTTCCGTTTTAAAGCCGGGTTATAGTTGCCGTCATTTCTCCTGGTCCTCTTCACATACGTCGTCCTTCTCCCTTCTTCATTCTGGGGGTGTCCGTGAACTGTGTTTTCTGGACGGTGGAACGGCTTCTTTTTCTTGTTACATTCAATTTTTCCGCGGGGCAATTTTCTTTTCACTTGTTTCTGTCTCTCATTGGCTTGCCCTTGTACTTGTCGTTTTTTCACGTCTGGAACTTGTACCTGCGGTGTCTGCCGTGCCGGATCCTGCAAAAGATCTGAAAAGATTTGCATTTTATTACGATCGAAGTAGGGCTTGATTTGATCAATGTTTGCGGAACAGGTTTCACCATTTCTGGCTTTTAACACTACAACAGCGTGAGTTATTTTTTCTATAACATATGGTCCTTCAAATCGTGGAAAAAATTTGGCAGTTTTATCTTCTGGTGCTGAAGAAAGTGAATGCTTAATTTTTAAAACTTCATCCCCTACTTTATAAGTTACTCCCCGTCGTTTCAAATCATAATATAATTTCTGTTTTCTTTGTGCTACTTCCGTATTCTTTTTTGCTTCTTTTATTAGTTTTTCTATATCACCCATTTTAAATTCTAGGGCTCTTTGTTGCACATAAAATAGTTTATCTAACGGTGTTATAATCTTTCTGCCTAGAAATAACTCAGCAGGAGTTTTGCCCGTTGTATCATGTTTTGCGGTCCTAAGGGCGAAAGCAAATTCATTGACATAGTTATCCCAGCTTTTATGAAAATTTTTAACATAACTACGGATAATTTTCACTATATTTCTGTTGACCCGTTCCGCTATATTTGATTGCGGCCGATACGGGACCATTTTTAAATGACGTATGCCCAGTTTTTGGCACATGTCTTCAAATATATTACTTACAAATTGAGGACCATTATCCGATATAACTTTTAGGGGCGCCCCGTATTTTAAAATATATTTATTTAAAATAGAATCGGTAACTAATTTCGCGGAGGCTCGTTTTAAGGGAACAATTTCGGTCCATTTACTAAAATGATCAACCATAACAAGGAGATAGCGACTTTTATTTAACTGACTTTTTCGGAAAGGGCCCAATAAATCGATGCCAATTATTTCATTGGGAAATTCGGATTTAATACTATTTAGAAACCCGGCCGGGCGGAAATTAATATAATTAACGGCTTGACATGTTGGGCAGGACTGGACATACGCCCTTGTTAACTTTTGCAGTTCAGGAAAGTAGACTGCCTCGCGTACGCGTTGGATAGTTTTTCGAATACCAGCATGAGAAGCTAAAGGGCTGTCATGGAGCTCTTGCAGGATATTTAATCTAAGACTAGCTGGGATAACAGGTCGAAATTCGTTGTTGGAATTCGTAGTTTTTGTGTAGAATAATAGACCATCTATTAGTTCGTAATGGGCCGCCCTATTTCTTATCGCCACAATATCTTGGTGGCTAAAATTTTCAGAATCCTTCAAATACTCATAAATACTTCCAAACTCAGGATCCTTACCCAGTTCGGTTATTACAGTTTCTCGGGAATTTATTGTACACGCTGTAAGCATTTCAACTTTTACGTTCGTCTAATTTAATTCGTGATAGGGCATCTGCTACGATATTTTCCTTTCCGGGGGTATGCTTGATTACCAGATTATATTCTTGCAGCTTGAGTGCCCATCTTATTAACCTTGGGGATAAATTTTTCCCTGAGTACAATCTAGTTACCGCCGCATGATCAGAATATACTGTTATCGGCGCCTTTCCAAAATAGACTCGGAACTTTTGCACTGCTAACAGAACTGCAAGTGCCTCTCTCTCGGTCGCGGAATAGTTTCTTTGTGTTTGATTTAAAGTTCGGCTAAAAAATGCCACGGGCTGCTGATTTTGCGAAAGTACCGCTCCTACCGCATAATCCGAAGCATCCGCTGAAATTTCTAAATTTTCATCCTTTTCAGGAAATTTCAACACAGGGGCTTGCGTTAATGCTTGTTTTAATTTTTCGAAAGCACTATTGGCTTCGGCCGTCCACGAGAATCTTGCCTTTTTCCTTTTTAATTTTAACAATGGCTCAGCGATAGCCGCAAAATCTTTTATAAAGGACCTATAATATGAACAAAGTCCTAGAAAAGAAGAGAGCTTCTTTGCCGTGTTTGGAGTCGGATACTTTTGTACAGCGATTATTTTTGATTCATCTGTCTCGATCCCTTTTTGCGATATTTTGTAACCTAAATATTTTAATTCAGGGGCTGCAAATTTGCACTTTTCGACATTAACTTTTAGACCGGCCTCATTTAATAAAGAAAACACCTGTCTTAAATCCTGTATATGTTGGTCGAGGTTATCACTAGTAATAATGATATCATCTAAATAGATAAATGTGGACTTTCCAAGAACAGGTCTTAACACAATGTCCATGCATCGCTGAAATATTGCTGGGGCGCCTGAAAGGCCAAACGGCATACGCAAAAATGCATAAGTGCCAGACTTGGTTATAAAAGCAGTCTTAGGCACGTCCTCAGGCCTCACCCCTATTTGAAAATAACCAGTCGTTAAGTCTAAAGTCGTCATAAATTTGGTTGATTTTATGTTCCTTAAAATTTCTTCTATGATCGGCAACGGATATACCGGATATTTCGTTATGGAATTTAATTTATCAATAGCGAATCTCCACCTTTTTGGATGCTCCAAAGGATAATCATTATTTTTCTTACATAAAACCACCGGGATAGCATAACTACTTGAGATGGGCGTTATGATCTCTTTACGTAGCATATCGGTAATATGCCATTCTATAATTTTTTCCTTATTCTTATCATACCGGTATGGTTTTTGACGAACTGGCAATGCATCTCCGGTGTCAATACTATGGTTAGTAACCTGAGTAAATCCTGGAATATCACTAAATAACGAAGCAAATTCACTTACCACTTGTCGGATTCTATCTTGCTCGTCATTAGGCAGGTGGTCAAGATTTAACCTTGGCGGTTCAACCTTTTCTACACGCACTGGTTTCATTGTCAGCTTAAGGGACGCTTCATTAAAATCCAGTATAGCTTGTGCGCCTGAAAGAAAGTCTATTCCTAAGATTAAATGTACTTGCAAATTCTTTACTATAAAAAACATCACCTTTACTTGTTCGTCCTTGATACGGATATACAAAGGTACTTTACCTACGCACTTACATTGTTCTCCTTGCGCCGCTAATACTGTCGTATTATCCGCATTATATATGCGGTATTTGCGAAAATACTTTCTAAAAAAGACTTCTGCCACACAGGAACACTGCGCGCCGGTATCCAGGAGTGCGGTGGCCGGGATATTATTCACCAAGACTTCAATCTTCGGAAGAGTCAAATTTTTCACCATTACTGTATTTAACTTGTAGGAAGAGGGGTTTTCGTGGCCTTCGGATTTCCGCACCCTCTCGTCAGCAGAAATCCGTTTTAGTTTAAATTATTTTTCCTTTCCGTGCTTTCCTTCTTTTTCCCCTGGCCTTGAGACTTTTTTCCTGGGTTGCTATTGAACTGTCGACGTTCGCCGGCTGTTTTTGAATGCTCGGGTTTCCTTGCCCACTTATTCGCTTTTTCTCCGTAGCCGTATGCTTGAGTTTGCTGCAGTCTTGGCGTACCAAATTGGTTTCGCTGTTGATATTGGCGTCTTCTTTCGACGTCCGCCGTTCTTCTACTTTCAAACTGGATTGCTAGCTCAAATAACTTTTCCAGTGTAGTCGGATTTCTTAATTCAATAAAGTCTTGCACTTGGGGTAGTAACCTCGGCAAAATCACTTGAATTATTTCAGGATCCGGAAGTTTCCATACAAGAGCTTGAAAACGTGAATTTTTCTTAAAATAAAGCTCGAGAGGTTTTCGATTCTTTGTTGATATATACTAAAAAGTTCCGTTTCTAATTTCGCACGATCCCTTACAACAGGGAAGGCTTTTAGTAGGGCAGTCTTGAAATTTTCGTAAGTATAGGTGGGACTTCCTGCTTGACCCAAGAGACTTCTGCCGATACATTTGAACCAGTTAAGCGCTTGGCCCCTCAAAGCGCTGGTAGCTAAGGTAACTTTTTGAAACTCGTTCACGGGGTAGAGCATGAAGTGGTCATCCAATTTTTCCAAAAAACTGGTTACCGGTGAGTTTCCGTTAAATGTTGCTTCTGGTTTCATCGAAGAGCGCATGGTCTGGACGATGTAACCGAATCCTTCCAGGGCGGCAGCTGGCATTTCTGGATTCTGAGCCGTTTCTGCAGGCAGCACAGGTTCTTCTTGAAACTCGGCCATGGTTATTCTTCTTCGTTGGGCGCCACTATCAGGTTCAATGCTCCTTCTAACCTTCTTCGGGAACATACAAGGACCTGACTCGGAACAGAGAGCTTACTAAAGCTATGTTCACTAATTGTGGTAAGTAGACAGGATACAGACGAAGGGTATACAAAACCCTTTATTTTTCTCTATATACAATAACTTCCGTACTTCGGAATACACTGACCCTCCACTCGGGGTCTAACGTAAAAAAGTATAAAAATAAAACTAAACTCTAATTTAACTTTAGAATAATACACGTGGAAGATTGGCCTTATAATAACAGGAAGCGTATGTAGCAGAAAGACTGTGAACACTACAATACGTTTAATTTATCAAGAGGATTAAAACCTCTGGCCTGGAAGGCGAACAGCAACTGCGTAACTTCTAAGGTAAGCGGCCTGCGTTGACTTACTGCTTCCTCTCTCTTTCGCTTGGCAAAAAGGCCACACTTAAATACTTGGCGTTCGCCAGACAAACTTTGCATAAAAACCTTCACGCTTATAATTCTGGCCGGAAGTAGAAAATAAGAAGTGATAGTAAAGATTTAAAATAAAATAAACGTTAGTAAAACTTAAGATCCTTACAACATGATGCTTGATTATATTTACTTAATTGAAACAATCATAATATGATTCATGATGCGAATGAGTAAAGTGTGTTACATACCTTAAAGTGACTGTAATCTTTCTATATGCTAACATGGAGGTATTTCCAAATACGTAGACGTGCATCTTACGGACACTCGTTAATTTACTCTATTTTACGTCACATGGTACATTTTAAAATATTTAAAAACCTATTGCAACATTTGACACCTTTAGCAGAGTGCAACACGACCCAGAGATCAATATACTACTCTTAGCTTTTCATTACTATACATACTTCCTGCCTGCCTGTAATACGTGATATGCAACTGAGATTTACAGCGCAGCAAAGAGGACTTGCATTACTTCACTAACACAATACACGATGCATAATACAGTACATAAGGCATTAACACAGGATTACATTATTCCAGTGCTATATTACAATTCTATGCAACCGTTACATGCTATACATAATTTAAATACGATTCATTAATACCATATAAAATTACAATACAAGGCAGCTAGGAGTACAAAATGTAACCAGTTTTGATCTCTACTTTTTATGCTACATACTTGTACTGCTTGAAAACATTGCAGTGATTAGCCTGTTGGCAATCAGTTAGTAACGGCTTGTAATGCTTGAAAACACTGGAGGGACTAGCCTGTTGGCAATCAGTTTGTAACGGCTTGTACCGCTTGAAAACATTGGAGGGACTAGCCTGTTGGCAATCAGTTTGTAACGGCTTGTACTGCTTGAAAACATTTTAGGACTAGCCTTTTGGCAATCAGTTTCAAGCAGTAGAAGCCGTTAACTTGTACTGCTTGAAAACATTGGAGGGACTAGCCTGTTGGCAATCAGTTTGTAACGGCTTGTACTGCTTGAAAACACTGGAGGGACTAGTCTGTTGGCAATCAGTTAGTAACGGCTTGTACTGCTTGAAAACATTGCAGGGACTAGCCTGTTGGCAATCAGTTAGTAACGGCTAGTTACTGTAAGAAAGCGCGAGTGTCTTATCACTCAGTCCCTTTACTCAGCATGAGAGTCAGCAAAAAAAAAAGTTTTTTTTTCTTTCCTTATTTCGGATGGAACTTGACATCCTGCCAATCATTGAGAATTGAGTATCTAATTTATTTTGGGTGTGACACTTCACCTTAATCAGGTTATTGCGCAGTGATGGAAAAGGTAGAGAGTCAGTCAGATCTTTGTAGTCGTTTTAGTGAGAGCTTCCATTTGGAGCATTACTTATTAGGTTGCACTGCTGCATTATGTCTCTAAGCTTCCTATGTTCAACTGTATTCTTTGTTAGGAGTTCTGCAAATTTTGGCTTATGGACTTCTAACGGCTTTTTTAACTGGATTGTGCTTGTGTTTGGACACTGGAAAAGGTAGTGATCTGGATCACCGACTTCTCCACTTTGACACTCATCCGTGATTCTAAGTAAGATTTTTAAGAAAAGGTAAAAGTAAGAATAAAGGAAAAAGTAGTGGTGTTACTACACTGACCTACTGAGCAACTTCCGACCTAAGTTAGCCTAAAGGCAACAAAAGGAATATGTTGCTCAGAGGTAAAACCATCTGCTATCTACTGGCCACAACCTTAGGTCGGGGCCAAAACAGAACAGTCGGGCATTAATTGTCAAAGTCAAATTTCAAAGTTTTACATTTGTACAATATACAGAGTTATTTGTATATATTGTATGCGTTGAAGAAATACATCTGAAGTTATTATATTACGATTTTCCAGAATTGTTAAGACAAGAATTGACAGCCGCTACAGTAACAATAAGTGAAAAACTTTTAAAGTAGAAGATCATAGTTAGATAAATGTCAGTCATATATAATATAAAAACACAAGTAAATGAACAATAAGGATCAACACCCCGTTCAGAATCTACACGCTATTGAAATGAAGTATATAGTCATGAAAGAATCAAGTCTCTAGAGTGCAAGTTTAAGTTAAGTTGGTCTCTAGAGTCCAAGTTTAAGTGTAAATGTATCAGGTTCTGTCTTCCTCCTTACTTGCTTAGGGAACATTAATTGTCCTGACTCGGAACAGGGAGCTTACTAAAGCTATGTTCAATAATTTTGGGAAGTAGACAATACACACAGGAAGGGTATACGAAACCCTTTATTTTTCTCTCTTTACAATGATTTCCGGACTTCGGAATACAGAGACCAACCACTTGTGGTCTGAACGTAAGAATATAAAAATATTAACTAAACTCTAACTAAACTAACTTTGGATTAATCAAACAAGTGCCTAACTCCAAGATTGGCCGTATATTAACAAAAAGCCGTATGTAGTACAGAGAACTGCTAACACTACGATACGTTTCAAATTATCAAGAGGATTAAACCTCTGGCCTTGAAGGCAACCAGCAACCGAGTAAAACTACTATGGCAAGCGACCTGCTTCTAATAGCTCCTTCCTCTCTCTTGCTTGTCAAAAAGCCACAAATTAAGTACTTGGCGTTCGCAAGACAAATTTGCATAAATAAGTTAAAGCTTTTAATTCTGGCCGGAAGTAGAAAATAAGATGTGATAGTAAAGATTTAAAATGAAATAAACGTTAGTAAAACTTAGGATCCTTACAAATGAACATACTTGATGTTCCGTAATCCAGTACTAAATGTTTTGTCCAAAGCAAAGTATTGTGCAGTTCATCCAAGATTCAAGTCATATAACTCAGAGGTACTGGAATTTGTACTAAATCATAGTAATAAAATCCAGAAATTCAATCAAGACGTTTGTTGATTCCAGTACAATTAGCAGTTGTCATATAATTGTAATAATGAGTTAAAGAAGATCATACCAGATATAAACAATGTAGAACAAACATTATGTTTCAATACTTGTTCATAAATGTGCCAGGAGAAAAAACTATGAGTACAATTATATGTTAATCTACATAAGAACAGACAGCATAATATTGACAGACATGCATTCATGATGTTGAACAAAAGATTACTTCAGATACAACTAAGCACGTGCTGTACACTTTATGCTCTCGCTTTTGAATGAAAAAAATGCCATAACGTTTATAAGAAATCAGATGTTACAATTACTGAAAGTACAATTGTATTATTTCCTAGGTATGTTATTACAGATATTCACTGGTTCATATAAGCCAAAACAAAATTTGGTAGTGGTGGTACTAAAGGTTTTCAATTTTTGTTTAGATGGTACGTCAAAATGTTGAGAACCGCTGTTATACACTGACTACCAATAAGTATTTGGACACCTATGCAAATGACGATATCTGCGATCCTAAGGTACGTCACGGACTCCGCCGGTATATATCGTGTAGGAAACAGCATCGGTTTTAGTCGCATGCAAGATGCCTCGCAGTTCGGAGCTCTTTGATTTCGAGAAAGGTATAATTATCGGGTATCAAAAATGTGGCCGATCCTTAAGGGACATATCTAGCGATCTGAAGTACCCAAAATCGACAGTGGCCTATGTGATTAAGAAGTGGAAGGTGAGCGGTGATTGTCGGAATGTGCCCCGAGTCGGCAGACCAAAGAAACTGGGAGATAGAGACCGACGAGTGCTGTCCAGAGAAATTCGGAAGAACCGCACCTAACCGATAACCCTCATCCGCGAGGAGATTCAACAGGCATCCGGGAGTATTGTTTCAATGAATACTATCCGTAAGGAAGCACATCTGCTTGGTTTTCATGGTCGTGCTGCTCCCCATAAGCCTTTGATCACAAAGTCCAACCGCGCTGCTCGGTTAATGTGGTGCAAAGCACATCGAAATTGGACCGTAGATCAGTGAAAACGGGTTCTTTGGAATGACGAATCAAGGTTCACCCTTTACCGTTCGGATGGCAGGGTCTGGGTCTGGGTCTGGGTCTGACGTCTACCTGGAGAACGTCTCCTGCCAGAATGCATTGTACCAACAGTCAAGTTCGGCAGAGGTGGAATTATGGTCTATTATCCACTAGCTGTCATACAAAGACTTGTGGAAAGTATGCCCCGGAGGGTCCACGCCGTAATTACCTCTCGTGGAGGCTCTACCAACTATTGATTTTGAATAAAATTAGTTTTTCTTTTCTATCTCAGGTGTCCAAATATTGGTAGTCAGTGTAGATCGTTAATCGTTCGTTTCTCGCCCATTCGAAAATCGGTAAACGTTTTTGTTGCTCGCCAAGGCCGCTACAGAAGTCAAGCAGTGTGATATCTTTCTATATTTCATACTTCAGTTCGTATAATGGCTGAAATCATTTAAAACACCGTGTCGTGTAGTTTGTTTTTAATATTTAAGCTACCGGAACAGTAAGAAAAAACAACTCATTTTGTGACAATATTTGTGAGTATAATGCAGCTTGTTTCAATCAGTACTTTGCTTTAATTCTTTTCTAGATTGAGAACCATCTGGGCCGCCCTGTTCAGGTACTGTGTGAAAAGGCTGTCTTAGAATCGGCGGGAGCCAGTGCAGAAAATTACTCCAAAAATCCGTTCCAGGACAAATTTGTCCGTTTAACAACTCTGAACCCGGGGCAAATATACGATCTGCCATTGTTGGTGGCGTATCATTGCAAATTGTATCTGAAGCCCCTTCCAACCGAAACTGATCATCAAGAGTGAGTATAATTACGTTTCCTGTTATGTGTATGATTATTTCTTTTCAGCTTGAATTGTGCAGTCCGAACGCTGAGCACGGATAAGTAGTCGTAACCACGCAAAAACAGAAAAAGACGCTCATTTATGCCGTCGAGTCAGAGAGTGAATCAGTTTTTTATAACTCACTGCGTTTTAATTATTTTCTGCAACAAATTCGGTGGCAAAAGTTGCTAACCGTCTTGCTTTATGGTCGGCAAAGTTACGTGATACAACAGAAAATTCTATTGGAAGCCAAATGATCCGTTCTCTTCAGTTGTCATTGCCCATGTATACATGCTTTAAGGTCGGCATAACGTGATGCAACAGAAAATGCTATTGAAAGCCAACTGATCCGTTTAGAAAACCAATCTGTTTTCTGCCAAATGATCCGTTCTCTTCAGTTGTCATGCCCATATATACATACGAATTATGCGATCTGCAACAGAGCGAATACAGTTAAACGAGCAGTGGTATCGAAAGAATAGACTCAATCAACCACTAACTCCCTAAATTGATTTCTTTCAATTGTAGTTCTGAAATTCCATAAAACTTCTTTTCTACATAGAAATTAAAATAAAATTATAGAATGCAAAATTTTCAAATAAATAATAAAAAAGAATTTTTTTTTTAATCTGGAGGCTTTCAGATTTTAAATTATGTCCAAAGGGATTTTTTCAACGTTTTGTGTGTTACCTTTATTTATCAAATATCATGTTCTTCGCACTTAAACCATAAAATTCAGTTCAACATCAATATCGCATATTAATCTTAAAATGAGCCTAGCTTTAGAGTTTCCGATACACAGTCTCACGCGCTGGAGATAAAAATGATTTTTCTGTACATTTTTGCCATTGCTCGCTTTGAAATCCTTGAGTTTTTTAATCAAAAACTCGCTGAGGTGTTAAAAATCTGAAATCGATAATAAAACAAATTTCAAATTCAAATTAAGGCTTCCACATGCCCATATTCTATGAAAGATTACGTTATTCAAATTGTGATGTCTCTAGGTACAGTTGTTTTATCACAATGCGAGAAACATGCATACATTCATGAAGGTTCTTCATTATTTAATTTTTTTAAATATAAGACAGGGCGATAATATATGGTGGGAAAGATTTTAAAAGTGATAAAGTTTTCGACGCAAAATGCCAAACATTGCCTTCTCCGGGATTCGAAACCAGGCTCATCGCTATGGCACTCGGGGTTGGGAAAATTCAAGAAATACAATAGTAGCAAAGATAAAAATCATCCTTCTTCTTAACCTTACTCCCCCTTCTAAACACTTATTCAGCTCGGTTTCCGTTCATAGGGAAATTTATGGCAATGAGTTGGCAGACCAGTTGTTCATCTACAGCGCAGTGGACTCTTCTCACGGAACACAGTCGCTTTCCGTTGTTTTTATTCCGATTTCATCTCAAGGAAGGTGACAGATGTCAATGTTGAATTATTGGGTCTCCAGACCATTTTGCTTTTTCTTCTCCACTCACCGATGAATTTCATCTGCAAAGACCATCAGACTTCTACTGGAGTGAATGGACTAAAACGCTATTAAAACGGCAAACAAATTCTTCAGCACAGATTAACTCAGATTTTTAGTATTTGCAATGAGAAGATGAGGGACTATACGTTTCCAACAACCTTCTCATAATATTTACACTACTCCTTTTATAATTTTTTTCTTCCATTTGATATGTTGTAATTATAATTGTATGTTTAACTTCAATGCAAAGAATATTTAGGACTATTAAGTACTGGATATGCTCTGCACTTCCACATGGAAATACGTTCTGTGGGTATTTATAACTTATTGAGGCATTTGGGAATTGTCTCTTTGTGTGTTAATATTATATTAATGTTCAGATTTTAAATTACGTCCAAAGGGGCTTTGTCCCTGAAAGTTGTTTTCGTTTTGCGATTTATCGTTCGTTCACTATAAATGTCCGTTTCACTTTTCAAACTGTTGTCACTCAATATTATCGCCTTGTATTATATTTGAAGAAATTAAATAATGAAAAATCTGCAGAAATGTATGTAGGTTTCTCGCATTGGGATAAGACAAAGGTACCTAGAGCCATCCAATTTAGAATAATGTAATCCTACTGCAAATATTGGCATCTGGAAGCCCGAATTTTAAGTTTCGAATTTGTTTTAATATCGATTTCATATTTTGTAAAACTTTAACGAATTTTTCATTAACAAACTCAAGGATTTCAAAGCGACTATTGGTAACGTGGTAAGAAAAAAAAAATTATCTCCAACGCGTTGACTGTGTATCGGAAATTCTAAAGATAGGCTCGATTTAAACTATTGAGCGATATTGCTGTTGAACTGAATTTTATGGTTTAAGTGCAAAGATTTCGATATTTAATAAATAAAGATAACGCACAAAAGTTAAAAAAAAAGCCACTTTGGACGTTATTTAAAATTTGAAACCGTTCAGATTTATTTATTTATATAATTATTATTTTGTTCTTTTTATTATTATTTTTGCCATTTTAATAATATTATTATTATATTATTTTTGCTTTATTATAAGTCAATCACATTTACTGTTTGCTGGTGAACTGGAATATTCTGAGTGTTATAAAATTTCATTACAGTTCTTGGAATATGAGCATTTTAAGAAAGAACAGAAATTTACAACTGTATCTAATTATTTTGTCTGTTATAATGCTTCCTTGTCATTAGAGTTATAATTAATGTATGAAATATTTAGGCCTATTGAGTTTTGATAGAATTGGTAAATGTCGTTTCTACATTTGATACAGAGTTTAGTGTTTTGTATTTGCACCTAGGAATAAACATCTGAGGATGTTTCGTAGCTTTTTATAGAATCTGGAATTATAACAGCCTTGTACAGAATAACTTCTGTATATCATGTCCATCACAATTGGGTATAAGTTCTTGTTTTTCAGCAGATGTATGTTCTTAACTATTTTAAGCATTGCGAACTCTTACAACCAATTCAACTTAGAGCTGATCCATTTTATTTGCTGGCAAATTGGAATATACTAACTATAATGAAAATTTAGTTGCAGCATTTGAAAGATATGCACTTATATAGTATAACTGTATATGGTATGTAATATGTACTGAATAATATTTGTATTTCATGTCTATTACAATTGAGAATTGGTTCCTGTTTTTCTGTAGATGTTTTTAATTACTTGAAGAAATTGAGCACTATTACAGCCATTTTATAAGCATGATATGTAATGGAATAAGTAATAGATATTTTTGGGGTGTGAATATGTACTCTTATATTGTAGGAATACCTGTCAATTTGTATGAATACCTGTCAATTTGTATAGGCTGGAATTGTTTTAACAAAATTTGTCATTTTGTACTATTTAGAATTGTATAGCAAAAATTTAATATTTTAACTGTAATGAAAAACTAGTTGCAGTTTTTCTTTTTTTTAAAACATGTACATTTGTAGTATGATTGATTGGCAAATATTCTAACTGTTATGAAAAATTAGTTGCAGCAATTGAAACATTGGCATTTATATGATATAGTTGATTGGTAAATAATGTGTACTGAATAATTTTGCATTTTATCTCTATTATAATTGGGAATTATTTCCTGTTTCCTGTTAGTAATTGGGTTGCTAGTAATTAGTTCCTGTTAGTAATTGGGAATTAGTAGTTTTTTTTAACTACTTGAAGAAATTGTGTAATATTGTTGCCATTTTATAAGCACAATTAGCCATTTTATAAGCACATGTAATTGAATACATTATAGCATTTTTTGGAATATGTGCTTTATGTTGTTGGAATACCTGTGAATTTGTATAAACTAGAATTATATGACAAATCTGTCGTTTTGAACAATTTATAATTGTATTGAAAAATTTTTTTAATTAGTTTCTTTTATTTTCTTTTAGTCCAAAGGGGAAATTTGCCCTGAAGAAGTATTAATTTCGGCAAATGGGTTTGAGATGAATAATAATATTGGTTGAACTATATGGAAATCAGAGAAGCGGAGCTCAAAATTATTTTTTAGTGCATTTAGGTTTTCCGAGTATTTCTCTGTTTCAATTGCTTTGTGGTTATTGATATGGCTTTATAAATTCTGAAAATGGGTGAAATTGTTTTCTTCCATCTGATTTATCCACTTATTTTTTACCTGAAAAGCAGTTACAGTCCCAGTCAATTGAAATGGTTTTTTTTTTTTTTCTTTTCCCTGGAGGTCTTCATTCAGTTTGTTCAGTTTAACTGTTATATCCGTGAGAAAATACAGATCGGATAACCAATTATTATCTTCCAATTCTATATAACTTTCGTTTCCGAATTCCAAAATCTGCTTTATTGAAGAAAGAAGTTCAAATCGTTGAAGTACTTTTCCCCTACTGAGCCATCTAACATCAGAATGAAGCAATAAGATTCCATGTTCGCTATCATCAGTCAGCAATCAATTATTTTATAAAATCTTGTAAGATATCTCTTATGATTATAAATGCTTATCATATTCTAACAATCAAGAAATATAAATGAGCGGTTATTTTTAAAATATTTTTTGTTCGTAGTACCTAATCGGGCAGACGAACACATACAAAACGATCGGCGAGCACAAGGTTGGGCACCGCTACTCTGCAGCATAGCTCCTATCCATGACAATGTAATGATTAATTGATTGTATATTTTTATACGGATTATTATGTAACAATTATTGTAATGATGACATTGTCAATTTAGCACTGTGATATTACTATCGTTGATTCAATTAATGCCTCCAGCGGTTGGATGGTAGATTCTCTTTCCGTCGCATGGCCCTGATGTGGCATGAATGAACGTCACACGGCTCTGATTATTCAGGGCCACCTGCGGTGGGTTTTCGAAATTTAATGCAGACAGCGACCTTCTTCTTGTTTCGAAGATCAAGTATGCAAAATTTCATCACAATCGGAATAAAATTGTATATATGTATAAATTACACACAAACGAACGAATACTGTTCTTCTTATATATAGACTGCTTTAGACAGTTTACTAAGCTAGATTAATTTCACAACACCAACTAGTCATTTAGCTGATATGATTGGCCTACTCCGTGGATAATTGCAACAATAGTGTGCAAACTGCTAAGGACACACATCATTAGGTGTGTAACTGATAAGATCACGAAATTATGACGTATTGAATTAGACATGGGTTTAGAGACTTGTTAATATATAAGTTCACAAGACCAGTTAGTCATTTGGCTGATATGACTGGCCTACTCCGCTGATAATTGCAACAATTGTGGGAGGGACCGATGACACAGCTGTTTGAAGCTGTTTTTGAAGTCATGCTGATTTAAAGCTTGTATTAGTACAGTGTGTTTCTAATATCGGGGTTTTAGCGCTTTGTAATATTTATTACGTAAAACTTAAAATTATAATGAATACATGAAATGAAACAGCAATGCCTACAAGCTTACAAGTGTTCACTGTGAGCACCTTTTGTCACATGACACACATCGACTCGATAGCTCAGTTCTTCCCAAACGTGGATTAGTGTTTGTGGTATAATTGTTGCAACAGCTGCCTCAGTCCTGTTTCATACGTCGGGTAGTTCAACTGGTAATGGTGACACATACACGCGATCCTTTATAAACTAACTCATACGATTCAGTGTGCATTGAATCGATAGTCAGTTCTTCCCAAACGTTGATTGGTGTTGTGGTATAATTGTTGCAACAGCTGCCTCAGTACAGTTTTTTAAAGTCGGGTAAGTCGCCTTATAGTGGAGGCACGTACACGCGATCCTTTATGAACTAACTTACACGATTCAATGTGCATCGAATCGATAGCCCAGTTCTTCCCAAACGTTGAAGAGTGTTTGTGGTATAATTGTTTAATTGTTGCAACAGCTGCCTCTGTCCTGTTTCTTAGGTCGGTTAGGTCATTTGGTAGTGAAAACACCCATACGCACGATCCTTTATGAACTCAACACTCTCTTCTCTAACCCTTAGTCGTCCCGTACTCTTCCCTTTGCAAAGGCAGCCGGTATTTTCAAACTGATGATACCATCTACGGATGTTTTTATCCCTTGCGGCTGAATTTAATCCGGAACGCACCTTGCACAGTACCTACAGATTCGGTATTTCAAACTGCAGAAAGCAAAAAGCTTTCCGTTCGCTGGACGCCATTTTTGTTTCTAACGTATTCTGGCGCATGCGCGTACCAACAAACAAAACTGTTTGAGTTGCTCTTTCATTTCATGTATTAATTATGATTTTTAAGTTTACTAAATAGATACGTTTACGTAATAAAAGAATTAAAACCCCGATATTCATTTAGAAACATCCTGTATTATAAAGCTGCTTGAAAAACCGCTTTGCCCAGCTAGCTCATGAATTTTCGCAGCTGGCATAACTGAGAGTTTAGTACTATCAATAAAAATTGTATGTTTGTAAGAAAATGGCTCTTTTTAACGAATGTATCTTCTAGATTCCTGACTCTTCTCTCTTCAACAGGTATAGCTTGAGCAGTGAGGGTATTTGGTGGAAAGACATGACAGTACCCCAGAAAAGCAGCAAATTTCTGGAGTGTCGAGCAGTCAACAACACAGGAAGTGTTTCCACTACAAAGGTAAAGCTTTTTATTAGTTGGCTCAATTTTAAAAAAAGATGTACGTCAAATTATTAAAACAATTAATCATAAAGGATTTGTTTGCTTAAGATACAATAACACGCCGAACAAGTATTAATTTAGTATCAACCAACAAAAGTTAGCGTTATATTTTCAAATTTTCACAGGACTAGTTTCGATTGTTTTACTGAACCATCGGCCTCAGCTGCGAAAGCGCAAACGAACGAGATAAGATTTAGTGATTTGATAAGATAAGAAAGACAGGACAGGAGTTAAGCTACTGGCGCCATTTGTTGATGAAACGAGAACTAAAACATAATTTCCTTAAACGCTGAAGACAAAGATGGATTGGAATTAGGGTCGTTAACTAGAAATGAAAGATTTTTTTTTGAATGTGAAATGCCTCTAGAAAATCCAATTCACCAATGGCAGACGTTTTGCAACTGAGGATGATGGTTCGGTAAAAGCATAGAAACTAGTCTTGTGAAAATTTGAAAATATAACGCTGATTTTTTGTTGTATGACTTCTAAATTAGTATTTGTTTGCCTGTTAAAACTTTGTATAAATAATGTAAGTGGAAGCCAATGTTTTCGTGAAAACATTGCTTTGTTGCTAAGCGTTATGTTAAACAAGTATTCCGTAATGAATCTAATGACGCTTTAAATTAAAATGACCAACCAACGCGTTTGTGTTCTGTCCTACCTTCAATCCTTGTTTTCAAATACCTGATGACCTGTGTAGAATGATTTTTTGATGCATTAATGTTAAATAGTTCGGCTCATGGAGAGAGCTAAAATTTTTGATTGTTCAATGATCTCTCTTAGATTGCCTTTGATTACTCTCATTTTTGAAAACTTTACTTGTAAACGTAAAATTGGATCGGCTGAGTGCGTCTGTAGTGGTTCCGAATCCAAACGTCAATTTGTTTCCGTTTTTAAACATAATCATTTTATTTTTTGATTGTAACATTTGGCTCTGGTGCAGAATTGGGTGCCCATTCGATTGGCGACAAATTTTGTTCGATTTTGCCGATGAAACCCGATTTCTGGTGACCATGATAGTTTTAACTTTGTTTTAGCTTCTTGATTTTTTTAAATGAAATTAGATGGATGTGTACATGGGCAAAGTTAAGGCAGTGCGCAGTACCTAGTTTGTGCAATTCTCGGATTTTTTTAAGTGAAAATAGGTCGATGTGGGGCATGGGCACCGAGTTTGTGCAATTTTTTTACTTCTTATTTTAGTTTTGTGTAGCGTCCATCTTGAAATTACGCCTTTCTTGCGCCGCTCTTGGCGTCAAAAAAGAATAAACAAGGGCCAACCTAGTTGTAAACTTTTAACTAATATTTCCTCTAAACTCAACTGTGTCGTGGTTACAATAATTATTTTAGTAGTTCAGAATGGCTTAAGGAAAAGAAAGCAAAACCAAAACATTTAAAATGCTGTTGTTGTTGCTGCTGCTGTTATGATTCATCTCATCAGAAAAAACCTACAAAATTCATCGCGGCAAGGAGTACAAGATTACGCTTGTCGTTGGAAACAGCCTTGGAACCATATTTGTCACAGTACGATTTTGTCCAGTTCCGTCCTAGTCTTGAAGGTAGGTGCGAGGGAATTCCACCTTTCTTTCCCTACCACCAAACCATGTAAGAGGACATTCGGCTCTCCATATGGCCTCACTCGGCGAAGACTGACATTTAACCTCTTCGTCGTCCGTAACGCCTCTAACGCGTTCAAGTGAAACTTCCGTAGGGCGGCCGTAACGTGCCTCAAGTGTTCTTCTACATTTTAAAACTTTTAAACGTTCAAAACGCTTTCTAAATGTTTTCTTGTTTGAGTTTTTATTTTTGTTTGTTCTAATACCTCCTAGAGGGCAGTACTAATCAGGCATTCTATTTATAATTGAATTTGTCCCGGGTTTTATGAATATTCGCACCATTTTGCATACCAGTGGACCAAAAATCGTTTCTCATCTGCTAGAGATCTGGAATTGGAGGTGAACGAGGATGACATAGAAGAGCTCATAATGGAACATGAAGATGAACTGACAACAGAAAGAACTCCAGTAAATCTTGAGTGAAGAACACCAAGAAACACAGCGAAATGTGTCTCTCTGAACAAGAGGAAGACGAAAAAGGACCAATGCGGGCATCTGCCATTAAAGATCTTTTGAAAAGGTAGGAGGACCACAATAGTGGTCTTAGAATAGTACCCAAACCGAGCTGATGTCAGTAGGGTAGGGGATCTTTCAAAACAATGCTATTAATAACGACAATGCTATTAAACACTTCCAGAAAATCCTGAAAAAGTGAGAAAAGCAGTCGGTATTGGACATGTTCTTTAACGCCCCATGAACAAAAAATGAAAAGGACTGATTAATATGCAAGTCTATATGTATGTATTAATTTTTTAATAAACTTACTGCATTTTCATTGCAAAGGGGCTTTGTCCCTGAAGGACTATTGTTTTCGTTTTGCGATTTTGCGTTGGTTCACTATAAACGTCCTTTCACTTTTGAAACTGTTGTCACCCAATGTTAGAGTCTTGCATTATATTTGAAGAAATTAAATAATGAAAAATCTGCATAAATGTATGCATATTTCTCGCATTGTGATAAAACAACGGTACATAGAGCCATCAAATTTTAAATGACGTAATCCTACTGCGAATATGGGCATGTGGGAGCCCAAATTTGAAATTTGGATTTTGTTTTATTATCGATTTCATATTTTGTAAATCTTAAACGAATTTTTGATTAACAAACTCAAGGATTTCCAAGCGAGCCATGGCAACTTTGTAGACAAAAAACATTTTTATCTCCAGCGCGCGAGACTGTGTATCGGAAATTCTAAAGACAGGCTCAATTTAAAACTATTTTGCGATATTGCTCTTGAACTGAATTTAATGGTTTAAGTGCAAAGAACGTGATATTTAATAAAGGTAACCGACAAAATGTTTAAAAAATGCCCCTTTGGGTGTAATTTAAAATCTGAAACCTTTCAGATTTTTTTTTAAATTTAATTTTTAAGTTCTCCTGAACGAATAAATCGATTTCACAAAAAATTCTATGGAAAATTGATGATCGGTTAACAATGGATACAATGGGTGATCAGTTAACGAACATAATCTATTATAAGACTATGTTCGGTATCCGAACTGTTTTTAACCGATCATCGATTTGCTTTTTTTTGTGTGTGTGTGAAATTGATTAATTCGTTCTGGAGACCCTGAAAATTTAATTTTAAAAAAGGATGAATCATTTCTTAGTAGGTTTATTAAAAAATAATACATAAATTTAGTCTTGCATATTAATCAGTCCTTTTCATTTTTTGTTTATTCGGCGTTAAAGAACATGTCCAATGTCGAATGGAATTAGTCATTCAAGCTCAAAATGAAATCAGTTTCGGTTTTGAATGAAATCAAAACTGATTTCCAATGTAGAACTTTTAAATTTAATAAGCAAGCAACATCATTCAGGAGAGATGAAAAACGATTTTTGGTCCGTTGGGTTTGGCAACCCTGCACATTATGCTCCGAGAGAAGTGTTCGGTAGAATTCGCTTTAGTTCGTTTTCCAAACACAAAATCTTTCGTGAATGTGTTCGTTGTCCGATTTGTTCGCAATCCGAACTGTTCGTTAACTTGTAGAGACATTAGGATGTTTTGGAAGTAGGCAAGATGAAAAATTAGCAACGCCTTTGTCGGGAATCGAACCACGGACCTCTAGAATACCGGCCCAGCGTGCAGAACCACTACAGTACGAAGACACGCTAGAAAGGCGGGAGAAATACCTTATAAACCTATCACCCACTGTACTGTGAATTCATTATAAGGATCAGTAATAAAGTTTTATTCTTCAAAAATGTGTATAAAAGCGCGGACGTGAGTCTTATACGCCGGCCAATACGGTATATATTCTTTCAAAACGCATAACGCCATCAGCCAATAGATATATTTAATGATTTTCCATTTCGAGTACGTGTTTTTCCGATGTTTATTTCCGGCAAACAGGCAGAGCTAATTGCGATGATTTTCTTTAGGTTGTGTGCGAAGAGAATCGAGATCTCAAAACTCCATCTGTTGGCACAAAACTTGTACCCAATTTCTGCTTGCTCCTCTACCCACCCGTCGTGTTCCACAACTTACTGCCCCTTGCACTCGACGTGCACATTAAGGTACGTTACTGCAATTGAAATTTAATTCAATATTTATTATTATTTTTAGAAAAGATACTTCTATTAAGACCTCCTTTTTTTCTTTCCAGAGCAAAGATCAATTGATGCGATTGCAGGAAGGAGAAAGTGCTGTGTTCTTTGACTTCGATTATCGCCACCCTCACGATGTTCTTGTAGAGGTAACAACTGAACTCTTATTTATCTGTTATACAGCCATTACATTAACTTCGATAGCGTATTTTAGAAAAAGGAGGAGGGAATGCTTGAAAGACTATGAGTTTGTAATGTTAGCCCTTTGCGGCACAGTGTGTCCGGTCTGGACACACTTAAAATGTTTCCTTCTGTATGCGCAGAAAAATTAAATGAAAAAGGATTTATAGCTTACTCTGAACCTTCTTTATTTATAGTATATGGCAGCTCAACACAAACCAGTCCATATATTTTAGCCATGTTTAGTTTTTTAAGACCCTCATTTTTCAAAGAAATCTTCCAGATTTTTTTAGGGTATGAAAGGAATTGTTTGAAAGGAAATTTCTATGCTATTTTTTCGCTGTATGTTAATCTCCTTATTCTTTTATTAGTTTTAAATTTTTACCTTGAAATGTTGCCTAAAATCAAACGGCGAACCCTAGGTGTGCCCAGACCGGACTCACCGATCATCTAGGACAACTGAGAGTCTGTATTCTTTGCTTCTCCGCATCTCATCGGTCAGTTCATTGAAAACAATGCTCGTTTCAGCACTCTTTTCGAAGCTCTATTTAATGAGTGTGCCCACTTTGGGCGCACCCACAGAATTAAACGATAGCTGCTATCTTCAAAAAATTTTACTTGTGTTCTCCTCTAGGCCTAATTAGACTGTCTACCTTTTTTTTTTTTTTTTTTTTTTTAAACGGTGGTAGTTCTTTTAGTTGGTAGCTCTGGTAGCTCGCGGTAGGATTTAAAAATGGTACAGTAGCTCTGAAGCTTCATAACTTTGGCGACCACTGCCCTAAGGCATCCCACGCGTGCACAATCGGGTTCAAATCTGGTGAGCGAGATGGCCAAATCGTTCAAGTGATATCTTCTGTTTTCATGTATTCTGACGCCACATATGATAGATGAATGGAGCGTTATCGTCCATTATCAACATCTCTGGGCCAATAACACCCCTAAACATTCGAACGTGGAAGTTCCACTACCTCGTTCACGTGTCTCCGAGCGGTTACAGAACCTTCTTGAAAGATATGCGTCTGGATGGGGAGCACAAACCATTGGTTTCCTCGCGTACAGTCCAACGTCGTTAAGGCTTCGTGCAGCAGTAGAAAGGATAATTCGAATTCCTGTGGCAGCCAGAAGGTCTAAAAGCAAATCTTTTGCAATCGCTTCGCGGTTTATTCGAATCGAGAGCGACAGAAAACTGTCTTCAGATGCATTGGTCGCTCTTGGTCGCTTTTGACCAGGCGATATCTACGGATAAGGTGTTTTATGACTTAATATTTACGAACTTAACATCTATGGATCCAGTGTTTACGAATTGATATCTACGGACTTAACATCTACGACTTAATACCTACGGATCCAGTGTTTAAAAAGCTGTTTCAAATTCTTGATACGACACTTTGACGCATATTCAGATCTTGGGAGACCTGCATTTGTGTTTGACCTCCATCGATTCTATCAATTATTCGCCACGTTTGATCTTCACTCAAATGATGCCTTTGAGCCGTAGCTTCTGAATACTGATCACTCTGAGAATACACATTCACTTTATAAAGTTCCAACCTTTCTTTTGTAGCTATGTGTGTGGAAACGCGAGAAATGTTAGGCAAATAATTGCTTTAACTCAGAAACAGAAACTTAAACTCAAGAAGGGTTAATGCTCAAAATAAGGCTTAACAGACGGCCCCTTTCTCAGGACGTACAGAAAAGCCACCTCTTGGGCTTGAAGTCAAGAGTACTAAGAAATAAATCTTAACTAATGCTTAACTAAAAAGATATATGCTACGTTTTGTAGAAAGGATGGGGCACCTAATATTTAGCCTAAGTAAGCAGGTATTAGACCCACACACTAACTAGGAAACTAACATCATTCTGGTATCATTCCTCGAGTCGCGATGGAAATTGTGATTCCATTGAGCACTACCGGCGGAGGCATCAACGGTACTCCTAACCTTTCAGCGTTAAATTAGCTCAAGTAAAAGGGATTAAATTACATGATATAAGATTGTGATGTACATAGTTGTGCAGAATGAAAAAACTTTACGTTAACAAATGGAAAATACAGTGGTTCTCTTCACCTAAAAACAAAGGATTTATGGAACTAATTAAAATCACAAATAAAATGAAATGTATGAACAATATTGATGCTAATCAGGTTTTAACTGGACATGGTAGGTTTCCGTTCTATTTCAACCGATTTTAATCTGCAGGAAAATAAATTATGTAATAGTTGTCAGGTTGATTGTGATTTGCATTTCATGCAGGCATTTCGTGGTTGATTGTAGTTTAACAGCCCCTATTAGACAGATTTTAATGTAAGTGCCATTAATTTTAAAGTTTTAAATTATGTACTATTGCTCTAATGAAGTTTATCAATGAAAATAGGGCGCTGGTAGGAATCTTCTGTTAAAATTGAATGTTGTATTTGTGTGGGTTTTAGATAACTGTGGTGTTCTATGTTTTGAATTTGTGTTTATGTTTTTTTTTTTTTTTTTTTTTTTTTCTCGTTAGTTTGTTGGTCTGTAATTTTGTGTTAGATGTCCTTACTTATTTTTGATTTAGTATATTTGTTTGTTGTTTGGGGGTGGCTGGGTTACTGGCTGCCCTCGTTTGTGGAGATACGGGACCCCTTCTTTTGAGCTATGGGGACACTCGTGTCCAGGTAGGCTGAAGGGAGCCTCCAATTTTTATAAAGTTCTGCAGGTGCATACTTCAAGATGTTATCTATTGTAAAGGGTACAGGCAACATGTTTCAGGGCATTATATATTGCATTAGAAACAGGCATATGTTCCCACGTTACAAATCATTTTTATAAACATGAACTGTTTACTATCAGAATTAATTAAGAACTATAAAATTGTTTACAAAGCTTACATTTAAGTACTGTTGTAATGTTGTGGTGAAACATTAACAGCTCAATTTTGACGATTCATTATTTGCTGTAACGAACGTTTTTATGTTAATTGATTTTCAGAAATCATATTATTGTCTAGCAGTACATTTTTATTTGCGTGTAAAAATTGATCATGACATTATAAATTGTGGTGGCTAGAAGCAACTTATTTCTAGTATATAAATCATGCCTACAATCATGACATGTTTACATAATTTTTTTACAAACGGCTGTCAAAATTTGAGAAGAATATGAAATAATAAAAAAGACATAAATGAAAATAAACAAAAAAAAAAAAAAAAAAAAAAAACTTCATCTGCATACTTATGCATACTACGTACTTTTAGATATATCTGCATATATATCTTGATACATTGCCAACTTATTTTTGTCACTTCATTGTATGCAAGTACATGTGTTTTTACAATAATTAGATTACATGAATTACATTCTATGATACATAACATTGTTGATACTTTACCAACTCAATGCTGGTTATTTATTATATTGTCGCGTTTTTCTTTTTTGGCACCAGTTGT
Organism: Stegodyphus dumicola; assembly: GCF_044657685.1. NCBI lineage: Eukaryota > Metazoa > Arthropoda > Arachnida > Araneae > Eresidae > Stegodyphus > Stegodyphus dumicola. Next base: position 864,577 of record NC_140769.1, on the reverse strand, counting down.
ACGGGGATCGTAGATTTGGAGTGAATAACGACGACACTTGATGAAGTATCGAAACACACTTTATTTACCAATATTAATCAGATAGCTCCAAAATCACATTTACAGTCGTCGAACTGTTATAAACACGCTGACACGTTCAGCGACACAGCCTTCACACTGTCAGGCAATAACGGTGGAGACAGCTTCACCGCAAAGCACCCGGAGTACAGCTCCCAACTCTGCTTGGTCGTTCTCGGAAGTCCACGTACTCTCGAGACTCTCCACGCAATGCACTGTACGATACGCAAGAGTATAGCTTTCGACTCAGCACAGTCTAAGACAAAACTCGACGATGCACTAAAAGAATCTTTGATGCACTCGACGACCCACTCGGCACTCGCTGCCCGGCTGTCTACTCGATCGACTCCGCAGGGATTGACTCGCTAGACGAGACACCAACTCGATACTATCTATCTCGCACTCTCGAGGCACTCTGACTAGCCCTTTCGATGAAGCACACTATCTTGCACTCTATTGGAGGCACACACACTAGCTGACTGCGGACCAGCAGGGTGTATATAGCTTTCGGCTTGTGTTCGAGAACATTCTGGGCTAAACCGGTAAGAATTCGTTCCAGAAGGTTCTACATCCATCCATGGTATATCACCAAATGGGCGATTTCTCGCCAAATGTGACAACCCTGCCTTCCCTTGCCATTTTATGGCAACCCTAAAACTGCTTTGCGGGGAAGCCATCTCACCGCGCCTGTACATTTCGTAGCAATATATGTTCACTTATCAGGTATTGGTGACCTTATGTTACATAGAAATGTAGGGGTCAAAAGATATAGCCGAAGCTATCAAAATTCTCAAGGAATTGGCCCCTAAATGTTAACAAAACGCTAAAGCTATTAAGGGCCGGAAATACGACCGAGCGGAGTGATAACTTAGAAAGAGTGTAACCAAAAGGCAAACGCGCGCTAGTCAGAATCTCTGGCTCTCTAACGAATTCGGTGGAACTTCGACTTAAGTACCGCTCTTCCTTCATTTGCATTAACCGCGATTCTAAAAACATGCTCTGGCAGGAAATTTGGAAGCGGAAATTAGAAGGGACAGGAAAGTAGCTTTAATTAAAAATAGCTGTTAAAACTTAGGATAAACCTTGCAACTTTAAACAACACTACAGACCGGAATTCCAGCATGCGTCCACTGCGCACAACATTGTCAGTCACCGTGTTTTCATATCTCCGGCGCTAAAATATGTGCGGAAGTGCAGTTTCGAATTCAACTGTATTTTATTAACGTGAATAATGACAGGATCGCGCATTGGTTGCAACATTAACTTAGTGAGCATATTTTTTTCTCACAATCCTTTAATTTTGATAACCAGTGTAATAGAATATCACATTATGAAACACTTGCAGCTAATGTCAGTCTTCCGAAAGATTCCTTATTAAGCAAAGCTATCTTGTTCTCGAGATCTGTAAAATCATGAATCTATTTTCTGCATCGGGAAAAGGTATTTTAGATCCCGCTTAAAAATATGAATGTAACACTAGGATATTTACTTCTTTAAAGTTTCAGCTATGTATTTATTAACTCACACATAGTAACTTCATTTAATTAGCATAAGTTGTGAAAGCCTTGTTAAACCATCCTTAACATAATTTTGTGAATGATATTAACCTCTTCGTCGTCCGTAACGCGTCTAGCGCGTTCAAGTGAAATTTCTGAACGCGTAACGCACTGCAAGCGTTCTTCTTCATTGTAAAACTTTTAAACGTTTAAAACGCTTTCCAAATGTTTACTTGTTTGAATTTTTATTTTTGTTTGTTCTAATACATCCTAGATGGCAATACTAATGAGGCATTGTATTTCTAATTGAATTCCCCCCCCCCCCGGGTTTTATGAATATTCGCGCCATTTTACGATACAAGACGGTGAGAGATCTTCAACGTCTACTCAGCAGATAAAGAGAAAAATATTAGGTTGTGAATTGGAAAGACAAGAAGGATATACGTTTGATGAGTACAGTTCATAATAACTCGATGATTGATGTTGAAATACGGAAAAGAACTGTAAAAAAACCAATAATTGTAAAAGATTACAACAAAATGGGAGGAGCGGACCGCCTGGATCCGATGTTAGCATATTAATCCTGCTGTTAGAAATAAGCAGAGATATTATTACTTTTCCATTATACTTTATTCCTTTATAATTTTACTTACATTTACATTCATCCACTGCGAAAGTTATGTATGGAAAGCTACGTATGTACAGAGAAACAACATACGCTGCGAAAAACAAAGGGCCGCTGGGGAGAAATTTTCGCGGTAAGGAGAGGACGGCGAAAGGGTTTTAAGGACGGTGTTTATCAATTTGTAAATGTTTGATCTATCTTTATGGATTCCATCGAATTTAGACTTTGTGAACTTGTAGTTTTCTTTCATCTTTAATGTAAATGCCTTTCAAAATTTATACTTTTAAATTACGTTTTGTAAGATAAAAAATGCAATTAATTTAGTTATTAGTCCAAAGGGGCAATTTACGCCCAGTTTAATTTAACAATATGTTTTTCTTCAGCCTTTTTAAGCAAGTCTTTTATGCTTTATGAGTGTCTGTATTCAACATACTGTTTCTTCCTAAGGTGGGCCAATATGTTGGTCTTCAATGGCACGGTAAAATGACGATTAGTGGTGATACCGAAGAACACCACCCGATCAGTATGAATCCCGAGACGGACACAGGTGGTGGAAACAGACATCTCGCTCTTCATGTGCACGTGACTCGAGATCGTAGTCTGGATCTTTACATCTTCGCTCCTTACTGGATCATCAACAAAACAGGACTGCCTCTACAATTCAGGGTAAGCATTTTCCTACTTGCCTCTTCTAATTCGCAATCTATGTATTGTTATGTACAATCTGTTTATCATAAGAAACGCTGCCGCCAGTTAGTCTGCAACTGTCTGTTGCCGTAGAGCCTGGACCTATTGTCCGTAGGGTGCCTCGAAGAAGAATGATAAACTGTTTTTCCCCTCAGCCAACAGTCGCCAAAAACAACATAACAATAAAGCAATCCTTGGTTCGCCCCTATTTGAAATATACTAGCCCTGTTGCTACAGCGACCGCCACCCGCCAGACACTGTGGAAATCAATAAAATTTTGCAATCAATAAAAAAATATTTAATGTTTTTCAATACTACATAATTAAGTATAATTATTGATTACAATGTTTCATAGTAATGCTAATATTTCCTTAACACTATTTTTTCGATTATATGCACAAAGTCTGAGCACCAACCTATATCATGAACACAATAATCGATTAATATTGTTGCGTGCGTACGGGTTCGTTATGAAATGAATGCACAAGTCCGATGAAAAATGAACAAAAATTTATTATTATCACAACAAAAATGCTTAAATTTTCTCAAATTATCATGCAGTATTACAATATCTCACAGTAGTTATCTTTTAACTACTCAAATATCCAATAGAACGTAATTCAAAACAGCTAAAGAACGCTAATCCGCGAATTCGCTACAATCAACAACAGTAGTTTTCTAAACAACAACAAACTAAGCAACTACTACAAACTGAGATGTTTTCCTCCTTTTATAAGATTTTAAAATCACGCGCTAGAATTTTCCAGTACTTTCTCGAAATCAAAAAGAGATATTTATTTATTTAACGCACGCGCTCTTGTATTTTTAATTTTTCCGGCTTAGCTTTCTTTTAATATTCGTCACGCGCTGCACTGCGCGAGAAATAAAACCATTTAATTTGTAATTGAACTAACATTAGCTTTTTAAATACCAAATTCGTAACACTGCCCCCTTCCCAAGGACTGCACGTCCCGGGCAGTACAATCCCTGGACAGGAAGCTAAACTTATAACTGTGGCATAAATGCAACTGAGGCATAAACATTACATTACAATATCAAACAATATAAACAATAAATGCAATAACTAACTTAAACAAATAAAATGCTATCAAATACTAAATACAAAACAAATACTAAATACAAATCAAATACTAAATACACATTTATAAACAAAAAGGACCATGGTCTGATACTATTTACAATTATTTACATTACGTACTATGGCCATAGTAATGAGCTAACCTGTCGTAAGAGCTCGAAGACTCACGGATCCGAACCATGACGTCATTTAGCCTGTTTAGGATTGTGTGCGAACCATCCCAAGGTGACTGTAAATCAGGCCTGACTCCTTTTCGTCGAATCGGGTTCCACAACCACACCTTGTCTCCTTCGTTGGATCTATGTCCAGCAGCTGTCGTGTTGTATTTGGTCTTCACTTTCTCCGTCGCCAAGTTCACTCGCTTTCGTGCGGAACGGTGCATCACTTCAAAACGGGCCTTGACATCTTGGATGTGTTCCTCAGGCGATGAAGGCGCACCCGTACGGCGATGAAACAGGCGGTCACAAGGCAGACGAAGGTCTCGACCGAAGAGCATCTGAGATGGAGAATAGCTGGTAGTCTGGTGTTTCTTTTCGACCCTAGCATGATTTCGACTGTTTCTCGAGCTGGTTCTTTCGGACAAAGCGTTGGCATTTCCAGGTGAGGATCCCTTCTTAGGATGGATAGTCATGTCTTCAGATCCTGAAAGCAGTTTGTTGTTTTTCAAGTCTAAGGAAAAATTGTATTTCCTTAAAAAGTCCAATCCGAGTATGCATGGATCTGTAATATCCGCCACATATGCCGTGTGATGGTAGGCGGCACTTCCAAACGTGATGTTTACGTTTAACTTCCCAGTTATGTCGATCTTGTCACCAGACGCAGTCTGAAGGGTAACACAGGATGGCGTCCAAATAAGTTTATCTTTAAACTGTTCAGCTAAATCTTTCCTAATGATGGTAACATTAGCTCCTGTGTCAATGATCATTCTGCAACGAACTCCATCGATATTCCCATTGATGGACAGTCCGTTATTGTTGCCACTCACTGTATAAATTTTAAGAGCTTTAAAACAAGGTTTTTCACTATCTGGCAACCTCCGTTCCTCGATATGGTCACTAATTTGTTTACTGCGTTGTTGCTGGGAAATGGTCTTATTTTCCGTACCTCGGGGTGTTCTGCAGTTTCTTCGTATGTGGCCTTCAACTCCGCAGTTCCAGCACTTTAGAATTAGTTTCTTTTCACTTCTGTTCCGTCTCAAGCCACTGACTTGTCTGGTAAAATCATCTGCTTTATATTCCGTACCCTGGGGAGTTCTGCAATTCCGTCTTAGGTGACCTTCACTACCACATCTCCAACACCTTAGAGCCACTTTCTTCTCGCTCCTACTCCGTATCAAATCTTCGACTTGTCTGGCTAAATCATCTAAACGACCCATCAGTTGATCCACTGGCTCATGGACTCGCACAGCTCTAACTGGGTAGCGATCTCTACTAGTTGCTTGCTGGGCTGCCTCGAAATTCATGGCGTACAACAGAGCGCTTTTTAAATCTTTTACATCCGCCATTCGTAGAGTTTTCTGTATTTCAGTATCTCGGATGCCGTCGATAAAGTATTGCAAGGACAGGATTTCCCTTGTTTCTGTCGGGCATTCCGAAAAGGCGAGATGGGACAGCCTTTCAACATCCGCGGCGAGCTCCTGAAGTGTTTCGGTAGGCTTCTGTTGACGAGATTTTAATTGGAGCCTGCTGTAGTCTTTTAAACACTTCTCCCCAAAGCGCAACTCCAAGGCGCCGGACAGAGCTTCGAAATCTAACCTTTTGTTTTCGGGAAGAGTCTGAAGGATATCCGCTGCGTCGGCTCTTAGAGAAGCGGCGAGATGACAGGCCTTAGCTTGGGAATCCCATCCATTCGCATCCGCCACGATAGAAAATTGTGTCTTATACACCTGCCAGGAGGTCTTCCCATCATATGTGGATAGCTTCAGAGGTGGACGAGCAGGCATTGGTAAGAATTTAAAATCATCACTCCTGCTCCCTGCCGACGCTACGAATTTCTTTAAAGTATCCATTTCTTTGGCAACTGCAGAAACTCTCTCATCAATTTGTTCTTTTACAGAAGAAACTCTTTCTTCAATATGTCCAACTTTATTTTCAACTGCGTCAATTCTGCCTTCCATAGCTTCAAATTTATTTTCTATTATGCAAGTAATTTCTCTTTTCATTTCTTCTTGACCAGCTTGAACGGCTTTCATTTCGTCCTTAACGGATTCCTGGCCCAATTTCATTTCTTCCTTAACGGATTCCTGGCCCAATTTCATTTCTTCCTTAAATGATGCTTGGCCAGCTTCCATCTTTTCTTGGAATGCAGCAAAAGCACTAATGAGCTGTCTCAATTGTTCTTCCATCGCTCTTGTTATTGGCATTCAAACCCCACTCCTGACACCAAAAATTGTTGCGTGCGTACGGGTTCGTTAAGAAATGAATGCACAAGTCCGATGAAAAATGAACAAAAATTTATTATTATCACAACAAAAATGCTTAAATTTTCTCAAATTATCATGCAGTATTACAATATCTCACAGTAGTTATCTTTTAACTACTCAAATATCCAATAGAACGTAATTCAAAACAGCTAAAGAACGCTAATCCGCGAATTCGCTACAATCAACAACAGTAGTTTTCTAAACAACAACAAACTAAGCAACTACTACAAACTGAGATGTTTTCCTCCTTTTATAAGATTTTAAAATCACGCGCTAGAATTTTCCAGTACTTTCTCGAAATCAAAAAGAGATATTTATTTATTTAACGCACGCGCTCTTGTATTTTTAATTTTTCCGGCTTAGCTTTCTTTTAATATTCGTCACGCGCTGCACTGCGCGAGAAATAAAACCATTTAATTTATAATTGAACTAACATTAGCTTTTTAAATACCAAATTCGTAACAATATGAATGATATACGCTATAGCACTTAGGATGTTATAACCGAATCCGTGTGTCCAAATATAACGATAATCCGTGTTTCCAAATATTGCACGACGTTATAACCGAATCCGTGTATCTAAGTATAACAATAATCCGTGTTACGGATTATCGTTATATTCGGATACACGGAATATAACAAAATATTGCACCGCTGGAGCCACTGAAGATTGGAAAACCAAAACATAATTTTAATCACCAGAAAGTCATAAAGCACCAAAACAGAACACTATTTAATTGATAGACGATGTTAACTCGTTGCAAGCAGATATTCACAAACAAAATAAGCAGAAATTCGCCATTACCACGAAGATTTCTCCAAAATTCAAAATATACTGCCATCATTATATTTTTGTACGTCATTCTCTTTCTGTATTAAAGCTCTCCAGTATTTAATTCTGATCGTGAATTGCAAAACCGTTACGAAAACATTACTGAAAATAAGATGGAGTATGAAATTTATCGCTCAGATCACTAACGAGTTTGAATTTGGCAGCTAGCCAAAGCGCGCAATCCTCGAGCTTAGATGTTCGTTTCCGTCGCATGGATATGCATCGTCTTTTAACATTGCACGTTTTCTCGGAATTCTTAAAATAGCATAATTTTTATCCGTGAATACCACATCTTCACGCAATCATACCTTCGCGAAAACTTTACTTTTCTCACTGTATGCGGTAAAATGTTTCATATTATGCCACCATATTAATTCAAATAAATTCGTTTTTACTTCAAAAATAATAAAGTCATATTTCAGCAGTAAAATAATTGCTAACACGTGGTTTGCATTGATTTCTGAAATATGATTTTTTAAAATATATAAAATGCATAACTTAATAACTTACTTCATAGGTTTGTTTCATTTTTAAATATTTTGCTTTAATATTTATAAAAAAATATTTTAAGTATTAATTATTTTAACAAAATATTAACAATAATTTAGCACGTAATTTTAGTACTAATTAAATTTAATAATTCAAACATTTATATTAAATTTATATTTCATTAGATGAATCTATCTTAGATTAATATATTTAAATGAAATAAAGTAATGAAACATTGCAAAATAAATCTTATGCGGAATTCAGATTCTTGAAAGAGCAGACTTAGTCTCCTTTCATTCGAAAAGTAACGTTGATGAACTATGAAAACGATGCTAAAACGACCACGTCTAAAAGCGGTCATATGACGTTTCAGCGACGTCGACAGATTGCCAAGATGCAACGGCAAATATTTTGCGTCTTCGCAACGTCGTAAAGACGTCGTAAAAGTTACCACGAGCACTTTGCAACCTCTCGGATCAGTTTGTAACGTCGTTACGACGTTGCCGTGCTACTTGGGCACTTGTTCACATATATAAGATGAAGCAAATATAGCACTGATTTTCTGGGCGTGAGATATTAAATTTAGGAAACTTACTTTCGATAATGATTTGTAAAACTCAAACTTTGGCATATTTAGAAACAACTGCTTGAGACGATTGTTAGACTGCAAATCAATTAATTCAAGCTGCAAATATGACCTCACTGCTTCACAATTTACGTTGAAAGCCATGGTAAAAATATCAGTTCTGTTTGAATGGCCCTGAAATCTGCGTTCGAACTCAAAATGCAGTTTTTTTCAAGCCATCTTCATAATTTTTATGCTTCTCTTCATTTACTGAGGGTATTAAATCGGGAAATGAGAAAAGTCGTTCTTAGCTAGATGCCCAGCAAACAGATTAAGTTTTAAGTTAAGATATTAAGGTTAAGTTTTTTCTAAGAAGTATAATTCACCTATATTGGATTCCAATATGCCTGCTAGAGATAGAGATAACGCTTGTTGGCGCCAGTCTACAGCTATAACTAACAAAGAACTTCCACTTTTAACGCTTTACCGATTGAACGCTGTCTGTGCTTGTAATTTCCGTCGATTTATGTTTTGTAGAACAAAAATAAAGAAAGTGAAAATATCATCAGTCCTTTGGAAAAAAGGAAGAAAAAAATATTTAAACAAAATAGAAAAGGAGATGGATATATAACATATAAATATATACTTCTTTTAATTTGACTCGGCAAATTAAAATTCTAACCGCGGGCCGGATAGAAACTTCCAGCGTGCCGCAGTTTGCCTCACTTAATTCATTAGTTCACGGGATCTACAGTGCTTTTTAACAATGTCTTCTTACCGAGAAAGTGCAATACAATTATTTAAATGTTCAAAAATAAAATCATAGGCTGATTGGAGTCACATAAAATAGTTTGGGGTATCCACCACTTCAGTTCTGTAGAGGTGGTCTTGCAAACACTCATGTCCAATCCGACGTCTAAATAGAGCTACCGCTGTCTTTCTTGGAAAACTGGGAATGGAAGTTGTCTCTTTCCCCAGAATCCCCTATCTCTTATCCCTGGAGGTAGGAAGTTAGATGGAGTGGCCCTAAACCAGTTTCCCCATATCCTGCCAAAGCAGGATCTTCTTTGGTGACCAAAATATTGGGTCATTTACCATTGAGTTCAATGAGTTTTGACACGATCGGATGTAAATATTTTGTAATTACGTCTTAAATATGCATATAAATGTAAATATTTTTCAATACTTCAGAGTCCTAAGTATATGAAAAGAAAACAATTTTAAAGAACATTTCATTCTGAAGGGAATTACATGCTATACTTTTCACAGAACAATTTGTTCAGAATGGTTTAATTTGAAATATTTTCACAAGTTTTCGTTAAGTACATTAGAAAAAAAAATTAAGGTAATTCGATTTGATTCGGTTAAGGATTACAAAAATTAAGATCAAAGTTTATTGTATTATTAAAATTATGCATTATTTCTTTTCTATTTATAGAGCTTCTTCCTAAAATACTTTCTCATATATGACATGATTTTTTAGCTTCTGAGGCATCTTTTAAATCGAAAATTATAAGTCAGTTTGTAATTAGTGCTCTATTCGGTCCATTTCAAATTAGAGCACCTTTTATTTTAATAGCGAAATACTTTAAATAGTATTTCCCTTTCTCTGAATATTTCTGAAAGAGAATACAATAAGGATTATTTTTTAAATATTATTTAAAACTTGTAACTGAGTTATTATAAAATGTAAGGGGAATAATTCTTTTAATTATACTTATCAGATTTTTTTACCTTTAATTTCAACAATACGTATCCCAAACTCTTCTTTATTACTTTCTTAAGTACGTATCTCATAGAAATTGCTTTACAATACCTTTTAACAGATTGCTTTCCAGTACGAACAATTCTTGCTTAACTAGTTTTATAACGTATTTTTCAACAGGATGTCAATTTATGTTTGCAATTCAATGTTAAGGTTATTATATATTTAGATAATATTTATAATCATTATAAATTTAGATACATTTAATAATTAGATTTTTTCACAGTAACTTTCACAGTTGTTTATGAATGAATAAATCCTTCATTTCAAATACATTTATAAATAATTTAATAAATATTTACGTATTTTGTTAAATGCAGATACATGCTTTTTGCAAGCACATGCATAAATACTATTTTTCAGTTCTGGCATATGGAATTGAATAAAGTAATTTACACTAATTTTAAAAAAGTACATGCTACAGTAATATGTGGATGTAAAAAAAATTTATTTTATTTACAACATTTTGGGGTTTGGAACATAAAATAAAAGTAGTGAATACTCTATCAAGGGTATCGAAAGATGTATACAATTTTAAAGGTACGGTCAGGTATTTTTCATTCTTTAAGCATAACGTTTTTGCTAAAATCTATATTTTTGTAGTTCAACAGCTTAGAATTTTATGAAACTAATTCATAATCAAAATCGCTGTTGTTAGTTATCGAAAAATAACCAAGGTGTTATTTTTGCGTAAATGTCATTAAACTATAAAAATTGTTATTATCCATCACACTAGGAATTTTTCTTTTATGCAGAAGTGTCCCGTTTTTCGATTTGTACGGAACTGTCGTGTGTCGAAATACTATCAGAGCGCTGTCAAGCGAGCTTCTGAATGTAAACAAAAAACACCCCATCTGGTGACCAAAGCTTCGGAGCGATGCTTCACTTCTAATGCCGGATTGGCCACTCCTTCCTTTCTTACCTCCATGCTCTTATCCTTAGCACGTTGAGTCATATCCTGTTTAAGAATTTTCTTAACAGTCGGATTAACAAAAAATATGAGAAAGCGCTCGATTAATTATCAAAATTTATTTCTTAGCCAATGTATCAGCTTTTTTGTTGCCCATAATTCCCCATTGGGCTGGAATCCATTGGAAAGAAATTCTGTGGGCCATTACTTCAGCAAAGACGTACAGTCCAAGATTCTTTGGGGACTATTTTGGTTATTCAGAAGGGCTTGAAGCGCACTTTTGGAATCTGACCCTATGACTGTCTTTACAAAAGAGTGGCTACGAATTGATAATTGTTGAATAGCCGTAGCAATGGCTTCGATTTGCCCATCAAAGGTAGTAAAGAGGGCGCATTGGTAAGTAGAAACTAAAACGTTCGCTATGGATACCTGCTCCAACACCGCGCGCTCCCCAACAATTTCCATTGCAAAAGATCTTAATTGTGGTCTTAATTTTGCGTCAAGAGAATCCTACACATACAAGCAAAGCTGGCAGTGGCATACTGTAGCTGAGTCTAATGTTGTGCCAACTGTAAAGAGGAAGATTCACTGTCCGTCATCGCCATATGGATGTCATTGGGGATGTCACTGTCATTTCTGAAGTAGCTCGAAATGATAGCGCCTGTCATCTCCAGCTATTTCGAGGCTCACTGCCACGTTTGGGATTTGTTATGCGGTCTTATTTATCAGAGTTCACAGTTAACAAGTAGTATTGACTACTGTCTAGTTCTCATGCGATCATAGTATGTTCCAATTGAAAATAATCTGGTGATTCTGGTGATCAGTCACGCCTTTGGCAGCAGTGGCATTCCTGTCGTTCAGTAGTGCCTCGTTTTCATATACGTGGCGTTGTCGTATTGCAAAATAGAATTCTCCATAATGCATACCGGAACGAACCTTCCAGCGCGGTGCCACGTGTCGTAGGGAGTACGTGTTTATCTGAACAGAGCAGTAATTACTATGCCCCCATTAAAGTGTTGATCGCCATATTTAAAGTCATTGAACATTTCCTGTTACTTCTAAGGCAACAAATTCCTGCTCAGTACCTGTCATGCATCGTTTACGTGGCTTTGGAACTTCAAGAAACACGAAGACCTAAAGAGCTAGATGGATATAGAAACTCCAGCAATAGGACATCACCACTCTCCAACTGAAATTATCATCACACTGAAGCGGCGAGCCTTTTCTGAGAAATCCTGCCCTGGAAGTTACCGATATTGTTCCAGGTTTGAAGCGAAATACGAGCTGGCTAAACAGGTCGCAAGTAAGTCACAACTTATACATTGGCTGATCGTGACCAATGGAGTGACGAAGAATTCAGGAATGACCAGTAGCAAGACGGTGACATTGAACCAATACAGGACATACATGACATTGAACCGATTGTACAAGCCCGGAGAGAGTATCAGTTTTCAGATTTTTTTTCTTCCAGTTCAAAGTTGACTTCGGAATACTGAAATTTCTGCGCGAGCTTCGCTCTTTAGATGCGCTTTGCCGTGCGTTATCTTTAACGCTCTTGGTAGCTTGAAGTGGTAACTACTGGTTGTGCTCTGTCATATGGAAAAGGGCTATATGAGTATATTTGTGGAAAGTTCCAGAAGAATAAATTGTTGATTTTGGAAAAATAATTTTTATCAATCTGACATCGGTTCTGTGTGCATTCAATCCATTACGAACCCGTACGCACGCAACAATATACACTGCCCTCCAAAAGTTAAGGAACAGCATGTTTTTTGTGTCTAATTTGAGAATGAAGTAACATAGAAACAAGAAATTTACAGGACATGTTCACTAAGCAGTTCTTTAATGAATACGACATAGAATGTTTCTAAAGTTCAATACAAATATGAATTACAAAAAACATTGCACTCTTGGCAGAGAAATCCAGTCTTGGAGGAACAGTATATCACAGTTTTTTGAGGAATCATGGGGTGGTAACATTACAAAAATGGATTCTAATAAGGAGTGTCTCCACCCCTAGTTGCAATACATTGGAGGCAGCGGTAGTCTCAAAGGTAGCTCTCAAGATAGTTTCAAGGATGCTCTGTCGGATTCAGGTCTTGGGATTGAGCTGGCCATTCCATCCCCTCCATACCGTGGCCCTCAAGAAATTCTTCATGAACCCGAGTTCGGTGCTGTCGCGCATTGTCGTCGTTCAGAAGAAATCCAGGATCAATGGCAGCGGCATATGGGCGGACATATAGATCGAGGATCTTGTCTCGCTATCTCACACCGGTCCAAGTTCCTCCATGGAACACCTGCAGGTCAGTGTTACCACCGAGAGAAATCCCAGCTCAAACCAGGATTCCACCACAAAATATTCTTTCCACAATGTGAGATTTCTTTTATCTGGTGCGTTGTTCCCTCCAGATCAGCTGACGACCTGAATCACTCTACAGTGTAAACCTGGACTCGTCTGTGAAGAGAACACTCATTGTTGACTGGTCGTGAAAACGTGTTCTCCTGCCCAACATAAACAGGCACCTCAGTTTCCTCGGGTCAGGGGGACAGAAACAACTGATCATCTACCATACAGACCTGTATTGTGCAGGCGTCTGCACATTGTAGTAGCTGCGATTCTTGTTCCTGTTGCCACAAAATGATCTGCCATGAACTGAGACACAATAATTCCTCTTTCGGTCCGAAGGAGCTAAATAACGGCCTTCCGTAGGTGTCGTAACACTGGGTCTGCCTGGAGCATGTTTTCTACGCACAGAATCCTTAGATTGGAACTGATTCCATAGTCGGTGGTTCACACTTCGAGGGACATTGAGACGTCCAGCAGCATCAGCTTGTGACATTCCCATTTCCATCCATCCGATCGCTTGCCACCTTAATGAATCGAGCGAACAACTTCTCGTGGACATTGATAGACTCTTCCTGGATATTATCCACGAAACTGTGATAACAACTAAATATCCACACTCGTGAACAAAAAATTAAAATTTTTGTATTTTTTCTCTAACTCTTATATAAGTATTCATTTTTATAAAATAAAAGTGGTAGCTATTATTTTTGCATTTATTTTCTTAAACTTCGTTACTGTCATGCATAAGAACTGGGAATTTAAGCGTTACTGACATTTTTGTAATGGTAAGCTTTGAAAGAGAATTTTTTTAATTATTTCTATCTTAATATGCCTAAAAGTGGTAATTTTACGTTTTGATCATAATTTATTATCAAAAGATGGAAAATGTTAAGTATACAGTTTTATTTTAATGTTCACTTTTTGTATTTTATATTTCTTGGCTCATGAGCAAACTTCAATTAAAATTTTTTTGATATACTTTAGTAATTTGTGCATGGCAGCAGCAATGTATATTTGAAATCGACAATGATGTAGTAGCGATACTGATTTTCTGTTTCGTCATAATAAGGTCTGGTTTATTTTTTATTTTTTGAAGTTTGATTTATCGTGCGAATAATCACCGCACGTATAGTTTTTGACGAACTGACTGTTTTAAAACTATAATTCGAATATTTAACTTTAATAACTAAATATTTAACTTTAATAATATTTAATAACTAAATATTTAACTTAGAGATACTTCATTTTGAAGTATGATTAATATTTATGTGCACTGAAAATTAGACCTGTTGGTGGCGTTTCATCTTGCGAGCGTTAAGAATAACTAATGCCTTAAAAATAATGAATGCGAAATCCATATCAATTAAACTTACACATGAAAAGATTTTAATATTTAGTTGCTGTTCTTAAAGAATCGGTTGCTACAATTGGGCAATTCTGAATGCTAAAATAAGTAGTACAGTAGTAAAATAAGTATACAGTAGGACTCCAATTATCCAAATCAACTGGGACAGAACACTATTCGGATAATGAAAAATTCGGATAATTGGATTTTTTCCGAAGAAAGGTGTACGTACACCTTAATTAATTACTGTATGTTGAAAATGGGAGAAAAAAACTACTTTTAAAGAAAAAGAGGTTTTAATTAATGAAAATGAATAGGCAACACTTTAATGTACATGTTGTATATCGTGCTGTAGTGCTTACGAGTGTCGAAAGTCAATGCTTGCTGAGCATCCCGGTCAAAGTAAGCTGTCTTCATCCGTTTTCGGGCGGCCAAGTCGCGCATCCGCTTGACAATAAGAAAATTGCATGTGGTCACACTCGGGCTGACGTTCCATCCACTTCGACGTAGTTTCAAGGCCGACAAACGCTTCACTAGCTGATGGTCCCATGTCTGCTTCGACATTAAGGTCGTCTTCTTCCTCGACACTTTCTTCTCTCACACTTTCAATAAGCTCATCATCATTTAGAATTTGAAACCCACAGTCTGACGATTTACACTCCATCCATTCTACTGTATCCTCGGCACTAGCTTCTGAACATCCAGGAATTTTCGAAAGATTTTGCGATTTACTGTCAAAATTGGGCGACACAGATTTCGACTTTATTCTTCAAATCGCAGTACGTTACCGTCTTTATTTTTTTCTTAAATTCTGAAAACGATTCGTTTAATTGGAGTTGTGCTGTAAATGGAAGTTTACGAAAATAGTTGCGGCTAGTGAATTTTCTGGATGCGTAGTGTTTTTAAGGAATTGCCATGATAATTCTTTTTATTTATATAATTAATATAAGGGCAAATATTAGGGCAAAGCCTGTAATTAATGTTTGATTACTCAGCGAACTGCGTTTATTAAGGAGCAAATAGTATTATATTTGATTTCGTGTAGCAAACGCGGTATCATCGAATTGTAATCAATTTTTACTCGCTTTGTACGTACGAAGTAAAAAGGAAGTATTGTAATCACTAATAGTTTCGGGTATCATATTTCAACGAAAATATCCATTTCGACCGCTATCGAATGAATTTAAAGATGTTTTTGCGTGACATCTGTACGTAAGGAGAGAATAAAGAACACTTTTAACCCCCAAAAAAATTATAAAACGGATTTAAAACGAATTTTAAAGAGAATTTTTCGTGGCGCATGTATGTATGTATGTATCTCGCATAACTCAAAAACGAGTAGACTCAGAACGTTGCAATTTTGTGTATAGGACTGCTAAAACATGCACTTCCCATTTTGGTTGCAATCGGTCGCACCAAAAGTATATAAGTATGTGTGTATATATATATATATATATATATATATCCACTCTGTTACTCGGCTCAGTGAGCTCAGTTTCTTTATTCTTATATGTTTGTAAATTGTGCATTTTTTGTTTTAAAAATGATTGAATTGTGTTGTTCTTATCTTCGGATTAAGGTTTTTTATGCCTTTAGTATATCTAAATGCAGTATTTGTAGAATTATCAACAATTTGAAAGTTGTTTAAGTGCGGCTAAGTCTAATTATTTTTACGATAGCGGCCATATATGTTTACAGTTGAAACTTAGCAAAATAGTGGATGTGTTGCCAATCTAAGGAAACTAAGCTTCGCAACAACAATTAACGTCTTCTTTTATTATTGCCAATTAAATCATGCTTAATCCATTCTGGAATTTATGCGAGGAAATAAGTGTTTACGATTTCCTTCGTAATTTTGAACACAGATATTTTGAGTTTTTATGTATTTTTGCTTTATCGCTAAGTGAAAACTGAATTAACTGTGCGAGAAATACTCATTCGTCTGTGAAAAACTCTTTTTTTTTTCTGTTTTGTCTGTTTAATTTTCAAAAGTGTCAAGAAAGTGTGTATAATTTAATATTCCGCACAAGGAAGTCATGTGATGTACACATAATTTTTTTTCCCAGGGTGCCATGTCCGATGCCGTTTACGAAGCAGCCTGCACCGCTGATCCTCTGTTGTTTCGCTTCAAGAAGCATCGCAAGAAAAAGGTAAGTTTTTGTTTACATTCAAACACATAACATGAATTGTGTGCAATTTCTTCCGCTTGACTTTATTGAAATCGTTTCAAGTGTACTTTCTGCGAAATTTTTATATATATATATATATATATATATATATATATATATATATATAAAGTACATTTGAAAGATTTCAGATATTAAATTCGTCCAAAGGAGCAATTTGCCCTGAAGGACTATTAATTTCGTCCTGGCATTTTGTGTTGAAAACTATAAACGGCGAATCACTTTTCAAACTGTTGGCCACTAAATATTATCGCCCTGTAAGAATTGTTAAGAATTGGAGGCTCCCTTCAGCCCACCTGGACACGAGTGTCCCTATAGCTCAAAAGAAGGGGTCCCGTATCTCCACAAACGAGAGCAGCCAGTAACCTAGCCACCCCCAAACAACAAGCAAAAATACTAAATTAAAAATAAGTAAGCACATCTAACACAAAATTACAAACCAACAAACAAACAAAACATAAACACAAATTCACAACATACCACAGAATTCAATTTTAACAGGAGATTCCTAAGCGCCCTATTTTCATTGATAAATTTCATTAGAGCAATAGTACATAATTTAAAACTTTAAAATTAATGACACTTGCATTAAAATCAGTGATGTTAAAAATCTGTCTAATAGGGGCTGTTAAACTACAATCAAACACGAAATGCCTAGCATCACCATCAACCTGACAACTATTGCATAGTTTATTTTCCTGCAGATTTAATCGGTTGAAATAGAACGGAAACCTACCATGTCCAGTTAAAAACCTGATTAACATCAATATTGTCCATAGATTTAATTTTATTCGTGATTTTAATTAGTTCCATAAGTCCTATGTTTTTAGGTGAAGAGAACTACTGTATTTTCTATTTGTTAACATAACATTCTTTTATTCTTCAAATAGCAATTCTCTTCGAACCTGTTACTTCAATATCCATTGCACTGACATTTGGGACCTCCTGCTTGGCCAGGCTATTGGCCCTCTCATTAGCCATAAAGCCTGTATGGGCTTTAACCCAATGTAGCTTAATATTTAAATATGAACTCAAAGTTTCTAAATGACTCTTAATTTCGACAGTTAATGTATTGAAATTGTCTGGGCGGGAGAGCTCATGAAGAAGTGACAGGCAGTCAGTATAAATATTTACAGACGTAGGTATAAACAAGGTATTTTTAATCCATGATAAGGCTTGTTTGAACGCTTCACTTTCTGCTTGGAAAACTGAATTATATATATTCAACTTGAACATTCTATAATCCACCTCAGTTCCATAGTAAAAAACAACAAAGGCAGCTCCTACGCTCCTTCGACCCCAGAATTATCTGTATAAATATCAAATACATCAAAGTTGGATTACTTTTATCAAAAACAAATCCAAATCTATTGGAAGGATGTATTAAATGAATATGAAATTTTTCAAAAACATTCTTTGTAACTAAATAATCTTCATACATTTCCAATTCCATTCGTCCAGTTCTAAAGAAATTTTCTCATGATAAAATTCGTATAAAATTGAGAGAGGAGGCAGCCCAGCCAACACAAAGTCGGCCTCGGTAGGCACCGCTCTAAAACGTCAGGTTAAAGCTAAAACCCCAAGCCCTGTATTATATTTTACTAAAACTATCGCCTTGTATTATATTTAAAGAAATTAAATAATGAAGAATCTGCATAAATGTATGTATGTTTCTCGCATTGTGATATAACAACGGTACTTAGAGCCATCCAATTTTGAATGACGCAATCCTACTGCGAACATGGGCATCTGGAAGCCAAAATTTGAAATTTGTTTTATTATCGATTTCATATTTTGTAAACCTTTAACGAATTTTTGGTTAACAAACTCAATGATTTCAAACCGAGGAATGGCAACGTTGAAGGTAAAAAAACATTTGTGTCTCAACGTTGAAATTTGGTATGTAGGACTGTTGTAGCATGTTAATGTGCACCTCGTATTTTGGTTGCAATCGGGCGAACCAAAAGTGTATAAGTATATGTATGTATATATATATCCACTCTGTTACGCGGCTCAGTGAGCTCTTTTTTATTCTTATATGTTTGTAAATTGTGCATTTTTTGCTTTAAAAATGATTGAATTATGTTGTTCCTATCTTCCGGTTAAGGTTTTTATGCCTTTAGTAAATCTGCATGCAATATTTGTGGAGTTATCAACAATTTAAAATTTGTGCAGCGAAGCCTAATGAATTTTGCGATGGCATGTTTGTTTATATTTTAAACTTGGCAAATTAGCGGATTTGTTGCCAATCTAGAGAAACTAAGCTTCGCAACAACAAAGATAATGCTTTCTTTTATTATTTCGAATTAAATCATGCTTAATCCATTCTGGAATTTGATCGAGGAAATAAGTGGTTCAGATTTACTTCGTAATTTTTAATACAGATATTTTGAATTTTTATGTATTTTTGTCTTGTCGGGAAATGAGAGCTGAAATTAATTGAATGAGAAATGCTGAATCGTCTGAGAAAAAGTGTTTCTTTTTTGTTTTGTTTGCTTAATTCCTTTTATAAATCGTTCTAGCTTTATTATAGTATTTGGATAGAACATGTGGCAAAGATTAGGTATTGCTTTGTAGGGTTTATATTTATTTTAACTAACATTTATTTTAAGTTTAAACTATCTTTCCTGTCAATCCTTACTTTCCCCTGGAACTGCCAATGCCAGAATATGTAAATTTGAGTAGAACGCGCAAGCATTCAAATTATCAGCGGAAGTAGTATGATTTAAATAGAAGGAAACAAGTTCGGTGAGAGAGAGTTATTCTTACTAAGCGAGCGCGGAGGTAGTTATAGATATTTGAAAAACCCCGCGTTGCGGCCTATGTGCTTGGCGGGAAGTAGTTGCAATTGTTCCAGTGAGCTTCAAGTCTGCTGAATTAGCAGCCGTATTGTAAAACGCGGTGAGTTAGTTATTTGAGAGAGCCTCGTAGTTAGAATATTGTCTTTAATTTCTTTTCAGGTTTTTATTTTTATTTTGACTGCCGAGTTGGCACCGTTTGTAAGCGTCAAGAGAACGCAATTGTAAATTAGTACGTTGAATAAAAAGGGACTTAAACCCTTTATAAGACTCTGTGGTTTATACAAGCTTTCACAGTCACCTCTTGGTTGCGTGCTAGTTAGAGGCGCGCAACGTTATAGCTTCAAGTGATATAAATTTATATGCTTTCTGATTTATAATATGAACGAAATGTAACGCTATTAAGTGAAGCTAGCGCTAGAGTGTCGCTGTGGTAAACAAATATAGTGAATGTTAAAGAGTGCATTTATTCTTTTGTGGTTTATGCGCTATTCGACGAAGTATATTTAATTCAGTCCAATACGTTTAAATGAAATGCAAGAAAAAATGCGTGTAATTTAATGATCCGTGCAAGGAAGTCATGTCGTGTACACATCAGATTTTTTATTTATTTACTCTGCGGTTATCTGTTGGTCCGGAGGTTGGACTTTAAGGTCTAATATGATATTTGCCGGTATTGTTTTTATTTTCAGGCTAAACTTCGAGTGTACAGTTCACAGTGGTCTCGGTCATTTTCTTTGGACACTGTAGGCAACTGCGGTGTAGTCATCTGCTCGGACAAAGAAAGAAACAAGAAATATCACGTGAGTTCCTTTCTTCTGATATTAAGTTTCAGAGTGTTGCTGTGGTAAACAAATATAGTGAATGTTTAAGAGTGCATTTATTCTTGCCTGTGCGTTCATGAAAAAAATGTAGCTGTCTTTAAAAAAAATTGATTTGATAAGTTTTCAAACTACAATAAATTTATTTATATGTCAAGAAACTATTTCCATTCATCCCAAGCAGCACCGGATTGTTCAGAGAGCGTGCAGTATTGCTAGATCATGAGATTTTCCGAAAATTTGCGACTTTTGACAAATTTGTGCTATTAAAATTTTAGTACAGTACAAAGTCTGTAATCCGGACTCGTAGGGACTTCGGTGATTCCGGATTAAGGGTTTTTCCGGATTATAGATCATCAATTTAAATCTGGTAAGATGGCATGCAGAAATTATACGATTAAAAATATGAAACCGTAATTTATGAAATAAAGAGCAATTCTGATCTAAAGGGTATCAAAATTTCCAAAAAAAAAAAAAAAAAGCGTAATATTTATTTGTTTACTTTATTAAACATTTCTTTCAATGTAACTTTCTTCACTATCGGAAGTGCGCATGGGTAAACGCTTTACTGGCTTTACGCGCATGCGTAGCGGACGCGCGCATCAAACGCGCGTGCGTAAGTTTGTGGCTTTGAGGTCCGGGTTATAGATCATTCCGGATAATGGACGCCCGGATTACGGACTTTGTACTGTATTTTGCGAAGCTTTTGCGACCTCCATCATTTTCTTCTGCTACGAATAACGCCTCCCACGAATATGGGCTTGTGCAAGCCCAAATTTGAAATTTGGAATTTGTTTTATCATCGATTTGACATTTTGTAAACCTTTAACGAATTTTTAAGCAACAAACTCAAGGATTTCAAAGCGAACCATGGCAACGTTGCACAGAAAAAACCTTTTTATCTCCAGCGCGCGAGATTGCGTATCGGAGATTCTAAAGATATTTTCATTTAAAAATTATTTTGCTATATTGCTCTTGAACTGAATTTTAAGTGCGAAGAACATGATATGTAATAAATAAAGGTAACACACAAAATGTAAAAAAACGCCCTTTTGGACCTAATTTAATATCTGAATACTTTCAGATTTTTTATTTTATTTATTTTTATTCCAAAGGGACTATTGTTTCCGTTCCCTGAAATGGGGAAAACCAGGAAAACGTCCATGCAGCTAGTCCGTTCGCGGGATTCGAAACTCGGGCCGAACTATCAGTGTTCAGCGACTTTATTGGTCGGCTGCCTGGTGGGCATATTTATAAATCGGAAAGTAGTCATAAGTTTTTCCCAGAATTCCTTTCTTTTTCCTCTTCTTTTTCGTTTAACTGCATTGTTTTCATTTTGCGATTTTTACATCGATTCACTACAAACGGCGAATCACTTTTCAAACTGTTGCCACCAAATATTATTGCCTTGTTTTATATTTGAAGAAGTTAAATAATGAAGAATCTGCATAAATGTATGTATGTTTCTCGCATTGCGATATAACAACGGTATATAGAGCCATCGAATTTTGAATGATGTAATCCTACTGCGAACAGGGACATCTAGAAGACCAAATTTGAACTTCACAAATTTGTTTTATTATCGATTTCCTATTTTGTAAAACTTATATAATAAAAACGAATTTTTGATTAACAAACTCAACGGTTTCAAAGCGAGCCATGGAAACGTTGTGCAGAAAAACATTTTTATCTCCAGTGCGTGAGTCTCTGTATCGGAAATTCTAAAGATAGGCTCAATTTAAAACTGTTTTGCTATATTGCTGTTGAACAAAATTTTATGGTTTAAATGCGAAGAACGCGATATTCAATAAATAAATGTAACGCACAAAATGTTAAAAAAAAACCCTTTAGATGTAATTTAAAATCTAAAACCTTTCAGATTTTTTTTAGTGTTTTTTTTTTTTTAATCATTTGTTTTTCTTTAAATTCTAGTTTTTTGTGAGTGTCCAAATGTCGAAGATGCTACTGACAAGAGTCGTTGTTATCAAACCCTTCTTCTTGGTCGTCAATAACACTGACGTAAGTTATTTTTCTCTCAGTTTTTAAGTTATTTTATATAGTTTACACATTTAAACATTTATCATTCTGTATATTCAAATGAAACGCACGTATCAAATTATAATTCTAGTAACCTCCCATTTCTTCTTTTCTGACTTCAAGCTTTAGGGAGGTGTCAACATAAATCGCGCTCTTTTCCAAGCATTTTTGTTTCCTTGTATGAAGTAAAGAAAGTATTGTATTCAAGAAAATTTGCCATATTTCAACGAAAATATCCATTTTGACAGCTGTCGAATGAAATTTAACGATGTTTTGGAGAGACATCTGTACGTATGGACTGAATAAAGGACTCTTTTTTCCCCAAAAATGTTACAAAACTGATTTAAAATGGATTCAAAAGAAATTTTTTTGTGGCGTCCTTACGTGCGCGTCTATGTATATATCTCGCATAACTCAAAAATGAGTAGCCTCAGAACGTTCAAATTTTGTTTATAGGACAGCTATAGGATGTAGATGTGCACGTCGTATTTTGGTGGCAATCGGCCGCGCCAAAATTAAATAAATATATATACATACATATACCCACTCTGTAACTCGGCTCCGCAAACACAGTTTTTTTTATTCTTATATGTTTGTAAATTGTGCATTTTTTGCTTTAAAAATGATTGAATTATGTTGTTCTTATCTTCCAATTAAGGTTTTTATGCCTTTAGTTAACCTGAAGCAATATTTGTAGAATTATGAACCATTTAAAAGTTGTTTAAGTGCGGCTTATCCTAATTCTTTTTACGATAGCAGCCATATTTGTTTACATTTGAAACTTAGCAGAATAGTGGATTTGTTACCAATCTGAATAAACTAAGCTTCGCAATAACAACTGTTTCTTTTTTATTTGTCTAATTTCTTTTATACATCGTTTTAGATTTTTGAATAGAACATGATGCAACGATTAGATAATTCTTCAGATGATATAATTTTTGTGCATTCTGAGTTATAAAATGAATGAGGTGTAACGCTGTTAAGTGAACCTAGCGCCAGAGTGTCGCTATACAGGTAAATAAATACAGTGACTTTTATAGAATGCATTTATTCTATTGTGGTTTGTTCGCTATCGACGAAGTAGAGTTAATTAAAATGTAATAAGTTTAAATGAAATGGAGGAAATAATGCTTATAATTAAATATTCCGTGCAATTAAGTCATGTCGTGTACACATCAGATTTTTCAAGAGATTGCAAAATGAATTTGAATCGATTCAGAAGAAAATTTTTTGTGACGTCCGTACGTATATACATATGTATGTATTTCGGATAACTTAAAAACGAATAGCTTCAGAGCGTTGTCATTTTGTATATTTAACTGCTATAACATATACTTACTTTTTGGTTGCAGTCAGCCGTACCAAACACACACACACATTTATATATATATATTTAACAAACACTCTCTATTCGTATAAAGCCACTTTAAAATTAATAAATTTAAATTTTAGTTATGAAATTTTAATTGCATATAAATAAATGATTAATTATTGCGGCGAACTAATTTACAATATCATTTAAATTCTGAGAGCATATGTAAATTAAGTGCAAGTATCTAAAACCATGAATAAATAAAATTCCAAAAAATTAATCCCCCAAATTTTTAAAAAATTTTTTTAAGACTAAACTAATTTGCATTCGTGAATAATTGTTGAGCAGGCAGGAGACAGATATTATCAAGGTGAAGTTGCCTCCAAACCTAACTCTTCAATTACTGAATTTGTGTTTTGTCTTTCATAGAAGCTTGGGTATAGTAATATTCAAAACCAAAAGTAAATCAAATTTAAACAAAAGGGATTTTGAGAAATTTAGAAAGCAAATTGACTAAGAATCAAAATAATAATTAAATGTAAACAAATCATGTAATAACATGTAAACAAATAATTTAGGTTTTGAAACTCTTTGTGGAATAGTGCTTGTTTTTGCCCTGAAACTCTAATTTTAATTGCAGCAATTGTTTTTTTAACTGTATTTGGTGTTTTATGTTTTCTGTATTTTTAATGAAGGTACTTTGAGTTTTTTGCCTTGCCGCGAATTGAGAACTGAATTAACTGAATGAGAAATATATTTCTCATAAAATTCGAGGAAATAAGTTTAATTGAAATGCAACAGAAAATGTGTATAACTTAGTAGCCTGTAGCCTTATACAAGGTATTTGTAAAATTATTTAAATTGTAAAATTATTATGATGTGGGTACAGGGTGGTGTCCTCATCAAATTTTTTTAACCATATATGTTAGTAAATTGTGCATTTTTTCCTTTAAAATTAATTGAATTATGTTGTTGTTATGTTCCGGTTAAGGTTTTTATGCTTTTATGTTATCTGTAAACAGCAGTTGTAGAATTATCAACAGTTTGAAAGTTTAAGTGCTGTTAGGCCTAACGAGGCCGCCGTTTGCTTACATTTGAAATTCTAAGTAGAATAGTAAATTGATGCACCAACTTCAGAGTGTTTCTGCACAGTGTGACCGAAAGTTAAATTTCAGTTTTGTGCACCGAGAGTTTTGTCTTACTGCCCGCTGGGTGAATCGCTTGTTTTTTTGCGTAGAAATTCTAAATTTTAATTGTAAAATTGTTTCCTTAACTGTTTTGAACTGTATTTGGTGTTTTAATTTGTTCTCCGTTTTACAATTTTTAAAGAAGACTCAGATTTTTTGTATTTTTGTCTTACCACGAAGTTATAACTAAATTGTTTGAATTAGAGATATACCTCTAACGAACTTTGAGGAAATAAATTTGCATTAAATGCAGCAAAGAGTGAGTATAGTTGTAAAATGGCAAACTCATACACTGCGCAAAAAAAAAAAAAAAAAAAAAAAAAAAAAAAAAAAAAAAAAAAAGGGGGTTGAGTTCTATATCTCCCGTTCTACTGGGCCGATTGACAAAATTCAAATTGCGTTTTTCATGTCTCGAAAGCGCGACATATATTAGGTTTCTATATAGCTCTGTCCTATTATAGATATATTGACACAAAATGGGACTTTTTCTGAAATAAGATAGCAATGTTTTTTCCATATTTCTATTCTACGACTCAACCTTATGCCTAAATATTAAATTTTATTCTACCTTTTTTACATTGTGGATGAGCAGGAAAAAAGTTCGTTCCTACTTTCAAATAATTTTAACAAAAAGTGCGTAAATCACATTTTCGTTACTTACATTATCACTTTTAACAAATATGCCAAATTTCAAAACGCGCCAATATATGAATTCACGTATATCTTTGAAAATTTTGAATATAAAGCTCTAATTTTTTTGCAGGTTTGCTTAGAAATACGTCTACTTTAAGATGATGGTAAAAATTATATAGGTTATAATTCAAAATTTTTTTCGAAAAATTTATAAAATTTATTTAAAACTACGAATTTTAAAAATAAATCATAAAAAATGGGTGAATTTTATTTGGAATGAATCTGAATTTGGAACTGCGTAGAAAGGAATAAAATAAGTTTCTTAAAAAAAAAAAAAGAGATATCAATAAGTACATACGAAATTGAGTTAAAATAGAGGAGCTAAAATTTTTAGGGCTAATGTTTTAAAAACTACTCGAGCGATTTTTACATAACTTGGGAGTTTGGCATAATTTGAGTTTCAGAATTGAAATATGGAAAAAAATGGGCATGTCATTTCAGAAAAGATCCGATTTTGTGTAAAATGCCTATATTTGAACAATGGTATATATAAATGTAATACATATCCTAAGTCGCGGTTTCGTGATATGAGAAATGCAATTTGAATTTCGTCAATCGGCCCAGTAGAACGGGAGATATAGAACAGTACCATTTCTTTTTGCGTAGTGTACATAGTTTAACATTCTTTTGTACATTGAAAGTCATATTTTTATAGTATATAAAATAATATATCTTTAATTAAAAACTGTGATAACTGTACCACTGAGGATTTTCATGACTCTCATTTCTCAGTACAAAAGTCTGTGACATAATAATGGAGTATTTTCGTCATTTTCTTTCCTTTTAGAATCACTTGCGTTTCATGGAAAAGAATGAAGCGACCGATCTGTGGTTCGACATCGCACCCGATAAGGTATTTTTTTATTTTTCAAAATTGTTCTAAACCTGTTGCATCTTTGTATTTTAGCTTATTTCATTCGGATAACTAATATTTCAAACTGTCCCATATTTATCTCCTCTTGTAGCTGAGTGTTAAACCATTATAATCCAATTGTGCGTAGATGGCGTGCGCAGTTAGCGTAATAAGAAATAAGATGCGTTTGTAACGATATCGTTTAATTATTTATTCTTTTAACGAGAATAGAAACAGTTTCTACAGCAAGTACATTTTTCGAGGAAGCATTCTTGTTGCGCAGTGGGATATAAGTTGCCAATTACCACAAACTATACATTATTTACAGTTACCAGATTTTACAGATTAACATAACAGATGCAAATAAATTTTTATAATAAATTCCAATATATTGCCCGCCGTATTTCATCCCGGAAAATAATATTTTAAAGTCTCCGATGTTTATCTTTTGTTATAGATAGATGTTAAACTATTTTTTGTTATTTTAAACTATTTTAATGTTATAATCTCTTACGTATAATAAAAGAAAGAGTCTGTCTGTGTGTCTTTCGTTTGTGCTGCGAGTAAGCTAATAGACCCAGGGCTACGAAATTTGGTATATAACAATATTTGGTCTCTAGACAAGAGCCATTGCACCTCGAAGCGATTTTTTCAAAATTCGAATCAGATTTCTTTTTTATTTTATCTTTTTTGATGAAATCGCATCATTTTGAATAGTTTCATATTTTTAGAAAAAGGGTTTTCGCAACAATTTTTCATTCTATGGCTTGTATATTGGACTGTGTTTAAGATACTGAAAAGTTTTTTTTTTCAACGGGAAGTTGGTTAATTTATTTATTAGAATAATTAGTATTTGTATAAAGGGATATGGCTTATTTCATGCTGCCTATTTACTTTTGATTTTTGGACACGCAACACGCGCATCGCAGTTTTGTTATTCTGACGCGCATGTGTCTCGCGAGGCACAACAGAAAGAATTTCCTCTTTTTTCCCTCTATGTCTCTTTATTATTTAATGGCAAAGAGGTTTGTATATTTTGAATTGTGTCATCTATAAACGCCAATTTTCATTGGTTATTGCTTTATGATGATAGTTTCATTCTTTTAGAAATGAGGTTTTGGAAACAGTTTTTCATTCATTGCTTTGGATACTAAACTGCTAACTGTTTTCTCTTAAAATATGAGATGTATTGCTTATTGCATTGTAATTTTTTATATTATGTTTTAATTATCAGTTTGAATCATATTTTTAGTCCAAAGTGGCTTTGTCCCTGAAGGACTCTTGTTTTCGTTTTGCGATTTTCCGTTGAATCACTATAAACGGCAAATCACTCATCAAGCTGTTGCCACGAAATGTTAAAGTCCTACATTATATTTGAAGAAATTAAATAATGAAAAATATGCCATAAATGTATGCATATTTCTGGCAATGTGATAAAACAACGGTACATAGAGCCATCGAATTTTTGATGACGTAATCCTCCTAATATGGGCGCTAATATGGGCATGTGGAAGACCAAATTTGGAATTTGTTTTATGATCAATTTCATATTTTGTAAAACTTTAACGAATTTTTGAGTAACAAACTCAACGATTTAAAAACGAGCAATGGCAACATTGTACGGGGAGGGGGGAACCTTTTACCTTTTTATCTCCAGCGCACGAAACTGTATATCGGAAATTCTAAAGATACGCTCATTTTAAAATTATTTTGCGACATTGCTATTGAACTGAATTTTACGGTTTAAGTGCAAGGAACATGATATTTAAGAAATAAAGATAACACGGATAATGTTACAAAGACGCCCCTTTGGACGTAATTTAAAATCTGAAACCTTTCGGATTTTTTTTTTTTTTTTTTTTTTTTTTTTTTTTTTTTTTATTTCATTTTTTCTATTTTACTAAGAACATATAGTGAATTTGAGTTTCAGAAAGCAGAGCCTCTTTTTTACTCTGTATCACGTCAAGAACATCAGTAAAACAGAAAGACGAAGGTAAAAGTCAGGTGGCTGCCATCAGTCGACGAAAAAGGTGAGTTTCTGTTTGAAGGTTCAAATGTGAACTAAAGAATTTAGTATGAATAAAAAATGTTAAGGATGGAGAATGTCAGATGGATATTTGTGTTTTTCTCTGGGAAATGCAGAATATCTAAGTGAGTTGATGCAGTTGTTAGGATGAGTGAGAACTGAATAGAAGAAATTTCTGGCAAGTTTTACCATTTTGAATAGTTTCGTTCTTTTAGAAATGTGGTTTTGGCAACAGTTGGACTGCTGACTGTTGGACTATGGTTTTGGCAACAGTTGGACTACCACTTGGAAACATGAGGACGATGATTCTGTGCAGTTTTTAAATTTAATGTTTCTCTTGGATGCTGATATATCACTGTGGTCGTTGTTGCTGATATCAGCACTGTTGCTACTTGGAAAAATGAAGGCGAAATTAGTGTTTAAAGAGTTTTTAATTAATATCTATGATTTGAGCTATTTTTTTTTGGTGGGGGATAGACGCTGACCTTTTCCAGGGTGTTTGTTTTAATTATTATGTTTAATATAATTAATTATGTTTAATATATTTAATTACGTTTAATATAATTTTAATTATATAAAAAGTTCTGCGTGAGTTGTTTAGCATACAAAGTTCTTAACTTCCTTTATACCGTTTGAATCCTTGAATACGGGAAGTTGGTTAATTTATTTATTAGAATAATTAATATTTGTATTAAGGGATATTGCTTATTTCATTGTAATTTTAGTAAAGTTCTGTGCAATTTTTAAATTTAATGTTTGGTGTTCCCTTTAGGCATTTTTTCGGTACATTTAAAAGCCAAACGAAGGCTGGCTGCGTAGCGGGTAGTTTTCTATAAAATGATTTTCATAAAAAATTCGAATATGAAACCGTTTATGTATCGGCATTTACTCAGAGATCTTTAGTTTATGGGGTTCCAACTTTTTGTATAACAGCTTCATCGTTAGCACATAAGCGAATAATCGCTTGAGTTCGGGAGCAGAGACGTAAAACTCAAGAAGGGAGAATTACCCTTTATTAATCAAAAATAGAATTGAACAGTCAGCTCCTTTCTCAGAGCTTAAAGCAATGCGTCCACTCGGGCTTGAACTCAAAGTAACAAGAATTAAAATTAACTAATGCTTAACTAAAAAGATATAGCCGAGGTTATCAAAATTCTAAGTATTTATCGAATAAGCTAGCAAGCTATCAAGGGCTTGCTGGTAGTTCGGTCCGAGGTTCGAATCCCACAAACGGGCTGGCTGCATGGATGTTTTCGTGGTTTTCCCCATGTGTAACGTGTATACGAGCCAGTTTCCCTTAGAAAGCCCTCCACGAAGGCATCCCTCCCCTTAGGCAGATAGCCCTAGTGTGCTTTGCCATAATAAAATACACCAACACCACCGCTATCAAGGGCTTAAAATACGGCCGACCGTAGTAATAGTGTAGAGAGAGACGTAGCCAAAAGGCGAAGGCGCGCTAGTCAGAAACTCTGAGGCTCTCTAACGAAATCAGTGGAACTTCGACCTAAATACTATTCTTACTCATTCGCATTAAACGCGATTCTAAAAAAATATTCTGGTAGGAAATTGTAATCTGAAATTCCAAGGGACAGGAAAGTAGCTTTAACTAAAGATTATAAGTTATTTCTCCCACCTACTTAGCGTGCCTTCGTGGTGTGGTATTGCAGCGGTCCGCGGTTTGATGCCCGCTGAAGGCGTTGCTCATTTTTCATATCTCCTGCTTTCAAAAATATCTAATGTCTCTACAATGGCGTCTGAACTAAAAGAGTGGTGAAGGCGTTGCTCATTTTTCATATCTCCTGCTTTCAAAAATACATAAGGGCTCTACAATGGCGCCTAAACTAAAAGAGTGCTGAATGATGATTCTCCACGCCCAGGATAGGGCGATTGGTTCACCTAAAAAAAAACCCAGTCGCCCTTTAAAAGGAGGAGTATATAAGGTATTTCTCCCGCCTTCTTAGCATGGCTTTGTAGTGAGGTGGTCTGCACGCTGAGCGCATATTCCAGCGGTCCGCGGTTCCATTCCCGGCGAAAGCGGTGCTCATTTTTCATATCCCCTGCTTTCAAAAATTTCTTATATCTCTACAGTGGCGCCTGAACTAAAAGGATTATGATGATCCTCGACACCCACGATTTCTCGATTGGGTCCCCTAAAAACTCAGTCGCCCTTTAAAAGGGGGAGTATATAAGGTATTTCTCCCACCTTCTTGGCATGCGTTCGTGGTGTGCTGGGCTGCACGCTGAGCCGTGGTTCCAGAGGTCCGTGGTTCGTTTCCCGACGAGGGCGTTTCTCATTATCCATCTCTCTCGTTTCCAAAAAAATACCTAATGTCTCTACAACTTAAATTAAAGGCTTTCTAGCTGCATTTTTAAATTAAAGTAATACTTTATAAAATAATTGCAGTCAGAAAATGTTTAAAAATTGTCGTACTTATCATAATAACCATACTACATTATACGTTTAGACATTAATCTATGTACTGTAGCTTTTCGTGTCTTATCAAGTCTTTGTCTTCTCCGTCACCAGGTTGACTTGCTCTCGTACAAAATTATGCATGTGTTCAGTATCTGCCTGTAGATCTTGAGTGTACTCTACCTTGCCTGTAGATCTTGAATGTACTCTCGGGTGATGAAGACAGATTCCCGAGGGTGACCAAACAAGAGATCACAAGACTGACGAAAGTCCCGACCGAAGAGCATCTAGGAAGGAGAAAAGATAGGTTGCATCGTAGAAAGGACTGCGGTAGGCCAGTATGAACAGAGGTACAGGGTGTTTATAGTTAAAGTGACCCTATTCAGACCCCTGTAGAACCCGCTCTGCCAATCGGATTTTGGTGACATACGTCATATGGACTAGGTGGAAAAGATTTCTGCAATTAAACAAATAGTTCAAATTTTGACCACCAGAAGGCAGTTTTTAAAAATTCCTTATGCAAATTAGTCCAACCTATACAGAGAGTTGCATTCAGAGTCAGAAAATCATACCCTTAAAACAGGAAGATCTAACTTTACTGGTAAACTAATAGGGGGACCGGAAAGTTATGTCGCTTTCTTACATTAAATACACACGAATAAATTTTTAACACGTTTTTATTTTTAATCAATATAGTAATCACCCTCGTTATCAACAACCTTTTGCCATCTAGTATGCGGATTTCAATCCCAGACCGATAAAAATCAATTGGTTTTTGAGTAAATATATCTCGAGATGGCATTTTGGACATCATCCAAATTTCAAATTTTTTGTCACTAATAAAATGTTGTAGGGATCGGAATAAATGGAAATCCGAGGGTGCGATATCTGGCGAATATGATTGGGATATATGGGAGAGGCAGTACCTCCCACCCCAATTCATTATAGTATTTTTCCAGTGTTCGTCTTGCACAGTGCGGTCTTGCATTGTCGTGTTGCAGAATGATGCCTTTTCTGTTGACAATTGATATTTTTCGATTAAATATTGGTTCACTCCATCCAATTGTTCACAATAAAGGTTTGCATTAACAGTTTGTCCAGGTTTCATTAAGTCCGCGAATACTCCATCAAACAACCAGAAGCGCCTTTTCGGAATGTAAACCCTTTGTAACCCCTATTAAACTGCCTTTTGAGTTTTGGATTATCATATAGGACTTATTGTTTTGTCTCCACTCATCAAACAATCAAAAAACGGTACTGTAGGGTGCCGTTGAAGCAATACGTTGCATGTGATGGACCGGTTGCCTTTGTTCTCTTCGGACAGATTATGGGGACTCAAACACCTGCTTTGCTTATTTTTTCATTCTGCTTTAAATGTACTTGGATGGTCGACCAAGGTTGGTCAAGAGTGTTTGACATGGATTTTCTTCCACTTCTGCCCTTAGCATGTTGTTGTCGACATACGCAGAAACGACATTACTTTCCGGTCCCCCTATTATTTTATCAGAACGGCAGCAATAGCTTAGCTGCATTGCGTGAATGTCGTCGTTCAAAGGGATTACGAAGAGGTCCCGTGTCGAGTTATATTTTTGTATTGCAGAAATCGTTTCCCCACAGTCCATATAAGATATATACCAAATTTCAAGAAAATTCGGTAAGTAGAACAAGTTCTAGAGGGGTCTGATTAGGGTCACTTTAATTATAACCAGCCTGTACTTCTGGTCGCAGTCCTTCTAGAAACCATCAGCGAGATGTTGTTAAGGATGGTTCGATTAAATGTCTCTACCATGGCGTCCGACTGCGGATGTAAATGTGTCGTCTTAATTTTGTCTATGCTGAGTAATTAGCAGAGTTCTTTAACTAGAGCAGAAATAAAATTCCTTTCTTGGAAGGAATATAACTAAATAGAAACTCTAAATCTAGATATCCAATCTTCGTGTTATTTATTAGCTCTGCTACAGCGAGAATTTCTTGCTGAGGAACAGGATATGCTTCAGGCCACTTGGTGAAGTAATTAATGACAACGAGGATGTGTCTTTTGCCTTCAGCACTTCGTGACACAGGTCCCAGATTGTAGAGAGGACTGCAATAGAACAGTGGTACTTCTGTTCCCAGTCCTGTTGGCTTCTGGAAACCATCAGCGAGAGGTTGTTAAGATGGTTCGAGGCATAGGCAATATGAGGATGGTTGTTTGGATATCTAAAAGGTTTGGAGACAGGTATTTTATCTCTGCTCTAATTCAAGAACTTTCCAAATTACTCAGAGAAAATTGGGACGACACCTTTACATTCGCAGTCGGACGGCATGGTAGAGAAATTTAATCGAACCATCCTTAACAACCTCTCGCTGATGGTTTCAAGAAGGCAACAGGACTGGGTCCATAAGTATGTCTGTTCTTACTGGCCTACTGCAGTCCTCTCTACAATGCTGCTCAACTTTTTTCCATCCCGAATGCTGTTCGGTGGGAACTTTCATCTGTCTTGTGATCTCTTGTTTTGTCGCCGTCGGGATTTGCCTTCATCACACCAGAGTACACTCAGAATCAAAGGTGATGCGTTCAAAATGCGCTCCTACATTGCCATTTTTAAAATATCATGCGCGCAAGGTGGAAACATGGCGTGAACGCATAACATATTTTGTCAAGCAGATTAAATTATAAAAATATTTTTGGCAACACAAACTTTCTGGTTACGAGTTTCCCGAAGCAGCTATATTATGTAGTGAGCTGTAAAAGGTTGGAAGTAATTGCTTTTAAAATAAATAAAATATTCCAATTCTTGCAACAGTCACATATTCGAAGATCTTAAGGTGTATGAGCCGCCTTAAAAGATGAGTGTAAAGACGGATTGAAATTGGAATCAGTAACTGAGACAATCTTTTATGAATGTGAAACACCTGTAGAAAACCTAATTCGTCCAAGATGTTTTTCGAATGATTGTGGCTTAAGAAAAATGGAAAATGTTTTTTTCTGACCAACAGAGAATTTATGTCTTTCCATTTTCCTAACAAATGCCTCATGTGCAGGGTGGTCGTAATTAAAGTTACCCTATTCAGGCCCCTGTAGAACCTGTTCTGCCACTCGGATTTTCAGAAGGTTATGCCAGAAACGATTAGTGCAGTGGGGCAATACCATTTTTGTCTATGACGATGTCGTGGTGCTCCCTGCACTTTTTCCTGTCCAGTCCTTTATATATGTTATATGGACTATAGGGAAAAGATTTCTAAAAAAAAAAAAAAAAAAAAGTTAAAATTTTGACCACCAGATGGCAATTTTCAAAAATTTCTTACGCAAATTAGTCAAACATATAAGGAGACTTGCAATCAGAGGCAGAAGCGTGCCTTTCTCATCGTTAATATTCCCTTTACAGAAGAAAGTTCGAACTTTACTGGTGAAACTGCTTTATGGGAACGGCAATGTTTGCAATCCGCTGTCTTCATGCAAGTTGGAGCTGCTTCCCGAGATTGGGCGTTAAGTCAAAGAACTACTTCGTTCTAACTTTGGCGAGAATCGTGTAATATCCAGAGCTTTTCCGGTTGCCTGGCCTTCTAGTTCACCCGATTTAAATCCCTGTGATTTCTGATTGTGGGGATTCGTAAAAGAACGCGTGTGTGGATGAAGAATTAGGAAAGCCAGCAGTGAAACATGAGTTAACCCTTTCCCGCACGCTATCTTTTAAAGTCGTAGTTTGGATTAAAAAAAAGTAGGCAGTCTAATTAGGCTTAGAGGAGTACACAAGTAAAATTTTGTGAAGATAGCACTTATCGTTTTAATTCTGTGGGCACGCTGATTGAATAGAGCTTCGAAAGGAATGCTGAAACGAGCATTGTTGTCAATGAACTGACCGAGGAGATGCGGAGAAACAAAGAATACAGACTCTCAGTTGTCCTAGATTATCGGTCAGCCCGTTCTGGGCACACCTTGTAGAAACTGTATTGCATCAGATGGCGCTGTGTGCGCTTGAATTCCTTGGACTCGAGCAGAACCTTGATGACTGATCGAGATGTAATACGAACGCCAAACACTAACTAAAGTTTATATGTGCTTCTCTTTGTTGTAAATGTATTTAATTGTGTCGTAAATAAATTTTAGAGAAAATGACAAAAGGCGAGAATGCGTCTGACAGGTAAGCGAAATTTCTTTATAATTTGTTACTGAGTTTTAGCGACAAAGAAT
This sequence comes from Stegodyphus dumicola, assembly GCF_044657685.1. Taxonomy (NCBI): domain Eukaryota; kingdom Metazoa; phylum Arthropoda; class Arachnida; order Araneae; family Eresidae; genus Stegodyphus; species Stegodyphus dumicola. The sequence continues at coordinate 829,438 of NC_140769.1, read as the reverse complement.
GTATATGCGTATTTACACACCTAGGGTTCGCCGTTTGGTTTTAGGCAAGATTTCGAGGTAAATATTTAAAACTAATATAGAATAAGGAGATTGGCATACAGCCAAAAAATAACATAGAAATTTCTTTTCCATTATTATTTTCCATTATAATATTACACTGATTCTTTTATACCCTAAAAAAATCTGGAATATTTCTTTGAAAAATGAGGGTCTTAAAAAACCATTCTTTCAATTTTTCTGTGCGTACAGAAGGAAATTTTTAGGTGTGTCCAGACCGGATACACTGTGCCGCAGAGGTTAAAAGCCAGCAGTACGCGGCATCTTGCTGAAATCTCTCCAGAACTATATCCCGCTGCCTTCTTGTTCACCCGATTTAAATTCCTGTGATTTTTGCTTGTGCGGATTCTTAGAACACCGTGTTTATTGAAGAGGAACTAGAAAAGCCAGCACTGAAACCTGAGTTAAAAACCAGCATTATACGCCATCTTGCTGAAATCCCTCGAGAGCCACTTCCCACTTCCATTGTCGTCCAGAATAATAGTAGTATGTTTGCCTTGGAATCTGCTGACATTCTTGTGCACTAGTCATACCCACAAAGTCTTCTAGCCACGTCCTGTATACATGAAAGCTCTTTCTCACTTTAAAGCATAGTATTACTTCCATTTGTAACAATGCAGATATTAACTCCTTTATAAGTCACCGTGCATAATTAGTGTATTTACTCTATACAATGTGAAATGTGTATTGCAGTATAATAGTAAAGGATAGTTGCAGGGTTCGAACAACACCCGAGACTTAGAATGCCATTCGAGTGTCCGGCCCTGCTGTCACCTGTCACCCGCCATTGAACGCGTTGTAGTGAGCTTTCAACACGTAATTCTTATCAAGGGAGCGCACATTCTGTAACTGAATAAATTTTAATGATTCTGACAGATTTTTTTGTCTTCCTTTAGGCGCCGCAATTCCCTCTGGTGGTTCAAATGTGAACTATTTTTTATTACAGAAATCGTTTCCCCATGGTCCATATAACAAATATACCAAATTTCATCAAAATTCAGTAAGTAGAACAGGTTGTAGAGGGATCTGAATAGGGTCACTTTAATTATAACCACCCTGTACCTTAGCAGGAAATTTTTAAGGATATTTAAGGGGGCTCCTACACCTTAAACCCCTTATGATCTTCGAATATGGGACTGTTGCAAGAATTGGGATATTTTATTTATTTTAAAAGCAATTACTTCCAACCTTTTATAGCTGACTCCATAATATAGCTGCTTTCTGAACTAGTAACCAGAAAGTTTGTGTTGCCACAAATATTTTTCTAAAATAATCCGCTTTGTGATAAAACCTTTCGTCATGTTTCCATCTTGCGCGCATGATAATTTTAAAATGCCTAATGGTACATACTTGAAATTAGATGGAATCCTTTATATGGGCCTATCTTCTAACTGAGCCAAAAGTCTGTTAAATATTTTAATATTAAAATATTTTATGCACGAAAACATTAAAGATTTTTTAGTAAAATACATTTTATAAACTCAACTCCAAATAAAATAAAAGTTTAATATGAAGTTCTTAGAATTTTTGGTTCACAGTAGTTTCCAAATGTTATAAAAGCTACATATTAAATATGGAATTAAATTATAAAACAAATGTTTTAAACTGTGCGCGCAAAGTAGAAACATGACGAAAGATTTTGTCACAAAGCGGATTAAATTATACAAATATTTGTAGCAGCACAAACTTTCTGATTACTATTTGGGAAAGCAGCTATATTATGTAGTCAGCTGTAAAACGTTGGAAGTAATTGCTTTTAAAACAAATAAGTTATCCCTATTCTTGACACAGTCATATATTCGAAGATTTTATGGGTTTTAAAGTGTGCGAGTCTCATTAAGTTTGACCAGTGTACACGTAATAAACCACATTGGCAAGGAATCCTGTGTATATCCTAAGAGCTGATATCCGAAATGGAATTTTCAGGTATGGAATTGCGAATTTTATTGATAGTTAAAAAGGTGTGCTTAGAGAAAAGCAGCTGAAGCAGAATATTCTATATTTTAACTTTCGAAGCTAGTCCTTCAAATATATGAATATTACACTGATTCTTGTTGCCTTAATTCCGATGATCGTTATAGCTTTAGATTCAGTTTCTAATAACATGTGTATTCTTATTTTACATTTAAAATGCTGCCTTCTTCTCTTTGTACACTGCGAAAAAAAAAAGAAGAAAGGGCCTGTTCTATATCTCTCGTATCTACTGGGGCGATTGGCAAAATTTAAATTGCGTTTTTCATGTCTCGAAAGCGCGACTTAGGATATATATTAGATTTATATATAGCATTGTTTTAATATGGGTATTTTGACGCAAAATTGGAATATTTCTGAAATGACTTGCCAATTTTTGTCCATATTTACATTCTACGGTTCAAATTATGCCTAACTGCCAAGTTTTTAAAAAATAGCACGAGTCGTTTTTAAAAAATTAGCTCTCAAAATTTTAGCTTCTCCATGTTAATTGAATTTGATATATCTTTATTAAAATTCTCTTTTTTTAATTAAAATTACTTGATTTCTTCCTCCAGAATTCGAAATTTTGGCTTAATTCAAATATAATTCGCACATTTTTTATTATTTGTTTTATGCATTTCTAAGCATATCTGCAAAAAATTAGAGTTTTTATTCAAAATTTATTAAGATATATATTTTGGCACGTTTTGAATTTTGGCGTATTTAATATAAGCGATAATAACGAAAATGTGGTTTGCGCACTTTGTTAAAATTATTTCATAGACTGAAGAATGGAGCCATTTTTTCTCTCGTGCATCAATGAAAAAAAATTAAGTAAGTACTAGGTTAACTATGAATTAAAATTTCCGCCAAATGGCGGAATTCTTGGCGCAAACCGAAAAAAAAAACGTCCAAGATAAATTTTTAAATTTCTCCTTAAATTTCTCACCAAAAATTATAGAATTTAATATCTAAGCATAATTTGAATCGTAGAATCGAAATATGGAAAAATAAATATTATTTCAGAAAAAGTCCGATGTTAGAATAATGCTTTAGTCACATTGTTTCTGCTTCTAAATAATTTTAGCACAGTGTCTAAACCATGCTTTCAACAAATATGCCAAATTTCAAAACGCGCCAATATATAAAATCACGTATATCTTCGGAAATTTTGAATAAAAACTGTAATTGTTTGCAGGTATGCTTAGAAATACGTCTACTTTAAGATGATGATAAAAATGTTACAGATTATAATTCAAAACGTTTTCCGAAAAATTTATAAAAATTATTTTAAAATACAAATTTTAGAAATAAATCATAAAAAATGAGTGAATTTCATTTGGAATGAACCTAAATTTCGAAATGTCAAAGGAAGAATCAAATAAGTTTAATAAAAAATAGAGATTATTAAAAATATATACCAGCTCAATTAACATGGAAGAGCTAAAACTTTGAGAACGAATTTTTTAAAAACTACTCGTGCGATTTTTTACGAAGCTTGGGAGTTTGGCATAATTTGAGTCGTAGAATCGAATTATAGAAAAAAATTGCTATGTCATTTCAGAAAAAGTTCGATTTTGGATCAAAATACCTATGTTAGAACAGTGCTATATATAAATCTAATACATATCGTAAGTCGCGCTTCCGAGACATGAAAAACGCAATTTGAATTTCGTCAATCGGGCCAGTAGAACGGGAGATACAGAACTGTCCCATTTTTTTCGCAGTGTACATATCTTGTCATGTATTATATACGGATTAGTGTCTTCATATATATTTGGTTTTTTAAATTATTGTTTCAGTCTCTTCCTTTCTGGCCGGACACTGACTCGATGAAGATGTTCGTCAAACTTCGAGACAGCAAAACAGTTTCTCAGCATTTCCCAGTGGACATCTCGCATGTTACTGTTCTAAGGATGGAACATGGGGTAACTTCCATTTTCATTGAAATCATAGACCCTTTAAAAGTTACCAAAATCAGATGTCATTGCTTCTCTGTTGCGCAGAATATTCCGCCTAGCTGTGTTCCGAAACTCCGCCTGATTTTCCCCACTTGCTTAAGTGGCACTCAGTTTCAGTGATACCGCAAAATGGTAGATGATAGCTCTTTTAAAAGATGTGGCTTTGTCCATTTATAGCTTATTTTCGGTTTCCTTAAATGAAATTTTAATAAGAACTCGCATCGAGAAGTAATTTAAGAATAAACATTCAAGAATAAGGGTCAATTCACATGTCCAATCTCCGTATATTGTTAGGTTTTTACGTTAAGGGTTCGTGGATTTGGAATGAATAATGACGACACTTCATGAAGTATCGAAACACAATTTATTAGCCAGTATTATTCAAGACAGCTCCAATAACACATTTACAGTCGTCGAAGAATTACTATAATCACGCTGAAACAATTAGCGATACAGCCCTCAGGCTATAATAGTGAAGATAGCTTCACGGCAAACCTCCAGAGTACAGCTCGGTCGACACTGCTCGGTCGTTCTCGGACTCAACGTACTCTCGAGACTCTCCACGCTACAACTCGCGATGAACTCGACGATACACTTGAGACTCCGCTCAGTCGTTCTCGGAGCTCAAAGCACTGTAAGATGAAACTCGACGATGCACTAACTCGCGATACACTAAGAGACTCTCTCGATGCACTCGAGTTCAAGACATTAGCTCTGCGTACCTGCAGGGCTTATATAGCTTTTGGCTTACATTCGAGAACATTCCTGGGCTAAACCAGTTAAAATTCGTTCCAGAATGTTTTCCATTTGTCTATGATGTCATATCACCAATTTTGATGCCAAATGGGCGATTTCTCGCCAAATATGGCAACTCTGCTTTCCCTTGCCATTTTCTAATAACCCTAAACCTGCTTTGCGGGGAAGCTATCTTACCGCGGCTGGACATTTCGTAACAATATCTGGATGAACAATGGCTAACCATGAAAACATATTCACTTAGACCTTCACATTCGGTTCCCAGCATCTCCTTGAAAGTTGCATTCTTCGGGTTAAAACTGAACTTCAGAAGGGAGGCTCTTGATGAACAATGACTAATTTGCAAATGTACCTGTACATTTATTCAAGTCGTTGACAGTTCGCTTCGCCCCAGAATCTTGACAAAAGCTGTATTCTTCATTTAATAAAATACAATTCTTATGGATGCGGACATCTTTATTGAAGTTGACGTCTAGTCTCTTAGATCTCCACATAGGCGTCTTGGTACCTTGATGAAAGTTGCATTCTTCATGGCCTTGATGAACAGTAGCTAAACTGTAAATGGTGCCGGCAGATTTATTCACGTTTGCGACTGTTCACTTTGAAGGAACGTGCCGGAACCTTCATGAAAGCTACATCTTTCATGGTAAAAACTGAACTTCATAAGATTACCAGGTACTTTTTATGCTACGGACAGTGGCTAATTTGCAAATGTTGGTGGTACCTTTAGTCTTGTCAGCAATTGCTATCTTATATCTTAAAAAACGCAATAGAATCTTGACGAAGACTGCATTCTTCATGGTTTAAATATAACTTCATAAAGGTGCCAGGCACCCCTTATGTCTTCATGAACAATGATCAAGTTGCAAAAGGTGGCGTGACCTTTCTCGGTGAGTCGGTGACTTCACTTCACTATATCACATCGAGAATTAATTTAATAATAAGCATTCAAGAATAAAAGTCATAAATTCACATGCTGAATCTCCTTATATCTTGATGAACAATAGGCTCATCATGAAAACATGATGGAAATCTTGTTAATCTTGTTACCCTTAAATCTTCAAAGGGAGTCCAGGAATCCTGCATGGCGTACACTAAATTTCCTAAGGTTGAGGGACGAACATCTTTGTGGCTTAGTGCTGTGCGCCTTGACGAACTATGGTCAACTTCCTGCATGATCGTGGAGGCAGGTTTGGAAATGAGCGTCAGATCTACCCCATCTGCCCCTTCACTGGCTGAGGTCTATCGAAAATTCCAGTGTTATTCAAATGGGCTGCAAGTAGTCATATCAGGTTCTTAATTAGATCGCAAGTAATGTTAACAACGTAGTTGCAGTATTGATATTGAAACATACCTCGCTTTCAGTGACATTAGATTAATCGTGTGTATGAATGCTGTTTGTCCTTGAATTAATGCATGTTTTCTGTTATGTAATGTTTTCAGTCGAAATATAACTTACAAATTCATCATAGATAAAGTTTATAACGTTGCGCGCCTCCAACTTGCACGCAACCAAGAAGTGACTGTGAAAACTTGTATAAAAGATAGAGCCTTGTGAAGGGTTTAAGTCCCTTTTTATTCAACGTAATAAATTACAATTGCGTGCTCTTGACGCTCACAGACTGTGCCAACTTGGCAGTCAAATAAAAATAATAACCTGAAAAGAAAGTAAAGACAAGATTCTAACTACGAGGCTCTCTCAAAAGAACTAACTCACCGCGTTTTACAATACCGCTGCTAATTCAGCAGACTTGAAGCTCACTGGAACGATTACCACTACTTCCCGCCAAGCACATAGGCCGCAACGCGGGGTTCTTCAATTCTCGCTAACTACCTCCGCGCTCGTGCAGTAAGAATATCACACACCGAACTTGTTTCCTTCCTATTTAAATCATAATACTTCCGCTGATAATTTGAATCCTTGCGCGTTCTACTAAAATTTACATATTCTGGCATTGGCAGTTCCAGGGGAAAGTAAGGCTTGACAGGAAAGATAGTTTAAACTTAAAATAAATGTTAGTTAAAATAAATATAAACCCTACAAGTTAAAAGTATCTAAAGTAATAGATATATTTATCACCTGTGCCTTCATTCCGGTACTGTTAAGCTGCGTCTATTGTGAGTCTTAATGAGTCTATTGTGTCGATTGTGAGTAACTTGTATGTCTTGCTTAAATAAATCCTAATTTTTACGTCATTCGATATCCTATTCCAGAGCGCGCTTACAGTGGAAGTGAAATCCGAAGAAGATGCACCAACGACAATCTCATTCCAGCAGTATGTACCAGGTGATGCTCCAGTTCGAGTCGACAACTGCTGCGAAGACCTTTTCCTCAAAATACACCAAAAGTATGACATTCTTCATAAACTGAGAGCCAACTAACTCGGTAATCCCCGAGTCGGTTGGCTCTCCAGCTAAACTAAAACTTTAATATTAATAAACTGAAATAATAATTATAATTATTGTTTTCCATTCCACAGGTCTCAGAGCCCAGTGACTCTACTTAATCCCTACCAGTCCGTCTTGTACACGTGGGACGATCCGAGCCAGGAACGAACCCTTATCTGGAACCTCTACAACAGAAAAAAAGTCGGATTTCCTGCACGTATTTCACGAGATGGTTACGGTTTTGAGAAAGTCTCCTTCCATTCGCTCAGAAAAACATTACAGCAGCAGCCTTCTGTGAGGTAAGATATGCCAAGGTTAGTACCCCCATAGCAGAGAACATCTTCAGGATGTCCTGTTTAAGTCGCAATATCCCGGGACGTACTCAGGATATCTTGAGGACATGGTAATTTAACATCCTGAGGATGTCCTATTCATGTCGCTATGTTCCGGGATATGAGATGATGTCGTGGAAATGTTGATTCTCAGATGTCCTGAGTATTTCACCAATTTCACATCCTGAGGGTATTCATATTGCATTGTCCGGAGGACTTCGGTTGTCTTCTGAACCGACGCACGAGAAAAAGTATGTGGTACGCAAAAGAAACAAAGTTCTTTTTTATTACGCAAAGAAACAAAGTATTTTTTTTTACTATGCAAAGAAACAAAGTATTTTTTCTAATACACTGCTGGCCACTGTAAATGCAGCACTCCGAAGAAAGCATGCAAATAAAATGAAATTTACAACATGCATTAGCGGAGGTGAGCTATGCAAATGATTAGAATTTCAGCGCAGACGCACATCACGCGGGCCTTTGGCCCCACTTCAAAGCGCTATTTAAGGCTTGTAGTTTCGGACGATTTCAAGTTCGGCAATTGTGTTTTTCTTGTGTTTTTTTTTTTCAGAAAAACGATCAATTATGCCTCGTAGTAAACAGTGATCATCGTTTGATCACGTATCCGAGTTCGACAGAGGAAGGGATAATGACCTACCGAGAGTGTGGATTATCTTTCAGGGAAATCGGTAGTCGTGTTGGACGAAACCAAACAACCGTAATGCAGATATGTGACCTTTGGATGCAGGAGTGTACGACGGACCGACGTGTTCGATCGCATCCACCTCAGTGTACCACTTCATGTGATGACAGGAACATTGTGCGCATGGCAGTGACGGATCTCTCAGTCACATCACGAATCATAGCACAGCACATTCAGTCTATAACGCATCATCCAGTGTCTGCGGGTGCCATTCGACGCCGTTTACAGCAGAGTGGTCTGTCCGCAAGACGTCCATTGCTTCGTCTACCCTTGACGCAGAACCACAGACGTCTCCGCCGCCAATGGTGCCGTGAAGAAGGAGGAGACACCGTGGAGAGGGGATGCTGAAGAGCTGCGTTATGCACCGCCACACTGGTCCTGCACCGGGTATTATGGTATGGGCGGTATTGGATATCACTTTCGCACTCCTCTAATATGCATTGCCGGTACTTTAAACCGCCAGCGCTACATCTCTGAGGTGTTAGAGCCAGTTGTCCTTCCTTACCTTCAGGGCTTGCCCACAACCATATTTCAACAGAATAATGCGCGACCACACGTGGCAAGCATTGTCCAAGGGTTCTTCGTCAATCGCCAGATTGAAGTGCTTCCCTGGCCGGCTCGCTGTCCAGATCTTTCGCCGATAGAAAACGTGGTCCATGGTTGCTGAACGATTTTCCTAGATTACATTTCAAGCTGCCACACCAGATCAACGTTGGCAACGTGTGGAAGCTGCTTGGTCTGCTGTGCCCCAAGAACACATCCAAAGTCTCTTTGAATCAATGCCGAGGCGTGTGGCAGCGGTGATCTCCAACAATGGGGGCGGCTACTCTGGCTACTGATCCTGGAAGAACCACACTTCACAGAAGTCTATAAATTTAATCATTTGATACTTGGTCAACATGTTATCTACTAAATAAATTTTGTTGCGATATCTCTTCTTAGTGTTGCAATTTGGGTGGCCAGCAGTGCAGTGTACTATAAGAAAGTGTTATAGTGTTAAGTTCGAAAATCCTGTGAAGAAAAAGAGAAATTTATAGAATTTCCTGTAATCGAACTCGAACTGAAGATTTCAGAAATAACATACTTGTTAAATTTTAGGTGAAACGAAGAAAAGAATTTAAAGGCACTTCAAATAAAACTATTAAATTTTTATTGCTTTTTTGTGTGAACAAGGATTTTCTTTCATGTTATATTTGAAAAATAAATACGGAACAAAATTAAAAGTGCATCCTTATTTAAAATAGCTTATACAAATAGCTTATAGTTTGTGCAAATTGAAAAATATGTATATTTTTTTAAAGATTTCTATTAAAAATTTGAGAAATAATCATTGGAAAGTGTACTGGTGGTACTGGTGGTACTGAAGTTTTTCAGTTTTTATTTAGATGTTACGCGTTAGTCAAAAGGTTGAAGACCACTGATTTAAGCGCTTTCCACCGCTGACATCACTTTCTTACGCAAGTGAGAGACTCCAAACACAAAGGGAAGAAGCAAGTTCATTTTTTGTGCCGACATCGAGTTAGTGACGTCATACGGTAACAAAACATGTAACAAGGTTTGTAGAAAAACAAGGTTGGCTTTTGTAGAAAAACAAGGTTTTGAGCTGAAGTCACTTATACAACTGGGAGAATTGAAGACAAAAAGGGAATGGATACTTTTGTGCGAGCTAAGAACATGGACCTTAGGAAGCAGTGACGTCACACAAGAGCAAAACTTATTACAGAGTAACCTTGAGATATACTGCGTGATCTCCTTTTAACACTGACGAGAGTGTCTCGTTGTTGACACCTGACGATAATTTTCAAATCGACGTGTTTGTTTCGCGGGAAACGGTGAAATGTTTGTTTCTTAAATTCCAATAAATCTTTACATATAATAAAAGGAAGAGTCTGTGTGTGTGACTTTCGTTCATGCTGCGCGTAAGCTAATAGATTCATGGCTACGAAATTTGGTACATAGGTGCGTCTAGAAGAGAGCCAGTGCACCTTTTTTTCAAAATTCGGATCAGATTTTTTTTTTAATTTAATTTTTTTTGATTAAATCGCATCATTTTGAATTGTTTCATTCTTTTAGAAATGTGGTTTCGGCAACAGTTTTTCATTTAGTGCTTTGTATTCACTGCTGACTGTTGAAAATATGAGATTAAAATGTTGCTTATTTTTGATTTTTGGACGCGCAACACGCACATCTCAATCTTCTTATTCTGACGAGCATGTGTCTGGCGAGACACAACAGAAAGAATTTCCTTTCTCTCTCTCTCTTTATTAGCTAATGGCAAAGAGGTTTGTATATTTTGAATTATGTCACCCACAAAGCACAATTTTGACTGGTTATTGCTTTCTGATGATAGGTTCATTTTCTTAGAAATGTTGTTTTGGCAACAGTTTTTCATTCATCGCTTTGGATAATGGACTGCTGACTGCTTTCTCTTGAAAATATGAGATTTATTGCTTATTTTATTGTAATTTTTTAATATTGTATTTTAGTTATATATATGATTTTAATTATATAAAAAGTTTTGCATGATTATTTTAGGAAACAAAGTTCTTAACTTTCTTCATACCATTTGAATTCTTAAGATTTTGCAATGGGAAGTTGCTTAATTTATTGATTAGGATAATTTTTAGTAAGGGATTCGCTTATTTCATTGTAATATTTTTATATGTATAATACATTTTTATCGAATTTTTTTAATAAAGTTGTGCTGCAGAGTAGAATTCTGTGCATTTTTTAAATTTAATGTTTGACGATCCCTTTATTCATTTTCACGGTACATTTAAAAGCCAGACGAAGGCTGACAGCTTTGCGGCTATTAAGCTAATATATGAAAAGTTTAGAAACATTGCAACAATACTTAAAAACAGCAATATAATCGATGTAATTAAATATTTACAAAAACGCAAAAAGTATGAAATAAAATTAAGGATTTTTCGCTTGCTAAGTGTTCTCTTCAAATTTGCATGACGTAGTGTTCTCTAAATGCTTTTCAATACTATCCTTTTATATTTTAATATCCTTTTAATAGTTAAATTGTTCGATTTTGGTATTTTTAAGGACGTCTTCCATGGACGAGAGTAGCAGCTCTGACGACGATAGCGAGTCCGAATACGGTTTACTACCGAAGAAAACAAGAAAAGATAAAGTGGTCGTCCACTGGGTATCTTACGTGGAAAAGGAACAGCGTGTCTTGCTCTTCACTCAGGATGACAGAATTGCCAGAATAGCAAGAAAGGTAAAAGATTCATACTTGTTTCTCCGCCGCACAACCGGTATAGTAATTAGCGTATCCGGAATTCGAATTCGTGCCGAAGGGCCCGAGTTCGAATCCTGGATACGCTGGATGTCGCGGAACGGGATACGCTCTATGTCCCGGAAAAGGCATGGATGTTTCTAAATGTATAGTGTCGGTGCGTCATGGCGGCACTCTAGGCGGCGAGCATAAAATATTCTCGTGTGGTTTGGTAGAAGGAGAGAGGGGGGGTTCCCGGTTAATGTTATGATTCGGATATAAGGTATTTCTCCCGATTTCTTAGCATATCTTCGTCGTGTAGTGCCCAGCACGATCGACGCGTATTCAAGAGGTCCGTGGTTCGAGACCCGGCAAGAGCATTGCTCATTTTTCATCTCTCCTGCTTCGAAATAACCTAATGACTCTACAGTGGCGCCCGAACTGAAAAAGGAGGTGCATGATGAATTTCCACCGCCAAGATTTGGCGACTGGATCCCCTAATCCCCAGTCGCCCCTTCAAAGAGGGAGTATATAAGGTATTTCTCCCGCCTTCTTAGCATGCCTTAGTGGTGTAGTGGTCAGCACGCCCGACGCGTATTCGAGTCCCGGCGAGGGCCTTGCTCATTTTTCATCTCTCCTGCTTCGAAATAACCTAATGACTCTTAACCTAATTATCGCTTATTGGAATCCGCAGTTCAGTTTGTAGAGACATTAGGTATTTTTGGAAGCAGGAGACATGAAAAATGAGCAAACGCCTTCGCCGAGAATCGAACCACGGTGCTCTGGAATACGTGTCCAGCGTGCAGACCACTACACCAGGCACCGAAGGCAGGCTAAGAAGGCGGGAGAAATACCTTATAAGTTAATATGATTAAACTTTTGTGGAATAAATTTTGAGACTAAGTCACCAAATGAAAAATGAATTCGCCAAATAAGGTCGAAATAGATTGCAAGAATTGCTAAGTGAGACAGAAATGTCTCCAAGTGAAGGAATAAGTTGCCAAGCAGCTTGGTTTCGATTTCAGTCAACTATTTAAAATTAGGCAGAAAAGCATCATTGGTTTGACGTAGATCTGGAATACTGATTCTGAGGCTAATCGGACTTAAATGATTTTACTTGTACGAAGTAAAGGAATTATTGTAACCATGGAAAATTTCTGGTGCCGTATTTTAACGAAAATAACCATTTTGACCGCTATCGAATGCAATTTAACGATGTTTTTGTGCGACATCTGTACGTATGAACGGAATAAAGGACCCTTTTTTCCCAAAAAACTGTTTCTTTTTTATTTGTCTAATTTCTTTCATACATCGTGTTAGATTTATTATAGTATTTGAATGGAACATGTGGCAAAGGTTTGATAAATCTTCAGATGATATAAATTTTGTGCATTTTGAATCATAAAATGAATGAGATGTAACGCTGTTAAGTGAACTTAGCGCCAGAGTGTCGGTATGGTAAACCAATATAGTGAATTTTAAAGAGTGCATTTATTGAGTTTTATGCGCTATCGAGTAAGTAGATTTAATTCAATTCAATAGGTTTAAATGAAATGCAGAGAAAAATTCGTATAATTTAAGCAAGGAAGTCATGTGGTGTACATATCAGATTTTTTAATTGAATGTCTGTATTTTTAACCAATTTCGATTAAAGTGTTTTAGCAACTGCGACTTCCGTCCTATTGACCGTATTATCGAGAAAGAGGTAAATATCAATTTGTTTCAGTACCTGAAAGAGTCTTTATTATTTAAACTGATTATATTTAGATAGCTAATGTTAGTAGAATTATAATTAATTTTGTTTTTTACCCCGTGCAATGCAGCGCGAGCCATATTTGAAGAGAAACTACGCCGGAAAAGTAAAAATACAGGAGCACGTGCTTTTAGCATTAAATAAATAGATATCTCGTAATTTATATTTAAACCGAGTAAATGTAATTCACTACTATGTTAGCTGTAACCGTAAAGCCGGACAGAGAACATCTGAGCTCAGTTGCTTTTTAGTTAGCTGCTGTTCTTATTATTGATCGGATTTTATCTTTCTCTGCGCTTTAGATTGCGTTCTATTTAACGTTTTAGTAGTTTGAAGGATAGGTACTGATTATTACTGCGTGATATTGTGAACACTTGTACAAATATTTCTGAGACAAATTACAGTATCCTTTTATATTTCTTTTGATAAGAATAAATTTTATTAATATTTTATCGGCCTTGTCTATTCAATCTGTTAAGAACCCGTACGCGCGCAACAATATGTTTTTTATGAATATTTTGATGCTATTATTATAACATATCTCATATTGATCTTTAGCCCTGTTTTGTGTTTGAAATCATGTGAGTTTTATGTATTGGTTTATGTCTGAATATCTCATCTTTTCCCTTCATTGTATTAAATAACTGCTCCTGTCTTAAATCTGTGCTTCTCTATATCTTGTATAGACAGTTCATAATTAGTACATTTTACAAATGCGATAGCCTTACACTTTGCAACTTCATTATTTGTCGATGAATCGAAGCAGTAATGCATTTTCGCAATCCACATTCCAGATTCGTCGTCCAAGTATCTGCCGTTATAAAAAGCATACTTAATCAAGTTCTTAAAATGAGGAACATTGAATTGATGTAGTGAAAAGGACTGCAGGGCCAGAAAACTATCGCGATGCCAAATGTGCTCCTGTGTCTCGATAATGATTGTGTCCGTTATGTAACGAACAAAAGATTTTTAGTGTCTGAAAAAATGTATATTCAGAGGCTGGATCTTTCCCGTAGACCAGTACCAGGTACCATTTCTCATTGTAAAACTTTATCATCAGATACTTTGGAAGCAGACAATGCATTAACATATAAGAAATAAAGGCGCCATTACGGGAATATGTCCATCTATACACACTTCAATGATACTTTGTGGGTTCTGTAGCTTCTGAACGCTTGTCCCTCTGCTCCTAAGCCTTGTGATATAAGCTTTCAGAAAACATACGGATTTCCGGGAAAACGGTATCAAAGGAGAGAAGGTTTACTTGCCAGGGTAAGATCGATGATGATGGCAAACCGTACCTCGTTAGTTTTGATTCCGCCGTTTAGACAAGACCTCTTTGTTTCAACGTTTTGCATATGAACAGCTGTTGTTATATCAGGAAACTGAAGTACAAGGTGTGACACACAAAAGAAGAGAGAGAGATTGGTCCAATAAATCATTGTGCTTACAGAATCAGTTCTCCGTGACATTATCACCTTCAAAGTAGTCCCCGTCAGCATTCACACACTTCTGCATTCGGTGCAGCCATTGCTGGTAACAGTTTTGAAACGAGGTTTTTGGAAGGCCCTTCAGGAGATTCTCCGTTTTTGCCTGAGCCTCTTCAACTGAGATAAAATGGCTTCCCTTTAAGCAAGATTTAACTTTAGGAAATAAAAAGAAGTTGCATGGAGCCAAATTAGCTGAATAAGGATGATGCCCCGTCACAGTAATGTTTCTGCTGGTCAGAAACTGCTTGACAGGTAGGGCCGTGTGAGCGGGTGCATTGTCCTTAGCAACAGCCATCAATCACTCCACAACTGTGGTCTTTTTCCTAATTTTTTCACGAAGTCTTTTTAGTACTTCAATATAATAGTATTGATTAACAGTCTGACCATAGGGAACACATTCAATCATAATGAACGTGTTGGGTTGAATGGCATAAGCGGTTTTCAGGGAAAAGGTACAACGTGGGAGATGATGAACGTGCTGGGCCCCTGAAAACCGCTTATGCCATTCAAACACACGTGCACGAGACAAAGTTTTATCTCCCTAAGCCTCGGTTAACATGTGAAATGTTAGCTAGAAACTTGACGTTTATTCTCTGTTCGGTTTTTTACATTAGACATTTTTCCGGCAGAATGCAGTTGCATATGTTCACTCATTGCATTGACGCAATACTCCCCACTGGCGTGGTCGGTTAAGTCGAAACTAGCCTCATGGATAGAGGAGCTCTGTGGCATGACGTCACCAAAACGGTTGTTGCCAATTCCACTCTGTTTTCAAGCTACAGTCTTGTGTTTTTGTGTCACACCTCGTACCTCAAATCTACATTTTCAGTTGCTTTGTTTTATATGCTTGTCGACAATCTGAATGAATTGCCGATTTCTCTTGTACATTGTCTATGATCCTGAAATGTTAACATTTATATTTTCACAGAGTGTAGACGGAGAACGTGCATCCATGGAATTCTTCTTGTCGCTACGTGGAGTTGGTGTATCTCTCATTAATGATGCTTATCGCGAAGTGGCCTACGCTAGTTTGACATCCTGTCCAGCAATCTGGGAAATCGAGATTAACCACTCGTGGAAGCTTCTGACACTGGAGCTGTCGGCTTGGCTTGAAGATAAGTGGTCAGCTGACCAGCATAAAGCACAACTCAAGGAGTATCTTCAGGTGAGTACACAGTTTTGACATCTACTCGATGCGGCATTATATGTGGATTAAAGTTTAAAAATTATGTTTGAGAATAAAGGCAATTATACCCAGAAAATCCTGCCTTAACTACCTTTTTTTCCTTTTTCTACTCCAGAGATAAATATTTTGCGTTCAAAACTGGCTTTATAAATATTTCTTTCTCCCTTTCACCAGAGCTGCTCCACCCCCCCAGGGGAGTTGACTCTCTAGAGAACTCTGTAAAGCTACTGGCAGGAATCTGTACCTAGGCAGTCTCAACCACGAGAGTATAAAATTTATGAACCTAGTGGTTTTAGAGACTCCGGAAAGGTCACTTATAGGCCGGCCTCCCGGTAGTCGGGCGAGTCCTAGAGCAGTGAGGTTAGTGGTTCTGGAGACCCCGGAAAGGTCACTTATTGGTCGGTTCCCGGTAGTTTGGCTTGTCGTAGAACAGTGAGGTTAGTGGTTCTGGAGACCCGGAAAGGTCATTTATTGGCCGCCCCCCCGGTAGTCTGGCGTGTCCTAGAGAAGTGAATTTAGTGGTTCTGGAGACCCCGGAAAGGTCATTTATTAGCCAGCCACCCGGTAGTCTGGTGTGCCCTAGAGCAGTGAGGTTAGTGGGTCTGGAGACCCTGGAAAGGTCACTTATTGGCCAGCCACCCGATAGTCTGGCGTATTTTAGAGCAATGAGGCTCTAGTAGCCCGGGGAAACGTCCCGATTTCCGGGGTGCCACTGCAACTGGCAGCCCCAGCGACTGGCAGATATCATGGTAGCATTTAGACGACTAGTGTCACCGTATGGCGATTAGTGTCTGTGCTTTCAAGGTGCGGGCAACGAGTTTGAACCCCCAGATCTGATCTGAAGGTGCACTGGCCCTGTAGTGCCGGCACCTAGCTTGACGAAGCACGTAAGTTAGAACTAGTTCCCTTTCACCAGCTCTCAAGACCTAAATAGAAATTCTCCTCTTTCTCACAGTAAGGGATGTTAAATACCTTCTCATGACCCAGAAGCAAAAATTCATGTCTGATCCCCAGTCCTTTATCTGATAATTAATAAAGTTGATCCCCTAAAAGCACGCTTTTGAACAAGCTTTGTAAGGTCTGCTTGTTTATCTTTTAATGTGACTACTGAAGTACGTATAGGAACTACACAGGAGAAGGGTAAAAAGAACCCTTTATTAACTATTTAAAATTCACAATGCGTCCACTTGATGCTAACACACTACGCGTCACTCGGGCGATAACTCAAATAACAAGAGCTATTGAGCTAAAAATTCGAATATATTAACAAACAATAGAATTACTCCACATGGCTCAGATAATCCTGTTTCCGCGTCGAAATCTAGTAGCAGCAAAGTAATAGCTGCTACTTCACGTTAACAAGAGATAACTGCGGAAACGGAAGCTCACGCTACAGAGGTACAGCGCTTGCACAAACTCTCTAACTTTCCCTTCTATAATTTGGTAATAGAACAAATAATGCGGAAAATTAGATCTACGAAATTCATAACCATTCCTGATCTTACTTCAGGCTACTTTCAAACAGCCATCAACCCAGAAGGCGTGAATAATTTTCATCCCTAAAAGACTCAAAAGTCGCAAGTCCGATGGCGACCAGTCCTTTTAATGGGTTTGATTTTCTAATACAAACAAGTATGTCTTACATTTGGCACTCCAGTTTATTATTGAATCCAATGGCTAACGATCAGGACGGTCAATCATCCCCACAAGACTCAGAAGTCTCAGGCCAGATGGGGACCAGTCCAGGATGGGTTTGGTTTTCTAATACAAACTAGTAGATCTTACATTTGGCACCCCAGTTTGTTATCAAATCCTATGGCCAACGATCAGGACAGAAAATCATTCCAAGACTCAGAAAAGTCGCAGGACCGATGGTGACCAGTCCTTTGGATGGGTTTGTATTATTTTCTAATAAAAACAAGTAGATCTTACATTTGGCACCCCAATTTATTATCGAATCCGATTGCCAACGATCAGGATGGACAGTCATCCCCACAAGACTCAGAAAGTCGCCGTACCGATGACGACCAGCCCTGTGGATGGGTTTGGTTTTCTAATACAAACAAGCAGATTTTGTATTTGACACCCCAATTTATTATCGAATCCGATGGCCAACGATTGGGACGGGGATGAAGACTCAGAAATCGCAGGCTCGATGGCGACCAACCCTTCGGATTGGTTTGGTTTCCTAATACAAACAACTATATCTCATATTTGACACCCCAATTTATTATCGAATCTGATGGACGACGATCAGAACCAGTGGCGGCTGGCTCGTGGCTAAAATTTGTGGGGGGTGTGCTGTTCCAAAAAAAAATTTAAACTTTGTTTCAAAATTGTGTAAGAGGAAATAAACATGTATAAAAAGAAAATTTATTTTGAAACTTCATGAAATCTTACAAGAAAATAATTAAACATTTCTTAATTACTTTAACCCCAATTGTTACACTTCAATCTTTGTCTATTCATTTAAAAATGAAGTCCATTCTTCTTGTTTTAATTTGCGCGAAAAAATTAATAATTTTCTCCTTGATCTCTGGATGGCAACTGAATAAATTTTTCTTTATTGAAAGCAATGCAAGCGCATTTAGTCTTTCCGAATTCCTAGTGCTTCTTAGAAAAGTTTTCATTTTTTTCAATGTTAAAAAGCAGCGTTCTGCCTCTGATGTAGTCATGGGAACCCTCAAGAGAACTTTTATCAGTTTCGTAATTTCACTAAGAACACCATCTAGATTATTTTGGAAAATAAATTTCAGTAGCTCAATTAATTTGCAGTATCCATGGATATCAGACCTACAATAGAATACTTTTAATTCAATTTCAAGATTTTCTTTGTCAATCATTGCATATGCTTTAGTGGTCAGTACTATTTCTTCTGTAGAATGATCATTCCTAAAACTAGCGAAGCATTTCTTGTTAAACAATTTAGAAGCTGCTAAGTGTTTAGTGGAAGAATATCTGTGCATTATATCAATACATAAAGTCACATATTTCCTTAGCTTCTGCCATCAGTGTCTTTGAAAAGTTATCACAGTACTTTGAGTTTCTTAATTCTAAAATAGCAGTTTTGAAATTTGTTATGTATCCATTAACATTAAGGACACTAATTTCTTTGGATTGCATTTAGTTTGTAGAGACATTAAGATTTTTTGGAAGCCGGAAAGATGAAAAATTAGCAACTGCCTTCGCCGGGAATCGAACCACGGACCTCTGAAATACCGTCTCAGTGTGCTGACCACTACACCTCGAAGGCACGCTAGGAAAGCGGGAGATATACCTTATATACTCCCCTTTTTAAAGGGCGACAGGTTTTTTTAGGGGACCCAATCGCCAAATCCTGGGTGTGGAGAGTCATCATCCACAACCCTTTTAGTTCGGGCACCACGGTAGAGACATTAGGATTTTTTGGAAGCCGGAGAGATGAAAAATTAGCAACCACCTTCGCTGAAATACCGGCTCAGTGTGCTGACCACTACACCACGAAGGCATACTAGGAAAGCGGGAGATATACCTTATAAGTTATATATTACTTCAACATGAGGCATCTGATAAAAAAGCTCTAAGCAAAGTTTGAAATTATCATCTTTTAGATATTTTAAAATTTAATTCGTGTTGCTTTTGCAATAGTTTGATCTGCATTTGATGTTGATTGAATTTCAGAAAGGCAATTTTTTAAAGGTTGCAAATTTTCACGAATTCTGTTTATGGTCCGTTTGATGAAATTCCACTTTGTGGGGGAGTAAAAAAAAAGTTACGTTTCCAACAACATGCCAAAATTTCGGCACTGCAAGAGCGACAGTGCTCTTCTCTCTACCCGGCTCTTTCTGTATGCGCATGCGCAGAACAGCCAAACACCACGACGCTAGAACTGTGAAGCGCACAGTTCCAAACAGAGACTTTCGTTCGTTTTTCACAAAGTGTTTTATGGCTGCTAACATTAAGCTTAACCCCTTAACTGCCGCGGGCGTATATATACGCCTTGCTCAGCCGATGCGTTAACTGCCCCAGATGCGCCCAGATGCGCAGCCGATGCGTTAACTTTGCGAATAATTTTAGGTGTAGCAGCGCAAAGCAAATGATAGCAGTTTGGAAGGACGTATATATACGCCTGGGGCAGTTAACGCATCGGCTGAGCAAGGCGTATATATACGCCCGCGGCAGTTAAGGGGTTAAGGATTCTGTTTTATAAAAGTTGACTGAAGGGCACACTACATTAAATATTAAAAATAATAATAAGTGTAAATAGGGGTGCTGCAGTTCCACATTGCTTATAACAAGCCGCCACTGATCAGAACGTACAGTCATCCCCACAAGACTCAGAAAACGTTGCAGGCCCCGATGGCGACCAGCCCTTTACATGGGTTTGGTTTCCTAACACAAACAAGCAGATCTTACGAGTTGTATTTCCATTGCAATTCCAAATAAAAGAAGATTAAAATGCGTTTATATTTCCCGCCTTTTTAAATGAATTTTCGTTTATATTATCCTGCTACAATTCCGTTGTGAAAAGAGCATGCATGACCAATGAAGCCATCAATCAACTCTTTTCATTTTCTCAGCATTCTGGTGTCAGAAAACACGAAGCGAAGGTTCTCTCTTGGCGGTGGCGATCCCGGCCACATTTAATATCGACGAGTCTGTCTTGGGGGGGGACGATGAGTTGGTTAATAGTAAGAATCTAGAATAAAATCGGCATTTGTTATGCAGAAAAAAAAACGAAAAGCACTGTGTAATAGCTCTATGTGACGCATTGTATCTAACAGAGTTCTAAAATGAATCTAAGTACCTCATAAATTTTTACATTTGTGGTTTGGTGGCATTTGTGTCTAAATCAACATACAATCTAGTTTAAAAGAAAATTTATTAGAATACCGAAACATATTAATTTAACGTAAAATCTATTTAACATTTCATCCGTAGCCTTCAAGCTGCATCTAACAAATCCAGATTTCAAACTGTTGCCACTTAAACTAAACTAAATGGCGCAACAGTCCGAGTCGGCCGCGGCCTGCAGTGCCCTTTTTCTGCTTTCTTGACCTTTGGGCCTGGAATGCATCAGCATATGCCCTCGACAAGTGGTCAGCTTGTCTCCCTCAAGCGAACTTGGTACTAATTTTATCGACCCACTTAAGGGATGAAAGGCTGAGTCAACCTTGCTCAGCCCGGGGATCGAACCCCGGACCTGTGGTGAAGCTGCGCGATGCGCTAGCCACTTCGCCACCGGGCGGTGTTGACACTTACCGTTCTCTAAATCAGTGCGCTTCTACTGATTTTCGAGTTGTTATTCAGAGCAGAGAAAAGTGTATATTCAAACCTGAACATCCCGGCCTCCCATCGACGGCTGTCCAACATCATTTGGAAATGGGAGCAGACTGATATTGCAAACGGCTCGACGAAAGATTCCATCTGAGGTTCTGACGTCTGCGACTGGTACTAGTCCATCCGGACCAATAAATATCTGCTCAATGCAAGCTAATTTCTACTTCATTTGAGTCTTGTTTTTAACCTTCATCAAAACTAGTTGTCCTGCTTTAAGATTGGATTTCGGTTGATTCCATTTAGAACGGGTCTTCAGAAATCGGCTCTAAGTTTCTGAATTAAAGTCCACCTAGAAGACTACAGTGCACATGGCACTATAGAAAGAATCTGCAGTGCCATGTGGTTCTGGTATCGACAAAAGCGGAGCTACTATAAGGGAATGACCTGGAGTCAGAGGCTCAAGATCCGTTCGTTGGACAGCAGAAATAGGTGACAGAGGTTGAGAGTTCAAGCAAGCTTCTATTGGAGTAATTAATGTATCTTAACTCCCTCCGAAGTCTAAATTGTTGTTTTTGCGACCATTATAAAAATTCTCTTCGCTGATATTATGTTAGCGTCCTACAATCCACCAAAATGTGGGAAAGAAGGAGGACTAAAATTCCACATTATGCTTTCTTCGGAACTAAAGCACTGAACATGATCCGATCTACAAATTCTAAAGAGGTTCAAGAACATTTTTCTCTGCCTTGAAGTTTGTAGCGTTATCACTCAAAGCAATATCTTCTAAGACATGCTAGAAATGCTTCAGTAGAGAAATTCGATATGTTACACACCTGAATGTACTAGAGCAAATAATTATTGCGATGTATGATTTTAAAATAACTCCAGATCTTTTCAACTTATGTTTGGTAATAACTGGTACTGCAAAGTCTATTCCTATTTTTTAATGGACCAATTTGGTCGGTTTATAGTTTGGTTTCTTGTCCGAAAACAAGTCATGCATTTATGTCATGCAACATATCTGACTTTGTCTTGTCCAACTCAAACTTCCACCAACTCGTAAAAGAACTTCCATCTGTCAAGAAATATTGGGCCATATAAAAAGTCTCCGCGGCTTTTTGGTACATTTTTGAACAAAATTGTTCTTAATTGAAAATCAGTTTTAATCAAGTACATATTGTCCATTATTATCTATGACCTCTTGCCATTTTACAGGTAGCTTCGTAATTCCATCGGTGTAGAACTTCTGTGGTTTATTGTCAAAAACATTGGCCAAGTGATTTTCAGTGACTCTTCGGTCGGCCAATTCTTTACTATCAAGAGAGTACTGAAGAGATCAAAACAAATGGTAGTCAGACGGTGCAAGGTCCGGATCAAACATTCCCAACCAAGTTCCGTCAATTTGTTCCGTTTACAAGATGTGTGTGGCCGCGCATTGTCATGATGGAACACAACTCCCTTTCTGTTGGCCGATTCCGGTCTATCTTTCTGCATTGCTTCGTTCAAACGGTCGAGTTGTGCACAGTACAGGGCCGAATTGATGGTTTCGCCAGGTTGCAGCAGCTCATAATGGGCGATTCCGAATTCTTTGAAATCAAAGTTTCCGGAGCACACGTTCGTTTGAGACAATCGGGTAAGTATTGCCTGATATCTAGGCGTCAACACCACCTACTGGCAAAAATCTGCGGAGACATTTTATATGACCCAATACATTGTAAGGATTATGTTCATTTTTCTAGCAGTTAATTTTTAGTTTAAAGTTACTTTCCTATCTTCCTGAATTTCAGCTTACAACTTCTGGCCAGAACGTTTTTTCAGAATCGCGTTTGAATGCAAATGAGGAGAAGTATTTAATTGTGAAGTTCTACTGATTTCTTGAGAGAGCCAGAGATTCTGACTAGCACGCATTCTCCTTTTTAGGCTACTCTCTCTCTCTCTTAAGATATTATTACACTCGGCCGTACTTTAGGGCGTTATAGCTTCGCCGTTGATTAGAATTAAGGCGCCAACTCTGTTAGAACCTTGATTGCTTCGACTATATCTTTTTAGTTAGATTAATCAAGTTTAATTTCTTAGTTTCCTGAGTTCAAGCCCGAGTGGAAGCTTTATTGTAACTCCAAAAAAAGTGTCTTCTGCTAAACTTTATTCGGAGGGGGTGTTAAACTTTAAACTGGCTCACGAACTCAAGCAATCATTCGCTTAGCAGTTCTTAAGTTTCTTCAACTTTAATTGTAACTTAAAAGTACACAGGTTGGAATCTTACAACATTTAACCCTTTGTTGCATCATGTCCACTGGTAGACAAAAGTTTAAATTTGTTTATTCTTCTATAAATGCCTTAACATATTCCATTGCTGTATTTATTCATTCTATATTATTAGAACTTTCAACTGTCGATCCTAGATGGCTGTATAGCATCACTAAGTAAAGCATTGCTATTTGGAAAATCGCTGTTACTTCTGTTTCCGAGTTAGTACCATTTCTCATAGTAAACATTATATAATATTGCTCACATTTTCTTATACTGCCATTTTTCATTCATAATTAGTTATTTTAGACATTTTATTTTAAATGTCAGTTTGAGAAAATTGTGGAGTGGGTAGATAAAGATCTACCGAAAAGAGTGAATTGAAACCCAAATGGACTGCTTATCGAGCCAAAACACCACTGGAAATGTTTATGTTTGGCAAGGAATTTCTAGAACATTGGACATTTGAATCCAATAGGTACAGGTTACAAAATTGTAGCAAAATGAATTCAATCACAATCGACGAAATTAAGGTATTTTGGGGATCTGTGTGTACATGTCAGTTGTAGGTTTACCGTTTAGAAGATGGTAACTGATCATTGCCAACAAGGCAGGAAAGGATTTCCAATGCAGTGACCGTAAATCGTTGGGAAGAGATTTGTATGCATGTACGTATATGCATGCTGTCCACTGTAGTGAACAAACTGTAGTAATTATTTAAAACAAAATTTGAATAAAATTAAATGTTTTTATTACTACTAAGATTATTTTAAGTAGAAAAAATACAAACCTTTTCGTTTAACTTTTCTAGATTATTTGTATGCAATAAAGGGTTAAAGATGAAACCTTACTATTTCTTGGAACTGGTCATTTCGACAGCAAGCACTTCATTCCATATTGAAACTCAGAATATTGTGCACTTTTGACTAAAACTTTTATCTCATTCTGTAATCCAGAAGCGAATTTCTCTTCTTAATGTCTACTATTTTTCAAAAGCAACACCACGTAGTAAGTCAAATCAATTTACTAAATGGCGAATACTTTTTGCTGAATTCGATCTCAAAAGAATTTTTACCTGTGGCTGTTGAGTTTATCACAACTCATTTTGAAAGTTCAAGCTTTTATTTATCTTCGAATTATTTTACTGCTTCTGCGAGTTTAGGCAAAGAATTGATACTATGCAATAACCATCTAGACCCATGACACCACATATCACTGTTTCGTTAGTTCAGCTAAAGTTATTCCTTTCATAGCTTTTATCTTCGTAATTCTCATTTAGAGTTTCATTCTCATTTAGAATGTCATTTAGAGTTTCATCACCACGACAATAATTCCAGGACTCAGGTGACGTTTTCTATCGTATTGATATTACTCGATGTCGCATGAATGGCTTCCATTCATTCAAATCGTCCATTATCCGAATCAATTGGAACCGAACCCCATTCGGATAATCAAAAATTCGGATAATTGAATTTTTTCAGAAGAAAGGGTATACGTACACTTTCGTCGAAATTAATTACTGTATATGCTGTATATTGAAAATGGAAGAAAAAAAACTATTTTTAAAGAAAAAGAGGTTTTATTTACCGTATTTGCCGGCGTATAAGACGCACCCCATTTTTTATGCACATTTTTAAAGGATAAAACTTTATTACTGATCCTTATAATGAATTTGCAGTATTTTAAATATAAAGTAATGCAAAGTAATACTTTCGGAAAATACCGAATCTATCGGGGGAAAGAATACCTTTTAATCTTTTTCGTCAAAATCCAGACACTCATCTCCAGAGGTATCGGGTTGTCCTGAAAATAATGTAGGTTTTTGCAATTGTTTATATTTCCTGTACATTTTTAGCAACGAAAGTATTTTGAATTAAATTGGTTTATATATCATTTTGAAGCCCTATTTTCGCTCTATTTGTCTATAATAATCGTTTTGTTCCAAAATAATTAAAAAAAAATATTTATTAGTTTTTTTTTTTTTTTTTTTTTTTTTTTTTTTTTTTTTTTTTTTTGTTTTTTTGTTTAGATGTCAAAACGGGCAAATTTAATTTTATGAGTAGAAGCTAGGCCACAAAGCAACACAAACGGCTCGAAATGTCAACGAAATATGGGGCAAGAAAGAATGTTAATGAATCTACAGTTCAACGGTGGTACCAAAAGTTGCACTGTGGAGAATTTGACTTGGAAGATCAAGAGCATCTTGGACGTTTTTCAGCTGGTGATGATGACGATTTGAAGACTTTAGCTGAAACAAAACCGTTCAAGAGCTTGCGGAGGAGCTTGGCATAAGTAAAACAACGATTTCTGATCACTTGAATTGTATAGGAAAGTCAAAGAAGCTCGATATGTGGGTGCCTCACGAATTGAGTGAAAATTTTTAAAAAATCGCCGTTTTGAAGTGTCTTCTGCTCTTCTTCTCCGCAACAAAAACGACCTTTTTTTTTTTTTTTTTTTTTTTGATTGAATTGTTATGCGCGATGAAAATTAGATTCTCTATAACAACCGGCGACATTCGGCTCAGCGGTTGGATCGCGATCAGACAACACAACAGTTTCCAAAGCCAAATTTTCACCAAAAGAAAATCATGGTGATTGTTTGGTGGTCTGCGGCCGGTCTCATCTACTTAAATCTGGACGAAACGATTACGGCAGATAAGTACTGTAAGCAAATCGACGAAAGGAACCAAAAATTGCATTGGTCAACAAAAAGTGGCCAGTTCTTCTCCACGACGATGCTCGGTCGCACGTCGTGCAACTGACCCTACAAAAATTAAACGAATTGGGATACGAGACTCTCTCTTTTCCCCCATATTGTCCTGACCTCTCGCCAAATGATTACCACTTTTTCAAACATCTGGATAACATTCTGCAGAAGAAATGCTTCAGAAACCAAGACGAGGCCAAAAACGCCTTTGACAACTTTATCGCGTCCAAGACTCTAGAATTTTATTCTACCGGCTTAAATAAACTTATATCTCGTTGGCAAAAATGCATTGATTCGGCTGCTGCTTATTTTGATTAATAAAATTGTTTTGAAGTTGAGTTATGGATACTTTAAAGATATAGGTTAAAACTTGCATTATTTTTCGGACAACCTAATAAATGAAGAGTCACTTGAGATTTCTTCTAAATCAGCTTCTGAGTCCTCATACAACACATTGTCCTCTGTACCATCCACTGCATTACTAATGCCACACTTCTTAAATGATTTAACCACGGTCTCTGTTTTCACAGCTCCCATGAAGCTCGGACCCATTCACAAGGAAACTTTGCAAGGAAACAAGAAATCGTTTAGTTTTTTAATCAAAAATTCGGTGAAGTGTTAAAAAATACGAAATAGATAATAAACCAAATTCCAAAGTTCAAATTTGGGCTTAGAGATGCCCATTTTCGCAGTAGGATTACATCATTCAAAATTGGATGGCTCTAGGTACCGTTGTTTTATCACAATGCGAGAAACATGCATACATTTATGCAAATTCTTCATTATTTAATTTCTTCGAATATAATACAGGGCGATAATATTCGGTAGCAACAGTTTGAAAAATGATACAGAGTTTTAAAGATTTCGACGCAAAATGCCAAAATGAAAACAATAGTCCATGAACAAAGCCCTTTTGAACTAATAAATTCCATAAACGTTTTTTTAAAAAAAGCTTTAAATATTTAAATCATTACCACTATGCTCTAATACTTATTGTTATAACTTTATTGCCTAGTTAATGTGAAATATCAAGTAGGAAACTTTTATAATTCGATTAAGGGTAAGGCCTTGTTGCCGTGGTACGTAGCTGTTACACCGTGGTACTCAGCTGTTACATTCAACAGGAGGTAGAACTGGCTGATAAGGCATATAATAAATTCTCTGTTGATTACCCTATAATACTGTGTTCTGATAACCTCTTGTATTCATTGTATGGAAGTTTCATTATAACCACGTACACCATTTTTAATTGTAGGTGGATCTAAGCAAAATGCAGATGATGAAGCCATTCTTTGGTCAGCTCAGACGCTTCTACAGTCCAGCCTTTTGGTGCCAAATCCGAAAATCGCGCAATCAAACTTATGCTCATCTCAGAATCCATAGATTCCAGGTAAGTGCTGCGAATCCAATATACTCTTGAAGCAAAATTGGAACTGGTAAGTGCAATACAAGGTCTCTCTTGAAAGTAATGCGTGCCATTTTCTTCTGTCGCATTGCCGCTTGCACAGAAGGGTTGGGGCGATTTTTGGCGGTACATGGATACCGAGTTTGTGCAAGTCTTTAACTTGTTATACTGGCTTTGTCTAGCGGCGATTTTAGCGTCAAAAATTAAGTCAAAGGAGCACCCAATTCTAGATAAAAATATGTAGAGATATTAGGATCTTTTCGAAGCCGGTGAGATGAAAAATGAGCTATCGCCTTCTCCGGGAATCGAACCACGGACCTCTGGAATACCGGTCCAGCGTGCAGAACCACTACACCACGAAGGAAGGCCAGGAAAGTGGGAGAAACATCTTATATGTTCAACTAATCAGGTTACCATAAATGAAACAACAAATTGGCGATAAATGAAACAACAACTTCGCGATAATACAAGGGGTACCCTTCTGTCTACTCTAACTGTCAAGACATATTTTTCTTGACACGACTGTATTATATCTTGCCGTATTATATTGATTTAAATTAGTAACTCTGTTGAGTTTAATAATTTAATTTAATTTAATAAGCATTTTATGTAAAATAATATATAAGATGTTTTTGTGCAATATTTTATACAAATACATCGTTACACATGACATATTCATTTTAATAGAGTAAGGTGCCGACAAGATTCCAGAGTGATTCCGTTTTCCATTCAGATTTCGTAAAAATATAAATTTCCTACTTGTATGAGTGATTTCTCTGGACTAGCCGATTAAAATTTCAAGAAGGTTTGACGAATCATGTAAATCTTGTAACTGTATAGTTTTAAAATCGATAATATAACTTGTGTTATATCAAAAGTTTAATTATTAAGCTAAACAAATTTAATACAAGTATAATAGAGCAAGATATAATACCGTCATGTAAAGAAAATATGTCATGATGGCGAAATGGTCACGGTGAAATGGCGACGGCGAAAAGTCCTAGACGCTGGGTGGAGTCTTTGGAACACAGCGCGACCAGCGCCAGTCGGCTCCGAGCTCCTGAAGAGTCGCAGTTCACAAGAGAGTCACACAAGAGTCGAGTGAAACAGTGAGTGTTTGGTCGAAATCAAGATGGAAAAAACTCTCGAGCAGCGATACGGAAAACGTTTTATTTCAAACTTGAGAAAACGCTTTCGGAGGCGTTTGAATGGAGAATAAAAAAGATATTTGATTGTCGGAGATTAAAAAATCCCTCAAAGGACAGCATTTGGGGATCTTGCAAAACATCAAGATAGCTACGACGTGGTTCCTAAAGAACATCCATTTGAAGGACTTCTTGGACGCATATAAAGCATGGAAACCTTGTTGGAACAAGTGTGTTAAAGCAGAAAGGATGTATTTCGAAGATTATTGAGCGCGCATATAAAGCATGGAAACCTTGTTCTTGTTGGAACAAGTGTGTTAAAGCAGGAAGGATGTATTTCGGAGAATATTGAGTCTAATCTGTTCAATAAATTTCTTAAGAGGTATCAAAAACCCCTATACCGACAATGTTAAATTGGCCATTTTCGATGTACCTTTTCTCAAAATCTGCTATAGATACACGCTTGAAATTGTTTATGTGATTAAAGTATTGCTAGTTGATTTTTAAATGATAGAGTAATTTACAGAATATTTTGTTAGGCATAGCAAAATTTAGCTCTTTTCTCACACAATTTTTTAATTTTTTTTTATCTTAGTTTATCATAAAAAGTTTGTTTTAGGAAATATTAGGAAACCTAATAAATAAGCCATAAAAATTTTAGATACCTGTGAACAGTAGTTCCTGAGAAAAGGTACATCGAGTATTAAAAAATCACGTTTGGAGAAAAATTCGTTTTTATGTAAAAATCCTCATCTATCAAAGCATTCGATGACAAATTAAAACTAGATTTTTTACAGTTCTAATTTTCATAGGGATTAAAGAATGATATTTTAGAAAGATATAAGTGCAGAGAATCTGAAAATGCAAAAATCTGAGATCACCATTTTTTGAAGATTTCTAGGTTCCATTACCCCTTAAAAAAATGGGTGCATTACTTTCGGGCAGACCTTGTACGTTGCATATTAATAATAATATTACTGAATATGTTACATACTAATCCTCCAATTCTCTGAAAAAATCGAATTAATATTTTCAGGACAACTATTTCCTCTTACTGACTTTGCGAACATGCTGGAGTCCTGAGTAGAACAGGAAGTTTACTTAAAACTAAAATAGCAAAATTAAGTAAGAACTAAACTCATATGCTTTGCAAAGACTAGTAACGCGAAGACTGGCCTTTTAATCTTTACGTATGTTACGTTAATCTTTACATATGTAGTACGCAGAATGCGGGAAAACTACAATACGTCCTCAGTATCGAGAGGACAATATTCTGCCCTTAAAGGCGGACAGCAACTAACTGAAAAGCACGCGTGAGGTAAGGTAGCGAGAAGTCCTCTCCCTCTAACTCCTTCTTGGCTAAAAGCCACAACTTAAATACTTAACAGTTTTCAAGCTCAGTTTGCATAACTAAAACTAACCGCGTTTATTCTAGTCGGAAGTGGAAAACAAGAGAGACAGTAAAGATTTAAAATAAAATAAACGTTAGTAAAACTTAAAATCGTTACAATATGACTAAAGAACGTGCTCGTGTCCTGCCCAACGTTCTACTGATCAGTCTGAGTTCATTCAAGTTATAAGGTATTTCTCCCACCTTCTTGGCATACCTTCGTGGTGTGGTGGTCTGCACGCTCAGCGCGTAATTGAGATATCCGTGGTTCGATTCCCGGCGAAGGCGTTACTAATTTTTCATCTTGCCTGCTTCCAAAAATACTTAATGTCTCTATAGTGGCGCCCGAATTAAAAGGGTATTGGATGAGGACTCCGCACATCCAGGATTTAGCGATTGGGTCCCCTAAAAACCCCAGTCGTCCTTTAAAATGAGAGTATATAAAGTATCTCTCTCGCTTTCCTAGTGTGCCTTCGTGGTGTAGTGGTTCTGTAAGCTGGGCCGGTATTGCAAAGATCCGTGGTTCAATTCCCGACGAAGGCGTTTGCTCATTTTTCACCTCTCCGGCTTTTCCAATTAACCTAATGTCTCTACAGTGGCGCCCGAACTAAAAGGGTGTTAAATGAAGATTCTCCTTACCCAGGATTTGGCGAGTGGGCCCCCTAAAAACCGCAGTCGCCGTTTAAAAGGGGAAGTGTATAAGGTATTCTCCCACCTTCTTGGCATGCCTTCATGGTGTGGTGGTTTGCACGCCCAGTGCGTAATTAAGAGATCCGTGGTTCGATTCTTTGAAAAGGCGTTGCTAATTCTTCATCTTGCCTGCTTTAAAAAATAACTAATGTTTCTACAACGTTAAAATCATTTTTTTATCTTTTCGCTCTTCTTCTTTTCTATCATCGCCTTTTCAAATAGCATGAACCAAGATGCTGATGGTACTGCTTCCTCTGAAAATATTAACTAAACCAAACAGTAACTAAGGTAGGCAAGTTCATTCATTTCATAATATCCTAAACCTAACTTCAAAACAATTCGTAGAATGCCAATCATAAAACTAGATATAAATGATAAAGCTTATAGCTAATGATAAAGCATTCTATTGAGAGTGTTGTTGGAATTTGAAAATTCACGATTTCAGACTAAAATTTTCCCACCTGTTTTCCAAAACTCAGGTCTTAAAACATAGAATTTCATTTAAAATTGCTTTACGATTCACTGCCGTTCGCAGCCTCTGAAGGTAGAATAGATCTGGACTCTTTTCTCAATTTACATCCCAAATATAAATAATACTGACAATGTAGGCTGTGCAAAAAAAAAAAAAAAAAAAAAAAAAAAAAAAAAACCGAAATTATAAATTACGCCCAAAGGGGCGTTTGTTTTTTTTAACGTTTTGTGTGTTACCTTATTTATTAAACATCATGTTCTACATATTCAAACTATAGAAATCAGTTCAATAGCAATATCGCAAATTAATTTTAAAATGAGCCTATCTTTAGAATTTCCGATACACAGTCTCTAGCGCAGGACAATTTTTTTTTCCTCGTACAGTGTTGGCGTTGCTCTCTTTGAAATCGTTAATTTTTTTAGTAAAAAAATTGGTTGAAGTGTTACAAAATCTGAAATCGGTAATAAAATAAATTTCAAATTCAAATTAGGGCTTCCGCATGCCCATATTCTATGGAAGATTACGTTCTTTAAATTTTGATGGCTGTAAGTACCGTTGTTTTATCACAATGTAAGAAACATACATACATTAATGCTGATTCTTCATTATTTAATTTCTTTAAATATAAGACAGGGCGAACTTCTTTAAATATAAGACAGTATTTTGTGGTAACCATTTGAAAAGTGAAGTTTAAAAGTTTTCGACGCAAAATACCAAAACGAAATTAATAGTCCTTCAAGGCAAATTGCCCCTTTGGACTAAAAAATGGCAATGGCAACACTGTACGTGGGAAAAAAATTGTATCTCCAGCGCGCCTAACCGTGTATCAGAAATTCTAAATCTATGCTCATTTAAAAATTAGTTTGTGATATTGCTGTTGAACTGAAGTTTATGGTTTAAGCGCAAAGAAAATTATATTTAATAAATAAAGGTAACGCACAAAATGTTAAATAAACGCCCCTTTGGGCGTAATGTAAAATCTGAAAGCTTTCATACTTCCCCCCCCCCCGATTTTAGTCAACCATTTAAAATTAGGTAAAAAAGCAACCTTACTTTGGCTTAGAAAATGAATAACTCTGTCGATTTTGAGGGCAATTCAAAATACAAGTCCGTCTTCTTGAGAAGGAAAAATATTTTTTCAAAATTTTCCCCCCGGCTTAAAAAAAAAAAAAAAAAAAAAAAAAAAAAAAAAAGGTTCCTTTGAAAAAACCAATACCAGACAAAAGTCGCTTTCTTGCTAATTTTAAATTTTACATTTCTGTGTTCTCTTGTACTGGATGAAGGATGCCCTCCAATTATTATGATTAAGGGTACAACATCAGTCAAATAAATTGTTAATTAAATAATAAATAAGTCAAATAATCAGTCAAATAATTAAATATTAATAATAATAATCGATCCTTCGTAAATCATATGTTGCGTTAAGGACACAATGAGGAATTCATAAGCAGATTCTTGCATTGTCCTTATTAAAATGTCTTGAAATTAGTTACAGCGGAACCTCGAGATACGAGCTCCTTTGTATACGAGAAATTCGAGATACGAAGAAAGTATGAGCAAAATATTCCTCTCTAAATACGAGTCTTGACTCGAAGAACCAGCAACGAGCCAGGCTCTTGGTATGCGTAATGCGTTTCCCAATCGGGAAATCCTCTCGTCAGATTACTCAGTGTACGTTGATCCACAACTTTGTGCGCTTGTGAGTTAATTGTTTTTTACATTTAAAGTGAAAATAATTATTCCACGATGCCTCCCAAGAAGATGGTTGGCTCAGATAGCGCTCCAAAGCAAATGAAGGAAGCCATATGACCATTGAAATTAAGAAATCATAGATAAACATAAGCAAGGTGTAAGAGCGACGGAATTGGCGAAGGCTTACGGCCTTTTCATATCGACGATCTGCACTATTCTGGAGTAGAAGTAAGAAATTAAGAAACTTGATGTGGCCAAAGGAGTTCTGAGGCCCGATACACAAACTCATCACTCTGCCGCCAAAGGAGTTACCGTTATTTCCAAGCACCGTCCAAAACTCCTAGAAAATGATGAGAAGCTGCTGTTGGTGTGGATTAATGAGAAGCAAATAAAAGGCGATTCGGTGTCGGGAGCTATTATTTGCGCTAGGGCTAATAATCTGTACTGGACCACCTCCGAAGTCTGGACCACCTCCGAAAAACACCAAGTACGTCGACTGAAGATGAAATGGCAATGAGATTTTTTGGAGTGCGGAACGGATTAACTGGATTTCCATTATTTTCAATGGGGAAGTTTGTTTCTAGATATGAGAAATTCGCTATATGAGCTTAATGCTGGAACGAATGAAATGCGTAACTCGAGGTTCCGCTGTATTTATGTTTCTTGTTGTATATATTAAAATTGGTTAAATTTCATTACTGTTATGATGGATATTTTGTTATAATTCGGTTAATGTTGCCAAAAACATAATTCACAAGTGCACATTAGTATGGCCACTGAGGGAGGGGTTTGAATTACGAACACAAGAGTTTCTACTGCTCTTGTGACGCATTGAAAGTGTGGATGCCACCGTAGTTATTTTGCCTTTGTTTCGCAGTTATATATGTACAGCGTATAAATGCTGCTTCCATTTTAGTAGAAATTCTCGAAATGCTCTCATTTTATACGTTTATTTAATCGTTAACATTTCTCTTTAGTGAAACTTATCACGCACTGATATTCGGATTAATGTTCGTAGCATATTAGCGTCTTTTTTATCGAGATACAATTAGCCTCGAATATTATTCGTTTACTAATACCTGTGGAGTAAGAGAATTCATACGTACGTTTTTTTTTATTTTTTTTATTTATTTTTTTTTTTTTTATTTTTTTTTTTTTATTATTGAGATCAGAGTAATTGAAAGTGTTTCAATGAATTTAGTATTTTATCTTAACCACTTGCGCTACGACTAAACTTCACTGTTGCGGTGCCGTGCGCTACAATATAACTAGCGGTAAAGTGTCTCATTTACGCCGCTCCGCGTCTGCGAGTGCAATCCAGAGCTATAACTCGAGAACTAAACAATCTCTTTATTAGGCGACGTGTGCACCACATTATTTTAATTTTTGCGATAAATACCTATCGACGTGGTGTTCACCTCGCTCGCGGTTTGAGACAAAAGCATTTTTCAGCTTCGCGGTTTGAGACAAAAGCTTTTTAGCGCAAGTGGTTAATGCTTGCATTCCTTTGATTTTGAAAGTGTAAGATTCAAAATATATATTGTGAATGATCTGATTGTACCTATTGTTAACTTACATATGAAAGTTACTTAAGTTACATATGAATAGATTAAAAATATTCGTTGTGAATAAGATACATCCATTTCATTTGAACAGTATTTCTTGCATAGGCGATCATTCAAGAATTTAATGTGAAATTTAACACACTAAATATTCACTTTGAATAAAATGTAAATTAGGAATGAAATTTAATAATAAAATAAATAAAATGTAAATGAATAAATTTAATGAATTTAATGAATGCTTGATTAAAATGTAAATTAGGGAAATTCACTTTGAATAAAACTGTACAGTGATTATTATTATAGAACATATTTTTCATATAGATTGTAATAAAAATTGCTAAGATTTATATTATTTACATATATATATATATATATATATTTCTATTAGAAATTTATTTTAATTAGAAATCTATTAATTATTTATTAGAAATCTAATATATATTACATATATATATATATATAATTGTTTCAAAAGAATAAATTTAATTTAATTTAAATACAAATTTAATTAATTCTTTGCGCCTTTGCTGCAAGAAATGAAATTTAAAATTTTAACAAACATGTATATACGTAAAAAAGCAAATTTAAAGTTAAAATAATTAAAAAAAATGTGCAAACATATAAAAGATTTAATTTTCGAACTAATCTACAATATCATTTAAATTCAGTTGCCTCCAAACCTATATATATATATAATATATATTACATATATAGATGTAAAATATAAAAAATACGATGGCTTTGCTCTAGCCGAACACGCAACCTTTAATTAACTTTCTGCAGTTCAGGATTTTCCCCCTAGATCAGTACCTTCCAGAACATTCACGCCTATTACATAACCGCTACTATAAAAACTGAGTGCGCGCCATTTTGCGTCAGAAGCTCCTCTCCCCTCCTGTGCTATACTCCGCGCTGCTCTGTCCATCCTTCTTTTCTTTGTTAGAATGCTATGACGCAGAAAGTCAAAATTTAATCGTACTTAGTAACTCATTATTGAATATGTAATTTGGAGAACTTCGTCGGAAAAGGAAATTGATCTGCTATTTGAATTAAATAAATATGTGCAATTAAAAGTGAAATTCCTCTGTGTGGCTTCCTTGGATATCGTCTTACCACTCTGCTAAAACCATGCCTGAACTCTGATGTCCAGATTCATGACTGCCAAAATATCACAGTTATTTTTTTTATGCGTATCAAAAACATCCTTTTTCAGATAAGGTGTTTCCTAATTATATTTGAATACAGAAAGTTGCATTTTGAAGTACGACGTTATCTTCAGCAAGTAAGCAGCAGCAGCAACATGGATGAAAAGCGTCATGCCAGCAGCAGAGCTTATGCGGAAAAGGGCAGAGTATCAAGAAGGGTGGGAGTCGGAAAGTTTCAGTTCAAAGTTTTGATTTATAATTAATTTGATTGGACAATAGGTAACTGCATTAAAACGCTACGTCAGATAGAAAAACCTGGAACTTGTAAGAAGAGATGAATTTAGGGGCAGATCACCAAATTTAGAATGTTAATTTTGAGGTCGCCAATTATTTTTTTTTTTCAAACAGCTATTATATTTTGTTATATCTTACATATTCCCCCTTCAAAAGAAAAGTTGGGTGAGCAGAGTGGAAGAACAAGCATTAGAGCAGCAAAATGTGAAAGATATAATTGTGAAAATACAAAACATATTAACTTATAAACAAAAACTATCGTCATAAAAATTTTAACTGATGTTTTGACTCAATTTGACATTTCATTGAAAGTCATAAAATTTTGAATTGAATTATTAATTTTAGCACTGTATTCTTTTAAAACAATAGCATATTTTAGAGTTCTGAGGTAAGAATGTCCAATGACTGCCAAAATATCACATACATATACATATTTATATATGCTTAAGCTAACTTCGCTCTAAAAAGTTTCACAAGAAATCCACAATGGATTAATTATTTTATACAGAAAATTGTATGGCAAAACATTTTAAACATTTAAAAATTGTATGGCAAAACTTGCTTAAAGCACGGCAAATGTCATGCAAAAGGCCAGAAATATTGAAAGCCCATTGGTCTATTCTAGAAACCACTCCCTTGGTGGCCATACAGGTGTGCACTTACGAAATATGCTTACCGAAATAGCCTGGACAAATGTGATCACAATAGGTGACATCGACTATAGTTTCAAAGAAGTAAATATTTTTCATACACACAGTCAATCGATTACTATCTTTTATTCCATTGACAGGTGGACAATCAACTTCCAGACGCCATTTTCCCCACAGTTCTCTACCCTGGTACTACGCCCCAGTATGTAGTGCGAAGAAGTGGACCCAAGCCTTTCTTCGAAACTGCCCTTCTTCTGCACTCCTCGCGTTCCAACAAGACCCTCAAGTGAGTAAACGAAATAAATCTATATACATATATATAAAGGAAGAATCTGTCTGTGTGTGTGTGTGTGTGTGTGTGTGTGTGTGTGTGTGTCTTTCGTTAATGCTGCGCGTAAGCTAATAGACCCAGGGCCAGGAAATTTTGTACGTAGGTGCATCTAGACAAGAGCAAGTGCACGTCGAAGCGATTTTTTTCAAAATTCGATTGAGATTTTTTTTATTTTATGTTTTTTGATGAAATCGAATCAAATCGATAATTCTCTCTTATTATATCAGCACTGCTGCCACTCGGAAAAATGAGGTCGATAATTCTGTACAGTTAAATTTAATGTTTCTCTTAGATACTGGACGTTTGTCGAGAGAATTCAATGGGGAGTTGGTTAATTTATTTATTAGGATAATTAATATTTGTATTAAGGGATATTGCTTAATTCATTGTAATTTTTTTATATGTAATACATTTTTATTTATTTATTTTATTTTTTATTTATTTATTTTTGATAAAGTTGTTCTGCAGAGTAAAGTTCTGTGCAGTTTTTAAATTTAATGTTTGGTTTTTAAATTTAATGTTAGGCATTTTTCCGGTACATTTAAAAGCCAGACGAAGGCTGGCCGCGTAGCGGCTGGTAATGAATGTAAAGTGGAATGGTTTAGAATGCGTTTCAGAAGATGGAAGCCTTTAGCTTGTATCATTGACTAATACCATATTTACTCTAGCACGCCCCACCCCCAGCTTCTTAACGACAGGTTCTGAAAATTTTGAAAATATTCTTTCTTCCTCATTGCATTCTGAGAAGGAGCACCTAGTAAATTTTAAAATGGATTCATCCTTTAGATAGTGATTGTTTCCGTCATATTAATAAAGTTTATCCTCGCAAACTGCCTGCAAATGTCACGCCGAACATTTCCCATCTAATACTTGAAATTTATCCAGCCTAATGCAAAAACCGACCTACCATAGCGAAGTAAGCGCTAACCGACATTCAACTTTGACTCATTTCTCTGACTCAGTTGTACGTTCACCATCTCTAATTATTTATGAATGATTTTAGTCATGAGGAATAGCAGAAACAAGAATAAGAATGGGGGGAGATTCATATGACAGGGAAGTAGAAATGCTTATTACATGTATGTTTATACTACCCTGTCTTCTTATTGGAATGTAGTTTTTTTTTAAATTTAAATTTAAATTTTTTTTAAAGAAAAAAAATATTGTGATAGTTACCTGTAGTTTATCCTGGTTTTTAAAGAAAAAATATTGCGTTAGTTACCTATAGTTTATCCAGGTTTTTTAAAGAAAAAAATTGTGATAGTTATCTGTAGTTTATCCAGGTGCTTAAAGAAAAACTATTATGATAGTTACCTGTGGTTTATCCAGATTTTTAAAGAAAAAATGTTGTAATAGTTACCTGCAGTTTATCCAGGTTCTTAAAGAAAAAATATTGCGATAGTTACCTATAGTTTATCCAAGTTTATAAAGAAAACACTTGTGATAGTTGCCTGTAGTTTACCCAGGTGTTTAAAGAAAAACCATTGTGATAGTTACCTGTAGTGTATCCAGGTTTTTTTTAATATTGCGATAGTTACCTGCAGTTTATCTAAGTTTTTCAAGAAAAAGCATTGTGATAGTTAACTGTAGTTTATCCAGGATTTTAAAGAAAAAATATTGCGATAGTTACCTGTAGTTTATTCAGGTTTTTAAAAAATATTGTGATAGTTACCCGTAGTTTATCTAGGTTTCTAAAGAAAAAAATATTGGGATAGTAACCTGTAGTTTATTTAGCTTTTAAAACAAAAACTATTTTGATAGTTACCTGTAGTTTATCCAGGGTTTTAAGGAAAAAACATTGTGATAGTTACCTGTAGTTTATCCAGGTTTTTTCAGAAAACATATTGGGATAGTTACCTGTAGTTTATCCAGGGTTTAAACAAAAAATATTGTGATAATTACCAATAGTGTATCAAGGACTCTTTTTCATTTGTTGTGTTCTTGCCTTAACCGCGATCTTCGGATATTAAATTATTTGCACAATTTTCCTTTCTTGATTTTTGAGCATTAAAGTTATTTTAAAAAATGTGGGAAAAATTATTAAAATAAATGTGAATCATGAAATTCCCCAGAATTTCAGTGTGCATCTAACTGAAAGAGATAATATAATATTATTAATGGTAACAGCACAGTAATTATTTAAATATTTTTACAGAATTACGTCTTAAGCTGTGTTAAGAAGACCTTCAGAATTTCTTAAGCTTCTTTCTTTTACATTGCTTCAGAATTTCTTCTGTTTTTCCTTTTGTGGTGCAGTAAATATAGACTCCATGTCCACAAAAGCCCTTACTAGGCCTTTATTTTTGATTCTTCCTGTTGCAAAAATGTTTTAAATGACGCAGAAATTCATGTTTTCCTATTCTTAACTTTAAAAAAAAAAGGTATATAAAATACGAAATCTCACTTTACACATTTCCTGTACTCATTGTTGCGTTCTTACGGTTTCGTGGATTTGCAGTGATTGACTACAACACTTTATGAAGAGTGAAAACGCAATTTATTAGTCAGTATTACTCAGGAAAGCTCCAAAAACACGTTTACAGTCGTCGAAAAGCACGCTGAAACAGTCAGCAACACAGCTTTCAGGCTATCAGGCTATACCTGTGAAGACAGCTTCACGACAAAGCACTCGAGTATAGCTCCCGACTCGGTTTGGCCGTTCTCGGAATTCAACGTACTCTCGAGACTTTGCACGCAGCAACTCGCGATACACTCAACTCTAGACCAACTCAACACTAGACTACTACTCTAGCAGGGTTTATATAGCTTTTGACCTGCATTCCAGCACATTTTGGGCCAAACCGGTAAGAATTCGTTCTAGAAGGTTTTCCATCTGTCTGTGGCATATCGCCAGTTTTGTCGCCAAATAGGTAATTTAGCGCCAAATCTGACAACCTTGCATCTCTTTGCCATTTTATGGCAACCCCATACTTGCCTTGCGGGGAACCTATCTCACCACTTCTGGGCATTTTGCAACATTTTTTATTGTATTTTTTATTGTATTACACGTTATAAAAAGTAAAACACAAACAGTTTGACTCCCGAACGACAAAACTGGACAGAAATATTTAATATTACATTGAGGAATCGGTTAATAAATAAATTATTATATGCCGAAGTTGATTTTTTTCTCTTAAATGGCAATCAATGATATTGCTTTTGATTTATGGTCTTAAATAATAACTCTGTTAAATTTGGTTTGCCGACAGAATTTTCACGCAAGTAATTTATAACTTCTCAAAACCTGAGGTTATGAATATTCTCAAGAAGTTTTATACTTTAGAATCATAATCTACTAATCATAAATATTTACCTCAAGTACAAATATTTTTCCTTTTAAATTAATGCAAATAAGATTACGTGTTGACTACTGCCAATATTAAAGCCTGCCAGTGTTTTCTGGAATATGATTTTTATAATTCTATAAATAAGGCAGTGAGCTAAATGATAGATTGTCATGATTTAGAATGAGGAAATGAGTAACTTTTAACAATGCTAGTATATATATGCCTAGAATGGTAATGCTAGTATATATATATTTCATGTCTTTTAACAATGCTAGTACATATGTGCCTAGAATGGTAGTGCTAGTATATACGAGGGCATTTCGAAAAGTAAAGATACACCGTACGCCAGAGGAAAAGAAAGGTTTTGGTGAGCAAGTTGGCAACACAGCTGTTAACCTTGAACCGTTAGCTTTCTCCTCGCGGTCATTCGGCATTTCAACGTTGATTCTGGTTGGACTAGGTCGTGTTTAAAATGGCTGCGCCAATTCAGAATCTCGCCAAATGCGAAATGCGCTCCGTCATACGTTTTCTTCATGCAAAAGGTCAGCGACCGGCGGATATTCACAAAGAAATTGTTTCTGTTTTGGGGAACATTATGAATCGACAAAATGTAACGAAATGGTGTCGTCATTTCTCTGAAGGTAGGACCGATGTTCATGACAAGCAAAGAACAGGTCGGCCATTTGTGATCTCTGATGTCCTTCTTCAGAGAACAGAGGAAGCAATTCGTGCGAATAGACATCTCAGATTGAAAGAATTGCGTCAGATCATACCGGAAGTGTCAATGGCAATTCTTTATGAAGTTGTGACTATCAAGTTAGAGTACAGGAAATTGTGTGCGCGCTGGGTTCCAACAGGCGGCAACCTTCTATGACTGTGGGATACAAAAGCTCGTGAACCGATTTAACAAATGTTTGGATAACGGAGGTGATTATGTCGAAAAATAATAAATAATCCAGTTAATAAGATGTAACTGACGTTTTCTAAATAAATGCTTTTTTAAGGAATGCGGGCCATTGTATCTTTACTTTTCGAAATGCCCTCGTATATTTCATGTCTATGCTCGTACTTTTCTCACCACTGGTAAGTTCTTTACTATCTGCAGCTGTTAGTATTTAGCAATGTGGATAAGTGACGGTGAAACCAGCAGTAGACGCCAAGGTGTTGGATGGGCACGCGTCATCAAAGAAAAAAGACATTGGAAGCTGTCCCGTTTGGTACAGCAAAATCGGCGCCAGGCAGTGGCTCAGCTGACAATCCAATACAATGTAAGTCCAAGTGCAAGTGTTTCGGAACGCATAAGTACAGCGGACGTTGTTGAGTTTTGAAAGAGGGCTGGTTTTTAACGCCTAGCAAGTACCAGACCACTGGACGTTGTTGTGTATGGGACTGCGCAGCAGATCTTCCACTCACGTGCCTCTGTTGGCCAAGCCTCATTGTCAACTAGCCCAGACAGTTGCCCAGACGGATGAATCACGATTTTTCATTTATCAACGTCGATGGTCGTGTCAGGGTACGCCGTCTTCTAGACGACTTCCAAACTCTGCACAGCAGGTCATACACAGGCTACTAGTGGCGGTATTATGCTTTGGGGGACGTTCTCATGTGCGTCTCTGGGCTTCTTACTTGTCGCAGACTAGTTCAAAGAATCTGCGAACTATCTGAACATAACTGCATCTTTACATGGCGTCTGTCTTCCCAACTGGAAATGGAATCTTCAGTGGGACAACACGCCACGGTGGCATGGGCTCGAAATGTGTTGGAGTGGTCCGAACAGCATAAAGATGAATTCCAGTTAATGTCCTGGCTACTTAGTTCGCTGAATCTTCACCCGATAGAGCACATCTGGAATGTCATCGAACGGCAGATCAGAGTTCAAACACCACGATGTCGGAATATCTAGACTTTGCGTGGCCGCTCATTAGACATTTGGTACAACATGTTTCCAGTCACCTACCAAGAACTTGGCACCAGAACTTGGCCCATGCCAAGGCGAGTTGCAGCTATTTTGCAGGGAAAACGTCGCGCAAGGCGTTATTCAGTAGGTGGTATAATGTTTTGGCTCTTCAGTGTATGTTATACAGACATTAGGAATTTTTTTTTTTTTGAAAGCAAGATGAAAAATTAACAACGCCTTCGCCGGGAATCGAACCGTGGACCTCTGGAATACGCGCCCAGAGTGCAGACCACCACACCACAAAGGCATGCCAAGAAGGCGGGAGAAATACCTTATAATGTATGCACACACACACACACATATATATGTATATATATATATATATATATATGCGCACACACGCACAAAGGCCCGCCAGAATAGTATGTTTTTTAAAGTGTAACTATCAAGTATAGTCGGCTAGAAAAGTCTTTTGGGTTCTACAGGCCTGTTTTAGACGTTCGAAATGTAGGAGAAACGTTGGGGCAATTGTATCAACTCATGTCTAATCAAAATCTTACTTTTTAGTTAGCGACTTTTTTTTATAAACTAGTCTAGAATTTTTTTTGATAGGGCTCGTTTATCATTTAAACTAGCAGTCTACTGTTTCATTACTCATACTAACTATACGTTTATTTGTGATTTAATTTCTAGATTTTGGAAAGTATTAATTCAAGAAATGCATTTGTGTCTGGACAAAGGCTTCTTAGTTTCCCTGCAAGACATGTGCGGCTATTTCAGCCAATCATCTGATGAGGTAATTTCCATTTTTTCCTGTGCTGTGTAAAGCTGTATAAGCTCTTATTTTTATTATAAACAAATTATTATTGCTTATTACTTTTCTACTCGCCCTTTCGTTTAAGATGCGCCTTAAAGTTCTTTATTGCAGAAAACCAGTGTCCTGCCCTGCCTTTAAATCCCTGTCCACACTTCAAACTATATTCAGTTAAACTTATGTCAAAGTAAATTTGAATTTTTAGCCCAAACAGCGTTAACCCAGAAGAGCTCGTTTTGGCATTTTGCGTTGAAAACTTTAAATGTTGGCTCACTTTTCAAACTGTTGCTACCAAATATTACAGCCCTGTATTCTAATTAAGGAAATTAAATAAAGAAGAATCTGAATAAATGTATGCATGTTTCTTGCATTGTGATAAAACAACGGTACCTAGAACCATCCAATTTTGAATAACTCATGTTTCCACCTGAATATGGGCATCTAGAAGCCCGAATTTGGAATCTGTTTTATTATCTATTTCACATTTTGTAAACCTTTAACGAATTTTTGATTAACAAACTTCACGATTTCACAGCGAGCCATGGCAACACTGTACAAGAAAAAAGAAAAAACATTTTTATCTCCAGCGCGGCGAGACTGTTGTATTGAAAATTATAAAGATTTATTTACAAATTATTTGTGATATTGCTGTTGAACTGAATTTTACGTTTTAAGTGCGAAGAACATGATATTTAATAAAATGAGGTAAC
The DNA here is from genome assembly GCF_044657685.1 of Stegodyphus dumicola. NCBI lineage: Eukaryota > Metazoa > Arthropoda > Arachnida > Araneae > Eresidae > Stegodyphus > Stegodyphus dumicola. The sequence continues at coordinate 785,931 of NC_140769.1, read as the reverse complement.
CACAAAACGTTAAAAAAAGGCCCCTTTAAGCTTTCAGTTTTTTATTTTTTTTAATTAATTTCATATTACATTCTCCCTTGCTTCTTTTTCTGCATATTACTTCACAATCATTCATTTTTAACACGAATCGTTGCGTTCGTTTTTTCTAGAGACAATACTAAAATTCAGAGATCAGCGGAAACCGTTCTGGAATAGACGCAGATTTAATTTACATTCACAGCATTAAATTCTTAGTACTTGAAAGTGATATCGCACAGTCCACGTGTCATCGACAATTAAGAAATTTTCAAGTCATGGATGTCCATAGGTCTTTGTTGTCACTGAAAGTGCGGGCACATTTATTGGAGTCGTTGATTGTTTATTTAGATCCTCAAAGAATTACATCGTCATCGTAAATACTGAACTTGATAAGATCTTCGGGCACCTATGTGTCTTGATGCGGAGGCACCTTAAACCTTGGCGAACAACGATCAACTCTTTATTTTAGATCTTCAAGGAATTACATCGTCATGGTTATGTCCTGAACTTCATAACATGGCCGGGCACTTTTGTATCTTGATTCTGAGGCACCTTGAACCTTGGCGAACAATGATCAATTCTTTATTTTAGATCTTCAAAGAATTACATCGTCGTGGTTATGTCCTGAACTTCATAAAATGGCCGGGCACTTTTGTATCTTGATGCGAGGCACCTTGAAACTTGGCGAACAATGATGAACTCTTTATTTTAGACCTTTAAATAATTACATCGTCATGGTGATGTACTAATTGCCATAAGGTGGCCGGGCACCTTTATCTTGATGCTGAGGCACCTTGAACCTTGGCGAACAATGATCAACTCTTTATTTTAGATCTTCAAAGAATTACATCGTCATGGTTATGTCCTGAATTTCATAACATGGCCGGCCCCTTTGTATTTCGATGCAGTTGGGTCCCCTAAAACCCCAGTCGCCCTTTATTTAAAAAGGGGAGGATATAAGGTATTTTTCCCGCCTTCTTGGCATGCCTGCGTAGTGTGGTGGTCGCACGCTGGGCACGTATTCCAGAGGCCCGTGGTTCGATTCTCGGCGAAGGCATTGCTCATTTTTCATGTTTCCCGCTTCAAAATAATACCTAATGTCTACCATATCCTTTACAAGCAAAATGTTTCTCGCTCTGTGATAAAACAACGGTACATAGATCCAACAAGTTCTGAATAGCGTACTCTTCCACAGAATATGGGCATCTGGAAGCCCTCATTTCGAATGTGGAATTTGTTTTATTATCGATTTAATGTTATGTAAATCTTTAACGAATTTTTAATTAATAAATTCAATGATCATTTCAAAGCGAGCAGTGGCAACGTTGTACAGAAAAAACTTTTTATCTCCAGCTCGTAAGACTGTGTATCTGAAATTCTAAAGATAGGCTCAATTTAAAGTTATTTTGCGATATTGAATTATTTTGCGAACTGAATTTTGTGGTTTAAGTGCGAGGAACGTGATATTTAATAAATAAATGTAACGCACAAAATGTTAAAAAAACGCCCTTTTGGAGGTAATTTAAAATCTGAAACATTTCAGATTTTCTTTTGTGATTTTAATATTTTTTGTTTATTATTAAAATCCTTTTATATATTTCTTTTCCCGTAGATCCAGAAGCTGAAAGAAGACATGAAGATTGCCCAGACTCCTCTGTATGATCCTCAACAAGTGAGTATCAACTTGCAATTTAACCATCTTGAATATGAGAATCATCATCCATCACCCTTTTAGTTCGGGCGCCACTGGAGAGACATTAGGACTTTTTGGAAAGCATGAAAGATGAAAAATGAGAAACGCACTCGCCGGGAATCGAATCACTGACCTCTGTAATACGCGTACAGCGTGTAGACCACTGCACCACGAAGGCACGATAAGAAGCTGGGAGAAATACCTTATGTGTTAGTTAAGCGTGTTGTTTTCATCGTAGCTGAATTTAAGATATTTGCTGAAGTTTTTTCTAATGAATTACTATAAATGAACTTTTGAAATTTAGGTTTGGTTTTAAATAAATCGCAGTATTAGTTACAATACATATCCTTAACAAATAAATCCATCGCATGAAAATATTATATGATTCATAAAAAGTTTATATAAACGGCTTAAGCGTTGTTTCACTTTTCAAACTGTTGCCACCCAATATTATTCACCTGTATTATATTTAAAGAAATTAAATAATGAAGAATCTGCATAAATGTATGTTTCTTGCATTGTGATAAAGCAACCGTACCTAGAACCATCTCATTTTGTCTAACGTAATCCTCCTGCGAAATGGGCATCTGGAAGCCAAGATTTGAAATTTGGAATTTGTTTTATTATTAATTTCATATTTTGTAAACCTTTAACGAATTTTTGATTAACAAACTCAACGATTTCAAATCGAGCAATGGCAACGTTGTAGAGAAAAAAAAATTTGTATCTCCAAGGCACGAGACTGTGTATGGGAAATTCTAAAGATAGGCTCATGTTAAAATTATTTTGCGATATTGTCGTTGAACTGAAATTTATGGTTTAAGTGCGAAGAACATGATATTTAATAAATAAAGGTAACACACAAAATGTTAAAAAAACGGACTTTTGGACGTAATTTAAAATCTGAGACCTATCAGATTTTTAGTCCAAAGGGGCAATGTGCCCTGAAGGACTATTAATTTCGTTTTGGCGTTTTGCGTCGAAAACTTTAAAAGGCTGTATCACTTTTCAGATCATTGCCACCATATATTATATATTAGCCGCTATGCGGCCAGCCTTCGTCTGGCTTTTAAACGTACCGTAAAAATGCTTAAAACACACACCTGGTACCGATGGCCGCGTAAGGTCTTCCAATTTTTTTCTCTTTGTTATGATTCCAACCCTCCCTTGCATACGGCCCTGATGTATCTCCAGAAAAACATATACATCTTGAATTTTTAGCAAACTGATTGCATGAGATGTGCATTAAACATTCGTTAAAGCATAATTTATATCCCCCTTCTTAACCACAACCATAACTACATAAAAATTTCTAAGAATTCTACAATAAAATTAAAATTTTTTAAACAATTTTTTACTCGGTAGTTCGAATGATTCTTTTTCTGAATACAATGAAATAAGCTATATCCCTTAATACAATTATTAATTAGCCTAATAAAAAAATTAACCAACTTTCCGTTGAAGAAAAAGAAATCATGCAAAACTTTTCAATATCTTACAAACAGTGAAATAAGGAAAAAATAACATGAAAGAAACTCAAAAAATAAAAACCTCCGTGCAGAACTTTACTCTGCAGAACAACTTTATCAAAAAAAAATCAATAAAAATGTATTATATATATAAAAAAACTGACAATGAAATATGCCAATCTCTTAAAAACAGTGACATAAGAAATACGATGAAAACTTGTTGCCAAACCCATATTTCTAAAAGAATGAAACTATTCAAAATGATGCGATTTCATCAAAAATCTATTAACAATAATAAGAAAGGAAAATTTTTGCCAAAATCACATTTTTAAAGATGTTAGAAGTGTACTCGGAAGCTTCATTTAATTTTTTTTTTTTAAATCAAAATGTTATCATTTTTCCAAAACTCTTTTTGTAAGAGCAGTCGCAAGGATAAAAGTTTAACGTGTCCAAAAATCAAAGAAAAATAAACTGTACATTTTTAAAAATAAACTTTTTTAGAAAAATTCCCGTTGGAAAGGTGTTAAGCTCACTTTGTTAAATAAATTCGTATTTAATCGATTTATTGAAACACGAAATTTATGTTAAGTTCGTAAAATAGCTAAATGCCTACATTTCATGATGGTGTGAAAAGGGAGTGTGTAAAGTAAAATCTCGCTTTCCTATAGCACATTATGTCTCAAAATGATGCGATTTCGTCACAAAACATAAAATAAAAAAAAATTCGAATTCGAATTTCGAAAAAATCGCTTCGAGGTGCGCTGGCTCTTGTCTAGATGCACCTATGTACCAAATTTCGTAGCCGTGGGTCTATTAGCTTACTCGCAGCGTGAACGAAAGACACACACACGCAGACAGAATCTTTCTAAACATATAGACACAAACAGATAGAATATGGGCATGTGGAAGCCTTGATTTGAATTTGAAATTTGTTTTATTATCGATTTCTTATTTTGTAACTCTTCAACGAATTTTTGATTAACAAACTAAACGATTCCAAAGCGAACAATGGCTACACTGTATGGGGGAAAAAACCTTTTTATCACTAGTGCGTGAGACTGTGTATCGGAAATTCTAAATATAGGCTGATTTTAAAATTAATTTGCGATTTTGCTGTTGAACTGAATTTTATGGTTTTAGTACGTAGGACATGATATTTAATAAATAAAGGTAACGCACAAAATGTTAAAAAAAAGCCCTTTTTTACGTAATTTAAAATCTGAAAACTTTCAGATTTTTTATTATTATTATTACTCGTTTTTGCAGCTAAAGATGATTATTCGGTAGAACTATCGAAACTAGTTCTGTGAAAAATTGCAAATATAACGCTGATTTTTGTTGTTTGACTTCTAAATTAATACATGTTCGACGTGTTATTTTATCTTAATGGTTCTCCTTACCAGTAGTAGAAAGGACTATCATAACGTAATTGTTAAAAGTACTATTTTTGCACCCACAACTTTAAACCCTAAACTATGTAAACCAATTATTGCTTTCTTTAAAACTGAGAAAGTACTCTAGCCTGGGTTCTTTTAATGGGCTATATACGTACAAATTCTTTAAATGATGATAATAAATACGCATGTTGTATTTGCAGTGCTATCTCTGTTGTATTCGAAACCAACAACGTTTCTACCCTTGTACCCTATGCATGGTTTATGTGTATTTCATCTAATGTTATTTTAACTACCATGAATTCAAGTCCTGAATTTAATGTCCTGAATTCAAGTCATGTACAATGCGGGGGGAAGGACAGTTCTATATCTCCCATTCTACTGGGCCGATTATAAAATTCAACTTGCGTTTTTCATGTCTCGAAAACGCGACTTAGGATATGTATTAGATTTATATACAGCGTTGTTCTAATTTCGTTGACACAAAGTCGGACTTTTTCCGAAATGACATGTCCATTTTTTTCCATATTTCGATTCTATGACACATATTACGCCAAACTGTCAACTTTGTAAAACTCGCACAAGTAGTTTTTAAAAAATTAGTTCTGAAAATTTTAGATCCTCAATGTTAATTAAATTTGATATATATTTATTAATATCTTCTTTTTTAAACGTGCTTTATTCCTTCTTCCAGAATTCGAATTTTAGGTTCATTCCAAATATAATTAGCCCATTTTTTTATTTTAAATAATTTTTATAAATGTTTCGAAAAACATTTTAAATTATAACCTATAAAAATTTTATCATCATCTTAAAGTAGATGCTTTTCTAAGCATACGTGCAAAAAATTACAGTGTTTTATTCAAAATTTCCAAAGATATACGTAAATTTATGTATTGGCGCGTTTTGAAATTTGGCATATTTGTTGCAAGCGATAAGAACATCAAATGTGGTTTAGGCACTCTGTAAAAATTATTTGTCAGTAGAAACGATGTCACTTTTTTTCCGCTCTTACAGAATGGAAGGGAAAGGAAAATAGGTTGCCATATATTAAGAAATTCGCCAAGTGAATTATTCTTGGCGCAAACTGAAAAAAATTTGCCAAGATAAAATTTTGAATATCTGCTTAAATTTCGCACCAAATTTTACGAAATTTAATATTTATCCATGATTTGAGTTGTAGAATTGAAATATGGAAATAATTTGGTATGTCATTTAATGAAAAAATAAGAAAATTTCATGGGACTCTTCTTAAATGGGGTTAGTATAAGATCCATAGCATACTCTATTTCTAAATTGTTCTTGAATGTGGCGTAATGATATTACGCAAAATTCTACAACATTTATATGTGTGGGGAGAAAGTGTGTGGATGTAGAAATCTGATATTAATAGTAGAAATATTAGTGTAAAAGAATTTTTTAAATTACTAATGCATTTTTAATAATAATTTAATATCGGCCGCGTATCGCATTTTATCGTTGCCAGGGTCAAAAAGTAGTTGAAAAACAATTTATGTTAACACAAATCCAATAAATAAACCCTCTTAAATGTTAAATTCGTCGGCTGAATTATGAAAATTGAATTCTGATTCTACTAATGTATAACGAATTCATGGTCCGATTGCAATGAAAAGGGGAGGTGCACAATTAGACGTTATAGCAGTCCCTATACAAAATTTCAACATTCTATGGCTAATCATTTTTGACTCGTGAGAGTGCCCATTTTACGCATGATATGTAAAAGAAGGTGGATATACATGGGGAATGCAAATAAGTCTCTGCTGTTTAATAAAATATTGAGCCACCAGTAAATTATGGTTAATACTGTCTGAAGTAAAATGTCATATCGTAAGGCTGGACATTAGCTAACAACATAACCTTGAAACATTAATGATTTTGTATCAACATTATACATTTTTTCCATGCCAAAATGTCGAGTTTGAGCTGAATAAGCATCATTTGTAGAAACTGTTGATTTACTTCTTTAATTTGAAGAAATCTGCAGCCGAGGATGAACGAGACCAAATGTTGCACAATCAGTTTGGTGACAAGCTCACAGGGAGTACACAAAACGGATAAAACGAAAACTTGGCGTTCGAGTGTTAATTCGAGCTCAGACTTTGATGGCAAACACTCAAATGTACATCTTTGGTTGGTAAGGTCTCAACCTCGCAAACGTGCAATAAGTTAATTATCTAATCAAAGGCTGAATATTATCAACTAACTCCAACGTCCGCTGCATGTCGAGATTAGCATGAAACGCTTATGCTGTGTTCCGGCTGCCAGAACTTCGTGTCCCATAGAAGGGCGCTTCAAGTAGAATGAGCGCAGCAGAATAAATCTAGGAAGACAGGATAGAAAATGGCTAACAGAAAAACAACCGCTACCTTGATATTTGAAATCAGGGTAGTTTTTCCCTCTAATAGATAATTCCCCCCTAATAATTTAGATAATTAATTTTGTCGACGGCAACAACGATTCTCGCCACGAGATCTTCAGTTGAGTCTCGTACTCTGAAGATTTCATCTGCCCCCAGAAGAAAAGGTCCAATGTGTTGAGGTCCGGTGAGCTAGGAGGCCAAGCCACAGGTCCGATCCATGGTGCGGGATATGCGACATTCGAAAGGTTACGGACCCTGATGAGAAAATGTGCTGGGGCTCTCGGTCATAAAGCACAAGTCTCTCTGAATGGGGAGCGGAACAACCTGCAGTAAACTGGGAAGCACTTGTTCCAAGAAGATACAGTATGTTACACCGGTCAAACGGTCTGGCATGATGAAGGAGCCTAACAGGTAATCACCTAGGATACCTGCCCAAGTACTAGAAGCGATGACTTTCATTCCAGCGCACTTTGATGGCAAACACTCAAATGCACATCTTTGGTTCTCAAGATCTCAACCTCGGAAACGATTACAACAAATTAATTATCTAATGAATGGCTGAATATTATCAAATAACTCCAACTCAAGGTAGGTTTGATACCATCAAAGTAACAGTTTTCTCCCCTTCGCCATCTACTATCCTGCCCTCCTGGACTTACTGTGCTGCGCTCATTCTACTTGAAGCGCCCTTCTATCCGACACGAAGTTCTGATAGCCGGAACGCAGCATGAACATTCCATTCTAATCTCGGCATACAGCAGAACTTTTAAGTTAGTTGATCATAGTCAGTCCTTGGTTAGATAATTAATTTGTTGCAATCGTTTGCGAGGTTGAGACCTTGCGAACTAAAGATCTGCATTTGAGTATTTGCCACCAAAGTATGAGCTCGAAATAATACTCGAACGGCAAGTTTTCGGTTTTATCCGTTTTGTGCATTCTCTGTGAGATTTTCACTAAGCTGATTGCCCAACTTCTGGTCTCCTTCATTCGCTCTCCCAACACTGCTGTAAGTTCAGGTTCGAGTTCTAATATTCTTCTTTTCTGCCTCTCGGAGTGGAATGCGACCCTATATTCTATGGCAATTATTGCTCATCTGGATAAGTACTATTACCTCTCTTAATTTGTAAAAGAAATTTAGAATCACCCTGTATGCGTGCGAACAGACATCACGCCAAAACTAGTCGAAATTCATTCAGGGTTGGTTTAAAAAAACATTCCGTTGAAATCTGAAATTTTTCGCGATTACAATACTAGAAAATGTACTTTTAACAAGGAAGTAAAAATAAACATAATTTTAAAAAGTTGTAATTAAAGCTTTTCTTCAAAACTGCACGTAGGGTTACGTAAAAAATTCAAGGTTACGTAGGAATAATTGTAGTTTAATAGTTAATTACGTTAAACTTTACAAGCTCCTGTTTAAAATGTGAGTGAGAGTTAACATCCTGTTTCCTTAGTTTCACATGTGTAAACTGTATATTCAACATGTTGTGAAACTTCCAAGACCAAAGATTTGTATTGTGAGTCAAGTTTTTACTTAGTGATTTTACTTCGTTTATTTTTAACTAATTCTTGTTTTTTGTTTCTAGAAATCCAAAAGATGGAGCAAAAAGAGGTACTCATTTGAGTATGTTCATCTTTCTCCCATCGTGGTAAGAATTTCTTTTGCCAATCATTTAAATATTTAAATAATTAAAATCATTTGAATATTGTGGTCGAAAATAAAAAATTAAGCTGTGCAAAATCTTCGGAGTTTAAAAATGTCATCATCGAAAATATCGTGGTAAAAAGTAAAGTACCCACAAATCATCGCACACGCAAGCGTTTTTCAGGTTTTAAAAGCTGTAACTAAGTAACTAAGTTTAATTATAAAATAATCTTTTTTTATAAAGTTTTATTAATAATATTTATGAAAAATACAATCTAAAAATGCTTAGAAAGATAAATAACTGCATAAGGTTACCTCTATAAAAATTGCTTAGTTAACTATCAAATTATTTTCTTTCACATATGTTAATCTCATATTGCTTTATTGAAAATTATATTTTGTTTCCGTTTATTCTTAAAGTTTCCTTAACATTTTCATGTATGGCATGCAATCAGTTTTTTGGGTGTAGATGTGTTAGTTATGATGACAGTCAGATACATAAAATGTCAGTACGGGATTTGAAAAACGCATGTGTACGATGTTATCGTCATGCGATAAATTTTAGGTACTTTATTTTTTACCCCGACATTTTGGACGACAATGTTTTTAAACTACGAAGTTTTTCAACCGCTTTATTTTCGACCACAATGTTTTAGAATAGCGAGGTTTTCTCTTCGCTTTCTTTTCTCCCATGACATTTGCGAAAAAAAAAAGGGGGTTGGACAGTTCTATATCTCCAGTTCCACCGGGCCGATTCACAAACTTCAACTTGCGTTTTTTATGTCTCGAAAGCGCGACGTGAATTTCCATTTTGGCGCGTTTTCAAATTTGTCGTATTTTACATAAACGATAATAACGAAAATCTGGTTTACACGATTTGTTAAAATGGTTTGAAAGAATGAACGATGGACCGTTTTTCCTCTCGTAAAAAGTAAGGAAAGTAAATAGGTTACTATACATTAAGAATTCCGCCAAGTGAATTATTCTTGGCGCAACTGAAAAAAATCCGCCAAGATAAATGTTTAAATTTCTCCATAAATTTCTCACCAAAAATTACAAATTTTAAGAACGAGGCATAATTTGAGTCGTGGAATCCAAACGTGGAAAAAAAAAAAAAATTAATTGATTTCAGAAAAAGTCCGATTTTGTGTCAAAATACCTATGTTAGAATAATGCTATATATAAATCAAATGTATAAATGAAATGTATATCCTAAGTCGCGATCTTGAGACTAGAAAAACGCAAGTTTAAATCTGTCAATCGGCCCAGTAAAACGGGAGATACAAAAATGTTTCCCCCCCCCCTCACTGTATTAGGTCGTTTTCGCATTGTGTTGTTTTATCGGCGATGTTTTCGACTTTATGAATGTAGCCACCGCATTTTTAACGCATATAATCCGCTAATTGCACATGAACACCTCGAAACCCAAGTATTGAATTTCAAAATTGTTTTGTTTTATTTAATATTTTGTATTAACTGAATGAAGTTTTCTTTAACAAACCGGATGATTTGAAAAGTATCAGTGACAACACTGTTCGAAAGAAAACATTTTTAACTCAGGAGAACCAGACGTCTGCCATTCAGCAAAATGTCAGATATTTAATCTTTCAATTTTAATCCACGGATTCGTTTGCTGGGAAGCAATATGTTGCCACTACCTCGAATACTTATTACCTTCTTGCCATTCAATAAAACATAAGTTATTTAACTTATTTTAATCTTTCTTTCTAAAATAGCAAACCAAGCGATTAAAAAAAAAATAGACGGAGTTCATAATTTATTTTTTTTAATATTTTTTAATTTTTAATCCGATTGATTTAAATAAAAATTTCATGTGTACAACACATGACTTCCTTGTACGGAATATTAAATTATACGCATTTTTTCTTGCATTTCGTTTAAACTTATTGAATTAAATCTACTTCGCCGACAGCGCATTAACCACAATAGAATAAATGCATTGTTTAAAATTCACTCTATTTGTTTACCATAGCGACACTCTGGTGCTAGGTTCACTTAACAGTATTATATTTATTTCATATTATAACTCAGAATGCACAAAATTTATATCATTTAAAGAATTATCTAATCGTTGCCACATGTTCTATTCAAATACTATAATAAAGATGGAACGATGTACGAGTATAAAAGAAATTAAGCAAACAAAACAAACAAGAAACAGTTTTTCACAGACGATTGAGTATTTCTCATTCAATTCATTCAGTTCTCACTTCGCGACAAGGCAAAAATACATAAAAACTCAAAATATCTGTATTAAAAATTACGAAGTAAATCTTAAACACTTATTTCCTCGAAAAAACTCCAGAAAGGATTAAGCATGATTTAATTCGCAATAATTCGCTCTTTGTTGTTGCGAAGCTACGTTTCTCTAGATTGGCAACAAATCCACTACTCTGCTGTTTCAAATGTAAACAAGCAATGGCCGCCATCAAAAAAATTATTAGGCTTAGCGGCACTTAAACTACTTCAAAATTGTTGACAATTCTAAAAATATTGCATACAGATTTACTAAAGCATAAAAACCTTTACCGGAAGATAAGAACAACATAATTCAATCATTTTTAAAGCAAAAAATGTACTGTACAATTTACAAGCATATAAGAGTAAAGAAACTGAGATCACTGAGCCGGGTAACAGAGTGGATATATATAAATATATTTATATGCGTTTGGCGCAGCCGATTGCAACCAAAATACGAGTTGCACATCTACATGTTATAGTAGTCCTATATACAAAATTTCAACGTTCTGAGGCTACTCGTTTTTGAGTTATGCGAGACACGTACGTACATACGTTCGTACAGACGCCACGAAAAATTGTGTTCAGAATTCATTTTAAAGCAGTTTTATAATTTTTTTGGAGAAAAAAAGTCTTTTATTCTGCCCTTACGTACAGATATTACGCAAAAACATCGTTAAATTGCATTTGAAAGCGGTCAAAATGGATATTTTCGTTGAAATATGATACCCGAAACTTTTCGCGGTTACAATACTTCCTTTTTACTTCATACAAGGAAGTAAAAATGCATTTAAATCGCGAGATATCTAATTAAAATCATTAAATATTTTTAAAAAGTCATTGAGTCGTTATAATATAACTCATTATATGCTATAAGTCGTTATATACTTTTTTCTTTTTTACTTCTTTGTATGAAGTAAAAAGTAAGTATTGTAATCACGAAAAATTTCGGGTATCATATTTCAACGAAAATATTCATTTGACCGCTATCGAATGCAATTTAACGATGTTTTTGCGTGACATCTATGCCTAAGGACAGAATAAAGAATCCCTTTCCCCCCAAAAAAAATTATAAAACGGGTTTAAAACGAATTCTGAAGAGAATTTTTCATGACGTCTGTACGTAGGTACGTATGTATCTTCCATAACTGAAAACCGAGTAGCCTCAGAATGTTGACATTTTGTGTATAGGACTGCTACAACATGTAGATGTGCACCTCCCATTTTGGTTCCAATCGGCCGCACCAAAAGTATATATATATACACACACACTCTGTTACTCGGCTCAGTGAGCTCGGTTTCTTTATTCTTATATGCTTGTAAATTGTGCATTTTTGCTTTAAAAATGATTGAATTATGTTGTTCTTATCTTCCGGTTAAGGTTTTTATGCCTTTAGTAAATCTGCATGCAATATATTTTTAGAGTTATCAACAATTTAAAAGTTGTTTAAGTGCGGCTAAGCCTAATTACTTTTGCGATGTCGGCCATGTTTATTTACATTTGAAACTTGGCAAAATAGTGGATTTGTTGCCAATCTATGGAAACTAAGCGTGACAACAAATATGGCTCCTTCTTTCATTATTGTGAATTAAATCATGCTTAATCCATTCTGGAATCTATTCGAGGAAATAAGTATTTAAGATTTCCTTTGTTATTTTGAAATATTTTGAGTATTTTTGCCTTGTCGCGAAAAGAGAACTGAATTAATTGAATGAGAAATACTGAATCATCTGTGAAAATTTGTTTGTTTGCTTAATTTCTTTTATACATCGTTTTAGACTTATTATAGTATTTGAATAGAACATATGTGAACCTAGCGCCAGTGTCGCTATGGTGAGTAAATATAGTGAATTTTAAGGAGTGCATTTATTCAGTTGTGGTTTATGCGCTATCGACGAAGTAGATTTAATTCAACTCAATAAGTTTAAATGAAATGCAAGAAAAAATGCGTATAATTTAATATTCCGTACAAGGAAGTCATGTGGTGTACACATAAGATTTTTAGAAAATCTATTTTGGAAGCTGGCCGAGCAAGCGGCTGTAGTAGAAGTATCTAATGTACTTTTATGCTTCTTCGTTATGCCTAGTATAAATACGTATATTCTATTTCAGATCCACTTTAGCTTCAGCCCACGTGGACCCTCCTCAAAAGGCGACATGGTGGACTTGCTGTTGAATTCCGTTGGAGCCACTCTCTCTGAAGTCAAGGACGTCGAAATAAGGTCTTTATCGTTTGAATTTTAGTCACATGAAAATTCTTAAATTTTATTCAACAAGCTTTTAAGAAATCGTACGGAAAGATTTTTAACTGCGCAAATTCGTGAGAGAATTCGAAACGAGTATTAACTAAACGCAGAAACCAAACTACAAATTTAATAAATAAATTAATTATATTAATTGTAGCGATTCCAGCTTTAGTAATTCTAGTTATTCAAAAAATGCGAAAGAAAGAAAGAAGAAAGTACTTCTGTTCTAAATTTGACAAAATTATTTCAGTAGGAGCCATTTAATGTGGTCCCGTTTGTCCACCACTATTTTGATAACAAACATTAAACAGTCATGAAACATGTCCATCGAAACTGCAATTGAATTTAACTGCGTTAATATATACTAGCGAAAGTAGACTCGATGGCAGTGAAGTTAGATTGAAAGTAATGCATCTAACAACAGAGAGAACGACACCGCTGTAATCCTTCTCTAATAACGATCCAAAAAATACGATTCAGAGTCATACATTTTTTCGTCTGATGCGATATGGAACCCACAGAAAACATTTCGATAGAAAAATAAACTAATTCTCTCTCATTTATCACCAACAATGACACGCAGTTTTTAATGATTTTCGTCTTTCTAATCAAATGCGAGTAAAAGCTCAAATTCCATCCAATATTCCACCTATATACAATTTTAGTCGATTAAATTTGGCAAAAAATCGATCATAATTGATCAGAAATCGATCACGCGAACAAACGCACTCACAAGCAGACATTCTTCTTCATATATATAGCTTTTGTAAAACTTCTGAATTTTTTATTAACCAAGTGTACGAGTTGAAAGCGAGCAGTAGCAACACTTTTCGAAACAAAGCATTTTTCTTTCCAACGTGCGACTGTTGCCATTCGGAAAAATGAGTGTGAAAAATCGGAATTTTAAATTAATATTTTAATTAATATTATAATAGGAGTTTAAAATTAATATTCTCGGCTGATTAAAATCGTACGAAGATGGGAATAGTCCAAATGGCTTCCCACGAATTTCTGGAATCGGAAATAATATATTTAATCTTTGGCGATGCTATTTTTATTTCATCGTAAAACTTAGAAATTTTTTATTAACAGTTTCTAGAATTTGAAAAAGATCAATTGCAACAACTTTCGAAATAATAACATTTATTTTATCTTATTTTAATTCTAAATATTGCACACATAACATGTTCATTATATTTATCACTTGCTGAAATATCTTTCAAATTCTTTAGCATCTTTTAACTGAGTTTCGATTTGTGAATTCAACATTTTAACGTGTTTTCACTTTCACGAATTGTTTCATCCATTTCCTGCAATTCTCCAATGTTTATGTTTTCGATATTTCTTGATAACAAATTTTCTCTATTTTTGTAATTAATTTCGTAACGCTACTGTTACGAAATTTTGTAATTAATTTCGTTCATTCGTACATTTCTGTTTCAATTTTTCTAAAGCTTCCGTGTTTAAAATTGAGAAATTCGCAATGCTGAAACTCAGGTTTTCTTCAAATTTTCAAAGAGAAAAGAAATTGCTTATCGTCTGCTAATCTAATTCCAGATTATGTCGCAAGATTCTATTTGGGAAAGCTTTTGATTTCGATGTCCAATTCAAAATCGAATCATAACTTAAGTCTTAATGACTATTTATTTACGCACATCTGTTATTTTACAATATTTACATAATTCAAGATTAATTTTAAATCAAAAGATCAGGATTATCCCCCTTCGAAATCAAATTCTATTTAAGAGAAGCCGAGTTATCGACCGCTCACTTCAAAGTTTTATTTTTTTTGACTCCCTGTTGCCACTGGCAGAAGCGAAACTTTCGTTCGTTTCGCGTTCGAGTTGTAACAGTGATGAAACAATGGTATCTAGAGCCATCCACTTTTGAATAACGTAATCCTCCTGCGAATATGGGCATCTGGAAGCCCAAAATTGGAATTTATTTTATTACTGATTTCATATTTTGTAAAACATTAACGAATTCTTGATTAGCAAACTCAAAGATTTCCAAGCGAGCAATGGCAACAGTGTACAGGGAAAAAAAAAGGCTTCTTATCTTCAATGCGTGAGACTGTGTATCGGAAATTCTAAAGATAAGCTCATTTTAAAATTATTTTGATGTATTGCTGTTGAATTGAATTTTATGGTTTAAGTGCAAAGAACATTTAATAAATAAAGGTAACACACAAAAATTTTTTAAAAAATTCCTTTGAGCGTAATGTAAAATCTGAAAGCTTTCAGATTTTTTTTTTATATTATAGTTTAATTTTTGTTGTCTTTGTTCACAATATCCACAAACAATTAGCGTGCAGGGGACTCTGGGGAAAATCGTAAATTAAATGTGAATTTGTGTTTGCTTGATGGGTTGGTTTTTGTATTAAGCTGGCATAAAGTTCAACAGTTTGAAGGGAGAGGTTCGGCGCGATCTTCGCACTTAGCTTGCGCAAGTCTTTGTTGCTAAGACAAAAACAATCACAGCCACTAATTGGAGCAATCCATTTTAAAATTTAAGGGAGCTCGTTCTCTAAACGCACTGAGAAAGGAGAAAATAACGCGAATATTTTTTATATTTTAAAAACTTGGTCTAAAAAGTTGAGGGGAAGAGTGAATATGCTGAGAAAGAAGCTAGTTGTAATATTTCTTGTGAACGGGGTCATCGTTAGTTGATTTTCTTACCATCTTTCTTTCCGCTCTAGGCTGGCCTTTTTCGAACGTCGGGGGTTTTCCGCTCATCCACAGGATTTACTGACAGACGTTCGAAGACACTACAGGTCTCAAGTTATCCAGCAAATCTACGTCTTAGTTTTAGGTTTAGACATCTTGGGCAATCCCTTCGGTTTGCTCAAAGACTTCACCAGAGGCCTCGGAGACTTCTTCTATGAGCCGTATTTGGTAAATAATTTTTCATTTTGCCCTCCACTTTAAACGTATATATAACTTAAATATAACGTATATATAAACATCTACTTGGTTTACTGTAGGGATCCGTCAAAGGACCCGATGAATTTGCAGAAAGTTTAGCAAGAGGTGCCCAGAGTCTACTGGGACACGTCATCGGTAAGTGGTATTAACATATTTGCGTAGTAATTTAGTTAGTGGTGCTCGCTAAAAGGCAAAATAAGTCAGAATTAAATCTGAGCTAAATAACAATTATTGGAAGTTCTAATGCAACAAGAATGTGGGTTATATTCATGAACTTTCATTTTTCATCAATATAAGGAGCCAGCTTCTAGACTTCCTTCCTCGTTGTTATTGCCGAAGCACAGGATTCTCTTTCGTTATTTCGCAACTTCGCCAACTGAAGAGTAAGGTTCTGTATTTGAACCTTCGAAACCAGTCCCGCAAATGTATGTATACTATGCTGATTTTTAGAATTACACTGAATATTGCACTGATTCTTTTTGCCTTAGCTCCTCCAATTATAAGTATTAATTAGTAATGCAATGACAGCCTTTTCATTCATATCAATGTTGCCAATGTTTCTAAATTTTCATCATTTTTGCGGATGAAATAATATTGTTTCGATTATTACACGAAGTATTATGTTTATTTTTTACTATGTATTCCAAATAAAGTTAAATCCTTTATTAAGGATAATTAACTCTTTTCATTGAATTCATATGTTATTCGTTGTGAAATAATAAGATCTAGATATTGGAAATTATACAGTAGTATCAGAATCCCAAGATTCTGTGTGTTTTAATGACAAATCAATCGCATATGATTGGTAAAACACTGCAGCACTCATAGCACTAATGACAAATGACACTAATGACAAATCAATCGAATATGATTGGTAAAACACTGCAGCACTCATAGCACTAATGACAAATCAATGGCATATGATTGATAAAACACTGTAACACTCATAGCACTAATGATAAATGACACTAATGACAAATCAGTCGCATATGATTGGTAATACACTGCAGCATTCATAGCACTAATGACAAATCAATCGCATATGTTTGGTAAAACACTGCAGCAATCATAGCACTAATGACAAATCAATCGCATATGATTGGTAAAACGTTGCAGCACTCATAGCCGTGCGCACACACATACGCACAAAAACACAAAAAAAGAAGTTGTAAAAAAGTAGTTTCAACGTTATAGGAGCTATAACTTATTATGGAGTTGGAGTTTGTAGCCTATTTTAATAAAGAAATTCCAAAGAGCTCTAGGAACTTCTGAAAAGTGTTACTCCTTCTGTCTCAAATTAGTTGCTACATTTTAATACTTTTGGACTGATGATTTTATGAAATCGTTTGAATATTTTTCAGAAATTTCCCATTTACTTACCAAGCATTCCCTCCTTAAATCAGTACCAAATTAGTGTAAACAATCCAGGGATAGCACAACCAAAGCACGCCCAATTTTGTAAGGACACTTTCACCAGTAATCGCATAAAACTATCTTCTAGCTAATGAGTTGAGAATTCTTCCCTTAGAAAGTCCTCTACGAAGGCATCTCAGGCAGACAGCTGTCGAGGCTTTCCCTCAATCACATAAACATGATCTTTCTGATATGCTAGTGGTAGAGCCCTTACAAAATGGAGCGTGGCTTAACAGCATGCGAACCCTGTAAATTTGTTTCGAAAATATTATCCCAAAATAAGTACTACATCAGTGGAAACTAAAAACTGCGAATGAAAATACCAAGTTGTAATAATTTTAATCGCAAATAAAACAATTTTAATTGATATATAATTTTACTGGTGTGCCAATCTACTAAACTGCATCGAAACTTATTTATGAGTACACCTACTTGAAATGGTGTCCGCCGATAACATCGCGGCAAAAACGTCGCGGACGAAAACGTCGTGGAGAAAACAACGCAAGACGAAAACATCGTGCTACAAAACATCGTGGGAGAAAACATCGCAAAGCGAAAACATCGCAGTCCTAAAACATCGTGGTACAAAACATCGTCGTCAAAAATAAAGCGGTTCAAAAACTTCGCAGTTTATAAACATCGTCGTCGAAAATATCGTGGTAAAAAATAAAGTATCTACAAATCATCGCATGACGATAACATCGCAGACATGCTTTAATAACTGTAAATGAATATTCCCATAAAGATTTGTGAGCGCAAAATGTAAAGAAGGATAATTTTTACTTTCACATTTTTTATTAACTAATAATTTTTTTCTGAAAAAGTAAGAAGGAAACTTAAGCATAGAAAATTAAATGCAACTTATAGATTATACTTTTCATGAAAAATTACCAGTAAAAACTTTATAAAAATTGATTTATTAATGGCCTTTGTTAGTTAACTATGTCAGTTTAAAATTCTATTAATTGCTATAAGTTGCATTAATTTGCTATGCTTAAGTTTCCTTCTTACTTTTTCAGAAAAAATTTATTAGTTAATAAAAAAATATGAAAGTAAAAATTATCCTTCTTTCCATTTTGCGTTCACAAATCATTATGCGAATATCCATTTACAGTTATTAACGCATGTTTGCGAAAAGCATGTCTGCGATGTTATCGTCATGCGATGATTTGTAGATACTTTATTTTTTACCACGATATTTTCGACGACGATGTTTTTAAATTGCGAAGTTTTTGAACCGCTTTATTTTCGACGACGATGTTTTGTACCACGATGTTTTAGGACTGCGATGTTTTCTCTTTGCGATGTTCTCTCCCACGATGTTTTGTAGCACGACGTTTTCGCCTTGCGTTGTTTTCTCCGCGACGTTTTCGTCCGCGATGTTTTCGGCTGTAACCACTTGAAATGTACCAACTAATTTGGGACAAAATTTTTTACCTAAATATAGCAACTAATTTGGGACGAATTATTAACTAATTTAATATGTAACTTGAAACATATAAATAAGTACTTTTATAGAATTCTTTAATTAGGAAAATGCAAAATTACGAACTGTCCACAATGTCTTTACTGCAAAAGTTTATTTATTACGTTTCTGTAAATTATGCAGCAATGGAATTTAGCTAATTTTATATAAATCTGATTACAAACATAACAACACATTTTCACGGCGTCTTAGTTTGTTTACGATCGAAAAATTCATTTTTTACTTTTCTGTAAATTATACAACAATGAAACATAAATCCAACTAGAAACATAAATAGGCAATTTCATTTCACAGCATTTTAATTAGGGAAATGAAAATTTGTTTCTGAATTGTTCATAGCGTCTTTAATGCAAAAGTTCATTTATTACGTTTCTGGAAAATATTTGACCGATCTGTATCCCTAATCATAATACTCAGCGGAAATACTTAATACAGTAAAAATACAGTAAAAAAAAAAGTAATCCGGACTCGTCGGGACTTCGGCAATTCCGGATTAGGGGTTTTATTATATATTATAATTTATATAATATTATTATAGCTACCTAATTATAGCTCATCAATTTAAATGTGGTGAGATGGCATGCAGAAATTATACAATTAAAAATATGAAACCGTAATTTATGAAATAAAGAGCAATTACGATCTAAAGGGTAGCAAATTTTACCAAAAAAAAAAAAAACCTTAATATTTATTTGTTTATTTTATTAAACATTTCTTTCAACGCGCGCATGCTTAAAGCATACATTACGCGTATGCTTGCAATACATTGCATGCTTTACGCGCTGTATGCTTTACGCGCATGCGTAAAGTTTGTGGCTTTGAGGTCCGGATTATAGATAATTTCGGATAATGGACGTCCGGATTACAGGCTTTGTACTGTACTCCTTTACTGCCTGGAAGAAACAATGTAAGATTAAAAAGTAGGCGAAAAAGAACCCTTGACATTTGTTTGACATAGATGTTTTCAAGGAGTATTTTTCCCTAAAGAAATATATTCCTTGAAAACATCTATATCGCACAAATGTCAAGGGATAAGAAAAAATATTTCTTGAAAACATCTATATCAGACAAATGACAAGGAATAGAATATATTTTCTTAGGAAAAAATATTCTAAAGACTTCGAAGGAAGAGGTATTAATGTCTAATACCCTCAAAGAAAGCCTATAACCAAATTAAGTGTTTTTAGTCCGAAGGGGCAATTTGCCCAGAAATATATTAATATTGTTTTCGCATTTTGCACTGTTTTACTATAAATGTCGATTCACTTTTCAAATTGTTGACACCAAATATTATTGCTCTGTATTTATTATATTTGAAGAAATTAAATAACTAAGAATCGGCATAAATGTATGTATGTTTTTCGCATTGTGGTAAAACAACGGTACCTAGAGCCAGCTTTGAAAACGGCATCTGGAAGCCCAAATTTGGAATTAGTTTTATTATCGATTTCATATTTTGTAAAAACTTTAACGAATTTTTCATTAACAAACTCAACGATTTCAAAGCGACAATGGCAGCACTGTACGGGAAAAAAAAAAAAAAAAAAGAAAAAAAGAAACTTTTTATCCCCAGGGCGCGAGTCTTTGTATCGGAAATTCTAAAGTTATGCTCATTTTAAAATTATTTTTCGATATTGCTGTTAAACTGAATTTTATAGTTTATGTGCGAAGAACGTGATAGTTGATAAGGTAACACGCAAAACGTTAAAAAAAAAAAAAAACCTTTGGGCATAATGTAGCTTTCAGATTTAAATTTTTTACCGCTTATTTTAAATGGTTGGCTTAAATCAAAACTAAGATATTTGGCGAACGGCTGTTCAATAACATTTGAACTATATCATTAACGTAGCATATTACTAAAATGTACTTGTTCTTTAAAGTCCTTGATCTGTTCTAAAAATAGTACCGCAGAAGTTTCAGAAATGAAGTACAATTTAAAGCTACTTAACATTTCTATGCATATAAAAAAGTAAAACTGTTTAAAATGCATATTGTTTAACGCTTCCTGTTTTATTTGGAATAATATTTCAAAAATAAAACTCGTGTTGGTTACGACCCAAGCAATACTTAACGGGATAAAGAGCCGTAGTTTGATAATGCATTCAGTTTTCGTCGTTTTAATAAAATCCATTATGATACTTATGCTGGTAATTATAAACTGCATTTACGTATACAGAAGTGCGATTAATACACTAATATCACAATATATGCTTTTTATGCTCCGACAAGTTTTGTCAAGATGCTAATTTTTAGTTCATATACAAGTCGTAAATTCCCTAGCCAGATTCCATTTTTGTATAAATAGATGCATAGAGGACAAAATGGAACAGTTAATTATATTTTTTATTCTTTTACAAAATTTAATTCTTTTAGATGTAATTTTTAACGGTAAACGATATTCTGCTAAGTTATAATATAAAAATTATTACTAATAATAATTTATATCCTAATTTATATCACTCAAAACAGAATTGGAAAACTCATTCAAATCATATTTAATCAAAACATTTTACGCAGTTTTGGGAAAAAGGAATTTTGGGCTTTGTTTGATTTTTAACGGTGAATTCAATCATTAAAACATTTTTACCGTGTTTCCTCATTCGTATAACATTAGCAAAATAATTTACTGAATAATTCTTAGATGTAATAGTATTCTTGTTTATCTTTTGTTATATGACTAAAAATAAATAAAAAAGCGGCTGGTATTCAATATTTATTTTTATTTAATTACAAATACTTGGCTATTGGTACTTATGACATAGTCTTTCCATATTATCACTTTTCTATTAGGATTTGAAATTATGTTAACGACCTAATAGAATTCCGAAAATCCTATGATTGCATAAAACTGCGAGAAGTGCTAATAATGACGAATTTAAAATGAAAATAGAAATTTATTTAAATAGACTACAATAGAATATAAATTTATTTAAATTGACTATGATTATTCTTATATTCTATGTCATTTCAGTACTATAATTTCAGTTATTAGCTTAAATACTGCAATTTAGTCATATAATTTGTAAGTGGAAGTCCCACGATTTTAAATTTATGCATAAACGAGCAAATACATTTTGAAAGTTAAAAAATATATATATATTACAATTCGTTTAACTGAAACCGTAAGAACCAAAAGGGATATTTGTGCGTGTCTGCTTTATGCATTTAATGTATAAAATGCGGAAAAGTGAGAATATCCATCCAACACAGAGAAATAATTCTTTCTAGTCTGTGGTAAGATTAAACTTCCGTTTAAATTCGAAACGCGATCTCTCAAATCAACGAAGGAATACATTTTTGGCTTTAAATTCCACATTAGTAGCAACTGCATAATAGCTAAACTTACCAAAACATTTGTAGAAAACCGCCAAAATTCTAGAAATTGCTATAAAATCCCGAAAAATATTAGGAAGATTATTGCTTGCCAATTCCATGCTGAAAAGATCAAGCGTTTACGAGGATGAGCTCGACTGTTAACGAACAACTTGTGTAAAAAAATTCAATGCTAAAATATAAATACGTATGCCAAATTTTCCAAAAATTCCTGATAATATTGTACTCTCATCGCAAATATATATGGACTTATAATGTGATGAAAACTGAGTCGGTGAAAGAATGGATTAAAATTTAATTTCCCAAAATAAATTGGCCTACTAAAACTAAATAAAGTAGATAAGTAAATAGTAAAAAAAAATTGTGTAACAAAATAAATAATGATCTTTCTTAAAATACTGCCCAATAAAACATGTCGAATAATTGAAAATTTACAAGCTTGGAAGCTAAAATTCTAAAAAGATTTCGGAAAATTCGGACGTCACATATTAAAAGAAACAAGTCTACAGGCTACAAGTACATAGAAAGACATGGAGGTAGGAAGTAAGAAGGAGTCGCCCTAAACAAGTTTCTCCGTACCCTGCTCTGAAGCACCGGCGATCCCTACGTGGTGACCAAAACATTGGGTCATTTACCATTGAGTTCTATGGGATTTGACGCGTTCGGGTGTAAATATTTTGTAATTACGTCGCAAATATACATATAAATGTATATATTTTCTTTTTCTACAACACTTCAGAGTCCTAAGTATGTGAAAACAACATATTTTTAAACAACATTTCATTCTGAACGGAATTAAATGCTATACTTTTCACAGGACAGTTTTCTCAGAATGGTTTAATTTGAATGAAATATTTTCACAAGTTTTCGTTAATTACATTAGAAAAAAAAATTAAGGTAATTCGATTTTATTCGGTTAAGGTACAAAAATTAAAATCAAAGTTTATTGTATTATTAATATTAAAATTATGCATTATTTCTTTTCTATTTATAGAGCTTCTTCCTAAAATACTTTCTTTCTTTTCTAAAATACTTTTTTCTAAAATACTTTTTGACTTTCTCTGAACATTTCTGAAAGGGAATAAAATAAGTTTTTTTTTTTGGAAGTATTATTTAAAACTTGTAACTGAGCTATTATAAAATGTAAAGGGAATAATTCTTTTAATTATACTTATCAGATTTTTTTTTTTTACCCTTCATTTCAACAATACATATTCCAAAACTCTTTATTACGTTCTTAAGTGCGCATCTCATAGCATTTGCTTTTAACAGATTGCTTTCCAATACGAACAATTCTTGCTTAAATAGTTTTATAACGTATTTGTCAACAGGATTTCAATTTATGTTTACAATTCAATATTAAGGTTATTATATATTTAGATAACATTTATAATCATTATAAATTAGATACATTTAATCATTAGATTTCTTCACAGTACTATCACAGTTGTTTATAAGTGAATAAATTCTTCATTTCAAATACATTTATAAATAATTTAATGAATATTTAAGTATTTTGTCAAAGGCAGATACATGCTTTTTGCAAGCACATGTATAAATACCCATACATATTTCCTATTTATCATTTCCGGCATGTGCAAATCTTTAATTTCTGTGCATTCACTATATTTTTCGTGTAAAGTAATTTACTCTAATTTAGCATACACCCGAAAGTTTTACATAAAAAATATATATGAATATAATTTGAATGAAAATTATAAGTATTATTTTTAATATCCACTCAGAGGTCAGTTTTTCTTCAAAATTCCCCCACAATGGCATCTCTCTCTTTAGGCAGACAGCCCTTGCATGCGTTACTCTATTTAATAAAAACTTAATCTGACCTATGTGCCTAATTACAAATATTTTAACATACATAATTTTATATTTACATTTAGCCATCAAGTTTCAAACTTTTCAAATCTTCTAGAAAATAAATTTTGGCAGATCTCTTTTAGCAATTTTCTTAAAATCTATATTTTTGTAGTGCAACAGCTTAGAATTTTATAAAACAAATTCATAATCAAAATCGCTGTTGTTAGTTATCGAAAAATAACCAAGATGTGATTTTTGCGTAAATTTCAGTAAACTATACAAATTGCTATTATCCATCACACTATGAATGTTTCTTTCATGCGAGAGTGTCCCTTTTTCGATTTCTATGGAACTGTCGTGTGTCGAAATACTATCAGAATTTTGTCAAGCGAGCTTCTGAATGTAAACAAAAAACACCCCGTCTGGTGACCCAAGCTTCAAAGCAGTGCTTCACTTCTAGCGCGGAATGGCCCCTCCTCCCTTTCCTACCTCCATGTAGAAAGAGGAGGGAGACGAAACTAAACGCAAAAAGTACTTCTTGCCATTCAATAGCGGGGAGGCAATTTTATGGCTTATCCATCACCTCCATGCATCACACTAAGGGGAAGCAAACATACTGCCTTAGGCTGGGCCATCTTAGAGAGATTTCAGAAAACGAAAGCGATTTTTTGGAGGGGTTTGTTGACTGACAACACGGTCATTTTCGTTCCGAGGGGCGGGCTCGTTAATGGGTTAAGACATAAACACTTAGTTGGCGATATTTTTCTGTAAACTGGCAATTTTTATAATGCATTTTAAACTCGTTTGGCGAATTCTTTCATCTTGATCCTGTTCACCGAGCTGTTGATCCTAATAAGCGATATATTTCCCATATTTTCGTATACAAACGGACAAAGCAGCCTGGATGGCAGTTTTCAAGATCTGTTAATGGCAGTTATCGAGATCTATTAATCCCAACATGTCTGATGTGTCATGTATTCCTTTTAATAATGAATATTTCTTCTTCAGGAGGATCTGCCGGAGCCATTTCCCTAGTCACCGGATCTATTGGACAAACGCTATCGGTCCTTACGTTTGATGACGATTATAGAAAGGTATGTATACCATGTGTCTGCTTATGTCTAAATGTTTGTATTTGTCCTTTTTCTTCACTTTTATGGTTTTAATTTTTATTATCATATTGTAGAAAAATTAGGTATTTTTTTTTGGAAGCAGGCAAGATGAAAAATGAGCAATCGCCTTCGCCGGGAATCGAACCACGGACCTCTGCAATACCGGCCCAGTGTGCAAACAATTACACCACAAAGGGTCGCCAAGAAGGTGGGAGATATATCTTATAATACACTCTTAGACCAAAAAAAAAAAAAAAAAAACGACGCACCAAGAAGGAGTTATCCGAATGGGACGAAAATCGGTAGAAGTGATGCACATGTACAGAAAAACAAGTGATTACAGTTTGGGGAAAATTGTATGATTTATTGAAGTGATACAGCTTCACAAAGTGAAGAAGTCAGTAACGCGTTTGTCCATTTCTGGCTCTTAAGCAAGCAGTTATTTGGCTTGGCATCGATTGATAGAGGTTACGGATGTCCTCCTGAGGGATATTGTGCCAAATTCTGTCCAACTGGCACGTTAGATCGTCAACATCCCAAGCTGGTTGGAAGGCCCTGCCCATAATGCTCTAAACGTGCTCAATAGGAGAGAGATCCGGCGACCTTGCTGGCCAAGGTAATGTTTGGCAAGCAGTAGAAACATGCGAAGTGTGGGGGTGGGCATTATCTTGCTGAAATGTAAGCCCAGGGTGGCGTGACATGAAGGGCAACACAACGGGCCTTAGAACTTCGTCGACGTACCACTGTGCTGTAAGGTTGCGACGGATGACAACCAAAGGGGTCCTACTATGAAATGAAATGGCACCCCAGACCATCAGTTCTGGTTGTCGGCTTGTCTACCGGAAGACAGGTTGGTATCACACCGCTGTCCGGGACGTCGCCAGACTCGCCTTGGCTGGTCATCGGGGCTCATCACTGAAGACTATTCTACTCCAGCCTGTTATATTCCAATGCGAATGAGCCCGACACCCCTGCAAAAGGTATTCACGTTGTACAGGGGTCAATGGTAGTCAGCGCAAGGGGCGCCGTGACCTCAGCTCCCTTTCTGTGAGCCGTCTATGAATGGTCCTTGCGGTCACTGAAGCACTAGTTGCACGTACAATCGATGATAATGATGCATCTGGAGCTGTGAGTGCTTATCTGACGATTGCTTGGTCTTCACATTCTGTCGTTTTTCTAGACCTACCGCTTCCTTCTTGACGCTGTGTGCGGCCATGGCTCATCCATTCCTGCCAACATCGTCTAATCGTGGCATCGCTCCTGCTCAAATGTCGAGCTATTCGCCGATAAGACCAACCGGGTTTTTTGAGCTACACGACCTCTCTCATATTCTGACATCTGCGCATATCGTTCGCGCACCTGTATGCGAGGCATAGTTACTGTCATCACGGAATGAAATTCCTGAAGAATTTATGACCTGCAATCGTAATTTTTTCTCTTAAATATCCTGCCAGTTGCGCAGATCAGATGCGCTGTAGCGACAACCGTTCCTTCATTGGCAGCCAAAATGTAAAATTTTGCATTTTCCGTCGAAACCTGCATGCATATCAATTTGTGTCCAATTTGCTTTATATCTTCTAGGTGCGTCTTTTTTTTTTTTTTTTTTTTTTTTTTTTTTTTTTTTTTTTTTTTGTCTAAGAGTGTATGATTATTTTCATTTAGTTATTTTAGTTTTCAGATATTGTCCTTTGTTGAATTGGGCGTGGCTTGTTATGAGCATGAGACCAACTTGTTTGGTGAGGTGGGTCGGGGCTGCGCCCACTACTACTACTACTGCTACTACTACTACCATTTTGGTTTAGTCCATTGTTTCCTCAACTTTCACCTTGCACTTCCTAAGTAATTGTTATCAACAGAGGTTTTTCACCTGACATGACTCAACAAGCAGTTAAAAATTTCTCATGTCGACACATTAAAAAAACTTTTTTGTATTAGAAAACTAGCCGCTAAGCGGCCAACCTTCGTCTGGCTTTTAGATGTACCGGAAAATGCCTAAAGGGAACACCAAACATTAAATTTAAACACTGTACAATTTTACTCTACAGGAAAAAAAAAAAAAAACCCACAAATTTCTATAAAATGCATTATATATAAAAAGGTCGCCCAGTGATTAGCATCGCTGACGGCCGTGCCAAAGTGCCCTGGTTCGTCAATTCTGCTGACAATGCACTAGCGAAGTAAAGCACTGCGGTTTTACATAATTTCTGAGTAAGCTATTCGTACGAATTGAAATAATTCTTGCATTTAAACTTGTATTCCAAATTAAGATTTAACTTGAAATTAATGTAGATAATTACTGAGAGAATTATATTTTTGTAGCTCAGTTTACGTGAGATGAGAGGCCTTGGATAAGATTAAATATAATTTGAAAATATAACGCTGATTTTTGTTGTTTGACTTTACTAGTCATTGAATTAGCTTGACTAGTTTATCTATGTCACAGAGTATGTACTGCCCCTTTTAGACAGATTTACAAACTAATTTTGGGTAAAATAATCTCCAGGAAGTGGAAGACAAATTATTTTTCTATTGATTTTGTTAAAGGAAATAACTTCCGTAATTAATTTTTATCGTGAATATAACACACTAATAATTCATATTTAAAATAATTAAACTTCTTTTGAATTCTCTTTTATTTATTTTTTTATTTATTTTATTTTATTTTTTATTTTTTATTTATTTATTTATTAATTTTTTTCTGGGACAGCATATGTAAACAAAATTTGGAAATGGCCCTTAAACATGAAGTAAAAACATCGCTTCCCCACATTGCATTGTCATCGAGATACACTGCATATACGAAATTTCTACGCCATAGCCTATCAGGAAGTAGTTTAAAAATCTCTGACATAATTCCACCTATAGTGAATGAATTAAATCAGAGTTCCTTAAACTGTGCATCGCGACCCTCAAGGGTGTCGCAGGACCTGCAGCAGGGGATCGCCAAAAATTTTTAGTTGTTTTGATATTTCATTAACTTATTATAATAATTTTACAATTACCTAATATTTTTACGCAATATATCTAAAAATATATAAAGATAAGACAATACAGACAAAGAAAACAACGAAAACGTTTCGACGCGTTCTTTTTATAATAGTGTTACATTATTTTGTTCCTTCACGTTCGTACGGGGTTCGTAGATTTGGAGTGAATAATCACGACACTTGGTGAAGTATCGAAACACACTTTATTTACCAATATCGTCAGGACAGCTCCAAAACACGTTTTACAGTCGTCATGAACACGCTGACACGATCAGCGACACAGCCTTCAGGTTATCAGGCTATCACGGTGGAGATAGCTTTACTGCAAAGCACCCAAGTACAGCTCCCGACTCTGCTTGGTCGTTCTCGGAACTTCACGTACTCTCAAGACTCTCCACGCGACAACTCGCGATGTACTCGACGACACACAGAGCACAGCTCCCGACTCTTCGGTTCAGTCGTTCCCGGAGCTCAACACGCTCTCTCGACGATTCACTAACCGCGATACACTTCGAAACTCTTTCGGTGCACTCGACGACCCACTCGGCACTCGCTGCCCGGCTGTCAACTCGATCGACTCCGCAGGGATTGACTCGCTAGAGGAGACACCAACTCGATACTAACTAACGCTTCGATACTAAATAACTTCATTTTTCATTCTTCCTCAGATAGTTTATTAGCTACTTTTTTCATCCTTTGATTCTTCAGAAGCCACTTCTCTCATATCCACATCGTCTTTTATGGCTGTTTCTTTTGTAAACTCCACTTTTACCTGTTGGAGTTGCTCTCGTACCTTTTCGTGGCCAACATTTATTTCTTTTCGCCGGGCTTTCTTCTCTTCCAGTCCGGCTTTCATCTCTTTCAGTGCAGCTTTGATTTCAGCTTTCATCTCTTCCTGTCTGGCTTTCAACTCGGCTAAAAGGTCCATCAAAGACTTCATTTCTTCCGTCATGGCTTTCCTCTGCAGGCGGGTCACTGGCATTCACTCGCAAATCACACTTCTGACACCAGTTGTTGCGTTTTTCTTTTCTGACACCAGTTGTTACGTTATTTTCTTCCTTCACGTTCGTACGAGGTTCGTGTGGATTTGGAGTGAATAACGACGACACTTGATCAAGTATCGAAACACACTTTATTGGCCGGTGTTAATCAGAACAGCTTCAAAGTCACGTTTTACAGTCGTCGAAGAACTACTATAAACACGCTGAAACGATCAGCGACACAGCCTTCACACTGTCAGGCAATAACGGTGGAAACAGCTTCACTGCAAAGCACCAGAGTACAGCTTCCGACTCTGCTTGGTCGTTCTCGGAACTCCACGTACTCTCGAGACTCTCCACGCTACAACTCGCGATGCACTCGACGATACACAAGAGTATAGCTCTCGACTCAGCACAGTCTAAGACAAAACTCGATGATGCACTCATTCGCGATACACTAAAAGACTCTCTTGATGCACTCGACGACAAACTCGGCGCTAGACTTCGAGACACTCCTCAAGGACGGACTATCAGCTCGCTAGACGAGACACACACTCGATACTAACTCTCCGCGTACCAGCAGGGTTTATATAGCTTTCGGCTGGTGTTCGAAAACATTTTGGACTAAACCGGTAAGAATTCGTTCCAGAAGGTTCTCCATCATGACATATTGCCTATTTTGTCACCAAATGGGCGATTTCTCGCCAAATGTGGCAACTTTGCCTTCCCTTGCCATTTATGGCAACCCTAAAACTGCTTTGTGGGGAAGCCATCTCACCGCGCCTTGACTTCGTAACAATATAAACGTTGATTTGCCTTGCTTTGCACGCGACGCTGTCATTTCGTCTGTTACTTATTTAAAATTTTCACATTGTTCTATGTCTTAAAATTAGAAATTAATGACCTAAAACTGCAGTAGTATATTACACTACAAGTGAAAAAATTGACAGTTTCACTCACGCGTGTGTCGGATTTGCGCAATACTTATGGGGTGCCACAAAAGTTTCGTAAATATTATGGGGTCCTGGGGGTCGCGAAAAACCTAAGTGATAAAAAGGGGTCGGGACTGAAAAAAACGTTTAAGAAACCCTGAATTAAATAAAAGCTTATATGGTATTTCTGCCGCTTTCTTAGCGAGCCTTCGTGGTGTAGTGGTCTGCACGCTAAGCGTGTAATTGGTCCGCGGTTTGATTTCCGGCGAAAGCCTTGAATATTTTCCATGTGGCCTGCTTCCAAAATATACCTAATGTCTCTACGAGCTTCTAATAAATGTTCTGTTCTAAAATCGAGCTCTATTTTTCAGAAGCGACAGCAGAGGTTGCAATTGCAAACGCATTCCCTCCCCGATGCTTTGTGCACGGCTACTAAAAGCTTTATATTCGGAGTGGTTCTTGGTTTATCGGGTATCGTCGTCCATCCCGTTACCGGTAAGTGTCAAACAGATGTGTTTTCGGAATGTTTAACGTTTACGCTAATCCGTTTCAATTATGAATTAGTTGTAGCCATGAGGTTGCAAAGATTTTAATTAAGTCCGAGTTTGTATTGTTTTCATTACCATTAAAAACGAACGTGAACAACCCATCAAAAATATTAATTGTAATTCAGATTGTGATTCAGATATGAATAACTTTTTTTCGTACTTGTTAAAAAATAAATAAAAATCTTTGTACTTTGTTTGGGAGTATATTTTGTTATTTGAATAGATTTCTTTCTTGCGAGCTGAAAATTAATAACGAAAGAACTTTTGTGACTGATCTGCACAGCGGGGGGGGGGGTAGAGGGACAGTTCTATATCTCCCGTTCTATTGGACCGATTGACAAAATTCAAATTGCGTTTTCCATGCCTCGAAAGCGCGACTAGGATTATATATAGGATTGCTCTAAATAGGTGTTTTGACGCAAAATGGGACTTTTTCTGAAATCGCATACCAATTTTTTTCCATATTTCAATTCTACGACTCAAATTATACCAAACTGCCAAGTTTCGTAAAAATTGCCTGAGTAGTTCTTAAAAAATTAACTCCCAAAATTTTAGCTCCTCCATGTTAATTGAATTTGATATATATTTACTAATATCTCTTTTTTTTATTAAATTTTCTTGATTCCTTCTTCCAGGCCTACCAGCGGCCAAGCGGTAAAGTCGCTGAACACTGGTAGTTCGTCCGAGGTTCGAATCCCGCGAACGGGCTGGCTGCATGGGCGTTTTCGTGGTTTTCCCCATGTGTAACATGTATACGAGCCAGTTTCTCTTAAAAAGTCCTCCACAAAGGCATCCCTCCCCGTAGGCTTTGCCATAATCACACACACTCCTTCTTCCAGACTTCGAAATTTAGGTTTAATCCGAATATAATTCGCATATTTTTTATTTATTTTTAAAATTTCTATTTTGAAATATTTTTATAAATTTTTCGAAAAACATTTTGTATATATGCGAAACTTTTGTAAAAAACCTATAAAATTTTCAACATCGTTATAAAGTAGATGCATTTCTACGCATGCCTGCAAAAAATTTCCTAGGACACACGTGAATTTACATTTTGGCACGTTTTGAAGTTTCGTGACACTAAAGAAATTGTGATTTACGCACTTTGCCCAAATTATTTGAAAATATGACCGATGACTTCTTCCCCCTCGTGTGCAATAAAAAAAGCGAAAGGAAAATAGGTTGCTATAAATTAAGAAGTTCGCCATGTGAATTATTCTTGGTGCAAACTGAAAAAAAATGCAACGAGTTAAATTTTTGAATTTCTCCATGCATTTCGCACCAAATTTTATAACATTTAATATTTATGCATAATTTGACTTGTAGAAACGAAATATGGAAAAAACAATTGATAAGTTAATTCAGAAAAATTGGTATGTATTCAGAAAGGAGGTGAGCTGAAAAGTTTGTGTCAAAATACCTGTGTTAGAATAATGCTATATAAAAATCTAATACATACCCTAAGCCGCGCTTTTTGAGACATGAAAAACGCAATTTGAATTTCATCAATCAGCTCAGTAGAACCAAAGGAGCAAATTGCCTTGAAGGACTACTAATTTCGTTTTGGCATTTTGCGTCGAAAACTTTAAAAGGCTGTATCACTTTTCAGATCATTGCCACTGTATATTATATATTATCGCCCTTTCTTGTATTTAAAGAAATTAAATAATGAAGAATCCACATAAATGTACGAATGTTTCTCGCATTGTGATAAAACAAGGGTACCTAGAGCCATCCAAATTTGATTAAGGTAATCTTCTATAGAATATGGGCTTGTCGAAGCCCTAATTTAAATTTGAAATTTGTTTTATTAATCGATTTCACATTTTGTAACACTTCAACGAATTTTTGATTAAAAAAACTAAACGATTTTAAAGCGAGCAATGGCAACACTGTACGGAAAAAAAAAAAAAAAAAAAAAAATATCTCCAGCGCGTGAGACTCTGTATCGGAAATTCTAAAGATATGTTCACTTAAAATTAATTTGCGATATTGCTGTTGAACTGAATGTTATAGTTGAGGACGTAGAACATGATATTTAATAAATAAAGGTAACACACAAAACGTTAAAAAGACGCCCCTTCGGACGTAATTTAAAATCTGAAAGCTTTCAATTTTTTTTTGGGGGGGGGAGTATACTTTAATAAACTGAGACATATTGCTTTGACATTTGACGTATGACAGTTTTCATTTGCATGTATTTACAGTATTTGTCTTTTCTAGCTATATGCTGTAAAAAGCCTTTTTTTTAGCTATATGCTGTACTTTAATATCAGTATCACTAATTAGTACCGATTCTCATTCTAATGACAAGTGCCAGATACATTGTAATGAATTTCCAACAAGAGCCATTGACAGTTGCTTCATTTCAGGTGGTCAACAAGAAGGCGTGGAAGGCTTTTTTCGCGGCATCGGAAAAGGCTTACTAGGCCTTATTACAAAGCCTGCAGGGGGTGTCATGGACATGGTGAGCATGGCCTTTGATGGTATCAGGAGGTGAGCTGAATATCTTTATGTTTCAAAACCTTTGAGAAAATATCAAAATAAATATTATTAAATTCCCCCCCCTCCATTTCTTTTAATAGAGCTGCAGAAATGGGAGAGAGAGTTGTTCTGAGAATGCGCTTACCAAGATACATTAACCCTACTGAAGTAAGTTAACTAACTACTGTGTCTTTTATTAAAGGAAGTGATAATCTTGTACATGTTTAAGTCTCAACTGAATGTAATATTCTTTTTATTGAATTAGTTCTGTTTCCGCGATTCCTCTTTCCGCGGTTTTCAAAATTCTTCCTGTTCCCGCGAAATCGGAGAGTACAGTACCCCTTCCACAGCTCCTCAGGAGATGTCGCGATGAGTCATTGAAGAGCTGGGCAGTTTCTTTGTGAATAAGTTACTCTTCGTGAGATTGAAGAACGTGTCTTAGTTTAGGCTCCTTTTGATATCTTATGTTTCATTCCATTTGTGAATCTGCTACAATATTAGTTGTTATTTGCACATCTTATATTACTCAATACGAATGTTTTAGACATTATTAAAACTAAAAGGAAAAATACCTTTAGCCCGTTATAAAGGTTATCAGTATCGAATTCACAATAAAATTAAGGAAAATGTAGTTTATTGGATTTGCATAAATGAAAGAATTAAAGGCTGCAAAAGCGCAATTAGGACCAAAGAAGTCGTCGCTTTAGTAGAAAGAACGCCGTTTTAGAACGAATATTTATTCTGAAAGATTTTATTCTAACTCACCTTTATGCAGAATTTTGGAAGAAGATTGTTTTTTACTTTAGGAAACAATCTTTTAGTTCAACGCCAAAATCATTGTAGAGTTTGAACATCTCCTTCTGCCCTTTTAAATACAGTATTATCTTCATTCATGCAAAGATCTGAGATCGTAAGTATTTTTCGATTATTTCTTTTAAAAATTCTTCTTTTTAAATCGAAAAATTTTTTGATTTCCTACCTTTCGGGAGAGGCCAAGGTCCACTCGGACCCCCGCACTATGTAACCCCTTCGGGAAGGGGGTAATGTAGATTGATGATTTCGCGGAAACAGGAATCACGGAAAAAGAGAAACCCTTTTTATTAGAATGAAACAAATTTACGTGAACAAATGGAAAATACAGTAGTTCTCTTCACCTAAAAACAAAAGATTTATGGAACTAGTTAAAATCACAAATAAAATGAACTGGACATGGTAGGTTTCAGTTCTATTTCAACCGATTTAATCTGCAGGAAAATAAATTATGTAATAGTTGCCAGGTTGATGGTGATGCTAGGCATTTCGTGGTTGATTGTAGTTTAACAGTCCCTATTAGACAGATTTTTAACATTACTGATTTTAATGTAAGTGTCATTAATTTTAAAGTTTTTAAATCATATTCTATTGCTCTAATGAAGTTTATCAATGGAAATAGGGCGCTCGTAGGAATCTTCTGTTAAAATTGAATTTTGCGTTTGTATGGGTTTTGGATATCTGTGGTGTTCTATGTTGTGAATTTGTGTTTATAGATTTTTTTTTTGTTTGCTTGTTGCTCTGTAATTTTGTATTAGATGTGCTTACTTATTTTTGATTTAGTATTTTTGTTTGTTGTTTGGGGGTGGCTGGGTTACTGGCTACCCTCGTTTGTGGAGATACGGGGCCCCTTCTTTTGAGCTATGGGGACACTTGTGTCCAGGTGGGCTGAAGGTAGCCTCCAATTCTTACCCTTTTTATTTACTTGCTTGTTTTTCGGGACTTGACGGGGGAGGGAATTCCTGCATCGCGGATGGTTTTAAAAAGTTGTCGTCAAGTTTTACGCCACCCGCTTGAATCAGTCATCAGCATTAACAATTTCACCGTACTAACTAAAAAACTTAACTTAGCGGTGCAGCAACCCTAGTGGGCCACCTCCTTTCTGCTTTCTTGACCTTTGGGCTCTGGAGCGCATCAGCGTATATGCCCTGGGCAAGTGGTCAGCTTGTCGCAGAACCCCGGTGTTTAGTCCCCAAGCGACCTTGGTACTCATTTTATCGACTCACTGATGATTTTGGCGATAAATTAAAGTAAAAAACAATATTCTTCCAAAATTCTGCATAAAGGTGAGTTAGAATAAAATCTTTCAGAATAAATATTCGTCATCATCATTACTGACTCATCGCGTTATCTCCGGAGGAGCTGTGAGATGGGGACTGTACTTTCCGATTTCGTGGAAGCAGGAAGAATTTTCAAAAACGTGGAAAGAGGAATCGCGGAAACAGAACTAATTCGAAAATCAGGGGCCGGTCTCTCGCGATACCAAAAAAAAAAAAAAAAAAAGACTATATACAAGGTGTGACACAAAAAAAAGCTTGAAAAAAGAGTGGAGTTGGCAACAACTGTTTTGCTGACGTCATACCACACATCTTCTCGACCCATGCGGTCAGTTTCGACTTAACCGATCACATCACTTGCGACAACTACGTCATTGAGTGAACACGTGCAACCGCATTCTGCCGGAAAAAATTTCTAATGTAAAAACCGAACAGCGAATCAACATCAAGTTTCGTGTGAAACTTAAGAAATCGGTCACGGAGGAAACATTTCAAATGTTAACCGAGGCTCACGGAGATGAATCTTTGTCTCATGCACGTGCGTTTGAATGGCATAAGTGGTTTTCAGAGGCTAGGACAAAGCACGCATGTCAAAGTCAAAATTCAAGGCAATGTTAATTATTTTCTTCGACATTAATGGAATTGTAATGATTGAGTGGGTTCCCAGTGGTCCGACTGTTAATCAACACTACTACACTGAAGTACTAAAAAGATATCTTGAAAAAAATTTGGGAGAAAAAGCCACAGTTCTGGAGTGATGGATGGCTGTTGCACCAGGACAATGCACCCGTTCACACGGCCCTATCTGTCACGCAATTTCAGACCAGCAAAAACATTACTGTGATGGGGTATCCTCCTTATTCACCTGACTTGGCTTCATGCAACTCTTTTTTATTTCTTAAAGTTCAGTTTTGCTTAAAGGGAAGCCATTTTACCTCAGTTGAAGAGGTTCAGGCAAAAACGGAAAATCTCCCGAAGGGCCTTCCAAAACGTCGTTCCAGAACTGTGACCAGCAATGGCAGCACCGAATGCAGAAGTGTGTGAATGCTGAAGGGAACTGCTTTAAAGGAGGTAATGTCACGAAGAACTGATTATGTGAGTACAATAATTTATTAAACTAGTCTCGTTTTTTTTTTTTTTTTTTTTTTTGTGTGTGTGTGTGTGTGTGTGTGTGTCACACCTCGTATTTTTAAATTCATTGTAAGTACTTGTCATATGTTAAGTACTTTTTACACAGTTTGTCATATGTAAGTACTTAGTGAGTATGAAATAAAAATCTTATTAATCACTCAGCATTTTTTTAGTTTGGGGGCGGCAATCCTAAAAATGTACTTAGTAATACTTACAATGAGTACTTGGTAATACTTACAATGAATTTAATACATTGCAAGTACCATGTGTAAGTACTTTTTATACAATTTTTCACATGTAAGTACTTACATAAAAATTTTATTAATCATTGATTTTTTTTTTTTTTTTTAATTTGGGGGCTGGCAATCCTAGGAAAGTACGTGGGTAGCCAATGGCCCAGGAACGGCCCTGAAACTTGTTCTTAAATTATTTCCTAAAACGTGTCGTTTACATCTAAAATGTATAACCAGGAACGTCTTTTTTTAGGGCCTTCGACCTTATTCCCCTTACCTAGCATCTGGTTGTCACTTGATGGAACAAGTCAGCAAGGGCCACTATGCAGAAACAGATATCTACTGGGCGCATGCGCCTCTTGATGGGTCCAGAGTAGCCTTGCTGACAAATAGGTGAGTTTTGTGTTATACGAATCAAATACTCGATGTACACTGTACCTCGATGTACACTGTGCAAAAAAATATGGGACAGTTCTATATCTCCTGTTCTAAAGGGCCGATTGACGAAATTCAACTTGCGTTTTTCATGTCTCGAAAGCGCGACTTAGGATATGTATTAGATTTATATATAGCATCGTTCTAATATAGTACAAAGTCTTTAATTCGTACGTCCCTAATCCGGAAAGATCTATAATCCGGACCTCAAAGCTACAAACTTTCTGCGCATGCGTAGCATTTACGCATGCGCGTTTAATGTATAAAGGACGGTATAAGCTAGGCTAAAATTATCTATTTCAGTTAATGTTGCAGATTGCGTTGTTCCTTAATCTTCTAATTGGATTTGGCTTATTATTTTTTGCAAACTGTTAGAGCAATTTTATAAAAAGTAAGCTTGAACTTTCGATTATGTCAAAAAGAGTGTCCGATTCTGGAGCTGCCAAAGGATCTACAAATCGAAAGCATGTTTCGATGTCCATCAAACAAAAAGTGGAATTGCTGCAAAAAATGGATAAAGGCATGAAGAAAGTGACAGAGAAGTTAGTGAAAACGAAAAAAATTTCAATTGACAAGTTAGTCGGTATTCTCGGCACAGCAATTACAGGACTTGAACAGCGGAACTTTGTAACTGAACAAGAAATTATGTCTGTTTATAGAATTAAAGAGAAAGTATTATTAGCACATAAAACGAAGCAACTTAAATAACTTACATTGAAAGAAATGTTTAATAAAGTAAACAAATAAATATTAAGCTTTTTTTTATAAATTTTGATACCCTTTAGATCATAATTGTTCTTTATTTCATAAATTACGGTTTCATATTTTTAATTTTGTAATTTCTGCATGCCATCTTACCAGATTTAAATTGATAATCTATAATCCGGATTAAAGACTTTGTACTGTAAGTATTTTGACACAAAATAACATACCAGTTGTTTTCTATATTTCGTTTCTACGACTCAAATTATGCCTAAATATTAAATGCTGTAAAATTTGGTGCGAAACTTATGGAGAAATTTAAAAATTTATCTTGGCGGATTTCAAGTGTGCCAAGAATAATTCACTTGGCGAACTTCTTAATTTATAGCAACCTATTTTCCTTTCCCTTTTTTCATTGTCCACGAGCTGTCACGCCAAAAATTTAAACAAGTAGGTATTACAGACTTACATTTTACTTTCTTGCCAGGCATATGTTCCTTCTCGAAAAAGGCCGTTTCTGGGGTGGCTGGGATATCGAGTGGGTCGTCAGCGTAGACGATGTTCTGACCGTTCCTCACATACAAGGAAACAACCTAGTTATCAAAGTGAAGCAGGTGAGTACAAAATGACTTTCCTATTCTGGTGAATGCTGCTTAATGTGATCATTATAGGCTACTGTTATCGAATTGCGAAAGCCTCACGTGTTTGTACATGAAAAGTGGAAAATACGTTGCTTTCGTATATACGGTTCAAATGCAACGTATGATGCATATATTTTTTAACGTTATATACATACGTATATACATATATTTTTTTTTAACCTGAAGTAAAATCTCCAGCTAAAAGATAAATTCGCCAATCAAGGTCAAAATAGATTATTTTAATTATCAAATGCCTGGCCATTGACCATCAGGTCATTAAGCAACGAGCTCTCCAATAGTTCTTTACAATACAGTTCAAACTCTTAAATGCAGAGCACACGTCCAGATGAGGAGAGTCCATGACTTGTTCAGACTCACACAAAGCACATAAAGGTGAGGCAGTCTGATTAAAATGAAACAAATAAGCACCAAGGCAGTCATGTCGAGTCAATAGGCTAAACCAGCAGTCGTCAACCCTTAGAACTTCACAGACCACTTCATATATAATTTTACATTTGGCGGATCACTAATATGAATTAAAAAAGGTATGCAATAATAATCAGCAAACTATACATATTTTGTTCACATTGAAGTAAAAAATCACAAAAAAAATGTCACAAAGTAGTAGCTAAAATTTAAAAAAAAAAAAAAGTATAATCTATATTCTATAATAGGTTTTGTTATTTTTTAACTGGATCTTCATAAAAATATAAATAATGTCCCAATTTTTCTGCGGACCAGAAAAACATTCTCACGGACCCGGTGGGCGACCACTGGCCTAAACTCATATACAGCAGTAGCATGAGGACAGTCCGAGACACAGTTGGCTTTTAAAAACACCCTCCATGACTTACTTTCAGTAGCATTAAGAGCAGCATCACGAAAGGATTTTTATAAATCCTATTGATTTCAAGTTCAGTGCAGTAAAGAGATAGGTCTCTGGAAGACCTTTGGAAAATATCTGTACCCTTTTTTGCCAAAAGGTCCGCCATCTCATTTCCCCAAAGGCCACAATGTGATGCCACTCACTGGAAAGCAACCTTTGTCTGAATTCTGCTCAACAGCTCTCGAAACGAGCACTTTCATTCGCTCTTCCAACACTGTTGTAAATTCAGATTGGAATTATAATATTCTTCTTTTCTGCCTCTCAGAGTGGAATGCAACCCTATGTTATATGGTAATTATTGCTCATCTGGATACTATCACCCCTCTTAATTTGTAAAAGTAATTTAGAATCGCCCAGTATAGTATGAACTTGGTGTCATATGGCTCAGCTGACCACAGTGACAGTTCATGTGTCTTTTTTGACATCTATAATAGTAATTAAGAAATTGACCATGTCCCGTTAATAATTAATTGAGCAATCTATTACAATACAGTCTTTTCGAGATAACTTTTAGAAGAACACTATATATATTCCTCCCGGTCATACTGTAGTATGATGGGTAAAAGAGGTTGGCCGTAAAATGGGTAAAATATAGTTTAAAAACTGCCAAGTAGTAGAGATACGTCGCCAGAGAAGTTGATTTTGATTTCAGTCAATCATTTAAAATTACGCAAAAAAGCAATCTTACTTTGACGTAGTTTTGATATTTTGAATGACTCTGTCCATTCTCAAGGCGATCAGACATATTTTTTTTTTTTTCCTTCGTTTCTTCAGAATCATCCCAACAAATTTCTACCGACTTTATCTTTTCCCTTGGAAAAAAAACATACGGCAAACTCATGTTGCTTTTGTGCTTAATTTAAAATTTTACATTGTCCAGTTCTCTTCCAATAAGTGATGCCTTCGGAATGTTAAGATTAGAGCTGCAGCATTCGCTGAATAATTTCTTGAAACTTTATGAACGTAAATGAGCTTTTGCATTACACACGTTATGAACGGTTCATAACCTTTTGCATTTTCCTAATAAACGTGCTGCGAAAATACCTGTTTATCGGTCGTTATATTTATATTGATGATATAATTATTATTGTGTCTGCAAGTGGAAGACATACTATTGATGCTGACATTGATCATACATTGGATCTGATTAGTAATTGGTCAAAACAAGTTAAATTGAAATTCGATTATAAAAAATGTGCTATCATGGGCATAGCTAAAATAGATAAAATGATTACTCTTCCAAGAGGACATATTGAAGGATATTCTTTAAAGAGTGTTCGAGAATTAAATTATCTTGGCATTATAATTGATGATCAACTTACTTTCATTCCTCATTTGAAAAAGATCAAGATACAGTTCTCTAGTATTTTGAATAAATTATATGCAATAAAAGATCTTAATAGTGATATAAAGAAAATATATTATAAGAGAGGGATTGAAAGGAAAATTTTATATTCATGTGCTGCATGGTATAAAAATAATGTTAGAGTTAACAATTTGTTAATTCAAATTCAAAGGCTTGCTATGTTAAGTATTACTAAGTGTTTCAGAACAGTTTCTAATGCTAGCTTGTTTACTTTAAGTAATTGCGAGCCAATCTATTTGATTGCTCAAAGAGATTGTATTTTATTTGATTTAAAGTATGGCAGAAGATCTGATCAAGTATTTGATTTACAAGTGGATATTTCAAATATTGAGATTTGTAAAATAGTTAATAAAGTTCATCCTGCGTTACTTTCTGATTATTTTTGGGATAAGAAGTTCCCTACTCGTGAAGGACACGGAATTTTTACTGACGGCTCAAAGATATGTGAAAAAGTGGGTTGCTCTTTTGTAGCTTATTCAAATGGTGAAATTGGATTTATTAAAAAGTTTAGATTAAGTGATAATTCAACAGTGTTTCAGGAAGAAGTCTTTGCCATTCTTAAATCTTTG
The DNA here is from genome assembly GCF_044657685.1 of Stegodyphus dumicola. Classification (NCBI taxonomy): domain Eukaryota; kingdom Metazoa; phylum Arthropoda; class Arachnida; order Araneae; family Eresidae; genus Stegodyphus; species Stegodyphus dumicola. Next base: position 744,759 of record NC_140769.1, on the reverse strand, counting down.
GAATGGATACTGGGGAAAGATACAGAAAATGGTGTTGATTTATTTTCAGTTAGTCAAAGTGCATTACTTGCCATAGTTTCTGGAAAATCATTTACTAAATTGGTTTATAATGCTCATGTTCTTTTGATTGAAAATTTGAAGAAAAGAAATGTCAATCTTCATTGGATTAAAGGTCATATTGGACATGAAGGAAATGAACTAGCTGACATTTGTGCTAAACAAGCTATGCTGAAGAATTTGATTGATATTTTTCTTCCTACCTCTATAGAAACTTTTAAAAATGCATTAAAGAACAGAATAATTGATATCTGGCAGGACTTCTGGGACAAAGATTCAAAAGGAAGGTACACTTATAGATTCTTTAGAAAAGTTAATAAAATAGAGGTGTATTGGTAATGGGTTTTTGGGCCAATTTCTAACAAATCATGCACATGTACCATTATATTACAGTAGATTTAATATTAAATATTTGAAGTGTCTATGTGGTGAACAAGAAGCTGATGTTGAGCATGTAATTTTATGTGATTTGTTGAAAAATAAGTGGTTAAAGTTCTTACCATGTTTGAATACAGAAAATGATATTGTAAAAATTTTTCAAATTGAAAAATTTAAGAAAGGAATAATAGAAATTATGAAAATTATTACTGAGTCTGAAAATGTTATATTTGAACAGTCACTGTAACTTATTATTTATTGTTATATTAAAAAAAAAATTAAGAGTACAAATAATCTATTGTAAATTAATTACTTTATTATGTATATTTTTTAAATATTAATTTAAGTAAATTCAAGTTAAATTGCAATGTATGAATTCTTTTTATTGTATTATTTGTAACCAAAAAATTGATATTGATTTAATTTTGTTTTGTTTAAATAAAGGTATTTGCTGGTGAGGTCAGCAAATCTTCCCTTAGAGTATGAGTACGGTATGGTGGTTACATAAAAAGTTTTGTATGGTTCTAATAATCCCTGCTTTTGCCGCAAGGTAGCAGGTTTAAAACATCAGTCTTATAAGGTATTTCTCCCGCCTTCTTGGCATGCCTTTGTGGTGTGGTGATCTGCACACTGGGCGAGTATTCCAGAGGTCCACGGTTCAATTCCTGGCGAGCGCTTTGCTGATTTTCCAATCTTGCCTGCTTCCAAAAAAATGCCTAATGTCTCTGCACTGGCGCCCGAACTAAAAGGGTAGTAGATGATGATTCTCCACACCCAGGATTTGGCGATTGGGTCCCCTTAAAACCGCAGTCGCTCTTTAAAAGAGGGACTATATATAAGGTATTTCTCCCACCTTCTTGGCATGGCTTTGTGGTGTGGTAGAACTGCACGCTGGGCGCATATTCCAGAGCTCCATGGTTCGATTCCCGCCGAGGGCTTTACTAATTTTTCAATTTTGCCTGCTTCCAAAAAAATACCTAATGTCTCTACACTGGTGCCTGAACTGAAGTGTGGTCGATGATGATTCTCCACACCCAGGATCCCCTAAGAACCCCAGTTCCCCTTTAAAACGGGGAGTAGATAAGGTATTTCTTCCGCCTTCGTTGTGTTGTGGTCTGCACGCTGGGCGTGTATTCCAGAGGTCCGCGGTTCGATTCCCGGCGAAGGCGTTGCTAATTTTACATCTTGCCTGCTTCCAAAAAATACCTAATGACTCTACAAACTAGCAGAAGTACCCAATGGCAGTTAAGTTAGATTGAGAGTAATGCATCTAACAACAGAGAGAACGATACCGCTGTAATTCTTCTCTAATTACGATGCAAAAAATACGATTCATTGTCAGACATTTTTCACTCTCGTATAGATTCTTTAAGTATTATTTATATGTACAGATTTTGTAAAATTTACAAATTTTTGATTAACAAACTCTTCGATTTGCAAGCGAGCAGTAAGAATACTTTTCAAAATAAAGCATTTTGATCTGCAACGCGTGACACTGCTGCCACTCAGAAAAATGAGTGCGAAAATTAGCGCTTTCAAAGTTTTTCATTAATATTTTGCCTGGCGACGAAGTCGTACGAAGATGGGAATCGCTGAAATGGTTTCCCGCAAATTTTTGGAATCGGGAATAATGTATTTAATGTCTGACAGTGCTATTTTTATTTCATCATAAAACTTAGAGAATTTTTTTATTAACAATCTCTAGGATTTAAAAGCGAGCAGTGGCAACAGCTTTCGAAATAAAGCAGATTTTCATCTCCAGCTTGCGAGACAGTTGCCACTCATAAAAAGGAGGGCGAAAAATATTGTTTTTTCGAGTTTTTAATTAATATCTTTGATTTTAGCTATTCTTTTTTGGAAAAAAGTAGACGTCGACCTTTTTCAGAACCAGAAAAGAATTGTAAAAAGTTTGGTGACGATAGCTACAGTAGTGAGTGAATGAGTTATTAGAGGACAAACACAGAAACTTTCTTCTTTATATGTATAGATTAGTTCAATTCCATTGCTATTTTGAAGAATATTGTTGCCATCGTTTAATAATATCATTCGGATACTGTAATGAAAATAGATTATAACTAATAATTTCATTCTCTCTCCTGTAGGAAGACTGGATCCTCAATTTTGCCGGAGACGAGCGCTACATCCAAAATGATAACCCTCTGGTTCTGGAATGGCTAAAGGAGAAGATAGAAAAAGTGCTTCTCTTCAATACAAGGGAAAAGCCTTGCCCTCTCTGAAAGAAACAACACTCATAGATGTATATTTTGGGTACAGAAATACAGAATAGGACTTGCTGCGATCGTTGTTCGATGCCCAGACCAAGCGTTAAAAACTCTACAGTGCTAGTATTTTCTTTTTTTGCTTCAATAGCGGACTGCTTTTTATGGGTTCTTGATGATTATCTTGCAAGTCATTATTTTCATAGCTAGACATATATTTATTGATTAGTAGTACCAGGGCCTGATGGGGTTTCTAATCGGTGGACATTTTTCGAGTAACCCGTCTTTCGCCAAGGAAGCGAGGGTGTCGCTCCATAAAGGCACAAGGTCAGCGGTACTTTTTGCTCGTTATGCTGATTGCTCGCAAAACATAAGGATACTTTGACAAATATGCAAGGGTGTGCCTGCACCTTTGCATGGAGCTCCGTTCTGTGAAGAAGGCATCTCATCAAGGGCACTGGGACACTCATTTGAAAGTTTTACTCTTGAAGGATACAGCACCAACCTGCTTAAAGGTGCCAGCACTTTTCCAAGGTGACAGTCGCTGGATAAGTTGGTCGACGTCGGGTTGGTCAAGCTGACGTGGGCAAATTAAAAGGTACCTGCACCTTTTCCGAGTAAATCAACACCAAGGAAAAAAGAGTCATTTCATAAAATCATGAAGATGCCAATACCTTTTCCCCGCTATACTGAATCCTCGACGATGCGTAAGGGTGCCTTAACATATAGGCACAAATGTGCCGACACCATCGTAGAATTCTGTATCATGAAGAAAGCACCTCATAAAGGCTACAGGGACACCCAATTGAGTCAACTGAGTCAGGCTGCAAAAAGTTATAGGCAGCTTTTTCAGACGGCAGTCACTCGTGAAGCTCTGAGTGAGGGAAAGGTACCAGCACCCTTATGGGAATTTGACCATGGGGCTTGAAGAGCCAGGTGGGCCGGACTATGGTATAGTGAATAAAGCAGCCCTCATCAAGGCTGCCGGAACACTCAGGTCTTGGAGAAGAGTTGCCTACTTGCATAAAGGTGTCGGCTCTTTATAACATTTTATGGAATCATCCGTGTCGGGAGGTACATAAAAATTCTTTGTTTTATGCATATTGAGTAGATCCAACAATTATGAATTTTAGAAGTCAAACAACAAAAATCAGCGTTATATTTTCATAAGACTAGTTTCGATGGTTTTACCGAACCATCATCCTCAGCTGTAAAACATCATCGACACTAGTCCTGTGAAAATTTGAAAATATAACGCTGATTTTTGCTGTTTGATTTCTAAATTGATACTTGTTAGGTGTGTTATTGTATATTAATTATAAATTTGCTATGAGTTAACGACGATGGGGTTAATAAGTCGAAACCATCGATATCAGGTAACAAAGCAGCGTCACGGATACCGCCACTTTGGGAAATTTTTGGATAACCCCATCCGCCTCTGATGACTAAGGATTCTGTTTCGTACTACGTTTGGCCCATTTGCTACAAAAACTCTATACTGTCAAAAGAAATTGCATAGTTTATCAAAAATATATAGAAAAAGAAATTGTTAATTCAATTTCATGTAATTCGACACAAAAATTATTTCATACAGCGCTTTTGCAACATAATCGAATAAAATTATCATAGGATTTCGCATTTAAGGACTGAGGTAGGAAAGAAATCCATCACTCATCAGTTTAAATTAAATGCAAATGTAATTCATGCTATTGTTGAGCAATGTTATAATTATTTAGTCCTCTAAGGCTGCTATCACACGTCGGTTTGTTTCGGAAGAACAACTGTTTGGAACAATTTTTCTGCTTTGTCACAACAGCCTATCACCATAGGTCACTGTGGGGTTAACACAGGAGAAATTGGTTCCCCATTAAGAGGTTATCACACTTGGCTACAGTCCTGGCTAGACGGGACTTTTTTGAGAAACGAGTTTCTGATGGCACTCATTTAACCGGGAGGATTCCTAAAAAAAAAAGAGCCCCGCCCGAAGCGAAGTCCTGCCTAACTACAGAAATAATGCTGCAGCTACGCGGGATTTTTTCAAACCTTACTGAAAATATTTCGGCTGGACCTCTGTCCCGGGTAGAGACAACCAATTGGACAAAAGATCTGCTTCTGAAGCGTCACGTGATCCCAATCTGAGCGATAATTGATTAGTATTTGGCATTCAAGTCTTTGTAGTAAGTGAAAACAGTAACCTAGCTACGTGGGTTTCCTGGAATTGTGCGAGTTCTGAGAATTGTCCCTTTCGACGTCAAGTCCCGCATAGCCAAAGCACAATGTGATTGGGACATTGCAAACAAGCTGATAGCTGATTGGTTGAAATCAACGAACAACTTGCAATTTTTTTGGAAAGGAAGGAAAAAGTCGCACTTCTTTCTTTCAATAGTAAACCAGGCAGAAAAATTGTCCGAAACAGTTGTTCATGCGAAACAAACTGCTGTGTGATATGAGCCTAACTGTTCGATATAGTTATCCGAAATGCCATCGCCACAGTAAATTTCAATTATATACAAACCTTAATGTTTGCTGTCTGATGAAATAAATGTCTGATGTCCAGTTTTTTCTCATCCCAGTCGATGCCGTTATTTTTAGAGAATATGACGCTATATTTAAATGTATTTCATGTGAAAGAAAAAATACGTGAAAAATGGGAAACTGATAATTGCGAAAATAAAATCTGATAAAGTAATGTATGCATCAACGAGTGGTTAGCAGTCCAAAATATTAGAAGTATGTTTACATTACTATGCTTTACATTTGCATCAGCCTAGTAACATGTTTGATGAGAGATAATTTCCTGAATATTTTCTAACACAGCTATAAACTGTATTTTCCATGCTGTTTGACATTCAACGTTTCAAGTTTGCAATCAACAAACCTGCACAATGGCCGCAGCAAGCCGTATTATAAGAACTCTATGTGAATGTTTAATGATATAAAAATAGATGTAAAAAGCCACAGATAATGTGCTAGACAGTTACATGTCTGCATGCAGTGTACTTTCAATTATGTTGGCTAATGCCGGGAAAACAGGTCATGGATAACTGAAAAATACCAAACTATTAGTTTTCATGCATATTGTAAACGTTTATTTCTTAAAAAAAAAAAAAAAAAAGTAATTTTACTTTGTTTTTGAAAATGTTTAAATATTTATCGGATTTCACTGCGTATTTTTCGAATCCCGTTTGATCGATGATATCCTTTAGAATTTCAACTGAAGTCATTGCTGTCTTGGTAATTGTTAACATTGAGAGTTTAATGTTGTTTCGGTTAGAAGAACCTGCCGCAATGTCGTAATCTTTTAAGACTAACTTTTTTTTAACAATATCATGGAAAGTCTGCCCGACAATTCCATTTTTCCGGCGAGCTTGTTGTCGATTCGACATGTTTAAATCTTTCTATTAATGTAAGCTTTCGTTTGAATGTTAAAACAACTTGCGCTTTGTACTTGTAGCATGCTTTTTATGAATTTTTATTCCAAAGAGGCCCTGAAGGACTATTATTTTCGTTTTGGCATTTTGCATTGGTTCACTATAAATGTCCGATTTATGTTTCAAATTGTTGCCATCAAATATTATCGCCCTGTATTATATTAAAGAAATTAAATAATGAAGAATCTGCATAAATGTATGTATGTTTCTCGCATTGTGATAAAAAAATGGTATCTGGAGCCATCCAATTTTGAGTAACTATATTCCGCCCAAAGATGGGCATCTGGAAACCCGAATTTGGAATTCATTTTATTATCTATTTCATATTTTGTAAATCTTTCAGGAATTTTTGATTAACAAACTCAATGATTTGAAAGCAAGCAGTGGCAACACTCTACAGAGGGGGGGGGGAATACTTTTTCTCTTCAGCACGCGAGACTGTGTATCGGAAATTCTAAAGGTATGCTGATTTTAACATTATTTTGCGATATTGCTGTTGAACTGAATATTATGATTTAAGTGCGAAGAACATGCAAATTGTTTAATATATAAAAGTAACACACAAAATGTTAAAAAAATGCCCCTTTGAACTTAGTTTAAAATCTGAAACCTTTCAGATTTTTTAATTTTCCTTTCTTCTTTCTATTACTTTGGGCCATTTTTTTTTTATTCTAAAAAAATCATTTTTAAAAAGAAAAAGAAGGAAATATTCACAAAAATACATATAAAATAAAAAATATCACAGCGGTCAGCCTAAATGATGCCATTGACTATGCGCATGCAGAAAGAAGTGTACGACATAATCATTGAAACAAAATCTAAAAACCCAATTCAGCGGGTTGCGGGTTTTAGAGCTTGCGTGACACTCGCACATAGTGTGCCGTGCGTAGGCATTGCCTCTTGCAGATAATTGAGAGTACACTGTTCTGTTTTTCTTTATTTGTTCTTTCAAATCATTCTGTGCTGGATACGGACAATGATTATATTTGTAAAAAAGAATTTATTATGGATTAGTTTAGTAATGAATGGTTTGTAAAATTCACAATGAGTGTGCCATGTGTATTATATATCTAGTCATTGTGTGTTTTCAGTGAAATAAAAAAAAAAAAAAGGTCCTTTCTGTTCCAAAGATTTTTATGTTGAAAGTATTAAATTAAAAAAGATATTTTGAATTTTGCAAAATTTTCATTTTTCTGAAAAAGTAATTGCGTATTATGGTTCATGATGAGTGTGCTATCTGTATAATATGTTATCTAGTTATTGTTTGTTTGTTTTCAGTGAAAAAAAAATTTGCCCAGGTAAATAATCCTCTCCATTTCAACGGTTTCATATTAAAGGAGTTTAAATCAAAAAAGACATTTTTATCTTTATAAAATTTTCATTTTTCTGAAAAAATTGTTGAATTATCAATTAATGAAAAAAGTTTTAATATGAAAAGTTATGCATCAATAAAAAGAATTTTAATTGAGACCTCACAAAAATGAAGTTAATTTCAAGAGCAGGGCTTCTTAAACTTTTTTCAGTCGCGACCCCTTTTTATCATTGAAGATTTATTTGTGACTCCATAATATTTACGAACATTTTGTGGGACCCCCATAAGCATTGTGCCAATCCGACACACGCGTAAGTGAAACTGTCAATTTTTTTCACTTCTACTGCAATATACTATTTCAATTTTAGGTCATTAACTTTAATTTCTAATTTTAAGATGTAGAACAATGTGAAAATTTTAAATAAGTAACAGACGAAATGACAGTGTCGCATGAAAAGCAAGGAAAATTAACGTTTATATTATAAAAAGAATGCATCGAAATTTTTTCATTTTTTCTTTGTTTGTATTGTCTTATCCTTATGTATTTTCAGATAGATTGTGTAAAAATATTTGGTAATTGTAAAATTATTATGGTAAGTTTAAAGAAATATCAAAACTGCTAAAATTTTTGGGGCCCCCTGGTGCAGGTCCTGCGACTCCATGGGGGTCGTAACACACAGTTTAAGAAACTCTGTTCTAGAGATTCACCCATGCCAAATATTTCAAAAGGACAAGAAATTTTCAAATTAAAAAAGGCTTGAAATTAAATATCGGCATTGATTTGTACAGTTATTACCCCTCTATAATTTTCAACTAGAAACTTTTAACTGTAGATACTTCATTGGAAAAATCATTGAAGAAAGAAAGGGCATTCTTTGTACAATTTCAGTAAAAAAAATACACTGCTGGACAGTTGCTAAAGACAGATCTCAAACTGCAGTATACTATAGCATTAAGCAGGAGTAAAGGCTATGCAGGATAAAATATTGTGGATACACTGTTTGCATATAAAAATTAAAAGCATATATAGTTCAGGAAAATACAGAAAGTTTTGAAACATCAAAAAATGTTTTTAAATTTTTTTTTTTAATGGTGTGTATGGAGAAATGAAAAAATGCATATGAAAGACAACACTCATTTTTGAGAAAGGTGTCAGTATGAGATATGTTCACTGTGGAGTAGGATGCAACTTTCCACAGCAATAACCAGCGAGTGTTTGATGCTATGGTGTGTTGCCGTGCATGAAAAGAAATTTATCACCTAAAGCTCCATGGAAAAGCAAATATGAGGCAGTTGAACTTCAGGAATATATTGTTTGGCAGTCATATCCCCAGTAACAAGCATAGGGGCATACCACCATTGATTATGGTGCTGTCTTATATTATGACACTGCATCACAGGTATGGTCCCTTTCTTGGATATTTTTTGGACGATAAGCATTATCACTCTCACAGCAGTTCGGTTGGCGGCTATAATCCGGTAACAGATTGGGTCTCACATAATAATCCCATATAAGGTACTAATTGTATTTCTGCATACTTTACTTCCTTACATTTTGTGGTTGCTATGGGTTGTCTGTCCTTAGCAATTGTCCAGCACTATATTATTCACTGTTAAATTGCAAGTGAATTGAAGCAACTTTTCATTACACCACTTAATCTGTATGTGAAATTCTAGCAAAATAACTTATCAATAAGAAATCGTTATCCCATGTATGAAGAACATTTGCAATACTCGAGTTCAGAATTCACTGAATGTAAATTCTTTAATTTCTGAAACTTGTAGCCTTTTTCTATTCATTTATTTTTAAAGAAATTTAGAATGTCTGGAATATAGAGTAAATACACAAATGTGGAATTGTGGAAAATTGTTACGGTGTAGCCAAATTACATTGACTAATTCATCACAAAAATGTATCATAATTTTGAACTGAAATTTTTACTTCTTCATTTATAAATACACATGAAATGTTCCTATAACCTTTTTCACTGTTGCTTACACATTAACTGTTTTGTCTGCGTAACTGTCTGGTTCTAGTCATGCATTTATCCCATTCGACATATTTGTGTTGAAATACTTCCTGGATAATCGAACATTATTATACCTGTGATAGGACATTCGCAGACATGTGATTGCCACTCATGATGTATCACATGACAAATAAAAATAATGCTAAGTTATATAGTATCTCAAGATTATTTATTTCCTTTATGAGGTTTTCTTCTTTATTTTATGCATGGTAACACTTGAGCAGTTAAAAGTATTAGTAAAACATAAGAAAACTATAAACCTATACCAATCAAGCCTATCCCCTGGGGTTACTCAAACTAGCTTTGTATTATACGAGGGTTGGAACTTTAATAGTGGCAACACAGCTGAAAAAATGCTATGCAACAAAACCAAAGAATATTGCGTAGACCACACGTAAACTACATACCTACCTTACCTCTCAGCAAAAAGACTCGTCCTGCATACGTCACACGCATGCGGAGTGACGCGAAGAACGAAACCTTGTATTAGCTCGCGGTCTAAAGTAAGTGTTGTCAGGATGTTTTCAAAACAAGAACAACGATGTTGGATAAAAATTGAATGTGCCAGAGGTCATACAGCACACAGGTGTCATCAAGGGTTTCAAGAGGCTTGCGGGGAAACTGCATTGCCTTACAGAACCGTAGCAAGATGGGTGAAAGCATTTAATGAAGAACGCCAAAATGTTCAATTCATCGCAATTCATGCCAAATCATCGCAATTCATGCCAAATCATCGCAATTCAACGTTTTGCAATTCAATAACAATATCTGAATGGTAATATTAACTCTGATCACATTAAGTGGTGATTATGATTAAAGAATACTAGTCCATGAGGGCTATCTATTAAGAGAAGGGGTGCCTCTGTGGAAAACTTCCTAAAGAAAATGTGCTCATATTCATGTCACACAAGGATTAAAATCATTACTTAGTTTAGCTAGCATGTTTACTAAGATTTGAATACAGGTAAAACTATCAGTATGCAGTGGTCATATCCATCTGAACAATGACAGAATTAATTACTAGATAGGAATGGATTATTCAACTATAAAATAATCACAGCTGAGATCTCTGCCACAAATCTAAAATGAAACTTAATTTAGGTGTGAGTATTATTACATTTTAGTACATTCGGGCCATGCTTAGATGAAATCGGAAGTACAGAATGGAATCTGAGATATGCAGATGTTTATATATGTTATCAAAATAAATACTTGAATACTTTACACACAATAAATTGAATAGATTTAAACCATGCATTTACAAGCAAAATTTATTAATGAATAATTACCTTAATGAGAATGGTATTTACAATGGGAATCCATGTTTTAACAAAATGATTGCATAATAAGATATCCACATAATAAGACATCTTCATGTTGTCTTCTTCTTGGCAATTTTTTTCTCGAGTGCATTTATTTCTTTCTCAATTTCGGCACAAGCTCTTTCAATTTCGTAGTTTTTACTGACAAGACCTACCCAACTAAAAGAAAAAATTAAGATGCATTTTAAAAAACAAGGTCATTAATTAATGCTTTAGAAAACTCTCTGAAAATGAACAGAAGGTGTACATTTAAATAGTTTCATTCTGTAACATGAATACAAACTGAAATTTAAGGGGTTCTTTTTAATTGTAAACAGTTTGTTAGAAGTATAGTTTATAAATAAGAAACAGAAACACTACTTGGCAGATAATGTTGAAGAGATCATCGCAAGCCAAAAAGCATGGCAGGTACGTAATGGAAAAAAATAGGGTGCTTGGCATTTAAAATTTTAATTAATAAAAATTTATTTAACTATTTGTCTACATCTGGGGAGTCGACCATTTGTCGAACTGCTTCCGTGGTGCGATTCATTTCTTTCAAATTCATTTGTATGCAAATAGAGATGGACTGTCGCCATTAGCACGATAAACATTGTAATCTGGACACCTAGCAAAGGAGTTAATTGTGTGACTCGTTTTTTCTTTTCTTACTTCTTCAGGACAGTGGTACAACACTCACTATTATATAACTCTCTTTCAATATGTATTTGGAATACTAACGAATCTCGGATCTATTTTCATGTATTAATAAAATGTGTTTGTGATCTTTTAATTTCCGGCTACAACCTTTTTTTGGAGGGGGGGGATCAATTTAATTTACTACGATCTAGTTGATGCTGTGCTGGATACAAGGAACAGGAATCATTTTGCTCTCTACTTTTATTAATTTTGTTGTGAAATAGTGAAGCTACAAAAATGTTTTACAACAGTATTTTACCGCAATGGATTTGAAAATTTGGGATTTAATAAATGACCAAGGTGTAGGATTTAGCAAAGAACAATTATGTTCCTTCAAGTTCAGTCTTATCCATAAAGAGGCTGTGTTCAAATAAGCATCTGATGAAAGTCGAATATTTGCCAAAGGCTAAATTGTTTTGCTATCTTTGGTCATCCAAAATGAAACATGTTTTGAGAACTCGCATATTCCATTCCTCACTAGTCCATGATTTATTTATTTACGGTGCAAACAACTGACTTTTGTGAACGACAGCTTCACTTGCATTCCAACATGATGCTAGACTTGAACAATAAGTTCTCTTTGTTGCATTTCTTTGATATTTCATCCTAAATCTAAGATTGGTGCTACTGACAAAATCGTCAAAGTTTGTTCACAAAAAAAGAAATATAACGTAGGTTATGTATTATCTCCGCAGTGGATTTTTGGAGGTTTGTGTTGGGAAACGGGAGAATTTTTCCTCATCACTATTCTAGATCACTGTGCTAAGATGGAACGAGATAATCATCCAGTTGCAGGTTGTCATGCCCAAGCTATCGAACATTTTTGGGGCAGCGCTAAATAGCAGAGCAAATACCAAAGACTCACTACTCATCAACATTTTTATTCCTAGTTAGTAAAATTCATGTGGCGCTGCCTACATCAGAAGTATCAGAATCTACTATTTTTGATATGCTGATTCTTCTGAATGCCACTGCCATATTAGTGGATATTTGTAAACTTGTCGCCCATTTAGTGTCCTCATTCATATCAGCTTCTTTTTTAAGTAATTAAGAATGAAAAAATTCTGTGTAATAATAGTGTTAACTATTCTAAGAACTAAAAACTGTTATAATTATTCTCATAATTGCTACAAACTATTCTCATAACTAAAAATTGTTCACAATTAAAAAAAAAAAAATTTGTAGCAGGTGCATAAAGAAAAAGTAACAAAATTTGATATAATGAGCTTAAGTATTCTGCAATTGCTACACTATCTCATCTCATTTAATGAAGTGATTAAGATTTTAGAATCAAATGAAGACAAAGTTGCAGAAATTTCTGAATGTAATTAAGTATAAGAATTTTAACATTACTTTATTTAACATAACATAATTGTTATTATATGGAATATAAAAATTTTTGAAATTTTGAAAAAGAGCATTTTTGCTATTCTGACTTGAACTTAGACGAGTTAAAATTATGACTTAGTCTTGATACATATTTTATTACAACTTGCTACAACAAAAAACTGCTTAAAAAATTCACATGCTTTTAGTTTTAGAAAAATTTCAAAATAAAATTAGATTACCTTACTTTATGAATTACAATCAAATCTTTACTTTGTGTTTAAACTACTTTGCAAAGGAACTACAATATCACTTTAGCTCATAGGCAATAGCTTGAAGAATTTACTTTTTAATATACCCAAGAAAATTCGTTTGCTAGAAGGGGTTAAGAACTTCAAGATTTGACTGAAGCAACCAACAGACAGAAAAATGAAGCCATTTAAAATTGCATAAAAATTTACTTTTTCTCCTAAAATTTACACTATTTTTCCTTTTCCCTCACAATTATAGAATTAAATGTAAATAATGCAATGAAAAAAATTAACCAGTACACCCCACACCAGAAATAGAAATAATAAAACAAATAAGATACAGACAGTTTAAATTTTATTGTAACTTCATAATAAATGCTAAATATGTCTTGCTTAGTTAAGAAGTAAATAAAGTTATACCCAAGTTAGGAAGTAAATAAAGTTATATCCAAGTTAAGAAGCAAATAAAATGCTACCTAGATTCCAAATTCCGTAGCTTTTCACCAGCCGTATTTTGAGAGTTTTTCCTCTGCCAGTTAACTTCTAAAATTTTCTTTCTAAAGCATAACAAACAATTATGGTGCATAACTAATACATCTTCAAGACATATTAAATAATACCAGCAGTTCAACACTAAACTGAATTTTTTAAAGCAGACAAAATTTTTATTAACTATATTCAAATATGTAACAAACCTTAAGTCTTGCAACTGCTTTTGAGCCTGATTTACCATTTGCATCAACACAGTATTGCATGACTTCCATGCTTCACATCCATAGATGCACATAAGTTCCAAATTGCAAATTCTGTAAATCGAGAGGTGATGTTGTTTTAATGTAACATATACCATAATTACAACGAAAATAGAAGTTAAATACATAAGTACAGTGTTTCTAATCTACCAATTTATGCTAAAGTAGCTCGCTAGACGTATCTCGAAGTCCGAGATCCGAAATCGTCGTGACTTTGGCAATTTCGGATTTTAGATCATGGGTTTAACCCTCTCGCTGCATATTTTTTTAAAAATCAAAATAGGTTAAAAAATTGCATAACTCTGAAAAGCGAGCGTAAAATGCTAGAAAAAATTATTGTGCATTTCGCAGAAATGTGGACAACTAACACCATCCTGTTAGCCCACATCTAAATAAATAATTAAACATCACAGAAAAGCTGAAATGAAACCATGAAGAGGGGGAAAGCAGGTTGCACAGTTAAATAGACGGCAAAAATGCATCCCCACAGAAATCGTGGGTTGCACAAATTTTGCTATTTCTACATTGCCTGCGGAAATTGCAGGATGTGCAGTAAGAGGGTTAAGCATAATAAAATGATGCATAGAGATGGCAACATTGGTGCTTCGCTGATTGCTTAGGCAGGACAGAAGAATGCGAACCCTCCCCCCCAAAAAAAACTGAATCCAGAGCCGATGTGGCTGCACCATGCAGAAAACGTTATACAGTACAAAGTCCGTAATCTGGACTCGTCGGGAGTTTGCCGATTCTGGATTAAGAGTTTTACCGGATTATAGATCATCAATTTAAATCTGGTAAGATGGCATGCAGAAATTATACAATTAAAAATATGAAACTGTAATTTATAAAATAAAGAGCATTTATGATATAAAGGGTATCAAAATTTACAAGAAAGAAAAGCTTAATATTTATTTGTTTACTTTATTAAACATTTCTTTCAATGTAAGTTGCTTCATTTTTTGTGCTAATACTTTCTCTATAATTCTATAAACAGACATAATTTCTTTTTCAGTTACAAAGTTCCACTGTTCAAGTCCTGTAATTCTTGTGTCGAGAATACCGACTAACTTGTCAATCGAAATTTTTTTTTGTTTTCAATAGTCACTTTCTTCACTATCGGAAGCGGTATTTTCTGGATCTAGAACCATATTAGAGATTTTCTCATCCGTAAATTGATTGCTGATTGGGGCATTGTCGTCGCAATGAAAAACTCTGTTATATCATCTTCATTCATTACCGCTTCTTCACATTTCTTTACAAAATACAATAACTAGAAAATTTCACCTTTAGTTTGCAATGTCCTTGAAAACCTTCAAATTCGTGGCTATCGTCTGTTCTACATTAAACATGAATTATAGAGAACTTATATGCATGCATAAAGCATAAAAAAAAGGGGTTTGTGGCTTTGAGGTCCGGATTATAGATCATTCTGGATAATGGATGTCTGGATTACGCACTTTGTACTGTTATTTATAAGAGCACCAAGAATCAAAAATTAGGAATGGTTATCAGGTTCAATGTTTCTTCTAACCTTCTTCGGAAACATACAATGACCTGACTAGAACAGAGAGCTTACTAAAGCTATGTTCACTAATTGTAGTAAGTAGACAGGATACAGACGAAGGGTATACAAAACCCTTTATTTTTTTCTTTATATACAATGACTTCCGTACTTCGGAATACAATGACCCTCCACTCGGGGTCTAACTTAAAAGATATCAAAATAAAACTAAACTCTAATTTAACTTTAGAATAAGATTGGCCTTATAATAACAGAAAGCGTATGTAGCACAGAGACTGTGAACACTACAATACGTTTAATTTATCAAGAGGATTAAAACCTCTGGCCTGGAAGGCAAAGTAGCAACTGCATAACTTCTAAGGTAAGCGGCCTGCTTCGAACTCACGGCTTCCTCTCTTCTGCTTGGCAAAAAGGCCACACTTAAATACTTGGCGTTCGCCAGACACTTTGCATAAACTCCTTCACGCTTATAATTCTGGCCGGAAGTAGAAAATAAGAAGTGATAGTAAAGATTTAAAATAAAATAAACGTTAGTAAAACTTAAGATCCTTACATACTTCCCACCAGAGTTAATTAGTTTGAAACTGAGGTCTAAAACGACCTTGTTGAAAACTTTTAGCTCTAGAAACTAACGCGAGGCCAAACTTTTACAATCATAACTTAGCTAGAAACTAGAAAATTTTAAAAGAAAGAAATTTGTTACAATAGCAGCTCCCGGAATATACAACAATCTTTTTTCTTTTTCATCTGTACTGCATCAAAACAGGAGCTTTATTCAATTCTGGTTCCTTCCAGAGATCTGGAAGGAAAACTAGTTTAATGAAATGTTACAGAATGACATTGCAAATAACATATAGAATATACTTTTCTTAACATTCTTATTTCATTCATGACTATTTTAATTATCTCTCCCCGTGCTCTCTGACATGTGTTGTAAAAACACCAAACACGAATGTGTTTCTGTCTATGTGTTCAACACTTCCTCCTACAATCAAAACACTAACGTGTTAAAATTCAACATACGAGACCTCTTAACACACCCTAATTTCAACTCTAGACCCTGAGGTACTATTCTGAAAGTGGCTAACTCTAAAGTGTAGCGTCAGAGAGCCTAACTACATCATTCAACCTTTAACACATATTCACCATGATTTAATCTTTACAGTCACACGAATAACAAATTTTTAACATTACTTTCACTTTTACCATATCACGGTATTTCTTAACATTCAAAATAACAGTTCACATGTATACAAGAACATATCAAGATGCCGTTAATTTTACACATTTGAAAACATACATTAGTAGTACATTGTTAACTTCTATTCTTTTCAAAGCAAGTGCCAATTCTTTCTACATTGAAATAATACTACATTTCAAAAAGTCTTTCAGACTAAAACTTCTTTCTTGTTAGAATGTTTTAAATAAAATTTATACAATAACTTTTTACAATATTTAAGTCTTTATACAACGCTATTATACATCAACTTTAGTTTTACGCGCGAGTAATTGAAAAACATAATAAGAAAATCGGTCACAACTCATTTCTCGCCCTTTTGGCGATAAAGGTAGACCTCGCATGAGGTAAAACTTCTTGAAATCTGCCACTTGCAGTAAGAATGAAAGATTAACTTAAGTTTGTAAAGTAACATAAAATTTTACTTATCTTTGTAATATTCAGACATCCTTTTCTGGGCCCAGTCTTTAAAGGTGCTGCAGACCGTAGCTTGG
Source organism: Stegodyphus dumicola (assembly GCF_044657685.1). Lineage (NCBI taxonomy): Eukaryota > Metazoa > Arthropoda > Arachnida > Araneae > Eresidae > Stegodyphus > Stegodyphus dumicola. The sequence goes on along the minus strand of NC_140769.1, from coordinate 727,750 downwards.
TTGATCCTCCTTCTTGTACGGGCTCGCCCTTCAGTGCTTTCCTCTGGAAGCTTCCGTTTTTCACCACTACGGCCACCCTTGAACATCTTCCTTCTGTCCTCTGCTTGTGGTCTTGGCCGTTTGAAGGCAGCTGGTCTTGGTGGAACCGGGAAACTTCTGTCGTGATCCTGCTTGGACCTCGTTGTTGGCCGTTCAAATTTTTCTTGTACTTTTTCCTCCGCCGTTGATGGCCCTTCCGCAGTTCGGTGACTTTTGCTGCGGAGAGTTCTGTCGGATGAGTCAATCTTCCGTTTCACAGCCGGGTTATAGTTGCCGTCCTTTCTCCCGGTCTTTTCCACATACGTCGTCCTTCTCCCTTCTTCATTCTGGGGGTGTTCGTGAACTCTGGTTTTTGGACGGTGGAACGGCTTCTTTTTCTTTGTACCTTCAATTTTTCCGCGGGGCAATTTTCTTTTCACTTGCTTCTGTCTCTCATTGGCTTGCCCTTGTACTTGTCGTTTTCCCACCTCTGGAACTTGTACCTGCGGTGTCTGCCGTACCGGATCCTGCAAAAGATCTGAAAAGATTTGCATTTTATTACGGTCATAGAATGGTTTTATCTGGTCAATGTTTGCGGAACAGGTTTCACCATTTCTTGCCTTTAACACTACAACAGCGTGAGTTATTTTTTCTATAACATATGGTCCTTCAAAGCGTGGAAAAAATTTGGCAGTTTTATCTTCTGGTGCTGAAGAAAGTGAATGCTTAATTTTTAGTACTTCATCCCCTACTTTATAAGTTACTCCCCGTCGTTTCAAGTCATAATACAATTTTTGTTTTCTTTGTGCTACTTCCGTATTCTTTTTTGCTTCTTTTATTAGTTTTTCTATATCACCCATTTTAAATTCTGGGGCTCTTTGTTGCACATAAAATAGTTTATCTAACGGTGTTATAACCTTTCTGCCTAGAAATAACTCAGCAGGAGTTTTGCCCGTTGTATCATGTTTTGCGGTCCTAAGGGCGAAAGCAAATTCATTGACATAGTTATCCCAGCTTTTATGAAAATTTTTAACATAACTACGGATAATTTTCACTATATTTCTGTTGACCCGTTCCGCTATATTTGATTGCGGCCGATACGGGACCATTTTTAAATGATGTATGCCCAGTTTTTGGCACATGTCTTCAAATATATTACTTACAAATTTTGGACCATTATCCGATATAACTTTTAGGGGCGCCCCGTATTTTAAAATATATTTATTTAAAATAGAATCGGTAACTAATTTCGCGGAGGCTCGTTTTAAGGGAACAATTTCGGTCCATTTACTAAAATGATCAACTATAACAAGGAGATAGCGACTTTTGTTTAACTGACTTTTTGGGAAAGGGCCCAATAAATCGATGCCGATTATTTCATTTGGAAATTCGGATTTAATACTATTTAGAAACCCGGCCGGGCGGAAATTAATATAATTAACGGCTTGACATGTTGGGCAGGACTGGACATACGCCCTTGTTAACTTTTGCAGTTCAGGAAAGTAGACTGCCTCGCGTACGCGTTGAGTAGTTTTTCGAATACCAGCATGAGAAGCTAAAGGGCTGTCATGGAGCTCTTGCAGGATATTTAATCTAAGACTAGCTGGGATAACAGGTCGAAATTCGTTGTTGGAATTCGTAGTTTTTGTATAAAATAATAGACCATCTATTAGTTCGTAATGGGCCGCCCTATTTCTTATCGCCACAATATCTTGGTGGCTAAAATTTTCAGGATCCTTCAAATACTCATAAATACTTCCAAACTCAGGATCCTTACCCAGTTCGGTTATTACAGTTTCTCGGGAATTTATTGTACACGCTGTCAGCATTGCAACTTTTACGGTATTACCCTGTTCGTCTAATTTAATTCGTGACAGGGCATCTGCTACGATATTTTCCTTTCCGGGGGTATGCTTGATTACCAGATTATATTCTTGCAGCTTGAGTGCCCATCTTATTAACCTTGGGGATAAATTTTTTCCAGAGTACAATCTAGTTACCGCCGCATGATCAGAATATACTGTTATCGGCGCCTTTCCAAAATAGACTCGGAACTTTTGCACTGCTAACAGAACTGCAAGTGCCTCTCTCTCGGTCGTGGAATAGTTTCTTTGTGTTTGATTTAAAGTTCGGCTAAAAAAATGCTACTGGCTGCTGATTTTGCGAAAGTACCGCTCCTACCGCATAATCCGAAGCATCCGCTGAAATTTCTAAATTTTCATCCTTTTCAGGAAATTTCAACACAGGGGCTTGCGTTAATGCTTGTTTTAATTTTTCAAAAGCACTATTGGCTTCGGCCGTCCACGAGAATCTTGCCTTTTTCCTTTTTAATTTTAACAATGGCTCAGCGATAGCCGCAAAATCTTTTATAAAGGACCTATAATATGAACAAAGTCCTAGAAAAGAAGAGAGCTTCTTTGCCGTGTTTGGAGTCGGATACTTTTGTACAGCGATTATTTTTGATTCATCTGTCTCGATCCCTTTTTGCGATATTTTGTAACCTAAATATTTTAATTCAGGGGCTGCAAATTTGCATTTTTCGACATTAACTTTTAGACCAGCCTCATTTAATAAAGAAAACACCTGTCTTAAATCCTGTACATGTTGGTCTAGATTATCACTAGTAATAATGATATCGTCTAAATAGATAAATGTGGACTTTCCGAGAACAGGTCTTAACACAATGTCCATGCATCGCTGAAATGTTGCTGGGGCGCCTGAAAGGCCAAACGGCATTCGCAAAAATGCATAAGTGCCAGACTTGGTTATAAAAGCAGTCTTAGGCACGTCCTCAGGCCGGATCCCTATTTGAAAATAACCATTCGTTAAGTCTAAAGTTGTCATAAATTTGGTTGATTTTATGTTCCTTAAAATTTCTTCTATAATCGGTAACGGATATACCGGATATTTCGTTATGGAATTTAATTTACGGTAATCAATAGCGAATCTCCACCTTTTTGGATGCTCCAAAGGATAATCATTATTTTTCTTACATAAAACCACCGGACTAGCATAACTACTTGAGATAGGCGTTACGATCTTTTTACGTAGCATATCGGTAATATGCCATTCTATAATTTTTTCCTTATTCTTATCATACCGGTATGGTTTTTGACGAACCGGCAATGCATCTCCGGTGTCAATACTATGGTTAGTAACCTGGGTAAATCCTGGAATATCACTAAATAAGGAAGCAAATTCACTTACCACTTGTCGGATTCTATCTTGCTCGTCATTAGGCAGGTGGTCGAGATTTAACCTTGGCGGTTCAACCTTTTCTACACGCACTGGTTTCATCGTCAGCTTAAGAGACGCTTCATTAAAATCCAGTGTAGCTTGTGCGTCTGAAAGAAAGTCTATTCCTAGTATTAAGTGTGCTTGCAAATTCTTTACTATAAAAAACATCACCTTTACTTGTTCGTCCTTGATACGGATGTACAAAGGTACTTTACCTACGCACTTACATTGTTCTCCTTGCGCCGCTAATACTGTTGTATTATCCGCATTATATATGCGGTATTTGCGAAAATACTTTCTAAAAAAGACTTCTGCCACACAGGAACACTGCGCGCCGGTATCCAGGAGTGCGGTGGCCGGGATATTATTTACCAAGACTTCAATCTTCGGAAGAGTTAAATTTTTCACCATTACTGTATTTAACTTGTAGGAAGAGGGGTTTTCGTGGCCTTCGGATTTCCGCACCCTCTCGTCAGCAGAAATCCGTTTTAGTTTAAATTATTTTTCCTTTCGGTGCTTTCCTTCTTTCTCCACTGGCCTTGAGACTTTTTTCCTGGGTTGCTATTGAACTGTCGACGTTCGCCGGCTGTTTTTGAATGCTCGGGTTTCCTTACCCACTGATTCGCTTTTTCTCCGTAGCCATGTGCTTGAGTTTGCTGTAGTCTTGGCGTACCAAATTGGTTTCGCTGTTGATATTGGCGTCTTCTTTCGACGTCCGCCGTTCTTCTACTTTCAAACTGGATTGCTAGCTCAAATAATTTTTCCAGTGTAGTCGGATTTCTCAATTCAATAAAGTCTTGCACTTGGGGTAGTAACCTCGGCAAAATCACTTGAATTATTTCAGGATCCGGACGGTTTCCATACAAGAGCTTGAAAACGTGAATTTTTCTTAAAATAAAACTCGAGAGGTTTTCCATTCTTTGTTGATATATACTGAAAAGTTCTGTTTCTAATTTCGCACGATCCCTTACAACAGGGAAGGCTTTTAGTAGGGCAGTCTTGAAATTTTCGTAAGTATAGGTGGGACTTCCTGCTTGACCCAAGAGACTTCTGCCGATACATTTGAACCAGTTAAGCGCTTGGCCCCTCAAAGCGCTGGTAGCTAAGGTAACTTTTTGAAACTCGTGCACGGGGTAGAGCATGAAGTGGTCATCCAATTTTTCCAAAAAACTGGTTACCTGTGAGTTTCCATTAAACGTTGCTTCTGGTTTCATCGAAGCGCGCATGGTCTGGACAATATACCCAAATCCTTCCAGGGCGGCAGCTGGCATTTCTGGATTCTGAGCTGTTTCTGCAGGCAGCACAGGTTCTTCTTGAAACTCGGCCATGGTTATTCTTCGTCGGGCGCCACTATCAGGTTCAATGTTTCTTCTAACCTTCTTCGGAAACATACAATGACCTGACTAGAACAGAGAGCTTACTAAAGCTATGTTCACTAATTGTAGTAAGTAGACAGGATACAGACGAAGGGTATACAAAACCCTTTATTTTTTTCTTTATATACAATGACTTCCGTACTTCGGAATACAATGACCCTCCACTCGGGGTCTAACTTAAAAGATATCAAAATAAAACTAAACTCTAATTTAACTTTAGAATAAGATTGGCCTTATAATAACAGAAAGCGTATGTAGCACAGAGACTGTGAACACTACAATACGTTTAATTTATCAAGAGGATTAAAACCTCTGGCCTGGAAGGCAAAGTAGCAACTGCGTAACTTCTAAGGTAAGCGGCCTGCTTCGAACTCACGGCTTCCTCTCTTCTGCTTGGCAAAAAGGCCACACTTAAATACTTGGCGTTCGCCAGACACTTTGCATAAACTCCTTCACACTTATAATTCTGGCCGGAAGTAGAAAATAAGAAGTGATAGTAAAGATTTAAAATAAAATAAACGTTAGTAAAACTTAAGATCCTTACATGGTAAAATTTTTAGAATTTAGGAGAGGCGCTAAGCATGAGAATTTACAGGCAGTAAAAATTTAAGAATTTAGGGAGGTGCCAGGCAGCAGAATTTAGGACCATAGCATCTGCACTGGGCAATAAAATGTCCAACACCTGCCTTGCCTCTCACCTCTCCAACCACTGAAGGGGCAAAAGTGTGATCCTGGCTAATATCAGTAAATGTGATTGTTACTGGCTATGATGCGACTTTCCTAGCCAGCAGGAATTTGAAAAGTGATATGCAAGAATCTTAGTTGGGAGAAAAACGGCTTTATGGTATAACTTCTTCCTTTTTTTTAATATTAGATTCTCAGATTTTGTAAGATGATTCTTTTATTATTATTTTATTTATATGTTTCCTTGGCTGGCTTAATCTTTTGGTTGACTCCTGGTATTCAGAAAGATATAATATTCAAACCTCGGGTTTGAGAAATTAGATCATTCCAGATATTAAACACCTGGATTTTAGACTCTGCACTGTATAAAAAAAAATAATTTGAAAATGGTATTCTTAGTAATTAGGAAACTTTATCTTTTATATTAATAACATATATTACTCGGTTTAGAATAAAATACCTTTAACTAGTGATTATTTTTGCTTATTTGTAACTTAATTTTAAAAAGTATTTCTTTACTAATGCAGTCCATAAAATTTACTGCAACTATGTTGCTACATGACAGATTTCGTAGAAACTATTACAGAAGAATTACAGAATGCAAAATGCAAAAGAGATCAACTATAGTGCTTCAGATATAAGCACTTGCTTACATTTTAGGAATGGACATTTCCTAATACAAAAACAGCAAACAATATTCAGTTTCTGAAAGTCAATATATGTAAATTAACTGAAGTAACCAGTGTTACATAGGTTTTACTCAGACTTCATTTGAGGAGGAAGGTAGTTTTTTTGAAATCTCAGGTAGTTAGTGATTTTCATCTTATTTTGGTTCAAGATGGATGGTGCAAAATTTTGCCAAACTCGAATAAAACTGTTGAACAGTGTAGAATGTATTTGGTGCCATGGAACAATTTTAGTAAGAATTAATATTTGTTTATTACTAGTTATGTCTTTTTTTTTTTAATCCGATTCAGTTTTGCTAATTTTTTCATCGTTATAGAAATATTCACTAAAAATTAAGCACAATAAAAACCTGCTTTTTGCACTGTTCTAAAGAGTAAACGAGCATGATGCCATCTCACAATTTTAATAAAAACCGATAGTGGGAATGCAACAATGGTGATGCCAACCTAAGATGAATGACATCATTTTCAAAACCGAAAACTGTGTAGAAATATTAATATTTATTGTTACTATATAGAAATATTAATATTAGTGACAAAATAATAAAAATTCATTGATTCTTTTTCTGCCAATTTTTTAATTCTTAATTTTAACTCAACCTCTTTCTTTCAACTGAAAACTGTACAAGATATATTTTGTAGTACACATATCTGGGAGGGTAAAAAAAAAAGGTCTTTAACGTATACTCAGATGCATGGAAATAATTTATTCAGCATACCTGAGTTAACTTGCTTGAGTGCATTAAGAGGTTAACACGTTGAGTGCTCAACATGAGATAACTCGTATTAGCACTCTTCTTCAGGATGCCCAACACGAGTTATCTCATAGTTTCTTGACATGCCACTTTTGAGCAGCTAAGAGTTACTGACTCGCTTAGTGCTTGTTTTAGCTGTACCTAGGTGACAAGTCGAAGCATGTCTGCACGAATCAACTCATAGTGGGCTTCTGCGAAGAGTTTTGTCTAACAAAAGCCGACTACAAGATAATTCGTAGAATCCCCTTTTTCAACACACACACACACACAAAAAAAAAAAAAAAAGAAAAAAAAGAAAAAGAAAAAGAAAAAAAGAAAAAATCCTGTAAACTTTTTAATGATTGTTATGAATCATAATTAGTATTTTTAATAATATAATATGATTAAATCGATTTGGCTTCTCGGATCGGAATCCGAAAAGTGCCCTGGCAGTCAACATGCTAATTGACAACCATTAGCATTCTGATCCTAGAAAGGAGCTAATTTTTTTTTTTTTTTCAAATAGTTTGTCAGATAATCAAGTAACTTTTCGAAAGAGTTTGCCGAACAGTTGTTTAACCTTGAAAATCTTCAAAATTACATTTGATGGCTTTTTAATCAACAACCATTAGCATTTTAATCCTAGAAAGGAGCTAAATTTTTTTCAAATAGTTTGCCAGATAATCAAATAATTTTCAAAATAGTCTGCCAAACAGTTGTTTAATTTGAAAATCTTCAAAATTGTATTTCATGTCTTTTCCTCTACAGTCATTACCACACTTGACAATTTTTGTGATGTGGAACCAAAACCTTTCTTAGGTGGAGTTTTTAATGGAAAAATACCATATATTGTAAATACCATAAATTGTAAAATTTTTTATCACTCACTCAACATTGATTTACTTTAATATGTATAATTAAAATTGAAAAATTTGTTTAATTTAAAATGGTAAATAATTATATATCAATTCAAATTTTATGTTTTCTGACTCACAAACTTGACTCTTGCAAAATTTGATTTGTGTATTCAGTCCCAAATTTCATGGTACACAGCCATCAAGTGTATGAAATTAAATTATAAACACATACCTTACAATATACCATTAATGTTATGCAATTAGGGGAAGGTGTTATAAATTTAACATAAATTATCCCTTTATTCATTCTGCTAGCATAGGCTCTCTCCGAAAGTTACATGCTCAGTTAATACATACAAGGGAGCACAAACTCAATTCTACACTGGCCATGGTCCCTTCCCACATTATCTTAAGAGATTCGGCAAACGAGCATCAGCATTGTATGAATGTGGTGTGGTAGGTGATGCAGATCACTTTCTCTTCAACTGCTCAAAAACTGATAAACTGCATTTAAAAATGCCAAGCAGTGAATACTGGCCGCAATGAGCAGAGAATACTTGCGGCAACAAGCAAACGAAAACTTAAATAGAGGAGGTGATTTGGCTATGCTCAGCAAGATACTAAGAAATTCTCCCCCTCCCTTGAGAATTGTATCTTCACAGCATAATTTTAATAGCAATTCAAAATACTACAACAATTGAAAATCGACACTAGAAATAGTAACAGGACAGTAAGAATAGTAACAGGACTGTAAGAGCAAAACTATTGTAATGTAAGCATATTACTATCCAGTTTGTATGTACTTGATAAAAATAATATTGTAAAGCAGTTTAAAATTACATTGAAAATTCAGTTAATGTGTAAATGAATTGCAAGTTTACTTTGATTATCTCAGTAAAAGTATTGTAAATGTGAATTTGGATAATGTTTAAATGTGCACATAACTGTCATGATTTTATGTAACTATTACATGTAACTTGTACAAGACAATGTAATTCACATATCTATGCTTATACACAGGCCTTGTATGCCCATGTAATATTTATATTTTTACACGGAAGAAATATTCCCTTCTGCCAAGATGACTGTTAACACTGGAAGACTTTTACAACAAAGTCAGGTCAGTGGTTATCTCAGGCGGCACTCAGCATATATAAATAACACAGAATAATGTCAATACAATAACAATACTGTCAATATAAGAATTTTAGAGAAACCTACTGTACGAAAATACCATATTTCCTCACATACTCTCCCCTTCCAGCTTTGTTAGGGTAGGTTCTGAAAATTTAAAAACTATTCCTGTTATTTTCCCTTTCCTCAAAAAAAGAGAACGAACTGTCCTAAATTTTAAAATGAATTCATCCATGTAATGATTGTTCTTGTCTTTCTTACAAAGACTACTACTGCAAACTACCTGCAAATGTTGCATTGAAACTTTCCTTTCTAACTGTTGAATTTTATGCCAAGTTAATACAAAAACTGACCCACCACGAAACAAATGTGCGCCGACATTCAATCCATGATTTCATCGAATTGGTTGCATATTTATTTCCTCTGTTTAATTATGGATGATTGGAGGCCTAAAGAATAGCAGAGGCAACAATAATGGGTGAGACTAAAGCTACAGGAAGTAGAAATGAATCTGTTTTATTAGACAGCTAGTATATTGTTAGTATTACTATATATTCATATTGCAATTTCTTTTAAAGAAATACTTTTATTATAGTAAAATGTAGTTTATCCATCATTACTTTTGATCTGTTATGTTCTTACCATAACTGTATTCTTCAGAAATGAAATGATTCACATAATCTTCCCCTCTCCATTTCTGGATGATAAAATTATTAAAAAGAGGGGACAATACATGAAGAGATATGTTAAGTTTACAGATCTTAATTTTTGTCTTCAAAAAAGAAATTATAAAAAGGCTCATTTTATTTCAAAAGCATTAAATTACCGAGTGGCTTGATGCTCCAACTGTGCCATCGAATTTTCGACGCATTCCGTCCATGCCGCCAGATCTGTCATTTTACCGCCTGGTGGTTGAGGCAATTCATACCTTTAAAAGTAATTAAAAGTTTCAGTCTCAAACAGAATAATAATCAAATTATCTTTGCATTAACAAGAGAAACAGCTTTTCTAGACTTTTATATAGTAACATTGAAGGAAATCTGGCTAGATCAGAGGGGGATTCCACCTTCTGGGGGAGAATTTCATAGTTGGGGTGAATCTCTTATTTAGCTGTTAAATATTTAGTTTTAGTTCATAAATATTAAAAACAACAGTACTCTGGCAAGAAGGTGAGGAATGATCTATCAATAGTGAAAAAGACTGAGAACCACTGGGTCTCGAAAAGATTGAGAACAACCAACACAACACTTGACATGTAATTTTGTAGTTACAAATGAAACATAAATCTAAAATTCCAGGTTAAATATTAGAAAAAAATAAATCACTAATAGGATGGCTTTTTGCACTTTAGCACTGAGGATTTTTTTGTTAGATTAAATTTGAATACATGCTTTTTCACAGAGAAATATATATTCACTGATTTAGCTCAGCGCAGATCAGCATAATCATTCACAAAACAGTTTCAATCAAATGCATCTTCAACAAGGCTGATCCAGAGTTTTAAGACTTCATCTTGCTATAATTTGACAGGTATTATTACTCACAATTATGTACAATTTTTAGTACTTTTCCAGATTTGATGCTTACATACCTTGGTGCAATTTGCTGATTTTTTACAGATGAAAAGGTAAAAGCTATTTATCAGGTGCAAATTGGTGGCTTTTACTGCATTTTTTATTCCTATTGTTATTTATTGTCATCAAATACTATCAACACATGAAAATAAAACATATTTTAACAATTTAAAATACAAATTTTAACATTTAAATAAGGATATTGTGAGACATTAAAAAATAAAACACTTACATCCATCTCCAAATTTTTCTGTAATTTGTTTTTTTCTTCTTCCCAAGTGCACAATGATCTGATTTCAATTTAAAAAAAAATTCCAGAATTGCACATCTTAAGTTGGTGGCTGGTCTCACAAATATATATTTATAACTATGTTCAAGGCAAAAGTATCCTGATGTAATGATGTTATTTGTTTATAAAACCATTGGCAACTTGGAATACAATAAAAAGAATGCATACAAAAACGGCAACATTGCTTGACTTAAAGATCTTTTATGAGTACAATTGCTTGAAGAATGGTTACAAACATGGTTCCTAGAGTTTGGAACGTTCTGAAAATTTGGTGACTTTTATCTAGGTGGATGCAATAACACGTAAGTACCGCATAGTTTTCAAGAGCAGTTAGCATTCTCACAAGAAAGATATTTAATAAAGTATTTAAATTATATTCTCTTAAATTACCTTTTCATACTTAATACTTCCATAGGTAATCGTGCTTGTAGTCTTTCAAATTCTGTTCTTATGACATCAGTCTAGAAAGAAAGATAAAATAAAAATAGCTGTTAGATAAATGCAACAGTTATTGTTATATACATACAAGTAAACATTCAGTCAAATTTGGAACACTGAACATTTTGTAATAATCGGAGGTAACATGAAATGTCTTGCTATTTTAAATGCTGCATTAAAAAGTTATATGTTGCAAATAGGACATCTGTAAATAACGAGGTCTGAATTTAGTACTTTTCTACTAAATATATACATTTATAGTATGCATAAATCTTTAAGAAGAATAGGTACTATTATTTGATAGATAGAAATTTCACATTATATTCTCTCTTACGGTTCTGTAAGATTTTCCTTTTTCCTCTTTTTTGGAAGGGAAGGTAGACGATAGTTTTCAAAACCTTTGTAGGAAATCAAAAACTATTTCCTACCTATTGCAAAACAAAATAAATTTACTAGCAAGCCTAGTAATGATGTGATTTAAAAACACTGTTGAAATTAATACAGTTTCAAATAATATAATTAACAAAAACTTTCTGTAAAAAAAAGTACATTATTAATTACATACATAGTGTGATTGAACATAATAGTTCAATCACACTTTCTTCCTTTGAATTCTGGTGATAAATAAATACAAAAGTAAACCAACTATTGTTTTATTATATAAACTTTTCAACGATATAATAAAAATGCTACTTACTTCAAATGCATGCAAATTTAAAGCCGGCAGATGTTCGAGATAATTCTTTGTTGGACGATACCTACGTGTTTCTTCTTCGACCATATTAAACACCTAGGAGAAAAACAAAAAATGCTTCTTATTATGATATTGATATATTTTGTTTTCAGCCAATTTTCTGAATGATTACAGTTATAATTAAAAAATAATACTATCATTACTTTGTTACTAATTACAGATCATACATGTGAAACAAAAACATCCGCTTTAAAAATTTCAAAATAATGTATATTATGAATTCTATAACTGTGATTAGTACCATGATATTCAATACAAAAAGAACAGGAACAAAAAAAAAATATCTGCAGAATTTTTTCGCCCTAGAAAAACGAAATCATTTGAAAACACATATGTCAAACTAAGAGTACTTTTTTACTTAATTTTACAGTGCTACTTTGGCAGATGGTTGCACGGATTTTTGTGATTTTTCTTTTGGCAAGTAATACGACTTATGGTAAACCCATTGCTGGATAAGTTATTTATGGTAACCAATACTTTGTTGTCATTTTATTTTAAAAATAATGCATTTTATTATGCTTAAATTCCCTGTTTCAAATATTATTTATGGCTTTTAAATATTAAAAATCAATTTAATTTTGCATTTTTACTTGAAATAAAAATTTTATTGTTTATGATATTTTATGAAATTTTATGTTGTGGATGATATAATCAGTGACATCACCTCACTTTAAAAGTAATTAGTTTTAATATCTATAAATTTAATCTAATGTTTTAAACATTATTTACGGCTGTTAAATATTAAAATACAATTTAATTTTGCATTATTTTTTGAAAAATGGTTTTCTTATGTATGTTTATTTAAATAATTTTAATTCTAGGTGTGATGTAATCAGCTCTCTGATTGGTTATAGAATATTTGTGCATTAACGAGCTGGGTAAAAGTATAGTTTAGGGTACCCCTTGGTCAAACTTGGCGGTACATAGATACCAATTTTGTGCAATTCTTTGACTCGTTATTTTGGCTTGCGAAGCGGCGATTTTTGGGACAAAAATCGCCGCTACACAAAGCTAAAAGAACAAGACAAACAATTGCACAAACTCGGTATCCATGTACACATCGACTTATTTTCACTTAAAAAAAATCCTCGAATTGCACAAAAATGGCATTGCGCATTCTTTTAACTTTATGCATGTACACGTCGACCTATTTTCACTTTAAAAAAATACCAGAATTGCACAAACTTGCATTGCGCACTCCCTTTACTTTGTCCATGTACACATCGATATATTTTCACTTATGAAGTCAAAGAAGCACCAAATTCTACCATATAGGCAAACAAAAAATACATAATCTCAATAAAATACATTTTAAACCAAACAATAAAATAACATAAAAAAGGAAAAACATGTTATACATTTAATTCACTTCCCATGATTTTCGAATTCTCTTCGTACACCCAGATCCACATAAAAATCAAAATATCAATCATACTCAAATGGCGTTTTACAAACCAGGTACTATTTCTGATCGAACGCTTCACATAGTGACCATCTGAAGCTTTTTTCCTACAAGCCCATTCAAATCCATCTAAACAGTTTTTACGTTCGACTAGACGCATATCCTTCCTACATACAGGACACTTATAATGGCTACTAAGTAAACCTTCATTTACACACCTAAAGCTCTTTTCCCCTTTCGCTCCAAATCGTACAAAAACTTCAAATTAATCTTACTACACTCGGCCATTCTACCGTCTAAAGAATCAAACCAACACACACCACAAAAACGCTTACAAAACATCCCATGATTCAAAATTTCCCAGATTTACAGATGTTTAATGTAAATGATTACAGATGTTTAGGTTGATCTTTACATTATGGTAACTTGGCGTTTTTTGGCGAAAATTTGGCGACCAACTCTCCTACAGCAACCCTCTATTTTTTTTTCCCGCTGCCATTTTGTCTTCACGAAGTAAAGACATGTTTCTTTTCTTTTTATCTACTGAACACTTCTTCCAACAATCTACTAGCCGAATTACACTTATGCTAGAAATTTTATCTAACGATAATCATGACATCATGACAAATACGATGATCATCACAAATCATGACAAATATTCATTGCAAAATTGGGAAAAAGTGCACAATACCATACTCCTTATGCGTTTTTCAAAATAACACATACACATAAACCATGTACACGCCGACTTATTTTTACTTAAAAAAACATCCCAGAATTGCACAAAAATGGCATTGTGCACACTCTTCACTATATCCATGTACACTGCTTTTTTCTCATTAATTAGAAAAATTTTTACGAAAATACATGACAATTTTCTCAATCTTTAAACCCGGTAAAAAGAACACATATGAAATTACCTGATCGCGAAAAACTATTTACCCTTTCCAAATATGAACATTTCCACATATAAAATAAATAAAATATCCAAAAACTTTTACCTCTAAATCATCTATTACATTATAAACGTCACCAACGAATTCATACCGCAAACTTTACAAATACTTAGTGTCAAATATTTAAATTATTTCCATGCACGTTTACTTCAACTTAAACGTATACCAAATTCCTACAAACATAAAATTCACAAAATAACTATCATTTAATTAAAATATAATTAAATTCAAAAACACTACTTAAAATATAAATGAGCACATACATTAAATTAATACATACATAAATACCCATTCCGAATTCACTTTAGTTACGGCCATGGGATCCAAAAATTCACGAACACTGTTTCACACAACACAGAATAAAGCCACATACAAAATTTCCAGATTTTTTCCCGATTTCCCCCCTTTTCCGATTAAAGAACCGTAATTCGTCCATTAATATCACATGACATATCACATGATCTCTCATTTCCCTCACACAAAATAATGCGTAATCGGAACTGAGTACTGCTCACATTATTATCAAAGTGCGAGGTAGAAACCTTTATCGCCTCCAAAATGTAGCCAAACTACCAGTTACCATATTGTAAAGATAAACCGATGTCTATGTTTTAATGCACCCGATTACGTCACAATAGGGTTTCCATAACATTGAACTACTCAGGCTACCATAAATGTAACAACAACTTGGCGATAAATCAAACAACAACTTCGCCATAATACAAACGGTACCTTCTACTCTACCCACGAGCTGTAATCAGCTCCTTGATTGGTTACTGAAAATTTGTGCATTACCGCGCCATTTTAAAATTTAATTCATATCTTCGAATTCCTTCAAAGATGAATGTTGTTATCGGTAAGTACGAAGAATTATTGGTATCGGAATAAAAAAATTGTCCTTTGTACTTCAGGGAGGGACGGTTAAAGGATCTTCAAAATCTTAGAAACAATACCTATTATTGGAGGGTTTTTTTTTTTTTTTCCCTCAAATTTTGTTATTTTAAATCTTTATGATCCATTAATTTGGCTCTAAATTGCTTTATCTAATTATAATTTTTTTTATTCCTGCCCTTAATATTACATTTTTCAAATTTTTTTCATTGATATCTAAATCATGATTCCGATTTTTTTGTGGTGCTTATCAATAAACGACAGGTTAAATGACTCAAAAAAATGTAAGTACATATTTTTTTTTTTACTTTATAATTGTATACTTAAATTTTTGTTAAAAAAATTAATACAATATTTTCAAAAATTGCTGAGATAATTATTGTCACATATGTTTTAATGTTAATTATATTCTATATAACGTATTTTAAAGTATTTGAATTTAGCAATATTTTAATTCTTTTAAATGTTGGTATAATGTTTTTAATTCGATATTCAATTTAAGTAATATTTTAATGAATTAAACGTTGGCACAATGTTTTTATAGCGGTGTTTTTATTCTATTCTTTGCTATATGAAAGTAATAATAACCTTACTTTAGTATTTTATATTCATAGTAAATGTATTTATTTACACTTGCCTGCCATCTTAAAAAACAACATTTTCAACAAAAAATTAATTCATTACTTTTAAAGATATATATTTTTTTAAAGTTTCAAATACTTTACTATGCGTAAACACAGCGTTTTTCAAGATGGCTGACGATTGTAAAAAACGCGCCAACGAAAATCGCCAAAAATCCGTGCAACTGTCTACCAAAGTAGTACCAATTTTACGCAGATTCTCCTCCAGTGAGGGATGGCCTCCAAGTATTAGATTAAGAGAACAGTATTGATCAAATAATTTTCAGAAATGTTACAAATTGTTTATAAATGAACATTAAAGACACTAACATGTGTTTGTAGACTTCTTCAAGATGGCTGATGATTGTAAAAACCGCGCCAACAATTTTTCTATTAAAATGCTGTGAAAATGCCTATTTATATAATTCTAGTAATTTTTATATTACATTCATTAAATTCCAACTATATTTCCAAATGGCTAATTAAAGGATAATTTTTCTTATTGTTTAATGTTATCAAAACAGCCGTAGTCATATGATGATTAGATTACATCACAATGTGCAAACGCATCTTTTATTCTGTTAAGATTAAATGTGGTATTCTCATTTCTTTCCCATTAATTTGAAATTTTTAACACAATATATAAAAATGCTCTTATAATAAATTTCAATGATGAAATTTATTCAATATTAAAACACAACTCAAAACTATCCCACTTCAGAAAAGACATTCTGGCTGATCTTTGGAATATGGTAACTGGTAGTTTGGCGACATTTTGGAGGCGATAAAGGTTACTACCAGGACTTTGGTAATAATGTGAGCAGTACTCAGTTCCGATTACGCACTATTTTGTGTGAGGGAAATGAGAGATCATGAGATATGTCATGTGATATTAATGGACGAATTACAGTTCTTTAATCGGAAAAGGGGGGAAATTTGGAAAAATATCTGTGGCAGTATATTATTTTGTATTAAGCTTCACTGTGAGTTGTGTGAAGTAGTGTTGAATAATTTTCGGATTGTATGGCGCTGTGTAATATTATTTTAAAGATCCGGAAACAGGTGCACTTACCAATACAATAGAGGCACGTGGAGTGCTATAAAAAGCGCCATTCCGAGGCATTGTAATAAAGAGAATTTTGCTTTTTATTTAGTGGAGGAAAAATTCGCAGAAAAAATCGTTCAATAATTTTATTGTATCGATAATAAAAGTGTATCCACCATGTAAGCAAGTTTCTGAAGAAGATTAGGTAAGTTAGTATTTTTAATTATTTGAGAATATTATTTTTATGCATTGTTCTAAATGTAAGGTGGAAGTAAAGTAATTTGGTATTATTGGAAAATTGTTATTAGCAATGATTTAGTTTAAAGTAATTAGGATTGTAAGCTAATTTTTATTAATTTAATGTATGTGCTCATTTATATTTTAAGTAGTGTTTTTGAATTTAATTATATTTTAATTAAATGACAGTTATTTTGTGAATTTTATGTTTGTAGGAATTTGGTATACGTTTAAGTTGAAGTAAACGTGCATGGAAATAATTTAAATATTTGACACTAAGTATTTGTAAAGTTTGCGGTATGAATTCGTTGGTGACGTTTATAATGTAATAGATGATTTAGAGGTAAAAGTTTTTGGATATTTTATTTATTTTATATGTGGAAATGTTCATATTTGGAAAGGGTAAATACTTTTTCATGATCAGGGAATTTCATATATGTTCTTTTTACCGGGTTTAAAGATTCACAAAATTTTCATGCATTTTCGTGAAATTTTTCTAATTTATGAGAAAAAAGCAGTGTACATGGATATAGTGAAGAGTGTGCGCA
The DNA here is from genome assembly GCF_044657685.1 of Stegodyphus dumicola. Taxonomy (NCBI): domain Eukaryota; kingdom Metazoa; phylum Arthropoda; class Arachnida; order Araneae; family Eresidae; genus Stegodyphus; species Stegodyphus dumicola. Next base: position 710,270 of record NC_140769.1, on the reverse strand, counting down.
ATGCCATTTCTGTGCAATTCTGGGATGTTTTTTTAAATAAAAATAAGTCGGCGTGTACATGGTTTATGTGTAGGTGTTATTCTGAAAAACGTGCAAGGAGTTTGCTATTGTGCACTTTTTACCAATTTTGCAGTGAATATTTGTCATGATTAAGCAGTTTTGTTAGATAAAATTTCTTGCATAAGTGTAATTCGGCTAGTAGATTGTTGGAAAAAGTATTGAGTAAATAAAAAGAAAAGAAACATGTCTTTACTTCGTGAAGACAAAATGGTGGCGGAAAAAAAAAAATAAAAAAATAGAGGGTTGCTGTAGCAGAGTTGGTTGCCAAAAAATCGCCAAGTTACCATAATCCAAAGATCAACCGAGATTTCATTTATAAAATTAAGAGACTTCCATACACAGCAATATTGTGCTTCTAAATGCAACTGATTATTTAGAAAAATAATTTGCAGAAATGTAGATGTTTCGGGCAAAGTGCAGAATCGCCCACTTATTTGTTTGGCGCTTTTTCCAAGAATAAGAGGAATTTGATTTTTGTCAAATTTCTTTGACTTTTTAAGTGAAAATAAGTTGATGTGTACATGGATAAAGTCAAGGGAGTGCAAAATGACATTTTTGTGCAATTATAGGATGTTTTTTTTTAAGTTAAAATAGATAATGTGTACATTGTTATCGAGTATGTGCAATTCTTAAAAATGCGCCAAGCAGTGGGTGATTCTGCGCTTGTGTTCTCCGATATTTCTTATTAATTAAATTTTATTTAAACACAAGACTCGCTTACATTTTATTTACCCTCGTATGTTTTGTACATTATATCTAGGTAAAATCTACATTTTTTACATTCCAAAGTCCCAGATAATTATCTATAAATATCGAGGGTACAACTCTGATATACGCCCTAATTTCACCAAATGGGGCGATATGTGCTGGTTTTTTGCATGATTGCGTGTTGTATGGCAACCCTGTTGACGTTGAAAAATCTTTCGCTGGAGCTCGTTGGTTCGCGAAAATAGGGGGGAAAGAGAAAATGGTTGAAGTTGCTGAATTGAAATTCGGCAAAAGGAAAACATCATCGTGGCCATCCTGTTGAGGGACAATGGGTATTTGGAGGTGTGGAAAGAGGATCTGGGAGATTATTTTTAGTGGCTGTGCATGATAGAAGTCGGGATTTGTGATTTTATTTATTTGTGAACCATAATATGAATTTTCTGGATAGTGTGCCTGGCTGTCACATAAATACGATAGTGATTACGTGGCGGTATGGAGTTGGTATTTCTGCTGTTCAAAAAAACATTAATTTATGGTAAGTGCATTTTATTTTATTCTTGTTCTTATTTTGTAGAATTGTTATGTTCATTGTTTTTTTAGTACGAATTTCTGTCGTTATTGTTTTTTTTTAATTGTTTGAAATTTATTTTAGTTATATTAGTTTATTTAGTTGATTACTGCAATTCGTAGATGTTTTTTTAAAGTTGAAATAGAACGCTGTGTACATGGTATTCTTTGAAATTTATTTTGTTGTTATGTTAATTTATTAAAGCGAGGTGTGAGTAGTTCGTAGATTTGTTCGTTGCCTAGATTGTGCCATTCGTAGATGTTTTTTTAAGTTAAAACATATCGCCGTGTACATGGATTCTTGTCAAATATTTTTGGTTAAAAACTTTACGTTTTTGCTATCTAAATTTTTCGCTTTTGTTTCGTGTTTTTAGCTTAAATTGTGTGTTCGGAAGCACTTCCGCAGAGAACCCCGTAAATGTAAACACTGCCAACTTTGGTGATAATAGTTCAAACCTGGTAACCTATCGGATCATCGTATTCGCTTGTTTGAAGGTTGCAACCATTCGTCTTGCGTTTTGTTGAATTATCACTGTCGTTGTTCGTATTTGGAGATTTATATTCTTCTTCTCTTATTTATTATTATTTTTTCTGATAAAATTATTATTAATAAAATTATTACTGATTTTTCTGCAACAATAAATAACAACATACCGCATCTCTAACTCCAGGATCATCATATCCTTGATCAATATAAGGTAATGCATCAACAATTACTTCACCAGCCATTTAGGTTTTGATGTTAAATGAAAGCAAAATATGAGCAGTTTTTTCGATCAAAAATAACTCGTAACTTTTAATTGTACAGACCGATTTCCACGAAACGCAAATACTAAACATAAACACAAAAAACTTCGAACACCGGTCTAGAATTTTCAATCTCTCTTAATTTTGTTGCCAACCTTTTTTCTCTAGTTTTAGAATAAAGTAACCTCTACCAAAAAATCGTAAAATGGATCTAGTTAAAAATTTATTTGAATAATTTTTTCTTTGAATAAATAATAAATAAATTTGTTAAATTCTTACTACCTAAATATTCCTCGGGGGAATTAGGCAATATGTTGAATGGAATCATTGAGAAACAGATAAATTAAATTTAAGGTAAATAAGAGACTGAGATTATATTTCTGGATACACTTAAGCAGAATCTTTGTTATAATTAATTAAGTGGATAAATATTTATTTATTTAATTTAGAGAATACGAAATTATTTTTCTAACACGAAACCTTGACAAGAAAAAAAAAAAAAAAAAAAGTACGCATAGGGCCTTTAACTGTTTTGCCGCCAATTTATGACTGACGACATTCTTGGAAATGCGCGTATTTAAATGCTAAATGCTATTTAAATGCTAAAATGGCTGATACAGATCGAAGTTCAAGCGGCGTGATGGAAGCCAAAGAAGTGTTTGGACTTCTGCAAGAAATGGCGAAATTAATGAAAACTGGATTAGATGATGAAACATTGGCTATCTGCGTAAGACTGTGTGAAGATGGTGCTAATCCTGAAGCCTTGGCTTCTATTGTTAGAGATCTTTCTCGAGAATCTGCTGCTTTGAAATCCAATGAAGGTAACTATTTATGACCTTAGTTATTACCTGTTCGGTAAAGTGCAGATATTTTTCAGATTTAATGTATTTTTTGTAGAAGTTGTGTTTCTTGTATACCTTAGCAATCATCTTGTTACTTGCTTTATATTTTGTTCTGATTTGAAGAAAAAAAAAATTATGTAAGCAATATTCTTGTAACATTTTAGTTCATAGGAAAAGTGAGTTATAAAGATTTGTGTAAATAATTTATTTCTGTTGATTTATGTCAGAACTGAGTGCTATATTTGTGTAGGAACTACTCAGATATGCGCCCTCAGGTCGCCAAATTTCTCGCGAGAAACTCTACGCTGCCATATTGCTATCTAAATTTTTTGTCTACATTTCGAACTTTAAGCCTAAAATGTCTCCAAAAACACGGTTTTCGTGAATGCAAAAGATACGTTTTGAACACACAATTTAAGCTAAAAATCCGAAACAAAAACAAAAAATTTAGATAACAAAACCGTGAAGTTTCTAACCAAAATTATTTGACAAGAGTCTATGTACACAGTGATATGTTTTAACTTAAAAAAAACATCTACGAATGGGCAACGAACTACATCTACGAATGGGGCATCTAGGCAACGAACTACACACACCTCGCTTTAATAAATTAACATAACAACAATAAATTTCAAGGAATACCATGTACACAGCGTTCTGTTCAACTTTAAAAATACAGTCAAAAGTCGTTAATCCGGACTCGTCGGGACTTCGGCGATTCCGGATTATAGATCATCAGTTTAAATCTCGTAAGATGGCATGCAGAAATTCTAAAATTAAAAATATGAAACCGTAATTTATGAAATAAAGAACAATTATGATCTAAAGGGTATCAAAATTTGCAAAAAGAAAAAGCTTAATATTTATTTGTTTACTTTATTAAACATTTCTTTCAATGTAAGTTGTTTAAGTTTTGCTTCGTTTCATGTGATAATACTTTCTCTTTAATTCTATTAAACAGACATAATTTCTTGTTCAGTTACAAAGTTCCGCCGTTCAAGTCCTATAATTGCTGTGTCAAGAACACCGACTAATTTGTCAATCGAAATTTTTTTGTTTTCAATAACCTCTGTCACGTTTCTTCGCTATCGGAAGCGAATTATAATGACGAGGAACTTGTTTTAAATCATATCAAAGACGGAGCATATCGAGATGAAATACTACATTTGGTTAGGAATTATAAGCCAAATAAAATAAAAACATCTGCGCTGAAGATAAGGATAGTGCTGACAAATCAACTTCCAATTCATTACGCGCCCGCCGCCGAGCAGCGTGAAATTGATAAACAGATTTCGGATTTCAAAACATACTTTCGCTTTAGATCCTTTACATATTAACAAATATATATCGGAAATTCTATTTGATATAATCGAAAGTTTAAGCTTACCTTTATAAAATTGCTCTTACAGTCTGCAAAAAATAATAAGCCGGATGCAATTCGAAAATTAAGGAACAACGCAATCATCAACATTAACTGAAATAGATAATTAGATAATTTTAGCTTATACGTCCATTATACCTAAAATGCGCACGCTAAAACGTATTCTGCACTTGCGCACACTCATATGCGCAGTCGTAAAAGGTCTTACACGCACGCGTGAACGCCTCTGCGCATGTGTCAACGCGGCGCATGCGCAGAAAGTTTTTAGTTTTGATGTCTGGATTATAGATCATTCCGAATTATGGGTGTCCGTATCAACGACTTTTGACTGTATCTACGAATTGCACAATTTAGACGGTACGCACTAATCAACAAAATAACTAAAATAAGTTTCAAACAATTAAAAAAAAACAATAACGACAGAAATTCATACTAAAAAAAACATTGAACATAACATTCTACAAAATAAGAACAAGAATAAAATAAAATGCACTTACCATTAATGCTTTTTCAAACAACAGAAATACCAATTTCATACCGCCTTTAACATACCGCCACGTAATCACTATCGTATTTATATGACAGCCAGACACACTATCCAGAAAATTCATACTATAGTTCACAACTAAATAAAATAACAAATAATCACAAATCCCTACTTCTATCGCGCACAGCCACTAAAAATAATCTCCCATACCTTCTTTCCACACCTGCAAATACCCATTGCACCTCAACAGGATGGCCACGACAATATTTCCTTATGCTGAACTTCAATTCAACAACTTTCACCATTAAATCTTTCCCCCTTAGCTTCTCAGACACAAAGCATGACGGGAACCAACGAACTCCAGCGAAAGATTTTTCAACGTCAACAGGGTTGCCATACAACACGCAATCACGCCAAAAACCAGCGCAGAACACATATCGCCACGTTGGTGAAATTAGGGCGTATATCAGAGTTGTACCTTTGTGTATCACTTATCTAGTGAAAGTAAACGGTTCATTTTATCACCAAAGGTATATTAGTAGAAAAGGGAGCAATGTCTATAATTTTAGGTCTCAATTAGAACTGTGCTTAGAATATATACTTAGTTTGGTACTTGGTGTAGTTTGTGGGGAGATGTTGATGTGGTAAAAGTTTACAATTAAGTGCCCCTTGTTTTTTTTTTTTTTTTTTTTTTTTTTGACACCAAGATTGGTGCCAGGAAGGCACAATTTCAAGGTGGCCACTACACAAAACCAAAATAAGAAGTCAAAGAATTGTACAAACTAATAAACTGGGCTGATCTTTGGAATATGGTAACTGGTAGTTTGGCGACATTTTGGAGGCGATAAAGGTTACTACCTAGGACTTTGGTAATAATGTGAGAAGTACTCAGTTCCGATTACGCATTATTTTGTGTGAGGGAAATGAGAGATCATGAGATATGTCATGTGACATTAATGGACAAATTACAGTTCTTTAATCGGAAAAGGGGGGAAATCTGGAAAAAATCTGGAAATTTTGTATTTAGCTTTATTCTGTGTTGTGTGAAACAGTGTTGGTTAATTTTTGGATCCCATGGCCCTAACTAAAATGAATTCGAAATGGGTATTTAGTGGGATTGAAAGGGGTAGTAATAAGTGTTTTTTTAAGGTTGTGCGAGATAAAAGTAAAGATGTTTTATTAAATTATTTATTTTACCTGGTACCTTGCTGTGAACTATAAGTATGATTTTAAAGATCCTGGAGTTTATTAAAGTTTATCCGCCACGTAATCAAGATTCTAAAGAAGATTAGGTAAGTTAGTATTTTTAATTATTTGAGGATATTATTTTTATGCATTGTTCTAAATGTAAGGAGTAAATAAAGTAATATGGTATTATTGGAAAATTGTTATTAGCAATGATTTAGATTAAAGTAATTAGGATTGTAAGCTAATTTTTATTAATTTAATGTATGTGCTTATTTATATTTTAAGTAGTGTTTTTGAATTTAATTATATTTTAATTAAATGATAGTTATTTTGTGAATTATATGTTTGTAGAATTTGGTATACGTTTCAGTGGAAGACAACCTGCATGGAAATAATTTAAATATTTGACACTAAGTATTTGTAACCATTTGGAATGTTTGAGATATGAATTCGTTGGTGACGTTTATAATATAATAGATAATTTAGAGGTAAAAGTTTGGATATTTTATTTATTTTATACGTGGAAATGTTCATCCTTGGAAAGGGTATATACTTTTTCACGATCAGGTAATTTCATATATGTGCTTTTTACCGAGTTTAAAGATTCACAAATTTTTTTTGCATTTTCGTGCAAATTTTTGTAATTTATGAGAAAATAGCAGTGTAGATGGATAAAGTTAAGAGTGTGGGCAATGTCATTTTTGTGCAATTCTGGGATTTTTTTTAAGTAAAAATAAGTCGACGTGTAAATGGTTTATGTGTATGTGCTATTCTGAAAAACGCTCAAGGAGTTTGGGATTGTGCACTTTTTCTCAATTTTGCAGTTAATATTTGTCATGATTAAGCAGTTTTGTTAGATAAAATTTCTAGCATAAGTGTAATTCAGCTAGTAGATTGTTGGAAAAAGTGTTGAGTAAATGAAAAGAAAAGAAACATGTCTTTACTTCGTGAAGACAAAATGGCGGCGAAAAAAAAATAGAGGGTTGCTGTAGCAGAGTTGGTCGCCAAAAAATCGCTAAGTTACCATAATCCAAAGATCAACCATAAACTGTACTGATCGATGTGTCCATGTATACATAGTAACCAGAAGTGAGGTTTCATCGCCAAAATTTTTAAAAAAAATTGTCGCTAATCAAAGGGGCACCCAATTCTACACTAGAGCCGACCGTAAGCATCATATGGCACAATATTTTTAATAATAAATACCATATTTTTAATTTGGTGTGTTATAATTGATTTTTATTATTACTGAATTGTGTTATTTTAAAAATTAAAGTGCCTTCCATTTTAAGTTTCGTATCAAAATATTTTTAGAATCTAACGTTTCATTGAATTTTCTTAATGGAATTTGGTTTTGGTTTATATGAAATTTAGTTAAAATTGGAGATTATAGGCCATTTTTGAAAAATCTCCATTTCTCCAAATTGGTAAGTTCCACACATTTTAAAAAATTGCTAACTGATCAAATTGTGATTTTAAATTAAACCTGTAAACATGCAGAGAACTCGTGTCTAAAACAAAAGTTCAAGGATAAAGGATCATTTAAACAATGATAAAGGATTTTAAACTGTATTTTAAAGTTAATGTAACTACTCTTATATGTGCTCTCAGGTCACCAAATTTCTCGGCAAATATTTTTTTGGCTAGAAACTCCACAGTGCCATATTACTGTCTAAATTTTTTGTCTACATTTCAAACTTTAAGCCTAAAATGTCTCCAAAAATGCATTTTTTTGCTATACAAAACCCACGTTTTGAACACACAATTTAAGCTAAAAATCTGAAACAAAACCAAAAAATTTAAATAGCAAAAACGTAAAGTTTCTAATTAAAAATATTTGACAACAATCCATGTACACAGCAATATGTTTTAACTTGAAAAAACATCTACAAATTGCACAATATAGGCAGCGAAGGCATCTACGAACTACGCACAGCTTGCTTTAATAAATTAACAATAAATTTCAAAGAATACCATGTACACAACATTCTGTTTAAAATTAAAAAGAAATCTACGAATTGCGCACAAATAAACTAAACTAAATTACAAACAATTGAAAAAAAACAACAATAAAAAAATTCATAGTAAAAACACAACATAACATTCTACAAAATAAAAACAGTAACATAAAATGCACTTGCCATAATACATTCCTGAATAAAATTTCGCCAGTCACACAATGTCTGAACAAAAGTGCCACGATTTTGCTATATCACATGTCTTTCTGATATTCAAAATTTTGAAAGTAACCATAAAAACTTCCTTCAAATTTAACTTACTACACTTATTCTTAAACTCTGCTGACAGCCACATACTTCACCAGCAACCATTTGACTGCAAATCCTCACAAGAACTATCAGAAACACCCTTCTTCGTCCGAGTTCTCATAGCAGCTCAGCATTTCGGACTCTTTTAAAAGTCCCACAGAAATTCCAAAAGTACACTTCAAACCTCACAAACACACCCGTGAACAAAGACTCGTTAATAACTCCAATATCGTACCTTTTAATACTAAATTTACTTTTCCCACAAAAAAACTCGTTAACAACTCCAACATCGTACCTTTTCATACTAAATTTACTTTCCGCACGATCTAAAATACGCGACCAAAATCTTGCCACCACGTCTAACATAGGCCATTTCAAAACACACACGATGCGAACCAACGAGCACTCCAGTAAAAGATTTTTGTTGCAGGGTTGCCATACAACACGCTATTGCACCAAAAACCATCGCAGGACACATATCGCCACATTTGGTGAAATTAGGGCACATATAGAGCCAAGTTAATAACTATGTATATTATGAGATCAACAATATTAAGAATTTCCATGCTATGTATCATGCATTTTTAAAACATTGGCAAAAAAAGGGCAAAGTGTTTTATCACAAAATTAAGAATTTGTAATAAGCCGTGAATGAGCAATAAATAATAGAAAAACATATTAATTCATATCTTGCCTAAAACAAAATGTAGAGCAAAAAGGAAGCCAAAATTTAAAGTTGTGATCATCTGAACCATGAACCACATTAATAGTAAAAAAAAGGGTAGTTTTTTAAGGAAAAAAAAATTGTTTGTGATAAATAATAGAAAATCATGTTTATTCATATTTATATTAAACTAACATAATATGGGGAAGGATTGATGATAAGCATAACTACAACTTGTGAATTTAAACTAGGATTTATTTATTTACATTAGAATGAAAAGAAAAGTAAAAAGAATAATCGTCAAAACATTTTGGATACGTCTGTCCTCACTATTGTTCACGTCTCATCTCATCTGACCGCATCCAAATTTAGATGGCGCTATTACATAATCTTAGTTACAGTTACAGTTCCCACATAGTAATCCAAATGGCACAATCCAACTATGGGCGCAGAATCGGAAACAAACCACTTCTGGCACCAAAATCGGGGGAAGGATTGATAATAAACATAACTACAACTCATGAAGTTAAACTAGGATTTATTTATTTACATTAGAAAAAAAAAAGTAAAAAGAATAATCGTCAAAACATTTTGGACACGTCTGTCCTCACTATCGTTCACGTCTCATCTCATCTGACCACACCCTAATCTAGGTGGCGCTCTTGCATAATCTTAGTTATAGTTCCCACAATAATGAAGAAAAATTTCAAAATGGCATGCTGATTTCAACTATGTGCTTAACCACATATAATATACTTACATCTAATGACAATTACTTTGATTGTGATTTATATTTAAATCAATCAAAATCTGTATTAATCAATTCAGAAATTTTAACAAATGTATGTAATGTATTACATACATCAGAAATTTTAACAAATGTATGTAATGTAAATGTAAGTAATAAAAATTAAGCTTACCTTTTCCAGCTATACATCTTGAGGTTTGAGGCCGATTCTAGCGGCGGTAACATTATTAGACCTATAAAAGAAGCATAAGATTCTTTATCGATGCTCTTGAAAAATCATGACACTAACGATAAAGATGTTTCTGCTCTAGTAAACGAATTGCTTTGTCATGATGATGATAATTATTGGTCTGAAATTAATATACTACCATGCTCACAAACGTGTGATGATCATTGATCATCATGGCATTATTACATTTCCATTTTAGTATGACTCTATAGCCACTGTGATTAGTGTCTCTATCTTTTTTTCCTGAGCAACAACAGATGTAGAACTCTGAAATGTTTCTTGCTTAAAAGGGAAATTTTCCGTATTAATAGCAATTGTATTAACTTATTTCATATTTGTATTTTTCATTTCAAAGTTTTGATGGAGTAAAAAAGATATAACAGGAATAGGTAACTGTATAAGATATTTCTCCCGCATTTTTAGTATACCTTCGTCAGCACGCTCGACGTATATTTGAGAGGTCCGTGTTTCAAGTCCCAGTGACGGCATTGCTCATTTTTCGTATCTCCTACTGCAAAAATAACTAATGTCTCTACAGTGGTGCATGAACTAAGAGGTGGTGAAGATTTTTCACCACCAAGATTCGGCAGTTGTGTCCCCTAAAACCCCAGTTGCCCTTTGAAAGAGGGAGTATATAAGGTATTTCTCCCGCCTTCTTAGTGTGCGTGCCTTGGTGCTGTAGTGGTTTGCACGCTCGGCACGTATCTAGAAGTCCGTTGTTCAATTCCCAGTGAGGGCATTGCTAATTTTTCAAGTCCCCTGCTTTTAAAAAATCCTAATGTCTCTACAACTGTGGAAATATTATGAGAATTTCTTTAAATATTTTATATATTGTAAAACTCACAATCCTCTTAGTTTATTTCTTTATGACCATTCAGAATCCTGTTATTCTTCACCTGCTTTGCTGCCCTATGAAATATATATAATGTTTCACACAAAATTGTGTTGTCTGAGTGCTCTCCCTCCTTCGCCCCTCTCCCAGGGGCAAAGAAGCTATCCTGTACCTCTGTGTATGGCAATGCCTAACAGCTATGCCCTTGCGTATGGCAATCCCATAAGTTCCGCGCAGAATTTCTAAAAGGACTTTGGTGCAAATTTGTTTTTTTCAGCTGTGCTGCAGTTTTTTCTATATGTGTTACTGTTAAAACGTATTGTAACGTTAGAACACCCATTTTGGGTGAAAGAAAAGACCGGTTGTCTTTTAAAATATTTATTTTAAAATTTAATAAGGAATTCTTGAATAAATATTAAAATAATTTAATCATTTCAATCATACAAAGGCCGCTCACGCGGCGCTACGCTAAAATGCTTCTGCTTTCACTCGTTTATAGCATCAAAAGCTTATTACCGAAAGCTCTCTCCTCGTTTTGTTAAAAACCTGGAAAGATAATAATTAGTCCGTTATGTCCGGAAACCACACTGGGGGGTTTCCGCTGCACCTTTCTTTCAAAGGTCTGCTGTCCATTCTGTCGCTGAGAACTAGATATCTCTCATTAAGCACCTGGAAGTCCGAGGGGTGCATATGTCTGAATATCACAGTATAATTCAGAAGTCAAACAACAAAAATCAGCGTTATATTTACAAAATTTTCACAGGACTAGTTTCGATAGTTTAACCGAACCACCATCCTCAGCTGCAAAACAGCAAATGAACAAGATAAGAAATAATGATTAGATAAGATAAGAAAGCCTAATACAGTCAAAAGTCGTTAATCCGGACTCGTCGGGACTTTGGCGATTCCGGATTATAGATCATCAGTTTAAATCTCGTAAGATGGCATGCAGAAATTCTAAAATTAAAACTATGAAACCGTAATTTATGAAATAAAGAACAATTATGATCTAAAGGGTATCAAATTTTACAAAAAAAAAAAAAAAGCTTAATATTTATTTGTTTACTTTATTAAACATTTTTTTCAATGTAAGTTGTTTAAGTTGTTTCATTTTATGTGATAATACTTTCTCTTTAATTCTATAAACAGACATAATTTCTTGTTCAGTTACAAAGTTCCGCTGTTCAAGTCCCGTTAATTGCTGTGCCGAGAATACCGACTAACTTGTCAATCGAAATTTTTTTGTTTTCACTAACCTCTCTGTCACATTCTTCATGTCTTTATCCATTTTTTGTAGCAATTCCACTTTTTATTTGTTGGACATCGAAACATACTTTCGTTTTGTAAATCCTTTGGAAGTTCCAGCATCAGAAATTCTATTTGACATAATCGAAAGTTCAAGTTTACTTTTATAAAATTGCTCTTACAGTCTGCAAAAAATAATAAGCGGGATCCAATTCGAAGATTAAGGAACAACGCAATCATTAACATTAACTGAAATAGATTATTAGATAATTTTAGCTTACACCGTCCGTTATACATTAAACGCGCAGGCGAAAATGTATTCTGCAGTTGCGCACACACGCATATGCGCAGTAGTCAAGGTCTTACGCGCACGCGTAAAACGCCTGTGCGTATGTGCCAACGCGGCGCATGCGCAGAAAGTTTTTAGCTTTGAGGTCCGGATTATGGGTGTCCGAATTAACGACTTTTGACTGTATATTATATATTCATTTTTTTCTTTATTATTTATCAATTAATCAATCAATACATAAAATATATTTCTCGAGAGGCCAACTATTTATTGTAATTTATAAACCGTGAACTCATTTAATATCAGATTATTAATTTTTCACTTCAGTTATCTATCATTAGTTAATTTATAGAATAACTACATAAAGTGTGATATTATTAATCTATCAGACACTTTAACTGGCATGGCTAGTTATTTTCATGAAACACCTAGCTATTCTATAAAATAACTGAATTATAATTAAGACACAATAACACGCCAGATAAATACTAATTCAGAAGTCAAACAACAAAAATCAGAGTTACATTTACAAATTTTTCACAGGACTAGTTTCGATGGTTTTACCGAACCACCATCCTCAGCTGCAAAACCACAAATGAACAAGATAGGAAATAATGATTAGATAAGATAAGAAAGCCTGGACAAGAATAAGCAAGTGGCGCCATCTGTTGGCGAAACCAGAACTAAAACATAATTTCTCTAAAAGCCGAAGGCAAATTTGGATTGGAATTAGGATCGTTAACTAGAACAGAAAGATTTTTATGAATGTGAAATGCCTCTAGAAAATCTAGTTCTCCAATGGAAGATGTTTTTTGAATAATTTTAGCAGCAGAAAAATTGAAAGTGTGATTTTTGGACCAACAATGTTGAGCAACAGAAGACTTCTGTGTTTCCTTTTTTTAACATATGCCTCATGTTCCTCAACGCGAAATTTTAAGGCTCTCTTAGTTTGGCCAATGTAAATTAAACCACACTGGCAAGGAATCCTAAAAATATCCCAGGAATTCATATCCAGAATGGCGTCCTTGAGTATGGAACACGGAATTTTATTGATGGAAGAATAAACAACCCGAAAGTTAAATTTCTGCAAAATATGTGCAACTTTATAGCTAATTGATGGAAAGAAGGGAATGACAACAGAATTTTTATAATCTAAAACAAGAGTGTGCCTTTTAGTGTGTTGAGATGAGAATTTTTTAACTGCTTGATTAATAATGTTGGGTGAAAAGTCCCTGTCAATAGCTATTGCTTTTAAATAATTTAGTTCTTCCTCAAGGGATAGTTTGGAGGAGCAAACTTGAAGAGCATGGAAAACATAGGAATAAAATGAAGCTAACTTTTGTTTAGTCGGATGACATGATTTAAAGTGTGGTGGAAAGCAAACCGATGAAGGTTTACAGTAAACCGTAGTACTGAAGTTGGATGTGTTACGTGTGACCAGAATGTCGAGAAACGGAAGAGAATTGCAAGTCTCAAGCTCAAAAGTGAACTGAATAGCAGGATCAATAGAATTCATTGTTGAAAGAACTTTAGGAACTACTCTGATATGCGCCCTCAAGTCGCCAAATATTTTCGGCGAGAAACTTCTTGCTGCCATATTACTATCTAAATTTTTTGTCTACATTTCAAACTTTAAGCCTAAAATGTCTCCAAAAACATGGTTTTCGCACATGCGAAAACTACGTTTTGGACACACGAGTTACGCTAAAAATCGGAAACAAAAACAAAAAATTTAGATAGCAAAAACGTAAAGTTTCTAACCAAAAATATTTGATAAGTATCCATGTACACAGCGACATGTTTTAACTTAAAAAAAAAACATCTACGAATGGCACACTGTAGGCAACGAATGAATCTACGAACTACGCACACCTCACTTTAATAAATTAACAACAATAAATTTCAAAGAATACCATGTACACAGCTTTCTGTTTCAACTTTAAACAACATCTACGAATTGCACAATCTACACTAAAAACAAATCAAGAAAATAAACTAAAATAAATTTCAGGCAATTCAAAAAACAATAAAAACGGAAATTCATACAAAAAACAATGAATATAACATTCTACAAAATAAAAATAATGAAATAAAATGCACTTACCATAATGAAAGCTTCTTTTAAAAGCAGAAATATCTTTCCCCTCTATCTTCTCAGATACAGAGCATACAAAGTCCAAAATACATTCGTTAATAAAATTTCGCCAGTCACACAACGTCTGTGAAGAAAACTTCCACGATTTTGCTATATCACATGCCTTCCTGCGATTCAAAATTTCGAAAGTAACAATAAAAACTTCCTCCAACATTAACTTGCTACACGAAAACCAAGATCCAAACCTTAAACTCCGCTGACACCCACATACTTTATTAGCTACAATTTTACTGCAAACCCACACAAGTCTATCAGAAACACCTTTTTTCGTCCAAGTTCTCATATCAGCTCCGCATATCGGATTTTATGTTTAAAAAATGACAAATTTTTGCTGAAAAAATACGAATTTTTTGCAAAATTAAAAGCAGCTAAAGATTCAAAAGAAAAAAAAAAATCTTATTTTACTGATCTAAACTTAGTTAACATTTTTATTGAGCAAATTCGTAATATTTAAGTATGATATAGTGGAAAACATTTCACATAAAGTGTTGCATCGCATTTTGTACAAAGCATAAGAGGTCTTACCTTGCATATTTTTAATTATCATCGTATTTGGTTTGGTCTTTTACCTATAACATGGTCTTTTCTATCTAAACGTGCAGAAAGTATCACTTTTGGTCTCGATGACAACACCAAAGGTCTTCGCGGGGGCTTGCACCTCGCGCAGTGTGGCTCAATACAGGTAAATGTCTCTTTGTCTGTAATGGAGAATAAGCCCATCGGCTTTCGTTCGTTTTTCTAAGCTTATGCTTTTCTCTCAGCCAATTCTTTTTATATTAACGATGATGTGGAGGTTATTGCATTAAGTTGCAAAGGTACTCCGTAACAATAATGCCTTGGTCCAAAGGTCTTCCAATACTTTTCTTAGAATTTGTTCCCAGTTTGAGTTATGCATACCCCTATATATCTTCTGACGTCTTTTATACTTTTCTTTTTTAGGATTTGTTAAATTGAACAGAATGTTTAATTATAAATTAATAATAGGCTAGTATACAAATCATAAGATGATACATAGTCAAAACACAGTTTTTGAGAGCACTGAAGACACACTGGTACCTTGCATTCCAAGCATTATACAGTACAAAGTCTTTAATCAGGGGTTTTTCTGGATTATAGATCATCATTTTAAATCTGGTAAGATGGCATGCAGAAATTATAAAATTAAAAATATGAAACCATAGTTTATGAAATAAAGAGCAATTATGATCTAAAGGGTATCAAAATTTTTTTTTAAAAAAAGCTTAATATTTATTTGTTTACTTTATTAAACATTTCTTTCAATGTAAGTTGTTTCGTTTTATGTGCTAAAACTTTCTCTAAAGTTTTGCTGTTCAAGTCCTGTAATTGCTGTGCTGAGAATACCTACTAACTTGTCAATCGAAATTTTTTCGTTTTCACTAACCTCTGTGTCACTTTCTTCATGCCTTTATCCATTTTTTGCAGCAATTCCACTTTTTGTTTGATGGACATCGAAACATGCTTTTGCTTTGTAGATCCTTTGGCAGCGGATCCAATTAGAAGATTAAGGAACAACGCAATCTGCAACATTAACTGAAATAGATAATTTTAGCCTAGCTTATACTGTCCGTTATGCATTAAACATGCATGCATAAACGCATATGCGCAAGCATGACGAATGCGCAGAAAGTTTGTAGCTTTGAGGTCTGGATTAAAGACTTTGTACTGTATGCTGTTTTTCTCTTCTTACAAGGTGGGCACAGACTGCATGTTTTTCTTTCTTCTAATTTTTCTGCTTGATTTGATAAATCCATTCTCTTAATTTTCTTCTGTCCAAGGATTCTTCTAATTGGTATCTTCAGTTTCCTTCGAAAAAAGTAGAAGTTATCCCAACTTTCAGATGTGGTTTAATAAGTTGATTAGCTATTGAAAGCATATTTTTTTTCTCCTTTCAGTTTTGTTACATCAGATATGACTGTAACAGTATGTATGAAGATAAATTCCAAGTATCTTCGGGCTCTGCTTTAGGGCCTATTTTTGCAGGATGTTCCAGACTAGGGAGCTGAATTATTATGTCATGCTTTGGTTTTTGTACTGCCCGATTTTGGTCCTTTTTTACACCATTTGAAGTGCTTTTTTCCATAAAAATTTGTTCATAGTCATTAGAAAAATTATGATATATAACCACAGAAATCTCAGATTCACTTTTGCTTTCTCTGTCTACATGATTCTTCAGAATCAGAATATTCTACATCAAAAATGTTATTGCAAGACATTCAATTTCTTTTTGAGTGAGATATACTGGATGTTTTCTTGTAAAATTTGAAGACATATTTATCACTGTTACGAAAAACAAGCATTCGATAAATAACGTCTATTGGCCACTAAAACGGTATGCATCTGCTGTGAGCGGTCTCCCAAACAACTTAAAAGTAAAAAACATTGTAACTGAAACCATAATAGAGCTAGAAGTGTGAAACTGAATATGTGACCTTCTGGGATGGGTTTGGGAAGGTAGAAGAAAGTACAGAGACCATTCTCCATTTTTAGTGGTGGAAATGACGGTTAGAAAATCCCCAGCGGTCTCTCAGACCCGCTCATAGCAGTTAAAGGTTAATATAAAATTTTACATTGGAATATTCTCTTACAAATATTTTATAAATGAACTTTTGCATTAAAGACAGATGTAAACAATTTTTCTTCTTTTTTAATAAAAAAGTGCGGAAAATATCTATTTATATGTTTCTGGCTATATTTATATTAAATTCTTTAAATTCCATTGCTATTTTGAAGAGCATGTTTTTCTTATTGTTATTAAAATAATAAATGGGATCACATTAAGTAACTCTTATTTTATTTCTATTTATTGCAGTAAAATTTTTTTATTCTTTTTAAACTTTTTTTTTTTTTTCTTTTTTAACTGAAGCATGAAGCGAACAATGAAATCCATCAGATTCTGAGTACAAGCCATAGAAAGCAAACTGAACTCTACAGACATCTGTGAATATATACACACAAGGATTAATAGTATTGTTGTATCATTTATTACATGTATATCAAGATTTTTTAATTCTTCAAGGGAACTCTAAAGGAGATTGAATTAAAAATGTACATGGAGTTCTGTTTGTTTCATTGAATTAAAAATGTGTATGGAATTCTGTTTGTTTCATTTTTTAATGAAAACATTAATGTTATTTATGGCATGATATTTAAACTCTTGCATTACCTTTTATTTTCTTAAGAGTAGTTTTGTTACCAGAATCATATCAAGAAATGCTTATCTCTTCAATTTTTATTATATTGTGTATTGTTTCAGACTAATATAATTAAGTAAAAAGATACGACATTAATAGTTCTGTGCGATTTTTTAGAGAAAGAATCATTATCACATAGAAAATTTAGTAAAATTGCTATACTTTGTGAAATCAATTTTGTAAACAAATTATTGTCTACTGTTTTATGAAATCATTTAATTACCTTTCTGAATTATTAATTTTTAACCTTTTTTTAGACTTATAATACTGTATCTGCCTAGGGTCTCACAGGAATAAGATGCTGATTATTACTTCGGTTGAGCATGAAATAATATTTTGCTTTTAAAGCATTTGTAATATGTAATATGTTTTATAATATGTTTTTCTGTAAGATGTGTATGTGAGATGTGTATGTTCATTTAAATTACATTAAACATTAATATTTATATTGTTTTTGTTTAACATTTTACACATATTGAAGTATTTTTACTTTATAACTACATGTCTTGTAGTGAAATATAGATCATTATCCAGAGCTGACTATTGGAGATTTGCTGTATCTGCATGATTCTTTCAAATTAAAACTGTCTTGTGGCTTGATTTTTATAATGGTTATATTCTATTTGTACATTTGAGTTATAGAACTGGACATGAAAAAGATAACTATGAGTAGATTTCTGTTTTTTATTTACTTAGAAGAATTGTTCAGTTTTGAGTAGTGCAACTAATGAAAATGTTCTGCATTATTGTAATAATAATAGCTTGTAATTCTAAAATTCTATTTTACATTGAGTAACAACAGATAAATATTACATCCTCTGGGATAATTACATGATTTAGTTGTTTACTTTTTCAATGTCTGTTATGCCTACTAAAATAAATTGCTTTTTGCTATATTTTAACAGTTCATTAGAATTTCTTTCTGCAAATCTTCTCTTATTTAAAACAGTATGTTAAATCTAGACTTAGATTCCATTCTAAATTAGAATCTTGTTTAAGAATAAGCTTATGATTAAAATGGGGGGGGGAGCTAGAAACTATATCAGTAAACTCTAACTACAAAGTAGTTAGAAATAATGCCTATAGAAATTACAGCATGAGTAGCTTCTCTTACATTTATATTACTTCATAAAATTATAAAATAAGCAAACACATACTTAAAAGTTAGAACTAAAACATTTAACCCTCTAACCAGCCAAGGGTTTAGCTCTGAAACCTAAAATTCCTCAAAACTTGAATGAGAATTAAAACACTAAATGCCTCTGCTTCATTATACCTAGAAACCTTGAGTGGAGGACAAGAGCGCATGCCTTCAAAAATTCAAAAATTAAAACCCCCGACATACTGATTGAGTTTTTTCTCTAACACTGTTAAATTTATACGATGAGCTTTGTTCAAGAGTGGTGGTAGTAGTAGTATTGGGTTGGCCACTAAGTAATTGTGGATTTTTTTTTAGAAAATCAAAGACAATTTTTTTATGGAACTAAATAACTTTATTCTGTAATGTATTGCCCATTTTGATCAATGACCTTTTGCCATCTTTCAGGCAACATCATAATCCCACGTTCATAAAACTTCTGGTTTTTATTAGCAAAAAACTGAATCAGGTACGATTTGACATCATCATCATTATTGACATTTTTATTGTAAAGATCGAAACAAAAAGTAATCAGATGGTGCAAGGTCAGGACTATATAGTGGATGTGTCAAACATCCCAACCAAGCTCCAATAATTTTTGCAGAGTGACCAGGAATACAACACCTTTTCGATTTGTCAATTCGGGCCGCTTTTCTTCAACTGCATTGTTTAATTTCGTTAGTTGTTCAATGTAGACATCAGAATTGATCGTTCGTTTGGGTGGTAAGAGTTCAAAGTAGACAATTCCTTTGTAATCCCACCAGACTGATAACAAAACCTTCTTTTGATGAATATCAGCTTTCGATGTCATTTGAGTTGGTTCACCTGGCCTGCTCCACGATCTTTTCCGCTTGATATTGTTGTAAAGAATCCATTTTTCATCGCCAGTTATCAGTCGTTTTAAAAATGGATCATTTTCATTTCGTTCCTTTAGCAAATCGCAGCTGTTAATGCGTTGCGTTAAATGCGTTTCTTTCAGTTCGTGAGGAACCCATGTATCGAGTTTTTGAACATAGCCGAGTTGTTTTAAGTGATTTTCAATGCATGTATGTGATACATGAAGCTTCTCTTCAATCTCACGTGTTGTACTGTGACGATCGAATCGATTATTGCTTTGATTAGGTTGTCATCAACTTCAACTGGGCGACCAGAGCGTTTTTTTCATCTTTGAGTGAAAAATGACCAGAACGAAATTTGGCAAACCAATTTTGACACTGCCATTCTTTTAAGGCTTCGTCACCATAAACAGCACATAACTTTTTATGAGCTTGCGATGCGTTTTTCCCTTTGCGGAAAAAAAAAAAGAAAAATATGATGAAAATGTTCCTTTTGTTTTCCCATTTTTCAACGAACGCCAAATGAAAACCACACAACCAATCAAAAAAACTTTTTTTACCGATTGACAGCTGAATTGCCAACTATCAAATAATGAAATGTGTTTTACATTTGTACTACGTCTGCTACCCTAAAAGTTCAACTGAAGACATCTATGAGTGAAATCCGCAATTACTTAGTTATATTTTGTAGTGGTGGTAGTAAAGGTTTTAAATTTTTGTTCAGATGGTACGCGTTAGTCAAAAGGTTGAGAACTGCTGCCTTACAGGATGTTACCTGAATTTCTCACTAGCCTTGGAGATTAAGCGAAATTTGCATTATTGAAGTTTATAAACCAAATATGGAGAAATGGTTTGCCAAGTGCTTGGAGAAAGGCTATGATAATACCAATCCTCAAACCTGGTGTGTGAAGCTGGTGTGGTTTCTGAAAGGCAGGCGGGTTTTCGAAGACACAGATGGACTGCTGAACAAATAGTCTGCTTATCTCAAGAAACAGAGGATGGCTTTTATAGAAAGCTGTATTCGTAGATTTCAAAAATGCTTTGAAAAAATTTGGAGAGCTGAATTGCTTAAAGACTGATTTCCTGTGGCATTTCTGGCAAGTTATATAAAGGGATTAAAAGTTTTTTTTGACCAGCGATTTATAAGTGTTAAATAAGGACAAAATGCATTGGGTTATCGAAAAATAAAAAAATAGGCTTACTTCAGGTAGCAGTACTGAGTCCTGTTCATTTTAATGTTATGATAAACAATGTAATTGACAGTATTTCTGGATCTGTCCAGGGGAATTAATATCTTGTTATTTGCTGATGATATGGTGATGAGTGCTACTGGATCCGACTTTATGGCCAAGAGAGTTTCTTTCTGCAGGTCTTAAATATTTTTAGCACCTGAATTTATGAAAATAATATGGTAGTTAAATACTGTGTAGGAATTTATATTTATTTTAAATAACCAATTTTATTTATTTTGCTATTCTTCCCTATAAGCCTTCATTCCCCTAATTGTCAGTGCCAAAATATTTAAATTTGGTAGCGCGCTTGAAAAAATGCAAATTCTATGTTGAAAAAGAGTTTAAAATCTGAGTTTCAGTAGGAAAGAGGAAGAGTTAGGCTACTGCCGTCACCACTGCTGTTTAAGCATTTGCTTCCAGAGTTATTGCTGGTTCGCATGGCTTAATTGCATTTATTTGCTGCTACTAGTTTTCGACGGGGGTTTAAGAAACAGGATTTAGCTGAGCCCTGCATTTTAGTTTTATCACTTGTTTATGTCTTCAAATTTTTAGTTTCGTTATCGGAATTTCAGTTACCGCCCAAGAAGAGGCGTAGTTTTTTAGCGTCAAGTTGACGCATTGTTAATTTTAAAGAGTCAATAAAGGGTACATTTAACCCTTCTCCTTTGCACTTACTACCGGTTAGCTATTGAAACATTAGTCATCGAGGACATTTGAAATCTAAGCTACCAAAATGTCTGGCTGGTATTACTTGCGGTTCGACACAAGGTGTTATGGCTACAGCCTATAAAAGTTAATGTGCATCGTATTGTTGAATATGGTATGAGATCTAAACTACCAAAATGTCTGGCTGGTATTACTTGGGGTTCGACACAAGGTGTTATGGCTACAGCCTATAAAAGTTAATATGCATCCTATTGTTGAATATGGTATGAGATCTAAACTACCAAAATGTCTGGCTGGTGTTACTTGTGGTTCGACACAAGGTGTTATGTGTACAGCCTATAAAAGTTAATGTGCATTCTATTGTTGAACATGGTAATACGGTTTTTATTACTGCCTCAGATTTCTGTTAGAAACAAGCTGGATATTTTCCAAAACAATATATCACAATTGATCACTGATGGTGTAAAATCGACTCTTATTGTTGCTATGGAATTACAGACAGATTTGGAACCTTTGAGTGAAAAGTGGCAAAGGAATGCCATGAATATTGTTGAAAAAAATCTTAAGAAGAAAAGAATTTTTTTTTTTTTTTTTTTTTTTTTTTATTATTATTATTGGTTGATTTTATTGATTAAAAATTGAACAAGAAGAAGATGGTATAGAAATTAACAGTTGAATTGCCAAAATAACTGGGGCTTTCACCTTGTTTAACTATATAAATCTGCTTCAGTGAGAATATACATATAGTAGGCACAGCTTAACCGCATTCCTTACAAATTTTTTTGAAGAAAATTGCAAAAAATCATCACATTTTTTAATTTTATTATTAAATACAACAAAACGAAACAAATCAAAATATGAAGGTTTTAAGTTGAATTTTTAATTTTTTGAAGGTGTAAAAGCATTTATTTTTAATATTAGTTTACTATCCCGAGTTATCTCGGGCAAACAAAAAAAAGTTTAATTTTAATCTTTGTATGATAGTTTTTGAAACAAGGGACAACACAGAGTGATACCTGATGTTCTACACTGATATCTAGTTTCTTTTCTTACTGGCTAACCGCTGGAATCTCTTTCACGGGAGCACAGAGTACACTGTCTCATTGGATTTAATTTTTATTATTATTATTATTATTATTATTATTATTTTTCCCAACCTTTTCATAATCACTATCTGAAAAATCATCGCTTTTGCTATCTTCTATCATCGCAATTATTTTATTTTTTTCCAACTCATGCATCCTTCTTTATACATTACTAATCCACAACCCAACGTATACTATACAATAGGAAAACACGTGACCTCCAAAAGAACCGCGCAACCAACAAAATTTGGCAAACTGCCAATCAAAGCTAAATATTTCCTTTCATTTCCTCCAGACTGAGTAAAACCGTGATAAAAGAAAATGTACTAACAAATTCTGCTTCGCTGAGTTTTCTCGGGATAATAATTAACTGCAATATATACGAACCTGAGATAACTCGGGATAATCAGGCAAGCGGTTAATGTGATCACATTTCTTCTTGACTATTTTGAATAACGTTAACCAAATGGTAAATTGTAAATGATGAGAAAAAATATACTAAAATGGCAATGGAATTTAACTAATTTAGTATAATTATAATTAGAGACATAGGTGCTGTTCGGTCATCGGGACCAGATTCAGAAATGTATAAATGTATGTACATGTGTATATGTACACACACACACGAACACATTTATGCTTACATATAGACATGCATACATATGAACACATACATTTGTGCTTACATATATACAGAGTGGTTATAATTAGTGATTCTATTCAGACCACTATAGAACCCATTCTACTTACTGAATTTTGATGAAATTTGGTATGTATGTTATAAGGACTATGGAGAAACAATTTCTGCTATAAAAATAGTTCAAATTTTGACCACCAGGGGGAATTGTGGTACCTAAAGAAGGACAAAAAATCTGTCATAATCATTAGAATTTATTCAGTTACAGAATGTGCTCAATGTGTGCTCTGTTGGCATCAATTACGTGTTGAAAGTGCATTATAGCATGTTCAATGGTAGCCCGAAGTAATTCAGCAAGATGGTGTGTAAAGCTGACTTTCAACTCGGGTAAAGTCATAATTCCTCTTCCATAAACATGTCTTTTAGGAATCCCCACAACCAGAAATCGCACGGATTTAAGTCGGGTGAACTAGATGGCCGGGCATAACTCTGGATATGACACAATTCCCATGAAAGTTAGAGGCTCACCAGCGGCCGAGCGGTAAAGTCGCTGAACACTGGTAGTTCGGTCCGAGGTTCGAATCCCGCGAACGGGCTGGCTGCATGGGTGTTTTCGTAGTTTTTCCCATGTGTAACGTATATATGAGCCAGTTTCCCTTAGAAAGTCCTCCACGAAAGGCATCCCTCCTCTTAGGCAGATAGCCCTAGTGTGCTTTGCCATAATTAAATACACACACCCATGAAAGTTAGCACAAAGCAGTTCTTTAACTTGCTGCCCAAATGTGGGGAGTTGCTTCATCTGGTATGAAGACTGTGGTCTGATGAAACAATTTTATCAGTAAAGATCCATATTTGTTCTGTAAGGGCTTGATTAACGATGACAAAGGCACGCAGAATGATTTTCTGGCTCTGGCTGCAAGTCTCTTTATAGGTTTGACTAATTTACATAAGGAATTTTTTGAAGTTTCCGTCTGATGGTCAAAATTTGAACTAATTTTTTATTGCAGTAATCTTTCCCCTATAGTCCATATAACGTATATATACCAAGTTTCATCAAAATCCGATAGGCAGAACGGGTTCTACAAAGGGTCACTTTAACTCTTTGAAATCCAGACTCTTCGCTAACCTTTATCCTCAAAATTTCGAACCGCCCGAATACTTTTCCAGTTTCACAGCAGTTTTCCTCCCTCCCTGTCCATTAACGCAGAAAATAGGTGTGAAGATTTCGAATGACATCCATTGTACTTTCTAACAAGATTCCATTAGCCTTTGACCCTGTTCTTTATAAAACTATCCTGAAAGTCAGACCAACAAGCCTTTCCGGCTTTGTTATGATAACGACTGAGATTTTGTTTATTTCCATTATTTTTAAAGGAAGGAATAAATTGATTAACAATATAATCCTTAAATTTTAAACTCCACTTTTATTACTGTTTAAAAGCACACTGTACCACAAAAGAATCAACAACGAAATGTCACAAGCAATCAAAAGATAAGAACATATTCTGGTAGGAAATTGTAGGAGCTTTTTAACTAAAGATAACTGTTAAAAACCTTACACAATGTTTAGAAATGAGTCACCAATCACAGTTTCTTGTTAAAGGAAAATGGGCCGTGCATTTTATCGCACGACACGTCACAAAATGTGCATGCCACAGATCTGGACACCTTGAAACGGAGCACATGGAAAGCCTTTTGCTGTTGTGGCATCATTGGTGGGAACTGATACTGCAACTGTGCAGTAAGCACGACCAGCAGATAGTGGCATGAGAAACTTATACATTTGACATTAGGTTTTATTTACTATGGGTAAGGTAATACAGCGACTTATTGCTAATTTTTAAAACATCACCCTTCATTTATAAATACCATGTATTTTGATCATATTAACTGTACTGTTAATCTTAATAAATAATGTACTTTATGTGTTTCCATATACAAATGATCATATTAAGCTTCATACTGTATACATAATCCACTGAGAGCTGCATGGTTGCTGCAGATACAGCAGCTGAAAATTTACAAAACATATTAAGCATTGTGAAGATCTTACATATGAAAAACTGAAACATGCTTCAAATTGAAATAATGGAATGACGTCACAATCTATAAAATAAATAGAAATCGTCTTTTAATACATAAAACTTCTGTCTGTGAACCATTATATAAACACTTTTACACAACATAAATCAAGTTTATGCCTAGTTCAAAGATGCTAATTTTGTGTATAACAAATCATTTAAGAACTTTCCATAGTAAGTTACATAAAGTGTTATTTGCAAATTTACATACAACACAACTTTCTTAATAGGACGAAAAGTAAATTTAATACGTTGGCTGCCACGCACATTTTACATGATTTCCCCATGCCACCAATATATTTTTTTTTACTATGTGATGTATATTATGTTGAAATATTATCTACAGAAGATGAGTTATATAAATGTGTTTTATGTATTTTTCATGGTAGGGGTCACTGGTGAGCCCTGAGGCACTGTCGATAATTTTTGCGATTTATTATTCTTCAAACCATTATAGTAACAATGGTATTATTTAAAAATTTATTAGTATTGATATTTACTCTATATTTTTACTATTGGTCGCATCGCCAGTCACCCGTGGCCCCCACGGCGCTGTATAGCCAAGTTGAGTACTGGCCACCAGTAACCCCCCATGGCAGTCAACGTGTTAAGGTGTGTATTATCCCACCAACTGTTAAAATTATGGGATCCTAGCATCAAAAAAGTATGTATTAATGAACACAGTATGGTAGCTGAATATTAACAGTAATAGATTGGAATAATTACTCTCGGAAAGTTTGTACTCGTAGCATTCTAAGTAAAGCTTCCAGTAAATCGGAGGACATACCAAAATGGTAAGAATCAACAAAAGCCTTTTTACGAAGCTGGTCAAATACTGATTGTTTATTAAATAAAAAGACATTGATTCCTTAAGAATTCTGCAGAAATGTTTAGTGCAACTTTAGAAGAATCTCCACCAACTTTTTATGGTTCAGTGTTAGCCAATTTTCATTTTTGATGGGAATATAAGTACCAAAGAGATGTATGTACTCCCCAAGAAAGTTCTCCAAAGTTTTTGTGGAAATTAAATAACTACTCATAATATTCTTCATAGGTCTCTTGACAATTTCTAAGACATGCATATTACCCCTGGTTTGTAATTCACAGGAAATTGAAACCACATGAACATAACTAAGCTCATCTATGAAGGTAAACCATCTCTGTACCAAATGAGTTTGGGCCCACCAGCGGCTGAGCGGTAAAGTCGCTGAACACTGATAGTTCAGTCCGAGATTCGAATCCTGCAAACGGGCTGGCTGCATGGGCGTTTTTCCCATGTGTAACATGTATACGAGTCAGTTTCCCTTAGAAAGTCCTCCATGAAGGCATCCTTCCCTTTAGGCAGATAGCCCTAGTGTGCTTTGCTATAATTAAATACACCTACCAAATGAGTTATTCAAAGAGACCTGATTCTATATTTACACTTTTATGACTAAAAGTTAAAAAGTGCTTGAATGTTAAGGTGAATATATTTTGAAAATAACATTATTTAAACAAATTATTAAATAATTACAAATTTATAATGTAAAAAATAATTTTTTTATTTTACAAATGCCAAACATTAGTGCTTAAGCCATTAGTTCACAGACTCTTCAGTACTTTTTAACGATGTCCTCATATCTAGAAAGTGCGATACAATTATTTAAATGTTCAAAAATCATAGGCTGACTGGAGTCGCATAAAATAGTTTGGGGTATCCTCCACTCCAGTTCTGTAGAGGTGGTCTTTCAAACACTCATGTCCAGTCCGACATCTAAATAGAGCTTACACTGTCTTTCTTGGAAAACTGGGAATGAAAGTTGTCTCTTCCCCCAGAATCCTCCAACTTTTATCCATATCACGTTGAATCATATCCTGTTTAGTTATAATAAATCAACATTATAATATATTAATAATAAAAATTAATTATTTTTTAGTATTAATAATTAATAAGAACTATTAACAAGCAATATTCATTAATAATTAAATTATTATTAATAAATAAATAATTATAAATTAATCAAGCAGCAGTTACCTTATTTCTTTACTTTACCATATTTCTTTTTATTACCATATTTTACCATTTTCTCTAGCTTTTTAATGCCAGGTTCTTGAAATTTTAAAATTATTCCCTGTCATTTACCCTTCTTTCGCTGCATTCAAAGATTGAACTCCATGTAGTGATTGCTTTCATCTTTAACAAAGACAAATCCTTGCCACACTACCTGTAAAGGTCATGCTATACTTTTCTCTTCTAACTCTTGAACTTTATGCCAGCCTAATTGTGAAGAAAATGTCCCCCTCCTAGACCCGAAGCACTTGTGACATGAAGTTTTTCGTAAGTGTTTCTACCCTCGTATTGTTAACACCACATGAAGATTGATCAAGGAAACGATGCTTTTCAAAATTCATGATGTAACCCTCAAAATTGATTCTGGCCCTTTTTCGACACCAAAATTACTAAATTAAGTCCTTCAGTGTTTTTACCTTTTTCACTGTGGAAGGCAGTTACTCTTTTGCTAATTTAACATTTTGGCACTAAATTTTACCTCTTTGCAGAACCCTCTTTTTGGCGATAAAAATAATTCTTTGATGATGTGGGGATAAAGGTTATAAGCCTAAGTGTCTCGTAAAAGAACCCTTCCTTGGTCCTTGTGAAGCAAATGCCAACCAAAATTCAGTCTACAATTTTGCTGAGTCAGCTGCACATTCACTTTCTCTAATTATTTATAGATGATTTGAGGTCCAAGAACTAGCACAGATGACAATTAGACTCGAATTGTTTCTCTGCGCGTCACAGGGAGAACGTAGAAATAAAGATTATACAAAACATCAGCTTCTGTATTATTATACAAAACATTTGTCTTATAAGGACAGTTATAATGTATTTAGCACTTTTCTAATCAAATTTGTTTAACATAATACTTTTAAATTTCGGGGGGGGGGGGTAAATAAAAGCTTTAAAAGCAAAATTATAACAATAAGTAAAAACATTTTATTTTTCTTTTTTTTTAAAACCAGTTATTTTTATGCAGAAGATTTAAATTATTAAAAGATTTGAGTGACATATGATATTGAATATTCATTTGGAAACATTATCTGTTACTAGTTACAAATATTCTAACTGAAGGTTATTAAATCATGTTTATGTATTGAAGCAAAATAGTAAATAATAATATCTCAGCACTGCTACTTGAATTAAAATATGACAGAAAATTTAATGCATTTTTCCTAGATATGAAATCTAGTTGTGTTTTTAGGAATTGCAACTATTCAATATTTAGAGCTTTTAAAAAACCAATGAAATTATACTGAGAGAGTCACATTGTGATTTTTCCACTTCATCATTGTTATGCTTGTTTATTGAGATGAAATATTTAAATTAAGTTGACAACTTGCACTTCTTTACACAATATTTACAAAAAAAATTCGTTTTGAAACAGAATGAAATTTTGCAATATACTGGATGTAGAGATTATATGTTTAAACAGTAAAAAATTTTGGATTTAGTAATTTCACAAAAGAAGTATTTGACACACAAATTTATTAATATTGTTTAATATTTAATTACATATGAAAAGTAGAAGTTAGATCAGTATCAATCCAAATGTGATTTTTGTCCTTCCATGAAAATGCCTGGTTGGATGCTGTGGAGCTAATAACTGTGTGTTCTGATATATACCAATCCATTTTAATTTATGATTTTGTACAACTTGTAGAAACATTATGTTATTTCGAAGCAGGAGATATGAAAAATGAGCAATGCCCTCGCTGGGACTTGGACCTCTCGAATATGTATCGAGCGTGCTGAGCAAAGGCATGCTAAGAAGGCAAGAGAATACCTTATATACTCCCCTTTTTAAAGGGCATTTGGGGATGAAGGGACCCAATCACCAAATCCTGCTGGTGAAGAATAATTATTCACCACCTTTTAGTTCGGGCACCACTGTAGAGACATTACATATTTGGGAAGCAGGAGACATGAAAAATGAGCAATGTCATCTCTGTGACTCGAACCAGGGACCTCTCGAATGCATGTCATGAAGGCATGTTAGAAAGGTGGGAGAAATACATTACGTTTTGCAAAAAATCATTATTACACTGATAATTACCAGAAGCCATAAATTTGACATTTGTATTGTATTATATCATTCAGCTTTGCTATTTCGCAAACAGAGTTCCAAGAAACAGGGTTCTTCCAGTACAAGTTTACATTAAATGGAAACAAAAAGACATTCTGAAATTTCTAAAAATGCATACTTTAATATTCATTCAAATTCTTTATTTGACTGTTTTTATATATATTTTTTATGTTTTCAAATTATTAGCAAATTAGCTGAGCTCTTTATCTACACTGATTCCCCCCCAAAATAAATATAGATTATCGACAACTTATTGGTCTTCAGGCCTTGCTTATTATTTACTGTCTCTCAGAAAATAGTTTAATCCTTTATTTGACATCGCTGCTCAGAAGCACTATTCAAAGAGTAAATTATACTCTTTCATGCTAATAGATTGAACAATAAATAAATGAAGCAGAAAAAAAAATAAATGAAGCAGATGATGGAGAAAACAATGAACTTTCCTTATAGATCGTAAGCAATAACATTTCTTACAAATGAAAGAGAATTTGCTGAATGTCATTTTAATTAGAAAGTCAAGCCAAAAGATCACTGTATTTTATTGCACAAAAGGGTGACTGTAATAGAACATAGTGTAAGAATTACTGATACTAAACTTCTTGTTGGAAGCATGCCAGAAAAGTTCAAAGAAACAAGAAGCATTTTATATTGAATTTCACAAGCAAGACACTTCAGCAAAATTTTATGAAATTAATGAATATATATCAGCAAAACTGGTTACCCTGTTTTGCAAATGGATTGAGATTTTTCATCCATTGTGTAGATCAGTTTAACATGGGTAGACAATATAAATAAATCACATAATTCTTAAACTCGCAACTTCATAGTAAAGTAGAACATGTATACAAAACAAAAACTGCATAATATAATAGAATATAGTAAAATCATTGATACAAGCCCAATAGATCTTCAATAGAACCCAACAGTCTACAGTCATACTCTGCATTCTAAACCTGTTGGGTCAATGAAGGTTTTAATTGGGTTGAATGGAAGGTCAGTAGAAATTTTAAATCAATTAATTACCAATTAAATAAATGACTTTGAATGATAACAAATTGTGAAATTTACATAACTGTTACTTAGCTTCACTCTTTCTCACTTTGCAAAATAAGAATTCTAAAGACTATGATTTAAAAGAATTGTTATACATTATTAGCAGAAATTTTTTACAGTATGTAACAATATTCAAATTTCAAGGAAAAATATGAATCTTGTTCAGTGTGAAGAACTGTCATTACTGTAATGTGAATATAAAAAGATCCAATTTAGTTTGGAATCCAATCTAAATTGGATCTTTTTTTATGTACATTAACCAAAAAAAAAAAAAAAAAGATTTTAGTTAGTTTGAAAATTTACAAGAATGATCTATTTTTTAAAAAAACAAAATTTTCTTTCATTAATTATCATGGCCGGCTTTACTGTATTTGACACCCTTGACAAAAATATCTTTAATACCCTTCCCTAAAATTCAAAAAGCAAGAGATCATGATAGAATGTATTACAAAAGATGCTTTTTGGTGTTTTAAAAAATCTTAATTATTTGGCATGGCACTGTGAATAGTCACCCAACCTCATCTACTTCCTAGCCACAGCTGCTGATTATTTAAAATTTTGAAAAAAGAAAGAAAAAAAAAACATGCATATAAAATTTACAAAATCTTGAACTTTCATATTAATCATCATAGATTGTAGAGTCTTTTGAAAGTAAGCAAGCTAAATTAGAATTTATGTTACACAGTCAAAAAATTTGACTGTGATTAAAAGAGACCTCAAATTTAAAAAAGTTTAAAATGCATGTTTATACAAAATTTTGGAATTCAAAAAGCATACAGCAAAGATTTCCAAAACTGCAGAATACTTTTGTGCATTTATTATCAGTGTTTCCATGTGCTTCCAGGCTCTCATGAAAAGGAAAAATACCATTAGTACATTCTGGAAAAATTTGTCCGCTTTCAAAAGTGTCCTTGTAAAAAGTTCTAAAACCCCATTAGATTTTAAAAGCCTTTACCTTTGATTCTACATTTATACTTATTTGCATAATCCCATTGTAAATCTATACAGAAATTACAAGCAGTAAAAATAATAATAAACTAAATACAAAATTTAAAAATTTCAGAATGATCAATCATTTCAAATCACATGCAGACACACACACACAAAAAGGAAAGATTTCTTCCTTTAAGCTTGAAAGAAAACTGCAATGTGTAAAATAACAGTTGCCACGTCTATCACTTATTAAATTTCATATTCTCAAGAAATATTTTTCGGCTACAGAATATATGTGAATAATAACATATTTCACCATTTAGCTTCTGAAGTCTTTACATCTGTGAATTTCCATTCTACCAAACTGATTCATTAAACCAGAACAGTATAATATCACATAAATCATAATAATATATGATTATAAGAAATCAAATATCTATTTGATACTTTTCATGATCTTAAAAAACCAGAACTATTTGAAAAAATATTTAGAGGAAAGGCACATTGTTTTCCCCCCCCCCTTTTTTTTTTTTTTTTTTTTTTTTTTTTTCCAGAGAGGAACACAGATTAAACATAGCTAAAAATGGCATAAAAGTGAAATAAATAAGAGATTCAAAGCAGTTTAAAATCTCCATAATATCATTTATGTACTGAGCAAACAGATTTTGCCAAAAAATTTCAATCTCAGAGGACTTCAAACAAATAAAATGTTAAAACTATACAAAAATTCTTTTGAATCACTCATTCTAATCTTCAGGGTGTTTAAAGTATCTCAGAAAAGCATCTGACAAATTTTATTATTAAGGCTTTTCTGTAGTAGAAAATCTGCTTATTCCAAAGTAGTTTAAATTTTCAAAAGTAATGAAAAATAGATACCTATTTTCTCCCTTCCCAATTTCAACTTGACAGCTCTTTTTATGGATAGAGTGATTCTTAAATGCTTACAGAAATTTAGAGTTATTTACATGCAGTTTTCATTAGGATACTCAGTTACCAACAATTAAAGAAAGTGGATTTACGTGGGTGATAAGACTAGTATCTCTGTTCTACAAAAAACTATTCTTAATTTCTCAGTATCATGATATCTATTTTTAGTGGATCCCATCCCATGTGGATAACGAAATGGCATACAAACTAGCAAAGGTGGGCTGTGGCCTTTCAACTCCCTCTTCTTTTGCTCTTACCCATCTGAAATTATTTTCTCTGAAAACATCACAAATCATGGTGGAATGGTTAATGCCCCCCACTCCTGGACACTATCTCTGGTACCTGGACAGCAAGCCTGGTTGGACTCTAACCCCTGAGTGTGACAGGTGCTCTCGAACTGTGCTCTCACGTATTGCCAGCGGTCATATTACAAGTGTCTCTTTCAAGGAAGGCATGAAGATCTTTGCTAGATGCACCAAGTGCCGAGAACATCAGGTGTCTGCCAAGCACATATTAAGTTGCTTGAGCCTCTCTAAAGGGAGGATATTTACTCCAATCCTCTCCTTCTGCTCGACTTTCTTAGAGTCAACAGTCTTTTTGATCTTGTCTGACTTCGTCAGAAAGTGGAGGAAAAGCAACAACAACAAAGAACGTGTAACTATTCAGTTATAATGTCAAATACTTTTGAAAAACTAAATTTCAGTAACACTAAGAATAGTATTAACTATGCTTAGAATATAATATGAAATAATGCAAGTTTCCAATTTCTTTGACAGCAACAACTAATAAATTCAAATTTTGTATCAGTTCTTGCTATCTTCTTCCTATATCCTCATTAATATCCTATTACTTTCTATATCCTTAGTAGATGATACTGTATATGAAACTCCATTCATATATACCGCATTGTAGATTTGTGATAAAATAGTTTTAAGTCCTATAAATTCCTGCATAAAACACCATATTTCTGATCTAAATTCAAACACTAAATGCCACATGTTCACTAAGTAGTATATATATTCAGAGAGAAATTTCTCATCATATGTAACTTTGATGAAATCAAAAACTTGAGCTTTGAAAACATGATATTTCAAATGTCTGTACTAACTCCTTGTAACATCAAAGAAATTTTTGATAAGAATAGAATAATAAAATACATTACCAGAAATCTGTTACACAATATTATTACAAAAAAAAAGAAAGAAAGCTTTTTAAATTTAAAATTTTATAAAGGAATTCCGAAAATGAATTTCATGTTAAATACTGCATATCTTTTAAAACATTTGAACATGTTTGAATGCATCTCAGTGATGGAGAAGAGAAAGCATGAGAAATTTTTATTACACTAACGAATTTAAATAAAGCAAAAAGATTTAGTCACAGTAAGAATAATATTATATTCTAATGCATGACTTAAAATCTCTGAGAATGGTACTTTTTAGGTGTTTGTGAAAGTTCACAGTATGCAAATTTATCCCCTTCAAGTTTTTTAATTTTAAGAAGTATTAACTTACAACATTAAAATTTGCTCGTGGTGTTCTGTATAATTCATTAAGTGCATCTAAAATTCAATATGCTTTTATATTTGACCCTCCTTCCATGAAAAAGAGAGATTGTTGTGGAAACAGAATGGATTGTCTGTGCAACATAGAAATGCTGTGTCTGCTAATGTTTGTAAGATGTAGTTTAAAAGATTCAGAAGTGACAAAATGGTCATTAATAAAAAGCGCATTCAGGAAGAACAAAAATAATTTGTGAGTGATGAAATGTGAAACTTTCTTAATAAAGATTCAGCATAAACATAGGAAAAATCAGAAACTTTTTTTCTTATTGTTGTCTGAAGTCTTACAAAATTTGCAGATACCTAATAGATTAGTATCTAACATAACACCTCATATACTGATACCAGTCTACTATTCTCTGCATAACAAATACAACATAAAATAAATCAAAATGGCTTAACTGCTTTTAGATTGCTGCTGCTTAACTTGTTTTATAAAAAATAGAATATGTCAGGTACTACAAAATGCTGCTTTTAAATGTGCAAGTTCAATTTCTAGCAAAATTAATTAATGGCTTTTTTCTCTGTAATATTTGTATTCTACTGTGGATCATCTACACTATCAAAAAAATTGTATATATAGTTTGTTTCAATTTCAGAATTTGTTTTTCCACATTTATTATATTTTTGTCAATATGATTTAAACATAATTTTAAATTCATGATGTTTAGCTGCAGTATTAAACAGTCATTAAAACAATATAGACAGCTATTTATCCAAGAATCACTTTAGCACTATGCATATTAACAGCATTAAACTGTAAACTGTTTACTTTAACAAGGAATTTTTTACTTCAAGGTTAGATAAGTATTTAACATACTGCTAATACGTATTTAATATTAAAATGTCTCAAGTTTCCTTATGTTATAATATGCAATTTAAAAAGTGAAAACTTTAGTTCTAAAATACTGCTGCATCTTCTTCTAAAAACTGCATGTACATATTTCTTATTTTAAATAATGCTAGAAATTTAAAACCTAGTGGGCATTTATAACTTCAGATGATTTACGATTTTTTTATGTTAAATTAGGCAATCAACCTTAAGGCTGGCTCTAATTTTAGAAGTTCTCAAGTTTGAGAATTCATAACAAAATCCCTGTTCTTGAATAGAACAAGTACAGTTGATATTAGTGTTCTATAAAACCAATGCCAAGCTAATTTTTTCCTCTACTTTTATATTTGACATTAGTTTGCAATCTTTTATATATTTTAATTTTAGCAAATTTTTAATCTAAACGGTATAGAAGTTAAGTCACAGGGAGTCAAGTAATGATATACTATCAAAACTTTTTGTGGTCAGTCTACTGCTCCTCTGACTACAATCAGATATATCAAAAATCAAGAATACATTTTTGAGAAAGTTGATCTCTCATGGCCAAACGATCTAGAAAAATAACACACAAATGCACATTTTGGAATAAATTTTCTTGGCTACTGAGAGGCATTTTATTAGGAAAACTAGGCAACAAAAACCAATCTATGCAATTAAAATAGATGAAGAGTAGAAGACAATGATATATGCAAATGTTACATCAGTTAAAAGTATTGTATCCAACTTTGTAAAATAAAACTGAGATACTATTTAAAAAAAATAAATAAATAAATAAAAGATATTTACAGGTAACTGAAGATGAAACAAAGAAGAACCACAATATATATCTAATTCTATATAAACATTAGATGAATACCTATATATTGGCTAGACATTCTAGTTCCAATAGTTCTTCTATTCAAAGCTAGACTGAAAGAGATGTTAGAACAGGAATGAAAGAATTCAGCACTTAACGTGATTATCTTGCAGAGCTGTATGAGTTGATCTGACTCATGTATTTTATAGAAGCAGTATGAAATAGTATTAAGTATAAAAAGATAATTTATTCTACATACAGAAAAGTAAATTGTGCCAGGAGCACTGTTATAATCAAGATGAATGTCTCAAAAGCCCCTCAACACTCGTAAATTTTAAAGAGTTGGTATTTTTTAACCTAGTGCATAGAAGCTCTTTGCCATTATTAGCAGAGAATTCAACTTGCATGAAACAGACCCAGTATCAAATTCCAAGATCATTATCATCTTCATGTAAAACTCATGTGCTGGCAACATGAACAACAACTACAATACACCGAAGCCATCAAGGTCCCTTGCATCACATGGTCACTATAATCTACTAATTTTTGAACTTGCTTTTGGGTTAGAATGGAGGTTCCCAATAAGGTCATTCTTGGGAGCTGATGGAATTTTAAAGAGATCAATGATGATTAAGGAGTCGATAGCCAAATGATAGGTTTAATTGATTACAAAAAATGTTTTAATAACTGAATTCAGAATTTATTATTTTTGATATAAAGTTATATCATGGTGAACTTTGGTTTTTGATCTAAAATTAACTTGTTTATATTCATAGTGAATCAAAACGAATTTCATTATTTTGATAGCTGCAGTATTTACCAGTCATTAAAACAATAATATAGACAGCTATTTATCCAAGAATCACTTTAGCACTATGCATATTAACAGCATTAAACTGTAAACTGTTCACTTTAACAAGGAATTTTTTACTTCAAGGTTAGATAAGTATTTAACATACTGCTAATACGTATTAATGTGACTGTCCATTATTGAAAAGTTATGTATTTCCTCAGAAGATATATTGTTATATTTAAATGTCCAGCATGGCTCATAGAGCTTCTGAAGTACATTGAATCTTGATATTTTGATGGAAGAAGAAGAAGGAGGATGTTCATTGAACGCAAGTCTTTCAAAACATAGGTATGCTGAGTTTTGGAATTTAAAAAATCATCTAATAGAAATATATCAAAATAAAAGTTGCTACCAAACCAGCATTCTTCAGAGCTGTAACTAGAGCTTTCAACAGAGAACAACTGAAGATTTTGCACCCTCTTCTGTTTGCCAAGTATAGAAAACATTTCATTCTAAAAATATGTAATATCAGTTTTGCACACACACACACACCCTTATACCCTTTTTAATTATGCTACTGACACTGACATTTTGCCTTTTTATTGTTTCATCCTTTTACAGTCTTTAATCTTTTTTGTAATTTTTAAGTTATTGTGTATTTTCTGTTATCAAGACCAGATTGAGAAATGCACGTATGTATGTACTATGTGTGTATGTTATAGAGGAAAACGTAAGCGAATCTGTGCAAGTAAAAATTTTTGCAATCCTCGAGTTTAAACATCGTGTAACTAAGATGTTGAAGAAAATAGATAAATGCTTTCCTAAGTTGCTAAGTCAATCCATTTAAATCCTGAAATATTCGAGAAATTTTAAGTAGTAGAATATTTTCGGTTGAAAACAATGCAAAATATTTTTTGTTTCTTAAAAAAAGGTAATTTCATATCCACCTCATCAATATCATCCAAAGTTTTCCAATAAAATCAACATCTATCTAAAGTTTATTTTTGTGTAATTTTATACAGCAAAAGACTGCTATTGATAAAAGTTCTTGTTGACCACAAAGAAACATATGAAGATTGTAACAACCCACATTTCCAGTACTATTTCTGAGAGAAACTAGGATGTAAATAATAACATATTTGCAGTGGTAAGATTTAGTAAGTTCACAACGATTTCCTAAAACATATTTAGTTCACTGACCTAGTTGTTAAAACTGAGCTATTACATCTATATAGGCAGTTTATCACTATTTAGTAGCTAAATGCAGCAAGTTGATTCTTAAATTTTTAAATCTGATTTTTAAACTATTTTATTTGTGGGAACTTTCTTGTGACCATCAGTAGGGGATTAAAAACTAAATGTTAGTATAAAGCACTAACTGAGTGTGACAGAAGATCAGAATAAATACTAAAGTAATGGGCAGCAGATTTTTTTAAAAATATATTAGATAGTAAGAACTGATATAAAGTAAATTAAATATTAAGTTAAACAAACCGAACCTTAATTATTTTAATTAAACCTATCAATGTTGCCTGGTATAATCCTATGTTCGTAAGTGGACAGTCTCTGTTACCTGGTATAATACTATGTTTGTAAGTGGACAGACTCTGTTACCTGGTATAATCCTATGTTATTAAGTGGACAGTCTCTAAAGTAATCGTGGGATCTTCCAGTACGTCTTGGCATTGATACAGGCATATTCAAATTTCTTCAAACTTGATTATCTAAAATTTAGAAATTTAAATGATGCCTAAAAGAAATAATATTTATTTTTCAAGTATTTGTAACTTTTTAATTAGTTTTATAATGTACATAACAAGCAAGTAGTTTTATAATAATTAAGTTTTACTATGTTTCAATAATTTAAAAAAGATAAATCTTGTTTTTGCAGAATGGTATAAAACTTTGCAATCATGCTAAGTATTAAAATTTTTTTCTGCAATAAAATTTTTTTTTCAGGCTTGAAAACAAAAGTATGGATTGTTTTTGCTTTCTACTTAATATAGATTATTTTCTTGGGCAATCTTCCTTGTAATAAGTAACAGTCAGACGAAAAGAAAATATCACTTATTTATTGTGCATGTACCCCACCCCATAAACAGCAGTATAAAGATGCTCAACCCACTATCATTTTGAGCTGGAAGCAATTTTAGTTTAATTATAACTGAAAATTCTTTTTTAAACGTTATGTCTTTCATGCACTTTAATTTAACTTCTTTTTATATAAATGTTTACATCAAAGATATATCTTTGATATATATAAAATCTTCTTGCCCCCTTTTTTTCCCCCAAGATCAGGCGTTCTAGCAGAGTAGGAGTCTTATTTTAAATTGCTTTAAATCTTCCCGTTTTACAGTTTACTCAAGGACTATAAATACTTTACATGATGTATCACTAACAACAAAGCAGTTCAACCTTCATGTTAAATCCTTGCACTTTTACTAAAAAAACAAAATCAATGGATCGAATTTTGTAAGTTTTTCTCTCATAAATTAATGTTTTTTATTTGTTTGTCAAAAGTTCTTAAAAGTGTGTAATTTTTTCCAAAATTCGGTAACACGGGCGACCCCACCCTCGCTACGTGCCTTCACTTCCACCATATACATATGCAGGACTAAAAACGTATTTATAATTCCCCAAAGCTGTCCCTACAGTATGGAAACCGGTTTTTACAAAGCTGTCCCTACAGTATGGAAACCGGTTTTTAAAGCAATTAATGTTTTCATTGGTTCATCCCAGGAATACATCCTCCAGTATTCATTCGAAATTATAGCGAACATACTGGTCTAAACATTGAATGAGATGAAAGCGAAAGTAAAATTCATGCCACAGATTAAGAAAATGTTTAACAATAAAATGATTTATATATATCGTTACTTTCTTCATCAAAATTTGAATTTATCCACGATCCAAATGTTTAATCTATTCTCTCAGCATGTCTTATGATTATCAGTTTTCGTAGCGAAGCGATATTTTCAATGGTAAAACATACAGCGTTACACAATTTTAAATTTACGTTACACAGCCGGGGTATGATAAACTGAAAAAAACAGAGCAAAAGAAAAAGAATACTTTTGAATTTCCCTATCACTGGCACGATTTTCCCCAATTGGTCGGTCAATTTCCCTAAGTATCTTACGAGGAATTAATGCTTTCGCTTTCGGTTTTAATGATAAGCAGCGTATAGATAAAGCTTCTCGATTTATGAATAAAAAGACTAAGTAGTGTGTTTAATTTGTTGCATCTGGCGATATGTCTTCAGTTAGGAGATTGTATATCATGAGACACGCTGAGAGAGTGGATTTTACTTTTGGATCTTGGATACCATCGTGTTTTGATAAACAAAGTATTGGATTAAAATTTTTATATCATTCTCTCAGCTTTCTTGTGAATTATGTTTTTTTTTTTTCATGTTTTAGAATTTAAAACACAATTTTGTAGTATAGTTTATTTGCATTTATGTGATTAGTACCTGTCATGATCCTGAAGAAAAGTGTTTAAATCAGAAGCACTCAAAGTAGTATAAAATTTTAGGCTTAAAGCACGGCGTATAAAGATACTCCATGGCTTAAAGTATGATCCCTTTGTATTGTAGATAACCGTGGTGTATCAAAGGTATTGATAAATGTATGATTCATCGTGTTGGCATATGATTATTTTAGTTTGAATTAGATGTTTAATATTTATCATCACTTTATTATTTTTTGCTGTATGTTTATGTTTATTTTATTAAAACTCGCACATACTGAGCTTAAATACAAATAAAATATATTTACAGTAAAATTATACTAATCATAATGTAGCATTTGAATGAATGAGAATATTAAAAATAAATAAATATTTGAAATCGAAAAATGAAAAATACCATGTCAAAACTTTTGAAAATGATGTAGATTAATTACTTCAAGAAATGAATTTATAGAAACAGAGAATTATTAAGTAACAAAAAGTGTAATGCAATTCCATAATTATGTTAGGATGCACATGCATGGAAGCATGTTGTATTTTTATAACCTTTTTATGTTGTATAGTTCTCATTTCTAGCATTTTTTGTGTTCAGTAAGAAATGCTGCTGAGGTGTTTTTTTTTTTTTTTTTTTGTTTGTTTGTTTGTTTTGTTTTGTTTTTGGTGTGTGGTGTGTGTGTGTGTGTGCGAGAGAGAGAAAATTAGAGTTAAATTGTACTTATTATTTTGTAAATATTATTTTAGATAATTACATCAGAAGAAATTTGAATATGCCTGTGTCAGTTCCAAAGCGTTCTGGTGGACCTTGGGATTTTTTTAAGGATTGTCCTCTTACTAATGTAGGATTATATCAAGCAACTTTAACAGGTTTGTTGGTATATTTAAATATTTAATAAAAAATTAGGGGACTCTTCTGCTATAGGGACTAGATTCAGAGGTTGATCTTTACAATATGGTAACTGGTAGTTTGGCGACATTTTGGAGGCGATAAAGGTTACTACCTGGCACTTTGGTAATAATGTGAGCAGTACTCAGTTCAGATTACGCATTATTTTGTGTGAGGGAAATGAGAGATCATGGGATATGTCGTAATATTAATGGACGAATTACGGTTCTTTAATCGGAAAAGGGGGGAAATCGGGAAAAAATCTGGAAATTTTGTATTTGGCTTTATTCTATGTTGTGTGAAACAGTGTTCGTGAATTTTTGGATCCCATGGCTGTAACTAAAGTGAATTCGAAATGGGT
This sequence comes from Stegodyphus dumicola, assembly GCF_044657685.1. Taxonomy (NCBI): domain Eukaryota; kingdom Metazoa; phylum Arthropoda; class Arachnida; order Araneae; family Eresidae; genus Stegodyphus; species Stegodyphus dumicola. Next base: position 669,246 of record NC_140769.1, on the reverse strand, counting down.
ATTTATGTATGTATTAATTTAATGTATGTGCTCATTTATATTTTAAGTAGTGTTTTTGAATTTATTATATTTTAATTAAATGATAGTTATTTTGTGAATTTTATGTTTGTAGGAATTTGGTATACATTTTAGTTGAAGTAAACGTGCATGGAAATAATTTAAATATCTGACACTAAGTATTTGTAATGGTTGCGGTATGAATTCGTTGGTGACGTGTATAATGTAATAGATGATTTAGAGGTAAAAGTTTTTGGATATTTTATTTATTTTATATGTGGAAATGTTCATTACTTTTTTGCGATCAGGTAATTTCATATATGTTCTTTTTACCAGGTTTAAAGATTGAGAAAATTGTCATGTATTTTCGTGAAATTTTTCTAATTTATGAGAAAAAAGCAGTGTACATGGATATAGTGAAGAGTGTGCGCAATGCCATTTTTGTGCAATTCTGGGATGCTTTTTTAAGTAAAAATAAGTCGGCGTGTACATGGTTTAGTGATATTTTAATTAAATGATAGTTATTTTGTGAATTTTATGTTTGTAGGAATTTGGTATACGTTTAAGTTGAAGTAAACGTGCATGGAAATAATTTAAATATTTGATACTAAGTATTTGTATTGCTTGCGGTATGAATTCGTTGCTGACGTGTAAAATGTAATAGATGATTTAGAGGTAAAAGTTTTTGAATATTTTTTTTATTTTATATGTGGAAATGTTCATATTTGGAAAGGGTAAATACTTTTTCGTGATCAGGTAATTTCATATATGTTCTTTTTACCGGGTTTAAAGATTGAGAAAATTGTCATGTATTTTCGTGAAATTTTTCTAATTTCTGAGAAAAAAGCAGTGTACATGGATATAGTGAAGAGTGTGCGCAATGCCCTTTTTGTGCAATTCTGGGATGTTTTTTTAAGTAAAAATAAGTCGGCGTGTACATGGTTTATGTGTATGTGTTATTTTGAAAAACGCGTAAGGAGTATGGTATTGTGCACTTTTTCCCAATTTTGCAGTGAATATTTGTCATGATTAAGCAGTTTTGTTAGATAAAATTTCTAGCATAAGTGTAATTCGGCTAGTAGATTGTTGGAAGAAGTGTTCAGTAGATAAAAAGAAAAGAAACATGTCTTTACTTCGTCAAGACAAAATGGCGGCAGGAAAAAAAAATAGAGGGTTGCTGTAGGAGAGTTGGTCGTCAAATTTTCGCCAAAAATACGCCAAGTTACCATAATGTAAAGATCAACCTATTCAGAAATGTTTAATGTAATAATGTATATATGTCTATGTATGTATACATGTCTATGTATGTATACACTTACATACAGATGATTAATTTAGAAGTCAAACAACAAAAATCAGCGTTATATTTTGAAATTTTCACAGGACAAGTTTTGATGGTTTTAGCGAACCATCATCCTCAGCTGAAAAATTCCAAATGAACGTGATAAGATATAGTGATTAGATAAGATAAAATAAGAAAGAAAACTTGTGAACTTTTGTTGTTTGACTTCTAAATTAATACTTGTTTGGCATGTTATTGTATCTTAAATACAGGTGGTTATCAAATTAATGGAAACACTTTAGATTTATAAGGAATTCAAAATCGTAAAAACAACCTTGTGTTTCGTATTTCTTCCAGTAATGAAAACGATTACCCTGGAATATTTTCAAAGCAAAATTAAGAAAACCGTTTATGCCAAATTTTGCATAAAGTATCTTCTCATGTATTTTTTTATTTAAAGTGTGAAATTTTCTCTTTGAAAATATAAAAAATCATGAACAGAGCAAAATTAATTCATGAGAAATAACTTTGAAATGCAATAATTCCATCGTAATATGAAATAGTGGAGAAAAGTGCAATACAGTTTATTTATTCACAAATAATCCCCTCATATGCATAATTTATGTACTGTCGATTGAGAAATATAGGTTAGTAAATCAAACCGGTTATTTCAATACTTTTCCTTTATCAATATTTTTACGGGCTCTTCAGTAGAGCAGTAAAGGTGGCTGAACACTTGTAGCTCGCTTGGGTTTGAATTCCGGCTAAATAGTTGGATTCATGGTTTTTGTGTAATGTAAATGCAAGCCATCTCAAGGTCCGTACAGTGAAAAGGTTCGCGCATAAGAGGAAAAACGCGTTGAATGGTCAACCACATCGTGACGTCACAGGGAGACCTCTGTTGCTTTCTCTCTTACTACGAGGGTAGAAACTACGGTAGGCGCTTGAAACGAATATGCGCTTATTTGACTGTTATTTATTTGCTAGGTGTTTACATTAAAATGTTAAAGAAGGATATTAACTAAATTATAATTTAACATGTATAAATATCTATTAAACATTTTTTATCAACATACATACGACTTTTGAAATATATATTTAAAACTAAACGTATCGAATAAATACGCAAATCAATGAATGAACACTAACCTGAAAAATAAATTTGCATTGTACATACTCTTATTTCTTTGACATATTTTATACTTGAGCGTATAATTTTTAAGACAGTATATAAAGATATGTTATAAAAATAAACTTTGAATAATTTAAACCAAGGGCAAATTAAGTTCAGAACCCAAATTATGTGCTGTAAATTGCATAAGTTTAGTGGCTATATTTATTAAATTCTAAACATAATCTAAGCTAATTCAAATATCATACTGAATGAGGAACTGGCACATGAATTCGCTAATGCTATTGTAAAAAAACAAAATAGATTTTTGTAGTTGCAGATTTTTTTATGTCACAATTCGCTTTTTCAGAATCAAAAATATTTTTATTTATTTATTTTACATTATGAAGATGTATTATATATATACATATAATATTTTACACTAAGATATATGCATTTATATATATATATATATAATATATATACAAATATTATGAGATGAATGTTTAAAAAAATATATATATATCAGATAATATGTAATACAAAATATATTTTTCTTTCCAAAAGTAACCAGGTATTTGCATCTAAAATTTAGTCTAGTTACGTAATTTGGATCAGTTCTGTTTAATAAAAAATATTTCTTTCAACAGATATGCTGGATACACCATTTTTTTCGCAGCTAAGCTTTGCTTGAAGAAAAATTTTAAGTATTCCTTACAATGGTTAGGCTAAAAAAATAGCGCACCTAAGATAACAAAACAAAAGATAGCTGGATTTATATTCAGTTAAAGAAATAATTTTTTGATATTACGAAATTATTTTCTTCAATTTATTTTTTCTTTTCCGCGTTATGTCACAGTTTTCGTCGACTGAATTTAGTCTTCTTTTTTGTGCTTTTGAATATTTTTTATTAACTAATTTTTGATTTAAAGTCCTTAATCGTATGAAAGTTCGAATTCTAGCAAAGGACTTAAGTAAGTTTTCATCTGTGTCGGAAAACTGCTGTTTAAGGGTTTTGACAAAGTCCTTTATAATATTTTCTCCCTTTCTTAAAGTGGAACCGTTGAAAATTAAAAATTGTTCTTCCATTTTATGGACCTGCGTTTTCCACTCTTCAGAGGGTTGAATTAGTCCTCCATGAGACAGATGTTGTATCCACGACGAAATACAATTTGGATCTTCTTTCAGTTTATACGCAGTAAAATGGGCAGAACATATCCTAGAAGAGTTTGCATTCCATTTATCTTCTCGACGGCAAAGATTTATCCACTTCCTTCTTAATGTAGGATCACTTGGAAATTTATGATAAACTATGTGCTCAGATAAATTTTTAGTTTTTTCTAAACTGTTGTTGCAAAGAGCAACGGCACATCGCATTCCAGGCATCTAGTAAAATTGAACAAAAGAAAGAATTTCAGAATCGTTTTTCTGCACTGTAAGCATTCCATAATATAATATAAAAATATTCAGTAAATATTTTAACCTTTTGATATAGAAAACTATGTTATATTACATTAATATGTATATATGTAACTTTTTAAACATTTTTTAAAACCATTTTTTAAATACTTTTTTATAAACTTTTTAAAATTCTTTTTTGCATTTAAAGAATTATTTGAAATTTATTAATTACGAATTTTACCTTTTGGTCTTTGTGAAAAGTAAATTTCTTACTTTATGTCTTTACTGATAATTTTTTAACAACTAATGCGCGGAAATACTAAAATTGTAATTTCACATATATACACATTTTTGTAATCTTTATTCTGTAATTTAAGCTGTTTTGGCACAAATAGGTATACAAAATTCGTCTATAAACAAGCTCTGAACTTAAGCTTGTTATTTTACAATTAGTACTGAAGACAAAATATTTGATAGTATAAAACAGAAGTGAATATTACGTAACATTAAAATAAAACAAAAGTACTGAAATTTTACTAACCTTGAAGAAAATGTTTTCACTGACAGACGACTTCACAGGAGTTCAGCATTCGAAAGCAATGACTTGGCGTTTCCCTTAGACTCGTATATCACGTAGGCCTCGTCTGGTCGCCCTGTGACGTCATACGTTGAGACTTGACGCATGCGCTCTATGCCTCAGTTTCCGAATGCGCGAACCTTTTCACTGTACGGACCTTGAAGCCATCTTCTCTTAGAAAGTTCTCCGCGAAGGCATAACTCCCCTTATACAGGTAATTGTTGTGTGCTTTGATGTAATTCAGTAAGCGAACAAAATTAATCCAATCAAACCCGAAGAATGGGTTGATTACATGTGGAGTTTTCCACCAGGAACGTAAATGCGAGCAATTTTCTCTTAAAAAGGTTTACACGAAAGCATCCATCCCCTTAAGCAGATAGCGTTCACGTGCTTTTCCTTAATCCAATCCTAATTTTCATACATTTCATAGTAAGTTCACATACACCTTATTACAGACAAAATAACAACCTTTTTTAAAGATATTTTTTTATTAATTTGTCTGAATTCCCTTTATCTCTTGAGGAGTATAAGAATTTCAGCAAATAAAACTGGCCGAAATTTTATACAATGTAACTGATGTTTTGATTCAATTTAGAAGTAACATGAGCTTTACTGATATTTAAATACTTTTTGGCAGATCTCATCCTAAAAGAGGGTCTAAAGATAAATTGATTTTATTTAATTTACAATCAATGAAAATCATTGAAAGCAATCACTGAATGAATGAAAATCACAAAAACTATTATGCATACAATTGTCTCTTATTTATCTCCTGATAAATCAGACAAAATTGCCTACATAATAGAAGCACTTTGAAAGAGTTAACAGTTCTTAAGGGTTTTATGCACTCCACAAAAAAATGTCAAACTATAATCTTATTATTCATAAGTATAAAAGGAAGTAAACAATAAAAGCAGTTTTACCTATTTTCTAGAAGGTCATTAAATCTAAAATATTAATCTATTTTTATTTGCTATGATTAAAAAACATTAAATATGGTAAGCTTAAAGAGCGTGCAAAATTGCTGACGTTTTAATCATAGCAAAAGTCAGTACTAAAAAAAATAGTATTAAAATTATGAGACAGATTGAGAGGGAGATGGCCTCTATTTGATTTTCAAGTATATTGGCGCGAGACGAAACCTGCGGTTTTTGCCAAAATGTAGCCAAACTGATAAGAAGAGGGAAATAATGCATAGCCAGCGGCTACTCTGAGCAGTGACAATGGACCACCCAGAGATCTACAGATAGGCGATTCTCTAAAATAGGGAAGGCATGGATGGTACAACAGTTGTACCAATGCCGGCATCAGATAAAGTCATTCTCCTGGTACAACTGCTGTACCAGCCGGCTTCAGCGATGGATAATGTGCCTTGGTATGTTAGAAATGCGATCATTTATGAAGATTTAAAAATTAAACCAGTACCGGAGCAGATCCTAATGGATGCTCACTACTTTTTTGAGGAAATGGAGAATTCGCAAGTCGATACTTTGAGAGAACTTACGAACTATGATCCCACTGTGGAAAGCGTCGTGAAATGACCTAGGTCAATTCACCACAATGTAAAGTGGTAGCTGTAAATATGTATATAGTTTCATCTAACTTATCTCATTTTATTGAAGTACAGTCAAAAGTCTTTAATCCGGACTCGTCGGGACTTCGGCAATTCCAGATTATCGATTTTTCCAGATTATAGATCATCAGTTTAAATCTGGTAAGATGGCATGCAGAAATTCTAAAATTAAAAATATGAAACCGTAATTTATAAAATAATGAGCAATTATGATCTAAAGGGTATCCAAATTTACCAAAAAAGAAGCCTAATATTTATTTGTTTACTTTATTAAACATTTCTTTTAACGCGCGGATGCGTAAAGCATACCTTAGTCATAGCCGAAATTAGAAAATTGCAACCAGAAAACTATGTGATTTGTATTCGTGATATTTATAATGATGAGGAATTTGATTTAAATCATATCAAAGACGGAGTACATCGAAATTAAATACTACATTTAGTAAGGAATTATAAGCTGACTAAAATAAAAACATCTGCCCTGAAGATAACGATAGTGTTGACAGATCAACTTCCAGTTCATTGCGCGCCGCGACGTGCCCCCCCCCCCCCCCCGCGCAGAGCAGCGTGAAATTGATAAACAGATTTCGGAACGGTTAGATAAGCAAAGGATATGCTTTTATCCATTTTTTGTAGCAATTCGTTTTTTGTTTGATGGACATCGAAACATACTTTCGATTTCTAGATCCTTTGGGAGCTCCAGCATCGGAAATTCTATTTGACATAATTGAAAGTTCAAGCTTACTTTTAGAAAATTGCTCTTACAGTCTGCAAAAAATAATAAGCCAGATCCAATTTGAAGATTAAGGAACAACGCAATTATCAACATTAACTGAAATAGATAATTAGATAATTTTAGCTTTTACCGTCCGTTATACATTAAACGCGCATGCGAAAACGTATTCTGCACTTGCGCAGATGCATATGCGCAGTCGTAAATGTCTTGCGCGCACGAGTAAAACGCCTATGCGCATGCGTCAATGCGGCGCATGCGCAGAAAGATTTTAGCTTTGAGGTCCGGATTATAGATCATTCCGGATTACGGGTGTCCGAATTAACGACTTTTGACTGTATTTAATCAAGCATTTAATCCTAGTATTTATCCAAGTATTTAACGACGATTTATTTCATGTTTGTGAATTGTGTTTGAGTTTACTACTAAGAATATGGATGATATGTTACGTAAGGCGTTACGTTCGAACAATGGCTAGCTCAGAAGGGATTCGTAAGTCATCTACCCGATGAATTAACAGCTATCTTGTCATAAATGGAGTACTTCATTTAAACTTAAGCAAAAAGCTTTATTTACACATAAAGACAAGTTAAAAGAATATAAAATATTTATCTAGCTACAATATCTATCTAGCCACATCATGCAAACATCGTTCTTAGCTAACTAAACCGGAACTGTTCGTTTTCCTCTGGCGTCCCATGACGTCAGTCTCTATCTGGCTTTTTATTCGCTGGCATAGTGATGCCATTCCCAACATCCTCCCCCCTTTGAGTTGCTGGATAGCTACTCAAAACATTCAAGTCTATAAAGTTCAGTCTTAGTGGCATCTTAACAGTTCTACCAGCTCGTGTCTTTATAGTCTTAGAACTGTCACATACATCGGAAACATCAGTGAGGTCCGGAGATCGGGGTGACCCAGAAATTTCTGAATGATGAGAGGTACTCATGTCGTCTCCACGATGAGAATATGAAGACTTTTCAGCAGATTGATGTTTTTGAGGATCACTTGGATGACATGAACCTGACAAATCATCATCTTGGATTTCTAGGGGAAACACTCGTTGTATCGGACGTACTAAATTGTTAGTTTGCGTTCTTAATCTAACTGTTCTCACTTTACCGTCCTTTCCTGGAATCAGTTCCGTAACCCTGGCTAAAGGCCAATTCAATCTCTTTTTGATATCATCTCCTATCAACACAACGTCATTCACTCGAATATTTGGAAAGTGTGAATTTTGCTGTCGTTTCTGAATAAGTAGTCCTAAATATTCCTTTCGAAAACATACTCGGAGATCTTCCATTAATTTTGCACGAAATCTGATTCTTTTCCTGAGATGATTGGTGTCTACTGTGTCTATATCAGTTACATCTAAATTGGATCTATCGGTCAGAAACATGGCAGGTGTAAGTGAAACTAAGTCTTCTGTATCTTCGGATAAATATGTCAAGGGTCGCGAATTTACTACCCTTTCACATTCGCACATAACTGTTTCTAGTTCTTCATAGGTAAGAACAGCTCTGCCCGATGTTCTCCTAAGGAGTTCTTTGACTACTCGAACAAGTCTTTCCCACCATCCGCCCCACCAGGCAGCAGTGGGGGGGATGAATTTCCATTCGATCTTCTGTATTTCTGTTTGTCGAGTTATTTTACTCCAATCAATTTTTAAAAAATTATTATAAGCTCCCCTAAAGTTTGTACTGTTGTCTGTATAAACCACTCTAGGTCTTCCTCTTCTAGCAACAAAACGTCTAAATGATAACAGAAAAGCATCAGTAGAAAGCGATGTTATTAACTCTAAATGAATTGCTCTATAAAGAGCACACGTGTAGAGAACCATCCATACTTTGTCCCCACGTTTTACAAATAGGGGACCTGCTAAGTCAATACCAACTACTTCGAAAGCTGCAGCATTTTCCACTCTATCAGCAGGTAAGGAAACTGGTTCAGTGATGAGAGATTTAGTTTTGTATCGTCGACATTTAATACAGTCCTTCAGAACACTACGTATCGCTCTTCTTCCTCTTGTAATCCAGTACTTTTCACGCAATATGCTTAGTAATATCTGGGTTCCAGCATGACAGTTTTCTCGGTGAAAATATTCAATCAGTCTTTGAGTAAAGATACATTTATCAGGAAGAAGAATAGGTGAAATGAAGAAAGGCTTATCTATGCGTTCAGTAATTCGAGTTTTAACTCTGATAATTCCGTTCACATCTTTGAAAACACACAAGTTCCGAAAAGAGGTTTCACTAGGAAAAAATTGAGCTTGCACATTACGAATAAGCAGAATTTCAGCATTTTCAATCTCCTGCGTTAGAAGTTCTCCCCCTGTCTAGTATCATGACGCGATCTTACATTACTGATAAATCTCAATATCCATGCAACCATTCTAACTATTGAATGGAAATTTGAGAATTTAATGGCATACCATGGGACTCTCTCTTCCGACAAATTAATATTACATAACCTAACCTTTCTCCTTTCAAGTGTTATTTCGGGTGTTTCTCTTATCAATATTTCGGTGTCAGGCCAGTTGTCTCTTGCTTGCAACAACCATGCTGGGCCTTTCCACCAGCAGGATTCTAACAATTTCTTAGGGGAACACCCTCGCGAAATCAGATCAGCGGGATTCATTTTCCCTGGCACATGTCGCCATTCAGTATTAGGAAACAGATTATTTATTTCTTTTACTCTGTTCGAGACAAAAACTGTCCAATCACCACGCTCTTTTAACCAGTATAAAGCTATCCTAGAGTCGCTCCAAAATATTGTTTTAATCTCATGGGCATTTAAAGCCTGCTTCACTGAATATGCCAACCTGGCACCAATGCAGCAAGCCATTAACTCTAACCTAGGGATCGTTACTTTCTTCAAAGGTGCAACTCTGGTTTTTGCTCTAACAAAGTAAATTTTTACCCCTTGAGAGGTTCTTGTTCTAAAAAAAATACAGGTAGCATATGCCTCTTTGCACGCATCTACGAAAACATGCATCTCAGTGGAATCATTTATTTCAACATAACGTGAGATTTCGATATCTCTTAATGCATCTATTTCTCTAAACCATCTTTTAAAAGACATTTGAATACTATCTGGTAAGGGAGTATCCCACTTTAGATTTAAATTCCACGTTTCCTGCAGTAAAAGCTTAGGTGGTAAGATTGCAGGACTCAACAGACCTATTGGATCATATATTTTGTGAACTGTAGCTAAAATGATTCTCTTAGTAAAATTTTGATCTTCACTTACAAGATTAAAGTTTAAATTACACTTAAGAGTGTCCTTATCAAGATCCCACAAAATTCCCAATACTTTCGTGACACCAGTACTATTAAAAACATACTTACATTTTACATTACTCTCCCAGTTTCTTAAATTAAAGCAACCCCGTGACAAAATATCTTTTGCATTTACAATAAAATCTTCCTGCTCCTCAATATTTGCAACACCACAAACACAATTATCTACGTAAAAAGAATGCTTCAGTTTTTGTGCTATAGCATCAAATTCAGATGGTACATTACCTAATAAATGTGTAATTGAGGTTGCCAATAAAAATGGACTCGACTTTAACCCAAATACTACTCTACGATGTCGGTAAACAATCTGTTCACTCTCGGACGGATAAAAAAACCGCAAGAAATCTCTATGTTGAGGGGCTATAGTTAGCATCAGAAATGCTTTCTCAATATCTGAAGATAATCCTATTGGATGAATTCGAAACCTATCAAGTATCTCTGGAATTATTTCTAGTAAGTTCGGACCCTTATACAAAAGGTCATTCAAAGAGCATTTACCACTTTCTCGGGCTGACGCGCCAAAGACAGGTCTGATTTTTGTAGTGGTACTGTCCTTAATTACTGGCCGATGAGGTAAAAAATGTCCCGTCTCAGCATTATCAGTTACCTTTTCAATTATATTCAATTTCTCCCATTCCCGGAAAATCATAGTATATTCTTCTAAAAATGCTTTATCTTGTGCTCGCTGGCACATCCTTTTATGCCGCTTCCAAGTTAAATCTTTATTTGTCGGCAAATCGGCCACATCAGATTTAAAAGGTAAACAAAGTTCATATCTACCGTCTGAAAGAATTTTCACATTATTTTTAAACTCTTCCAAAACTCTAGAATGTTCTAAATTCTTTCTATTATTTTTAGTGGGATCTGAAATACCTATGGATTCTAAAGACCACAAATCTTTTATCGAATAATTACTAACATACAACGAAATTGCATTCAAAACAGTATCATCATTGCTATCTCCAAATGACTCATGTTTCCCAGTTAACACATGTCCTAAACAAGTGTCAATCAAAAATAACCCTGACTCCAACCGAACAGATTTATTAGTAAATAAACTGCCCACAATATCTGCTCCCAAAAGCAGACCGATCTCACGATCAGAAGAACCCAAATCAGACAAACTGACGCCTCTATCTTTCAGTTCATTAAGAATTTTACTATCATTCACTTTTGGCACTGTGCCACAAATTTTGCTCTCGGAAAGTGCTTCGATTTGAAAGGAGAAAGTTTCATCTAATGCCGAAATCAACAAATTATAAACATCGTGAATCTGCGTTCGCGTTTCTCTTCCACCGAATAACGAATGCTTCAATTTAATTTGCCTTAATGGTTTTAAATTTAAATTCTCTACTAATTTTTTACTGACATACGAATGCTGAGAACCTGTATCCAGTAATGTGCATACTTTAAGCTCAACATTCTTAAATTTAATTTTAACTATTAGAGTCATTAAATAAACATTTTCTATTTTACAGTTATTAGTTAATGTACTGGTTTCAGTTACGTCCCTTTTAGACTTTTCATTTGCTCTTTTTTCTTGGCGATTGGGACACATTAAAGAATGGTGATTTTTATTACAGTAAATGCAAGAATTTTTTACTCGACATGTTTTAAAAGTGTGTCCAAATATGAACCATCCAAAACAGGCCCGTTCTTTAATTAATATATTTTTCTTAGCTTCTAATGTCATATTTCTAGCAGAAAAACATTCTTTAGTTGGCTGCCGTTTTTCACAAAAGAGACAGTTAAAATTGCGCTTACCTGGGCTCTCAGAATTTGATGTACTTACTAACGCAGCTGCGGTGGCGGAATCTAATTTTTTATTTAGTGTATCCTTTTTCTTAGAAATATGATTAGAACCAAACGCAGTGCGGGCTAACACGACCATCTCTTCTCCTTTCAGTTCTTGTTTCAGAAAATTCATCAAATTTTCAAGGCATCAGTCATCAGGCTGAGGTGCTTCTTTTAAATTTTTGTTTCTCTCCCAAGCAATTAATACTTCTTCGGGCAGGCAGGATTCAACTAAAGGCGTTAAGAAATCACCATACTTCTCTTGCGTTCTTCCAAGACTTTCTAAAGCTCTAATCTTGGTTTCTAAATCATCGTAGAGGGTGGGAAGATCCGTCTCCACGCGTCCACTGCTTGCATTACGCATAACCATGCTTAGAAGATCTCTGACGTATATCTGTACAAGTAAGTCTTCTCTTCCAAACCTCTCTCGAAGCTGGGCGATTGCTTTTGGATAATTCGACGCCGTTGCCGGAAAGCTCTCCACTACCCGTGGGGCTTTGGACTGAGGAACAACTGCTTGCAGGAGGTACTGGAATTTATCTTCATCCGGAATCGTTGGATCTTCATGGATCTTCGAAAACTGGCTCCAAAACGTCAAAAATTCTTTTGCTTCGCCGTTGAATTTCTTTAGTTCGATCTTCGGCAGTTTAAATTTGCGCTTCTCTGGTAATTCAGTAGGTAAAGGATTCTTCAACAGCTTTTCGATTTGAGAACACAGTTCAAAATATTTATCTCTATAAGGCTCAGACGAAATAAAATCTTCTTCATATAGCTTTTCAGCTTCTTTAGATTGTAGAATTAGCGACGTTACTTCCTTTTGGCAAATTTCAAGTCGATTAAACTTGTCTCTAAGCTGTTGTTCCAGAATCGAAAGTAGCTTCAAATCAAGAATATCTGATTTCAGTTCTGCATCAATTTTGTTTGCACATGTGGTAAAGGAAGTTCTTAGACATTTTCTTTCGGTTTTCAGCTGTGTAAGCTCCATTTTCAATTTATTTTAGCTGTTATCGCGCCCCACGTCTTGGCGCCACAATGATATGTTACGTAAGGCGTTACGTTCGAACAATGGCTAGCTCAGAAGGGATTCGTAAGTCATCTACCCGATGAATTAACAGCTATCTTGTCATAAATGGAGTACTTCATTTAAACTTAAGCAAAAAGCTTTTTTTAAACATAAAGACAAGTTAAAAGAATATAAAATATTTATCTAGCTACAATATCTATCTAGCCACATCATGCAAACATCGTTCTTAGCTAACTAAACCGGAACTGTTCGTTTTCCTCTGGCGTCCCATGACATCAGTCTCTATCTGGCTTTTTATTCGCTGGCATAGTGATGCCATTCCCAACAATGGACTTAGTGCCTGGACAGGCAAAGACTTTTAGATTTATTTGTACAAAGTGTAAATAATTGAACTCGCCACGCCTACACCATTGTGGATCCAACCATATTGGCTAGTACCAGTCACATGGTACTCATACCGTGATTTCTCAAGAATTAGATATTATTATCTCGAATCTCTCGCTAAGCAGTTTTATATTCTTCAGTCAGGACTCAGATGATTTTCATGACTAAAATTTTATTATGTTAGTGTACGCCATCTTGACATGCCACCTCTTCCAAATTAATTTTTTAATTTAAAGCTCTGATTGTCTGATCTCTGACTCTTATTTTCACCTTCGGGTGAGTGGCGTGAAGCGCCCTAAATTTGTTTTTTCTACAACCATGAATGGCCGTATGGCAAGTTAGAATGATCGTTTAAACTCTAAGGAGTTGATGCCTGTAGTGAACGCAAAGCATAAGCATAGACTTTTTTTCTCTGGGAAAATCCATGGGTCTGGAGGTGGATGAGTGAGATGTGAACGAACTCGTCGAGGAACAGTCTCAGGAGCTGACAACCGAGGAGTTACACGATCTATATTCGCAGCAGCATACGGTGGTTCAACGAAAAATTAATTTGGAAGAGGAGCCAGAGATGGAGGATGTTATCTCTACAAGAGATATAAAGGAGATCTTGGGAATGTGGGAGAAAGTTGTAGAGTTCGTGGATAAAAATCACCCTGAAAAAGTTGCAACTGGTCGTGCATCGGAGTTGTTCAGCGAAACTTGCCTAACTCATTTTCGCAATATCCTGAAAGGAAGGAAGAAACAAAGCTCCTTGGACAGTTTTTTTAAACGATCTGCAGGTGAAAATGAGCAAAGCGTAACAGAAAAAGCAAAGATCAGTGACGAAAATTAAGTGCTTCCGTAAGCACTTTTTCTTTTAATTATGTTTTTATAGAATATGTGTTTGTTATTTATAAATAAATGTTTCTTGTAAATACATTTTTCTTATTCAAAAACACTTAACAAAAACAACTGAGGTGGTGTTTTGGGAGCTGGAACGGATTAATGGCATTTCAATTAATTTCAATGGGGAAAATTGCTTTGAGATGCGAGCAGTTTGACATACGAGCAAGGTTATGGAATGAATTAAACTCGTATGTCGAGGTACCACTGTATATGAAAATGGTAGCATTGTTTGACTGAAGGATTGTTGTGAGTGTGGTTGTTTGAAGAATGGTTATGTGTATGGTTGCCAGAATTTGGCACATTCTGAAAATTTGACCTTACTTCTTTAAGGTTATTGTAATAATATATAAGTACTCTAAACATATTAATTATTCAGAATGAAATATACTTTTATTTTGCTGCTGTTTGTGAGAAAAGTTTAGTTAGTGTCCTCCAAAAATTTGTTCTTAGACAGCTGGCCTTGTTGCCGAGTCTTGGAAATAGCCATGATTATCACAGCTCCTGTCTGCTGTGGCCAAATTAATGAACACCATTGCATCCTACATATGCAGGAATAATATAAGCTTGAAGGAAGCATTGGTAATATTAGTAATATAGGTAATCTTGTCGTAAGTGGTCTGCCATTTTTAAATCTGTGTAAAATGTATATATGCTGTTAATATGCTGTTTCTATTTTATAAACATATCACTTCATATTAAAAATGTATTCTTATTTCACTTACATTCTCAACTATGCATAGTTACAAATGTGGGCTGTATAGTACAAACAGACCCATACTTAAATGTATTCAAAATTTTTATATGCTGTTACAATTACACTTATTTTATTAACTTACATTATATTCATATTTACATATATATATATATTTTCATTTATAGACTAAATAAGGTAAATTGAGAACAGTAGACTGCATACGACAAGAATACCGAATAGTGTTCGTAAACTAAGAGATGATGCCAGACATTTTCTTCAAGGTTAAATTGGTAAGACTTTTGAGAGCAATATATACTTAAATTTAAATAGTGCTTGTTTTAGTTCCTATATCAGCTTTTTAATTTGTGATTAACGGGTTAGTTTTATAAGAAAAGGATGAAGAGGCATTTTTCAAAACAATTAAACTATGAACTTCAAAATATCCAAAAGTAGCTTAAATTTTTTTACTAGGATTGGATTTGTAAAAATTATTTTCTTATTTTTTTTTTAAGTGTAGAATAAAATTTATTTTTAAATTTAATTTATTTAATTCATATTTTAAAAGTAAATAAAATTCTTTTCTTGTCTTTTTTTTAGCACGGAATAAAATTTATTTTTAAATTCAATTTATTTAATTCATATTTTAACTTAAGTAAGCAAAAGGAATGTTGTCTTGAACAGCCAAACTATTCTATTAGGTTCAGAATTGTGTTTTAAACTATAAATAATAATAATATTTTATGAAATCTCTAGTTTCTAACACTGTATAATGTGTGTGTGCGTTGTTTATTTTTTAAACAGCATGCTGTACTTTTTATTTAAAATAGTGCAGAACTAATTAAATTGTTTTGATATATATCTGATTTTATTATGCATGCATTTGGAATAATACAGCATTAAAGTCTGCACTATCCAGAATTTATTTTTAATTTCAACTGAGAAATTTGTTAGAAAAAGCAAATTATAATGCACTTATGTTAATTAATATATTTATTAGTAATAAAAGTATATGGAATTTTTGAATGATTTATTTTTTTAACCTTGTGTTAAAATTTATTTACTGTAATTAAAATTTTTTTCTTTTAAATGTTTCAAACTACATTAGGTGAAGCAATGAAGGAATGTAATGTAAAGTTTTCTCATGTTTTTTGTTCTCCATCATTGCGATGTATAGAGACGTGCACTAATGTATTAAAAGGTAAATATTTGACTTTTAAAATATGAATAATCATTTAAATTTGATAAAATGTAATCTACTTACTATTTAACCCTTTCAGTCCTAATGGGCACATATGTGCCAGAGATTAGATTTCATGGCCTATTTTGTAAATAGAGCCCACTTTTAAATGTATTTTTGCATTTGCAGTATTTTTAAGGAATTGGGGAACAAATGTATGACTGAAAAAACCTGACAACATTTTTAAATTGCAAATGGCATACTTATGTTTTTAAGCACGCCAATTACTCAAATTTTAATTTGTCATTTTTTTAAAATTATATCTATGACATGTTTAGTGTGAAATAGTTCTTATTGTCTTATTAAGTAGTGATTTTAACTTTTTAATGTCAGATTTAAGAAATTTTGTATTCATTCTTTTTGTGGGATATATTGTCCCAATCGTATTGAACAGTGGGTTACAATGTCCCATCAGTGATCAAATTACTACATGCTGATATACATGTTTATGTTTATGAAACATATATGAAAATTTTTGTTGTATTTGAACTGGTGCATGTGGCAGAGTTTACGTTTAGTAATATTCACTTTATATATTACCACAAATTTTAGTTTTCTTTTCTGAGGAAGGATAATATCCTAGACGATTGGGATAAATAGTTGCAGTTGACAATACGATTAGGCCATATTGTCCCAGGAGATTTCCAGGTAACAGGAAAAGTTAAGACTTTAAATTCATATTACACTTCTTTTAGAATATCAACATTCAATTAAACTACTTTTTATAGTTTAATTTCAATCATGCAAAAGTTGGGTCAAAAGGTTTAAATAAAAAATACTTTTTTATATTAACTATTTTATCAGTGACTGGTAAAAATTAATGATGAGTTACATATTTAGAGCTGAAAATAACTCGCTGTCATGCAACATGTTATTTGTGTATTATTTGAATTAGTTTATAAATTAAGACAATGTGTTATATAATTTCATTTTTGTATCTGCATAATGAAGGTATGCTTTCACTTTAGTTTCTTAAAAAGTAAGGGAAAAATAAATAGTTTACATTTGCATTACTCATGGGGGGGGAGAATGAAAACTGAATGTTAATTTTGAAAATTGGTGAACTGATAGTATTCAAAATTGCATAAAGGTAGGCTCAGTTTCGCATGGATTTTGAGTAAGTGACATTAATTCATTAATAATTTTGTTTTAATTAATAAATAAAATGTTAATTCATAACAAATAAATGTATATATTGTAATTAATAAAAATATATAATTTTAATTAATAATATTTTTATGAAAATTTTGATTTGATCTGATTTTTAAACCCCATTGAAAAGTTACTAATTCACTGGTAGGTAAATTTTACATTCATCTAATGCGCAAAAGGCGACAGCCATTTTGAAAATAATGGTACATTAAGAGTTCCATCAAAGAGCAATCAACCAGTACAATTAAAAGCAAGAAACATCAGTAATAAAATACTTATCTTTTTTCTAGAAATCCTTCATTTTTGTGCATTGCTGACCCCATGTCCATGTTTTGCTTTAAAAAAAAATCAAAGAATTGCACAAACTGGGCGTTGTGCAAAGTTAGAACACTTGTGGTATGTGCATATCTGGATTGCCGCTTTCTGGCAGCATTGTGGATTGCCACATATTGCTTTGCCTCATTAATATTTTTTGGTACTTTACATTGGAGGAGTTAATCAGAAAGTATCAAATAATATACATATTTTATTCATCATAATAATCATAAATAAGTATATGAAATTCTATTATTAACGATTCCCTTTTCTTGATATTTTGATTGTCTGCAATTAATCTGATTTCAGCATTACCCTTTAATTATTAACAACCTTTTTTTGGTTGTTTGCCTCCATCTGTTGAATATTGTCATCCTGCTAAACAAAAAAGGGCTTCTTACTTTTGTGTATACAGTACAAAGTCTTTAATCCTGACTCGTCAGGACTTAGGCAGTTTCGGATTAGGGGTTTTTCTGGAGGAAGCACTTCCGCAGAGAACCCAGTAAATGTAAACATCGCCAACTTTGGCGATAATAGTTCAAACCTGGTAACCCAGGGGATTTATCCTATTCGCTTGTCTTGCATTCATTTTGTTGAATTATCACTGTTGTCGTTCGCATTTGCAGATTTATGTTATTCTTCTCTTATTTATTATTATTTTTTCTGAATTTTTTAACAACGAATAGATAGAAATATTTTTGTAGATAGGTGCCGGTTCTCGGTTCGGGATGAAAGGAGGTGCGAATGCTAATTTGTAACACGGCTGTTCCAAAGCCGCCTGAAATTATCTTCAGGGGGCTTTGGGTGTTCACATTCTTAGTTCTTAACAGCTCTAAGAACCATGAGGTTTCCAACCTCTAAAATAATTTGTTTCCGTAGGCCACAAAAATGTATATGTGCATTTTAAATAATTAAGTAATGCTTTTATTTTTATTATTGGTATTGTCATCTAAAATTATGAGAATAAATCAATTTTTATGGCGTAAAATTTTAACAAGATAATATATTGTTAATGCTTTTCTAACAATAACCTTTCAGCGAATGGCAGGTGTGACATAAATAGATGATTAAATTGAAATAAAAAATATTATTGATTATCTAAGATGACAGAATAGTTTGATGCATCACCATTGTCATCAAAATTAGCAAACCACTGCTGGTGTAAGGAATATATTGTTTTCTATGTTAACTGGAATTGAAGACAAATTTTTTTCATTTAACCAGGTAATTTCAGTACATTAATACTAATTTATATTTTTTAAATGAATTTTTATTTCCGTTATAAATGTTTATATATTGTCTTATGCTTAATATATTCTTTTCTGTGCTAACTTGATCGTATGTCACGTTAAACCGATTAGTTTTACATCTACATGCTTATTATCTGTAAATTTTTACTACCATATGCTTAATATATTGTTTTGTCTGCTAACTTGAATTTACATGCACTAAAAATCATGTTTACGGCTCGGCTCATCGTCGATGAACTGCGAGCTTGGTGAGTAAAAATGCAACGGCGCCAATGGGTTCTTTCCCGAAGCGCCAACGGGTTCTCTGTGGATGAAAACCCTTTCCGGATTATAGATCATCAATTTAAATCTGGTAAGATGGCATGCAGAAATTATAAAATTAAAAATATGAAACCGTAATTTATGAAATAAAAGAGCAATTATGATCTAAAGTGTATCAAAATTTACAAAAAAAAGCTTAATATTTGTTTACTTTATTAAACATTTATTTCAATGTAAGTTGTTTAAGTTGCTTCGTTTTATGTGCTAATACTTTCTCTTTAATTCTATAAACAGACATAATTTCTTGTTCAGTTACAAAGTTCCGCTGTTCAAGTCCTGTAATTGCTGTGCCGAGAATGCTGACTAACTTGTCAATCGAAATTTTTTTCGTTTTCACTAACCTCTCTGTCACTTTCTTCATGCCTTTATCCATTTATTGCAGCAATTCCACTTTTTGTTTGATGGACATCGGAACATGCTTTCGCTTTGTGGATCCTTTGACAGCTCCAGAATCGAAAACTCTTTTTGGCATAATTGAAAGTTCAAGCTTACTTTTTATAATATTATTAATTGCTCTAACAGTCTGCAAAAAATAATAAGCCGGATCCAGTTAGAAGATTAAGGAACAATGCAATCTGCAACATTAACCGAGATAGATAATTTTAGCCTAGTTTATACCATCCGTTATACATTAAAAGTGCTTTGCTGTTGCACAAGTATCATTACTGTGCGCATAAAGCTAAAGAAATCTACTATGGTGTCCCTTGGCACCATGTGTGTTAACGTATTATGTGCATGCGTAAATGCATATCCGCAGAAAGTTTGTAGCTTTGAGGTCCAGATTAAAGACTTTGTGTACTTTTTAAAGTATGTTCTTCATCAATCTTTGCTTACTCACGAATTTAATTATTACAAAGTGTTTGCCATTGACAGCAAATGATTTGCCATGCGTATTGATGATGCCTTTAGAAACTATTGTTTTGCCATTAAAAAAGACATTCTATTAATGGATATAACATAAATAATGTTTTCATCTTTCCATTTCATCCTTCTGTGAGTTACAAAATTGCTCAGATTTCTGCAATTAAACTTTCAGATCATTTTCTCATCTATCAACAAAATTCATTGTTTGATTCTTTAACATTCTTTTTCTGATTTCAGTTTTTGGGAAACATATAAAGTAAAAGATCATTAAAATTCCTTATCAAGAAATAAGAATCTTATGTGCTATACTTAGTCACAATTTTGATTTTGGTTTTACAAAAATTATCCATAAATTTTTATTTGGTGAATTAGATTTACATGAAGTTTTCAGATTTACAAAAATTCATCTTCTTTAATTAATGAAAATAATTCCAATCCATTTCTTTCTAACACTTTCAGAACTCAGATATGTTAGTTTTTCCTTTTTTTTTTTTTTTATTTTTTTTTTATTTTTTTTTTTTTTTTACTTTCAACAGATGGCATTGTGCTCATTTTTCATTTGCTCTGCCTGTTGTTTGTAATAAATAATTGCTCTTCTCGCATCTTTTGCAAAATTGTTTTCTCCCTTGAGGAAGAAAACCTGTGGGTGATTACTGTCAAATTGACATAGTTCTACTCCAAATCTGTGCTTTTTTGCCAATTATACATTAGTGTTTTAAATAATTTTAAAGTAATTTCTATGAACTGAGTATGGGAAACTGATCGCTAAACTTTCTAATTGATGCTAGGCATAACAATTTACAAATTCCCATTTCATAAATTTAATGAACTATGTATAATCAGATAATAAAACAACACTGAATGTGTCGGTCGCAAAGGCTGAGGGTATAATCACAAGCAGAATGCAGATTTATTTCAAATTACCACAATATCTTTGTACCAGCCAAAATTCCATTTAGTAATTAATATAAAAGTAACTATTTATAATGCTTTCTTCTTGTTTCAAACTTTTTCAGAAACTATGTTTCTTAAAATTTCTTTAGCACGAGAAACATATTCTTTTAAAAGGTATTCTTTCTGTGTGTTATCTGAGAATCAAAAGAATAAAACTAAACCTTTTGAAGCATATTTCTTTTTTAAGATAAAATAATACGCCAAACTAGTATTAATTTAGAATTCAACGCAACAAAAATCAGCATTATATTTGCAAATTTTGACAGGACTAGTTTTGATGGTTTTACCAAACCAATGTCCTCAGCTGCCAAAGAGCAAATGAGCGAGATAAGCTATAGTGATTAGATAAGATAAGAATGGCTGGACTAAAGTTAAGTTACTGGCTACTACTACTACTTTTATTGATATGCGATATGCGACAGAGGACGTGGGCACCATGCCTCTACCATTGAGGTTAATTGGCATAGCGCCACATTCACCTATATCTAGAGTTTGGCCAGAGCGTGGTGTCACACAAACACCTCGCACCGAGCGCCCAACCCATTGCATGATTCATTCGGAGGGCAGTCCCACGGACCAATCTGGGAATTCATTCTCACCCAACTGCCCGGGTCTAGTAGTTATTAAAACAACAAAAAATGTTAATTTAGTTTGATTTTCTGCATTGTTTATCATGCCTTCATCCGTTAATCGTTTCACTAAATTACGCCTGAAACGGCAAAAATTCCTGAATCATGTTGACTTTTTACTTAAATGTAAATGTAAAAAATTGATCCACAATTTTATTCAAATCAAATCTAGTCAAACCTTCCAGTCGTGTTTCAATAATTCTGTTAAATTGCAAGCTTGCCTTACTTTGGTCCATCATAAAGGATACATGTCAACAATTGTCCAAAATTGAACATGAACTCTATATGCTTCATCTGGAACTCGCTAATTCATATCCAAACTTCCCTTGAACAAAAGTCTTGGTCTAGAACGGAGAATGCAGTTAACCATCATAAAAAAACACCCTTGCAGTTAATTTCGAAAAACTTCTTTTACAGTCTTCCAGTTGAATTAGTTCAAAAAATCTTCTCATTGTAAACATCAAGCCAATAGTTAATATTTCTAATGTTAGTCTTCAGAAGAACAATAGAGAATTCTAAAATGTAATTTTAACTTCTCACAAACCTGTAGACCCTCGATTCCAAAGATTTTGGCTCCTATCAAAATGATTAGGCATCTTATCACTCATAATGTGAAATTCAATAATAAACCTTTGAAACCAAATCTAACTGAGAAAGAAAGAGCTACAATGTGCGAAATTCATTCTAACCTGGATATTATCATTCCAAAGGCAGACAAAGGTGGCCAGATAGTCGTCATGGATAAGAACACTTACATCGATGGTGTCACTAAACTCTTAAACGAAGGACCATATAATCCAATCCCTAAAGATCCTTCACCTTCGAACCTGTCAAAAATAAAAACTGCGATCAAATCTTCACAAATCATTTCAAGCAACTTAAAGCAACTTACAAGTGCTTTAAGCCTGAAAACTTACGCTTATCCCATTATCAAGCAACTTACGCTTATCCCATTTGTTGCGAATTGTGCCAGATTATATACTCTTCCCAAAATTCATAAAAGTGTATCAAATTTAGGTACTGCCTCGTATCCATTAGCTAAATATTTAGTTTCTAGATTTTAAACTCTATTAGACAATAACGTTTACACCATAAAAAATTCAATAGAGTTTGTAAAAAAGGTTAAAAACATTTCTCCTAGAAATTTACTCATGGTTTCTTTTTTCTTTTCTTTTTTTTCTTTTTTTTTTTTTTTATGTAAAATCATTATTCACCAATGTTCCAGTGGAGGGTGCATTAAGATGTCTAGAAACCAGACTTCGCAAATTTCATTTCTCTTGCATTGAAATTAATGAGCTAATTTCTCTCTCTCAACTCTGTTTGAAACAAACACATTTTGTTTTCCAAAATAAATATTACAAGCAAACTGAGGGATTAGCCGTGCGAAGCCCCCTCAGTCCCATCCTGGCTGATATCTACGTGCATTAATATGAATCAAAATTGTTTGAAACTTTAAACTTCCCGGCATGGTTCCGTTACGTAGACGATACTTTTACCCTGTTTGAAGGTAATAAAGATGATTTAAATAAAGTTCTTTCAACAATGAATTCTATTGATCCTGCTATTAAGTTCACTTTTGAACTTGAGACTTGCAATTCTCTTCCGTTTCTCGACATTCTGGTCACACGTAACACATCCAACTTCAGTACTGCGGTTTACCGTAAACCTTCATCAATTTGCCTTCCACCACACTTTAAATCATGTCATCCGACTAAACAAAAGTTAGCTTCATTTTATTCCTATGTTTTCCGTGCTGTTCAAGTTTGCTCCTCCAAACTATCCCTTGAGGAAGAACTAAATTAATTAAAAGCAATAGCTATTGACAGGGCCTTTTCACCCAACATTATTAATCAAGCAGTTAAAAAACTCTCATCTCAATACACTAAAAGGCACACTCTTGTTTTAGGAGATTATAAAAATTCTGTTGTCATTTCCTTCTTTCCATCAAAGTTGCACATATTTTGCAGAAATTTAACTTTCGGGTTGTTTATTCTCCCATCAATAAAATTCCGAGCTCCATACTCAAGGACCCCATTCTGGATATGAATTCCTGGGGTATTTATAGGATTCCTTGCTAGTCTGGTTTAATTTACATTAGCCAAACTAAGAGAGCCTTAAAATTTCGCGTCAAGGAACATGAGGCATGTGTTATTAAAAAGGAAACGCAAAAGTTTTCTGTTGCTCAACATTGTTGGTCCGAAAATCACACTTTCAATTTTTCTGCTGCCAAAAATTATTCAAAAAACATTTTCCATTGGAGAACTGAATTTTCTAGAGGCATTTCACATTCAAAAAAATCTTTCTGTTCTAGTTAACGATCCTAATTCCAATCCACCTTTGCCTTCGGCCTTTAAAGAAATTATGTTTTAGTTCTGGTTTCATCAACAGATGGCGCCACTTGCTTATTCTTGTCCCGGCTTTCTTATCTTATCTAATCATTATTTCCTATCTTGTTCATTTGCGTTTTTGCAGCTGAGGATGGTAGTTCGGTAAAACCATCGAAACTAGTCCTGTGAAATTTTGAAAATATAACGCTGATTTTTGTTCTTTGACCTCTGAATTAGTAACAAATAATGGTTTTACAGGGCCAAACAAGGGAATTGAGATACATTGTGTGATTCATATTACAACTGCATTGACATTATTTGCTTAAAGTAATACTACACTTGACAATACATACTTAACATTTAAAACATTATTACGTTTAGAAGACTGTTATTGCAATACACACATACATTTTACAACTGCTTACATACATTACACATTACAACTTTTTAAAAGCACTATCATTAATTTCTAATATGCTGTTACTTTTATCTGTACTTGTTTGCTTTACATATATAGCACTTTTACGTTTAGAACTCTATTATTGCAATACACATTTACTTTTACATCTGCTTATGTACATTATGTTTAATACATTGCTTCTGTTAATCACTGCATTAATTATTACGTTTCAATCTAATTGCATGAGTACACACTTACATTTACTATTGCATATATACATTACAACTTTTAAAAACACTATCATTAATTTTTAGAAACACTCTTGCTTTTACATCTACGTGTTTGCTTTACAATTAGAACACTTTTACATTTAAAAGACTATTATTGCAATACACACAATCACGTCTGCTTATGTACATTATGTCTGATACACTGCTATAGTTAATCACTACATTAATTATTGCGCTTCAATCTGTTTGCATATATACATATTTACATTTCTAACTGCTTATATGCATTACAACATTTAATAACACTATCCCTAATTTAAAAAAAAAGCACTTGCTGTACATTTTTGACACTTTTACATTTAGAACGCTATTATTGCACTGCACACTTACATTTCCGTCTGCTTATGTACTTTAAATCTAATACACTGCTTCAGTTAATCATTACATTAATTATTGCGTTTCAATCTAATTGCATAAGTACACACTGACATTTACAACTGCTTATATATATTACATTGCACATTACAACATTTAAAAACACTACCATTAATTTTTAAAAACGCTCTTGCTTTTACATCTGCTTGTTTGCTTTACATTTAAACATTTTAAATGTAAAGCAAACAAGCAGTTTAGTATTTAATTTATTTAAACATTAGTACTATTATTGAAATACACACTTACTACATTTACGTCTGCTTATGTACATCATCTCTAATACACTGCTTTAGTTAATCACTGCATTAATTATTGTGTGACAATCTGATTGCCTTGGTACACACTTACATTTACAACTGCTTATATACATTACATTACACATTGACATCTGCTTAGCATTTTTTGTGTTATTTACTGATATGGCTTATATGGACTAGTCCACTGCGCATAGGTCAGTACCTATGTCCTTGAGCTTATTCATTATTTTGACTAATTTTTCGTGAGATGCCTCTGCTTTATAAGGTATTCGCATAAGGCTTGCCTGTTTACCATTGGGATTGGTATGTGAAGTCCCTCTGTTAATGGGCACTCCACCACAAAGTGCTCTGGGAGGCTGCATTCTCCGCAGCAACGCTGTGTGGTGTTTGTGATGTTATGCCTGGCATAATAGTCCAGAAAAGGACCATGTCCGGATATGTATCTTACTAGTTGCGGGTGCGTTACCAGACGATCTCGGTTAATGTATGACGTGGTTTTATTGATAGGTTTCACACTAAAGGACCCTATTCCGGATGTGAATTTCTGGAGTATTTACAGGATTCCTTGCCAGTGTGGTTTAATTTACATTGGCCAATCTAAGAGAGCTTTAATTTCTCATTAAGGAACATGAGGCATATGTTAGAAAAAAGGAAACACAGAAGTCCTCTGCCCAGCATTGTTGGTCTGAAAATCACACTTTCAGTTCTTCTGCAGCCAAAATTATTCAAAAAACATTTTCCAATGATGAATTAGATTCTCTAAAGGCATTTCACATTTAAAAAAGTATTTCTGTTGTCGTTAACAACCCTAATTCCAATCGATCTTTGCCTTCAGCCTTTAAGGAAATTATGTTTTAGTTCTTGTTTCATTAGTAGATGGCATCAGTAGCTTAACTCTTGTCCAGTCATTCATATCTTATCTAATCACGGTATCTTTTCACATTCATTTGTGCTTTGGCAGCTGAGGATGATGGTTCAGTGAAACCATCGAAACTAGTTCTGTGAAAATTTGCAGATATAACGCTGATTTTTGTTGCTTGAATTCTAAATTAATATTCCTTTATATTAGTTATGGTAGGAGTAGATTTGTGTTAAATTTTCCAAATATATTCAAAATTAGAAATCTCTTTTTAAATTTCTTTGATACTGATACTAAACAATTTTATTTCATGGTATCATTATCAGCAGTAGACTAATAAAGAGATGCAACTTTCCTTATGTGTTTATATTCTAGTCATTTCAGAGAATGCTTCAGAAATAGCCAATTGTGTACTGTGCACAGCAAATGAAAGCAATTTTTTTAGTTCTATACAAATTAAACATGGCTGCAACAAGATAAAACTTTGAAATGTGTCATTCATTGTCAAATTGTACACTAAAAATGAAAGAAAGTATAAGTAATATATCACATTTACTTTTTAAATAACCTTATTTAATCTCCCGGGTAAGTCTGCTGCAACAAACTGTAGACTTCCATACTCAGTTAGTGGACTTGTAGAAAACTTAACTAAGGTGAAGTCAAATTAAAGAGAACTAGTATAGAATTACAAATCTCAGGAGAATGATATTTTGTAGGCAAGTGTAGATTATGCTGCTCAATATGTAAACAAATGCATATTAGCTTTAATTACATAAGTTCCAACAATAAAATTTAATGTTAGATAATACAGTCAAAAGTTTTTAATCTGGACTCGTCGAGACTTTGGCAATTCCGGATTATTGATTTTTCCGGATTATAGATCATTAGTTTAAATTTGGTAAGATGGCATGCAGAAATTATAAAATTAAAAATATGAAACCGTAATTAATGAAATAAAGAGCAATTTTAATATAAAGGGTATCAAAATTTACAATAAAAAGCTTATTATTTGTTTGTTTATTTGTTTACTTTTTTAAACATTTCTTTCAACGTGCGCATGTGTAAAGCATACATTATGCATAGTTGAAATTAGAAAATTGCAACCAGAAAACTATTTGTGTGTACGTGATATCTATAATGACGGGAAATTTGATTTAAATCATATCAAAGCCGGAGTACATCGAGATGAAATACTACATTTAGTAAGGAACTATAAGCGGAATAAAATAAAAACATCTGCCCTAAAGATAAGAATAGTGCTGACAGATCAACTTCCAGTTCATTGCGCGCCGCGACGTCTTCCCCGCAGAGCAGCGTGAAATTGATAAACAAATTTCGGAATGGTTAGAGAAACAAGGAGCCTTTATCCATTTTTTGCAGCAATTCCACTTTTTGTTTGATGGACATCGAAACATGTTTTCCCTTTGTAGATCCAGCATCGGAAATTCTATTTGACATAATCGAAAGTTCCAACTTACTTTTATAAAATTGCTCTAACAGTCTGCAAAAAATAATAAGCCGGATCCAATTCAAAGATTAAGGAAGAACGCAATCTGCAACATTAACTGAAATAGATAATTGGATAATTTTAGTATAGCTTATACTGTCAGTTATACATTAAACGCGCATGCATAAACGCTTATGCGCAGAAAGTTTGTAGCTTTGAGGTCCAGATAATAGATCATTCTGGATTGAGTGTCCGGATTTACAATTTTTGACTGTAATATGTGTGAAATATGTGAAATCTTGACATTTTTTAGAATGAATTAATGCTATTAATTCTTTCCTTATTTCACCTAGATTGTTTATTGCATAAAATTCTTGTGATGCTTCATGATGTATCACAAAAGTTTATAATCATAATTCTTTTCTTCAAAAAACATTTAATTTTCGTAGTTATCGGGTTTTAACAAAAGTTTTCCACCACTACAAATATTATTTGTGCAGACAGTTCGCATTGGTGTCTTAATCATATTTTGTCAAATGATTTTTGGCATTTGAAGGAAAAAGTTTTCCTTTAGAATACTGTGTTGTGAAATTTGTAAAAAAAAAAAAAAAAAAAAAAAAGGTTACCATTAAGTACAAGTCTTCTGAAATGGAACTATCATGCTACTAGATTAGAACCATCATTTACTTCCAGCTCTGTTGCAAAAAGTCAGCTAAACATTGTCACCAAATCATGTGTACAGCTTTAGGTATGCATGTTGTATGATATGACTTTGTGAAGGTTTGTTACCGAAAATTTAAAAACAAGCACTATGACATTTAAGAAGCAGAGCACTCTAGCTGGCATACTCATGTTGATTAGGCATGCCTGCTAGAACTTGTTGAAGAAGATCAGTATGCAACCACTCTAGTCCATGTTGATGCTGCTATTAAAGAAAAACATCAAACTGAGTTCAGGCGATAAAAGGTGATGTTTCATCAAGATAATGCAAGACCACCTACATCTGGCATTCACCGGCTGGGCTCTATATGGACTTGAATGCGATCTTTTACCACACCCACAATATAGCCCTGACATTGCTCCTTTAAACTTCTACCTTTTTTTTTACACTTGCAGCTAGATCTTGGTGGTGCTATCATCTATTCTGCACAGAATGTTCAAAATGAGGTTGATCTGTTTTTGGGCTTGCAGCAACCAAGTTTTTGACTGAAGGCTTTGAAAAACTACCAAAATATTGGCAGAAAATCATGGATTTGGGTGGTGATTACTACCCATTCTAAAGGTACTGCTTTCATGTTTTTCCCATAACTTTAACCTTCTAGCATACGCGCTTCACACTTTTTACGACATCTGTTATTTTACCGTTTTTGGCACGAGAAACGATAGAAATGAGGAAATATTAATAATGAATTTGTTAAGAAATAAAATAGGAACAAAATGTTAAGAACTGAATCTCTGTCTGAGTATTTGCCTTTTATCAAACTTATATATTTATTTGTACATTTTAAAATTTCATCAAGCATATTTATATCAATTATTTTCAAAAATGATTGTATCTCATTCTCTATATACTTGGCATGGTGTTTTAGGCTGGGTAACACTTTCTTACTATTCATCTTTTTCATCTTTAAGTAGTTTGCATACTTCTGTCTTCGCTACTTAGAATATTTATTCTTACCAACATAGAACATATCATCATCATTTCTTTTTTCTATATCATTATTATCATCATCATCCAAAATATTGCTAAGATTCACTGCTGATATTATTTATATCAATATTTTCCTTGCTCAAATTGCTGTTATTCTTACATCCAAAGGTTTCCTTATCTTCTTTTCCTTCATCAGATAATTCTGCATCAGCTGGTTGCACAATTTTTTTACATGAAAACCAATTTAAAAATTATAGAGTAGAATTTATACAAATTAAAATAATACACACCAGTTAAGTACAAAAAACTACAAAATATTTAAGAAAAAAAATATTTTCCAAATTTAACCCATGACCTACGAATTAAGAAGAAACTGCCACATAGCACAATAGCTCAGTAAAAAAAAAAAAAAAAAAAAAAAATCACATGACTTCCTGTTGGCACATTCCATGGTGTGAGGAAGGGTTGATAGGAGGAATAGAAATCACATTTAGACATCTCAGCTGCAATATGTGCATTAAAAAACTGACTTTGCGCATAACGCACGTGCTGGAAGGTTAAAAATGATTTTTGGCAAAAAACTTTCATTAGAACCAGATAATTTGGTGCCCTTTCAAGTTACTGACCTGAGGCATGTTCCTCAAGTGCCTCACCGTTGTTCAGGTTCAGGCTCTGTGTTACTTGTTGTTATGGCAGATAGTTCCATTTCATCTAGTATTGAATGAAAAGGGGGGGGGCAAATAAGCAAAAATGCATGGCATGACATTTTATTGGAAAAGCACCAAATTTATTTCAAACCTGCATTTTTTTCTTATACAGTAAATGCTGAAAAGTTTGTGAAATACCAAATTACGGGTATGAGAAAATTCCGAATAGTTGAGGGTATAAAAAAATGGAATTCATATTAGAAAAGCCAAATTAATGAGAAAAAAAAATATATCCAAAATTATGAAAACAATCATCTTATTTATTATCAACTTGAATATCAAAAGACTACACTTAAAATTCTGAAAAAAAAGAATTACATTTCAGTGTAATAAGAGCTGACATATTTCATAGGCTTGATAAGATTACGAAATTATGCCGAACAGGAAAGTTGATGGGGATATATCATATCTGTCAATCATACCGACAGAAGTTTAAATGAACATCACTCTTTATTTAGTTAATAATAAAGCAATACAAGTTATTGATATAGCATTGAAAAAACTTAAATCGCTCATCATAATTTCACTTTACATCATCGTTTATCCATTTTCAGAATTGCATATCATGGCTTGTTCAATGCCCAGATTCTGTAACTTGGAAAATACTTCTTTGTATGCAATTCCAAATATTAATAATTTTTTTCAAAATGCAAGAAAAAATCTTTATATCCTTCTTTACAAGAATAAAACCACTTTATCGAGATGTAATTGAATTTACATTCATCAAAACGAATTTATGCCTCTATTATGATGTCATTTTTATACATTATTCCAGCTAAATCTCACTGTTTGCAACAATGTACACTGCAGAAAAAAAGGGACAGTTTCTATATCTCCCGTTCTACTGGGCCGATTGACGAAATTCAACTTGTTTCTTATGTCTCGAAAGCATGACTTAGGATATATATTAGATTTATATATAGCATTGTTCTAAGATAGGTATTTTGACACTAAATCGGACTTTTTCTGAAATGACAGGCCAATCCCGCCCATATTTCGATTCTACAATTCAAATTATGTCAAACTGCTAAGTTTCATAAAAATTGCATGAGTAGTTTTTAAAAAATTAGCTTTCAAAATTTTAGCTCCTCAATATGAATTGAATTTAGTATATATTTATTAATCTGTCTTTTTTTATTAAACTTATTTGTTTCTTGCTTTCACATTTCGAAATTTAGATTCTTTCCAAATAAAATTCGTCCATTTTTTATGATTTACTTTTAAATAATTTTTATAAATTTTTCGAAAGACTTTTGAATTATAACCTATACAATTTTTACAATCATCTTAACCCTCTAAGCGGCTAGGGTTTTCGCTAAGGAAGCACAAATTTCCCAAAACTACTATGAGAATAAATTATTATTATTATTATTATTTTATTTTAATGTAAAACCTCTCCTGATATTTCATACCTGGATTTGTGTACTTTTGATATATTGCCTTAATTTCTTTGACATATTTTTATATGCATGTATGTATACATTCTTACAGATATGACAAAAAATATTCTAGGCCGTGTATATATATATGGCCTTACCTCTTTGAGGGTTGGTTAAAGTAGACGTATTTCTAAGCATGCCTGCAAAAAATTAGAGTTTTTTTATTCAAAATTGCCGAAGCTATACGAGAATTTATATATTGGTGCATTTTGAAATTTGGCATATTTGTTAAAAGGGGATAAAACATCAAATGTGATTTAGGCACTTTCTTAAAATTATCTGAAAGTAGGAACGATGTGACTTTCCCCTCTCGGGTACAATGTAAAAAGGGAAAGGAAAATAGGTTGCCACAAATTTAGAAGTTCACCAAGTGAATTATTCTTGATGCAAACTGGAAAAAAAAAAATGTGGCAAGATAAGTTTTTGAATTTCTGCATTAATTTTGCACCAAATTTTAGAAAATTTAATATTTAGGCATAATTTGTGTTGTAGAATCGAAATATGGAAAAAAATTGGCATTTCATTTCAGAAAACATCCTAATTTGTATCAAAATCCCTATGTTAGAACAGTGCTATATATAAATCTAATACATATCCTAAGTCATGCTTTTGAGACATGAAGAATGCAGTTTGGATTTTATTAATGGGCCCAGTAAAACGGGAGATGCTTTTCTAAAATATTGTGGTTAGTTGAATGCCAGGTAGTTGAGCTTTTACCATGCTGAAATTCAAGTATGTTTTATTTATTGAAATGAAAATATATGAAATAAAAATAGCTAACCTGCTTTACAATTTTCATTAGAGAAAGAATTTAGTAAATGAAAACAAGTTTAATATTTGTTGAAAAACAACCAACAGAAAATATTATGGTAAAAGTATATTTTAAGGCAGTACATGGGTACCGACTTTGTGCAATTCTTTGACTTGTGCAGCAACAATTTTTGTGCCAAAAATCACTGCTACACAAAGCCAAAATAACAAAAACAAATTCAAAATCCATGTACACATCAACCTTTTCACTTAAAAAAAAAAAAAAAAAAATCCCATAATTGCAAAAAAATGGCATTGTGCACTCCTTTTATCCATGTACACATCAAACTATTTTCACTTTGAAAAACATCAGGGAATTTCACAAATTAGGCTAAATCGCTGCTAGACCAAAAACAACATAACAAGACAAAGAATTGCACAAACTCTCTATCCATGTACACATCGACTTATTTTCACTTAAAAAAAAAAGTCCCAGAATTGCAAAAAAAAAGGACATTGCACACTCCTTCGACTTCATCCATGTACACATCAACCTATTTTCACTTAAAAAAAATCAGAGAATTGCACAAACTATGCCTTACGCACACCTTTGAGTTTATTCATATACTCATCGATATATTTTTACTTAAAAAGTCGAAGGAGCACCCAATTCTACGGTAGAGGCAAACATAAAAATACATCACCTTAATAAACTACATTTTAAACCAAAGAATAAAATAACATAAAAAAGGAAAAACCTGTTATGTATTTTAACACTACACAAAGCAAATATCCACTTATTTAGAAATTCGTTCGTCTTCAGTCTGTGGCACGCAAAATTCCTTTTACAGCATCCAAAAACTTCCTAAAATTATCTGAACTAGAATCCGTATATTAGTGTCGCCACATAAATTCACAAAAGTAAGAGTAAAAAATATACTATGTAGTTCCGGACTGTCCGGAAAATGGCTACTAAGTAAACCTTCATTTACACACCAGTCAATCAATGCACTTTTCCCCTTTCATTTCAAATCGTATAGAAACTTGAAATTAATTGTACTACATTCAGCCATTATACAGTCTAAACAATGAAACAAGCAATGTACTTCCTAAGCAACATACACCTCAAAAGCCCTTGCAAAACATCCCATGATTCAAAATTTCCCAGAATAATGCAACTGATTGCATCATAATAGGGTTTCCATAACATTCAACTACTCAGGTTACCATAAATGATACAACTTGGCGATAAATGAAATAACAACTTCACGATAATACAAAGAGTACCGTAAAGTCAACTCTAACAACCGATATTAGATTTGTTAAAGAATGTATGCCCATTTTAAAATCTTAATATTATCTTTTAGCCTCAGATCAAAGTCATTTACCAATCAATGTGGAACCGGGTCTTTTTGAATGGTTGTATTGGTACAAAGAAAGCATGCCTGCTTGGATGAGCTTGGAAGAATTACGCTCGTATGCTTTCAACGTATCCTTGGACTATAAACCAGTGATCCCTGCTGTAAGTCTTTTAAGCTGTCAAGAGACTTGTGAGGAGTATTATATGAGAAGCTATTTGGTTACTTCTAAACTTCTAGAAAATTATTCTGGTAAGTGTAGAATGTTTAACTTTGAAAAGGATTTTAAACTGACCTCTATTTGTTTAGCAAAATTATTGTGTTTTGCATCTAATGTTAATTGTAAATGCCATGTATGCTGTATGCAGTATGCTAATTTTGTTGCCTTTAGACATGCCTGTGTAATCTCTTCTTTCATTTTTTTTGTTGCTGCATCATCCTATTTGTCTCATCACTAATCTTTCACATGGCGTGCCTGATTGGTACTTGGATCATACAGAAATGATTCACACAACGGCTCTCACTACGAAACTATTACACTATGTGAAGGGAAAACAAGTGAAATAGACACAAGGGGGCTGAGCTTCTCAGAATGCATAGATGGAGCTGTCTGCAAGCGAATGGTATAAGTCAGCGCCTGTCTCATTTCATTGCTTGACAAGATGAAGGATATAGTCAGGGAACAACATGTTGAATATTCTGCTGAATTGCATGCAGTTGTCCATAGGTGAGGCACAACACCCCCACCGACTCATTTACCAAAGCCCTTCGGGAGTGTAGACAGCAATGATGGAAGGTGATTATCATGGTCAGCATTGGACAGTGTGGCTCCTATGGAAGGAAAGGATACAGGGTAGTGAGATCCATCGTCACATGGTGTCATTTTGCATAACAAACAAAGCCCCCTCAAGCACAAAGGACAACAAAGCACCCTCTAGGCTTACTGTATCCCATTGGTTGGCAGTGGAGTGGAGACCACAACCAAAGGTGTCCACGCGGGATGACCAGCAACATCACATACAGCAACAAATGTGGCAGCCGTGTTGGATTTGATAATGGCGAACAGGCATACAACGTTCAACAAGATGCAGGAAGAGACAGGGCTCGCACAAAAAAGATTGCAGGCGATTGTGCATGATGATTTGGAGATGACAAATGTGTGTGCAAAGGGGGTGGACCTTGAACCAAGACCTCGGAGTACATCATGATTGACAAGATGAAGGATGCAGTCAGGGGCCAACATGTTGAATCTTCTGCCGAATCGCATGCAATTGTCCATAGGTGGTGCACCAACACCCCACAGACTGGTTTACCAAGGCTCTTTGGGACCTCCCAGCCAGATGGCAGAAGTGTATTGACATGGGTGGGGATTATTTCCAACTGATGTACTGTCAGTTTTTTTGGTAATAAATTGTATTCCACTCTGTAGCAGCATTTGTGTCATTCATTTCTGTACGACCAAATAATTCGTAGCTACTCCACATAGCATATAACTTTTCAACTGTGCATTCTAGCAAATTACTAGTTTTGAGCGATTTTGCATTTTACTGGCATGAGATCTTAATATAGAACAGCAACCCATCTGAGAACTGACAATTTGCCAGACTATATGAATATGCATGTAAAGATAAGTTACTTTGGGACTATCCCAATGACCATTTTTGCCAAACCCCATACTATCACCAAAAGGTAGCTTCTACGCCAGTAACCGCAAATAACTGTGCAATTCTTGACTTTGTAAGTTATTTTTCTTTAGTGTGTTGAAATATGCTGCTTTTTTTTTTTTACTCCACTGCAAAATAATACGAATTTGGGATTTGCCTAGTATTGAAGAGAGTGCAGTGGCATATTATCAAGAGTATGGAATCATTTCTTTAAAGAAAATGTGCGTTAATGACCACAATATGGCATTGTATATCAAAACTCATATGCAGTGTAAAGGGGTGCGATAAACAAATAGCTATTCGAAAAGGCACATGGTTGCAGGGCTCAACACTCCCATTTCTGACTGCTCATCGGTTTATTTACTGCTGGTCGTGAGAATTAACATCAGTCGAATGGGGGGAAAACAGCTTGATTCAACAGGAAAGACAATTGTTGATTGGAACAGTTATATGAGGTTAGTGTACACTCATAGCCTTCAGTTACATGATATGAAACAAATAGAAGATCCGAACAAAATTGCAGAGATAGATGAGAGCCTTTTTACAAAGCGCCAAAACCAAGTTGATTGTATTCTTCCAGAACAATGGAAATGAGTGTTTCATTGTAAAGGTTCCCAATCGAAATGCAGTAACTCTAATAGCTGAAATTAGGAACAGCATCAGCATTGCGGAAGGAACTACAATTTTCTCAGACTCGTGGAAAAGTTACAAAACTGATGAATTGGAAGCAGCGGTATTCCAGAACTTTAAAGTGAATCACCGCTATGATTTTGTGGATCCTAAAATTGGTATACATACACAAAATGTAGAACGATGGTGGGGTTTGGCAAAATGGAGAAACAAGAAACACTGTGAAACTACCCAAAAATACTTGGATTCATATTTAAACAAATTTATGTGAGGCTGAGTGTGCACTAAGATAATGACTTGTTTGTTTACGCTTTAAAAGCTATCAAGGATTATTGGCTGCCGAAATGATTTATAATAATATATATGGTTATATTTAAGAAACATTCAAGTGTAATTATAAAAAAAAAAATGTTGGTTTTTAATTTGTTTTGATTCTTTTATTACACTTTTTTATTACATGTTATTACACTTTCCTTTTTTTGTTATTATTATTTGATAAAATAATGAATTTGGAGATTGAATATAGAACGATTTGTCAAACCCCATAATCATGTTTAGAATGTTTATTTTGGAAATCGCTTTTCATTAAAGCAAAAGGATTACGCCAAAGGATTTGCGCATTTTCACGATCGTTTACAGGTTGATGGGATAATCTTAAAGTATCAGATAAAATAATACCCAGCGATATGTAAGCAAAGTTTGTACTTCTTAATAATTTATATCTTTATTTTCCCAGTAATTTATCTAATTGAAATTGCTGCGTGTGTACGGGTTGTTGGATTGAATTCACACAGAACCAGTGATAGTTTGATAAAATTTATTTTCACAAAAGAAAACTTTACAGTCCTGGAATTTTCCATAAAAGTGTTCATTTGGCTCTTTTCTGTACAATAGAGCATAATTAATATTTGCCACTTCAAACCACTAAGGACATTAAATGCAAAGCGAAGCTCGCACAGAGATCTCTGGATGCTCCAAAGTCAGCTCTGAACTAAAAACTGAGAATTGATAATCTTTCCTGGGCAGAGAATTTATCAGTACCTTTGATTTCTCGAAATTACTGGAAGGCATATACAAGTAAAGTTATATATAAGTGCCGGAGATATGATAGCAGTTACATATAGGGATCAATTACAATTATGCAGGGACTGGAACAAAATTTTGCCGAATGGGTGCCAAATTTGGCTACGTTTGGCGATTTCTTGCCAAATTTGTCGCTGAAACCATCCCCAGCTTGGAATCTCCATGCTGGGGATCTATCTGTGTCTCCAAATTGGCGAGATAGTCAGTTACCACAATGTTAAATGAACTTGCTGGTGTAATTCTTTTTTTCCTGTAGATCTTCGCATTTCTCAGGCGTTTTATGTTACATTATACAGAAGTTACTATAATTTTGCACATAATTTCACTAAAATTATTTACATTGTAACGTTACCTTTCTCTGAAGAACACTTGGTCACCCATCCTAAAGGAAGGGGCAGAGAACCCTCTTCTCGCCTTGGCTGGAAGACTCCACCCACCCCCACCCCCGGTTGTAGGTGGGAATAAAGAGAGATTGAGATGTGGAAGAGAAAAGAGTGGACACTAGATTGCGTGCTCTACTGTAGTGAAAATGTATTTTAAAGTTTTCTCAAATGTAATCTGTACATAGTTGTATATAGTTGCTCCATTGCTAGATCATTTCCCTCCTTTCAAAAACTCAAAAAATATATTTTGCATTTAACTAAATTTAGATGCTTTTTTTTATCTTGTTTTATAAATTAAACAATAAAAGGTATACAAAATATTAATAAATATGGAAGCTTGAAGAAAAGAAGTTTTTTTGTATTCATAAGCTAAAACTAAGACCGCATTACCCTCGAGGGGAGAAATTCCCCGCGTTTGAGACCCTGCTGTAAAAGATGCATCTTTTTAATTTCCAATATACTTATTAACTGGGAATTTATATAATTCTACTAATGTATAATGTTTTCTTATGTAGTATTATATACGAGGGCCATCCAGGAAGTAGATTACGTTTCCGTCTGTGTCCGCTAGGGGCGGGGCTAGCGCGGCCATCTTGGGGTCAGAGCGTTGCGCAGCTCAGTCTGCATCTAGCCGTGCTAGTGAGAGGTTCGTGCTGTGCTCCGTTCAGATACTCTGACGGTTTGAAATGTCTGCGTTAATTGAAAATCCCGCGAGCTGCGAGGTGCGCTCAGTAATAAGGATTCTGACTGCAAAAAACTGTAAACCGATAGAAATCTATCGGCAGCTTCGTGAAGTGTATGGGGACAACATTATCACTGAAGGTGGAGTGCGTCAGTGGGTCATAAGATTTCAAAATGGCCGAACCAATGTTCACGACGAAGATCGAAGTGGGAGACCCAGCATAGTGACCGCCGAACTTCTCGAAAAAGTCGATGCTAAAGTCCGTGAAAATCGAAATTTCACAATAACGGAACTTTCTTTGAGTTTTCCACAAATTTCGCGAAGTTTGTTGCACGAAATCATCAGCGAAAAGCTTGGTTACCACAAGTTTTGTGCAAGATGGATTCCAAAAATCTTGACAGAGGACCACAAAAATCAGCGAATGGCTGCAGCGTTGAACTTTTTGGACGCTTACCATAAGGATGGTGACTCTTTACTCGATCGCATCATTACTGGTGACGAAACATGGGTGAAACATGTGAACTGTGAAACGAAATTGCAATCAATGCAGTGGGGGCACACAAGTTCTCCCCAAAAACCCAAGAAATGCATGCAAACAATGTCGGCAAGGAAGATGATGGCGACTGTTTTTTGGGACAGAAAAGGTGTAATTTTGGTGGACTTCCTGGAAAGAGGCACTACAATAAACTCTCAAAGGTATTGCCAAACTCTCCAAAAACTCAGAAGAGCAATTCAAAACAAGTGCAGAGGAATGTTGAGCTCTAAGATCTTGTTGATTCACGACAACGCCCGGCCCCACACGGCAAATGTCACTCGTAAAGTTCTTGAATCTTTTAAGTGGGAGTTGTTTCCTCATCCGCCGTACAGTCCCGACCTGGCACCGAGCGACTTCCACCTATTCCCAGCAATGAAGAAGTGGCTGGCTATGCAGCGTTTTGATGACGACGCACAGCTGCAAGAAGAGGTAACGAAGTGGTTGAAGGCGCAGGCGGCCGAATTTTTCGACGAAGGAATTTCCAAGCTCGTACATCGCTACGATAAATGCCTTAATTTGTATGGTGACTATGTAGAAAACTAGTATTTGAGTGTGGCTTTCATCTGTATATAATAAAATTTGTTTCCTATACTTTGTTTATTTTTTTATTCCAAAACGTAATCTACTTTCTGGATAGCCCTCGTATGTTTGTTACAGAATAATCATTTGTGTTTTGCCTAACAATAAATTTGAGACATTTTGATTAAAGGATGAATGTAAAATAAATAATAAAAATAAAATTTATAAATAATTTAATAAATAAAATAATAATAAATATTAAATAAATAAAGTAAATAAAAATAAATAAATAAAATTAATAATAAAATAATAAATATAAATAAAAAATTCTGCTTCATTTTTTTTATTTACTCTTGAAAAATAAAAAGATTTCATATGTAATATATGGCAATCATAATCCTTGTTAAGA
This sequence comes from Stegodyphus dumicola, assembly GCF_044657685.1. Classification (NCBI taxonomy): domain Eukaryota; kingdom Metazoa; phylum Arthropoda; class Arachnida; order Araneae; family Eresidae; genus Stegodyphus; species Stegodyphus dumicola. Next base: position 630,007 of record NC_140769.1, on the reverse strand, counting down.
TTACTTATTAATTTAACTATTTAATTATTTTCCTCTGGAATTTCATATTTACATTCAACTGAAGAAAGTGTTTATTCAAGTGAACCAGCTTTTGTAAAGATGAAAGCTCTTTCTCATTTGTAATTAATTTTGGTGATTTTCTGTTTGTGAGGTGCCAGCAGCCAAATGTGGTAGCCTGTTTGCATTGCACTAGGAATAGAATCGTTGCAAAAATGTGGGAAGTTGAACATCAGTCTGTAGAGACATTAGGTTAACTGGAAAAACCAAAGAGATGAAAATTTAGCAACCGCCTTCGCCGGGAGTCGAACCACGGAGCTCTGGAATACCGGCCCAGCATGCAGAACCACTACACCACGAAGGCACGCTAGGAAAGCGGGAGAAATACCTTATAAATCCTGTAAATTTCTCTCCTAGGTTTTCATTTGCTTTTTTTATTAAAGCAGAGATAGCTATTCTTCACTGAATTTATGTAATTCTCTTGTGTTCTTTTAAGCAAAAATGGATCCCTGTGTACACGAAACAGTATTCATTTCTCAGTTCTTTTAGTTTTTTATTTCGACTTCAGTAATTGTATTTGCACGTCATAATTCACATTGTAGTTTATCATCAGTTAATTCACAGGCTGAAGTTGATCCAAAAGCATTCGTAACTTTTTGTTCCATATTTAATAAATTTCATAAATTCTGCCATGAGTGGTGGGGTGGACATCCCTGGTTAATACAGGGAAAAAGAAGTATTTTGTTCTATAAAGGTAATAAGTGGTGCAGTAATATTCGTTTCATTTGATCAACAGCTGAATCTTTTTTTCAGTTAAGCTATTTAACTTGGAACAAAATTGTCATGACTGTCTTTTTTCTATATTTACCACTTATCAATGTTACTACATGAGTTTAACTATATGAATTATATGTTTTAGTTAAAAAGGAGTAGATTGGCACCAGAACAGTCATGGCAAAAGTGAGACGTAAAATAAATTAGCAGTTGCTATGAATTACATTTCATTTTTAAATTCCTACTATTAGCTGACACTCTCCCTATATCTTGTTCAAATTTAAAAGTGAGCCTCAAAATAAATTAGCAGTTGCTCTGAATGACATTTCATTTTTAAATTCCTACTATTAGCTGACACTCTCCCTATATCTTGTTCAAATTTTCAGTGATTAATAAAATACTTTTAATTCATCCACTCAAGTTCAAATACATTGTTTTAAACTTGTAGTGGATGACACTTCATGTTAATATAGTTTTTTTTTTTTCATATTAAAGTCAATTCCCACTTATTGATTCTTGTTCATCAGAACTAAAGGTAGACTGTTTTTTTAAATATATGAGAAGACTTACAAAAAATTACCATTTATTAGGAATTCTCACTTGCTGTAAAAATTAATTTTATAACAACTTATAAATAATAGTACATGACTGATAAATAATAATTGTAATATTTAACAAAAATAAGAGGCAACAGTGAGACAGAGTTCTAAATACTTTTAAAGTGTATGGAATTAAAGAATTGTAGTTTTATAGAGTTGCATGAAGCGGATGTACTGTCCTATTCTGTAGTGAAAATTCTCCCCCTGTTTCCAGAGCTGTGGAATCAGAGTTGGGTAGATTTTTGGGTAAAAGGAGTCTTGAGTTGGAGTCACTAAAAACACGTCAACTCCAGTTTTTGTTGGACAGTTTGAATTTGAAATGAAACTAAAGTGAATTTAAAAGCAAATTAATGACAAACTGAGTTAATATTTTTATTTATGAACTAAATACATTAATCAATAGTTATTTTCTATTTTATTGACATATTAATAAATAAATATAAAGGAACAGGATGGACGTGATATTTGCCATTATTTGAATAAACTGATTAATTTATTTACAAATCGCGTTGCCAAATTTAGGTAATCAGCAGTAGCAGTAAGAACTGCCAAAATTGATAAAATTGATGCCATTTTTAAGGGTCGTTCCTTCTGGGGTTTATCAGAGCTAATGGAGACAAATGACATAGCGGACCCCTCCAAGACCAGTTCTTTCTCTAGGGGAGCAGAAATGTCTTTCCATGACAGAAAAATCTGAACTGCAGGCATAGTGAAGTTAGTCGACACATGGAACTGACTCCGTTAGCTCAGATAAATCCCAGTGGGAATGGCCCTTTAGGAAGCAAGCAGGAAAAGGAGCTATTATTGATCGAGCAATGCGATGGAGAAGTATATTTGCTTATATGGGGGTTGTTAGAATTAAGAATTATTTCAGAAGATGTAGATAAGCCTAATGTTTCACTAACAGAAAAAGACTGTGGAATGATCTTGCAGAATTGGAAACTTTTCTTTCAACACCATATATAGTCACAAAAAAGCTGCAGTTGGAAGAATTAACAGGAGACAAGAATGTTAGAAGATGTAGATAACCCTAATGTTTCACTAACAGAAAGACTGTGGAATGATCTTTTGAAGAATTAACAGGAGGCGAGAATGGAAGAATGTGATGTTTGTTCTTTCTGAAATTGTGGGTTTATTGCAGAAGGAATCATTTCTTCAATGAAGAAAAGAGAAACTACTTTGCTAGACAATAAGGTCTTGCTGCGTTCAATATATATAGATCCAAAATGCCGAATTTTGTTGGATGACAAACAAATTAAAAAAGGCAAAGAAAGCCATCTGTGAACTTTCATTGAAATTATTTTCAGAACAACTGGAGTATTCAAATCAGGACAGTCAAACTGCAGACATTGCAACTGAGTCTCTATCATCCTCTTTCCCTGGTGAATTAGATTTTGAGAAATATTTGGATTATTGAAAAGGCTAAGGAAAAGGGAATGAAAATAAAGAACTAAGAGCCTTTAGATACAAAATGAAGAAATACAAACAAGATTTATGTATGGCCTTTAAAGAAATAGAGAAATATGATTGCTCTTGCAAGACACCTCTTTTAGAACTTGTAAAAATCTATCCTGAAAGGTTAAAGGAAGTAGCCCTAACTGTAACAGCTCTTCCTCTTACTCAAGTGAGTGTGGAAAGACTCTTCTCAATTCTGAAGTTTATCATATCGGATCTGTGGCCCTCCAACAAAGAAGATCTTGCCGAAGTTATACTGTTTCTTAGAAATTACTAATGCCAGTTTTTCCATTTCATAATATATGCTAATTAATATATAAAAATTTGCTATGCATCAATTTTTTTCTGTTGCATCTATTACTTCTTTTATATAAAAAAAAATAAGCTGTAACCTATATGTATATGTTTACATATATATGAGGGAGTCGAAGTTGAAGTCTTTAAAACTCCAGTAGTCAAGAGTCAGTCATTTTCCCTACAGACTCCACAGCCCTGCCTATTTCTATGTTAATGTGATAATAATATATGTTTAAAATATAACCCTTTAAAATGGCCCTTGCTTTGTACATAAGATGAAAGTAGCGCTGCCGCTTATGCAGTAATATATCTAGGATGAAAATTCTTCGCAGCAGGTCAAGCATATGTCGCCTTGAGTCACGTGAAATTATTAGATGGAATATTAATTAATGAACTGAACTACTTGAAACTCACTGGAAAGGTTCCTTGCAATAATGAAGCATTAGAAGAGATGGATAGAATGAGAAATTATAGTTTCATCCATCAGCTTCATAAATTAGAAATGAAAAAATGTTAATAAAAAGTAACTAAAATAAATTTTTTCTTTGTTGACCTAAGTAGGAATTGAAAAAAAAAAAAATCTTTTGTATTACTTATTTGGGATATTACAGCAAAATGTAATGCTATCATTTGTATTGTTCTTAACGTAATTAAGCTAATTATCACCATTTTTATTATTGCTGATAAGTAAACTTTCTCATTTGTTTCGAATTTAGATGAGCACATTTTGTTGAAAATTTAATGCATAATAAAAAAAAATATACTTAAATTTCTAATTATTTCTTTGTTAATTTAAATAGGTAATCTTCTTTTTCTTGGGCATGCAGCAACTTTAGATACGTGCAGCAGACAGCTGACAGAAAAACCTCCAAGGAATAACCACGAAATGCAAGGTTTACTGCTTTACTGCCCATATGCAAGCGTCACAGTGGTTGAAGAAAATCCTCAGGGAAAATGGCATTTAGTTGATCCTCCTTTTCCACCATTGCAACATTCAAATAATTGTAGTTTTCAATGGCAAATTCTCCTTTGATATTCAGCTTATGGTGATTGAAGCATTTTGCTACTTATGAATTACCACAACCGCTTTGGAGCTATTTGGCTAATTTTTACAGATGCAAAGCTAAAAGGCACTTATCGGGTACATGTTGAGGATCTTTGCGACTTTTTTAAAAAGATTCACAAACTATAAATATGTATCGTAATTCAGCAGACTTTATCAGTATATGAAAAGTCAACATACTTTAAGCAATTTAAAATGCAAATTTTAATTATTAAATGAGGACTGTGTGATACATTTAAAAAAAAAAAAAAGTACTTTTTTCTTCAAATCTTTCTTTCTTTCTCTCTCTCTTTTTTTTTTTTTTTTTTTTTTTTTTTTAAAGGTCTAGAAGGGCTTTTAATTCTGTTTTGACATTTTGCGTCAAAAACTTTAAATGTCTGTTTCACTTTTCAAATTGTTACCACCAAATACTATCACCCTGTGTTATATTTAAAGAAATTAAATAATGAAGAATCTGCATAAATATATGTATGTTTCTCGCATTCTGATGAAACAACGGCACCAAGAGACATCAAATTTTGAATAACTTAAACCTCCACCAAATATGGGCAGCCCTAATTTGGAATCTTTTTATTAGTGATTTCATATTCTGTAATACTATTATGAATTTTTGATTAACAAACTCAAGGATTTCAAAGTGAACAATGGCAACACTGTAGGAAAAAAACATTTTTGTCTCCAACACGCGAGACTGTGTATCGGAAATTCTAAAGGAAGGCTCATTTTAAAATTATTTTGCGATATTGCCATTGAATTGAATTTTTTGGTCTAAGTACATGATATTTAATAAGTAAAGGTTACACACAAAATGTTAACAAAATGCCCCTGTGGGCATAATATAAAATCTGATATCTTTCGGATTTTTAAAAATTTTTAAGAGCTTTACCTGGCTGCTTTTTTTTTTTTTTTTTTTTTTTTTTTTTTTTGTGTGTGTGTGTGTGTGTGTGTGTTTTTCTTTTTCCTAAGTACACAGCAATTTGTTTTCAGGCAAAAAGAATCAGAATAACATTGCATAAACCTCAGCAACAGCAACTGTGTACCAGACACATATTCCTTACTGCTGCTTTAAGATTTTGTGTCACAGCTGTATATATCTGCAAAAATTTACTGAAGTTTTGTCCGTTGTTGCAAATTCCACAAGCGCATATTTTAAAATTAAGTTTAAGGCAAAAAAGTATCAGGATTTGTTTATAAAAACCGTTTGAATATAGAATACATGCAAGAATGCAAATGTTACTCGATTAAAAGATTGTTAGGAATATGGTTCCCTGAAGAATGGTGATGCACGTGGTTGCCAGAGTTTAACATATTCTGAAAATTTGTTGACTTCTACTAAGGTGGTTGTGATAACACGTAAGTAGCAGTATTCATTCTTCTGAGAATATTTTTGCTAAACGGAGTAAAAAAATTATGGAACTTCGAAATCATAATAATGAAAAAACACTAAAATTATTATGTTCAGTTATATTCAAATCAAAATACATAAAAATTATAGGTAAATAAATATTTAACTGAGTTATCAAAGTTGCTTAGAGGAGGAAAACATAAAATTAAAAAAAATAATAATAATACAGTTTAATAAAGTGAGTCCATTTATTAGCAAAGAAAACATGTAATGTGGTTAGGAGAACTGACCATTCTTAACATTCATTTGTGCTAAGACTTGTTTAAGATATGGATATTTTGTTATCATTACCAGATTAAAAATTATGTTTTGTTCTTTTAAAGTAATTATGTATTCGTTTTGTATTCTATTTATGTATGACTTCTCAGTTTTGTTCCTTCCTGCAAGTAGCAGTTAGGCTGTTACTACTTTTTATTGCATTCTCAATTATTTAATAAATCTTGTTTTTATCTTATAAAAATGTTGTTTGCAATTCTATTATTTGTGTTAGCATTGATAGTTAAACAGATTCTGGTTTTTATTATCAAATTACATGTTTAAAGATATTTCTTGTGAATGGAAGCTTGTGATTTTGTATTCGAGTGTATCCCTTAAAATTTGAGCTTTATTATTTAAAGTTAAATGAAAAAAAAAAAGATCGTTTTTATTGTATTACATTCTTGATATTATTATTATGCCCAACATCCCCCCCATTTCTACTTTCTAATATATTATACTGTTATCATTCTCATGAGGATATTAAAATTATTAAGAAAGGACATTATAAAGGAACCTTCTTCACAAACTTTATTTGCTTCACTACAAATCACTAATGATGAAATCAAGTGTCTCTTTTTGGAAGCGGTACAGTAGGCCAGTGGAATAACTGAAATCTTGAAAGTCTAAATTTGTTTGCAGTCTCATTTGCTTTTGACTGAATTATAGGTCTTTTTAAAGATACACTGGAAGAGTGCATGTGATTCAACCACTCTAGAAGTAAAGTTTCAAGATCTTCGTATTTAGCACTCTAAAATCAATTAGATTTGTTTCTGGAACCCATATGCAACAGCATTAAGAAATTTTTAGGGTATTTAAGTATTGATTGAGTAGTATTGGTAGATTGGCAGTTCCATACATTTCAGCAGTTGTACTCTTCAATACACCACAGCCAATTTCCTCTAGGATTTTTAGTTTTGTTTGCAGATCAATGCCTGTCTTCTTTCTAACTGCTTGCAGTTTGACGTTGGCTGTCACATCCCGAAAGTTTCCACAGTGCCATCGAGGTGTCTGTCGAAATGTGTGAGTTTACGAAGCAACACACTTAATGCGAGTGAGCAATGTACCTCAAGACGTATAATAAAATGCAGACGATATAGCAAATGGCAATTGTTTATCAACACGGCTACTGATTGACAGGCTATTTTTAGGTAGCCTCGAGGGAAAAGCGATTAATAGGCTATCAGTTGGTACGTGTTGGCGAAAGAAAGTTGATTACAGTCAAAAGTCGTAAATCCGGACTCATCGGGACTTCGCCGATTCCGGATTATCGATTTTTCCGGATTATAGATCATCAGTTTAAATCTGGTAAGATGGCATGCAGAAATTGTAAAATTAAAAATATGAAACCGTAATTTATGAAATAAAGAACAATTATGATCTAAAGGGTATCAAAATTTACAAAAAAAAAAAAAAAGCGTAATATTTATTTGTTTACTTTATTAAACATTTCTTTCAATGTAAGTTGTTTAAGTTGCTTCATTTTTTATGTGATAATACACTCTCTTTAATTCTATAAACAGACATAATTTCTTGTTCAGTTACAAAGTTCTGCTGTTCAAGTCCTATAATTGCTGTGTCGAGAATACCGACTAATTTGTCAATCGAAATTGTTTCATTTTCAATAACCTCTGTTACTTTCTTCGCTATCATAAGCGAATTATAATGACGAGGAATTTGATTTAAATCATATCAAAGACTGAGTACATCAAGATGAAATACTACATTTAGTAAGGGACTATAAGCCAAATAAAATAAAAACATCTGCCCTGAAGATAAGGATAGTGCTAACAGATCAACTTCCAATTCATTGCGCGCCGCGTCGTTAAAGATAAACAAAGTTTAGATAAACAAAGGATATGCCTTTATCCATTTTTTGCAGCAATTCCACTTTTTGTTTAATGGACTTCGAAACATACTTTTGCTTTGTAGATCCTTTTCATATTAGTAAATATATATCGGAAATTCTATTTAACATAATCGAAAGTTCAAGCTTACTTTTATAAAATTGCTCTAACAGTCTGCAAAAAATAATAAGCTGAATCCAGTTCGAAGATTAAGGAACAACGCAATCTGCAACATTAACTGAATTATATAATTTTAGCTTAGTTTATACCGTCCGTTATACATTAAACGCGTATTCGTAAACGTATATTGCGCACACGCATATTCGCAGCCGTAAAGGTCTTACGCGCATGCGTCAACGTGATGCATGCGCAGAAAGTTTGTAGCTTTGAGGTCCGGATTATGGGTGTCCGAATTAACGACTTTTGACTGTATTATATGCATTATTGTTTCTGTTCCTTCACAGATCTGTTTTCCTTCAAAAAACATCAAACAGTTGCACAAACTCGGCAGAAATCAATGTGCCGGTTTATTTATTTTTATATTATTTTGTTTTTAACGTTCTTTGTAGATTGAAGTAATAACTACTGATTGTACTCTGTCATATTGAGAAGAGCTGTTCGAGTACTTTTGTAAAAAGCTCCAGACAGGCCCGCGCCAAGCCTAATCGGCACCGTTGTGCAAATGTCTAGCGAGCGCCTTTATCTAGTGACGATATTAAAGGGACATTGCTTATGGTTAACATTTAAAATGGACCATTATTAACATAATAATATCAAAAAACTTGCATTTTATCTTTTGTCTAAATATGCAAATTTTATGTACTTTGTTAAAAACCCATACTGAAACATATTTATTGAAGAATTATGCATACATTTATGTTATAAAAGCTGCTCAACCTACTAAATGTTTAGCGTTGATGACTGCCATGGCAAAGGGCCCGGAGAAGACATAGATATTCGTAAATGTATAGTGTCTGTGTGGCATGGGAGCAGTATAACTATGTGAGGCGAAAGTCCTCTCAAAAGGTCAGTGGTAGGGTTGGAGGGGAGGGAGACAGTCCAAATTGTCCCCCAAGGCACTCTCCATCAAAACTGGGGGCGAAACTGAGCTAAATCGCATTGTCGCCTCTAAGGTGCTCAATGCTGTTGCCAACAGCAGGCATATCTTGCACTCCTTGCCACGAGGAATTTCGTGGGCTTGGGCTGACTATAGGTATGGTAACTGAGCATTAGTCAACAACATTTTATAAAAAAGTAACACTGCAAGCGAAGCGAATTAATATACTAAACGCATTGGATAAATATATTGCTAAACATTATTTATTATCTTAAAATTAGAAACAAATTAATATACATATCTAATATATTTGCACTGAATAATTTTTTTTTTTTTTTCTGCATATATTACGGAAATGGAGTATAAAATGTTAGTAAATTTATTTAAAGATGAGGGGAGATCCAAAAGGGTTTCCCCCTGAGATAAATTCAATATACATATATAAATCCCCTCAAAAAGATTTTACATTTTTCTTGAAAACGCTAAGTGAAAAAAATTTCCTTGTATGATTCGTTTTAAAGTTGCTTATTTTTGATATTTTATATTTCTTTTTGGCTCGCTCCTAGAAGATTGGAAAAGCTGAGGTTGTGCAATTCTCTGATGTTTTTTAAGTGAAAATAGATCGATAGGTACATGGGCAAAGCCAATGCAGTGCGCGATGCCAAGTTTGTGCAATTCTCTGATGTTTTTCTAAGTGAAAATAGATCGATGTGTACATGGGTAAAGCCAATGCAGTGCGCGATGCCGAGTTTGTGCAATTCTTTGATGTTTTTTTAAGTGAAAATAGGTCGATGTGTACATGGGCAAAGCCGATGCAGTGCGCAATGCCAAGGTTGTGCGCGATGCCGAGTTTGTGCAATTCTCTGATGTTTTTTAAGTGAAAATAGATCGATGTGTACGTGGGCAAAGCCAATGCAGTGCGCATAGCCGAGGTTGTGCGCGATGCCGAGTTTGTACAATTCTCTGATTTTTTTAAATGAAAATAGATCGATTTGTACATGCGCAATGCCGAGGTTGTGCGCGATGCTGAGTTTGTGCAATTCTGGGATGTTTTTTTAAGTGAAAATAGATCGATGTGCACATGGGCAAAGCCAATGTGGTGCGCAATGCCGAGGTTGTGCGCGATGCCGAGTTTGTGCAACTCTGGGATGTTTTTTGAGTGAAAATAGATCGATGTGCACATGGGCAAAGCCAATGTGGTGCGCGATGCCGAGTTTGTGCAATTCTGGGATTTTTTTTAAGTGAAAATAGATCGATGTGTACATGGGCAAAGCCAATGCAGTGCGCAATGCCGAGGTTGTGTGCTATGTCTAGTTTGTGCAATTCTTTGATGTTTTTTTAAGTAAAAATAGATCGACTTGCACATGGACAAAGCCAAGACAGTGCGCAATGCCAAGTTTGTGCTATTCTCTGATTTTTTTTAAGTGAAAATAGATGGATGTGCACATCGACACCAAGTTTTTGCAATTCTTTGAAGTTTTTCGAGCGAATACAGATTGTTGTGCACATGAACAAAGCGAGGCTGTATGTTATACCGAGCTGTAATATAACGTATTTTATATGCTATGTTTAATGTGTCGTTCGTGTATTTTAAATTTGCATTGTTGTTTTAATTGCATGTTATACTTTAGACATCTTTTTTATTGTATTTTTAATTGTTTGGTTTTGATATGTTGATAATGCTTTCCGAAAAATATCGATAATCCGACGATCTACTCAATAGTAGGAAAATTTGACCCTATAAATAACTTATACTTTTTTTATTTTAATACGTAATATTTGCTATCGCAATTGCATTTGATAATATGAGTTCATTGATAATATGTGTGTGTGTGTGAAGCATTGCTTAGTGTTCCAAATTTGTAGTATTTATTTTCTTTCATTGTGAGAAATTAGATTTTTTTTTTTTTTTTTTTTTTTTTTTTTTTTTGATTTGTGGAATGTATAGAATTCTAGTAGGACTGTAGAGTATGACGTGATTTAAGAATTTAAGAAACAGTGGTATGAAAGCTGTGTATGATATTGATTTGCTATAAAAATATTTATTATTTTATTTATTGATGTAAACAACAAGGTAACATAGCAACAAGGTAATTTGTAAAAATGATAAATTAAAATGTTCGATAATCGGAATTTAAATTTGTTGGTAACTACTCCGGTAAAAGAAAGAAGAAAAAAAAGAGGGAAATAGTTTTTGATTCGAGCGTTTGGCAACAGAGAGAAACCAGACGAACCCCGTAGAACTAGCACTTTTTTTAGAACTTGAACTCGATTTTCGGTAGTTTTTGAATCGGCTGTAATCGGATATTGTTCTTTGAATTATTATCCTTTTAAACTAAAAATGTAAATAATATTATGTCAATATAACCCCCCCCCCCAAAAAAAAAAATCAATATCATGTGTATGATTTATTTTACGTTGAATTATTCACAAAAGAAGAAGTTAATATTTTTCTAGCAGATATTCGAAATATAATCCAGCATCAAAAAAATCATCAAAGGGGGTAAGTCTTGAAATTTATTAAGCCCTTATATTAATAGATTTAACGTAAATTGGAGTATATACTATTTTATTTAAAAGACACGCAATAATTTGCAACATTCTGATATAATTGCCGCAATAAATTTAATAATAAAAATCTTTTTTTATTTGTATAAATTCTGAAGTTGTATGAAATACAAATATGAGAGACTGCGACGTTGTTTACCGTTTTAATAACTGGTACAATTCATTTACTGCATTATTATAACTTAAAATATAAAGGTTTTACTATACTTATTTCTATATCATTAGAGAATACATTGGGATATATATTTTTCTTGTTACATTAAACTGAACTGCCATTTGATCTGAGTTGTTTCAACCGACTGTAAGCATCTGTAGATTTTTATATTAATATCCAAGCAGTGTTTAAGTAATATTTAATTCTGTGTACTTCAGTACATGATACCTAACCAAGTTTATCAAGATAAATATTGTGTACATTAATTATTAATCCACAGGGGCAATTTGCCCAGAAGGACTATTAATTTCGTTTTCGCATTTTGCGTCGATTCACGATAAGCGTTGTTTCACTTTTCAGTATTAGAGCCCTGTATTATATTTAAAGAAATTAAATAATAAAGAATCTGCATAAATGTATGTATGTTTCTCGCGTTGTGATAAAACCACGGTACCTTGAGCCATCCAATTTTGAATGACGCAATACTCCTGCGAATATGGTCATCTGGAAGCCGAAATTTGGAATTTGTTTTATTATCGATTTAATATTTTGTAAAACATTAACGAATTTCTGATTAACAAACTCAAGGGTTTCAAAGCGAGCCATGGCAACGTTGTACAGAAAAACATTTTTATCTCCAGCACGCGAGACTGTGTATCGAAATTCTAAAGATATGCTCATTATAAAATTACTTTGCGATATTGCTGTTTAATTGAATTTTATGGTTTAAGTGCGAAGAACATGGTATTTATTAAATAAAGGTAACATACAAAGTGTTAAAAAACGCCCCTTTAGGCGTAATTTTAAATCTGAAATCTTTCAGATTTTTTTTTTTTTTTTTTTTAAATTTTATTTTCATCACATTGAAAAGTACTTTAATGAATAACATTAAGTGCGAAGAACGTGATATTTAATAAATAAAGGTAAGACACAGAATGTTAGAAAAACGCCTTTTTGGGCATAATTTAAAATCTGAAACCTTTCAGATTTTTATTTATTTATTTATTTATTTATTATTTTATTTTCATCACATTGAAAAGTACTTTAATGAATAACAGCTCCCTTTCATATTCCGTATTTTCTCAGTATAAAAGTGTTAGAAAGCTGCATAAGGAAATCGACCAAAAGACATAAAATTCAGAATATATAATTAAATATTTATACATTTTACATTAGAGTCATATTACGAATGGGCATAATAATCATGCATTATAAAGTAAATTTAAGTCAATTTGAAGTCCTTTTGAAACGGCGTAGCGTAAAAATGGTTGGTTCACTGGGATGAATATCTCGGTGTTTCGTATTTCAAAGTTGGAAGTTTAATTGAGCATCTGACCATACAACCTTCTCAAGACTTATTTCTAGTGGTTGTAGCTAAAGCTTTTGACTCATGGAGTCGTTCCTGAATTTTTTAATGTGGTCACGTTTGCCGCCTGAGGCAGTCTCTGTATTTGCCGTCCCTTTTGATATACAAACAAACGACTGAAACTATCAAAATAACATAATAGGGAAGATAGAAATCTACCTTTATCTTTGAAGAAACATTTAAGGTTAGAGTAGATTTAAGGGTGCCCCTTGTATTATCGCGGAGTTGTTTCACCTACAGGCCCGCGCGCAAAGCCTAATCGACGCCGTCGTGCATATGTCTAGCGAGCGCCTTTATGTAGTAATGATATTAAAAACAATGAATTAAAAAAAAAAAAAAAAAGTTTAACTTTTGTCTAAATATGCAAACATTTTGTGCTTTGTTAAAACCCGCACTTAAACATATTTATTGAACATTTATAACATTTATGTTATTAAAAGCAGCCCAACCGGTATAATGGTTAGCGTTGCTGACTGCACTGCCGAGGGGCTCCGTTTTGAATCCGGGAGAAGACATGGATGTTTGTAAATGTATAGTGTCCGTGCGGCATGGGGGCACTCTAAATATGCGAGGTAAAAGTCCTCTCGTAAGGTTGGTGGTAGAAGAAGAGGGGTGGGAGACGCTCGGACTGAGGTAGATCAAGGTAAGGTGATGAAGGATGTTGCCAACGACAGGCCTATCTTGTGCTTCTTGCCACGAGAAATTTCGTGGGCTTCGGCTGACTAAGATCGGACAAGTGAGCATTAGTCAACAGCAACATGTTATAAAAAAGTAACACTGCAAGCGAAGCGAAATAATATAATATACGTACTAGATACCAAATATATTGCTGAACACTAATTATTATTTTAAAATTCAAAACGAAGTAATATGCATATCTAATAAGTTTGCACTGAATAAATTGTGGTTCTCAGGTTCGACAAGGTTCACACTGTGATTACAAAAGGGCACAAAAAATGCTCTAGGGCTGATATCTAGGGATACATCCAAAATTCTTTTCTGCACACCGCTATGTTGTTGACAAAGATATAGCTTAGAGTTTCAACCGCCGATTCTATATTTCTCCCAAAAGTTTGAAAAACTGCAGTTCATGCATAAGATCTGTACTATGTATATTGCTTTGATTTTTAGCAATTAATGCTTTTGCGTAAGTTGAGCTGATCTTGTAAATATATGTGAACGAAAATACGTGATGCCGATGCGTATGCAAGAGTACAGGGGGAGCCGTAGATGCGTTTGACAAGTTGCGTAGTCCTTATTTTGTGTTTACTGTTGCAATCATAGTAATTTGTGCAACATTTATCTTTTCTGTGATTTTTTTTTTTTTTTTTTGGTGATTGTTTGACGTTATATTTATTCTACATAAAATCGGTAAGAGCAGTTACATATTATGTTAAACTTGGGTTCATAAAAGCGACAATTTGAGCATAATTACTCGGATTTTTTTTTAAATGAACTGTTTGTTTATTAAACTAAAAATTATTATCTTTCGAGAAGAAAGAATTGACGTACTTACGGAGTACCACTGAATTTAAAATATACCTATTTGAGATTTGAAGTGAAATAAAAATATACAAGGTATTCTGAAATCAAAAATTGCCCATTTTCCGATTTTTAGCTATACGGGAAACGGAGGGAAATGCTTAGTTATTTCATTACGTCTTTAATACATACTTTAAATTTGATTTATTTACTTTAATAAACAAAGGAGTACCACCACCACCTTGAACTATTAGGTATTGATCTAATAGTTTATATATTTTCCAAGCAATGGTTTAAGATATACTCACATTTTCAGAAGGTAAAATATTTCAAACAGTGACTTTCTGAGGGTTCAAAAATCTCCTGAAGAAAACTATTGATAAAAATTTCCTGTTATCGAACTCTAACTGAAAGTTTCGAAAATAACTCACTTGCTAACTTTCGAATGAACAAAAAAAAAAATTAAAAGGCATTTCAAAAAAAGCTATTAAATGTTTATTGCCTTTTTGCACAACCTATTTGTGCGAACAAAGATTTTCTTTCATGTTATACTTTAAAAATAAATACAGAACAAAATTAAAAGTGGATTCTAATTTACGGTTAAAGCTAAGTGAAGTAAGTCAAGACATTAAGCAACCAGATTTTTTCAGAGCAACTGTGTTATAAAGTCTCATATAGTAATTTGATGCAACTCTCTAGTTCAGCAACCAAAAATGTTTAGCATTTAGCAACCAATGTATTCAGTATCATTTTTTATCAGGAACTTTAATTTATTAACGAATAATTTTAAATATATTTGCTTTTATTATGCATTAAATTGTATTTAAAGATACCTTATGTAGATGCTTCATTCATTAGAGAACTGAAATGATTAACATAACATTCTATTATTTAATTTCACCGTGATTAATTCTGTTGATTATTATTCTTAAAAGATTTTTTTTTTTCAAATGATAGATGCTTACTTTAAAAGAAATTACATAGCATGTTGATTCATACTTTTGTAATTTTTAATTTTCATGCATGTATTTTGAATTTTATCTGAATTTTTTAACATTATTACTGAACGATTACGAAAAAAGTGTTGGCATATATTTCACTTAACTAAGAAAATAAACGATGAAACTGATATCATTTGAAAAAGTTTTCACTTAAAGCTTGACATTTGTATTTTTTCCCATTAAATGAACCCATTAATGAAATTTTCCTAAGAATTTAAGTTCTGATGTTATAATTTTAAACTTTTTTTTCTTGTTACCCAAAGATACCTGCAAACAACTTTGTTTCAAAAATGTTCTTCCCCAGGAAAATCTCCCTTTAAAAGAAACTAAAATTCCCTTTAAAAAAAAAAAAAAAAAAAAAAAAAAAAACTCTAGCGCCCCCGTTTTTGTTTCCCTTTCGTAATAAATGATGCGAGAATTTGTAGAAATTATCATTTAAATATAAATTGGCATAAATACAATTCAAAATATATAAATTCTACATACATAAAAATTTGAATATAGTGCAATAATATGTGAAAAAGGAATGGATTAAAAGAGAATTGAAAATCCCAAGATATGAATATAAGGGAGTTCGAGTTTTTTTTTAATTATGAAAATTCTGCAGACGGTCATAATTATGAATTTATTAATTAAATTTGCATTAGAAATTAAATGCATGACAAAGTACATAAGATAGAGTAACTGGAAAACAGAATAAATATTTAAACGTTTCTAGTATTAAAATATGGAAATTGTAAGAAAGTTAAATAACCTTAAAATAACTTCAGTGACTAAAAATGGAAAGCTTATTACGGTAATATATTGCAATAATATTAGTATGAATTTAGAACCACTTAAGAAATCCAATTTTTAGATTTAATAAAGAGAATTGTTTAAATTAAATTAGAACTGTTTACCTATGGTAAATTTGAAAGTTAAAACCATTCTGCTATCTAAGAAGATTAATATTTATCAAAACAAGAAACTTATTTAAAGTGCGCTATGAATACGTTATTTGATAGGTTGATTATGTATCAGTTTTGTGTATGTAATTAATCTATCAATTTTATTATTCAAAACTGATATATATATATATATCAGCGACTAAAATCTGCAACTTGGAAAGTTTTTAATTCTTACAAAGAATAAAAAAAAAATCTGGCTTATCATTCTTTTAAGCATCATAAAACTTTAAAATGAGTGTAAAAGAAATTCAGTTTTACTTTAACACATGCTAGACTTTAAATTAATATTTGTTTTATATGCACAATTTTTACAATATTGATAAACGAAAATAGAGGCTTGCAGTCTCAATAAAATGTCCCATTAATGGCGATAAATGACTTTTTGTAGCATACAATCTTCTTGGTAAAGAAAGAGGGGACAGGAAACGTCGCGCAGTTCGTGGATTAGATAAAAGGGTATGCCAAGATCGTAGATTAGATAAAAGGGAGAGGATTTTCGATCAAATTTCGCGCAGTTCGTATCCTACCCATTAATGACATACACAAAACTGAGACATAATCAACCTATCAAATATCGGATTTGTAGTTCATCTTAAATAAGTTTCTTGTCTAGATAAAAATTAACAAATCTTCTTAGATAGCAGAATGGTTTCAACTTTCAAATTTCCCATTTTAGGTAAACAGTTCTAATTTAATTAAAAAAATTCTCTTTATTAAATCTAAAATTGGACTTCTTAAGTCGTTCTAAATTTACACTAATATTATTGCAATATATTCTCGTATTGAGCTTTCCATTTTTAGTCATTGAAGTTATTTTAAGGTTATTTAACTTTGTTACAAATTCCATATTTTAATACTAGAAACGTTTAAATATTTATTCTGTTTTCCACCTGATGTACTTTGGTATACATTTAATTTCTAATACACATTTAATTAATAAATTAATAATTATGAGAGTCAGCAGAATTTTCATTTAAAAAAAAAATTCAAACTCCCTTATATTCATATCCTGGGATTTTCAGTTCTTTTTTAATCCATTCCTTTTTCACATATTGTTGCACTGTACTCAAGTTTTCATGTATGTAGAATTTATATACTTTGTATTGTATTAATGCCAATTTATACTTAGTAAATGATAATTTTTACAAATTCTTGCATCACAACTCTAGTTAATAGAAGATGTTTCTAACACCTTGGCAAAGCTTAATCTTCAGCATGTAGCTTATTTTCTAACCTAGTTTCAGGCTGAATTATTTGTAAAATTAATTACTTAAAATTATTTGTTAACAAAGATGTTCGCTAAATCACGCTAATAATATTTCTAACTGTTGTAATTTACAATGCAAGGAGTTCATGGGATTTATAGTATAATTCATTTATAATTTTTTCAGCAATATTGAAATTAATAGCAGATACTGATAATGTTATACATTTAGATTACAATGATTTATATTGCCATTGCTTTCTTCACTCATGCTTTTATGCTACATTCCTAATATTTCATAATGGCATACAGGTAAGTTGAACTCATTCACCAAACACGTAAAGCTCTAATTCAGCCCACTTTTGTTCTTACGTGTGCTGTATCTTCTATTTTCTTTAATGTATTGTTCAGCCTAATTTCAAAAGGTCTTATGATCAAGCGGAAAAGTCACTAAACATTGGTAGTTCGACCTGAGTTTCTAGTCCCAGTGATCCCCCAGTTCTTTTTTTGTACTTATTTACTGTAGAAAAAAGTGGCGTAAAAATTTCAGTTCATGAAGTAAAAATACTTTTTTAGTTTATTCTTTAAAAATATTGCAAAAATTTTCACCTTTACCTTAGAATATCTTTTTACAAATCCCTCTAATAAGAAAAAATAAGGAAAGAAATTAACTCGGTTTCGGTGATTGATACCTCGGTGCAAATTATATGTTAAAATTTTTCCAAAAGCATAGAGTTTATATGGATATCAATAAATTAAGGATTATTTCTCCATCTAATTTTCTTAACATGTTTGTTGTTTTTTCTTTCCAGAATTTTCTTTTCATACTGTAGCGCTTAACTTTATGAGTTTTCTATAATCATTCAATTTCTCTAGCCATGGCAACTTTGCATACCTTCTGACAAGTAGTTATATTTTTAACAACTGTATTTTAATTTCTGTTGACTATCAGTACATTATTCATTTGTTTCACAAGTGCAAATTTTATTTTATACGCAAATCTACGTAAAATAGCATTAAAACTTCAGTTATGCGGAGCTGCTGATCG
The DNA here is from genome assembly GCF_044657685.1 of Stegodyphus dumicola. Lineage (NCBI taxonomy): Eukaryota > Metazoa > Arthropoda > Arachnida > Araneae > Eresidae > Stegodyphus > Stegodyphus dumicola. The sequence goes on along the minus strand of NC_140769.1, from coordinate 611,488 downwards.
ATTGCTTGTTTTAGATTGAATGAAATTAGGCTTAATGTTACTGTTAATTAGCTTGTTATTAATTTAATTATACATTTCTAATTAATTATATATTCAGATATTTTTAAGTATATTACTCAAACTTTTGCATCCCAATTTTTAATTTTTGGTTAAAAAAATAGACTTTTATTTATTGAGAGGCCTGATTGATTATATTAATTTGCAGTATTGTTTATCTAATTCCTTTTTTCTAGATAAATTTTAGAAAAAACTTCTTAGCATAATAATTTAAATTTATTTACAATTTATACGTCAGTGTTCCAAATGCATAGTAATGTTGTTATAATAGATTTCACGCTAAGCTTTTCTTAAATTTATCTAAATTTAGTTTCTGCAAACATTTACATGATTACGTTAATTAACAAAAAATATTTTTAGCACATTTTAACACACTTTGATATGAAATAATTTTTTGCACGCTAGTGAACTCTATTAAATTTTCCAGTCTAGTTCAGACATCTTGACTATTATTGATGTAATCTATTAAAAATATAATTTGTATGCTTTATAATTATTTAATTTATGATATTATTACCATAAATGAAAGATGTTTGTAATGCTAATATGTATGTTTACCAATACCTTTTATTTTCTTTGTTAGCTCTCGCATTTATTACTTTTATTCAAGTAATTAGCCTGCTTGTTAGATATTTTTTTACTTTTTCTTGTGATATGTAATTCTATTTATTTATTTTTAATTTCCTCTTGGCTATAATTGGCTTCGAAACGTTAAATTGTAACCCTGTAGGCAGCAGGGGGAAGAAATTTTGATTGGCGCAGTTGGACTATAAATCGACCCGGGGGGATTTTCATTAGCACAGTTGGAGTACACCCCAAAATGTTTTCGAAACGTGTTGCTGCCGCTCGCTTTCTGATCGTAGAGTTTTTTAATCAAAAATTTATGAGTTTTACAAAAATCTATGCATATAAAGAAGAATATCTGTCTGTATCTGTCGCGTTCTTGATTTATGATCAATTATTAGTCCCAAGGGGCTTTGTCCCTGAAGAAATATTCTTTTCGTTTTGCGATTTTGTATTGAATCGCTATAAATGTCCGTTTCACTTTTCAAACTGTTCCCACCAAATGTTAGAGTCCTGCATTATATTTGAAGAAATTAAATCATGAAGAATCTGCATAAATGTATGTATATTTTTCGCATTGTGATAAAACAACTGTACATAGAGCCATCTAATTTTGAATGACCTAATCCTCCTACGAATATGGGCATGTGGAAGACCAAATTTGAAATTTCGAATTTGTTTTATTATCGATTTCATATTTTGTAAAACTTTAACGAATTTTTGATTCACAAACTCAAGGATTTCAAAGCGAGCAATGGCAACACTCTACGGGGTAAAAAAACCTTTTTATCTCTAGCGCGCGTAACTGTGTATCGGAAATTCTAAAGATATGCTCATTTTAAAGTTATTTTGCGACATTGCTATTGAACTGAATTTTATGGTATAAGTGCAAAAAACATGTTATTTAATAAACAAAGTTAACACACAAAACGTTATAAAAAGTCCCTTTGGACGTAATTTAAAATCTGAAACCTTTCAGGTTTAAAATTTTTTTTTCTCTTAGTCTAAAAGGGCTTTGTCCCTGAAGGACTATTGTTTTCGTTTTGGATTTTGCGTTGAATCACTATAAATGGCCGTTTCACTTTTTAAACTGTTGCCAAAAAATGTTAGATATTTATTTTATTGAATTATATTTGAAGCATTATATTTGAAGAAATTAAATAATGAAAAATCTGCATAAATGTATGTATATTTCTCGCATTGTGATAAAACAACGGTACATAGAACCATCGAATTTTGAATTACGTAATCCTACTGCGAACATGGGCATGTGGAAGCTCAAATTTGGAATTTGTTTTATTATCGATTTCATATTTTGTAAAACTTAAACGAATTTTTGAGGAGCAAACTTAACGATTTGAAAGCGAGCAATGGCAACACTCTAAGGGGAGGGGCGAAAAACCTTTATCTCCAGCGCCCGGAACTGTGTGTCTGTAATTCTAAAGATAGGCTCATTTTAAAATTATTTTACGTTGTTGCTATTGAACTGAATTTTATGGTTCAAGTGCAAAGAACGTGATATTTAATAAATAAAGGTAACACACAAAACGTTAAAAAACGCCCCTTTGGACGTAATTTTAAAATATAAAACCTTTCAGAAATCTGAAAACTTTTTTTGATTAATTTTTGCCACTTTTAATCGACTAAAATTGAATATAGGTGAAATATTGGGTGGCACTGGAGCTTTTACGACCATTTGATTAGAAAGATGAAAATCATTACAAACTGCGTACCTTTGTTGCTGATATAATGAGAGATAATTAGTTTATTTTTCTATGGAAATTTCATATGTGGTTTCCTTATCGCATCGGAGTGAAAACTGTATGACTATGAATCATATTTTTTGCATCGTTATTAGAGAATCACGAAATAACTGATTATATGTGAATCCCCTGGGTAATACAAAATCCATGTGCGATATGAAATAAATTTCCGTGCTATTAAAGATATTCTGACATAATTTCAAAATTCTAAGCACTTTTTTAAACATTTTAATCGTTCGATAAATCGTAATGTTACATCTTACAAAATGAACAGAAGAAACACATATAATACACACACACAAAATGAAAATGGATTTCCACCGATAAAATGATTGTTATTAAATCTATTTTGTATTTTTTGGCTAAGATTATTTAAAGAAATCTTAGAATGTTTCATAAAAAATGATGTCCTTCAAATTTTTCGTCATTTTTAATATCGTAACTGTCATCCGCAATTAAGACTTCCTCTTTATTCGAATTAAGGTAAAAGTACCTGGTTTTGAGTAAAAGTTATCTTTCCTCTGTCAAAATGACATAGCACTCTAAAATAACCTAACACACTTAAAACATGGATTTGTATCTTTCAGCTGTCATACTTCGTTGTCATCTGTCTGAATTTCAGCAATTTGATCTCACTCGCGGATATCTTTCGCTGACTTTTGTTTGAAACTCATTTAACTGTAGATCACTTCAATTTCAGAATCTTCATTAATTTGGTTTTTGCTGCAGATGAAAATGTCTTCTTGAGCCATTTCGATACATAATGAAATGTGCAGATCTGATATCCCAAGATTGGTATGAATATTCAGAAAGATATTTTCGATATTAGTAAATGGAATGCGAACAATCTATGGCGATCAGTATTGTAAGGTTCTGACTAATTGCTTTTAAAAAGTCTTAATTATAGTTAATAAAATTCTTTCATCACCTTAACTTGTTTCCACTCATTTTCCTACTTTATGAACTGTCATGGTGATTTATCATCAGTCTGAGTATGTATCATATTTTAAACACTGGCTTTATAATGATCTCAAACTGTATGCTTAGTGAAAGCACAATCTAAAAAGAGCCGACAGGTATTTTTTTTAACGAACTGAATTTTTTATTAATAAAAGAAAAAATACATTATAAATTTTAGATTTTGCCTACTAAATACCATTTATCAAAACATACATGAATAATAATTAAGTCGCAAAGAGACAAAAAATTAATTTATATTAATTTTCTATTTGAAATTTAAAGTTTGGTAGCTATATGACAATTTTGTCAGCTGCATTTTGTTATTTAAATAAACTGATGGTTAAATATTAAATTTGGTCTTATTTCACTTAACTTTAACCTGTAAATTAGGATCCAATTTTAATTTTTCTCTGTATTTCTAACAGAAAATCCGGTCGACCACAAAAGACGGCTCCCCCCCCCCCCAAATAAAATACACACACAAAAAAAAAAAAGTTCTATTCCTATTTTTTTCTTTTAACTTTATTATATTATCAATTATTTATATTTAATTTTTCATTCAAAATTTCCGCCTCGCCAGCGGCCGAGCACTATAGACGCTGAACACTTGTAGTTCGGTCCGAGGTTCGAATCCCGCGAACGGGCTGGCTGCCCGTAGGCGTTTTCGTGGTTTTCCCCATGTGTAATGCAGTTTCTCTTAGAAAGTCCTCCACGAAGGCATCCCTTCTTTAGGCAGATAGCCCTTGTGTCCTTTGCCATAATTAAATAATCCAATCCATTAAAAATTTCTATTATTTTTTTTATTAAGGAGATATATTATAAAAGCAACAGGGGGAACAAAAAAGGAGTCTTTATTCAAGAATAACTAACGCGTGTAGTCAAGGTTACACCAACCCCAGCGTGTTTGAAGAAGACTTTCTCATTTTTGGCGAAAAATCGAATAGTTTGGCATCTTTTTTTTAACAGGCAAAAATGGTCGACGGGATTTTCCTAAGTGCCTATTTCTTTTCCAAGTAAAACGTGGAAGAAAATATTTATTAACACAAACAGGTTGTGGAAAAAGGTTAATAAAAATTTAACAGCTTTATTTGAAACGCCTTTAAATTCTTTTTTTCAGCCAAAAGTTAACAAGTATGTTATTTTTGAAAACTTTCTTTTAGAGTTCGATCACAGGAAATTTCAATCAATTGTTCTTTTTCTTCACGAGAGTTTTGATTTTAATAGTTAAAAAATCTTAAAATAATAGTTAAAAAATGTTTCTTTGCGTACCACAAGTGGTACACGCACCACCGGTTGAGAATCGCTGTGCTAGACACTCGCCGGGCAATTAGCTTCTTTTCATATTCAATTTCAACTCTGGGGGAAAACAGATGTTCATATATGAAAGTATTCTCAAGCAAATCCGCAATTGAGCTTATTTATTTTTTGAGAAGTTAATAAAATCGCAGACTAAGATTTAAATCGACCGTTGCAAATTAATATAACTTCATTTTCTGGTGCGTTATTCATGTTTGTTTTTAATGGTAAGGGAAATAATGTAAACTCGGACTTCAAACAGCTAAAATCTTGAAATCTTTGCAACAAAAATACAAGATGTACTGTAAATGCTGCTACAAACTTATAGGGGAGGTAGGGCACATCATAAGGATTAAGAATTGCACAGGAACCTAAACCCGGAAATGTCAGGAATAAGTGGTAGCAGAGGTAGAAAGTGGGAAGAGAAACAATAGAGTGATTAATTTGAAACATTTATTGGACATGAATACAAATGGTGTACGACAGCTTCAGTGTTACAACAGATGCTCGAAGTTTGCACCATCAGACGCCAAACATGCCTCACACCGACGGACCATTTGAATGTCGCGAATTATTTGATCTTTCTAGAGCAGGTTCTTCCCGATTTGCTTGACGATGTTCCACCAAGAGTGAGACGCAATATGTGATTCCAACACGATGGGGCTCCTGCTCATTTTGGACTCGGTGTTCGTAGCCATTTGAACAGATCATTCCCGCATGCATAGATTGGGCGTGGTGGACTAGTTCCCTGGCCCCTCACCTCACCGGATTTATCGAGCCTTGATTTCATTTTGTGGGAAGCCGTCAAAAGTGTCGTCTATCACGATCCTGTTGTGTCTGAAATGGATCTCGTGGCAAAACTCGCCTGCGCAGCTGATAGAATCAAAGAAACTCCCGGTGTGTTTGAACATTTCCGGCAATCAATGGTCCGTCGGTGTCAGGCATATTTGGCGCCTGATGGTGCAAACTTCGAGCATCTGTTATTACATTGAAGCTGTCGTACACCATTTGTATTACAAAACAAACGCCCGTATAAAACAAAACAAAACCATTTGTATTACGTCGAATAAATGTTTCAAATTAATCACTCTTGCTTCTTTTCCTATCTTCTACCTCTAGTATCACTTACCCCTCACATTTCCGGGCATGGGTTCCTATGCAATTCTTAATCTCGCAACATTTACGGTATTACTTTGTATAATTGAAACGTGTTTTGGGGCAGCATAAGATTTCTTCGAAGGCCGCCAGTTTGAGACCGTTGGTAGATCTAGTAAATGCTGAATATAACTGACGGACATTAGCCAGCTAGATTTTTATTACATTGAAAATCCACATTTAAACACTATGTAAGTGTACACACTGAACAATAACACATTTGAAAATGACTCATTATGGTATGATGCGAATACAAGCCACGCCGAAGATATAGTCGAATGTATATCTTTGCTTGTTTGAATGCTTGACGCTCTGCTCAAAAATTTACATTCTTAAATGACGCAAAGAGCAGTAACAAATGCAGTACAAAGCAACGTTTTGCTGGGATGACATCTACGACTGATTTTCAATGCTGTTGCTCAAGATGTTTTTCAGAATGTCCAAGGGGATGTAAACAACTTTGTAACTAGCTTCTTCGTCGTCGCCGTCCTCGTCGTCTTCAGGCTGTTCACTATCGTCTTCTGAAGTTTGCGCAGAAGTGCTTTGAGTCACTTTCGCGTACGTTGTTCCAGGAATCACAACTCCTTTCTGACTGTGACCATAACTGGTACTATCCGTCTTATATCCGGAAGGAAAAGAAACGTAAGAAACACCCTCTGCTTGCGACACACTGTAATGTGGAGCTGCCTGGGCGGAGTGTATTTGTTTCGCTGTCGATGATGCGTAAATAAGTTGTCCACTACCGATAGCTGATTCACTTTCGGTTTCTTGACTTTCACTGGAATAAGTGGTTTTGCCATCTTGTGGGTTTTGTATCACGTAGCTGTACTGGGAGGGCTGATAAGTCTTTGCACTTTGGGCTGTATTAGCATAGTTCGCTTGAGTTTGTTGGCTAGATGTGGTGTAACTCACCTGTTCACTAGGGTTATAAGGGTTATAAATTTGTACTCCAGGTTCTAAAGACGACGCAGTGGACGCTGACTGCGATTGGGGAGCATAAACGGAAGGGACGTTCTGGTTCGCGTACACATTTTGGGCATTTTGCATCAATGTATAAGCTTGATCATTATTTGGTTGCGACTGATCAGGTTGCTGCGAAGCCTGAGACACAGGTACATAATTTATTTGGCCGTTGCTTATTGAAGGAACATAGTTTGCTTGAGCATCCTGCGCACTTTGGAGTGAAACGTATGCAGTTTGAGAGCCAGTTTGTCCCGTAGTTGGTTGCGACACTTGAGATGGAAAGGAAGCTGTTTGTGGATTTTGTTGTGAAGTATATGTTAACGGCGTTGCTTGTGCCGTGCTGGCGTAACTCGTTTGTTGTGCTTGAGAATTTAAAAGAAAATGGCTCGGCGAAGCTTGATTTGCAGCTGAATAGACCTGGTTTTGAACAGGATTGATGCTTGCATAGCTGGAGAATTCTGTTTGAGGAACAGCTGAGTTCTTAAGCAGCTGAGATTGGGATTTGACATTTACTCTCGAGTAAATAGCAGCTGGATTGGTTACTTGTTGCGAAATGGATGAATAGCTTTGCTGGCCTGCGCTCTGAGATGGAGATGTGTTGTAGCTTTGTTGAATTGCACGCTGGGTAGTAGATACGTAGCTATTAGGTTGAGCAATATTCGGTTGATTCTGCTGCAAGTACACGTTCTGTTGCGGTATATTTGCCTGAGTATTTGAAGTCGGAACGGGGTGTCTGATACTAGATGAGAGAGATTGCTGTTTTGCGTTTTGCGACGATATAGCCGCCTGATTTTGAGTTTGCTGCAGCTGCTGATTGTGATATACATTAGGCTGGGCTTGAATTATCTGCTGCGTATACGGTAGATGAATGTTCTGTGAATTTTGCAGCTGAGTGAAGAATGTTGGATCTGTTTGTTTTTGATTACTCGCTTGTGTCTGTTGGTACCCTTCTTGACTTTTTGAACTCTCAACCTCGTGGTACCCAACGTCAGAAGACGGCAGAGTAGTTTGTTGAAAGTTTTGCTGCTGACGAGTTACCTGTTGTCCTGTTACTGAAGCTCCAAGAGCAGTAGCAAAATTGACAAAATTCGCCACGGCTTGCTTATGAGCGGCGTTTTGTTGATTGGTGGATGCCTTCTGTGGTGAATTAGGCGTCTGATATCTTTGTTGATTCTGAGTCGGTGTTTGAATTTGTATCTGCTGCGATTGAAGAGATTTCTGTGGCCGATTTTGCTGCGATTGCTGGAGAGAACTGTACTGTTGCTTGAATCCATGACCTCTCACTTGGCTATTGCCTTGTGGTGGTACTGCCTGACTCGACTTTTTCTTCTGCTCCGAATGAGATGCAGAAGACTGAATTACAACTTGGTAATTGGCAGTTGGCCTTTCATTTGAGAGACCTTTAGATCTGGCACTGCGTTCCTTGTCTTGGGATTGAAATTTTGGTGTAGGAGAATTTCCAACGAAGTGGTAATTGACTTGCCTCGGTTTAGGAACTACTTGGCCGTCTGGCAGCAGAACGATGGGTATAGATAAGTATGGCGTCTGCTTGGATGCCGAAGTAGCCAAAGGCGTTTGTATATTTCGAAAATTCGGGTTTCTCAGTCTGGGAGGAAACTGAGCTGATACCAGTGGTATAAGAACAAGAAATATTACGAGGGCCTGTAAGAAAATAAAAATTATTAATAATTTAATACAAATAGGTTAAAATTTAAATTTTTAGCAGTGGAATTCTTTCACAAAGTACTAGTTTTAAATTATTATTTATATAGTGTTGGCCGCGTCTGGCTTTCAAATGTACCAGAAAAATGCCAAACATTAAATTTAAAAACTGCACAAAATTTTACTCTGCAGAACAACTTTATCGAAAATGCAATATATAAAAATTAATATGAAAAAAAATTTAAAGAATATATTAAAAAAATCTGAAAGGTTTCAGATTTTCACAAACAGAACAAATTTCAAATTTGAGCTTCCGCATGCCCATATTCGCGGTAGGATTACGTCATTTAAAATTCGATGGCTCTAGGTTTTATCACAATGCGAGAAATATACATACATTTATGCAGATTTTTCATTATTTAATTTCTTCAACTATAATGCAGGACTCTAACATTCGGTGGCAACAGTTTGAAATACGAAACGGACATTTATAATGAACCAACGCAAAATCGCAAAACAATAATCCTTCAGGGACAAAGCCCCTTTGGATTTAAAAAAAAAAAAAAAGAAGAAAGTTCAGTAAAAATGTATTATATATAAAAAATTACAATATAATAAGCAATATCCCTTAACACAAATATTAATTATCCTAATAAATAAATTAACAAAGTTCCCGTTGCAAAATCTTAAGAATTCAAAAGGTATAAAGAAAGTTAAGGACTTTGTTTCCTATAAAAAAAAAAAAAAAAAAAAAAAAAAAAATTATATACTTAAAATTATTTATAATTAAAACGTAATATAAAAAAATTACAATGAACTAAGCAATAAATGTCATATTTTCAAGAGGAAACGGTCAGCAGTCCAGTATCCAAAGCAATAAATAAAAAATTGTTGCCAAAACTCCATTTCTAAAAGAATGAAACTATCATTAGAAAGTAATAACCAAACAAAATTGTGCTTTGTGGATGACATAATTCAAAATATACAAATCTCTTTGACATTAGTAATAAAGAGAGAGAGAGGAAAAAAAGGAAATTCTTTCTGTTGTGCTTCGCGAGACACATGCGCGTCAGAATAAGAAGATTGTGATGTGCGTGTTGCTTGTATAATTAATAATATTTTATCCGATATTTTCAACAGTCAGCAGTCCAGTATACAAATCATTGAATAAAAAACTGTTGCCAAAACCACATTTCTAAAAGAATAAAATTATTCAAAATGGTTCGAAATCATCAAAAAAGATAAAGTCTGATACGAATTTTGAAAAAAAATTGCTTCGAGGTGCAATGGCTCTTGTCTAGATGCACCTACGTACCAAATTTCGTGGCTCTGGGTCTATTATCTTACACACAGCACGAACGAAAGACACACACAGACGAATTCTTTCTTTTATATTTTATGTAGAAATTATTGTCTAATAGAGTATCGATTTCGTCTGCATTTTGCGAAATTAAAGCTCCGAAAATCCAATCAAAGAATTCTGGAAATGAAGTACAGAAGGCGCCGCGTAATTTGATTACGTCTGTCTATGGGTATTTTGATAACATTAATCCTTTGCGGCACAGTGTGTCCGGTGTGGAGGCAACCTAAAAATTTCCTTCTATATGCGCAGAAAAAATGAATGAAAAAGGATTTATAGATTACTCTGAACCTTCTTTATTCATAGTAGATGACAGCTCAACACAAACCAGTCCATATATTTTACCTATGTTTAGTTTTTTAAGACCCTCATTTTTCAAAGAAATTTTTAAGATTTTTTTTTTAGGGTATAAAAGGAATTGTTGGAAAAGAAATTTCTATGTTACTTTTTGGCTGTATGCTAATCTCCTTATTCTATATTAGTTTTAAATTTTTACCTTGAAATCTTGCCTAAAATCAAACGGCGAACCCTAGGTGTGCCCAGACCGGGCTCACCGATAATTTAGGACAACTGAGAGTCTGTATTCTTTGTTTCTCCGCATCTCATCGGTCAATTCATTGACAACAATGCTCGTTTCATCACTCATTTCGAAGCTCTATTCAATCAGTGTGCCACTTTGGGCACACCCACAGAATTAAAACCATAAGTGCTATCTTCACAATATTTTACTTGTGTACTGCTCTAGGCCTAATTAGACTGCCTACCTTTTTTTTTTTTAAATAAAAACTCCGTCTTTAAAAGGTAGCGTGCCGGAAAGGGTTAAACAAGGAGAGAAATATAATTCAAAACAGCAATGCAACTAATTTGATAAAAATGCAGCAAGAAACGTAATAAATAAGTACCTTTAGAGAATTATTTTAGGAAAATGCAAAAATTTGTTTATGAAATCTTCATATTATTTTTAATGTGAACGTTCGTATAAATAATCATAACATTCCTGAAAATTATTTGACCGATGCTGTAACACTAATTCTTAATACTGGAAGGCCATCCCATCCCTGCAAGAGAACTTGCCAACGTATAATTTAAAATTAGACCCCCCCAAAACGATAAAAAAATATGAAAGCTTATAGATTTTACAATTACGCCCAAAGGGACCTTTTTAACGTTTTATGTGTTACCTTTATTAAATATCATGTTCTTTCCACTAAGAAGGCTCGTAACCCTTAAGATCTTGGAATGTGTAACTGTTGCAAGAATTGGAATAACTTATTTATTTTAAAAGCAATTATTTCCAACTTTGTACAGCAGACTACATAATAAAGCTGCTTTGGTAACTAGTAACCGGAAAGTTTGTGTTTCCAGAAATGGTTTTATAATTTAATAAGCTTTGTGACAAAAATTTTTATGCGTTCACGTCATTTTTCCACCTTGCGTGCACAGTTTAAGACATTCTGTTGCATAATTTAATTCCGTATTTAATATACAACTTTTATAATATTTGAAAACTACTGCGAACCAGAAATCCTAAGAATTCTACGTTAAATTCTTATTTTCAGTTGAGTTTATAAAGTGTATTCTATTAAAAAAATCTGTAATGCTTTCATGTATAAAATTTTTTAATATTAAAATATTCGTCAGAATTTTTGTTCAGTTATAAGATAATGCCCATATAAAGAATTCCATCCAAATTCAAAGCAGATTAAATTATATAAATATTTGTGGCAATACAAAATTTCTGGTCACTAGTTCCCAAAGCGGCAGCTGTAAAAAGTTAGAAATAATTGGTTTTAAAATAAATAATTATCCGCGTTGGAGATACAAATTCCCCCCTTCCTTACAGTGTTGCCATTGCTCGCTTTGAAATTGTTGGGTTTGTTAATTATGAAACAAATTCCAAATTTGGGCTTCCAACGGAGCCCAAATTTGGAATTTTCGGAGGAGGATTACGTTACTCAAAATTAGATGGCTGTAGGTACCGTTTGCTTTATCACAATGCGAGAAACATACATACATTTATGCAGATTCTTCATTATTTAATTTCTTTAAATATAACGCAGGGCGATAATACTGGGTGGCAACAGTTTGAAAAGTGATACGGACATTTACAGCAAATCCACACAAAATGCCAAAACGAAATTAATAGATAGCTCTTCTGAGCGAACGCTCTTTTGAGCTAATAAAATGTGTGTGGGGGGGTCGGCATAGATGAGACCTGTGTTTCATCACCCTCAAAATCGGCAGAATTTTTAAAAATCTGCTTGAAAACCAAGACTTTTTTTTTTAGTAATTTTAAATGATTGAAAACCAAGACTTTTTTTTCGTAATTTTAAATGATTGACTCAAATCGAAAATAAGTTGTTTGGAGACATAATTCCATGTTTAATGACGACGTTTCTCTGTGCCTTGAAAAGTTTTCTAATCAATTTTGAACTTAGGTGACTTTACTTTAGTTCAAAGATTCCATTCACCGAATTGTTAATTTGAATAAACGACGTATTTTCTGTGTTTTAGTAATACAAAGGGGTGGAACCTTGGCAATATGATAAAATCCGAATGATTACATTAAGCGGCGTCTGTATTTTATAATTTTTTCTTTCTATCTTGTATATACTCCTAACTGCGACCGTAACTTTACAACACTTGTTAATTTCATTTCTTACTTTTAACATAGCCTCCCAGAAATGCAGCAATTTTAATCCACAAATTCGGCTTTTGAAAAGCAATTTATTGCCGCTGCTTCAAACATAATATTTATTATCTCCATGCATCAGCATGTTGCCATTCGGGAAAGCGTAAGGTATTTAACTTTCAATTTTAATCTTTCTGTTACTGAGCAGCAAACTAAGTGAGTGAAAATAAGCGCTGGTCTTGAATTTTTTGTCTTTTGTTTAATCCAATTGATTTCAATAAAACTGCATAGGAATCTCGAAGATGTGTAATTAGAAATAATAAATATTTTTATGAAATGACATACGTTGGACTCGTTATAATCATTATTTACTTTTATAGTTTTTACGGCAACTGTTTTAGGCGATTGGGTGTTCCAGGGGCTAGTTTCAAAGAAATAACATTAGGAAAATAAAAGAAATGTGTGGCAACCTATAACACTGTATCAGGAAGGAATTAAAATAAATATAATATGTGTTCTTTTTAAATATTTTTTTTTATTTTCCTGATGAACGTTATGTGGCTAAAAATAATGCATAATACTTTAATTAATAATCAGAAGCTATAAAAGTGTCAGTGATCTAGCCGCGTATCGCTCTGAAGCGTATTACTTAATTAATTAAATGAGTTAACTAGTTTACTGCACAGTTTTGTACAGAAATTTAAAACACACAGAAAAGGAAGTAAAACTGGCAATAAAGAATTCTGCTTTCCTGCATCGAAAGCATTCAAGAGCAAGGTTATCTTTCTTTTAGTTGGAAAGGGGGGATGAATTTCCATACTGCTACTACTACTATTAAATGACATTACTGGATGACCCACTTTTCGTGCAACCTTTTAAAGAAGCCGCAATTAATCTACTTGACTCTTGCAATCTGCTTAAACTACCGTTCTAGTATGAAGATTAAGTGAGTGCCTCGGGTGGAGAATTATGAGGAAATAAAAGAACGAGGTCCCAAAGGATTCATTTCACTTGGAACACCTCAAAGAATCGTCTGCTGAGGGTGGTGACCTTAAACTCCACTTCCCGGTACGTGACGGACATCGTCTATGGTTTTCCTGATCGGACCATAAACCTGCAGGCAAATTTCGACCGCGAGGGGAAACCTTCAGAAGATACGAATACATCATTTACCGGATTTTTCCGTTGTGAAGTTGTAAGGTATATTCTAATTTTATAACAGTTATTTGAAGTTCTTGGCAGCTTCAGCTTGCAATTCGTTACCAGAATGAGTTTTTAGACAGGGCTTAATTTCTAAGATTAGACGTGCCGGAGCATTATGGAAGACCGTCAGCAAAGAGGAACAAGAGTAAATAAATAAATAAAATGACTATTAAACACATTAATAATTTTAAAATTATATAGTTAATTATTATCAAATTAATTAATAGGTATTTAATTAATGTTTATAAATTGTTATTTAATGGATAATTATTAAATCATTAATTATAATTTAATTGATAATTATTAGATAATTAATTATTTATTGAAATAATATAATTTTTTTTTTAAAATAAAATTTTCGAGATAAAATTTCTACTGAAATTGTTATTCAATTACGTAAAAAGAGTGCCGCAGCCTTCTTATTCAGAGCTCCGGTGCGTTCCGGCTATAATTATAGGATTAATTACAAAAACTAAGAAGCACTGGCCCAATTTAAGCTCTAATCGCAGGGTGGGAGGGGAAAGTTCTTTTGTCATCACAAAAATAAAATATACTTATAGTATAGCTGATGAAAATTCCAGAGCAAAACAGAATGAGGGTATGAGTGGGTGGAAACAAAAAATGAGGGGAACCTTGGTGAGAGAGAACGTTTTCTTTGATCGCGGCTCTCTGCTGATGTAATTATAATGATTTAAAATGAATGGTATTTGGAAGAAACTATCTTGTTATATGTTACAATAGAACTGTGTATGCATTTTTGGATACGAAGTTATTAAGAAGTTTAAACTCGTGATAATGTTTAACAAAAGGTGATATTTTTCCGAAAACTGGGTTTAAATTCCTTTTTAAAAATTTTTGATTCATCCTATTCAATAACGGATACACAAAAACTTTTGTTAAGTCTTTATAAATAAGTTTAAGGAAAAAATATTGAAAATTAGAGCGCAAGGAGCACTTTTAATCTTTAATTAAAATAATCAATTATTTGTTTTTAAAATTTTTAATTTAAAATAAATTGAAATTTTGAACATATATTTTATAAACTGATGTTATAATATGTATATGTGCAAAATTTCTTGTTCAAATCACAAACTTAAAAAACTAAATTTTTAAAGTCCACCGTCTCCTTAAAATTGAGAAGTACCGGCTCCGGTGCAATTCAAGCACGGTTTTTAGAATCGCGTGAAATGCAAATGAGAAGGAGTAGTATTCAAGTCGAAGTTCCACTGATTTCCAGAGAGAGAATTAGGATTCCTGAATAGCGCGCGTTTGCTTTTTGGCTACGTATGTCTAAGCTGTTACTACGTTCGGCCGTATTACGAGCCCTTGATAGCTAATTTAATATTACGGGACAAATAGTTTAGAAATTGTTTGAGTTTCGACTAAATCTCTTTAGTTAGTCATTAGTTAACTTCTTATTTCTTACATTTTTGAGTTTAAACACAGGTGGAGGCTTTGTTGTACACTACGGGGGGGGGGAGGACAGTTCTATATCTCCCGTTCTACTGGGCCGATGGACAAAATTCAAATTGAGTTTTTCATGTCTCGAAAGCGCGACTTAGGAAATGTATTAGATTTATATATAGCATTGTTTTAATATAGATATTTTGACACAAAATTTAACTTTTTCTGAAATAACATACCAATCTTTTTCCATATCTCCATTCTACGACTCAAATGACGCCAAACTACCAAGTCGTCTTTGAAAACTTAGCTCTCAAAATTTTAGCTCCTCGATGTTACTTTAATTCGATATGTATTTATTCATATCTCTTTTTATAAAATTATTTTATTCTCTCCATATTTCGGGGCCCGCCAGCGGCCGAGCGGTAAAGTCGCTGAACACTGGTAGGTCGGTCCGAGGTTCGAATCCCGCGAACGGGCTGGCTGCATGGGCGTTTTCGTGGTTTTCCCCATGTGTAACGTGTATACGAGCCAGTTTCCCTTAGAAAAAATTAGATTTATATATAGCATTGTTCTAATATAGGAATTTTGACACAAAATCGGACTTTCTGAAATAACATGCCAAATGTTTTCCATATTTCGATTCAACGACTCAAATGACGCCAAACTACCAAGTTTTCTAAAAATCGCACGAGTAGTTTTTAAAGATGTAGCTCTCAAAATGTTAGCTCCTCAATGTTAATAGAATTTGGTATATGTTTATAAATCTCTCTTTTTTTATCAAATTTATTCGATTCTTCCTTTTACATTTCGAAATTTAGGTTCATTTCAAGTAACACTCGCTCATTTTTTTATGATTTATTTTTAAAATTTGTATTTTAAATAATTTTCATAAATTTTTCAAAAAAAAAAAAATTGAATTATAACCTATAAAAATTTTACCATCATCTTAAAGCGGACGTATTTCTAATCATACCTGCAAAAAATTAGTTTTTTTATTCAAAATTTCCGAATATATACGTGAATTTATATATTAGTGCGATTTAAAATTTGGTATATTTGTTAAAAGCGATGAAACATCAAATGTGGTTTTAAACACTTTGCTAAAATTATTAAGAATTGCTTTTTTTCCGCTCATGCACAATGTAAAAAGATAGGAACGAGGTGCCTTTTTTTCCGCTCCATAATGGAAGGGAAAGGAAAATTGGTTGCCATATATTAATAAGTTCGCCAAGTAAATTATTCTTGACGGAAACTGAAAAAAACTGCAGCAAGATAAATTTTTCAATTTCTCCGTAAATTTCGCACCCAGTTTTACATAATTGAATATCTAGGTATAATTTGACTTGTAGAATAGAAATCTGGAAAATGATTGGTATGTTATTTCAGAAAAAGACGGATTTGCTATCAAAATACCTATGTTATAACAATGCTATATATAAATCTAATATATATCCTAAGTCACCCTTTCGAGACATGAAAAACATAGTTTGAATTTTGTCAATCAGCCCAGTAGAACGGGAGATAAAGAACTGCACTCCCTCCCTTTTTTTTTCGCAGTGTACGTCCTGAGAAAGGGACCGTCTGTTAGATTTTATTTTGAGCAATAAAGGGTAATTAACCATTCTTCAGTTTACGTCTGTTTCTGGACTTCAGCTATTATTCGCTCAGTAGTTCACTAGGATCCTCAACACTTAGTTCATAGATAAAAGTGAGGATCCGTACGTAGTTTTGGTCCCTTTCCCATGCGCATTAGCCTGCTTTGGGTTTATTTCTGATAAAGTGTTTAATACCGTATCCCCGCCCGTCTGAAAATCGAGAGGAGAAAATTGCGCGAATCCCTTAATTTCCGAATAACGTGATTACAGTAAAAACATTGCTAATGAAAAATAGTCATGGATAAAATGAAAAGTATTCATGTTTATCCGTAACAATATATGTCATTACTATATTATTTCTTTAAAAGAAACCTACATTATAATAAGAATACATAGCAATTGCAATATGTGATATCTTCATTACTACCCCCCTGTACCCTGAATCTCACCCGTTCTTATTCTTGTCTCTGCTACTTCTCTGGCCTCAAATCTTCCGTAAATAATTTGAGGAGGTGAACCGAATCGTATATTAAATGCTCGTTCGAGTTTGCTTCGCCGTATGCTGGTATATAATTCGAGTGTTAGAAGGAAAAGATTCGGCGTGACCTTTGCAGGTACTTTGAGAGTGTTAGTGTGGACAAAACAACCATCACTACTTAGATGAATCCTTTCCAAAATTTAGGGGGGGCTCGTTCTCTGAATAGACTGGGGAAGGGTAAGATCTTCAGAACCTGGCACTTATAAAGCTAGAGGGAGGAAGTACGGTGCATTGTAATACACGGTGTCCACAGAATATATTACCCGGCGCTTATTTTCGTTGCTATTAATCGTACATATATATGTCCACTCACAAAAATGTTTCTTAAATGACTCAAAGATTCATATTTGGGCAGTTTGAAATTTGATACAATCAAGCTAGTAAAAATTACGAACTCCACCTTTTTTGTACGGTCTCTTGATCCCTATACTTATATTTAGGAATATTTTGCCCTTATTATAGAAAATAAAACACAAAAGATACGACGAAAATGATCGCGATAATTAATTGTAAAAAGTATTGAAAGGCTTCAACATTGGCTAATACCCAACTAATAACTTAAGCGCGATAATCTCTATCTCTACATATAATAAAAGAAAGAGTCTGTGTGTCTTTCGTTTGTGCTGCGCCTAAGCTAATAGACCCAGGGTTACGAAATTTGGTATATAGGTGCATCTAGACAAGAGCCAGTGCACTTCAAAGCGATTTTTTTTTTTTTTTTTTTTTTTTTTCAAAATTCAAAATAGATTTTTTTGTTTTATCTTTTTTGATGCAACCGCACCATTTTAATAGTTTCATTCTTTCAGAAATATGGTTTTGGCAACATTTCTTCATTCAATGCCTTGTATACTGGACTGCTGACTGTTGAAAATCAGCACTGTTGCCACTTCGAAAAATGAGGGCAATAAATTTAATGTTTCTCTTAGACACTGGACGTTTGTCGAAAGAAGGCAACGGGAAGTTGGTTAATTTATTTATTAGGATATTTAATATTCAGAGATATTTGCTTATTTCATTGTAATTTTTTATATGCCATACATTTTTATTGAAATGTGTGTCTTTGTCCATGAAGGACTATTGTTTTCGTTTTGCGATTTTGCGTTGAATTACTATAAACGGCGAATCACTTTTCAAACTGTTGCCACCCAGTGTTAGAGACGTGCATTATATTTAAAGAAATTAAAGAATGAAAAATCTGCACAAATGTATGTATCTTTCTCGCATCGTGATAAAACAACGGTACATAGAGCCATCGAATTTTGAATGACGTAATCCTACTGCGAATATGGACATGTGGAAGACCAAATTTGAAAGTTTGAATATGTTTTATTATCAATTTCATATTTTGTAAAACTTTAACGAATATTATAGTAATAAACTCCACAATTTAAAAGCGAGCAATAGCAACACGCTACGGGGAAAAGAAAAAAAAAATTTTATCTCCAGCGCGGGCAAATGTGTATCCGAAATTCTAAAGATATGCTCAATTTAAAATTATTTTGTGACTTTGCTTTTGAACTGAATTTTATGGTTTAAGTGCAACGAACATGATATTTAATAAATAAAGGTAACACACAAAACGTTACAAAAACGCCCAATTGGATGTAATTTAAAATTGAAAACTTTCAGATTTTTTCCCTCCCCGTACAGTGTTGTCATTGCTCTCTTTGAAATCGTTGAGTTTGTTAATCAAAAATTCGTTAAGTTTTACAAAATATGAAATATATAATAAAACAAATTCCAAATTCGGGCTTCCAGATGCCCATATTCGAGTGGAAACGTACGTTATTGAAATTTTGATGGCTCTAAATAATACTAGGTTCTAATAATTGGTGGCAACAATTTGAAACGTGAACCGACATTTATAGTGAACCAACGCAAAATGTCAAAACAAAATTAATAGCCCTTCTAGGCTAAAAAAAAAACAAAACAAAAATAATCTGAAAGCTTTCAGATTTTACATTACGCCCGACGGGACTTTTTTAACGTTTTTTGTGTTACCTTTATTTATTAAATATCATATTCTTCGCACTTAAACATTGAATTCAACAGCAATATCGCAAAATCATTTTAAATGAGCATATTTTTAGAATTTCTGATACACACTTTCCCGCGCTGGAGATAAAAATATTTTTCTGTACAAAGTTGCCATTGCTCGCTTTGAAATCGTTGATTTTTTTAATTAAAAACTCGTCAATTTTACAATATATGAAATAGATAATAAAGCAAATTCCAAATTTGGGGTTCCAGATGTCCATATTTGCAGTAGAATTACGTCATTCAAAAGTGAATGGCTCTAGGTACCGTTGTTTTATCACAATGCGAGAAACATGCATACATTTATACAGATTCTTCATTATTTAATTTTTAAATATAACACTATTGGGTGGCAACAATTTGAAAAGTGAAACAACGCTTGTAGTGAATCAACGCAAAATGCCAAACCGAAATTAATAGTCCTTCTGGGCAAATTGTCCCTTTGGACTAGAAATGTATACCAACACTTAACGCTGCATAATACTTTGGAGCTACTATGGAGCTCTAAAAAAATTTTTGATTTTTTGTGGAAGTGTATGTGGCGTAAGTACGACGAAAACGATGAAAATCAAAAGTTTAGCAGGAGTGATTTGCAAGAACAGACTGTTAGAGTGCGAGCTTAGAGAGAGCTTAAACCTTATTACACCCTTTTGGACCACCACTGAAATCTGAAATCATTCAAATTTTCTTTTATTATTCAAGTTCTTAAAGTTCGGATTTTTAGGGACTTGCAAAATTACGGTCACGCAAAATAGCGGTATTTTCAACAAATGGAAAGATTGAGAGCATGGTGATTCTGCTTTCAAACCTGTATCTTCAAATTTCTTTGTCAACATGCGAAATGTTGTTTTATTAGGACCACTTTCGCATCCAGAAATTGCGCGAAGCTTCCTAACAGTTTGTGGGTGCCATTCTTGGAATGAATTTTCGAGTTCAGAACTCTTTCTTTTTTTGTGTAGTGCTCCATGTCGACTGAGCTGCAAAATGAACTGACAGTAATAAAATGCAGTGTTACCAGATCCGAACTCAGCATTCTTAAGTCGGAACATTTACAAGAAAGAAGTGAAACAGGTATAATTACACAAAGCAACAACTTTGTGTTTTAACTTTGTGTTTGTAGATTTTAACGAAGATTCTATCGATTTCGAGAATCAGGAGCAAAGAAATTCTGCAACGAAGGACCAGCATCAATGCCGATATTGAATTAACCCCCTTTCTGTGCTTTAACGAGTCTGACACGCGATGAAGATTTTGGCTCAAACATAAACATTACGAACCGGGCTCATGAACATTAACATCGTAATCGAACGTTAGTTCCAATCAGTGCACCACAAGAGTTAGTCACGATTCTTTATTACATGAACTATATAATATTTATCAAAATTATATATTTTAAATAAAAGAAAAAAAATCTGAAAGGTTTCAGATTTTAAATTACGTCCAAAGGGACTTTTTTTTAACGTTTTCTGTGTTACCTTAATTTATAAAATATCACGTTCTGCGTACTCAAACCATAAAATTCAGTTCAACAGCAATATCGATTAAAAAAAAAATTAATGTAAAAACAAACAAAAAAACTTTTGATTATTTATGTAATTTCACTATTTCTGCTAACTACTAAGATATTTTTGTGATGTGGAGGTACATGGTTTAGAACCATAGGCACTCCGAAATACTTAATCACTGGCATTGGCAGCAATATCGCAAAATAATTTTAAAAATGAGCATATCTTTAGAATTTGATACACAGTCTCACGCGCTAGAGCTATTTTTTCCCCTTCCGTGCACTGTTGCCATTGCTCGCTTTGAAATCGACGAGTTTGATAATCAAAAATTCGTTGAAGTGTTACAAAATATGAAATCGATAATAAAACAAACACCAAATTTAAATTAGGTCTTACTCATGCCCATATTCTATGGAAGATCACGTTATTCAAATTTGGATGGCTCTAGGTACCGTTGTTTTATCACAATGCGAGAAACATACATACATTGATGCAGATTTTTCATTATTTAATTTCTTTAAATGTAATACAGGAAGATAATATTGGGTGGCAACAATTTGTGAAGTGATTCGCAGTTTAAAGTTTTTAACGCAAAATGCCAAAACGAAATTTATAGTCCCTCAAGACAAATTGTCCCTTTGGACTGAATATAATATATTTTTAATATCTGCAAAAGGATTAAGGTTTACTTACTTGAAGTGTCGTTTATTTATGAAATATAATTTGAAAATGTTATTTATTACAAAATCTAATATATTTATATCTACGAAAGGCAGAAGGATTCAAGTTTACTTCCACTCCAGCAGTATCGCGGAAAATTGACTGTAACATGGCATTTACGTGTCGCCTCGTATTGTGACCGTTCTCAAGCATCAGCCTGGCTTGTTTACCATGCGTTGACCCATAACACTTGGGCCCATGTTTCATCAAAATTCATCAAAAAAATGGATTTCTTACAACCGAACGCACTTACTATTTGTTATTAAAACGAAGGAGATATGTCTTCTTTTCTTGACTTAAATAATAGTTCTTTATTCCTTGCTTTAAAAAGCCGCCTTTTTTCGGTTTTCCCTGTTTCGCTCACAGTTCTTTCTGGATTAACATCCTCATCCAAAATACGCGACTCTTACTTACAGTGTCCCTCATGCCAATATGTCTTCCCACTAGCTATAATGAAAAGTTAAAAATAGCAAGTCTGGAATGGCATGATTTTTTATGTTCTCGTCCACAATGCATGCAGAAGGAGAAGAAATGGCTGAAAAGGCACGGTTTTGTTGCCACCTTCAGAAAGACTGAAATGGGACATCAAGTTTTTATATATGCTGTATAGACATTAAGTTATTTGGAAGCAGGCAAGATGAAAAATTAGCAAACGCCTTCGCCAGGAATCGAATAACGGACCTCTGGAATATCGGCCCAGCGTGCAGATCACCACACCACGAAGGCACGCTAGGAAGGCGGGAGAAATACCCTATATTGCATTGAAGAAAATTTGGTACTTTTCCGTTTCGCCGGCGCAAATCTCGCCAAGCAGACTTTATTGGCGACAACATACATAAAAAAATGTTAACAAATGTTAGTTTTTAAGAATTTTTTATTTTGAAGGCATAAACATTTTAATATCTTTTAAAATTTTGTAAAATTCCCATGAATAAAGACAACAAATTTGTAAAAAGACAATAATTTAAGAATTTACTATGCTTTCATGGTTCAACATCTCGATTCGCCGGTTTGCATCATCACGTGACCTCAAGTGATATCATCTCACGTAAACTACGCTACAAAAATCTAATTCTCTCAGTAATTATCTACATTAATTTCAAGTTAAATCTTAATTTGGAATACAAGTTTAAATGCAAGAATTATTTCAATAATATAGGTACGAATAGCTTACTTCGAAATTATGTAAAACCGCAGTGCTTTAGTTCGCTAGTGCATTCTCATTAGAATGGATGAATTTAACTCTGTCTTTTCCATATCTTTGTCTTCGGGTGAGAGGTGTGAATGCATTCTAATTGACTTAATTACCGCGAATGGCCTTAGGACATAAAATTGAACTATCTGGGTAAAGCTTGTATGTAATTGTATGCCAGTATTGAAAGAAACAATCAACCTGATAAGAAATGGCTGCTACTTGTTTTGAAAATGAGGCGTAGAAAGGTTACCAGCGAGGATATTCCGTTTGGTGTCAGTTGCACCATTATTGGCGACTTTATCGCCTGCGCCGTCAAAACGGAAAAGTACCGAAAATTTTAATAAATTGTCATTATTTATCCTACTTAGAAAGTCACTTACTCTTCTTCGTGTTAAATTCACGAAAACCCAACCATGCAGCTAGCCCAACTCAAATTTGAGCCCAAACTCGGATCTAACTACATAGGTATTCGGTGGTCTTACTGACTGGTAGGGTCTAAAATTATAAAGAAATCGTTATGTGTATTTGGACTAAACTTCTGGGCCTGTTATGATTATTGCAATTTCGAAATGCACACAATGTTGAATTATCAGCATTTCTAACAATACTATTACTCATACGTTGGGCCTTATGAAAAGTCTCCGCGGTTTCTTCGTGCATTTTTGAACAAAAAAAAACCAATTTTAATTATTAAAAACCAATTTTAATAAATTTGATATTGACGATTATTAT
The DNA here is from genome assembly GCF_044657685.1 of Stegodyphus dumicola. Taxonomy (NCBI): domain Eukaryota; kingdom Metazoa; phylum Arthropoda; class Arachnida; order Araneae; family Eresidae; genus Stegodyphus; species Stegodyphus dumicola. The sequence continues at coordinate 588,144 of NC_140769.1, read as the reverse complement.
CTATGATGACCATTATTATATCTTTTACCATTTTTCGGGTAGCTTCATTATGCCATTGATCTAGAACTTCTGCGGTGTATCGTCAAAAAACTTTTCCAAGTGATTTTGAGCGGCGTTTAGGTCGCCCAATTTTTTACCATCAAGAGAATTTTGCAGAGACGGACACAAATGATAGTCAGACGGTACAACGTCCGGGCTATATGGTGGATGCATCAAAATTTCCCAAACTAGTTCCGTCATTTTGTTCCGAGGCATCGAAGACTTGTGTGGCTGCGCATTGTCATGATGGAACACAACTCCCTTTCTGTTGGCCAATTCTGATAATGATTCGCTTCAAAAATGGTTCGATTTCGTTGCATTTCAGTGATGGAAATTCGATGAATCAAATTTCTTTGCCTTAATTCATGTGGCACCCACAACATTGAGCTTCTTTTTGCAGCCTGCTCTTTGCAAGTGATTCCAAACTGTCATGTGGTTGATGTTTAGTGCCTTTGCTATTTTCCAACAGCTTGAGTACCGGTCTTGCTCCATCAGTTTCAAAACTTTGTCGTCTTTTCCAGCAACTGTCCGACCAGAGCGAGGTGCATCTTTGACATCGAAATTTCCGGAACGGAATCGAGCAAACCACTCTTGGGTGCTCCATTCACTCACAGCATTCTCACCGTAAACTTCACAATTTTTTCGGCATGTTTTTGCAGCCTTTTTACCTTTTTTATAGTAAAAAAGCAACACAGAGCGTATTTCTTCAGATATTTCACTCCTATTCAAATCAATATAACTTTTTACACGAGCAAAGAATTAGAAAATTATCTTCACAAACAATGAAGCTCAGTGTCACCTTTTAAACACATGTTCGTTTGAAACAATTGGGAAAGCGTTGCCGGATATATAGGCATCAACACCATCTAGTGGCAAAAAAGCGCGGAGACATTTTATATGACCTAATATATTGTTACTTTTTTTTTTTTTTTTTTTTTTTTTGACACCAGTTGTTACGTTATTTTCTTCTTTCACGTTCGTATGGGGTTCGTGTGGATTTGGAGTGAATAACGACGACAGCACTTAATGAAATATCGAAACACACTTTTATTTAGTCAGTACTAATCAGCATAGCTCCAAAGTCACGTTTTACAGTCGTAGAAGAACTACTGTAAACACGCTGACACAATCAGCGGTACAGCCTTCACACTATCAGGCTATAACAGTTGAGACAGCTTCGCTGCAAAACACCAGAATACAGCTCCCGACTCTGCATGGTCGTTCACGGAACTCCACGTACTCTCGACACTCTCCACGCTACAACTCGCGATGCACTCGACGACACATAAGCACGACTCCCGACTCTTCGGTTCAATCGTTCCCGGAGCTCAACACGCTCTCTCGACGATGCACTAACCACGATATAAAAAGAGACTCTTTCGATGCACTCGACGACCCACTCGGCACTCGTTGCCCGGCTGTCAACTCGATCGACTCCGCACGGACTGCCTAACTCGAGACTATCTCGCCCTCTTGACGAGGCATACTCACTAACTGACTGCAGACCAGCAAGGTTTATATAGCTTTCGGCTTGTGTTCGAGAACATTCTGGGCTAAACTGGTAAGAATTCGTTCCAGAAGGTTCGTCCATGACACATCGCCAATTTTGTCGCCAAATGGGCGATTTCTTGCCAAATGGGGCAACCTTGCCTTCCCTTGCCATTTTATGGCAACCGTAAAACTGCTTTGCGGGGAAGCTGTCTCACCGCGCCTGTTTCGTGTATATGTGTGTGTACAATAAAAGCAAAACTTAGCAATATCGATGCTGTTGAAAAATTGATTGTGAGTTTCCGTAGAAATATTGATGGCTTATAGAAACGTAGTATGTAGATCCATAATGCAGAGCAAAAATGTTTATTACGTAGACTCTTGATCCATTATAAATAGGAACTTGGCAGCCAAGGCAGATTAAATCTTTATTTTAATTTCCGTAAGCACGTTGCGACCATTTATAACTTTGCACTCTACTCGTGCCTATTTCGAAACTTTTGCACTTCTAATATATTAGGAATAAGACGACTGCAGCAAGGCCAAAGTGGCAAGGTAAAGTGGCAAGGCAAGTGCGTTTTGTTCAAGATGAAATCTTAATTCAGACTGAGTTAGTTTTGGTTCTCAATGTATTTTTATTGGATAACTAATACTGCTGGAAAATTATTATTCACTCTTTTGGTTTTAGTTCCATTTACATCATCAGTATTATGTAACAGGTTTATGACATTGATTAGTTTCGAAATGAAGCAGTGAAGAAGAGATTACTATTTCTGGAATAAGGAGAGGAAGTTATTTTATGCATTAAGTGGCTATTGCCGATTTAAATTATAATTTACTTTTTACATATATTTTTTTAACGTCCATATCCCTCCTTTCAAGGAGAAAACGTCGTAGCGACAGAGAAGCCTTTTTAAAGAAAAGCTTTTAAATCGAACAAAATGCAAATCATAAAATTTTGACCAACATAATTAATTAAATAATTGTAAAATATAATTTTAAAATAGAATATTTTTTTAAATAGATGCAATTTTTAAATTCTTCAGTATTTCAGTCCAAAAGTCTTTTTAAGTCCAAAGGGGCAATTTGCCCTGCAGGACTATTAATTTCGTTTTGGCATTTTGCGTCGAGAACTTTAAAAGGCTGTATCACTTTTCAAATCGTTGCCACCAAATATTATCGCCCTGTATTATTATATCTGAAGAAATTAAATAATGAAGAATCTGCATAAAGATATGTATGTTTCTTGCATTGTGATAAAACAACAGTACCTAGAGCCATCCAATTTTGAATGACTTAATCCTAATGCGTATAGGGGCATCTGGAAGCCCAAGTTTGAAATTTGGAATTTGTTTTATTATCGATTTCAGATTTTGTAAAACTTTAACGACGTTTTGATTAACAAACTCAAGGATTTCAAAGCGAGCAATGGCAACGTTGTATATAAAAAACATTTTTATCTTCAGCGCGAGAGTCTCTATTTGTAAAGAACCGCGGAGATCTTTTGTATGACCCAATAGATATAAAAAAAGTAACTAGAAATACTCAAATCGGGATTTTTTTATACTTCAAGGGATAATATACGTATTGCTGCGTGAGCACTTGTTATAAATATAAAATTCCCTCTCGAGTTAGCAATTTAAAAATTATTTGTGTAATGTAATACTTATCAAATCTCAACAAACTTTCCTTCTTTTTTAAAACTGTCGCAATATCGCTCTGCTTCAAAGATTTTTAATGTTAATTACTTTCACTTATAAGTAATATCAGAATCGTTTCCAGAAACTTAGATCAACATTTAGGTAAAAACATATTTTGGGCTTTGAGGCTTATACTACAGCTAAGAACTTTTTCTCATTGCGTTACCTAAGAAACAACTATTTCAGAAAAGGGTCTACACTTATTTCCTCGAATTTCATTATATATATTTCTCATTCAGTTAATTCAGTTCTCTCTTCGCGGCAAGGCAAAAATAAATAAAACCTTAAAATATCTTAAAATATAATATACAAATTGAAAAATATAGAAAAATATAAAACACCAAATACAGTTTAAACAATTTTTAAAAAAATATTTAATTAAAATTACAGTTTCTACGCAAAAAAAGAGCATTCCGGCCAGCGGGCAAGAAGACAGATTTTTCGATGCACAAAACTGAAAGTTTACTTTTGGTCTCACCAGGCAAAATGACACTGCAGGTGCAGAAACTGAATTCACTATTCTGCCTAGTTTGAAATGTAAGCAAATATGACTGATATGGTAAAAGAAATTAGGTTTAGCCGCACTTAAGCAACTTTGAAATTTTTGATAATTTTACAACTATCGCAGGCAGATAAACTAAAAGCATAAAAACCTTAATCGGAAGAACGTTCAATCATTTTGAAAGCAAAAAATGCACAATTTACAAACCTATAAAGGAAAAAAAAATGGGCTCACGAAGCTGAGTAATAGTGTATATATATATATATATATTGTTTTGGTGCCACCGATTGCAACTGAAAAGGGGCATGTTATAGCAGTCTTATACTCAAAATTTGAACGTTCTGAGACTACTCGTTTTTGAGTTATGCCAGACACATACATACTTACGTACAGATGCCACAAAAATCTCTCTTTTCTGAATCGATTTAAAATCCTTTTTTTAACCCGTTTTGAAGAAAAGAGTCATTTATTCTGTTCTTACATACCGATATCACGCAAAAGCATCGTTAAATTTCACTCGATAGCGGCCAAAATGGATATTTTCGTTGAAATATGATACCCGATAATTTTGGCAACTATAATACTTCCTCTACTTCGTATAAAGAAGTAAAAAAGAACCTCCTAAATGAGTAAATTTATTTGAATGGTTTACATAATCACTTACCGCTGATTATATTGAAAGCGCGAAGAAATCTTAGAAAAGCGAAATCCAATACTGGCAACAAAAGCTAAAATTCTCAACTGATTCCTTACAGTCAGCTACTTATGAGATGCTGCAGGTAAACATTATTTATTGTGAGTTTTCAATGGAACCAGAATGGTCATAAACACTGAAATGTAAGCTACAAATGAGTTGTATTGTAAATAAATTTAACCCCAGGAAAGTGGATTTCTTGGAATTTATCTCTTTTAGGCGTGGTAATTCGAAGCGCCACGTACTGGGCGTCTGTCGGCTAATTTACATTTTCACACGAAACTCTTTAATAATACCTTGCAGAAAATATTCCAGGCCGTCCACTTCTAATCCTAATTTTCGTCCATCCTGACTCGTTGAACATTTTTACAACACTTCTAACAGTAAATAAATTTATATTCAGTTGTATTCCTATAGCACAATAAGTTAAATCCTCATTCCAGAGCTAAAAAAATCACGTTTTTAACATTAACATCCAACTCCTTCGACTTGGAAGCCATTTTATTACATAATTAAAAAATAACGTTTTAAAAGAGTACCGCAAACTTTATACTAACAGGGTTTCTAATCAGTCTAAACACGTGACCTCAACATAACAAAATTTGCATAGCTAACTATATATATATAGCATAACTTTGCCGATACTTTTTTCACATGCAAATTTACATTTTTGTTGTATAGTTTGTGTAAAAGGCATATTAAAATGAAAGTTTCATTACAGTGTGTTTATTACCTCTGCTCGTTATGTCCAGCTAAAACTGTGACGCATTTCCTTTGTTAGCTAATATGATCAATGCCTAATATAGGTCAATTGCCAATGCTATTTTTACCCACTGTATATTTGAATTACAAAGTTGTAACAGAGCTTAAATTGCGCCGGAGCCCTAAATAAGAAGGCTCCGGCACTTTTTTATGTAACGGAACAATTATTTTAGTAAAAATTTAATCTAGAAAATTTTATTTTTAGCAATAATATATAAAAAAATCGCTCATTAAATTTTAATTTATTCCTTTACATTTTAATTAATTTTAATTATTTAATTACTTTAATCGTTAATTATTTTAATAAAAAATAATAAATTAATTGTGAATTAATTAATAATTAACGAGTTAAATAATAATTAATAAATATTAATTATTAATATCAATTAAACAATTGTTAATTAATTTGATACTCATTAACTATTTAACTTTTTAAATTATTAATTAATTTGATACTCATTAACATTTTAATTTTTTAAATTATTAATTAATTTGATACTCATTAACTATTTAATTTTTTAAATTATTAATTAATTGGATACTCATTAACTATTTAATTTTTTAAATTATTAATTAATTTGATAGTCATTTTGTTTATTTATTTACTCTTGTTCCTCATTCGTAATGGTCTTTCATAGGGCTCCGGCACTTCTACATTTAGAAATTAAGCCATGAGTTCTAACCAACAAATGTATCTTGCAGATACCAAAATTTCAGACAGATGATTCATGTAGTTACATTTTGCCTATGTTTGGCGGGAAAGTTTGAAATACGGCACTTTACAGAATGCCCGGCCATATTTAGGGAAGTATGAAACGATTAATATTTCAACACATTTTTCCTAAGCATTCTATACGATTCCAATTGAAAATTGGCAGAGTATCGATCGTTTCACCGCCGATTCGTTTCATGCGACTCTGTGTTGCTTTTTGTAAGAAATGAATTTAAATTCAAAGAAAATTATTTCCCTTCTTCATATAAGTAGGTGTTTTTTTTTAGCCCCATAGGCGTTAGGAGGACAGCCAGAAGCTAGAAGGCCAGAACAGCCAGGCTATTTCCTATTGGCATTTTGCGTTGTAAACTTTAAATGTCGGCTCACTTTTCAAACTGTTGCCACCAAATATTAAAGCCCTGTATTATATTTAAAGAAATTAAATAATGAAGAATCTACATCAATATTTATAGGTTTCTCGCACTGTGAAACAACTACGGTGCCTAGAGTCATCGAAGTTTGAATAACGTAATTTTCTATCGAATATGGGAATCTGGACGCCAGAATTTGGAATTAGTTTTTTTTATCTATTTCATATTTTGTCAGAATTAAGACATTAAAGATTCATTAAAGAATTTTTGATTAACAAACTCAATGATTTCAAAGCGAGAAACGGTAACACTGTACGAAAAAAAAAATTATCTCCAGCACGCGAGACTGTGTATCGGAAATTCTAAAGATAGGCTCATTCTAAAACTATTTTTCGATATTGCTGTTGAACTGAATTTTATGGTTTAAGTACGAAGAACGTGATATTTAATAAATAAATGTAACACACAAAATGTGAAAAAAAAAACGCCCTTATGGACGTAATTTAAAATCGGAAAGCTTTCAAGTTTTTTTCTCCTGCAGCTACTTATTTTACTTTTTATTTCCTTGTACTAAGTAAAGGAAGTATTGTAATCACAAAAAATTCCAGTTTCCGTATTTCAACGAAAATATCCATTTTCACCGCTATGCAATGCAATTTCAGGATGTTTTTGCGTGATCTCTGTATGCATGGACAGAATAAAGAACTATTTTTCGCCAAAAAAAATTATAAGACTGATTTAAAATGGATTGAGAAGAGATTTTCTTTTCGTATCTTTTGTACGTACGTGCGTATGTATCTATGTATCTCTCATAGCTCAAAAACGAGTAGCCTCAGGACGTTGAAATTTTGTATATAGAATGTTGTTGTGCAACTCCCTTTTTGGTGGCTGTAGGCCTCACCAAAAGTAAATATATATGTTGGTAGATTGTGCATTTTTTGCTTTAAAAATGGTTGAATTATGTTGTTCTTAACTTCCGGTTACAGTTTTATGCGTTTAGTTAACCTGCATGCAATATTTGTAGAATTATCAACAATTTAAAAGTTATTTAAGTGAGGCTAAGCCTAAGTATTTTTACCATGGCGGCCGTATTTTGTTAGATTTGAAACCTACTTCAGAATAGTGGATTTGTTGCCAGTCTAAAGAAAGCTTCGCAACAACAACTTTTTATTTTTTATTTGTCTAATTTCTTTCATACATCGTTTTAGATTTTCTATAGTATTTTAATAGAACATGTGGCAACGATTAGATAATTCTTCAGATGGTATAATATTTGCGCATTCTGAGTTATAAAATGAATGAGATGTAACGCTATGAAGTTAGACTTGCACCACCGTGTCGCTATGGTAGAGACAAATATAGTGATGTTTAAAGAGTGTATTTATTCTATTGTGGTTTATGCGCTATCGACGAAGTGAGTTTAATTCAATTCGATAAGTTTAAATGAAATGCAGGGTAATATGCGTATAATTCAATATTTCGTGCAGGGTGTAGTCATGAGATTTTTGATTTCGTCATTAAGATCTGCAAATCGTTTAATCTAATTCGTCCTTTGTTACATCGCGGTAATACCGTCTTTTCTGTCAGCAAGGGGGAAAAAAAAAGGCCGATGCAATAATTAGACGGAAATGCTAACTGAAAATGGTGTTAATAGCGGATAGTGAATATTGATAAATCTGGAGATTATTTGGGTCATTTCATTCAGAAATCCTGTTTGTTATACTATGTAAACGATGGTACGTGATGAAATGCGATGTTTATCAGCATCTGCTCAGTTTCAAATGGATCGGCGCCTCTGAGTCGGCTCCGCTGAAGGGTTGCCTGCACGTCAAAAAATACGATCAAAAGATCGGTTGGCACATAAAACATGAAGAGATGCAGTTCTAGAAATATACATTTTTGTAACGATTTTGATTTTCTCCGTGAATTTAAATACTGATTGTAAAATACAAACGAGATTGACATCAAATTAGAATGAAGTTTAATTACCGTCTGCAGCATTAAAAGTATTTTCTTTAGAATGTCGCCGAAAAGTAAACAATGGATCGAAGGCTAGATTTTGTCGCTCTTCGAAGAAAAATTTTCTAACTCAATTATTAAAAAAAATCTGATGTGTACACAACACGACTCCCTTGCACGGAATATTAAATTATACGCACTTTTTCTTGCATTTGATTTAAACTTATTAGATTAAATTAAATCTACTTCCTCGATAGCGAATAAACCACAATACAATAAATGCACTCTTTAAAATTCACTATATTTGTTTACCATAAGGACACTCTGGCGCTAGGTTCCTTTAGCAGCGTTACATTTCGTTCATATTATAGCACAAAATGCATATAAATTTATATTATTTGAAGAATTATCTAATAGCTGCCACATATTCTATTCAAATACTGTAATAAATATAAAACTATGTATAAAAGAAATTAAACAAAACAAAACAAAAAAGAAACAGTTTTTCACAGACGATTCAGCATTTCTCATTCAATTAATTCAGTTCTCAGTTCCCGACAAGGCAAAAATACATGAAAACTCAAAATATCTACATTAAAAATTACGAAATAAATCTTAAACACTTATTTCCTCCAATAAATTCCAGAATAGATTAAGCATGATTTAATTCGCAATAATAATAATAAAAAAAGACGTTATCTTTGATTTGCGAAGCTTAGTTTCTCTGGATTGGCAACAAATCCGTTATTTTGCAAAGTTTGAAAAATAAACAAAAATGTCCGCCATCGCAAATTAGGCTTAGCTGCACTTAAACAACTTTTAAATTGTTGATAACTTCACAAATATTGCATGCATATTTACTAAAGGCATAAAAACCTTAACCGGAAGACATGAACAATATAATTCAATCATTTTTAAAACAAAAAATCCACAATATATAAGAGTAAAGAGAGTGGGATCACTGAGCCGGGTAACATATATTCTCGAACGAATAACATACAGTGTCTTAAAACACTTGTGCTTTACAAAAGGAGACTGTAATAAAATTAATTAAAAAAATGTAAAAATTTTTTGTGGGTGTGTTTCATACTTAAATTTAGTAACAATTATTACATAACATAGATTTTCTCAAAATATTAAAATATTAATTTAATAAAAATATAATTGTTTAAAATGAAGCAAAAAATGGCTCACATAAGTGATGGGACACCATTAGATACTACTACGTACTACAATAAAAATATTTTTTGGGGTTTTTATTTTTACTCAAAAGCAATTGGCAATAATTTATAAAATCGTCTGCAGTATTTCTCTCCAGTTTGTTTTGGAATTTTTGTGTTTTTTAGCTCTGTGCAGCCATGAATGCTAAACGAAAAGAAACTTTGCCTGAAATTCGAAAATTAGTTATTAATTTGCATATTGAACGTGAAAAATCTATTAGAGAAACTTCTGAAACAGTTAACTTGAGTCATTCAACAGTTTACAATATCATTAAACGATATAAAAAGAATCATATGATTTAGGATAAAAGAAGACCTGGTCGACCATCAAAGCTATCCAATGGAATAAAGTGAATTATCGTTCGAAATATTAAAAAAAATCCAAGATTGAGTGCTCCTAAAGTTGCTGCTGATTTACAAGTATTATATGGAGTAATTGTTAAACCTGAGACTATTAGAAGAGTAATTCGATCTGCTGGATATCACGGTAGAGCAGCCAGGAAAAAATTCTTCGTAAGTGAAAAGAATAGAAAACTCAGACTGGCTTTCACAAAATCCAACATAAATAAGAATTCTGATTACTGGAATGAAGTTATATTTCCTGATGAGAGTAAATTTAATATATTTGGTTCTGACGGTAGAATCTTGGTGTGGAGAAAACCCAGGGAAGAATTTCGAAAACAGAACTTGGTGCCAACAGTAAAACATGGTGGAGGAGGAGTTATTGTATGGGGGTGTATGTCGTCCCCTGGAGTTGGTACTCTTGTTTTTATTGACAGTATAATGAATCAGTACAAGTATATTGACATTTTAAATCAAAATTTGAAATCTTCAACGTGAAAATTGAACCTTCATAACGATTTTAAATTCTACCAGGACAATGACCCCACACACTGCTTTGAACATTAGACTCTGGCTGCTGTATAACTGTCCTGAAGTAATAAAAACACCACCACAATCTCCAGACTTAAATCCCATAGAGAATATTTGGAAAGAATTGGAATCAAGAATTCGCAAACACACCATTTCTTCAAAACAACAATTAAAATCGGTGCTTCAAGACGAATGGGGTAAAATCACTCCAGAAATCACAAAAAAAAAAAAAAAAAAAAAAAATTAATCAAATCCATCCCAAGAAGATTAAATCATGTTTTAAAAGTAAAAGCAAAACCAACAAAATATTAAAACCTTTTAAAAAGTAAACTTTTTGGATAAATATTTGATGGAAAAGTAAGTGTCCCATCACTTATGTGAGCCATTTTTTGCTCCGTTCTAAACAATTGTATTTTTACTAAATTAATATTTTAATATTTTGAGAAAATCTATGTTATGTAATAATTGTTACGAAATTTAAGTATGAAACACAACCACAAAAAATTTTTATATATTTTTTTAATTTATTTTATTACAGTTTCCTTTTGTAAAGTACAAGTGTCCCATCACTTTTTTGAGACACTGTATATAACGAAAATTCTTTATATTGTTGCGTGCGTACGGGCTCATTTGAATTGAATGCACAAGTCGGATGAAAAATGGACAAAATTTTATTATCACAATAAAAATGCTTAAATTCCCTCAGATATTCGTACAGTATTACAATATCTCACAGTAGTTATCTTTTAACTACTCAAACGTTCAAGAGAACTTAATTCAAAACAGCTAAAGAAAGCTAATCCTCGAATTCGCTACAATCAACAAGAGCCATTTTCTAAACAAACTCTTAACACAACAACAAACTAACTAACTCATCGAATTGAGAGGTTTTCCTCCTATTATAAGATTTTAAATTGCGCGCCAGAATTTTCTGGAACTTTCTCGAAAGAGATATTTATTAAATGTTAAATGCCCGCGCTCTTGTATTTTCAATTTTTCTACTTTGCTTTCTTTTAATATTCGTCAAGCGCTGCACTGCACGGGGAATACAATTTAATTTATAATTCAACTAACATTAAGCTATTTAAATACCAAATCCGTCACACTATATTTATATACGTTTGGTGCGGCCGACTGAAACCAAAATACGAGGTGCACATCTATTTGTTATAGCAGTACTATATCCAAAATTTCGTTCTGAGGGGAGATACATACATACGTACGTACATACGCCACGAAACATTCTCTTCAGAATTCATTTTAAATCAGTTTTATAATTTTTTTGGGGGGAAAAGAGTCTTTTATTCTGTTCTTACGTAAAGATGTCACACAAAAGCATCGTTTAATTGCATTCGATAGCGGTCAAAATGGATATTTTCGTTGAAATATGCTGCCCGAAACTTTTCGCGTTTACAATACTTCTTTTTTACTTCCTATACAACATATTTCATAACAACATAATTTCCAGAACGGATTAAGCATGATTTTATTCGCAATAATGAAAGAAGGAGCCATATTTGTTGTTGTGACGCTAAGTTTCCATAGATTAGCAACAAATCCACTATTTTGCCAAGTTTGAAATGTAAATAAATATGGCCGACATCGCAAAAGTAATTAGGCTAAGCCGAACTTAAACAACTTTTAAATTGTTGATAACTCTAAAAATATATTACATACAGATTTACTAAACGCATAAAAACCTTAACCGGAATATAAGAACAACATAATTAAATCATTTTTAAAGCAAAAAATGCACAATTTACAAGCATATAAGAATAAAGAAACTGAGCTCACTGAGCCGAGTAACAGTGTGTGTGTGTGTATATATATATACTTTTGGTGCGGCCGATTGGAACCAAAATGGGAGGTGCACATCTATATGTTATAGCAGTCCTATACACAAAATTTCAACATTCTGAGGCTCGGTTTTCATTTATGCGAGATACATACGTACCTACGCACGGACGTCATGAAACATTCTCTTCAGAATTCGTTTTAAGCCCGTTTTATATTTTTTTTTGGGGGGGAAAGGGTTCTTTATTCTGTCGTTACGCACAGATGTCACGCAAAAACATCGTTAAATTGCATTCGATAGCGGTCAAAATGGATATTTTCGTTGATTACAATTTCGCGATTACAATACCTCCTTTTTACTTCGTAGAAGGAAGTAAAAAAGGTGCGAAAAGCATGGTTTTACTTTTAGTTCACTTAAAATAATGGACATCTTCTTATATATATGCGGCTTAAGTGTTTGTCGCCGATAGTTTATTGGTTGCTTGCGTAACTGTAAATTGTTTTATTCCTCGTGCAGTGCAGCGCGTGAGGAATATTATGAGAAAGCTCAGCCGGAAATACTAAAAATACAAGAACACGTGCATTTAACATTTAATAAATAAGTTTAACATCTGTATATAATAGAATTCGGGAATATGCAACCGGCAAAAACTGGTAACGATGAAGAAATAAGTAAAATGAAATAAATAAATATCTTTATTATATGCGGCTTAAGTATCTGTTTTTCGCCGATAGTTTATGAGTTGCTTGCGTAACTGTACTAGTCAATGGGGTGAAGTTGCCAAGGCACAGGGTTGCCATTTCAATTGAGACGTAGACAATTTCCTGTACAACGTGCCTTTGCTATGACCATTTATAAGTTTCAGCACCAAACGCTTAAGCGTCTTGGCATTTTTTACCTGAGCCTGCATTTGGACACGGTCAACTTTGTATGTTGCCTTTTCAAGAGTTCGTGAAAGAACGAACGTAAAATTAAAAATAATGGATGGTCCTCTGTAAGGCGAGCTTAAAAATGATGGAAAGATCTTCACAAGAAATGTTGTGTACAAAGAGATCTTTGACATGTGAATTAACGTTTTATTATTTAAATCATCTTTATTGATTGAGCTAGCGGTGGCTCTTAAGAAATGTACCGCCAGTGGTTTCCTTCATTGCACTCTACTTTAAGCAATTAAGCAAGTAGAAGGGGAAAACCCCGTGGGGCAATAAGCAAAGGGGCGTCTTCGCCGCCTGTCCTGGGTAATTCAGTTTGAATTAGCAGACACCTTTGTACAAATCATTTTATTTACTATTTATAATATCTAGAACAGCGGTCATTTCACATGACCGCGGGCTTTCTAATAATAAATATAAAAGGGAAAAAAGGTCAAAGTTTGCACATGATTGGGAAAAAGGCCAAAAAATGCGAACCCAACAGAAGTACGTACAGCTCTTATTAAATCTAAAGTGGCCTCACATGTTTTAAGATAAAATCCAGCCTCCAAAGAGCTATTGCAAAATCTTTAAATATCTCTAGAAACTGTGAGCAAAATTATCAAATCTGATTATCTAATTAAAACAGAAACACATGATGTTCATTGCCAACGCCGAAACGTGTTTCTCGGTGTAAGACTATGTGCAGATTGCTGTAAGTAAATTATTTGGCAGGTGAAAAATGCAAATATATAGTTACAATGGATGAGGCTTGTAGATACTGCAATAGAGAAAGATGGATTTACTACCGAGAAAGAGTAGGAAAAGACTTAATTTGTTGGTTCAGAGAAAACAAGGGAAGTTAAAAGTTTTATAGTTATGACTGGATTCTCTTATAACGGAAAGCTTAACACAAAATGTCAAAACTAATGCGGATTACTATCAGTAATATGTTTTCGCTTCTATTTTTTAAGAAGAAATTCCATCTCTTTATCCAAACAATCTTCAGTGTGTTAAGTTCCATCGGAATAAGACTCCGAGCCATACCTATAAATATACCGCTCTCTTTTTTGAAAAAAAAATGAGAAATGAAACCGGGATTGAGGCTATTTCCTTTAAAAGCATCCCACTCAAGTCCCCGATGGTCTCTCCTATGGATTAGTGTGCATCTGGAATTTTAAAACAAGGTCTTTAAAAGCGGCATCCCAAAACATTGGATGGACTCTGGAAGATTGTGAAGGAGGAGTAGAATAAGATCAACTGGATGTTTCAAGAAAAGGACTTAAAAATCAAGATGTAATATGATAGTTCAACAAAAGGGATATGAGATTGAACATATTAGAAAATAAAATTCTAAGGTTTGCTTATATACAGGGTGTCCCATAAGCGTAATGGCAAACTGCGCATCCAGTTGATCAATGTTAAATAAATAATTTCGCATACTGCGCATGCCCAGAAGAGCATTTTTCGCAATTACGACTTTGGTACAATTTTAAAAGAAGATAAATACGGTGTGTGGTTGATATTCTGTTATTTGGGCATAAACAGTTCGAGATTTTCAAACTTCTTATGTTGTAAGGTGCTTCATTACTTAGAGTGTAAATATTGATTGTAAATTACGAAATTTTCTTTTAAGAATGATTACTAAACAGGGAACATTACAAGATATATCAGCTGAATTATTATATTTATATTATAATATGAATATAATATATCATATCATAATATTACTATTACTATGAATCATATCATAATTACTATTTAATTAATATTACCATTAATACTATTTAATAACTATAATACTATTTAATTACTATTATAATATTAATATTATATTACTATTATGAATATTAATATTACTATGAACCATATCATAATATTACTATTATGAATGTTAATATTACTATGAATCTAATATTATGATATGAAATTTTACTTCTGAGGAATAAAAGCAATTGCGTATTTACCATACGTTCCATTCGTATATACTTTAACAAATTAAAGAATAAATTCACTTTAAATTACTGAATTAAAGTCAAGGAAACTATTATAAATAACCGATATTAAACATAACGTTTATGAACAAAATAAACGAAAATGAATTAAACAGAAGCAAATGCATTAAGCACAAACAAATTTCGGTAGTATTGAAATTGTAAACAGTTGTTAAGATCTACATGACGGGCAGGCTTGTTTAGGATTGCTTATGCCCCCCCCCCTTAGTCGCCAGTATTTATTTCCTCTCACTCCAACGGTAAACCACTGAGCATGCGCAGGATGCGAAATTCGTTAACATTGATCAACTCAATGTGCGGTTTGCCATTACGCGTCCCGTAAATGTTGCGACAAACTTCTGGGAGAGTTAGGGCACATTATAAGGATTATGAATTGCACAGGAAACCATGCCCGGGAATGTTGGGGGATAAGTTGTAGCAAAAGTAGAAGATGGGAAAAGAAGCAAGAGTGATTAATTTGAAGCATTTATTGAACATGAATACAAATGGCGTCCGACAACTTGAATGTTACAATAGATGCTCGAAGTTGGCACCATCAGACGCCAAACATGTTCGACACCGACCGACCACTGACTGCTGGACATGTTCAAACACATCGGGAGTTTCTTTGATTGTAGCAGCTGCGTAGGCGAACCTTGCCACGAGATCCATTTCAGGCACGACAGGATCGTGAAACACGACACTTTTGATGGCTTCCCACAGAAAGAAATCAAGGGTTGGTAAATCCGGTGAACGGGTGAGGCCAGAGAGCTGGTCCGTCACGTCTAATCCGTCGATGCCGGAATGATCTGTCCAAATGGTTACAAACATCCAAAAATGAGTCCACTTCTTAACACATTGAGCGCGGCGCAGAATTTGCTGTCCTTTCCGTTCAGCCAGCAGCGAGATAGGCCGTAAAGCGAAGCCGTATTTTTGTTTAGAATGTTTCAATACATTTAATTAAGACTAAATTTGATCACATTTCATTGAGACGATATTTATTTTTTAACTTTAATACTGTCGGTCCCGAGGACCGACGCCAGCTAAACGAAAATTCCAGTGCCGGTCCCCAGGGACCGCTGGTAGTTCGGTCCGTGGTTCGAATCACGCGAACGGGCTGGCTTCATGGGCGTTTTCGTGGTTTTCCTCATGTGCAACGTGTATACCAGCCAGTTTCCCTTAGAAAGTCCTCCACGAAGGCATCCCTTCCATTAGGCAGATAGCCCTAGTGTGTTTTGCCGTAATTGAATAAACCAAACCAAACCCCAGGGACCGACGCCAGCCACACAGAAAGTTCACTGCAGCCCTCAACGTGTTAATGACCCGTAGTCGCATAAATTTTGATGCAGGCGTGCAAACAAACCTGGTGTGGTTGATGTCTGTCGGAGAAGCGTTCTCCATAAATGCGTGCAGCGGTTCGTCCATTACCCTCAGCTATTTCATACACTAAGTGCATGTGTGCAAGCTCCCGTTTCGTATAGCGTTCCATGCCCTTCGTATGGTTCCTACCGCTCGAATGAGACAATCCTCACTTTCCATTAGCATTCACTTGTACAGCACCCCCTGCGGCGTACAGTGACGTTTCTGGGCATGGTGCGTTCCATGCCCTTCGTATGGTTCCTACCGCTCGAATGAGGAAATCCTCACTTTCCACTAGCATTCACTTGTACAGCACTCCCTGCAGCCTGCGGCGTACAGTGACGTTTCTGGGCATGGTGCGTTCCATGCCCTTCGTATGGTTCCTACCGCTCGAATGAGGAAATCCTCACTTTCCACTAGCATTCACTTGTACAGCACCCCCTGCAGCCTGCGGCGTACAGTGACGGTTCTGGGCATGGTCCTCCAGAAGTTTGTCGCAACATTTACGGGACACACTGTATAAATCTTTGCAAAATCGTTGCTAAAATGTGTGAACACCCTCTGTATGTTCATTAACCGGGAAAATTTTCTTATCCGAAAGTCTCGCCTTGTCGTCGAGGTCTCACCACAGCCGGTTAAAAAAACTTCTACTGTTATCTGAAATTCTGAGATTTACATATTCGTTGCCTATTGACGTCACACAAATTTTGCATACGCCGCTTAATAAGATCGCGGTTAAACGCTATCATTTGGATGTTATTATCGACCTGTCCACGCCCCTTTGAGTGCGAAAATATGCGAAATGCACCGCTTATTGTAATGAAACTCGGTTAATGTGATCAAAGCATTAGAGGGAAAAAATTAACCCAAGTAAAGTTACCAGATAAAGATTACAAATTATATCAGAATAGGTTATGAAAATTGCTAAGTGACAAAGATATATCGCCAAATAGGGAAACAAGTCGCCAATTAAGTGTTATAAAATACACGATTTGTATGGCGTCTGTACGCATCGTAAAGCAGATCTCAGAATTCTAATTTCAGATACAGCCACACCGAAAACCCTCTTAACCTAAGTACAGTGGCTCAAACAATTGAGAATACACCTTATTTTTAGTCCAAAGGAGCTCTGTCCTTGAGGGACTATTGTTTTCGTTTTGCGATTTTGCGTCGAATCACTTTGAATATCCGTTTCACTTTTCAAACTGTTGCCACCCAATATTATCGCCTTGTACTATATTTGAAGATTGTGGTGATGGCGATAAGGAGCGCGCCTTGCGCCCTCCGATAAGTATGGCAACCCTAGAGGAGAAGTTTCTTACGAGTAGCGAGCAGAGCGAAACAGGCAGGCTGTCGGGCAGTGTGCGCGAAGTTCCTAAATAAAGCTTAATTTTTATTGTGCACTATGTCTCGTTAATATTTATATCAATGCAGTAGGAACATAAATCTGTGATATGGAATTCGAGGATTTGTGGTAAAAACATATAGGAAGTCTGCATAATGGTAACCCGGACTGTGTTAAATCGTATGAACAGTTCTCAAGCACTTTCGGTTTTGACTACAAGCCATCACTCAAGATCTCCAAACCAGAAGTAATGGATTACATCGGTTTTCGTCCTCCGGATCACAGATGAGTAGTAATTATAGATCATTTTGTAATTACGTTTTCTACTTATCATTTAATTTCATTTTCTTTAGTTAAAATTTTTGCTTTTATTTTGGCTTAAAAACCTTGCACAATGTCTGATGTTCATGCCGTCCAAATTCCGGTTTATAACCGATCAGACCCATCTTTATGGTTTATTATGTGTAAAAGTACCTTTGCTCTTGCCACCCCCAAACCTATTACAGAATCCATTACTAAATATAATTATGTAGTTGCTCATCTTCCTCCAGATATTGCATCAATAGTACGGGATTTACTTATGAAACCAGACCCTACTGATCCATATGCAAAGCTTAAAACTGAGTTAATAAATCGTTCGGGAGAATCTTCTCAGCAAGAAATTCACCAATTATTATCTGGAGAAGAATAAGGTTCTCGAAAACCTTCCAATTTGCTTAGAAATATAAAACGTCAAGCAGAATCTTTAAATGTTCCTGATAACTTAATGTTAGAATTATTCCTTCAACATTTGCCTTCGACTGTTCAGTCTATTTTGGCAGCAGTTTCCAATTTAACTGTAGATAAAGCTGCAGAAATTGCCAACAGAATTTTAGAAGTAAATTCAACCCCAGGGACTTGTGCCGTTTCTCGCACAGTCGATCAGTCTCTTGAGGATAAATTATTTAAACAAATAGAAAAATTAAAGAAACGTATTGATCGCATTTCTCTTTCTCGTGGTCGCTCGCCAAATCGCGGAGATCGCAATAAGGAAAGAAGCAAATCCAAAAGGAGAGATTATTCTGTTTGCTGGTATCATAGACGTTTTGGGAAAAAGTGTAGAGATGACAAATGTACAAAACCTTGTTCATGGCAGGGAAACGAAACCAGCAAAGAATAGAGGCGACTTATTCTTTGCCTCAAGTTTCACGTCGCCTGTTCGTTCGTGACCGTAGAACAAACCTTTCATTCTTGGTCGATACCGGCTCTGACGTGTCCTTACTTCCAGCAAATAATTCTCAAAAACGGAATTCGTCCCAACAAACACTTTTCGCTGCTAATTCTTCTACTATTCATGTTTATGGTCAAAAAACACTTTCTTTGGATTTCAAATTAAGACGACAGTTTACATGGACTTTTCTTATAGCAAATGTTAGTACACCCATTCTTGGAGCAGATTTTCTCCATTTCTTTGAATTGGTGCCTGATCTCAGAAACAAATGTCTCAAAGATTTAAAAACGCATTTAAAACCGTCGGTTGCGTGAAAAATGCAAGCATTTATTCAGTAAAAACTGTATTTAGTGATACACCATATCACAAAATTTTAAAAGAATTTCCTTCAGTTACTAGATTACCAGATTCTAACCAACCTGTTAAACATAACACCGTTCATTATATCATAACTAAAGGTCCACCTGTGGTTGCAAAACCTCGTCGGTTAGCTCCAGATCGCTTAAAAATAGCAAAACAAGAATTTCAAACTATGATGCAATTGGGGCATTTGAGACCTTCGAGCAGCAATTATGCATCCCCACTTCACATGGTTCCAAAAAAGGGAAGTCTGGAATGGAGACCTGTAGGAGATTATCGAGCATTGAACGCTCAAACAATAAAAGACAAATACCCTATTCCATGCTTAGCCGATTTTACTGCTGCATTGCACGGTACTAAAATTTTTAGTCATGTCGACCTGATTAAGGCATACCATCAAATACTAATTAACCCAGCCGACATCCACAAAACCGCCATATGCACACCATTCGGTTTATTCGAAAGTACCCGTATGCAATTCGGCTTATGCAATGCATCCGCGACTTTTTAGAAGGTGTTTACGCTTTCGTCGATGACTTGCTCATAGCCTCTAAAGATTCTGAGGAACATTGCAGGCATTTGAAAGCTTTATTTTCCAAACTTCAGGAATATGGACTTTGCATAAATGTTTCAAAATGCACCTTTGGTCAAACGTCTATTGATTTCTTAGGTTTTCACCTTAGTGAAAACGGAATTGAACCTCTTCCTGACAAAGTCAAATGTATTTTAGATTTTCCTCAACCTACCACTCTCACTCAGCTTCGCCGATTTTTAGGCATGTTTAGCTTTTACAGATGTTTCATACCTAAAGCAGCACATATTCTTTCTCCTTTAATAAAATTGTTAGAAGGCTATATTAATAAAAAGAAACCTCGTTCTCGTGTTCAGGATTCATCCCCACAATTAAATTGGAACGAGAATGCTGAACAAGCCTTTATTGCTGCCAAAAATGCCATTGCTCAGGCTACCCTTTTGAGACACCCTATTCCCGGAGCCCAGCTAAGCATCTGGGTAGATGCCTCAGACGTCGCAATAGGCGGCACACTTATGCAGTTGTCTCAACAAACATGGGAACCTATAGCATTTTTCTCTATGAAACTCAATAAAAGTCAACAGAAATGGTCCGCGTACGATAGGGAATTATTTTCAATTTATTCTGCAATTAAGAAATTCCGACACATGTTCGAGGGCAGAAATTTTATAATTTATACGGATCAAAAACCGTTAATATACGCTTTTAAACAGAACCCTCATAAATGTTCACCTCGACAATTGCGACATTTAGATTTTATTTCTCAGTACTCTACTGATATTAGGCATGTGCAAGGTTCAAAAAACGTCGTTGCTGACGCTCTTTCAAGAATCGAAATTGATTCCATAACAAAATCTCCATTTTTGGATTTTAAAAAATTTTCGGAAGCTCAACAGCATGATCCGGAGGTACAAGACATTCTCAAAAACAACACATCATCTTTGAAACTGGAATTTAAACCGTGCCAATATTCTGATGGTAATATTCTTTGTGACATGTCAACAGACATTCCTCGTCCATTTGTTCCGAATTCCTTTCGCAGACTCATCTTTAATCATCTGCATAATCTGTCACATCCAGGAATTGCAGCTTCTACGAAGCTTATTTGTTCTCGTTATGTATGGCCCGATATGAAACGTCATATCAAAAATTGGGTGAAATCCTGTGAATCTTGCCAAAAATCGAAAATTACTAGGCATACTAAAGAACCACTGGGCACATTCTCTCTTCCTGATGCACGTTTTTCAGAAATCCATATGGATATCGTTGGACCGTTACCTCCTTCAGAAGGCAACGTGTACCTTTTGACTCTAATAGATAGATTCTCCAGATGGCCTGAAGCCATTCCCATCCCGGATATGAAAACGGAAACCATTTGCAGAGCCATCTTCAACTGTTGGATATCTCGTTTTGGCTGCCCATCGATCATAACAACAGACCAAGGTTCTCAAATGAGATCCGCACTTTTTGCAGAATTCACGCGCATTTTGGGTGCGAACAGAATCACAACAACAGCTTATCATCCAATGTCCAACGGCATTGTTGAACGATTTCATCGACATTTAAAATCTTCTCTCAAGGCTCACGAAACCAATAACTGGACTGAAACACTACCAGTTGTTATGCTTGGTATTCGGACAGCCGTAAAGGAAGATCTACAGTCATCTTGTGCTGAACTGGTGTACGGCACAACTCTCAAGCTGCCTAGTGATATGATAACTGATATCATCTAAGATATCTCCGTATGACACACAATTTATCACGAATCTTCGGCATAGAATGCAACAATTGAATCCAATAGCAACACCTGCACATTGCCAAGAAAAATGTTACGTAAGTGCTACCTTAAAGTCGTGTACGCATGTATACTTACGTGTCGATCGAGTAAAGCCACCTCTGTGCCAACCATATACAGGTCCGCATAAAGTCCTTTCTAGAACGAACAAAACTTTCACAATTGATATTAACGGTCTGAAATCTACTGTGTCTATAGACCGTGTGAAACCAGCCTATTTGCTTTCGGAGTCTAATTTGCCTGAACTGAAAACAAATAAAGACTTAAAGACAGTTCAGCAGAATAAATCTGCAAACGAACTCTCTAAGACACAAACTGTCACCAGATCGGGAAGACATGTTCACTTCCCTAAGAAACTTGCTTCTTACATAACAATTTAAAACACTTTTTTAAAATTCATATCTTAACATATTTCTTGTTATTTCATGTTTATTATATGTGTCAATACCTTGTTATATATTGAATTGCATTTTGATCTTTTCTAATTTTATATTCTAATTTTGTAATCATGTAAAAAATACCCGACAGTACGGATCCTCTGAGATAATTTCATAACCTATGTCGTTCCTTTGAATAGCCATTAAAGGAACTGGGGGGAAACTCTGTGGTGATGGCGATAAGGAGCGCGCCTTGCGCCCTCCGATAAGTATGGCAACCCTAAAGGAGAAGTTTCTTACGAGTAGCGAGCAGAGCGAAACAGGCAGGCTGTCGGGCAGTGTGCGCGAAGTTCCTAAATAAAGCTTAATTTTTATTGTGCACTATGTCTCGTTAATATTTATATCAATGCAGTAGGAACATAAATCTGTGATATGGAATTCGAGGATTGGTGGTAAAAACATATAGGAAGTCTCCATAAGATATTAAATAATGAAGAATTTGCATAAATGTATGTATGTTTCTCGCATTGCGATAAAACGACGGTACCTAGAGCCATCAGATTTTAAATAACGTAAACTTTCAGCGAATATGGGCATCTGGAAGCCCAGATTTGGCATTTGGAATTTGGTTTATGATCGCTTTAATATTTTGTAAACTTTGTAAACTTTTTTGTTTTTAAAACGAGTTTTTGATTAACAGACTCAAGGATTTCAAAGCGAGCCATATCAATGTTGTACAGAAAAAAACATTTTTATCTCCAGCGCGTGAAACTATTTGAGAAAGCATTTCAAACCGAGCAATGGCACCACTGTACGGGAACATATATATTTATATCTTCAGCGCGAGAGACTGTGTATCGGAAATTCTAATTTGCGATACTGCTGTTGAAATGAATTTTATATTTTAAGTGCGAAGAATATGATATTTAATAAATAAAGGTAACACGCAAAGCGTTAAAGAAACGGCCCTTTGGGCGTAACGTAAAATCTGAAAGCTTTCAAAAAAATTAAATTAAATTATTTATTAATCAAGCAGCGACCTCACCTGCGAAGGTGTGCTGTCAAAACATTAAACAACTCTTTCTCTGCGTGAGTTCTGGCAATTAATGTTACTAAGCGTGACGATTCTTCACCTGTCATAGGCTCGTTTAAGAGGTTAAAACCTCTCAACTCGGTGTTAGCATTACGCTTTAATTAAATAAATGACAGTTTGTTCACGTTTGGTAAGACGAGTCGTATCTCCTGCGTACCTATTGGGTTTGAAACTACTATTTAAGCGTATTCGCCTCTGAGTGAAAGATCTGTTAGTTTAACCAATAAATATCTTTATTAATAAATCAAAATTACAACAAAAATGAACTTGATAATACAATTTAATTACAATTCTTGTAAAATTCTCAAATTCAGTATAATCATTACTTAGGATTACAAGAAAATAGCAGAAATTATAACTTGTATTTTAAATAATACTTGTTATAACAGTGCTACTCTCATTTAACATCTTTCTCGATTTAATACCTGCACTAATTGCGTACAAAATGTAATGATTTTCATCTTTCTAATCAAACGGTCGTAAAAGCACAAGTTCCTTCCAATATTTCACCTATATTCAATTTTAGTCGATTAAATGTGGCAAAAAATGGATCATAATTGATCAGAAATTAATAACGCGAATAAACAAACAGACTGACATTCTTTTTTATATGTATATGTAGATTTTGTGAAACGTACAAATTTATTAACAAACTCTAAGATTTGAAAGCGAGCAGTGGCAACACATTTCGTGATAAAGCATTTTTATCCTTAACGTACGAGACTGTTGCCACTCGGGAAAATGAGTGAGAAAATTAGCGCTTTCAGAGTTTTTAATTCATATTTAGGCTGATAAAAGATGGGAATGGTCGAAATAGCTTCCTTAGAAATTTTGGAAACGGGAATAATGTATTTAATGTTTGATAATGCTATTTTTATTTTACTGTAAAACTTAGAAATTTTTTATTTTATAAACTCTAGGATTTGAAAGCGAGCAGTGGCAACAACTTTTCGAAATAAAGCAGATTTCATCTCGAGTTTGCGAGACTGTTGCCACTCGGAAGAATGACAGCGAAAATTATTGTTTTAATTAATATCTCTATTTTTTTTTTTTTTTCTTTTTTTTAAGTAGGTGGACGTCGACCTTTTTCAGAACCCAGAAAAGAATTGTAGGAAGTTTGGTGACTGAGTTATTAGCGAACAAACACACACACACACACACACAGAGATATTACATAATTAATATATCATCAAAGGATTATTTGTAAAAATACGAGGCGTATTCGAAAACTAAGTACCGTATTGAAAAAAAAAAAAAAATAGTAAAACAATTTTTTTTTAATCCAATTTTATTTTTACATGAAAATACATGTCTTAAACTATTTTTCAACAGAGTTTCCGCCAATGATCAAACACTTGTCATAGCGTGTGACCAGTTTTTGTATACCATCGTCAAAGAAACTTCTCGCCAGTTTCGATAACCACGACTCCACAGCTTTTTTCGTGTCATCGTCAGATCCAAAGCGCTTGCCACCAAGCTCGCGCTTCATGTGCAGGAACAAGTGATAGTCGGACGGCGCCAAGTCCGGGCTGTACGGCGGGTGATCGAACTGCTCCCAATGAAACTGTCGAATTAACGGTTGAGTGACACCAGCAATATGGGGCCGAGCATTGTCATGGAGCAACACAATTCCTTTACTGAGCATTCCTCTTCGTTTTGAATGGCACGCCTTAATTTTGTTAAAGTCTCTCAATATCGTGCCTCATTAATGGTTTCACCCCTGGGAAGAAATTCAGTAAGCAAAACGGACAGTGCATATGATTTTTTGTGATGACATTGTCACTTTCAACTTTTGTTTTTTCGGAGAATGAGTGTGTCTCCACTCCATCGATTGTTGTTTCGATTCTGGTGTGAAATGACACACCCAAGTTTCATCACCTGTCACAATTTGGTTTAAAACGTTTTCTCCCTCATCACTGTACCGCGTGAGAAATGTCAGGGCACTACCAAGTCGCTTTGTTTTGTGAACATCAGTGAGCATTTTTGGAACCCATCGGGAACACAGTTTGCGATAATTCAAGCGGTCAGACACAATTTCGAACAAAACAGTACGTGAAATTTGTGGAAATGCCTCTGAAAGAATTGTCATTGTGAAGCGTCTGTTCTCATGAATTGTTTCATCAACTTTCCTTACCAAATCATCGGTAACAACAGAAGGCCGACCACTCCGAGCCTCGGCGTGAATATTTGTTCGACCTGCATTAAACATTCCTACCCACTTTCTCACCATTCCATCACTTATCGCGTATTCACCTTAAACTTCTGTCACTTGACGATAAATTTCGGCCGGTTTAACATTCCTCGCGTTCAAAAATATAATCACGGCATGAATCTCACAGTCAGCGGGAGAACTAGTTGTCTTAAACATTTTGAATGTGCACAGCAAACTGAAAACAAAACATAGAGCAACCAAAATGGCGACCACTGAAAGGTCAGTGAACAAGAAAGACTAGTGCGCATGCGTGGGACGCCTACCACAGCGCTGCGACGGCGCTAGAATGAAACGGTACTTAGTTTCCGAATACGCTACATAACATAATGCACCATCTCATTCATTTTACAGAAGCAAAGACTTTAAAAATTACATCTTCAAAATCAGGTATTTCTTTCATGATTTTAATAAGTCCTAATTTAGTCTTTTCAAATTGAAATAACTTGATTAAATTAGAAGTTTTTTGCAGATCGGGTAAAAACCTGATCCATGAAATTATTACGAAGTATTAACATCTTCAACATCTGCATCTGTATTATCGCATAAACACTTTATAGTTTTAATAGAAAATTGGTTATAATATGCAGGAGCAACATGAGCACGATTAGAAACGAATCGATTTGAATAACCATTTACCAATGCATCTTTTATTATATATTTCTCTGATATACTTGTAAGTACATTTTTCTTTTAAATTATTAACCCAGAACTCTTGCCGTTTTTCTAATAATTTCTTTGTCAAAGTGTTCTTAATAGATTCATAAGGAATATGTTGTTGTTGTTGTGGGCGCAGCCCCGACCCCCCTAGCCGATTGATATCAGCAATAAGGCCACAAAGGGGAAGGCCCGTCTAACACAAAACGAGGCAGCCACCGAGCCAACCGTGCCCCAAAAAGAAACACAATTCTTAATTTTAAAATTCTTAATCTTTAAAAAAAAAAAAAAAAAAAAAAGACAATTCTTAATTTTTAAAGCCATAAAATATCAAATGCTCCCGCGAAACCAGGCCCGGGCCCCGAGCAACAAAAAAGATAGAAAAATGAAACATAACAAAACTAAAAAAAAAAGGTTCAAATGGTTGCAAGCCTTTTAAAATCTCTTTTAAAAACTCATAACATCCAATTTTAATTCTCTCCTAACTACCAATGCCCACAATACCTTTATTTTTATTTATCATAACATATTGTGAAAATTTCAATAGTTTATCATATTTCATTTGTGTTATATCTAATCCTGTTATTCCATATTTTGCCCTCACCCCTCGGGTAAGAGTACATATCTCAACGAAATGTTCCGCATCTCCAATAAGATCGCATTTGAGGCATCTATCGTTGCCCTGGAGGTGGAATCTCTTTAAATATTGTGGAAATCTTCCATGACCTGTGATAAGTTGATTCACATCTATATCTGTATAGGTTTTCATTTTCCTATTTATTTTAATATTTTTTAAATAAGACTTTCGTATTGTTGAATTTTCCCACATTTGATTCCATTGTTTATAATAGTAGTCTTTCATTTTTATAATTTTTATAATTCATTTTTATAATTTCATTTTTATAATTTTTTTCCCGTACAGTGTTGCCATGGCTGGCTTTGAAATCGTCGAGTTTGTTAACCAAACATTCGTTAAAGTGTTACAAAATGTGAAATCGATAATAAAAATATTTCCAAATATTAAATTCGGGCTTCTAGATGCTCATATTCGTGTCTAGACGTACATTATTCAAAATTCGATGGCTCTAGGTACCGTTGTTTTATCACAGTGCGAGAAACATATATATATTCATGCGGATTATTCATTATTTAATTTCTTTAAATATAACACAGGACGATAATATTCGGTGGCAACAATTTGAAAAGTGAACCGGCATTTGTAGTCAATCGATGCAAAATGCCAAAACGAAATTAATACCCCTTTGGTCTAAAAATTAATAAAGCAAATGCTAGAAGTACTAAGTGCAAGAAAGTTGCTCTAACATTTTAAACATAATCTTACTTTAAACGAGAGATTTGAACACGGCGTATCGAAATTAAGCTCACCGAAGCAGGAATTGTAGTGCAAACCTGTTTGTGATATTGTTAAACATACTGTTAACCAGAGAACAGGGGCTCCATTACCTAGCTGACATGATGTCTGCCTTACACTATAGATATTTCATTATATAGTGAAAATACAAGTGAAGAAGATACTAACAATTGTATTAATTTCGAGGCAACAATGATTTCTCTTGAAACTCTTTGGACTTCGTCGACCAAAGCCAATTCGAATACAATGATAAAATAGCATTTCATAAAATACGACGTGAAATTTGAGAAATATTTAAACGCTCTCAAAAGGAAAATAAATACATTGATTTTGTAAAGAAATAAACACATGCAATATCCATTTAAGTTTAGATTTCGGTGTTAGCAGTTAACTCAGTCACTACTATTGCTATCGTCACCAAACTTTCCAAAGTTCTTTTCTGGGTCCTGGAAAAGCTCAACGTCCACTTTATATATATATATATATATAAAAACACTGAGTTATTAATTTAAAAACGTTAGAAATGCGAATTTTCGCTCCGAGTGGGAACACTCTCGCAAGCTGAAGATGAAGAAAATCTGCTTTATTTCGAGAAGTGTTGTCGCTGCTAGCTTTAAGATGGTAGAGTTTGTTAATAAAAATTTCTAAGTTTTACAATGAAATAAAAATAGCATTGCGAAGCATGAAATGAATTATTTCCGATTCCCAAAAATTCATCTGAAGTCATTTCCATTATTTCCAACTTCGCACGACTTTAATCAGCCAAGATATTAATTAAAAACACTAATTTTCGTACTCATTTTTTCCGAGTGGCAACAGCCTCGCTTGTTGGAAATAAAAATGCTTTATTTGGAAAATGTTGCAACTGCTCGCTTTCGAATCGTACAGTTTGTCAATCAAAAATTTGCCAGTTTTAGAAAATCTGTATATATAAAGAAAAATGCCTGTTTGTGCATTTGTTTACGTTATTGATTTGTGATCAATTATGATGCATTTTTTTGCCGCATTTAATCGACTAAAACTGAATATAGGTAAAATATTGGATGGAACTTGAGCTTTTACGACCGGCTCTAAAATCGTAACTAACTTAACCGCGTTCTAAGATACAGCTGAGATTCAGATTAGAAAGGCGAACATCATTAAAAACTGCGTGCCATTGTTGCTAATATAAGGAGAGAGAATTAGTTTATTTTTCTATCGAAATTTTTTATGCTGGTTCCATATCGCATCAGCGTGAAAAATGTATGAGTAACGAATCGTACTTTTTTGCATCGTTATTAGAGAAGGATTACAGCAGTATCGTTCTCTCT
This sequence comes from Stegodyphus dumicola, assembly GCF_044657685.1. Lineage (NCBI taxonomy): Eukaryota > Metazoa > Arthropoda > Arachnida > Araneae > Eresidae > Stegodyphus > Stegodyphus dumicola. The sequence continues at coordinate 559,505 of NC_140769.1, read as the reverse complement.
GTTGTTAGATATATTACTCTTAATATAACTTTACTGGCATCGGATACTTCCGCTAGTATTTGTATAAAACTGAAATCTTGCTGCAGTAACAAATAAATTTGTGAACTACATATTAGAGGTTTCAATTTCAAATGTAATCGTAACGCGGTCTACTTAGAAAGGCATGCTTTTCGCTAATAATTTCACTAAAATTTTAAGAACTTATAGTGTTGCGAGGCCCCAACTTGTCAGCAACCGTGGTAGTAACTGCTATGAACTGTAAATTACACAAACTCGTAAGAAGGGTTTAAATCCCTTTTTATTCCACTTTAGAAATAACAGCTGCATTCACTTGACGCTCACAAACTATGCCGACCCGGCGGTTTAACAAAACAGAAATGTGAAACTAAAAATAAATGACAGGATGAATAAATAACGAGATCACTACCTACGAGGCTCTAAAATCGTAACTAACTTAACCACGTTCTAAGATACAGCTGAGATTCAGCAAACTTACTGATTAAGCAGTTAAAGAGTCAACGAACTGCCGAAATAGGCACACAGGCCGAAACGCGCGGTTCTTAAATTTCTACCTAGAAACCTTCACGCTCGCGATTCAAGAAGCACACCTACAAACTTATTTCCCTTCTATTTAAACTCAACTTACTTCTGCTAAAATTTGAATATACTGTGCGTTCTACTACAATTTACATACTCTGGCATTGGCAATTCTAGGGGAAAGTAAAGGCTTGACAGGAAAGATAGCTTAAAATAAATGTTAGTTAAAATAATGCTAAACCCTACAAACTAAATTCCCATAATAATAATTAATGCAATTAACGTGAAATGATTTGGAACTGATCTTTTGTTCGTTAAATTTTTAGCGCATTTAATTAAATTTGAGTAATATTTCATTACCACTGCATTTATATAAGATTCAAATTAATTTAACAGTATTAGATTAGAATTTGAGAACAAATTTGAGAAACACTTACCTGCATATTTCACATCCACTGTAACTGCAACTATGGTTAGCTAATATTGGCACAAGAAGCAACTCCAAACGATTGAGAGTTTATCGTACGTTGTTCATGCGATCAGAGAGACGGAAAGAGTTAGCTTCTGACCTCATAGTCTTCGGTTACGGTCAAGGTCTCCGGTTTAAATATCGCGGCCATCTTGTAGGTAGTCGCAACACCAATAAGCTGCGTCTTTCCTACTGACCTTTATTTTGGAATCCCATTTTTTTTCCTCATATCGATATTCGATTTTATTTTTTATTCTTTTCAAAATTCCACGCGTTGGAATAGTAAAGAGAAGCTAACTCGTTTTTCGAATCGCAAACGAGGTTGCCAGAAGAATAATATTTATTAGGAAAAATAAGAAATGAGCTTTTTTTTTAATTATTTTTTTAAAGAGTTTCGTCCCAGTTTGGATCCTTTATCGCTTCACGTTAACAAAAGAAGAGATTTTTCTTTCTCCTAGCTTGTACTGTTCCGTCGAATGGCAATACGTTAAGAGCAGACGATATCGTATAAATTAAATCTTTAACGAGGCAAATCCTATTATTAACATGAAAATGGAAGTTTTTAATATGAATATAATTAAATGGCTTCCAGGCAAATCGTTGACTAGTTAATTCGAGGTATCTCAAAAAGTGTTTTTTATTTCTTGGATCGCGCATGTTGTTGAACTTTTCACGACTCAATTTCGAGATCGTAATTTGGTTCAAAATTTAATTAATATGTATAGTTCTGCTTTGTGTAGCCGAACGTAGTTTAGTGGCATTTGCTTAACAGAATTTTAAGGTACTGAACTGCACAAATATATATTTCAGCAAAATGATTATATATGCATGTGCTAACGTGTAAAAAATGATAACTACTTTAAGGAAATCGCGTACATTTAAAATGTCAAAATATTACCAAAACGCAACCTGTTTTAAAGTTTATTTTTATAACTAGTTTATGAGCGCAAAATTTTGTTTACGTATTTCGATTTCTTTAATAAAGTATTTGTTACTTTTTTACATCCCAAAATTCTAAAATATTTAAAATAAAATACTGAAAAGGCCCTTATTTTCGTGGAAATTCGAAAATGAATATATCGGTGATTTCGCGAGCTGAAAATTTCGCAAATTTTATATGAACAGAACCAAAATTGAAAAATTTCAAAAGTACCTAAGTAAAGTTGAGAATGTTGAAAAACTCCAGAAGTACATCCTTTGCATAAAGCATTTTAAGAAGCTTCCTTTTGTCAGAAAAGTTCGTCGCCTTCGCCCCCCCCCGGCTCCCGTCTAAATGGCGAGTTTAAGCGTTTGCTCAAGAATGAGTTTATTGAGTGGTATTCTAATGAGCTTCAATTTCTAGAGGAAAAAGAATCTATGGATTTGCGAATATTACGACTACAGCCGATTCACGCTTCTTGGCTTGTGCGCGTATTTAACAGTATTGAAGCCAAACATGAGATAATTTTGAATGGCTTCAAAGAAGCTGGTATTAAGAGTATTCTAAGTGAATGAGCTGCCTTGTATTGTATTAATTTTATTGTTTTTTATTCGAGAAATATAGTTGTATATTATTCAAAAAATAGTTATAAGAAAGAAAGTTGTCAAGAAAAAGCTTGTAACAGCAATAAATCATTAAATTTTGGGTGAGTGAAAAATTTCTGATTTTTTATTATTATTTGAGGCGGAAAAGAAAAGTATTTCGCGAGGCTTTAATTTTCGCGATTACGACGGGCTTGCGAAAATTAAAGCCTCGCGAAAATAAGCGCCTTTACAGTAAACTTTTTTTTTATCCGTATAATGTAATCCGCACGCAGCATTTATATGGATCAGTATTTTTAAGGGCTATTAATTTCGTTTTGGCATTTTGCATTGAAATGTCGGCTCACTTTTCAAATTGTTGCCACCCAATTTATCGCCTTGTGTTACATTTAAAGAAATTAAATAATGAATATACATAAATATATGTATATTTCTTACATTGGGATAAAAACACGGTACCTAGAGCCATCCAATTTTGAATAACGTAAGTCTAAACCCGAATAGGGGCATCTGGAAGCCCGAATTTGGAATTTGAAATTTGTTCCATTATCGATTTCATATTTTGTAACACTTTAACGAATTTTTAATTAAAAAACTGTACGATTTCGAAGCGAGCAATGGTAACACTGTACGGAAAAGAAAAACATTTTTATATCCAGTATTTGTCCATAGGAAATTTGGACGAAATTTTAAATCGGAAACGTTTCAAATTCTTTTTTTTTTTTTTTTTTTTTTTTTTTTTGCGGGGGGGGGGGGAAGCAAAGCTGTCTCATACAAAGTCTTATTGAAAGCATATGGATACACAGGGTCTTGTGTTAAAATGTCATGGCGGAGAAATATCCCGAAATAAAAGTTGTAATCGAAGCAACATTATTCAGCTTATTGACTCTTTTTACCTAGTGGAAGCAAATCAATAATTTACTAAGAAAACAAGAAACAGGTCGAATACTTTTGAACGAGAAGATTTAAAGTATAAGATAAGCATTTTATGGGAAATATTAATAAAACGAATTTGCATCAGTGTATCCAGTGTAGCCATCACATTCATTAAAATCCATTTCCTGTACAGCTAGAATCTGCGATTTTATTTTTGAAACATATTGTTGCGTTTTATCCCACTTCTGACACCAGTTGCTAGGTTATTTTCTTCCTTCACGTTCGTACGGAGTTCGTAGATTTGGAGTGAATAACGACGACACTTGATGAAGTATCGAAACACACTTTATTTACCAGTATTAATCAGATAGCTCCAAAATCACTTTTACAGTCGTCGAACTGTTATAAACACGCTGACACGTTCAGCGACACAGCCTTCACACTATCAGGCAATAACGGTGGAGACAGCTTCACCGCAAAGCACCAGAGTACAGCTTCCGACTCTGTTTGGTCGTACTCTCGAGACTCTCCACGCGATGCTCTCGAAGATACACAAGAGTATAGCTCTCGACTCAGCACAGTCTAAGACAAAACTCGACGATGCACTAATTCGCGATGCACTAAAAGACTCTCTCGACGCACTCGACGACCAACTCGGCGCTAGACTTCGAGACACTCGCTCAATGACTGACTATCAGCTCGCTAGACGAGGCACACACACTAACTGACTGCGGACCAGCAGTGTTTATATAGCTTTCTGCTTGTGTTCGAGAACATTCTGGGCTAAACCAGTAAGAATTCGTTCTAGAAGGTTCTCCATCAGTCCATGGTTTGTCGCCACATAGGCGATTTCTCGTCAAACGTGGCAACCCTGCCTTCCATTGCCATTTTATGGCAACCCTAAAAATGCTTTGCGGCCAAGCCATCTTACCGCGAATGTACATTTCGTAACAATATTTATATTTGTAAAATTAATAATAAAAATAATAAAATAAAACCTAAAAGCTTTCAGATTTTACATGATGCCGAATGGACTTTTTTAACGTTTTGTGAGTTACCTTTATTTATTAAATACCATGTTCTTCGCAATTCAACTATAAATTCATTTCAACAGTATTGCAAAATAATTTTAAATTGAGCATATCTTTAGATTTTCCGATACGCAGTCTCGCGCGTTGGAGATTATTTTTTTCTTCCGTGGAGTGTTGCCATGAGTAGCTTTGAAATCGTTGAGTTTGTTAATCAAAAATTCGTTGAAGTGTTACAAAATATGAAATCGATAATAAAACAAATTCCAAATTAGGGCTTCCACATGTCCTTATTCGGTGGAGCATTACGTTTTTCAAAATTGTATGTCTCTAGGTACCGTTGTTTTACCCCAGTGCAAGAAACATACATACATTTATACAGATTCTTCATTATTTAATTTCTTTGAATATGGCACAGGGCGATAAGAAAGTGCGACATGGGATATGTATTAGATTTATATATAGCATTGTTCTAATATACGTATTTTGACGCAAAACCGGATTTTTATCTGAAATGACATGCGAATGTTTTTCCATATTTCGATGCTGCAACTCAAATTATGCGTAACTAACAAGTTTTATAAAAACAGCACGAGTAGCTTTTAAAAAATTAGCCCTCAAACTTTTAGCTCCTGAATGTTAATTCAATTTGATATATACAATCAAAAGTCGTTAATCCGCACTCGTCAGGACTTCGGCGATTCCGCATTATCGATTTTTCCGGATTATAGATCATCACTTTAAATCTGGTAAGATGACATGCAGAAATTATAAAATTAAAAATATGAAACCGTAATTTATGAAATGAAGAACAATTATGATCTAAAGGGTATCAAAATTTACAAAAAAAAAACTAATTCTATAAACAGACATAACTTCTTGTTCAGTTATAAAGTTCCACTGTTCAAGTCCTGTAATTGCTGTGTTGAGAATACCGACTAATTTGTCAATCGAAATTTTTTTCGTTTTCAATAACTTCTGTGTCACTTTCTTCACTATCGGAAGTGAATTATAATGACGACGAATTTTATTTAAATCATATCAAAGACGGAGTACATCGAGATGAAATACTACATTTAGTAAGGAATTATAAGCCAAATAAAATTAAAAAAAATCTGCCCTGAAGATAAGGATAGTGCTGACAGATCAACTTCCAATTCATTGCGCGCCGCGGCGTTCCCTCCCACCCCGCCGCAGAGCAGCGTGAAATTGATAAACAGATTTCGGAATGGTTAGAGTAACACAGGATATGCCTTTATCCATTTTTTGCAGCAACTCCACTTTTTGTTTAATGGACTTCGAAACATACTTTCGCTTTGTAGATCCTTTACATATTAGTAAATATATATCGGAAATTCTATTTGACATAATCGAAAGTTCAAGCTTACTTTTATAAAGTTGCTCTAACAGTCTGCAAAAAACAATACGCCGGATCCGATTCGAAGATTAAGGAATAACGCAATCTGCAACATTAACTGAATTAGATAATTTTAGCTTAGCTTATACCGACCGTTATACATTAAACGCGCATGCGCACATGCATATTCGCAACCGTAAAGGTCTTACGTGCATGCGTCAAAACGACGCATGCGCAGAAAGTTTGCAGCTTTGAGTTCCGGATTATAGATTATTCCGGATCATGGGTGTCCGAATTAACGACTTTTGACTGTATTGTTATGAAATGTACAGGCGCGATAAGATGACGTCCCCTCAAAGCAGGTTTAGGGTTGCCAAAGAATGGCAAAGGAAGGCAGGATTGCCACATTTGGCAAGAAATCGACCATTTAGCGACATTTGATGACAAAATGGGCGATATCCCATGGATGGATTGAGAACCTTCTGGAACGAATTCTTACCGGTTTAGCCCAGAATGTTCTCGAACACAAGCCGAAAGCTATATAAACCCTGCTGGTTCCACAGTCAGTTAGTGTGTGTGTTCCTCGTCTAGCGAGCTGATAGTCAATCATTGAGCGAGTGTCTCGAAGTCTAGCACCGAGTTGGTCGTCGAGTGCATCGAGAGAGTCTTTTAGTGTATCGCAAATTAGTGCATCGTTGAGTTTTGTCTTAGACTGTGTTGAGTCGAGAGTTATGCACTGTGTGTCGTCTAGTGCATCGCGAGTTGTAGCGTAGAGAGTCTCGAGAGTACGTGGAGTTCCGAGAACAACCGAGCACTGTCGGGTGCTGTACTCTGGTGCTTTGCAGTGAATCAGTCTCCACCGTGATAGCCTGATAACCCGAAGTCTGTGTCGCTGATTGTGTCAGTGTGTTTATAGTAGTTCTTCGACGACTGTAACGTGATTTTGGAACTGTCCTGATTAGTACTGGCTAAATAAAGTGTGTTTCGATACTTCATCAAGTGTCGTCGTTATTCACTCCAAATCCATACGAACCCCGTACGAACGTGAAGGAAGAAAATAACGTAATAACTGGTGTCAGAAGGAAAAAAAATGCAACTATATTTATTAATATCTGTTTTTTTTTATTAAACTTACTTGATTCCGTCTTCCAAAATTCGAAATTTAGGCTTAATCCAAATATAATGCGCACATTTTTTATGATTTATTTTTAAATATTTTTTATCAATTTTTCGTAAAACATTTTGTATTACAACCTACAGAACTTTTAACATTATCTTAAGGTATTTCGAGGTAAGAAATATAACGTGCAAAAAATTAGAGTGTTTTATTGAAAATTTTCTAAGATATACATGAATTTACATGTTCGATCGTTTCGGAATTTGGCATCTTTTTTTTTTAGCAATAATTACGCCAAATGTGATTTACGCACTTGGTTAAAAGTAATTGAAAGTACGAAGGATGACTTTTTTTTTCCTTTCGTCTACAATGAAAAAAATGAATAGAAAATAGGTTGCTATAAATTAACAAGTTCGCCAAGAAAATTACTCCTGGTGCAAACTGAGAAAAATCCGCCAAGGCAAAGTTTTAAATTTCTCCTTAAATTTCGCACCACATTTTACAAAATTTAATATTTATGCATAATTTGAGTTGTAGAATCGAAATATGGAAAAAGATTGTCGTGTCATTTCGGAAAAAGTCCGATTTAGTGTGAAAATACCTGCGTTAGGTTAATGCTATATATAAATGTAATATATATTCTAAGTAGCGCTTTCGAGACATGAAACACGCAATTGGAAGTTTGTCAATCGGCCGGTAGAACGGGAGATATAGAACTGTCCATTTTTTTAACTTCTTGTACGAAGTAAAAATGAAGTATTGTAATCGCGAAAAATTTTGGATGTCATATTTCAAGGAAAATATCCATTTTGACCGCTATCAAATAGCATTTAACGATGTTTTTGCGTGACATCTGTGCGCAAGGACAGAATAAAGGACACTTTTCTCCCACAAAAAATTATAAAACGGATTTAAAGCGAATTCTAAAGAGAATTTTTCGTGCCGTCTGTACGTACGTATTTCGTATAACTGAAAAACGAGTAGCCTCAGAACGTTGAAATTTTGTATGTAGGAATGCTATAACATGTAGATGTGCACTTCATTTTGGTGGCAATCGGCCACAGCAAAAGTATATAAATATACGTCCACTCTGTTGCTAGTCTCAGTGAGCTCAGTTTCTTTATTCTTATATGTTGGTAAATTGTGCATTTTTTTGCTTTAAAAAGGATTGAATTATGTTGCTGTGGTTAAGATTTTTATGCCTTTAGTTAACCTGCGTGCAATAATTGTGGAAATATCAACAATAAAAAAGATTTTTTTAAGTGCAGCTAAGCCTAATTTTTTATTGCCATGGCGGCCGTGTTTGTTTTCATTTGAAATAGCAGAATAGTGGATTTGTTGCCAATCTCGAGAAACTAAGCTTCGCAACAACAAAGATAACGCCTTCACTTATTATTGCGATTTAAATCATGCTTAATCCATTCTCGAGTTTATTCGAGTAAATAAGTGTTTAAGATTTACTTCGTAATTTTGAATATGGATATTTTGAGGTTTATGTATTTTTGCCTTCTCGTGAACTGTGAAATGAATTAATTGAAATACTGAATCGGCTGTGAAAAACTGTGTTTATTTTTTTTTTTTTAATATTTTTGGTTTCTTTGTTTAATTTCTTTTATGCATCGTTTTAGATTTATTATAGTATTTGAAAAGAACATGTGGTAACGATTAGAGAATTCTTTAGATGATATAAATTTTATGCGTTCTGAGTTATATGAAATGAATGAAAGTGAACTTAGCGCCAGAGTGTCACTATGGAAAACAAATATAGTGAATTTTAAAGAGTGCATTTATTCTATATTGTGGTTTATGCGCTATCGACGAAGTAGATTTAATTCAATCCAAAAAGTTTAAATGAAATGCAAGAAAAAATGCGTATAATTTTAATATTCCGTACAAGGAAGTCGTGGTGTACACATCAGATTTTTTTTTTTCGCGTTGTACATCGGTAGATTAACAGAGATGCCACCATAATACTAAAAGTTGAAATAAAAATTCATGCTGTAAATTCATTGCCATTCGGTTTATTTTAAAAACAGCAGCAACGCACAACTCTCGGCCACTGCTGTTAATGGGAACACTGCAAGCGATGAGCGAGAAAGCATCATTTCAAGGATTCCAAACCACACCTTCTAAACGTCTGGTCATCCTAATTATATTATTAATGGTTTCAACAAACCTAAAGCTACTTCGGCGAATGCGAGGGGTTACAGCGTACTGGATTCCAACTCAATGAATAGGTCATTAGGAATGCATAATGGAACAATAGTCATAAAAGTTCGTAATTTCGCCATAAATTAAATAACAAGGAGGTTAATGTAATGAAATATCTTTAATGACCTCCCTTCTATGATAAGATATATTTTTCAAGTAATCTGGATTCAGGTTTGGGGCGTAGGGGACGATCCGGGCTGGACGGCACATTCTTAGGGGGCGCGATTTTTTACGTGAAACCCTATTTTGTAGGGGTTAGACAGGTGGATCTTAGAGGGCTGCTGAAGGGTAATCAGATTCTAAATCGCCGTAGGGAATTAAATTGAGAACAATAGAATTTTTACGTTATTATTCAAAGAAATCCCCATGTGATTTCAAAAGCTAAATGGTCTTGCAATACCTTTTTATTCCATCAACATATGCAAACCTTTTTACTTCTTTCTACAAAGTTAAGGAAGTATTGTAATCACGAAAAACTCCAGGTACCATATTTCAACGAAAATATCCATTTTGACCCCCATCGAATGCAATTTAGCGATGTCTTTGCACGACATCTCTACATATGGACAAAATAATGGACTCTTTCCCCCCAAAAAAAATTATAAAACATTTAAAAATGATTCAGAAGAGATTTTTTCGTGCCATCTATACATTGTATGTATGTATCTCACACAACTCAAAAATAAGTATCGTCACAACGTTGAAATTTTGTATATAGGATAGCTATAGGATATAGTTGTGTACCTCCCTTTTTGGTAACAATCGGCCGCACCAAAAGTAAATAAATATGCATATACATATACCCATTCTGTTACTCGGCTCCGTGAGCTCAGATTTTTCATTCTTAAATGTTAAATAGAAAAGGAAATAAGTGTTTAAGATTGTTTTTATGCAGTTTTACCTTATTATGAAGGGATAACTGAATTTCCAGGCGGAGGCATTGCTCATTTTTCATATCTTCTGCTTTAAAAAGGCTTAATATGTCTACAAATTAAAGGCGAAGGTATCGGCGGGACCTTTGCAAGTGGCTTCTATTTGTGAGTAAGACTTCAACATGGATTAATTCATTTTAAAATTTAGAGGCAATGTTTCTCTTGCGGGGCGTTGAGGAAGGCAGAAAATTACGAAATAAAATTTCTAGAACCTGGCACTAATACGTTACGCGGAAAATACTCGACGATATAGCGAATATGTAAGTGAGAGAATCTCGAAAAATAAAGCACTTGGTTTTTTAATGCCAAAGCGGTTGGTAATGTGGTCGATGTATTCAGAAGACACAACTGTCGATATCTTTCAGGTCTTTTGTTAAATCATTGACACTCTCCATTTCCTGCCGTCGGTTATATGAGAGCAACACTTCCGGAAGAACTACGTGAGTGATCTTCAAGCTTTGTCAACTCACCGAACCCTTAGAACTAGAAAGTTAATTCAGAAGTCAAACAACAAAAATCAGCGTTATACCTACAAAATTTTCACAGGACTAGTTTCGATGGTTTTACCGAACCATCATCTTCAGCTGCAAAACCGCAAATGAACAAGATAGGAAATAATGATTAGATAAGATAAGAAAGCCTGAACAAGAATAAGCAAGTGGCGTCATCTGTTGGCGAAACCAGAACTAAAACATAATTTCTCTAAAAGCCGAAGGCAAATTTGGATTGGAATTAGGATCGTTAACTAGAACAGAAAGATTTTTATGAATGTGAAATGCCTCTAGAAAATCCAGTTCTCCAATGGAAGATGTTTTTTGAATAATTTTGGCAGCAGAAAAATTGAAAGTGTGATTTTCGGACCAGCAATGTTGAGCAACAGAAGACTTCTGCGTTTCCTTTTTTCTAACATATGCCTCATGTTCTTTGACGCGAAATTTTAAGGCTCTCTTAGTTTGGCCAATGTAAATTAAACCACACTGGCAAGGAATCCTATAAATACCCCAGGAATTCATATCCGGAATGGGGTCCTTGAGTATAGAAGTTGGAATTTTATTGATGGGAGAATAAACAACCCGAAAGTTAAATTTCTGCAAAATATGTGCAACTTTATAGCTAATTGATGGAAAGAAGGGAATGACAACAGAATTTTTATAATCTCCTAAAATAAGAGTGTGGCTTTTAGTGTGTTCAGATGAGACTTTTTTAACTGCTTGATTAATAATGTTGGGTGAAAAGCCCCTGTCAATAGCTATTGCTTTTAAATAATTTAGTTCTTCATCAAGGGCTAGTTTGGAGGAGCAAACTTGAAGAGCACGGAAAACATAGGAATAAAATGAAGCTAACTTTTGTTTAGTCGGATGACATGATTTAAAGTGTGGTGGAAGGCAAACCGATGAAGGTTTACGGTAAACTGTAGTACTGAAGTTGGATGTGTTACGTGTGACCAGAATGTCGAGAAACGGAAGAGAATTGCAAGTCTCAAGTTCAAAAGTGAACTGAATAGCAGGATCAATAGAATTCATTGTTGAAAGAACTTTATTTAAATCATCTTTATTACCTTCAAACAGGGTAAAAGTATCGTCTACGTAGCGGAACCATGCCGGGAAGTTTAAAGTTTCAAACAATTTTGATTCATAATAATGCATGTAGATATCAGCCAGGATGGGACTGAGGGGGCTTCCCATGGCTAATCCCTCAGTTTGCTTGTAATATTTATTTTGGAAAACAAAATGTGTTTGTTTCAAAGAGAGTTGAGTGAGAGAAATTAGCTCCTCAATTTCGATGCTAGAGAAATGAAATTCGCGAAGTCTGGTTTCTAGACATCTTAATGCACCCTCCACTGGGACATTGGTGAATAATGATTTTACATCAAAAGAAACCATGAGTAAATTACTAGGAGAAATGTTTTTAATCTTTTTTACAAACTCTATTGAATTTTTTATGGTGTAAATGTTATTGTCTCATAGAGTTGAAAATCTAGAAACTAAATATTTAGCTAAAGGATACGAGGCAGTACCTAAATTTGATACAATAGGGCGGAAAGGAATACCACTTTTATGAATTTTGGGGAGAGCATATAATCTGGCACAATTCGCAACAGATGGGATAAGCGAATGTTTTAAGTTGCTTGAAATGATTTGCGAAGATTTGATCGCAGTTTTTATTTTGGATAAGTCCGAAGGTGAAGGATCTTTAGGGATCGGATTATATGGTCCTTCGTTTAAGAGTTTAGTGACACCATCGATGTAAGTGTTCTTATCCATGACGACTATCTGGCCACCTTTGTCGGCCTTTGAAATGATAATATCCGGGTTAGAATGAATTTCGCGCATTGTAGCTCTTTCTCTCGCAGTTAGATTTGGTTTCAAAGGTTTATTATTGAATTTCACATTATGAGCGATAAGATGCCTAATCATTTCTTTCTGTGAATCTGAAACTTTACTGAACTTGAAAGCTTTTTCGATAGGAGCCAAAATCTTTGGAATCGAGGGTTTACAGGTTTGTGAGAAGTTAAAATTATATTTTAGAATTCTCTCTTGTTCTTCTGAAAGACTAACATTAGAAATATTAACTATTGGCTTTCACCCAACATTATTAATCAAGCAGTTAAAAAAGTCTCATCTGAACACACTAAAAGCCACACTCTTATTTTAGGAGATTATAAAAATTCTGTTGTCATTCCCTTCTTTCCATCAATTAGCTATAAAGTTGCACATATTTTGCAGAAATTTAACTTTCGGGTTGTTTATTCTCCCATCAATAAAATTCCAACTTCTATACTCAAGGACCCCATTCCGGATATGAATTCCTGGGGTATTTATAGGATTCCTTGCCAGTGTGGTTTAATTTACATTGGCCAAACTAAGAGAGCCTTAAAATTTCGCGTCAAAGAACATGAGGCATATGTTAGAAAAAAGGAAACGCAGAAGTCTTCTGTTGCTCAACATTGCTGGTCCGAAAATCACACTTTCAATTTTTCTGCTGCCAAAATTATTCAAAAAACATCTTCCATTGGAGAACTGGATTTTCTAGAGGCATTTCACATTCATAAAAATCTTTCTGTTCTAGTTAACGATCCTAATTCCAATCCAAATTTGCCTTCGGCTTTTAGAGAAATTATGTTTTAGTTCTGGTTTCGCCAACAGATGGCGCCACTTGCTTATTCTTGTTCAGGCTTTCTTATCTTATCTAATCATTATTTCCTATCTTGTTCATTTGCGGTTTTGCAGCTGAAGATGATGGTTCGGTAAAACCATCGAAACTAGTCCTGTGAAAATTTTGTAGGTATAACGCTGATTTTTGTTGTTTGACTTCTGAATTAGTATTTATTCGGCGTGTTATTGTGTCTTAAACTAGAAAGTTGTTTAGAAAACTTCCTTTAAAAAAAATATATCTTTCAAAAAAAAAAAAAAAAAAAAAAAAACTGAAAGGTTTCAGATTTTATATTACGCCCAAAGGGGCGTTTTTTTAACGTTTTGTGTGTTACCTTTATTTTTTAAATATCATGTTCTACGTACTCAAACTATAAAATTCAGTTCAACAGCAATATGGCAAATTCATTTTAAAATGAGCATATCTTTAGAATTTCCGATACAGAGTCTCGCGAGCTGGAGATAACTTCTTTTTTCGTGCAGTGTTGCCATTTCTCGCTTTGAAATCGTTTAGTTTGTTAATCAAAAATTCCTTGAAGTGTAGCAAAATATGAAATGGATAATAAAACAAATTTCTAATTTGGGCTTTCAGATGACCATATACGCAGGAAGATTACGTTATTCAAAATTCGATGGCTCTAGGTACCGTTGTTTATCACAATAAGAGAAACGTACTGTTACGAAATGTACAGGCGCGGTAAGATGGCTTCCCCGCAAAGCAGTTTTAGGGTTGCCATAAAATGGCAAGGGAAAGCAGGGTTGCCATATTTGGCGAGAAATCGCCCATTTAGCGACATACCATGGACGGTTGGAGAACCTTCTGGAACGAATTCTTACTGGTTTAGCCCAGAATGTTCCCGAACACAAGCCGAAAGCTATATAAACCCTGCTGGTCCGCAGTCAGAGAGTTTACCACGTCGAGAGGGCGAGTGTGTCTCAGAGAGTGTGCCTCGTCTAGCGAGCCGTGCGGAATCGATCCAGTTGACAGCCGGGCAATGAGTGCCGAGTGGGTCGTCGAGTGCGCTGAAGGAATCTCTTAGTGTATCGCGGTTAGTGCATCGTCGAGAGAGCGTGTTGAGCTCCGGGAACGATTGAACCGAAGAGTCGGGAGTCGTGCTTATGTGTCGTCGAGTGCATCGCGAGTTGTAGCGAGGAGAGTGTCGAGAGTACGTGGAGTTCCGTGAACGACCATGCAGAGTCGGGAGCTGTACTCTGGTGTTTTGCAGAGAAGCTGTCTCAACTGTTATAGCCTGATAGTGTGAAGGCTGTGCCGCTGATTGTTCCAGCGTGTTTATAGTAGTTCATCGACGACTGTAAAACGTGTTTTGGAGCTCTCCTGACAATACCGGCCAATAAAGTGTGTTTCAATATTTCATCACGTGTCGTCGTTATTCACTCCAAATCCACGAACCTCGTACGAACGTGAAGGAAGTATATAACGTAACAACTGGGGTCAGAAAAAGAAAAACGCAACAATACATACATTTACTCAGATTTTTCATTATTTAATTTCTTCAAATATAACACATGACTCTAATTTTTGGATGCAACAATTCAAAAAAGGGATTCGCTTTCAATGGTGAATCAAAGCAAAATTCCAAATCGAAATTGATAACCCTTCTGGGCAAAGTGCCCCTTGGGGCTAAAAATTCTTAAGTTTAAAACTTATAAACTTTTACACTATAGAGACGTAATTCTTTAAAATCTGAATTTTTATATTTCCAAAAACTAGTAGTCAGAACTTCACACGCAGATTTTATTTTAACTCCTAAAACTATAAAGCTAATCGATTAAGATGAGTCTACTAGTTAAAAAAATTAATCCTATATGCTTCAAGCTGTAAAGTATAAAACCATGTATTTAAATAATCTGTTAAAAATAGAAATTTCAAACGGTGCGAAAACTACGATATTTATATACTTTCCTACGATATTTTATCTTCATATTTGAACACCACAACGAGAAATTTAATGAAAAATTATTTATTTAATAAAGAAAATCTTAATTATTCAAGACTTAACTGTGCATTTATTTCACTGGATTTCTTGTAACAGAAGCTAGAAATAAATATTTCCGTTAAATGGAAATAACTCTTATTCTTCGAGGACACTAAACTGCGAATAATATACATCTCTTCGAATCATTTAATAAAATTAACAGTAGAATAAATGAGCATTGCTATATGTGAGCACTGACAACATATTAAAAGGACATAGCAATCTTATATGATTTTCTTTTTCACAAGTGTCAAAATTTGTATTGTACTGTATTAGTTTTTCATTTTGTTTAAATCTTTACCTATCTCTTCATATATTAAAAGAAAGAGTCTGTGTGTGTGTGTGTCTTTCGTTTGCGCTGCGCGTAAGCTAATAGACCCTTGGCTATGAAATTTGGTACATAGACAAGAGCAAGTGCACCTCGAAGCGATTTTTTCGAAATTTGAATTAGAATTTTTTATGTTTTGTGACGAAATCGCGTCATTTTGAGACATAATGGGCTATAGGAAAGCGATATTTTCCTCCACACACTCCATTTTTACATCGTCATAAAACGTAGGCACTTATCTATTTTACGAACTTAAAATAAATTTCGTGTTTCAATAAATCGATTAAATACAAATTTATTTAACAAAAAGAGCTTAACACCTTTTCAACGAGATTTTTTCTAAAAAAGTTTATTTTTAGAAATGTACAGTTCATTTTTCTTTGATTTTTGGACACGTTAAACTTTCATCCTTGCGACTGCTTTTTCAAAAAGAATTTTGAAAAATGATAATACTTTGTATTTTTAAAAACATTTTTAAACGAAGCTTCCGAATGCACTTCTCACATCTCACATCTTTAAAAATGTGATTTTGGCAACAATTTTCCTGTCTTATTGTTGTTGATAGATTTTTGATGAAATCGCAACATTTTGAATGGTTTCATTCTTTTAGAAATATGGGTTTCGCAACAATTTTTCATCGTATTTTTTATGTCACTGTTTTTAAGATATTGGCATATTTCATTTTCATTTATATATATATATATATATATATATATATATAATACATTTTTATTGATTTTTTTGATAAAAATGTTCTACAGAGTAAAATTCTGCGCGGAATTTTATGTTTTTTGAGTTAATCTCATGTTATTTTTTGCTTATTTCACTGTTTGTAAGATATTGAAAAGTTTTGCATGATTTTCTTTCTTCAACGGAAAGTTGGTTAATTTTTTTATTAGGATCATTAATATTTGTATTAAGGGATACTGCTTATTTCATTGTAATTTTGTTATACGTAATAACTTTTTTTATGAAGTTGTTCTACAGAGTAAAATTCTACGCAGTTTTTAAATTTAACGTTTGGTGTTCCTTTCAACCATTTTTTTGGTACATTTAAAAGCCAGACGAAGGCTGGCAGCGAAGCTGCTATTACACTGGTATGCAAAACGTAAGCAACAGGTGTCCTTTTTGCCATAACTCCAACAGAAATCATCGGAGAGACATAAAGTTCAGATATAAGAGAGAGCATTTAACATTTAAACGGTGACGAAAGTACAGCTGCGCAAAAATGAAGACAATGCTTACAGTATGGAATCAACCAAAAAAAAAAAAAAAAAAAAAAAAAAAAAGGCTTTATTGAAATCATAGTATCGTTACACTTGATTGTCTGTATAAGAGGAAGAACAACAAACAGATGTTCCTTTATATGGACTATGTTATGACTATTATATGGACTATGCTATGACCCTTACTGCAATGGTTGCTTCGCGACATCTCTCCATAGTCAGCACCAGATTGTCTAACAGATCTTGAGGTAAGAGTGCCCATTCCTCAATCAGCAACTGTTTCAGTTGTTAGGTGTTACCCGGAGGATGTAATCGTGCCGCAAGGCGTATTCCCAAAGCATACCACATATGTTCTATGGGATTTAAATCAGGGGAAAACGCTGGCCAATCCATTCGAGTGATATCTTTACTTTCCAGTAGCTTCTGAATAGCAGGAATCCGGTGTGGCCGTGCATTCTCAGACATAGAAACAAAGTCTGCTCCAGTGGCACCTCGGAACAGATGCACATGGGGAAGGATCACCTCTTGATAATAGCGATCTCCGGTTACAGAACTTCTTTCGAAAACGTGGAGATCTGTCCGCCAGTTCAGCATAATGCCTCCCCAGACGAGAACTCCAGGACCACCATAATGATCTCTTTCCAGGATGTTACTGGAATGAAACCATGTCCTGACCTCTCTCCAAATCAGTTGGCGTTGAGAATCGTTTATGGCACTAAAACGACTCTCATCCGTAAAGAAGACACGACTCCATTGATGAGATGTTGCATCAATGGAGTCGTGTCTTCTTTACGGAGTCGTGTTGCTCCTTGCACCACTCTAAACGGTAGCTCCGATGGCCAACTTTCAAAGGGATGCAGAGTTCATGACTGCGGGCGAATAGGCCCCCTTTGTGAAGGTGTCTGAACACAGTAAACCGCGACATTTGCCGCCCCGTTGCTGTGTACAATTTCTGAGCTATGGCGCTTGTGGACTAGTTTCGGGCTCTTTTCGCCTGCAGGACGATATATCGGTCATCCACTGCAGTTGTTTAAACATTATTATGAAATAAAAATAGCATCTTCAACCATTAAAACATTATTTCGGATTCCTAAGAACTTGTGGGAAGTCATGTCGACTGTTCCTATCTTCGTATTATTTTAATCAGCCGAGATACTTTTTTATATCGGCTGATTTTTTTTAATCAGCCGAGAATTTTCGCACTTATTTTTCCGAGTGGCAACAGCCTTGCGTGTTGGAGATAAAATTGCTTTATTTCTAAAAGTGTTGCTACTGCTCGCCTTGAAATGGCAGAGTTTGTTAATCAGAAATGTGTAAGTTTTACGAAGTCTCTCTCTCTCTCTGTATATATATATATATATATATATACCGGGTGTTTCATAGATCATGGGACAAACTTGGTAAAACATGCATTTTTTTTTTTTTTTTTTTTTTTTTTTGTATAGGAATGTAGGGTCTAAAGGGACTGGTTAAGACAGGAACGCAAAAAAACTACACGAGAGAAAAATGTGTTTATGTACAAAATCAAGTGCTTCTTTGCAGCAATGCAGTATTCACAATAAATGTTCAAAAAAGGGAACTGTAATAGTAATAGGAACTACAGCTGTGATTGGCTAGCAATGCAGCGGTAGAGGGTGGTAGTGAGCCGGACAAACCACGATCCGATGCATCAGAGGATCATTCGCAACTCTGATGTCGAGCGTGATCAGTGAGTTTACGCACAGGAAAAAAATCGGACATGAATCTCATGTATGGTGCTGCTAATGGGAACGGCAAAGCAGCGCTACGTTTGTACCAGGAACGGTTTCCGAACAGGCGTATGCCGAAGCACACAATGTTCGAGAGGTTGCATCGGTCTCTGTGTGAAAACGGCCCATTCGAAGCCACCTCTGACACTAGGAGTGGAAGAAGAAGTGCAGGACAACCTCGCATTGAAGAATCCATCTTGAACATTGTGCATGAATCACCTCAGACAAGTACAAGAGCTATTGCACGTCATCTGCAGCTGAGTCTTTCCACCGTTTGGAGGGTATTATATGAAAATGGTTTGCACCCATTCCATTTGAAGAAAGTCCAAGCCTTGTAAGAGACAGATTACCCTCTTCGAGTTAATTTCTGTCATTGGTTCTTGCAGCAGTGTGCGGCGCAGGCGGATTTTCCCATCGGATGTGCTATTCACGGACGAGGCAACTTTCTCACATCTTCAATAGCCACAACATGCACGTGTGGGCAACTCATAATCCCCACGGCACACGTCCACATACATTCCAAACCCGCTTCTCCGTGAATGTGTGGGCGAATATTGTTAACGACTACCTCATAGGCCCATACCTCTTACACGCACGTACAAATGGCTTATGTTATCATATTTTTCTGCAAGGTCAGGATGGTCCGGCTGTCGTTGGTAATCGCATGTGGTTCCAGCATGATGGTGCACCAGCCCATAACCACGTACGGGTCCGCAGTTACTTGGATGGTACATTTCCGGGCCGATAGATTGGCCGTGGTGGACCCGTTCGATGGTCACCCGTTCGCCAGATTTATCCAGCTTGGATTTTTTTATGGGGACATCTGAAGAGCACCATTTATGAGACTGACTCACTGGAGGACCTCGTTGCACGACTATCCATTTCAGCTGCAAGCGTGCCCGAAATGCCTGTCGTTTTTACAAATGTCCGTCATTCCTTTCTGGGACGTTACCAAGCATGTATTACTGTTAGTGGTCGCAATTTTGAACATTTATTGTGAATACTGTATTGCTGCAAAGAAGCACTTTGCGTTGATTTTGTACATAAACACATTTTCCTCTCGTGACTTTTCTTTTCCTTTCCTGCCTTAACCCGCCACTTTAGACCCTATATTCCTATAAAAAAATGCATTTTTAGTACGCTTCACCACCCCTCCAAGTTTGTCCCATGATTTATGAAACACCCTGTATAAAGAATATGTGTTTGTTCGCGTTATTGATTTCTGATCAATTCTTTGCCACATTTAACCGACTAAAATTGAATATAGGTGAAATATTGTATGGAATTTGAGCTTTTACTAGCATTTGATTAGAAAGACGAAAATCATTAAAAACTGCGTTTCATTGTTGGTGATAAATGAGAGAGAATTAGTTTATTTTTCTATCAAAATTTGTTATGTGGGTTCCATATCGCATCAGAGGAAAAAATGTATGACTATGAATCGTATTTTTGCGTCGTTATTAGAAAATGATTACAGCGGTATCGTTCTCTCTGTTGTTAATTACTCTAAATGTAACTTAATTGGCATCGGGTACTTTCGCTAGTTATAAAATAATGTGGAACTTCTATGTATGTACGCAGCGGCATCTAAAGCCACTCTGTCTTGAACACGCATAATCCCCCACCTGGACGTGTGGAAAACATAGTCGAATTTCGACTTTGTTTCTTATTCATTTCATATTTTGTGCGAATCTTCTAAATTTTTGAATTAAAAGCTCAACGATTTAAAAGCAATACGTCTTGCCTCTCGGCAAAGTGCAAAATACTTATGTTTCAAACGTAATAAAAAATCGCAACGATTTAAAGGTATGTATGGTCACTTGCCAAGTCGTCTGATATTTGTCTTTCAAATTCAGTGGACGAATTTAGCGATTTAAATGTAGTGTGTTGCCTCTTTCTGAAATGAAATATTTTTATCTTGCACTGGTATTGCTAGTAGATTTAATATGCTACTTTTTCGGCATCCGACAAAAAGTAGCATATTAAATTTTTCTTTCAAATTGAATCTATGTTATTATTTATAAAATCTGATGTGTACACCACATGACTTACTTTGTATGGAATATTAAATTATACGCATTTTTTGCTGTTTTTCATTTAAACTTATTTCCTCGAATTTCATTAGAGATAGATTTCTCATTCAATTAACCCTTTCCGGGACGCTACATTTTAAAGTTCGAGTTTTGATTTAAAAAAAAGGTAGGCAGTCTAGTTAGGCCTAGAGGAGTACACAAGTAAAATTTTGTGAAGATAGCACTTATCGTTTAATTCTGTGGGTGTGCCCAAAGTGGGCACACTGATTGAATAGGGCTTCGAAAAGAGTGCTGAAACGAGCATCGTTGTCCATGAACTGACCGATGAGATGCCGAGAAACAAAGAATACACACTCTCAGTTGTCCTAGATCATCGGTAAGCCCGGTCTGGGCACGCCTAGGGTTCGCCATTTGATTTTAGGCAGGATTTCAAGGTAAAAGTTTAAAACTAATATAGAATAAGGAGATTAGCATACAGCCAAAAAGTAACATAGAAATTTCTTTTCAAACAATTTCTTTTATACCCTAAAAAAATCTGGGAGATTTCTTTGAAAAATGAGGGTCTTAAAAAACTAAACATGGCTAAAATATATGGTTTGGTTTGTGTTGAGCTGCCATCTATTATAAATAAAGAAGGTTCAGAGTAACCTATAGTAACCCATAAATCCTTTTTCATCCAATTTTTCTGTGCGTACAGAAAGAATTTTTTAGGTATGTCCAGACCGGACACACTGTGCCGCAAAGGGTTAATTCAGTTCTCACTTCGCGAGAAGGCAAAAATAAATAAAAACTCAAAATATTAAATATGTAGACTCAAAATAAAAATATAAACTATAAACTCAAAATAAAATAATAAATGTAAACTCAAAATAAAAATATGTAGATTAAAAATTGAAAGATATAGAAAAACATAAACCACCAAACAAATTTCTTTTGCATTAAAAGGTTAGAATAATTAAAAATTTTTTTACAATTAAAATTGCAGTTTCTACGCAAAAACAAGCAATTGGGCCAGCGTGCAAGAAGGCAGATTTTTCGGTGGGCAAAACTGAAAGTTTACTTTTGGTCTCAGGAAAAAGACAACGAAGTCGTAGAAACTGACTTAATTTGTTGTGGACGCTATGCTGAGTCAACATATGGGGTAATTTAACAATTTAAGTGATAATTCCAAAATGGAATAAACATGATTTATTTCACAATAATAAAAAGGGTTATCTTTGTCGATGCGAAGCTTAGTATCTTTAGATTGGCAACAAAGCCCTTATTCTGCTAAGTTTCAAATGTTAACAAATATAGTTGCTATGGTTTAAAAAAAAAAATGCTTAGGCGCACCTTAAACAACTTTTAAATTGTTGATAATTCTACAACTATTGCGTGGAAGTTAACTAAAAGCATAAAAACCTTAACCGGAAGATAAGAAGAATATAAGTCAATCATTTTTAAAGCAAAAAAGGCACAATTTACCAACCTATAAGAGAAGAAAACTGAGCTCAGTCAGCTGAGGTGTGTGTGTATATATATATATAAATATTTCAGTTTTATATTCTTGTGGGGAAAAAAGAGTCCTTTGGTCTGCCCTCACCTGCAGATGTCATGCATAAACATCGTTAAATTGCATTAGATAGTGGTGAAAATGGATATTTTCGTCGTTCCTTTTACTTCGTACAAGGAAGTACAAACTATGCAACTGAATAGTCACAAATGCAGTTCACATCATTATTACTAATAATTACTTGCTGCACCTACAAAATTACCCTAACTGGTGTCATTAAAATTTTTATGTCTTTTGTCGTTATTTTGTAATTTTTAGTTGAGAAAAATACGTAACTTTGCCTAAGTTACTTCCGTAATTTAGACAGAAAGCGAATGAGTCATTTTAAGGAAAAAGCAAATGAGAATTAAGAACAAAATATCAAAATTAAAACTACTGCACTCGCTTCTCGTACTTTTCCCACCCATTGGTAAACTGATACTTTTTTTTTTTATTCGGATGCATTTTCGTTCGCTTTTCAGGTGTTTTTATTTCGTTTTTATTCGGATGCATTTTCGTTCGCTTTTCTGGTGTTTTTATTTCGTTATACTTTCGTTACATTTATTACTAGCAGCTTTGTAAGCCTTCGTCTGGCTTTTAAATGTACCGGAAAAATGTCTGAAGGGAACACCAAACCTTAAATTTAAATACTGTTTAGAATTTTACTCTGCAGAACATTTTCCTAAAAAAGGTTATTACGTATATCAATATTACAATGAAATAAGCAATATCCCTTAATACAAATATAAATTATCCTAATAAATTAACCAACTTCCCTTTGCCAAAATCTTAAGAACTCAAATGGTATAAAGGAGGTTCAAAAATTTGTTTCCTAAAAAAATCACTCAAAGCTTTTCAATATCTTAAAGGCAGTGAAACGAGCAATATATAACATAAAAGAATACAAAAAACAAAAAATTCTGAAAAAAAGTATAATTAATGATATTTTATCTTATATTTTCAAGAGAAAAAAATTACAATGAAATAAGCTATATCCCTTAATACAAATATTAATTATTCTACTAAAAATTAACCAACTTTCCGTTGAAGAAAAAAAATCACGCAAAATTTTTCAATGGCTTAAATAGTGAAATAAGCAAAAAGTAACATGAAAGAAACTCAAAAAACAAAACATTTCGCGCAGAACTTTACTCTGCAGAACAACTTTATAAAAAAATCAATAAAAATGTATAATATATATATAAAAAATCTGATGTGTACACCACATGACTTCCTTGTGCGGAATATTAAATTATACGCATTTTTTCTTGCATTTCATTTAAACTTATTGGATTGAATTAAATCTACTTCGCCGACAGCGCATAAATCGCAATAAAAAAATGCATTCTTTAAAATGCACTCTAGTATTTGTTTACCATAGCGACACTCTGGCGCTAGATTCACTTAACAGTATTATATTTCGTTCATATTATAATTCATAATGCACAAAATTTATATCATTTAAAGAATATAATTATTTAATCGTTGCCGCATGTTCTACTCAAATACTATAATAAAACTAGAATCATGTATACAAAAAATTAAGCAAACAAAACAAAAAAGAAACAATTTTTCACAGACGATTGCGTATTTCTCATTCAATTAATTCAGTTCTCACTTCGAGAGAAGGCAAAAATACATAAAAACTCAAAATATCTAGATTAAAAATTACGAAGTAAATCTTAAACACTTATTTCCTCGAAAAAAATTCCAGAAAAGATTAAGCATGATTTAATTGGCAATAATAAATGAAGGCGTTATCTTTGTTGTTGCGAAGCTAAGTTTCTCTAGATCGGCAACAAATTCACTGGTCTGCTGTTTCAAATGTAAACGATCAATGACCGCCATAAAAAAAAAGGCTTAGCGGCACTTAAACGACTTTAAAATTGTTGATAATTCTAAAAATATTGCATGCAGATTTACTAACGGCATAAAAACCTTAACCGGAAGATAAAAACAACATAACTCAATCATTTTTAAAGCAAAAAATTTACAATTTAAAAGCATATAAGAGTAAACAAACTGAGATCACTGAGCGGGGTAACAGACTGGATATATATATAAATATATTTATATACGTTTGATGCAGCCGATTGCAACCAGAATACGAGGTGCACATCTACATATTATAGCAGTCCTATATACAAAATTTCAACGTTCTGAGGCTACTCGTTTTTGAGTTATGCGAGATACGTACGTACGTACGTCCGTACAGACGCCACGAAAAATTCTCTTCAGAATTAATTTTAAAGCAGTTTTATAATTTTTTTGGAGGAAACGATTCTTTTATTCTGTCCTTACGTACAGATATCCCTCAAAAACATCGTTAAATTGCATTAGATAGTGGTCAAAATGGATATTTTCGTTGAAATATGCTGCCAGAAACTTTTCGCGATTACAATACTTCCTTTTTAACTTCGTAGAAGAAAATAAAAATGACAATGAAGTATGCCAATCTCTTAGAAACAGTGACATAAGAAATACGATGAAAAATTGTTGCCAAACCCATATTTTAAAAGAATAAAACTATTCAAAATGAGGCGATTTCGTCAAAAATCTATCAACAACAATAAGACAAGAAAATCGCTGCCAAAATCATATTTTTAAAGATGCGAGATGTGAGAAGTGTACCCGGTAGCTTCATTTAAAAATTTTTTTAAAAATAACAAAATATTATCTTTTTTCCAAAATTCTTTTTGTAAAAGCAGTCGCAAGGATGAAAGTTTAACGTGTCCAAAAAGCAAAGAAAAATGAACTGTACATTTTTAAAAATAAACGTTTTTAGAAAAAATTCCGTTGAAAAGGTGTTAAGCTCACTTTCTAAAATAAACTCGTATTTAATCGATTTATTGAAACACGAAATTAATTTTAAGTTCGTAAAATAGCTAAGTGCCTACGTTTCATGACGATGTGAAAATGGAGAGTGTAGAGTAAAATCTCCCTTTCCTACAGCCCATTATGTCTCAAAATGACGCGATTTCGTCACAAAGCATAAAATAAAAAAAATTCTAATTTGAATTTCGAAAAAATCGCTTCGAGGTGCACTGGCTCTTGTCTAGATCCACCTATGTACCGAATTTCGTAGCCGTGGGTCTATTAGCTTACATGCAGCGCGAACGAAAGGCACACTGATGCGCACACAGACAGACTCTTTCTTTTATTATATGTAGAGTTTATATGCACATTATTTTGTTATACTTTATTTCGCTTATTATATATACATTATTAGTAGAAAGTGGCAATTTGCCCAGAAGAGCTATTAATTCCGTTTTGTCATTTTTCGTTGGTTCACTTTTCAAATTGTTGCTACCAAACATTAGAGCACTGTGTAATAGTTAAAGAAATTAAATATTGAATCTATATAAATGCATATATGTTTCTCGCATTATGATAAAACAACGGTACCTAGAGCCATCCAATTTTGAATAACATACGGTTCCACCCGAATATGGACATCTGGAAGCTCAAATTTGGAATTTGTTTTATTATCGATTTCGTATTTTGTAGAACTTCAACGAATTTTTGAGTAGCAAACTGAACGATTTAAAAGCGAGCAATGGCAACAATCTATGCGGGGAAAAAAACTCGTTATCTCCTGTACGCGAGACTGTGTATCATAGTTTCTAAAAATATGCTAAATTTAAAATTATTTTGCAGTATTGCTGTTCAACTGAATTTTATGGTTTAAGAACGAAGAACATAATATTTAATAAATACAGGTAACACAGAAAACGTTAATTAAAACGGCCCTTTAAACGTAATATAAATTCTGAAACCTTTCAAATTTGTTTTGTTTATTTTTCGGTAAAGTTGTTCTGCAGAGTAAAACTGTGCACTTTTTAAATTTAATGTTTGGTGTTTCTTTAAGGCACTATTATATACGGTATATTTAAAAGCCAGACAAAGGCTGACTTCCTAGAGGCTACTTAAATTATAAAAGTGCCCCTTTCGCGCGATTGTTAATATCTGAAACCTTAATTTTTTTTCAAACTTTTGTTCCTATTGTTAGTCTAATTGTTATCTTTATGTTATTTACGTGCAGTTATTTGTATTATGATAATATTTTATAATGTATATTATAGAGGAAAATGTAATGATGAAGAAAATCCATTCCTTTTAAAGTGGTCGATTCAAGAAAAGGCTTGGTTATCCTCGCCTTCAAACGAAGTTACTTAAGCACGAAGTAAGTTTTTAATAATTTATTTGTTCTGATAATATGGTTTATAATAGCTGATAGAAAGAAAATCATTAGCTGAGCAGAAGATATTTGCTAAACTTTCCTGTCTGTCCAAAGCACTTCCATTTCGCTGAAAAATCCCCATAATAATAAAAGTTTCAATGAACCTGATCTAGATTCTGGTAACATGAATGTGTAAGTTAAAGCTTTCGCGCCCTCTGGCGTCGAGAAACCTCGTAATAGGATCGCTATTGGGTGGAAGACCTTATTGGATCTAGTATGTGCGTATGCGATGTACTCAAATCGAATGTATCGGGGTCAATTTTCGTTAAGATTCGCTAAGATTGCGAAAACAGAATGATTGTGCCGCGAAGAGGGGAACCTTTGGACGCTGCAAATTACAAAATAATTGGCTCGCTTATTGAATTTCACCGAAAGTAGCTCACTATCATAATCTGCCTAAGCAATGTCATAGGCAACATTATATCATTAGTGGTTACTACATAAATGCAAGACATAATTACGTTATTTTTACATCTCTACATATTGTTGCGTGCGTACGGGCTCGTTTGAATTAAATGCACAAGTCCGATGAAAAATGGACAAAATTTTATTATTATCACAATAAAAATGCTTAAATTCCCTCAGATATTCTTTCAGTATTACAATATCTCACAGTAGCTATCTTTCAACTACTCAAAAGTTCAACAAAAGTTAATTCAAAACAGGTAAAACAAAGCTAATCTCAGAATTCGCTACAATCAACAAGAGCAGTTTTCTAAACAAACTCTTAAAACAACAATAAGCTAACTAAAATCACTGACTAACTGAATTGAGAGGTTTTCCTCCTTTTTATAAGATTTTTAAATCGCGTGCGAGAACTTTCTGGAACTTTCTCGAAATCAAAAAGAGATATTTATTAAATGTTAAAAAGCACGCGCTCTTGTATTTTCAATTTTCCGGCTTAGCTTTCTTTTAATATTCGTCCCGCGCTGCAATGCACGGGGATTAAAACAATTTAATTTATAATTCAACTAACATTAGCTATTTAAATACCAAATCCATAACACATAATAAAGGAAACAGTCTGTGTGTCTTTCGTTCGTGCTGCGCGTAAGCTAATAGACCCAGGCATACGAAATTTGGTATATCGGTGCATCTAGACAAGAGCCAATGCCCCTCGAAGCGATTTTTCAAAATTCGAACCAGATTTTTAGTCCAAAAAGGCTTTGAATCCCTGAAGAACTATTGTTTTCTTTTTGCGATTTTGCGTTGAATCACTATAAACGGCGAATCACTTTTCAAACTGTTGCCACCATATGTTAAAGTCATGTATTATATTTGAAGAAATTAAATAAGGAAAAATCTGCATAAATGTGATAAAACAACAGTACACAAAGCCATCGAATTTTGAATGACGTAATCCTCCTACGAATATGGGCATGTGGAGGACCAAATTTGGAATTTGTCTTATGATCAATTTCATATTTTGTAAAACTTTAACGAATTTTTGAGTAACAATCTAAACGATTTAAAAGCGAGCAATGGCAACATTCTACGGGGGACGGGAACCTTTTATCTCTTGCGCGCGGAACTGTGTATCGAAAATTCTAAAGATAGGCTCATTTTAAAATTACGAGTGTGTGTGTGTGTGTGATTATGGCAAAGCTTCGAGGGCTATCTGCCTAAGGGAAGGGATGCCTTCGTGGAGGACTTTCAAAGGGAAACTGGCTCGTATACACGTTATCATTTTAAAATTATTTTGCAACTTTGCTATTGAGCTGAATTTTATGGTTTAAACATGATATTTAATAAATAAAGATGACACACAAAACGTTAAAAAGACTCCCCTTTGGACGTAATTTTAAATTTGAAACCTTTCAGATTCTTTTTATTTATTTCGTCTTTTCGATTTTATCACATCATTTTAATAGTTTCGCTCTTTTAGAAACGTGGTTTTGGCAACAGTTTTTCATTTAATTGTATACTAGACTGCTGACTGTTGCCACTTGGAAAAAATGAAGGCGATAATTCTGTGTAGTTTTTAAATTTAATGTTTCTCTTGGATGCTGATATATCCACTGTGGTCATTGTTGCTGATATCAGTACTGTTGCCACTTGGGAAAATGAGAGCGAAAATTAGTGTTTAAAGAATTTTTAATTAATATCTCTGACTTTTAACTATTTTTTAGGGGGGGGGAGTGGACGTCGACCTTTTTCACGATGTTTATGTTTTAATTATTATGTTTAATATAATTAATTATGTTTAATATATTTAATTATGTTTAGTATAATTTTAATCATATAAAAAGTTCTGTATGATTTTTTTTAGAAAACAAATTTCTTAAATTTAAAATTCAAATTTCAAGTTAACAAATTTCTTAACTTTAAATTTGAATTCTTAAGATTTTGCAACGGGAAAATGGTTAATGTATTTATTAGGATGATTAATATTCGTATTAAGTAATATTGCTTATTTCATTGAAATTTTTTATACATCTGATATTTTTATTGATTTAAAAAAAATTGCCCAGAAGGACTATAAATATCGTTTTGGCATTTTGCGTTGGTTCACTATAAATGTAGGTCTACTTTTTCATATTGTTGCCACCCAATATTAGAGCCCTGTATTATATTTAAAGAAATTAAATACTGAAGAATCTGCATTAATGTATGGATGTTTCTCACATTGTGATAAAACAACTGGACGCCCAAATTTGGAAGTTGTTTTATTACCTGGTTTATATTTTGTAAAACTTTAGTGTTTTTGATTAACAAATTCCACGATTACAAGGCGAGCAATGGCAACACTGTACGAGGGAAAAAAATAGCATTTTTATCTCTAGAGCGTGAGACTGTGCATCGGAAGTTCGAAAGATATGCTGATTTAAAAATTATTTTGCGATATTATTGTTGAAGTTAATTTTGTGGTTTAAGTGCGTAGAACATGATATGTAATAAATAAAGGTAACACACAAAACGTTAAAAAAACGCCCCTTTGGCCATAACTTAAAAGCTGAAACTTTTTAGGTATTTATATTTTATTGTATAATGTTTTATTATAATTTTTCAAATTTTTGAAAGTTTTTGTGTGTTATTATTTGCTTATCTTGTATTGCACAATCTTCTCCTCTACTAGCGAGGAATGTAACTGAGAGTTCTATTGTTCTTCTTAATTGTTTGATTTTTAAATCCATTGGCAAGCACTGATATTTGTTAGTCTCAGGAAGTTTCAAGTGATAGTTTTTTGTTAATGGACATTTGAAGATGCAAGGGTTGCCCCTTTCCCCCCACATACATAACTTTTATTTTCAGCACATCACCTCTTTTAATGTGTGAAATATGATGAAAAAAAAGTAAACGATTTTCGTGACTCGAGAAGAAGATCTCATTTGCTCTTGGCTTAGAATCGAATCAGCCTAGAGCACTTCGTGCGTAACACACGGTCAATTGGTAATATTCAATCAATTTTTCGAAATGTTATAGAAACAGGTTACATAAAAATAGAACAAAAAGGACCGTAAATTACACGTTACACAGATAAAATAACAGTCATCGATTCCAAAGCGAAGAGTTCGTCGGAAAATTTTGAACTATATCAAAGGGTCACTGTTTACATCAACTTTTTGTCTGTAACAAATATTTTTAATGAAATGACCACGAAATATAGGTCTTGTTCAATATACGCGAATATGTTGCTATGGCAGCAAAATTTAGGGAAGTGGGAGGACGTTGTGAATGCAGTCTTCAAATAAGCTTTGATCTAAATAAAAACGTTACTAGGCGGCCAGCAAACGATAATTTTCTACAAGTCTACGTCATAACGCTTTTATCTGACTAAAAGTAGAGGTTGTAGACACATTAGGTAATTTCGAAGCAAGACAGATGAAAACGGAGCAACGCCTTCGCCGGGAATCCAACCACGGACCTCTGGAATACGCGCCCAGCGTGCAGACCGCCACACTAGGAAGGCGGGAGAAATACTTTGTATACTCTCCATTTTAAAGGGCGGGTGGGATTTTAAATGACCCTATCGCTAAATCCTGAGTGTGGAGACACATCCACGCTTTTATTTCGGGCGCCACTGTAGAGACATTAGGTTATTTCGAAGCAGGAGAGATGAAAAATCAACAACGTGTTCGCCGGGAACAGCTAAGCGAATAATCGCTTAAGTTCATAAATAGAAACATATACTCAAGAAGGCTTACTCTTTATTGCTCAAGCTAAAGGTGTGCAGACGGTCCCTTCCTCAGGACGTACAGCAAAGCTTCCCCCTGGGCTTGAACTCAAAAGTATAACAAATAAGAATTTAGCTAAAGACTAGCTAAGAGATTTAGTCGAAGCTAACACAAATCTCAACTAGTTGCCACCTAAATATCGAATTAGCTACCGAAGCTATCAAGGGCGCGTAATACGGCCGAGAGTAGTAACAGATTAGAGCAGTGTCTCCCAACGTGTTTTTATTAATAATTTGACTTCAGAGTTTAAGGGGACAAATAACATTCAAATTTCCAAATTTTCTTCAAAATCGAAATTTTCCGAAATTTCACTTCTTATCCCCCCCAAAAAAAGAATAATAAGTGATGTATACGTAAAAACGTTTTTAAATTACGGGGCATTTTAAATATATTGTTACAGATTTGCCATTTAAATAGCTAATGTTGGTAGAATTATAAATTACACTCATGTCCATAAATTAAGGATAATTCGGAGTCACGCGGAAATCGAACTCTAAAATAAATATATCACCTGTAAAATCACTACTCACATCTTCAAGAATCATATGCAAATTTCGGGAAGTAACCAGATGACACCGATGGTACGTCAAAATGACGAGAGTGTAAGAGAGTGATATATAAGGAATACAGGCAAAGAAGTAAAATTGTTCGCAGACGCTTTATAAGCAGTTTAGTGCAATAACCGAATAGTTATGACACAAATGACGCATTTGGATGATTTTTTACGCGGTAGAATTATCGGCCGTCTGGAAGGTGGGCGTACCCAACTGGAAGTTTCAGACGAACTTGAAATTGCCCAGAGTGTCATCTCCAGCCTTTGGCAACGATTCCAAGATGATGGTAATGTGAGTAGACGTTACAGCACAGGTCGCCCCAGAGTTACAACGCCGAATGAGGACCGGTATTTGGTAGTTACTGCCAAAAGAAACAGGCGGAGCACAGCCTCAGACCTGTCTCGTCAGCTATCTTCAGCCATTGGTACGACAATTTCAAGGCAGACCGTGTACAGACGCTTAGGGCAGATTGGTCTATATGCTCGTAGACCTGTCAGATGCGTTCCACTTGTTGCAACTCACTGTCGCCTGCGGTTAGCCTGGAGTAAAGAGCATGCATTGTGCACACCGCAACAGTGGGCTTGTGTGATGTTTTCTGACGAGTTCAGGTTTAGCTTGCAGTCTGATTCTCGCCGGACATTCATATGGAGAGCTTCAGGTACCCGTTACCACCCAGAAAACATCATTGAACGACACCGTTACCGTGGTGCAGGAGTGCTCGTTACGTTTAGAGAGCCTCGTAGTTAGTCACTTGTTAGTATTCTTTTTTTTTAGTTTCTTATTTTTATTTCACCGCCGGGTCGGCGTAGTTTGTGAGCGTCAAGAGCACGCATCTGTAATTTCTAAAGTTGAATAAAAAGAGATTTAAACCCTTCTCAAGACTTTGTATACTTTCCAGTTCATAGCAATCACCACTATTTTTGCGTGCAGGTTGGAAGCGCGCAACATTACATTGGCGCCCGAGCACTTGTCGAACTGAAATGGCCGAAAATTGGATGGAAGCTGCTGGAAAAAAACAAGAAATGGCAAGCCAATTGGAAGGATTTGGATACCTGGTCCAGACGATGAGAGCGTCAATCAAGCCAAACGTAAATTTCGACGGAAAAAATTCGGTTGCGATATTTCTAGAAAGCCTCGAAAATCACTTCCAGCTCTACCCTGTGCCTGAAAGACAAAAAGTTGCCATCGCCACATCTGCACTAAGAGGACAGGCCGCGCTATGGTGGAAGAATATAGGCAAATTTTTATTAGGGGAATTCGGAGGCCAAACATATACATTTGAAAATTTCAAAAAATCGTTATTAAAGGCCTTCCCCATAGTAAAAGATCGAGCAAGGCTAGAAGCCGAACTATATATTTTTTATCAACGGAATATAGAAGAGTTGACGGACTTTATTCTGCGAAAAATTAAGCTGACGGATATGCTGTATGGGAAGAAACCCGACGCGGAGGTTATTGAAATAATCTTACGAAGATTGCTACCTGCGGTTCAAGATTACTTTGAAATTAGAAACCCAAGCACATTGCAGGAGCTCTTCGAATTGGCGGTCAAGTTCCAAAATCGCAGAATAGCGGAAAAAGCTAGAGGGGCATCGTATTCTCAAACTATCCGAAGGCAATCTTCAAATGAGCAGACCAGAAATGCAAACCGCTCTTATGGGGGAAAGAGCTATCAAGCTAAATCATCGAAGCTCGAAGGTCAAGGCCCAAAAAGGAAATTTGAAAACAACCGTCCGCGTACCCAGAAGGCAGAAGTTGAAAGGAAAGTTTTAAACGAATAGAGGGGCCTGTGAAAGCGATTGTCCAGACCCCGGAAGTTTTGAAAAAACCCTGAAAAAGATACTTAAATACGGTCATCGTAAAAAATTCGCAATTACCAATTATACAAGTTTTGGTTGGCGATGTACCAGTAGAAGCCCTCATCGATACAGGAGCAGAAGGTAATTTTATGAGTGATATTTTTTTTTAAGAAGAACTTTAATAGGTTACGATTATTTAAAAATAAAAACACAGAAATCATAACAGCGCAAGGACGAACTTGTCAATGTATCGGAAAACTATCTTTAAAGATACAGATTCAAAATGAAAGCCCATAAGTATTAATTTTTGTAGTAAAAAATTTGCAAAGTCCACTTATTTTAGGTATGGAGTTTTTAAAAGCCGCGAAGGCCAAACTGAATTTTCATGAAAGTTCTATCGTGCTGGAGATGGATCGGAGGGTGGTGGAACCAGTGGAACAACCACAAGTCGACCTCAGCCATTTGAATGACGATGAAAGCCAAGCCATCCAGCAAGTGGTGAATACTTTTTCAAACTTGTTTTCAGAACGACCTGGTAGTTGTCAAATAGTTACGCATGAGATACAGTTAACTGCCGACAAACCTTGTAGGACTGAACCTTATCGCTATGATAAACAGAAAGAGCAAATCATAGAAGAACATATTCAGTAAATGTTAAAGAACCAAATAATAACGCCCATAAATAGTGAGTAAGCTATTCCAGTCGTACTATGTAGGAAAAACAACGAGATTCCTCCTTCGGATAAAAGGGCTTGGAGGTTTGCTATCGATTACAGGAAACTTAATAGTGTTACTAAATTCCCAGTTTACCCTTCGCCGGTTATAGAGGAAATTATTAGAAAGATTAAATCTACAAGATACATGACTTCGTTGGACTTAACGTCTGGCTACTATCAAATAGCTGTGAGACCCGAAGACATACATAAAACCGCGTTTATAACAAAATCGGGCACTTATGCATTTTTACGCATGCCCTTTGGGTTGTATGGGGCCCCGTCAACATTCCAGAGAGCTATGGACATTGTTCTAAAGCCTGTCCTAGGAAAATCGACTTTAATCTATCTAGATGATATAATTATAACGAGTAGTACGTTGGAACAACATATTAAAGACCTAGAAGAAGTTTTTAAATTATTAAAAGAGGCCGGTCTTACAATTAACGCTTCAAAATGCAAGTTCGCAACTAAAGAACTTAAATATCTGGGTTATAAAATTTCGCAAAAGGGTATAGAAACTCAAGATTCAAAAATAAAAGCCATCAAGAATTTCCCACCTCCCAACACCGCCAAGAAACTTTCTTCTTTCCTTGGGTTATGTTCTTATTATCCGTCATTCATAAAAGATTTTGCTAATATTGTTGAACCCTTTTTAGTAATTAAAAGAAAGAAAAGTAAATTCACGGGGACAGCAGAAGCAAATACCGCATTTGAAAGGTTAAAAGAAGCGCTCATCAATGCCCCTGTTTTGAAATTCCCGAAGGGGGACGAAAACCTGGAAATTGCAGCAGATGCGTCGGACTATGCTGTGGGTGCGGTTCTCATGCAAAATGGCCATCCTTTGGCATTTTTTAGTAAAACGTTGAACCCTACACAAAGGAATTATACAGCTATAGAGACAGAAACATTAGCCGTATTAATGGCTGTACACAAATTTCGAGTTTATTTCGGCAAAGCGCCAGTAACAGTCTTTTCGGATCATGCGGCTGTTAGTAGACTTTACTCGGGGAAAAACCGAACGCCCAGTTTAATAAGATGGGCTTTGAAACTCCAAGAATATAATATCACAATAAAATATAAACCGGGTAAGGAAAACAATGTAGCTGACGCACTTTCTCGTATAAAACTGGACGATGAAGGAAATGAACTTAAATGCGCTGTGTTGACTTCAAAAATTTTAGATTCTAGAGAAACAATTATTGCTGAATTGAAAGCTGATCCTGAATTTGGAAGTATCTATGCATATTTGGAAGACCCCGAAAACTTTGAGCACACAGATATCGATGCGATAAGAAATAGAGCAGAAAACTATGAAATAATAGATAATTTATTATTTTATACGAAAACGACAAACGAAAATCTCGAGTACAAACCAGTCATCCCAGCCTCGCTTCGATTAAGCATTTTGAAGGAATTACACGACGCGAAAACAGCGGGTCATTTAGGGGTCAGAAAGACTTTAAAAAGGGTACGCGAGGCGGTATATTTCCCGCAAATATACAAAATAGTAACTGCGTGTGTCAGTTCCTGCAATCAATGTCAGTTAATAAATGATATTAATTACAGCCCGGCCGGGTACTTAAATAGCATTCGCGCTACATTTCCGAATGAAATTTTAGGCATAGATCTTCTTGGTCCTTTCCCCCAGAGTGAGTTAAATAAAAATCGTTTTCTTTTAGTAATTGTAGATCATTTTTCAAAATGGAGAGAAATTGTTCCACTTAAACGCGCGTCAGCCAAAACAGTCGCAGATACATTTTAAAATACGGTGCACCGATAAAAGTCATTAGCGATATTGGTAAAAAATTCGTTAGCCAAATATTTGAAAATATTTGCACTGGACTTGGCATACGCCATATCAAAATGGTTCCGTATAGACCACAGGCAAACATAGCTGAAAGAGTTAATAAAAACATTGTAAAAATAATTCGAAGTTATGTTAGCACACATCACAAGCGCTGGGATGGCTATAAATGAGTTCTTATGCATTAAGAACGGCAAATCACGATAATACGGGAAAAACTCCAGCGGAATTATTTTTAGGACGGAAGTTAATTACGCCATTCCATAAATTATTCTTTGTGCAACAAAGAGAGCAAGAATTTAGACAAAAAGATGTGCAAAAACTTATTGACCAGGCGGTTAAAAGCTCGGACACGGCAAGAAATAGACAAAAATTATATTATGATAGAAAACGCCGTGAAGCAGATTTTAAATTTGTGGATAAAGTGTTGAAGCGGAAATTTTCTTTATCAAGTGCCCCAGACAATTTTACTGCAAAGTTAGCTCCAAAATTTGAAGGCCCCTATGTAATTCAGGAAATCAAGGGAGTCGTATTGTACCTTAAGAACGAGATAGGGGAAATCTGTAAAGCAAGTCCCGACCAGGTGAAAAAATGGTATAATCAAAGTGATTTTGAAATCCTTAAAAGTTTCTTGCAGGACTCAAGTGTAAAAGAAGTAGAAGGTCCAGAAGTAACGTCACCCGCTCCACCACCCAAGAAGCAGAGAACTGAAGAGAAACCTAGCCCTGCTACAAGTCATGCGACGGTACCGAAAAGAAGATATGAAAAAGACTGCAGCATTTAAGAAATACAAGAAAGCAACGCCGCCAAGTAAAGAAGCTTTGGTAAAGAGGAAAACACCACTTACAACGTATCGCAGTAGAAATTCTGCATCAAGGAGAACGCCTCAGTGTCAGGTGCAAACAAGGTCGCCGTTCCCGAGAACGAAACGACAGCAGGAGGAACGAAAAGACCACCACCAACAGAAGAAATTCAAGCATGATTCCAGACCGGAGGACGCCAAGACCAGCCGTCCAGGGGCAAAACGGAAAAGACAGCAACCCGAGACTACCACTCCAAGAGGCCAGCATGCAGAGGGCGAAAAAGAAAAAGCAACGTGGACGACACTCGAAGGACACTAAGGAGACGACTGACGTCGATGAAATCTGTAACGTGGGAGCAGTTCTGCCAGAAGAGGATGTCGGAGTTCCAATCATCGAAAACTCAAAGATAAGTTAAAATCTTCTATAAATTTTTTTCTTTTCTTCCGAAATGTTATGCGTAAATACGAAGTTCTATGTTTTGACGGAAGTCAATTGTCTCGTTTGAGACTTAGTTTTGTTTTACTTTATTTAGCTAAGGCAAAAGTATTATTTTCTTTAAGTATAAAATCTAAGAACAAGCAGTTTCTGTTGGTCGAAACTAATTCTGTTATGTTAAAGCCAAAATTTGGCCGAAGATAAAAATAACTTCGTATTCTTGTAGTAATAAGAAATTTAGTTTCAGTGCCGCCAGCTTGGCGAAGAATGCGTAAAGTAAAAATTTACTTTTTTCTTATTCATTTTATGGTAAATTGTAAAAGTCATATGTATTAGAATTTTGTAAATATACGTAAATACTTGAAAGTTATGTAAAAGTAGAATTTAGTCTAGAAGCATAAAATTTTAGATGCTAAAAGTAAATGCTCAAAAGAAATGCATTCAAATTTAAGTATTAAACTGTAGATAAAATCATGCTTTAGAGCGAAAGCCTGCATGTCTAAAGATGAATGAGGGGGAATTTAGAATGAATGTGTTTTGTAGGGTTCTCCACCTACACTTGAATTTTAAGAATGTTAAAGTAGCCCATCGAGTTGTAGAATGTCGAGTAAGGTGTGTCTATTTGGTCGTTGAATTCTAACAAATCATTGTGGTTAGGGGAAGAGTTGCAATACTAAAACACGAATATTCCCGTTTGACACCACACATGGCGGACAGCCAGGGTAAAGTTAAATTCATGTTTGAATACTTGAATGAATGTGAATTAAGCAGTAAGTAAGGAAAATAAATCGTTCAAAAACAAAAACTTATTCAGTGTCAAGAAAGTGTAAATTATAATGTATTTAGAAAGATACTGATACTTATTCCTTCCAGATGCTGGAAGGAAGAGAACAGATTGATTGCTGAACTCCAGGAAAGGTTGCTGTAAGAAGAGAGAGTTAAATAAGTATTTACAGAAATTTATTCTACCTTTTGTGAAAAAACAGTTTTTTTATGTAAACGAGGCTCTTAAATTTTAGTTCAGAATTGTGGAAACTTTTCAACAGGTCGTTTCTAGGACCTGCTTCCAAGTTTACCAAATTCTGGCAACGGCAAATGTACGGTTTATATTTATTTTAACTAAAATTTATTTTAAGTTTAAACTATCTTTCCTGTCAAGCCTTACTTTCCAGAATTACTTTTCTGGAATTGCCAATGCCAGAATGTAAATTTTAGTAGAACGCGCAAAGTATTAAAAATAGTCAGCGGAAGTATTCTGAGTTAAATAGAAGGGAAACGAGTTCGAAAGTGTGCTTTCTTGTTTCACGAGCGTGGAGGTTGCTAGTTAGAAATTGAAGAACCACGCGTTTCGGCCTGTGTGCTTGCCTCGGTAGATAGTTAAATCTTTCAACGTAATGTTCAGACGTTTGCTGAATTATCAGCGGTGTGTTAGAACGCGGTTAGGTTAGTTACGTTTAGAGAGCCTCATAGTTAGTCACTTGTTAATATTCTTTTTTTAGTTTCTTATTTTTATTTTACCGCCGGGTCGGCGTAGTTTGTGAGCGTCAAGAGCACGCGTCTGTAATTTCTAAAGTTGAATAAAAAGGGATTTAAACCCTTCTCAAGACTTTGTATACTTTCCAGTTCATAGCAGTCACCACTATTGTTGCGTGCAGGTTGGAAGCGCGCAACATTACAAGATAATTCTTCAAACGATATAAATTTATATGCATTTTGTATTATAATTTGAACGAAATGTAACGCTGTTAAGGGAACCTAAGGCTAGAGTGTCGCTATGGAACACAAATATAGTGAATTTTAAAGAGTGTATTTATTCTATATAGTGGTTTATGCGCTATCGACGAAGTAGATTTAATTCAATCTAATAAGTTTAAATGAAATGCAAGAAAAAGTGCGTATAATTTAATATTCCGTGCAAGGGAACTACTGTGAGATATTGTAATACTTAGAGATTTCTTCCTAAAACTAACATTTAAGTTTCTTTCGTGAACATTTCAATTTTGTGAATATTAAAAATTATGCATATGCTAGGGGAAGCATAAGGATTTCAATGAGAATTAGGTGGAGGACAAAAAGGGGTTGGGGAACACTGGCTTAGAGAGACGTAGCCAAAAGCAAACGCGCGCTATTCAGAAATTCTGATTCTCTCTCTCGAAGCCAGTGGAACCTCCTACTTAATTACTACTTTTTCTCACTTGCATTAAACGCGGTTCTAAAAACTCATTCTAATAAGGAATTTTAATTAGGAGAGATAAGTGAGGAGCTTAAAAATAACTATTATAAACTTAGGATAAACCTTAAAATGTTCACAAACAAACTTTACTAGTTATACCAATGATGAAAAGTTTTATAGAAGAAAACTACATCAATTTGATCAGTCACACCAGAGTACAGTGCTTAGTGACGCTGACTGCCGTGGCGACAGTTCCGGTTTCGGTTCCTCGAGAAGGCTTGGATATTTTTAAATGTGTTGTGTCTGCGTGGTATGGGGACATTCAAAATATCGACCTGAAAGGCATCTCGAGTGATTTGGTGGTAAAGAAAAGAGCTTTTCCTCAAAATTGGGGGTGAAACTGTACAGTTAGTGCGATGGGTCTGCCTCTACGACTAGTGGTAAAATTTTGGTCTCCCACCTTCTTCTACCTGTACACTGCTGGAAAAAAGGGGACAGTTCTATTCCCCCCTTCTACTGGGCCGATTGACGAAATTCAAATTTCCTTTTTCATGTCTCGAAAACGCAACTTAAGATATATATTAGATTTGTATATAACATTGCTCTAACATGTATTTTGATACGAAATCGAACTTTTCTGGAATAACATACCAATTTTTTTCCATATTTCATTTCTACGACTCAAATTATGCCTAGACATTAAATTCTGTAATTTTTGGTGAGAAATTTATGGAGAAATTTAAAAATTTATCTTGGCACATTTTGTTTCAGTTTGCGCCAAGAATAATTCACTTGGCGGACTTGTTAATTTATAGCAACCTATTTTCCTTTCCTTTTTTTCATTGTACATGACAGGGAAAAAAGTCATTTTTTATTATTTTCAAGTAATTTTAACAAAGTGCGTAAATCACATTTGTCGTTATTATCGCTTATAACAAATATGCCAAGTTTCAAAACACGCCAATGTTCAAATTCACGTATATCTTAGGAAAGTTTGAGTTAAAAAACTCTTAATTTTTTACAGAGATGCTTAGAATTGTATCTACTTTAAGATGGTGGTAAATATTTTATATGTTATATTTCAAATGTTTTTTCAAAAACGTTATAAAAATTTTTTAAAAATACAAATTTTAAAAATAAATCATAAGAAATGGGATAATTTTAACTGGAATGAACCTAAATTTCGAAATGTGAATGGAAGAATCTAATAAGTTTAATAAAAAAAAGAGATAATTATAAAGATGTACCAAATTCAATTAACATGCAGGAGGTAAATTTTTGAGAGCTAATTTTTTAAAAAACTACTCTTGCGATTTTTACAATACTTGGCATTTTGGCATAACTTGAGTCGTAGAATTGAAATATGGAAAAACATTGGTATGTCAATTTAGAAAGAGACAGCCGCCCTGTCGGTATAGTGGTCAGGGAAGGTAAACCGCTGAGTTGGC
The DNA here is from genome assembly GCF_044657685.1 of Stegodyphus dumicola. Taxonomy (NCBI): domain Eukaryota; kingdom Metazoa; phylum Arthropoda; class Arachnida; order Araneae; family Eresidae; genus Stegodyphus; species Stegodyphus dumicola. The sequence continues at coordinate 519,295 of NC_140769.1, read as the reverse complement.
TTCCGACCCAGGTATAGATATATGCATGCAGAATTGGTTACCAACTCGGCGGGAGTCAACCACTAGCTACCAGGCCGCAGCCCTGGGCATAAAATGCAAAAAAGAGATATACATATGCATACAAGGCACTTGAGTACAACAATGTACAAAGAAATATATACATGTGCATACAAGGCACTTGAAGAAGAATACAATCAAAATATATGTATATACATATAAATACAAACTCATATACAGATATATACAAACTTACCTACATAGATATTCCGAAACAAATAGAAGTATACATACTCTCATATTGATATATACACCCATACATATACGTTATCATGATAGTTAAAGTTTACAAGAAGCATGACATTGAGGTACGCGTGATCCTTAGTAAAAATTAGGTACCATAAATAAAAGATGTAAACATGTATAGATACAGTACAACATTCAGGTACACTACAAACTTTGTGTATGAAAACCTGGCATAGCATAAATACAAAATTACATATTGAACATACATACTCTGTTGCTGACACATTGAACTAGCTTATATATTTCTAACGCGCATACTGCTAGGCTTTGCAGAGCAATTATTCTGTTTTCAGGTTAATAAATGTTCCATTTCAAGAAGAGTTAATGCCATACTGAAGGTGCGATGTCTATTTCTAAGAGAACTGTGCTTAGAAATGGCATTGTTAGAACCTAATGTGTGTTAGATACGACTCAAGTATGTACTATATGGCTACTATCTTCCAGCGTCAGAAGAGTAATTGCTAGTAGTGGTCAGGGAAGCTGACTGCGATGCCGAAGGGCCTGGGTTCGAATCCAAGGGAAGGCATGGTTGTAACTGTCCGTCCCTTCATAGGAAAGGCGATGGTGGCCCACCTATTAGGTGCCTCCATAATAAAGAGACCACCACATCCGGCCTTGTGTAGATTAATGGACTGGGTTACATTTGTAATTGTTCATAATCTGCCATTGGGGGAAAAAATTAGAAAAAGACCGGTTTTGAGCCAAAATACCTATATTAGAAGGGCGCTATATAAAAATCTAATACATATCCTAAGTCGCGCTTTCGAGACATGGAAAACGCAAGTTGAATTTTGTCAATCGACCCAGTAGGACGGAAGATAACACAGCTGTCCTCCGCCCCCCCTTTTTTTTTTTTGGCTCAATGTACCTGTACTTGTACCTTTATGCATGCCTATGACTATTGCCTGAAATATAAACTCGACCCCGACGTCCCGGCATTTTGATGACTATTGAATTATTTGTTGTGTAAAATGAATTTCATGAAGGTGCGGCCACCCTCATGTCTTGATGAGCAATGTTTAACTTACAAAACGTTCAAACAACTTTATGCAAGTCGGCGACTATTCACTTAGATTCTCAAAAGCACTTCTGGGAATCTTAATGGATTGGGCTGGAGGACGATTTGGTCCTCGTTGTTAATGAGAACCTTATAATTAATATAGGTCACCTCGATCATACCAAGCTTGTTAATAAATAAGAAACATACAAAAATAAAATGAAAAAAAAATGTGAAAGGTTTAAGATTTTAAATTACGTTCAAAGGGGCGGTTTTTTTTTCAACATTTTGTTTATTACTTTTATTTTTTAAATATCAAGTTCTTCGCACTTAAACCATAAAATTCAGTTCAAGAGCAATATCGCAAAATAGTTTTAAATTGAGCATATTTTTAGAATTTCCGATACAGAGACTTATGCGCTGGAGATAAAAATGTCTGTTTCTGTACAACGTTGCCATTGCTCGCTTTAAAAATCCTTGATCTGTCGCTTTAAAAATGTTTGCCCAGTAGCGGCCGAGCGGTAAAGTCGCTGAACACTGGTAGCTCGGTCCGAGGTTCGAATCCCGCGAACGGGCTGGCTGCATGGGCGTTTTCGTGGTTTTCCCCATGTGTAACGTGTATACGAGCCAGTTTCCCTTAGAAAGTCCTCCACGAAGGCATCCCTCTCCTTAGGCAGATAGCCCCCGAGGCTTTGCCATAATCACACTCATTCACTTTAAAATCTTGATAGTCTGTTAATCAAAAATTCGTTAAAGTTTTATAAAATATGAAATCGATAATAAAACAGCTTTCAAATGGGGGCTTCCAGATGCCCATATTCGCAGTAGGATGACGTCATTCAAAATTGGATGGCTCTACCTAGAGCCATCCAGTTTTGAATTGCTTTATCACAGTGCGAGAAATATACGTACATTTATGCAGATTTTTCATTATTTAATTTCTTCAAATGCAGGACTCTAGCATTGGGTGGCAACAGTTTGAAAAGTGAAACTGACATTTATAGTGAACCATCGCAAAACGAAAACAATAGTTCTTCAGGGACAAAGCCTCTTTGGACTAACAAGACAAATTGGCGAGTAGGAGCACTTCTGAGGACAAAGCATCAGATTTAAATATTTTTCTGGTAAACTTCAGTGTTGATGGAGGTTGCATTCTTTTATGATAAATACTGAATTTCATAAGTGTGCGGGCACTTTCATGTATGAATGCTGAGGCACCTTTGTACCTTCGCGGGCAATGATGAACTTGTCTAAATGTCCGGCACACTTACGTAAATTGGCCGCGGGGGTCAAACAACCACCTATCCGCCACCGCAAGGATACTGAGAATATTTCCCATTATCTCTAAAAGGAACATTCACTCTAATTATCATTAACCTCGAGAAACGGAATAAGTAGCACTGAGTGTTGATTCGCTTTCTCAGACATAGACGAAAGAATAAGGATTTCCTTGTCACGAATTGCTGTATAATGTTGAATGATACGTTGGAATTGTTAACTTCCATATGAAACGATTCATTTACCTTTTAAGACTCGCCGGACATTTGAAAATGATTTGCTTTTTATTAGGGCAAGAAGTGCTATTAGTCCTGAAATTCACTTTTCGCAAATATCGCTTTTATGCAATTTTCAAATTGTTGTCACCACAAGCATTCGCCTCGTATTTATTTCTAACTAGCAGCTTCGCTACCAGCTTTCGTCTGGCTTTTAAATGTACTGGAAAAATGGCTGAAGGGAACACCAAACGTTAAATTTAAAAACTGCGTAGAATTTTACTCTGCAGAACAACTTCATAAAAAAAAAGTTATTACGTATAACAAAATTACAATGAAATAAGCAATATTCCTTAATACAAATATTAATAATCCTAATGAATAAATTAACCAACTTCCCGTTGCAAAATCTTAAGAACTCAAATGGTGTAAAGGAGGTTAAGAACTTTGTTTCCTAAAACAAATCACTCAAAACTTTTAAATATCTTAAAAACAGTGAAATGAGCAATAAGTAACATAAAAGAATACAAAAAACAAAAATTCTTAAAAGCAAAGTAAAATTAATGATATTTTATCTTAAAATTTCAAGAGCAAAAAATTACAATGAAATAAGCTATATCCCTTAATAGAAATATTAATTATTCTAATAAAAAATTAACCAACTTTCCGTTGAAGAAAAAAAAAAAATCATGCAAAACTTTTCAATATCATACAAACAGTGAAATAAGCAAAAAATAACATGAAAGAAACTCAAAAAACAAAAAATTCCGCGCACAATTTTACTCTGCGGAACAATTATATAAAAAAAAATCAATAAAAATGTATTATATATATAAAAAAATGACAATGAAATATGCTAGTATCTTAAAAACAGTGACATAAGAAATACGATGAAAGTTTAACGTGTCCGAAAAATCAAAGAAAAATAAACTGTACATTTTTAAAAATAAACGTTTTTAGAAAAACTCCTGTTGAAAAGGTGTTAAGCTCCCTTTGTTAAATAAATTCGTATTGAATCGATTTATTGAAACAAGAAATTCATTTTAAGTTCGTAAAATAGCTAAGTGCCTACGTTTCATGACGATGTGAAAATGGAGTGTGTAGAGTAAAAGCTTGCTTTCCTTATAGCCCATTATGTCTCAAAATGACGCGATTTCGTCACAAAACATAAAATTAAAAAAATTCTAATTCGAATTTCGAAAAAATCGCTTCGAGGTGCACTGGCTCTTGTCTAGATGCACCTATGTACCCAATTTCGTAGCCGTGGGTTTATTAGCTTACGCACAAAGAGCGAACGAAAGACACACACACAGACAGACTCTTTCTTTTATTATATGTGGAGATTTCATATTTTGTAATACTTCAACGAATTTTTGGTTAAGAAACTAAACGGGAACACTGCACGAAAAAAAAAAAAATTATCTCCAGCGCGCGAGATTCTGCATCGGAAATTCTAAAGATATGCTCCTTTTAAAATTAATTTGCGATATTGCTGTTGAATTGAATTTTATAGTTTGAGTGCGTAGAACATGATATTTAATAAACAAAGGTAACACACAAAACGTTAAACGTAATTTAAAATCTGAACTTTGGAACGTAATTTAAAATCTGAAAACTTTCAGATTTTTTTCCCTTTTTTTTTTTTTTTTTTTTATTTATTTCTTACTAGCGGAAGAACGCGATGCTAGTCAAACTAGATTAAGAGTAGTGCATCTAAGAGAAAGGTATCACTGTAATTCTTGTCTAATGACGATGCAAAAGAAAAACGATTTATAGTCATACATTTTCAGTCTGATACAATATGAAGCCCATATAAAAAATTTCGATAGGAAAATAAATCTCCTGCTCTCTCATTATATCAAGAACAATGGCACGCAATTTTTAATTTTTTCGTCTTTCTAATCAAATGGTCGTAAATCCTCATTCAATATTTCACCTATATTCAAATTCAGTAGATTGAATGTGGCACGAAATGAATCATATTTGAGCAGAAATTAATAACGCGAACAAACAGACACACAGACAGACATTCTTCTTACAAATTTTTGATTAACGAACTCTACGGTTCGAAAGCGAGCAATCCTAGCTAGGGCTCTGGCGTGTGAATCCTTTACAGTAAACAAACGAGTTATAGTCTATAGCTTAAATGACAGTCGAGGATTAGCAACCTACTTTGATTGACACTTATGAAAGGCTTGGAAAACAAAACAACATGTTGAATTGCAGAGACCCATGTCTTTTTCTATCATGCATATTTTTGAAGGTACTCAAAACATACTGTAAATACGCCTTAAATCTGTGTAATTAATAAACGCTCTCAGACCTCCATCTCTAAAGCAAAACTCGCTGCTTTACAAAAATCCCCCTAAAGGGCTGGTGCTAGACTTTTGCATTTTTAGAATATATTTCGAAATAAAAGTATTTTTATCTCTAACGTGCTAAGCAGTTGCCACTCAGAAAATTGAAGACATCATGTGGACATCTCAGGAAATAATGTGATGTACACATCAGAATTCTTTTTTTTTTAATGTTAGGCTTTCTTTGAATTCTTAAATGTATCCGTTATTTCCATAATTTTAGCCGAAATATATATTATGGCTCTTGTTGTTGTTTGCTAACGACATGTCTTTTATAACCAAACTTGGAATTAATAGATTTTCCTATTAATTCCTTGACAGGTGTTTCGCTCGGTTCTTACCAACCAGATAGTTTCCAGTCGCCTGAAGAGAACACTCCCAACCTGAAAAAAAAAAGGAACTTACGTGGGCTAGTAGAAATTACTCTAATTATAGTCATTTATAATCAGTTCTCCAACAGCTGATTTCTTTTCTGAAAGACACTTTCGAAAGTTCAGTGCTCTGATTTTTAGATTTAGGTGAAGTGACTCTACTGTAATGCATTCTGTGGCATTTTATACACTGGTGTGCAAAAATTAAGGACGAGATGGTTTTTTCAATATAACTTTGTACAAAAGCTTTCCAAATCAACACATTTAATACCGTAAGATCTCCAATACGTAAGGACATGAGTATTGTAAGCAACACTTACTAAAAGAGAAATCAGAGGGATAAAAAGAAGCTTTATTGAAAAAGTATCATGGAGCGCAATGCGACTGAAGGCCGAAACATCCCTGTGATGGGTGTCCAGCAAGAAACATCCGGTCTTTAATAGGGGATATGATCTCCCCTGACTGCTAGGCAGGTTTCACAGCGTTTGCCCATGCTGAGAATGAGGGTGTCAATGAGTTCTTGAGGCATTGCTTCCCATTCGTCTTGCAGCGCCAATCGAAGCTCCGGAATTGTTACTGGTGGTAAGGCACGAGCTGCCAAGCGTCTGCCTAGAAAATCCCATACATGCTCGATGGAATTGAGATCCGGAGATCGTGCCGGGCAATCCATACGTTTAATATCCTCACTCTCTAAGAGCTGTTCGGCAGCTACTGTGCGTTGACATGGTGCATTGTCGTCCATGAAAAGGAACTGCGGACCCATAGCGCCTCTAGAAAGACGCACATATGGAAGAAGAATCTCGTTACAATAACGGGTCCCGTTGACTGAACCTGCGTCGAAGATGTGAAGGTCTGTACGACTACCAAGCATGATGCCTCCCCAAACGAGAACACCGCCACCTCCATACTTGTCCCTTTCAATGATGTTCGAGCGATGATTGCGGCTTCCCCGCTCTCTCCAGATGAGTATGCGATGAGAATCGCTACTCAGACTGAATCTGCTCTCATCTGTAAAGAGTACTCGTCCCCATTCATTGTCTCTCCAATTCCGGTGTTCTCGGGACCACAGAGAACGCCTTCTCCGATGGGCAAGCGTTAGAGGTACACACCGTACAGGGCGTCGTGCAAACAGACCACCACCGTGCAGTCTTCTGGCCGCGGTAAAACGCGATATCGGTCGTCCAGTCGCCTGTGTCATGCGTCTAGCGATTTCTCCCGCTATCTGCCGCCTGTCTCTTCTGGCCTGTGAGGCAATATACCGGTCATCTGTGGGTGTGGTTCCTCGTGGACGACCACTACTAAACCCCCGGATAGCTGTTCCTGTAGTTTGAAATTGTCTCCAAAGTCGTGAAACGACGCTGTGAGCAATTCCGGACTCTGCAGCCACACTTGTCACACTGCGGCCTTCCTCCAACTTCCCAATGACTCGACCTCGGGTAAAAGCATCCAGATGTCGTCTAACAGATTGATTATTCGCCATTTCTCGCTGAGGCAGAAACTCGGTGGGATTTTAACTGCTATACGGCGTGCAATCTCTTTGCCAGAAATACTGATCGTACACCGACAACATGCTTTATACTACTCAGACACTCCCCCATTCTACCTGCATATCTGTGCATGTGCTACCGTACATCACCTTACTTAATCTCCTGATTGGTCTTTCTGTCCGCTCTGCCTCTTCGTTCAGCTGATATGCTAATTTTTCGACTTCGTCCTTAATTTTTGCACACCAGTGTATATTGTTGCGTGCGTACGGGTTCGTTACGAAATAAATGCACAAGTCCGATGAAAAATGAACAAAATTATTATTATCACAACAAAAATGCTTAATTTCCCTCAGATATTCGTGCAGTATTACAATATCTCTCAGTAGTTATCTTTTAACTACTCAAACGTTCAAGAGAACTTAATTCAAAACAGCTAAAGAAAGTTAATCCGCGAATTCGCTACAATCAACAAGAGCCGTTTTCTAAACAAACTCTTAAAACAACAACAAACTAACGAACTAAATTAAGAGGTTTTCCTCCTTTTTATAAGATTTTAAATCGCGCGCGAGAAATTTCTGGAATTTTCTCGAAATCAAAAAGAAAGATTTATTTATTAAATGTTAAATGCATGCACTCTTGTATTTTTGGTTTTCCGGCTTAGCTTTCCTTTATTATTCGTTACGCGCTGCAATACACGAGAAATAAACAATTTAATTTATAATTTGTTATAAATATAGGAGAAGCTCAAATGAAGCTTTGATTGACTAAAATTGCACATAAAACAATTGTTACACTGTACGAACAATATTTAAACTAACAATGACTGTTGCCATTCAATGTAGTATAATTTTAGTGCTGCCAACAATATTAAATATTATACCACATTCACTCCTCCCAAAGATTATTAATAAGTTACATAGTCTGCCAGATAAGAAGGCTGACGTCTCTGCCTTTTCGGACGCAAGGATTCACTCTCATGCAAGTTATCATTTGAAGTATTTTCAAAATCCTCTTGTCTGCTAGGGCACTGTAAATCACTGCCTTGGGAATCCTCTTCTGTCGATTTTCTTACAGTTTTCGATACGGGTTCAGGAGCTTCAGTAGCCAGACTTTCGTTCTGTTGAGCAAAAGAATCTGAAAGTTGTTGGTTTTCATCCAACCCGATATCATATGAGAGTATCTCCTCTGGGTGCTAAATATCGTATTGAAACGTTGGTTTCACGACCATCTGGAAGTTTAACGCAAGCGTAATCTGGGTCAGCCTCAATGAGCTCCACTTCCTGCACAATGGGCTCATATTTGTTAGCTCGTGTATGGTTCTTCATTAATACTGTTCCGGTTGTGTTAACCACGTAGGTAAAGAACGTCCATTATATGATCTTCTAACATGGATGAACATACGTCATGTGGTGTGGCATTTGTTGCTGTACATAAGAGTGACCGAATCGAATGCAAAACAGGTTGCAGAACGCTTTCCCAACGTTCGATAGCCATGTTCTTTGATTTTAATGCCAGCTGGAGGGTTTTCCATATGATTCCATTATACCTCTCTACTTGGCCATTTCCTTGAGGATTATATGCAGTTGTGCGACTTGTTGCTATACCAAGTGAAGTTAAGAAGCACTTTAATTCACGAGACATAAATGAAGGTCCTCTATCAGAATGTATGTAGGCTGGCATCCCTAAAATTGAGAAAATATTTTTCAGGTGAGCAATAACAGTAGCAGATGACATATCAGGGCAAGGTTCTGCAAAAGAGAATCTTGAAAACTCGTCCACAATAGTAACAAGGAAACGGTTTCTGGAAGCCGTAGCCAAAGGACCTTTGAAATCTAGATTTAGTCTTTCAAAAGGTGCAGTTGCTTTAATTAAGTGGCCTTCAGATCTATAGAAACGAGGTTTTATTTCACTGCAGCATACACATGAATTAGCAGTTATTCTAATTTCGTTTAGGATTCGTTTTTTAGATCTTACCCAGTGATACATTCGAGTTATTCCGGGAGGACAAAGTTCATCATGTAGTTCCTCTAGATCTATTTGCGGTTTTATAGCTACATTTATTCTTGATAAAGTGTCTGCAATTTCATTTTTATTTCCAGGGCGATATATAGTATCAAATTTGAAACAAGCAAAATCTAACCGCCAACGCATAATTTTCTCATTTTTTATTTTACTGAAGTGCTGTTGATCAAACATAAATACCACAGATCTTTGATCGGTAAAAACTTCGAAGTGTCTTCCAATTAGATAGTGTCTCCAGTTTCGTAAAGATTCAACAATAGCATATGCTTCTTTTTCAATAGAAGAATGTTTTCGTTCGGAAGAGTTTAATGTTCTAGAGAAAAAAGCTATAGAACGACCAGCTTGACTCAGGGTTGCTCTTATTGCAAATTCAGAAGCGTAAGTTTCAACTCTGAATGGTATATTATCCTCAATTGGAGCTAAAGAAGCTTTGGATATATCTCTCTTAAGGGAACTGAAGGCTTTCTCGGCATCTTTACTAAGGGGAAAATGTCCTCTAGTCAAAAGAGGGCGAATCTTTTCAGAAAAATTGGGAATCCAATGACAGTAATGAGCAAACATTCCCAGTGCTCTCTGTAGAGATCCTACATCTTTAGGAATCGGTAAATCCATTAGCGGTTTCATTCTATCAGGATCAGGTTTTATTATATTATTAGCTATATAGTAGCCTAACAGTTTTACAGATTTCGCGGGAAAAAATTAAACAATATTAAATATTATACCACATAATTCTACTAACATTAGCTATTTAAATACCAAATCCGTAACAATACATTAAAAATCCAAATATCCGTACAGGGTGGATGATAAGAAGGTTTAAGAAACTTGTTTAATATTTTTTTCCCTCCCAGCAGGCCAAATACCGCATTTTCAAGCATAAAATTCCTCCCCCCTTTTTACTTCCTTGTACGAAGTAAAGGAAGTATTGTAATCATGAAAAACTTCGGGTATCATATTTCAACGAAAATATCCATTATGTAAGTACAGAATAAAGGACTCTTTTTGCCCAAACTAATTATAAAACTGATTTAAAATGGATTTAGAAGAGATTTTTTCTTGGCTTCTGTACGTACGTATGTATGTCGCATAACTCAAAAACTGATAGCCTGAAAACATTGACATATTGTATGTGGGACTGGTATAAAATGCAGATGCGCACCTCCTTTCTAGGTTGCAATCGGCCGCACCAAAGTATATAAATATACGCATATATTTATATATCAACTGTTACTCGGCTCAGTGATCTCAGTATCTTTATTATTATGTTTGTAAATTTTGTATTTTTTGTTTTAAAAATGATTGAATTATGTTGTTCTTATCTTCCGGTTAAGGTTTTTATGCTTATAGTAAATTTGCATGCAATATTTGTAGAATTGTCAACAATTTAAATCTTGTTTAAGTGCGGCTAAGCCTAATTTTTTTACCATAGCAGCCATATTTGTTTACATTTGAAACTTAGCAGAATAATAGACTTGTTGGCAATCTACAGAAACTAAGCTTCGCTACAACAAAGATAACGTCTTCTTTTATTATTGTGAACTAAATAAGGCTTAATTCATTCTGGATTTACCATTTGAGTTATTAAATTATCCCAAATAGGTCTCAGCATAGCGTCCACAACAAACTAATTGAAATTTTGTGTATGGGACTGCTATAACACGTAACTGTGCACCTCTCTTTTTGGTTGAAATCAGCCGTATCAAAAGTTCATAAATAAATATGCATATACTTTCTCTGTTACTCGGCTAGGTGTGCTCACTTTTTATTCTTGTATGTTGCTAGTGCATTTCTTGCTTTAAAAATGTTTGAGTCATGTGATTTTTATGTTCCGGTTAAGATTCTTATGGATTTGATTAATCTGCATGCAATCGTTGTAGAATTATTAAGAATTTAAATGTTGCTTATGTGCGCCTAAGCTTAATTTAGCATTCATATTTGTTTACATTTGAAAACAGAATATTTTCTATGCCTTCAGTGTCCTTTTGCCGAGTGAGACCAAAAGTAAACTTTCAGTTTTGTGCACCGAAAAATTTGCCTTTTTGCCCGCTGGTCGAATGGCTTGTTTTTGCGTAGAACTCCAATTTTAATTGTAAAAATCGTTTTAAAAATTATTTTAATTGTTCTTATGTTTTATTTTATTTATTTATTTATTTATTTATTTTTTTGTATTTTACAATTTTTACTGAAGGTATTTTGAGGTGTTATGTATTTTTGCCATGTCGCAAAGTGAGAACTGAATTAATTGAACGAGAGATATGTCTCGCATGAAATTTGAGGAAATAAGTTTATAATGAAATGTAGAAAAGAAAGGCGTATAATTTAATACTCCGTACAAGGAAATCACGTGGTGTACACATCCGATGTCTTGATAAATATTTAATTAGTGGAATTTAAAATTTATTTAATATATTTTGTATTTTGATGATAAAAATGTTAATTTTATTTAAGAAAAATATTAACTGTCTTCATATTGCAAATTCGGCTAGCATACCATTTGAGTTTGAGATCACTAGTAGTAAGCCCCGATTCTTATATATGTTACCGCCAGAGTTTAAAATCCGGCATTCTATAGAATGCCTAACTACTTACCAGAAGCTTAATAAATGATGTAAAAAGGCCAAAATGACTACTGAGAACGAACCATGGGATTACTAGTCGTTTAATTGCTAGGATGTGATGTTTGTGAAAACAAAAGTACATTCATTTACTCTGTTAAAGAAAGCGTCGGTACTATACAGTATTACGTCACGGACGCTGAGTTATTTTCCGTATTTCATGAAAACTCATTTGAACACTGGACACGGACGTGACAGAAAATATTGAAAGAATGTTCAACAAAATACAAAAACGGTACACGCAATAATATTGAACTGTACAACTGCCCTTGTTAGCCCTGCCAGAAAAACAAAAAGGTATTAAAAAGGCCATTGCTGTGAAACTTACGATTGTTTCTGAATATAATTTCCGTTGTCAGGTTGATCTTACCGATTCCGTAATACGTAAAACCTCAAAATATCTATATTAAAATTTGGAAAATTTAGAAAAACTCAAAACATAAATACAGTTAAACCAATTTAAGGAACAACTTTTGCAATTAAAATTAGAATTTCTAAGCAACAACAAGCAATTGGACCAGCGGGCAAAAAGGCAGATTTTTCCGTGGAAAGAACTGAAAGTTTACTTTTGGTCTCACTCAGCAAAAAGATACCGAAGGCGTTGAGACTGGCTTAATTTGTTGTGGACGCTACGCTGAGTCTTATATGAGATAATTTAATAACTTAAATGATTATATGGGATAATTTAATAATTTAAATGGTAATTCCAGAATATATTAAGCATTATTTAATTCGTAATAATAAAAAAAGGCGTTATCTTTGTTGTTGCCAAGCTTAGTTTCTGTAGATTTTTAACAAATCCACTTTTCTGCGAAGTTTCAAATGCAAATAAACATGGCTGTCATGGTAATCAAAAATTAGGCTTAGCAGCACTTAAAAATACCTTTAAATTGTTGATAATTCCACAATTAATTGCAGGCAGGTTCACTAAAGGCATGTATATGATAAAATTGATCTACGAAATTCTTGAGTTTTCATTCTTCTTATCGAACACTCCCCGTTCCTCTCATCATCATCTGCATAGAAAAGGGTCAAACAAGGAATCTTTTTCTCCCCCGAGGCGTGCCAATCTTCTTTTACCAAATGATGCTCTTCTCCAAGAGCGGCCTACATACAAATTCATTTTCCCGTCCAGCTTGAGGAAGATATTGCCAACGCAAGGTCGATAATGTTCTTTTTTTTTCTCTTTATCTTCCTCAACGAAATGAGAGCTTTATTTTTTGAAATTATATCGCCGAATTATTTCTGGGTTACGTCGTAGCTCGAAGAGATTTTTCTACTGTAATGACCCTTAACTTTCGTTGTTTCCTTTTCTATGTAGATCTTGCTTAGCATTTTATGACCATCGATAGCTTCGTAACCCGGAGTCAGAAATAGTGTTTCAGCGGGTGCGAGGTCACAATTCCTAACTGCCCGAATTTTAAACGCCGTTAACGCCTGCAAATATCAGCCTGAAGATCCCTGATATTTGCAGAACGTTGCTCCTTTTGTAAGGATTTTAAGTTTTACTAACGTTTATTAGTCTAAAGGTGCTTTGTCCCTGAAGGACTATTGTTTTCATTTTGCGATTTTGCGTTGGTTCACTATAAATGTCTGTAAACAACGGTACACAGAGCCGTCGAATTTTGAATGACGTCATCCTCGTACGAATATGGACAGGTGGAAGCCCAAATTTGAAAGTTGGCATTTGTTTTATTATCAATTTCATATTTTGAAAACCTTTAACGAATTTTTGATTAACAAACTCAAGGATTTCAAAGCGAGCCTTGGCAACGTTGTACAGAATAAACACTTTTATCTCCAGCGCGCGAGTCTCTGTATCGGAAATTCTAAAGATATGCTCATTTTAAAACTTTTTTGGGATATTGCGGTTGAACTGAATTTTAATGGCGAAGAACGTGATATTTAATAAGTAAAGGTAACAGACAAAATAATAAAAAACGCCCCTTTGGACGTAATTTAAAATAAAACTTTACTGTCCTCTCTAACCTCTTATTTTCCACTTCCTGCCAGAATAAACGCGGTTATTTGGTTACGCTGTAGAGACATTAGGATTTTTTTGGAAGCAGGACTGATGAAAAATATGCAACATTTCGCCGGGAATCGAACCACGGACATCTTGAATACGCGCCCAGCGTGCAGACCAGCACACCACGAAGGCATGCCAAGAAGGCGGGAGAAATTCCTCATAGTGCAAATTGAGCTTGCAAAATGTTAAGTATCTAAGTTGTAGCTTTTAGCCAAGAAGGAGTTAGAGAGAGACTTCTCGCTACCTTACCTCACGCGCGCTTTTCATTCAGTTGCTGGCCGCATTTTAAGGATTTAGTTCCAGAATTTAGTTCTCTTGATACTAAAGACGTATTGCAGTCTTTCCGCATTCTGTATACTAATACGTAAAGATTAAAAGGCCAATCTTCGCGTTACTAGTCTTCGAGAAGCTTGACTCTCATTTAATTAATTTTAATTCTTATTTTAATTATTCTTTTTGTTTCAGACGATAAGTAATGCGAAGTGCGGGAGCAGTAAGAATAAAGGATAATTAATCCCTTCCAATTTGTGTGATATCTTCTACACTTGCACGAACCTTTCTTTTTAAGAAAGGTTCGTGCTAGTGTAGAAGATATTTGTAGAAGTGAAGTGTTGAAGAATTTTTTTTTTTTAATTCCTTTTAAGAAAACTCTGTTCTTACTCAGGACTCCAGTATGTTTGCAAAATCAATAGAAGAAATAGTAGCCCTGATACATTTACCGACATTGCATTTTCCGATGATTCAGTATTCGCAGTTCCGAGCGGAGAAATGCAGCATTCCGTAGTACAGATGAAACACACCGATACTATACATACGGCAACACGGAACAAACATCATTTTCTGTGTGTATAATTTAGTACAGTTTTTAAAGCATAAACATATATTAATACGTCTTCATTTGTATCACGTTCTTCGCACTTCAACCATAAAATTCACTTCAACAGCAATATTGCAAAATAGGGTGAATCTTCGGATTGTGGTAACTCGGTGATTTTTTGGCGAAACTTTGGCGACCGACCCTGCTACAGCAACCTGCTAGTTTTTTTTTTTTTTTTTTTTTTTTTTTTGACGCCATTTTATTTTCAAAGTAAAGGCATATTTTCTTTTTCTTCTTTTTTTTTTTTTTTTTTTTTACTCAAAATTTTTTCCAACAATCTGCTAACCGAATTACGCTTATGCTAGAACTTTTATGGAACAAAAGTGCTTAATCATGACGAAGATTAGGTGCGAAAATGGTACTCTTCCGTTTCGCCGGCGCAAATCTCGCCAAGCAGACTTTATTGGCGACAACATAGAGTATACACATAAAATATATTTAAAAAAATGTTAGTTCTAAGAATTCTTTTAAAAAAAAGAAGGCATAAACATCTTAATATCGCTTAAAATTTTATAAAAAGCCAATAAATAAAAACAATAAATTTTTAAAAAGACATTAAGAATTTACTATGCTTTCATGGTTCAACATCCTGATTCGCCGGTTCATATCACGTGACCCCAAGCGATCTCATCTCACGTAAACTACTCTACAAAAATCTTATGCTCTCAGTAATTATCTACATTAATTTCAAGTTAAATCTTAATTTGGAACACATGTTTAAATGCAAGAAATATTTCAATTCGTACGAAAAGCTTACTCAGAAATTATGCAAAACTGTAGTGCTTTACTTCGCTAATGCATTCTCATTAGAATGGATGAATTTAACCCTTGACTTTACCTTTTCTTCTATATTTTCGGCTTCAGGTAAGCGCTGTGATTGCATCCTAATTGTCTTAATTACCGAAAAAGGCATTAGATATAAAACTGAACTATCTGATAAAAATTCTATGTAATTATACGCCAGTATTGAAAAAAACAATCAATCTGATAAGAAAAAGCTGCGACTTGTTTTGAAAATGAGGCGTAAAAGGTTACCAGCGAGAATATTCCGTTTGGCATCGGTTGTACCATTATTGGCGACTTTATCGCTTGCGCCGGCAAAACGGAAAAGTACCCGAAATTCTTTCTAAGTGCTTATTAGCTAAAATCACGATCGGAAGTTTCCGGAAAGTAGTGGAACAAACGTGCACAGAAATTTGTTTTTACAGAGCAAATTTATATATGAAACATGTAAATAATTTTTCTCATAAAATAGAAAAATTTGCACGAAAATGCAGGAAAATTTGTGAAGCTTTGAAGTCGGTAAAAAAGACATGTATGAAATTACCTGATCGCTAAAACGTATGTATACTATGCAAGCTTTTATATCTTCAGGTTGCATATACCTTTTCCAAGGATGAACATTTGCACGTATAAAATAAATAAAATATTCAAGAAATGACATTAATTTTCATTTCCCTCTAAATTATCCATTATAAAAGTCACCATAAAATAATCTGTGACTGAAACTGTGTACTTCTCAGATTATTGCTAGTGACCTTTATCACCTTACCAAAATGTCGCCAAACTACCTGTTACAATATTCCAAAGATTAGCCCAAAATAGTTTTAAAATGAGCATATCTTTAGAATTTCTGATACACTGTTAGCAGTGTATCAGAAAACTTTCCTGCACTGTTGGCAGTGATCATTACCGTCTTCTAAATGGTAAATCTACAACTGACATGTACATACAGATCCCCAAAAATACCTTCACTTCGTCGATTGTGATTGAATTAATTTTGCTACGATTTTGTAACCTGTACCTATTGGATTCAAATGTCAAATGCTCTAGAAATTCCTTGCCAAACATAAACATTTCCGGTAGTGTTTTTGCTGGATAAGCAGTAAATTTGGGTTTCAATTCGCTCTTTTCGGTAGATCTTTATCTACCCACTCCACAAGTTTCTGAAACTGACATTTAAAATAAAATGTCTAAAATGGCTAATTATGAAAACAAAATGGCAGTCTAAGAAAATGTAAGCAATATTATATAATGTTTACTATGAGAAACTGTATTAAGTCCGAAACTGAAGTAGCAGCCATTTTCCAAATAGCAATGCTTTATTTAGTGATGCTATACAGCCATCTATGATCGACAGATGAAAGTTGTAATAATATAGAATGAGTAAACACAGGAATGGAATCAGTTAAGACATTTACAGAAGAATAAACAAATTTAAACTTTTGTCTACTAGAGTGGACATGATGCAACAAAGGGTTAAGCACCATTTTCTTCGTACTTACGCTACGTAGAATTCAACACCAATATTAGAAAAATTTTAAAAACAGCGTATTTTCAGAATTCATGATGCAGTGCAGTTCGCATATATGTCTATATTTTTTTGTCTTTTTATCGATTCATTCTATCAAATTAAATATCACGTGATATTTATTTATTTATTTATTTATTTATTTATTTATCATTCGCTTCTTTAATAAATATCACGTTCTTCACTTAGACCACATAAAAGCGGATTTAACCGCAAAACATTTAAAAACAGTATATCTTTAGAATTTCCGATAGACATTCCAACGAGGTAGAGATAGAAATGTTTTATTCCGAACAGGTTTCCCACTGCTCGCTTTGAAATCGTTACTTTTGTTAATCAAAATTTCACGAAATAAGAAATACAAAATTCGGCTATATAGGTGCACATGTTTGGGTGGAGGACTAAGTTTGGCGGACTCTAAGCCACAGTACATTTAAAATTAATACAAAGCGATAATATTTGATGAGAGCAATTTGAGAAATGATACACCTTTTAAAAACCCCGTTTCGAAACTAAAAGCCCATTTGGACTAACGCCCCTGTTGAATTAATAAAAGAATCTGATGTGTACACCACATGACTTCCTTGAACGGAATATTAAGTAATACGCATTTGGTCTTGCATTTCATTTAAACTTAATTGGATTGAATTAAATCCACTTCGCCAACAGCGCATAAACCACAAGAGAATAAATACATTCTTTAAAATTCACTCTATTTTTTTACCATAGCGTCACTCTGGCGCTAGTTTCACTTAACAGTATTATATTTCGTTCATATTCTAACTCAGAATGCAAAAAAGTTACATCATCTGAAGAATCATCTAATCGTTTCCACATTTTCTATTCAAATAGTTATAATAAATCTTAAAACGATTTATTAAACAAACTAAATAAATGAAAAAAAGAAACAGTTTTTCACAGACGATTCAATATTTTTCATTCAATTAATTCAGTTCTCACTTCAGGAAAAAGCTAAAATACATAAAAACTCAGGATATCTATATTAAAAACTACGAAGTAAGTTTGAAACACTTATTTCCTCTAATAAATTCCAGAATGGATTAAGCATGATTTAATTCGCAATAATAAAAGAAGACGTTATCTTTATTGTTGCGATCTCTAGATTGGCAACAAATCCGCTATTTTGCGAAGTTTGAAGTGTAAACAAGCATGTTCGCCATCACAAAATTCATTAGGCTTAGCTGCACTTAAACAACTTTTAAATTGTTGATAACTCCACAAATATCGCATGCAAATTTACTGCAGGCATAAAAACCTTAACCGGAAGATAAGAACAACATAATTCAATTCATATTTGCAAAGCAAAAAATGCAGAACTTACAAACATATAAGAGTAAAGAACCGGAGATTACTGAACCGGTTAACAGAGTGAATATAATATACAGCCGATTGCAACCAAACTACGATGTGCACATACTACATGTTACAGCAATTCTATATACTAAATTTCATACTAAATAACTAAATTTCAACGTTCTGAGGCTACTCGTTTTTGAGTTATGCGAGATACGTACATACGTACGGACGGAAGACACGAAAAGCTCTCTTCAGAATTCCTTTTAAATCAGTTTTATAATTTTTTTAACTTTTATAATTTTAATTTTATTTTTTGGGGAAAAGAGTCTTTTATTCTGTCCTTACGTACAGATGTCACGCAAAAACATCGTTAAATTGCACTCGATAGCCGTCAAAATGGATATTTTCGTTGAGATATGATACCGGAAATTTTTCGCGATTACAATACTTCTTTTTTACTTCCTACAGGGAAGTAAAAACGTACAGATTTCTGAAAGCATCAACAAGAAGTTGTTTCAGAAACTGCACGGTTGTCTGTTCGTTAACGGAGATTTCACCTCCATTTGGTTTCACCACGCATATTATGCTAGTAGCGTATTCAGCTCGAGTGATCCAATCATTAATTTAATCGGCTTTGGAATTAACCTTATTACGAGGTTATTTGCACCAAACGAGTTATGTACTGCAATATTCGTTCAATTCTTTTGCGAAAGGGAGGAAAACAGGTTATGGATTTACTTGACTTGTTGTTGTTGTTCGAGGGGGTGCCTTTTCCGTATTATCTGGTTCAACCAGAGGGTGTGTCTAACATTATGGAAATGTTTCGATGAAAGCATTCAGAATGAGTCTTTGCCTTCTTCTGTCCTCGAGTGTCGCTTGACCTCATCAAAATTCTATCCGTTAATGCTTGGAATCGACACCCATGTACCCATTTTTTCCCATAACTCTTCCTAATCGTATAATACACTAATTACCTATTTCTAAACTGGGTAATTCTAAGCTCCGAGAAAACATCAGCTCTTTCTTATAACTAATTACTCCAGTAATTAGTTATAAGAACGGTAATAGACGGGAAATAGACGCGATTACGTAACGGGAAATAGACGCGATTACAATACTGCATCCGGATTTTATTTACATGAATATCATTGCAAAACAAACCTTTACGATATCTCCCATAATGGAAACCTTTCCAGTAGAATATAAATAATATATCTTACTTTCTCGCCCTTGTTAGTCCAAAGGAGCCATTTACCCACAGGGGCTATTAATTTCGATTTACCACTTTGCATCAATTCACGACAAGCATTGTTTCATTTTTCGAATGATTGCCTCCCAAAATTCCCGCCCTGTATTATATTTATTTAAAGAAATTAAATTATAAGGTATTTCTCCAGCCTTCTTAACCAGCCTTCGTGGTGTAGTGGTCTGTACGCTCAGAGCGTAATTGAGAGGTCCGCGGTTCGATTTCCGGCGAAAGCGTTGTATGTTTTTCATCTTGCCTGCTTCCAAAATACCTAATGTCTCTACAATGGCCAATCGATCTAAAAGGGTGATGGATGATGACTCTCCACACCCAGTATTTGGCGATTGGCTGCGCTAAAAACTCCAGTCGCCCTTTAAAAGGTATAAGGTATTTCTCCCGCCTTTTTAGCATGCCTTCGTAGTGTTGTGGTCTGCGCGCTGGGCGCGTATTCCAGAGATCCGTGGTTCGATTTCCGCCGAGGGCGTTGCTCATTTTTCATTTCTTCTGCTTCTCAAAAAAAGCCTAATGACTCTACAATTTTATTTTACCTTCTTTTATTTTTTTTTCCCCGCAGTGTGCCATTTTAATATTCTCTCCGCCTAGTCTCTACTTTTTAGTTCTCCCATTCTGATTCTCATGGAATTGATATCATAGCGAGTTCAGGGTTTTTTTCATTCGATTAGTTAGAGAATCGGGGGCTTGCTAACGAAATATAACTAAATGTGACGTAATACGAACTGATTTAACGGTAAAAGTTTAACAGTATGAAGTTCAACAGTAAATATATAATTTCACAATTTTATTATAATCTCACACACACATATATATATATATATACTTCACATTGAAGACTAGAATTCTTGGTTCATTTAGTAGAAAAAAAAAAGATACGATGAATGCGGATTAATGTTCATGAAAATGATGTTTTCTTTCGAGGGCAAATATCACGACTTTTTCTCCTTTTCCGCTATTCCTCTTTGTCAAAAAGGTAAAAATTTGGGTAATTCCTTACGTTCGAGACGTACTTCCTTGCGATATGTCGGAAGAACAAAATCTTCTTGGCATGCTTCTGATCCCTTTCCTGAAAGGAAAAAAGATTTCTTAATAGAGGACAAGAAAGGTCATGATTCATTCATTTTTTGACGGTGAGGTGATAACCTCTTTATCTAAATGAAAAGTTTACGAAGTTCTGCTTACTTACCTTTCTAAAAAGTAGGTAAATTTATTTGACAGAGAATATCAACTTTACTTAAGGGGGCTCGTACATCTTAAAACCCTTAAGATCTTCGAATATATGACTGTTGCAAGAATTGGGATATTTTAGATATTTTAAAAGCAATTGCTTCCAAATTTTAACAGATGGCTACATAATATAGCTGCTTTGGTAACTAGTAACCAGAAAGTTTGTGTTGCCACAAATATTTTTATAATTTAATCTGCTTTGTGACAAAAGTTTTCATGCGTTCACGTCATGTTGTGGAAGCAGGAAAGGTGAAAAATATGGAACGCCTTCTCCGGGAATCGAACCACGGACTTCTGGAATATGCGCCTAGTGTGCAGACCACCACACCAAGAAGGAATGCCAAGAAGGCGGGAGAAATACGTTATATACTCCACCTTTTAAAGGCTGACTGGTGTTTTTAGGGGATCCAATCGACAAATCCTAGATGTGGAGAATCATTATCCACCACGAATTTAGTTCGGACTCCACTGTAGAGACATTAGGTCATTTCGAAGCAGGACATGTGAAAAATGAGCAACGCCTTCGCCGGGAACCGAACCACGGACCTCTGGAATACGCACCCCAGCGTGCAACCACCACACTACGAAGGCATACTAAGAAGGCGGGAGAAATACCTTTTAATGTTTCCACATTGGGCGCATGATATTTTTAAAATGGCTAATAATACATACTTGAAATTTGTCGGAATTCTTTACATGAACACTCTCTTCTAATTGAACCAAAAATCTGATGAATATTTTAATATTAAAAAATTTTAGACATGAAAACATTACAGAATTTTTTAATAAAATACATTTTATAAACTGAACTGCAATTAAAAGAAGAATTTAACATGAAATTCCTAGGATTTTTAGTTCACCGTAGTTTCCAAATATTATAAAAGCTATATATTAAATATATAATTAAATTATGCAACAGAATGTTTTAAATTGTGCGCGCAAGGTGGAAACACGACGTGAACGCATAAAAAATTTTGTCACAAAGCAGATTAAATTATAAAAGCATTTTGGCAATACAAAATTTCTCGTTAATAGTTTAGGAAGCAGCTACATTATGTAGTCAGCTGTAAAAAGTTGGAAGTAATTGCTTTTAAAATAAATAAGTTTTCTCGGTTCTTCCAATAGTCACATATTCGAAGATCCTAATGGTTTTAACGTGTATAAGTTCCCTTAAAGAAAACACTGTATTTCTTCACATATCCCCCCCCGTTTTACTAATTTTATCATACAAAAATCGACAGGGTAAAGTTAATTTAATTTTTAGGGAATCATTTAATTTTCGAAAGAACACAATGAATAAAACGTAGTCGTGGATAAACTATAGGATTACAATATTACTTTATTTAAAAGAAACCTATATTCTAGTAATAATCAGCACAGTCCTATTAACGTTATAATATCTCAAGGGGTTGTCAGACTTTTCAAATTTTGTGTACCACATCAGTATGAAACAAAAATATATGTACACTGCGGAGGAAAGAAAGGGGAGCCAGTTCTATATCTCCCGTTCTACTGGGCCGATTGACGAAATTCAAATTGCGTTTTTCATGTCTCGAAAGCACGACTTAGGATATATATTAGATTTATATATAACATTGTTCTAATATAGATATTTTGACACAAAATCGGACTTTTTCTGAAATGACATGCTAGGTTTTTTTTTTCCATATTTCGATTTTACGATTCAAATGATGCAAAACTGCCAAGTTTTGTAAAAATCGCAGAGTAGTTTTAGAAAAATTAGCTCTCAAAATTTTAGCTCCTCGATGTTAATTTAATTCGATATATATTTATTCATTTCTCTTTTTATAAAATTATTTTCTTTTTCTTTCCGTATTTTGAAATTTAGGTTCATTCCAAATGAAATACGCCCGTTTTTTAAGATTTATTTTTGAAATTTGTATTTTTAAATATTTTTTGTATATTTTTCGAAAAACATTTTGTATAAAATTTCTATAAAATTTTTAACATCCTCTTTAAGAAGATGTATTTCTAGGCACACCTGCAAAAAATTAGAGTGTTTTATTTAAAATTTTCTGAGATGTACATGAATTTACATATTGGAGCGTTTTGAAATTTGGCATCCTTTCTTTGAACGCCAAACGATAATACGCAATATGTATAAATTATTTGAAAGTATGAACGATGACTTTTTCCCGCTCGTCTACAATGGGGGGAAGGGGGGGAAGGAAAATAGGTTGGTATAAATTAAGAAGTTCGCCAAGTGACTTATTCTTGGCACAAACTGAAAAAAAAAATGTGCCAAGATAAATTTTTAAATTTCTCAATAAATTTCACATCAAATTTTACAAAATTTAATATTTAGGCATAATTTGAATCGTAGAATCCAATAATAGGAAAAAAATTGGCATGTCATTTCAGAAAAATTCCAATTTTGTGTGAAAATACCTATGTTAGAATGACGCTATATATAAATGTAATATATATCCTAGGTTGCGCAATTTGAATATCGTCAATTGGCCCAGTAGAACGGGGGATATAGAACTGTCCTCCAACTTTATTTCTCAGTTTACCACTATAAAAGTATTTCGCCACTGAAAATCAATGCATTTTAAATGAAGTGTGTGTAATCAAACAATAAAACCCTTTATCTTATTTAATTTATCTTATTTAATTATATTCGTAAATGAAGATTTTACATGACATTAAAATATAAATAAGCATACTGGATTGCCGCTACGATTCTTGGAAATTGTAAAGTCGGGAAATTGTTCGAAGCTCTTGGAAAAGTCTCCATTTCAACATTAAAGCTAGAGTCGTAAAAGTTCAAAAACTTTGAAAATATATGCTTTTCAGAATAATAAAGATTAAAACAAAATGTTAATAAGGGGCGCAATTTGACATTCACTTTGAACATTCATTTAATTTTTTTCTGTAAAAATTGTACCACTAAAATTATTGTAATGTACCACCAGTGGTACATGTACCACAGTTTGTGAACCGGTGCAATATCTAGTCAGATATCTTTATTTCGTAATCCCTGGGACTCTGCTAGTCATGCTTCGCTGAGATGGATGGGGCTTCTGTTAGGCTGGTATACCGTTCAACAGTTATAAAGGAAAGGTGCGGCGTGATCTTCGCAGGTTTGCCAGGATTTTCCTTGTTAGTAAGACGAAAACAAGCCCTACGTGGACGAATCCATTTTAACATGTAGGGGAACTCGTCCACCGAAAGCATTAATGGAAAAATGATGCGAATGCATTAATCTATGTAATGATCTGGGAAGCAGTGAAATCCGGTATTTTGAGTAAATACGATATATATTTTTTAAAAACTGAAGTTACTCATAACATGTTTTGGGAGTTGTGATTACTTTTCCCATGCGATGCTAATTACTTTTCTTGTTTGATTCACCGATCAGTTTCTACACCATTTTGGGACGACTGTATAGTTTTATAAAAAAAGAATAAGTGTGTTGAAAAAAAATGTTTCAATAAAAAACCTAAATACAGTTTAAAAACATAAATTTCGTGTTAGATTCTAGCTGGAAAAAATTATTTTCTTTTAAACAAGCTGTTCTAAAAAAATTTACTCAAGGAGTGCAAAATAAATAATTCCTTACTACTTCTTTTTTGCATCCCCCCCCCAAAAAAATTCCCTTTCTCCACAATAGATGGCAGCACCAAAGGTTTAATATGAAAACGTCTTTCCGAATTAGTTTCTCTCTCTTTATTTGAGTATTTTTCCGAGACAGCGGCAAAATAGGTACTTTATGACTTTCTTTATTTGAGAAATAACACCGCAATGATTTCCTCTTAAAGCCTTATCTCCGTCACTATGCACTTATTCCAAGGAATATCATTCTCAGACATAAAATTGCCAATTTCTCTGAAAGTTTCATTTGCAGTTGCTCTCTCATGAAGAGATTCACAAATAATGCGGTCATTCATTTATCTTCTTTTAAACGTATTTGAAGTAATAATTCAACAATGTTCGTTATACCAGTACTTTATCCAACTGCAATTAGAAATATTCACAGTTTTATTTTTTAAATGTCTCCTTTATGGAAATTGCCATTTCATAAATTCGTCATCTTACTGTATCATTTGATAGCGGAATATTATTAAGTTCATTAGCCGCGTTTTCATTTAATAATGTTAAAACGATATCTTTAGCTGTTGGTAATTTAATGTTTTCTTCATTAGTTTGAGCCCGCCCATCTTGGCAATTCCTAGGCTTGCTAGGTAACTAGCTTCCAAAGCTTTTAACTTGAAGTAACAAAACCTTTCATTACTTGTTTACTATTTTTGAACTCCTATAATTTCCTCTTAAAATGTTCTTCAGGTTTATCCTTTAAATTGAGATGCTTAGATTCAAGAAGTGATGCTTCATGCTTTCAAGAAACGATGTTCTCATACTTCTTCTTCATGAGAGTGGAACTGCAAATGAAATTTTCAGAGTAATTGGTAATTTGAGGTCTGCTGTTATTGTTCGCAACCAGAATCTTTCTCCTTTTTTGGACTTAAATCATACAGTTTATAATACTGTTGTTTTCGACATAAAAATCAATGGATCTGACTTGATTATTTGTTCCGCTTATTTCGAGCCCCAAACTAATATTGACATAGAACTATTAAAAATTTCACAAATTTTAACGATGAAAAAAATCATGTAATTTTTTATGTGGTATGGATTCGAATAGCAAATCAGAGATTTGGCATAGTCCTATTACTGATGCTAGAGGAACGAAACTTAGTGATTTTATTAGTGCGAATCATTTGTTTCTACTTAATGAAAATCGCGGACCTACTTTCTGTTCCACGCAAGGCTCGAGTTATATTGACCTTACGCTTTGTAGCTTACGACTGCTGCCATACGTTCAAGGTTGGGATATCTCTGAGGAAGATTCTCTTTCTGACCATAAAATGATTATCTTTGAACTTGTTTTATGCCGTCCGATTATATATTCTAATTTGTGTACTTTTAATTTAAAAAGAGCGAACTGGTTTTTATTTACTGAACTTTGTTAGAGAGAATTGTGTAACTTGAATATCCTTCTTAACAGTTGCTCTGATTGTATTGCATTAGAAAATATTGTAAACAGACTTTCTACCGTTGTTTTTAATTGTGCTTTACTTTCAATTCCGATGAAGAAAAGTAAGAAGAATGGAGTCCCTTGGTGGTCTAAGGAAATTGATTGTTATAGAAAGTATGTAAATGCTGCTAGCCGTAGATTCCAGAGAGAAAGAAACTGTCTTCTTAAAAATATTTATAAAATTAAATATTTCGAATTGCGGCATAAGTACAAGGCTAAATTAGCTAATGCTAAGCTTGAGTCGTGGAGAAATTTTCTCTCAACTATTACTGTTCACAATGTCTGGAAATCTATATATAAGTATGGGGTTAAGACCAATTTTGCGAAAAGGATTGAGATTTCGGGAATTAAACTCCCGGATGGCAGTGTTACTTCGAGTTTGAGTGATACAATTGTTGCTATAATGACAGAGAATTTCCCAAGAGATAATGCGCGTGATGATAGAAATTCTCATAGAACTATGCGCACCGAGTCTGATGGACCTTATATTTCTTTTATGGACTGTCCGTTCTCTACTTCAGAAGTTAACAGTGTTATTAAAAATCTCAAGAAGAACAAATCACCTGGGCTTGACTCTCTTTCTAATGAAATTGTACAGCACTTTCATGCGGTGGATAGGGGCCCACCAGCGGCCAAGCGGTAAAGTCGCTGAACACTGGTAGTTCGATCCGAGGTTCGAATCCCGCGAACGGGCTGGCTGCATGGGTGTTTTCGTGGTTTTCCCCATGTGTAACGTGTATACGAGCCAGTTTCCCTTAGAAAGTCCTCCACGAAAGGCATCCCTCTCCTTAGGCAGATAGCCCTAGTGTGCTTTGCCATAATTAAATACACCACACCATGCGGTGGATAGCACATTTCTACACAGACTTTTCAACCTTTGTTTACAATTAGCAGTTTTTCCAGCACAATGGAAGAGAGCTCGGGTTGTTTTGATTCCTAAAACTTTAGATACAAGAACCCCTTATCTTGATAATATTAGATGCATTAGTCTTTTGCCTACTTTGGGAAAATGTTTTGAAACTCTCTTCATTAACAGAATAAATTGGTATTTGAGACAAAAATGCTTTTATAATGATTCTCAGTTCGGATTTACTCCTCGGAAGTCCGCTGAAGACGCCATTATTCGCCTTTGTAATATCTTGCAGTGTGCAAAGAAAATGAAGTATACTACACTTCTTATTTTCCTGGATTTCAAAGGAGCTTTTGATAATGCTTGGTGGCCATCTATCTTAAAAATTTTAAAAGATGCTGGTATACCACATAATATCTATAACCTTCTTAAAAGCTTCTTGAACGAGAGGGCTGCTGAGCTTCAGCTTGGGAACGAAGCTAAGGTTTATTCTCTAGAAAAAGGCTGTCCTCAAGTCTCTGTATCCGGACCTACTCTTTGGAACACAATCATAAATGATCTTTTAAGTCATCTCGACGGTTGTTTAAAAATTGCGTTTGCAGACGACTTACTATTAATTTTCCAAGGAAGGATTTTGAATAACATTCTTTTGAGAGCACATGAAGTTCTAGATTTTGTCTCCAGTTGGGCGTTTTCTCATAAACTCACTTTCAATCCTTCAAAAAGTAAAGCTATGCTTGTTCCCTGTACGTTTGGTGAACAAAATATTGCTTCTTTGATGCTCGATAATTCTCCGTTGGAATTTGTAGAAAATGTTAAATATCTTGGTGTCATTCTTGACCAAAAATTAACATGGAAAAAGCACATTGAATTCCTTTCTGCTAAATGTGAAAAAATTATTAATGGCTTTCACCGAATTGCCAAAAATACTTTTGGGGTAAGCTACGATGTTAAGAAACTCATGTATAAGCAGTGTATTGTACCTTTCATTTCGTACGGCTGTCGTGCTTGGGGACATGCTCTTGCCAAGAAGGTTAACAAAAGAAATTTAAGAAAGATTCAACGGAGAATTCTTCTTCGTATTATTAGTGGTTATAGAACCTTAAGCTATGAGGCTACTTTTGTCCTTGCAGGAGTTCCGTCTATTGATTTTGAAATTGCATATAAGAATAATATTTTTGAGTCATTGGCAACTCATGCTTCGGAAGACTGTATTAATGGAATTGTCCCCTTCACTGATCTTCCTCATCCCGCTTCTTTAGAACCCATAAATTTCTGCGATTATAAAGATACTGCTGAAATAAGTTTTCATATGGTTTTCTTTACAGATGGCAGCAAGATGAACAACAAGGTTGGCCTTGCATTTGTTCTTTTTGAAGGCCATTTCGAGATTTGTTTTCTTAGACACCGTATACGGAATGAATGTACAGATTTTCAAGCAGAACTTCTGTGCATTTATCTTGCTGCCAAATGGATCCAGGATCATGGGACAACATCCTCAAAGTACCTTATTTGTTCTGATTCACTTTCTTCTCTTCAACTTTTGAACAGTATTATCAGCTGCGATAAATTAGTTATCGAAACCCTAGTAACTGTTAGTTCACTTAGAATTAGAGGTATTGATATCTGCTTTGCTTATGTGCGTGCTCATCATCGTTTCTACGGAAATGAAAGAGCTGATTTCTTAGCTAAAGATGCCTTAAATTTACCCATTGATATCAACATTAGCATTCCAAAGAGTTATTGGAAGTCCTTTCATTATAAAAAGCTGTTAGCTATGGGGAATGAGGAATACATTTCATCTTGTAATGCTGAAGTCACCAAAAAGTTCCTTCCTTCTGTTTACCATAGACTGAATTCCGAGTCTTTCCTCTCGTTAAATTTTAAAGTGTCTCAGTTTTTATCTGGTCACGGTAAATTTGCAAGTTATCTGTTTCGTTTTAATCTACGATCAAACAATTTATGTGAATGTTCAAAAAGAGTTCCTCAGGATGTGGAACATTTGATTTTCTCGTGCCCTACATTTGATGGCCCTAGATTATGCTTACAGAACGATTTGAAAATGTTCGGAGTGACTTGACCAGTGAACTTATCTGTTTTCGTGAAGTCCAGACTGCTGTTCTCTGCTTTTGTTCGCTTTATTTATGCATGTAATTTTTAATGTTTATTTTTAAATGTAACCTTTAATGTTCTAGTTAACTTACTTCTGTAAGCCCCATGTTGTACATATGTGGTGCACGGGGAGTCTGTATGTTCTCAAAGGAAAAAAAAAAAAAAAAAAAAGGAGCAATTTGCCCTGAAGGACTATTAATTTCGTTTTGGCACTTTGCGACGAAAACTTTAAAAGACTGTATCGTTTTTCAAATCGTTGCCACCATATATTATCGCTCTGTATTATATTTGAAGAAATTAAATAATGAAGAATCCGCATAAATTTTTCTCGCATTGTGATAAAACAACGATACCTAGAGTCATCCAGTTTTGAATGACGTAATCCTACCGCGAATATGGGCATCTGGAAGCCCAAATTTGAAATTTATTTATTACCAATTTCATATTTTGTAAAACTTGAACGAATTTTTCATTAACAAACTCAAGGATTTCAAAGCGAGCGATGGCCACGTTGTGCAGAAAAAACATTTTTATCTCCAACCCACGAGACTGTGTCGGAAATTCTAAAGATATGCTCAATTTGAAATTATTTTGGATATTGCTGTTGAACTGAATTTTATGATTTAAGTGTGAAGAACATGATATTTAATAAATAAAGGTAACACATAAAACGTTTAAAAAACCCCTTTGGACGTAATTTAAAGACTGAAACCTTTCAGTTTTTTCCAATATTCTTAGTGGTAGTAGATTGTGCTAGATCCGTCACGTGGACGCTCTTCAGCTGTTGACGACGATGATTTGAAGACTTTAGTTGAAAAACACACGTGCATAACTGTTCGAGAGCTTGGCGTAAGCAAAATAACGATTCCCGATCACTTGAATCGTATAGGAAAGTCAAAGAAGCTCTGTAAGTGGGTGCCTCACGATTTGAAGCGAAAATAAAAAAATTGCCGTTTTAAAATGTCGTCTGCTCTTTTTCTTCGCAACAAAAACGACCTTTTTCTTGATCGAATTACTACGTGCGATGAAAAGTTGATTCTCTCCAACACCTGGCGACACTCAGCTCAGTGGTTGGACCACGATCAGACACCACAAGACTTTCCAAAGCCAAATTTGCTCCAAAAGAAAATTATGGTGACTGTTTGGTGGTCTGAGGCCGGTATCATCCACTACAGCTTCCTAAATCTGGGCGAAACGATTACGGCAAATACGTACTGTCAGCAAATCAACGAAATGTACCAAAATTTGCAACGCATGTGCTCGCATTGGTCAACAGAAAGCGGCCAGTTCTTCTCCATGACGATGCTCGGCCGCACGTCGTGCAACTAACCCTATAGAAATTGGACGAATTGGGATACGAGACTCTCCTTCTTCCCCCATATTCGCCTGACCTCTCGCCGACCGAGAGGACATCAAACATCTGGAGGATTCAAACATCTGGGTAACATTCTGCAGAAGAAATGCTTCAGAAACCAAGACGAAGTCAAAGACACCTTTGACAACTTTATCGCGTCCAGAACTCCAGAATTTTATTCTACCGGCATAAATAAACTTATGTCTCATTGGCAAAAAAGCGTTGATTTGGGTGCTGCTTATTTTGATTAATAAAATTGTTTTTGAGTTGAGTTATGATACGAAAAAATACAAAAAAATAAATTTTATATATATATTTTATATATATATTTTCGTATATATATATATATATATTAATAAAATAAATTTTAAATATATAGGTTAAAAACCTGCATTATTTTCCGGACAATCTAATATTACGAGCTCTTCAAAACAAAGGACGATATTCTCAAATCGCCTAGAAAAATAAGGAATACAAAGCAATAATAAGGCAAAATACCTGTTGTCAGAGACAGCGAGTCGACGAAAGAAAAAAAAAAAAAAAAAAAAAAAGATTCTAATTGAAAATAGAACTTTATGAATCCGGAAATAGTGTTAACATAAACTGTAGATATGCTAATAAATCGATCAACCCTAAACGAATTAATGAGATACTGTGATCCTTTTATAGGAACTTATTTTTATTTCCTATTAAATGCAACATCCATTTCTATTATTTGATTTTAAAATATCATTTATGACAAGTTTTGTTACGTCTATGGCTAAAAGAATATTGGTGAAAATAAAAATGGGTTATTTTGCTAAAGACTAAGACCGGCTATTGAACTTGAACAAACAACTGAACAAAGCTCAGATTGCATAAATTTACGAGTATTAGAAAAGAAACTTGAACGACATGTTGGGATATTTAACCTCTTCGTCGCCCGTAACGAGTTTAGCGCGTTCAAGTGAACTTCCGCAGGGCGGCCGTAACGAGCCCCAAGCGTTCTTCTACATTTTAAAACGCTTTCTAAATGTTTACTTGTTTGAGTTTTTATTTTTGTTTGTTCTAATACCTCCTAGAGGGTAGCACTCATCAGGCATTCTGTTTCTAATCGAATTTACCTCGGGTTTTATGAATATTCGCACCATTTTACATAAGGTACAAGACAGCGAGAGATGGCTTCAACGTCAATTCAGCAGAAAAAAGAGGAAAAGTGAGGTTGTGAATTGGAAAGACTAGAAGGATATACGTTTGACGAGTACAGTCCATAATAAATCGATGATGGATGTTGGAACACGGAAAAGAACTGTAAAAAAAAAATATTAATTGTAAAAGATTACAACAAGAAAATGGGAAAAGTGGACCGCCTGGATCAGATGTTATCCAATTATTCTGCTGTTAGAAATAAGCAGAGGTATTATTACTTTTCCATTATGCTTTATTTCCTTATAATTTTACTTAATATTCATTGACATTCAATTACTACGAAAGTCATGTAAAGTTATGATGTACAGAGAAAACAACATTACTCGCTACAAAAAACAGATGGCCGCCGAGGGAAAATTTTCGCTGACGGGAGAGGACGGCGAAAGGGTTAATTTTTGAATTTAATAGTTAAAAATACTTTACTTCTTTGCGTATCCTCTTTTTTCTCTTTTTTCCCCCTGTTTTTGTGTTTCTTGACGCGGAATTTCGTGATTTAGACAGTGAAAGTGACGAGGAATTATTTCGACATAGAAGAAATCGAGTTTTTCCAATACCATCACCTAGCGACTCCGAAGACAGTGACGATGAAGTCAACAACATATGTCAAAGTCAACAACAACAATGGTCAACAACTGATAATGTACCAATTATTGAACAATTCCTCGGACAAGGTGAAGTTTTTGTAATGCCAGTTAATTCAGAAAGTGTAATAGATGTGGTTAAGCTATTTATTGGAGATGACTTATTTGAATATATGGCAACGGAAACCAATCGGTATCGCGAACAAAACCCAGATGCATTTCGAGACAGAGCAAAATCTGTGAAGTGGAAGGATGTGAATATGGTAGATTTAAAAAAAATGCTCGGACTACTTCTCCTAATGGAACGAGTTCGTAAAGATACAAGAGACGAATATTGGTCTACAGATAAAACTATTCAAACTCCGAGTTTCGCGGAAGTAATGAGCAGGGATAGATTTAGACAGATATGGTATGCGTGGCATTTCTCTAATAATGATGAAAGAGATGACAGAGATCGCCTGAAAAAAATCCGACCGATTATATCTTACTTCTTACTTAAATTTCAAGAGGTTTATAAGCCAGAGAGAGAGTTATCACTGGATGAGAGCATCATGCCATGGAGGAGCCGTTTGTCATTTAAAGTTTATAATGCATCAAAAATTATAAAGTATGGTTTACTTATAAGAATGGTGTGTGAAGCTAAAACGGGATACATTTGTAATTTTCGCATATACTGTGGTGAAGGAAGTCGTTTGCAAGAAACGATTTTAAATCTGCTTGAACCCTATTCCAACTTATGGCATCACATATACATGGACAATTATTACAATAGTGTTGCCCCTTGTGAATTACTTTTACAGAATAGTTTTCGGACTTGCGGCACTATTCGGATAAACAGAGGCCTTCCCAGTTATTTGAAAAATCCTAAACTAGCAAAGGGGGGATCTATATTTCGTCGCCGCCAGAATATTTTACTACAATGTTGGAAATCAAAAAGAACAGTCCGAATGATTTCAACTATACATTCAGCTGACATTGCGGAAAGCCATAATATTAACTGGGTAACAAAACAAAGAATTTGGCAGCCAATATGCGTAATTGATTATAATAAATACATGAAAGGTGTTGATCGCGCTGACCAATGCTTATCCTATTACTCGATTGTGCGTCGTAAAAATAAATGGACGAAACGAGGTGTAATGTTTTTTATCAATTGTGCGTTATTTAATGCGTTTAGAGGTTTTAAAGCATTAAATCCACATTCAAAAAAACGTATAAGATGTTTTTACATGATGTTGCAAGAAATGGATTAGCGAAGCTCTTCCTAGCAATAGAGATGATCCTGTACAAGGTACATCCGCTACGTCCAGCAGAAGTGATCCTCCAGGGAGGTTATCAAAAGATCCCAAAAGGCATAAATTGGTTAAAATTACCACTGGTGGAACAAAATTGAAACCTCAAAGACAGTGTCGCGTATGTGCCGCACATAAGAAAAAAAGTTTAACGTGTTATATGTGTGAATTTTGTAAAGTGTCGCTGCATCGGGCAGATTGTTTCTTCAAATATCACACTCAAGAAAAATATTAGGAACTAGCCTTGACTACACCAAACTTTATAAACTAGTATATTGTCCTGTATATATATATATATATCCTATAAAATAAACCGCTAACGGCGATATAATATATATATATTGTATATATATTTGTAACTATTTAAGGATTTAAATGAACTGTATATTTGCTTGCATACTTTTTTTTACATATGGGAGAAAGTGCAGAATCGTCCACTGCTTGGCGCGTTTTTAAGAATTGCACGTGCTCGGTATCCATGTACACATCGCCCTATTTTTCACTTTAAAAAACATCAGAGAATTGCACAAACTAGGCATTGCGCACTTTCTTGACTTTATCCATGTACACATCGACCAATTTTCGCTTAAAAAGACATAAAAAATTGACAAAAATTCAGTTCTTCTTACTCTTGTAAAAAGCGCCAAACAAACGCCAAAAAAATAAGTGGGCGATTCCGCACTTTAGCCTATGTATATATTATCGGGCTATTTTATTTTGCTCCCGTTGAATCAGGAACAACGGCCTATAATTCTAATGGCTTTATATTTTTTTAATGTTTATTGTATTGTTTTTTTGTATAATTTTGTACATAAGAAATTCGACAGTAATATTGTATTTTTATAAAACAAGTGAGTGATGCATAATCTCACGAATTCTGAAATATACTTATCAAATATAAAAATATAAATTAATGTATATAAAATATAGTTCCAGATAAGACCCAATACCAAATTTTGCAAAAATCTAACCATTACTTTTACGTCTATCAAGTTTATTTTCACACGCATATATTTCGCTTAGCTGGCAAATTAGCCCGCTACGCAGCACTGTCCGATACGGACCGCTCATAATGTGTTAATAAATACACATCAAATTCAATTAACATTGAGGAGCTAAAATTTTCAGAGCTAAGTTTTTAAAAACTACTCGTGCGATTTTTACAAAACTTGGCAGTTTGGCATACTTTGAATCGTAGAATCTACTTGGCCAACAGCGCATAAACCACAATAGAATAAATACATTCTTTAAAATTCACTCTATTTGTTTACTCTAATACCCGTAAGAACAACAACCCGTAAGAATACAACAGTAAGAAAACCGAGAGGGGAAAATTATGCGAATTATTTGATATCGGAAGGAAGAAAGTAACAGTACCCATTCAGTCATAAACTACAGCTAACGATCAGAATATCATTTCTTCAAACGAAAACGTACATTTCAATAAAAACACATACAGGATATCTTTATTTTTAACTAGCGAAAGTACCTAATGGCAGTTAGATTGAGAGTAATGCATCTAACAACAGACAGAACGATACCGGTGTAATCCTTCTAAAATAACGATGCAAAAATACGATTCATAGTCATATACATTTTTCAGTCGGATGCGATATAGAACCCACATAAAAAATTTCGATAGAAAAATAAGGTAATTTTCCCCTCATTATATCGGCAGGAATGGTGAGCAGTTTTTAATGATTTTTGTCTTTCTAATCAAATGTTCGCAAAGGCTCAAATTCCATCCAATATTTCTCCTACATTCACTTTTAGTCGATTCAATGTGGCAAGAAATGGATCATAATTGATCAGAAATCAAAAACGCAAACACACAAACAGGCATTCTTCTTTGTATGTATAGATTTTGTAAAATTTAGAAATTTTTTATTAATAACAAACTCAACGATTTGAAAGCGAGCAGTTGCAAATTTTTTCGAGATAAAGAATTTTTATCTCCAACGCGCAAGACTGTTGCCACTCAGAAAAATGAGTGTTTTCAGAGTTTTTAATTAATATCTCGGCTTATTAAAGTCGTACGAAGATGGGAATAGTCGAAATGGCTTCCTTAGAAATTTTGGAAACGGGAATAATGCGTTTAATGTTTGATAATTCTATTTTTATTTTACTGTAAAACTTCGACATTTTTTATTTTACAAACTCTAGGATTTGAAAGCGAGCAGTGGCAACAACTTTTCGAAATAAATCAGATTTCATCTCCAGTTTGCGAGACTGTTGCCACTCGGAAGAATGACGGCGAAAATGATCGTTTTTCCGAGTTTTTAATTAATATCTCTGATTTTAGCTAATTTATTTTTGGAAAAAAAGCGACGTCGACCTTTTCCAGGACGCAAAAAAGAATTAGAAAGATTGGTGACGATAGCTGCAGTAGTGACTGAGTTATTAGAGTGCAAATAAACAAACCTTCTTCTTTATATATATATATATAGATAGATAGATAGATAGACAGATAGACTTCCTGTTAACTGGAAACTTGGCGTTTCTTAATGCTGTCTTCGCTGCTGCTTAGGCCACACGATAATTAATTAGAATACATAATAATTTATAATTAAATAATAATAATAATTATGATCTCATCAATATAATAATTTTCTCTCATCCATAATTAATTAGAGACAGGGAATGTGCTGTTTACTCTTCAAAGTCGTAAACTGAATGCGAGTCCGTGTTCGCTTCGTCCTATTGGCTCGGTTCTTGCGCATGCTCGACACGAAGTTAAACAATTATAGAAACATTAGGCACTTTTTTGAAAGCAAGGAGAGACGAAAAATGAACAACGCCTTTGCCGGTACTCGAACCACTGGCCTCTCGAATACGCGCCGAGCGTGCTGTCCACTACACTACGAAGGCATGCTAAGAAGGCGAGAGAAATACCTTATATACTCCCCCTTTTATAAGGTGATTGGGGATTAGGGGACCCACATCCTTTTAGTTAGGGCGCCACTGTAGAGACATTAGGTTATTTTGAAGCGCGAAATGTGAAAAATGAGCAGTGCCCTCGCCGGGACTCAAACCACGGACCTCTCGAATACGCGACGAACATGAAAACCATTATACCACGAAGGCATCTAAGAAGGCGGGAGAAATACCTTATA
Source organism: Stegodyphus dumicola (assembly GCF_044657685.1). NCBI lineage: Eukaryota > Metazoa > Arthropoda > Arachnida > Araneae > Eresidae > Stegodyphus > Stegodyphus dumicola. The sequence goes on along the minus strand of NC_140769.1, from coordinate 483,082 downwards.
CATTTCGAAAGGAAAAGTTCGTCGTAACATGCGCATGTAGTTTACGACGGGTTTATCTAGCTTAGTAAGGCAAAACCAATCACTACGTAGACGAATCCATTCTAAAATTTAGGGGTGCTCGTTCTTAAGGGGATGATAACGCCGGTACTTTTGGAATTTTCTGAAGATGACCTTAAAAACCTTGGAGATGAAATACGGTTACAAAATTCAAACAAGAGTTTTCTTACCCACAATTATGTTGTAGCATCCTGCACCGATTGATGTACAGGTGTCCATCAGAACCGCAGACGGGATCGTAGAAGGGAAGACAAACTTCGGGACATTTTGGAACTTGCACGCAACTCTCCATTGCTACTGCCACCACTCCTTCACTAATATTGAGAATGGAAAATATTTTCACGTTACTTCATTCAGTTAAATTTCTGAAACTAACTGCACTTATTATAAGGAAATGAGAAAAGAAGCACTCAACGAGGTAAGAAACAAGTACGATTATACTAAAAGTAATAAATTAGCGCAAAGTGCTGCTATATTTAAATGAAGTTTAAAAGTAAGGTGTGATCTAACTCATCAGCAAGAAGGTATAAATTCTACCAAGTATTGTAATACATGAAAAACAGTCTAACATACTAAGACATTGATCTGAATGTAGAAATTAAAAATTAAGAAAGTAAAAGTGCAAAGATTAATCTCCCTTGTTTGGCGTTTCATAGCAAAACTTGTCAAGAACAGACATGCCACTTTTTTGAAACTCCTTACCTGATAGATTAATTAGATAGCCAAGACGAAATGTCGTTCTTACTAATTCACTGAGACTCTGGAACGTAGAACAGTACAAAATCTGTAATCCGAACGTCCATTATCCGGAATGATCTATAATTCGGACCTCAAAGCCACAAACTTTACGCATGCGCGTAAATAATGTGCATACATCACGCATGCGCGTAAAGAATGCGCATACATTACGCATGTACGTAAAGAATGTGCATACATTATGCTTTACGCATGCGCGCGTTGAAAAAAATGTTTAGTAAAGTAAACAAATAAATATTAAGCTTTTTCTTGGTAAAATTTGATACCCTTTAGATCATAATTGCGCTTTATTTCATAAATTACGGTTTCATATTTTTAATTGTATAATTTCTGCATGCCATCTTACCATATTTAAATTGATGATCTATAATCCGGAAAAACCCCTAATCCGGAATCGCCGAAGTCCCAACGAGTCCGGATTACGGATTTTGTACTGTAATTAATCAGTCATCGAATTAGTAAAATTAAGAGTCTCATTAAATTGTCATTTATTAAAAGGAAATAAAATTATTAAAGGAATTATTATTAAAAGGAAATAATATACGTCAATATAAAATTTTAATTGAGGCGTTTTTACTTCCTTGTACGGAGTAAAGGAATTATTGTTACTGCGAAAAATTTCAGATATCGTATTTCAACGAAGGCATCCATTTTGGCCGCTCCGGATTCTCGCTGAACAATTTTTTTTTTGCGTGTCATCTACATACGAACAAAATAGGAGATTTTCTTTTCCCAAATGGAGTAAATGAATTTTAAATTGATTCAGAAGAAAGAGTTTTTTTTCCGAAACGTTTGTTCGTATGTACACGACGCAAAAAAAGGAAAAAAAAAAGAGGGGGGGGACAGTTTTATATCTCTCGTTCTAGTGGGCGGACTGACGAAATTCAACTTGCGTTTTTCATGTCTCAAAAGCCCGACTTAGGCCCACCAGCCGCCGAGCGGTTAAAGCCGCTGAACACTGGTAGTCCGATCCGGTGTTCGAGTCTGGGCGAACGGGCCGGCTGCATGGGCATTTTCATGGTTTTCCACATGTGTAACGTGGATACGAGTAAGTTTCCCTTAAAAAGACCTCCACGGGGCATCCCTCCCTTTCCGTGTAGTGCCTACGGGTGGAGCACGTAATAACCAAAAAAAAGGGGGGCACGATTTATGATATGTATTATATATATATATATATATATATATATATAGCATTGCTCTAATACAGGTATTTAGACACAAAATCGGACTTTTTCTGAAATGACATGCCGCTGTTTTTCCATACTTCAATTCTAGGACTCATATTATGCCAAACTGCCAAGTTGTTAAAAAAATTAACTCTCAAAATTTTGCTCCTCAATGTTCATTGAATTTGATATACAGGGTGATTCTTAATTGTTTTTACTAATTAAGAGAGGTTATAGTGCTCATCCAAATGAGCAATAGTTACCATGTAACATGGACTCGCATTGCATTCTGAGAAGCAGAAAAGAATATTAGAATTCCAACCTGAATTGCATTTGAACTACAAATAATCAGGAAAGCAGCAAACAGGAAGGAATAGTAGGAGTAGAAATAGCAGGAAAGAACCAAAGTGTCTGCTAATAGTTGTCAAATATAAATTGATAGCTCGCGTAGTTAGGTGGCACACCGAGCGTCTTGTCTCTGTTGTTATTCTATAACTTAATTTTAGATTTCATGGAAGATCGAAGGCATTAAGCCTAATAATAATGTTTGTAATCATTGTATTATTCGTCCAAAGGGACTTTGCCCCTCAAGGACTATTGTTTTCGTTTTGCGATTTTGCGTTGAATCACTATAAATGTCCATTTCACTTTCCAAACTATTGCCACCAAATGTTAGTCTTGCATTATATTTGAAGAAATTGAATAATGAAAAATCTGCATAAATGTATATATATTTCTCGCATTGTGATAAAACAACTCTACATACTAGAGCCATCGAATTCTAAATGACGTAATCTTACTGCGAATATGGGCATGTGGGAGCCCAAATTTGAAATTTGGAATATGTTTTATTATCGATTTCATATTTTGTAAAACTTAAACGAATTTTTGAGGAACAAACTCAACGATTTGAAAGCGAGCAATGGCAACACTTTACGGAGATGGGCGGAAAACCTTTTTATCTCCAGCGCGCAGAACTGTGTGTCTGTAATTCTAAAGATAGGCTCATTTTAAAATTATTTTGCGACATTGCATTGAACTGAATTTTATGGCTTAAGTGCAAATAACATTATATTTAATAAATAAAGGTAACACACTAAACGTTAGAAAAACGCCCCTTTGGACGTAATTTAAAATCTGAAACCTTTCAGATTTTTTTATGTTTTATGTAAATAAATTGGTGTGTATTAATAACTAAGCGGAATCATTCCTTACCTCAGGATTTAATGCTCTCTGAATGGTAATGAAATAGTTACTACATCAAGTATGGCGACTTTTGGAGATTTCTCGCTAGACTTGGTCCCAAAAATTAGTAGCCAAAACCATCGCCAACTTGGTGACAACTCGCCAATTTAGTAAGACAGCCTTTTGAAGTCAATGTTGAATAGACTTGTCCCCGTATTTTTACTTTCGATTACGATGCCCTGTATTCTTACGTTCGGCAAAGCTTCGTGTTTTTAGATTTTCATATGACATTATGCAGGAAAAGCAACCCTTAATGATTATTGTTTTCGTTTTGAGATTTTACGTCGATTCACTACAAACGGCGAATCACTTTTTAACTGTTGTCATTAAATGTTAGAGTCCTGCATTATAGTTGAAGAAATTAAATAATAAAAAATCTGTATAAATGTATGTATAGTTCTCGCATTGTGATAAAGGAACGGTACCTAGAGCCATCGAATTTTGAATGACGTAATCCTCCGCATATGGGCATGTGGAAGACCAAATTCGAAATTCGGAATTTGTTTTATTACCGATTTCCTATTTTGTAAAACTTTAACGAATTTTTGATTAACAAACTCAAGAATTTCAAAGCAAGCCATGGCAACGTTGTGCAGAAAAAACGTTTTTATCTCCAGCACGGCGAGTCTCTGTATCGGAAATTCTAAAGATATGCTCATTTTAAAACTATTTTGCGATATTACTGTTGAACTGCATTTTATGGTTTAAGTGCGAAGAACGTGATATTTAATAAATAAATATTAAACACACAAAATGTTAAAAAAAGTCCCTTTGGAGGTAATTTAAAATCTGAAACATTTCAGATTTTTTTTTTTAATTTCACTAAAATTATTTATTGTTTCCAAATTCGTAACGCTGCATTGTTCCGAAAGACTTTTAACGTTAATAACTGCAGGAGAAACATTTTTTCATATACATGGACACAAAATCGGTTACGTTGTTAAGCCACACATGAAGCTTTTAATTAATTTTCAAAGATAACTCAATACATGTTCATAATTTTTTAGTTAACAATCACAAGTCAGTTAGAGTGAGTGCTTTATAATTTTCGCTTTCACTCGCGTAACTCAGTAATTTCTTAGAACTTAAAGACAACTGGAATGTAGTATTCTTTTTCAAAGAAATATGTTAGAAGTGATTAGACAATACAAAATATACAAGTTTATATTTAACACAATATACTCCTATTGCATACCTGCAGGTTCTCATCTTCAAGAAGCACTCGTTAAAATAGATGATTCCGTTACTTCCACAAACAGGCTTGGAAATTTCTGGGCATGTATTGGGGCAGGAACTTTCGTCTTTAGATTCTGTGCAAAAGAAATATTGCTACTAGAAAAAATATTCATGTCATAGGATAAACTATAAAAAATACGATTAAAACCAAGGTTTTCATAAAATAAGGCTGTATGAAGCAAAAGGAAAAAAATAATTTATCATATAGTTTAATGGGAAGAATAGATTAAAGACAGAATTTTGAGAGACTATGGACAGATTTCATCTACAATTTTATATCGCGAATAATAGATGCCTAAGCCGCCTAATTAAAGAAATATATTAAATCACTGTCAAATTTTCTTGTAACTTAATTGCAATGTCAAGATGAGTAATCCGTTTATATATATTACCCTTTTAATGTCAAACGTATTTATCCTTAAATGTTAAATAAACTGCTGGTCATTAAAACTGCAACACCATGAAGGAAAGCAAATACGAAAAAGATATTGTTACGAAATGTACAGGCGCGGTGAGATGGCTTCCCCGCAAAGCAGTTTTAGGGTTACCATAAGATGGCAAGGGAAGGCAGGTTGCCACATTTGGCGAGAAATCGCCCATTCGGCGAAAAATTGGCAATATGCCATGGACGGATGGAGAAACTTCTGGAAAAAATTCTTACCGGTTTAGCCCAGAATGTTCTTGAACACCAGCCAAAAACTATATAAACCCTGCTGGTGCGCGGAGAGTTAGTATCGAGAGTGTGCCTCGTCTAGAGGGCGAATGTTTGTACCTCGTCTAGAGTGCGAGTTAGTTAGTATCCAGTTGGTGTCTCGTCTAGCGACTCAATCCCTTCGCAGTCGATCGAGTTGACAGCCGGGCACCGAGTGGGTCGTCGAGTGCACCGAAAGTAGTGTATCGCTGTTAGTGCATCGTCGAGAGAGCGTCTTGAACTCCGTGAACGACTGAACAGAAGAGCCGGGAGCTGTGCTCTCTGTGTCGCCGAGTGCATCGCGAGTTGTAGCGTGGAGAGTCTCGAGAGTACGTGGAATTCCGAGAACTACCGAGCAGAGTCGGGAGCTGTACTCTGGTGCTTTACAGTGAATCTGTCTTCCCCATTATTGCCTGACAGTGTGAAGGCGGCGTCGCTGTTTGTTCCAGCGTGTTTATAGTAGATCTTCAAGACTGTAAAAGTGTTTTGGAGCTGTCCTGATAAATATTGGTAAATAAAGTGTGTTTCGATACTTCATCATCAAGTGTCGTCGTTATTTACTCCAAATCCATACGAACCCCGTACGAACGTGAATGAAGAAAATAACGTAACAACTAGTGTCAGAAAAGAAAAAAGGAACATTATTTATTGTGCGTATACAGTATGGCATGAGTCCAAAATGATCAAATTTGTAAGCAATCTGGGGGTTTACAGGAGTGCGAAATTAGTAGAAACATCTGCCAATCCTGGCAGCTAAAACGGCCCTTACCCGGCTAGGCATGGATTCAAACTGGGCTTGGATGACAGAAATGGGCAACTCATTCCATGCTGCTTCAAATCCATACCACACTTCATTGACCGCATTAGCTGGAGAGTGTTGGCGGGCTAGTCTCTTAGCAATCCATGACCAGACGTTTTCAATGGGTGACAGATCTGGATACCGTGAAAGCCAGGACAGCAATCGAATACCCTGTGTATCTGGCTGTACCGTTGTTTTCTGGCTTCTTTTGAACTGATAAGTTTTCGAAATACGGCCGGCTCGCTGGCTCCTTCGTTTGTGTGTTGGAGGGGCTTGTGTCTCTTTTGCCATAAGGCCGATTTCATCGGCCGGGGGGGGGGCTGGGCTGCGCCTGTGATTATCACCCTGTGTATCGAAGGAAGGTCAGAACACGACGTGCAACATGTGGTCTTGCATTATCATGTTGAAAAATGGCATTTGGGAGGTAGGGCAGATCGAAGATAGGGCACAACCACTGGATGTCAGAAATGCCCCGATCTGCGTTCAAATTACTGTCGATCCTAACTAGAGATGTACGTGTCGTGTATCCAATGGCTGCGCACACCATCACCCCAGGTGCACGGTCCCTATGCCGATATTGAATGTAAGGAGGCGAAGTGCGGTCTCCTCGGACACTCCAGACTAGGGTTGCCACCTCCTGGCTGTCAAAATCCGGGAGAGGAGGAAAAAAATATCAATTTTCATAACTTTTTATTTTATTTTGAACTTATATTTTGCATTTGATCGTACGGATTTCAAAATATCTGGTCTGGAACTAACAAATTAAAAAAACTCTTTGCAGTCCATTTTAAAATTGAAGAACGTTAGAATTTCTGCCTTGACATGTTCTTCATTTAAACGGTTTTTTTCCTTAGCCCATATATCGAATGCTATACTGAAAACACGCTCGCAGGCAGCGTTTGATACAGGTATAGACAAAATGAATGAAACTACTTTCTTCAACATATCTCCAACTTTATTTTCGGCCGTTGAGGAAAATTTTGCCCACCTCAGATCAACTCTTGCAATTGATTTAAAAATGCTGTCTTGAACCTCCCTCAAAATGCAAAAATCTTCATAAAGTTTATTTTCATCAAAAGTGATCTTTAAATCAATGGCCAAGTTTCTCAAAGTATCAGACGTAATTGATTTTTTCATTGAAAGTATGCTCAATTTAATATACTCTGAGTTTTCGAAATCATACCAATTTTCCAGGTAATCTAAATATCTCTCAAAGAAAATGTCTCAAAGAAACCAGAAAGTTTGTGTCGCCACAAACATTTTTATAATTTAATCTGTTTTGTGACAAAATGTTTTACGCGTACACGTCGTGTTTCCACCTTGCGCGCATAGTTTAGAACATTATGTTGCATAATTTAATTCCATATTTAATATATAGTTTTTATAACATTTGAAAACTACCGTGAACGAAAAATCCTAAAAATTTCTTTTTAAATTCTTACTTTATTTGGAGTTGAGTTTATAAAATGTATTTTACTGAAAAAAATCTGTAATGTTTTCGTGCATAAAATTTTTTAAATATTATAATATTCTTCAGATTTTTGGTTCAGTTAGAAGAAAGTGCCCATATAAAGAATTCCATCAAATTTCAAGTATGTACCATTAGCCATTTTCAAAATATCATGCGCTCAAGTTGGAAACATGACATGAAAGCATAAAAAATTTTGTCATAAAGCAGATTAAATTACAAAAATATTTGTGGCAACACAGAATCTCTGGTTACCAGTTACCGAAGTAGCTAAATTATGTAGTCAGCTGTAAAAAGTTGGAAGTAATTGCTTTTAAAATAAATAAAATATTCCATTTTTTGTAACAGTCATATATTCGAACAGCTTAAGGGTTTAAGATGTATGAGCCTCCTTCAATTCAAATGAGTCCCTGTAAGACGGGACTTTTCTGAGAAACGAGATTCTGGTAGCACTGGTTTAAACGGGAGGATTCCTAGCAACGGGATTCTGGTAGCACTGGTTTAAAATAGAGAATTCCTAGAAACTAGATTATGGTAGCACTGGTTTAAACGGGAGGATTTCGAGAAACGAGATTCTGGTAGTACTGGTTTAAACCGGAGGATTCCTAGAAACGAGATTTTGGTAGCACTGGTTTGAACGGGAGGATTCCTAGAAAAGAGATTCTGGTAATATTGATTTAAACGGGAGGATACCTAGAAGTGAGATTCTGGTAGCACTGGTTTAAACGGAAAACCCCTAGAAAAAGGAGCCTCCCCCTGGAAGCGAAGTCCCGCCTATTTACAGAAACCATGTTGAGGCTACGCGGAATTTTTCCAAACCTCACCGAAAATGTCTCCGCTGGAGCACTGTCCCGGGTAGAGTTAACCAATCAGACGAAATTACTGCTTCTGAAGGATCACGTGATCCAAATCTGAGCGATAATCGATAACTGTTTGCGTTCAAGTCTTTGCGGTTAGCGAAAATGGTAAACTAGCTACGTGGGTTTCCTGGAAATGTTCTGGTCTCGAGAATTGTCCCTTTCGACGTCCACTCCCGCGCAGCCGAAATAATGTGATTAGAACTTTATGCATCAGGCATTGTTGCTGAAAGAGCCAGCACTAGTCAATCGTAAGGGTCCATGACAATGCGAGGCCGCGTGTGGCTCAGGAGGCCAGGGACAGCATCTAGCGACTGGGCTGGGAGACACTACCTCATCCACCATACTCCCCAGACCTCGCGCCAACAGACTACCACCTTTACCATCCCCTGGACAATCATTTTTGTGGGAAATCCTTCAACAACCGGCCAGACCTTGAATAGACCCTAACGGATTTCTTTGCGTCCAAGACTCCTGGGTTTTAACGCAATGGCATTGAAATTGAATATAGGTGAAATATTGGATGGAACTTGAGCTTTTACGATCATTTTAGTAGAAAGACAAAAACAATAAAAAAGACTGCGTGCCATTATTGCTTATATAATGAGAGAGAATTAGTTTATTTTTTAGGTGGGTTCCTTATTGCATCAGACTGAAAAATTTATGACTATGAATCGTATTTTTTTGCATCGTTATTAGAGAAGGATTACAGCGGTATCCTTCGCTCTCTTAGATTGAGATACAGTGGAACCTCGAGATACGAGCAGCTCTATATACGAGAAATTCGAGATACGAGGAAAGTATGAGCGGAACATTCGTCTCTAAATACGAGCATTGATTCGAGTAACGAGCAAGGATCCATGCTGTTGGTATGCGATGCGCTATTTCCCGATCCGGCTCGATTCGGGGAATCCCCTCGTCAGATCACTCAGTGTTCTTTGATTTACGTTTTCGTGCGCTTGTGAGTTAAGTGATTTTTACATTTAACGTGAAAATAATTATTTTAGGATGGTTCCCATGAAGATTGTTGCCTCAGATAGTGCTACAAAGATAAAGAAGGAAGACGTGACCGTTTAAAATTAAGAAAGAAATCATAAATAAATATAAGCGTGGTGTAAGAGTGACAGAATAGGCGAAGACTTACGGCCGTGCGACATCGACGATCCTATTCTGAAGAAAAAGGAAGAAAAGAAACTTGATGTGACCAAAGGAGTTACCGTTACCTCCAAGCACCATCCAAAACTCCTTGACGATGTTGAGAAGCTATTGTTGGTGTGCATTAACGAGAATGAGCTAAAAGACGATTCGATGTCGGTAGCTATCATGAAGGTAAACTGCGATTATATTATCTACCAGTGTTATTTATTAGAAAAATTGATTTTAATGTTGATGTTTTTGGGGGTGCGAAACGGTTTAACTGGATTTCCATTTTTTTCAATGATGAAGTTTGTTTCTAGATACGAGAAATTCGCTATACGAGCTCAATGCTGGAACGGATTAAACTCGTATATTGGCGTTTCACTGTACAATTTTCTCAATTTAACTTATCTGGCATTGGGTACTTCCACTAGATCTATTTATAAAACTCATCTACAATTTTATATCGCGAATAATAAAAGCGTAGGGCGTCTAAATAACAAAATTTATTAATTTCATTTCATTGTGAAATACCTTATTAAATTTTCCATTAATTTAATTTCATTCTCAAATGTATAATGGACACCCTACAATTTTATTATTTGCCGTATAAAATTGTAGATGAATTCTCTGCACAGAATTCTTCTCATTAAACTGTGTGATAAATTATTACCTTTTAGTGCATTAAGTGTCAAATTCATTTCAAATAAAAGCGTATACTATGAAAATTATTATTTTTTAATTTTGATTTATTTTCGCTGTATACAACTGAACAATTTTAATACTTACGGCGGAAGTCTTCATAGCACTTCCTTAGTGGCAGCACTTGTAACAGTTTCCTGGAAGAAGAAAATAGTTTTAAAGTGTTTTTATATGATCGTTATTAAAACTATTCCATTGTTTTAATTTTTTCCATAGTAAATTCTAATATTGGCTCTAGACATCGATTCCTTTAAATTCCTTTAAATTTTACCTTTTATTCATTATTTTTGAAAATATTTTAAAGTATTTCTTAGCTTAAAGGGCGTTAGCCCAAAAGGGCTATTAATTTCGTTTTGGCATTTTGCCCCGATTCGCTTTCTTTGTTGATTTACTTTTCAAACAGTTGCCACTAATTATTACAGCCGTTTATTATATTTAGAAATTAAATAATAAAGAATCTGCATAAATGTATGTCTTGTTCTCGCATTGTGATAAAACAACGGTACCAAGAGCCATCCAATTTTGAGTAACGTAATCCTCCAGCGAATATGAGAATTTGGAAGTCCTAATTTGGAATTTATTATCTATTTCGTATTTTGTCAGACATTAAAGAATTTTTGATTAAGAAACTCAACGATGTTGAACTGAATCTTATGGTTTCAGGGCGAAGAACATGGTATTTAATGAATAAAGGTAACACACAGAACGTTAAAAAACGCCCCTTGAAGCGTAATATAAAATATGAAGGCTTTCAGATTTCGTTTTTGCCGTTTTTTTGGATTTGTTTTTCATTTCCTGAATCACATTCCCACACAGTTCTTACCGTAGCTAGTTGTTCCACTTGCATGTGAAAGGCGACATGTTGGACTTTCGAATTTTACGAAAGAAGGCCGGCACCCACAGCCACTCAATTTTGAAAGCAGGTAATTCTTCACCCAGATAAGTGCATCCCAGATTACGAATTTTGAATTTTATTTATTCCATATTTTGTAAGGATTTAAAGAAAGTTTGAGCAAAATCCATGAGTAGCTAAAGCTTGTTTAATTCCGAAGTATTTACTATATGCTAGCCAAACAATTTCCTGAAAATATTCGTTTGAATGTATACAGTGGTGGCCAAAATTGTAGACACTTTTGGAAATTTTTATGCTTTTGAACTTTGTATGCTTATAGAAAATGTTACGTTTCGCAAAATGCAAACTTGTATATATCATTTTAAAGATAATTTATTACTGAATTCAATACAAAACACAAAATTCAATTAAGGTTCAATACAAAACACAAAATTCACTTAAGGTTCAATACAAAACACAAACCAAATTAAGGTAAGGTTCTTGCAAAAGGGCTATTGAGATATTCCCTTCTAGTAGTTGTTGGATTGCTAAACTTGTGGCAGCTGAAGAGCGTTGCAAATTGCACTGGTAAATCCAAGTGATTTAAAACTGTGCTGTGTATGAGAGCTAGGATCTAATATTGCTCCGCTCTCAATATGAGGTGTTGCAGAACTTTTCGGTATGAGGGACATGATCTAGCGTTCGCTGGATGCGAGCAATCATAAGACGTTCCTTCTTTTTGGTTACAAGCACAACAATTAAAACAACGAGGAGAACGTTTACAAGAATTCGTAGGATGCTCGTGCGTTAGAGAGCAATTTACACACACAGGTACTGCCTTACACAGATGGCTGATGTGACCTAAGGCTTGGACGCTAACTAACTCTCCGCGTACCAGCAGGGTTTATATAGCTTGTGCTCGAGAACATTCTGGCTAAACCGGTAAGAATTCGTTCCAGAAGGTTCTACATCCGCCTACGGCATATCTTCAATTTTGTCGCCAAATATGGCAACCCTGCCTTCCCTTGCCATTTTCTGGCAACCCTAAATCTGCTTTGCGGAGAAGCTATCTCATCGCGGCTGGACATTTCGTAACAATAAACCTACCCACTTGGATGGCTGATGCCGCTGCCCTCCGGGACAGCATAGGCAGCCATTTGGGATAATTAGAATTGGAATACCCCTAAAGCCGAGAATGTTTGAGTGTAGGCGAGGAGGTACACTTACCCGCAGTTGAGTTTCCTCATGATGCAAATATTGTGGTATATCTTTCCGTCCGAAGCGCAAACTGGATCGCTGAAATCGAGGCAGCGGAAGGGACAGAGGTAGTGCTTTCCACGACAAATCTCCCATCCAGAGGAAGTGACGTTTTGGGACCTGAAAAGTTTGGAAGAACGTCAGAGCAATGGAACACCTGCCTACATTCAAACAGTGTCGTAAACAGTGGTTTGTATGGAACTCAAATTGCATGTGGTCAGAATGCACAATCTGGGAACACTTGATGGGCTAGAATTTGCTATTTAACCCTTTCAGTCCCAATTTATTTGTTTGCTTCAACTTGTAGAGACATTAGGTATTTTATGGAAGCAGGCAAGATGAAAAATGAGCAACGCCCTCACCGAGAATCAAACCACGGACCTCTGGAATACGCGTCCAGCGTGAAGACCACCACACCACAAAGGCATGCCAAGAAGGCGGAAGAAATACCTTATAAACTGACTTGATTTTTTACGTACTTTTGGTAATTATCACAAAGAATTGATAAATATCATTTTAAATATTTTTAAATGGGGGGATTCCAGGGCCCTGGAACAAATATGTCCCATTAGTACTAAATTGTTGACACATAAAAGAAAAAATAAAAAGAAATTATTTTTATTTTCACAACTTATGTGTGATAAGAAGTAAAACAGTTTTTGCATAGTGGTAGATTGCATGCCACACAAATTGTTAGTCCAAAAGCGCAATTTGCCCAGAAGGACTATTAATTTCGTTTTGGCATTTTGCGTTGATTCACTAAAAGCGTTGTTTCACTTTTCAAATTGTTGCCACCAAATGTTATCGACCTGAGTTATATTTAAAGAAATTAAATAATGAAGAATCTGCATAAATGTATGTATGTTTCTCACATTGTGATAAAACGACGGTACCTAGAGCCACCAAAATTTGAATAACGTAATCCTCCTGCGAATATGGGCATCTGAAAGCCCAAATTTGAAATTTGGTTTATTATCGATTTCATATTTTGTAAAACTTTAAAGAATTTTTTATTAACGAACACGACGATTTCAAAGCGAGCGATGACAACATTCTAGGAGAAAAAAAAAGCGTTTTTGTCTCCAGCGTGTGAGACTGTGTATCGGAAATACTAAAGATTTTTAAAGATTCATTTTTTAAAATTATTTTGCGATATTGCCGCTGAACTGAATTTTATAGTTTAAGTGCGGAGAATATGATATTTAATAAATAAAGGTAACACACAAAATGTTAAAAACGCCCATTTGGAAGTAATTTAAAATCTGAAACCTTTCACATTTATTTATTTATTTAGTCTTCTCTTGTTTTTTCTCGGTACAACTGTGAACACCTTCCAACCAACTGTGAACACCTAGCAACTGTGAACACACATTTTAGTGGGACCCTTCGATGGATAAGTGATCTCCTATTTTTAACAACTTGGAACTAGATGATGGTCTGTCATACTGTAGTTGTACGGTATCATGTTGTAGTGGTAGTCTACCATATCGTAGTGGTAGTGTAGGATTCACCACATACCAATTTTGTAGTAGGGATGTTGGAAATAATGCCTACTACCAGTGGAACATCAACTGCGTAGTAAATTGATGCATATAATTGCCTCTATGGGGCTACTTTAAACACCATCTGGGACTTACATAACTCATTGGGGCTGAAAGAATTAACACAAAACCAAACTATTTTAACTTAATTTTCAACTTCGCTTGCTAAATTTCGTCTAAACATATATAAACAACAATAATAATATCGCAAAGAAAAAATTCATATGAATATTTAAAGTTAGTACCAGCAAAAATTTTCTAGGTTGCACAATATATTAACAGCTAAATCAGGCTGACATTTATTTTAAATAATTCTGAAGCGTTTAATTTAACATTAACTTACTTCAATCTATTTATATATATATATAAGAAAGTTTGTGTGTTTGTTTGTTCGATAATAACTCAATGACTACTATATCTATCGTCACCAACATTTCTGCAATTCTGTTCTGGGTCCTTTTCCCCCTCCCCCCAAAAAAACCTAAAATCAGAGCTATTAATTAAGAACTTTGAAAACACTAATTTTCGCCCTCATTTTTGCGAGTGGCAACAGTCTTATACGCTGAAGATAAAAATCTGCTTTATTTCGTGAGCTGTTGCCATGCTCGCTTCAAATCCTAGAGTTTGTTAATAAAACATTTCGAAGTTTTACAGTAAAATAAAAATAGCCTTATCAAACATTCAATACATTATTCCCGTTTCCAAAATTTCTAAGGAAGCCATTTCGACTGTTCCCATCTTCGTACGACTTTAAAAGCCGAGATATTAATTAAAAACTCTGAAAACACTAATATTCACATCGCGAATAGTTTCAGGCATCATATTTCAAAGAAAATATCCATTTTGACCGCTATCGAATGTAATTTAAGGATGTTTCTGTGTGAAATCTGTGCGTAAGAATAGAATCTTCCCCACCAAAAAAATATATAAAACTGATTTAAAATGAATTCTAAAGAGAATTTTTCGTAGCCTCTGCGCGTACGTCGTACGTATCTCGCATAATTCAAAAACCTCAGAACGTTGAAATTTTGTATATAGGACTGCTATAACATGTAGATGTGCACCTCATACTTTGGTTACACAATCGGTCGCACCAAAAGTATATAAATATATACACTCTCTTACTCGACTCAGTAATCTGTTTTTTATTATTATTATTATTATTATTATTATTATTATTATTATTATTATTATTATTATTATTATTATTATTATTATTATATGTTTGTAAATTGTGCATTTTTTGCTTTAAAAATGATTGAATTATGTTGTTCTTATCTTCTTAAGGTTTTTATGCTTTTAGTAAATCTTCATGCGATATTTGTAGAATTAACAATATAAAAGTTGTTTACATGCGGCTAAGCGTAATTATTTTTACCATGGCGGCCATATTTGTTTGCTAAGTAGCAGAATAATAGATTTGTTGCCGATCTAGAAAAACTACGCTTCGCAACAACAAAGATAACGCATTCTTTTTATTGCGAATTAAATCATGCTTAATCCATTCTGTTATTTATTCGAGGAAATAAATGTTTAAGATTTACTTCGTAATTTTTAATATAGATATTTTGAGTGTTTTTGCCTTTTATCGAAGTGAGGACAGAATTAATTTTGTAGGGTTTATATTTATTTTAACTAACATTTATTTTAAGTTTAAACTATCTTTCCTGTCAAGCCTTACTTTCCCCTGGAACTGCCAATGCCAGAATATGTAAATTTGAGTAGAACGCGCAAGGATTCAAATTATCAGCGGAAGTATTCGGATTTAAATAGGAAGGAAACGAGTTCGGGGTGTGATATTCTTACTTCACGAGCGCGGAGGTAGTTAGCGAGAAATTGAAGAACCCCGCGTTTCGGCCTATGTGCTTGGCGGGAAGTAGTGTTAATCGTTCAAGTGAGCTTCAAGTCTGCTGAATTAGCAGCGGTGTTGTAAAACGCGGTGAGTTAGTTATTTTAGAGAGCCTCGTAGTTAGAGTCTTGTCTTTAGTTTCTTTTCAGGTTATTATTTTTATTTGACCGCCGAGTTGGCGCAGTCTGTGAGCGTCAAGACCACGCAATTGTAATTTATTACGTTGAATAAAAAGGGACTTAAACCCTTTACAAGACTCTGTGTTTTATCCAGTTTTCACAGTCACCCCTTGGTTGCGTGCAAGTTGGAGGCGCGCAACGTTACATTGGCTCCCGAAGACTTATCGAACTGAAATGGCCAAAAATTGGATGGAAGCCGCTGGACAACACCAAGAAATGACAACTCAGTTGGAAGGATTTGGATACCTGGTCCAGACTTTGAGAGCGTCAATCAAGCCAAATGTCCATTTCGACGGAAAAAATTCGGTGGCGGTATTTCTAGAAGGTCTAGAAAACCACTTTCAGCTCTACCCTGTTCCTGAAAGACAAAAAGTTGCCATCGCCACATCAGCACTAAGAGGACTGGCCGCGCTATGGTGGAAAAATATAGGCAAATTTTTATTAGGGGAATTTGGAAGCCAGACATATACATTTGAAAATTTCAAAAAATCGTTAGTAAAGGCCTTCCCCATAGTGAAAGATCGCGCACGGCTGGAAGCCGAACTATATAGTTTCTATCAACGGGATATAGCAGAATTGACGGACTTTATTCTACGAAAAATCAAGCTAACGGATATGCTGTATGGAAAGAAACCCGATGCGGAGATTATTGAAATAATATTACCAAGATTGTTACCCGCTGTTCAAGACTACTTTGAAATTAGAAACCCAAGCACATTGCAGGAACTCTTCGAATTGGCGGTGAAGTTTCAAAATCGCAGAATAGCGGAAAAAGCGAGAGGGGCAACGTATTCTCAAAGTACCCGAAGGAAATCTTCAAATGAGGAAACCAGAAATGGAAATCGCTCTTATGGGGGAAAGAACTATCAAGCTAACTCATCGAAACTCGAAGGTCAAGGCCCAAAAAGAAAATTTGAAAATAAACATCCGCGTACCCAGAAGGCACAGATTGAAAGGAAAGCTTTAAATGAGTAGAGGGGATTGTGAAAGGGAGGGTCCAGACCCCGGAAGTTTTAAAAAAACCCTCAAATAGACATTTAAATACGGTCATCGTAAAAAACTCACAGCTACCAATTATACAAGTCCTGGTTGGCGATGTACCAGTAGAAGCCCTCATCGATACAGGAGCAGAAGGAAATTTTATGAGTGAAAATTTCTTCAAAAAGAATTTTTATAGGGTACGATTATTTAAAACCAAAAATACGGAAATTATAGCGGCGCAAGGAAAAACATGTCACTGCATCGGGAAATTATCATTAAACTTACAGGTAAAAGAGGAAAGTCTCAAAGTATTAATTTTTGTAGTGAAAGACCTGCAAAACTCTCTTATTTTAGGTATGGAGTTTTTAAGGGCCGCGAGGGCCAAATTAAATTTTCAAGATAGTTCCGTGGTGTTGGAGATGGACCAGAGGGTGGTGGAACCTGTGGAGACACCGCAAGTGGACCTTAGCCATCTGAATGACCATGAAAGGAAAGCAATACAGCAAGTGGTGAGTAATTTTTCTCATTTATTTTCAGAAAAACCAGGAAACTGCCAAATAGTTACGCACAAGATTCAATTAAATGCCGAAAAACCTTGTAGGACTAAACCTTATCGGTATGACAAACAAAAAGACGTAATCATCGAGGAACATATTCAGGAGATGTTAAAGAATAAAATAATAACGCCCATAAATAGTGAGTACGCGAGTCCAGTCGTACTATGTAGGAAAAAGAACGAGTTTCCTCCTTCGGATAAAAGGGCTTGGAGGTTTGCTATTGATTACAGAAAACTAAATAGTATTACCAAATTTCCAGTTTACCCTTTGCCGGTTATAGACGATATCATTAGACAGATCAAATCGACAAGATATATGTCTACTTTGGACTTAACGTCTGGCTACTATCAAATAGCTATGAGACCCGAAGATATACATAAAACCGCGTTTATAACAAAATCGGGCACTTATGCATTTTTACGCATGCCTTTTGGGTTGTGTGGGGTCCCATCAACATTCCAGAGAGCTATGGACATTGTTCTAAAGCCTGTCCTAGGAAAATCAACTTCAATTTATCTAGATGATATAATTATAACGAGTAGTACGTTGGAACAACACATTAATGATCTAGAACAAGTTTTTAAATTATTAAAAGAGGCCGGTCTTACAATTAACGCCTCAAAATGCAAGTTCGCAACTAAAGAACGTAAATATATCGGTTATAAAATTTCGCAAAAGGGTACAGAAACGCAAGATTCAAAAATAAAAGCTATTAAGAATTTCCCACCGCCCAACACCGCCAAGAAACTTTCTTCCTTCCTTGGGTTATGTTCTTACTATCGATCTTTCATAAAAGATTTCGCTAATATTGTTGAACCACTCTTAGTAATCAAACGAAAAAGGGGTAAATTTACGTGGACAGCGGAAGCTAACACAGCTTTTGAAAGATTAAAAGAAGCGCTTATTAATGCCCCTGTTTTAAAATTCCCGGTGGGGGACGAAAACCTGGAAATTGCAGCAGATGCGTCAGACTATGCGGTGGGTGCGGTTCTTATGCAAAATAACCATCCTCTGGTATTTTTTAGTAAAACGTTGAATCAGACACAAAGGAATTATACAGCTACAGAAAGAGAAACATTAGCCGTATTAATGGCTGTACACAAATTTCGAGTTTATTTCGGCAAATCGCCAGTAACAGTCTTTTCGGATCATGCGGCTGTTGGTAGACTTTACTCGGAGAAAAACCTAACGCCCAGGTTAATAAGATCGGCTTTAAAACTCCAAGAATATAATATCACAATAAAATATAAACCGGGTAAGGAAAACAATGTAGCTGACGCACTTTCTCGTATAAAACTGGACGATGAAGGAAATGAACTTAAATGCGCTGTGTTGACTTCAAAAATTTTAGATTCTAGAGATACGGTTATTACTGAACTGAAAGCTGATCCTGAATTTGGAAATATCTATGCTTATTTGAAAGACCCCGAAAGCTTTGAGCATACAGATATCGATGCGATAAGAAATAGAGCAAAAAACTATGAAATAATAGATAATTTATTATTTTATACGAAAACAACAAACGAAAATCTTGAGTATAAGCCAGTCATCCCAGCCTCGCTTCGATTAAGCATTTTGAAGGAGTTGCACGAAGCAAAAACAGCGGGCCATCTAGGGGTCAGAAAGACTTTAAAAAGGGTACGCGAGGCGGTATATTTCCCGCAATTATACAAAATAGTAACGGCGTATGTCAGGTCCTGCAACCAATGTCAGTTAATAAATGATATTAATTACAGCCCGGCCGGGTAATTAAATAGCATTCGCGCTACATTTCCGAATGAAATTTTAGGCATAGATCTTCTTGGTTCCTTCCCCCAGAGCGAGTTAAATAAAAATCGTTTTCTTTTAGTAATAGTAGATCATTTTTCAAAATGGACAGAAATTGTTCCACTTAAACGCGCGTCAGCCAAAACAGTCGCAGATGCATTCTTACACAGATACATTTTAAAATACGGTGCACCGATAAAAGTCATTAGCGATAACGGAAAACAATTCATTAGTCAAATATTTGAAAACATATGCAATGGACTTGGCATACGCCATATCAAAATGGTTCCGTATAGACCACAGGCTAACATAGCAGAAAGAGTTAATAAAAACATAGTAAAAATAATTCGCAGTTACGTGAGCACACATCACAAGCGCTGGGATGGCTACATAAATGAATTAGCTTATGCTTTAAGAACGGCAAATCATGATACTACGGGAAAAACTCCAGCAGAATTATTCTTAGGCCGAAAATTAATTACGCCTTTAGATAAATTATTCTTTGTGCAACAAAGAGAGCAGGAGTTTAGACAAAAAGATGTGCAAAAGCTGATTGATCAGGCGCTTAAAACCTCGGATACGGCAATAAATAGGCAGAAAATATATTATGATAGAAAACGCCGTGAAGCAGATTTTAAAGTTGGGGATAAAGTATTGAAGCGGAAATTTTCTTTATCAAGTGCCCCAGACAATTTTACGGCAAAGCTAGCTCCAAAGTTTGAAGGCCCCTATGTAATTCAGGAAATCAAAGGAGTAGTATTATATCTTAAGAACGAGAGAGAGGAAATCTGTAAAGCAAGTCCCGACCAGGTGAAAAAATACTATAATCCAAATGATTTTGAAATCCTTAAAAGTTTCTTGCAGGACTCAAGTCTAAACGAAATAGAAGGTCCAGAGATAACAACTATTCCACCACCCAAGAAACAGAGAACTGAAGAGAGACCTAGCCCTTCTACAACCCGGACGTCGGTATCAAAAAGGAAAAATAGTTTTCAAACTCCAGCGTGTAAGAAAAACAAAAATACAGATGCACCGGGTAAAGAAACCGTGGTAAAGAGAAAAACACCACCTACAAAGGATTGCAGGAGAAATTTTACATCAAGGAGAACGCGCACACGGCCACAGAGTCAGGTGCCAGCAAGGCCGCCGTTCCGGAAACTGAAACGGCGACAGGAGGCACAAAAATACGACGAACAGAAGAAATTCAAGAAGGACTCCAGACCGGAGGACGTCAAGACCAGCCGTCCCAGGGAAAAACGGAAATGCCAACAACCAGACGATTACTCCGCCAAGAGGCCAGCCTTTAGAGGACGCAAAAGAAAAAGTAATCTGGACGATACTCGGAGGGCAGTAAGGAGAAGATTAACATCCATGAAACCTCTAACTTGGGACCAATTTTGCCAAAAACGAATGACGGAGTTTCAAGCATCGAAAACTCAAAGATAAGTTAAAACCTTCTATACATTTTTTTTCTCTTTTGTTTTGAAATGTTATGCATAAGTACGAAGTTCTATGTTTTGGACGAAAGTCAATATGTCTCGGTTGAGACTTAGTTTTGTTTTACTTTATTTAGCTAAGGCAAAAGTATTATTTTCTTTAAGTGTAAAAGCTAAAAACAAGCATTTTCTGTTGGTCGAAAGACTAATTCTGTTATGTTAAAGACAAAATTTGGCCGAAGATAAAAATAACTTCGTATTCTTGTATTAATAAGAATTTTAGTTTCAGTGCCGCCAGCTTGGCGAAGAATGAGTAAAGTAAAAATTTATTTTCTCTTATTCATTTTATGGTAAATTGTAAAAATCATATGTATTAAAATTTTGTAAATGTTATGTAAAAGTAGAATTTAGTCTAGAAGCATAAAATTGTAGATGCTAAAAGTGAATGCTTAAAAGCAATGAAGTCAAAATTTAAGTATTAAATTGTAGATAAAGTCATGCTGTAGAGCGAAAGCCTGCATGTTTAAAGATGAATGAGGGGGAAGTTAGAATGAATGTGTTTTGTAGGGTTCTCCACCTACATTTGAATTTTGAAGAATATTAAAGTAGCTCATTGAGTTGTAGAATGTCGAGTAAGGTGTGTCTATTTGGTCGTTGAATTCTAACAAATCATGGTGGTTAGGGGAAGTGTTGTAAGACTAAAACACGAATATTCCCGTTTGACACCACACACGGTGGAGAGCCAGGGTAAAGTTAAATTAATGCTTGAAAAATTGAATGAATGTGAAGTAAGCAATAACTAAGAAAAACGAATCATTTAAAAACAAAAATTTATTGTGTCAAGAAAGTGTAAATTATAATGTATTTAGAAAGATACTGATACTTATTCCTTCCAGATGCTGGAAGGAAAGACCAAGATTGATTGATGAAGTCCAGGAAAAGTTGCTGTAAGAAGAGAGCTTTATAACGATCAACATAATTTTAGTATACAATTTGTTACATAAGATTTTTTTTGTGTGTAAACGAGGTTCTCGCCAGTTAGTTCAGAATTAGAGAAACTTACAACAGGTCGTTTGTAGGACCTGCTTCCAAGTTTTCCAAATTCTGGCAGCGGCAAATGTAGGGTTTATATTTATTTTAACTAACATTTATTTTAAGTTTAAACTATCTTTCCTGTCAAGCCTTACTTTCCCCTGGAACTGCCAATGCCAGAATATGTAAATTTGAGTAGAACGCGCAAGGATTCAAATTATCAGCGGAAGTATTCGGATTTAAATAGGAAGGAAACGAGTTCGGGGTCTGATATTCTTACTTCACGAGCGCGGAGGTAGTTAGCGAGAAATTGAAGAACCCCGCGTTTCGGCCTATGTGCTTGGCGGGAAGTAGTGTTAATCGTTCAAGTGAGCTTCAAGTCTGCTGAATTAGCAGCGGTGTTGTAAAACGCGGTGAGTTAGTTATTTTAGAGAGCCTCGTAGTTAGAGTCTTGTCTTTAGTTTCTTTTCAGGTTATTATTTTTATTTGACCGCCGAGTTGGCGCAGTCTGTGAGCGTCAAGAGCACGCAATTGTAATTTATTACGTTGAATAAAAAGGGACTTAAACCCTTTACAAGACTCTGTGTTTTATCCAGTTTTCACAGTCACCCCTTGGTTGCGTGCAAGTTGGAGGCGCGCAACGTTACAATTTAATGAGAAATACTGAATCGTTTGTGATACTTTTTTTTGATTGTTTGTTTGTTGAATTTCTTTTATACATCGTTTAAGATTTATTTTAGTATTTTAATAGAACACGTGGCAACGATTAAATAATTCTTCAAATGATATAAATTTGTGCATGGTGAGTTATAAAATGAATAAAATGTAACGCTGTTAAGTAACCTAGGACCAGAGTGTCGCTATGGTAATCAAATGTAGTGAATTTTAAAGAGTGCGTCTATTCTGTTGTGGTTTATGCGCTATCGACGAAGTGGATTTACTTCAATCCAATAAGTTTAAATAAAATGCAAGAAAAAATTCGTATAATTTAATATTTCGTACAAGGAAGGCATGTGGTGTACACACCAGACTTTTATATCTTACATACACACAATAATGGAAAAGGGGCTTGAAAGGAAGTTAAACTCACCCGCAATTTTCTTTCCGCATATGACATTCGCTAGGGTACACTTTCCCATCACTGCCACATACGGGACTGTAAAGTGGACAAGCATCCGGGCAATCACCTTTCCTTTTGCTTTTTGTGTAGTCTTCTGGGATCTCTGGTTGGCCCTTTCTCTCCTCTAGTGTCATGCTTTGGAGATTCTCTTCCTTTGGAATATAGAGCTGAGGAAAAAGAACGTGCATTCCAGCTTCTACGATCAACCCCTCTAGGAAGTGCTGCTCTCTGGAAGTTTGAATCGGGATGTAGTCCTGGAAGATTTCCTCTTCACTCTCTTTCTGCTGAGTATCCTCGACGGTGTACTCTGGTCCGAAAGCAGTTTCGTCCAGTTGTCCTGGGGGAATGATAAATACATTTGTAGAAGTTACAGGCGAAAACAATGCAGTCACGGGACAATGAAAACAATGAATAACGTGCTCTAAATAGAGGACTGTCAGTTTAACACGTTCACGCCGGCGCGGGACACCGCTGGCCAGCACTAGTCCTTCTCGTCGGGCGGCGCGTACCACCGGTGGCGGCCCGCACTAGTCTGTCTTATCGGGTGGCGCGTGCCACCGATGGTACGCATTCGATTGTGTTATTAGACGCTGAAAATTAAAATAATGAAAAATTAACGTTTATTTATTATAAAATTTTTTTAATAACAATTATAATTAATAACTATTAGCATACGTACAACACGTATACAGGTTCGAATAGATAATAATCGCGCGCCCACAGATGAAACATGGCACAAATTCGAGCGCCGTCTCACGTCGAAGAACATAAAAATTGGCTTCGGCGTGAACGTGTTAGATTCTGAGAACCTGTGCCAAATTTGAATTATATCGCTAGGAGATGCCGCGTTCACTTCACATTGCAAGCTATTTTACTGAATATTTTACTCTGATCAGTCTGATCTATACTGTACACTACAAAAAATAAATAAATAAATAAATTATCTGAAAGGTTTCAGATTTTAAATTATGTCCGATAATAAAACAAATTCCAAATTTCAAATTTGGGCTTTCAGATGCCCGTATTCGCAGTAGGATTACGTCATTCAAAATTGGATGGCTCTAGGTACCGTTGTTTTATCAGAATGCGAGAAACATACATACATTCATGCAGATTCTTCATTTATTGATTATTTAATTTCCTCAAATATAATACAAAGTGATAGTATTTGGTGGCAACGATTTGAAAAGTGATATGCCGTTTATAGGGTTCCGACGTAAAATCGCAAAACGAAAACAATAGCCCTTCAGGGACAAAGCCCCTTTAGACTAAAAATGAGACTATTCAGAAAAGGTTCTTTATTTTCTCACCCTTGACAAGTACATTGCGCAGGGAAAAAAAAAAAAAAAAAAAAAAAAAAAAAAAAAAGGCGACAGTTAAATCTCCCGTTCTTCTACTGGGCCGATTGATGAAATTCAACTTGCGTTTTTCATGTCTCGATCCATTAGATTTATACTATATAACGTTGTTCTAATATAGGTATTTTGACAGAAAATCGGACTTTTTCTGAAATGTGAAATGGCATTCCCATTTGTTTTCCATATTTCGATTCTACGACTCAAATTATATCAAGCTGCCAAGTTTTGTAAAAATCGCATAAGTTGTTTTTAAAAAAAATTTAGCTTCTCGGTGTTAATTCATTTCGTATACATTATTAATGTCTCTTTTTGTATTAAACCTTTTTTATTCTTCCTTTCAAGTTTCGAAATTTAGGTTCATTTCAAATGAAAGTCACCCACTTTTTATGATTTATCTTTAAAATTTGCATTTTTAAATAAATTTTATAAATATTTCGAAAAACATTTAAAATTACAACCTATAGAGTTTTTACCATCACCTTAAACAGATGTATTTCGAAGAATAGCTACAAAATATTAGAGTTTTTGTAATTCGAAATTTTCTAAGATATACGTGAATTTACATATTGACGCGTTTTAAAATTTAACATATATCTTATAAGCGATAATAATGCAAAATGTGGCTTACGCTTTTTCTTAAAACTGTTTGAAAATATGAACGATGACTTTTTTCCGCTCGTCTATAATGAAAAAAATCTGATGTGCACACCACATGACTTCCTTGCACGGAATATTAAATTAGACGCATTTTTTCTTGCATTTCATTTAAACGTATTGGATTGAATTAAATCTACTTCGTCGATAGCGCATAAAACACAACAAAATATATGCATGCTTTAAAATTCACTACATTTGATTACCATAGCTATACTCTGGTCCTAGGTTACTTAACAGCGTTACATTTTATCCATTTTATAACTCAGTATGCACAAATTTATATCATTTGAAGAATTATTTAATCGTTGCCACATGTTCTATTCAAATACTGTAATAAATCTAAAACGATGTATAAAAGAAATTAAGCAAACAAAAAAGAAACAGTTTTTTTACAGACGACTCAGTATTTCTCATTCAATTAATTCAGTTCTCACTTGCCGACAAGGCAAAAATGCATAAAAAAGCTCAAAATATCGATATTAAAAATTACGAAGTAAATCTTAAACACTTATTTCCTTGAATAAATTCCGAATTAAACATGATTTAATTCGCAATAATAAGAGAAGGCGTTATGTTTGTTGTTGCGAAGCTTGTTTGTTGTTGCTTTCTCTAGATTGGCAACAAATCCGCTATTTTGCCCGCTATTTTTCCAAGTTTGAAATATAATGAACATGTCCGCCATAGCAAAATTCATTAGGCTTAGCGACAGTTAAACAACTTTTAAATTGTTGATAACTCCACAAATATTGCATGCAGATTTACTACAGGCATAAAATCTTAACTGGAAGATAAGAACAACATAATTCAATCATTTGTAAAGCAGAAAATGCACAACTTACAAACATATAAGAGTAAGGAATCTGAGATTACTGAGCCGGTTAACAGAGTGGATATATATATATATATATATATATATATATATGCATATATTTATGTACTCTTGGTGTGGCGGATTGCAACGAAACTACGAGGTGCACATCTACATGTTATAGGAGCACTATATACAAAATTTCAACATTCTGAGGCTATTCGTTTTTGAGTTATGCGACATAAGTACGTACATACGTACCTACGCACAGACGCCACGAAAGAATTTCTTCAGAATTCTTCATTTTAAATCAGTTTTATAATTTTTTTGGAGAAAAAGAGTCTTTTATTCTAACCTTACGTACAGATGTCACGCAAAAACATGGTTAAATTGCATTCAATAGCGGTCAAATGGATATTTTCTTTGAAATATGATGCCTGAAAATTTGGCCCATTATAATACTTCCTTTTTTCTTTGTACAAGGAAGTAAAAAGGAAAGGAAAATAGTTTGGTATAAATTAAGAAGTTCTCCAAGTGAATTATTCTTGGTTCAAAATGAAATAAGTACGCTTAATAAATTTTTGAATTTCTCCATAAATATCTCACCAAATTTTAAAAAATTTAATTTCAGGCATAAATTGAATCGTAGAATCGAAATATGGGAAAAAAATGGTATGCCATTTCAGAAAAAGTCCAATTTTATGTCAAAATACCTATATTAGAACAACGCTATGTATACATGTATATAAATCTAATATATATTCTTAGTAGCGCTTTCCAGATATGAAAAACTGAATTTGAATTTGGTCAATCGGCCCAGTAGAACAAAAGATATAGAACTGTTCATTTTTTTAGTCCAAAGGGGCAATTTGCCCTGAAGGATTATTATTTTCGTTTTGGCATTTTGAGCTGAAAACTTTAAATTGTTGCCACCGAATATTAGAGCCCTGTATTATATTTAAAGAAATTAAATAATGAAGAATCAGGATAAATGTATGTATGTTTCTCGCATTGTGTTAAAACAACGCGACCTAGAGCCATGCAATTTTGAATAACGTACGTTTTCATACGAATATGGGCATCTGGAAGCCCAAATTTAGAATTTGTTTTATTATTTATTTCATATTTTGTAAAACTTTAACGATTAACAAACTCAACTATTTAAGAGTGAGCAATGGCAACACTCCGTGAGGGAAAAAAAAACCTTTTTTATCTCCAGCGCGCGGAACTGTGTACCGGAAATTCTGAAGAAAGGTTAATTTTAAAATTATTTTGCTATATTGCTGTTGAACTGAATTTTATGGCTTAAGTGCAAAGAACATGACATTTAATAAATAATGGTAACAAAAAAAAAAAAAAAAAAACTGAAATGTTTCAGATTTTAAATTACGTCCAAAGGGGCGTTTTTTTAACGTTTTGAGTGTTACCTTTATTTATTAAATATCATGTTCTTTGCACTTAAACCATAAAACTCAGTTCAAGAGCAATATCGCAAAATAATGTTAAATTAAGCATATCTTTAGAATTTCCGATATACACAGTCTCGCGAGCTGGAGATAAAAGTATTTTTTTTCTATATAACGTTGCCATTTCTCGCTTTTAAAGCATTGAGTTTGTAAATCAAAAATTCGTTAAAGTTTTACAAAATATAAAATCTATAATAAAACAAATTCCAAATTTGGGATTTCAGATGCTCATATTCGCAGTAGGATTTCGTCATTCAAAATTCGATGGCTCTATGTACCATTGTTTTATCACAATGCGAGAAATAGACAATCATTTATGCAGATTTTTCATGATTTAATTTCTTCAAATATAATGCAGGCCTCTCACAATTTGTGGCAACAGTTTGAAAAGTGAACCGACGTTTATGAGTCCGACGCAAAATCGCAAAACGAAAACAATAGTCCTTCAGGGACAAAGCCCCTTTGGACTAAAAAAAAAAAAAAAACCTTTCGGACGTAATTTAAAATCTGAAACCCTTCATTTTTTTGGCGCAATATGGGTAGACATATACATAATTATTGTGTCTAATTCCTAGTGGACTGGCTTTATATGGTTTAATTCGTAGTGGGCTTTATATTTTATTATAGTGTTACGAATTTGGTATTTAAAAAGCTAATGTTAGTTCAATTACAAATTAAATGGTTTTATTTCTCGCGCAGTGCAGCGCGTGACGAATATTAAAAGAAAGCTAAGCCGGAAAAATTAAAAATACAAGAGCGCGTGCGTTGAATAAATAAATATCTCTTTTTGATTTCGAGAAAGTACTGGAAAATTCTAGCGCGTGATTTTAAAAGCTTATAAAAGGAGGAAAACATCTCAGTTTGTGGTAGTTGCTTAGTTTGTTGTTGTTTAGAAAACTGCCGTTGTTGATTATAGCGAATTCGCGGATTAGCGTTCTTTAGCTGTTTTGAATTACGTTCTATTGTACATTTAAGTAGTTAAAAGATAACTACTGTGAGATATTGTGATACTGCATGATAATTTGAGAAAATTTAAGCATTTCTGTTGTGATAATAATAAATTTTTGTTCATTTTTCATCGGACTTGTGCATTCATTTCTTAACGAACCCGTACGCACGCAATAATTTTTGGTGTCAGGAGTGGGGTTTGAATGCCAATAACAAGAGGGATGGAAGAACAATTGAGACAGCTCATTACTGCTTTTGCTGCTTTCCAAGAAAAGATGGAAGCTGGCCAAACATCTTTTAAAGAAGAAATTAAAGAGAAAATGGATGCTGGTCAAAGGTCCGTTAAAGAAGAAATGAAATTGGGCCAGGAATCCCTCAAGGAAGAAATGAAAATGGCACAGGAACAAATGAAATTGGGCCAGGAATCCGTTAAGGAAGAGATGAAATCTCTTAAAAATGAGATGAAAGCAGGTCAGGACGAAATGAAAAGAGAAATTACCTGCGTAATAGAAAATAAATTTGAGGCTATGGAAGGCAGAATAGACGCGGTTGAAACTAAAGTTGGACAAATAGAAGAAAGAGTTTCTTCGGTAAAAGAACAAGTAGAAGAAAGAATTTCTTCTGTAAAAGAACATATAGAAGAGAGAGTTTCTGCCGTCGAACAACAAATTGATGATAGGGTTTCTGCTGCCGTCGCCAAAGAAGTTGACAGCCTAAAGAAGTGCATAGCGACGGTAGGAAACAATTCTGTAGGTTTTAAATTTTTATCGATGCCTGCTCGTTCCGTTCTGAAACTATCTACATATGATGGGAAGACCTCCTGGCAGGTGTATAGGACACAATTTTCTATCGTTGCGGATGCGAATGGATGGGATTCCCAAGCTAAAGCCTGTCATCTCGCCGCTTCTCTGAGAGCAGACGCAGCGGATATCCTGCAGACGCTTCCCGAAAATCAAAGGCTAGATTTCGAAGCTCTATCCGGCGCTTTGGAGCTGCGCTTCGGCGAGAAGTGTTTAAAAGACTACAGCAGGCTCCAATTAAAATCTCGTCAGCAGAAGCCTACCGAAACACTTCAGGAGCTCGCCACGGATGTTGAAAGGCTGTCTCATCTCGCCTTTTCGGAATGCCCGACAGAAACAAGGGAAATCCTGTCCTTGCAATACTTTATCGACGGCATCCAGGATACTGAAATACAGAAAGCTCTACGAATGGCGGATGTAAAAGATTTAAAAAGCGCTCTAGTATACGCCATGAAATTCGAGGCAGCCCAGCAAGCCACTCGTAGAGATCGCTACCCAGTTAGAGCTGTGCGAGTCCATGAGCCAGTGGATCAACTGATGGCTCGTTTAGATGATTTATTCAGACAAGTCGATACTTTGATACGGAGTAGCAGGGAAAACAAGGTGGCTGTAAGATGTTGGAGATGCGTTTCTGAAGGTCACCTACGACGGCATTGCAGAACACCCCAGGGCACGGATAATAAAACGGATGAGTTGACAAGACCAGTGAATGCTTTAAGACGGAATAGTGGTGAAACAAAACCGACCCTAAAGTGCTGGAATTGCGGTGTTGAAGGCCACCTACGAAGGAACTGCAGAACTCCCCAGAGCACGGAAAATAAGGCATACGATTTAAACAGACAATTAAATGCCACGGCAAGGAAAAGGACTGACAAGAAACCAAAGTGCTGGAACTGTGGAGCTGAAGGCCACGTACGAAAGAATTGCAGAACACCCCAGGGTACGAAAATTGAGACAATTTCTGAGCAACGACGCAGGAAACAAATTAATGACCATATCAAGGAATGGAGGTTGCCAGATAATGAAAAACCCTGTTTTAAAGCGCTTAAGATCTCTATAGTGAGTGGCAACAATAACGGACTGTCCATCAATGGGAATATCGATGGAGTTCCTTGCAATATGATCATTGACACAGGAGCTAATGTTACCATCATTAGGAAAGATTTAGCTGAACAGTTTAAAGATAAACTTATTTGGACGCCATCCTGTGTTACCCTTCAGACTGCGTCTGGTGACAAGATCGACATAACTGGGAAGTTAAACGTAAACATCACGTTTGGAAGTGCCGCCTACCATCACACGGCATATGTGACGGATATTACAGATCCATGCATACTCGGATTGGACTTTTTAAGGAAATATAATTTTTCCTTAGATTTCAAAAACAATAAGCTGCTTTCAGCATCTGATGGCATGACTATCCATCCTCAAAAGGGACCCTCGCCTGGAAATGTCGACGCCTTGTCCGAAAGATCGAGCTCGGGAAGCTGCCGAAATCATACCAGGGTCGAAAAGAAACTCAAGACTACCAGCTATTCTCCATCCCAGAAGCTCTTCGGTCGAGACCTTCGTCTGCCTTGTGACCGCCTGTTTAGTCGCCCTACGGATGCGCCTTCATCGCCTGAGGAACACATCCAAGATGCCCAGGCCCGGTTTGAGGGGATGCACCGTTCTGCACGAAAGCGAGTCAACTTGGCGACGGAGAAAATGAAGATCAGATGCGACACAAGAGCTACTAGACAGAGATCCAACAAAGGAGACAAGGTGTGGTTGTGGAACCCAATTCAACGAAAAGGACTGAGTCCTAAATTACAGTCACCTTCGGATGGTCCATATACAGTGCTGAACACGAATGACGTCGTGGTTCGGATCCGTGAGTCTTCGAACTCTTACGACAGGTTAGCTCATTACTATGGCCATAGTACGTAATGTAAATAATTGTAAATAGTATCAGACCATGGTCCTTTTTGTTTATAAATGTGTATTTAGTATTTGATTTGTATTTAGTATTTGTTTTGTATTTAGTATTTGATAGCATTTTATTTGTTTAAGTTAGTTATTGCATTTATTGTTTATATTGTTTGATATTGTAATGTAATGTTTATGCCTCAGTTGCATTTATGCCACAGTTATAAGTTTAGCTTCCTGTCCAGGGATTGTACTGCCCGGGACGTGCAGTCCTTGGGAAGGGGGCAGTGTTACGAATTTGGTATTTAAAAAGCTAATGTTAGTTCAATTACAAATTAAATGGTTTTATTTCTCGCGCAGTGCAGCGCGTGACGAATATTAAAAGAAAGCTAAGCCGGAAAAATTAAAAATACAAGAGCGCGTGCGTTAAATAAATAAATATCTCTTTTTGATTTCGAGAAAGTACTGGAAAATTCTAGCGCGTGATTTTAAAAGCTTATAAAAGGAGGAAAACATCTCAGTTTGTGGTAGTTGCTTAGTTTGTTGTTGTTTAGAAAACTGCCGTTGTTGATTATAGCGAATTCGCGGATTAGCGTTCTTTAGCTGTTTTGAATTACGTTCTATTGTACATTTAAGTAGTTAAAAGATAACTACTGTGAGATATTGTGATACTGCATGATAATTTGAGAAAATTTAAGCATTTCTGTTGTGATAATAATAAATTTTTGTTCATTTTTCATCGGACTTGTGCATTCATTTCTTAACGAACCCGTACGCACGCAATAATATTATGGATATTTTGTAATTTCTTGTGTCGTGTCTGTGTACAAGCGGCATTCAGATGTGTTCCTTCCCATATTTAAATGATCATTTTGTTTTTTAAGCCCGTACATATCTCATTACAAGTCATTACATTACGCCTCGTGCCTAATTTAAAAACAATTAACAAATGAAAGAAGAACTAAACCAAAAAAGTAACAAAGCTTACGTGCTTTCCTGTAATTTATAGGAACAAATAATCAAATTATTGGCGATGGGAGCAACTGTTTCAACTCTTCCAGTCCAATTTTTCGATGTTCTTTCTTCTTTACATTTTTAGTTCTGAGGTAAAATTTATTCTCCTCTAAAATTAACGCTTCATGCAAATGCTTATAGCCTTTTAGAGACAAGAAACAAAAAAGTGTCTCTCGAAATAATCGTTAAAGTATGTTCTTCGAACAGTTATAGAGCATGGAATCTTCGGTATTCTAGGAAGATTATTTGGTGCAGCTAGAAAGTGGCGGAAGGGCAGTCCGCCGGTGTTCTTCTTTTTTTCCGCGATTCCTGTTTCCGCGGTTGGCAAAATCATTCCTGTTTCCGCGAAATCATTAATCTTCATTACCCCCTTCCCAAAGGGGTTACATAGTAGGGGAGGCCGAGTGGACTTTTGCGTCTCCCGCAAAGTAGGAAAGGAAACAATTTTTAAAAGAAATAATGGCTAAGACAATAAAGGTTAATAGTTAGGACTTTAGTAATAATCTGAGAAGTACACAGCTCGAATCACAGATTATTTTGTCTCAGAGAAATAAGAGATCATGAGACATGTCATGTGACATTTTCCGGAAAATTCCGATCGTGATTTTAGCTAATAAGGACTTAGAAACAATTTCGCTGCTAAAGTGCAGAATCGCCCACTTATTTGTTTGGCGCTTTTTACAAGAGTAAGAAGAATTGGATTTTTGTCAGTTTTCTTTGACCTTTTTAAGTGAAAATAGGTCGATGTGTACATAGATAAAGTCAAGGGTGTGCGCAACGCCATTTTTGTGCAATTCTGGGATGTTAAGTGAAAATAGGTCGACGTGTACATGGATACCGTTGTATGTGCAATTCTTAAAAACGCGGCAAGCAGTTTGCGATTCTGCACTTTCTCCCAATTTCGCACCTAATCTTCGTCATGATTAAGCATTTTTGTTCCATAAAAGTTCTAGTATAAGCGTAGTTCGGCTAGCAGATTGTTGGAAAAAATGTTGAGTAAAAAACTAGCAGGTTGCTGTAGCAGGGTTGGTCGCCAAAAAAATCGCCAAGTTACCATAATGTAAAGATTCACCGAAATAATCTAAAAATATTTACGATCTCAGATCTTTGCATGAATGAAGATAATACTGTATTTAAAAAAGAAGAGAGAGATGTTTAAACTCTGCGATGATTTTGGCAGTGAACTAAAAGATTGCTTCCTACTAGTCAAAAACAATATTCTTCCAAAATTCTGCATAACGGTGAGTTATAATGAAATCTTTCAGAATAAATATTCGTTCTAAAACGACGTCTTTCTTCTAAACGGACGACTTCTTTGGTCTTAATTGCGCTTTTGCAGCTTTTAATTCTTTCATTTATGGAAATCCAATAAGCTACATTTTTCCTTATTTTTAGTCTGAATTCGATACTGTTAACTTTTATAAAGGGCTAAAGGTTTTTTTTTTTTTTTTTCCTTTTAATTTCAATAATGTCTAAAATATTCATATTGATTAATATAAGATGTGAAAATAACAGCTAATGTTGTAGCAGAATTACAAATGGAATGAAACTTAAGATTTCAAGAGGTGCCTAAACAATAGATAACACAGCTTCAATCTAACGAAGACTAACTTATTCACAAAGAAACTGCCCAGCTCTTCTTGATGACTCGTCGCGACATCTCCTGAGGAGCTGTGGGAGGGGTACTGTACCCTCCATAAAGGTAGGAAAGGAAGGAGGGGCCAACCGGCGCTAGAAGTGAAGCACCCTCCATAAAGGTAGGAAAGGAAGGAGGGGCCAACCGGCGCTAGAAGTGAAGTTGAAGCTTGGGTTTTTTGTTTACACTCAGAAGCTCGCTTGACAGGGTTCTGATAGTATTTCGACACACGACAGTTCCATACAAATCGAAAAAGGGACACTTTCGCATGAAAGAAACATTCATAGTGTAATGGATAATAGCAATTTGTATAGTTTAGTGACATTTACGCAAAAATCCCATCTTGGTTATTTTTCGATAACTATCAACAGCGATTTTGATTATGAATTTGTTTTATAAAATTCTAAGCTGTTGAACTACAAAAATATAGATTTTAAGAAAAATGTTATGCTTAAAGAATGAAAGATACCTTACAGTACATTTAAAATTGTATACGTCTTTCGATACCCTTGATAGAGTATTCGCTACTTTTATTTTATTTTCCAAATGCCAAAATGTTTTAAATAAAACAAATTTTTTTCACATCCATATATTATTTAACATGTACCTTTTAAAATTTTTTAGAGGAGAGGCTTTACTTCTGCTCATTTTAAACTCATCGTTTTAATTTTATATATCTGAAAAATAATCACTTTGGGCTTACACGTTTTACTTATTTGAGTTAATTAAAAATAAAATTACCATCAAATGCTGCAATCCTCGTCAAAATTAATAAATATACACACAGATATGCCAATAAGTTAGCTTTCCCTTGATTTGGAACCACACATGTGCATTCAAGATGATGTGACCATGTAAACGTGCTACATCATCAAGACAGCTTATTAAGAATTTGAAAATAGGGTAATCGACGGAGGTGAAAACATTTGTATATCCTGCCAAAGGAGATCCGATCATGAATGGTCCTCTTATTGATTCCAGATTGTTAAATGTTTCCCACGCAAGTATTTTTTTCTCGGAAATTCGAGTTTTATGCTGGCTTCTTAACGTACGCAGGTCATTAAATTATTTATAAATGTATTTGAAATGAAGAATTTATTCACTTATAAACAACTGTGAAAGTACTGTGAAGAAATCTAATGATTAAATGTATCTAATTTATAATGATTATAAATGTTATCTAAATATATAATAACCTTAATATTGAATTGTAAACATAAATTGAAATCCTCTTGACAAATACGTTATAAAACTATTTAAGCAAGAATTGTTTGTATTGGAAACCAATCTGTTAAAAGGATTGTAAAGCAAATGCTATGAGATGTGCACTTAAGAACGTAATAAAGAGTTTTGGAATATGTATTGTTGAAATGAAGGGTTAAAAAAATCTGATAAGTATAATTAAAAGAATTATTCCCCTTACATTTTATAATAACTCAGTTACAAGTTTTAAATAATACTTAAAAAAATCCTTATTTTTTCCCTTTCAGAAATGTTCAGAGAAAGTCAAGTACTATTTAAATTATTTCGCTAATTCCTAATAATTCTCTAATTTAAAATGGACCGAATAGAGCATTAATTATAAATTGACTTACATTTTTCGATTTAAAAGATGCCTCAGAAGCCAAAAAAATCATGTCATATTTAAGAAAGTATTTTAGGAAGAAGCTCTATAAATAGGAAAGAAATAATGCATAATTTTAATATTAATAATACAATAAACTTTGATCTTAATTTTTGTACCTTAACCGAATAAAATCGAATTACCTTCATTTTTTTTCCTAATGAAATTAACGAAAACTTGTGAAAATATTTCATTCAAATTAAACCATTCTGAGAAAACTGTCCTGTGAAAAGTATAGCATTTAATTCCGTTCAGAATGAAATGTTGTTTAAAAATGTGTTGTTTTCATATACTTAGGACTCTGAAGTGTTGTAGAAAAAGAAAATATATACATTTATATGTATATTTACGACGTAATTACAAAATATTTACATCCGAACGCGTCAAATCCCATTGAACTCAATGGTAAATGACCCAATGTTTTGGTCATCACGTAGGGATCGCCGCTGCTTCAGAGCAGGGTACGGGAGAAACTTGTTTAGGGAAACTCCATTTTTCTACCTACCTACATGGTACCCTCCGATTTCGCGGGAACAAGAAGAATTTTGAAAAGCGCGGAAAGAGGAATCGCGGAAACAGAACTAATTCAGTCCGCCTGGGATAGTATTTTTCACGTGAAACAAATTACAGGACAAAACGTTTGACCACATTCCCCCCCTTTAACGGACAAATATCTCTCACTGAATTCCTCCCCCCCCCGACTGAGAACCTGTTCACCTTAACGGTCAAAACATTTCGGAACAAGTCGTTCGAACAATTTTTCTGCTTTGTCAAATGATATTGTTACGTATTTGGTATTTAAATAGCTAATGTTAGTTGAATTATAAATTAAATTGTTTTAGAGTCCGTGCAGTGTAGAGAGTGATGAATATTATAGGAAAACTAAGCCGGAAAATTAAAAATACAAGAGCACGCGCATTTAACATTTAATAAATAAACCTCTCTTTTTGATTTCGAGAAAGTTCCAGAAAATTCTCGCGCGCGATTTAAAATATTTTAAAAGGAGAAAAACCTCTCAGTTCGTGTGATTTTAGTTAGTTTGTCCTTGTTTTAAGAGTTTGTTTAGAAAACTGTACTTGTTGACTGTAGCGAATTCTCAGATTAGCTTTCTCTAGCTGTTTTGAATTAAGTTCTCTTCAACGTTTGAGTAGTTAAAAGATAACTACTGTGATATATTGTAATACTGCACGAATATTTGAAGAAATTGAAGCTTTTTTGTTGTGATAATAATAAATTTATTCATTTTTCATCGGACTTGGGCATTCAATTCAAACGATCCCGTACGCACGCAACAATATAAAACAGATTAATAGCTAACAAGGTATTTCTCCCGCCTTCTTAGCATGCCTTCGTGGTGTAATGGTCAGCACTCTCGGCGCGTATTCGAGAGGATCGTCGTTGGAATCCCGCCGAGGGCATTAGTCATTTTTCATATCTCCTTCTTCGAAATAATCTAATGACTCTACAAGTTCAATCACCAAGTCAGTAGTAAATAAGGGTTGACGATGGGGGTGATTCGATGCTGATAAGTGACTGGTTGTCGAAAACGAATAATTTACAATTTTTGGGGGAAAGGAAACAAAAATTTGTGCGTCTTTCCGTCAGTGGTAAAGCAGGTAGAAAAAGTGTTTGTTAGTCAAGGATGTGGGTTAATGGGGTGGCTGGAAAGGTTGATCATATCGATGCTCATAAAAGAAAAAACTTACAATGATTTTTTTTGGGGGGGGGGACAAATTTCATCACATATACCTATTTAGCGCAAGAGGTATCAAACTCAGATTTCACATACTCGGATGGAATACACAATTTCAAAGCAGTTGACGTGACAGAACTCAATTTTAAACAAAACTTTAAAATATCTTTAACGAAACAAGAACAAAAAATTAAGCATTTTGAGCGTCACTTTATTTCTCCCGCCTTCTTAGTATGCCTTCGTAGTGTAGTTGTCAACATGCTCGGCATGTCTTCGAGAGGCTCATGGTTGGAGTCCCGGCGAAACTGTTGCTCATTTTTCATCTCTCCTGCTTCGAAATAACTTAATGTCTCTGCAACGTAACTTAGCATACGTCCCAGATTTTACAGGGTTGTTATAATTAAAGTTCCACATTTAAATGATCATAAAAAGAAACCTACTGGACCAAATGTTATCAAACTTCGTAATCGTGTAAAGGAGGTCATGGGAATTTATTTCCCGCTAGTAAAAAAAGTTCAAAAACTCACCACCAGGGGAGAAATGCTGCTGTATGCAATATTGTTAAACGAAATAAGGGTAAAAAAATAACTTAACCTTTTGACCTTTTGTTACACGAGTTTGACATGTTGTGTATCCTTAAACAATGATCTAAAGAAAATTACCATTTAAAGTCTTTAAATGGTAATTTTTGGCGATAAAATAAATTTCAAATAAATGAATAATTTTGAGTCGAGTGCGCCAGCCATGTAACGGAGAAATCCGTCGGTGAAAACCACTAACTAACGATTAGGATTAGAAAATTTGAGATCGCAAATCACCGGCAAAAGTGTGAGCATTCCGAAAATCGTTTTCTTACAGATCTCTAATTTGTGATTTTTGAAGCCTAAAATTCGGCCCTAAGACATGAACCTATCGGTTTAAGACGTTTTTAATCGTTTCTAAAACGGAACTGTTGGTGGGGTGATGCAAAACCGCATAGGTTTGTAATTGGCTTACGGTAGGAAGAAGCAAATGATTTATGCAAATAATCTAAGCAATTTGGCGTAATTCAAAGATGCGATACACCAATATGTCCGTACATTCCTCCTGATATGCTAACAGCTGCTGTTAAGAATGCTGTAATATGATTTAACTTGCCTTCCGAAAATGGTTGATGCCACATTGAACATGCTTTGTAACACGTTCCAGAAACGATTAAACACGTCTTAAACCAATGTCTTCGTGTCTTATTTCGTTTAACAATATTGCATACAGCGCCATTTTCCCCCTCGTGGTGAGTTTTTGAACTTTCTTTTGTCGCAAAAAATAAGCTCCCATGACCTTATAAGGTGATTCTCCCACCTTCTTGGCGTGCTGCCTTCGTGGTGTAGTGGTCTGCATGCTGGACGCCTATTACAGAGGTCCATGGTTCGATTCCCGACGAAAGCGTTGCTCATTTTTCATCACTCCTGGTCTAAAAAATAACCTAATGTCTCTACAGTGGCGCCCGAACTAAAAGGGTGGTGGATGAGGATTCTCCACACCCAGGATTTGGCGATTAGATCTCCTAAACTCCAGTTGCCTTTTAAAAGGAGGAGTATATAATGTATTTCTCCCGCCTTCTTAGCGTGCCTTTGTGGTGTAGTGGTCTGCATGCTGGGCGCGTATTCCAGAGGTTCGTGGTTCGATTCTCGGCGAAGGCGTTGCTCATTTTTCATCTTTCCTGCTTTAAAAATATCCTAATGACTCTACAATATCATTTACAAGATTACCAAGTTTGATAAAATTTGGTCTAGTAGTTTTCCTTTTATGACTATTTCAAAGCAGAACTTTAATTATAATCATCCTGTATATAGTCGAGACGAAACCTTTCTGACAAATATGCGGCATTACTACAGTGGTTGAATACTGCGTGCAGGATCCAAGACTCCTTCTGAACTGTGAAGCGGATTTAGATGAAGATTTTACGAGGCACAGTTTATGACGCTTAATAATGTGTAATTTATATTTTTGAGTGCCAATTATTTGCGATTCGGTGGAATCGATGATGTAGAATCTTGAAACCATTCTTTATACTGATTAGCAACTTTTGCTGTTTTCATTCTTAATGAAAGCGTTTTGAAACTCTGAAGCAAAACATTCAATACAGCGGCTGAGAGAAAAAATATTTCTCTCGGGCCTTTTGACCTCCCCTCTTCCAAAATCCTTAATTTTTCTTTGATTTTGAATTACACAGAGTTCACATTAATGAAATAATTTTTTTTAAATATGCAGTAGGCGCCGTTAGCAATGATCCCATTTTTCCACAGCAATTTTGACAAAACTAACCGAATGAAGGAGAAAAGATATCTTTCAAAATAGCAATGAAATTTATTAATTTAATATAAAATAAAATAGAACTACAAACTTACATTGCGGAAAAAAATATCTGAAATGTTTCAAATTTTAAATTACGTCCAAAGGGGCGTTTTTTAACATTTTTGTGTTACATTTATTTATTAAATATCACGTTCTGCGCACTTTAAACCATAAAATTAAGTTCAACAACAGTATGACAAATTAGTTTCAAAATGAAAATATCTTTAGAATTTCAGATACAGAGACTCGCGCGCTGGAGATAAAAATGTTTTTTTCTGTAATCCGTTGCTATGGTTCGCTTTGAAATCCTTGAGTTTGTTACTCAAAAATTCGTTAAGGGGTATCAGAAACCCCTATACCGACAATGTTAAATTGGCCATTTTCGATGTAGCTTTTCTCAAAATCTGCTGTAGATACAAGCTTGAAATTTTTTCTGTAATTAAAGTTTTCCTATCTGATTATACTGAAATGAGTTTTTGAAGCATTTTGAATTTTAGAGTAAATTACAGAATATTTTGTTAGGCATAGTAAAATTTAGCACTTTTCTCACACCAAAAAAATAAAAAAATTTTTTCCCAAGTTTATTACAAAAAGCTCATTTCAGTAAATATTAGGAACCTACTAAATAAGCCATAAAAAGTTTAGATACCTGTGAGCAGTAGTTCCTGAGAAAACGTACATCGAGTATAAAAAAATCACGTTTGGAGAAAAAGCGTTTTTATGTAAAAATCCTCATTGATCAACGAGTAGATGACAAATTAAAACTAGATTTTTTTACAGTTGTAATTTCCATAGAGATTAAAGAATGGTATTTTTAGAATGATAAACGTGTAGAGAATTTGAAAATGCAAAAATCCGAAATCACAATTTTTTGAAGATTTTGGGGTTCCAACACCCCTTAAAGTTTTCCAATATATGAAATCGATAATAAAACAAATTCCAAATTTTGAATTTGGATTTACACATGCCCATATTCGTAGGAGGATTCCGTCATTCAAAATTCGATGGCTCAAGGTACCGTTGTTTTATCACACTGCGAGAAATATACATACATTTATACATAGATTTATGCAGATTTTTCATTATTTAATTTCTGCAAATATATTTGAGGACTCTAACATTTGGTGGCAACAGTTTGAAAAGTGAAACGGACATTTATTGTGAACCAACGCAAAATCCCTAAACGAAAATAATGGTTCTTCACAGACAAAGCCCCTAGGGACTAAAAAAAGGGGGGGACAGTTCTGTGCGCCGATTGTACTGTGCGCCCATTGTTCTGTGCGCCCATTCTACTGCGCCGATTGGCGAAATTTAAATTGCGTTTTTCATGACTCGAAAGGACGACTTAGGATATGTATTATATATATATATATAGCATTATTCTAATATAGGTATTTTGACATAAAATCAGATTTTGTTCCTGGAATGACATAGCAATTTGTTTTCCATATTTCGATTCTACGTCTCAAATTATGCCTAAATATTAAATTTTGCAAATTTTGGTGAGGAAATTTCAAAGAAATTCAAAAATTTATCTTTTGGTAGTTTTTTTTTCAGTTGCGCCAAGAATAATTTACTTGGTGAAGCAACCTATTTTCCTTTCTTTTATTTTCATATTCAA
This sequence comes from Stegodyphus dumicola, assembly GCF_044657685.1. Classification (NCBI taxonomy): domain Eukaryota; kingdom Metazoa; phylum Arthropoda; class Arachnida; order Araneae; family Eresidae; genus Stegodyphus; species Stegodyphus dumicola. The sequence goes on along the minus strand of NC_140769.1, from coordinate 442,547 downwards.
GAGCGAAAAAACGTCCTCGTTCATACTTTCAAATAATTTTAACAAAGAGCGTAAACCACATTTGGCGTTATTACCGCTCACAAAAAAAGATGCCAAATTTCAAAAAAGTAATGTATATCTTAGGAAATTTATGTATATCTTAGGAAATTTTAAATAAAAAACTCTTATTTTTTGCAGATATATACAAATAAATCTGCCTTAATATGATGGTAAAAATTTCACAGGTTATAATTAAAAATCTTTTTCGAAAATTATTTAAAAATGCAAATTTTAAAAATAAATCATGAAAAATGCGCGAATTTTATTTTGAATGAACCTTAATTTCGAAATGCGAAAGGAAGAATCAAATAAGTTATATAAAAAACGGATATTAATAAATATATAATCAAATTCAATCAACATTGAGGAGCTGAAACTTTGAAAACTGATTTTGTAAAAACTACTCCTGCGATTTTTATCAAACTTGGCAGTTTGCCATCATTTGAGTCGTAGAAACGAAACATGGAAATCAATTGGCATGCCAATTCAGAAAAAGTCCGATTTTGTGTCAAAATACCTATATTAGAACAATGCTGTAAATAAATCTAATATCCATCCTAAATCGCGCTTTCGAGACACGAAAAACGTAAGTTGAATTTCGTCAATCGACGCAATATAACGAGAGATATAGAACTGCCCTTTCTAGTCCAAAGGGGCTTAGTCCCTGAAGGACTATTGTTTTCGTTTTGGGATAAATGTCCGTTTCACTTATCAAACTGTTTCCACCCAATGTTAGAGTCCTGCATTATATTTGAAGAAATTAAATGAAGAAAAATCGGCATAAACGTATGTATATTTCTCGCATTGTGATAAAACAACTGTAAATACAGCCATCGAATTTTGAATGACGTAATCCTACTGCCAATATGGTCATGTGGAAGCCCAAATTTGAAATTTGTTATTTGTTTTACGATCGATTTCATGTTTTCTACAACTTTAACGAATTTTTGATTAACAAACTCAAGAATTTCAAAGCGAGCAATGGCAACGTTGTACAGAAAAAACTTTTTATCTCTAGCGCGTGAGCCTGCGTATCAGGAAATTCTAAAGATAGGGTCATTTTAAAACTATTCTGCGATATTGCTGTTGAACTGAATTTTATGGATTAAGTGCGAAGAATTTATTAATTTATTAAATAATTTAATTATCATTTATTTAATAACTTAATTATTATTAATTTAATAATTATTAATTGTTATTAATTTAATTATTAATTATTGTTATTAATTTAATTATTATTAATTGTAATTAATATAATTACTATTAATTGTTATTAATTTAATAATTTAATTATATTTAATTTATTTAATAAATCAAGGTAACACACAAAATGTTAAAAAACCGTCCCTTTGGGCGTAATTTAAAATCTGAAACCTTTCAGATTTAAAAAAAAATTTTTTTTCTTATTACCTTATAGAAGTAAATGATTATGATACTTAGAATTGTACACAATCGCTTTTTATTTTAAAGGACATCCTTTAATCAGCTTTTCTATACTTGTTCCCCCTCCCTTTTTTTCACATTGTTCAGTTAAATTAAGATCTTATTGATACAAATATTGATGAGTTCCACGATAAGATAGAAAGAGCTTTATTCCGGTTAGTGCTTGAGAACAACCATTTTGTGATTTTAACGACTTATAATACTTCTAAAATACAATCTCGAAAAGTAAATTCTAAATACAATAGGCGGCGATTGATGTGATCACGTGTGTTCTTGACTGATTTAATTATATTAAACGATGAGAAAAAAATGCCTTTTAAAACAGAAGCAAAGGTCGACCAGTTTCATATTAATATAACCAGAAACATATAAATAGCTACTTTCGCAACATTTTAATTATGAAAAGGGAAAGAAATTATTTACGAAAAGTTCAAAATATCTTTAACGCAGAAGTTCCTTCATGTATTCCTCGTAAAGTTCCTGGAAAATGTTTAAGAGATACTCTACACTTAGTCTTAAAACTTGAAGAGCATCCCTCATTCAGATAGAGCACGTGAATGTAAAATAAAAAAAAAAAAAAAAAACCTTTTTTCCGAAGCCAGGGAAAAAAAATAAAAAATAAATAAAATCTGAAAACTTCGCACTTGAACCATAAAATTCAATTCAATATCAATATCGCAAAATAATTTTAAAACGAGAATATTTTAGAATTTCCGATGCACAGTCCCGCGCGCTGGAGATAAAAAGGGCTTTTCTCCCGTACATTGCTCGCGTTTTAATCGTTTAGTTTCTTAATAAAAAATTCTTTAATGTTTGACAAAATATGAAATAGATAATAAAACAAATTCCAATTTCGGGCTTCCAGATGCCCATATTCGCAATAAAATTACGTCATTCAAAATTGGATGGCTCTACGTACCGGTGTTTTAGCACAATGGCGAGAAACATAGATACATTTATGCAGATTCCTCATTATTTAATTTCTTCAAATATAATACAGGCCGATAATATTCGGTGGCAACAGTCTGATAGGTGAAACGGACATTCAGAGGGATTCAATGGAAAATCGCCGAACGGAAACAATAGTCCCTCGGGGACAAAGCCCCTATGGACGTAAAAATAAATTACTTTATTATAGCGGTTAGTGAGGGGGATTATTGAGGCAGGTGAAGAATAATTACATTCTATATTGCCACACGGAATTAAATTGAAAGAAAAAAACTTTTTTTTTTACTCTTGGTAAATTACTGAAAGAAATCGACGCATGATTTCAAAAAACTACGCACATTTCTTATACCTTTTTGATGCCGTCGAAACTTTTGGATGAAAATTACGAATATCAACTTACATTATGATCAAGGCTGACATTCATAACGAATATTTCCAGGTTGAGAAAGAAGCATTTCAGAGACTTATTTACGTCAATCCTAGGAAAATCGAACATGGAGGGAGGGTTCTCTCGAATTTTTGCAGTTTATTCTAAAATGCGATCTCCAGAAGAAAGTTCTAAGTATTGTAATTCTAGTGCTAAAGTTTCCTTTTCCATTGTCACAAGTGTTGATAATAGTGAGAAGCCTTTCTAAATAAAATCATTTAAGAACTGTAAATGCATATTTTGCATTTAATAAATTTTTCTTCGCTGTCATCACATAGATGTTTACAATGCTAAAATAAAAAAAGAATAAAAAACAGCAAAACTAAAATAAATAAATAAATAAATAAATAAAAAACAAAATCTGAAAGCTTTCAGATTTTAAACTAAGCCCAGAGGCGCATTTTTTTAACATTTTGTGTTCAACTTTAATTTATTAATCATGTTCTTCGCATTTAAACTCTAAAATTCAGTTCAACAGCAATATTGCCAAATAATTTTAAAATGAGTCTATCTTTAGAATTTCCGATACACAATCTCGCGCTGGCCATAAAAATTTTGCTTCGTTGAGTTTGTTAAACTTCGTTGAGTTTGTTGAGTTTTGAAAACGTTGAGTTTGTTAAGCAAAAATTCGTTAAAGTTTTACAAAATTTGAAATCGATAATAAAACAAATTCCAAATTCGGGGTTCCAGATGCGCATATTCGCAATAAGATTACGTCATTCGAAATTGGATGGCTCTAGGTACCGTCGTTTTATCACAATGCGAGAAACATACATACATTTATGCAGATTCTTCATTATTTAATTTGTTTAAATATAATACACGGCTGTAATATTTGCTGCCAACAATTTAAAAAGTGAATCAAGGCGAAATGACAAAACGAAATTAATAGTCCTTCCGTGCAAATTGCCCCCTTTGAACTTAAATAAAATTTTAAAACGTCAGAATTGAAGATTTGCTTTAAAATTAAACTTTTTGTAGTTACATGTTTGATTATCAAAAAGCGTGGCAAACCCAAGGAATGTCTAGCGCGGCAAACTCAAGGGCCTACCCTCAGCTAGCTATGACACAGTTCCCTATGCCCGTTTCTGATATTTTTATTGAATATTAATTTTTTTAATGCATCAAGAAGGGCGGCAAATAGACTGCCCAAGATGACAATGGCTGTAACTGCACCACTGATAATATTTTATCCTTTGATCTGACGTGCAAAATGGGCGAGAGCAACAGACATACTTTCCGAGAAACTGCGAACATTTGAGAAAATTACAAAAGTAGAAAATGTACTATTTGAAACTATATAGACTGTAAAATGTCAAGTAAGTCTATCTGCGCAGACGATCTCCTGAGTAAATTGAGTTCGTATTTAGGTTACGGAATGAAAAATCACAAAAATATCCCATTTCGGTTTCTAGAACCAAAGATTGATGTGCGAAGAATTATTAAACATTAAACGTTTATATACATACTAGAGGAAATACCCGGTGTCAGTTAAGTTATATTGAGAATAATGTATCTAACAATAGATAGAACGATACCGATGTAATCCTTCTCTAAAAACGATGCAAAAAATACAATTCATAGTCGTACATTTTTCAGTCTGATACGATATGAATCCCACATAAAAATGGCGATAAGAAAATAAACTAATTCTTCTCTCATTATATCAGCAACGATTCCCCGCAGTTTTTAAGGATTTTCGTCCTTCTAATTAAATCGTCGTAAAAGCTCACCCACTATTTCACCTATATTCAATTCTAGTCGATTAAGTGTGGCAAGAAATGGATCATAATTGATCAGAAATCAATAACGCGAACAAATAAACACGCAAACACACATTCTTCTTTATATATATATAGAGAGAGATAGATTTCGTAAAACTTACAAATTTTTTATTAACAAACTCTACGATTTGAAACCGAGCAGTAACAACACTTTTGCATTTTAATCCCCAACGTGCGAAACTGTTGCCACTCAGGAAAATGAGTGCGGAAATTAGTGTTTTTAGAGTTTTTAATTAATGTCTCGGCTGATTAAAGTCGTACGAAGATGGAAACCGTCGAAATGGCTTCCCACGAATTTTTGGGATCGGGAATAATGTATTTAATGTTTGGCAATGCTATTTTAATTTCATTGTAAAGCTTAGAAATTTTTTAATAACAAATTCTACGATTTGAAAACAAGCAGTGGCAACAACTTTCGCCATAAAGCAGATTTTTATCTCCAGCGTGCAAGACTGTTGCCACTCAAGAAAATGGAGATGAAAATTAGCATTTTCGGAGTTTTTAATTCATATCTCTGCTTTTAGCTACTTTGTTTTGGAAAAAAGTGGACGTTGACCTTTTCCAGAACCCAGAAAAGAATTGTAGAAAGTTTGGTGACGACAGTTATAGTAGTGACTGAGTTAATCGCGAACAAACACACACAACAGGCGTTGTTCTTTATATATAGATAGATAGATATACGTATAAATCGAATTTTGAAAAAAAAAAAAAAAAAAAATCGTGTTGCCAGGTTTTATCGCCATCGACGAACAGTACGTGTATAAAAATCTGAAATTCATATCTCAGGAAGTATCTCATAATAGCGACTGCTGTGAAACATCATAAGTGAACTAAACAGAAACTTGTTATAATAAAAATAAATATACGTATTGTTACAGGTCCCAAAAGCCAGGAGTCAGACTGATAAAAATCATAATTCGTCATAACGGTCCGAGTGAACAAATAACCACCGAGATGATTTATTGTCTATTCAACAATCGAAAAATGGAAACGAAATTAGTAATTGTAGCCTTACCTGTAGCAAACGCAAGCCAAACTTGCAAAACGAACAGAGCGCGGAACATAGCTAACTGGACACAGATGACAATGTAAAGTGTGAGGAGAAAGTGCGGGTGCTTCAAGTTCACTTTGACCGGCGCCTGCGCGATTGGTCCAATGGAAAACACCCGTATCACACTTTAAATAAAAGGCCGATAAATTCGCCGCAATGAGAATTTATTTACATAATTCTCTTGCGACTCGAAAGCTGCTCTAACACAATCAGCCATTTTAATCCACTTTTATGAGTGGTTTAGAGCAGGACTGTATTCGAGTAAAATATTTATCTCACATTTTTTATTACAACTTTTTTATTACATTATTATTTACTTACTTTACATTATTATTTACATTATTATTATTATTACATTTTATTTAAAATTTTTTATTACATTTATTAGTACAATTTTTTAAAAAATTTTCACACTTTCTACTACTCTACTTCCTCTCAAATCGGAACGGGTAATAAGGATGTAATTTAAATGCATCAGATCAGCGGTTCCCGATCTTTTGACTAACGCGTACCATCTAAACAAAAACTGAAAAACTTGAATACCCATAATTGAAAAACTTCCAGATACCCATATTCGGTGAAGGATTACGTTATTCAAAACGAACATTTTACAATGATTATTTTTCAATTTCTCAGTAGGTCCACCAGCGGCCGAGCGTTAAAGTCGCTGAACACTGGTAGTTCGGTCCGAGGTTTGAATCCCGCGAACGGGCTGGCTGCATGGGCATTTTCGCGGTTTTCCCCATCTGTAACGTGTATACGAGCCAGTTTTCCTTAGAATGTTTCCCACGAAGGCATCCCTCCCCTTATGCAGATAGCCCTCGAGGCTCTGCCATAATCACACACAATTTCTCAGTAGAAATATAAAAAAGTATATTTTGCCATTTGCACAAACATATTGGCTATGTTAAATATGCACACATAAAAGAAATATAAAATATAAATAATTAATAATTAGAATATATAAAAAACAAGAAAACCTGAAAAGTTTCAAATTTAAAATTACGTCCAAAGGTTCCCCCCATTTTGTATGTTATCTTTATTTATTAATATCATGTTATTTGCACTTAAACCATAAAATTCAATTCAATGGTAATATCGCAAAATAATTTTAAATTGAGGTATCTTTAGAATTCCCGATACACAGTCTCGCGCCCTGAAAATTAAAAAAAAAAATCTGTACAAAGTTACCATTGCTCGCTTTGTAATCCTTGAGTTTGCTAATCAAAAATTCGTTAAAGTTTTACAAATTATGAAATCGATTATAAAACAAATTCCAAATTTTTAATTTGGGCTTTGAGATGCTCATATTCGCAGTAGGATTACGTCATTCAAAATTGGATGGCTCTAGGTACCTTTGTTTTATCACAATGCAAGAAACATACATACGCTTATGCAGATTCTTCATTATTTAAGTTCTTCAAATATAATACAGGGCGATAGTATTTGGTGGCAACGGTTTGAAAAGTGACACACCGTTTATAGGGTTCCCACGCAAAATCGCAAAACGAAAACAATAATCCTTCAGGGACAAAGGCCCTTTGCACTAAAAATTTGAAAGGATTGCAATTCCGAGATCGATTTTCCTATAAACAACAGAAATGAAACTGTGAAATACTTCTTTCGTAACAAGGAATTATTCCTTATGAATATCAACCATGAATTAGTTAAGAACCTAATTATTGTTTCCCTACCTCGACGTCCGGTCCGGCGAAGCACTATAAAATAATGTTTCGTGCAAACAATGCCGCCCTAAAAAATGCGCCACCCCGTCTAGCTACTCCACTGAGCGTGCGTAAGCGATTCTATCAGAGGCTGAATTTAAACAACAGGTTGCAAAATGCATTGTCGATGTGACAATGCTTAGAGAACGGTCAGGGCCAGCGCCGAAGAAGGAAATCACGAATTCCGAGATGTAATCTGGCCGTTTCATCGATGATGGCTGTCCCAAAGGCTGTTCCATCTAGTACGAGTCAATAAGACGACATCAAGACAGTAATTTGTCGACAAGTTCTCGTGCCGGTGATGAGGATAGTGGCTCGAAATAAGCGAAATCGAATTTTTCTGAAAACTGGATTACACAGGACACTTCTAGTACCTCTGTCCGCCCCGTACAGCACTTTTTGGGGGGCTTTTCTCGTGAACCGTCGAATCATATGAGGAATAATGAGATTTTGAATTGCACATATCCATGTTATACCTGTTTATTTCATCGAAAATTGTGAATGAAGATTACGAATATCAACTAAATTGCTATCACGGTGGCATTAATAATGAAGATTTTTTTGTAGCCATTCCAAGAGTTTTGCTAGGAAGGAAGAATTCGAGAGTTTTGCTAGCATGGGAGCCACATGAAGAATAATGGGATTCTGAATTGAATTCTGAATTGCATATACCCTTGTTATACCTTTTTATTCCATCGAAACTTTTGAATGCAGGTTAGGAATTTCAACTAAATTACATATGGTATGTAAGGTGGCATTAATAATGAAGATTTTTTTGTAGCCATTCCAAGGGTTTTGCTAGGAACGATTCATTGCTAGGAAGGAAGAATTAGTAAGTTTTGATAGCATGGGAGCCATATGAGGAGTAAATGGGATTCTGAATTGAATTAAATTCTGAATTACATATACCCTTGTTATACCTTTTTATTTCATCGAAACTTTTGAATGAAAATTAGGGATGTCAACTAAATTACTATCACAGTGACATTAATCATGAACATTTTTCTTGTAGCGTTTTCAAGAGTTTTGATAGGAACGATTCATTGCTAGGAAGGAAGAATTCGAGAGTTTTGCTAGCATGATAGCCGCATGAGGAATAATGGGTTTCTGAATTGCACGTACCCTTGTTATACCTTTTTATTCCACCGAAACTTTTGAATGAAGGTTAGGAATGTCAACTAAATTACAATCACAGTGACATTAATCATGAAAATTCCACGCATTAATTCGAAAATTCCACGCATGCGCCACGCATTAATAATGAAGATTTTTTTGTAGCCATTTCAAGAGTTTCGCTAGGAACGATTCATTCATAGGAAGGAAGAATTCGAGAGTTTTGTTAAGATTTCCATTATTGCTAGGGAAGCGAAACAGGAACGTGGAAGGGCCGCCATTTTGGATTTTCGCAGTTTATTTTAAAACTAGCGAAACTCCCCGGTGTCAGTTAAGTTAGACTGAGAGAAGCATCATTTGAAAATTCATATAGTAGCATATTACACGTCATAAGAAATATGTGTATCATTTTAATGCATAACAATTGCCAAAGAAACAAACTAATTTTCAATCCATGTACCACAACTGACTACGTAATCATAGAATCATATTGTATGTATAGATATATATACACCTATATCACATATGGAACTGCCATTTCGGACAAATTTCGATAGAAACTAATTCTCACTCATTATATCTGCAACAATGGAACGCAGCCATTTTTGATGATATCACTTGCAGAGACATTAGGTATTTCGAAGCAGGAGGCATACAAAATGTGCAATGCCCTGTCCGGGACTCGAACCAAGGACCTCTCGAATACGCGTCGAGCATGGTGACCACTACACCACGAAGGCATGCTAAGAAGGAGGGAGAAATACCTTATATACTTCCCCTTTTAAAGGGCGACTAGGGTTTACGGAACCTAATAGCCAAATACTGGTGGTGAAGAATTATCATTTATCACCTATTTTACTTCCTTGTACGAAGTAAAAAGGAAGTATTGTAATCGCGAAAATTTTCAGGCATCATAGTTTAACGAAAATATCCATTTCGACCGCTATCCAATGCAATTTAACGATGGTTTTGCGTGACATCTGTAAGTAAGAACAGAATAAACGACTCTTTTTCCCCCAAAAAATTATCTGATTTAAAATGAATTCTGAAGAGAATTTTTCGCAGCGTCTGTGCGTACGTACGCACAAAACTCAAAACGAGTAGCCTCAAAAACGAGGAACCTCAGAACGTTGAAATTTTGTATATAGGATTACTATAACATGTAGATGTGCACCTCGTATTTTGCTTGCACTCGGCAGCATCAAAAGTATATCCACTCTGTTACTCGGCTCAGTAATTTCAATTTCTTTATTCTTACATGTTTGTAAATTGTGCATTATTGCTTTAAAAATGATTGAATTATGTTATCTTGGTAAGACTTTTATGCCTATAGTTAACCTGCATGCAATAATTGTGGAATTATCAATAGTTTAAAAGTTTGTTAAGTGCGGCTCAGCTTAACTTCTGATTACCGTAGCAGCCATGTGTGTTTTACATTTGAAACTTGTCAGAATAGTGGATTTGTTGCCAATCTAGAGAAACTAAGCTTCGCAACAAGAAAGTAACGTCTTCTTTTATGATTGCATAATTAAATTGTGCGTAATTCATTCTGGAATTAACATTTAAGTTATTGGCTTGTTTTGGCGTAGAAACTGTAATTTTAATTGTAAAAGTTTTTTTTTTTTTTCTCTATTCGGTGTTTTATTTTTTTCTATAGCTTTCAAGTTTAAATGGAAATATTTTGAATTTTTATGTATTTTTGCGTTGCCGCGAAATGAGAACTGAATTAATAAGTAGCGCATGCTCATTAGGTAAGCAGCGCTGAATCGTCTGCGAAAAACTGTTTCGTTTTTTATTTGTTTAATTTCTTTTACACATCGTTTTAGATTTATTACAGTATTTGAATAGAACATGTGGTAATTCTTCAGATGATGCAATTTTTGTGCACTCTGAGTTATAAAATGAATGAGATGTAACACTATTAAGTGAACCTAGCGCCAAAGTGTCGCTATGGTAAATAAATATAGTGAACTTTAATGTTTATGCGCTATCGACAAAGTAGTTTTAATTCAAAATTCATTAACTATTAATTTGATATATTTCAATGAAATGTAGGAAAATTGCGTATAATTTAATATTCCATATATGGAAGTCATGTGGTGTACACATCAGATTTTTTCTTTCCATCAAATACCACATTTTAACCGTTATTCAAATTCACTATTTCCCTCATGTACATTCTTATAGACCAGATAGAGGGGAAATGCTAACTGTGTTTGGTGGCAAATTAACAAACTCTCCTTAGTACGTTCGTAACAGGATAATTCAAGTACTGAAAATGTTCCAATGACGAACATGTTATTTACTTAATTACTTAGCCAAGAACGTTTCATGATAACCAAGGCAAAAGTAATAACTCAGTGATTAAAATTTGTAGCGGCAAATACAACAATTCTGTAAACTGCAAAAGGCCTCTCTAAACAATTACTTAATGCACCTGCTCGTGTTTCGTATTTTTATCATTATTTTGTGCTTGTTGTCTAGTGTATTTTAATTACCTGCGGGCACCATTTGATCGAATGGTACGAATGTAATAAATATTTCATGTTTCTGCTGTCCGCCGTTTGCTAATCACTATTCACCAGTTAGACAACTTCCAATGAACAAGTAATATATATATATATATATATATACACAATTAATTTCTACTTAGGTCAACAAAGAAAATTTTTATTTTAATTACTTTTTATTAACATTAAAATTTTTTCGTTTCTAATTCATGAAGATGATGGTGATCTATAATTTCTCATTCTATCCATCCCTTGTAGTAATGCTTCATTATTGCAAGGAACGTTTCCGGTGAGTTTCGAGCAATCCAGTTCTTCAACTAAATATTCCATTTAATGATTTCACACGACTGGAGGCGACATATGCTTGATCTGCTGCAAAGAGTTTGCGTCCTAGGTATATTACTGCATAATCTGCAGTGCTACTTATTTATTTTAATAATCGAGGGACATTGTATAGGGTTGTATTTTAAACATATATTATTATCATGTTCACATAGAAATTTAGGGAGATTTTTCGCTACGTAATGGGACAACACATCCGCTTCGTCCGACTCTAAACGGTCATTATTTGTAAGTCTTAAAATATATTTATTAATAAAAACAGCCTATCTTTAGTTGCGATAAACAGGAATCAATAAATAGGAATTGACTTTAATATGTGAAAAAACTGTATTAACATCGAGTGTCATCCACTACAAATTTAAAACGTGTATTTGAATTTGAGTGGATGAATAAAAAGCATTTTATTAACGAATGAAAATTTGAACAAGATATAGGGAGAATATGAGCCAATAGTATGAAGTTAAAAATGTGTTGTAAGCTTTGCGCAGCCTCTTGACATTCTAAACTCATGGCTTGCACATGATGCGAATCATTACCAATGAATAATTTAAAAGTCAAGTTGTGCTCAATTTTGGGTAGGGCTTCCTGCCTAAGCATCCGGGTGTTTGACGTCATTTCTACCATTCAGCCCTGAATTTACCATCAAAAGCTCTACCAGTAAGGTTTATAAGGTATTTCTCCCGCCTTCTTAGCGTGCCTTCGTGGTGTAGTGGTCTGCATTAGCCAACCAAATTAACCAACTTTCCGTTTCCTTCTCATAACAAACGTACAGTACCCAAGAGAAACATTAAATTTAAAAACTGCACAGACTCCTTTTTCCAAGTGGCAACAGTGCTGATTTTCAACAGTCAGCAGTCCAGTTTACAACTGAATGAAAAACTGGTGCCAAAACCACATTTCTAAAAGAACGAAACTATTCAAAATGATGCGATAAAATCGAAAAGATAACATAAAAAAAATCTGATTGGAATTTTGAAAAAATCTCTTCGAGGTACACTGGCTCTTATGTAGATGCACCTATGTACCAAATTTCGTAGCCCTGGGTCTATAGGCTTACGCACAGCACGAACGAAAGACACACAGACTCTTTCTTTTATTATGTACATATTTTATATTTTGCAAAACTTTAACGAGTTTTTGATTAACAAACTTAAAGATTTCAAAGCGAGCCACGGAAACACTGTACGAAAAAAAAAAAAAAAAAAAAAAAAAAAGAGCATTTTTGTGTCTAGCGCGCGAGACTGTGTATCGGAAATTCTAAAGATAGGCTCATTTTAAAATTATTTTGCGATGTTGCTGTTAAACTGAATTTTATTATGCTGAATTTATGCTAGCAAATGCCGGCACATTTAGTCATGTCTTTGACTCTTCATTTAGATCTTTAAAAGAATGTCAGGAATCTTGATGAACGTGGTATTCTTCATGGCATATACTAAACTTCATTAGGGTACCGCGCACCTCTGTGTCTTAATTCTTGCAGTGTTGCCAGAAAAATTTCAACTAAAACAGTAAATGTAGACTCAAAAAAGTCGCAAATGATGTCGGCGATCACATGATTTTGTCACGTCATAGTTTCGCAGGCGCACATGACCTCTGACGTCATCACAAATTTACTGTCTATTGGTTCTCAGTTACAGACTGTGTTCAATTTTTAGCCTTTTTAATTTACATATCTTAGCTTTAAGTAAAATTTTAAAACTATATTGCTCATTTTCAGTTGTTTAAATATCCATTTCTTTTTTAATTAATTCTCATTTAATTTAGGTTTCAATTTTTTAATTAATTTGCGGCTTCCATTCTTAAGAGGTTCCTCACGTTTAGACTGTTAGCTCTTTTGTATTAATTTTTTTGAGTTGCCAGTTAATTTTTTTTAATTTATTTTTTTTTTTTTTTTTTTTTTTTTTTTTTTTTTTTGCTTAGACGTGAACATTTTAATTGAGGAATGCTTTTCAGTGATTTTTCCGTTCTGTGTGGTGAATCTATTTCAGGTTCTGATTACATAAGAAAACCTTGTTCTTTCATTTTTAAGTTTATTTTCGTTGTTATTTAGAAAAATGGCGTTGCTTTCATTTTCAAATCATTTTCATTGCTTTGTTCTTATCAATATTATAATCAGGAGTATGAATTTGGTCTTTAATAAAAGCGCTCGTCCCCAGAGGGTCGGAGCTCTGCTGCATGTATTAGCTCTAGAATTGCCACAGTTATCCAAGTAGTAAGGTGCGATCCAAGGAAACATAACTGATTTAATGAGCCATTCGCGGTTTCGCCTTAATACGGCATGTACTTAGACATGCATGGCTTAATCTTTGAGACAAGCATATGACTACTGGCAGGATCAACCAGGTAGCTTTTTTACGTTCATAGAACGTTCGAGCTGCGAGCGACTCGAATCCACCATTTCATAGCGCACACCTAGGAAATGCCCTGGGAGCCGTTGTCCAGGCGGCTCCCTCTTTTATTTCATACGCACAGATTTATTATCTCGTGCTTTCGGTAGCGGTTCAAAACTCACTACGTCCTCCACGGCATCAGCGACGGGAGGTGAGCCTTCGTGGGCATCGAGAGGCTATTTTTTCTGCGTTGGACGCAGATTCAAAAGTCCCGTGTTTCAGTTTTTATTATTACGGGTCTGGACGCCCAGCAACGGCACGGGGGCCTAGCTGGTCGCAGACTCGCTGTGAAAGTTTTCAGGAGTATGAATTTAATTTATTTCTCTGTTTGGGCACCCAAACATATGGCACGCAAGCTGCAAGTTCTTTGGCTCGATTCATTATCACCTTAGAAGAGGCGGGGAACTGACTTAAAAACGAAATGCAAGGAGGACGAGGAAGGGTAGTGAGAGGTCCCGAAGCATTGTTTTTTTTTTTTTTTTTTTTTTTTTTTTTTACTTTTTTCACTTCCCTTACCCCTTTCTCGTAAAAGGAAAGTGCACATCTAAATAAGATTGCCAGCTGTCAACTTTTAGTTAAGTCTAAATAAACTGTTTTTAATGTAAATTATATTTAATTGATAAATTATTTTAAAATGAAAGCATTTTACGATATATTAAAAAGAATTCGCAAGAAATAGCATAAGAAAATGACGGATTTCGCAAAATCGCAAATACTAAAATTTTAGTAGCACAGGTTCGTCAAAAGTCGCAAATTTGCGCAAAATCGCACGATCTGGCAACATGAATGCTTGTATTTTCGTGAGCCATGGGCCAACTTTCGTAAAGGTGCCGCTAAGTTTATGCCAGGAGGAATCAGGTTGAGACTGCCAAGTAAGACTGTTCCTTTTAATTGCCTTTGGAAACATCTGCAAATCCTGAATGGAAGCAGGGAACTTACTAAACCTGTGCTCGTGTGTGTGTAGTAGATACGACAAGGATCAGAATGGTTAAATTACACTTTATTTTTCACAGCGTACAGAGGTTCCCGCACTTCGGTACACAAAGACCAGCACTTATGGTCTAAAACGCAGAAAATAAGAGGTAAAACTAACTTAACTAAATAAGAACTAAACTTAAATACTTTAGAAAGACTAGTAACGCGAAGATTGGCCTTTTAACTCAGTAGTGAACAGAATGTAGTGAGCAGAATGCAAGACACTACAATACGTCTTCAAGTATCAGCGAGAATGAAGTTCTGGAATTAAAGGCAGACAGGAACTGATTGAAAAGCACGCGCGTGGTAAGGCGGCAAGAACTCTCTCACTCTAACTCTTTTGGCTAAAAGACTGTAGAGTCATTAGGATTTTTTGGAAGCATAAAAGAAGAAAAATGAGCAACGCCTTCGCGGGAAATCGAACCACGGACCTCTGGAATACGCGCCGAGCGTGCAGACCGCCACACTACAAAGGCATGCTAAGAAGGCGGGAGAAATACCGTATAAGCCATATCGGTACTATTCCGTTTTGAAGACCGTAAAAAAATTGCAGCGAAAATGTATGCGCAAAAGTGCCAAATCTAGGAAACGCGCCTATTTAACAGCCCGCCAAATCTAGCGTACGCGCTGATTTCATTTTGCGAAAGTTTATATAGTTCTATATTTCTTAAGACGCCATTGAAATACAAGTTTAATTTTTAAATTCTTTTTTGATATCCTATGGATTTAGCAATTTGGGAATTGCCCATGACGAAAAGTCTGCAGTAGAATTTTGGGTAAAGTGCAGAATCACCCACTGTTTGACGCGTTTTTTAGAATTGCACATACTAGGTATTCATGTACACATCGACCTATTTCCACTTAAAAAAAATCCCAGAATTGCGCAAAAATGGCACTGCGCACACTTTTGACTTTATCTATGAAAACATCGACCTATTTTCACTTAAAAAGTAAAAGAAAATTGACAAAAATCCAATTATTTTTACACTTGTAAAAAGCGGCAAACAAATAAGTGGGCGATTCTGCACTTTACCGAGAAATTTTTCAAAGAAAAAGCATCATTCATTATAGAAAATTTTGTTTGAACAACCAGCGCGAGATGAAATTATGCTTTAGCGATAACTCGGTAGCGAAATAGCGATGCAGGCATCCATTCAGTTATGTTTAGCAATTTTTATATAAAGTAAAATAATGATCTGAAATAGTTATTTTATGCTTCCACTCAGTCATGTTTAGCCTTTTTTATATAAATTATAATAATAAAAATGTATTATATGAAATTAACCTTTCATCTAAATTAAAACATCAATCTTAGATAGTTATTTACTATAATACTTCCTTTCTTGCGGTTACGGTTGCCGCAATTATTTTTGGCAGAACTGGCATCAACAATAGTTTGGCGATTTTTTACGGCCCTCAAAACCGAATACTACCGCCATATCTTAAATACTTGGTAATTTACATGCTCATTTGCATAAAGAAATCTAATCCCGCTTACTCTGCCCGGAAATGGAAAATACGAGAGGATAGGAAAGTTTTAAAATAAAATAAACGCTAATAAAACTTAAAATCCTTACAAGACCCCCTGGCGGCGACATGCAGTTTTCGAGAAAACATGGTGACTTGGAAAGTTTTGCAATGTCTGCGAAAACATGTTTGAAGTTTGAACGCTTTCCTTTCACTGTAACCATCTCAAATTGAGAGAGTTGCCGAGGACGCTGGAGTAATTTGAGTGGTGGAATCGAAATATAGAAAAAAATCGGCTAGTTATTTCAGAAAAAGTCCGATTTTGTGTCAAAATGCTTATGTTAGAACAATGCTGTACAGGAATTTAATATATTGGGTTGAAACATAAGTAATAGCAGTTCATGCTGTGTTTAAAATTACGTGGTAAAAGTAAAATGTATTGGCGAAAAGTTTTGCGTTATTCGAAAGAGAATTTTTCCCCTACAAGATGGCGTAAATATT